>NC_141691.1:54621803-57021803 GCF_964263255.1 Lissotriton vulgaris | reverse complement strand
AAATATTTATGGAGTTTTAATTTCCGGGTAAAGCGGAACAAGTCAATCTTTGTCTGTGTATACTCCAAGTCATTGTTGGGACAGAATGTTAGTCCGAGGCTAAGAACTTGCTCTTCATGGTTCGTGAGTTTTCTTGTTGTTAAATTTACCACTGTCAAATTGGCTTGATCTTCAGGAGCACTGGAGTTGGATGATGCTACTTTTTGTTGCGGTTGCGGTTCGACCAGCGAGAAGCTCCTGTACCTCCTCTGCCTTTTCTTGCCGCCTCCTGCCCTCCTTGTCCTCCTTGTTTTCCTGCTCCCGATGTTCCTGCATCCGGCGGTTTGTTCTTTCCGCCCCGGAGCCAGGATTTCTTTATCACCTCGAATTCCTCTTGAAAAGGGGTTCTCTTATTTCTTCCAGGTTGGGTTGCTTGTGTTGTTCGGTTGCCGCCCCGTTCTTCAGGAGCCGATTGATCTCCTCCGGATTCATTCTCGGTTACATCGGACTCCGAGGTAACTGCGTCAGTTGTGGTTACCGATCCAGCACCTCCATCTGTTACTTTCTGTAAGGCTTTGCGAGGAGCGTCATATTTCTTCGCATATGTTAGTACGCGTTCTGTTTGGTAATCATTCGCGTCACGTTCATATTTTTCTTGTTTGCGAAGTCTGATTTTTGTTTCATACTTAACGAGAGGAGCTTTCATTTGATCTTTCATCTGCCCAATATATGTTATTATCCCCGGCTCTGTTTCTTTGTCTAACTCAGCATTAACTAATGGAATCTCAGCTAACGCTCTTTCTCTGTCGCTCCACACGTATTTTACTAATATCTTCAGAGTCCCTTCACAATAGGTCGCAGTGTGTTCAAACCAGTCTGTAAGTAGTTGGGGGTCGGGATTTTCATATGATGGAACTGTGTGGACCCTTAGCCCTCGGGGTACTCTTTCCTCTTCAATGTAGTTGGTAAGACTCGTTGCCTCCCACCATTTCCGTAACTCCCGTTCGTGGAGTCTTTCAAGTTTTGTCATGGTAACTGTCAATTGGTTGTTAGGTGCCTCAGCTGCCGGCGTGACTGTTTTCTCAGGCGGTTTCTCCTGCCGTTTGAACATGCCCTTGGCCGCCGCTTGCCGCTCCGCATCGGAGAACATGCCGATGTGCCTAACGTCCTGCGCTGCCTTTGTATGCGTTTGGGACTAGTGTGGCCCCCTCGCCTGGTCGCGTGCTGTGTTTTTCCCCTCCTAACGTCCTGCCGTAATACTCCGTAATGTCTCGCTGATATGCAGCAATGGGGCAAACAAATTCAAAGTTGCTCACCAGAGAGACGTCTTCCTCGGGAAGCCTTCGGCGAAAAGCCAGCTGGTCTCCTCCGTACTCTGTCTCACGGCTCAGCTTCTATTCCCCATTTACGGAAACGGCGGTGCGCAGCCTTTAACTTTCGAAACGCTCCTTCTCCACGAAGAAGGCTGCACACTCACGGACGGGTGCTGTCGGCGGCTCGTGGACGCCGCGTCACATTGCGCTCCAACTCCTCCTGATTAATCAAGAAGACAAAACAGCACTCGAAGAGGTATTATTGCCAATCACGCTGGTTTTATTTCGCCGAAGGGGCTCACACAGATGTGTTTCGGCATACTGCCTTTGTCAGTGTGTGTTACACCAAATGCATTATCGACATGTTCATAAAGCTTTCAGGTGATCATGGACATGAACATTGACAAAGGACTCTCATCACTATGCTCAAAGAGCGCGCCATCTTGGAATGACATCTGATGTATCTTTTGTCACGACCAGTCAATGCGATATATATAGATATATGACTGATCGCTGTTCCCTGCAAATAAATAATTGTGGCAAAGCAACTACCTGTCGTGAGGTTCTTCCTACAACAGGCACCTCGTGTGATTTTATATATATATATATATATATATATATATATATATATATATATATATATGTATATATATATATATATATATATATATATATATATATATATTTTTTTTTTTTTGACGAAGCCCTAGTGGCGAAACGCGTTTGTCAAGGGGGCAGGGGGTCTGCCTAATAAAATTCCTTTGCTGGACAATAGACTCTGAGTGCCGTCCATCTTTCGTTGGAAAAACGGAATGTCTCGTACATATATATATATATATATATATATATATATATATATATATATATATATACATCTCATTTTGGTTCTGTGGAGCTAAAATAAACAACATCATTTGCTGACTTGGTGGTCCGTATCCTTTTTGTTGTTGGCGTGGAGGCTGTGACCATGAGCGCAGATCAGACAGAGGAGGAACTTTGTGCTCTCATATATATATATATATATATATATATATATATATATATATATATATATATATATATATATGAATCACGTGACTCCTCTGGATTTCTCGGTGTTTCCCGCGCCTGCTCAGCACATTCAACACACCAGCAAACAGGAAGGAGACGGACCACGTCACATCAGCATATCGATGTTTATTTGGTACAACAGAAAGCAGCTACGCGTTTCTGGCAAGGTATGCCCTTGTTCACGCTGCCAGTTTTAAAACACAGTAGTCCCGCCTCAGTGGGCGTGGCCACTCACGTGGCATTCTGGTCTTTGAACACGGAAGCCATGAAGGTGAAAGACTTCAAAGACCAGAATGCCACGTGAGTGGCCACGCCCACTGAGGCGGGACTACTGTGTTTTAAAACTGTTGTGCCTTTGCTTTGAAAAGTCCTGCACCTCTGAAGAAGTGGTTCATTCCACGAAACGCGTCAGGAAATTTGGGACTCAATATGCTGTTGGCAGTGTGGTTCAACTGATCGCTGTTCCCTGCAAATAAATAATTGTGGCAAAGCAACTACCTGTCGTGAGGTTCTTCCTACAACAGGCACCTCGTGTGATTTTTGTGTAGCGGCCTCGCCTGAGCCGCAGGAGGAACCCCAGTGCAGCTCGCAGTGCTTCTGCGGAGACGCCGAATGACGCCTCTGCATAAGGGACAGGTGCCGATTCTTTACAGATACCGAGTGGCAGCGAATGCGGAGCTCATTGACCACGACCCACATGGGATTTATAAATTTGAATTACGAAGGCATGGTAACTCACTGGAGTAAAACTAAACACGGAAGCCATGAAGGTGAAAGACTTCAAAGACCAGAATGCCACGTGAGTGGCCACGCCCACTGAGGCGGGACTACTGTGTTTTAAAACTGTTGTGCCTTTGCTTTGAAAAGTCCTGCACCTCTGAAGAAGTGGTTCATTCCACGAAACGCGTCAGGAAATTTGGGACTCAATATGCTGTTGGCAGTGTGGTTCAACTGATCGCTGTTCCCTGCAAATAAATAATTGTGGCAAAGCAACTACCTGTTGTGTGAGGTTCTTCCTACAACAGGCACCTCGTGTGACTTATATATATATATATATATATATATATATATATATATATATTCTAATATTCCCCGTTTTTTTTTTAGGAGAAATAAGTTAGATATTCATTAATCTCTATTAAAAATGGCAGTAGCAGAAGTGACTGAACATCCGAAATATAGTCTAAAACGAAGATGTGTTTCATGTTGTTTATGTAGTATTACAATACCAATGTTGATGTGATTATTGTTAACTGTTGTGATACTTGTTCTAATGGTAACTAATAATCAAAAAAACATAAATACTAGTGAACGAATTAATGCATTTACTTGGAGAACTACTACTGCAAGTTTAGAGTAAATAGATGAAAGCATGTGTCATCATGATAAATCAAATAGTGATTCGCCATTAAATGTATTTACTAAACTCCTTTATCAATATGTCGATACGATGGATGTGAGTGATTGTTATGTTTGCATGAAATTACCTATGTCTGTCTCATAGGTGGTGACATATCAACATCTTCCATTAATATATGGTGTGTCATGTAGTGTTGTGTACAGTCTGTTTCATGTAACAGGCAAGTTGCAGTATTATTATTCGAATATGGATTAAGTCTCTTCTGAAATCCCTATTCGAAGAAATATGAATCCAGTGCTTAGTAGTAAAGAGGTTTATGGGTGAGTTCTTTTTAACAACAAACCCAATAGATATTACATATGCTCACAAGAATAATCTAACTTGCATTCTGCGTGATGAAGAGAAAGATTTTCTAAATTTAGTAGAGGAGAGAAGGCAGGATTTCCAAAAGAAGGCTGTTGAGCAGAAGTCACATGCACCGCCATGGGCTAATGAGGAGGGGGAGTATAAGAAGGGTGAGACGCATGCTGCAATGTCCCTAGACTTGTCGAAATTGGGGACATTCTGTCTACATAGACTAAAAACAGCTTACAACAATATCTTTATTGGTTCCAGTGAATGTGAACATACCTTCCTAATCATGGGGGATGGGGACTAAAAGGGGGAACTGATCCTGTTTTGCCAGGGATTTACTACGTGTGGTAAAAATGACTATTATAGGTTACCTTTTTTTTATAAACAACTAAGGAGTGACTAGATGTGAAAAAGAAATAACAAAAAAACACCTTAGATGCGTGGTTATAGTTACAGTCCCATTAACCCAAACAAGTGAAACCCAGAAAAGGATTTTTTGGGGATGGCGGCTATTGGGGACAAAATATGCCTGGTGAAGCCGTTCAGGGAAAGAGGGGGATTCTTTCCTTGTGAAGAAGGACCCTCACTCACCACTAGTTGGTGACATGCTTCATCATCGGGTCCCCGCTGGGGTGGCCGAATGCCCCCCCAGCGTGCTACGACGCCTGAGTTACAGCGGAGCGGGTTGGTGTTGAGTGCGACAGTGCTCAAACAAAAAAGTGTATTGATATTTGAGTGCTGGTTAAAAAATACAAAGTTGGTACCCAACAAATATTTAATTAGGGTCAACCCGTATTAAGTAAAAACAGTGTGTATGGACCAACTAGGTTCTGTGTTAGGAAAACTGTGTCCTTTGATAGAGATAAACGGTCAACATGTTTCTGCTGGTATTAATGCTATTACGCTCAGCATTCGTCAGGGTCAACAAATAGATAAAAAGGCAGGCATCCGGTGGTGTACGCGCTCTAAGGCGCACCCTCCCGTGGGGCACTAAATGTGAAAAATTAGATTAGATCAACTCACGGTTACTGTCCGTGATCACTCTCTGAATTTCACAGGAGCAGAGAAAACCTGTAGGCAAATGGGAAAGAAGGGACAAGACACAATGACATAAAGTGACAAACAAACACATATTGTTGCTGCAAAAAACATATTTTGTCTTTATCAGTAAAAATGTCATATTGGTCTACTGGTCAGGCTCCAAAAAACGTCATCTGAGGAGACTTAGGTATATTAATTACGTTGGAATCCAAATTTCTGCTTATAGAGAATTGATCCCTTCACATTCTGGTCCCAAAAAAAAGGCTCTTTTTAGAAGTATCATTTAATTTGTTGACCATGCGAGTTGGCCATGCTAGCCACAGTATGTGACTGTATTTATTAAAAGAAGAATTTATCGAGTGCGTAGCAGTTGTTAATGGGTCTGGTGAATAATAGTGCATACCTCATAGTTTTACGAGCATTGATAGCGCCTTAGTTAAAACTGTAATAGCCAGAAAGTAGTAATCGCGAGTAAATAGGTAAACTCACATTCGAAAAGGGAGAGAGTTTCTCCTTCGGATCTGACGATGCGGGAACACCTTCACGCGGTGTCAGATCGGCTCGAAAAGGAAACAAATAGTTGTTTAAGCTCTCACCTTCAGAATTAACACGGCTAGTTCCCGTGATTGTCGGCGCCGCGATGGTAAAACTTACTCAGACACACGCGACTCCCCGCATTGAACCTACACCTTCGGGTATCGTCAGTCCGGAAGTGTAGGTCAGGGGCGGGGGCGTGTATTTTTGTTGGTTTGTGCAGCCGATCACATGGTTCCCTTCAGATGCGGTCTTAAAGGGGTACCAACCTATTTTCTTCAAGAAAGTCAGGGTTCGAATCCCGCGAGGGCTATTATAGTTAATAAAGCGCTTAAATATTTCTAAATGTAGCGAGGAATAAATCAGGGTGAGAGGAGTATTCACGAAAAAATAAAAATATACAGCCGACCCATTTATAAGCAGAGGCAATTGTAGTGGATATTCCTCTACTGAGAAGCCTCAATCAAGTGATCATTTAGTAGATTAGAAAGGCTCCTATTTTGCATTACTCTGATGGAAATGAAATGCAAAAAAGGGGGAATAGGCCAGAAAGGGAACAGTGATAAGGTGTTACTATCCTTCTTTACTCATGATCAACTGTTCAGAGGGAGAAAGGCTATACGATCAGACAGTTTGTAAGCAGAGTATTACCTAGTTTCAAGGGAATACTGGGTGCCGATTCCTTAACGCCGTAGAACAGAGCCCCACGGGATATCATCGTTAAGCCATTTGGTGTTAGTGGCTAGACGGTATACCCAGCGTTGCTCTTTTTCAAATAGCAATGTTTCAGAAGTAGAATCCACATGTTCAAGAATAGTCCAGTGTAGATCATTGGGGTTGTGATTCTTCTCTACAAAGTGAGCTGACATTTTTGTTGCAGTTGTCTGACACCGGATGTTACTACGGTGTTCACATATCCTTGTTTTGATACGCCTGGCAGTCATTCCCACATACTGTAGGCTGAAGGGACATGTGATTAGATACACAACGATGCTGGTATTGCAATTTGTATGTTTACGTTGTTCCCATATTTCACCAGTTGTCAGTTTTAGGGTTTTTGTATGAGATGTAAGGTGGCATACATTACAATTCCCGCAAGGAAAATGCCCAGTGACAGCAGGCAAACCCCAAGCATTCAGCACATTCGTTTCACATCTTCCTATTTGTGTTACTTGTGGACGTGTATGTACTAATGAGTCTTTTAGGCTTAGCGCTCTTTTATAAGAAAAGAGAGGTTTGTCCCATTTGAATTTATGGCTTGTTAGAATTTTCCAATTTCTTGATATACATTTACTGACAGCATTCGAAAGGGGATTGTAAGTTGTCACACATGTCAAGGTGTGGTGAAAAAGGTCCACTCAGGCAGGTAGTATTTGAAGATAATTTATTTCATGAAGATAACAGGTTGCAAGGTACAGGACATCATGTAGATATGTGGTAGCTTAGAGCCCCACCAGGAGCTGCCTGTCAGCTGCTCAGCCCATGATCAACTGTCGCTCTGCCACCCTCAGTCCCAACATTCCGAAGCCTCATCAGACTACAACATTCTAATGAGTCAGAGCACAGACACTGGCAGAGCAGGGCTGGTAAAACACCTGACAGTATAATATGCAGGATACTACACAAGGGTAACTCATTGTTCGTAGCCTTAGGATGATCATCCAGGAGGGTATCTCTCTGCTGGTTCCTGGCTCTTTTCATGGCTTTTCTCTATAATGCCTTTTGGATATCCTCTTAGTTCTAATTTGGTTGTTAATTCGCCGGCCTGCGTTTGTAGTCAGATAGACTGCTACAGTTTCGGCATAAACGGAGGAATTGTCCATACGGGAGATTCTCCCGCAAGGCACGAGGATGGTAACTTTTGAAATGTAATAAGTTCTTCCTGGCTGTTGGCTTGTGATAAGTTTTAGTCTTCAGATGGTCTCCCTGTTTGGTAATAGGGACATCCAAGAATGTGATGGACGGAGGAGGAGCCAAGATGGCGACCTGAACGGACGCTCGATTCCCGGCTCCGCAAGCTTGTGCGTTCTGCACCCACATCCTGCCCACGAATCCGTGATTGAACCGCTGCGGAATGTAGCCACGACCGCACAGACACTCTGGGTGTTCCTCCGGAGTCCCTGCCTGCCGGATTCCCGGAGATAGCGCCGTGCCGGGCATTGGGCTCCACGGCCGCGCTTTGAGACCGGCGCCGCTCCCTGCCGTCGCGGACCCTTAGGACGGCTGCCGCCAGCTGAGACCCTGGGAGTGAGATCTTCCCTGTTTCTTGGAGCCGGTACTGGGGGCTTGGGACGGAATTTCAGCGCTGCACCCGAGAGCCCCGTCTCGGGGGACCGAAGTGTTGAGGAGCGGTGTTTGGTTCAGTTTTCACTCCCCTGGCCGACGCTGAGGCTGACCCGCGGCGGCCATTGGGCGGGTCGCCCCATGGCTTGTCCCCTGCTTGCAGCGTGGCGGTAGTGTCCCCCCCGGTGCACCACTCCTGCTTCGCTTGCCTCACACGACTGGACCCTAAGCTGCCTGGGGCTGAGTTGGCTTCCTCCTGGTGTGCAACCCCCCCTGGACGACCGAAATGGCAGCTGCCCCTTCTACAGCGCCGAAGGTGATCTCGCCCCCTGGTAGCATCTCTCTGCCCGACGGTGAACTGGAGGCTCCATTGCAACTCCCACCGAGCACAGAACGGCAGCCTCACGCTCGGAGGGAGCTGACATGCCAAGATATCGTTGATGCGCTCGTCGAGCTTAGGGCGGAATGGCGATCACTCTCCGTACGGCTTGGGAATCGGATGGACGGAGCGGCGCAACAGCTGAAGCGGGATTGTGTGGCTGATTTTTGGCACGGTATGGGATCGACCTTCCCAGTTGACACGGAGGAGAATGCAGAGCCGGCCACTGAAGGTGAGGTGGCGATTGTTTCCCGATGCCGCGACTCCAGCACAGGGCAGCTCGGTGACTTTGATGGGGATACATTGTTGCAGTTTTCTGCGGAACTTGGAACTTTGTTTCTGGGACTGGTGTTGTGCTCCCGACCTTCATTGTCGCTACATATGTATCCCCTTGCGTTTAATGCCTTCCGAGTGCCCTTTCTTCAGCTTTGGACTGGATTTCGAATTTGGTGTTCGGGGGTACTTTTTCTGCTTGTTTGCTGCTCGGCTACTGCTTACGGACGTCCATTTTGCCCCTACTTCCCTCTTCCTCATCGACGGCGGCCATTTTGCTTTCAGGTTCTATGTGGAACTGGACCCCCTCGGTTGCCGAGTCTGGGGGGACTCTCACGCTCTGGCCAAGGCTGATATACTGAGTTTTGTGACCGGGACTGAAAGGTTGGCGGGGATTCGGAATGGAACACTTGCGAATATATGTTGAAATGTGCGAATTTATATGCCTCGCCCCGTCTCATATTTTACCGATGTTGATACTGCCTTTTAGAATTTGCGGGGCGGTGGTGGACTGCACGGCGGGATTGTCTGGGAATATTTATAATTGGCCCTCCTCAGGCTTTCTATGATGGTTCCCCTTTTCTTTCCTTACTTCCTTTACTCTTCTCTTATTTCTATATTTCGGGTACTCTAATGGGCGACAGACACACTGCAAGGGGGGGGGGGTAGGCCGTAGCCTCTGCATGCGTGTAGGGTGGGGGGTTTATATGTTTAATATTTTCGTTTCTATGGTGCCTTATCTCCTTTTTCTTTGTCTTCTCTGTCCTATTTTGTCCTTGTGGCTATAGTTTGGATTGAAGCTGGGTGGGTTCGCGTTTGCTCTCGTCGCATTGTTTGCTTGTCTCTCCTGCCATTTCCTCTGCGACGCTGCTGTTCTGAATGACAATTCCTGTGCCTCATGAAACTCGCCTGCTTACCGTTGCCTATTACTTTTGTACTGTGATGGACTGAACTATGGCTATCCTGGACTTCATTCTTACTTACGTGTTTTATATACCCTTAAAATTAACCTCAATCCTCCTAATGTCGGCGGTATAATTTGATCCAGTGTAATGCTTTATGCTTGCTTAATAATGTTGCCTTACTGCCGATGTACCGTATTGCTCGCTATAGTGCTCATAATTTTGTGGCCGGCCAGGTGGTTGTAGGCCCGTATTTTGTCTGCTGTTTATGCACAATAAAGGTTTCCAAAAAAAAAAAAAAAAAAAAAAGAATGTGATGGACTTTGGTGAGTATTCATGTGTGAATTTAAGGTATTGATCACACAAGTTGATCCAGGTAAAGAAATTGAGTAAAAGGTTTTCTTCTCCATGCCAGATCATGAGGACGTCATCAATATAGCGTTGCCATAAGATGATATTTGATGAAAAGGGATTGGTAGTGCTCAGAACATGATGACTTTCAAAATTATAAACATAGAGACCCGCTACCGAAGGGGCAAAAGTGCTGCCCATTGAAGTGCCCGTGACTTGGAGAAAGATGTTGCCTTCATATTCGAAACAGTTCCTTTTCAGTGCCAGGGTGGCACAGTCAACCACAAATTCACGAGTTGTCTCGTATTCCCATGGGGCTCTATCCAGAGCCTCCCTCAACACCCTGTTGGTATCATCCTGCGGGATACAGGTGTAGAGGCTTTCAATGTCCATTGTGACAAAAAAACATGGTTCGGTGGGTGTTTTGACTGTTCTCAGTAGGTGTAAAAGACTCTTAGTATCTTTCAGATAGGTACTTGTTGATTGAACTATGTGCCTGAGGATAAAGTCACAGTATTTGGAAAGTGGTTCCCAAAGGGAACCTATTCCTGAGACGATAGGTCGTCCAGGGGGTGGTAACACATTTTTATGTGTTTTCGGTAAAATGTAGAAATACGGCATCTTACCCTCTGAAGTAGTCAGGAAATCAGCTTCTTTCTTAGAGATAATGCCATCTCTTTCTGCGGTAGAAACCAGTTCGCAGATTTCGTCCTTCAGGTCACTGGAAGGATCCACTGGCAGAGGTCTATAGTTGGTAGTGTTGTTCAGTAGGCGTCTGCATTCCTTATCATAATCCGTTTTATCCTGGATTACTAAACCCCCACCTTTGTCCGCGCTTTTTATGATTATGCCAATATTTTGTTTCAAAGTTTGAATGGCTCGAAATTCTTCAGCAGTTAGATTCTTGAAGGGAACCGGTTCCTGTAGTTGTTCCACTTCATGGAAAACTGCTTGCTCGAAAGCAAGGATTTCGGGAGGGACAGTGTGGGGCGGAGGCGTGAAAGATGATTTTAATCTGAAATCTGTATCACTTGTGGTTGTGTTGGTTTCTTCATCATGTCTGTTTTCAAAAAAACTTCTGAGTCGCAGTTTCCTGAAGAACCCATTTAGTTCACATTGTAATTTAAATTTGTCAAGGCGTGGGGTGGGTATTAATCCTAGGCCTTTTTCAAGTACCTCCTTTTCAGCTGCAGTCAGGATATATGAGGATAAGTTGGTGATTAGGGTTTCGCATTGCTCGGGCCCGGTCTCTGGTCCCCTGTCTTGCTCCGGGTGTTGTCCCCGTCTACTTCGGGTTGCTCCCAATGTACTTGGTTGGTATTCTTCTGTTTCCCCCTGCCCCGTCTGCCTCTGTCTAAAAAAGGAGGTGCGTAAGGGGGTTGGTTGAATTGTGTATGTGGCATGAAATGTGGGTTCCAGCCCATCATCGGAGGGAAAGGAGGTTGAAAGCCTGGTTCTTGATATCCTCCCATTCCTGGTTGTGGAAAAGGGGGTTGCCAACTTTGGAACGGATAATGCTGCAGTGGAAAATGTCCCCGTCCTCTTCCACGACCCCTACCTCTTCCTCTCTTGCTCACACTTTCATTGCTTGAACCACTTGTGTTGGAATCGGCAGAGGTGTCTGAATTATACCCTGAACCTGATGATGCGGTATAGTCAGGGCAAGAGTAGGGGTAGACTTTAGCATAAGACCAAAGTTTCAGATCTTTTTG
Organism: Lissotriton vulgaris; assembly: GCF_964263255.1. Taxonomy (NCBI): domain Eukaryota; kingdom Metazoa; phylum Chordata; class Amphibia; order Caudata; family Salamandridae; genus Lissotriton; species Lissotriton vulgaris. The sequence continues at coordinate 57,010,272 of NC_141691.1, read as the reverse complement.
TAATTTTTGTGATTTTGATTGGGCAAGATTTTCTTTGAATTCATTCTGCTCTTTATTAAGTTCTTCGAGTCTTTTCTTATATCCGGTTATGGTGGCCTTAAAATGGGTTTCCGTAGTTTGAATCTCTACTAGGAGAGCCTCTGATAATCGTAAGGCAGTTTTTATAATCAAGATGCCCCAGTCCCGTGTGCAGTGCCATGCAATTTGTGCCCACTCTTTGCGGAATACTGCATCATCTAAGAATATCCTTGGGGCATTAGTAACTAGCAATCCTTTAGGTGCTGCGTTATTATTCAAGTACTCTTTGATCATCGTTCCATGTAGGATGGCCCTGATCCTACTGCGTTTGAGTTCCCCTAGTTTATCCCAATCACCAGTTTGTGAAATGGCATTTGCTAGTAAAGGCTCAGCAAATAAAGTGTTATCACTAAGTAGTGCGTCCACTTCTTCTTTAGAGAAAGAAAGCCCCTGGTCTTCCATGGTGCACTATTAAACAGACCAGAAAAAATGCTACACAAATTTTTATATATATTGTACTACTCTCACAGCTGCGCGCTGCACAACAGACCAACAATCAACAGGAGAGGAAGGGCTAGAGTAGACACTCCTGTACCCCAAATTAATTTTTATAAACAACTAAGGAGTGACTAGATGTGAAAAAGAAATAACAAAAAAACACCTTAGATGCATGGTTATAGTTACAGTCCCATTAACCCAAACAAGTGAAACCCAGAAAAGGTTTTTTTGGGGGATGGAGGCTATTGGGGACAAAATATGCCCGGTGAAGCCGTTCAGGGAAAGAGGGGGATTCTTTCCTTGTGAAGAAGGACCCTCACTCACCACTAGTTGGTGACATGCTTCATCATCGGGTCCCCGCTGGGGTGGCCGAATGCCCCCCAGCGTGCTACGACGCCTGAGTTACAGCGGAGCGGGTTGGTGTTGAGTGCGACAGTGCTGAAACAAAAAAGTGTATTGATATGAGAGTGCTGGTTAAAAAATACAAAGCTGCACAAAGGTATGGTAGTTGTTACTCTAGTATAGTATTTTCAAAGGTTTATCACATAGATAATAACAATGTAATCAATGAAGTAAGTCATGGACTAAAAGGAAGATAAAGAACAAGTTTTTCAGAAACAGTAGGAGACATATTTGGTGCACTGATATTGTCAGTTGGAGTCGTACTGAATTCACATAAAATACGTAAATTGTCAACAGTAGTTGATCATCTATCAACAGATACTGCTGGAGGATTCTTTTTTTTTTTTGCCCTCATATATGCCACCAGAAAGTATCAACTCTAGATGGGATCTCTCAGGGCCACTGGCACAAATCGATTTTTATTCCGCCCCTGGGTTGAATGCTAGGCCTACAGAGGTCACCCAGAGGTAGGTTGTCTCCTTGTCCAACTCCCATTACCATTCCGTTGTACCTTGCCCCTTGGGAGGACCGGACCACAAACCTATGGCATAATCATTGGACTCTTTATATGTCGGACCATACTTTCAACGCAGACCATACCTTAGTAGCACCCTCTCCGCTACATAACATATCAGACTGGCTGATAGCCATGATGTTTCTTAGGCAATCAGCGAATCTCGGGGGGGGCCTCAGATTTCCACTCTCTGCATATCGCCTCCTTGCAATGACAATAGCATAGAATAGAAACTGTGTGGCACTGTCACTGATGTTATAACCAAGTGGCAGGCCGAAGAGAATCAATCTTGAACTGCAAGTAACTGGTGTTAATAGTACCTCCTCTAAAAACCCACACACCAGCCGCCAGTAACTAGTGATTTCTGGGCAGTCCACAAACATATGTATATCATCAGCTGTAGGGAATTTACATCTTGGACAATAATATGAATTCACTGAGATCTTTGATAATTTCGTGGGAGTCCAGTATACCCTATATGAAGTGAATAGGTGGTTCCTTCTGAGGTTAGCAGGTTTTATGATCATCTGTGAGATTATAAATGAGTCTGTCCAAACCTACATCATCTCATCAGTATTGTCGATTAACAAGTTATCCCAAAGTTTCGTGATTTCAGACTCTATACTATCCTTTGCACCCACTAAAAAGTTGTACCAGAGTGAGCTCTGCCCTTTCCATCCTCTCCCTCTATTAATTGAGTCTAAGATCTGGATCTCCTCCTCATTCCCCCAACACTGCCTCCCCCACCAAGAGGACAATTGATAGTATTTAAATCTTGTGAGGGACCCCCCTGCTGAATTTGATTAAGATTCCCAGTCCATTAATTGAGAATTATTGCAGAGGTCACCCCATTTCACAAAGCCTGCCTCCCTCAGTGGGAGAGCCAAGCGATCTAATAGACATTCTGGGGTGCCCGTGGAATCCCATATTGGGGCTTGGACATTATAATACGGGATCCCCAGAATCTTGCATATAGACTGCCAGTTCTTAAGTGCCGCCTGTAAAAGCTTCAAGCGGACCTTTTTGTAGTATTTTTGATCACCAAATTTGTAGAGGAAAAATTCTAGGCCTTGTGGCTGTTCAGATAACATTGCTCGAAAGAGACGGCCATGCGAGGAAGAGTCCAAGTTGTTGGCGAGGAGTCTAAATTTTTTTTACTGAAAAGCATAACAATAGAAGAGCAAATCAGGGAGAGCCAGCCCCCCCCACCTTTAACCCCCTTCTTAATTTCTTCCACGCTATTCTAGGGGATTTGGTGGCCCAAATAAAAGACCCGATCTTCCCTTGAAGATTACCAATATCTTTATGATTAAAGATCAGGGGGATATTGTTAAATAAGAAGGTGATTTTGGGGAGGATGATCATTTTGATCAAGTTAACTCTACCATAAATATTCAAGGGTAGGCTGCCCCATCTAATTAACAGCTTACTTATCTCCTTTACCACTATCTGCCAACTGGTTTTTGAAACGTCCGCTAGTTTCTGAGTGAGGTATATGCCCAAATATCTAATCTTTTGTTTGGCACCTGGTATCGGGGTCAGAATATTCCAGCTCATTATGTCAGTTTTTTCTTTGTTTATTTTATAACCCGACACTGTGCCGAATTCTTTTGCTAGCTTAAATAATCTGGGAATAGCCTCAGCGGGGTTGGCAGTGTAGAGTAGAAGATCATCAGCATATAATGCAGTCTTTAACTCTAGTTCTCCCAATTTAAATGGTATAATTACAGGATATAGTCTCAAGGAGATAACAAAGGGCTCGATATATATATCGAAAAGAAGCGGGGACAAAGGGCTGCCCTGCCTCGTGCCTCTGGAGATATTAAACCAGTTGGTCAGGCCGCCATTGATCAAAACCTTGGCACGAGGGCTCATATATAGCGATTTTACTCCTTCAGTAAAGGAAGATGGGAACCCAAACTTTGCCATAGTCTCCCATAGAACGACCCAGTTGACCTGATCGAATGCTTTTGCAGCATAAATCGCTACAATGGTGGGCGGCAGTTCTCTCTCCTCCGCTACATCTATTGCTCCAATCGCCTGAAATATGAGCTCATTTAGCGGACGGCCAGGGATGAATCCCCTCTGGTCTGAATGAATTATGGTCTTAATCACTTTAGCCAGTCTAGATGCTAATATTCCAGAGAATATCTTTAAATCTGAATTAAGGAGGGAGATAGGTCTATATGATTCGATCTTTTTAGGGTCTTTATTTGATTTTACTATCAAGGCAATGGTGGCTTCTGACCATGAGGGTGGAAGGACACCTCCCTGTTGAAAAATTCTATTAAAGAGTGACAATAATACAGGTAGAATTTCCTCGAGATTGTCTTTATAAACCTCAGTCGGTAACCCGTCCGGGCCTGCAGCCTTGCTTCTACCTGTGCTCTTATCTCCCTCTCGGTGATATCACTGGCTAATATTGTTTTTATCAGACTCACTCAGTTGGGGCAATTCCCTCGAGTTCCACCACTGCTCCAAATCCTCAACTCCCAAACAGTTATTTTCTTGATATAGTTCCTTCATAAAACCTCTTGCTTCTTCCCTGATCTCCTCATCTTTCGTTAGCAGCACCCCCGTGTCTAGCTGGATTAAGTAGTTGATGTTATTCCTACTCCTCTCGGATCTTGCTTTCCAGGCGAGAAGAGCGCCGCACTTTTCTCCATACTCAAAGTTCTTAAGCTTACTGATCTCCCATCTGTCCTTGATTGATTTTTAGGGAGTCCCTCGCACTCACGACACTACCTTGTGAAATTATTTTTTTTCTCCTTTTTTCTTTTCCCTATTCTCCACCAACAAATTCTACCCAAGCTATCCTATTATTCTCTTTATTAAGTGGCAAATAATAAAGGGGAAAGAAAGAAAAACTGGGAGAGGAAATATGTATATTTGTATATCTAACTTAATTTTCCCTGTATATAGTGAGTGAGTATTTAGTGAGATTCCTAATTATATCTTACAGGATTAAGCTTAACTATTTCCTCATTTTTAACTGTAATTTGTACTCTTCCTCAGGGTGATTACAGTTGTGCATTTTATTATTCCACATCACCTTCAATAGCAGGGCTCTACAAATCTAAAAAATCTCACTTGACCTGCAGGTCGAGTGAGTAGACTTTTCTACTCGACCTAACAGCAATGCACTCGACCCACAATTGATCGCATAATGGACTTTTTTCAAAACATTTGCAGCGCCAACAACCTAGGAACTAATTAACTAACTAATTTAAAAATATAACTTGAAGTTTGTACAAACTACAATACTGGGTTAATATACATTTGCTTTCAATAAAACAATGATGGTTCCAATATACATTTTTAACTGCATCAGATCTGTAACTCTCACTGTGTGGCACTCTCAGGTTCGCACAAAAGCACCCCTATTTGAAATGCGCTCAGCCTCTAATCAATGGAACTGAACGATGTGCAACACCAGTGCAGCTTATGAAATACCTGACTCACTATTGAGACTCACTAGTCTGCTCTTGAGTATTGCGGGTTCTAATGGGGGACGGAGGGTTATAATACCTGTTCAGTAAAACTAAACTTTAGGTCTGCCTGACGCTTCCCCCTCCCAAAGCCTAACTCTGGGCCTAAACTTACTTTTTGGGGGGAAACTGGGTGGTAATTAGTGGTCACACAATCTGCACAATCCGCACCTTAGCCTAGGTGATGGTGACACTGTCTTGCGTGCAAAATCAAGCAATGAAGGTGAGGAAACATAAACTACACCAGCATAGTAAACCTGTTCTAGTAATGCAACTTGCATAGCAGTATAAACTCTGGGAAGAGACATTTAATTTCCACCTTCACATAATAACTGACAGAAGTACGGACATTTATAAAAGAGTGCAAGTAACCCTACGGTGCAACACAGACAAATCAAACTCTCCACCTCAGTGCGCTTCATCCGGCCAAGGCAAGCAAACCTTTTTTAAACAGTGAGAGCGGGCACAGCACAGACAGTCCGACCTGTAAACAAATATTTGCACAATGGTCTCTCAGGCTTGACAACGTAGGGCTGTCACCAGGCAATTAGAGTGAGCATTAGAGTTTGTCTCTGCCCACATGTTGGGAGACAATAATTACATGATGTTTTCAGACAATGTGCCTGCACCAAAAAGTGTTTTTTTGCTCTACATAGAGTGTCAGTGCAACTACTGTTCTACTACAGCATTGTCATTCTATATATGCAGCATAATCTGCCAATTTGCACATAACTTTACAAATTCATTAAAACATTCATTTTCAACTCACAGTTGCACAAATAATATATTGAATCTTATTTAAGACCAAAGGAAAAAATTCAATCAGTGCAGCGTACCTAGGCAGCTAATTACCAAATCAAGCAATGAAGATGAGGGAAACATATCGTAAATTTACCCCAATATGACCTAAGATCATGAAACTGCACAGCACTAGAAATGGAAGGGCACAGTACCATCAAGCATCCAGTAACTCACAGTGATCCCCACGAAGATGATGATAAGTCTCTGGTGTCTTGGCTCATCTTACTTGCTGGAGAAGGAAGGGGGGGAGAGAGATGACACCCTTTCAACTGCCCCCCAAGAGCATGAGAGACGCAGGAGTGATGCCTTGATGTCCGACAAGCATACTTGGGACTGCTAGCTAGGGACATGATCGCGCACACGCTTGGGGACGGTAAATTATCATGCATTGTACCTTTGAGGGTGCATTACTGTTTCTCTCACACGGGGGTCAAAGCCAATAATTCCCTCCACTCCACCTTTATTTAAACACACTGTCTTGGGTTTGGCAGGCCTCTAGGAAAATAGCAGCAGTGCGCTAGTGCTTCAAATCTGAAAATAATTACCCCCCAGAACACGAGAAGAGTGAAAGCCTCTGAGCCCTGCCCTGTGGTAAATGCGGCTCCTGCACTGGCAGTCACGGACATCAGCTGAGCTCGGCTGAGGCGAGGACCACTCCCATTAATGAGGACGCTACTCCAGGGAGAGCAGATAAACCTTCCGGAGACAGAACCTTGGCTTAGGAGGGGCCCTCGCTGCCTTGTCAACACAGGCTGCCTAAATGTAGCAGCGAAGAACCGCTTCTCACTTCTGTCAGTGTTTCGTACACCCCTACCCTCAGCAGTCCTTCCTCATGGTGCTGCATTTGCCCAGATTTTGCAAAAGAAACGCGCCATGTGTTTTGGCCATTTCACCTTCGATTGTGTTGCGGTGTCTCTTGGGCCCCGTAGGGCATATTTGTTAACTTTCTAGAAGAGATTTGTGGACTGCAGTTTGAGGGTGTAACGACGTACATATAATTTGCTGCATCGTTATTTTGCTCCCTGCTGGCTTACACAACATTGCATGCCCACCCAGTGGTTAGTAGAGTTCGCAATCATACTCCCTGTTTTCAAGCCTACTAGCGACTGGTTAAATCATAGTACTAATAACTTTGATGCTTCCTGTTTTCAAGGCTGTCATTAGTCCCGCCTTGTAAAATGAGGCAACTCCGTCGGGCAAGTGGAAAAGTACTTTATTTCCAGGCCGTCAGTCCCCAGGTCTAGGCAGCAACTGCCGTCCTAGGATTCGTTTCCCACTCAACAGCCCCCCACATTCCTGGACTCCACCAGAGCCAACACCTTGTGACTTGAAAGGTGTAGAATAAAGATCACATGCACACACAGACGGAATGATGCCCCCACCAGCAGTGTTATGACTTACTCCAGCATGTGACTTGCACACAACACAGGCAGCGGCGCGCAAAGAGCAATAACTGGCACTAGCTTAGCGAAATCAAAAATACAATACTCACAATTAAGTTTTGCAGTCGGCCTAAATCGTGCCGACTCCACCGAGGAGAGCGTGTGGTGGCGTGCTACGTCACTGCTGCACTTTTAAGCAGCACAGCACGGGGGCAGGCCAGGGCCGTCATTGGTAGCGCTTTCCCGCGCTACAAGATTGACGGCCCTGGCACCCAAACAAACAATAGGCAGTGCGTGCATGATGCCCCCTAAAGCCTTTCACGGCGCACCGCACCCGCGTGCATGATACATGCGCTATGCTGCCCCCTAAGCCTTTCATCGCGCACCGCACCCCGCTACCTAGAGCCTTCCACAAGCTACTGCACCTACCAGAGAGGCACTCGCCAGGCCGGTCAAGTAGGCCTTGAAACTGACTCAACCTGCACAAAATTCACTCGCATTTGCGAGCGGGCGAGTACATTTCTAGAGCCCTGAAAGGGCTGGAAATTTAATTTGCACTTGCGCACCCAGAGATCTGAGTTCTGGCATCCTGGATCCCAATTCCCACTGCCTCTGAGCAGTCCGCCCCTCTATATCGGATCTAATTTGGTATGGGTTAGCCCGGTAGTGGAGGGTGGATCATGCAAGACATCTACTTAGTATTAGCTCCTTAACACTAAAAGTTTGAAAGTTTACAAGGATCTTTCTAGGTGTCTTCTGATCGGGATGTAGTCTAAAGAGATCTCTATGCACCCTCTGAATTTCAGCCTCAAGATCGATATCTGGCCGGTCCTTCAAAACCCCCTTGCGTAGGAGTCTACAGACAAACCCTTTAATATCTTCCACCTCCTCTCCTTCTGGTATTTTTAAAATTCTGATATTATTCCGTCGGGTTTGTATCTCCAGCCTTTCCATATCCATCATGAGGGATCGATTTTGCGCCTTAAGAGTGTCAATGTCTTTAGAGTTCCCCAAAGTAGTTTCTGAGAGCGTTGAGACCTTACTTTCCAATGCACTGGTCCAGGTTGCTATATCGTCTAATTTGGTCTTCAACAAATCAAATCTATCGTGCAATCTTTTTTGGTTACACTCTGAGACTTCGAACCTTCCCAGTAAATCTTCCCACAGTGTTTGAAATAGTGAAACAATTCTATCGCACTCAGGCGAATTTGTGGGTTTGGCAAAATCTTGAGTAGCTGGACTGCTTTCGGGGAAAGACTGAGCCAGAACAGGAGATTTTACCAGAGGTGGTTGAAATATCTGAGGTATATTTTGCTCTCCAGAACTCGCCGATGCCATGGAGGATGTGGGGTTCATGAAGCCTGAACCATCAGGAAGCCCTTGTACTACTGGTAGGGGAGTAGAGGGAACTCGGGGTCTGACAATAGTGTCAGGAATAGTGCTTGACAACGAACCTACTTCTGGGCGTGCTGAGACCTCTAGGACCTCTGGGCTCTCATTAACCTTAATGGTCTCGAGCAGAGCATATCTGTTTCCCAAAGCCGGGGAGGGCGAGGACGGAGATGCAGCCTGATCTAATTGAGCTACATCCCCTGTTACTGACTTTCCCATGGTGTCCTTTGAAATCTTGGACCCCGCCAGGTGCTCAATGATCTGAAAATAGCTTTTAAGCGAGGGGGTGCTCTTTTGCGCCTGCAGCTGTAGGGTCGCCTTGGTGCTCCCACCCTTCTTAGTCCCCCACTTTCTTTTTTTCTTATATGGGGTTAAAGGGGTCGGTCCTCCCTTCTCAATTGGCTCTACTGATTCCCAGACCCCCTGCTGTCGCAGGTCCTGTTTTGACCTTAGTTGGTACCTGTTTCTCGTTTCCCCTACCACCTCTTTAGATTTAAATATATCCTGCCTGACCCCGGGGAAGACTACACCAGTACTTAAATGCGGCCTGTCCTGTGGAGATGCTATTACTGTTGCTGTTGCCTCACCGTCAACCGCTGCAACTTTTCCAACTGATGGTAGATTTATCTCCATACAGACACCCCTCCTCAATGGCTCCTTACCGGTGTTTCACGCTCCCAGGGACTTAACTGCTGAAAAATGCCCCCAACACACCGGACTTCTGAAACGGAAAAGAAGTGCCCCTCAAGAACGATACCACAAATTCCTCCAGTTCCCGTAACCCGGCTCTCGCTCCTGTTCCTGTTCCTTTCCTCCTGCTGCTGCCCCTGCACTTGCCAATCGAACCTTCGCCTCGGCCGCTGCTGTTAGTTGTTTGTCTGCGCCGACCCAGGTACGAGCCGACTCCGCCTCCAGCCTCGCTGTACACCGTTCCCGCATTCGCCTAGTCCTGCTGGGTCCTAGCGCCCCCGAGCGCTACTCTGCATCCATCGCTGCCGCCATCGCTGGAAAGAAAAACACACACGCCAAACTGGTAATAGCCCCCTAAGTTTGCTTGAAAGGAATGCACGCAGTTTCTCACCGCATAGTTTGGGTGGAGGCGCTCATAAAATGCCCATTTTCATCTAATGTGCCGCCTGTAGTGCCGCCGTAGCGAGGAGCCCTGCGACAGCTGTCAGCCTGCCACCGCCATGTTCCTCTGACCCCCTGCTGGAGGATTCTTGATGATTAATACCAAAATGGTTGCAATTAGATCTATGGTATTACAAAATCAACTTGCCCTCGATATTTTATTGGCAAAAGAGGGTGGAGTTTGTGGCATGTTGAAAATTCAACACTGTTGTACCTATATCCCAGACAAAAGTAAAGGTATTGCGGGATATATTAAGAATATTACAAAGATTCATGAAGATTTGACCCAACTGGAGGTTAAGGGTGTTTGAAGACTAAGTAAAAGTATTTCCGCTATGGGTAGTTGATTTTCTACTCTTTTGAGTACTCTATTAGGGAAAATACTAATCCTTATATTATTAGTAGCGACAGTAACCCTGATTATAATGATGACTTATAAATGTTGCAAGGGTAAAACAAGAACAAGAATGATGGCTAAAATAAAGAATAAAAGAATGGAAAGTAAGAGAAAAAGGGAAGAGATTGAGTTAGAAAAAATGAAAGGAAATCCATATGATAATATGAAAGAATTAGACATAAAAGGGAAAATTGATGGACTTGTAGAAAGAGAGGAATACACTAAAATTGGATGAATTAAGTTGTCACTTAGTAATGATGGGTGTTTTATGATGGCTCAAAAATACCATCAGAGGGGGGATTGATGGAACAAGGATTCAAGAAAACTAAACTTGCTCGTAGCAATCCCTCATTAACTTTTACTAACAGTTAAAAGTTGTAGAATGAGACAAAACTAATATACACCAGACACAGACACGAGGGAGAAAAGCTTTACGCATGTTTAATTAACATGGAAAAAATGCAAAGCGACTAAAACTCGCTTTACCTCAGAAAAATGCTTTGCGCATGTGCAATCCTGAATTACGTAGAAGTAACAGGACTAACTCGCTTTGAGAGAGAAAAACTGTCACTTGCATGCGCAAGAAGTACTAAATGCGGTTGTAAGGTACCACATGCCCGGCATCTGCTTGCTTGAAAAGCAGAAGAAAGCTGCTATTCTTAATGCTTCTGCTCAAGAGAGTAATAATAACACAGGATAGAGTAAAAGTGGGTGATGAACAGTGAGAACTGTGGGATACATGCATCAATGTTTTTTTGCGAGCGCAAACGGTGCGATTTGTAAAAATTGTCCCTTTGTGCCAGCAAAAAGGCCTTCTGCGATGCATCAAAGGGTTAGGCACCTCGCAATTTAAGAAATCTCAATTTATTGTGATTTCCTAAATTGTGATTGCATTTAAGGAATCGCAGTTTGCGATTCCTTAAATGCAATGATAGAAGCATTTAGAAATAGCGAATTCGCTATTTGGGGCCGCAAAATACAGATAAATTAATCTAGTCTGTATTCAGCAAAAACCTTAAAAAATGCACTAAAGTGCATTTTTCAAGGTTTCAGATTACACACACACACACACATGCCCTTGGGGCATGTGTGTGTGCAAAATTGGTGCACATCACAATTTCAGGAGTGCAACAGGGTGTAATTTTGACACCTTTGCTTCCCTGTAATTTCATGCGCAATTTCCCATTTCCGAGTCGCAAATAAGGAATGTTTAGGAATCGCTATTTTAATAGCGATTCCTACATGCATAGGCTTTTGAGAGTCCTTAATTGCAATTTCTTAATAATCGCAATTAAGGACTTGTAAAAGCTTTTCTTGATGCATGTACCTGTATATATTTGAGAAATTAACATCTGTTTAACTGAAACTGAACTCAGACAAAACAGAAGTCCTCATCTTAGGTACATCCCCCTCTGACTGGGACGACTCCTGGTGGCCGGAAGCCCTCGGAAAAGCACCCATCCCGACAGACCACGCACGGAACCTTGGCGTCATCCTGGATTCTTCACTCTCAATGAACAGACAAGTCAGCGCCGTATCCTCTTCCTGCTTCAACATTCTTCGCATGCTCAGAAAAACATTCCGCTGGATCCCCTCCGAAACAAGGAAAACAGTCACCCACGCTCTGGTCACGAGCCGACTGGACTACGGAAACACCCTCTACGCAGGCACCACCGCTAAACTCCAGAAGAAACTCCAACGAATCCAAAACGCCTCAGCCAGGCTCATATTAGACATCCCACGTAACGAACACATCTCTGGTCACCTTAAAGACCTCCACTGGCTACCGGTCAATAAGAGGATCACTTTCCGACTGCTTACCCACGCACACAAATCACTCTACGACATCGGACCAGATTGCCTCAACTCTCGACTGTCCTTCTACACCCCCTCCCGCCAACTATGTTCTTCCAGCCAAGCCTTCGCCACTGTACCTCGCATCAACAAGACCACCATGGGAGGCAGATCCTTTTCATACCTGGCTGCTAAAACATGGAACTCACTCCCCGCTTACCTTCGCCTCACCCAGAACCACCTAGCGTTCAGAAAGCAGCTTAAAACGTGGATATTTGACAAATAATCCTCCTCCCCTTCCTAAGCGCCTTGAAACCCTCTGGGTATGTAGTGCGCTATACAAATTATTTGACTTGACTTGACTTGACTTATGATTCCTTTATTGATAGTGCACTTTTGGGCCTGCTATCGTGCATGAACAAAAGAAAATGGTGCTGGATGACATGGGAGCCGCGCATGCTCAATGGATTCATAATGTGACCTAATGACCACCAAGTTGAATGGCTGCTAAAGAATAAGGACAGAAGTCGTGGGAACGAAGAGAATTGTATCCCTTGTCCATGGAGCTTGTATTAAATGTTAATAAATATTGCAACAATACATATATGAGAATTAAAGTGGTAAATGAGCTAAAGATGAAGAGTTTCCAGGACAATACGACTATTAATACAAATGAATATGTCAACATGGTGTGATGAAAACTCCCCTGGCCCCGACCAATCATATTCAGTATTTCATCAATATTTGCAACTTTTGAGAGTGGGACATGTAGAAATAAAGACTATAACTAGAGTGACTTAAGTTAGCAAGGGACACATCGATGCTGAGAGAAAAAGAGAGAGAGAGAGAGAGAGAGTGAGAGAGAGAGAGGTAAAATCTGCTAGAAGAAAAGAAGAGAGAGCAGACGGGGAAGATTCAGATCCAAATGACAGCCTGATTAGATTCAAAGATTCCAGGAGAACATCGAGGAGGGAAAGAGTGTAAGAGAGGGATGCGTCCCAGTGCTTCAGGTTTATAGAGAAGTCTAGTAAGTATCTGTCCTGTCCTGGTCCTGTCCTGTAGTCTTTGTATCCTGATCCTAATTCAGGGGACCCCTCCACCAGTCCTTTGGCCAGAGGGGTGGTTTTCAGTATTTCTTTAAGTAATTATCATTGTGTCTCAAATTTGCATATTTCTTTGCAAATGTATTTTATCTATATGCCTTTTGTCTCTTCATCTATCCACTCTTTTTGCATTTTACTTTGTTGAATGAATTCTGTGTTAATGAATGTTCTTGCTAAATGCATTTTTCTCTGCCATGATAAGAATGATGGTGCTTGCACTGTGAATCTGTAAATGAGCGTTCAATTTTATTAATTAATTTTTAGATAAAACGTATTAATGTTACCCGGAGTCTGTGGTTGTTTCACTGAGATTTGTGGTTTAGTTAAATAGTTGTTAATATCACCATTAACTAACTGAACTAATAGTCCATCGACCAGAGGAAAGAGTGTTGATTTGTGAAGATTAGTTAGGCAAGGTTTTTTTTTTCAAACTTGTAAGTTTCTCAGGGAACAAACAGATCAGAACTTAAGTGAAATATAACATTTGACCCCCAGCCGATTTGCCAGGGAGTGTGGATGCGAATTTGGGTAAATGCCTATGGGTACCATTGAAATATTTTGTTTGTGAAGTGTTCATCAATGGCCTTCCGCTGGATCAACACAGTGGAACATGCCTCTGTAAAAGATAGAAGCCAAGTCACACAACTGCCCTCCCTGAAGCAGCACACATGCATGATATCAATATGTAGGCGGATACTGCACCCATGACCATAGGTGGGAAGGGAGGAGATGAAACGTGGTCATTTACAGCCTGAGGACTAGTAAGTCTAGACTAGATTAGTCTGGTCATGTCGCCTGCTGCCCCTATCTTGCGCCACATGTGGGCCTACACCACCCTGACCTCCCACAATAAAAGCGCCCATAAGGGACCCATACAGTAGTCCACAATTGACCTGTACGGTCTCCTAAAAGGCTTTCAAAGGTTCTTTTCGGTTTTAGTAGTTACTAGTTTACACAACTGTTACATTTTATACCGACTTCGGGGTCACAATTACAAGGGAACGTGCTTCTTCTATTATATGACTCGAATTATTGAGTCAAATTTGTGAAATTGATAGCCATCCTACGGTAGTGTTCTGTAATGCTTTGCTTTCACTAAAATCAAATAAAGAGATACGCAGAAAAAAAATCAGATTCTTAACCCTCTCAGTATGTCATATAGCACTTTATAGAGCGCTTTTTCACGTTGAAGCTTTCCTGGTGAGGTTGTAGCAGAGGCTTTCAATGCCGTAGATGTTGTGGTGCTAAGGTGGGGGCATTGCATAAATGTCAGTGCTTTCATGCTTTCGTTTTTCACAAACACCTTTAAGGTAAATTAATAAGTAAAGGCACATATTTGAATATCTTGAGGGGTTTCTGTTTTCCTTTCTAATCAGGTAGCTCACTTGCCTTTACCACTACTGTCAGGAAAGATAGATTAGTGGCACACATAAGCAGGAACCATTTTTGAGCGAAAGTTAAAGGGAAGAGATGGCCAGATACACATTCTTAAATTCACCCAAGGAGGGGTTGATTGGTAAAGTTTTGCTTGAAGATAAAATCGAGTGGGCAAGCACCAGATGTAGTACAACTAACACCATGAACGAAGAGCCCTTCGAAACCACGCAGCAAAACAGTGGTGTTGCTAAAAATGAACCGGCTGAGGGGTATCCGAAAATGTGCCGCAAATTATTCAAAACTATTAAGACAACAAAAGAGAAATATTGAATTTAGATAGTGTAAGCAAGCATCCAATATTACTGTATTCATATCATGCGTTGTGTGACTGTACTGTCTAACAAGATCTAGCAGTGACTTTTGATGGCGGCAAGTTTTATCACAATTATTGATAACTTTACAAAAATCAATTCTGTTAGGTTATTTATCAAATTATAAAGATTGCTTGGATTTTCACAATGTATCGAAGGCTATTTACGTCTTTTTGTCAGTAATCAATTGATTTTTAAGGATGCTTTAAAGTTTTATTAGTTACATTTTTAACCACAAATCAACTCTAAATATAATTCGCCTAGGCAATTAAACATCCCGATAAATTGACGAAGCTGAACTACAGACTCCTGCTTTTTACTCTGTCATCCTAATTACTTTCTGTATGCATATAATTCGTCCAACAAACATTTATCTTAAAGATTAAAAAATGACAACCAAAATATCCCATTTGAGAGACCTTTGTCTCAAAAGAACCAGAATTTCTATGTAGTTTGCTCCCATGTGGGATAATCTCCATTGGTATAATTTCATACAATACTTTTCGAGTAGGTGAGCCCCAATGTTAAGTGGTATGTTTTTCCTATTTGTAAAAAATGATTAAAATATTCAGCCCTCTGTAAATCCGCCTATCTGTTCAGCCAACGTTTGAACAATGGATAATCCTTACAGACATGCCATTGCCAAAACGTTTGAACCACATCCTACCCATGAACAGACTCTCGGACAAACCACATACCTAACAGAACCAGGACATTATATATAATTTCACCCCTCAATCCCACAATCTAGCAATGCTGGCTACACCTCTGCAATGTAACTACTTCAAAGCACTGTACACATCAAAAGCCCAAATATGGATTTTTTGGAATGTCAGACGTTCAAGATGTGGTATCGTCTGCTGCAACACTGATAAATCTTTAATAAAACGTTCATTTAAATAGTTGATTTAAAGCTTTCTAAAATGGAGGTAATTGGGTTCTGTTCTCACAACGGTCTACCACCATGTTTCAGGCCTCTGAAGGGTTGAGGTTGGATAAAGTGCAAGGTAGCTGAACAAAGGCTTTTGGCAAGAGTATAATAGGGACCGAGGTTTTAAAGGTATGTAGGACCTTTATTCTAATATATATTGTGGATAACACAGAGTATCTTGAGTTGTATTCCCTGAAGGCTAGTAAAGTGATTTCATTGTTGATTCGGTATGATATATTTCCGCAGGTTGGGGTAGAATTTGGCTGCCTGATTATGTACCATTTGTAATCTGTTAATAATCTATCGCAGGAACCAGTGTAGATAACATTGCAGTAATCTAGTCTGTTCCTAACTAAATATCTAATTTTCTTCACATGGTAGTTGGTTTGCAGGAACCAGAACATTTTCCTGATCAATTCTGTGCCTTTGATTAAGAATGACAGATCTGTGACAAAGACGATCCACAAACCTTTTTTTAGCTGTGTCTGGGCCATGTGAAAGGATTCTTGAGGTAGGGCAGCCCAGTAAAATAATGTTTGTTTTGTGCAGTTCCCACACTGAAAGTTCTATTCATCCAGTGGATTATATGGTCAAAATATGCAGTGATATTTACCTGGTTGGAGTACATATGTGTGAATTTGAGTATAAGGGCATGTACAGCTTGCCACTTTTGAAACTATGCCCATTGTTCCACAAATCTTTCAACTAACTGCATTATTCTCTCTAAGTGTTTTATCTGCTAAATATGAAGGGCTGATTTTGGGGTACCTTTTCTTCAACAAAGAGATATCCCTTTGTTCAATGGAGTACCTGTTTTTAGAAAAGATGGGCATTGTTTGGATACTGTATACTTTTTTAGAAGCATTGCAGAGGCTTTCTCCATAATTTTCCTGCTTGACAGATATTGATAATGTGTTCTAACAAAGCGAGATCCAACAGGACCAAATGCTTTGCTTGGTCCTTGCATTTTTAAGTATTGAAGTAAATGGACGACGTAGCTTGTGGCAACTGAAGAAGCACCCCCTGAAAGGTCACAACATGGTCAATGGAAACACTCTTGTAAGGGATCTGGCAGGTGAAGTAGGTACAAATAATGTATGTATCAATTATTTTTAGACGTGTCAGCCTTAGGGGGGATCTTCCCCAAATGTTTTGTCTTCACCCCTCCTTTTTTGCTGATCTTGTTTTGTTGGCCTTGGGACTTTGCAACTACTAACCAGTGCAAACGTGCGTGTGCTCTCTACTCTAAACATGGTAGGGCTGGCTTGTACCGAATTGGTATATTTAATTTACTTGTCAGTCCCTAGTAAATTGGTACCTCATGTACTCAGGGCCTGTAAATTAAATGCTATTAGTGGGACGGCATTACTGATTGTGCCAACCTCTTAAGTAGCCCCATAAAACATGTCTCGGGCCTTCCACTGCAGCCTGTGTGTGCAATTTTAAACTGTTATTTTACACTGTTATTTCACCATGGTAAAATAAACCTTTTGCTAAGCCCAAACCTTCCTTTTGAATACAACTAAGTCACCCCTAGGGTAGGCCCTGAACAGCCCACAGGGCTTTAAAAAGTTGGACGTGTCCTTTTAAGTTTTATATGTCCTAGTACTGCAAAACTCTTAAATGCGTTTTTCCCTACTGCAAGGCCGACATCTCCCATAGGATAACATTGGATTTCCTTATTGCCCGTAATAGGTGATACCTTTCAATTGGGAGCAGGTGGACAGTTGAGTTTTGTGTCTAAAGAATTGCAATTTAGAGCCCTCTTTAAATGTAAAGTTGTATTTTATGACACAATTCTGAAAATGTCCCTTTTAGAAAGTTGGCATTTTCTTGTCCTAATCATGTGGTGCCTTCAGACTCTCCCTGGTCACATGACTAGGCGTAGCTGGCAGCTGGTGCTTGTGTATTTCTCCCAGACAGTGAAAAAAGAGAAGATAGGTTTTGGCAGGATGGGTAACTCTGCCTGAATAAAGGGGCGGAGCTGTCACCTACCACACTTGCAAATCACAAAGGCCCTGCCTGAACACACTCACAAAGAATGTTTCACTAGTTTTTTATGTCCCCAGACAAGTTGAGGTGTAGGCAGGGAGGAAGGGGAAGCCTGCCACCTAAAGGGGGTGGACACCTCCAAAACCTTCTCCAACTTCAAAGTGGGCACCAGGTATAAATAATAGACCCGTGGTCCCAAATCTTCAGTACACATCGACCTGTGAAAGACTCAGAAGAAGGACTGCTGTGCTGCTTTGCTGCAAGAAGGACTGTCACTCTGATGCCCTGCTACCCTCCTGCCTGAGTGGGAAGTACTGGACCCACGACCACCAGAGGGACTCCAAGGGTTAGTTGACTGGCCTCCTATCAGAGCCTCAGGGGCAAGAACATGCTCTACAAACCAGGAACCCAGCAACTGTACTCTGCCAGATGTGAGTCTTACCACTCAAGTGAGGTGACTCCAGTCCAGGACTCTTGACGGTGCTCAGCCAGCCCATCTGTGGTCTGAGCATAACCGGCGCAGCGTGACGCATCGCCTCACCAAACTGCGCATCGGTACCACTGTGCAATGCATCCTCGACGATGTACTTCACACCACAGCCCCACAGCCCATTGGAACTAATGTTGTGTGATATATCTCCGCGCAAGGACCTTGCATTGTCCACCACAGTACCCCGGAACTACTGCTGTGCAAAGCAAGGATCTCATATCACCCATTACAGCTCCCCACAACCACCGCTGTGCAATGCATCTCCTCCCAAGGGCCTTTCATCCCCTCTGCTGCGTGGCGCATACTCAACGCGGTACTTTACATCAATCCACAACCAGGATTTAAGGTTCTTTGTTTAGCGGGCCTAACTTGGTTCATGTAGCCGGCCAGTTCTCCACCACGGTTGGCCTGAACCTGTGACTTTGTTTCGGTTCGATGCAACTAGACAGCCACAGTTGGCGCCTTGAGCTACTAGGCACTATTTTTACCTAAGTGTTCTACTTTGATTCTATTGATTGGATTTTTGTTGTTTTGCTCTTAAATTATTTATAAAAAACATAGTATTTTTCTAAATTGGTGTGGGATTTTTCTCCTGTTATGTTTTTACTTTATTACTGTTTTAAGTGCTACATACATTCTGTCCACATTGCCAATAGGTAAAGCCTGACTGCTTGTGCCAAGCTACCAGGTGGTTCAGCACAGGTTAATTTGAAGTTGTTTGTGACATACCCCTGACAAGAATTGTGGTTGTTGCTTGAGGAGAGTTTCACCACCCAATTTCTTACAATTATCAAGTGGAAAAGGGAGTATCACTGCTTAGGATACAGGATATGTAACTAAGGGCTAGATATAGGTAAATTAGATTTACCGATTCATAAATACCGAATTTTACCGATTCGGTATTCATGAATCGGTAAATCGAATGTAGGTAATCATTCGGTATCAAATACCGAATCGGTAGGATTCGGTATTTACCGATTCGGTAAATTTACCGAATCGGTAAATTACAGATTCTGTGAATCTCAAGCCCCCTACATGTCAAACACCAAATACCGGTCGGTAACGGCCAAAATCGGCCGTTACCGACCAGTATTTGGTCTCCTACATCTGGCCTCAGGTTCCTATCACTCAGAATCACACGAGTCCGATTCGATAGGAAGTGTCTCTTTTATTCATCAAATCGTTCAATAACTTTTCAAAGGTAATTATTTTCCCATGGAAAATAAATAGTGTTTTCCTCTTTCATGCTGTTCCCTGTGACAAGCGATAGTCACATGTCCTTTTCAAAATCATACCCCATTCAACTCCTATAAGAAGATAGACATGCATTGCTTTAGTACCTGCCTCAGGCTATGACTTCAGAATAAGGTCCTCCCATGCCAGGACTAAGACCCTCTCTACTGGTGGTTGGTATGCCTTAAAGCATGTACGGCCGACTCAGGGGCCTGTGTCTTCTCCTTTGGAAATCTATCACAGTTTCATGCCATTGGCTATCGTTGCTCCTTTGCTCTGTTATTAACTTAAGGACTACAGTGCTGTATTTATTAAGAATGCCAAATGTAATCACCTGAGCCAAAAGGTGCTCTCGTCGTACTTCTTGTGTTCATATGTCTCTATTCCAAAGTTGTAGCAGAGAATTGATAGATACGCTGACTGAAAGAAAAAGTATATTACAAGTGTAAATTATATCACCTATAAATATATAAACATGTATAATCTGGTACAAATATTACTGCGCACTGTGAAACAATGTTACCATTGATGACAATGGAACAACCTAGGAATTATTTACATAAATCACATGAGGTACGGTGATAAGATTGTGAAAGAAGCACAATCTTGCTAAAGGCAAAACCTGGAAATTCTCTCATCTAAATAATATTCTACCCAAGCTATGACTCAAATAAAGACCACAGATTTAAATCACCAAATGTTTCATTTTTTAAACAATTTCTGACAACAGGATACACCTCACACATTTACTGTCTTTAAATAGACACTATGTCCTAAAACATGGGAGAAAACTCCAGGGTGTGAAGGTCATTAGTTTTTTTTGCTTTTCAGAAATACATTTCTATTTTTGGACTTTGTTTCTGATAAACAAAAAGGTTTGGCGAATGATCCCCTAATAGACTGCTCAGTACCTTCAGAGACACTTGTGGTGTTACGGTGGTTTCTCTGAAGGTACAAAGATCACTGCTGGGCAGGCAGCAGTCTCTCAATTGGCAGGCGGTAGTCTGCCAGAGGGGCAGTCTGCCACTGTGACAGGGCCCGTTTACATCTCTCTTATTTGTAATATGTGCTTGCCTACAAACTCTATTATCTCATTTTATTAAAAAGTGTGAAGTTTAGACACACACAGAAGTGGCCGCATCATGTTCCCATCGTGGATTCTTTTTGGGACACCACCACGCTGAACGGAGCGTTGCCTTACAATGCCCAGCTAATTAGCATTACTTTGAAGTTCTATTCATTGTGTTATATTTGTTTTTAAATTGCCGACGGACTCGTACTTAAAAGCGCCCTAGCGGTTTTTAAACAATGTCACATTTATTTTGCCATGTCACAAAAGTATTTTGATTTGAGAACTTACTTTGTGCTCTGATAGGCGTGTTCCCCGGTCCACCACTGAGCTTTCAAATTGTGTGGAGGGATTGATCGCCTAACAGGAAGTATGAAAACTACATTTCCGGTTTGCGCCGAGGTTAGCAGTCTACCTGCTCACCACCACCGGCATAAAAACCGAATGCGCCCTAGGACGCGCAGCGGACGAGCGCAGCGGGCGCGCCGAAGGCGCGTTTAAGGCAAGCCCGTCTGCGCCCGTCCGCCCCTGTACCGGGCCTAGGGCCATACCCCCTGGTCCAGGGACTACCTACACTACTGGCACTCTCCTGCGCTATTCCTCGAAACATTTAAGGGATCTCAACAATGGTAAGAGCTCTAACGGTGTAAAATAATATCACTCCCCACTCTCTGCACGTCAGCCCCCACAATTTGCCCAGGCTGTGGCTTTATAATCCACCCTCCCCTATCCTCTACCAGTCCTCCTTTTATAACCCAGGAGCATAAACCACCTTACCGTATGGCATTGATCAATGCCCGCTCCCTTCCGAAACAACATCTGGAAATCAGGGAGTGCATCACGGACCAGGAACTAGATATTTCATCACAGAATCATGGGGGGACGCGGCCTCGGGTCGAGATTTTTGTGCGGCCACGCCCGATGGTTTCTGTGTGACAAGACTTGACAGACAGGTAGGCAGGGGAGGCGGCCCAGCCATTATCTATAAAGCCACATATTCAGTTACTACAGAACCTATCCAGCATGTTGACTGTGAGGCTCTGGTCTATTCTATATCACTTAACCATAATCAAGCCTTTAAAGGCATTTTGCTATATCGCCTCCCTGGTCCTCGCACACACTTTCTTGCGTCTTTAGACTATTTTATAGAGTTATCTCTACAACCCAGTGACTTCACCATTCTTGGTGATTTTAACTTTCATTTAGAAGCTACATGTGATAAAGACACTATCCACTTAATTGCTGATTTCCAGTCAGCGGGACTCCGACAATTAGTCAGTTGCCCCACCCACCAAGCAGGACACACTCTTGACGGATTATTCACTAATAACCAGGACATCTCTCTGCTCACTGTTCTTCCGCTGGTATGGTCAGACCACTTTGCAGTGGTCTTTACCGTACCAGTTCATAATCCTAACCCGCCTCAGCCTAAAACACACGCCCCCATAATTACCAGAGTTTGGAAGAATCTTGACATTCCACTTCTCTCTGCCACCCTTAATAACGCCCCATATAAGGCCTCCCCCGACCCATGCTTAGGGTCCACAAGGCATCAAGGATGGATCCTTGAGGCGGCCAATCAGTTAGTCCCGATTAAACGTGTCTCCCCCAATCGTGCCGGGCCTTCTGCACCATGGTTCACCGAGGACCTCAGACTTCATAGACAGCACTGCCGGAACCTCGAGAGACACTGGCGAAAACACTACTGCCCCACTGCGAAGCTGGCCTATAAAATCGCTTTGGCAATATATAAAAAATCTATTGCCTCACACAAGAGCGCCTATTTTTTTTATCTCAAATCAAGTCTGCTCAGAACTCAGCCAGGAGCTGTTCCAAGTTGTTAATTCCCTCTCTAATCCCCCCACAGGCCCCTCTATTGAGACAACACAAGATCTTTGTAATTCTGTAGCCACCTTCTTTGCATCTAAGGTTACTAATATATACTCCACTTTCTCCCCCCCCCCCGCCCCCCCCCAAATGTCCTGAAATTTCCGTTGCCCATTCCTTGCTTTCTTCTTCAAAACCCACCTTCTCTGTCTTTCAAGCAGTCTCGGCACAAGCAATTAGCAAACTCACCACCGCCATCAGGTCAGGCTCTCCTCTGGACCCTTGTCCATCTTTAATATCCAACTCTATATCAGAGGTTATTACGCCTCCTCTGACGGATATCTGCAATTCCATTTTTCAGACCGGGATTTACCCAGATACATGGAAAAAAGCAGTTATAAGACCACTGTTAAAAAAAACCTCTCTTGACCCGGGAGAATCAGCCAACTATAGACCTATTGCCTGTCTTCCCTTTCCTGCCAAAATCTTTGAATCTTTGATGAATCAGCAGCTCTCAGAGTTCATCGATAGGCATCAACTCTTGGATGACACGCAATTTGGTTTCAGGAAGGGCCATGGCACTGAAACTGCCCTGATAAAGGCCTCTGATGAAATCAGGGCTATTTTACACCAAGGTGGGGCGGCAGTCCTTATACATTTAGATCTGTCTGCCGCCTTCGACACGGTCGATCATTCTATATTGATCGACCGTGCTGCATCTTTGGGGGTTAACTATCTTGCCAAAAACCTTCTCACATCTTTCCTGGCCAACCGTACGCAGGCGGTCAGATTGGGGGAGTTTTACTCACCCTTCTTTACCTTACCCTGCGGTGTGCCCCAAGGCTCCTCGCTAAGCCCTACATTATTTAATATATATGTAGAGGATTTGGCGAGGGTCATAAAGGCACACGGGTTGTCTCTAACCACCTATGCAGACGACACGCAGTTGGTGTTGGCTGTACATAAGAATGGCCCAGCAGTTGCCTCGAGATTCCAGGAGGGGATGCTTGCCATCTGCTCCTGGATGTCGGGGAACTAGTTGAAACTTAATTCAGAAAAGACCCGAGGTGATGACTTTTGGCAACCTTTCTCCGGACTGGTCTCCCATTTGGTGGCCTAAGCAAATGGGTCCTCCCCCAGTCCCGGTTGCCAAGGTCAGAAACCTGGGAGTTATTTTTGACAACAAACTATCTTTTAAACATCATGTCAACTCGGTGGTCTCATCCGCTTTCTCATCTGCGGCGTACCGCAGGGATCATCACTCAGCCCCACCCTCTTCAACATCTACATGAGACCTCTTGCAGCCATCGCACACCAGCACAACCTCAACATCATCTCCTACGCCGATGACACCCAACTGATCCTCTCCCTCACCAGAGACCCCGCCACCGCCAGAACGAGCCTACACGAAGAGATGAAAGACGTCGCAGAGTGGATGAAGAACAGCCGCCTGAAACTGAACTCAGACAAGACGGAAGTCCTCGTCCTAGGACCATCGCCCTCCGCCTGGGACGGAGCCCACTCCCAAGCCAACAGACCACGCATGCAACCTGGGCTTCATCCTGGACTCCTCCCTCTCGATTACCAGACAAGTCAACGCCGTCTCCTCATCATGCTTCAACACCCTACGCATGCTCTGCAAGATCTTCCGATGGATCCCGACCGAAACCAGGAAGACGGTCACCCAGGCACTCGTCACCAGCCGACTGGACTACGGAAACACCCTCTACGCCGGAACCACAACCAAGCTACAGAAAAGACTCCAACGCATCCAGAACGCCTCCGCCTGACTCATGCTGGACATCCCCCGACGCAGCCACATCTCCGGCCACCTGAAGGACCTGCACTGGCTCCCCATCAGCAAGAGGATCACATTCAGGCTCCTCACCCACGCACACAAGTCTCTCCACGACCTGGGCCCCAAGTACCTCAACGACCGCCTGACCTTCTACACGCCCACCCGCCAGCTACGTTCTACAAGCTTCGCCCTCGCCGCAGTACCACGCGTCCGAAGAGCCACCGCCGGTGGCAGATCCTTCTCATACCTGGCGGCCAAGACATGGAACTCCCTCCCCACCCATCTTCGGCTGACCCAGGACCATCTCGCCTTCAGGAGACAACTCAAGACCTGGCTGTTCGAGCAATAGTGGACCCCTTCCCCAAGCGCCTTGAGACCCTGCCGGGTGAGTAGTGCGCTATACAAGTGTTATGATTGATTGATTGATGCTGAGGAAAATAAAAAAATGACTCCCATATCTCCTGGCCTCAGCAGGGAAAACATTGGTGACCACCTTGGTCTTCTCCAAAATGGATTATAGCAATGCCCTTTTTCTTAACACACAAGAACAGATCCTAAATAAACTGCAGTCGGTTCAAAATGCAGCAGCAAGGGTCCTTCTTGGTATCCCTAAACGTCACGCAGCCTCCTTGGCCATACGACATCTGCACTGGCTACGAGTCAGGAGCAGAATTAAATTCAAGGCACTCTGTATCGCCTATAAGGCCATACATGAGAATGGGCCTCGTTTCCTCAGAGACGCCTTTAGGATCTATGCCCCCAAAAGGTCGCTGCGATCAGCTTCCACCTTCGCACTTCCTGTCCCTCGTACTAGAACCTCTACTTGGGGAGACAGAAGCTTCCTGGTGGCAACCCCCTGACTCTGGAACTCTCTTCCCATAGCTATTAAAACTTGTCCCACACTCATGGCTTTCCGCAGATCCTTGAAAACCTGGTTATTTGATCAATGACTCCACCAGCTGGCCTTTGTCCCATAAAGTATTAAATGCGCCGAGACACCTCCGGGTATTTGCCGCGCAATACAAATCTCGAAAATAAATAAATATCTAGACGGACACAAATGTTCATTATTAATGTTATGGTTCCTACCAGGCTTACTGTGGTGCTAAAATGTCAACTTTTGAATCTAGATGACAATGTATCACTATACTTTTTTTGTCCTGTTGGGACTCTAGTGGTGGTTGTCTACTTTTGCCAGAAATCAATACAAAGTCTGTAGTCAGTACCTTGAGCTTCAGGTGGGCATTTGAAACCAAGGTATTGAAAGTGCCGAAGGGGTTTCTTAGGTAATCACTGATGTTGCATGATTAAATCTTCTGATAAAGCTGGTTCTCATTTGCATAGTGAAGTATTTTAATATATTTTATCAGAGAATAGTACTTTAAGTGTAGCCATTGAGAGTTTTTTTATTACAGGATTGAATCTTGCAATACAATGAAGGTAAGGAAAATTAAGACTTTAGGTATTCCTGTGGACAGGCTTGAACAGTTATCCAAGTAGGAGGCAGATCACTGCACGACAATGTCATCAAAGTCCATCCAAAATGAGAGGGTGCTGAGCAGGCCTTGACTATCAGCGCTGTGTACAAGGGTTCACAGAGATCTAGGACAATGAGGAGCCAGGTATCATTGTTGTTAGTGGTGCAAAGTGCATACTTCACCAACGGTATGACTGTTGTCCCAAAACACATTGTGGCCTGAAGGTGGACAGTGTTTTTGATTTTCTTGGTGACTTTGCTCAGGGAGCTGGTTGACTTGGTACATGTGAGACTGTCCAGGTCAAGATTGGCCATTTTCAGTTGGAAGATGGAGAGGAAAGAAAGTCACCCAGTCTTGAGGGAATCAAGAAGGATGCCTTCGGTGTGGGTCAGATTAACTGTGATATGTGCAGTTACACTGGTTAGTGCACACATCGCAATTATAAGTTGCATGATGAACCCCTTACCCAGGTAAAATGTGGGAACATTTACTGAAGGAAAAATGCCCAATAAATATTGGGGAAGAATTTTTAGTGTGGTAAGAACCACAATCAGTAAGATTTGCCCCATTTCCAGGGCAATAACCATTACTGGATGCTACTGACCACGCCTAATAATTTCTGATCCCTGCAGTATCAGAATGTATCAGGTGCGATAACTATTGAAAAATGTTCTGGGTTGACCATAATAAGCACCCTAGGTTATGGTCTGTAAGTTTTTACCTTCTATATCATTCCACAAGGGACAGTCAGTACATATCATCATATGAAAAACCCTTGAGCGAGTTGGAAGGTTGTGTAAGATCTTCAATGATGAGGTTTGAGAAAGGCGTCCATTTGGGAATGCTGCGTTCTGGATTGTGGTAATGATAACTGGAGTTTCCATATCATTGGTGTGTCCCCGAACGTCTTGATTTTTATGGCAGTATTGACCGCTTTTGACTACTCTGTGAAGTTTATCTGTGGATGGTCCTATTTGGAACTGTGTTTAATGGCATTGAATATGGCACTGCTCCTGTTAAAAGCTTCGGTGATATCCTTTTAGCAGTAGAATATCTTGGCTTCCTTAATGAATCTTCTCCTTCTTGCGCTGACAGCGCTCTGTGCCTCCAGGTCTTCCAAGAGATGTGCATATCACAAAGGACCCTATGTACATAGCGATTTCAAATTCAATTCTTACGAATCGAAATTGGGAATTCGTATTCCTAATGTACTAAAGAATATATTTTAAAATATTGATTTCTAGTGGGGTCGCAAATTGGCCTTCTTAATGAATATTAATAAGGTAGGTCGTGATTTGTGACCCGCTAGAAATCACAGCAATCACAGGGATGTTGGCCTGATGGGGTCAGCCTCCCAACATGTCTGTGATGGCTTTCTAATAAAACAAATTTTTTTCTTTTGAAATGCAGCCCAGTTTCCTTTAGGGAAAACAGAGTGTTTGAAAAGAAAAATGAAACTTTTAGGTTTCATTATTTAAGAGCAGGCAGTGGTCGCTGTGACCACTGTCTGTTCCTAAAAAAAATGTTGTTAAATATTCTCAAAGGGGAAGGGGATGGGACGCCTTCCCAGTTGCAAATGGTTACCACTCCATTTCAGTAGTCTTTAAAAAATATTGTTTAGTGACAATAATTTAGTCTCTAAACATTATGACATAGCACTGCAATTTGGTATTTGGAAGGAATGACCTAAACAAGCAAGTTGCTGAATGACAATTTGGCTTTTGTACATTTCAAAGTGCTTTTTTATGATCACAAATGGGTCGATTATGCGACCTCCAAAAAAGATTTGTGCATAAGGCCCCAAAACCTTTCTTGTCTTCAGATGGCAAGTCTACTGACCTTGAGCTACAGGAGGGAAACATCCTTTACTACGCAACTTTTACCACGCAGTGCCTTTACGACGCAACTTTTACGAATCAACTTTTACAACGCAAACCATTACAACGCATTGCGCTGGGGGGCGCTCTAGGATAGGGAATACGTTTAATTTACTATCCAACACCTTCCCTAGTGTTCACGGGGACTGGAGTTGGAATAGTAAATTAAACTATTCACTATCCTGCCGCTACAGGAGTATAATGGGGGCTGCAAGCTGGACTTCGATTTGTGAGTTTTTAGAGGGCAAAGGTCTCACTAGTGGCTTAGAGTATGTTGCAAAGTCTGGTGCTGATGACCTTACAGGAATGGAGGAGGTTGCAAGCAAATAAAAATTGTGCATAATGGTACAGATTTGAAGGTCCTTAAAGGACTGCATTTGCTGTAGCTCACGTGGAGATAGGGTGTGATGTATAAAAGCTTGAACTGGATTGTGGTTTGGAGTATGAAGTGAAGCTTGCCACTAATGACCATTAAGGGGTTGAGGAGATTGCAAGCAAATTTAAGTTGTGCAGAATAGTACTGATATAAAGGTCATTGAAGTGGCATAATTGCTGTGGTTCACATGGTGGGGGAGTATGAACTGTAAAAGTCTGACCTGTATTGCAACGTGATCTGCGGCAGTGTTTGTGTCTGGCAAGGATTGGCACTGAAGAGCAGATAAGGTCCAGAATATTGTCCTTCATATGGGTGGTACGAAAGTGGAGAAGAAAGAACGTGAAAGGGCAGAGTGAAAAAGGAGGAGAACAAGTGATAGTCAAGAAAGGTGGAAGAAATAACTAAGTAAATAAAGAATATATGAAATTGAAGGGAAAAATAATGAATGAAACAAATAACAAGCATTTACAATGCAACGGTTTCGCCTTTGGAGAAGTTAGAGCTATTGGCGTTGTAAATGACAAAATTTGTATTTATGTGTTGGTTTTGAAAACAGATAAATAAATGGCATTGTCATTTACATTGCCAATAGCTTAATATCTCGCAAATGTGAGAACTATTGTACCCTACGGACGAGCTCAGAAGACAGCAATTACTACCACACAAACACACACACCCAGACCCACACACCCAGAGCCAGCCACACCCAGAGCCCCCACACACACACACACACTGGAGCAGTCACACACACACATACTGGAGCAGTCACACATATACACACACATACACACACTCTGGAGCAGTCACATACACACACACACACTCTGGAGCAGTCACATACACAAACACCCAGGAGCAGTCACACACACACACACACACAGGAGCAGTCACACACACACACAGGAGCAGTCACACACACACACACACACACACACCCAGGAGCAGTCACACACACACACAACCAGGAGCAGTCACACACACACACCCAGGAGCAGTCACACACACACACACCCAGGAGCAGTCACACACACACACACACACACAGGCGAAACTTAAAAACCTCCCGCCCATGCTCATTACTTGATAAACAGTACCCTCAACTCAACCATACCCGACACGGGTGACCAAATGAATTGTAGGTGTGAAAATTGTCCTGCCTGTCGCACGCAGGGAAAACAGTATTAATCTACTCTTCTTTGACATGACTAAAAACGTGCCACTGTGCAAACTAAAATTTGTAAGTGTCGGATTTTTTTCTACTTCAAAACAGAAGTGTTTGAATAAATAATGCCGAAAGTTAAATAATAAAAATGCTTAACATAATAAACTAACAAGCATTCGCAATGCAATAGGTCTCGCATTTATGCGAGTTTAAGCTATTGGCATTGTAAATAACAATTCATTTTATTTGTTTTAAAAAACAAAACATAAATAAAAGACCAATAGCTCAAACTCGAGCAAATGCGAGACCTATTGCGCTCTGGCTGCATCAAAGCGCTATCTTTCTACATTTCAGCCATGTACAACATGGCTAAAGTCCACAGAGAAAGCCAATAAATTTCGCATACGCAAGACCTGTTGGCTTTGCGAATGCTCGTTTAAGTGGATGTAACTTTTTTCTGAGAAAATATGCATGATTTGGTCTTCACAGTGACACTTCAAAAAGCTCTGCTTAGTCGTCTGGTTCGTCTCAAGTTATACTGAAGGTCACCTGGTGCCTTCCTTTTCCCGAAGGACCCAAATCCACAGAGTAAACGAAATACACCTTATCAGCAAAAAAAACTTGAAAAATAATTTTCTGCCTCCCACAGATGGGCGCCAGATGGCCCTGCTGCTGAAGCCTGCTTTTTCTCTTCAAAGATGACTTTACTTTTTTCTTTTCTGCAAGGCTTTCCACCCCTTTCCCACTTCCTGCTGACTCCGCGCACCTTCCTTTTTTTTTTCTTTTTTCTCATTCAAAATCCATTGTTCCCTTCTCTGACCACTTCCCTCGATTTCACCTCCCTCTCCCCGCCTCTAGTATCCTGTCTCATCCCATCTCTCTTTGTCCTCTAGTTTCTAACCCACCCAATCCTAAAAAAATCAAAATAGCATAAATCATTTTTTGCTCCTATGACTGCGGATAGCTTCTATTGTTCAAGAATAACAATGCCTTTTTTTGTATAGCGCCTGTTGCCACGGTATTTGTTTCTTCATAGCGCTACTAAAATCATGATAATGTATCCGTCGAGCTAGTTTTTGATAACATGTTCAAGCAAACACTTGGGAAGTCTCGATCAGAAGTCCCATTAAATAAAAAGAGAGAGAAACTGTGTGTTTGTAGATCTCAAGCAACTCTCCGAGGCGGGGCTAGTAGTCTGCCGGAGCGTCCTGCCCTGACAGAGCTGCCGCTTGTGTGTGACAGCGTCAATCAGTCAACTTTATTGCCAATCATTGCTCGCACTGTGTGACTTGTGGGGTGCAGCTTTGAGGGGTTCTAAAACCCCAGCATGCAATGTGCGTTAGGTTAGAAAGCTAGAACTGAATGAGTGGGCCACACTCACCCCGCATTCACCAGCGGCTAGATTAGGCTGTCATCGGTTGCCTGCACGTTGCACCGAGTTTAGTTAGCGTCCTACAACAGGTACATTAACACGCTAAATTATAATATAGGGACGGTAACGGGTGACTTGCAGGCGTCACTCCGATATCTGCAGCAGGGACTTTGACCGAGTGAACTATCCTCACGGTTATCCGTCTCACCTGTCTGGTAGGGAGCCTTGATGAAGGGCCAACTAACTCTACCTAGCCCTGTGGCCGCGATTCTCCTCTTTGGCTTTGGGCGGCATAAGTGTCAACGGATCATCTACAACAGAATAGAAGTGTGACAGTGTTGTTTCATACCATGCTTCTTCAGTGAAAAAATACAGCTATTGAGTATGTTTGCTAGTTCGACATCCGTCTCGTGACTGTTGAAAAGTGACCCATTGAAAAGCGCTCCGATGCCCTCGGGCCATGCTTGGGCTATGGGACATCTCCGAAAATCAAAAGATTAAAAAAATCCCTCTCCTACCAGCAGAGGACGGCCCTGACCGCAGAGGAAAACAAGGCGCTAAGTAAAGAGTCGAACTACTTCCGCTTGCGTTGTTATTCAGGCTCAAAACACACTATCATAGGCACGTGCAGTTTCTCGGACCAATGATCATCGCCAATAGTTTTTATACACCAATCCCAGTCAAGGTCGCAATGTGTGGGGACTACTAGCAAATGAATAGCTGTAACAGACACAAACAGAACAAGGTCAATTTGAGATTCGGGCGTGTTTTTCGCCCTCTCCCCTTCCCATTGGCTGGAAGGTAAAATTCCGGCCAATGGGAAGAGGAGAGGGCGTGACTTAAAAAAGACACGGAAACGCCCCCGAATCGCGTCAAGGCGGGCCCTGAACTCAGTGACGCTCCTCCCCTCCAATGGCTGGCCAGCATTTACGAGGCCAGCCAATGGAGAAGAGGGGCGTGTTCAGGCCCCCATACTACTAACAAAAGATTTCGGCTCCGCCCACCCACTGCTTACGCAGTGGGACGGTAGCCGAAACCTAAAAACAGGAGACAAGAAAGGTAAAGGAATGAAAGACAGAAAAAGAGGATAAAATGAAGGTAGAAAAAAGTGAATATATACCCTCCTGATGAGGCACACAAAAAGCAATTTCATGCAGAAAAAAATCTCAAACACATATAGGATGCCTAAATATCAATTTAAAACTCCCAAATGTATTGCTTCTCTAGTGGCAATAAACAATGAGGATTGAGCTTTCTTCTAATCTGGTCCAATTATTAGCCAATTATTTGCATAGTATGGTGCTTAAGATCCATGGTGAGTGTTGAAAGGTGGATTATTAGTAGTGGCAAATATGCATCTGCCACTGGCATTAATTAAGGCGACTAACATAGTCTAGGGCTTGGAATATGTCTTAGACAAATATTTCCTAGCTTAAAAACACCAATTCAGTAAATAATTAAGACACAACACATAATAAAAAATAAAACACCAATTTATTAAACAAGGGAGTATTTTCATCTTTAAAAGGACTCCAAAACAAAAAAAATCCAATGTAGGAAACCGGAGTTATGAATTTTTTAAGATTTAGCACCATATAGCACAGAGAAACATATAGCACCTAATTGGACATCTGGTTGAGCTAGACTGCGACAAAGTCAACATTCCAGGCCAACCACGATGGAGCCCTGCGCGGCTACCCCTGTGGTAGGTCTCAGTCAAAGGTTATTACCTTCTGACTTAGAAACTTTTCTGGAGCTTTTATTCCCGGGGTCCCTCGAAGCTCCCACCCAGTCCGGATTCAGTGAGGGTTTGATAGTTTGCCTTGAGACGGGCTCCCGGTCACACTTATGGAAGTCAGACCTCCAGAGCCTTCCAGCGGGATGAACCAGAGATCCAGGCCGGCTCACGGTTGAAGGTGGGCATCCTGATTTTCAGAAATATCATCAATATTAGGGAAAGTCAAGGAAACTACAGCAGAAGATATAGGGGCTCCATGTTTGTCACTCGTTACAACATGCTCTCCCGTTCCATCCACCCCCTCCACTTGTAAAGAGCCCGCTTTCTTGCCCCTATTTTGTCCTTGCCAGCAATGGAAAGCTCTTGGATAGTTCTTTTGGACATGCTGTCAACTTTCATCCCCTTAACATTTATATCGTCTTTAACATTTTTTGCAGCAACCGGGGGATTACCTGGCGTCTTCACTCCATCACCAGCGTTCCCTTCACCAAGCGGATCTTCCTGTGGCCATGCTCTCCCCTGCGCACCTTTAGGAGGCATTGTTACTAACAAGGGATACTCCCCTTTCGAGCCTCCGTATCGCCTCTGGGGCAAACAAACAGCCCAATGCCGATGTCGATACAGCGGGACCACCCATCTGCTCTGCTGAAAACAACCAAGCATCATCGCGGCCACCGCTGCCAAAACGGTCAGCATCCCACAGCTTTCATCACCAGGTGAGCCCACGACTCGGCATTTATGTCCCGTACAATCCCGTTCTTCTCCTGGATTGAGTCAGTTCATTATCGCCGCTTTTGCCGAACTGCCGTTTACGGGCTCCAGCAATGGTGAGCGGTCAGTTACACTTCCGAGCTTGCGGACGCCATCTTGCCTCTGTTCAGAACAAAACTACCTCATATTGATGGTATTTCTGAAAATCAGAGGAGTAAGGAGCAACACTCTCTGATGGAGGACTTGGGTTCTCTCTCGGCTGCTATTGCTAAAGGGGAGATTCCTATTGCTGATGTGGCTACATGTGTTACCCCTGATTCAAACTCCGGTACTAAGTCGACAATGGCAAGTACTGCAGGGGGTTCTGATATTGGGGGAACTTTACATAAAAGTGTTAATATCCAAGTACAGGGCGCTGAATCTGGTGATTTTTTTCGTTATCTGATCAGTCCACATCGTCTTGTGAGGATTTAGCGGCAATTTTCAAAGCCCAAGCGAATGGGGTCGGTGGCAGCGACCATAGTAGTGTGTACTTGGAAGACTCTGGCGAGTTCTTGGAAGGTAGTCCCCATACTGTTCGCAAGAGACTGGGCCATAAAATCACTAATATGGAGTCCGAAATGGATCAGCCTAGCGGGCTACAGAAAGACACAGATCTAATCAATCCTCCAGAAGATATATCTTTAGCCTTAATTTACCAATCAATAAGGTCCCACTGGGAGGAGACAAGATTGGAAAGTCAGAGAGTGCAGAATCTTTACCGGAAACTTCAAAACTCAGTACGTCGCATAGCAGAGGCACGCATCTCAAATCTCAAAGATGAATTTGTGCCTCAAAAGGCCTTGATTGAATGTTTGCGTACTATGAAGGAGGACACACAGTGGAAGCTGGCCGATTTAGAGAATCGCTCAAGTAGGAAAAATCTTAGAGTGTTACAGATTCCGGAGGGGCGGTAAGGATCCCCGCAAGTTTATTGTTGATTTGTTTACAGATGCATTCCCTGAACTAACTAGATGGGAATGGAACAGAGAGATAGAAAGAGCACATTGTTTTCCGTTTAATATCCGTTCGAGAGCGGGCCAAACATCTGATAGGCCCAGAGCATTTTTGATCTCTTTTTAGCTATGGAAGATGTTTACCAGCTAGCCCGTCCAGATAAAAAAAGACAGGGAAGGATTTTGAGTTTTTTGTAAGGCCAGATTTTTGCAATTTCACAGGTAAGAATCGTTGGCAGTTACTTTGGCTTATCCCACTGTTTCAGGCTAAAGGGGTGCAAGTATTTTTATTGAATCCAGCCAAACTTAAAGTTATTTTTCAGGATCTCAACCGATTTTTCTCCACAGAGGTTTCAGCAAAAGAGTTCCTAATATCTTTTTAGGATCTCTTACAGATGGTATTGCCTTGAAGGGATCTCCCTTGCTGTTTGCTTTTTTTTTTTTCCTCTTGCCTGGACCAAGTGGCTGTATAGTTGTCGGGTTGGGATAACACCATCTAATAGGAAGATGGTGTATCTCTTTTTTGTCTTTTTCTTGTAGAATTTTCCAAGTTAGAATGGTGTCCCGTCCCCATGTAATGCTGCTTTTTCCCCTTTTTTTGTTTCCCAGCCATGAGAGGGAAGGAAAATTCTTGTTTTGTATCTTTCTGGTATTATTGCCATTACAATTATGTTAAGCATTGGGGAAGTATATGTAATATAGATAGTGGCCTATGGGGGTCTTTTTCTTTCTCCACATGGCTGAGATTAGTTTTGCGGGCAACAGCATTGGGTGACTGGAAGCTTGTCATCACAAAGACCATGGATACTAAAGCCTTGTTGAGGGGGTAGGCTCCATTGGGTGGGTCTGGGGATGTTAGTGGGATTGAGTAGGTAAGGCATTTGGGTTGGAGGATGTAGGGTATGTAGGGGGTGTAAGGTGAGGTAAAATCAGAAAAATAACCCACAGTATCAGTATGGAAATAGTATTTGAAATTGAAGATTTGTTGTATTGTTTAAAACTGCAGCTTGTTCATTTTCTTTCTTTTTGTTTTCCAGTGGCCAGCAGGGGTGGTTAGAATATGTTCTTCAAAAGTATGTGGCCTCAATAATTATAATAAGAGGCAAAGGGTTGCCGCTGAACTGCGTGTGATCCAACCGGATTTGCTTTGCATTTAAGAGACGCACATTCCTTGGGGGATACGTAAAATGTTGACAGATTTAGGTGTTGTACTCCTGGTTGCCTCACATCAAGCCTCAATGACACGGGGCGTAGCGATACTTACTATACCTGCCATCCTGACCACGGGTCATTTTTTAGCAGATAAATTGGGGCGGTGGGTAATTGTGGAATGTGGCTTGGGTAGTACTAAATTTACACTTTAGGGTGCACTCCAAGAACTTTTTCATTTGATAGGAAGCTTTTGCTTGATAGTGGTTTTAGAGAGCATATGCAGATGTGGATTAAAGAATTTTATTGATAATAATAGACAATCTGTCCATGTAGCGGTTCTTTGAGACACTTTTAAAGCTTCCTTTAGGGGGGAAGTAGTGAGTTTTGGGATACATTATCAAAAGAAACCTAAACTAGAATTACAGGAACTATATTCTAAATTGAGATTAGCTGAGGAAAAACTTACACAAGGAATTTCGCAACGTGAGGATATTGCAGATCTTGAAACTAATGCGGCAAGATGTCGGGCAAATATTAATATTCTTTGGAATAAAGAAAATGCTCGGAAATATTTAACTTACAAAAAGGAGTGCCATGAGTATGGTGAGGTGGTAGGTCGGTGTTTAGCTCTACGACTACGGACAAAGGAAACCTCCCAGAGAATTGTGGGTCTTAGAGATAATTTAGGAGTAATGACTCATGACCCTCGAGAGATTCTTGTGATTTTTTATAAGTTTTATACAGATTTATATACCCTACAAGTAACTCTGCTATATTAAGGGATTTGATGTACGTAGATCAGGAGGAGGCATAGGTATTAGACAGCCCTATCACAATGGAGGAGTTGGAAATGGCTATTAATAACTTGGCGACTGGTAAAGCTGCAGGCCCGGATAAGCTCCCAGGGGAGGTCTATAGGGTCTTTTTCCAGGACAATAAGATTGATATGTTGGCAGCCATTCAAGCCGCACAAAATGGGCATGCACCTAGGTCTTGGGATGAGGCCACTATTGTTGTATTCAAGAAGAAGGTGAAACTACCAGAGCTTCCGGGGTCTTACCGACCGATTTCATTGGGACGGGAAAATCTATGCCAACATTTTGGCAGACCAGTTGGCAAAGGTTTTTCTACTGTTAGTTTCCCTACATCAGCATGGCTTCATTCCGGGCCAAGGGACGGTTTCGCATGTTAATAAAGTAGTGACTTTATTTGATATTGCTCAGGTGGAAGGGAGGGATCTGGGGTTAATATTGCTCGATGTTGAGAAAGAGTTTGATCACGTTGCCTGGGATTACTTATGGGATAAACTGTATCGGTTGAGTTTTGGACAAGGGTTTATTCAGGCTATACAAGTACTATATAAGTGACCGGTAGCCTTGATATGTTCAATGGGTATGGTATTGGAACTAGAGGGACTTGACAGGGGTGCCCCTGCTCCCCCCTGTTTGCTCTGTACATCAACCCTTTTGTGGATATGTTGGAGAAAAGTACTTGGTGAAACTGTTTATTGCTCAGGGGATTCAGTATTCTGTCTTCGCCTATGCGGATGATATAGCCACTACTACTGCAGACCCGGCCATGGCTATATTGGAGGTGGAACGTTTAGCGCAAGAATTTGGTCAGATATCAGGTTATAAGGTGAACACAACAAAGACGCAAATACTCTGAACAAATAATAGTATGCCCGATGATCTAAGAGTATTATCTAGGTATTAAAATCCGATTGTCTATGAAAGAGTTGGTGGAAGCTAATTGGGTAGCTATAATGAGCAGTGTTAAAGAATCCTTAGAAAGGTGGGGGCGTCTTCATCTTACATTGGTGGGTAGAGGAAACGTTTTAAAAATGAATATACTCCCTAGGGTCTTATATTTTATTTTTTTAGATCCGTTCCTTTAGAAGTTACGTGGGTTCAACTGCAACATCTACAGGCACTTTGTGCTTAATTCCTTTGGGCCCCAAGCAAACCTAGACGAGCCGCAAGGTTTATGACTCTCCAAGAGAAAGGGGTGGCTGGTTGATACCTGATTTTACATTTTATTACTATGCATGCTTTTTGTCTAATATGCGGATATTATTGACTGGAAAGAAGGTTAGTAATATGGTAGAAGCTCCATCAATCTATCATATGCTCCTAGGAACGGAGGATAAAAACTGCCTGTTTAAAGAAGTGGACAGTAGCTACTACAAGAGAACACGCTTTAAAGTTATAGACGCTGTCTTTAAGGTGTGGAAGGTTATTCGGAAAAAAAAATCTTTGGAGAGGATAACATACTACACTCCTACAAATGCTTCAAAGATACTTCCACCATTTACTTTGGTACTATGTAGCCACAATTTGGAGAAGTAAGGGTATTTCTCAAATTGGTGACTTTTATGAGGTTGGAGGACTTTAGCCTACCTTTCTGGATTTTGCAAGGAAATATAATTTACCTAGGATGCAGTTTTTTAAACTTCTCCAGATTCAGGATTTTTGGGGTAGGAAAAACTTAGCGCCAGCACTGCACAAACTTAGTGAAGCCATTAGGTGCCAGGAGAAAATAGTTTTTTTTTAAATAAAATTCTTTTAACCTCTAGGCTGGACGATCTGGAGAAACACAATGTTAAATGGGCTAATGTTCGAGGAGAACACAAACTCTCCTTGGAGAAAGCTATTGCAATATCCAGAGAAACTCTTTTATCTGCAAATCTTAAAGCCCAATTTTTTAAAACTGTCTTTAATCTATATTACATGCCTACAAAATTGTTGAAATTGGGGGAGGAGGCAGGATGGTAAGTGTTTTTCGCTGTGGGAGTGACAAAGCTGATAGTTTGCATATTTTCTACTGGAGTAGCAAACTGGATCTTTATATTAGTCATATCGAAAAGTTTTTATCAGGTATTACTTGTGTACCTATTAAAATGTGTGCAGCTATGATGTTATTAGGGATTGGTCAGGATTTAGGGCTTGGAAGACCTAAGTATAAGCATTGTTATCTATTGTTTATGGCTATGGCTGTAGCACTTCTCAGTGTTGCTGCCTCTTGGCTGCAGTCTGAGGCCCCCGCTTTTGAAATGTGGAGAGCCAGGATGTATAATATATTTAATTTAGAATTTAGTTTATATTCAGCAAAAGGCTCAAGGAAACGAAAGATTGGTATTTATAATTGGGTGGCATTCTGTGAACATATGAATGTTTGATGTATGATGTAATTTTGTGATACTGTGGATTAATAGAAAAATGTAAACAAATTAAAAAAATGAAGGTGGGCGTCCTGACTTTCGCAGTTGTTCCTGATGACCTCCTCTACGTTCGGACGTAGAACATTTTACAGAGCTTTTTCTTGCGGGATCCCTCGATGCTCGAACTCTGGAAGTTGAACTTCTGCCGCTTTTCAGAGGGATAAACCTGGACAGCAGGTCGGCTCGCGGTTGAGAGTCACTGACTTTGCTGGCCATGTTGAATTGGTCCACTTATGGAGCTATTTTGCAAAGTTGCCCCAAACTTCTTTAACTTTTTCCTGAAGTTCCTTAGAGGGTCCCAAAGTGTCCAAAACGTACCCCAAGGGTCTGGAAGCTCCAAGATGGTCTTTGAAAGTTTGGGACTTCAATTTCCACAATGCAGGTGGACAAAGCCCTTCCAAATCCACTGGTAGGATTACAGGCAGGGTATTCTTGGTGGTGATGGTCCAGGTGAACTCTGTTAACCTGTAGGCCACTCTTTAGTCCTCTTGAAGCAGATTTGTCCACAAGGCTGTAGATCCAGATTGTGCAGCAGGCACATCAGTCAGAGTGCAGAGCCTGGTTGGTGCTAACCAAACTTTCAGCATGAATCCTTCTCCTTCCTCAAGTTTCAAGCAGCAGATCTGAGAGGCACTGCCACTCTCAGATACATATTCAGTGTTCTCTGAGGTCACACAGGAGAGCACACTTGGCCAATGACGTGCAGGACAACATCCCAGAGTATGACCATTTTCTCCAAAGTGTGGCACAATGGTCTCCCAGAAAGCACTATTTCTCGAAAATTCAATATGGCTAAAGTCCCAGCAGTGAGACAAGAGCTGCCTAAACCAACCTCCAGGATGGCTAATCTCCATATTGTCCTTCCCCCATGGCTTCTGCACATTCCTTTCATAAGCCTGCCATCTGGCTGGGTAAAAACAGTAGGGGTATAAATGAAACTGGTTTCTCCTGCTTGTCTCCTCCTTCTATTGAAGAATATTGTTTACGACTCCTTCCCTGGCTCTGGTATTCCTATGGAGCAGAAACCTCTCCTTCCAGAATGGCTATTTAATCCCAGTGGCTACTTATCACCTTATCAAAGCAGCCTGGCTAATCCACTTAACTCTGACCAATCAGGACAGATCATGTCAAGGCTCGCCAACCTCGGTCTCAAGCAGCTGGTGACCACCCCCACCCACTACGCCGGACACACACTCGACCCTGTGTTCTCATCCAGCAAGGGCATCACCTTCAGCCACGCCACCGGACTCCACTGGACGGACCACAGCTGCATCCACTTCAGCTTCAGAAGGACCACGATCCACCACCACCAACAACAGGTGGCACGCAGAAGCTGGAACAAGATTACAGCCGACCAGCTCACGAACTCCCTGAGCATGAACCCTCCCACCAGCGCAACTAACCCAAGCCAGGCGGCCACCAACCTCACGAAGTGGATCAGCAACTGCGCAGACAACCTCGCTCCTCTGAAGACCCCGCCTAGCAGACCCGTCAGCAAGAAAGCCCCATGGTTCACCGACGAACTCAAGAGCTCCGAAAAGAACTGCCGAGCACTCGAGAAAGTCTGGCGCAGAGACCCAACACCGAACAACATGACTGCCCTCAAGCTCGCCACCCGAAAACACCACCAACTGATCCACGCAACCAAGAAAACTGCATTCAAGGAACGACTGGACAACAACGCACACAACAGCAAGGAACTCTTCAACATCGTTAAAGAGCTCTCCAACCCCAACGCCGGAAACAACGACATCACCCCTTCGCAAGACCTCTGCAACTCCCTCGCCTCCTACTTCCACAACAAGATCGCGGACATACACAACAGCTTCAGCACTCAACCTACGCACGCCACGACTGAACCACCGACCCCCACCACCACCCTCCGCGCCTGGACCCCGATCAGCACCGAAGACACCATCCGCACGATGAACTCCATCCACTCCGGATCTCCGACCGACCCCTGCCCTCACCACGTCTTCAACAAGGCCGACGCTGTCATCGCACCCCACCTGCGGGACATCATCAACACCTCCTTCAACACCGCTACCTACCCGAATAGCTGGAAGCACGCCGAACTCAGCGCTCTACTAAAGAAGCCATCAGCCGACCCACCGACCTCAAGAACTACCGCCCCATCTCGCTGCTCCCGTTTCCTGCAAAAGTCATCGAGAAGACCGTCAACAAGCAGCTGGCCGCCTTCCTCGAGACGAACGGATCCCTCGACCTCTCGCAGTCTGGCTTCCGGGCCAACCACAGCACCGAGACTGCCCTGATCGCAGCCACGGATGACATCCGAGCCCTGCTCGACAACGGAGAAACAGCGGCCCTCATCCTCCTAGACCTCTCCGCGGGCTTCGACACTGTCTGCCACCGTACCCTAGTGCGGCACCTCAGCAATGTCGGAATCCAGGAGAACGATTCAGAAAAGGGGGTGGTGATGAACAGAGTGTCTGAATTAAGCAGACCACTCTTACCCAGTCCAAAGATCAGGGCTTGATCCATCACCGTTATTTAGCTCACTGCACCATCCCAGCTCAGAACCTGGCTATATGCAAACCAGTCTGTCCCTGCCCCAGTGCATCATGGGAACAGGGCAGACTAAACTACCAAGCCAATTCTTCACCAGAAAGGAGACATGCTACCGGGGACCGGTTTCTGGCATTTCAGCCATCGTCGGCCCGGCTTGCTTGAATCCTGATGGTGCAGTGAGCAAGGGACTCATGTCTGAGTATACCCTGCCACACCTATAGTGGCCAAAAACGATTCAGAAAAGGGGGTGGTGATGAACAGAGTGTCTGAATTAAGCAGACCACTCTTACCCAGTCCAAAGATCAGGGCTTGATCCATCACCGTTATTTAGCTCACTGCACCATCCCAGCTCAGAACCTGGCAATATGCAAATCAGTCTGTCCCTGGCCCAGTGCATCATGGGAACAGGGCAGACTAAACTACCAAGCCAATTCTTCACCAGAAAGGAGACAAGCTACCGGGGACCGGTTTCTGGCATTTCAGCCGTCGTCGGCCCGGCTTGCTTGAATCCTGATGGTGCAGTGAGCAAGGGACTCATGTCTGAGTATACCCTGCCACACCTATAGTGGCCAAAAACGATTCAGAAAAGGCGGTGGTGATGAACAGAGTGTCTGAATTAAGCAGACCACTCTTACCCAGTCCAAAGATCAGGGCTTGATCCATCACCGTTATTTAGCTCACTGCACCATCCCAGCTCAGAACCTGGCTATATGCAAATCAGTCTGTCCCTGGCCCAGTGCATCATGGGAACAGGGCAGACTAAACTACCAAGCTAATTCTTCACCAGAAAGGAGACAAGCTACCGGGGACCGGTTTCTGGCATTTCAGCCATCGTCGGCCCGGCTTGCTTGAATCCTGATGGTGCAGTGAGCAAGGGATTCATGTCTGAGTATACCCTGCCACACCTATAGTGGCCAAAAACGATTCAGAAAAGGCGGTGGTGATGAACAGAGTGTCTGAATTAAGCAGACCACTCTTACCCAGTCCAAAGATCAGGGCTTGATCCATCACCGTTATTTAGCTCACTGCACCATCCCAGCTCAGAACCTGGCTATATGCAAATCAGTCTGTCCCTGGCCCAGTGCATCATGGGAACAGGGCAGACTAAACTACCAAGCCAATTCTCCACCAGAAAGGAGACAAGCTACCGGGGACCGGTTTCTGGCATTTCAGCCGTCGTCGGCCCGGCTTGCTTGAATCCTGATGGTGCAGAGAGCAAGAGACTCATGTCTGAGTATACCCTGCCACACCTATAGTGGCCAAAAACGATTCAGAAAAGGGGGTGGTGATGAACAGAGTGTCTGAATTAAGCAGACCACTCTTACCCAGTCCAAAGATCAGGGCTTGATCCATCACCGTTATTTAGCTCACTGCACCATCCCAGATCAGAACCTGGCTATATGCAAATCAGTCTGTCCCTGGCCCAGTGCATCATGGGAACAGGGCAGACTAAACTACCAAGCCAATTCTTCACCAGAAAGGAGACAAGCTACCGGGGAATCCAGGAGAAGGCACTAGAATGGATCATCTCGTTCCTCGCTGGAAGGACACAGAGAGTCCGCCTCCCCCCGTTCAGATCAGAAGCCATCAAAGTCATCTGCGGCGTTCCCCAAGGCTCCTCGCTCAGCCTAACCCTCTTCAACGTCTACATGAGCCCCCTCGCAGCCATCGCACGCCAACACAACCTCAACATCATCTCCTACGCCGACAACACCCAGCTGATCCTCTCCCTCACCAACGACCCCGCCACCGCCAGAGCCAACCTACACGAAGGGATGACAGACGTAGCCAAGTGGATGATGAACAGCCGCCTGAAACTGAATTCGGACAAGACGGAAGTCCTCATCCTGGGATCTTCACCCTCCGCCTGGGACGACTCCTGGTGGCCCCCCGCCCTGGGCAACGCACCCAAACCAACAGACCACGCACGCAACCTGGGCTTCATCCTGGACTCCTCCCGCTCCATGACCAGACAAGTCAACGCCGTCTCCTCGTCGTGCTTCAACATCCTGCGCATGCTACGTAAGATCTTCCGGTGGATCCCCACCGAGACCAGGAAGACGGTCACCCAGGCCCTCTTCA
This sequence comes from Lissotriton vulgaris, assembly GCF_964263255.1. NCBI lineage: Eukaryota > Metazoa > Chordata > Amphibia > Caudata > Salamandridae > Lissotriton > Lissotriton vulgaris. The sequence continues at coordinate 56,967,572 of NC_141691.1, read as the reverse complement.
CCAACCGTCTGGACTACGGCAACTCCCTCTACGCCGGAACCACCGCCAAACTCCAGAAGAGACTCCAGCGGATTCAGAACGCCTCTGCACGACTCATCCTGGACATCCCCCGACGCAACCACATCTCCGGACACCTGAGAGATCTGCACTGGCTCTCGGTCAACAAGAGAATCACCTTCCGTCTCCTCACCCACGCACACAAAGCCCTACACAACCAAGGCCCAGGATACCTCAACAGCCGCCTCAACTTCTACGCCCCCACACGCCAGCTTCGATCGACCGGCCACGCCCTCGCCTCCGAAGAGCCACCACAGGAGGAAGGTCCTTCTCCTACCTGGCCGCCAAGACTTGGAACTCCCTCCCGACCCACCTCCGCCTGACCCAGGACCACCTTGCCTTCAGGAAGCAGCTCAAGACCTGGCTGTTCGAGCAGTAGCGGACACTCCCTCCCCTAGCGCCTTGAGACCCTCCGGGTGAGTAGTGCGCTATATAAATGCTTTGATTGATTGAAGGCTGAATTTTGGTTACAGACAAGAAGACTTATAAATTCTTGTATGTACATTTTAGGATCAATTCAACAATAGCATATTGCTGGATTTATCAATACCATTATAGTAAGTCCCTGAATTACATTTTCATGATACTCCTGGCGGGAATTATTAGCTACTAACGTCTTGCCATGTTATCTTATGTGGCTTATCTGTGCTTATAAAACATCTTTTACAAGGACCCTGTCTATATTTATAGGACTCTACACCCTTGGGATGCCTAGGGGAGACTTTAGGGGTTATGAATATGTAACAATAATGTGGATCCTCACTCTACAGTGCTCCTAGCACAAAAGTCAATTTTGGAAAGTACTTTACTACAATGTGGGAAGTGAAATGTGCAATTTCACTAAACCCAAGGCATATACACCTTATTTTATAAGGATTCTCCTTATAAATACCTGACCCCCTACCACTTTGACACCTAGGAGAGGCCCTGGAGGTAACTAATATGCCACAAAATTGTAGTTTATTAATTTTTGAGTTCCCCAAGCACCAAAGTTGAGTGTGGGCACAATGTGGTTATTAAAAGCAGCCCTGCAACACAGGGCTACTTTTAAACTGACCTCAGGCCTCAGCATTGCACACATGTAAGTGCAGAAAGGGCTGCTGGCCTCTAAACTGCCATGTCCTATTATATACTAGGGACTTAAAAGTAGCTTTGATCCCTCTGCCCTATGACGTACTGGGGCCTTATAGAGGAGGTCATGCCAATCATTGGGGTAGCCTAACTTATAGTATTCCCTAGTGTATGTGGGTGTTTTTACTTTATTCTAAGTGTCTTTTCAGCTTAGCACTGGCCATGGGGTTCGGCAGAGCCCAGGGACAGTCAGAGTCAGTTACCACCAGTGCTTGTCAGCAAACAATGCGAGGTGCCCAGGGCACAAGGATGACTTTGCAACAGCGAGATATCATCAATTTGTGTTTCTAAGTCAACATATCTTCCTACCTAATGTCCGTACCCAGTTTATATTGCCATGTTTGAAACATCCTCATCTCTCCTTCAGATTTTGTGAAACACATGTACATGAGTAAGTTTTCTGAATTACATATTGACCAATATCTGAGTACACTACTTTTTTGGGTTAATAATCCAATGACACCTCTTTTCTGACAGACAATTAACAACTCCATTAGCTATGTTTACGTTCTGCTTGATCTCCACTCTGCCATCATTAGGAGTTTATTGGAGAAAATGATTCTTACGTCAGACAATTCTTTTACATTCCGACTCATCTCTCTCTTGTTTCTAGCAACTGTAAGGATATGTTGAGAATAGCATGTTGTTGATTTTTTTACAGCTGCATACTCGCTTAACGGCGGCGGCATTTAGCGGAGTGTGCAGGGCCGCGTCGGCCAACAAATGTGCGCAGCACTACAGAGGTAGTGCTTGCGATGGCCGTTGGCAGACAGAAGCATCGAAGGGGTTATGGTGCCAAAGCCGCTGTGATTTCGAGAGAATCATCAATTATTGGAGTGTCTGATTCCTGATAGTGTTAAACCTGTCAACATTTTCACAAGGCCTCAACTCCAGGACAGCTAAAGGGAAGAAAACAATGGGGCTAGATCCAAGGGAATGATATATGGTTAATAAGAGGGCCAAATACCAGTAGACGAAGAAAAAGGCACAGGGGAAAGTACAGAAGCAGTGCCAGGTTTCGTAACGATGTTGAAGCCCTGGCCGCCTTACCTCCGAGCCTGGTGAAGTACAGGCAATGACCCGACATCAATGGGACCGAAGTAGAAGCTCTGAGAGAAGAAATAGCCAGCCTGACAATTGTGGTGGATAGGCTGGTTTCCCCAGAGCCAATTATGCCAAATGTCCTCCATAAAGCAGTCGATGTTGACAATGAGGTGAAGTTCCAGTCTGTGAAAATCAGGGGGAAATGGAATGTCCTACTCCCATTTCTTTTATTTGCCTTAAAGGGAGGTATCACAAAATAGTTGGCTTTAGCCCTTTAAGCTTTTCTAAGGGTACCCTGTTAGAGGTATTTTGAGTCTAGTCAGCGAAGGGTAGGTGAAACCTCTCAAAAAACCCAAAACAGGGCAAAGTAGACTTGGTGCTAGGCCTGCGTTCCCATGTCGCAGAATACATGAAGACGGCTAACCAGAACCCAGAGATCAGCTAGGAGCTTATTAAGCACTGGTATGACAAGAAAGCTTCCTTAGTAGAGTACAAATCAGGTCAAAATGTGTGGGTGGGGAGGAGGAGCCTAGCCAGCAGCCGAGATGGCCGCCTAGCACCTCGGCTCCGCCGACCCGTGTGCTTTTTTCGTTATCCTGATTTAAATCCTGCACCTCCGTGAACCCCACTCACCTCGGAGACGCTCCTACTCCCGCTGCGACGAACTCCGGTGAAAGCGGAGCGATCCCGGGGGTGTAGAGCCCTCGCTTCCACCCCGGCCTCTCGAGTGGCCACAGCAGGGACATCGAGTACGGAGACGGCCGGCGGCGACAACAACAGCGGCGGCCGCTGCGGAGGGGGAGGAGCCGGTGGACTGACTCTACGGGCTGGCGCTGGGCTTCTTCACTGCAGCTTTCTTCGGCTTGGCTGCCCAGCGCGCCTTCCCTGCAACATTGTGTCGGCTCCCACACACTGTATCCCGGCCTCGATGGTAAAGGGCCGGGATTGCTTCATTGTTGCACTCCCCCGGGGCGGACGCCATTTTCCGCGTCTGCAATCCTGAGCCTGCCAGTGAGTTTCCCTGCCTTGCCGGCTTTCTGTTCGAAGAAGTTCCCTTTCGACCGGCTGCCTTCCCACCACAGTGCCAGCTGTGCCCTGCTGCCATTGTACAGATTTTCGGGGGCGGCTCGCTGACGAGTGAGGCTTGCTTTCCATGGCGCTCTACAGCCGTGCGCACAAGATGGTGGCCAGTTGTACATCTCCCATTCCGGATCCTCCGCTGGGGCTGCGGGACGTCCTGGATGCAATTGTGGATCTGCGTATGACCTTTCGTGTCATCACTAATGATTTGAGGGCCCGGCTCACTGAGATCCTTCCAGCTGGTCACGATGGCCCCTCAGCTCTGCGCACTACGCCACATCCTCCATCGGTCGACGGTGGATCACCCGCTCTGGTGTGTCCGGGGGCGACGGATGGGCGCGCCTCCGTGACTGCTGTAGTGCCCCTCGGCTCCGCCTCGGGAGGGTCCGGCGGCATTGCTTCTTCGCTAGAGCCGTTGCTCAAGTCTCAGACGCCATGTTGCCCGTCTCCTTTGTTCTCTGGAGACTTGCTACCTCGCATCACTCTGGACTTGCTGTTTGGGCCCCATCGGGCTGCTACGCTGGAACTTTCATCTGGTCTTGCGCCCAGTTGTGCGGTATTTGGTTTGGCAGTGAAGACTTCTGGTGCCCCATGCCATCGAGCTCCAAGCCAGTTTGCCCCGTCGCAAGCACCTCGACTTCTGCACTGGATTTCACGGGGGCCCTCCCCATCCACGTTGGCTGGTCTGGACTTGGACTCTGTTGACATGCCGGTTCGAAGGGGACAGGGTTGATGATGTGTTCGCTTATGCTGCTACTTTCTATGTGTATGGCCGGACTGTGGATGACTCTTGTTGGAGGTACAGGTTGATTAGGTACTAGGTCGGGGCCTGGGGTTGGGCGGCCGTGGGTAACGTTGCTAATCGTATGTTAATCGAATTGGATATACTTGACTGGCCCTCCTCCGGTCTTATGTGAATTGTATTTCTTTTTCTCTTTCCTTTCCCTTTTCTTTCCTCTTCTCAATTTCTCTTCTCTTACTACATTTCGGGTTTTTTGGGGAGATGAAACACTCTGCTAGGGGGGGGGGGTAGGCCGTAGCCTCTGCATGTGTGTAGGGTGGGGGGGTACATTTTAGTTGGTGTTTATTTCTATGGTGCCTTTTGTTATTATATAATTTTTTTCTTTCCTAGGCCCGTGCTAGGCAGACTGGGGGATGGGTGGTGGCGCGGTGTTAGTTGGGATGTTGCGTCCTCTCTAGGGGTATGCATATTGTGTGGCCGTCCTCTGGCTGGAACTTGCATGTTGCGAGCCGCACTGATTGATACGGGTGTCTGTTGTCGAGTCCCACCTACATGGACCTAGTTTTCTTTTTCTTGCTTGTATTAGTGCGGAGTAGTACGACCTGATCTTAATTGTCGCAATGAAAACCTTAAAATTAACCTTCACCGATCCTGAGACATGGTAATATGATCACTACAGTGTAACCCATTTAATGCTTGCCTATAACGAACATATTACTGTGTCGCCGTAAAGTTGCATTGATGCTCACCTGTTATCGTGGCCGGCCGGAAGGTTGTAGGCCCGTATTTGTTCTGATTTGATGCACAATAAAGGTTTTCAAAAAAAAAAAAAAATGTGTGGGTGGTGAAGCCTGTGGATCCTAGGTTCCTCCAGAACAAGTAGAATAGGCCCTACACAGTGCTCACAAAGGTGGGAGAGGCCACTTACCTGGTGGACCTTGGAACTCCCAGACACCCCCATCGGGTGATCCATGTCAACCATTTAAAAACACACTCTGAGAGGGCAGACATAACCAGTCTCATGGTGACTGATGAAAAAGAGGAGGAGATTGTAGGAGAGTAGGGTCTGAAATCCTATCGTCACCCCAGATTTTTGCTTTTTGCTTCACTGGTTTACGACTTTCCCTGGCTGTGGGCCTGCTAATCAGACCCACAGCCTAGCTGTTCTCTTTCTAAATTGACATCCATGTACTTTAGGTGCATTTACCAATTGATATTGGGTCACTCTTGTAAGTCCTTGTACAATGTACCATAGGTACCCAGGGCATAAGTGTACCCAAGGCCTACCAGGGGCTGCAGCATGTATTGTGCCACCCCTGGCTGACCATCTAAACAGACACAAGGATTAGTTACCTACCTGTAATCCTAGTTCTCTTCCAGGGGTATACTCATTAAAGTCATAAGCACTGAATTATCTCCGCCCATGAGCGGGGACCCGGAACACAAACAATATACATATATATGTGTAAATATAACCAAAAGTACAAAGTACTAAGTAATTATACACATATACATGTATAATAACATAATATGCAGCCTAACCTTAACACATAGGCTAATCAAACCAAAACCTTACACGTTCTGAAGCATGAAAATATGCTGTATATAAATGCAATAAACAGGCATGAGCCTAAAATGCATTTCATAGCCATGAAAAAACCTTTTATTTTCATCAAAGAACCTGTAGTAAACAGTTATTAGCCTAAAAGGGCTGCATATGAAAAAATGTCTGTGTACAGAAAATCAGACTGGCACCCTGCCTTTAAGGCCCCAGAGAATCTGCACACTTTGCCTTTAAGGCCTCCAGGAGAACTCTGTTCCCATCATGCCCCACAGGTGACAGTTAGGTCAGTTCTTTTGTACGGTACAGTAAACTTTAGCAGGAATCTGCACTTAAACATATTGAAACTTTAAACCTTAATGCTACTGCTCGCCCGGGGAGGCGGGAGGGTGCTTATGACTTTAATGAGTATACCCCTGGAAGAGAACTAGGATTACAGGTAAGTAACTAATCCTTCTCTTCCAGGGGATACTCATTAATAGTCATAAGCACTGAATAGAGTAGCAAGCTCATACCCACAGAAGCGGGCGAACAGATTAAAGCATAGTCATACTTTAAAATCACAGTGTTTAACTAGTATTAGCAAACAAATTTCTGAGTGATGCTTGTCCCACTTGTGCATCAGTCTGAGCATCAGAATCCAAACAGTAATGGCGTGTAAACGTATGAACTGAACGCCAAGTAGCTGCTTTACATATCTCTGACATAGCCACATTCCTAAGGAGAGCTGTGGTAGAAGCTTTTCCCCTCGTAGAATGAGCCCTAGGTCTACCTGATAAAGACTTGTGGGCTAGCTGATAAGCCAGTAAGATACATGACACTATCCACCTAGAAATGGATCTCTTGGATGCTGCCAAACCAGTATTCGTAGGACCATAGTTCACAAACAGACGGTCCGTCTGTCTCAAAGACTTAGTTTTATCTAAGTAAAATTTCAAAACCCTTTTTAGATCTAATGAATGTAAAGTCCGTTCTGCCGGACTTGAAGGGTTCGGAAAGAAAGTAGGCAATTTTATGGATTGGTTAATATGAAAATCCGACACCACCTTAGGTAGGAAAGCAGGATGAGTCCTGAGCACCACTCTGTTTCCATGAAAAACTGTGTATGGTTCATTGCAACACAAAGCCTGGATTTCGCTCACCCTACGAGCAGAAGTGATGGCCACCAGGAACGCTACTTTCCACGTCAGGTGTTGCAAAGACGCTTTATGTATCGGCTCAAATGGGGGACCCATTAATTTAGTCAATACCACATTAAGCTCCCAAGGTGGAGACGGAGACCTGATTGGAGGATAAACCTTTCTTAACCCCTCTAGAAAATCCTTCACCACAGGCATTCGAAAGAAAGATATCTGTGTTGGCGATTTTCTATAAGCAGTTATTGCAGCAAGATGGACTTTGATGGAATTGAACTGCAAACCAGATTCAGCAAGGTAAAGAAGATAAGGCAAGACCACCTTTTCTTGACCATGAATAGGGTCCAGACCCTTACTCTGACACCAAAGGTAAAAGCGTTTCCACTTAAATCCGTAGGATTGTCTCGTAGAAGGCCGCTTTGCTTCCTTAAGGATGTTCATACACTCCGGATTCAGCTGTAAGTGCCCGTACTGGATGACTTCAGGAGCCATGCTGCCAAGCGCAGGGAGGGCAGATTGGGATGAAACACTTGCCCCTTCTGCTTGGACAGAAGATCCGGGCGACACGGCAATCTCCTGTGCGGTGTTATTGACAACTGGAGGAGATCTGGGAACCACCACTGGCGTGGCCACTCTGGGCAAATCAGTATCATTCTGGAGTGAGTCTTGTACAGCCGATTGATCACTGCTGGTATCAACGGTGTCGGTGGGAAGGCGTACAGCAAATTTTGACACCAATCTATCAAAAGGGCATTCCCATGAGACCCTTTCTGGTAGAACCTGGACGCGAAGACGGGGCATTCTGCGTTTGCCGCGTCTGCGAACAGATCTATGTCTGGTGTTCCCCAATCCTGGAAAATGCTGTGCGCGACGTCTTCGTTGAGAACCCAGTCGTGCGCTTCGACGAAGTCTCTGCTGAGGTCGTCCGCCTGTGTGTTGAGACTCCCCGGCAGGTGAATTGCTGTTATGGACAGGTCTCGCGCCAGTAACCAATGCCAGATGGTCTGGGCTTCTATGGAAAGAGTCCTGGATCTGGTACCCCCCTGCTTGTTTAAGTAATACATTGTAGTTGTATTGTCTGTTTGTACCAGGAGGGACCGAGTCTGTAGCGATGGCGCCAGGGACTTGAGAGCAAGATGGACCGCTCTGAGCTCGAGAAGATTGATGTGATATCCTTTCTCGAAGTCTGACCATTGCCCTTGTACCTGCAGAGGGCCCATATGCGCCCCCCAGCCTTGGAGAGAAGCATCTGTTATCAGAGTCTGCGTTGGTGGGTCCTGATGAAAAGGGACTCCCTTCATCACGTGCACCTTCTTCATCCACCACCGGATGGAATCTTTTGCAGACTGTTGGAGATAAATCCGGTCCTCCCAGCATCCCGTCCTCTGTTGCCATTGATCTTCCAGACACTGTTGTAGAGGACGCATCTGCAAACGTGCGTTTGGCATGATGAAAATGCACGACGCCATTGAGCCCAGGAGAGAGGACACTTGCCAAACTGTCGGACGTGCAGTTTGAAGGAGAAGCAGACACTTCGCTCTGATGGATGACCACCTCTCCTCCGAAGGACACACGTTTTCTACTTCTGTATCCAGCTGAGCACCCAGGTAGTGGATCTTCTGGGTGGGGTTCATTATCGACTTCTTGTAGTTGACTTGCAGACCCAACTTGTACATGAGCTGAAGACAAATCGAAAGATGTTCCTCTAGAAGCGATGGGGATGAACTCTTCAGAAGCCAGTCGTCTAAGTACGGATATATGAAAATCCGACTCTTTCGAAGACAAGCCGCCACTACAGCCATACATTTTGAAAAAGTCCTGGGGGCTGATCTCAGGCCAAAAGGGAGCACTGCGTACTGATAATGACGAGCCGCCACTTGAAACCTGAGAAATTTGCGATGTTTTCTGGATACCGGAATATGAAAATAAGCGTCCTTTAGATCGATGGAGCACATCCAATCACCTTGGTGTAATTGAGGGAAGATCTGGTGAAGAGCCAGCATTCGGAATCTCTCCTTCCGAATGAATTTGTTCAGTCACCTCAAATCCAGAATGGGTCTGAACTCTGTGACTGGACCTTTTTTCTGCACAAGAAAGAATCGAGAGTACAGGCCTTGACCTCTCTGCTGGAAAGGGACTGGTTCTATGGCCTTCTTCTTCAGGAGGACGTTCGCCTCCTGTTGCAAGTGCTTTATATTCCACTGTACCATCTTTAGAGGGCGCATGACAGTGGGTGCCTTCTTGAACCTCAAAAGGTACCCGTTCTGAATGACATCCAGCACCCATCTGTCCTTCGTGATCTGTTTCCACTCGTCCAAATAACGCACAATACTTCCTCCAACCGGAGTGGGACACGGTTGTAGAGGAAGCATCCATTCATTGTTTCTGAGGCTGCTTGGCAGCTGATGACTGCTGCCTATTTCCATTGCCTCTGCCTCGTCCAGGCCGCCTCTGCTGGAATTGCGATCTTTGTTGATTCTGGCCTTGATTTTGCAAAGACCAATTCGTTTGTTGACTCCTTTGTTGAAAAGATCTCTTGTCATAGGGACGAAAAGTACCCCGACGTTTAAATTCTTTTTTCTTCTCAAGGCCTACGGCCTTAAGAGTGTCCAACTCCACCTTCATCTTAGACATCTCGTCGTCTGCATGAGATCCAAACAGAGTTGATCCATTAAAAGGTAAATTGACCATTTTCCTCTGTGCCTCCGGCTTTAGCCCCGCAAGGCGAAGCCAGGCTGTACGTCTTGCGCAAACACCGTGTGCATAGCCATGAGCCGACAAGTCCGCAGCATCAGCCGCCGCGCTAATGCTCTGGTTAGCCACCAAACCTCCTTCCTCCACTATTTCCAGGAAGTCTTTCTGATCCTCTTTAGGGAGTTTATCTGCAAAACGAGCCACTGAGTCCCAGAGCAGACGGTCATAGCGGCCCAATAGAGCAGACGCACTGGCCACTCGCATGACCGATCCTGAGGTATTGCACATCCTTCGCCCCAGGGAATCCATACTCTTACTGTCCTTTTCAGGTGGAGCAGAAGAGGTAGATGCTGCCGAATGCGCCTTTCTGACTGCCGCTACAATCAGGGAGTCTGGTGGTGGGTCAGACCGCAAAAACATTGGGTCTTCATCTGGAGCCTTGTATTTTTTCGCAGTCCTAGAAGGACCTGAACCCACCGTGGCCGGAGTTAGGAATGTCCTCATTGCTGGTTCAATCAATCCGGGCACTAACGGTAGGAGAGGCCTGCCAGTCGTCTTGTGATGTAAGGTTTCGAAGATGACTGAGGTTGCTATCTGGGGAACTGCCATTTTGATGCTGAATTTACTCGCTCCACGACATAACACATCATTAAATGTGCTTAAATCGTCTACTGGAGACACCCTGGAAGGAGGAGTAGAAGATATAGTCGGAGAATAGTCCCTATATGAAGATCTTGAAGAGGACGAAGATGATGTAGAAGATGGAGTAGGAGTTCTACGTCTTCTTTGAGGAGTTGCCGATCGTTGCCTCCTACGCTCCCTTGAACGAGATTTCTCTCTCACTAAGGATCTTGAGCGTGATCTTCTATGCAGTTCCTTCCGAGGGACCGGAGTTCTCTCCCCCATTATCGGACGCATCTTCCAGTGCCTTAAACTTTCCAACCACCTCGGTGACAAGTTAATAGGCCGCTCTGTATGCTCAGGTGAAGCTTCAGGTGACACCTGCACAATATTCAGCTCTGCGGAAGACTTAGAAGCTCTCGACGCTGCACTGTGTTCAGAGACCAATGAACCAGACGGGGTCCGCTGTCTGGGCACCAACTGTCTGTCATCTGGCACCTGCCCTGAGGACGAGCCCGAATGAGCCACCACAGAAGAGTCCTGGTGCACTATCCCTTGCCCCACTGCAGATCTGTTGTCTTGCTGATCATGCGGGGAACCTTCCACTCTAGGTTCGGGACTTATTTCTGACCTCGACAAAGACCTAATTGAGGTCCGAGAGGCTGGTCTTGATAGTCTCGACTCCGACCTATGAACAGGTGGGGGAGACCTAGACACTCCATGCTTCGAGCCCGAAGCATGCTTCGACGTCGACTTACGTCGCGATGGAGACCTTGACCTTCTCTTTTTAGGTCTCGACGTCGAATCCTTCGACGTCATCCTTTCTCTCGACGTCGATCTTTTCCTCAACGACGTATGTCTCCCTCTCGACGTCGACCGATGACTCTTCCTCGACGTCGACCCTTTATCCTTCGACGTCGACCCTTTATCCTTCGACGTCGACCCTTTATCCTTCGACGGCGAACCTTTTTCCTTCGACGTCGACACACGATCCTTCGACGTCGGACATCTCTTGTCCCTCGACGTCGACCTCATACGATCCTTCGACGTCGAGCGTTGCACTCCCGACGTCGTCCTCACTGCAATCAACACCAATTGCCTCGACGTCGAAAAGGATTTCGCCGGCGACTGCCTCACCGGCGATGTCCTCGACGTCGATGGAGCTCTCTTCGACGTCGACGGCGATCTTCTCGACGTCGAGCGCACCTTTTTTGACGGTGACGCTCCCTGGAGTCGATGCTTCTTAGTTCTACCTTCAGGAGACGCTGATCTTCGACGTTTGGGCTGAGAAGATGGCCTGGCAGATGATAATAGGCCTTTAGAACTCTTCTCACCACGGTTTTCTCTCTCCAGAAGGCCCAGCAACCTAATTTTCTCTTTTTCTTTTAAGGTTCTATTTCTGACGCAAGGGGGATATTCACAAGGTGAGGAATCCACACGGCAGATGTATCTATCAGAAAACATTCTTCCACCTTATGAGAAGCTGGAAGACACACCACACAAACAGAGTGTGGGTCAGTTTTCGACATCTTCTTCCCACAGGAAGGACATTTGTAAAATAAAGGTGGCATTCTGACTAAAAAACACCAACAGCTTAGTCAGGAAAGGGTAACAACCCACCACCAAAGATATATTTTGTCAAGAAAAGGCAAGAAAAACCAATTTCTGACAGAAAATACTTCAAAAGAGCAGAGCTCAAGTTCCAGGTTCCTCACAGAACAAGCCGGAAAAAAGAACTGACCTAACTGTCACCTGTGGGGCATGATGGGAACAGAGTTCTCCTGGAGGCCTTAAAGGCAAAGTGTGCAGATTCTCTGGGGCCTTAAAGGCAGGGTGCCAGTCTGATTTTCTGTACACAGACATTTTTTCATATGCAGCCCTTTTAGGCTAATAACTGTTTACTACAGGTTCTTTGATGAAAATAAAAGGTTTTTTCATGGCTATGAAATGCATTTTAGGCTCATGCCTGTTTATTGCATTTATATACAGCATATTTTCATGCTTCAGAACGTGTAAGGTTTTGGTTTGATTAGCCTATGTGTTAAGGTTAGGCTGCATATTATGTTATTATACATGTATATGTGTATAATTACTTAGTACTTTGTACTTTTGGTTATATTTACACATATATATGTATATTGTTTGTGTTCCGGGTCCCCGCTCATGGGCGGAGATAATTCAGTGCTTATGACTATTAATGAGTATCCCCTGGAAGAGAACTGGCTGGTAACACAGCTGGGGCAAGGTGGTGTAATCACCCTTTGCTTTAGATATAGTATACCTATATCTAACCCTAAAATAGACACATATACTCCTGTAAGTCACTCCTATGGCAGACCTTAACAATCCTGGAGGCAGAGTGCTTGGAATTATGTGAGATGGTGCTCTAGCATGAGCTGAGCCTGTCTGCAGCTTTCGGAACCATGTCCTTTAGCTGTTTCCATGATAACGCTATACCATATACTCTTAAGTGCATTATAATCCTCGCGGTTATTGCTAACTTTGGCATAGCATTATCAAAACATGTCGAGTAAGGTGTCATACGAATTGGAATACTACCCCCTCGCCAATTCTGGCGACGGGGGTAGCATTCCACCCTTTTAGAGGGACACAACATGTATGTAACTGAGAACCCCGGTTAAAGTTAACTTGAGCCTCAGCATCACAAAATGGATGCTGCCACCACAGACACGAGTCTGACCTCCTGCTGCTGGGAGTCCTTCCAGCGAGGGAGGCCTGGACAAAGGGTTTCCTGCCTTGGGAGGTGCTAGCACCACCCCAGACAGGATTTTGTGCATTGAGGTAGGACAGGCTGAAAGGAATGAGACATGCCTGGGGCACACAAGGTGTCCCTGTGCATACCCCGGTTCAAACCAGTTGCTGGGGCACTCCAGCCCCAGCTTTGGCGCGAAACAGGACAAAGGATAGGGGGTGTAACCACCCCCTTTCCTGGTCCCACCCATAGGAGGGACCTAGTCACAGTACAGCCCCCTTTAGGAGAATAAAGGTAGGAGCTGGTCCCATTCCAAATTAGATTAATCCTGATTTGAAACTACAAAGAAGAAACTCTGGACTTCGACGTTCTGCTCCACAGAAGACTGGAGAAATTTCCCTTGTGGTGAAGGAGTGACCACCCTGCACAAGCAGGCACCATCAAGCGTCCTAGCGGTTCACTTTGTCGTCCTTCCGGCCGGAACCAGACTTCAGAGCCCAACGAGACCCGGACTTCCAGACCTCTCCGACCTCTACCTACATCTGCAGCACAGCTGAGATCCGTGGGTGCGACGAGACACGTGAGACCGGCCGTCTTGAAGAAACTGCACTTCGCTTCCAGCACGACTTCAGAGGCATCCTCGAGAAAGTGCTTTGGGTATTGAGAAGCCCCAGCCCCGAGCAGCTCCTGCACAGAAGACCAGCCCTCCAGTATCCACGAGATCTGTGTGGGGCCCTTTTGCTTGATTGCTGCTCAACGCGTTGTCTGGTCACTTGCAGGCTGGCTAGTGACCTCCTACACGACGACCCAAGAAATCTACACCGCTGGTCTGGTTGCTCCAGACTGGCCTTGCTTCCCTGCAAAGGAGAAGCACCCCGGACCCTCCTGGTACGCACCAGACGCCATCTTCCATCACCGCGTGGGTTGCCTTTGCCAAGGCCTGTTGACTCCGAATCAGGATCCGACACCGCCGACAGCGAGAGCCTGCGTGGGACAGCTCGTGCCTCCATCCTGGTCATCGAAGACACCTCCAGGTCCACGTGGCTACAGAGACAAGCGTTCACTCTTCACCTGATCCCGACAACAGCACCTGGTTCCTTCCTGGTTCCACTCCAGTCACTGGCTAGTGACTTTGAACACTGTCCCCTCTGCTTTCAGGTCTCCATCTTCCCCGATCCACCCTTGGATCGCTCCGGACATCTTCCTCCTGGTCGCCTGCAGCATCTTTTTTCAAGGCTCCATAGACTTCGACGCGGAAACCCGACACACTTTCACACCTATGCACCCGCAGTCCGTGGGTGAGGTAACAAGAGAATTTCGGTGCTCAAGGGTAGATTGACTCTCCTAGTGTCCAGGTATCCTGTCATTTTAGTCGGAACCAGTCAGAACTGTCCGTACTCACCTTTTTCGTAATTTGTAGTGTCCATTGACTTTGTCCCGCATCTCGCGTGTGAGTTCACACTCTGCACACGCGTCCTGTGGGCCTCCTGCCCCTTACCTAAGGTTAGGGTAGTGTAGTTCCAGCGATCCTACAGCCTCTGGACATCTTCATTTCCTCTATCGATTTCCTTATACCATTTACTTAGTATATGGTTTGTCGTGCCCCTAGGGCACCATTGTAATTTATGCAACTTATCGTATTTTTCTTAAGAGTATTGTTATGTGCTTAGCCCTCTAATCTCATAAAGAGTTCAAAAGTGTTTGTTAGTAATAAATATATTGTTTATTTTCATAACAACCTGTGTGGTGTCCTTTTATCTGGTATTCAAGGGGTTATATGTGGTAAAACAGCTGGCTTCACATGCCAAAAGAGTTTAGCCTAAGACTGCTTTGTCCATGCTACCATTAGGATAGCTGGTCTATAAGGTTGACTTACAACCAATCACCATAAGGGTTGTTTGGACTGATGCAAGGTGATCACTAGAACTAGTGAGCATCATATATCAGGCCAACTTAGACTGAACCTCTGCCAGAACTCTTAATCAGTAATGCTCAGGATGGCTCAGTGGAGGGAGTAGTCCTCTCTCCTACAATGACTGAACAGCAACAAAAGGACTGTTGCCAGTTACTAGAACAGTTTGCTGGACTGTGTTTCCTTACACCTGGCCAAAGCCAGAGCATTGTCTATGACATAGACATTGGTGACAGTTTACCTGTTAAGAACAAGATATGCAGGTTGTTAGATAAGGTCAATACCAGCATTAAGGGAGAAGTTGCCAAGATGTTGAACCTGGGGTGATTGAGTCCTCCAGTAGGCCCTATGCTGGCCCTGGGGGAATGGTGCCCAAGGCCAACCTGAAAAGGGGGAGCCAGTACTCTTATTCTGTATAGATAACAGAGGACTCAATGCTATCACTAAGACTGGCGCACACCCCATCCCTAGAGCTGATGAGCTTATTGACAAACTAGGTGCTGCCAAGTACCTTAGTACTTTTTACCTTACTTCTGGGTACTGGCATATTACCCTGACGGAGGAAAGGACATCATTCTACTCTCCTAAGGCCCATCTTCAGTTTAAAGTCATGCCCTTTGATCTGAAGAATGCCCCTGCCACCTTCCAAAGGCTGGTGAACAGGACACTGCCCGGGCTGGAGCGTTTTAGTGCAGTGTATCTTAAAGATACATATGTCTTTCGCTCCACATGGCAGTATCAACTGACCATCCTCAGGGAAGTACTTAGGGCCCTGCATCAGGCATTCCTGACTGCCAAGGCCAGCAACTGCCAGATGGGGCAGGGATCTGCAGTGTACCTTGGCCACCTTGTTGGTGGGGGACTTGCGCTGCCTCTTAAAACCAAGCTTCAAACCATCATTGCTTGGTAATCTCCCAAAACACAAACCCAGGTCAGAGCCTTTCTGGACCTGTCTGGTTAACACAGGAGATTTGTAAAGTGGTATGGCAGCATTATTGGCCCCCTGACAGAACCGCAAATAATTTAGTCTGAAGAGTGTTAGAAGGCCTTTGACACCCTGAAAGAGACCCTGTGCCCATCACCTGTATTCAAAGCACCAGACTGTAGCAAAGAGTTTGTGGTCCAAAAAGATGCTTCAGGGCATATGATTAGGGCAGTATTGCAACAACGGAATGACGAAGGCCAGGTGACTCCTCCTCAGAGTGCATCACTGCAGTGCCATTGAGAGGGAAGCCTTTGCTGTGATTTGGTCCCAGAAGAAGCTGAGACCCTCTCTATTTAAGACTCAATTTAAGGTTCAAACTTACCATAGGCCTCTCAGATGGCTAATGCAGATGAGAGGGGGAAACCCCAATTTGCTGAGGTGGTCAGTCTCCTGTCAAGCAATAGACTTTACAGTAAAACACAGACCAGCGACTGACCATACTACAAGTTCTTCCGCTTAGACAATGAGAACTACCAAGGAAATGGTTAGGCTGCTCCTCGCCATTCACTTGGATGTGGGCCATGTAAGAAAATGCCTCTTTTTGCATGATCACCCCTTTTTGTAACTGAAGTTGAATTTTGGACTCTGTACACTGGAACCCGGCTAAACAGACACCCAGTGCATGTGGTCTGACCCCTAAAAATGTGTTTAAATGGTTAAAATCCTAATGGGCACACTCAGCTTACCAATAAGCCCCTTGTATATGGTACCTAGGTGCCCAGAGTCTGTAAGTAAAATGTCGCTAATGGATTTCAGCACATATTGTGCCACCGCTAAAGTGGCAATGGAAAGCATGTCTTAAGGCCTGCTCTTGTAGCCTGAGTGTGCAGTTTTAAAACTGCAAATTGGAGGTGGCAAAATAAACCAAGCATAAATGTTCCTTTTTCATTCTTATAGGTCGGCCCGAAAGTACCCATAGGTCAGGGTTTATGATAATTTAAAGGTAGGACATGTCTAATTAAGTTCTACATGTCCTGGCAGTGAAAGATATCCAGTTAATTTTGACTGTGGCAGTACT
Source organism: Lissotriton vulgaris (assembly GCF_964263255.1). NCBI lineage: Eukaryota > Metazoa > Chordata > Amphibia > Caudata > Salamandridae > Lissotriton > Lissotriton vulgaris. The sequence continues at coordinate 56,950,878 of NC_141691.1, read as the reverse complement.
GGTTCTCCCATAGAAAACCACTGGGTTACATTACAACATAACTTCAGTTTGGGAACAGAGATAACAATGATTCATGGATTCAAATTAATAGTAATTTAAGATCCAATCTAATGATCAAGTCAGATTTTAAATTACTATTTTGAAAATGGCACTTTTAGAATGTTGGCATTTTCTTGTCTGAAAAGGCTAATAGCCTCGTCAGAGCTAATTCCAAACTGTCCTCTGGCAGCCGGCTGAGAGGTGTGAATGGCTCCACGGAATGGGAAAAAAGGGCTTTGACTGGGAGGAGGTGTGATCTCCTTCAAACATGAGGGTCCGGGGATGTGCCCACCAACTGCACAAGTATCAAAGCTGCATCCCCAGTCATAGCAATGTGTAACTCATACCCAGGCTTGCCCCTGCCATTGTCCAAGAAGCCAGAGTGGCACCAATGCCAGTGGAGGGGGAAACTGTTTGCAGGGGGGTTACTAATTTCCTTAAACACACCACAGGGTGTGGCCTGAGCTCTGATCGGGGGAAATTGGATCTGCCATGTTGGATTTTGTCAGAGCAGGCCACTGTGGGACTGTTTAGGGGAAAACCCACAGGACGTTATGTTACAGTGGGTAGGGTTGCCCCTGGGAACTTTTTCCCTATTGCCACGGAGTAGCCCCAACCCACAAGTTTGTGCTGGGCATAAAAGTGGCAACCCTGTGTACCTTCTTCAGGACAACTCTCGAACTGTGCAACATAGAAGGAGGACTGCACTTGCTGTTAAACCTGTGTAGAGAAACTCAAAGGTCTGGACCTGATCTCCACTTGCACCCAGGACTTAAGAGTTAGCTCCAAGGACTAGTTGGCTAGCGGCTTGTTAACTCCAGCAACAAGAAAGCTGCAGGAAGGCAAAGATCCCGCAGAGCCTACCTTACTAGTTCCAACTGGATTTGCCTTGGATGCTGCTGGTGGCTTCTGGGAGACTGATTCCGAACCCTAAGTGGTGCCCAAATATTCCTGGACCCTTGACTGGTTTTAGTGTTTACTCCTTTTCCAACCACAATTGCAAGGCTGGGCACTAGAAACCTTTTCTGAAGTTTTCACATAAAGAACCAGAGGCTACCATTGAGCTGCTGCCGAGCCGCAGCCGCTGCCTTAGAACTACTGGTTGAACTCAACATGCTTGTTTGCTCTGCTGAAAGGTTCATGACTTCCCAAAAGGTTTCTAAATCGGAACATAGAGGACTTCACCGGGACCAAATCCAAGCAGTACCCTACCTACGATGAAACTTTCTTGGTCCTGATCTTCGTATTTCACCCACTCTGAGTTTTCTCGTGTTTGACATCGAGAGCCTCCAGCTTCTCGCCTCTTCAACTAAAAGTCTACTTTCTCACAATGGATAAATATGCCTGCTGCAGAAATCTTTAGTATTTAGAAAACAGGATCCAACTCTGCTAAAACAATTGGTTTGTTTTTTGTGCCTGCTACCGATGTCTGTAACTAAGAGAGTTCTGTACCAACCTTGACTTTTAGTAAATTGAATCTGAACTGATCTAACATCCCTTCATTTCACAGAAATGTTACTACAGGGGGATACATTTTCAAGGACTTCTTTATATCTCTTAAAGAGTCATCAAACTGATATTTCATATTATTCAGATGAATATGTCTAAGACTTTTTAAAGGCGACTGGAGCAAATTAAATTATAATTTATCAATTAAAATTCTGCATACAAAGACTAAGGTTCTGTTATGGTTACGTGTTGCAGTGTGAGGTCTAACAAGTACCCCTGTGCTTTTTTATTGCATGTTTTGGCGTCCTTCAAATTCTGCATTTTGATATTAAAAAATGAATATCTGATTCATGCTTATAACAAGTAAATTGCCATTAGAATTGTGGTTGTAACTTGTATGCTGAATTTATATTCACATGTACACTGCATGTAACTTAATAGATGTGTAAATATCCTGTATTAAAATGCATAGAGACTTCTCCTGGTTCCTTCTGGGTGCCCACGATAGAATGATGAATGTAAATCTAATATACTAATAGGCACATGCATCAAGCGATTTTGGAATCGCAAACGGTGCGAATCACAAAATTCGGCCGTTTGCGATTCCAAAATCACTTTTTGGGATGCATCATTCATTTCCCATTTCTCGCAGCGATTTCTCAGATTACGATAGCATTTAAGAAATCGCAAATTTTGCGATTTCTTAAATGCTATGCATGATTATTTTTTTTGCGAATTCGCAATTTTAAATAGAAAAATTACAATGAAGTACACCTTCATGGTAATTTGCGAAAAGTTTCAAAAATGCAAATAAATGCATTATTGAAACTTACATTTTACACACACACATGCCCTTGGGACATGTGTGTGAGTAAAATGTACTTACATGACATTCCAGGGTGCAGGGGGGGCTCCTTTGGACCCCCCCCTGCACCCTTGAAATTGCATTCTCATTTTGCGATTCCTTAATTGCAAATTCGCAAAATGAGAATGCCTTTTCATTGATTCCTATGGGCCTATTGGCCCATAGGAATCAATGTAAAGCGTTTCCTTATTTGCGATTCGCAATTAAGGATTCGCAAATAAGGAAAATTAGGGAATCGCAAAAAAATCTGCGATTTTTTGATGCATAGGAATTTGCAATTCCTAAATTGCGATTCCTTAATTTTCGCAATTTAGGAATCGCAAATTCCTACAATGATGCATGTAGCTGTAAGTGATGACAAGAAAACTAAATTGGAGTAATGTCTTTTGACCACTGAGGGAGTTGAATACTTGTGATCAAAGCATTCACAAAGGCTTAGGTCTATTTTGGGAAAAATACTTATTAAATAATGGAACTAACAGAAAAGATGGGATTTAAGTACTTTATGGAACCTTCCATGATTAGCAATTTTTTTAATGCAAGACTATTCCAAACACTTTGTGAGAGAACAGAAAAATCCATGCCCTCAAACCTAGAAAGCTTGATATGTGGGAACAATAGCAAAATTATAAAGCCATACCAAAGCGAATCGAGGAGGGGCCATGCTTAGAAGGTGGAATTAATGCATTTAGGCCCTTTCTTAAGGGGCTAGACAAATGGACTTAAAGTTGATCCACTGCCAAGGGGGGAGCCATGGAATTTCAAGAGGACTTCAGAGATCCGAATCAAATTTGTGGCGGTTGATAACAAACCTAAGTTCCATATCCTGGAACAAGTGCAACCTCTAGATCATACCAGAAGATAGCCATAGAATGCAAGTATTTGCTTAGTAAATTATGAACAGCAGAATGCAGATGTTGAGGAATGAAAGAATCTTTTTCAGCACCCAGATACCACTAGGATGACAGTGTTGTGCTTTACAAATGCTGTCTGATTGATTGATTGCTTGACTGATTTCAGCAGTCTCATGTGATAGAGACAGGCAGAGGCCACAGAGCTTATTGTTCCCTCACAGACAGATACTTTTCAAATCAAAAGTCGAGGTTCCTAACCTAGGTAAGGGCTGAGTAGGACAGCCCTAGCTGCTGGGCCAAATGCATTGCTTTTGCTGCCTGTTAAAGCCACAATCAATACCTTCATCTTGTTGGTGTCGAGATTCAGAAAAAAAATACTACACATGCACAATAGGGTGGCAGACAGTATGTTGAAGCTCAGACAGAGATCAGGCAAAGCACAGGACAAGGTGAGCGTCAACAGCGTAAGACCCAAACCCTGCACCACACAATATAATCATCGCCCCCAGTGCTTGACATTAAATGAGATGGTAGAAAGGGAGTAGCAATGTGAAACTTTCAAATGCCCGCTGATTGTGCAGAACAAAACTGTGGGTGCACAAATATCAGCCTCTGACCAGAAAGGAAAGAGTAGAATCAGGCTAGGGTCAGCCTATGTAGGCCTACGGGCACCAGACTGTGGACCAAAATGGCGTCATTCGTGGTGTGAACCACTGGTGAATATTGTGCCACAAAGAGACTAAACCCTACTCGATGATTGTTAACAACAGATAAAGATTTCCAAAAAGACCTTCGTTGGAAGGATAATGTGACTTCCCAAAAAAGCTACGATGCCAACATTTTTTAAGAAAGTCCACACTCCAGGTAGTGATTAATCACCAACACTTCCTACAAGGACTAACATGTTTTTATGGGGCAGTCAAACATATCTCAGCAGTGCTGCTATATTTGTCATCAAACGGTACATCCGTTTCACAGCAAGTTTGTCGTATTGCTGCACTTGCCAAAAAGCCTGCTGTACTTTTAATGGCGCTGTAGAGATGTGTTGCCACAGGAGTGCAATGTTTCAGTGAAACAGTCTCAACCATGTTTACATACCTGCTATTTTATTGACACTGCAGGCATTTCTTGTAGTGGGTGTCAAACTTCAATCAGAGAGCACTGATTCCTCTCTGACACTGCCCCTTTGAATCTAGCGCAGTTCTGTTTTCAATAGGAAGGCATCATACATGAATAATACCGCACTTATTATAGATATATAGATGACTCCATGTTTAGATGTGTCTCTAAACCGAGCATCCGAGTGTTGAGAACCGATCCCTCATGAAGATTGGACGCATAATTCAGCCTATCCCTGCCATGTGATGCTGCATTAAGCACCTTTTGTGGACAATGCGATGCTATATAGTTCAATGCCTCCTTGCTGGAAACCTCTGCACTGAATACTTTTTCTGGACATATAGAGGCTGTTTTTACGCATCTCAGCAACAGTTTGTGGCTTCATATGCCTGTTCTCAGAACATTGAGAAATACACGGAGCTCCTATGCCATTTGACGAATGATACTGGCTGGTTCTTCTTTAGGGATGATGTGGAGTACTCTTAAGAAGCGGAAATATTACAATTCATGAGTCTGCTGCCGCCCTAGCGCATCCCTCTCTCACTAGACACGCACTGCACACCTGTAACCAGGACTGGCCGTCGAATGACAAGCGATACCGCGTGCTGTTGTGAAACTAACAAAATTGAGTGAAACAATGTTGTTTACTGCCTGTAACGCCTTTTATAAATATGTCCGTTGTATAATCGTGGAGCTGCAGATTTCTTCAACTCCACACATGAAGGGGGGAGATAGAAATACAGGGCGATCATACCGGGAGGGCACAGACATATGAGTCTTGGGAAGAGAGGCTGGAGAGAAAAGAAAGAGAATGTGTGGGAAACGGAGACAACAGAGAGAAGGGGTCCCGAAAGTAGAGGAGGACTGGAGGCAGAAAGAACACGCGGGGAGATAACACAAGAAGGAACACGTCACAGAGCACAATGACAAACACGAGGGGGTGGTGGCAGGAGGAAGACAGAGAAGACAATGCATAAAAGAAGGAGGAGCAAGAAAGCATGCAAATATATTTAGAGGTAGCTACATTTATGAATAGAAGTAATTAAAAGAGGGAAACAAAACAGAAGGGGAAAATGGGGTTGTATAATAAATGTAAGAGGACGAGAAAGACAAAGGAATGAGGAAGCGAACAGGAGAACACAGGAGAGAAAGAAGAGAGAGGAATTGATTGCGGTGTGAGAGAACCGGAGAGAGCAGAAGGCGAAGAGAGACATACAGAAGAAAGCAGGCCACAGTACAGGGATACATGATGACAGAGACAGAATGAACAGAGGAGACAAAAGGATGATGAGAGTAAGAATCAGCATAGAGGAGCAACATGAGGGAGAGGGGAAGTGGAGAAAAGATAGTGGAGTCATTCTGTTGAATTTGAACCTTATCAAGTTTTGACAAGTGTTACTGCACTTTCTTTTTTTTTATTCATCATCATCAAATGAAACATTTCATTATTCTATTGCTTCCACCGACTTATACATCACAGTCTTGTATAAATAAAGAAGAGAAAAGAAGAGAGAAGAAAGAAGAAGAGAGAGAGGAAAAAGCCAGAAGAGGATGTATTCCTCTAACCATTTTCAAGCCTATGTTTCCAATCAGCTATAGGGGCCCATATTCGTTTCCCCAACTGCTTTGTCTTCCAGTCCTTTTTGTCATACAGCGCTTTCTCTAGTACATATACTGCTAATAACCGTGATGCCATTGTTGGCGGATCTGGATCTTTCCACAGTGTTGCGATACATAGCCGGCTTAAAGTCATCGCTAAGTATACAAACTCATATTGAGGTATTTCTACGCCGTGCCTGGTTACCCCTAAAACCATAACTTCATTAGTTATACTATTTTAATCCCTAATGCTCTATCGAAAAATTTCTCTAATGAGCTTTTAAATGGGTGGAGGGCTGGACATGCCGCAAACATGTGTATGGTGTCTGCCTGCGTTGCTTGACATCTAGGACAGACTACCCCCGTTGTTCCACCCCATTGAGCAATTCTATGTGGTGTATAATAGAGCTCATACATGGTCTTATATTGCTGGACTTGCAAGCTGGCTACTCTTAACACTGAGTTTAAAAGCTTGAACGATTTTTCAACCTCATTACCAGATAGGCTTAGCTTGGTTTTCCATTTTTCTACAACCCTTCCACAATCGTTCTCCTTATACTGGCTCAGTTCCCCATAGATCTGGGATATCGAGCAACCCTTCTTATCCCTTAAAGATTCCATCATGATTTCCTCTCTCTAATAGTTATTGTCCCCTCCCTGTTTATTTACCAGTGCTGATCTTATTTGTAAATATTTTAAAAAATCTCTGCGATTTAAGGTATATAACTGCTGTACTTGGTCAAAAGTCATAAGGCCTGTCCTATCCATGAGGTCCCCAATAGTTTTTACCCCCAGCGTATCCCACCTCTTCATTACTTGGTCATGGAATATCGATGGTAGAAGCTGATTCTTGAATAAGGGCGTATAATAATTCATCCTCCCCATTTTTATTTTCTTCCTGAAAGTTGAACAAATTGATATTGCCGCCCCAAGGGTCTTGAACTTAACTTTCTTATAGTAGCTACCTTCGTTAAACGTAAGGAGCCACTTATTGGAATCCTTAATTAATAACTCATATATGTCAGGAACACTCTCCCCCACTCTCCACCGGTCCTCCATACTCCGGCCCACTAGCCCTCTGATATATTGCAAGACGGACACCCAATAATAAGCCTTGAAGTCGGGTGCCGCAAGACCCCCTCGTTCCCTTGGTAGTGACAGAAATGTTAATGCTCGCCGTGTTCTACCTTTGGCCCATATAAAACGATTCGTGACTCCCTCTATTTCACTGAACCAGTTATTATTACATTTTAACGGGATGGTTCGAAACAAATATAATATTTTAGGCAAGAATATCATTTTTTTTACGTTACAGCGGCCAATTGTTGTTAAATGCAGATTGTTTAATCTATCTAGATCCCTTTTAGCTCTTTTGATCACCGGCCCCAAATTCATTTCAACTACCTTAAAGAGATCTGATGTTATTGTTATCCCTAGGTAGACTGCTGAGTCTGTTATTCTTTGATCTACCATCATTATTTCCAGGAGTTCCAACACACAGAAGCAAGATCACACATCTGTAGAAATTGATTTGGGCCCCAGAAGTAATTAAATCTTCACTTCAGCATTCTCTTACTGAACTACTTACTGGTTTGACGAAGACTTGAAAAAAGGGCATTTTCTTCATTTAAGTTCATTACTTATTTTTTAGAGCTTTCCCAGGAATAGCCATGCCTGTCCATAAGCAAATCTTAATCTTAAATATCTTTCATTTGCTGCTAACTAATAGACCATGCATTGACTGTGCATTTCTGCCGTTTTGGAAGTGTTTTAAATGAATGGAATCAAACGCAAATGGTAGCCTGTTTAATACATATTTGTCATCTGATGTTTTCTAAAAGGCAAAGTGTGACTCATATTACCCTTTTGCATTCCGTTAACACAATTTAAAGGTAAAAATGTTAGCAATTGGAAAATGAAGTATTCACAACTGTACAGAGTGGGCTTTCTATCTATACCAATATCTAGGGGAGCAGAATGGAAGACATCTAAAGTGAAAGAAAGAAACTTAGAGAGTGCCTCACACACCTCTTTTGGAAGCCTCACCAACATCTCCTTGCAGCGCTGCACACAACTGGAAGCTTTCGAAAAAATATCTTGAGCAACAGCCTGAGGAGGAAAAAGTAAATATTACATATAAGTCACAGCGGGAGGTATCTGGCGATGTATGAACATGGATGACTATGTCAGCACAGAAGCAATACTGCTCTGTCCAGTCAGTTTATACATGAGGTCTTACATGTTCCTTTTCAAGCATCACCACTGATGACACACGAGCATTATTTGCTCAATATGCTGCAGGAGCTGGGCTAGGTTTCTTAAATAAATAATGAAATCACGTTGCTTACCTGGAAGCTGCATTCTTCAGCATTAGTGTCTTCCTTTCATCACCATACCTGGTTGATGGACAAGTCTTAGAAGTATGATGTCAGCCTTATTAAGGAATACCGGACCTAAAGCTGTAAACTAGCCTCGTTTCATGGTAGTCCCGGGTTGTTAGTCCACAGTACTAAGCATACAGGGATTTGAAGACCATCTCTATGATGGGAAAAGTATAACTACACACCCCAGCATGTTTAGCCTGACGTAAAGTCCCTAAGGTCGGGCTCCATTTTATGTAGGTTCTGACTCCTTCTTAGGTAATGGAGGTTGCCATCTTCCCAATTTTAGGCAACTGACGTTTCCATCTTTTACCATTGATGCACAATCATAGTCATGTCTGCCATATGACACAGGTGTTGTCTAACCTTATCTTTCAAAGAACTATTTAAGCGTCAAGTCATTCGACTAATGACATAGATAAAACACCTGATGCAACATCAGTCTGGGACAAATGTCAACTTACCAGCGTGTCAAGGTCAAATAAAAGCAAATACAGACATGAAGCCAAAATAGTGTAGCCTGAGTTGACATACTTTCATCTTATATGTCATAAGAGCAGTAACGGACCCCTCCCTCCCAGCGCATTGAGACCCTTCCGGGTGAGTAGCGCGCTATATAAATTGTCTGATTGATTGATTGATAAGGCAAAATCTGGGATGAACACCTTGATGCACACAATCTATGTCAAACATCTGTAAACTTATGTCAGCAATTCCAATCTCTGATAAGATTTAGTATATAAGGCCTGCCACTTGACCATTTGCCAGGAGAGGTCCTTTGCCTAGATTTTCACACGAGATTCTGCCAGAGACTGTCTTATCTACTACCAGTGCCCTTGGTAGATGTTACATCTCTCCTAAGACAGATAAAGTAGAGTCCCTGTGGAAGGCCACTACTGCACCATGTGTTTGCCCTTTGCGGGGAACACTGTTTCACTTATCTGCTGATAAAAAACAACTTTTTCTGTAAGCAAGGTATGCAGGGCACCTCTTCTCCCTAAGAAACTCTGAGCTGCAAGTTGCTTTGCTTTCCTATTCTCTCTTAGTGCAGCACATAGAAGTAGGTTTTAGGGCGTTAGGTGCATTTTTTTGTCAATCTTATTTTATTGAGATTTTCAAAGTATATCCCAACTTAGCACATTAAAACCCACTTCCTGTATCTCAACATAATGAATCTATAGGATAGATCAGTTCTCTTTGTTTTATGAAGAAGTGTAAATCGCAAGGAGGTTTATCAAAGGAAATACACCAGGTTGTAACTTCAGCATAAGATTGGTAAATCATAAAACTCCGCCCCAACTTCCACTCCTCCCTCCCCACCCCCCCCCAAACATTAAGGATGCACTGTACTATCAGTGGAGTGCTTCTCTGTATAGGGTTTGTTAGTCTAACTGCTAAGTGGGGATAGGTGTTCCCTTGTGGGATTGTCTTTATCTCCAAGTTCCGCCCTTTCTTGCATTTTGCTTTTTAAAATTGGAAGAGGGGAGGCCCCTGTGATAAGCATTCCACTTCTGGGCCCCATGTAAATCAGAAGTTCTTATAGGAGTCCGCTATTACGTTCACCATCCTTTCCAAGGTGAGGGCTTCCACAAATGTGAGTGCCACTGGGATATAGATAGTGCCTATTACTGCTTACATGGCACTGCTAATGCCGTTTTCGCTGCCCCCAGGCACAACCATTGAATGGATTTGTTGCTAACTATTTGATGTTTGAGGATGTCCGTTCATAAGCCCAACTGCGACAAGCCCGAGTCCAATGGTATGGGATAGTCTAATATATCTTTGATTTGTGCCAGCATTTCTGACCAAAAGGGTCTTATCATTGGGCAGTCCCACCATACATGTTTGAAGTCTTCTTGTAGTCTGCACCCTCTTCAGCATAGGTCAGGGGTTGTGGGGAAGATCAATTTGAGTTTCGTTGGGGATAAGTACCAGTCTTAAAGCACTTTTTAATGATTGGTTAAATGTGTGTATATAGCTTGTCCAACTGTCTATACGGGTTTTACACCCCAGGTTGCGCTCCCAGAAGGATTTGTGTCATGGCTGGGTATTGCAGAGTGTGGCTTGTAGTATTGTGTAGCGACATGTACCAACACAAGATTTCGCCAGCTGTTCCTTTGGTGCCAGGGCACTGGTGGCCGCCTCTCTGGTTGCCCCCTCCAGCACCCAGTGTCTGATTTATGTCAGTGTCTGATTTATGTGTAATGGTAGTGTCCGGTAGCCGGTGGGATCAAATCCCCTCTGACAGTGTTCAACCGTGAGGATGTCCCTGTTGTGAAATAGATCAGTGATTGTAATGCAGCCCCCAGATCTCCATGCTTTAAAGGGGCAAGGGTGTTGTGCAGGCAGGAACGCTGGATTGCAGTGTTTGGGTGTGAATGGAAATGGAAAGGTGGCCAGAGGAGAGTTCCTCTGGATGTCATCCCAAACCTTTAATGTTGTTTTGGTAGGTTTGCTCATTATGAATTAGGTGGTCGTCACGCTTTAGGTTTCCACAGTAGGTCCCAAATACATCTCCCGCCACTGCCCTATCTATGTGTAGCCAGTGCTTGTCCAACTCTCGGGCTGACCATTCCGTGATTACCCTTAATTGAGCTGCTTTGTAGTATAGGGACATCTCAGGTAGGGCCAGACCCACTTTGTTTATTGGCAGGCAAAACTGTCTACATGACAGTCTCGCCCTAAGTCCTTTCCATATGAATCGGGTGTGCATAGATTTTAGGGTGGAGAAGAAGCCCCGCTCCATCCATATTGGAAGGCCCTGGAAAATATATAAAAGTCTGGACAACGCCATCAACTTAATCGCCTGGATTGTATGTTCTAATAGAATTCAATAAAAAGAATTTTAAAAAAACGTAATCGCCTGGATGTGTCCGATCCAGGATCGGTACAAGGGAGACCACCTGCAGAGATCTCTTTTTAATTGGTGAAGAAATAGAGGATAGTTTGTTTTGTAGAGTTCCTTGAGATTAGGGGGAATTTTATTCCTAGGTATGTAATTTTCTTTTTTGTCCATTGAAAAGGGGTGGAAGTAACCAAGGCTTCCATTTCTCTCTGCGTCAATGTGAGATTCAGCAGGAATGATTTCATTAGGTTGAATAAACCGCTTTTAAATCATGCTTTTTCCCTGCAGGGAATTACAATGCGTTTGTTACAACGACCACGTTGTAACCAAGCATACCATTAGCCCGCAAGTCGTAGCAATGACTTGCACAGGGGGGTGCAGGATGTTGGAATAGTATAATTTACTATTCCAACTCCATTCTGTGCAACAGCAGGGAAGGTGTTGGATTTTAAATCCAAAACCTTCTGCCCCCTTCGCAAGTTGTTGTTCCGAGTGGCGGAGTAATGGTATGCGTGATTACAATGCGGTCGTTGTTACAACCACGTTGTAATTCCCTGCAGGGAAAAGTTTTCATGGTAAATTATGTTTACCCATTAGGTTCACATTGAGGCCCGCTACCCATTCAAAATGCCCCAGCTTCTCTATCACCGCTTTCAGAGAGGACTTGAGGTGCATCACAGAGAGCAGCACATCATCCGCAAACAGGGTATTTTGTGCTCATCTGCCCAAAATCTGATGCCCTGTACATTAGGTGCTGCGCGTATTCTCACCACTAATGGGTCCATTTCATTTCAATAAACTTTATTCGGTTCATTTAAAACAACCATAAAAGCACAGAAAGAAAATACATCCGAGCAAACATTTGTTTAAAAGAACCAATTCAGTACATTAAATAGATAAAATCCAAACAAATTATTAATACCGCTTGAAACATCATACTTTTTCTTGCATCGATGGATTTTAGAATAAAAATTGCAGTGAAAAACAAATATCAGGTTCTCACATTGTAAAAATCCAACTCATAGCAGCTTCCGTAGTAAAGGTACAATATTTTATAAACAAGGGTTTTAAAAATGCAATACGAAGGTTCAGATATAAATCAGATATGAGGAGAAAGTGCAAAGTGCTTTGTTTAGTGTGGCCGTCACATGGGCAAGGGGAGGCAGGATACTGTTTTACACATGGAAAAGCTACCAGGTGATGAACAAGACCAAATCTCATTCTTGTGAGTACATAACGATGAGAAGATCTGGTTACCTGGCTCAAATAGGTTTGGAATCCCTCGAGAACCGAATAAGAATTGTAAAACTGTCAGGTTATTTGCTGCCCTATGTTACTTAGACGCCTCTTCTTTCTATGCAGCAGGAACAAATTCCTCATTTCTGTCTTGGGAAGCTCGGTTACAGCATTAGGGTTGTCCAAAATATTTAGTTTAAAAAGATACTTAAAACTATCTACAATGTAATTGAGCCAGGAAATCTTGAGACAATTATCTAATCTGAAACAGTCTTTGATAATCGTTCTATTGAAGGCAATCTCTTCCTTTAGCCATATTGATCTCCAGATCAATAATGGCCTGAATGCTATTAAGTCCATCAAGTAGCTAATTCCCACTTCCCTGTGAATTAATTCAGTTGACGCCGAAGATGGCAAACAGAGCAACTTTTTAAGGAACTATCAGGTACATGCATCAATCTCGGCATTTGCGATTCCTTAATTGCGATTTTTAAGGAATCGCAATTAAGGAATTGCAAATGCCTATGCATTAAGAAATCGCTAAATAAATTGCGATTTCTTACAATTCCTTAATTGCGATTAGCATTTTGCGAATCGCAATTAAGGAATCCCTTCCCATTCATTCCTATGGGCCTAGAGGCCCATAGGAATGAATGGGAAGACAATCTCAATTTGCGATTCGCAATTAGCTAATCGCAAATTGAGATTGCGATTTCAAGGGTGCAGGGGTGTCCAAAGGACACCCTGTTGCACCCCTGAAATCAAACAATGCACATATGTTGTGTACACACATGCCCTAAGGGCATGTGTGTGCACAACATGAAAGTTAAAAAAATGCACAAAATTGCATTTTTCTAACATTTCGCAAAATTACCATGAGGTCCAACCTCATGGTAATTTTTTCTCTCTAATTGCGAAATCGCATTTTTTTTCAGTTTCATGCATTGCTTTTAAGGAATCGCAAAATTGCGATTCCCTAAAAGCAATCGCACTTTAAAAAATCGCAAAAATAGCGATTTCTTCACTTTTTGGATAATGCATCCCAAATAGTGATTTGGGAATCGCAAACGGCCGAATTTTGCGATTCGCACCGTTTGCGATTCCTAAATCGCTTGATGCATGTGCCTGATATTTTCCACTGTTTGCAGATCACAATTAGAGTTATGACCCTATACCCCCGCACCGTAAAGTGCAATCGAGGTACATCTTGATTGATAAATGTGTGTCATATCTTTAATTCCTTGGTCGCCTAACTCAGCTGCAAACCTAAAAACTTCATGGACACTTTTTGCCATCTTTGCCCGGACATTCGAGATCTCTTGTGACCATTTACCATCACCAGAGAACGTTATCCCGAAATAACAGAACTTATGCACCATTTGAATTTTCTGCCCCTCTATAAAAAAGGAATTAGTCCTCTTTCGCCTCGGGCCACATACCATGGTATATGTTTTGGTCTTATTAATCTACAACTTCCTCCTCGTGATAAAATCAGAGAACTTATCTATTAACCGCTGAAGGCCAATAGGTGGATAAAAGCACGGCATAATCTGCATAAAGCAGTACCGGTACATTTTGGCCATCCGCCTGTGGTGCATCCGATTTTACGAGTTTAAGTGCTGCGTCAACTTCATTGATAAAAAGTATAAAGAGCAATGGGGCAAGGACGCAACCTTGTTGGATGCCTCATCTAACGTTAAATTTAGGGGTGCATTCAGTACTATGCCCATACCGTACAAATGTTAACAATCTTTCATAAAGCCTGGCCTAAAAATAAATTATAGACTCTGGGGCTCCAAGAACTAAAAGAGTCGGCCAGAGAATGGTATGATCCACTAAATCGAATGCACTGCTGAGGTCAGCAAAGCATAGAAAAAGGGACCCTTGCTTAGCACATGTTTTTTTCCCAATTTATAAATCTAAATGAATACACTGTTTAAGGGTTCCTCGCCCTTTCCTAAACCATATTGTGTCTTTGTTAAAATCCCATTATCCTCAGCCCATTCTTCTAACCTAACAAGTAGAATCCTACTCATAATTTTAATAGAGGAATCTAAGAGAGAAATTGGCCGATAATTTTTGGCATCGGATTTAACCCCCTTCTTAAAAATGGGGATGATGATTGATTCACCCCAGGTAGAAGGAACTCAATCAGTTACAGCAGCGTTAAAGACTCTGTTTAGTATAGGTCCCCAAAGAGCAGGTACGGCTTTATAAACATCTATTGGAACCCCATCTGGGCCGGGGCCTTTCCTCCTTTGCTACTTTTAATTCCTTGTTCCACCTCATCTAATGTAATATTTAGCAGTACAATAGGCCAAGTACTTGAATTAATAAAGTCATTAGTAGTAAGATTTCTTGATTTAAAAATGCTAGAGAAATGAGCAACCCATGCCTCACTGCTAACATGGGACATAAATTCGGGGACTACCTCATCTTTTGAAAAAGGAGAATTGACTGTTTCCCAGAACAGCTGGCAGTTTTGATGTATCCGCGGCCAAAGCGAGTTTGTCCCAGGCCTCCTGTTGTAACTCTCTCTACCTCTGGTTGAGTTTGGATTTATAATCCAATCTTAATTTCTTTACCAGCATCAAATCCCTGTTACTGCTGGACAGCGCTTGTTTAAACTGGTTCAGTGAGAGAGTACAGGCATGGTTAAACCATCCTCTGTTCTGGGTAAATTTCTTGTTAGATGTCGTGGTCAAAATTTTATCAATAGTATTGTTTATTTTACAGAAATTCGTTAAAATCAGTGCAGGCTCGGTATTGACATCCAAATTCTCAGAAATCTCAACAAAACAATCAGTGACAATATTGTTTAACATCCTTTCTGGGTTAACCCCTTTCCATTTAATTCTAGTGCCATTAGGCATAGACGGGGCAATATATCCCACAGTTGTTTGCATTACTACGGATCTGTTTCCCGATACAGCAAGTTGCATAATAATGCAATTATGGTCGCTAAGTAGGGATTCTTCAATCCAGGGGGTAGTACATAAGGAAATAATATTAGCAGATACCAGTACATATCGATGACTGAGTTTGCATTTCTGCCTGTAAAAGTAGGGACCGGTTTCCCCATCCCATCTCTTGCACACTGCATTATGTTCAAATCAAAATTATACATAACGGTGTTAAGTATATCCCCATACGGATTATGGGGGAAATGCATACAATCATCTCCTTTATCGTTCCTGAACCCGCAGACCTTAGTGGTAGACAGAGGACATATAGGCCTATTAAAATCTCGAACCCAAATTATATCAAAATTGACATCCTCTTCTGAGCCCAATTTACCAATAACATTCTCAAATTCAGTAACGTATTTATGCCGTGTACAATCAAAGAGATTATTATAGAAATTAATTAACAAAACATTTTTTGGGTGTAACCATAGTACCTGTGAGTGACAACAATTTAACTTCTATAGGCAGATTGATTGACAGAAGAATTAAAAGCCCACCCTTTGCTCTACCGGCCAAAGAACACAAAGCAGGTAAATCATAGGAAACAAACCCCTCAAAGTTTACATAGCCTGTGCACCATGTTTCCTGGAGGCAAATATTATCATGGTTATGGAGAAAGTCCGTCCATCCTAACATATCCCTTTTTTTTTGTCAACCCAGCTATGTCCCAAGAGGCTACAGTAAACCCGCTAGCTTGGGATGCAGGTTCTGTTTCTGAAGGTTGTCCTATATTTCCCTCAAGAGTTGCCCCTTGCTCTATGCTAAGATCCCTTTCAGCAGAGGTATATGTAACTCCCCATATATTTGCTGACTACTAGTCCCTGTCCCACTATGATTTCTGCCCCTAGTTTGCCAGTGCCCCTACTGACCGCCATTCCTTCTGTATGGCAGGCTAGATTCTGTCAATCATTCTCCTCAAGGGTGCTGAGTGATTGAAATCGATTATATATGGGTAGGGTGAAATGCGACTGGAGTGGCAATGCCCAGTTAATTCTTTGGCATTCCTGAACTACCCCTCTAGGAGGCACTTGTTTTAAATGGCTATAAAAGAAACCAAGTGGGAGTAACGAAGTGCTAGAATGGTTAGTTGGCAAGGCTACTACTCTATTCAGAGAGATCCTGGCATAATGTGGGTTCGTAAAATTGCTAATAACACAATCACCCTGTATGGATTTCCTTAAAAGGTCTATCCAGTTGACTCTTCTAGTCGTAAGAATCTGATCTGCATAATTAACCGGATAGCCACAATTATGATTAAGCCAATGCACCGTTTTATTTTTAAGAGATACATGTGTTTCAATTTGGGACTGACTAAGAGGGGGGGCATTCACCAAAACTGCCACATACGGAGAGCATTCCGGGGGTAGATTGATGGTTCTACTACGTTTTCCCTCCTCTGGTTCTTTTTCTGCCCGGGTATTAATCCCCGGTATAGTCTCCGTTTTACTAGTTCCTTGGTTTTGTACATCACAGGCATGGTTACTCCCTGTCAATTGCTTTGTTTGGCCTAGAGGGACTATATTGTCACCTGTAGCTGCAACTAGTGCATTAGGATTAATGCTTACCCTCACATTCCTAGGGTTATCAGACACAACTCCCATGGCAACAGCTGTTCCTATATTACTACCGTCTTGAGAACCTTCCTGCTGTCTAATTGTAATTTCTTTAAGTAGCTTATTATGGTGGTTCAGTACCCCGCTAAGCCTAAATACTTCCCTATTTATTTTGTCTATTTTATCGTGTAATGGTTTAAGATATGTTTCGATTTTGACGGTCAGGGCATTAATAATCTGGTTAACCTGTGTATCATTCAGTGACCCCATACTAGGGGGTTGCTCCCCTGAGCAAACAGGGGGTGGAATTTTAGGACCTTTTCTAGTTGTCCCCTGTTTTGGCTGGGGTTTCCTACAGCTCCTTTTCTTTCATGGAGTAAGCACCCCATTGGTTAACGGCATACAGTGGACTTCTCTAATTTCAGAGGAATTCAGAGCAGGATCTGGGTTTACAGAATCCATAATAGGGGTAATATCTTGATCATTAATCACATTTGGCTCCATATGGGAATCTCACAAGCTTACTGGATCCGGCAGGCTGCCTAATCCTAATGAAAGGCGGCGTTCTGCCCTATCTATTTCGACGCTGATGGCGCTAACCGCCTTCACAAGGTACAAATCAATGGTAGAACCCGCAGGCTCTACTATATTTTTGTTTCCTTTACGTTTCGCGGTACAAAAGGGGGTTGTGATGGACGGAGCATCTGAATCGATCAAATACTCACACCCAGTCAAAAGATCTGGGTTTAATCCATCACCGTTCTTAAGCCCACTCTGCCACCCCAGGTCAGACATGGCTATATGCAAATCAGTCTGACCCAGATCTTTTGACTGGGTGTGAGTGTTTGATTGATTCAGATGCTCCGTCCATCACCACCCCCTTTTGTACCGCTTTTGGCCGCCATAAGTGTGGCAGGGTATGCTCAGACGTGAGTCCCTTGCTCACTTTGCCACTGGATTCATGCAAGCCGGGCTGAAGACGGCTGGAATGCCAGAAAACGGTCCTCGGAAGCTTGTTTCCGGTCCAGGGAAGACATGGCTTGGCAGTTCGGGCTGGACTGTTCCCACGAGGCACAGGGTCAGACTGATTTGCATATAGCCATGTCTGAACGGGGGTGGCAGAGTGGGCTAAAGAACGGTGATGGATTTAACCCAGATCTTTTGACTGGGTGTGAGTGTTTGATAGATTCAGATGCTCCGTCCATCACCACCCCCTTTTGTACCGCTTTTGGCCGCCATAAGTGTGGCAGGGTATACTCAGACGTGAGTCCCTTGCTCACTTTGCCACTGGATTCAAGCAAGCCGGGCTGAAGACGGCTGAAATGCCAGAAACCGGTCCTCGGAAGCTTGTTTCCGGTCCAGGGAAGACATGGCTTGGCAGTTCGGGCTGGACTGTTCCCATGAGGCACAGGGTCAGACTGATTTGCATATAGCCATGTCTGAACTGGGGTGGCAGAGTGGGCTAAAGAACGGTGATGGATTAAACCCAGATCTTTTGACTGGGTGTGAGTGTTTGATTGATTCAGATGCTCCGTCCATGACCACCCCCTTTTGTACCTCCTTTACGTTTCGACATATTATAAATAGCTTATGGGGCTAAATGCTACTGGTGCTAATATCGGGAAGGTGTACTCAAATACCCACGTGCAGAGATAGAGATGTTACAATAACCTGCGCCTTAAAACAACCAAAGGATCATAGTTTGTGTCCAGCTAAAATTACAAAAACGATGCAAGGATACCACACTTAGATACTTAAAATGAACATGAATATCCTAATCACATTATCACATTAACAAAGCTTATTGGTTAATTAAAAAGAACCATAAAAAATAACATAGATTAGTGACACAACCATCCAAACTCCAAAGTAGCCTGGGTTGATAACTGTGTTCGCCTAATGATAAATAGACTATATAAATCTAATCAAGAATGATTATGTCCAGCTACTCTCGGTATCTACGACTATCCAGGATAAGTAATTTGGTACAAAAACCAAGAGATATGGCCCAGCCCAGCCTCAACCGGACACGGAGGGGCTCAGACGGGCCCGCCTTTGGCCCGGGCTTGGCCCGGCGCGTGTCCGCGCGCGTTCCGCGAAGCGTATAGTGTGGGGTAGTTTTTCCTTATTCATCGTAGCATGCTCCCTTTTCTTCATATTATTTCATTGTCCTTGAATCTGCTCCTCTTCTATATGTCTATTTACCATACTAGTCAGACTGTAAAAGGAACAGGAGATGTGAAGCCGAGTGGACTGAGGTTGCAGGCCTGCGCACACACTCAAACCGACTTTTTTATGCCCTTTGAGGTGGTTTAGCTCTGTTTACAACAAATTCTGGGAGTAGAGCTTGGCCTTTTAGACCCCGATTCCATGTTGATTGTCGTTTTCCTTCTCCTGCGCAAACCCCTGTTAGTACAGTGGGAGGAATTATTTATGAAAGCCCCGTGCCACCTTTGCACCAGATAAAGTGGTACATGCATGATGCAAGGCTCGAAATCAGATTTATGAAGCCACGCAAAGTCACCCTGTGTTCTTTGAGTGGCCTCATAAATTATGAATAAGGCTACGCTGCACAAATCGCTGAGTTGCCTTACTCTGAACCTGGAAGGCGTTCCATGGGCATTGCAGTGGGTTTTCCCACCCAACACCCATAGAATATGACGCCGCCCTATATTTTCAAAGTAATGTAAACCTGGGTAAGCGTCAAATCTGTACGCCTCTCAAGGTGGGGCGTAACGAGGAGAAATATGTTACTTTCTCCTTGTTGGGTCCTCTTTCCTTGTGTGCTACAGAATAGTACACATGGAAAGAGGAAAACGCATTGTACGATTATTTTTGTGCAGGAAGGTACCCCTTCCTGCATAAAAATAATCCTGCTTGCAACGGAGGAACCCTTAGTTACACCATGGTGCAAGGGCGCCTACATTGAAACTAGGATGTCGTGCCAGCGCAGGCAGAAAGAACACGAAAGCATCTTACTGCGTAAATAAAGCGCATCCCTGCCCTTTTTAATGTGGCATAGGGCAGTGCAGCAAGCTTCCTTGAGGTGCTTCCCTACGCCAAAATACCATACATGAGGCCCCTAGTAATTAGTGGGTGTGTTAAATACCTTGCTCTTTGTTACATTTCGGAAGGTCAAAACAATACAGTACATTACCGTAACAAGCAAATGTTGGTGCCTTAAGCCCCAAAATCTGCATGTTATTCCCCAAATATCTCAGAATTGCTTCTGTTTACTAGACTCGACGAATTAAGAACCCCACAGCATCAGATCATAACACGTGCAATAAAGAGAACCTAAACGCAGAGCAGGGCCTTAGCTTATTCTGTGATGTGGAGGGGGGACATGCACTCTGATAAGTGATCTACCCCCAGAGGCTTGGAAAGGCCCTCCACAGGTGCCGCGTCCAACCCTTGGAACTCACTCTCCACGCAACGGAGGGTTTGAAGACTCTGATGACTTGCTTGTTCAATATGTAGTTGTGTTCATTCTTCTGCAGTACTAGTCATCTCAAATGATCATTTCCCCACTCTCGGTCCTACTAACCACATGTCAACTCACCCATCCATCTGTTAGTGAACGTGTTACCTTCAAACCTTGCTATGTTGTCTATTATAGCAAGGCTGCAAGGCTATAGAAACAGTTAAATAAAAATATATATGTTTTCGCTGCGGTAAAGACTTTCTTTAAATCCACATGATCCATTCCTAGCCTGGGATACCCACCGCCTCCGCTTGGTAACTGAGCACTTTGAAGAGTTCCTTCTCCACGTCAGTCTTGTGCGCGTTCACGTCACATTCTCCGTTGTTTCTTCTCGTTAATTTGTCATACAACCGTTCCAGGCTCTACAAAACACAAGTGATGCAAAGCACGGTCAGGCACAAGAACCACCACACACAAACATAACATTAGCAGTTAAAGGTGCTTGTAATACTGCAGGTACCTCTTGTAACTGCTCAGTATCTGGTGGCATCTTTCGATCTTGAGAGATGCCTTAGATACTCATCAGGTGCTTTACATTTCTTTATGCAGAGTTAGTGCTAGAGGGTGAGTCTAAAGAAAGATGGAGTGTCTCACCTACGGTAACCGAGTTCAGAGTCCTTGCAAATACTACCTATTCTGAACCTTGCTGATCCTGGAACAAAAGGTAAGAAATAAAACATAGGCACATACTGTAGCCCTAGTACAAACACATCCCCTGCACAACCACATCAAATGGATATTTGAAAAATGCATTCATTTGTATTACTCTAGCTAATGCTAAGCCAGTGCTAGGCAGCTATTAATAGTAGAAGAGACGATTCCTTTTAATGACAGCTGTGCGAGATGGATCCGAGACCAAGCAAGTGAAAGCGTTGAAGGGTCTGTGGAGTCCTATGAGAGGCCCATCCGATACAGAGTCAGGGATACGGCCTACTGCGGCAGAACCGGGCAACACCAAACACAAAGACACGTAGAGACCAGAGCGACTCATCAAAGAAAGACAAAGTAACTGTTGTTTGTCATTTTTATTTAACAAAGGGGGAGATGCAGTGTCGTGAGACTATGTGTGATAGGATCCTTGCGGTTCTGGGCGGTGAAGGAAGCTGGGTCTTTAAATACTATACCAAAGTAAGGTATAGTGTGCACAGCATCCATGGGATCTCCAGAGGCTTTACAAATGCTAAAGTAGATCATACTAAATGCTCTCTTTTGTGGTGGTGTGGTCGAGCAGCTAGGCTTATTAGAGGGCTGTGTTAAGCATTTGTTGTACAAACTTATGCAAGGAATGATTACACACACTCAATGACTAAATCCAAGACCAATTGTTTGTAAAAATATTATTTTTGCATGTGTCTTACTTAGAACCAAAGAAACTTTGTTCCAGTAAAATGTTTTGCAATATCACAGTTTTTAAGTTTAAAAAGTGGACACAATGCATTTTTCAAACAAGTCAATGTTAACCTATGGGAGGAAAA
Source organism: Lissotriton vulgaris (assembly GCF_964263255.1). Classification (NCBI taxonomy): domain Eukaryota; kingdom Metazoa; phylum Chordata; class Amphibia; order Caudata; family Salamandridae; genus Lissotriton; species Lissotriton vulgaris. Next base: position 56,929,013 of record NC_141691.1, on the reverse strand, counting down.
CAATCACATAATTTCAAAGGTAAGTTCACAACTTACAAATCCAGGTTCAGAGGTTTAGACCTACACTGGGCAAGGTTCAGGTAAGTGAAGGGAATGTACTACCAGTGCCACTGGGGCGGCGGGGTGCAGAGGTCAAATTCGGTCATTGGGCCTAATGTTAATCAATGGAGGCTGGGGTACCCAGAGGGGTGTCGGTTTCAGGGCACAGACCCCAGGGGTTTGATCAAGCACAGGGGGGCCACAAGGCAGTATCAATCATACACCACCAGTGGCACAGGGGCAGTAGGGTGCATAGAAAGCGTTGGGCACCCAAGGCAAGCAGATGGAAGAACTCTGGTTCACAGAGAGGCTGCAGGCTCAGACCAAGTAGCTGTATTAAAGTGACCAGCAACTGGGCAGGTAAGTTGGGATGTCGGGGTTGCCTGGACACCGTTGCCTGGGCTCCGCAAAGTCGGAGGCTGAGAATGCTGGGGTGCCTTTAGATGTCAGAAAATGTTTACCGGAGCCGGTCGCGGTCAGGAGGACACTTCGTGCTGAGGCTGCAGGCGTCTTCGTGGGATCCAGGAGAGGTCAGCCACTGAAGATTTCGAGGTCAGGATTGTTGGGGAGACTTTGCTGGACTGGTGGGCCATAAGCATCGGCTGCAGAGTGGGCAGGATTAAGGATCAAGAACGCAATGGAGGCCTTGGTGTTGGTTTCTTTGTAGACAGGGCTCTGACCTCTGGAGTTCTTGGTCTTTAGAGTAGGCAGGCAGTCCTCCTAGGGTTGTGGAGGTCGCTGGGTCTGCAGGACCAGTTGCTCCTTCAAGCAGGATTCTTCGGGGGCTGCAGACAGGTCGGTAGGGCTGGGGCCAAGTCAGTTGTCATCTCGAGTCTTCACTGCTGCATGGCTCTTTGATCCTTCTTTTACTTTAGGTCACCAGGAATCTAAGGATCGCGTTTCAGGGGTGCCCCTAAATACTCTATTTAGGGGTGTTAAAGATACTGGCTGGAAGTAGCCAAAGGGCTATTTACCTCTTAGGGTGACTACACTCTGTGTATGTCTACTCCCTTTGTGGAGAGGGCATCCCATTAACCTATTGGTTAAAATCCTTCCATCCAAAATGGAGGATTTTTTAAGGAGAGGGTCACTTCAGCTCGGCACACCCTTCTTGCTTATTAATTGTCCTGCTGACCTTTCTGCCATAAGTGGGGCTTGGCCAGGATGGCGGGCATCCCCACCAGCTGGAGAGGCCCTAGCTAGCATAGCAAAGGGCAAGAAGCCTTTGAGGCTCACCGCTCTGAATGCTGTTCCTGATTGGGGGTAGGTGGGAAGCACCTCCACCCCAAGCAGGCTTTGTTTTTGGCCCATGGGAGAACAAGACTCTCAGCCCAGGGAGTCAAAACATGTCTGAGTGTGGCGGGCTGGTGTAGACAAGTCAGCTGCACACCAGAGAGTTGGTCGTTTTTCAGGGGGCATCTCTAAGATGCCTTCTGAGTGCATTTTACAATAAATCCAACACTGGCATCACTGTGGGTTTATTATGCTGAGAAGTTTGATATGAAACTTCCTAGCATTCAGTAAAGTCATCTTGGAGCTGTGGAGTTCATAATGACAAACTCTCAGCCCATGTAATCAATATGGCATCACTGCACTTACAATGTCTGAGAATGGACTTAGACACTGTAGGGGCATTATGCTCATGCAGCTATGCCCTCAGCCAGGGTTGGACTGGCCATAGCAGACACCAGGTGTTTCCCCGGTAGGCCGCTAGGGTGGTTTAGGGCCCCTGGGGGCCATTTTTTTTACCGGAGGTCAGCAATATTGCCCCCTGTTACAAAATCGTCCGAAACCGGCTCTCGCAAACTGCTTGGCTGCACTCCCCCCTCACCCAAAGGGGGGCAGGCTGAGCAGTTTGCCAGGGCCGGTTTCTGTTCCCAGTCCGGCCCTGCCCTCACCTGTGGTATAGTGCACCCTGGCTTAGCGCTGTGAGGCCTGCTAGAGGGGCGACTTACCTATGGTAAGGTCGCTCTCCTCAGGAAGGCAGTTCTCTGCTGAAAAGCGCATTGAGACATCTTGGAAACCACCCTACAATTATAGAAATCCATGAGATTCTATGTTCTAATTATTCATTATTTGCTGCTTTGTTTTGGTCAGACATTCAATCATTTTATTATGCTGACAATGCATAAAAATCCTTAGAATGAGATGTGTGAATGGATGATTGGTTGCAGTCAGTATGTTATATAGACTTTTTCTGTAACTAAATGTATACGAAGCCTTACATTTTTTATGAATTGATTTTGCAATAAATAATTTTGTATTTTCCTATCCTTAGTGTCACTACCATTATTTATATAATCATGTTTTAGTATTGTTGATGAAGTAGCCCTAGGAATTTCACAGCATGTACTTCCCTGCCTAGGTGTACTTCTCACTAGTATCAGGGGGCCCCTTGTCTTTACAGTGACTTACCTATGCCACAGGCAGTGGTGTGTACGCATAGCTGACCGGGAAGTGTGCCATGTCGGCTGTTCAGTTTTAGCTGCACCAAAACACACAGTCTACAATGGCAGTGGGTATGTGTTTTGTGAGGGGTCTCTGAGGGTGGCACAATACAAGCAGCAGCCCTTAGTGACCATCTCAGGCCAAAAGGAACCTTGGTACCAGTGGTACCTTTTACAAGGGACTTATATGTGCGCCAGAGATATGCCGGTTTTGGGAAAGACCACAGCCACTGGGAACCTGGTTAGCAGGGACCCAGTGCACATTAAGCCAAAGTGCATCAGGATTCAGGCAAATCGTGGGGGGTAACCATGCAAAAAGGGGCACTTTACTACAGGAAGATTCAATAGAGGTTTTAACGGTTATGATGTAAAAAAGAGAGCATAATGTGATTGTATGCTGAGGATTAAAGCCGTACAATCCAGAGCTCCGTGTGTGGCATATTCCTTTCCATGCTCCCGGGCTGGGAAGGATGCTACACCAACTAGCTACATAATCACTACCACTACACTTGGCCCATGAAGCACCATGCACACCATTCTATGGTGGCCTTCATGAGGAGAACCCTGAGATGAATCCCCAGAAGCCTTTCTTCCCCACAGTGAATACCCAGGCCAGGGAGGGAATACAACCACCCATGTTCCCCTGCAGATTTGCTTAACATTAAGAAAGAGTACGTAATGTATTTGAAAACACTTTCAAATTCCAAGAAGAGTTAGAGATAGAGTTCGGATGTTACAAACCCAATTGGGCAAATGTGAATCAGATGCTGAGACTGTTGAGTGAGATGAGAGATCAATTGGTGGAAAAGAGCAATTAGTCACAACATGCAAACATGAACATGGTCATGATTTTGCTTTGTCTATTGAAGATGGACTGCTAAATGTGGGGATGTAAAGTGAATCCAAGATTTCAAATTGTAAATATAATAAAAGGGAATTCCGTTCTGATACCTATACTGATTAAAGGATGTTTTGAATGGTATTTGGGCACTGCTTGAGCTGCAGAATTTATTTGCCCAGGGAGCTGTAGATGCTGCCTTTGTGCAGGATTATTACCAGAAGCATAGAGGGCCTATTTCATACTATCTGTGTTGAGTGGCAAACCAAAGGCTCAGCTGATATAGTCACCATCATCAGTCACTGCACAGCGGTACAAGAAAGAAAGGAACAAATGGCTTTACCCTTGAGATAATTTCAACAAACGGTTAGAGGGAGAGGAAAGGGAACAATGAAGTGAATGGGCGTTTGGGGGAGCATGGAGAACGTGAGCAGAGGGAGGGAAGGTCCAGGACACTGAAGGAGCATGTGGTCGCTTAAAGTGGTTAAGGCTTTAATTCTGGTCAGTTGGTGACGGGAAACACAACTGCTCAGATTTCAACACAACCTGAGGTCCCTTAATTTACTTAAATAAACCCCAGTGATTAGGACAGCCAAGAAGCACCAACTGCACTGTGAATACCCTGATACCAATGGAACAAACTGGCCCACATGTGATTAATGGTGAAACCACTTCATGTCTAAAAGACACCATTGACAGCCGGTCCACTCTCAAAACCTCTGAATCCCCTTTGTTGCCTCATCTGGGCTTGACCATTACTGTTGTTGACATTGCCAACATGAAAGTTCCCCATCACATTACCGACCTTCTTTCTTTTACTTTAAGACTTGTAACTGATTGATATGTATTCTTGTTATGCCCAACCTTGCCCACAAATCTCCTAGGATAAGATCCTTTATGCAAATTGATATTGCATGATTTACTGTACCAGTGAGTGCGCCCCAATATGCCTAACATCAATGAAGATGAAGTATTGTCTATTCTGGATGGATCATACAGCTGGTCTGAAGATACAAATATGTGATAAATAAACATCAACTATTGAAACAAGTGCCTGTTTTATAATTGAAAATGATGCGACACTGCAGCACTTCAATTCTGCCTATAAAAAAAGTGGCTAAGAAAGATTGTTACCACTTCATACAAGATCTGCAGGCGATAAATAGTATTCTAATACCCAGTTTCTCTCCACTACCCAGTGCTGCTGCCACCAATCAATCAATCAATTACAGCATTTGTAAAGCGCACTACATATCCGTGAGGGTCTCAAGGCGCTAGGGGGTGGGATCGCTGCTACTGTTCGAAGAGTCAGGTCTTGAGGAGTCTCCTGAAGGTCAGGAGATCTTCGGTCTGCCGTAGGCGGATGGGGAGGGCGTTCCACGTCTTGGCGGCGATGTGGGAGAATGATCTTCCGCCGGTGGTCACTCTTCGTATGTTGGGGACAGTGGCGAGGGCGCGGTCTGCGGAGCAGAGCTGGTGGGGGTGTAGCGGCTGAGCCGGCTGTTGAGCTACGCTGGTCCGGTGTCGTGGAGTGCTTTGTGTGCGTGAGTGAGGAGCTTGAAGGTTATCCTCTTTTTGATGGGGAGCCAGTGCAGGTCCTACAGGTGGGGTGTGATGTGGGGCTGTGGCAGGGGATGTTGAGGATCAGGCGTGCGGAGGCGTTCTGGATGCGTTGGAGTCGTTCCAGGAGCTTAGCCGGGGCTCCCCTGTAGAGTGCGTTGCCGTAGTCCAGTCTACTGCTGATGAGGGCCTGGGTGACCGTCCTTCTAGTTTCGGTGGGGATCCACTTGAAGATCCTGCGAAGCATGCAAAGGGTATTGAAGCAGTTGGAGGAGACGGCGTTGACCTGCTTTGTCCTGGAGAGTGTGGAGTCGAGGATGACCTCTATGTTTCGTGCGTGGTTGGTGCGTGTGGGGGAGCTCCTACTGCCGTTGGCCACAAGGAGTCATCCCAGGTCGAGGGGGAGGTACCGAGGATGAGGACCTCAATATTGTCCGAGTTCAGCTTCAGTCGGCTGTTCCTCATCCAGTCGGCGATGGCCTTCAGTCCTTCGTGGAGGTTGGTTTTGGTGATGTGGGGTTCCTTGGTGAGCGAGAGGATCAGCTGGGTGTCATTGGCGTAGGAGATCATGTTTAGGTTGTGCTGTCGGGCGACATGGGCGAGTGGTGCCATGTAGACGTTGAACAACGTTGGGCTGAGGGATGAGCCTTGGGGTACGCCGCAGATGATCTTGGTGGCTTTGGTGCGGAATGGGGGAGGCGGACGCTCTGGGTTCTCCCAGTGAGGAAGGAGGTGGTCCAGTCCAGGGCCTTCTCTTGGATTCCGGTGTCGTGGAGGCGTGCTCTTAGTGTGCGGCGGCATACTTTGTCGAAAGCGGCTGACAGGTCCAGGAGGATGAGGGCCGCCGTTTCTCCATTTTCGAGCAGGATCCTGATGTCGTCAGTGGCGGTGATGAGGGCAGTTTTGGTGCTGTGGTTGCTGCGAAACCTGGACTGGGACGAGTCCAGGATGTTGTTCTCTTTGAGAAAGCTGTTCAGTTGTTTGTTGACGGCCTTTTCGATGACCTTCGCTGGGAACAGGAGCAGGGAGATGGGTCGGAAGTGTAAAAGATGAAAAATTAGTTGGCCCTTTGTTGAATGAATATATTAAAGTGAACCGTAGTTTATATTAATTTATGTCTGTCATCTGCCTGTAAATGATATGAGCCACTCATAATGGAAGGTAGCTCCATGCTGCACAAATGGTTAAAATTAAGTTGTCTGAAATCCAGCTGAAACCAAAAGAATTGCAAGTGAACGTGTACGTGTCCATTCTGCTGTAACTCCAACCTGTTTAATGATTCACTAGCTTTCACCTGTGTACAGAGCCAGTTCAGCGAGTCAAATCCTAGAAAGGGCTCGCTGACCTAGGACGTGTCAAGTTTGCTCTGCCCTTGCCTGGGTAAGGTGAAAGGGTAAAGTGTTTGTTCAGCACAAATAGCATGTGCGTCATTTGCATGGGGAAAGCAGAAAACACGGGCCTCTGCTGATTAGATCAAACAGTGCACATTGACATTTCAAGATAACCGACCAAGGCTGTAGGTCAGGAGGTAATAGTGTAAAAGATTAACCAGTATCTGCATGGTCAGATGCGTCGGGAATAATGTAAAGTGTGAACGTAGACATATTTCTGAAATGCACCATGATGTTGTAATGTACACGTGGCTGAGATGGTCACACCACAATGTAGTAGTTAATGAATAATGTGTCAGGTGTCTGTGGAGCATATATAAAGACTGATTTCCTCTCTGTAAAACCAGATCTCTTTGCAGTCCTGCAAATTGTCTCAGCTGCAGCTTATTGGCAATAAAGCCATTTTCTTTTGAAACCTTGTATGTGCCCTTCTTGTCCCTATTCACAGATTTTGTGCTTTTACAGAAGTTCTTGAGGTCCTTGGGGTGCACCTTGGGTTTCTCTTAGGAGGGAGTTGATCTCTGCGTGCTTCCAGCTCAGCCACCATCATGTATTCCAGCTTCTGCAAAAAGGTTTACAATGGTTAAGTTGTTATTTGTCTTCTTCTCCATTCCTAGTCACAAAGAGAACCAATATCTCTTCATGTTCTAAATCAGCGGAGGTCAGCTAACGTGAAGAGTTTCCCAGGACTTTACAGAGTTTCCTTCCATCTTTTCCCAAGCCCCTAAAAGGACGGCAATACCCTGGTTTCTCCAGAGGAATATACCATAGTTCAGTACGTTGATGATTTGTTACCAGCTTGTGCAACTCTGCACCATTGCAAGGTCGATTCAAAATATCTGTTCATTGAATGAAACTTTTTCTCCCCATTGTTCGATATTTGGGTGACTACATCTAAATGGGAAGCACCACCTGCCTGCACACCGGTCCAGAGCCATTCGTAGGTAACTGCACACAGTTACTGTCTCTCAGAAAAACTCTTTCTTGGCGATGGAGGGATATTGAAGAAAATGGGTTTTAGGGTTTGCAACTCCGGTTATGTTAAGAAAGATACAACGAAGAAGAGCGAGTATTCGTGCAGGTGAAGCATGTACTAGCTTCTTTTCCTTCTTTAGGATAACTCGGCCATTCCAAGCCCAGTGCTTTGTACTATAATGAACAGAATGGAGTAATGGCGTCAGACTGTAGTGATGGATTAGTTACTTACCTGTAATCCTAGTTCTCTTCCAGGGGTATACTCATTAAAGTCATAAGCACTGAATTATCTCCGCCCATGAGCGGGGACCCGGAACACATAAACAATATACATATATATGTGTAAATATAACCAAAAGTACAAAGTACTAAGTAATTATACACATATACATGTAAAATAACCATAATATGCAGCCTAACCTTAACACATAGGCTAATCAAACCAAAACCTTACACGTTCTGCAGCATGACAATATGCTGTATATAAATGCAATAAACAGGCATGAGCCTAAAATGCATTTCATAGCCATGAAAAACCTTTTATTTTCATCAAAGAACCTGTAGTAAACAGTTATTAGCCTAAAAGGGCTGCATATGAAAAAATGTCTGTGTACAGAAAATCAGACTGGCACCCTGCCTTTAAGGCCCCAGAGAATCTGCACACTTTGCCTTTAAGGCCTCCAGGAGAACTCTGTTCCCATCATGCCCCACAGGTGACAGTTAGGTCAGTTCTTTTGTACGGTACAGTAAACTTTAGCAGGAATCTGCACTTAAACATATTGAAACTTTAAACCTTAATGCTACTGCTCGCCCGGGGAGGCGGGAGGGGGCTTATGACTTTAATGAGTATACCCCTGGAAGAGAACTAGGATTACAGGTAAGTAACTAATCCTTCTCTTCCAGGGGATACTCATTAATAGTCATAAGCACTGAATAGAGTAGCAAGCTCATACCCACAGAAGCGGGCGAACAGATAAAAGCATAGTTATACTTTAAAATCACAGTGTTTAGCTAGTATTAGCAAACAAATTTCTGAGTGATGCTTGTCCCACTTGTGCATCAGTCTGAGCATCAGAATCCAAACAGTAATGGCGTGTAAACTTATGCACTGAACGCCAAGTAGCTGCTTTACATATCTCTGACATAGCCACATTCCTAAGGAGAGCTGTGGTAGAAGCTTTTCCCCTCGTAGAATGAGCCCTAGGTCTACCTGATAAAGACTTGTGGGCTAGCTGATAAGCCAGTAAGATACAAGACACTATCCACCTAGAAATGGATCTCTTGGATGCTGCCAAACCAGTATTTGTAGGACCATAGTTCACAAACAGACGGTCCGTCTGTCTCAAGGACTTTGTTTTATCTAAGTAAAATGTCAAAACCCTTTTTAGATCTAATGAATGTAAAGTCCGTTCTGCCGGACTTGAAGGGTTCGGAAAGAAAGTAGGCAATGTTATGGATTGGTTAATATGAAAATCCGACACCACCTTAGGTAGGAAAGCAGGATGAGTCCTGAGCACCACTCTGTTTCCATGAAAAAACTGTGTACGGTTCATTGCAACACAAAGCCTGGATTTCGCTCACCCTACGAGCAGAAGTGATGGCCACCAGGAACGCTACTTTCCAAGACAGGTGTTGCAAAGATGCTTTATGTATCGGCTCAAATGGGGACCCATTAATTTAGTCAATACCACATTAAGCTCCCAAGGTGGAGACGGAGGCCTGATTGGAGGATAAACCTTTCTTAACCCCTCCAGAAAATCCTTTACCACAGGCATTCGAAAGAAAGATATCTGTGTTGGCGATTTTCTATAAGCAGTTATTGCAGCAAGATGGACTTTGATGGAATTAAACTGCAAACCAGATTCAGCAAGGTAAAGAAGATAAGGCAAGACCACCTTTTCTTGACCATGAATAGGGTCCAGACCCTTACTCTGACACCAAAGGTAAAAGCGTTTCCACTTAAATCCGTAGGATTGCCTCGTAGAAGGCCGCTTTGCTTCCTTAAGGATGTTCATACACTCCGGATTCAGCTGTAAGTGCCCGTACTGGATGACTTCAGGAGCCATGCTGCCAAGCGCAGGGAGGGCAGATTGGGATGAAACACTTGCCCCTTCTGCTTGGACAGAAGATCCGGGCGACACGGCAATCTCCTGTGCGGTGTTATTGACAACTGGAGGAGATCTGAGAACCACCACTGGCGTGTCCACTCTGGGCAAATCAGTATCATTCTGGAGTGAGTCTTGTACAGCCGATTGATCACTGCTGGTATCAACGGTGTCGGTGGAAAGGCGTACAGCAAATTTTGACACCAATCTATCAAAAGGGCATTCCCTTGAGACCCTTTCTGGTAGAACCTGGACGCGAAGACGGGGCATTTTGCGTTTGCCGCGTCTGCGAACAGATCTATGTCTGGTGTTCCCCAATCCTGGAAAATGCTGTGCGCGACGTCTTCGTTGAGAACCCAGTTGTGCGCTTCGACAAAGTCTCTGCTGAGGTCGTCCGCCTGTGTGTTGAGACTCCCCGGCAGGTGAATTGCTGTTATGGACAGGTCTCGCGCCAGTAACCAATGCCAGATGGTCTGGGCTTCTATGGAAAGAGTCCTGGATCTGGTACCCCCCTGCTTGTTTAAGTAATACATTGTAGTTGTATTGTCTGTTTGCACCAGGAGGGACCGAGTCTGTAGCGATGGCGCCAGGGACTTGAGAGCAAGATGGACCGCTCTGAGTTCGAGAAGATTGATGTGATATCCTTTCTCGAAGTCTGACCATTGCCCTTGTACCTGCAGAGGGCCCATATGCGCCCCCCAGCCTTGGAGAGAAGCATCTGTTATCAGAGTCTGCGTTGGTGGGTCCTGATGAAAAGGGACTCCCTTCATCACGTGCACCTTTTTCATCCACCACCGGATGGAATCGTTTGCAGACTGTTGGAGATAAATCCGGTCCTCCCAGCATCCCGTCCTCTGTTTCCACTGATCTTCCAGACACTGTTGTAGAGGACGCATCTGCAAACGTGCGTTTGGCACGATGAAAATGCACGACGCCATTAAGCCCAGGAGAGAGGACACTTGCCGAACTGTCGGACGTGCAGTTTGAAGGAGAAGTAGACACTTCGCTCTGATGGATGACCACCTCTCCTCCGAAGGACACACGTTTTCTACTTCTGTATACGGATTGGTGTCACTACAACGCATGCTTTTACATCGCATGCCTTTACAACGCGGTTTTTACCACGCAGTCCATTACAACGCATAATGCTTTTAGGCGCTGGATAGTGAATTATTTAATTTACTATTCCAACTCCAGTCCCCGTGGATAGCAGGGAAGGTGTTGGATAGTAAATTAAATATATTCCCTATCCTAGAGCGCGCCCCAGCGCAATGCGTTGTAATGGTTTGCGTTGTAATGGTTGCGATGTAATGGTAGTGCGTTGTAAAAAATGCGTTGTAAGTGATGTTCCTCCTGTATCCAGCTGAGCACCCAGGTAGTGGATCTTCTGGGTGGGGTTCATTATCGACTTCTTGTAGTTGACTTGCAGACCCAACTTGTACATGAGCTGAAGACAAATCGACAGATGTTCCTCTAGAAGCGATGGGGATGAACTCTTCAGAAGCCAGTCGTCTAAGTACGGATATATGAAAATCCGACTCTTTCGAAGACAAGCCGCCACTACAGCCATACATTTTGAAAATGTCCTGGGAGCTGATCTCAGGCCAAAAGGAAGCACTGCGTACTGATAATGACGAGCCGCCACTTGAAACCTGAGAAATTTGCGATGTTTTCTGGATACCGGAATATGAAAATAAGCGTCCTTTAGATCGATGGAGCACATCCAATCCCCTTGGTGTAATTGAGGGAAGATCTGGTGAAGAGCCAGCATTCGAAATCTCTCCTTCCGAATGCATTTGTTCAGTCGCCTCAAATCCAGAATGGGTCTGAACTCTGTGACTGGACCTTTTTTCTGCACAAGAAAGAATTGAGAGTACAGGCCTTGACGTCTCTGCTGGAAAGGGACTGGTTCTATGGCCTTCTTCTTCAGGAGGACGTTCGCCTCCTGTTGCAAGCGCTTTATATTCCACTGTACCATCTTTAGAGGGCGCATGACAGGGGGTGCCTTCTTGAATCTCAAAAGGTACCCGTTCTGAATGACATCCAGCACCCATCTGTCTTTCGTGATCTGTTTCCACTCGTCCAGATAACGCACAATACTTCCTCCAACCGGAGTGGGACACGGTTGTAGAGGAAGCATCCATTCATTGTTTCTGAGGCTGCTTGGCAGCTGATGACTGCTGCCTATTTCCATTGCCTCTGCCCCGTCCAGGCCACCGCTGCTGGAATTGCGATCTTTGTTGATTCTGGCCTTCATTTTGCGAAGACCAATTCGTTTGTTGACTCCTTTGCTGAAAAGATCTCTTGTCATAGGGACGAAAAGTACCCCGACATTTAAATTCTTTTTTCTTCTCAAGGCCTACGGCCTTAAGAGTGTCCAACTCCACCTTCATCTTAGACATCTCGTCGTCTGCATGAGATCCAAACAGAGTTGATCCATTAAAAGGTAAATTGACCATTTTCCTCTGTGCCTCCGGCTTTAGCCCCGTAAGGCGAAGCCAGGCTGTACGTCTTGCGCAAACACCGTGTGCATAGCCATGAGCCGACAAGTCCGCAGCATCAGCACCTGGGCTAATTCTCTGGTTAGCCACCAAACCTCCTTCCTCCACTATTTCCAGGAAGTCTTTCTGATCCTCTTTAGAGAGTTTATCTGCAAAACGAGCCACTGAGTCCCAGAGCAGACGGTCATAGCGGCCCAATAGAGCAGCCGCACTGGCCACTCGCATGACCGATCCTGAGGTATTGCACATCCTTCGCCCCAAGGAATCCATACTCTTACTGTCCTTTTCAGGTGGAGCAGAAGAGGTAGATGCTGCCGAATGCGCCTTCCTGACTGCTGCTACAATCAGGGAGTCTGGTGGTGGGTCAGAACGCAAAAACATTGGGTCTTCCTCTGGAGCCTTGTATTTCTTCGCAATCCTAGAAGGACCTGAACCCACCGTGGCCGGAGTTAGGAATGTCCTCATTGCTGGTTCAATCAATCCGGGCACTAACGGTAGAAGAGGCCTGCCAGTCGTCTTGTGATGCAAGGTTTCGAAGATGACTGACGTTGCTACCTGGGGAACTGCCATTTTGATGCTGAATGTACTCGCTCCACGACATAATACATCATTAAATGTGCTTAAATCGTCTACTGGAGACACTCTGGAAGGAGGAGTAGAAGATATAGTCGGAGAATAGTCTCTATATGAAGATCTTGAAGAGGACGAAGACGATGTAGAAGATGGAGTAGGAGTTCTATGTCTTCTTTGAGGAGTTGCCGATCGCTGCCTCCTACGCTCCCCTGAACGAGATTTCTCTCTCACTAAGGATCTTGAGCGTGATCTTCTATGCAGTTCCGTCCGAGGGACCGGAGCTCTCTCCCCCATTATCGGACGCATCTTCCAGTGCCTTAAACTTTCCAACCACCTCGGTGACAAGTTAATAGGCCGCTCTGTATGCTCAGGTGAAGCTTCAGGTGACACCTGCACAATATTCAGCTCTGCGGAAGACTTAGAAGCTCTCGACGCTGCACTGTGTTCAGAGACCAATGAACCAGACGGGGTCCGCTGTCTGGGCACCAACTGTCTGTCATCTGACACCTGCCCTGAGGTTGAGCCCGAATGAGCCACCACAGAAGAGTCCTGGTGCACTATCCCTTGCCCCACTGCAGATCTGTTGTCTTGCTGATCATGCGGGGAACCTTCCACTCTAGGTTCTGGACTTATTTCTGACCTCGACAAAGACCTAATTGAGGTCCGAGAGGCTGGTCTTGATAGTCTCGACTCCGACCTATGATCAGGTGGGGGAGACCTAGACACTCCATGCTTCAAGCCCAAAGCATGCTTCGACGTCGACTTACGTCGCGATGGAGACCTTGACCTTCTCTTTTTAGGTCTCGACGTCGAATCCTTCGACGTCATCCTTTCTCTCGACGTCGATCTTTTCCTCGACGACGTATGTCTCCCTCTCGACGTCGACCGATGACTCTTCCTCGACGTCGACCCTTTATCCTTCGACGTCGACCCTTTATCCTTCGACGTCGAACCTTTTTCCTTCGATGTCGACACACGATCCTTCGACGTCGGACATCTCTCGTCCCTCGACGTCGACCTCATACGATCCTTCGACGTCGAGCGTTGCACTCCCGACGTCGTCCTCACTGCAATCGACACCAATTGCCTCGACGTCGACAAGGATTTCGACGGCGACTGCCTCACCGGCGATGTCCTCGACGTCGATGGAGCTCTCTTCGACGGCGATCTGGTTCTCGACGTCGAGCGCACCTTTTTTGACGGTGACGCTCCCTGGAGTCGATGCTTCTTAGTTCTACCTTCTGGAGACGCTGATCTTCGACGTTTGGGCTGAGAAGATGGCTTGGCAGATGATAATAGGCCTTTAGAACTCTTCTCACCACGGTTTTCTCTCTCCAGAAGGCCCAGCAACCTCATTTTCTCTCTTTCTCTCTTTCTTTTAAAGTTCTGTTTGAAAGGTTGAGGCAGTGATAACATTCTTCCACCTTATGAGAAGCTGGAAGACACACCACACAAACAGAGTGTGGGTCAGTTTTCGACATCTTCTTCCGACAGGAAGGACATTTGTAAAATAAAGGTGGCATTCTGACTAAAAAACACCTAAGTTATATTTTGTCAAGAAAAGGCAAGAAAAAACAATTTCTGACAGAAAATACTTCAAAAGAGCAGAGCTCAAGTTCCAGGTTCCTCACAGAACAAGCCGGAAAAAAGAACTGACCTAACTGTCACCTGTGGGGCATGATGGGAACAGAGTTCTCCTGGAGGCCTTAAAGGCAAAGTGTGCAGATTCTCTGGGGCCTTAAAGGCAGGGTGCCAGTCTGATTTTCTGTACACTGACATTTTTTCATATGCAGCCCTTTTAGGCTAATAACTGTTTACTACAGGTTCTTTGATGAAAACAAAAGGTTTTTCATGGCTATGTAATGCATTTTAGGCTCATGCCTGTTTATTGCATTTATATACAGCATATTTGCATGCTTCAGAACGTGTAAGGTTTTGGTTTGATTAGCCTATGTGTTAAGGTTAGGCTGCATATTATGGTTATTTTACATGTATATGTGTATAATTACTTAGTACTTTGTACTTTTGGTTATATTTACACATATATATGTATATTGTTTATGTGTTCCAGGTCCCCGCTCATGGGCGGAGATAATTCAGTGCTTATGACTATTAATGAGTATCCCCTGGAAGAGAACAAAAGAAATCTACTGTATGTTACTTTTCAGTCCTTGATCCTGTGGCTGCCACCCTCCCACCGTGCTTGAAGTCTGTGGCTGCACTGACCCTCTTGTACAAGTTTCGGAAAATGTTGTCCTTGGTTCCACCCTAACCGCTTTACAGCCTGATTCATCATAGACCCGTTTTGCGAGTCTATAATAGCGATTCATAAGGAATCGCTATTACAGACTCGCAAAACGGGATTCATGTAGGAATCGCAAAAAGAATTGCGATTCCTACACAGTCCTTATTTGCGATCAGCAAATTGCTAATCGCAAATAAGGAATAACTCCCCATTCATTCCTATGGGACAAAAAGGCCCATAGGAATGAATGAGGAGTATTCCTTATTTGCGATTAGCAATTAGCTAATCGCAAATAAGATAGCGATTTAAAGGGTGCCAGGGGTGTCCAAAGGACACTCTGTAGCACCCCTTAAAAGCAAATTGAAACAGGTGTTGCGCACACACATGTCCAAAGGACATGTGTGTGTGCAACATGCAACTTAGAAAAATGCTTTTAAAAGCATTTTTCTAAGTTTTCGCTATTTACCACGAGGTTTGACCTCGCGGTAAATAGCTGGCCGAAATTGCGAATTCGCAATTTTTAAATGGATGATGAATTGCATTTAAGGAATCTCAAATAGAGATTCCTTAAATGTAATTCCTCGCAAAATAGCGAAATCGCTATTACCGATTTTTGCATTTGGGATGATGAATCCCAAATGCTAAAATAGCGCTCGCAAAGGGCCAGATTCTCAGAATCTGTCCCTTTGCGAGCCGATTTCGGCTTGATGAATCAGGCGATAAGTGATGAGAATGACTCATTGACATGCTCAGCAATACGTCTGCAGAGCCTTGAGGACATCAATGGGTCATCCTTGGCACTAAAAAGAGAAAATTGATGCAAGGAAACAGCTTCCCTTGCACACCGAGTTTGATTATATTTTGTTTTGATGTAACACCATCATGCACAGCAATAATGGCACAGTCTGCTTTCACCTTTGATCAGTGCTGAGGGCATAATTTTTGTCCCTGAGCATCAATCTCTGCAAGAGAGGCAGTGCCTGAAAAGGGGCAATGCCCCCTTTACAGCACTGTCTCTTCCTAGTGGATCCCTGCTTGGAGATTGCATTAAAGGGCAATCTTCATGCAGGGATTTACCCTTTGTGAACAGGGAGCGGCCCCTTGGGCAAGGGCCAGTGCTGTCCCTCACCCAAGCACAAACCGTCCTTTCTGCCCCTACTTGAGAGCAGATTGGGGGTGGTGAAAAGCCCACTAGACACCACAGTCTATAAACAAGAGGGGGTTGGGAGGCCGACCCTGGCATTATGCAATGCCCCCAACCCAGAAGGAGAATACAATCTTTCTGCTCACCCTGAGGTGCTGTTTAAGAGTTTGCTCTGATCAGCCCCATGCCCCTCAGCAGGGGTAGAAAGTCCACTAGACACCAGGGATTTTTTTTCTAAAGGAGAGGCCCTTTGGGCAAGGGGTAGTACCCCCACCAAGGGCAAGAGTCTTTTAGCCAACTTGTGGGGTGGAAAACCCACTAGACTCACAGGATTAGAAATGGATGGGGTAGGAATGGCCCACCGTGATCCCACACCAAAGGGACGGACTCCTTTTGTCTCTGGTTTGATCTGTTCTGGTAGCAGGCATTAAATCCAGGCACGTAATTTGGGTAGCCTTTTTATCTCCGTGCATGTTTAAAAACTCCCACTTTAAATTAATACCTCAGTGAAGAAATCTATTCTGATACACTACTGTGACACGCTTTTGTGTGTTAAAGAAATTCACTTTTTTTTAATGTTAAAGACACCTATCATATTGGAACGTGATGTAGGTTACAGGATTTACATGCCAAATCTGTTTAAGGCTCGGCTTGTGCATTGGCCGTTTAACCAAAGCCGACCCTTCAAGTCGGTTCTCCTTGTTAATTTGCTGGTTCGCTCATATTGAAAACCCTGGTGTCTAGTAAGTTTTTGTCCCATTGGATGCCAAACTGGCGGCACACCCATAGCTGGCCTCTAGGAGTTAGGGGGGCAGAAAGAATATATTGCCACTTTATGCCAGGGTTGGCCACCCTCACTGCTATGTTTTTTTAATGATTTTCCTGGTGTGGAGTGTGATTTCAGCTTCTTTCAGAGTGTTGCCACAATCCGCTTCCCAGGGGACAGAAAGAATGTATTGCCCCCTCTTTGGGTGGGAATATGGGCCAATGGGACACCCACCCCTTTCATGTGCCCTTATGTAAAATCCCTGCTGTATGGTAGACTTTCTAAACCCCATGGGGGCAGTTTACGAGCAAACCACTCATCAGGGCAAATCTCCTATCTGACACCCCCCAGAAAGTTTAAGCAGGTGACTGATTTCTTTAATCAAGACAGAGACGTGATTTGCCAAAAATTGTTTTAGTGCGGGGAGAATCAGAGGAGAGGGCGAAGTGAAAGGCAGGGCATACCTCAATTGAACAGTTTGTAAACTCCATCTACCTGAAGTCATGGATTTCCAGCTGGGGAGGAAATACTGTCTCCTGCCCCAACCCCGGATGAGTGTAACCCTACTGGAGTGGAAGGCTTTGGCCACCACAACGGTCTTTGCCCAGTAATGACAGTGTTTGCTGCTGCGCCAGCTGGAAAGGCTGTTGCTGCCAGTAAGCTAGGCCTCTGATTTTTTATTTTTTTTAAACTATTTTTATTGTTTTGTCACCAACTTACAATGCAGTAATAGTAAGCGTCATAACAATCATGTATGTCGGCATTCCACAGTGTACTCAGTAAGACACCGAAACATTTATGCAATTAAGTGTGTTGCTTTGTCTGCAGCCGGCTCGATCTTCCGGCCCTGGTGCAGGCCGTGAGGGGGTGCCGTGCAGGTATCCGTTCTCAACTGACCCCCCCCCTCCCAATCCCAGCCCCAACTCAGTCATCCCCAACGACCGTAAGCGAGGCCTCTGATGTAGCACATGAACTTTCTATATTGCTTGTGGAATTATCTGGCTGGAGGGACTCTCTGTGAACGAAACAAGCGCTGAGTCAGCCTTTTCTCTGATCATTCTAGATCCATTAAAGGGCAGATCCATCAGATACCTTTGGACATCTCCTGAAAACACAGTTGATCACATCCAGACATGCCTTGTAAGCACTACACTGGTGCCAATAGCACAGCTGCATAGTTGACATCCAAGCCTGCAGGCCAAACATAATTATCTGCATCTTTTTGTTTCGGGTTATCTGTCCTATAATGTTTGGGTTCATGAAGCCTGTCAGTAAAACCATGTTGTCTGTGTCCCCAAGGCAGAATCATAAAGCTGGGTTAGCTAAGGAAAACACTTCACCTCCCTGTCGTGGGGGGCGGGGGGGGGGTTGAAAGAAAAGCATTTTGACTGACTTTACTTGTGAAATCCTGCACAAAGGGGCTTCCAGGCATTGGGTGTTTTGTCAAAAGGTATGGGGGGCAAAGGGCTTTTCTGAGCTACCTGGCCACAGGTCAGCTGTGCGGAGGGGCTGAGTATGGCTTAGACAAGGTGTGAGAAGTTGGCCTGATATGCAGTGCTCACTATTCTAGTGATCACTATGTATCAGTCCAAACAACCCTTATTGATGATTGGTTGTAAGTCAACCTTTAAACCAGCTATCCTAGTAGCACGGACAAGAGCAGTCTTTAGGCTAAACTCTAGAGGGCGTGTTAAGCCAGCTGTTATACCATCACATATAACCCTTGAACACCAAGTGAAAGGACACCACACAAGTTGTTATGAAAATAAACTATATTTATTTAGAACACAACAGCCCTGAACTCTTTATGAGGACAGGGCGCTAAGCACAATACAAAGCTCTTAGGAAAATACGCAAAGTCGCACAATTTACACAAATGCCCGAGGGGCACGAAAAACCATATACTCTAAAAATGGAATGCGAAATTACTAGCAGGTAAGTACTACTCTAATAGGCTTTGGGATCGCTAGGACTTGACTACTGAACCTTCAGATTAATAGCAGGAGGCCTAGGGAGATCGGGTGCAGAGTGTGCACTCTCACGCAGGATGCGGGACAAAGTCTATGGATGCTAGATTTCGTAAAGTTAGTGTTATCGGACGAATCCGACTAGGTAGAGCTGAAACGAAAAAGGATCTGGACCTTTGGATAGCAAAGCTATGCTGGAGCACCGAAATGCTGAGTTTACCTAGCCCAGGGGCTGCGGATGCATAGGTCTGGAAAGACGTCGGGAATCCTCGTTGCAGTCTATGGAGCCTGAAAGAAGAAGTTGCTGGCAGGCGACCAGTGAAGAGATTCGGAGTGATCCAAGCCTGGATCGAAGATGGAAGACACCTGTAAGCAGAGGGGACCAAGTTCTGAATCACTAGCCAGTGATTAGATGGGCACCAGGATGGCACCGGATGGAGTCACCTCGACCAGGTGAGTGGGCGAAGCTGGGCTCTGCAGTCTCACGGACCAGGAGGCGTAGTCGGCGACCAGGATGGAGGTGCGAGCTGTCCCACGATGGTATCTGCTGTCGACGTCGCTGGACCCAGGATTGGGGCAACAAGTCTTGACAAATGCAAGCCCACGCGGTGGACTTAAAATGGTGTCTGGAGTGGACCAGGAGGGTCCGGGGTGCTCCTCTTTTGGAGGGGAGCAAGGGCCAGTCTGGAGCAACCAGACCAGCGGTGTTGTCGTCGTGGAGCGTCGTCAAGAGGGCCACAAGCCAGCAGGCAAGTAGCCGGACAACGCGGTGGGCAGCAAAGAGCAGAAGGGCCCCACGCAGATCTGGTGGATGCTGGGGGGCTGAACTTCGATGCTGGCGCTGCTCAGGGTTAGGGCTTCTCGAACCCCAAAGCACTCACTCGAGGATCCCTCGGCGGTCGTGCTGGATAAGCGTCGTGCAGTTCTGAAGATCGCCGGTCCCTCGAGGTCTCGTCACACCCACGGATCTCAGCTGGGCTGAAGATGTAGGTAGAGGTCAGAGGTGCCAGGGAAGCCGGGTCTCGTCGTGCTGGTCGGTTGGATTTCGGAGGAAGGTCGTGCAGGAAACCGCAGTGTTCTTAGATGGTGCCTGCGGGTGCAGGGTGACTACTCCTTAGTCACAAGGGAGAAATCTTGAGAAGAAGTCTTGAGTTCCTTTCGTAGAAAGTAGTCTCAGGATTCAAAGATGATCTAATTTGGAAGGGTCCCCGCTCCTACCTTTATTCTAAAGAAAGGGGCTGGCACGTGACTATGTCCTGCCCATGGGTGGGACCAGGAAGGGGGGTGGTTACACCCCTCTCCCCAGTCCGGACTTTCCCCAGCTCAGGGGCTGGTGTGCCCCTGGAACTGGTTCAAGCCGGCAGATGCATAGTGAGCACCGGGGTGCCACTTGCAGTCACCATCCTCTTAAGCCCTGCCTACCCAGGATACACAAAACCCTGTCTGGGATGGTGCTAGCACCGCCCCTGACAGGAAACCCTTTGTCCAAGCCTCCCTCGCTGGAAGGACTCCCAGCAGCAGGAGGTCAGACTTGTGTCTGTGGTGGCAGCATCCATTTTGTGATGCTGAGGCTCGAGTTAACTTTAACCGGGGTTCACAGTTACATACATGTCGTGTCCCTCTAGAAGGGTGGAATGCTAACCCCGTCACCAGAATTGGCGAGGGGTTAGTATTCCAATTCGTATGACACCTTACTCGACATGTTTTGATAAAGCGATACCAGAGTTGGCATATAACCGCGAGGATTATAATGCACTTAAGAGTATATGGTATGCGTTATCATGGAACAGCTATTAGGACTTGGTTCCGCAAGCTGCAAACGGGCTCAGCTCATGCCAGAGCACCATCTCACACAATTCCAAGCACTCTGCCTTCAGGATTGTCAAGGCCTGCCATAGGAGTGACTGATAGGAATACGGGTGTCCATTTTAGGGTTAGATATAGGTATACTATATCTAAAGCAAGGGGTGATTACGCCACCTTGCCCTAGCTGTCGTGCAGCCAGTTGTGTCAGCTTTAGATGGCCAGCCAGGGGTGGCATAATACATGCTGCAGCCCCTGGTAGGCCCTGGGTACACCTATGCCCTGAGTTACAGGGTCTGATAAGGTGGCCCAGTACCAATTGGTTAATGCAGCTAAGGTACACGTGTCAATTTAGTGAGAGAACAGCAAGGCTGTGGGTCTGATTAGCAGGCCCACAGCCAGAGCAGTCGTAAACCAGTGAAGCAAAAAGCAAAAATCTGGGGTGATCATAGGATTGCAGACCCTACTCTCCTACATGACCCCCCCCCCCAAACTTTGGGACAATAAACTAACCTTGACCAGGTGAGTCTTCTTGCTCTAAGTGGAAATACCTGGAGAGCCCATCTGCATTGCCATGATCAGTGCCAGGTCTATGCTCCACTGTAAAATCCATCCCCTGTAGGGAAATGGACCACCTAAGCAGTTTGGGGTTTTCACCCTTCATCTGATTTAGCCACAAGAGGGGCTTATGGTCGGTCTGAATCTTGAAATGAGTGCCAAACAAATATGGCCTCAGTTTCTTCAGGGCCCAAACCACAGCAAAGGCCTCCCTCTCAATAGCTGACCAATTTTCCTCTCTGGGGGTCAGCCTTCTGCTTATAAAAGCAATGGGCTGGTCATGACCATCAAAATTCAGCTGAGATAGAACAGCTCCCACACCCAACTCAGAAGCATCTGTTTGGACAATGAATGGTTTGGAGTAGTCTGGACTCTTTAGGATAGGTGCTGTGCACATGGCCTGCTTTAGGTCATCGAATGCTTTTTGACAGCCTGCTGTCCACTGAACTTTCTTTGGCATCTTTTTACTTGTCAGTTCATTAAGTGGAGTCACAATTGGTCCATAATTTCTGACAAATTTCCTGTAATAACCAGTCAGGCCCAAGAAAGCTCGAACCTGAGTCTGGGTGGTTGGAGGAGCCCAATCCTTGATGGATTGTATCTTGCTCTCCAGTGGCTGAACCTGGCCTCCACCTACAAGGTGGCCCAGGTATACAACCTGTGTCTGCCCTATCTGGCACTTTGTGGCCTTGATAGTGAGACCTGCTGCTTGCAGTGCCTCTAACTCTTTCCTCAGGTGGACCAGGTGATCCTCCCAGGACAGCTATATCATCAAGATATGCTGCACAGAAGTCATCCAGCCCAGTGAGAACTTGATTCACCAGCCTTTGGAAGGTGGCAGGTGCACATTTCAGACCAAAGGGCATTACCACAAATTGATAATGTCCACCAGGGGTTGAAAATGCTGTCTTGGGCTTGGCATCCTCAGCTAACCTGATTTGCCAATACCCAGCTGTCAGGTCAAATGTGCTTAAGTAGTTGGCAGAAGCCAATCTATCTATAAGTTCATCTGCCCTTGGTATTGGGTGGGCATCAGTCTTAGTGACTGCATTGAGGCCTCTGTAGTCTACGCAAAACCTCATCTCTTTCTTACCACCCTGGGTGTGAGGTTTTGGCACTAGAACTACTGGACTAGCCCAAGGGCTATCTGAGGTCTCAATGACTCCCAGCTCCAACATTTTCTGCACTTCTGTCTTAATGAAGTCTCTAACATGATCAGGCTGCCTGTAGATTTTACTCTTGACTGGCAGGCTGTCACCAGTGTCAACCTCATGGGTACACCAATTGGTTTGACTGGGTGTCAGAGAGAACATATGTCTGAAGGATTGAAGAACTTGTTTGCAATCCTTCTGTTGATGGTCAGAGAGGCTGCCAAAAAAGACAACACCATCTACTGATCCATCATCAGGATTCTGAGTGAGCAGGTCTGGGAGAGGGTCACTCTCCTCCTCCTGTCCCTCATCTGTGGCCATGAGCAAGCTCATGTCCTTCCTGTCAACATATGCTTTGAGCCTGTTCACATGGAGCACCCTGTAGGGGCTCCTGGGAGTTCCAAGGTCCACCAGGTAGGTGACCTCTCCCTTTTGCTCAAGGATTGTGTGGGGCCCAGACCATTTGCCGTTGAGTGCTGCTGGGGCCACTGGCTCCAACACCCACACCTTCTGTCCAGGCTTGTACACAGTCAGGACAGACTTTTAGTCATGCCAAGCTTTTTGGAGTTCTTGGCTTGCCTCAAGGTTTTTAGAAGCCTTTTCCATATACTCAGCCACCCTGGAGCGGAGACCAAGTACATAGTCCACTATGTTGGTTGCAGGCTTTTTGAGAGGTCTCTCCCATCCTTCCTTCACCAAACATAGGGGTCCTCTCACAGGATGCCCATACAGAAGTTCAAAAGGGCTGAAGCCAACCCCCTTCTGTGAGACCTCTCTGTAAGCAAACAAAAGGCAGGGTATCAGGACATCCCATCTACGCCTGAGCTTTTCAGGTAGTCCATGAATCATCCCTTTTAGGGTCCTGTTGAACCTTTCAACAAGCCCATTGCATTGTGGGTGATAGGGTGTAGTGAACTTGTAGTTGACACCACATTCCTCCCACATAGCAGTCAAATATCCTGACATGAAGTTTGCACCTCTGTCAGAGACAACCTCCTTAGGGAAGCCCACTCTGGAGAACACTCCAACTAGGGCTCTTGCCACAACAGGTGCTGTAGTGGTCCTAAGGGGAATAGCTTCAGGATACCTGGTGGCATGGTCCACCACCACCAGTATAAACTTGTGCCCTGATGCTGTCTGGGGTTCCATTGGACCAACAATGTCAATCCCCACTCTTTCAAAGGGCACCCCCATCACAGGCATTGGTATAAGGGGGGCCTTTGTTGTGCCACCTGACTTACCACTGGCTTGGCAAGTGACACAGGAGCGACAAAACTCCTTGGTATCTTCACTCATGTGAGGCCAGTGAAAGTGTGAGACAATTCTGTCCCAAGTCTTATTCTGGCCTAAGTGTCCTGCAAGGGGAATCTCATGGGCCAAGGTGAGAAGGAAACCTCTCAGAGACAAGGGGATGACCAGCCTCCTGCTTGCACCAGGTTTGGGGTCTCTTGACTCAGAGTACAGGAGTCCATCTTCCCAGTATACCTTGTGGGCACCTGTGGCGTTCCCTGCAGCCTCAGCAGCAGCCTGCTGTCTGAGGGGTTCAAGAGAAGGGCAGGCTAACTGTTCCTTCCCCAGGTCTTCTCTGGAGGGTCCCCCTGAACCCAGAAACTCAACCTGATCAGGTTCAAGTTCTTTAGGCTCAGTTTCCCTCAGCTCTTTGAGGTCAGCCTCCTCTGAGACTTGATCCACAACCTGGGGCAAGGGGGAAGGCAAAACCTTAACCCTACTGCTCTTCTTCTTGGAAGGTGTCTGGTCCATTGTTCCAGGATCCAGCACCTGTTCAGTGGGGCATCTTCTGGCCTGTGACCTAGTCACAGCAAGCACATGTGCTGGCAAGCCTAACATTTCCATGTGAGTCCTCTGCTCCACTTCTGACCATAGGGATGACTCCAAATCATTGCCCAACAAACATTCAACTGGGAGGTCTGAACTAACAACAACCTTCTTTTGGCCACTTACCCCTCCCCAGGAGAAATCAACAATCGCCATACTATGGTGGGTAGTGACATTGCTGGCATTGGTCACTAGGTACTCTGGTCCTAGCATGATCTGTCCAGGGTTCACAAAGTTAGGTGTCACCATTGTGACACTGGCACAAGTGTCCCTGTAGGCCTGAGCCATCTTGCCATTGATAAAAGGTGTCTGTCTGTATTTGCCCAAAGTATTGGGACTGGCATCAGGGGATATATCCACATCCCCTGTACAGACAAGGACAGCCTGAGTGAGTGTGCCAACTAAGTTGTCATACCCCTCAGAACCCAAGGTTAACCCAACTAATCCCTTGGGAGGTGCACTACCACTGCTGACTGT
Source organism: Lissotriton vulgaris (assembly GCF_964263255.1). NCBI lineage: Eukaryota > Metazoa > Chordata > Amphibia > Caudata > Salamandridae > Lissotriton > Lissotriton vulgaris. The sequence goes on along the minus strand of NC_141691.1, from coordinate 56,904,637 downwards.
ACTAGGGGGTGCAGGTGCCTTAGGGGCTGCAGTGGCAGGAGTTTGCCCTCCTTTCTTGGTGCACTCACTAAACCAGTGAGTTTTACTTTTACAGTACTGGCACCACCTTTTAGACTGGCCTTCTTGAGTCTTCTTCTTCTGCTGTGAAGCCTGACCCCCACCCTTTTTGGTTTGTTGGGGACCAGTCGAAGACTTCTGGTCATTTTGTTCACTCTTATTACTACTCTTTTGGTCTGCTTTCTTCTGACCACCCTGGTTTTGAGCCTGGTTCTGCTTGACCCTTGTTCTGACCCATCTGTCTGCCTTCTTTCCCAATTCTTGGGGAGAGGTCAGATCTGAGTCAACAAGGTGCTGATGCAACAACTGGTTCTGACAGTTATTTAAAATCTGTTCCCTGGTGATCAGATTGTACAATCCTGTATAATCAGTAACCTTACTGCCCAGCAACCAGCCCTCCAAAGCCTTAGTGGCACAATCCACAAAATCAGACCAATCCTGAGACTGAGTTTTCTGGGTATCCCTGAACAGCAACCTGTACTGCTCAGTGGTTAGGCCAAACCCATCTATCAGTGTACTTTTCAGGACTTGGTAATTGTTAGCATCTTCAGCTCTAGTAGTGAGGAGCTTATCTCTACCTTTGCCTTCAAAGGAGAGCCACAAGACAGCTGCCCACTGACTCTGGGGGACGCACTGGACAGTGTAGGCCCTCTCCAAAGCAGTTATCCATTTGTGGATATTGTCCCCTTGTTTAAAGGGGGGCACTATCTTACTCAGGTGTCTAGTGTCTAAACTCCTGTCTTTTTCTCTTGGGAGAATGCTGCCACCAGTGGGATCTAGCCCACTTAACTTTTCCTCTCTAGCAAAGGCAAGCCTCTCTTTGGCCAGGGCAAATTCTTCCCTTTCAATCCTCAGATTGGCTTCCCTCATCTTTGCTTCATGCTCTCTCCTCTTAGGGGATGACATCCCTCTATGAGAAGAGGTCTGAGAGCCATTGGTTCGAATGGATCTGTTAGAGCCTCTGAATAGAGACCTAACTCGTCCATTCCCAATGTTAAGTCCGCCTGAGAGTGGCCCTGGGGGTCCCCCAAGTCCATTCTCATGCCTACTTAAGTTGGTCCTGGTGAGTCTACTGACTTCTAACTGACCCTTGTCTGCCTCATCCTCTGACAACTCCTGATCCTCCTCCTCACCTTCACTCACTGTTCCATTGTTTTGGAGGTCAGGGTCCCCAAGGGTTCCCTCTAAGGGGGGCATATTCCCATCTGGATGAGAAGGATCTGTGTTGGCAGTCCTCCTGGCATCATAAGTCTCTAAGAGACCAATCAGAAAGGGAATGGTAGGGTTAGAACCCTGTTGTAGCTTCCTGGATGTACAGATTTGTCTCATCTCCTGGAAGCTAAGAGCAGCATATCGTGAAGTGACCTGTGGAGGGTCCACTGACACAAGGGGGGCTTCTGAGTTCCCTCCTTTGTCCGACATGCTTCTAGTGTGGTGTAAGTGATGCACCTACCTACACTGTTTGTTTGCCTACTGATCCCTTGCTAAGAGTTGTAGTCAGGGTGTGCTAGGCCCTGTTGAACTACAACAGCTGGTTCAGTAGAACTCAGAGTATTCTAAGCTAAGTTATATGTACCTGGGTACTTATGTGATCTTTCACAATGATATTCTTAGGATACGTGTGGTAAAACAACAGCAAGATCAAATCCCAACCGCTGCTCACCAATGTGAGAAGTTGGCCTGATATGCAGTGCTCACTATTCTAGTGATCACTATGTATCAGTCCAAACAACCCTTATTGATGATTGGTTGTAAGTCAACCGTAGACCAGCTATCCTAGTAGCATGGACAAGAGCAGTCTTTAGGCTAAACTCTAGAGGGCGTGTTAAGCCAGCTGTTATACCATCACATATACCCCTTGAACACCAAGTGAAAGGAAACCACACAAGTTGTTATGAAAATAAAGTATATTTATTTAGAACACAACAGCCCTGGACTCTTTATGAGGACAGGGCGCTAAGCACAATACAAAGCTCTTAGGAAAATACGCAAAGTCGCACAACTTACACAAATGCCCGAGGGGCACGAAAAACCATATACTCTAAAAGTGGAATGCGAAATTACTAGCAGGTAAGTACTACTCTAATAGACTTTAGGATCGCTAGGACTGGACTACTGAACCTTCAGATTACTAGCAGGAGGCCTAGGGAGATCGGGTGCAGAGTGTGCACTCTCACGCGGGATGCGGGACAAAGTCTATGGATGCTAGATTTCGTAAAGTTAGTGTTATCGGACGAATCCGACTAGGTAGAGCTGAAACGAAAAAGGATCTGGACCTTTGGATAGCAAAGCTATGCTGGAGCACCGAAATGCTGAGTTTACCTAGCCCAGGGGCTGCGGATGCATAGGTCTGGAAAGACGTCGGGAATCCTCGTTGCAGTCTATGGAGCCTGAAAGAAGAAGTTGCTGGCAGGCGACCAGTGAAGAGATTCAGAGTGATCCAAGCCTGGATCGAAGATGGAAGACACCTGTAAGAAGAGGGGACCAAGTTCTGAATCACTAGCCAGTGATTAGATGGGCACCAGGATGGCACCGGATGGAGTCACCTCGACCAGGTGAGTGGGCGACGCTGGGCTCTGCAGTCTCACGGACCAGGAGGCGTTGTCGGCGACCAGGATGGAGGTGCGAGCTGTCCCACGATGGTATCTGCTGTCGACGTCGCTGGACCCAGGATTGGGGCAACAAGTCTTGGCAAATGCAAGCCCACGCGGTGGACTTAAAATGGCGTCTGGAGTGGACCAGGAGGGTCCGGGGTGCTCCTCTTTTGGAGGGGAGCAAGGGCCAGTCTGGAGCAACCAGACCAGCGGTGTTGTAGTCATGGAGCGTCGTCAAGAGGGCCACAAGCCAGCAGGCAAGTAGCCGGACAACGCGGTGGGCAGCAAAGAGCAGAAGGGCCCCACGCAGATCTGGTGGATGCTGGGGGGCTGGACTTCGGTGCTGGCGCTGCTCAGGGTTAGGGCTTCTCGAACCCCAAAGCACTCACTCGAGGATCCCTCGGCGGTCGTGCTGGATAAGCGTCGTGCAGTTCTGAAGATCGCCGGTCCCTCGAGGTCTCGTCACACCCACGGATCTCAGCTGGGCTGAAGATGTAGGTAGAGGTCAGAGGTGCCAGGGAAGCCAGGTCTCGTCATGCTGGTCGGTCGGATTCCGGAGGAAGGACGTGCAGCAAACCGCAGTGTTCTTAGATGGTGCCTGCGGGTGCAGGGTGACTACTCCTTAATCACAAGGGAGAAATCTTGAGAAGAAGTCTTGAGTTCCTTTCGTAGAAAGTAGTTTCAGGATTCAAAGATGATCTAATTTGGAAGGGTCCCCGCTCCTACCTTTATTCTAAAGAAAGGGGCTGGCACGCGACTAGGTCCTGCCCATGGGTGGGACCAGGAAGGGGGGTGGTTACACCCCTCTCCCCTGTCTGGACTTTCCCCAGCTCAGGGGCTGGTGTGCCCCTGGAACTGGTTCAAGCCGGCAGATGCATAGTGAGCACCGGGGTGCCACTTGCAGTCACCTTCCTCTAAAGCCCTGCCTACCCAGGATACACAAAATCCTGTCTGGGATGGTGCTAGCACCGCCCCTGACAGGAAACCCTTTGTCCAAGCCTCCCTCGCTGGAAGGACTCCCAGCAGCAGGAGGTCAGACTTGTGTCTGTGGTGGCAGCATCCATTTTATGGAGCTGAGGCTTCAGTTAACTTTAACCGGGGTTCACAGTTACATACATGTCGTGTCCCTCTAGAAGGGTGGAATGCTAACCCCGTCGCCAGAATTGGCGAGGGGTTAGTATTCCAATTCGTATGACACCTTACTCGACATGTTTTGATAAAGCGATACCAGAGTTGGCATATAACCGCGAGGATTATAATGCACTTAAGAGTATATGGTATGCGTTATCATGAAACAGCTATTAGGACTTGGTTCCGCAAGCTGCAAACGGGCTCAGCTCATGCCAGAGCACCATCTCACACGATTCCAAGAACTCTGCCTTCAGGATTGTCAAGGCCTGCCATAGGAGTGACTGATAGGAATACGGGTGTCCATTTTAGGGTTAGATATAGGTATACTATATCTAAAGCAAGGGTGATTACGCCACCTTGCCCCAGCTGTCGTGCAGCCAGTTGTGTCAGATTTAGATGGCCAGCCAGGGGTGGCATAATACATGCTGCAGCCCCTGGTAGGCCCTGGGTACACCTATGCCCTGAGTTACAGGGTCTTATAAGGTGGCCCAGTACCAATTGGTTAATGCACCTAAGGTACACGTGTCAATTTAGTGAGAGAACAGCAAGGCTGTGGGTCTGATTAGCAGGCCCACAGCCAGAGAAGTCGTAAACCAGTGAAGCAAAAAGCAAAAATCTGGGGTGACCATAGGATTGCAGACCCTACTCTCCTACACAAGGGCTCTCCAACCTTTTGTATAATGAGAGCTATGTTAAATGTAGTATACTTGTAAAGCGCACAGCTGCCCCAGCAACGGGGTGTCCCGGCGCTGTATAACGCTGTGGAACCCTTCCTGGCTCTCCCTGTGAGATGCCCCTCCTGGGCACCTCCAAGGTGAAGCCAGGCATCCCAGTGTTGTAGGGGCCATTGTGGAGATTAAGCAAGCTATTGCCCAGAGTTGCAGCGTGGAACCCATGATTAGAGTAGGCGCCGAGACGAGAATTATCGAGTCCGCAGACATTGAGCCCAAGACCCTCCTGCGTCGGGAATTGAACCCTGGTCCCAGGCCTGATCTCTGCTTCAGGGTCTGCCGCTTCTAACCAGTGAGCCACACTTCTCCACATCTATGTCTGAGCAATGAAAATAGTCCCAAGCTACTAATGACTTTGATCATTGTTGCAGTACTGACCACATCAGATATGACCACAATAGTGACCAGACCTTGCAGGATTATAGAAGTTATCACCCAGATGTATTAAACAACATCGAACGACAAAATATTGTCAGCTAAAATTCTGTATCTAATTTACTGATGACCTAATGTCATGAGAATATTCATATTTAGGTAAGTAGAGATCTACTAGACAGCTAAAGAGAGAACAAGCAGGGAGATATGACAGGGATATGGAAGGGAGCAAGCCAAAACACAGGAAAAAGAGGTAACATAGGAAAATATATTTACTTTCTTTTAGGGCTCAAAGAGAAAAGTAATTGAAACATGCAAAGGAAAACACATAGTTCCCTGATGTGAGCAGATGAAGGATACAACTGAGCCAGTCAAAAGAAAAGGAGGCCAACATTGTCCTCTGGGAGGGACAAGCACAAGAACATGGAGTAAAGACAAGCAAGCCATCGACAAATAAGCAAAATGTAGACCCCAGACCCACTCTAAGCATATATTAGGTATTGGCTACAATGCCGTTTGCTTAAGGTGTCAGAAGCAAGTCTTTTTTCGCTAGAAGAGAGACAAATATGACCGTTCAGAGAACACAGGAAGTCTGTTTACAGTTTTAATAATTCACATACACCCAGCAGTTGGCAGCAAGGGCCTCTCAAAAATCTGTAGAATTACAATGTTAAATCCAAAGGTTAAGGGACTGGCTCAAAAGCCTCAGCTTACCGCCTGAATGGTACGGTTGACACGTATGAGCATATGACTTTCTACTCATTTGGCTGTGTGTTTATGATATTTGTTTTTAGTAGGTGTATCAGTGGAAAATATAGAAGAACTGAAAAAGATGTGGCACTGTAATTTAGAGCTTAGAAATTCAGTGTTGTCAAAATTCAATTTCCCAGTATGAAACTTACATTGGCTGCAATTTGTAGAAATTCTTCAGCAAGGGAATGTTTTCCAAGGTCTACCCACCCTTTTCCTGTCTTCATGGTCATCTGTAACAGAGAAAGTACATGAATTATTAATTGGGAATATTTCTATTGTGGTCATTTATAGTACATAGAGGACAGCTAAGCGTAAGAAGACAAAGGGCCCGATTAAGAGTTTGACGGCCCGACTGCTGCGTCGTCTACGACACTGCTGCGCCAGGAATCTACCGCCCACTGTATTACGCGTTGTGTTGTCTGAAACGCCGACCACGGCCCCATTGGTTTACCGGAGGGGGGACTGCGGTGGTCTGTAATGTTGGCATTGTGTCCACAGATGCCACCAGGTCCGTAGTCTACCCGCCGAGCGTATTACGACTACTCTGTTGTACTTGCAGTATCACAGCAATATTCAACAAACAGCAGTTACCCAACGGCGGTTGGCCGCTGCGATACGCGCCCCAAAAATACATAACAGTGACCATTGGATGGATTTAAAAACTACACACCTAATGTGCTTTGTCAAGTAGACATGCCTGTAAATCACACTATAAAACACACCCCATCCCAGACCAGCATCCTTTGATTCACATTGCAGCACAGTAAGACAGACAGACATTTGCTCTGCTACACATTTTCATCTTATCTTCCCATTTACCTGTTATTTTTTTGAGCCACCTTTTTACCTCTATTGCTTGTTTGTTTTTTATTCATATACTCACCCACATTATATTTTTTCACTATGCCTATGAAAAAAACCACACTTCACGGAGCAAAATTTGACAGTCATGGTAGATGAAATCATAAGAGTAGGACAACACATTTTTTTATCCAAAGTCCAGCACACTCCTCTCAGTAGGAAAATTAAAATGTGGGACAGGATAGTCAACAGAGTGAATGCGGTTGGTACCACCCTGCGCACACAGGGCGACATTAGGAAGAGGTGGAACGACCTCAGGCTGATTGTGCGTACCAGGTACAACCACCAAAACCTGAAGGCTCTGAGGACTGGCGGCGGCCCTCCCAGCGCACCATTACAATTCTTTCCCTGGCAGAAGAAGGTCTTGGCCATCCTGCACTCCGAGGGCTTGACAGGAATATAGGGGGGAGTGGCCTCTGGTAAGTTACACTTTAATAACTGCCACAATATCACAATGTCCGGTTTGCTCTCAACTCTGCTGTTGCTATTGTGTTCTCTATCTACTTTCCTGACATGCAATACTCAAAGTATCTGAGCTGTTGGATTGTCTGTGGCAATGGGTATTGCTGCATATAAGAGCACATGTATCCAACTCCATGACATGTTACATGTTGCAATGCTGTTTGTAAGGGCATTACCATCAAAATAGCAATCCAGGGCCCATGATATGTGTTAAAATATAAATGTATGGTCAATCCCAAATGCATGTTGCAAACAGCTATTGTACACTAACCGTTTGTCAAGTGTTGTTAAAGTGAGACTACCAGGAGGCCTTGTGACCGGAACTGTAACCAAGATGCTAGACTCCTTATGCCTCTTCTCAGTAGCAACTTAACCTTGGTACTGGCTTTGTAGACCCAAACTCTGTGACAGACATTCCCAAGACCAATCCATGTACACTTCGAACATTTGAACACCATCCTATACCTGCTAATGTCACAACTCGGAAATGTCCAAATGAAGATAACATGGTGAATGTTAGAAATGGGATCTCTGGTTGGCTAAGGTACCTAAAATAGTCAAAAAAACAAAAGAGGGGAGTGAAGTGGTTGTGCTCAGAAAAGCGATGGAGGTGGATACATCCTCCTCTAGTCAATGTATAACAAACAAAAAGATCCACCCTCAAGCTGATATATTACTGTGTCCTCCCAGACCGCGTGTTTCCTACAGTGGTGGAAAACACAGTTTTGTTAAAATACCCCTAACACACCAAAAGGACCTTTGTTGTCTTGCTTCATCATGGGGGGTCTTCCCGCCCCGCTGCGGGACGGGGCGTGTTACGACCTACGACTACGCGGGAGCACTGTTCTTGGAAAACAATGTGTAGTGTAGGAAAGTGAGTAGTCAGGAGTTAGTGATGCTATATATTAATAAATACCTGGCTCAATGGACTACAAAACGTTAATATTCCTAGGAGCTGGTATTATTAAAAGTTGGGAATAGTTTGGAGGTATAATGCTATGATGAGCAGTTACTCCTATGTCATCAACATGTTTTGAAGCCCTCCCTTGGCTTCTTCGTCAGGACCATAAAGATCCCTTCTCGACTCACAATTTAATGATGAGGAATGTAAAAAAAAACCTATAGCAAAAGTAATGACAGATTGCACACCAATTCCTTCATATTTCAAAAAACGTTCATTATTTTCATTGTTTAGCGTGCTGGCCCGGATTCGTGGACTGTCCAACCATGTAATTGAAGAATCACTGAAGAAAGTGGGGCGGATAAACACCCCACTCCGACGCACAGCATTTGAATGCATAACAAAGATGCCAAAAAGCTACTCAAATTTATTACAAATGTTTATTTCTGTTTAAACCCTTCCATGTAGCATGCTAATAATGGTTTGTAAGTCACACGTTGGACACACTATGTTCACATAAACTCCTTAATGATGTAGATATGCCATAACGAGCCTTATTCTATAGCGTGCATTGCCGCATAGATGCTCCTCAATTGAATCGTTTCCATCACCCAATGCATTTCGTGCCTTTCCTGGCACTTCGTCAGGGGTTCTCTACAATTTTAAAATGTGACTATTAGGTTATATCTCAAGTTAACTTTCATTTACCAAATTATACAACCTATACCCTTCATGTCAAATACACATGCTTTTAGTTTAAGCTCACCCGTCATCAACGTTTCTGCCCGCAGAATTCGTATTAATAAATATCACTTAATAAATGACCCGTCCTTCATTACGCACTCCTTTCCCGCCATTCCCCAAAACACTCAACTTAACAATACCCAAAAAATGCTCTCAGCTAAAATCCCTTGCCAATGTCACAACCATCTTATCTTATCCCTAGTGTTACTCCCTTCAAGATCAATTACGCAAGCCTGTACCTCAAGTGTTCTGATGACTGCTCCCTCTCATTTTCAAACACGTACTGAATGTTAGCCTCCCTCCTTTCTCCAATTATAAACACCTGTATTATGTTCCTGCCTCCTCTTGTCTTTACCAGGTCACACCCCTTGAGTAGTCCGACTGCAAAGCCCATAATGCACTGTTGATGTTATAATGTGGAACCACATATCAAGAGGTACTGCTCCAGTTTGCCACCCCCTTGAAACTGGAAGTAGGTATATTTTCCTCGTGCATACAAACGAAGTTAGCAGTCCAGCCGTTCACAAGGAGGCGGTACAACGGAAGAAATAGGCTTCCGAGCCTCGTAGCCAGTGGAACAAACCCCTACTGGAAGTAGTTCTTCTGAACTTCGCCGGAGGTTTGTTAACTGTCTAGCAGTTTATCCCAATTAAGCTGCAGTTTGGCAGCAATCATACCAATTAATAACACTACTTAAGGGCTGTCCCCCCGAGGCTCATCGTTCCACGGAGCCGCGGGGATGCCAGATCGGGGAGCGGCTGTAATCTTGGAGTTGTGAATACGGCATAGCCGCTGGGCACCGGAAGGACTATATATTACTCTAACATGAGAAGCATAATACTGTAACTCCCAGTGTTCTTTTACTTTTTTCATTTACAGTGTGTGACTATAGGCACCCTTCTCACCCGTTTATAAGGCTCATGGGGTAATTACTCCTTAAAGTCTGTGGCAAGCAGTCTTTCAGCTTTGCCACCTGTTCCCAGGCATATTACATCTCTGAATCTCCAATAGTGTAGACATTCATTATAAGACTGGACATAGTAGTGCAATACACACACGATAAATTGGCCTTCAAAGGATCAATGGACCTCTCTCCACACCTTTTCCCAAACATGGACCACCTAGAGTAATACAAAGATTTGGTGGAGTGTCTCCTGGATGATAAAATAGCATCTACCACATCCGGTGGGAGAGAGAAAGAACTCGGGTTGCTCCGTTCAATCTCCAGGCATGAAGGGGCAAGCTCTGGAGCTGGGGTGTAGACCATGCCTCTGCGACTGCGAGAGGAGGTCTGCCCTAAGACGGAGACGGAGCGGAGGGTACGAAGAGAGGTGAAGTAGATCTGTGTACCACATCCTTCTAGTCCAAACTGGAGCGATCAAAATGACTTGGACCTGGTCTTGACGAATCTTCCTTGGAACTCCAGGAATCAAGGGTATGGGAGGAAACGCGTAAAGGAGTTGCGAGATCCAATCCAATTGAAATGCGTTTCCCAACGCTCCCTGCATCGGATACTGAAGACCGCAGACTGACGGGCAGGGAACGTTCTCCTGAGTGGCGAAAAGGTCCAACTGAGGAAACCCCCACATCCGAAAGATGTGATGGGCCACCTCCTGATGAAGCCGGCACTCGTGATCATCCGATTATTGCCGACTGAGACTGTCCACATGTACATTTAGCACCCCGTCCAGATGATTTGGAAACACAAGAATCTGATGGCCCTGAACCTAGGACCTGAGACACAGAGACTCTCTGCAGAGACGATAGGATCATACCCCTCCCTGTTTATTTATGTACCACATCGCGATAGTATTGTCCGTCAGGACTTGAATCGACAGACCGTGAAGGGAGGGAAGAAAGACTTTGAGAGCCAAACGAACTGCCCGCAATTCCAGAAGGTTGATGTGAAGCAACCTTTCCTTCTGAGACCAAGGACCCTTGATCTCCTGATCCCCCAGATGAGCACCCCACCCGAGTGGAGGCATCTGTGATTACTGTGGCCACTAGTGGAGGAGGTTGAAAAGGCTTTCCTTGAGACAGGTTGCTCGGCACACTCCACCAAGACCGCTCCACTGCAGTGTCACTGGAGATTCTGAACTTTTCCCCGAGGTCTCTGTGGTGCTGATACCACTGCCTGGTGAGGCACCACTGGAGTGTCCTCATATGCCAGCGTGCATGGTTGACCAACCGTATGCAGGAAGCTAACAGACAGAGCAGGCGTAGAACTTTCAAGACTGGAACAACTGCTCCATCTTGAAACAAAGGAATCACCACTGCGGAAGCGGGAAATCTCAACACACAGTAGTGTCCAGTACTGCCCCTATGAACAGGCTGCACTGAGAGGGCACCAGGTGAGATTTGGGTACTTTCATCGAGAAAGCCAAGTTGAACAACAGTTGCGTTGCTACTTGCAAGTGACGTAGCACCATCTCTGGAGATCTTGCTTTGAGCAGCCAGTAATCCGAATAGGGGAAAACCAGACTCCCTGACATTCTGAGATGTGCTGCCACCACCGCCATCACCTTTGTGAAGACCCGTGGTGTGGAAGTGAGAACGAATGGGAGGACTGCAAACTGGTAGTGTTGACACCCTACTGTAAACCGGAGATACTTCGGATGCGACTTCAGAATAGGAATGTGGAAATATGCATCCTGCAAGTCGATCGACACCATCCAGTCTTCCAGCTGCAGCGCCTAAAGACATGAGCTTGGGTCAACATCTTGAATTTTTCCTGCCAGAGGTCCAGGATCAGTCTCAACCGGCCGTCCTTCTTGGGATCAAGAAATAACGGGAGTAGCATTCCAGACCCCTTTCCTGCTCCAGAACCACCTCTATCACACCTTTCTGCAGCAAGGCAAGAACCTCCTGCTGCAAGCGCAGTAAATGGTCCTCTGAACACCAGCCCTGACGAGGAGGGTAAGGAGGTGGAAACTCTTGAAAAGGTAATGCGTACCCATTTTTTTTACAATACTCAAAACCCAAGTAGAAGTAACCAATTTACAATCTTGCAGAAAATGGGACAGCCGGCCCCCTAAAGGACCAGCATGCTCCAAGATGGGGGATCTAGAGCTGCATTCCCGTGGTACCGGTGGTGGGGACAGGGGAGGAGGAGGAGCAGGAAGATTGTTGTTGAGAGGCTCCCCGCAGACGGACTCTACCTTTTCCTCGTGCATGACCTCTATAGAGGGCTCTGCTGCTGCTGTGGCTATCGGCGGCCTCGAAAGGAAGCCGCCTTCCCAAAGCCTTGATACCGTTTGTATCCATACCCCCTGGGCTAGGACTGCAGGCCCAAGGATCTTGCAGTAGCCCTACTGTCCTTGAAGCACTGCAGTGCAGAATTCGTCTTTGTACCAAACAATCTAGATCCATCGAAGGATAGATTGAACAAAGTAGCCTGTATATCTGGTGAGAAACCTGAAGGCCTAAGCCAGGCATGCCTCCTGGTAGTCACTGAGGAGCCCATCACCCTGGAGATTGAGTTTGCCATGTCCAGACCCAACTGAATGACCTGCCGGGCTGCTGCTTGTGTGTCTGATAGCGCTTTCAAAAAATGAACCCGGTCATCTTCAGGTAACTTAGGAGCTACTTGCTTGACAGAGTCCATCAGTGCATGAATGTACCTTCCTAGCAAACACGTGGCATTTGTTGACTTCAGAGCCATACTTGCAGAGGATCCCTGATGGTGATCCCTGCTTGCGTAAAGTTGGCATTTGACGTTCTCCGGGGTCGCAAACAGGTCTATGGTTGGGATCCCCCAGACCGTGAAGACTTCGTCGAGGATGGATTGGTCCAATTCCCATTCATGAGTGAGTGACCTCTGGTGGCTGAGAGCGTTCACTTTTATATTGAGCGTACCCGTGAGGTGTTCTACTGACAGCGTAATGTTGTGAAGAATAGCCCAGTCCCAAATTCTCTGAACTTCCTTTGAAAGAGCTTGGGATCTGGTTCCTCCTTGTTTGTTGATATAATGCATGGCCGTCGTGTTGTCTGTGCGGACCAGCACCGTATGATCTTGAACTCTCGGCAGAAAAGCTTGAAGAGCCAAGCGAATAGCCATCAGTTCCAAAAGATTGATGTGGAACTTCCGCTGACTTGGGTTCCAATGACCACTCACATGTAAATTCTGCAGAACCGCTCCCCAACCTTCTAGTGAGGCGTCTGTCATCAAAACCATGGGAGATGGAGGGAGCGTGAAGGTTAAACCTTTTGAGATGTTCTCTCGTACCAGCCACCAGCTGCATGCGTCTCTCATCGCTGGGGTTACCGTTATCCTGTCCTTGAAGGAGCCCTCCGCCTGGTACCATTGCTTGTCCAGCTGTTCCTGCAGCGGCCGCATGCGAAGTCTGCAGTGCGGAATTAATGGTATGCAGGATGAGATCGATCCTAGCAGGGACTTGGTGAGTCGTACCGACAGTGTCTTCTTTTTCTGCAATAGACGAGCTGATTGCATGAGCTTGTGCTGACGCTCCTCCGTTGGGAAAGCTTTGCAGCGTCTGGTGTCCAGAATAGAGCCTAGAAACCTTACAGACCTGGCTAGTTGAAGGACTGATTTCTCTATGTTGAGTTGAAGACCCAAGCTGTTGAAAAGTTGGATGCAATGTGAAACCGCCTTGGAAGCTGCTTGAAAAGATGGCGCCTTTATAAGCCAAGCGTCTAGGTAGGGAAAGACTTCGAGAGATTGCTTCCTGAGGAATGCAGCCACGGGTGCCAGAACCTTGGTAAATATCCGTGGTGCCGACTTCAGGCCAAAAGGAAGCCCTTTGAATTGAAAGTGGCTCTTGCCCACTGTACAGCGAAGGTATTGCCTGTGAGCCGGATGGATCGGGATGTGGAAGTATGCGTCCTCTAAGTCCATTGTCGCCATGTAGTCTCCTGGATTCAGAAGACGTAGAATATCTTGAAGAGTGACCATCCTGAATGAGAGCTTTATGAGATAGGTGTTGAGCTCTCTTAGATCTAAAATTGGACGCCATTTGTCTTTCGTCTTGCGAACCAGGAAAAACCTGGAATAAAAGCCTCTCCCTCTCTGAGAGTGAGGGACCGGCTCTATTGCCCCCTTGATGTAGAGTTGGTGGGCTTCGAGACGTAGCAGTCGAGGATGTTTTGCACTGCTGGCGCCAGGAGCTCTGATTGGAGGAAGATGTCAGAACTCCAAGGTGTGGCCACTCCGAATGATATCAAGACCCACTGGTCTGATGTTATATTTCTCCAGCTTTTCAGACAATAAGAATTCCTGCCCCCCACTGATAGTATTAGAGGGGTAGGAACAGTAGACAGAGCCAGGAGGCCACTATTGTCGCTTTGAGTTGTCCCTACCCTGGCGACCCTGTCGGGGTTTTCCTTGTCGGCGAGAGAAAGAGGAAGATTGTCCTTGTCTCTGCGAATATTGTGGCCTGTAGGATTGTGAGGACTGAGAGTAAGAGGAGTAACGTTGCTGGTATCCTCCTCTGATGTTGTTATAACCTCTCCCCCTCGCTCCTCGGAAAGGCGTTTTACGATATTGGAGGTTACCCAAGGACTTGGCTGTTTCAGTGTCCTTCTTTATCTCCTGCAAGGCATCGTCAATGTGCTTTCCGAAAAGCATATCACCATCAAAGGGCATGTCCAATATTTTGTTCTGTACTTCCGGGCGGAACTAAGTAGCCCAAAGCCATCCTTGCCTTCTGAGGACCGCTGAACCTGCCAGAGCTCTGAACGCAGTTGTAGCTATGTCCATTGATGGAGCGAGATTCAGAAATAAATTGCATTTTGACTCGCGAAGTTAAACTTCCATAATTATTAATCGTATTAATGAGTTTGTGCATGATTTATATTGATCAATCTAGAATAAAATGCAATCACGACATATGGGATTAACATTATGTGCTCTATGTTGCATCTGCAAGTACGTTGAAAAATAATAAACTAACCTTGTCTAATGTTTTTGTCAACATTAATTGCGGCTGTTTATTTAATGGCATGTGCCTATTTTAAATGTGCTTTTGTCTATGTCGTGTTTTATATGTGGCAAAGGCTCGTGGAGAATCCTGATGGCCTAAAAGAAGATGGTAGATAAAATGCTGCTTAAATGTGCTTAAAGCTAGATAACATAAACTAATGGGTTAGCATTAGTAATGGAGGGTGGGTAACAGAATAATTATCATTACTCGAACTAATTAATGTTTTGTGTTTTTTTTAATATTAGCCATCAAGAAAAGGGCCTGAGGCCTAGCTCTTTTTAAGTGGGTGTTTGAAAACCTGTCGTGATGAGCCGAGCACAGCTAACAAAGTGGAAGGTTTTGCCACAAGGACATTCTTCTGAATAAATAAATAAATAGAACTGTGCAAGATGTGCTCATGGGTTGAATATCTCCAAGGACAGGAAGCGACAGACCAGCCAAACTGAGGAAGCAGCGAACTGTTATTTAATAAGATGTTGCAAAATCCTCGGAAGCTAATGTCGCCTGTGGACAAAGGACAAAGACGTTTTAGAAAGGCACAATTTTGGATTGCTAAGGTTATGACTTCATGTGGACTGACGGTTGTCAGCCAATCAAAAAACTGAATGACTGAAAATGAAATACATTTTGCTGAGATTAGTAAATTAGAAAGGTATAAAAACTGTCCCCATGACAAGAGAGTTCTCCTCACTTACCGATTCCCGAGAGACGTGACTTGCTGACGGACTTCTTGCTCACGTAAGAATAATAGGGTTTATGGACTTTACATTTTCCCCTCCTAGGTAATGTGAGGCAGTTAGGGAAATAGATTTGGGACATTATAAACGTTTGAAAATTATTCATGTTTCTGAGATGTTTTTTTTTTTAAACCTTTATTGTACCTTCACATAATTACACAGCCATTCGCCTACAACCCAAAGGGCCGGCCGCTAATAATTGAGCATTGGATGTCGTGCATGAGGATAAGTCCATACTTTGATCACGTTGCTGAAAAGTAAAAGGTTCATCACACGGCAAAGTAAAAGGTACAAAACTGACGTTATGTTGCTAATCAGTAATGGTTTTGGTTTTCTGTTTTTTATGAAAATAACAAAAAATAACAATGAGGAAATCACATTGCGGTTATCCATAAGTAATTAGTTCTGTATAGCTGTATTGAAAGTCTACCCGACAGTTTGCGTTACTATTTATTTTCACGGATTCAAACCCAAGGTGACGGGCAGTAACGCCCATGTACCTATGTGTTACTGTATAGCAGTCCCAACCCTGTCTATCCATACTGCCAACTCCTCGGGACCCGGGCCCCCTCCCACTCACAATATCCTCTCCCCTCTGCAACCCTCTCTTGACCCCTCAGCCTACCTCCCCCTCTTCATCTGACTCCAACGGGTCGTCCTCTGGCAGAGGATCACAAATTTCACCTCGGTACACATTCCATGGGGTCCATATCTTGTCCCACTTCCCCGGGCATGCACGACTCAAGTATACCACCCTCTCCGTCACCATTATCTTATCCATATTCATGCACCACTGCGACTTCGTTGGTAGTTCTGCCGCCCCCCAGCGCTGAGCGATATCTCTCTTGGCCACTATCATGCCTAACGTAACCCAAAGTTGGCCACATCTGGACAGGTCATTCGGTCCCCACACATTTAAGAGACATTGCCGCTGTTCTGGAAGTAGAGAGGTCTCCAGAGTCTGTGACACAGTGCGCATTATTTGTCTCCAATACTCTTGGATACGTGGGCAGTCCCAGATTGTATGGAAGAAGGACCCCTCCTCCCCACAGCCACGGAGACAGTAAAGATGTTGTATTCTGTGGATGCGATGTAATAGTGTCCTTGTGTAATATACTCTGTGTAGGACCTTAAGCTGTACGAGTTTCAGCCTGGCTGAGATGCCTACCTCTTTTGGGGACGCTAGTGCCTCATTCCATTCGTGTTCGTCCAGGGCGTCCACTTCCCCTTCCCATCTTTCTTTCAATGAGGTCAGCGGGTCAGGTAAATTATTGAGGAGCTTGCGGTATGTCAATGATGTCGCTCGTTCAATCATGAAGTCAGTTAGGAGACGATCCTCCAGAGGGCATGATTCTGGTATATCCGCCCCGGAGGGGATGGCCGTGAGTAAAGCATGGCGTATCTGGACATAGCGGTATGATTCTTGTGGCCCCAATTCGTACAGTTCCCTCAGGCAGTCAAATGTGATAACCTCTCCGCTTTCCCACATGTCACCTACCGTGGATATCCCAATGGTGTCCCAGTGAGAGAAGCCCCTGCTGTATCTCAAGTTTCCCAAGGCACGGGTATCCCAGAGCGGGGTGAGTTTGGTAATTTTCCCCTTCCAGCCCAGCGCCGCTAGTGCCGTATGCCACAGCGCTGCAGTAAGTCTAGTAGGTCCCGTTAATTTTCGCACTCGACGCGGGTCGTAGAGTGGGGCCAGCACAGTGTTGGTACCCAGTTGTGCCCTATCTGCTTGGAAAGCTGGGTCAGTCTGTGGAGCATGTATCCACTGGTTAATGGGCTTAAGGTGAGCCGCCCAGTAATACAGGTTAAGATTCGGCAATGCGATTCCACCATCATACCAACCCCTGTGTAATTTGGCTTGCGCAATACGCGTCGGGCGATTGCACCACAGCAGACCAGAAACTACTGCTGCCACCTTTTGGAAGTACCCTGGTGCCACTGGAAATGGCGTGTTTTCAAGTATGTATAGGAAGCGAGGTAAGGACATCATTTTATATAGCGCTGCTTTTCCCAGCATTGTCAAGGGCAACCCCGCCCAGAACTTGACGTCTTGTTTAAGCCGTTCCAAGGGTGGGGCCAGATTCAGTTGTGTGAATTCCGTTGGGTCCATTGTAACATGGATCCCCAAATATTTAAAAGAGGAGCCAGCTAGCCTTAAGGGGCAGTCGGGGCCCAGCACCGGGACCGGGCCTTTCAGAACATACATTTCTGATTTGTTCCAGTTGATCGTGTAACCTGAAATTTTACCATGTTCATCACACAGGTTCAAGAGCACCGGTACACCACGCTCGGGGTCTGTTAAGTACACCAGCATGTCGTCCGCGTAAAGGGATAGCCGGTCTTCCCAGCCTTCCTTCCATTGTATCCCTTTAAGTAAGGGCGTTTGCCTTATCAAATTAGCTAGTGGCTCCAGGGAGAGCGCAAAAAGCAAAGGTGAGAGGGGGCAGCCCTGGCGGGTGCCTCTCCCCAATGGGAATGTTGGGGAAATGTGGCCATTTGCTACCACATGTGCCATTGGTTTCGTGTACAGCAGTCTGATCCATGATATAAATTTCGAGCCAAAGCCCAGACGGTCCAGGACCTCGAACAGGTAGCTCCATTCCACTAGATCAAATGCCATTTTCGCGTCTAGGCCAGTATTACTGCTTGACCGTGGATCAAGTCCGCTCTCGCCAGTACCCCATGAACCATGCGAAGGTTCAGTGCCATGTTCCTATAGGGCATAAACCCAGATTGATCTGGATTTATAAGATCAGATAGATGTGTCATCAACCGGTTGGCTAGGAGCTTGGCCAAAATGTTACCTTCCGCATTCAGCAGAGAGATAGGGCGGTACGAGGAGCAATCCTCTTGCGGTTACCCGGGTTTGGGAATCGCTACTATAGTGGCTATCCTCTGATCGAGCGGAAGTTCACCCCTCTTCAGGCATTCCTCATACATGTTGAGTAAATATGCACTGAGCTCCTCAGACTGAGACTGATACCATTCTACAGGAATGCCATTTGGTCCAAGAGCTTTGCCAGGTTTGAGCGCTCGTATAGCCAACTGTATTTCATCTCTAGTTATGGCCGCATCTAAGTCGGCTGCTGCTTCCGGCTGCAGTACTGGGGTTTCTATCCTACCTAGCGCCTCCTGTGCCATGTCAGTAGACACTACCCGTTCTGGGGTATAAACTTCCTCAAAATGTGCCTCCAATGCTTCCACTATCCGTTCAGGGCTTGTCTGAATTTCGCCGTTGCTATCTCTCACTTGTTGGATCCCTCTGGAACTACCCCCCCTCTTATCGAGCCAGGCCAGCATCTTTCCCGCCTTATCTCCCACATAGTATATCCTGTTCTGTGTATCAGTTATGTGCCCCTTCACCATCTGCCGAACATGTTCCGTGTATAGTTGTTGGTGGAGTGTGAGTGTATGCGCCATGTCTGTTGTGGGGTTTGCCTCGTGTAAAGTTGTCAAATCGTGCAGTGTCGATTCGAGCTTAGACTGTTCGGCTGCTTGCTCCTTTTTGTGGGCTGTGATGGAGCTTATTGCCTGCCCCCTCAACACCGTTTTGTAGGCCTCCCATAGCACCTCTGAAGAGGTCACGGTGGCCACGTTTTCTTCGAAATATTGTGTTGTAGCCTTCTGGAGGGTTTTCCTAATTTTCGGGATTTTGAGGTACGATGCCTGAATGGGATATATACGGTTGCGAGAATTTTCTTGGGTGGAAACTGTTAGGGTGATCGGGGAGTGATCCGATATGCCTCTAGGATGAATGTCTGCGGTATCGACGTGTTGTAAGCCGTCACCCAGAGCTAGAAAGTAATCAATTTGTGAAAGGCTGTTGTGGACCGTGGAATGAAATGTGTATTGCCTATCTTGGGGGTGGACGTGCCGCCAGATGTCTACTAGACCCATTGCTGTTAGGAAACGTTGAAACCGGAAGGGTCCCCTGGTCGGGCCCGTCGCTGGGAATTTGTCAAGTTGTGTGTCTATTGTAGCATTAAAATCCCCTCCCAAGATTACATCGCCTTCGGGGAGAGACAACAAAAAGTCACTGAGTGCCGGAAGCATTATTGAGTGAAGGGATGGCGGGACATATACCGATACCACAGTTAGGGGGCGACCTTCCCATTGACCCTGCAGAGCTGCGAAGCAACCCTGCCCATCAGTTTTTGTGCTCAGTGGGATCAATTGTGAGGATTTTTTAATCAAGATGCCAGTGCCCCGGGAGCCCGAAGTGAATTCCGAGTGGGCCACCATCTTGCACCCCTTCCTGTCTAAGGCCTCAGAAGCCCCCCCGTCAAGTGTGTTTCCTGTAATAGCGCTAGGTCGGGTTTTTGTCTCTTCAGCGCGTTCAATACCAGGCCACGTTTCACCTTATCTCCAAGTCCCCTTACATTCCACGACAGTATTCGAAGGGGGGAGCCACGTGACTGTGACTCAGCGTTCCCCGCATTACGTAGCAGACCATCCACCATTTCCAGTCATGCAGACACACACAAATGAATCTAGGAGGAGTATCCGTACCTTTAGGTTTACCCTTCCAGCTATATTATGTACACAAAAAGCACCTGTTTCTGACCGACATAGTGAATTTCCAACCAACAACCAGCAACCCCCCCTCACCCTCCCTGCCTCCCTGCCTCCCTGCTTAACGGACCTTCAACTGCCCGCCTCCCCAACTGAGCAGAGCGCTTAACCCATCCCAAAAACAGAGTACTTGCACGTTGGGGGAGAGTGTCTCCCCGAGCATGCGGCCCCCCTGCTCCCTTCAGGGTACCCAGGCCAGCGTCCATCCACGACCTCTGTGCAAAGTTAGTCAATCAAGGAGTCAGCGTCCAATTTGTACACGGGTTGTCCACATTATTTCCCCCCGGCAGCCTCAGATAGTTCTTGTGTCGGCGATTTGCTCGCGCCTCTTCTGTCTGACGTTTGTGAGCCAGTCCGGCTGTTGTCTCGATGTCCGTGGTTCGTTCTGCCGGACCTACGCGGGGGATCCACATTGCGCCAGCCATCAAGCCAGTCTCTTGCCGCCTCGGGAGAGTCAAAAAACCAGACCTTCTTATCGGCGACCACCCGTAGCCGAGCCGGGAATAGCATGGAGTAGGGTAATTCTTGCTCACGCAACGTCTTTTTTACTTCTAAGTATGTCCTTCTCCGTCGTGTTACCTCCGCCGTGTAATCGGGAAAAAAGGATATTCTTGAATTTTGAATTTGAATGGCTGGCGCCACTCTGGCCGCCTGAAGGATGGTGTCTCGATCTCGAAAGTTAAAAAGTCTTGCCAGGATCGGACGCGGTGAGGCCCCTGGTTTCGGTTTTCCTCCTGGTACTCTGTGGGCCCGTTCCACTGTGAAGAAGTTTGAGAGACCCTTGGGGGCTAGCTGGTTCTTCATCAGGTCTTCCACGTATAGATCTATAGCACCCGTGGTTTCAGATTCCGGGACCCCCAAAATACGGACGTTCCGCCAGGAGCGTCCTTCATGATTGTCCAGCTTTTCCTTGAGCAACTTGTTATCGGCTTGCAGTTTCTCCATTTCCACCTGTAGATCTGAGACATCCTCCACCAAGGATTTAGCTACCACCTCCACTTGCTTCACCCTTTCGCTCATTTTCTGGAGGTCCGCCCGGATAAGGGTTACTTCCGTTGCAGTCGCCCCCACCGTCGCCTGCACCTGGGCCAAGGCGTTCAGTACATCCTCCAGCATGGCTTTTTTCGTACCGTCTCCTTCCATGCCTTTGCCCAGAGACTTGCGTTGTTCCGTCTGGGGGAGAGACTGTTTCTCATAGGCAAAAATATAGAGCTTAGCTTGGGTGGAACTATTTCTGGACCCTCTGCCCGCCATGTTTACACACCAAGAGTTCAAGCACTGGTGCACGCAGCCTGTGGTGATGTTCTACTAAGGGATTGTTCGCGGCGAGTGGTCGACGGGGCCGCCCGAGTTTCAGCGGCGCCTCGTCCACACAGTAGCTGGGCTTTTTCGGGCCGGATCCTCACAGTCGGGTTTGCACCCCTTCTTTAATAGCAATTTGCTAAAGCTAATTGCTTTAATTTAATTGGTATACTTAGGATCCGTTGTCGAGCTTGCGGAGACCTCGGCACAGGCCGCCCAGCCCGGCAGTCGAGAAAGTTCGTGCCCACAGTGGCGGATGTAATATAAAATGGAGGCGTCTACGCACTTGTTTTCCAGCTTCGGTTGCCGTTGGCGTCGCCGTTACCCGCAGCAATGTCTTATCGTTGGAGCGATATGTTTAGCCCTTAGATGATCTGCGGGGGCTTCGGACTCTCACCGCCGTTTTTGCTTGGTTCGTACTCACTACGGGCACTTCCGGTTGACAGCACTATTGAGGCCCCACTTTCCGCCCGGGCAGCATCCAAACCAGCCGCCGCTGCTGTGCTCGTGTCACCAGGCCGCGTACATAGGTTGTCTTTTCCACCAGTTCCCGGGGCGCCGCTGCTCCAAAACTTCTCTGCCAAGTGCTGTTCGGTCACCGGACCCGAGGCACCTCGTCTGGGTTCGTTTTGAGCGGATAGGCATGCGGATTGATGCAGGAAGCCGCCTTACACCGGGAGCCTCTCTAGTTTGCTGCCGCCATCATCAGCTGCTAGCCACGCCCCCCCCTTTCTGAGATGTTTTTAAAATGTCAGTTCAATGTGCCTTTCTTTAATAAAAGCTGCTAATCTGCTATTTGCTAATAAATAAAGTTACTTAATAAATGCTCATTCTTTGAATAATAAATTAGATTTTGAAATGACAAGCTGGTCTTGATTATTTTAAGTCTAGTTACCATCAGTTGATCTATCGACCTAAGTGACTTAATTAAATGTTTCCATTAAATTTCTATGATTATGATGATGATAAACTGCAGTTGTATATAATGTGTAAATAGTTTCTGATTAGTTCTAATTAATTAGGTCCCATGATTCAGTTGCCTAATATCTGTCTCGGTCTTTTATGGGCCTTGTGAGAGTTTATGATTAATGGTGAGTTTTGTGGTGTTGGGTAGTGTTGATGAGACAGAATTCCTATAGGGGTGCTGGATCAATTCTCTGGTAGCAGAGTTACGGTTACTATGGGAACAAACATGCTACATGGTAGTTACATAGGATCCATGTCTAAAACATGTTAAGTTTGTTCTCTTGTTACATGTAGTCGAAAGGTTTTTTTCCAGCAGTGTGAAAATTCCTGGTTGCCGGCAAAAGAGTAGTGTAACAGGTGAAGTTACACAGTGCATTTGTTCTGTTTCAAAATAGTGGTATTGAATATATCGCTAAGTGTTGTGGACGTACAGCACAAGTTTAGGGACCTTAGGTGTGTAAGGTTAAATGTAGAGTAAGGATTGTCTATGAAATTGTAGCTTTGAGTATAGGGACTTGGAGCCTGTTTTAAAACTCACTGTGAGAAGAGTAGTAGGATTTATCCAAGCTTGAGTGAAGGGTAAGGAAGCGTTGTCTATTCTTACTGGCGATTCAGGATTTCTATGGTTGGTTAAAGTCCTACTGAGATTTCATGTATACATGGTTAGGGTTTTTCTGACTGAATGCGCGTAAAGTATTTTGTGAAAATAGCAATGTCTATTTCACGCGAAAGAATTTCTGAATGATTGTGAGAACTATCGCTATATTTAGCGAAACAGACAAATGGTTTGTTTTTCTGTAGTTACTAATGGAATTTCATTGAAAAGTATTGTTAAAATGGCGCTGTGAAAATATTTTGTAAAGGAGGGGTGAGTTTACGGAGTGAGAGACAGCGAAGCTGCAGCGGCAGTGTACGTCATTAGGTTCGCACTGTGATTGGTTAGCATACGTCACAGCTAGCGCACTGATTGGTTCACGTGACCAAAACGAGCTGATAGCTGATTGGTCCATTCTGAAAATAGTACTTCTTTTGGTTGAGCAAGGTAGTGACGTGGCTTAACCTGATTGGCTTGTTGGTGAGTTTCGCGCACGGATTGGCTAGAGTAGCGGACCAACAAAGAAAAACTTACGATCTTTTCCAAAGTAAGTGGAATACAGCTAGATTCATGAAGCATTTTTGCTGGCGCAAATGGTGCGAATCGCAGAATTCGGCCGTTTGCGCCCGCAAAAATGTCATTTGGAATTCATCAATGGGTCATGAACTCGCAATTTGAAAAATCGCAAAAAATTGTGATTTTTCACATTGCGATCACATTTAAGGAATCTCAATTTGAGATTCCATAAATGCTATTCATGAACCATTAATAAATTGCGATTTTGCTATTTTTTGCCGCTATTTACCGCAAAGTCTGACTTCGTGGTAAATAGCGAAAACTGAGAAAAATGCACTTTTGTGAAGTTGTATGTTACACACACACATGTCCTTTGGACATGTGTGTGCGCAACATAAGTCGAAATTTACATTTCAGGGGTACTATAGGGTGTCCTTTGGTCACCCCTAGCACCCTTGAAATCGCATCCTTATTTGCGATTAGCAAATTGCTAATCGCAAATAAGGAATAACTCCCCATTCATTCCTATGGGCCTTTAGGATGCGATTTCAAGGAATGTGTAGGAATCGCAATTTATTTAGCGATTCCTACATGAATCCCGTTTTTAAACATGAGTTATTGGTACGGAAAAGAGGAAAAGAAGCCTTCATGGTTTCAGAAAATGAAAAATATATTTAGCCCCGACAAGAAAATTGAAACGCGTGGTGGAAAATTACTTCATAAGTACAAGACACCCACAGCATATATGGAAGGTGAATATGGTTATCATGCTTGCCTTTGGTTTGACAATTGGATACAATATACCAAAGATGATGGTGTATTAACTTGGCCGGAAGATGGGTCATTTAATATTAAAGTTTTGAAAAACCTGAGAGAAAAAATGATGGCTCTTGTGCCAAAGCCTAGACCTACACAATTTGAGGCTTTAGTTGAATGGGAGGTTGAAATGTTTGAGCTTGAACGGGAAACCAGAGGTATTACAAGAGGCCCAAAATTAGACATAAATAGGGAAACTCATGAAGATAGAGTGCGACGTTGGAGAAAAGCAGACATCGGTGATGGTCTGTACCCAGTAAGAGTGATGATTACTGAAACACCAGGTCAAAAGAATACCCAAAAGAAAAATAATATTGATGAAGAATTAGATGATGCGGTTTTAGAAGAAATGTATTCAACTAAACGCAAACCGCCACCTTATCAACCAGATTCACAGTCTACCCAGAGAATTTCTTCAGGAACTTCTCCAAGTGCACCTCCTAGAGATATTGATGAAAATTCACCTAGATTTTTAAACTTACCTGAAAGAGTAGGGACAAGAAGTAATTTTAGTACACCAGGAGAAAACAGAAATTATCCTGAAATTCCAGAACAGAGAAATGAATTCCCGAGAAATGTGATGAGAACAGAGAGACTAGGCGATATACCGGAAGTTTCAGATTATTTAAGAGCAAAAGAAGAATTAATCCAGCAATTAACTAAAAACATGGAAGCAGTGACAGTACCAGTAACAATCGGTCCTGTTGTACCATTTTTTGACCAGAGAGAAAATAGACACTCAGCTCTGACTGTTCCATTAAATGCGGAAATTCAGAAAGTGGCTGAAAAATTTTACTCAGAATTAACAGAAATTCGCAGAGAAAAATCAATGATGCCAGATTTGACCTTTAATCAAAATTTGTCAAATTGTCAGACACCATCTGTTGCAGGTTCTGATCTGGTTCTTCAGAAAAGAGATTGAATAAAATAGATTTAACACAAACCTCACTGTCCCCGCAAGCCCCTGAATTTAAATTGCTAGATGTTGCAAAACTGAAAGCTGATTTGGAGGAATTAATCATTGGCACAATTGGTACTGACAGTTTAAAACTATATCAGGATGATGAATTATTGTTTATCTGCAAAAGCATACAATGGAAAACGAAAAACAAGTATGATCAATTAGAGGAAATGGCTTCTGAATTAGAAATCGATTTAAGTAGACAGAAACATTTGCAGAAACATTAAAGAGTGGATTTTTCTGAAAAAGACATTGAAAATTTGAATACCACAGGAAGGATAACTCATATAAAAGAATGAATAGTGTTCCTGAAAAGATTAGGTGAATTAGGCAAATGGAGAGTGAAATGGTCAAAGAATAAAGAGCAAGACAAGAGAGACAAAGGAGAAATAGTTTCTGAATTTCCAATGAGGGAAATAGCTGGCGGAGGGTATGTGCATGTCCCTTGGACAAGGCAGGACATTCTGTTGTTCACAAATGATTTTCCTCGGCTGAGAGAAAAGCCAGTAGAATGGTATCGTCAGGTAGACAGATTCATCAAAGTTTCAAAAGTTCAGTGGATTGATCTAGATGGATTCTTTGACATTGTTGTCCCATCAGATCTTTGGACAGAATGTAAAATTTCTGTGAGTTGGCCCAAAGAAGAACCAGCTCGAGATAAAATAACAGGTGCTCCTTCAGCAGATGTCATGGATTTATATGACAAGGTAATTATCTGGTTGAAAAACAAAATTGTCCCAAAAGAAGTAGACTGGGTTAAAATCGACAGAACAAATCAAGAACCAAAAGAGTCAGTACATTCATTTTATGAAAGGTTACTGCTGGTATTTAAACAATACAGTGGCTACGAAAAATTAAGTGAGAAAGACATGAGCCACTTCATTTACAGGTTTGTTTATGGCCTGAGACCTGAGATTGGTGAAATGATCAGAAATGGGATTGTAGGTTGGCAATCACTCTCAGTTGATGATATTCTGAGAAAAGCAAAATACTGCTGTGACGAGATAGATGCTAAGCAAAAGAAGCTTAAAGAAAAGGCAATGTGGGCACAGGTGAAGGTAGCTGAACAGCAAATAGCCTTAGAAAATAAAAATGTTCAACCAAAATTTAATGTGAATATTGAAGAGCTCAAGCAGAAGCTCCCATGTTTTAATTGCGGCGAAATTGGACACTGGAAGCGTGAATGTAAGAATCCGCCAAGAAATTTTAAAAAATACATAATTGAATCCACAGATGCCGAGTGAGATAAATCAGCAGCAACAGCTACAGCAACAGTTAAATGAAATAAGTCAGCAGCGACAGCTACAGCGACAGGTAGTGAATCAGCAGAGTCAAATTCCACAACTGCCACTTCCAAACTGTGTGAATGGGCAAAGATACAGTCCTGAAACAGGATTCTGCGGAGGTGAACAGGTAAATAGATCGCCAAGAGTGAATGTGTCGAATGTTTCTCTGAAAGAAA
Source organism: Lissotriton vulgaris (assembly GCF_964263255.1). Classification (NCBI taxonomy): domain Eukaryota; kingdom Metazoa; phylum Chordata; class Amphibia; order Caudata; family Salamandridae; genus Lissotriton; species Lissotriton vulgaris. The sequence goes on along the minus strand of NC_141691.1, from coordinate 56,878,156 downwards.
ATGAAGGCAGTGATTCTGAAGATTACTCATGACGGTGCCAGAGAGAGGAGGAAGAGTGTGTGCTTGGAGCCACTCTTGAGGTAGATCAGGCTGGTCCATTTGTAAATGGTAAAGTGAATGATGTAGAAATCACTTTTCTAGTGGACACAGGTGCTACCCGTTCTACTGTTAGATCAGTGGAAATAGAAAACCTTCCTCTCTCTGGTGAGTCTATCCAAGTAGTTGGTGTAGCAAATCAACAAATTAAAACAGATCCAACAGAACCAGTTAAAATAGAGATTGGCAATATCAAAGACAAACACAGATTTGTAGTCTGTAACAGCAGTCCTGTAAACCTGTTAGGTAGGGACATTTTGTGCAAGATGAACTGCAAAATATATTGCTCACCGAATGGTATTGAGCTTCAAACTCTGGAAGAAGATGGGCTTTACAAATTAACAATGTTAATAGTTGAAGAGGAAAGTAAACTATTTCCTGCTTTTGACAAAAATAATTTGCCTGAAGAGCTAAAAGACCCAGTCAATCCGAAAATTTGGGATTTAACTGGAGATGAAATGGGTTTAATGAAACATGTGGACCCAGTAAAAATTACTGTAAAACAAGGAGTAGATTTCCCAAATATTCCTCAGTATAAAATGAAAGCTGAAACTATTGAGGGTGTTATTCCTGTGATTGAAAAGTTTATAAAACAAGGTGTTTTAAAAGAGATTGAGAGCAGCCCATGTAATTCACCGATTATGGGAATCAAGAAGCCAAATGGAACTTACAGGATCAGGACCTGAGAAAAATTAATCAGATGGTTGTTCCATGTTGCCCAGTTGTACCAAACCCAGCGGTAATTTTATATCAGATTCCGCATGATGCAGAATGGCACACGGTCATAGACCTGTGTAATGCTTTCTTTACAGTTCCATTGCATCCAGAGAGCCAACACATTTTTGCGTTCAGGTTCCAGGATCGCATCTTAGCATGGTGTCGTATCCCACAGGGGTATACTGAAAGTCCATCTATTTTTAATCAGCTGTTAAAGAAATCCTTGGAAGATTTAGATTTACCTGGTAAATCAACATTGGTCCAGTACATTGACGACCTTTTTGTCGCTGCAAAAACACGAGACAATTGTGTAACAGACACCATTACCCTTTTAAATCGTTTGGCAGATGAGGGACATAAAGTGTCACCTGCAAAATTACAGTTTTGCAAACAAGAAGTAAAATATCTTGGTCACAGAATTGCAAAAGGAATCAGACAAGTGACAGTTGAGAGGATTAAAATGATTCGAGCAATACAACCTCCAACAACACAGAGACAGGTCAGAATGTTTCTAGGAATGGTAGGTTATTGTCGTCAATGGATTAGTGGATTTTCGGTAATTGCAAAACCACTGCAGAGACTGACAAAAGCAGACATAAAAGACCCGATTACTTTAACAAAAACTGAGTTAGAGGCCTTTGAGCAGCTAAAAAGAAGTTTGTGTGAAGCTCCGGCATTGGGGATGCCAGACTACGACAAAGAAATTGAGCCGTACTGCAGTGAAAGGGAAGGATGTGCATTATCAGTTCTGATTCAGAGACATGGAAAACTGAGAAAGCCAATTGCTTATTTCTCAGCTGTTCTTGATCCTGTTGCAAAAGCATTGCCAGGTTGCTTAAAAGCAGTGGCTGCAACAAGTGTAAGCCTTGAGCAGAGTGAAGGAATCATAATGGGGTTTCCTGTAAAAGTATATGTACCTCATTCGGTTGAAACTCTTCTTACCAGAAGCAAAACTCAGCACTTGACGAGTAACAGGTTGACCAACTATGAGAAAACTATTCTGGGATCAGATAATGTCTCAATTGCAATTGTGAGATAATGTCTCAATTGCAAGATGTATGAATTTAAATCCTTCCACATTATTGCCTGATGGTGCTATTACTGAAGTAAAAAATGAGACTGACATTGACCATGAGAGCTTGGATGTTTTAGATTATTGAGCCAAGCCCAGCCAGGACATAAAAGACGTACCCTTGCCAGAATCAGATTTTGTTTACTTTGTTGATGGCTCCTGTCTAAGAACAGATGAGGGCATTCTGAGAGCAGCATATTCTGTCTGTACAGTTTCAGAAGTAGTTGAGGGTTCCCCTCTTGAGGGAATTCGTTCAGCTCAAGTGGCAGAATTAATTGCTTTGATTCGTGCATGTGAAAGAGCAAAAGGGAAAAAGATTACCATAGTGACTGATAGTCAGTATGGATATGGTGTAGTCCATGACGATGGCCAGCTTTGGTCTCAAAGAGGTTATTTAACTTCTGGGGGAACACCAATCAGGAATGCAAAATTGATCAAAAGATTGATTGATGGCATTCAGTTACCAGAAAAAATTGCTGTTGTGAAATGTGCAGCACATAAAAAGGGCGAGGATTATGTTACCAAGGGTAATTCCTATGCTGATGTGATTGCTAAGTATTGTGCGAAAAACAATTTTTCAATTAATCGGGAAAAAGACAATAGTCATGTTTTGAACTCACTCATGCTAATATCTGTAGTTGAGACATGGCAAGGAGTAAAGAATTTACAAGATGAGGCAGACGATGAAGAAAAAGACACATGGCTAAAAGCAGGTTGCAGACAGCAAGAAGAAGATGAGGTTTGGGTTTACAAAGATGACAGATCAGTAATGCCAAATTGCATGATTGCTGACATGGCACGGATGTACCATGGTCCAGGGCATTTAGGAACGACTCCATGATCAGGTTGTTTAGACAGACATGGTTTAATCCCAAATTTAGGATTATTGCAGAATCACTTTGCCAGAGATGTTTGACCTGCTAACAAATTAATCCAAACAGAAAAACAGTTGTGAGCATGGGAATCATAGGACGGGAGGGTGGTCCTTTTACCAGGTTGCAAATGGATTTCATTGACATGCCACCGCACAACAGGTTGAGATATGTCCTTGTGATTGCCTGTCTGTTTTCGAGATGGGTGGAAGCGTTCCCAACTCGTCACAATGACTCAGTTACTGTGGCAAAATTGCTTTTGAGGGAGATCATACCTAGGTATGGTTTTCCAGTTACAATTGAAAGTGATCGTGGAACACATTTTGAAAACAGATTGTTACAATTGATTTGTGAAGCCTTGAACATTAAGCAGAAGCTACACTGTGCATACAGACCAGAAGCATCAGGTGTTGTTGAACAAATTAATGGCACAATTAAAAATAGAATTGCCAAGATGTGCCTAGCTACAGGAATGAAGTGGACAGATGCGTTCCACTTGTTCTGATGTCTTTGAGAAGTACACCAGATAAAAAGACAGGTCTTAGCCCTCATGAGATCCTCATGGGCAGAGTCATGAGACAAGCATTTGTTCCAGTTAACAAGCTTCTAAGTATAAATGAAAGTGCAATTATAGAGTACTGCAAGAATTTGTCTGATGTGGTGACTTCTGTATTCCATCAGGTGGGAACTGATGTGATTTCAAAAGAAAAGGAACAAGCTCATGGATCTGTTACCAGGAGACTGGGTCAGAACAAAAGTTCACCGGAGAAGAAACTTTTTAGTTCCCAGGTGGTAAAAAGCAAGACAGGTGATATTAGTCACAACAAATGCATTTAAGTGCAAAGGTTTGAAAAGGTGGGTTCATGCGAGTCATACCATTTGTGTACCACCTCCTGATAATCCTGATGAGGATAGTGACACAACAACTGATTCAGACTATGAAGAAGAACCTGAAGAAAATCCAGATTCTGAAGATCGACAAGAGGGTCGACATCTGGAAGATTCAAATGCGAATGAGGCATTGAAAGAAAAAGATCTAGAGATTGTGATTCTAGATTCAGAAAATAATGAAAATCTGCTAGAGAAAGAAGCAGAAAAAGAATCGGAGTCAGTGGAAAATCAAGTCCAGGAGAGTATTGAAAAGCAGATTGAAAGCTCTGAAAGCAGGAACAAAAATTCTGAAACTGGGAAGTTGGAAGTAATTCCAGAAGAAGAGGACGAATTACCGAGTACCAGCTATAAGGATGATATTCCTAACGGAGTAAAGCTGCCAAGTAAAGAAGATCCTGGATATAGATTTGAAGTCTCGGAAACCGATTCTGATGAGAGTGATGAAGAGTCTGAAATAAGAAAATTCAGAAAAAGAGCTTGGAAAGCTGAATGTAACGAAACAGAGCCGAAGAAGAAAGTCTTAAGAAAAGGAGATAATTGGCCAAAGGAAAGCTTAAAATTCAAATTAGTGAACAGGTCAAAAGAACAGATCAATGAGATATCAAGTCAGAAAGGTGACTCTGATAAGAAAAATCAGATAGGAAAGAAAATAGAAGTGATTAGCAGTAGAGCAAAAAGAGTGTTAAAGCCCAATTAAAAGTACAAGTCCCCAGAGTGGACGTACATAATTATACCACCAGTGGTGGAAATCAGTAGTAGTAGTCAGGAGGATTTGGAAGAAACCAGTGACAACGATTGAAGTTGTTTTCTTTTCAAGTTGAGTTTTATTTTTGGCATAAGGCTGAAGAAATTGTGTTAGGTGACACAAGGTCGAAGAAATTGTGTTAGATGGAGAAACACATTCTTGTAAGACGCAAGGTCGAAGAAAAGCTGTTAGAGGGTTACTAATTAAAAAAAAATAATAATAATTTAAAAGGGGACGTTTCGGTCCTCGTTGGTCTAGCCGATCCTTAGGACCATCTTCAGGACAGAAAAGTTGCACAGGAATATATGTCCCTTTAATTGGACCCACTGATCGTGTTTAGAACAAGCCAGACTGGTCATCTGTATCCGAAAGCCACTTTACAACTTGGGCGGCATAGAAACCGGCAGTACTCGGTCCCCGGAACCCGACAGAATGTCTGGGAATCCTAAGGATCGGCTAGACCAACGAGGACCGAAACGTCGACGCACTACGCCTTTTTTGCTAAAAAAATTTACAGATTCATTTGTATTTACTCTGTAAATTTTACTGTATAAATGTACTTGTATGTGGTTATATAATTTGTCCACATTATATGCGAAAGGTGTTTTTGTACTGCCATTGTACCAAGTGCGATTATTTTGGTAGTATTTCAGTTGCCAGACTTTTACCTTTGAGAAAAGCTACTCATATATAAAAAATCAAAATAAATGTCTATTCTTGATATAATTCAAGTGTTATTATTCAATCCCTAAGGTTACTTTGACTAAGTGTTCACTTTTGTGACACGTATAACACTGAATTTATATTTAAATGATTCCTTCCTGGACATTTTGCTTATATTGTTTATGATACCCAGTCCCGGGGGGATTATTGGGTGGCTCTGTTCTATTGCCTTTGTCCCCTTACTTATGGCATCACATGCAGTGTTATAGCTAGTTTGTTCTATCAAACAGGTCGTCTAGAGTACTATTACTCTGATTATGACGAAATCTTTGCAAATGTAAAAGTTGTAAATAGCTTGAACAAAGTAAGGCCTGCTAAACAGATGAGGGAATTCTTTATAGTGACTAATGAGCTTACCTATGAATACGCTTTTAAAAACAATTTAACATGCAAAATGAGAGCTGAAGAAAAATCCTTCTTAAATATGGTTGAGGAGAGAAGAGCAATTTATAAAAGAAATGAGATGCTGAAACAAACTAAATCCAAGTTTTGGCAACTGGAGGACGAAAAGCTCAATGGTGGAAATGAGAATGCTGCTATTCACATAGACCAACCTGTTAGTGATAAATTTTGCATTAGAAGAGATAATACTTTGTACGATAACTTCTTTGTAGGTGCCTGTCAATGTGAGGATACTTATCGTATCACAGGGGGATGGGGAATTAAAGGTGGCAAAGACCCAATTTTTCCTGGAATTTATTTTGTCTGTGGGAACAAAGCTTACTTTAGCCTCCCAGACCACTGGTATGGGACGTGCTATCTTGGTTTGGTTTTTCCCAAAAAAATTTCATGTAGACAGAAATGCAAAAGGTTCTTTTGAATTTGGCGAACACCTGAACAGGTACAGAAGGGAGAGTTTCTCAGAAATCATGGGAGACATTTTTGGTGCAATAATTCCTATGGTAGGAATAACCCTGAATGCAATCAAAGTCAGAAAAGTATCCACAATTGTAGATAGATTGTCCACGGACACTGCAAGTGGTTTCCAATTAGTTAACACAGAACTTGTTGCCACAAGGAGTATGGTGATGCAGAACCGTCTTGCTTTAGACATTCTGCTAGAAAAAGAAGGAGGAGTCTGTGGGATTTTACACGTCCAGCATTGCTGCACTTATATCCCAGACAAGAGCCAGAATATAGAAATGCTTATTAAAAACATTACAGAATTTCATTCAGAAATAGAACCTTTAGAAGATGACAATTTTACAGAACGTTTGAGCAAAAGATTTGCAGCAATTGGAAATTGATTTCGAGAAATTGGCAGTTCAATCATTGGCAAAATACTTTATCCTGTAATAATCATAGTCATAGTAATACTTTTGTTAAAAATTAGTTGCATGATCCACAAGAGAAAGAAGTATGTGAGTGAAAAAAGAAGAATTTATAAACTTAGAAAGGAACAGGAGAAGGAGATAGAATTGGAAGAGTTCCGGAGAGCTCAATATGAGAGTTCCAGACAAACTGCAGAGACAGGGGTTTAGGGAAAAACTAACACAGAGAGTGTTCAAAACATGATGTCTTCAAAAAGGTTAAAATTTGGTAAAATTTTGGGTGTTTGGTGATTTTGAAATCACCAGATGAGGGAGTTGATGGAGCGAGATTCAGAAATAAATTGCATTTTGACTCGCGAAGTTAAACTTCCATAATTATTAATCGTATTAATGAGTTTGTGCATGATTTATATGGATCAATCTAGAATAAAATGCAATCACGACATATGGGATTAACATTATGTGCTCTATGTTGCATCTGCAAGTACGTTGAAAAATAATAAACTAACCTTGTCTAATGTTTTTGTCAACATTAATTGCGGCTGTTTATTTAATGGCATGTGCCTATTTTAAATGTGCTTTTGTCTATGTCGTGTTTTATATGTGGCAAAGGCTCGTGGTGAATCCTGATGGCCTAAAAGAAGATGGTAGATAAAATGCTGCTTAAATGTGCTTAAAGCTAGATAACATAAACTAATGGGTTAGCATTAGTAATGGAGGGTGGGTAACAGAATAATTATCATTACTCAAATTAATTAATGTTTTGCGTTTCTTTGTATATTAGCCATCAAGAAAAGGGCCTGAGGCCTAGCTCTTTTTAAGTGGGTGTTTGAAAACCTGTCGTGATGAGCCGAGCACAGCTAACAAAGTGGAAGGTTTTGCCACAAGGACATTCTTCTGAATAAATAAATAAATAGAACTGTGCAAGATGTGCTCATGGGTTGAATATCTCCAAGGACAGGAAGCGACAGACCAGCCAAACTGAGGAAGCAGCGAACTGTTATTTAATAAGATGTTGCAAAATCCTCGGAAGCTAATGTCGCCTGTGGACAAAGATGTTTTAGAAAGGCACGATTTTGGATTGCTAAGGTTATGACTTCATGTTGACTGACGGCTGTCAGCCAATCAAAACACTGAATGACTGAAAATGAAATACATTTTGCTGAGATTAGTAAGTTAGAAAGGTATAAAAACTGGCCCCATGACAAGAGAGTTCTCCTCACTGACCGATTCCCGAGAGACGTGACTTGCTGACGGACTTCTTGCTCACGTAAGAATAATAGGGTTTATGGACTTTACATTTTCCTCTTCTAGGTGAAGTGAGTCAGTTAGGGAAATAGATTTGGGAAATGAAAAACGTTTGAAAATTATTCATGTTTCTGAGATGTTTTTAAAATGTCAGTTCAATGTGCCTTTCTTTAATAAAAGCTGCTAATCTACTATTTGCTAATAAATAAAGTTACTTAATAAATGCTCATTCTTTGAATAATAAATTAGATTTTGAAATGACAAGCTGGTCTTGATTATTTTAAGTCTAGTTACCATCAGTTGATCTATCGACCTAAGTGACTTAATTAAATGTTTCCATTATATTTCTATGATTATGATGATGATGAACTGCAGTTGTATATAATGTGTAAATAGTTTCTGATTAGTTCTAATTAATTAGGACACATGATTCAGTTGCTTAATATCTGTCTCTGTCTTTTATGGGCCTTGTGAGAGTTTATGATTAATGGTGAGTTTTGTGGTGTTGGGTAGTGTTGATGAGACAGAATTCCTATAGGGGCGCTGGATCACCATCGAGCAGTCAATCACTTCTGCAGAGGTTCGTTCCCCTTCCTCCAAGATCTTCCTTGCCTCAACTTTAACAGCCTCCGGTAGATGATCCAAGAACGGAGTCATATCACACCACAATTGGCGGTCATAATGGCCTAAAATTGCAAGTGCATTGGAGGCACGAACTAGAAGACTGGATATAGAGGAGACTCTCTTCCCTACATTATCCAAGCGTCTCCCCTCCTTGTCTGGTGGAGAAGCAAGAGGGGCTGCCGGGTTTTTAGACTTCCTCTGAGCTGCTTGCGAGATCACTGAGTCCGGTTTTGGCTGACCCACCAAACATGCTGGACTTCCATCCGGAGCTTTATACTTTTTTTCCAGTCGAGGCAAGACAGGAATTACCGTAGCAGGGGAGTGCATCGCTTTCAGTCCCTCAGTCCAAACATGGTCAACTATAGGGATAGAGCGGACAGATCTTTGATATGGTCCTTGAAATCATAAAGGAAGTAGTCGGTATGCACCGTAGACACTGGAAGGCCAAAGCGCCTAGAAGCTCTCTCCATAAGTTTATGGAACCCACCTATATCGACAGGTGGTGAATCCACTAGATCTGGTGAAGGCGAGGAAGGATCTGGGATGACGTAATCGTCCCATTCTTTGTCAGGATGAGAGACTCCTGGATCGTCTCTGCCTGCATTCGAAGAATCATCATCATCATCATCAGTATCTTGAATGGTCTGAACCTGTACTGGTGGCTGCCGAACTTCCTCTTGTTCTTGAGATTGCGGCTGCACCACTGCTGTAGAGGATGGTGGTAAAGATGGAGGAGGCACCTGAATGGACTCCGGAGCCTGTGAAGGAAACCTTTTCCTATAGTCCGTTAGCATCATTTGCAGGTCCGATATGAGTGATGAAGGCATGGCAACCATACCCTGCGTAACTTGTTGTGGAATCTGCTGTCTAGGTGGAGATTGACGCAGTTCCTCCTCATAATAACCATCAGAATCAGAGTCCTGACACTTTACATGGAGTTGTGACGGACTGTAAGCCACTCCATAAGGATCTTCATTATCCTCTTCATCCTCCTCCTCTGAATTATCTACATCAAACAGTAAAGCCGGAGGAAGGGGAGTCATCATTCGCGGAGACGTCATATCCGGAGTGATCTGGCGTTTTTTCACAATAATTCTAATCTTTTCCACCTTCGAAGGAGGAACCGTCGACGAGGTCGACGACGAGAGAGGCGTCGACGGAACCATCGTCGACGAGAGCATTGTAGATGGCGGAGCCATAGTCGACGGAATCATCGTCGACGGAACCATCGTCGACGGAGAATCATTCATCGTCGACGGAGGAGCCAGCGTCGACGGTACCGTCGACGAGCTCGATGTCAGGATCAGAGCCGTCGTCGTCATAGCCATAGTCGTCGTCGACGTAGTCTTCGTCGTCGTCGACACCACCGTCGGCGTCATCCTCGTCGACACTGAGGATACCAAACTCGTCGACGAAGAAGATAGTCCAATCGTCGACATCGAAGGCTTCGAAGCCGCCGACGAGGCCAAACTGTCAGAATGAAGAGTTTTCACCACAGTCATCGACGTACCTGTGGATGTCACCGTCGACGGGTGGGATTTCTTCACAGACTTGGACTCCTGAGGAAGAGAGGCAGGTTTTTTGAAACCTTTTGACTTCTCTGAAGATGGTAAGGGAACAGAAGGCACTTTGGAACCTTTCTGTGAAGCAATCACCTCAGCACTCACTCCCACTTTCTCCTTTACACCTCGGTGAGGAGATTTTAGGGGTTCCGAACCACCAGACCTGTCAGAGATCTTTTGGGGGGATTTTGAAGGAGGCTCAGCAGAGGTAGAAGGGGAAGACCTACCCCTTTTAACAGATCTTCTCGATGAGGCTGACGAAGACTGCTCACTATCGCTGGAAACGATGTCCTTCCTGGATTTCATCTTTTGAAGCCAGGTTAAAAGCATCCCTTCTCTGTCTCTAATGGTCTTTGATGAAAAAGTCCTGCTTATCTTACATTCTGTTGCTTTGTGGTCAGGGTACAAGCAATAAATGCAATCTGTATGCTTGTCATCTACATACAGACACTTTTTAGAGTAAGTAGCACAAGCCTTGAACAAAGCCTTCTTCTCCTTGTCAGTCATTTTCCAAGAAAAAAGGGTTGAATTAAAGTTGTTTGAAGAAAACTGAGCAAAGCCCAGTGGAGACTCCCTTAGCACAACGTGCAGTAGAAAATCTGAGGCTCTGAGGCTCTCTCAGGAGGGTTCTATGGGGTGAGGCTCTTCTGATTGGTTGTTGCAGATAGTTTGGTCTCTTTTACAAAAAGAGGTGGATAGGCTACAAAATGAGATGAGGCCAAGGCCTAATTTTCTCTTTTGTACCTATGGTTATGATATTTTTTATTTACCGAGGCTCCCATTCCGACGACGGGGAATGATACAAAGCACGGGAATCTATGAAAGTTCCAATACTGGGGCAATTAAGCAACCTACTCTTGACAAGTGTTCCAAGAGGTCATCATCTGTCGGATATATGTCATAGGACAAAGCCTGCTCATCAACATTTTGTAGTACCTCTGTTACTCTGGCTGAAAACAGCCCGGGGCTATTCTTATACCCTGGTGGCAATTGACAAAATTGCTTTTATGAGCCTAGCGCCAAGAAGGCGGTGAGATAACTGCTTTCGGGTGCTATATTTTGACAAAAAAATTGATTTGAGATATCAAGTGTTGTTCTGTATTTTGTCCACACTATGTTATTCATTAGTGCGGCACTGCATGCATTTCGTACTGCAAATGTGCAAGTAGCTGCGTTCAAGTTTCTGTAGCCTAAAACTAAACGATATGAATGATCAGGTTTCATCACAGGAAACAAGGGGTAATACATTGATGAGGTGCAACTTTCTATTACACCTTGGTATTCAAGTTGTTGAAGAATTTCCTTAACTTGTTTTTTAGCTTCATGCTTAATAGGATATTGTCTTTCAAGTTGTGGGGTTGTCTTCAGTGATATTTCATGGTAAGTGGAATAGTCATCGCACTCCACATGGTTGCGGCATAACGCAGGAGCTAGCACTAGCGCCCATTCCTTGAAGTAGGAATGTTTAACTAATTTTGGAACGAGGTCGGAAAAGGCTTGTGAAATTACAGTTTCTCTGTTTGGGCAACATTAATGTTTCTAGGTATGTCCCCCTCCAACTGGAGTTGTATTTCGTATACACGATGTGGGATACTTACCCTAGTATTCAGCGTTTCAACTGTGATCTACTCAGTCATCGCTACCCTTACCAGACAATTCATCAGGTTCTAGGGAACTATCATGACTTCTGCTGCGCTGTCCAGCAGGGTCACTGCCCATTACCCGCTCAGAAGCAGTGTACTCAATATCCGGGGCATGCCTGACCTTAAGTCCGGCTGCCTTCTTCTTTTTGAATTGAGGCTTGCAAAGTTTTGGTGTATCTTCCTCTTTAATGATGCAGTCAGATGATATTTGTGAGTCTTTCTTCAGTTTCACATGCTCGCCCATCTGCACTTGGACTGCCCACCTCTCTCCAAGCACTTTTCAGATGACTCCTGAAAGGAACGAGACGACCGTGTATCAGTATCCTGATACCCGTCAGGCGGTCTAATGTTATAATGGTTACAAAGGTTATAGAGTTTTTCAATTATTTTTTGTGTAGAAGACACACCCCGTGATTTTATTTTTTCTTTGTTTTTATTATTGTCCCACTTTTTCTTTGTAGAAGAGTCGGTGATTGCTTAGAATTATCCTTTTCAGAATTATTCTTTAAATGTAGTTATCTCTACCCAGCATAGCATAGGTTTCTTCGATAATTTAGGTAATTCATGCTCATGTTATGCCGGAGCCAAATCCCTTAGGTGCTGGAATATAGCCAACGTTGCTACTGCTTCCCACTTTATGTTACTCACCATATTGGCGGATACCGATGCAAAATTGCCAATTAGTTTCACCCCCAAATCCAGGGCAAGTGCAAGGGGTTCTGTGTGATCTGGTATATACGACAGCAAAGACTATACCCCAAGTTGTGCAGTCTTCCACAAGGGGGAGCCATCCCTATCGGTGAGCAAATTGTTAATATTTTGAGTTTTTTCTGCGGTCCCATGGGGGAACCACTGCCTCAAGCTGGTTTGTTTTTTGTGCAATCTAGAACTGAATTTCCTCCTGTCTGATGGGAACCTTACCCATGACTGCATTTAGTGTTTGTGGGATGCAACCCGGGTGTAAGCGTTTTCACACTTCGTCCTTAAGTAACTGTATCGCAAGTATCAAAACAGTCATTGACAGTAGCACAATAAGCGTTTTATTCACGCGTCAATTTGTTAAACAGTTTCAAAATACTTGGCAAAAGATAACAAAGGATGCAGGGCGTAGTCTTTGGAGTTTCGGAAGAACAGTCTTCGGTCTCTCTCTCTCTCTCTCTCTCTTGGTCACTCTTCCTCGTAGAACACTCGTACCGACGTCTCCCAAAAGGCAAACAGAGGAACACTACCGTCACGAACTGTATATACTGTTAAAGCTCTATGCATGCACCCGTCACCAGGAACTTGGGATCACCGAGACTCGTGGTATCTTTATTTTAGGAGGAAGGGTCAGGTAGTGAGGAATGGGGAACGGAAAAGAAAGCGCGTTTCGCATGCAGCGTGCAACACTTTACTTATGCCACAAGCCTAACAGTCCTGTGCCCTCCGACCTCCACCTCCACCGTTCTCCCCACGTTACTTGCCTGGGGCTACGGTCCCCGATGACCGTAGCAATGGGTATCGCGGTGTCCTGTTGCTTGGAGGGACAGCCGGATACGAGAGCGGTGTGTGTGTTGGGGAAACCTCCCGTAGGTCAGCTCCGCCGCTCCGCTTCGCCTCCTCCGTATCTCCAGCCTCTGGACTCTCCTTTTCTGTTCTTTGTGTTCCGTCGTCTGATGCTCTGTCCTGCGTAGCTTCGCCTTCTCTCCTGCAGCCGTCCGTCACAGCCTCGCCTCCTCCGGATCTCCAATCACCCGGCGGCCCACAGCTGAGCCAACGGCTCCCTTTTAGCTTCTGTCCGGACACCTGCTCCTCCTTTGCGCCGCAGACTAGACCGCTCAACTCTTCTGGTTGGAGTGGACCACTGGACACCATCTTGAAGTTCTCGGTGGATCGGGTGATAGGATGCTCTCTATCACACCGGGATAGCTAATTGTGGTTATGCAGCCCGAGTAGTCCGCGCAGGGTTAAGTGTTAGTGTTCGCACAACTTTGTCAAGCATCTGTATATTGTTACTAAATCTTTGTGTAGTGTCGGCACCTGTGCTGCCGATAAATTATCAACATTAGGATGCAGTGTGTAAACGGCTAAGACTGGCCCTGTCGCTCCCTCATTGCTAAGGGGACTGAGTTTAAAGTTTTGTGTTGTGTGGGGAAGGGCGTCATTAAAACCAATTTATATGTTTTTGGTATGTTAGAAGTATCTCTATTTCTCCGTATGGTGTATAATTGTCTGATACTACATCCAGTTTATAGGTGTGAAATAATCGTTTTGTGTTGCTTGCAGCCAGGAATGCAACCCAAGAATAGAACACCTCTGTCCTCTATGTGTTGTGGGCCTCAACCACAAAAATGACATCTCCAGCCGCAAGTGCGAGACCATGTGGTAATAGTTTCTGAGTAACGCAATGTCTGCAGTTCTTGGCTATAATAAGTGCTGTATCTTCAGACATTATTCTAAATGAAATGCAGTGAGGGTAACAAAATGAGAATAGATAATTTGAAGAGTTCAAGCTTGAACAACCTACAGCCAATACAAAGGATTTACCTACTCAGCTGAGGAGAACAGTCCCTACCACCATGGACATCCCCGGTTTGGAGATAAATAGGGGTCTCTAAAAGTGCACAAGAGAACTACTCAGGCGATTCATTAAATGAGAACCCAATCTACCAACGTTGGCGTTGCTATGTCATGTAGTTTTTAATTTCTAGTAGAAACTGCGAACTTATTGGGCAACATAAACGCTGGGAATGTGCCAGACTGATGCACTCCCTCACATGAGTAACCCTAAACCTAGACAGGTAGCAAATGGCTTAGGCAACCACAGAACATGACAACCTTGACTCCCCCAGGAATCATGGTAAAAGATCTAAAACCCGTTCATACAGTCACTCGTGCTCTCTCTCTGAGAAAGATACAAAGAATACAGAGAGGGGTGTTTTCAATATTTATTCACCCATCATGATTCTTGCATTGAATGTATGTGCTGCAATGATCAATAGACAGATGAAGATAGAAGTGATTAGCAGTATAAGGACAGTGAACAGAATGAATAGTTCCACCATCTGCCCCAACAATGTATATATGTGAGCATATAAAACAATTTATATATATATAGTACTCTCGCCATGCATTCCATAACCTAGATGCATAGGGTGCATGTGTTGTGCCAAGAATCCCCCATTGAATGATCCAATCCCTGTTACCTGAAGGGAAAGTACGTACGTTCCCATCTTGGTGACAGGTTGGACATCTCTCTTCGCAGAGGGATCAGCAAGCAGCTGGGCTGAGGTTTCTGCGTGCAGTGACCTCGCAATGACAACAAGTGCTCCTCTGCCCCAACCCGGAAAAACTTGTTTATTTATAACAAAAAGCATTCTTGCTCCCGAGCCGAGACCTTAGTCAGGCCGCCATTATTTATTCTATTGATAGTTGTGTCGCCTCATGGACGAATAAAAAACAATCACATTTGCACAATGTATGTTCAGACCTTGTACAAGACGTTCAAGGTGTCGTGATAGTGTTCTTAAAAAGTGGAATGTGTCCGCAAAGTAGTTTCATGGAAACTAATTGTTGAATGTCACACATGCAAATGTGTGTCAAATGTCCTAGTGTGAAGTCCTATCTGCAGTCCCTTGTTAAAACCTACACTCCCTCTCGTCCACTCCGATCATCTTCGCAAAACTTATTTTGCGTACCCAAGTACAGACTATCTAGAATGGGTGGCAACTCTTTCTCGTGCCTAGGGCCCAGACTTTGGAACTCTCTTCCCCTTCACATTCGCGCCAAGAACTTTCAAGCTCGCTTCCGTAAAGCCGTCAAAACCTGGCTCTTTAAGGGGGCGTGGCTAAGCGCGCGACAGGAATGGACGCCTGCGGGTAGAGCTCTGTGCTGAGCTCCCCTTCCCGGCGCAATTCTCCGCAGAATCACCCTGCAGAGCCGGCCGAAAACCACCGGCGCGAGGCCCACACACCTTGACACAGCACCTGTCCGATTTTGGTGCCGATCGGACCCGTCACGCTGCACCGGGGTATCCAGAGGAGCTGCTGCCGCACATGTTGGCCCCAGGCCCGGCAGACGCCCAAGACACACCGGGGATCCAGTGGCAGAGGTAGGCCCGGAGGTGCGGCCTGCGGCGGACACCCGCGGAACGTGCACACCCGCGACTGAAGTCACCCACAGCTTGCCCTCAACAACGGGTGGACACCGCACCCTGTGCACAGTGGCGCTTGGGGTCGTCCCGATAGAAGGGAGGCCGAGAGGAGGAGCCCTGAGACCGGAGGCCGGAAACAGACATGTACAGAGTCCCGGAGCCGACTCCCATCACCGGACACCACGTGGCCCAACACCGTGGAGTGGCGGAGGGTGAGCGATCCAGACCCGAGTGTCTGAGAGGGCGGACATCAGGAGAGTAACCCACGCACGGCTGCGGCAGGCCTCGGCCGAGGGTCACACGCACACAGTACAACGGCTGCGGCGCAAAGCACGCGAAAGCCTCACCGCCAGCAGCGCCGGAGACACGCAATCGCCAAAGGGGCGAGCAACACGCCTCGGAACTGGTCACAAAGCAAACTCTCGACCTGGAGTGGGACCACAGTGTCCATACCAAGTGTGCAGCACCGGCACGCACAGGCGCCCGATATCGGACCCCCAGGCAGGACTACAACATGGCGCCCACAGCGCTGCACTGGTGAGTGCCAGCCCTAACACCCTTAGCATAGGGGGAGACCGGTACCGGGCACGTGGCCCACAGGCAGACAACGACATAGGTGATCGCAGGCAACCCACCTGGCCGCCACCCACAAGTGAAGGGCCATAAATAAGCCGACGACGAAGGCTAGTCCGGGCAGAACGGCGATGAAACCACGGAGTGAGCACGGCCCACCCCAATTGCGGCGTTGAGAGGTGCAGCGCACCGGGGAGCCCACTGACGACCGGTGAGGCCAGTCGGCGCACAGCAAGCTGTCTGGGAGGAACACGCTGCAGCCAAACGGCACAAGCGGGCCGGACAGTGTGACCACCCGGATCTGAACACCACCAACCACCATTACACGAGCGAAAACGCTCACTGCTGGCCCACCACTGGCCACTACCTCGGAGTTTCAGCCCCGATCTCCTTCCCTCCACGGATTCGCACTCTGACCCACCTCCCGGGAGCCAACTCGCTACGGGCCTCGCTGAGGGCGCTGGCTGCTGACCTGGGCACTGATGTCTAACTGGACCAGGGCGCGGACCGGGACCGGAGGCGCAAATCACAAAGGCAAGATGGACAAATCTGGCAAGACAGCCGATCAGGACCAGACAGCGGCAAAACTTGACACCATGGAAAGGCTGGAGGATTCTATCCAACTCCAACTCACTCGCACCTCCCTGGCCACCAAGATCGACAGCGTGGCCATAGACCTCACGCACCTACGAGCGGATCATAAAAAACTGGCAGACCGCACCACATCCCTGGAAGGCAATGTGAAGGAGCTCCAACCCCAAGTAGGACAATCAAATAAACACATACAGGATCTGCTGAACAGGGTGGAATTCCTAGAAGACAGAGCCGAGGACGCAGAAGGCAGGGCACAAAGAAACAACGTGCAACTGGTTGGAATTCCGGAGAAATGGGAGGGGAGGAACCCGGAGGAACACATGGAGCGCTGGCTGGCATCTATCCTACCGGAGGGTTCACTCTCGCCTCACTTCGTGGTGGAACGCGCCCACAGGGTACCCACCAGGCCCTTGGCGACAGGCTCTAACCCGAGGCCCATACTTCTCCGCATATTGAACTACAGAGACAGAGACTCGATCCTCCGTGAGGCACGCAAACTCCAAGAAGTGCGAATTGACAACGCACAGGTGATGTTCTTCCCGGACTACACAATGCAAGTGCAGAGGCAAAGACACTCCTTCCTAGCGGTGAAACGATGTCTGCGCCAACAAGGCCTACAATATTCCTTGTTATTTCCGGCAAAATTGAGAGTGATAGCCGGTGAGCGGACACATTTCTTCACAGACCCTAACGAGGTGGAGGCATGGCTAGACAGCGGCACAGACACTGCCCCCAGAGCGACTGCGGACCACTCTGGTGGCCGCCAGCCTGGCGGGAGCAGGAGGCAGCGCCGACCTCGACAGCGAACACAGACGGGCGCGAGCGGAGCGTCGAGAACACCCCCACCAGCTGACACTAGGCAACAGGAAAAGCAAGATGCCCTCTGCCTCGTGATGGAACTAAGTCGCTCACCCACACTGAGCAAGCCGGCTGGAGGCAGTACGCGAGATCCTCCTAGCGACGACGAAGCCATCTATGGTGTGCCGGACTCTCAGGCGACAGAAGCTGGACCGGATGTCACTCCTCAGACTGCAGATTACATCAGCTGACCGAATCATAGGACACGACACCCTGGAGCTCCTTCCTGAGAACTGCGACGCTAACCACGAGGGGACTGCTGACCTACGCCGTGATGCACTGGCCGTCTGGGACTCTCGGGTCGGCAGGCGCCGCACCCAGCCCTAACTGAAAACTGGGAGCCGAGAACTCGACTAACTCCTTTTTAATGGATGTACGGCCTAGAGACAGCTTGGCGGCTGGTGTGCAATCGGCACACGGCTCCCAGGAACACCTGCTCAACAACCGACCGACCAGGACATGTAATGTATGGTGTTTAATGAATGAATATATGACTCCCCTGTATATCGCATAAGGCCTGGGCTACCATATACCTCCCGGGAAGGGGGGAAGCCCTCATAGACTGACATTGTTAACTTACGAACTATTGCTATAGCGCGCACTGCATAGCAACCCCCCCAGAATTAGACTTTGTTACTCTCCTTGAGAGCATGGACGGGAGCATGTTTGGCCTCCGACCTTTTGGCATTCCTTATGTTCATCTTGTTAAATGGCTAAATGTTTCACTAGCCGTGTTATTCACCCCCCCTTTTTACACTAATGCTGTGGCGTGCAAGACTGGATGTACTTTTGATAGACAGTGGGCAGATTGGACACACGGGGATTATGGGGCTCGCAGGGGCTGGCGGGGGGGATGGGACAGGGGAGTTGCTAAAGAATTGTAATGTCTGCGATTAAAATATGTACATGGAATGTGAGGGGTATGCACACACCATCTAGGCGATACCAGATTCACTCATACCTCAAACGCCATCATGTACAGATAGCCCTCTTACAAGAGACACACCTCTGTGAGTCGGAGGTCAACACCTTACGACGCAGGTGGCGGGGACAGCTGTATGCCACACACTACTCTTCCTACGCCAGAGGGACACTGGTGTGGGTGCGACCGGGCACCCCATGGGCCGCACTGGAATCTCATGTGGACCCTGGAGGGAGGTATGTAGTTCTCAAGGGCAGGTTAGACGGGAACCCACTAGTACTGGCCTCGATCTATGCACCCAATACGGGGCTGTCAGACTTCTTAGCGCAATTGTCGAACGCGCTGGCACCATGGCACGGCAACCCGTGGGTACTGGGTGGGGATTATAACTGCACCTTAGACCCCGCCCTGGACCGTTCCCGCCCCCCACCGCTTAACTCACCAGCACAACACGCGCACGCGCTCTCCAGGATTGGTCTGCACAATGGGACTTGCAGGATGCGTGGCGCAGCCGTAACCCCAACACCAAAGTCTACTCATACTACTCGGGGGCACATGACCTACATATACGCCTCGACAGGTACATGGTCACCGGGGAGATGCTGCCAATTGTCAGAGACACACATTACATGGGCCGCACACACTCAGATCACAACCCACACCTCCTGGAACTAGCCTGGGAACAACCAAGACCGCCGGTACCCACCTGGAGGCTGCAACCTGATCTATTGCTAGATGGCCCATTTAGGACCTCAATAGGTGCACAAACAGCGCAATACTTTGAGGACAATCTTGGGACAGCTTCCACGCCTCAGTTAGAATGGGACGCATTCAAAGTGGTCCTCAGGGGGCAGTGTCTAGGCACACAGGCTCATTCCAGACGACAGATAGAGGCAGACCTAAAACGTCTGGAAACAGACCTGCTACAAGCAGAACAGGAGGCAACCGAGGGCGCCAACACTAGACTATTAGAAGCGAGGGCGGATCATGACAGATTAGTGGGTAGACTAAAACATGTCAACTATGCTGCTCACTCGGCCCGCCCACACCGCTATAGCAACAAACCAGGCAAACTGTTAGCCTGGCTGATACAGCGTGAAGACCGAACCTCCCCAGCAACGGCGATACGCTCAACCAACGACACAGTGGTGTATACACAGGCGGACATCCATGCCGCTTTTGTGACACATTATCACGCGCTATATCGGTCGCAACTGCAGAATCCACAGCCAGATATCATGGCGTACCTAGACGAGGTGACGCTCCCCACTCCGACCAATGATCAACGAGACGATCTTGGGTCGCCGTTAACGGCAGATGAGCTACGTGATGCCATCTTCGCCCTCTCCAATGGCAAAGCCCCAGGCCCGGACGGGCTGCCAGCTGAATACTACAAGGCCTACTCGGACATCTTAATCCCCGAACTACTCAGAACATACTCGGCGGCATTAGAGGACTCGTCCTTACCCAAGTCCATGAATGAAGCAACATTGGTGTCTCTCCTCAAACCGGGCAGGGACGGCACGCTCCTCGGCTCATACAGGCCTCTGGCACCGTTGAATACAGATTACAAGATCCTGGCGTCAACCCTAGCCCGAAGACTGGCGGCCCTGGTGCCTGCCTTAGTGCACAAAGACCAGAACGGCTTTGTTCCAACGAGGTGCACCTCCCAAAACATAAGGAGGCTGTTCCGAGTGCAGGAGTACGCGATCCAGAACTGGTCGAGATCGGGCTGCTTAATTTTAGACCTTGAAAAAGCGTTTGACTGCGGTGCTGCACAAATTCGACCTGGGCGACGACTACATTGAGCTGGTAGGATTACTGTACAGGAGGCCCGAGGTGAGAGTACGCACGGGCAGACTGCTATCCGAGGCCATTCGAGTCAGGAGGAGCACCAGGCAAGGCTGCCCGCTGTCCCCACTACTCTTCTCACTGGCGATGGAGCTTCTCGCCGGGCGACTGCATAGCAGTGGCACACAATGGGGCATTCCACTGGCAGATGGTACACACATAATATCGCTGTACGCTGACGACTTACTTCTGTACGTCAGAGACCTCGAACACCTGCCACCGGAACTATCGGACATCTTCCGAGCGTTCTAGATCATGTCGGGCCTAAGAGTCAACTGGGCCAAATCGGGGGCGTACCCATTTGCTCCCGACACCCCAGACCCTGAGCTCAGGATCAATGGCGAGAGGTTGCCGTGGCACCAAACCACGTTCAAATATCTGGGAATTCACATTTATAGAACTCCCCCAGACATCTTAGATGGAAATTTGACACAAGCCATAACATCTATCAGGTCACAGATCGCCTTTTGGAAGACTCTCCCCATCAATGTGCCGAGCAGGGTGACTTTAGCGAAAATGATCGTCCTGCCCAGACTCTTATACTACTTTGCGAATATTCCACTATACGTCCCGGCCCGCATCTTCAGAGAATTAGAAACCATGCTTAGAGACTTGATTTGGAACACGGGAAGGCCTAGAGTAGCACTGACGAAATTGTACATTCCAGTTAGCGATGGAGGCCTAGCGGTACCAAACCTGGAACTCTATTATCTGGCGGCACAACTGCAATGGGTAGTGGCTTGGCTTTCAGGTAGAAATCATGAGGACACAGCCACAGCTGTGGGCACACTATCCTCGCTACAGATACACTCATTATTCCACCCGCTGACAAGCGTTAGGAAACACACCCAACTACATGTAGCAGTGGCTGCAAAATGCTGCTCTCGATGTCTACGGCTTACCAGAACCACCACACCATACGCCCCGGCGCTCCCATTTCTAGGCACCCCCAAGGCCGCGACCGTGGTTACAGAAACGGCCCTGGAGCAGTGGACCCCTCGGGTATAGAAACCATGGCAGACCTATACACTGACGGCGCCCTGCTCCCCTTCGAGACATTTGCCGCCGACACGGGGTTACCGGCAGGGCAGTTCTTACAACACGCTTCCATAATCAGAGCGTTCACACAGAAATGGGGAAACATTACTGAAGAACCTCCCTTACACCAACTGATACAGTGCATGCACGTCATGGGGAATGGCACACACGTGGTGCACTGGCTAACCCAAGCGCTGCTCTCACACACACAATGCACCTTACAACCACTGCGGGATAAGTGGCCGGTGGACAGAGGAAAGGCCTGGACAGACAAGGAGTGGGCGGTGATACTGGCAAGCCCCAAGAACATCCCCCGCAACGCACGCTTTAAACAGATCCAGTTCTACATATTGCACAGAGCATACCTCTCCCCAGACAGGATAAATCTATACTTTCCAGGAGCAGCGGCAGGGTGCCCGAGATGCGAGACGGAAGGAGCGGATCTCTTACACGTGCTGTGGCAGTGTCCGCAGATCCAAACATACTGGCGGTCAGTGTTACCGATATTGGAGCGGAGCACGGCGATGCCGATCCCTCACACATGGGAGGCATGTCTGTTGGGCCTCTACCACAGAACCAAGCACAACAGAGTGCCCTCCCGCTTCTGGGATCTTGGTCTTATTACGGCCAAGAGACTAATCACTAAACACTGGAAACGCGCAGAACCGCCCAGGACAGAGCACTGGCGCACCTCCCTGGACAACTGGGCAAAGGCGGAAAACATCTCCCTTCACAATGAGGAGACGGCAGGGCTGCGCAAATTCGCCATTGCGGCGCTTTGGGACGAAACACTACACTCCTTCCACAGAGAATACCAGACACTAGAAGAACCCACAGGACACACCTCCCCAAACGGAGAACACGGAGACAGGCGCACAACACCAGGCACCGCTGATAGTGGCCCCATTGCCGGCACCCCATCACATACTCGGGATGAACACTGCCCCACCCCCCCACCCCCCGCCCCACTCACGATATACACCCACCGCTGATAACGCATCGCCCTCCCTGTACTAATGGGGCGAGCACGAACCGACCGTGACACCACCCCCAGACCCCCCCCACTGCATGATCAGGTGTCCAACACGCCACACCCCATACACTTCCAAGTTTGGTAACCCCACACCTCCCCGTTCTTACTATCTTCACCTCTCCTTTACAACATGATGGAGGATGGAATGATTGGGCTATGATTCCATCATCGTATTGCATTGTGATGCAACAATGTAGCATATGCTTTGCTCCGTGATCCATGTATACAATTTTTTTTGAGTTTCGTGATATGGAATACTGTACAATTCATGCTTTCTTTATCCTGTGACCCAATAAAGGATATATTTAAAAAATAAAAAAAAACCTGGCTCTTTAACCAATAACCCGTGATCTGTTAGTGCCTTGTTGCTTCTGCCTTTACCACCGGGAAACCCTTTCGGGTAGCTGTGGCGCTTTACAAACTTAATAAATAAATAAAATAAATAAATAAAAGAAGAAGGCAACTTAGGAAAATGTGTGCATATAAAATGGCAGTGTTTTTCGCCTGGCCTAACTGAGCCATGTGAATGCCATGCACATATAGGTAGGTACATTTATATTGTTCTAAGTTATTTAAAACTAAAACAATATGACATAAAACATCACATGTAGTAAAAATAAGCAATAAAATTAAATAAAGTCACAATTCATCAATTCATGCAAGCGCCCTACAATAGCGGTAACAACAAGATCAAATCCAATAATATCACAGTTTGTACGTTCATGATTGTGCTGTTCAAACAATTCATCCGAGAAACATAGACTTTGAATAAATGGCTATTATGCATAGTGACTCCACTCAGAAGCATAAATCGTGTAATGCATTATGACTGCCCAGCCTGTTTCCCACTCCATCTATAAAAAGTGCTGCTGCTGTCCAAAGGGAAATGAGTAGGGAGCAAAAAATACACTGTTCTATCGTGCTAAAGACAGTAAGAAGGAATGATCGTGTAAATTACAGTCTCTATGCAACTTTGTAGGGCTTATGAACAGCCTATTTCATAAAGTGCAATATACAACGGCCTCTGACAATAATGAGTGCATAAATGACAGACTCGAAGCAATTGTGTTGGGCCTATGACCAGCTTAATTAATAAACTGCAATAAAGAGTGGCTTATGGCCTACGAGTGGTGGCTTGTACAAGGTCTAACTTGCCTTGAGGGACAGGCTCTCAGCCTGCTTGAAAACAAGGCCACGTATGAGTTAATAAATTGCCGGGGATCAGAGCATCGTGCCTTGATCATAAAGTACCGGATATAATAGAGAGGGGCCTGCCACCTCATCCCCACTGGTCCTAGCCGAATATTTTAAACTGGACATAATGCAAAGTTTTGGCTTAGAGTTGACAGGACAGTCCACAGTTTCAACTGTCTGTAGAATCCAAATTCAGTGACAAACTCTTTCCTTAGGAATTTCATGAACCTGGCCGAAAGCTGTACATTATCGCCACTCAATCATGCAATAACAGTGTAGTTGCATTGAGTGATGCCCAAGCGTCGAAATATATCGTCGATAGCACCTTTTTTGCTTTCCTGCCTAAAGTTGTATAATTGACAATTGTGATTGAAATAGCCTATTAAGTGACAACATGTATAGCTTTTACAGAAATTGGCCCGCATCACATCCTCAAAAGGAACTTTTTGGGGCTTGATTCATGGGGCTGGAAAGATATAGGGCTTTTCCCCGGCCTTGATAAACCAACATGCAGAGATCTGCATGGGTCTTTTGCGCTAGCTCTTGCAGGTCTTCTTCCCCCATATTGTTTTTTGCGTTTTTGACTCCGCGCACAGGGAATAGAATCACGCGTCCACCACTGCCTGGGATGAGCGGGCCGTAGCTAGCCGTACTCAGATTCGGGGTTAACGCTGAGTGACTCCGTGTTTGAAGAGTGAGACTTTGCTGGTGAAGAGCATGGTAAAGACGTGTCCCAGGTTGCTTGCAATCTGTTGAGTTCAGTGAAATAAAAATATGGGACAGGCTAGCAAAAAAATTGTGATTCTCCTATTAGCATGCCTAGAGAATCTGGATTTCATTAAAGACACGGAGGCTGACATTATACAAAGTCTTTTATTGCAGTCTCCAAGCAGCCACGTGTGTCATAATACAAAGGTTCCAGAAATAACATTGAAACAAGGTAAATGGTATGACATGATAATAATCTGCCTCTTTTAAATCAAGCGAAGAAAGATAAGAAAGTTCAAAGGCATTGGAGTGGATCGAGAACTTGAAGGCTTTCAAAGGATCCAAATGGAGACGTGAAGAAGAAGGTAACCCAACAAGGAGTCATCCAGAAGATCGTAGGTTATGAAGAAGGGTTATCTGAAAAGAAAGAAAGTAATTAAAGTCTTGTACAAAAAAATCTTTAAAGATAGGAATAAAAAAAGTATTATTTCAGAGCATCACATGTGAATGTAAACAAATAATGAAGCATTAAAGCTACAAATGTGAATAAACAAGAAATCACAAATCACCAAACACTAGGGAATGGGAAGGGAGGGATAATGTCAGCCTCCGTGTCTAAGGAAATCCAGATTCTCTAGGCATGCTAATAGGAGAATCGCAATTTCATTATAAGAACGGAGGCTACATTATGCATGTTGGTAGCTTTGTAAAATAACATTAGACATGTGTTCAACTGGTTTACAGTAATGTCTAGCAAATGTACTAGTGTTAAACCAGTCTGCAGCTCTAAGAATATCATTTAACTTACCTCCAGACCATAGTGATTTACTGGCCATAGCACCTGTAAGCGCATGAGCTTGAAATGTTGCCACATTATTACCTGCTAAGTTCATGGCGGTCTTAACCCATCGAGCAATGGAAGTAGAGATTATAGCTTTATGAGGTTTAATAAAGGAAATAATGAGCTGTTTCTAATTAATAGGACATAGACTAGAGATTCTCTGATCATATACTTTCATGCATTAAACTACACAAAGTTTTGGGAATGTGGCGAAACGAGGATAGAAGATTGAGTCAGACATGGTTTTTGTTCTTCCGTAAACCTCAAAATTGACTCCAAATAAGTTGTAAGACCTGTTAGAGATCTCCAGAGCTTTCAAGTCAGAGACTCTACGACAAGAGATAAGACAAAGAAGAGTAGCAAGCTTAATGGAGAGATGTTTTCTATTCAGAAGAGAATTGTCGGGCCAGGAGATGAAAAGATCTAGAATCAAGTTAACATCCCATAGGGTATCGAATTTGGGTCTCGGCGGTCTTTTTAGTCGAATGCTCTTCATCACTCTACAAACAATGACATTTTTACCAACTGTTTTCCCGTTGACAAGTACATGACCTGCGGAAATGGCAGATCTATGGCAATTGATAGATCTATAACTTAAACCTTTATCAAAAAGTTTGACCAGAAAGTTCACCACATCAACAATAGGTGCCTGTAGGGAATCCAAATTCCCTTCCAGGCACCAACGAACCCACGATTTCCAAATGTTATTGTATCTGTAGTGAGTTCCTGGTGCCCTGGACTCTCTAAGGAGAGTCGCAGCTGATGACGAAAGTCCTGAGATTTCAGTGGATCTCCTGACACTCTCCAAACAAGAAGGTTCAAACTCCCTGTCAGGGTCAGGAGGTGGGAATCTCCGTTTATGTCTGTTAGGAGATTTTCTAGAAAAGGGATCAGGAAGGGAAGATCGTAAGCCAGCTCTAGAGTGGTGGGGAACCATGCCTGGGACGGCCAGAAGGGAGTTATCAGAACGAGTAAGCATTGGTCTTGTCTCACTTTCTGTAAAACTCTTTGGATCATGGCAAAGGGGCGAAAGGCATATGCGTTGATCCCTGACCAGGGTTGTAGAAATGCATTCACTGCTAGAGCACCGGGGTCCGGCATCCAGCTGAAGTAATGCTACAGTTGAGATGTGAGATGGCTCGCAAAAAGGTCTATCTCGAAAGGGCCCCAAATCAAATTCAGCGAGTCGAAAACAGAGACGTTTAGCTTCCAGTCGCTGTGATCCAATAGGAATCTGGAATTCCAATCGACAGAGACATTCGATTTCCCTAGGAAGTATTCTGCTCTGAGGGCAATTTTGTGTTCTAGACAGAACATCCAGAGTCTCCTGGCTAGATTGGAAAGGTCGGCAGACTTGGTTCCTCCCAAACGATTGATGTAAGCCACTGCGGAAATATTGTCCATCTTTAAAATGACTCACCTCCCCTGGAGGGAATGTTTGAAGCTCATAAGAGCATAAAGGCCAGCCGTAAGTTCCAGAAAATGTATGTGGTGAGATGATTCCTCTTGAGACCAGATCCCTCCTGTGTTCTGCTCCAGAAGGCATGCACCCCAACCGTTAAGGGAAGCATCTGATTCCAAAACAAAATCTGGTTCTGAACCAAAGATTGCTTTCCCATTCCACGCTTCTAGGTTGTCTAGCCACCAGATTAGTTCTGATTTGGCATCCAAATGTAGGGTAATTCAATCCTCGTACCAGAGACTTGATCTTAGAGCTCTCCCTTTTATCATTTGTATGGCCCGGTAATTCACAGGGCCTGGAAAAATCGCCTGAATAGAGGAAGAGAGAAGACCTAAGATTCTGGCTAGTTCCCTCAATGGGAGATCCTTTTGTTTTAAGACATGTCTTATCTCTTTCTTGATCTTTGATATTTTTGGTGGGAGGTAGGAGAAGGAGACACTTGTGGGTGTCCAGGGGGAAACCCAGAAATTCAAGAGATTTTGAGGGGGTCAGGATAGACTTCTCTTTGTTGATAATGAATCCTAGACTTTCTAGAAGATTTATGACGGTTTCCAGAACCATGCAAATTTGTTGGAGGTCTTGAGACATTATCAGAATGTCGTCGAGATAAATGATAAGACGAATACCTCGTTCCCTCAGGAAGGACGCTACCCCCTCATGACCTTGGTGACGCACCATGGTCAGAAGAAAGACCGAAAGGAAGGGCCTGGAACTGGTAAAGATGATTTTTCACATAAATTGGAGGAAAGGTTGGTGGATCAAGGCCATAGGAATAGTGAAATATGCGTCCTTTAAATCTAATTTTACCAACCAGTCTTCTTTCAAGAGAAGGTCTCTCAGGAGGTGGATACCCTCCATCTTGAAATGTCTGTAGACAAGAAATTTGTTGAGGTTTTTCAAATTTATTACAGGTCTCCAACCTTTCCCTTTTTTCTCCACTAGGAATAATGTACCTATGAATGTTAAAGAATCCAAGGGAAGCTCTATTATCGCATCTTTTTGGAGCATAGATGAAATTTTCTCCTCTACTATTTTTTCTTTCTCCAAGGAAATAGGGATGTCTCTTGGAAAGGTGGTTTGAAAGGGAATTTGAACGAAATATATCATAAATCCCTTGACGGTGGAAAGGACCCAAGGATCTTGAGTTATTCGCTTCCAATTTTGGGAAAAGAGTTTGAGTCTGCCTCCCACCTTTAAGGGGATAGAAGGGGGAGGGGGTAGGGTTGGAGGACTTACTTGGTGGATTGGAGTTGAATGAAGCACGAGGTCTTGATCCTCTCGAGCGTTTTCCTCTTCCACGTTGGGAATAGAAGGCAGGGGTGTTGAATTGTTGATAATCCCGTCCGAAGCCACGGGTTCTCTGATAGGGCCTCTGGTTAAATCGGCTGGAAGAAAGGCCCCTTCTTCCGGCCCTTCCAAAAAGGTTACTATTAAAGACCCTTTTTATGTTTTGTTGGGCCTCATCAAGGGCTGTAAAAGTAGAAACGTATTTTCCAAGGGACTTGATGAGCTCTTCTCCGAAAAGGAGGCCTTTAGGATTGGAAGATGACTGCCATATTGGAAAGTTTGGGGTCGAGCTTGTATAGAATTAGTCTACGCCTTTCGGCATTAATGTTCGCGTTCGCGTTGCCCAAGAGTATTAGGGCTCTTTGGCTCCATCCTCTGATAAGATTGGTATTAAGAGGCGTACCATGGAGGTGGCATTTTTCTGCAGAGTCAAGGATCCTAGTAAGGGGGCCAAGCACATCTAAAGGACGGTCTTGGCCGCCCTTGAATGATTTTTCTAACCCTTTTCTAGGATCACGCCCGAGCTTAAAAAGACATTTAATAAGCTCAGGGTCCAGATTGGGGGTTTGACAGGTCTTTTCTTCAATAGAAGGCCTTGAACATTCTGCTCTAAGGATATTTCTAGTCTCCCTTTCTAGAGGATAACGAATTCACTTTTTAATACATTTTGAAACATGATCCTGTGGGGACCATTGAGAAGTTCTAGGATGCTTTAAGTTTAGGGGAGAAAACATCTCTTCCCCTAAGGGGTCTAGAATATTATCTTTTGAGGATGTAGGGAGCTCATCCTCTGTGCCAAAGAGGCCAACATCTTCATCGTCTAGATCTAGGATGTACTCGTCAGGTACATCTGAATTATCATCATTGAAGTTAGAGGGGACATTTCCCATGACACATTGAGCACTATGAGATAACGTGCTGCTAAGGGCATCCGAATTACTTTGGCCGCGATGGGCGCCCATAGATGATGTGCTGCTAGGGACACCCTTCGGGATGGAGGTCCGAGGACCTCCAATTAGGTTTGAGGTGCTAAGACCTCCCATATCTGAAGAGGTGCTAGTACCTCCAGTGCTCACGGGGGTAGTACATTCAATATTATTACATTTCTTACCTTGTAGCTCATCATAAGCAGGGAGTTCATTAAATTTGTCCTCTTGAGAAGGGAGAGGTCTTTTGTGGGGCATGACCTAACCAAGGGTCTCTAACATACATGACCTCATTTCCCTTTAGAGTAGTAATCTAAAACTCTCCTTATCAAAATTGGGAAGAGTGCTAGCCTGCTCTGAATCAGAGTCAGACATCTGCTCCATCTCTCTCTTTTTTTATTTTTTATTTATAATTATATTTAGATTTAAATTGTAGGTGAGACTTTTTTATTTTTTATATATTAATATGTAGATTCGAATTGTAGGTGATCTTCCCCCTTCTGTTTCTCTCTTTTTTTAATTTTTAATTTTTAATTTTGCAAGATTAGCAAAATATATATAAAACAAACTAATGGCCAGGCTTCGTACTAAAGGGTATCTCTCATCGAGGCTCGGAAAAGAAAAACAGCTGATCGTCAACTGACGACCGCAAGGAAGACGAGGAAAGACCCATGGCAAGGTAGGCACGAAGCGTGCCTGCTGCCAAGGTGAATTCCTCTAATCCCGGCTGCTACACGTCTTAGGACGCGTCTAAGCGGAAGGCGTGTCGGCAAGTGAAAGGGTCTGCCGCAGTACACACATCGTGGCAGACCCGATGTAATAAAATGCGCAGGCAATACCGGGGAACTGCCGTCAGTAAGGAGTCGGCGTTTGCACAAGCAGGGAGCGAGGAGAAGACTCGCGCCTCGCTCGCACCCAAAAGGTAAACTGACACCTGCAGCGTGAGCTGGGAAGTTAAAGCTTACACTCGCCAGCGCGTGGAGAGGGGCGGCAAAGTTACGCTAACATTAAAGTACATCAAGGAAACTTACCTATCAGCTGAAAGGGAAGAGTATTAGTATTACCCAAAGTATGAAAACACATAAAGTGAAAAGGATGAATACAAGAGGGAGATCTACATAAATTGCAGATCGGTGGGGAGAGGGGAAGGGGATGAGGGTGGGGATTAGGCTACCAACAACCATTAACAGTCAGAATAGCGAAATTTCATTACGAGAAGTCGCATTTAAAAGAGGCAGATTATTGTCATGTCATACCACTTACCTTGTTTCAATGTTCTTTCTGGAACCTTTGTATTATGACACATGCGGCTGCTTGGAGACTGCAATAAAAGACTTTGCATAATGTAGCCTCTGTTCTTGTAATGAAATCTCTGGAAGGGCAGTACAGCTTTTCAAAGACTCGTTCCAGCAATAGAATTTGTTTTTTAAAAACTGTAGTACCGTGGCTAAGAGATACAGTCATCACATGCAACTCAGGAAACCATTGGTTGTGCCTTGAATAAAACATAATTAATAATAAATAAAAGTATTTTCTTAATATAATTTGATATAAAACCCACTTATGCCTTTTAGCATAATTCTTACGTTTCGAGTTGGTTTCAATGCTACTACTTGTGAGCTCCCAGCACAAACATTAAGACAACAACTGTCAAACAACAATTCAAAGTATGAAAATAAAGAATTTGACAGCAAGCTACTGATTGTTGGTGTCCAATCATTCTTACCAGAATCTGCCTTCTTATGGTTGCTTCTGTCGGCTCAGCTCCCTCGCACTTGCACAGCAGCTTACAGGCAACATGACGCACTGCAAAACAAACAGCCCATGCTCATTCAAGTGTTGCACAGTTTGTGCGTGAGCTCGCAGTCAGCTGGGCCACACTTCAGTACCGGTGGAGCACTGAAAGGCTATAACAGTATAACAGTAGACATACATACAGAACAGTTACTTTGCCTGTATGCGGCTAGCTAACTTGGAAAGTGGCGTGCGCTTCAACAGAATCTGACTGAGCAAGGGAGTTCTCTTAGCTTTGGAGGTTTCGGGAGCTGGGGGTGGTCACTTACTTGGTACTGCACCTCACCTCTTCATCTTCACCACTCTATATTTTACTCAAAGTCAAAGTCAAAAAAACTTTATTTCAATGTTCATAGTAACATCCAAAAAAGCACATTTCAGTAAACTTACATTAACACATAAAATCCAGATATTGTTAAAAACGACATAAAATAGAGGATCACAAGCAGAATATACAATAATTTTTTTTTAGATATAAATAATTATATTAGTTAAAATATTTCTCTCAGCAACACAGTTACCCCTCCATGCTTTTCCTAAATTTAATTGCAAGTTTTAAAAAGATACATACAAATAAAGTGCAATCACAGCTTAAAAGTTGGAGGTAATAAAGTGCTGGTCTGATTTGTGCAAAATTCATTTTTTTTGAGGCATGGTTTTAAATATAGCTTCCGTGGTACAAGATAGAAGGGACAGATGAATAAAAAGTGTGCCAGATCATGCGGAGACTTTTCGTCGCAGCCGCAAGCTGGCAACACTTGGCCTCGATGGGCCCCCTCGGTACGGCCAATAATAGGTGGAATAAATCTAGGCGAAACCTCTTGAGCAGAAAGCGATCATAACCTGACAGGGGCCATGACAGGTACGGTTCCATGCGCAGAGAAGTTTTTAATAGCACATGTTTCCGGACGCTGTCTTTCTTTAGTTCGACCTCCTCCCGAGCTAAGTACCTGGATGCAATGAAGGTCTTCTTCACAAAAATAACATCAGATTTAGTGATAAGCTCTGGGGTTGCAAAAAGATCGGGACGCCCTAGTTCAGAAAAACATTTACTGATATATTTAATCCAGGGGACTTTGTACCTGTTTTCCCATGTTAGTGCTTCTTTCAGGATTTGTTGGGTAAGGGGTATGGAATATGCTACTTACCAGTATGCATCTGTTCTTGGCATAGAGGGCTGCAGAGTGGTACATTATGAATAGATCGCCATCTGGTGTTGGGCTCGGATGATTGCACTTTGTTTTTCTCTTGGAGAGTCTTTTGTATCTTGGTGACTCCTCCCTTAGTTGGTAGTGCGCATGGGCATCGGCTCCATCCTTAGATTGTTTTGCCATAGTAGGGTTAGATGGAGTAGTATATTAGAATACAGATAAGAGTGCCCATGTAAGTGTATCTAAATAAGATAATGTTGGAACAGACACAGGTTTCCGGGGAGGCTGGGAGGGCATGTACCACTCTGCAGCCCTCTATGCCAAGAACAGATGCATACTGGTAAGTAGCATATTCCGTTCGAGGCATATGGGCTGCAGATGGTACATTATGAATAGACTATACAGCAGTTCTCTCCCTAGCGGTGGTCGCCCGTGTCTGTTGCAACTGTCTGAAACAATGTTTTTAATACTGCTTGTCCCACTCTAGCTTGTTGTGTTGAGTGCACATCTACACAATAGTGCTTTGTGAAGGTGTGCGGTGTAACCCAGGTAGCTGCTTTGCATATGTCATCTAGTGGAATGTTTCCCAGAAATGCCATAGATGCTCCTAGTTTACGTGTAGAGTGAGCTCTAGGAGGAACAGTTAATGTTCTCTTTGCCTTTAAGTAGCATATTTGAATGCATTTTACAATCCATCTAGCAATGCCCGCTTTGGAGATGGGATTGCCTTTATGTGTGGGAGAAAACGCAACAAATAGCTGTTTTGTCTTTCTGAAAGTTTGTGTTCTTTCTATATAGTACAATATGGCCCTTCTAACATCCAGTGTATGTAGGGCTCTTTCCGCTACTGTTTGTGGTTTTGGAAAGAAAACCGGTAATTCCACTGACTGATTGATGTGGAATGCTGAAATAACCTTCGGTAAGAATTTTGGGTTTGTTCTAAGAACCACTTTATTTTGGTGTAGCTGCATAAATGGTTCTTGAATCGTAAAAGCCTGCAGTTCACTTACTCTTCTAAGTGACGTGATAGCTATGAGGAAGGCTACCTTCCATGTGAGGAATTGTATTTCACACCTATGCATAGGTTCAAAGGGTGGCCCCATTAGTCTGGTAAGCACTATGTTGAGATTCCAGACTGGGGAAGGTGGTCTTCTTGGTGGAATGACTCTCTTGAGTCCTTCCATGAAAGCTTTAATTGCTGGTACTTTAAACAGTGACAGGTGTTGCCTGTTTTGTAGGTACGCCGCTATGGCTGCTAGATGAACCCTGATAGAGGTATATGCTAGGTTACATTGCTGTAAGTGTAATAAATAGCAAATGATTTGTTTAGTGGATGCGTCCAGAGGGTTGATGTGCTTACTGTTACAGTGTATAGCAAACCTCTTCCATTTTGCTGCGTAGCATGCTCTGGTGGTAGGACGTCTTGCCTGCTTAATGATTTCCATGCATTCTGGTGGTAAATCTAAATACCCAAACTCTATGACCTCAGGAGCCAGATCGCTAGGTTCAGTTGTTTGGGATCTGGGTGCATTATTTCTCCATGGTTCTGTGTGAGATGCATGGGTAATAACCTTAGCTTTTGATGTGGTACTTGTGAGAGTTGTAGCAGCGTGGTGAACCACGGCTGTCTTGCCCACGTGGGTGCCACTAGTATCATTGTCATTGAGTGTTGCTGCAGTTTTCTCACCAGTAATGGAATTAGTGGTAGAGGAGGGAACGCGTAAGCAAATTTGTTGGACCAATTTATCCACAGTGCATTGCCCTGGGACCTTTGGTGTGGGTACCTGGATGCGAATTGCTTGCATTTTGCGTTCTGGTGATTTGCAAACAGATCTATCTCTGGTTGCCCCCATTTTTGGAAGAATGGCTGTAGTATTTGATCGTGCAGCTCCCACTCGTGAACTTGTTCTGACTGTCTGCTTAGGATGTCTGCTATTTGATTTTGAATTCCTGGTAGGTGTTTCGCTAACAGGTAGATCTTTTGAGGAATGGCCCATCTCCATATGTCCTGTGCTAGTTTGGACAGTTGGAGAGAGTGTGTCCCCCCCTGTTTTTGAATATAATACATTGCAGTCATGTTGTCTGTTCTGATCAGGACTGCCTTGTTTGTTACTTGCATTTGGAAAGCTTTTAGTGCTAGAAATATTGCTAAGAGTTCTAGGTAGTTGATGTGCAGTTTCTTTTGCTGCGCACTCCACTTCCCCTGTACTGTGTATTTGTCCATATGCGCTCCCCATCCGGAGAGCGATGCGTCCGCTGTTATTATTACTTGTGGAATTGGCTCTAGGAACGACCGTCCCTTGGAAATGTTTTCTGTGTTCCACCACTTCAGAGAGCGATACGTCCGGTCGTTTACCAACACCAGATCTGTAATCTGACCTTGAGCCTGATTCCACTGTGTCGCTAGACACTCTTGTAGTGGACGCATTTGTAGTCTGGCATGTGGTATTAGCAGTATGCAAGAGGACATCATGCCTAATAGTTGCATAAACACTCGTGCTGGTAGTGAGTGTTGTGGTTGAAATCTTTGTATTAACCCGACCATTGTCTGTACTCTGATTGGGTTGGGGTATGCTATTGCCTTTTCTGTGTCTACTGTAGCCCCCAGGTATTGCTGGATCTGGTTTGGTTGCAGGTGTGATTTTTTGTAGTTCACCGTAAACCCTAGGTGGTGCAGCAATTGAATTGTCTTCTGTGTGTTGCGAAGACATTCTTCCTTTGATTTGGCCTTTATTAGCCAATCGTCCAAGTATGGGAAGACATGTATTTGTTGTCTTCTTAGGTGTGCTGCCACCACCGCTAGGCATTTTGTGAAAACTCTCGGTGCTGTTGTGACACCGAACGGAAGGACTTTGAACTGGTAGTGTTGTCCTTCTAACACAAACCTTAGGTATTTTCTGTGGGCTTTGTGAATTGGGATATGAAAGTAAGCGTCTTTTAGATCCAGTGTAGAAAGAAAGTCCCCTTTCTTCAGTAAAGGGAGTACTTGTTGGAGCGTGACCATGTGGAAATGCTCCGAATTTATGTAGGCATTGAGAGGTCTGAGGTCTAATATTGGTCGTAGGGACCCGTCCTTTTTGGGGATCAGGAAGTATAGAGAGTATACCCCTGTTCCTTGTTGATCCTTTGGGACCTTCTCTATTGCATGCTTTTGTAGAAGTGCTAACACTTCTTCTCTTAACAATGTTAGATGATCCTGACTCATTGGACGCTGCTTGGGAGGGATGTTTGGTGGGGTAGCTGTGAGTTCTAGGCAATAACCATGTTGTATAATTTGTCTCACCCACTTGTCTGACGTGATGTTCTCCCAGACAGGTAGGAACTGTGATAGACGTCCCCCGACCGGTGTTGTGTGGTCTGGGGGGAGTTCTATGAAGTCACTGTTTTGGTGTTGAGGCGTTGCGGTTGTTATTATTTCCGCGTCCTCTACCCTTATTGTTGTTACCTCTGTAATTACCTCTTGAATTACCTCTGGGTGATGTTGTTGTGAAAGATGTGGATTGTTTTTTGAGCCCCCTCTATAGGTGGATCTACGAAAGGAACCTCTGTGTGTTGGCTGTTGCAATGCTCCCATTGACTTAGCCGTTTCCGTATCTTTCTTCATCTTTTCTAATGTCTCGTCTGCACTTGAACCAAACAATGTCTTTTGATCAAATGGTTTGTTCAGTAGGGCTGTTTGTACTTCTTGTTTGAATCCTGAGATTCTAAGCCATGCGTGCCTTCTTAGCATGACGCTAGTGTTAATAGACCTTGCTGCAGTGTCTGCTGCGTCTAATGCACACTTAATGGAAGTATTTGTTATTATTTTACCTTCCTGTATTAATTGTTCTGCCTTCTTCTGATGTTCTTTTGGAAGATGTGTGAGAAGTTTCTCTAACTCATCGTAATGTGCCCTGTCATAACGTGCGAGTAGTGCCTGTGTATTGGCTATACGCCAGCTATTCGCTGCCTGTGATGCTACTCTTTTGCCTGATGCATCTATTAACTTCGACTCTTTATCTGGTGGAGGAGCCTCTCCTGTAGATAATGAGTTTGCTCTTTTACGAGCGTTTGAGACCACCAGCGAATCTAGAGGTACATGCCCTCTAATAAATATTGGGTCCTTTGGAGCCGCTTCGTATTTTTTATCGATTCTTGGGTTTAACACCCTGGCTCTCACTGGGTTTTCGAATATTTCCTCTGTGTGAGTGAGAAGACCCTTCAGCATAGGAAGAGTACCTGATGATCTCTGTGCACTAGGTAGAGTCTCTAACAAGAAATCCTCTATCTGAGGTTCTGTGTGCATATCTAATTTGTGATATTTTGCTGCCCTATTAATGAGCTGCACAAAACCTGTGTTATCATCAGGTGGTGAAGGCTTTGAGGGATATAGCTCTGGGTCGTTGTCCTCATCTGACCCTACATCGTAATTCTCCCATGGATCTTCCTCATCTGGGATAGATTCGTCATCCCATTGAGGTTCTCCCTCCCCTGTATCACTGTCTACCTCTGACTGAGGTGTAGCTGGTCTTGGTGTGGAGGGTGTAGGAATATGTGGCCTATTGCGAGGAATAGGAGAAGAGGGTGTGTCTCTAGGACGAGGAGAAGCAGGAGGAGTTATGTTCGGCCCCATTGTTCTCTTTTTTGAAGGAAGAGGTTTGTCTTCTGACTGTTCCCTCTTTCTCTTCTTCGTGACCACTTTCCCTGTTTGCGGGTCAATAAACAAGATCTTTTGTTTGGGATCTGTTTGTTGCTCTTGAATCGGTACCGAAGGTCCTGGTTCCGAGAGCTGTTTTTGTTTGTGATCTTCAGATCTTGCTGTTTTCGACACCGAATGTCTGCTCGATTCCGACTTTTTGGGTATCGAGTGTCTTTTGGGCGATAAATCATATTTCTTTTTCGACATGGAATGTTTCGATACCGAGCTCTCCTTTGTATGTAGCCTCGGTGCCGAAGTCGATGTCGCCCTTTTCTCGGATCCGACGTGGTGGGATTCCGAGTGTTTCGGTTTCAGTTTCGGTTTCGTTGCCGGGCCCGAGGGCGGGGCGTCGGAAACTTTTTTCAGCGGTTTGACCGGGCCCGAGGGCGGGGTCGTTACCGCACGGGGTCGGTTTTTCGGTAAGGGGACGTCGTCACTCACGGTTTGTTGCTCGAAGAGTTCTTCAACCTCCGACTGTTCCCCTTCCGACCCCGACTGGTCCTCTTCTTCCTCGATTTGTTCGTCTCCGAACAGCTCCGGGATTGCCTCCGCCTGCATTCTGGAAGCCTCGTGTCTTCGAGCTCGACGATTTCTGATCGTTAGCTTGGAGGAGAATGCTGCGCAGGCTTCGCAGTCCCTGGATTCGTGTTCAGGCGATAGACAGAGGTTGCACACCTCGTGTAGGTCCTTGTGTGGGAACTTAGCACCACACGATGGACATTTTTTGAATGGAGTCCTTTCCATGGACTCCGGGCTTGACTGCGTCGAGAAAGGTCTTCTGTTCTTCGACGTAGATCCAAGTTTTTCTCTTCTATTTTAAATTTGTAACGCGTCGGAATGGAAAGGAACGCGTTCGATAACAATACCGTCGAATTGGAACGGGAATACGCGCCGAAAAATCACTTTTTTCTGAAGTTGATCTGGAGCGTCTCGATCTTCATCCGAACCCGATGGCGGAAAAAAACAATCTAAGGATGGAGCCGATGCCCATGCGCACTACCAACTAAGGGAGGAGTCACCAAGATACAAAAGACTCTCCAAGAGAAAAACAAAGTGCAATCATCCGAGCCCAACACCAGATGGCGATCTATTCATAATGTACCATCTGCAGCCCATATGCCTCGAACATCAGTATTTATCCAACAGTTTAGCCAACAAAGTAAGGGGTTTACGGCTATCCTAGCGCACAAATAGGGCATGCCCAGCTCTTCATGGGCAAAAAAGTTTGCTGTTCCCCTCGGAACCCTCAAGACCCGTTTTAAAAAACTATTTTCTGCAACCTCCAGGCCTCTAGAGGAGGTGTACCCCCATAGCTCACTTCCATAGCATGCAATAGCAGTGCTCTTAGCTTGATAAAGTTGGAGCAATGCGGCCACCGGACTATTACCCATTTTTCTTGCGAAGTCAAGTATTGCTGCATTGGCTCTGGTTACCTCTCCCATTTTCCTCTGTACTGCGGGTCCCCAATTTAGAAGGTGGTCAAAAAGGACACCGAGGTAGGAGAATGTTTTGGCTACAGGAATTTTTTCCCCATTAACATTAAATGAGTTTGGCTTTTTTTTCCCTAGGCCTACCTTCATGACATAAGATTTTGAGTTGTTGATACTCAAGTCCCGGGACTTCATAAAAACATGGAAAGAATTTAGCAGGGCTTGTAGGCCTGTTGCAGTCCTAGATATCAGGACTGCGTCGTCCGCATGGAGCAGAACCGGCAGGCCTTTCCGGCCGACATAGGGGTAATCCACTCCTGTACTTAAGAGATGCTCTTCTAGATCATTGATGCATAGGTTGAAGAGGAATGGGGCTAGAATACACCCTTGGCGGACGCCCGGACGTATTCCAAAATCCCTTGTTACTTTTAAGTCTTGTGTATATCTGACATTTGCTCTTGTGTCAGAGTGCATGTCGGCTAGTAAGTTAATCAGGTTCTGCTCTACACCCATTTTTGCCATGGCATCCCATAGCCTACCTCGGTCTACACAGTCGAAAGCCGACGATAGGTCCATGAATGCCATATGAATTGTACCTTGTCGGGCCATGGTGTATTTTCCTATGATCATGTACAGGTTCAAGCACTGGGTAACCGTTGAGTGTCCAGGCCTGAAGCCGTATTGAATTGGAGAGATTACATTATTTTCATCTGCCCATGCTACTAACCTGTTTAAAATTGCACCCCCCACTACTTTTACTACAGAGTTAATTAAAGATATTGGTCTGTAGCAGAGTGGGCTACTGCGGTCTCCTTTTTTAAATACGGGTACTATGGTGGAAATCCCCCACGACTTTGGGCAACCAGAAGCAGCTGCTGCATTAACTACAGCGGTAAGAACAGGGGCCCATAGTGATGGACAAGATTTAAAAAGATCTGGGGGAAGGCCGTCAGGCCCTGGGGCCTTATTACAGGTTAGGCCTTGAATTCCTTTTTCAACCTCATTAATTGAAAAGTGCAAAAGATTCTCCATAGGAGTGATAGAGTTATACTCAGCTTGTGGCTCGTTGCTTTTAAAAATAGTACTGAAATGGGTGACCCACTCTTCCTCTGGGATATTTGTGCCAGAAACAGTGTTACTTGGATGATCAAACAGAGGTTTATTGATGATTTCCCAGAACTTGGCACTGTTACCCAAAATTTTAGGATCTAAAAGGGACTCCCAAGTGCTTGCCTTTACCTCTTTTTTCCGTGTCGCAAGGGATTTATTATAGTTGGCACGCATAGCCTTGATACGTGCCGAGTCTCTGGGTCTAGCTTTTAGGGCCGTCTTAAGGTCTCGGCTGGCTTTAGAGCAGGAGTGGTCAAACCATTTTGGGTTATTGCCAGCATGCCCATTTGCTGGCACCATCAACAAGGACCCTACTGTTGCTACGACCGCCTCATATGCAGACAAAGTTTGTCCAGGAGATGATGTAGATGACACATAGATTGAAAGTTCGGAGCTACATAGATTATTGATTGAGGTATAAAATTATCACAATTCACCATTGTCCATTTCAGGCGGCGCTTTCCATTTGTGCACTTTATGGTTCCCCGGCCTTCACAGCGCTTTCGCAGGTCAAAGATGCCTCCACCCAGTTTGATGGTGATGGGGTTATGATCACTATGGACGTTCATTTGGATGCGAAAATCTGAGGCAAAGTTGGCAAGGTCCGTAGATAATAGGATATGGTCTATATATGATCCGTTTGAATTACCTTTATATGTGGGAACATGGAAAAGTGTGTGCTCCGCCGTCTCAGACATAGTTGCAACTAAGTTGTTTTCATTCATCAAGTTGTTAAGTTGAGTTCCACGCCGAGAATGGTCAAAGTGAAAGCCTTTCATGCTATTACACCCTAGATATCCCATGGGCGTCACTCCTAGATTCCCACAGGGATGGGTATTAAAATCACCAGCAATCAGCAATTTGCTTGACAAGTTCCCCACATTATCTCTCAGAAAGTCACACAGCTGCAGTAAATTACATTCTCCATATTGGTTTACTACATTATAAAAATTGATCAGGGTCAAGGTATGTTTACCCCTCTTTAGCTCTAGGACTTGGATATTCCTATTGCCTGAGTGACGGGTGTTTTTATGACAGATAAGAGCCAAATTTATGTAAATTGCCAGACCCCCCTTTGCTCTTCCACTGCTCGAAGGTTCGGCTGGGGTGAGGAAGCTTTGGTATCCCTCGATGTGAACATATTTTTTTTCTGCCAGCCATGTTTCTTGGAGGCATATCACTGCGTATTGTTTGACAAAAGACAGCCAAGTAGGATCGCAAGCTTTATCGGCCAAGCCTGCCGTGTTCCAGGAGACCAGGCTTGTGCTGCATGATGGTGTTGTGTCTGCATCTGTCGCTATATCTATATTTACATTGTTAGAGATATTTAGGTCAATAAACTCTGTTCGTGTAACTACCTGTTCTTCCATAGTGTTGTGGTTATGTTCTATATTGGTTAGGTCGCGGCTAAAGGCCTCTAAACAGTCTGTGGACGAACTTGACCGATTTTGTAGAAGCGTACTCTCTGGTGAGGTTCTTGTTTCTGGGCCCATCTGGTCAATTAATATTAATTTCTCAGTAATGGTAAGTTCATTCAGGCCCTTTGTATCAGCGTCTTTGTCAGGTGTTATATCATAGTTTACGTTATGTACAGGGGGGATTTGCGTTACAGGTAGTCAGTCGACCCCCTCCAGGCCACACTGTTCATAGAAGGCATTAAACCTGTTTGAAATAGGAACATTGTACTGATTATTCAGGTAGGTTGAATAGGGATATTTGTGTTGGGGTACTTGGTATGATCCTTCCCTCTTCTCTGGGTACCTTGCAAGGTGATTTATGGTTCTATAATCCCTGGGTATGGCCCGACCTGTATATAATAGGTCGTCTGGGGTGTAGTGGCCATAATTACCTATAGTATCACAGTTTTGGTGTTGGTTAGTGAGGGTATAAGGTCTCCCCTGTTCCGGTAGAAGATGTATATGCATGTTATTTGACCCGGGACCGTTTGAGGGATAGAAGTAGCTGAGGTCCATAGTACGAATCAGACTATTAGTAGGGCCATCCCTCCATCTGCTAATATGACTTGCCACGCAAATGTCTCTAAAGGTTACAATAATGCACTCGCCCTCAGTAGACCTAAATCTATGACCCACCCAATCTACCCTCCTGACATGGGATATTTGTCCATTGAAATGTGAAGGAAGCGGCCTGTGTGTATTTAGCCAATGGCTCACTTTATTTTTTAGTTCCCCGTATGTTTCTGTTTTCCCCTCACCCAGTTTCGGGACACCTATCATTACTATTGTGTAGGGGTGAGACTCAGGGGGAAGGTTGATGTGGATTGGCTTTTTAGCTGGTATCCAGTTTGGTTTTCAAGGTGGTCATTTGTGGGCATATTTTGGGATACTGTGGGCCTTAGAGGTCTGGGCTGGTCGTTTTGTTTGTCAGTACATAGACCCTCTGCCGCCCATTCGCTCTCATCATTTTCGGTTGGAGGGGACTCAGAAGCTATATTGGGGTGTAGAACTACTACTGGTGCAGTGTTTTCGCGAGCGCTGCAGTTTTTGTTTGAGACATTTGGGGCTAATGCTGCAGATAGAGGGGGTAGTGTCTGTTTGATGTTGCCGTTGTGAGGTGGGTTCTTCGATCGTACGTCCTTATTATTAGTCGGTTTTGATGGACATTTAACCAACGTGGGGTTCTCTTTTGATGGCGGTGATCTAAGTATTTTTAACATTGTTGCAGTGTTTTTGTTTTGTGTAACTTCAAATTTCTCAATGATTTCCTCCAGCTTAATAATTCTTTCTCGTATAGGCAACAGGAGGGACCTTATTAGGTGTTCCAGTTGGGTCAAAAGTGTATTATCACTTAGAGTTAATAAATCAGTCTGGCATGTCTGGTCTATGCTAACTATTATGTTTTCTGCCTGTGGCTCTTTTGGCTGTTGGAATGCCATCAGACTAGATGGTAGTGGGGTTTGGTGGTTAGGTATATTACTTATCAGTTTGGTCGATCTGAAATTGGACCAAACGTCCTTCGCTAAGAGCTTGTGTTTGCAAAGGGGTCGGGAGATTAGCCTCACGTTTGATTTTAATTTTTTCCTATTCCGCCTTTTGGGCTTAGTTGTCGGGCTGCCTTTATCGCGGGCGGAAGTATTTATAGGTGGTGGTCTCCCCGAGTATTCCTCACGTGGTAAAACTAAAGATATAGCTCTAGAAGGAGGATGAGGGCCCGAATTGTCCTGTGGGCTACAAGTCGGCAGCGGACTGCTTTCCCTGCTGTTACAAATTATTGATGTACTTGTATCTGGTAATGAGGTTTCTCTGACTTGAGTGTTAGGCAACCCTGTAAAGGATTGCATTAAAAGTGATTCCTGGGAATTTATAGTGATGTCAGAGGTATTAATGGTGGTGGTGTTATGTAGTGAAAGATTAGGAAAACACAGATTAGGAGTTAGCGAAAGACGTCTCTCTGTATTTTGAATAGCGTCTGCCACAACGCCTATAGTTTTCTGCAGCATTATGTCAATAGCAGTGAGAGTAGGAAGAGGTGTAGTAGGGGCCACTTTATTCCTAGTGGAGGATCTTGTGGCGATAGGTGTTTTTTTGACTTTCATCATGTTATTGGTAATTGCCGTTAATTATTAAATTTGTCTGCTTTGATACAGTTGCCTCTACTTAAATTCATAAAAATTAATCAAAATTAAAATACCACTGTGCATTCAACCAAGAAGAGAGGTATTTGTTTTTAGTGTACAGTCACCATGTGCCGTAGTTCACGTAGCTGGCTGAAAGGGGGTTGGCCCGTCCCGTCCTCCTTGGGCCTCTGAGGGCCACAGAGGGCCCGCCCTTTGCCCGGGCTTAGCCCCGGGTACTCCCGCGCGCTCCCGCGATGCGGGGGTGACGCGAGCTTTATGCGCCACCTGGCGCGATCTTCGTTGCGTCTCCCGCCGCTGTGCAGGGCGGGAAACGTAGTCCAGAGCCCCCCTTCGTTCGGCGGCCGCTATCGATGTCGGTTGCGGCGGCGGGAGGGGGACAGAGGCAGGCACCAGGCTCCGCGGGAAAAGTGTCAGGCTGTTGTGAGTTGGCAGGTCCTGGGATTATCAGCAAAGGATTACGGCGTCACCCGCTCCACCGGGGTGACGCGAGCTTTATGCGCCGCCTAGCGCGATCTTCGTTGCGTCTCCCGCCGCTGTGCAGGGCGGGAAACGTAGTCCAGAGCCCCCCTCTGCTCGGCGGCCGCTATCGATGTCGGTTG
This sequence comes from Lissotriton vulgaris, assembly GCF_964263255.1. NCBI lineage: Eukaryota > Metazoa > Chordata > Amphibia > Caudata > Salamandridae > Lissotriton > Lissotriton vulgaris. The sequence continues at coordinate 56,834,913 of NC_141691.1, read as the reverse complement.
GGGCGGCAGGAGGGGGACAGAGGCAGGCACCAGGCTTTGCGGGAAAAGTGTCAGGCTGTTGTGAGTTGGCAGGTCCTGGGATTATCAGCAAAGGATTACAGCGTCACCCGCTCCACCGGGGTGACGCGAGCTTTATGCGCCGCCTGGAGCGATCTTCGTTGCGTCTCCCGCCGCTGTGCAGGGTGGGAAACGTAGTCCAGAGCCCCCCTCCGCTCGGCGGCCGCTATCGATGTCGGTTGCGGCGGCGGGAGGGGGACAGAGGCAGGCACCAGGCTCTGCGGGAAAAGTGTCAGGCTGTTGTAAATTGGCAGGTCCTGGGATTATCAGCAAAGGATTACGGATGGATTTTACTCCATCTCTACCTATCTCTAAATCTTCATGAGCCTCCTGCTCATTGTTTCAACTATCTTCACGTGACCAACACTATGTCTTTCACCTCTCTCCCAATACAGCTCTCTACTCCATATTCTCTATCTCTGTCATCTCTCCCATTCCCAGGATTTACCTCCCTTTACCCTCTCTCTTCATCTTTCCTTTCTCTGTACCTCAGCTCTTTCTCCCCACCTCCTTCTCTATTTCAACTTACCCTCTCAACCTCATCTCTATTTCTTTTGCTCTCACTGTACCGTACAATTCTTAGTTGCCTGTTCCACCTAATTTACGCTCTCACCTCTTTCCCTGCTACACCTGTCTCTCTCCTTCATCTCTTTTCTCTCTACACCTCCTCTATTTCTGCCTTTTAGAACCCCTCTCTGATTTTCTCTATCCCTCACTTCTCTCTAGACCTGGCCGCTCTTTCTATCTTACCATTCTCTGTACTTTGAATCTTTATACTTGTACTCCTGTTTTCATTTTGTAGCCGTCTGTTTTTCCCCTGTGCCCCTGCGGCCCCTCTCACCTTGCTGCTTCCCGCCTTCCTGCATCCCAGCTGCCCTTTCCTTCCCCTATTAAAATGTCGACCACTGCGCACCAAAGGGATGCCCGTCCGTGCCCGTCCGCCACCCGACCACGACCAGCGCCAGGGACCCTGGATCTGCGGCCATCCACAGCTACAACTCAGCCGACCTCCTCGCAATCAACAACGGAAGAAACAACAACTTCCAGCAGTCAACGACAAATGCGACACACAGCCAGTTCTTCTGTCACCACTGCTGCAAATCCTTCACCACATCCCCCGCCGCCAACACCACCGACACCCTAAAGTACATCCTCCTCAAAGTCTGCTCCATGCACAGGCACGCCGTAGAGATCTGGAACCTCCTGGACTCCATCTCACCTGACGTCGCCTTTTTTACAGAAACCTGGACCAACGCCTCCTCCTCCCTAGACATCGCCCTCGTCATCCCTGAAGGATACAAGATCCAGAGGAAGGACAGCACCAACCACCCGGGAGGAGGACTCGCCATCGCACACAAAAAGTCCCTCCACCTCAAGCGACACCTTCCCCCCTGCCTAACACCTGCACTTCCAGGTCCTGACCAGCCCCAACTCCACACTCTGCAGCACCCTCGCCTACAGATCTCCCGGCCAGAGCCCTCTCCGCCGACACCATCACCGACTTCAACGCCCCCATGCCATTGCCTCTATGGACTACACACTCATCAGAGACCTCAACTTCCACCTCGACAACCCCAGCGACCCCAACTCCACCACCCTCCTGGGCAACCACGCTGACATCGGACTGAAAAAACTCATCACCACACCGACCCACAAGGCAGGATACACCCTCGACCCCATCTTCGCGGGAGGAAACAACATTCACTTCGGCCACACCACACAGCCCCCAGGACTGACCACCACTGTGTACACTTCCTCATCGACAAACCTAAACCGCTCAATCCTGCTCTACACCCGCCACGAAGGACCTGGAACAGAATCACTGAGGAGCAGCTAAACTCCTTCCTCAACCGCAAAACCCCACCACTGCAACCGACGCCAACCTCGCAGCCAGCGAATTTCTAACGTGGCTCTCCAACTGCGCAAACTCGACTGCTACGCAAGACATCTGAAAACCACGACACCTACAAAAACACCATGACGGAGTACCACCAACACATCAGAACCACCAAAAGAGCCTTCATCCACAACAAAATTCTCGCCAACTCCAGCAACTCCATGGAAGTCTTCATCGTCCTCCAGGAATCCACCAAGTCCCCAAGCTAAGCCACGGACACCACCCCTTCCCAGGACCTCTGCGACAAGCTCGGATCCTACATCCACCCAAAGATCAAAAACCTCTACGACACAAAACGACCAAACTCCTGACTCAGCAACCACCCCACACTTTGACAGCAACAGACAGCCCACCACATCTCCTCCTGGACTCCGGCCCCAACCAAAGAGACCGTCTCGAAAATGAAAGGCATCCACTCAGGGGCCTCAACAGACCCCTGCCCACCACACATCTACCTCAGGGTCTCCGCCGCCATCGCGCCAGAATTAAGACGCACCATCAACACCATCTTCAAGACTGGCACCGGCCCCATTGACTGGAAGCATGCAGAGGTCAGACCCCTGCTCAAGAAGCCCTCAGCATGCCCTATGGATCTCAAGAACTACCGGCCCGTCTCGCTCCTCCCCTTCACGGAAAAAGTCTCTGAGAAGACTGTCAACGCACAACTAACCAGGTTCCTCGAAGACAACGCCATTCTCAACCCCTCTCAATCCAGGTTCCGCAGCAACCACAGCACCGAGACCGCCCTACTCGCCTCCACAGACGACATCTGCACCATCCTCAACCAAGGTCACACCACAACCCTGATCCTACTCGACCTGTCGGCAGCATTCAACATCGACTCCCACCACACACTCGCCACCAGACTACACACCACCGGCATACAAGGAACCGCCCTGAACTGGATCTACTCGTTCATCACCGGCAGGAGCCAGAGGATCAGACTGCCACCCTTCATCTCCGAACACACGGAAATTCAACATCTACATGGCCCCCCTCGCCGCCATCATCAGGCAGCACAACCTCAGCATAGTGTCCTATGCAGACAACACCCAACTCATCCTCTCCCTCAACAAGGACCCCACCACCACCAGACACAGTTTCCAGGAAGGAATACAGAACGTCGCTTCCTGGATGAGAAACAGCTGCCTGAAGCTCAACTTGGAGAAGACAGAAGTTCTTGTCCTCAGAACCACCCGGTCAGCATGGAATAACACCTGGTGGCCCACTGCCCTCGGCCCCCCTCCCATCCCCACGGACCACGGCAGAAACCTCGGCATCGTACTCGACTCCTCCCTCTCCATGAACCAACAGGTCAACGTCGTCACCACCAGCTGCTTCAACACCCTCCTCATCCCCCGCAAGATTTTCAAATGGATCCCCCTGAGTCAAGGAAGACAGTCACCCACGCCCTCATAACCAGCAGACTTGTCTACAGAAACGCTCTCTACACTGGCATCAACAAGCCCCTACTTAGCAAGTTCCAGACGATACAGAACACCGCCACCAGACTCGTCCTTGGCCTCCCCCGACAAGAACACATCTGCCAACACCTACGGAATCTCCTTTAAAATACTCACCCATGCCTACAAATCCCTCCACAACACAGGACCCTAATACCTCAATGAGAGTATTGCCTTCCACGCACCCAAGAGAAACCTCCGATCCGCCAACCTCGCCGAAACCCTGCGCATATGCAGAGCCAGAACAGGGGGAGGAGCTTTCTCCTACATCGTGGCCAAGACCTGGAACTAGCTCCTGATCAACATCAGACGCACCTCCTCCCTGAATGCTTTCAGGAAGGCCCTCAATACCTGGCTCTTCGACTGAACGGAACTGCGGACCTCTCCATCCCTAGCGCCTTGAGACCCTCGCGGGTGAGTAGCACGCTTACAATTCCCTGATTGATTGATTGACATCCCTCTACCTCGCTCTCCATTTTGTACCTCTCTCTACCCAACTCCAAAACCTCACATATATAGCCATCTCTTTTTGTCCTATTCCTCTTTCCACCTCTGTATATTTTTTGACTAACTCACCTTTCGCTCTTTGCCTTAATTGTCTCCTTACTTCATCGATCTTGCTACCTCATCTATATTTCTACTACCTTTCTCCATCTACTTCACCTCTCTCACTCGGCTATACCATTCTCTTTACCTCTTAATCCGTCTTCTGTTTTCCACCTCTTACTATTTCTCTAACTCAATAGAGTAGAAGGTCACTGTCTAGCTAAAGAAGTGTACATATAGAAAGAGAAGAAGAAGGACAAGGAAGGAGAAAAAAATATATATCACATTTAATCCTACAAAAGGTGAAAATACTTTAGTAGTGCTTTGATTTTCACTGTGTAGGGAGAACGTTTTTTTTATAAGGGGATATATTTGGAATTACGAATATATGGAAATTTCAACGAAACATATGTTGTAATGTACTGGCCCACAAAACAGCCACACAGCCAACCTTACCCTGTCTTTCCTATGATGGGAAGAGCAGACTTAAAATACACTGTTTTTTTCTAAAATGCTACAGCAAGAACATTTTTTTTAAAGCAAACCCAAATGGATTTGCCCATACCCGTTCAAGCTTTCTTTTGATACTATTTGGCTTGCAGATGCCGGGCAGCTTTAGCTTTAGGCTGTTTTTTTTGTGCCGCACTTTCTGAAAGTTAAACTTATAATTCAATATTGTTTGGCATTACAAAGGCTGCAATTAGCTAAACATTCTAAGTAAATTAAGGTTGTTCCCTAACAGGCCCACGCAATCTTTCTTGCCTGTTGCTCCAAAAACCTTTAAGATGGCACTGCTTTTCTAAGAAGAAAAATGTATATACCAATGCCCCCTGCAGTGTCAGTCTTCCGCTAACATTTTCTACAACATTTAAGGGAAGTAGAATAACTTACACTTTGCTCGTTCTTCATTTGTGATAACTGGACCGATTCTTTTTGTCATTCCCCAGTTCCACAATTTAATTGCGCATTCTTCCACCTGCAAGTAGAAAAACATTTGATTATGATGTGTTCCTTATCACACATCAACTAATTAGTCAGATTCTATTAAATTGCTTTATGGCAATTATATATTATGTTACTGAGGGTAAAGTTTAATATGAAAACACGTTTATGGTAAAAGTCTGACTGCTTCTACAAGAGTTTCATGAATAGGGGAACGTTACATTCCTGCTCATATCATACACTGGTTTCTTAAAAAAAAAAAAACTGTTTGATTTACTTGAAACATTAGGAGGCTAGAACACAGGATTATTCTAACTTACATAGATACACATTAACACCATCAATCGTATCTCCTTCTAAACTGAAATTTTGATAATATTTGTTGTAACTGGCACTATCTGGTTGGCTGAGGCAAAGCGCTAGCCAGGCAGAACCTAACACTCCTGTCAGGTGTGGGTGATTACATTCACTGTGTAACCTGCGCTCACCCTTGGGTAGCTTGGCACTGACCAGTCAGGCTTATCACAGAGGCAATGTGTAAAGCACTAGCACAGCACTCACAATAAATATACTCAATGTCATAAAAGAGACTTAACATGTAATGTATGTAAATAACATTTGTATTCAACACACACAATAACCAACACAACATGAACATCATGTACTTCTGGGCATAAATCATACTTGGAAATATTACTAGTAGTACTAGGCCCAACCATGTTGAAATGGCATCAGTAGTATGCGCACTTGGAAAAGATCCTACTCTACCCACCCCCACAGCACCCTTATGCAGTGCAAAAGGTTGTCAAACCTACTCTCACCCTGGCAATTACTATAATTCAATACTACACAGTTATAGTGTGCCCCCAGGTCACAACAATATCAGAAATATGTACATACAAGGAATTATAATACTTTTTAGCAGCACTGTGGACCTAGGTCGCAGATGTAAAACCATTGTCATGCGTAGTGTTATTTTGGCAAGAAATCAACATGTAACGCAGCACCGCCGGCCAGTGTCAACAATCATAGGCGGTCAGCAGACTGTCATTCCCCACACACACTGCGGTGCAATGGATATCAGACACACACATCCGCACACAACAGTAATGCGGTGCAACTGATATCTGGCCGGTCAAGTGGTAAAACACTGAGACCCTGTGGCCCAAGCTTCCCTCCGTCCTCTAATTCACCTCAACTACCCTACACCCAGAGATTGGAGATAACCCTCCATCCCCCGGAGAATAGGCCGTACATGGCTGAAGTCACACTTAGTCAGGTTCCCGGAGAAGAAAGTCGGGATAGATAGCACTAATAATTAGGAGGCAGTTGTCAAATGGGGCATTTGGCTACCACTCGAGAAGTTCACCCACAGGATACAAAGGAGCAGGATGAGGGCAATAATCGGTCACTCAAAAGGGTTACACCAGGGGCCTTCCGGTACCAGCCCAGCTCTGCGACGCATCGAGGGTGGAGAAGGGGGGGTGGGGGGGGTCCACAGCCTTTTGACCCACTTCTGATTGTTCTCAGACGCGTCCCTACTACCCCGTCAATCACTCTCAATACCCAGGCCCAATCCGGGCAAAAGTACCTGGACACACAATGTCGTTGGGGCCCAGGTGAGGAGATGGCAATTGGTCCACCGTACTGAGGACCAAAAAGGAACAAGCAATTGTAGGAAAGTAGAATCTGCTTCATGGTTACCCCCAGCTTTTGCCTGATGTCAGTGTGTCTTTGACCTATTCTGACTGGTATACTGATAATCAGGACCCCAGTCAATGTACTTCTCCCCTAAATTGACCATGGTAAGTACATGTGTACATCCACAACTGGCTACTGGTGCAACCTTGTAAGTCCCTAGTATATGGTACTAAGGTACCTAAGGCACAGGTCCACCAGGGGTCTCCTATGGGCTGCAGCATGTATTGTGCCAGCCATGGGAGTCCACTTAAACTGTGACTACGGGACTGCCATTACAGCCTGTGTGAGTTGGTGCTTGCACTTCTCCTTAAAGAAATAAGTTTCCTTATATATGCGGTCACTGCACTTAAAACCTATACGTCACCCCTATGGCAAGCTCTTCAGTCCTGAGGGCAGGGTGCTTGGTTATGAATGCAAGGGTGCCCCTGCTTGAGCAGGACACACCTACAAACCCCAGAGTCGATTCTCCAGGCTTTGTGAGTTCCGGCAGCCATTTTAATACATATAGTGGACATCAGTCATTACGAAATGTCTAACTATATAGTGGTTGCACAGCACCCAGTCATGTTTGGTATCAAACATGTTGGAATTATACCCAACACTAATTCAGTGTTGGAGGTTTGACCGCCTGTACTGGGGGGGGGAGCTCCATTGGGTACCCCCTGTACTCCCAGTAACAGCCTTTCAGGGTCTGCCAGCAAGCTAGTGCTGCTGCCGCCCACATACACAAATCTGCCTTCCTGCTGGTGAGCCAAGCTCGAGCAGGGGAAGGTAGAACATAGGTTTCCTGTAGCAGGGAGGTGTGACCACCTCCCAGACAGGACTTTGTGTATTGGGCTGGGTCGGGAGCACTTGCCAGCGCCACAAGACTGCTTTGAAGTGCACATTTGGCGCCCTCCTTACATACTCCGGTTTGAGCCAGTTCAGGGAGCCCATGGATCAGGCTCTGGCGCAAAAGTAGACAAAGGACATGAGAATCCCCCCTTCAGTCCATCCCTCCTCTGGGATGGACCCCTGAGGTGGCCCAACCCTTTCCATAGGGTACTTAAGGGCTTACCTGTGGGTGGGTCCTTAGATTTGTCTTGGGACAAGATTCAAACCTGAAACTACATCACTCTTTGACCGCCTGGACACTTGGGCTTTGTTGGACTTCACCTGGAACCGGGATTGCACCAAGGAAGACTTATGCAGCTCCTGGTCTCGCTGTTCTGCAAGTCTTTTTCATCGTCTATGTCTGTGCTTCTGCCAGGTTCTTCAACAGACCTGTGGGCATCAAGGACAACCAAAGAAATCTCCCTTGGAGTGAAGTAGTCACTCCCCTGCATCTGCAGGCACCTCATCGAAGCTAACTGGCCTGCTGTTTCTGTTGTCCTAAGGACTTCCCTAGGCTCAGCAACACAGGTGGTGGTCCTGCAACTTCCTCAAGGCCTGACCTGTCCTCTCTGGAATTTTGAGGCCATTATTGTTCTCCGCTGGGGCCGAACCCCTGTGCACCGCGTTGACCTGCCGTTGCCAAGGCTTGTTGGCTCCGCACTAGAGATCTTCGGGCTACAAGAAGCTCCAGCCTCTAGCATCTCTTCACTCCAAGATCAGTATCCTCACTGCATCCTCTACACCGTGAGCCTTCATCTTTGGTGAACTGCTCAAGTTCCTCCTGCGACTCCTGTGCCATTGGCCTGTGTTTCCTCCTGAGCGTTTTGTACTGCTTCAGTGGGCTCCCCTGCTTGCTCTGGGCCTGCTCTGGCTATCCTGCTGTTGGTGAGTCCCTTGGACCTTGCAGGTCCCAATGTTGCTCCTTCTTCGTTTTCATGCCAGTTACAGCTACCAAGGTTTGTTGTTGTTCCCGCCGGACACCGACCACGTAGTCACCGATTCTTCTGAACCTCCAGATATTGGTGGGCATTGTCTTTGTGCCTCCCGGTCACTCCTGAGTGGCATAGACTCTGTCCCCTCTGATTGCTGGTTCTTCACATCCAGAATCCACCCTTGGATTCCACAGAATTCTTCACCATCTTCTCCAGAGGCCTTTACCTCTAAGTCTTCCATTGTTGTCAACCAAATTTCGTCTCTTCACCCCAATGCACCTGGCTTCCATGATGTAGGTAACCTGGTTACTGGGCATCCACGGGTGGGGTGGCTCTCCAACCTTCCGTCCTCCAAGGGAATCCTTCAGGGTTCCCTGAGAAGGGTTCTTCTGCAAAACTGCAACAGCGACTTCCCCACTGACTTCTATTGAACACGCAGATGTGTTTACACTCAGCCCACAGCCTCCATGGGGGTCCTGGATACTTAGCTTGGGTGGTTCCTTGTGTCTACGGCTCCTCAGGGTCTTCTGGTCCAAGTCCCGTCCTCCGTTGCAGTTTGCATTCCAGTTTCTAAGTACATGGTTTGATCTCCCGCTGAGGTCACTGTATTTTGTGCTACTTACCTGATCGCTTTTTAAGTATTCCTGTGTACTGTGTTAATATCCCCGGGTAGGAGGTATACCAATGTGTTAGTGATTGTTGTGTGATAAATAGGAGTATACACACTATGTGGTTTCTTTTCATCTAACCTACACTAAAGATTAAACTGGTAAAACGAGCTGCTTTACACTCCTTCAAGATACGCCTGAAGGCTGCTCTCCACGGCTACCCCTTTGAAATCTTTCTATGGTTATCAAAGACCACTTAAATAAGTGTGCACCATATACTAAGCCAGCCTCCTACAGCAATGAATTGGGCAGGTAGCAGGGTGGCCGCTCGGAAGGAGTAGGCACCCCGCTGGGCACACGTCGATCCTAGTCGTACCCAGGCAATTCTGCACACAACGACTGGTGACCAGACAATACCAGTGTCACACAATTAAGAGTTGCAAATTCTGTACCTCCCCGGAAATGAGGCCCAATGCCTGGCGTGTGTTGATACTGATCGCACCAGCAAATTCCAGTCACACACACAAAGAAGAGTTGCAACATCTGTATCTCCCTGAAAATGAGGCACTAAGCCTGGTGCGCGTTTATACTGGTCGCACCAGGCAATTCTGGTCACTCACACAGGTGCAAGTTCAGCAGTGCCTTATATGGTAGAATGTGAGAACACTACGGGTACTCCTTCACCTCTGAGGGCCTCACCCTGTGAATTGGACATCGCACGTAATAAGCATGTAGTCAGCATGTCACACGAGAGAGATGCAGCACTATTGACGAAGCGGGTCGTAGAATCTCGCAACCGGTGAATCCGCTCACCACTAATAAGACGCTTATACGCATTGAGATCCCCACGATGCGGGGGTCCCACTTCTCAGATGCGGGCAATGCTCCGCACAAAGTGATCTGGTCTCCAGGCACAATACTTGGTTCCACAATCACACAGCGCTACCAGTTGGTATCTAGTAGATGATGTGGGCACTTAAGAGGGCACCGCTCTCCAGGTGTCAAAACTAGACAGTGTGGACTTGCGGGAGAGGTCCTTGATGTCCCTGAGACCTTCACCAGAGAACAGGGGACAAGCCAACAAGCCCTTGGAATGCACACTTCAGGGTGCCACACAGCAGTAGGCAGTCAGCCCATGCCAGTCACTATTTAGAAAGGGTGTGCGGTCCCTCTCAATGGCAGTAATCCTCCTGGGGCACAACAGATTCCTCAGCAGTGTGCATCACGTAGTTCCAGATTCTCCAGTCCCACGTCCCCACAAGTGTATCTCTGCTCTGCTGATGTATGGTACAGTAAATTTACTGGAGTGTGCCTTTGAAGTCGGGGGTGGTTCAGGGGTTTCCCTTTGAACCAAAGATGTCCCCTCTAAATGTTAGCCTTGTCTGCCATGAGGCCGTGGAATGTAGATCCGAATCTTTAGTGGGGCCATGATATGGCTCCAGAGGCCTAGTGTCAGAACCTCCACCTCCAATCTATCCAGCTAGGCCCTCAAATTTCAGATGTCTGTCATTCACGTTGCATGCCCATTGTTTATGGCTGTAGCTGGGGAATGCACAGATGGACTCCTCCAGTGTGGGATGGAGTCAAACTAAAAGGCACAGAAGGAGTTTTAGAGCAGAGAAATGCCCACTTTTAGGTCAATGTAATCAATAATTGGTTTGACTCTGTTTAAGTCCAGAACACCACCAAAAGTGACAGCTAGACAAGATCCCTTTTTTATTTTTAACAGGCCCAGTCCAGCTACCAGTTTAGGGCCTACCCCCTTCATCAAGTTTCACTTTCTTGAAGCGGCATTTCTAAGCTAGTAATGACAAAATTACCTTTACCATAGGGGAGGGTTTGTCATTGTAAATCCAATGACAGGAAATGACAGGAAACACTGTGAGGCTGCTCCACTGCAATCTAATATTGCAACCTGAAGTCGTTTCTACCATTATCCCATGTTCACCGATGGGAACAGCAAGCCTCCTAGGCAGTAAAAACACAAATGAGTATTCTTCACTGCTTGGTCAGGGTACACTCAGGTGTACCTGCCCTGCCTTTCACCTACCACTTGCATCACCCCTCAGGACTTACCCTAGGGGTACTCTTGTGATTTTAAAAGGTCCCCTAAGGATTGGCCAGTGATATAGCAAAGCCGGCCTGAGCATAAGTGCTATTGTGCACTCCCAGGCCTGCAATGGCAGGCTGGACACATGTTTAAAAACACCATAGGTGCAAGTGTGCTCCCATAGGCCTGCAATTCAGGCCTGACACAGTTTACAAACATCAGGTCAGCACCATTTCCTAACAAGTTTAAGAAGGGTGCGCGCACTTTAACACTGCATTTACAGTGGGAAAATGCCTAGAGCCCTAAGGCCACTACAGGAGAATCAGCAAAACTCAGGAGGAAAAAGCAAAACGTTTAGGGAACCACGACCTGGCGAGTATCAGGTCTAACAATACTCCCTTCCTATATTGGGTGTTAAGTGCTGTCCAGTGTAATTTATGTACAGCTCTCTTTATTATGAAGCATTCTTGGTTTCCCTCCTCGTATTAGTAATGAGCGAGTCACAAATTTAAGGAGGATGAAAGCAAGGTAAAACACATGCCATTTGGAAGAAAATAGAAAGTTACTTACCTTTGGTAACAATATTTCTGGTGGATACTCTGCAAATGCCACACTTTCGAATATCCCAGGTGCTAGCGGACTGGAATCTGAACCTTTTTAATAACTCTTCAATGCTGGCAGAGGGCACTGGCTCACACTGGTGCTGGAAATTATGTCACTGTGACGTCACTGGAGCAAGAACATGCTCATCATGGTATCCTGACGTTAACTTCCTAATCAGTTTGCCATCCATTTTTTTGAGCTAACGAGGTGAACAGGATGGGAGTGAAATCAGTTCTATTAAGGTGCAGTGCAACAAATCGGCATGGCACTCTAATGACGACTGTCAATGCATGGCGATCCTTCATGACGGGGAAGTGGGTGGGATCAGTGAGAAAACTGTAAATAGACATAAGATCCACCAGAAAGATCGTACACAAGGTAAGTAACCTTTTCTTTTGATGAATAATGTAACCTGTAGATTCCTCACCTTCTGAATACATTCCCCAATCAGTAAGCCATTCGAAGGAGGGTTCTGAAGGAAGGGTCAGACTAGAAAATCCTGGAGGACAGAATGTGCAAAAAGGACCATCTCTTCGTACTTCTGAATCTAAAGCATGTGCTTTGCGAAAGTATGAGGAGGTGACCATGTTGCCATCTTGCAAATTTCAGCCATGGGCGCTCTCCTTGCGAAAGCCAAGATTGATGATTTCACCCTGGTGGAATGGGCTCTTATGCTGGTTCATCAAGGGTAAGGGCATAGCACATCTTAATACACAAGATGAGCCACTTTGATAAGATCCTCTTTTGTAACGCTTTGCCCTTGCCTGTGTACCCTATAAAGAGCTGGTCATCAACACAAAAGTCCTTGTTGCAATCAGTGTAAAAACTGACTAAAAATTATTGTCAAATCTTTTGCATGGGTATATTAACAATCACTTTAGATGAAGCCTGCACTCTCTGCCTATTTATACGTTCAGTATCCTGTAGGTATGCAGGAAGGTGGTATTTGTATAGCGTTGACCTAGCCAAAGGCAGTGGAGCATTGTATAAGGTAAAACGAAGGGATACAGTAAACAAGTGATTTCATAGGTAGCTAGGCTGTGGTATGCTTGAATCATGATGAAACGTTATTTAAAGAGGTGCATCTTTAATTATTTCCTGAATTGGAGCAGCATTGAAACTAGTGATGGACGTGGCAATATTATTTCAGATCCTGGGTGCAGTGCACAGATGGAAAATCCAACAACCTTGCTCCTTTATTTTTAGGTCTTGCCTAGCATTGAAGCGGGCATGCGCTGCTCGCTCTGCGAGACATATTCTGGATGAGGAGATTTCAGAAAGGGACTTGAAACCTGCCCCTCATTTTCATTGGCTGGTGTCATCATTTATGTAAAACGGTGGCCACCGATTGAAACTGAGGCTTTTTGGTTTCCGCCCTTTCTCCTTTTCGTCTGGCTCATCCGGACTGAATCTTCTGCCTTTCAGTTGTCGTGAAGCAATTTCTTATCTTTAGGAGGCTCGTACTCCCGGACCATGTTTCCGACAGTTTGCTTTTCTTCTTCATGAGTGCTGGTTGCAGCAAACAAGTGTCAGTTCCAAGGAGGGCGGACAGAGCTGTGAGGACTGATTGTTTTTACTGTTTTAAATATATACGAGCACGTACATACAGGGCCGGTCCTAGGATATGTGGGGCCCCGGGCAGAATAGGAACATGTGAGGCCCCTAAGTAGAGACCACGCGGAATCGGATCGGGCCGGCTAAAGAAAGGTTTTTTGGTTTGTTTTTAATTAAAATTAAAAAAACTGCACACCCTCGTCTGGGTTTTGTCAATGGTTGTTAGCTGTTTAAGCTAAATGAGCAACAACAATAAATTATTTTCCTTTCACCTTGTTGCGTTGACCAATAAGTAGCTCTTTCACACACATTTGCATAGAATCACAACTGGAATGCAGGACTATTACTCTTTGTGCTCTGCAGAGAGGCCATATTTTGAATGATCATGTAATCTGAACACCTTTTTGACCCACAGACAGGCATAATGTGAAAGTTGTACTGCCTTCATCCTCCACTCCGAAGTGCTCAACTGTAGCCTGTAATAAACACCTGGAGGCGACAGTACAAAGGGTGCATCATCCAAGAGTAATATGCTGTGAAATGAAATACAGTAACACACATGCTGAAAATAGCTAGCATTCTTGAGGAAAGCAAGATTAATTAAAGCATGTGAAATATGAACCGGAACAAAATCACTTCTTTGTTTTACCCTAACATCAGGACCACTGGAATTATGTGGCAGGGTGAGTAAATTATGCAGCATAATCCGGCACATTTTGAAATAGCATTACTTCATTTTGCCATTTTTAAACTTGGTAACACTGTTTGGGAACCAGTTGCACCCCATTAGTACCAATTTAACACCCAAATTTAGCCGTGAGAAATAGGAAGTTGATTATTCCAGCTTTTCAAAGGGCCTTCCCACATGCGCAAGACGTGTTGCTGCGTTTTAAGTAACTTTTGCACTGTTTGAGATAGAAAGCAATTTTTTTGTTAAAATCTGTAGATTATGCAGCAGATGATGGATTATGTGGCAAATGCGTCAAATGCATAATTGTGCAGAAATCTCTGCACAATCGCATTATTTCAGTGGCCCTGCCTAAGATGCAGCATCAGACTGGGAAAGAAAATAGGCCCCAGTACCAAAATAAAAGGGGCCCCCATTAGTGAGTTAGTTAGCTAGAAAAGTGTCTCATGTTTGCAAACTAGGGCAGTTTTAAACTTGAAAAGACTTGCTGTATAAGTTTTTTGTAAGGTATGGAAGACTGCACTGATTTTAGTTTTCTGCAGGCAATAAAAGCTTTAATATCATGAACATCAACAGTAAAAACTGGCTCACCTGACCATAAAGCAGGTCAACAACTTGCCAAAAAAACGGCCAACATACTGACCTGAAAGTGGGATGAAAAAACTAGGGGGGTCTTTCACAGGGGCATGGCTAATGTAGTTAAGGGAGTGGCTTAAAAACATGTAAGCTATATAAATCTGTACTTAGCATAGTACGCCGCCCAACTGGTATTTTGCTGCTTCTGTCATTGCCTCCAGATAAATATTACAACAAGTAAAATGACACCTATAACATGCCAGTACTATTGGCTTTGTCAGTGATTATCAGTTGTATACGCTAAATAAGCAGCATCTATGGCTTCCTTGTATATAATATCGAAAATGCTCCAGTTCTGACATGTTGAGACTGTGAAAGAACTATAACGAGTGTTGTTGAAGTTGCATCAAAGGCAGCAGAGTTGTGCTGCTGCAGAGTTAAGATTTGTGTTTTCACTCTGAGGGTGACTGTAAAAATGGAGAGCGGCCGTCTCATCACCTGCTTTTCTGAACTTTCATTTGTTTTGCAGACACTAAATGAATGTTTTTGCAGGAAAAGTTAAGGCCCCTTTACAATGTCAATACTAATTTAATACCATGTCTAAGACTCGAGTAGCCCAGCAGACGTTAAACTCTGCTCCACCTCTTGTCCTTGTCTCGTTGCCATACTCACACCTATCTGCTCTAAACCCCCCCCCTGTTATTCACTCCCTGCTCCCTTTCCACTTGTCCTAGGTGAGGCGTTTCCATTGTGATGCGCCGCCATTCTTTTGCTCTGCGCCCAGCATGATATTCTGCCTTTCTTTCATACAGGGGCAGGGCGCACTTCCCAGGCAAGGGACCTTTAATGAACTTTCTAATCACTGTTATCGACATGCAGATGCAGCCATTAGGCCCACCGAGACAGGACTGCAGGGGAGAGTGATAAAAAAAAGAAGAAATGTTATCTCTTGGGGGGCCCCCTGGGCCTCGGAACTCTGGAGTCATTAACGGCGCGAGGCCCCAAGGCTGCCAGCAGGCGCAGGGGCCCTGGGCAGCTGCCCATGCTGCCCATGCCTAGCGCCGGCCCTGCGTACATATCTTCACTAGAGTGTGAGTACAATTGTAATCCGAGCGCAAGGCTCACAGTGCTTTCTTTGATTTGTACAGCTTTATGTAGTTTCCTAATATACTCCATTCTGCCATGTAGACAAAACCAACCAGAAGCTGAAGCCCCTGTCCCGTGGCATATTAAATTCAGATGATATATTTCATGGCTGTTTTTAAAGGACTCTCCTCTAGGGCAGTGTGGAATTTCCGAAATTCGCTTTGCATATCCTCTGCGAAGAAAGAACACAACGCACGCCATGCCCCCATTCAGAAGTATTACGAGAAACCAAGGAGGCTGGCCAAAAAGAAAATGGCTCTCACAAAGCAATTTCAGCTTGCCGTAGTCTCCTTGAGAATAAATGGCTGAAATTTCGTACATTTCATGGCCATAAACAATCGCGCAGGCCGACTCCTTTCCCACCTCATGCAGCACTGTCACCAACCAGAACTTCGATATTTCAATAGTTGTAAGGCTCCCCCTCAGACAGTCTGTACACGGAGACTAGAAAAGCATGCAATGTCAGCTCCGAAAAACCTGTGTTATGTGTATGGTAATTGTGTGAGAATCGCTAGTAGGCACTCATTTTGTTACTGACTTTGTTTACAGAAGCAACACCACGGAACCCGCTTTGACAGCAGCCGAGCCACACCTCTAGTGTTAGGAAAACCTAAATAGATATTTTTACGCTGTTGTTTTACTTCTGATGGTAATATAAAAGTGTCCATTTTACGTTCACTTCTGACATCCACTGCTTAACCTTACTGAGCGTCCAGTTGTAAACAACAGAACTCTCGCGAGAAGACGATACTTGTTCCTACCTGTGTAGCTACCATGAGATTCTGAATTGCCACCAGCGTCCATTCTATTGTGTGATCTCCAAGTAGACACTTTGACTAATAAGGGACTATTCAAGGAGAAAAGTGTCAACTGACCAAAGAGAGCCCTTTAGAACTGACTCGTGCACAAACTTTAATTACTACAAACTGTAAATACCCCTATCTCATATAGGGTTGTTGACTATTCTGTGGTGACCTGCCCCTCCAACCCCACCACACACACACACACACACTCAGAATGTTAGCGAAGGATTGAACATGAGGTCTATTTTGACACACAGAGAACGAATCCCTCTCAGAATTGCCGGTCATAAACAACTGTTTGGGGGCCTTCTCAGCTCAACCCACATCATTCCATCTTGACTTCATCAGAATGCATACAAATAGTTAAAGATGAGATGAACACAAGTAACAAATCAAATAAGCCTTCATTTTCTTTAAATAGTTTCTCCTACTGCAGACACAACTTTTTTTTAGCAATTGTCATATCAAATTACAATGTATTTTATGTATGTTTTACAAAAGAAAGAAAAAAAAGAACAATGTCATTTACAATGTCAATAGCTCAAAATAATGTCAGTGCGAGACCTATTGCGTTGTAAATGCTTGTTTTTTTATGCTACTTTGTCTTCAGTATGATGGTTTCTATGCTGCTAGTGTGACAAAAGCAACCAGAGATGGTAAGCGCATTAGACAGATAAGTGGGGGTGCAGGTAGTGATATCTTAGAAGATGGTACAGCTAATATTGAAGATGGTGTGGGCTAGCAAGGCGAGTCAGTGAAATGCTAACATGAGAGGGTGATTTGATCATATTTCTGTTGATCCTGCATAAGACATAGTGCAGCATTAGCAATGCTATAATGAGGCCAATGTGAAGTCTGAGAGGGCATGGAGTAGGGCATTTCTACCATCCAGACACAAGAGTAAAGATGCTTGAAAAGCAGTTCTGATGTCGCTTTCTAGGAGGAATGGTTGCACTTTCTTCGGTAGAAAGAGCTGGTACCAGGCCATATGTGTTTTCTTGGGCTTGTGTAGCTCAAAGGTGAATCCAAGTGACCTGGCACTGAGTGAAATTTTGGATTTAAATTCATAAAGACTCATGTCATTGAGCCTGGTTTGTACTATTTCTATCTTGATAATCTAGTCATCGCCAGTAAATTTGTCTTGGTAAAGATGAGCATCCGGATGATGTTGGACATCCTGGTTGGAAGTGTCTGAGGCTTTAGATGTCTGAAGCGGAGGAGACTTTAAAGTAGTGTTGTTTGTCGTCAGCATATTGGTGAATTTTGATGCTGTTATTTGTGGGGAGAGACTCAAGGTACTCAAAATAGAGGTTGAAGATGACAGGACAGTAAAGAACCCTGGATTACTCTGCAATTCATGGTGATCTTCTGGGGCCTGGACTTGCCCATGTAAACAAACTGATGGAGTTGTAAAGGTAGGAGGAGAACCACATAAGGACCTTGTAAATCCAATTAAAGACTTCAGGGTGTAGATGAGGGACAGATGGTTGACGGCGATGAAGGCAGCCAAGAGTTCCAATAACATTAGGAGAGTGTTGTCTACAATATATAATGTAGCTCTCAACATCCTGTAGAGTGAACTAAAGCTATATTGATAGTTGTGCAAGAGATGGCTGGAGTTAATGTTTTGGGTGGAGTCCAGCAGATACTGCGTTGATGATCTTACCAATGAAAGGTAGGTGAGTGATGTACCAAAAGTTGCCGGGGACATTAGGGTTTGTTGTAGGTTTCCATAGGAGTTGAAGGCACTGGTCTGTCTTGAGAGCTATTGAGATGAAGCCTTGGGTAAGTAAGGCATTGACAGTGATGAGTATGGGTGAGGAAGCTTCCCCGGGACAGTTTGATAAAGAACAAGTTGGCTTTGAGGGATTAAGAGTATATTTGTGAGAGGCAGGGCTTTGAAGGATGATTATTGAGGGATGCTAAAAGAAGGGTTGGTTATAAGAGGAGGAGCCGGTTTGGCTTGGTCGATGTGCTTTAGGATCTTCTGTATTTCTTTTTTCACTGAGGAAGGTGTTGATGCACTGCACTTGTCTGTGGAGTGTAGGATAGGAGGTTCAGGCAGGTGGTTGATAAAGTGCTTGAATGTCTCCAACAGTGTTATTCTTGACAGCTTCACTGAAAGTGTGGGCATAGTACTTTTGTTTGCCTGATATGATGAGTTGCCTATATATTGATCAGAGGTACTTTAGAATTGTGAGTTCTTTGGGGGCTTTCTTTGTCTTCCATTTCCTTCCTTTTTAAGCATGGAGGTCTGCTTCTCAGCAAGATCTTTGGGGAGCCAGAGTGCTGTTGGTTTAAGCTTGCACTTGTCTGTTTTAGTTGGAGAATGGGTGTTCATGTGGTTTGCCTGAAAAGTGCTGAAGTTGTTGAGAAGAGTGTTGACATCAAATGTGGAGTTAACACTGGAAGAATGTTTGAGCTTTAGGTTGTTCATTGAAGTATCTGAAAAGTTATCGGCGGTTGACCTCAGTTTGTTGACTGGACATGAGCAGGGAGATGGCAACTTGGCTGATCTAGTGCAGAGGTATTGGTGGTGTGCACCAGACTGTTGGTGATGTTGAGAAGAAGGAAGTTGAGGATGTGGCCTCTAGAATGAGCTGTTGGGTTGTCATGCTACATCACTTGGAGGAAAGTGGTGTATTTTATGGTTTGGTTAGGTGACCTCATCGTGTAATACATTCACAATACAGTCTTGGGTCCAGTCAGGCTTGTTTCTAAAACCGTAGCTCAATCCTGAGTAGCTGTGGGTTTGATCAGTCAGGCTTAAACAAAGGAACAAGTGTAAAGCATTAAAAAACATCAAAACAATTGACTAGGAAAGAAACATGACTCTCAAGAAATCCAACAAGAATGTATAAAAATAGACTGTATTAGTAAGTGAGTTTATAGACACCAAGACTAACAATGCCCACTAGAGCATTCCAGAGATATAAATACTTGAAGAAACAATAAATCACAGATTTTTACTCGACCACAAACAATCATTGGTAAGTATTGTAAATATTCCACCCATAAACATTTTGGGGAAAACGATTATCCAAGTTTAGTGTAGTCACGTCCAGTTACTTTAGGTGACCTAGTCTGGCAGGGAGCAAGTCAGGGGGGATAATAAAATCCGCAGGAACAGTTACCTTGAAGAAAAAGCAGTTGCCAATCCAGCTCCAGCATTAATGGCAAATTGCCATTGACTTCTATGGAGTTGCCCTGATGCAAGGTATGCAGGATGCTGGAGATACTGTGTAGCCGACAGGGAGGCTTGCTGGAGTTACACCTCAGTAGGGCAACTTTGGCCACAGGGGTCCATATCTCTTGAGGCCCTGATAGGTCTAGCAAAAATCCAGTTATCACTGGACTACTGGTCTCCAGTCACAACGAAAGAAAAATAGTTACTTTCCTGTAACTCCAGTGCTCCAGTATTGGTATCTTTTATTGATTTACATGCTTGAATCATTCCCCGTCGTCAAAGTGGGAGTTCCACGGTACCACGGTGCAGCAGTGTGTACTAGTATCATAGGCTGTTGATGTAATATATGCTGGTCATATTTGTCAGGCGTGGAGCTGATGTTGCCTCGGAAGTATCACGGAAGTGATGCTCAATTCCCAACTTCCCCCAACCGGTTCACCATATGCCAGAATCGAATAACTGGACACAAATAGTGATGCCCGTCAAGGGAAAACAGGGAAACAAAACAAGGAAAGTAGGGGAAAAAATAGGTGTCTTCATACACAGCTGGAGTAACTGTCAATCTTGGGGAATCAATGCACCTCGGTAAACCATCTCCTAGATGCAAGGATAAAGAACAAACATTAGTGTAAGTCTTATTAGTATGTAGTAGGAAATCTAGGAAGGTTGTGAAATCGAAGTACCATCTGGTGTGTAGAGGTGGGCAAAGGAAAGGAATTATGACTGGTTGATTATAGGAATGCAGTTACTCCATATGCCCTGCAATGTAACATGTATGATTAACCTCTAAACTACAACCAGTACCCAATATATAAGATATGACCCTTTGCCTACCCTATGTATAAAGGAACACAACATAAGGAGATGGAACTAGAATCAATACTCCTCTAGTTCCAACTTGAAATCAAAATAAGGGTAGAAGCTAGGGCCAGAATCGATACTCCTCTAGTCCTAACAAAATAAAGGGGAATCTTCCTGATACAAAATAATATTGCCCAATAGCCAATAGCTCATGGGGGAACAAGACAATCACAGAAAGTAAGGCTAATCCCTTTAAGACTCAGGGATAGCCTCTGAAGCTAGCCACTAATAAATTCCTTCAAATACTCCCGCGATTTAACAATAAACCGCTATCGTCACATGAGAACAGACAGATGCATACGGCTCAAATACCTTCACTAGAACGATACCGATGCCAGCCGCAAATCCCGACGGGAACCGCAGAACGCCACCACCGTGACCTGGAAGTGAAAACAAACGACCCCGGAACTAGAAAGGAACGCGAAGCGTTCTTGGAATGGAGGAGATGGGCTAATTGCCGGGAACGGCGCGTATGCGCATGCTCAGGTTTTCACGCATGCGCCGCTCGTCTTGCCAACCAACTGGCCGTTGGTTTTGCCAACCCCGACTCCGGCTGCAGGCATGACAATATTGTCTGTACGGACCAGCATGGCTCCTGCTATTCGTGGCTGGAAGGCTTGGCTTGAAGAGAGAGAAATATTGCTTTGAGCTCTAGACGACTGATTGCATCAACTTCTGGATTGTGGACCATTTAACCTGGATTTGCAGGTCCTGCAAATGGCAGCCACAGCCCTCCAAGGAGGCATCGGTGGTGATGATGTAATCTGGTATTGAAGTGAGGAATGTGAGGCCTTGTGAGAGATGAGATGCTTGAGATCACCACACTAGTGCCTCCCGCATCCTTGAGGTAATGTTAATTCAATCTTCAAAGGAGCCTTCCAATTGGTTCCATTGCATCTAGAGCTCCTCTTGCATGGGCCTCATTTTTAAAAGTGCCGGTGGGACAAGGTTTATTGCTGAGGAGATCATGCCAAGGAGCGCCTCGAACAGCTGAACTGAAATGGACTTTCTTTTGGAGATATTTATGGTCATGCTTCTGATTTATTCAAGATTGGCACCCAAAACAGTCTTGTTTGCAGGCCGTGGTAGCTTCGGAAGCTTGCTGTGGTGTTGAGGCTTTGAGCAGCATGTCGTCTAGGGAGGGGAATACCTGATGACCTTCCTTGCGGTGTGTGGCTGCTACCATGGCGAGACATTTCGTGAAAATCCATGGAGAGGACTAGAGGCCAAAGGAAAGGACATTGAATTGGTACTGGGTACCGGCTATGGTGAAACCGAAATACTTGCAATGCTTGAGATGTATGGGAATGTGGAAGTATGCATTTAGTAAATCCAAGGAGGTCATGTAATCTCCGCTGTTCAGCAAGTAAAGAATGTTGAAAGAGTAATCATATGGAAAGATTGTTTATGCAGAAATTTCCATTTCCTGAGGTCTAGGATGGGTCTCCACTCTCCTGATTTTTTTCGTACAAGAAAATAATGGGAGTAAAATCCCATGCCTTTCTGGAAATGAGGGACCCTTTCTATTGCGCCCTTTGCCAGCATTATTAGAGCCTTTTTCCTCAGTAAGTGAATGTAGGAAGCTGGCTCTGTGTGTACTATACCAAACCAAGGTATAGTGTCCCCAGAGTCCAGTGGATCCCCACAGTCTTCACAGAGGCTAAAGTAGATAATACGAAGGGGCCAGATGTAGGAAGCCTAATACCGGTCAGTAGTGGCCGAAATTACCGAATTTTGTCCGTTACCGACCGGTATTAGGCTTTTGGGATGTAGGGGCCTAAATTAAGGATTCGGTAATTTACCGAATCGGTAATTTAAGGAATCGGTAAATTACCGAATTCTTAAATACCGATTCGGTAAATTACCGAATCCTTAATGTAGGAAGCACTCAAGTGAGTGCTTTTCACTTGTAAGGATTCGTTATTTACGAAAACCGTTAAAAAAGCAATTTTGTGCTTTTTTAACAGTGCCATGTGGCAGTCATACATGCCCTTAGGGCATGTATGTGTGCCACATGTGCACCCAAGCACTATACAGGGGTGCAACAGGGTGTCAATGTGACACCCTGCCACCCTTGTAGGTCTACCCCCTATTACCGATTCGGTATTTACCGAATCGGTAATTCTCATTCATTCCTATGGGAATGAATGGGGAATACCGATTCGGCAAATACAGAATTGGTATTTACCGAATTTTACTGATTCAGTAAAATTTACAGAATCATTATCTACATATCATTTACCGGTTCTAAAATACTGAATCAGTAAATTTTGGTATTTTAGAATTGGTAAATGAAATTTACCTACATCTGGCCCTAAATGCTCTCTTTTGTGGTTGTGTGGTAAAGCAGTTAGGCTTATCAGAGGGATGTGTTAAGCATTTGTCGTAAACACTCAGGGAAGAAATGATTACACACACTGAATGACTTAATCCAAGACCAATTGTTTGTGAACATATTACTTTTCATATGTTTATTGCTTAGAACCAAAGATACTTTGTTGCAATAAAATAAGTTTGGTAAAATCACTTCTTAAGTATAAAAAGTAGACAATGCATTTCTCAAACATTTCAATGTTAACCCATGGAGGAAAAACAATGTTGTAATTTCACCGGTAAGTACATGATCTTCGGATTTTAGGACCAACACTGGCCAAGAGTCAGGTAAATGTAGAGACTGCATCACCAGCGGCACTGGAGCGGCTGGGTGCAGAGGTCAAATTCAGTCACTGGAGCCCAATGTTAGTCAATGGAGACTGGGGACACGCAAATAGGTGCCGGTTGCAGGTAGGTAAAATCGGAGTTGGGGGTCAGTCTCCGGGGGTTAGGACCAGCACTGGGGGGGGGGGGCAGCACCAAACACACGCCCTCAGCAGCACAGAGGTGATCGGGTGCAGAGCATCAACACAGCGTGGGGCACGCAAAGCAATGGAGACTGAAGATTTCGAACTAAGGCTGCAGGCTCGGACCAGGAGGCTGGAAGGAGGGAACCAATGGCTCTGGAGGTAAGTTGAGGTGCTGAAGAACTTAGGGCCACCACTGGTCAAGCTCCCCAAGGCCGGAGGGTGTGGGTGCAGGTGTGTCTTTGGACGTCAGAATAGTCTTACTGGAAACAGTCACAGTTGGGAGACCCTTTGTGTTGAGGCTGCAGGTGTTGTCGTGGAGACCAGGAGGGATCACTGTGGGGTGGGCTCTAGCTCAGGACCGCTGGGGAACCTTCTCAGGACCGGTGGGCCACTTTGACTCAGCCGGAGTAGTTGGGTGCAGAAGTAGGTTCGGAGGTCTGGTGGTGCGGTTATGCAGGGCACTGGAGCACTTCTTATTGGTTTCTTTGTGGACAAGGCCGCTGTCCTCTGGAGTTATTGGTCTTTGGGGAAAGCGTGGAGGGTGCTGGGCCTGCCGGATGAGTCGCGTTTTGGCGCAGGTTTCTTCAAGGGCTGGTAGGGCCAAGTCAATTGTCGCCTGGAGTCTTCACTGCTGGTATGGCTCTTCGGTCCTTCCTCTTCTTTAGGTCACCAGGAATCTGGATATTGGGGCATTACAGGTACTGGCAGGTAGTAGCCAAAGGGCTCCTCCCCTTAGGGTGACTACAGCCTTTGTATGTTGACTTCCTTGGGGACGGGGCATACACCTAATCTTATTGGCTAAAATCCTCACAACCAATATGGAGGATTTTCAAAGGAGGGGGTCAGTTCAGCTCAGGACACCTTAGGGGTGGTCCTGGCTGAGAGGGGACACACCTCTCCCGATTACTAATTTTCCCGCAAACCTTGCCGGTAAAAATGGGGTTTGGTCAAGGGGGTAGGCATCTCCACCAGCTGGAGAGGCCCTGACTAGCATAACAAGGGAAGGAAGCATTTGAGGCTTGCCGCCCTTGAATACTGTTTCTGCTTGGGGGGGGGTAGGTGTGAAGCACTTCCACTGAGAGCAGGCTTTGTTTCTGACCCATGAGAGCACAAGACTCCCACCTCAGGGGTCGGAAACATGTCTGGAAGTGGTAGGCTGGTGCAGACCAGTCAGCTGCACCCTAGCAGTTGTTTGGAGTTTCAGGGGGCACCTCTGCGGTGCCCTCTGAGTGCATTTATTAATGTATTCAACACTGCCATCAGTGTGGGCTCATTAATCTGAGATGTTTGGTAGAAAACATCTTGGGATTCAGTGAAGCCATCATGGGAGCAGTGGAAGTCATATTGACAAGCTCCCATGTACTCGGTATGGCTTCACCATGCACTTATAATGCCTAAGAAAAGACTTAGACACTGTAGAGGCATATCTGCTTATGCAGGTATGCCCTCACCAGAGGTATAGTGCACCCTGCCTCAGGGAAGTAAGGCCTGCTGTAGGCTTGATTTACCTGGGCCTCTGGCAGTGTTGGCAGACCTGGCACACAGGGATATGTGCCAGATTGACTCTACACTTTTTGTTGCAACAAAACACGCAGGCTGCAGTAACAGTGTGTTTGTGTTAAGTGAGGGGTCGCTTAGGGTGGCATAATATATGCTGCAGCCCTCAGAGACCCTCTCTGGTCTCAATGCCCTTGGTTATACTGCTACCTTTTACAAGCGACTAATATGTGAGCCGAAGTTGTGCCCATTTTGGGAACAAAGGTAGAGTTTTGGGAAAAATCACTGGCACTGGGAACTTGATTAGCAGGGACCCAGTGCACATTCAGTCAAGAATCAGGTCAAGAATTTAGAATCACCAAAAAGTGGGTGTAACCATACCAAAAGGATTACTTTCCTACAGTGAAGACGAGGTGGGTGCACCCCCTTTGGAGGATTGTTTAGTGGTCTCGGCACAAACGCTAGGGTATGTACGTAACGTACTAATTCCAACACCAGTTTGTTCAATGTTATCTCCTTCAATTTGTGGAAGTAGCTGGAGATTTTCAAGCCCATATTGGGGAAAGGAGCGAATGTAGTCGGTATCTGATCCAGGTCGCTGTTTGCGGCATGCATCATGACCCAGGGGTGGGGATGGGGGGGGGGGGTTTGGTAGCTTTGGTCATGCGCTTTGTTTGTTGTAGGCTGCTGAAGGTCAGTCTGATGGTAGGCGGGCCTATACTGAGATTGAAGTTGATAATGCTGAGGTAGTTGATAGCCTCCTCTGTAGGTAGAGAAAAATCTCCCGCTAACTCCCTCAATCAGCAACTTCTTAAACTGGAGAGTGCCAATGTGTCCATCTTTATAGCCAATAAGGCGTCATCTATATGTTTTCCAAACAGCATTTCGCCATTATAGGCCATTTATAGGATCTTCGTTTGGACCTCCGATCTGAAAGAGGTCCCCTTGAGCCATCCTTAATGCCTCGAGACGGCTGCTCTGGCCAACTGGCGGAAACCTGTGGAGGCGATGTCGAGAGCACAGTCTATCATTTCTGAGGAAGTCCGTTCTCCTTCCTGTAAGATCTTCTTTGCCTCCGCCTTCCTGTCTTCAAGGATGAAATCTGGCATACTGCTGACATCCGCCAGTCATAGTGCCCCAAGATCCCTAGTGTGTTGGCTGCTTAAACGGTGATAGCAGACATTAGGGAGAAACTCTTCCCTATGTTGTACAAGCGCCTGCCTTCCTTATCAGATGGCGCTGAAGGGTTTTTTGAGTGCCTTTGCGCTGCTTGTGAAATGACAGAGTCCGGCTTGGGATGACTGGCGGGGAGTGAGGGAATTATCTGTGGCTTTGTATTTTTTGTCCAGACAAGGTACTACTGGCGCTACAGTAGCTAGATTTTTAATGATATTTATCACCACACCCAGATCAAGTCTATATTGGGGTAGCTCTGACAGACTTTCTGGCTTGCTCTTTAAAATCATAAAGAAAGCATTTGGACTGCTTAACAGTAGTTGGAATATGGAATTGTGCTGCAGCTCCGGATATCAGATTATAAAACCCCCTGGTGTCCTCTGGTGGAGAGTCTGATAGATGAGGGGTGAAGGAGACGGAGTAGTGACAAGGTAGTCATCCCATTCGTCCTGTGGATGTTGGGGGGTCTGGGATCTTGCCTTCCTCCCTTGAGGAGGAGTTGTCCTCCCATGGCTGTGCTGCGATATACAAGGCATGTGTCATCCTTGGCGATATTGATGGATGGAAATTTCTTGGCATGGCAGGAGAAGCAGACTGTGGTGATGCAAGTGGCTGCTCCTATGGGCGTTCCGGAAATCTTCTCCTATAGTCCTGCAACATGGCTTGCAGGTCTTGAACTAAAAAAATTGTGTCGGAAACTGGCTTAGTATATGGTGCACACTTATTCAAGTGATGCATCTTGCACTAATCCAGGCAACCCTTATGGTAATTTTAGTGGTATTTGATAACCATAGAAACTCTCAAAGTGATAGCTATGGAGAGCAGCCTTCAGGCTTATCTTGAAGAAGTGTTAAGCAGCTTGTTTTAACAGTTCAATCTGTAGTGTAAGTTAGACGAAAAGAAACCACACAGTGTTTAGCAAAAATAAGTCTATTTATTACACTATATTCTTCCATCAATAGTTGAGCTACTCAACCGCTAATTAGACTCAGGAACTGTCCCCAAAAATGTAAAACATGCAATTATCAAGCCTCTACTTAAGAAACACCATTTTGACCCAACCAGGCCTGGAAATTATCGTCCTATTTCACTGTTACCTTTTGTAGGAAAACTATCGGGGAAACATGTCAACCGCGTGTTGTACAGTTTTCTGGAAGACAATCACTATCTCCACCCCACACTGATGGGCTTTCGTGCACAGCATAGCACGGAATCTGCCCTTCTGGTGGTCACCAAGGAGCTTAAAGGCATACTAGACAAAGGGGGATCTGCTGCAATTCTGCTTTTAGATCCGAGTGCGGCTTTCGACACTGTAGATCATGCTATCTTGACAGATAGGCTTAGGAAGGTGGGGATCCAGGACAAAGCTTTGGCCTGGCTTACCTCTTTCATAATAGAAAGATCCTACCAGGTTATGGAAACCGAATGCTAGTATGCCAGCTATATGCGGGGTGCCGCAAAGCTCATCACTTAGCCCCACTCTGTTTACAGTTGGCAAAAAATGTTCATGAGTTCCGCCTGTCTGAAGTTTCTTATGCAGATGACACGCTGTTGGTTGTTTCCTTTGCAAACAGCCCGAACCTTAAACACCATCAATTAGTACCCTGCCTGAAAAAAGTGGCTAAATGGATGACATACTGCTGTTTGAAATTAAACGTCGATAATTAAATACATTACCAGAACCCTGACCAGCTTTCTGGTCGGCATGGGGAACCCTCCTGTACCCAATTTCCCCATTAAGAATCTGGGAATGTGGATAGACAGAGCACTAACAATGGACGACCAAGCACAAAAATTGGCTGGTACTTGTTTCGGACTGCTCAGAATGATCAGGAAGATTCTGGAGGAGCTTATGCCGGAGCATAAGAAAAACAGTGATTCAAGCCTTGATAGTCTCTTGCCTTGATTACGGCAACTCCCTTTATTTGGGTTCACCGAAATATGTTATAAAAAGACTCTAGGTGGTACAAAATGCGGCAGATAGGCTTCGCCTCAAAATTCCAAATCATGAATCGGTGAGGGAGTCTCTGAAACGGCTCCATTGGCTGCTTGTTGATGCAAGGATCAAATTTAAATCTCTTGCATTGCACATAAAGCAATAGAGAACAAAGGCCCTACTAAAAATAGAGGCCTTGTCCTACCCTATGCACCATCCAGACGCTTACGATCGTCCAAAGAATGCCTCCTCGGAACTTCTAGGATTAAAAGAGCAAGATGGGGGGCTGATCATTTGCATACCTGATCCCAAAGCTCTGGAATGACTGTAAAAACTCAAGACATGGTTATCCTACCAGTAACCTAATATTGGCACAGTTAACCTGTTCAGTACTCTTTATCGGAGCAGGGAAGTCCTCGGGTAGCCATGCGCTATACAAATCCTAAACATATATCACTATCACATTGGTATATGTCCTACCAGGAGATATCAACACAATACACAAGAATACTTCAAAGCAGTCAGGTAAGTAGCACAAAATACAGTGGTCTCCAGGGGGAGACCAAACCCTATCCCGAGAAAGTGGAATGTGAACTGCAAAGGAGAATCAAAATTGGACCAGAAGACCCAGAGGAGCAAGGACACAAGGAGCCAACTAAGATAAGTACCCAGGAACCCCCAAGGAGGCTGTGTGCAGAGTGATAACACAGCTGCATGTCCAACAGAAGTTAATGGTGAAGTTCAATCAATCAATCAATCAATCAATCAAGGCATTTATAGAGCGCACTACTTACCCGTAGGGTCTCAAGGCGCTTGGGGGGGGGGAGGGGGCCGTTACTGCTCGAACAGCCAGGTCTTCAGCTTCTTCCTGAAGGAGAGGTGGTCTTGGGTCAGGCGCAGGTCGGGAGGGAGGGAGTTCCAGGTCTTGGCGGCCAGGTAGGAGAAGGACCTTCCTCCTGTTGTCGCTCTTCGGATGCGGGGGACGGCGGCGAGGGCGTGGCTGGCTGATCGGAGGTGGCGTTTGGGAGCGTAGAAGTTGATTCGGTTGTTGAGGTAGCTCGGGCCT
Organism: Lissotriton vulgaris; assembly: GCF_964263255.1. NCBI lineage: Eukaryota > Metazoa > Chordata > Amphibia > Caudata > Salamandridae > Lissotriton > Lissotriton vulgaris. The sequence goes on along the minus strand of NC_141691.1, from coordinate 56,805,908 downwards.
TGATCGTGTAGGGCTTTGTGTGCGTGGGTGAGGAGACGGAAGGTGATTCTTTTGTTGACGGGGAGCCAATGCAGGTCTCTCAGGTGTCCGGAGATGTGGCTGTTTCGTGGGATGTCGAGGATGAGTCTGGCTGAGGCGTTCTGGATCCGCTGGAGTCTCTTCTGGAGCTTGGCGGTGGTACCGGCGTAGAGGGCGTTGCCGTAGTCCAGTCGGCTGGTGACGAGGGCCTGGGTGACGGTCTTCCTGGTCTCGGTGGGGATCCACCAGAAGATCTTCCGTAGCATGCGTAGGATGTTGAAGCACGCCGAGGAGACGGCGTTGACTTGCCTGGTCATGGAGAGGGAGGAGTCCAGGATGAAACCCAGGTTGCGTGCGTGGTCCGTTGGTTTGGGTGCGGTGCCCAGGGCGGGGGGCCACCAGGTGTCGTCCCAGGCGGAGGGCGAGGAGCCCAGGATGAGGACCTCCGTCTTGTCTGAGTTCAGTTTCAGGCGGCTGGTCGTCATCCACTCGGCTACATCTTTCATCCCTTCGTGCAGATTGGCTCTGGCGGCGGCGGGGTCGTTGGTTAGGGAGAGGATCAGCTGGGTGTCATCGGCGTAGGAGATTATGTTGAGGTTGTGTTGGCGTGCGATGGCCGCGAGGGGGCTCATGTAGACGTTGAAGAGGGTGGGGCTCAGCGAGGATCCTTGAGGGACGCCGCAGATGACTTCGGTGGCCTCTGACTTGTACGGTGGTAGGCGGACTCTCTGTGTTCTTCCGTCGAGGAAGGAGATGATCCATTCCAGTGCCTTCTCCTGGATTCCGACGTTGCTGAGGCGCTGCACTAGGGTGCTGTGGCAGACCGTGTCGAATGCCGCGGAGAGGTCTAGGAGGATGAGGGCCGCTGTGTCTCCGTTGTCCATCAGGGCTCGGATGTCTTCGGTGGCAGCGATGAGGGCGGTCTCGGTGCTGTGGTTGGCTCGGAAGCCCGACTTTGAGGGGTCGAGGGATCCATTCGTCTCGAGGAAGGCGGCCAGCTGTTTGTTGACGGTCTTCTCGATGACTTTGGCTGGAAACGGGAGGAGCGAGATGGGGCGGTAATTCTTGAGTTCGGTGGGGTCCGCTGTGGGTTTCTTGAGTAGAGCGCTGAGTTTGGCGTGCTTCCAGCTCTCAGGGAAGGTGGCGGTGTCGAAGGAGGTGTTGATAATGTCCCGCAGGTGGGGTGCGATGACAGTGTCGGCCTTGTTGAAGACGTGGTGAGGGCAGGGGTCGGTCGGAGATCCGGAGTGGACAGAGTTCATCGTGCGGACGGTGTCTTCGGTGCTGATCGGAGTCCAGGCGCGGAGGGTGGTGGTGGGCGGCGTTGCTGCGGTCGTGGCGTGCGTCGGTTGAATGCTGAAGCTGTTGTGTATGTCCGCGATCTTGTTGTGGAAGTAGGAGGCGAGGGAGTTGCAGAGGTCTTGCGATGGGGTGATGTCGTTGTTTCCTGCGCTGGGGTTGGAGAGCTCTTTCACGATGTTGAAGAGTTCCTTGCAGTTGTGTGCGTTGTTGTCCAGCCGGTCCTTGAATGCAGTTTTCTTGGCGGCGCGGATCATTTGGTGGTGCTTCCGGGTGGCGAGCTTGAGGGTGGTCATGTTGTTCGGTGTTGGTTCCCTTCTCCAGACTTTCTCGAGGGCTCGGCAGTTCTTCTTGGAGCTCTTGAGTTCGTCGGTGAACCATGGGGCTTTCTTGCCGCCGGGTCTGCTGGGCGGGGTCCTCAGAGGGGTTAGTTCGTCCGCGCAGTTGATGATCCACTTTGAGAGGTTGTTGGCGGCCTGGCTGGGGTTCGCTGAGCTGGCAGGAGGGTGCTGTCTCAGGGAGGCAGCGAGCTGGTCGGCTGTGATCTTGTTCCAGCTTCTACGGGCAACCTGTTGCTGGTGGTGTTGGATCGTCGTTCTTTTGAAGGTGAAGTGGACACAGCTGTGGTCCGTCCAGTGAAGTTCTGTGGCGTGGCTGAAGGCGATGTCTGTGCTGGATGAGAAGACTGCGTCGAGTGTGTGTCCGGCGAGGTGGGTGGGGGTGGACACCAGCTGCTTGAGTCCAAGGTTGGCGAGGTTGTCGAGCAGGGTGCTGGTGTTGCGGTCGTTGTTGTTCTCCAGGTGGAAGTTGAGGTCCCCCAGGAGGATGTAGTCAGCGGAGGGGAGGGCATGCGGGCTGACGAAGTCGGCGATGTCCTCGCTGAATTGAGTGCGTGGTCCCGGGGTCGGTAGATCAGGGTGCCTCTGAGGGTGGTCTTCGGGTCGGTGTGGATCTGGAAATGCAGGTGTTCGGCGGTGGTTAGTGTGTCGTCGGTGCTGGTCGTGATACGGATGGTGTTCCTGTGGATGATGGCGATGCCTCCTCCCATCTGGTTGGCGGTGCGGTCCCTCCGGGTGATCTTGTAGCCCTCTGGGATGGCGATGGCGATGTCGGGCGCTGAAGAGGCGTTCATCCAGGTCTCCGTGAGGAAGGCAACGTCAGGGGTTGTGGTGTCGAGGAGGTTCCAGAGTTCGATGGCGTGTCTGTGGACGGAGCGGGAGTTGAGCAGGATGCACTTGAGGTGGTTGCTGCTGGTGTTCGGTTTGGCAGGTGCTGGTGCCGGGCAGGTCCGGATGCAGGTGAACTTGCAGGCGTGGCAGCTGAAGGGTCCGTGGGAGCGTCGTGGGGTGGCTCGGTAGCATCCCGGGATTCGGCCGATGTTGAGTGCGTTGAGGGTGGCGGCGTCGTACTTCCGGCGGGTGGGCTGGGGTCTTCGGGGGCCAGGGGTCCTGGCACTGGGCGCGGACGGGCGTAGACGGGCTTACCTTTGGCGCGCCTTCGGCGCACAATCGGCGCGCCCGCTGCGCGTGACCGCTGCGCGTTCGCACGGTCGCCATATATGGCGAAGTGCGCGGGGGGGCGGAGCAGCTGGGAGGCGGGGAGGGTACAGAAGGAAAAAAGGGGCGGGTTTAGCGGTGGTGGCGGGAAGCGGGGAGCGGGGAGGGAAGACGAGGGGCAACTACTAACAGCAAAACAGGCAATACAGAAGAAAAAACAATTCAAAACAATTCAAAACAGCAATGACAACAGGGGCACAGGGTGAGAAGCGGCGCCCAGGAGCCTGCAGGTCAGGCGAGCACGGGCCACGCCGCTCGAAGGAAGGGGGCGTGGTCACGCGGCGGCAGCCGGGCAGCGAGGCAGTCAGGCGGGGAGGCGCACACGCAGCAGCTGGTGGCCGTGCGGCGCGGGGGTGTCCTAGTTGCAGTTAACATTTGGAGAAAGACCCTTCCCGGAGTACCCTGAAGAAATCCTTTGGAAGACAGAAGGTTGGAGAGCCACCCCACCCGTGGATGCCCTAGAAACCAGGTTACCTGCTCTCCTTCTTCTAGTGGGTCGGTGCGGTTGGTAGTGAGATCTAGAATGGTGTTGCTGTTGAGTTGCCCAATGATGGATTTTAACCCTCTGCTGGGAAGGGTTACCATAGTAGGGACGGAACTTGCTGTGTAAGTCTTTGCGCTTCTTAATTCCTACTGCATTGAGGATATCCAGCTTGGACTTCATTTTTGCCATTTTATCGTTCGCACGAGTACCAAACAATGAACTTCGGCTGGATGGCAAGTTCAGTATGCTGTGCTGGGCGTCAAGTTTAAGGCCTGTCAATCGAAGCCAGGAAGAGCTCTGTGCACAGATGCCTTGGGAGTGTCCGTGGGCTGCCAAATCTGATGCATGTGCGGATGCGCTGATGACGTGGTTAGCCACCAGACCACCCACCTGCAGGATCTCTTGAAAATCTTGTCTGTCGTCCTTTGGTAATTTTTCAGTAAATCTGGACAGAGAGTCCCATTGAGCTCTGTTGTACCTCCGAAATTGTGAAGAGGCACTGGCGACTTTCATGAACAATTATGAGGTGGTGCACAACTTTTTGCCCAGTGAGTCCACTTGTTTACTGCCCTTATCAAGGGGCATTGTTGATGAGGATGCCCTGTATGTGCCTTCCTGGCAGCAGCTATTATCTTTGAATCAGATGGTGGATTGGATCTGAGAAAGAGTGGTTCTTGGCCAGGTGCTTTGCACTTCTTCATGATACGGGAAGGAGCTGACCCTACCAATGCCGGTGAGAGAGAAATCTGCATCACTGGTTCTAAAAGACCAAGGATGAGCGGTAGCATTGGTCTAGATGATGCTATGTGATGTAATGTCTCAAATATCATGGAAGCCTATGTGACCAGAGCAGGTATTTCAATATGTAGTTTGGCTGCCCCTCTAGTTAGGGCTTCATTAAAGGTGATGAGATCGTCCACAGGTGAGATCCTTGCTGTAGATGAGTATTGGAGTGTAATCTCACACTGAAGAGTGAGAAGTGGGGGTGGACCACGAGGGAGACCTAGGTCTGTCTCTGCAAGATCTTGATGAGTGAGGTAGGCGAGATCTAGGTGGTGTACGCCTGAAAGGTGTTCTAGATCATGATCATTCAAGGATCGACTAGACAACAACGCCCACAACAGCAAGGAACTTTTCAACATCGTCAAGGAATTTACCAATCCCTCGGCCAACTCCAACGACATCACCCCCTCTCAAGCCCTCTGCGACTCCCTGGCTTTATTCTTCCACAACAAAATTGCAGACATCCACAACAGCTTCAACAACCAACCCGAAGACCAACCCACCCAACCATATGCTGAACATTCACCCCCCTTGAACACCCTTAACGACTGGAACCCAATCTCCACTGAGGACACCATCCGCCTGATGAACTCCATCCACTCAGGATCCCCCACAGACCCATGTCCTCACCACATCTTCAACAAAGCAGACTCCATCATAGCACCACACCTCCGAGACGTCATCAACTGCTCCTTCAACTCTGCCACCTTCCCGGAAAGCTGGAAACACGCTGAACTCACCGCCCTTCTGAAAAAACCCACAGCGGACCCCACCGAACTCAAAAATTACCGCCCCATCTCGCTCCTTCCTTTCCCGGCCAAAGTCATCGAGAAAGCTGTCAACAACCAGCTCGCCGCTTTCCTCGAAGCCAACAAATCCCTCGACTCCTCACAGTCTGGCTTCCGAGCAAAACACAGCACTGAGACCGCCCTCATCGCAGCAACAGACGACATTCGAACTCTACTGGACAATGGAGACACAGTCGCCCTCATCCTCCTCGACCTCTCTGCAGCCTTCGACACAGTCTGCCACAGCAACCTTTTACAACGCCTCAAAAACATCGGAATCCAAGGAAAAGCACTAGAATGGATCACCTCGTTCCTCACCGGAAGAACCCAGAGAGTCCGCCTTCCACCATTCAAGTCCGAGGCCACTGAAGTCATCTGTGGCGTACCACAAGGATCCTCACTCAGTCCCACCCTCTTCAACGTATACATGAGCCCCCTCGCGGCCATCGCCCGCCAACACAACCTCAAAATCATCTCCTACGCGGATGACACTCAACTGATCCTTTCACTCACCAATGACCCTAGCACCGCCAAAACTAACCTACACGAAGGAATGAAAGAAGTTGCCGAATGGATGAAACACAGCCGTCTGAAACTGAACTCAGATAAAACAGAAGTCCTCATCTTAGGTACATCCCCCTCTGCATGGGACGACTCTTGGTGGCCGGAAGCCCTTGGAAAAGCACCCATCCCGACGGACCACGCACGGAACCTGGGCGTCATCCTGGACTCCTCACTCTCAATGACCAGACAAGTCAACGCCGTCTCATCATCCTGCTTCAACATCCTTCGCATGCTCAAAAAAACATTTCGCTGGATCCCCACCGAAACCAGAAAAACAGTCACCCACGCTCTGGTCACGAGCCGTCTGGACTACGGAAACACCCTCTACGCAGGTACTACCGCTAAACTCCAGAAAAAACTCCAACGAATCCAAAACGCCTCAGCCAGGATCATATTAGACATCCCGCGTAACGAACACATCTCTGGTCACCTGAAAAACCTCCACTGGCTACCCGTCAATAAGAGGATCACTTTCCGACTTCTGACCCACGCACACAAGGCACTCTACGAAATCGGACCAGAATGCCTCAACTCACGACTGTCCTTCTACACCCCCCCCGCCAACTACGATCCTCCAGCCAAGCCCTCGCCACTGTACCTCGCATCAACAAGACCACCATGGGAGGTAGATCCTTCTCATACCTGGCGGCTAAAACATGGAACTCACTTCCCACTTACCTTCGCCTTACCCAGAACCACCTAGCATTCGGAAAGCAACTTAAAACGTGGATATTTGACAAGTAATCCTCCTCCCCTCCCTAAGCGCCTTGAGACCCTCTGGGTATGTAGTGCGCTATATAAATTTTATGACTTGACTTGACTTATGCAACCGTGTTGATCTCCATGGAGACCTGGCAGTAGCTTTTGGATGAAGAGTATTTGCTGAGACCCTAGATGGAGAATAGGTCTGGCAATAGTTTGATCATGGACTCTGGTGGGGCACTCGCCATTCTTTCAAACTCTGAAGCCAATATGTAGAAAGATTGACAGGCCCAGCAGACTCCTGTTCGAGGGCTGTAGATCCCTTTGGAGACATTTGGACTATTGTAATCACTGATGACGACTATCTTCTTCTCGGCAGCGACTTTCTTGGTCTCAACGTTGATCCAGCCCTTTATGAGTCCGCTGGCGCAGGATGCACAGTTCTCGAAGTCGACGAGTGCCTCAACGTCAATCAACGCCATATGTCCTTAGACTGCGAGTCAGAGATCTACTTTGCCGGTGCCAACGTCAACCGCTACTGCGATGGTGAGGACCTCAATGTAGAGCCTTGCAACTGAGATGGCTGCTTTGACATTGATCTCTTGTGTGCCGTCGAGTGGTGTGACAGTGACTGCCCTGAGTCAGGCCCTGACGATGATGCATACAGCCTTGGTGTTGCCGTTCTCTGTGTCGACGGGACTGAAGGCAACGGTCTCAACAGCGATCTCTTCTCACCGCCTTATGTCTCAACGTCGTTGCATGCTTTGAAGGTCGTTCTGATGTTGATCGTGAGGCCGAAGGGGAGCACACAGGTATTTCTCGAGACATCTTCCCCCTACCTGTCGAGGGTTATGTAGAACGGTCCTTTTGGTGTCTCTTCTCTGCTATTTTCCTGCGTTCAGGTCTTTCCCCAGAGGAGGGCTCTTTGAAAGTATTTTGGGAATCTCCAATGCCACTGGAAGGTCGTACCTTTCCTCTCTCGTGCATGGAATGAAGTCTAATCTTCTCTCTATCTCTCAATGTTCTTCTGAAAAGCTGTTGGCAGTGATAGCACGTCTCTGGCTTATGATTTGAAGGCAAACACAGCATACAAACCAAGTGTAAGTCGGATTTTGCAATCTTTTTGCCACATGAAAGGCATTTGTTAAACAGAAATGGCATTTTTTGACTGACAAAAATACAATTTCAGTCAGAAAAATGGTTAGAAGTACAGTATGTACTAAAAACTGTTGAATGAAGGTGAAAAATCTTTATTTCTGAACAGAAAAGTCTGACAGGAATGTTAAAACTGAAGGAGCCGGAAAAATGAACTGACCTAACTGTCACCTGTGGGGCATGATGGGATTGAGGAGGTCTTAAAAGCATGGTGCCAGTTTTATCTGTTATGTTTTCAATGCAGCCTAATGGCTAACAATGCCTTTTTATTCCCTAGCCTTTTTCCTTTCAAATAAAGGATATGTTTGCCAATCGAATTAGTTCATATTCTGTGATCCAGAAATGTTAAATGTATATGGTTATTTTAAATGAAGCATTCAATGCAACTGAGGCATTGCTTCGCCTATATTTTTTAGGCTGTATGTTTATGTATTAATATTAATAAATATGCGGGTTTATGCATATATATGTATGTTTTAGGGTACTTTGTACTTTTAAAAGCTTATACATACATGTATATTGTATATGTTATGTGCTCCTTTGTTCCCGCATGTGGGCGCGACTATTCAGTGCTTATGACTATTGATGAGTATTTCCTGGAAGAGAACCATTGTTCCATCCATCCCTGCATTTACCCTTTCACTCAGCCATTCATCTTTTCACTCACTCATCCATCTATTCATCCATTGCTCAATATACCCTTTCACTTATCCATCCATCCTTTCACTCATCCATCCATTGTTTTACTCATCCATCTTTAACATGCACCCTTTCGCTCATCCATCCATATTTTCACTCCATCCATCCTTTTACACGTCCACTCATCCATCCATCCATCCACTAATTCTTCCATCCATCTTTTCTCTCATCATCCATCCTTTCACTCCTCCACCCATTCTACCTTTCACCTATCCATCCATCCGCCCTCTCTTTTACTCATACACCCTGTCCCTTTCCCTCATTCATCCATGCATTTATCCATCCACAATTCATTCCATGCAACCATCCATCCGTCCTTTCACTCACTCACACTTCCAAGTTCATTATGAGCCTTTGTCTGTCAAGCTTCAAACAGAAGAGGCCCATCAAGAACCCTACTCCCTCTAAAGCAGGGAGGGGGTGGGGGTAACAATGCCCCTGATGCATAAGCTTTACTGCATAGTTACCTCTTTGTCCACTAGTGCAGAAGCTTAAGTGCACACTTACCTCTTAGTCCACTAGTGCAACTGTTGTCCGCAGATGGTTCCTTCCTTCTCTTGGGCCTCTAGGTTCGAGATAAGGAGCACCTTGTGTGCTCAGCTCCATAATGCTTTTTTCAAAGTGAAACTAAATGCAGTACTAAACAATTGTTATTGACAGGAGAGCAGCCCCAGCACCCACTCCTACAGCCTGCCACTCTGTGATGCTCCACAAAGTGTTGTCATCCACTCACTCCTTGTCCTTATTGGCCTGTCCCATCCCCAGCCATTGAAGTGCATAGAGTTTTGTAACTCCTCCCAGGGTCACTGTTTATGTGCCCCAAAAGCAACCAGATCCATGTCATTCTAATTCAGCACTCCCTCTCATGTGATATCACTGCTGTAGCTTGTACCTCCAGGGCGAAGAAAACCGTGCCCGGCTGGCGTTTGCGCAGTAGGACATACAGAAAGTTCCCTATTGTTCTCTAAAGTAGATTCCGCATACGTCTCAGAGCAGTACTTTATTTTCAGCTGCTCTGCGTTTATTTTCCCTACCCTTGCCTCTTCTCTGAGGATGGCTGGGGAAACGCCACATTTGCCTATGAACACCAGTCGCCCCTGGTGTCGCGTCTGTGTATACATCAGCTTAGTATGCATGCTGTAGAATGAGTGTGGATGCTGTGAGAATGTGATGATGCACAGAATATTGATGTCTGTGTGTTGGGAGAAGGCTAAGAGTTGAATACAGTTGAAGGGGTGATGGAGCTCTAACAGGAGCTTTCAGTTTGTGGCTGCAACTAAGCACCTAACGTGAATAAAGAACTTTCCTCCTACCTCTTGTGTGAAGATTCTGCCCTCCAACTACAACATGAAACAACATTATAATTATTACTCTGACTACAGGCTGAAAAATAGTTTGCCCTTTTACAAGTTTCTTTTCACATGACTGACTGATAAGGCAATCCTTAAGAAAAAACACAATTTCAATATGGCTATATAACGGAAAGAAGTAAACCAGCTAATCATAGCGAGGCAACATTCACATGCACACAGGAGTATCAGTGTGCCCTGTTTGCACCCAAGGCAATGCGGCACTCATTAATTGAAGGAGAAAAATATTAGGCATAAAACACTTGCACTCACCAGGTCTTACTTTTTACCATTAACAATACATTTTACCATAATGGTGAAAAGCTGTAAAACAGTGTAATGAAAACTTTCCTAGTAGACATGAAGGAAAGTTTCAATTCTATTAAGGACACTGAGGTGAAGATTATTCTCTACTTTCTTTATTTTCCTTCCCGCAGTTTTCAACTCATTAAACAAAAAATTATCTTTCCCATAGTATACAGGGAAAAGATCAACAAAGCTGAACCAATCAACTGTCCAGGAAGACCACAAAGATAGGAGGCTTCTGGACAACTGCCTCGTTCTGGACTGCCACCTTCTTCAGATCACCATACTCTCTTGGTCCACTTTAGATACTTCTGAACCTATGAGAATTCAGAAAAAGACGGATGAACCTGAACTTCTGTACCTTGAACACCATGCAGTCAACGCATATCAGGGGAAGAGCGGAACAAAGTATATGAAAACCAACCTGTACCACTATGCTCTCTTAGCAGAAAGGCATGCCTCAATATATAAACTCTTATGGGAAAAAGGGAATTTAAAGCCATTCTTATGCTGTACGAGGAACTGGAACACCACACATGTGAGTACCTCATAATCCAGGGCTGGGAGCGTGACGGAGATTCACAGCAACTCTGGGCAGGAATTACCTTCGCCTCCGTGTCCTTAATAGAATTGAAACTTTCCTTCATGTCTACTAGGAAATTCTTCATTTTATGTCAGGAGTTAGGTTTATGCTCGTTCAAAGCTTGTCCACCACCAGTGAACTCATGTCCAGGACTGGTTTAAAATAGAATCCCTTTAACATGGAATCTGAAGACCAATCTGCAGCATTAATAATATCCTCCAGGCGGGGCCCCATGGATAAACGCCTTAGAGGCCATTGCCCATCTGACTGAGTGAGCCCCAAATCACGAGAAATCAATGCCCGCTTCTTGCAAGACCCATCTGATCCAACGGGCTATGGTGGGAGGAGTGACAGCTTTGAAAGGTTTCCTGAGAGATATCAACAGTTGTTGCTCCCCATGGGGACGGTGTTCCTCTGTCATGCTCTCATAAGCCTTCAGGCACAAATCATGCACAACTTGGGATGCTTATCGAAGGCAGGATACAACACTACTTTGTTATCCAACTTCATGAGACTGGAAATATGAAAAGTGACCCCCGGGGGGTAAAGTCCCGTCCAGAGATGTCCAAAGCTCGTACTTCGGACACTCTACTACATGAAACTAGCACAAGAGCATGGCGAGCTTTGCATGACAACGCCTTTCGAGACAAATATTTGTTTGGTTGCCACGTCTTAAAAAGAGACAAAACTGTGTTAGAGTTTATTGTACAGAAGGCCAACCCTTTAGATGCCAAAGAAGCCAGAAAATACATGATGTGGACCACTTTGCACCCCATGGGATCTTGATCGTTCCGAAGGCACCACCCAACCCATTGGGTCCAAGCGGACCTGTACTGCTTCTTTGTGCCGTCTGTGCAGCCTTCTGTGAAACGCCATGGAGCCTCCATTGTTTCCTGAAACCCAGCAGGCCATGACAGGCATCGGACCTTGAAGGAACAGAGGATGGTGACTGCCCTTGGGATCCTGGAGGATATCCCAATCTGGGGGTAGAAGCATTGAAGAGTCTCAAAAAAGTTTCAGAAGAACTGAAAACCACACTTGAGACCTCCAATTAGGAGTGATCAAAACCACCTTCGCCTTTTGTCTGCGTATCTGGGCTGAAAGGCACATGATAATGGCAAAGGGTGGGAAGGCGTAGCCCTCTGCCCACGACCAATCTTGGAGGAAGGCATCTGTCACTGCCGCCATAGGGTCCGGCGTCCAGCTAAAATATTTGGAAATCTGAAGGTCGAGACAAGAAGCGGAAAGATTCAGTGAGAAAGGACCCCAAAGAGCTTGCAGTCTCCTAATGACTCCAGGATTCAACTGCCAAAGGCTCTTGTCTGACCATGCCCTCGAGCACCAATCCGCAATCACATTGGATGCCCTGGGAAAATAATTGATGAGACACTGTGGTGAAGACAGAATGTCCAGGAATCCTTGGCCAGGTCCGCTAGTACCTTGTATTTGGTAGCTCCTAGATGGTAATATAATTTATGTTATGTTAATATAATTTATAATATACATGAATCACCATGAAAGGGGTATCTCAGAGCCGCAGTGAACCATAGGCGAGCAGCATTAGTATCTGAAAATTTCACTTTTCAGAAGCTTTCTGAAATGAAGGTGGACCGTGCACTAACGTAGATGGGAGGGTAGCTCACTCCAATATAAGGGGGACAGATAAGAGAAAGCTCCACCCCCACCCCCAGGAACGTGTTTTTCTAATACGGGGCATAGTAAAAATAGATTTCACCCTGGACCCCAAGGGTCTGCCCTTATAAGTTTCTCTGTCAGGTATCTGGGTCCTCTGCCATTCAATGATATGATAATAAATGAGATGGTTTATGTAGCGGACTGGAGACACATTGTCTATCTTGAGGAGGACCCTGCAGCTGACCCTGTCCTTTTTCCAACACTTCATGGTGAAGGATCCCACCATCAGCTCCAAACAGTTGATGTGGAGTTGCTGTTCGTCTGCGGATTATTTTCCTCCTGTAAAGGAGTCCTTGCAGTGCAATTCCCAGACTGACTTGCTGGCGTCTGATTCTATCATCATATCCGGGTCGGAACCAAATATAGCAGGCTCATTCCACACCTCCATGCGGTCCAATCACTACCTCATCTCCATTCTCACTTCTTCTGTGAGCTGAACCTGCTCGGAGTATTACAGACCCTTTCGCAGGTGGAAAGCCTTGAGGCATTGGAGGGCTCTGTAGTGGAGAGGGTCTGGGAAGACCGCCTGTATGGAGGATGACAGAAGACCCAACATCATGGCAATCTGACGGAGAGACGTCATGGGCCTAGCCAGACTCCTCTTTAGCTCTCTGCGGATCTTGGATACCTTCCAGGCAGACAGGCTCAAGGTCTTTTGCACAGAGTACATAATGAACCAGAGGAAAGTGGTCCGCTTTTCTGGGGTAAACAGGGACTTTTTCTTGTTGATGACAAAACCCAAACTCTGCAGTCAGTCCACTGCCATCTGGAGCTGCTCCATCAACTGTGCCGGCCACTGTTACAGTAGGAAGAGGTCTTCGATGTAAATTATAAGGTGGAACCCTCGAGCCCTGAGGTACTCAACCACCAGTTTGAGGACCTTGGTGAAACACCAAGGAGCTAAGGAAAGACTGAAAAGAAGGGTTGTGAACTAGTACAACTGATCCCTCCATTTGAACTATAGAAACCTGTGGTGAGAGGAAGAAATGGTGACTGCCAGATAGGTGTCCTTCAAGTAGAAACACAGCATTCAGTCGTCCGGACAATGGAGATCTTGCAACAGGTAGATACCCTTCATTTTGAAATGGCGGTAAAACAATCAGCAATTGAATTCCTTTCAATTGATGACCGGGTGATGCCCCGTTGGTCTTGTCCACCAAGAATACATTGCTTAGGAAACCCAGTGGGTGGAGAGATCGGGATATTGACCCTTTGTGCAGGAGATCGGCCACCTCCATTTCTACCAGGTTGGCCTGAGCTTCTGCAAAAACCCCCATTTGAGGGCAGGATTCTTGAACCTGGCACCTGTAAATTCTATGTGGAAACCCCTGATGGTTTGAAGGACCCATGCGTCTGAAGTAATTCGCTCCCAATGGTGCGCAAACAAAGCCAACCTGCCCCCCACCTTTAATTGGGGGAAAAGGAAGACTCTCATCTGATTTGGGCCTGGAAATACTGTCTGGATGTGCCTTTGGAACCCCAACCTCGATGACCTCTCCTGGACTGGAAGAATTATCCCTGTCTGGGCTATTCCAAGGCCTTATTGAAGCTTCTTGGAGGGCCTTGGGTGTAAAAAAGGCTGGCCGAGCGCTCTTTGCCACGGCCGGCCCCGACAAACATTTGGTGAAAAATCTTCTTAATCGAAGCTTGCGCCTTGTACAGGGAGGTGAACGGAGCAACAAACTTTCCCAACTCCTTGATGAATGGCTCACCAAAGAGTCCACCTTGTGCCACAGCGCCTGCCTGTGAGGAAGGGAGATCCCTGAGTTAGGGGTCAACCTTTAGGAGGAGGGAACGCTGTCTCTTGTTTGAGAGGGCGCAATTTGCGTGTCCTAGGAACACTATGGCTCGTTGCGCCCAACCCCAAACTGATTCAGGAGAGAGCGGGGTATTGGAGGCCTTAGCCTACTCAGCCAGGTCCAGGATTTTTGTGATTGGGCTACAGACATCAAGAAGCTTATCCTGGCAGGACTTCCAGGAACTATCTATCAATTTCTGGGGGTCATGGATATATTTCTGCAAAAATGTGGCCATCCGGGCATCTATCTCTGGAGTGACCGCCACCTTGCCCGAGAGGGAGGGACAGGGACACTCCGTTTGAAGGCATGCCTTGACCTCTTTTTCAAAGGGTTTCCTAAGGCAACTTGCGACAAATTGGCACTGGCCCACTGAGCAGAGCGGGGGTGCAAAAGGTTCTCCAGGACCAGCATAACGGAAAGAGCTCTCCACCGCTCGAGGGGGTGCCAGGGCCTGGGAGGACCAGCCTCATCATTAGATTCATTAGAAGACTCTTCATTTTCTGCGTCCAGGCCAACCTGGGGAGACAGGGCATCCGCATCCACAACTGAGTCAGTAGAACCGGGAGAGGGACTGGCCAAAAAGGCCTTCTTAAGGCGCTCAAACGCACCTAGTTCAAGGCCAGGATCAGGGAGGTGAGACTGCCCCTTGAAGAGGATGGCTCGGCATATGCATCAGCAATTTCCATGAGGCAGCGATCGAAGGGCCCCATGGCCTCCACAACTTCCTGGTCGTCAAGAGGGAGGACCTGTAAGGACTCCTCCTCTAAATAATCCCCCTCCATGTCCATGGCGTAAGGCTCAGGAATGGGGTTCGCGTGGGGGAGAAAGACCCACAACAAGGTATAACAAGCCTCAGGGATCAACTATATACAACTATGAATACCCTTGTCAATCCTAAGACTCTTTGGTTTGTTGACTGCAACAGTCTAGGATTTGATGCGCTGAGTGCTAGATTCGGGCTAACGTCCTGGGGCTGACTCGCCCTGGTTGTACTGGGTGTCACTCGCCTGGGCAGGGCCCTGACAAAACAGCCAATCAAGCTCTGGGCGGGGGAATGGGATCTAGATCACAGCGGGTGCATCGCTCTCCTTGACAATGCAAGGGGAACTTTAAACAAAGGTTACTTACCTGCATAACAGCGGGTGTGAGGCTGTTTAAATAGTAGTTCAGACCCATGTATAAAAGGGCGTCATGGCTTCCAGGAAGCTCGGGCAGAAGCTCAGCGGGGACACACGTTTGTCAGTATTGGGAAACTGACAATAGCGCGTCCCACGCGTAGCAACGAGACAAGGGGCGTGCACGCTGTTAGTGCGCCCTCTGGCAGCTCCCAGCCGCTACCGCAGTAATGCTGCCTAAAACGATTACTAGGTACCGCGCCTGGAGCAATGAGAAAATGCTCCTGCGGTCTCACTTGCCCGCAGCGGCGGTGCCACAAAGACACACATGCATCAAAAATGTAAAACAGTGAATTAAAACATCGAACCACCAGAATCAAATTAAGCTGAAACACAGGTGACTTAACTTCTGGCGAGCAAGAAAAGAAAGATGAAGTTACCCAGAAGCCTCCTATCTTTGTGGTCTTACTGGACAGTTCATTGGTTCACCTTTGTTGACCCTTTCCCTGTGTACTATGGGAAAGATAGTTTTTTGTTCAATTAGTTGAACACTGCTGGAAAATAAAATAAAGAACGTAGAGAATAATCCTCGCCTCCAGTCCTGACATAGAATTAGGATACTATAAAAGTATGCTTAAACACCTGAACTTATAAAAGTTAATCAACCATTGACAATACATGTAACAATTCTCTTCCTAGACAATTATCTGAAACAACTAAATTGAATACTGTCCATATTTTACTGACTGCTCTTACTCTTGGATGACAAGGAAATTAATGTTTGTCTGAACTACCTGAGTGCTGTGTTCTAGCTCTTCATCCAGGGTAGTGACAGTACTGTATAGTTTGTTAATTATTTCGGCCGGATTCAGTGTGCTGTCATTTGCAACCAAGTCTTGGATAAGGCCTGAAATGAGAAAAGATGCATACAGAGCGAGTCACTACAGTTAAGAGACAGAGGCACAGTAGCAACACTCAGGCGAGTTAAAATGTATGTTCTCATGCAGGCTCTACCACTGCAACATACTTTGTAAGCTAACACATTATATTGGGTGCAAAATAATTTAACTGAGCAAGAAAATACATAAGTAGATGAAATATTCAAATGTGAGACAGTTAGGCCTGTTAGATACCCACTTCAAAGACAGTTCACTCCATTTTGTTGCAATACATTTTTTTGTATTCTGGCGGAATTGGGATATCATTTTAGAAACATATGAGATGCAATTCATCTGTGTAAGATGGACCAGTTCACATGCTGACTGCCCAGTTACTCAGGATTGTTAAGTTAAGTTTTCAAGATCTCTTGGATACTTTAGCACTACTTTTCATTAGTTTGTTTCAGTGTCCTTTAAAAATCATGCTTGCTAGTGGTCAATCGTTCCTCTTTGTGCCACCTTTTTGGCTTTCGTTTCCTCTCACGGAGCAGGAGCCAATTACTGTATCCATACTCTTTGTCTGTTTATCTGGTGTTTTGTGGGACTATTTTCTTCTTTGATTCCTGCTGGTGTTACTGTTTGCAGCCAAGTTCACTTATCTCCCAGTGCCGTCTACAGGCTGGGGAATGCAGAACCTGGATCACTGCTCCAGGCTTCCCCCATAAACAGGCTTGAAAAGATTGTTCTTTTCTCCTCACATTTGCCTGAGGGCGCCCAGCGTGTGCTATTTATCCAGACTTGTTCCAGGCAGGGCTCTTTACTTTTTTTCTACACACTTTGTCTGTGATCCCACCCTGCAGCAGGAGGGTAGAGAAGAACTGGGAGTGCTGCGAGGGACAGAAAAGACATGAACATTGTGCCTGCTTTTACGCTTTCTGGTTTGTGGGCAGAAGCCACTGGACAGACATCCTCCGCTTTCGTGCAGCTTCCCCTTAAAATGTCCACTCTGCTGCCTGGGGTAAAAAAGTGGAACCAACCCCATTATTCAGTAGAATACAAATGCAGTTAATTGACTCACTCCCCCCACCCCACCCCACCAGCCCCTCTCCATCTTTCTGTTTTTTGTTTTAATTTGATTAAAAAGTGAGTGGCAGGAAGGACATTGTATTACTCTGCCATCTGTCTCTGCTACTGTCTCGCTCCCAGCATTGCAGCTGTCTGTGAGGCTTGGGAAGAGGAAGGGGGCAAGGGCATCTCTGACCTACGATGAAAAGAAGAGGGAGTGGGCCGGGAAATATACTTTCCGAAGGCTCGGCCAAGAACCCCAAAAATGAAACAGTAACACTGTGAGCTGAAACTTAATGCTATACTGGCAATTTTGATGTTGGTGCATACATCAACTTTTTCAAATGCTGAGAACTAGGTCATCACCCAGTGCCTCTGTTCCACTAAATACAAAAAAGTAAGTAGTTAAAGGTGATTCAGTTCAAAGTACCTGTGCTGTATTATTGTGTCATACTTTTCCTACTGTTTTTTCCCTATCCCCCTTCAGTTTGTCTTTTTTAGGTCCAAACTAGCAGCGCACATGCGCTGCTCAGCGTGGCATTGTGTATTCAGTGGGCTTCAAGCTGGCCCATCGCTTCTCATTAGTTGTTCTGTGTGCCTTTCTAAATTCCTAACTTTTGAATGGTAAATCGTGCCCATTTGTCCCTCCTTGTGGTCTGCCGTTTCTTCCCATAGTGACTGGCCGTGTTACAGGGCTCATTTCACTTCTGTCCCTTTTAGTTTGTTTCAAGCACTATTTTTTCTGATTGCTCATTGACTGCCTCATGTTTTGGAAATGTTGCAAATGCGAGCAGCTGACCAGGTTTACTGATTTCCCCTTCCAACCACAGTTTCTCCGTGTGTTCTCCCCTTCGCACCTTAGCTTTTGCTTATGATCTACAGAGTCTGGGTGCACAAGTTACTACTTGTGTAACGATATATCTGTAAGAGACATTAGTTAGTGATAGATTCCTTACCTTAGAATATCCCCAGGCGTCAGACTGGATCCGGAAACTTTTGCGTAGCAGCTCCCTTGTGCGTCGGTAGGCGTCGTCTGCGGCTCCTCGTCCGTCGTCGGCGCCGTGATGACGTCATCGGAGTACTTAGACGCCGCCTCTGCGTGCTGACGTCAGTTCTTAGACACAGCTTTTCCGCGCCAGAAACACAGAGCTATGCCAAAAACCAACACTGGTGCCATGAAACTAGGGCCCTAAAAGGGGATGACCTTAACCCTAGATATCGTTTCGCAGAACGGGGAGGATGGGTGGGTCGGTAAGGAATCTATCACTAACTAATGTCTCTTACAGATATATCGTTACACAAGTAGTAACTTGTGCATCTGAAAGAGACACGTTAGTGATAGATTCCTTACCTTAGAATAGATACCCCAGCAATACCAACCCCGTGGTGGTGGGTCTGCGAACCAATAATCACACCAGAAAGTCCTGGAGGACGGAACGGCCAAAGAAGTCATCCCTCCGGACTTGGCTGTCCAGGCAATAGTGTCTTGCAAACGTGTGCAGCCAGGCCCACGTAGCCGCCTGGCAAATGTCCTGCAAGGGCACACCTCGGCCCAAGGTAGTTGTAGTCGCTGTGGCTCGAGTGGAATGAGCCCTCAGCCCCACAGGGGGTTCCTTCTTAGCCAAGGAGTAACACGCCTGGATACACAAGATGATCCACCGCGAGATGGTCCGCTTGTGCACCGCTTTCCCTTTCTTAGCGCCCACGTAACCAACTAAGAGTTGGTCATCCACCCGGAACTGGCGTGTGCGATCCAAATAGAATGAGCGCACGTTTTGGGTCCAGACGGTGGAGCCTCTCTTCCTCTCTCTCGAGGGATGCGGAGGCGGAAAGAAGGTGGGCAAGGTGATAGATTGCCCAATATGGAAGGCCGTGACTACCTTGGGTAGGAAAGAGGGCCTTGTCCGTAACTGTTAGAACTGGCTATTTCTGGTTGGCTAAGACTGACGCCAAAGCCAGGCAGAAACCACCATTCTAGTCATGGCAAGGAAGTCACACGCCAAGATAACCCCTGCTCACCCCCTTGGTAGCTTGGCACGAGCAGTAAGGCTAAACTCGGAGGCAATGTGTAAATCATTTGCGCCAGCACACAACAGCAACAACATTCTAGGCACACCACAAAAGGAACTCCACACAAGGTTATTATAAAATAACTTTTGTATTGTAAAAACACATCAGATAGTATCACACAAAATACATGGTGCCAACTGGCACGGGCAATATTCACAAGGGATTAGGTACAGGACAGGGCCACATGGGCCACTGTCAGAATCAGAAATAGCACTTTTAGAATAAAGAATAATAAAGAATAAAAATCATAGTAGCACAAATTAGCAACTATGGCACACAACCAGTAACCACTGGTAACAGGAACCAGGACCTCACTAGGACCACCTGTACTAAAAAGAACAACCACCTAAGAATAAAATACATTTAGGGGTATAAACAAGAACACTTTACCCATGATGCATGAAACACATTCAGAGGAGTAGTAAAGGAAAAACACATGATGCCTAAAAACACTCAGAGGTGTACGGACAAGGGAAACACATGATGCATAAACCTACACATTCAGCGGTGTTCAGAACAAAGCACATGATGCAATAATATACATTCAGAGGTGCAGCGCAAGAAGACACATGATGCCTAAAACATTCAGAGGTGCAGCGCAGGGAAAAGGAAGACACATGAGGCCTACAAACATTCAGAGGTGCCAGAACAATAAATTAGCGCAAAAATCACATGATGCCTAAAAACATTCAGAGGTGCAGGAATAACACATGATGCAAGAAAACACATTCAGAGGTGCAATAACCATACAATTGCGCAAAACTTACATAAGCCACCACCTGTGGCAGTCCCTAGGCCAACTGGCCTTGTTGGGGCTAAGACGCCCTGTGTCCAGAATGTCAGGGCGCGATGTCAGGCAGCGCCAGTCAAAAGTAAAAGCCTAAACGTGGCAGCTGCCCACAAAGTGCTGGGCAGCTGTAAGCAATCACAAAAAGGCCTAAACGGTGCAGCTGCCCACTAATTGCTGGGCCTCTGTGAACTTCTAACTCCGACAGGGTCCTCACTGACCCTTAGGCGCAAACTGCGCCCACGCTGGAGCCACACAGGCTCTGAAAACACACGTTGGAGCCACACAGGCTCTTAAACAATTATGGCCCCGCCGGTGAAGCCATCTGGGCTCGGGAAACACACCTTCCCTCAGGGAGCCTCTCGGGGCTCTAGACAACATGCCCCCAGGGAGCCTTCTCAGGGCTCTACAACGTTGGGGCGACCCGCTGCCAATCGGGGCCGCCCTGGCTCTGTGCCTCTCAACCGGCACCCCTAGGCTTCCTCTGCTCCCAAGGGGAGCGAAAACAGATATGCCCCAGATATGCCCCAGCCCTGACTCACCGACTGCTCGCGGCGGCTGGGGCTTCCACTCTCCTGCTGCGGGGCTCTCCTTTCAGCACGGAGGCCTCGCGGCTCGGGCGGCCGGACTTCTCTTTCTCCCCGGGGTTCTCCCTTCACTCAGGAGCTCCGGGACGGACACGGCAGGCGGCTTTCTTCTTCCGGTCGCGGTGCGGGGCTCTCCCAGTCTCACGGGAGCCCGGCGCCATCTCCCGCCATACTTCTTTTCTCGGCCCAGGCTTCCTCGCCACACGGCAGCCCCAGGCCAATCGGAGCGCGGCTCATAAGTCGTGCCCCTCGTGACGCGGCGTCTTCTTCCCGGGGACCCGCCAATCAGAGCGCGGCTCCCCAGGACCAGCCCCTATCGATGGCCCAATCACCTCACGGCCTCACAGGGCGAGCCTCCCAGGCCCGCCAATGGCAGCGCGGCGCCTCCGGTCTCGATCTCCGGGCCATCGGGTGGGCACCGGCCTCTGCAAACGAGGCGCTCTTAAGCGCCAACGGGCAATCCACGGCGCTCCCAGCACTAGCAAACAGACAGATCGCTCCCAGGCGCTCAGGGGGAAACACAGCGCTTCCAGGCGCTAGAAATACAAATCAAGTGCTCCCAAGCACCAGCAGGCAACCAAGAAGGTTCAAGTAAAAATAAAGCGCTCTCTGCAGGAAAATGCAGCTTTTCCATGCTGCCAAAGGTCCCAGAGATTCCAAGGGGCAAAGCAAAGTCCTTCAGGAGTCCAGGGGCTGGGCAGGGCCCAGGGATTCCCCTGGGCCCAAGCAGCAGCACGCCCCTGGCAGATTCAAGTCAGAAAACAAGAACAAATTGGAAGGGGACACAGCCCCTTCTTATACAGAGAAAAGTCTTTGAAGTCTTTGTAGGAGAGTAGGGTGTGCAATCCTATGATCACCCCAGATTTTTGCTTTTTGCTTCACTGGTTTACAACTTCTCTGGCTGTGGGCCTGCTAATCAGACCCACAGCCTTGCTGTTCTCTCACTAAATTGACACGTGTACCTTAGGTGCATTTACCAATTGGTACTGGGCCACCTTATCAGACCCTGTAACTCAGGGCATAGGTGTACTCAGGGCCTACCAGGGGCTGCAGCATGTATTATGCCACCCCTGGCTGGCCATCCAAATCTGACACAACTGGCTGCACGACAGCTGGGGCAAAGTGGTGTAATCACCCTTTGCTGTAGATATAGTATACCTATATCTAACCCTAAAAAGGACACATGTATTCCTATCAGTCACTCCTATGGCAGGCCTTAACGATCCTGAAGGCAGAGTGCTTGGAATTATGTGAGATGGTGCTCTGGCATGAGCTGAGCCCGTCTGCAGCTTGCGGAACCAAGTCCTAATAGCTGTTCTATGATAACGCGTACCATATACTCTTAAGTGCATTATAATCCTTGCGGTTATTTGCTATCTTTGGTATCGCTTTATCAAAACATGTCGAGTAAGGTGTCATACGAATTGGAATACTAACCCCTCGCCAATTCTGGCGACGGGGTTAGCATTCCACCCTTCTAGAGGGACACGACATGTATGTAACTGTGAACACCGATTAAAGTTAACTCGAGCCTTCGCATCACAAAATCGATGCTGCCACCACAGACACAAGTCTGACCTCCTGCTGCTGGGAGTCCTTCCAGCGAGGAGAGCTTGGACAAGGGGTTTCCTGTCAGGGGCGGTGCTAGCACCGACCCAGACAGGGTTTTGTGTATCCTAGGTAGGCAGGGCTGAATAGGAAGGTGACTGCAAGTGGCACCCCGGTGCTCACTATGCATCTGCCAGTCTAAACCGGTTCCAGGGGCACACCAGCCCCTGAGCTGGGGAAAGTCCGGCATGGGAGAGGGGTGTAACCACCCCCCTTCCTGGTCCCACCCATGGGCAGGACCTAGTCCCGTACCAGCCCCTTTCTTTAGTATAAAGGTGGGAGCGGGGACCCCTTCCAAAGTAGATAATTCCGAATCTTGATGACTTTCCACGAAAGAACACTTGAACCTTTCAGAAGACTCTCCCTTGTGGCTAATGAGTAGCCACCCTGCACCCGCAGGCACCATCCAAGCATCGCGGTTTGCTGTAAGTCTCTCCTCCGGATCAAGACTGCCCAGCTCGACGAGAACCGGCTTCCCTGGCACCTCTGACCTCTACCTGCATCATCAGCCCAGCTGAGATTCGTGGGTGTGACGAGACCTCGAGGGACCGGCCATCTTCAGGACTGCACAACGCTTTCCCAGCACGACCGCCGAGGGATCCTCGAGTGAGTGCTTTGTGTTGTGAGAAGCCCCAACCCTGAGCAGCTCCAGCACCGAAGTTCAGCCTCCCAGCATCCACGAGATCTGCGTGGGGCCCTTCTGCTCTTTGCTGCTCACCGCGTTGTCTGGCTACTAGCCTGCTGGCTTGTGGCCTTCCCGACGACGAACGACGACATCAACAACGCTGGTCTGGTTGCTCCAGACTGGCCCTTGCTCCCCTCCAACAGAGGAGCGCCCCGGACCCTCCTGGTCCACTCCAGACGCCATTTTAAGTCCACCGCGTGGGCTTGAGTTTGCCAAGACTTGTTGCCCCAATCCTGGGTCCAGCGACGTCGACAGCAGATACCATCGTGGGACAGCTCGCACCTCCATCCTGGTCGCCGACAACGCCTCCTGGTCCGTGAGACTGCAGAGCCCAGCGTCGCCCACTCACCTGGTCGAGATGACTTCATCCGGTGCCATCCTGGTGCCCATCTAATCACTGGCTAGTGATTCAGAACTTGGTCCCCTCTGCTTACAGGTGTCTTCCATCTTCGATCCAGGCTTGGATCACTTCGAACTTCAACACTGGTCGCCTGCCAGCAACTTCTTCTTTCAGGCTCCATAGACTGCAACAAGGATTCCCGACGTCTTTCCAGACCTATGCATCCGCAGCCCCTGGGCTAGGTAAACTCAGCATTTAGGTGCTCCAGCATTGCTTTGCTATCCAAGGGTCCAGATCCATTTTCGTTTCAGCTCTACCTAGTCGGATTCGTCCGATAACACTAACTTTACGAAATCTAGCATCCATAGACTTTGTCCCGCATCCCGTGTGAGAGTGCACACTCTGCACCCGATCTCCCTAGGCCTCCTACTAGTAATCTGAAGGTTCAGTAGTCAAGTCCTAGCGATCCTAAAGCCTATTAGAGTAGTACTTACCTGCTAGTAATTTCGCATTCCACTTTTAGAGTATATGGTTTTTCGTGCCCCTCGGGCATCTGTGTAAATTGTGCAACTTTGCGTATTTTCCTAAGAGCTTTGTATTGTGCTTAGCGCCCTGTCCTCATAAAGAGTCCAGGGCTGTTGTGTTCTAAATAAATATACTTTATTTTCATAACAACTTGTGTGGTGTCCTTTCACTTGGTGTTCAAGGGGTATATGTGATGGTATAACAGCTGGCTTAACACGCCCTCTAGAGTTTAGCCTAAAGACTGCTCTTGTCCATGCTACTAGGATAGCTGGTCTAACGATTGACTTACAACCAATCATCAATAAGGGTCGTTTGGAATGATACACAGTGATCACTAGAATAGTGAGCACTACATATCAGGCCAACTTCTCACATTGGTGAGCAGCGGTTGGGATTTGAGCTTGCTATTGTTTTACCACACGTATCCTATGAATATCATTGTGAAAGATCACATAAGTACCCAGGTACATATAACTTAGCTTAGAATACTCTGAGTTCCACTGAACCAGCTGTTGTAGTTCAACAGGGCCTAGCACACCCTGACTACAACTCTTAGCAAGGGATCAGTAGGCAAACAAATAGTGTAGGTAGGTGCATCACTTACACCACACTAGAAGCATGTCGGACAAAGGAGGGAACTCAGAAGCCCCCCTTATGTCAGTGGATTCTCCACAGGTCACTTCACGATATGCTGCTCTTAGCTTCCAGGAGATGAGACAAATCTGTACATCCAGGAAGCTAAAACAGGGTTCTAACCCTACGATTCCCTTTCTGATTCGTCTCTTAGAGACTTATGATGCCAGGAGGACTGCCAACACAGATCCTTCTCATCCAGATGGGAATATGCCCCCCTTAGAGGGAACCCTTGGGGACCCTGACCTCCAAAACAATGGAACAGTGAGTGAAGGTGAGGAGGAGGATCAGGAAGTGTCAGGGGATGAGGCAGACAAGGGTCAGGTAGAAGTCAGTAGACTCACCAGGACCAACTTAAGTAGGCATGAGAATGGATTTGGGGGACCCCCAGGGCCACTCTCAGGCAGACTTAACATTGGGAATGGACGAGTTAGGTCTCTATCCAGAGGCTCTAACAGATCGATTCGAACCAATGGCTCTCAGACGTCTTCTCGAAGAGGGATGTCATCCCCTAAGAGAAGGGAGCATGAAGCAAAGATGAGGGAGACCAATCTGAGGATTGAAAGGGAAGAACTTGCCCTGGCCAAAGAGAGGCTTGCCTTT
The DNA here is from genome assembly GCF_964263255.1 of Lissotriton vulgaris. NCBI lineage: Eukaryota > Metazoa > Chordata > Amphibia > Caudata > Salamandridae > Lissotriton > Lissotriton vulgaris. The sequence continues at coordinate 56,781,232 of NC_141691.1, read as the reverse complement.
GCTAGAGAGCAGAAATTGAGTGGGGTAGATCCCACTGGTGGCAGCATTTTACCTAGAGAAAAGGACAGGAGTTTAGACACTAGACACCTGAGTAAGATAGTGCCCCCCTTTAAACAAGGGGATGATATCCACAAATGGATAACTGCTTTGGAGAGGGCCTGCACTGTCCAGTGCGTCCCCCAGAGTCAGTGGGCAGCTGTCTTGTGGCTCCCCTTTGAAGGCAAAGGTAGAGATAAGCTCCTCACTATTAGAGCTGAGGATGCTAACAATTACCAAGTCCTGAAAAGTACACTGATAGATGGGTTTGGCCTAACCACTGAGCAGTACAGGTTGCTGTTCAGGGATACCCAGAAAACTCAGTCTCAGGATTGGTCTGATTTTGTGGATTGTGCCACTAAGGCTTTGGAGGGCTGGTTGCTGGGCAGTAAGGTTACTGATTATACAGGATTGTACAATCTGATCATGAGGGAACAGATTTTAAACAATTGCCAGAACCAGTTGTTGCATCAGCACCTTGTTGACTCAGATCTGACCTCTCCCCAAGAATTGGGAAAGAAGGCAGACAGATGGGTCAGAACAAGGGTTAAGCAGAACCAGGGCCAGAACCAGGGTGGTCAGAAGAAAGCAGACCAGAAGGGTAAAGATTCTAAGGGTGAACAAAATGACCAGAAGTCTTCGACAGGCCCCCAACAAACCAAAGAGGGTGGGGGTCAGGCTTCACAGCAGAAAAAGAAGACTCAAGAAGGCCAGTCTAAAAGGTGGTGCCAATACTGTAAAAGTAAAACTCACTGGTTTAGTGAGTGCACCAAGAAAGGAGGGCAAACTCCTGCCACTGTAGCCCCTAAGGCACCTGCACCCCCTAGTACAGTCAGCAGTGGTAGTGCTCCTCCCAAGGGATTAGTTGGGTTAACCTTGGGATCTGAGGGGTATGACAACTTAGTTGGCCCACTCACTCAGGCTGTCCTTGTCTGTACAGGGGATGTGGATATATCCCCTGATGCAAGTCCCAATACTTTGGGCAAATACAGGCAGACACCTTTTATAAATGGCAAGATGGCTCAGGCCTACAGGGACACTTGTGCCAGTGTCACAATGGTGACACCTAACTTTGTGGACCCTGGACAGATCATGCTAGGTCCAGAGTACCTAGTGACCAATGCCAGCAATGTCACTACCCACCATAGTATGGCAATTGTTGATTTCTTCTGGGGAGGGGTAAGTGGCCAAAAGAAGGTTGTTGTTAGTGCAGACCTCCCAGTTGAATGTTTGTTGGGCAATGATTTGGAGTCATCCCTATGGTCAGAGGTGGAGCAGAGGACTCACATGGAGATGTTAGGTGTGCCAGCACATGTCCTTGCTGTGACTAGGTCACAGGCCAGAAGATGCCCCACTGAACAGGTGCTGGATCCTGGAACAATGGACCAGACACCTTCCAAGAAGAAGAGCAGTAGGGTTAAGGCATTGCCTTCCCCCTTGCCCCAGGTTGTGGATCAAATCTCAAAGGAGGCTGACCTCAAAGAGCTGAGGGAAACTGAGCCTAAAGAACTTGAACCTGATCAGGTTGAGTTTCTGGGTTCAGTGGGACCCTCCAGAGAAGACCTGGGGAAGGCACAGTTAGACTGCCCTTCTCTTGAACCCCTCAGACAGCAGGCTGCTGCTGAGGCTGCAGGGAACGCCACAGGTACCCACAAGGTATACTGGGATGATGGACTCCTGTACTCTGAAGCAAGAGACCCCAAGCCTGGTGCAACCAGGAGGCTGGTCGTCCCCTTGTCACAGAGAGGTTTCCTTCTTACCTTGGCCCATGAGATTCCCCTTGCAGGACACTTAGGCCAGAACAAGACTTGGGACAGGCTTGTCTCACACTTTCACTGGCCTCATATGAATGAAGATACCAAGGAGTTTTGTCGCTCCTGTGTCACTTGCCAAGCCAGTGGTAAGTCAGGTGGCACAACAAAGACCCCCCTTATACCAATGCCTGTGGTGGGGGTACCCTTTGAAAGAGTGGGGATTGACATTGTTGGTCCAATGGAACCCCAGACAGCATCAGGGCACAAGTTTATACTGGTGGTGGGGGACCATGCCACCAGGTATCCTGAAGCTATTCCCCTTAGGACCACTACAGCACCTGTTGTGGCAAGAGCCCTAGTTGGAGTGTTCTCCAGAGTGGGCTTCCCTAAGGAGGTTGTCTCTGACAGAGGTGCAAACTTCATGTCAGGATATCTGACTGCTATGTGGAAGGAATGTGGTGTCAACTACAAGTTCACTACACCCTATCATCCACAATGCAATGGGCTTGTTGAAAGGTTCAACAGGACCCTAAAAGGGATGATTCATGGACTACCTGAAAAGCTCAGGCGTAGATGGGATGTCCTGATACCCTGCCTTTTATTTGCCTACCGAGAGGTCCCACAGAAGGGGGTTGGCTACAGCCCTTTTGAACTTCTGTATGGGCATCCTGTAAGGGGACCCCTGTGTTTGGTGAAGGAAGGATTGGAGAAACCTCTCAAAAAGCCTGCAACCAACATAGTGGACTATGTACTTGGTCTCCGCTCCAGGATGGCTGAGTACATGGAAAAGGCTTCCAAAAACCTTGAGGCTAGCCAAGAACTCAAAAAAGCTTGGCATGACCAAAAGGATGTCCTGACTGTGTACAAGCCTGGACAGAAGGTGTGGGTGTTGGAGCCAGTGGCCCCAGCAACACTCAAAGACAAATGGTCTGGGCCCCACACAATCATTGAGCAAAAGGGAGAGGTCACCTACCTGGTGGATCTTGGAACTCCCAGGAGCCCCCTCAGGGTGCTCCATGTGAATAGGCTCAAGGCATATGTTGACAGGAAGGACATGAGCTTGCTCATGGCCACAGATGAGGGACAGGAGGAGGAGAGTGACCCTCTCCCAGACCTGCTCTCTCAGAACCCTGATGATGGGTCAGTAGATGGTGTTGTCTTTTGTGGCAGCCTCTCTGAACATCAGCAAAAGGATTACACACAAGTTCTTCAATCCTTTAGACATATGTTCTCTCTGACACCCAGTCAAACCAATTGGTGTACCCATGAGGTTGACACTGGTGACAGCTTGCCAGTTAAGAGTAAAATCTACAGGCAGCCTGATCATGTCAGAGACTGCATCAAATCTGAAGTGCAGAAAATGTTGGAGCTGGGAGTCATTGAGCCCTCAGATAGCCCTTGGGCTAGTCCAGTAGTTCTAGTGCCAAAGCCTCACACCCAGGGTGGTAAGATAGAGATGAGGTTTTGCGTAAACTACAGAGGCCTCAATGCAGTCACTAAGACTGATGCCCACCCAATACCAAGGGCAGATGAACTGACAGATAGATTGGCTTCTGCCAACTACTTAAGTACATTTGACCTGACAGCTGGGTATTGGCAAATCAGGTTAGCTGAGGAAGCCAAGCCCAAGACAGCATTTTCTACCCCTGGTGGGCATTATCAGTCTGTGGTAATGCCCTTTGGTCTGAAAAATGCACTTGCCAACTTCCAAAGGCTGGTGAATCAAGTTCTCACTGGGCTGGATGACTTCTTTGCAGCATATCTTGATGATATAGCTGTCTTTAGTTCCACCTGGGAGGATCACCTGGTCCACCTGAGGAAAGTGTTAGAGGCACTGCAAGCAGCAGGTCTCACTATCAAGGCCACAAAGTGCCAGATAGGGCAGACACAGGTTGTATACCTGGGCCACCTTGTAGGTGGAGGCCAGGTTCAGCCACTGGAGAGCAAGATACAATCCATCAAGGATTGGGCTCCTCCAACCACCCAGACTCAGGTTCGAGCTTTCTTGGGCCTGACTGGTTATTACAGGAAATTTGTCAGGAATTATGGATCAATTGTGACTCCACCTAATGTCCTGACAAGCAAAAAGATGCCAAGGAAAGTTCAGTGGACAGCAGGCTGTCAAAAGGCATTCGATGACCTAAAGCAGGCCATGTGCACAGCCCCTATCCTAAAGAGTCCAGACTACTCCAAACCATTCATTGTCTAAACAGATGCTTCTGAGTTGGGTGTGGGAGCTGTTCTATCTCAGCTGAATTTTGATGGTCATGACCAGCCCATTGCTTTTATAAGCAGAAGGCTGACCCCCAGAGAGAAAAATTGGTCAGCTATTGAGAGGGAGGCCTTTGCTGTGGTTTGGGCCCTGAAGAAACTGAGGCCATACTTGTTTGGCACTCATTTCAAGATTCAGACCGACCATAAGCCCCTCTTGTGGCTAAATCAGATGAAGGGTGAAAACCCCAAACTGCTTAGGTGGTCCATTTCCCTACAGGGGATGGATTTTACAGTGGAGCATAGACCTGGCACTGATCATGGCAATGCAGATGGGCTCTCCAGGTATTTCCACTTAGAGCAAGAAGACTCACCTGGTCAAGGTTAGTTTATTGTCCCAAAGTTTGGGGGGGGGGGGGTCATGTAGGAGAGTGGGGTCTGCAATCCTATGATCACCCCAGATTTTTGCTTTTTGCTTCACTGGTTTACAACTTCTCTGGCTGTGGGCCTGCTAATCAGACCCACAGCCTTGCTGTTCTCTCACTAAATTGACACGTGTACCTTAGGTGCATTTACCAATTGGTACTGGGCCACCTTATCAGACCCTGTAACTCAGGGCATAGGTGTACCCAGGGCCTACCAGGGGCTGCAGCATGTATTATGCCACCCCTGGCTGGCCATCTAAATCTGACACAACTGGCTGCACGACAGCTGGGGCAAAGTGGTGTAATCACCCTTTGCTGTAGATATAGTATACCTATATCTAACCCTAAAATGGACACATGTATTCCTATCAGTCACTCCTATGGCAGGCCTTAACAATCCTGAAGGCAGAGTGCTTGGAATTATGTGAGATGGTGCTCTGGCATGAGCTGAGCCCGTCTGCAGCTTGCGGAACCAAGTCCTAATAGCTGTTCTATGATAATGCGTACCATATACTCTTAAGTGCATTATAATCCTCGCGGTTATTTGCTATCTTTGGTATCGCTTTATCAAAACATGTCGAGTAAGGTGTCATACGAATTGGAATACTAACCCCTCGCCAATTCTGGCGACGGGGTTAGCATTCCACCCTTCTAGAGGGACACGACATGTATGTAACTGTGAACCCCGGTTAAAGTTAACTCGAGCCTCAGCATCACAAAATGGATGCTGCCACCACAGACACAAGTCTGACCTCCTGCTGCTGGGAGTCCTTGCAGCGAGGAGAGCTTGGACAAAGGGTTTCCTGTCAGGGGCGGTGCTAGCACCGACCCAGACAGGGTTTTGTGTATCCTAGGTAGGCAGGGCTGAATAGGAAGGTGACTGCAAGTGGCACCCCGGAGCTCACTATGCATCTGCCAGTCTAAACCGGTTCCAGGGGCACACCAGCCCCTGAGCTGGGGAAAGTCCAGCATGGGAGAGGGGTGTAACCACCCCCCTTCCTGGTCCCACCCATGGGCAGGACCTAGTCCCGTACCAGCCCCTTTCTTTAGTATAAAGGTGGGAGCTGTAGAAAAAGGGTAGGGCTATGGCCTTTTCCAAGATTTGCCCGGCGCTAACCGCCTCTATACCATTCAAGTTACCAAGCAATGAGGCAGGCGCTGGAGACTAGAAGGCAGGAAACAGAAGTTTTATTCCGACGGAGCAGAACACATCAGATCAGACAACAAGGTATCGTCTCGAGGTGCTCTAACAGCCTCTCTGAGGCCTGGCCTCTTATACCCTGGTTTATGACATGTGAGCATTCTTTATTGCACAAAAAGACTCTTTAAACTTATGAAATGACGTCCCCATAATCCTCGTGTCAAACCCACCCCCACATACATCCACAATAGAGGTCCTCACCCTGCTGATAACAGGAGGGGGCTATCACGCGGCTGAGTGTTCCGCCGATTCTTAGGATGTGTGCGCCTGATCGTATCCCATGGGGTGGGAAGGCCATGATCAATAGTGGGTCCTTTGAAGAGGAGCGACTCCATACAATAAGGGGCAGTAAACGGTATCTCCCGGCTTAAGCGATGGCCTCGGACCAGTGTGGACAGTCGGACTCGGGGGAAGGGGTCATCAAAGGAGTGGTATTCATGCCGCGTGGACAGTCAAGCGCAGCGGGATGGTTTATCAACAGAGGGGTATTCATGGAAGGAGAGGAGGTGCTGGTCAGGCGCGGGCGTGACTCCCAAGGACAGGGTCATGCAGGAGGAGAAGGGTTATGCTCATGTGAGGGAGGGAGGGGGAGCCAGGGTGCGCGGAGGATGCTTGCAGGGTCGGAGGAGTGCGCTGGCGATCGATCGTGGACAGGGAGACCATGATACCTAAAATGGCTGTCGTGCACGTTGTACGTGGGTGACAAGCTGGCGCAGATGATGTTTAGCTCGTAAACTAAAATTCCACAGTCCTCCCTTTCAACATGTCTCGCCAACTTGTCAGTTCGGATTTATCCCCATAAGGCCACGTATTTCTACTTCATAGAGGGGACTCATGTGCTCATTCCGGAAGTCCAAAGTCTTTGGGCACATACAGTTAGAAACAAGGCCGAATAAAGATGGTAGACATTGGATACCCAAACAACACCCACATAATATCACAACAGGTATCAGTACGAAGGAAAACAACCTCCAACCCCAGTCCTTCAAAGTGTCCCAAAACCAGCTCCCAAGCGACCATCCTTCTTGTTCTTGGTGAACCTCTGAGGAAAGTCTGTGGAGGTGTTCAATTGCTTTGTAGACTGAGGGCGAGTTATCTGGCACGTAGGTGCAGCAGCTAGATCCGATGATGCGGCATGCTCCTCCTCGATCGGCTAGAACCACATCTAGAACAAGGCGGTTTTGAAGGGCCACAAGGCGGACCGCCTGAAGCTCAGCCGTGTTGTTAGCGAGGATGCCAGCCGTGATGTTGATCGTTGTTTCTACTGCCTGGGTCAGGTGTCGGATAGCGCGGCTGTTTGCCATTGGGCCCCACAGGGGAACGAGTCCCTTTGCAGCATCCAGGAACTGTGCTCCAGTGGAGTCGGCTTGTCCAATGTCATCTGCACGCCTCTGCCGGTGATGGTTAGCAGGGGCTACATACGTGGGGGGGAGAACGAAGGCAATGTACCAGATACCCTTCCAACCTTTCGGGAGCCAGGTGTAAGCTTTGGTGCCACACACGAAGTACATGTTTGGAGAAGCAACAAAGGAAGGGGGATCAACTGAGTCCAATGTTCTGATGATTCGGCAGGAACTGTGACCCACCAGCTGTGTTCCCTGGCCTTCGAGACACACAAGACCTGTGATATTGATAACAGACAGAGCCACAGTCAGAGTGGCGGTAGTTTGTTTTCGCAGATGAGAGAAGGTGGATCTAGCTGGATTGTGGAGCACCTGCATTTCGACACGTTCTTTGGCTGGAATGTTCTTAAGGAAGGTGGCGCCCGTGAGCGCAGGACACAGGGGAGCAGAGGTCTTTCCGGTTTTGTTCAGCCAAAACCCAGAGTAGAAGTGCGACACTGTCTGGCTGGAAGTGGCGTTATCCTTGTGGCTCTCTTGCATGAGGATCAACCAGGCGAGGCAGGAGCCGTGAACTGAGAAAGGAGAAGGGATGAAGGGGATGGAGTGTCCAGTGGCATGCGGGAGCAACCCGCAGATCCAGCAGTTCGTGGCATTTGCAGCAAGGTTGTGTTGGTGCAACAGTTGCACGAAGGAATTGTTCCAGAACTCCCTGCGTCTCTCTCGGAGCTGAGGTGACAGGGAGATCAGGTGGTGCTCTTTCATGGGGGTTGGTTGTGCAGTGGGCAGCATTGCCTGATGAGCCGGTGTGCTTTCCTCCAGGATCCAGAAGGAGGTCATGAGGAGGAGGCAAAAGAGGAAGACAATGAAGAAGGCGATTGTCTTTGATTTGTGCAGGTTGTCAGTCTTTGGGTTCCTGTAGGGGGTATTTCCGGTTGCTTCCATCATCTTCTCAATTGGCGCTTCCATCATCTTCTTATCTGGCGCTTCCATCATCTTCAAGGTGCTCGGTGGTGGGCAGAACCACAGACTTCGTTTAGCTTCTCTCCCGGTAACCCTTGGTTGTGTTTTAGGTCACCGTTCTGAGATTCAACTTAGTCCGTGGCCTACTTAGCCGAAGCTCCCTCCTTTCGACGCAGGAAATACCCTTCTCTGGATGGCACAGTGGGATCAGAGAATTTTGCAAGTTCAAGTGCCTCAGTATCAGGATAACAGTTCAATGTTGGTCGGTCTTTGTTCAGGAGCTCTTCTTGGGTGTTGACGTTTTCGGTCGTGGCCAGGGTCGCGGAGACCTTCCGGCAGTGGTGTGCGTGCAGCCAGTGCCTCTTCCCCTCCACTCGAAGCGCCGTCCGTGTGGTGATCAGCACTTGCCAGGGGCCCGTCCACCGGGGTTCCAGACTCTTGGTCCGTTGGAAGTTTCGGATTAGAACGAAGTCCCCCGGTTGGATGTCGTGGCCTGGGCCCCTGGAAGCATCGGGGATGGCCTGCTGCACCTGTTGATGAATGACAGACGTTTTAGTTAACTTGCACAAATAATCAGACAGTAGGACGCCCGGGACGTCATGAATGGAGGTCGGTTTGGGAGCAGTCCAGAGGTTCATCGGTCGCCCGAATACAACCTCGTAGGGGGTCAAATGGTGTTTGGTGGGAGTGGAGCGCATCGATAGCAAGGCCAGTGGGAGGGCATCTGGCCATTTAAGTCCGGTGGTGGCCACTATTTTTGACAATTTCAACTTCAGTGTGGCATTATGGCGCTCCACCAGGCCGGCGGATTGGGGGTGGAAGACCGCGTGAAATCTCTGTTTCACCCCCAACCCCTTTAGGATTAGTTGGATAACCTCAGCTATGAAGTGGGGGCCATTGTCGCTCCATAAAATTCGACAAAGGCCATAGCGAGGAAAGAATTCTTTCAGTAATACTTTGGCAGTAGTCATGGCAGTGTTGTCACGGGTTGGATAGGCCTCTACCCATTTGCTGAAGGCACATACAATGACTAGTACATACTTCAAGCCCTGACATCTCTCCAGCTGGATGTAATCCATCTGGAGCACCTCAAAGGGGTGATTGGGGGTCCCAAACCCTCCCCGGGGTACCACAGTTCCTTTCCCGGGGTTGTGTTGCAGACAGATAAGGCACTGCTGGACTAGGCGTCTGGCTGAGTCGGGGATTTTGTCGTTGTGCCAGACTTTGGAAGTGAGTTCGATCATGGGTGCAGATCCTATGTGTGCGGGGGAATGAGCCATCGTCAGTATGGGGATCAGGTATGAGTCAGGCAGCAACCATTTGTTTGCATCTTTTGTTCGCCAGCAGCCCTCATCATCCTTCAAACCCACCCCTGCCCACTTAGTCAGTTCGTGAGGGGTGCTGGCCGACTGGATGTCTCTAATCATTTCCCTTGCGTCAGTCCATTTCTCTGCTTGTGACCTGGTCACATACATGCGTGTCACCGTCCTATTCTCAGCTGTGGTTCGTGCAGTGATGTCGGCCAGTGCATTCCCTTGTCCGACTAAGTCTGTCACCTTCTTGTGTGCCTGGCATTTGATCACTGCTAGTCGTTTGGGGAGGAGAACCGCTTCAATCAGGGCAGAAACCAGATCTCCGTGAAGGATGGGGGTGCCGTGGGACGTCAGGAATCCCCTTTCCCTCCACAGGAGCCCAAAATGGTGAACCACCCCGAAGGCATACTGGCTGTCTGTATATACGTTCGCGGTGGTTCCTGTGGCTATAATGCACGCTCGTGTGAGGGCTATCAGCTCTGCTGCCTGGGCAGATCGTTGTGTGATGCGGGCTGTCTCAACTACTGTTCGGGCTGTCGTTACTGCATAGGCAGCTGAAGTGGTGCCATCTGGGAGTTTGATGCATGAGCCGTCTACCCATAGTTCTCCATCGGGGTCTGTGAAAGCAGTGTCTCGGAGGTCAACTCTACTCCTAGTTTGTTCGTCCGTGAGGGTCACACAGTCGTGTATGGGAGGAACGTCGGGGTCATTTTCAGGCAGGGGCAACAATGTGGCAGGATTCAAAGTCGTGCATCTCTTTAGTGTGATGTGGGGTGCAAGTAGCGTCAATTCGTACCCTGTCAGTCGTGCGCTAGTCAGATGTTGAGTCTTGGTTTGGTTCAGAAGGGTGTCGACTGCATGGGGTACTAACACAGTGAGGGAGTTTGAAAGTACGATTCCCTCGCTCTGACGGATAGAGACAGCAGCGGCAGCTACTGCTCGAAGGCAGGCATGCAAAGCTCTGGCTACAGGATCAAGAGTGGCGGAGAAGTAGGCACAAGGGCGCTGCTTTGGACCTATAGACTGAGTCAGGACAGACAATGCACACCCCTCCCTTTCGTGGGTGAAGAGGGAGAAGGGTTTGGAGTAATCCGGGGTTCCCAGGACGGGCGCTGAACAGAGGGTATCTCGTAATTCCTTAAAGGATGCTTGACACTCAGGGGTCCAAGGGAGCGGGAAGGGGGCATCTTTGGCCAACAGGGCAAGTAGGGGTTTTACAATGAGGCTGAAATTGGGTAACCATTGTCTGCAAAAAGAGGTAAGGCCAACCAAAGAGCGGACTTGCTTTTGTGTTTTTGGGACGGGGGTGTCTAGGATGGTTTGGATTCGGTCGGGTGTGAGTTTCCTCCCTTCTTTGGACAGGAGATGGCCTAGGTATGTCACTTGTGGCTGGCAGAACTGCAATTTCTTTTTGGAAACTTTGTGGCCATTTTCTGCAAGAAAGTGTAGGAGTTGAACAGTGGCTGTGATTGCAAGTGGGGTGGTGTCGGCCGCCAAAAGGATATCATCGACATATTGGATCAACACCACTCCATCCGGTAGCTGGACGGCGTCCAGCTGTCTTTAGAGGGCCTGGCTGTAAATACTGGGACTTTCAGTGTACCACTGGGGAGCTCTACAAAATCGGTACGAGCGGGATTTCAGGGTGAAGCCGAAGAGATAACGGCTGTCTGGATGGATGGGGATAGAGAAAAACGCATTCTTGAGGTCGATAACAGTGAAGGTGGTGGCAGTGGACGGGATGAGGGTCAGAATGGTGGTGATATCTGAGAGTACGGGGTATTGGGGTACAACCACTTTGTTGATCTCTCGCAAGTCGATGATGAAGCGGTACGCTTTCTCATCTCCCTCGCCTTGCTTCTTGACAATGGGTAGGATAGGGCTGTTGCAGACATTGCTAACCACTTCTTCGACTACTCCTGCATCTACCAGAGACTGAATGATCGCTACCAGTGCCTTCTCACCCTCGGGCGATATCCGATACTGCGGGAGTTTCGGGAGCATAGCGTCCTGTCTCACAGTTATATGAATAGGGTCAATCATCATTCGTCCCACATCAGAGTCATTTTTGGCCCATAGGTACGGAGGCAGGGTATCAAGCAAGGACAGGTCAGCATCAGTTATGGAGCACATGTGTCGTGCAGGGCAGGATTTGGGTATGTCTGGGTTGTCGTACAGGATGACTCGGACTCCATCCGGGGAACACCTAATGGTAGCTCGAAAATGCTTCAGTAAGTCAATGCCCATAATGGCGTCAGGGGAGTTGGAGGAGAGCAGAAATGTTGTGTCAGTGGTGTTGCTTTCTAGGTCAAAGGTGACAGGCACGGACAGGGGGTTAGTGGAGGGCGTCCCATCGAAACCTATCGATGTAATGTGTGAGCCAGACAAGGGTGCCCTTGGAATCAGTCGTTTCGATAACACACTACGTGTCGCCCCAGTGTCTACCAAAAATGGAGACTCTGTACCCAAGACCTTAGCAGTGACATAAGGACCTTGCTGGTCAACACAGAGCTCGACTGGATCCCTCCCTTGCCCCTGGCAGTCCTATGCAAAATCGGGGGCATTCTCACCGTCGGATAATTGATACTGGTTCTGTCGGGGACGGTCAAATGTGTTCGATCTCCCTGATCTGTCATTGTTGGTGTTGTTTGTGTGCCCTCGTCCTTGTCCCCTATTTCTCGGTCCACCCGCTACATCCTTGGGGTCCCTATTTCTGTTCATTTCTAGCAGAACCGGATACTGGGATTTCCAATGGACGAATCCTTTGCAGAAGGCACATTGGTCATCGCTAAGGTCTCTACGTCCAATGTGGGGTGTTGGGGTGTGGTCTTTAGGAGGTGGATTTCTAGGGATGGTCGATTGGTAGTTCCCCCTGTGGGGTTCCCGTCCGACCGCTATACCTTGTATCTGGGCTATCATCACCCTTTCTTTCAAATCTTTCTTCTTTTTCTCGGACGCCCTATCATTCTCATTCTTCTGGTGCTCGTAATACTGAGCCATCTGAAGGATAGCTGCGGGTTTGGAGGCCCCCCAACTACTCTCACTCGTCTGCAGTTTTTGGGAGACCTCTTGTGATAGGCCCTTCACATAGTTTTGCACAAACAGGTGTTGTCCGGTTGCGGTGGTCATGTCTTGGCCACTGTAGTCGGAGAACACTGTCTCGAATCGGGAGAAGTATTCTGATACATCTTCCTGGGGTTTCTGACGACAGGCCGTGACTATCGACCAATCTGCCTTTTTCTCTGGGATCAGTGTCTTTAACTTCTGAACTAATTTGTCTGGGAGTTCTAATATGTCCTTTACTGGTTTCCTTCCAGGCTCTCGCTGTCTATCTAGTTCACTGAGTTGGTTCCAGGTATGTCCAAACAGATCTGTGTGGTCAGCCTTCCGGATTTGCTTCCACACGTCAGCTGGCAGGCATAACCCGAAAAACAAGTCAATGTCTGCTAAAGTCATTATCGTCGAACCCAAGGCTGTGCCCAATTCGGTATAGAATGCTGTCGGGTTCTTTCTTAAATCGGGCAGAGTTTGTCTAAAAGTTAGGATATCTTGTCGGTCCCATGGTTGGTAAACCCAATTGTACACAACCCTCCCTTTTGCATCTGCGTGATTAATATCATCGTTTGTTCCCAGACCACGTGGCGGAATCCAGTAAGGGGCCGCCTCTCTGATGGGCATCATAGTGTTGGCTATTTCTACTGAGGTCGTTTCAGGGACTGTAACCTTGGCTTCTGGTTTTTGTTCCGTGAGGTGGCGGAAGACCTCGAGCATCTGCATGAAGAGCTCCGCTGCCTCACGTTCAGTCCCATCCCCAACATCAATCTTCCTATACAGCATTGTCAGTTTAGCGGGGCTCTTACTCGGATACCTATCCTCATATGCGTTCAGGATGTGGTAGCTGAATCGTAAAATGAAATGCCGTCTGTGGCTGTCGGCATGCGAATTATACATGCTCATTGTGTACTCTTCGCTCTCCCTTCGTTCTACTAATGTCTTTGCCATTTTGTCAATCCCATCCCGCTCATCTTTGCTCAACCTATTTGGTCTGGCTGGTGGGTGCTTGCTAGCCTCGGGGTCATCTGGTGGTGCTGCTAATGTGGCTGGTGCGGAGGCCGTGAGGGCTGGTGCACTAGCGCTAAGGTCGTTCTCGTTCGCACTCAGGGCCTGCAGGTGTTGTTGGCAGGGGGCATATGGAGGGGGCATGTAGATGATTGGGGGACCTAGCAGTAACTCATCGTTCGCCCGTTGTTTGGAGGGCAATTCAGGGTAGAGCGCAGAGGGGGTCCTAACGGGACATTGACCTGTCGATCCTGATTCTTGGTTTTGTGTAGCTTCCTTTCTTTCTTTTATTTCTTCTTCTAGTTGCTTAGCGGCTAGGTGGGCTGCCTTTCGTAATTCTTTCCCTATTTTTGCTTCTTCTCTTTTTCTTCGTTGTTCCGTTTCTTTGCGCCACATGCCGATACTATCGAGCATAGTGGGCGTGGTCTTATTTTTCTGGAGCGCTATTTCTAATGTTTTTATTTTATGATCATCAAAGGAACCTATCAGTGGCCACTGACTTTTGAGGTCCGTTTTTGTGTATTTATGCCATAACCTAGTATAGGCAATAGCGACTAGTCCATGCTTAGTGAACATGTCCTTATTAGGGGTGCCTTCCAGTGGAGCTGGATGGTTCATCTCTAATAAGCGATCCGGGCTGAACAGGCTACCAATCAGTGGGGAGAAGATAGGCATGACGGGTTACAACGGGGACAAAGGTCTGCACTACCTATCTTATCACGGCGGGCAAAGACTAGACAGAATATTTCTATTCTCCGTTGTTTGCAGGCGGTGAATACCTCAAAAGAACCAATATCGAACAATCAATGTTCGGTCAATCAAACAATCAGTGGGGAGAATAAGTGGGCACGACGTGTTAAAGGTTTGCGTTACCCACTCTTTCTCTACCTGCAAAGAGAGACCTTGTTCTTCCCTGTTTGCAGACAGAGAATCTCCGGACAACAATCCACGAACGATAGTTCGGGAAAACAGTGGGGGAGGAAGATAGGCACGACGGATTACAATGGGGACAAAAGTCTGCGTTACCTATCCTTCACTGCTTGCAAACAGAGAGCCTGTTGTTTCTCCGTTTGCAGACGGTGAATCTCCAGAGGGATCAACAAAAGAGTAATACTAGTATTATCCAAATCAAACAATCATTTCTCAATTTGTCGTGTTTACACGACCTTACCCGGACCGCATGGACGGTTTCCTGTCTTCCGAATCCAGCGCCCGATCGTCCTCTATTCTTCGTGATGTTCGTGGCACTCCTGATGGTTCCCAGTCAGGACCGTAGATCACTCGAGAGAGGTCTGTTCGGAACTAGTGAAGGTCGGATGATCGGCTGTCAGACGAGGGTCTATCGGACACGAGCTCTCCCGATCGTTGCAGTCATTCACTCTGTCGTCGGGACCTCTCCCACTGGATCCAGGTGTCGCTGATGGGCCCCACGCTTTGGGACGCCAATTGTAGAAAAAGGGTAGGGCTATGGCCTTTTCCAAGATTTGCCCGGCGCTAACCGCCTCTATACCATTCAAGTTACCAAGCAATGAGGCAGGCGCTGGAGACTAGAAGGCAGGAAACAGAAGTTTTATTCCGATGGAGCAGAACACATCAGATCAGACAACAAGGTATCGTCTCGAGGTGCTCTAACAGCCTCTCTGAGGCCTGGCCTCTTATACCCTGGTTTATGACATGTGAGCATTCTTTATTGCATAAAAAGACTCTTTAAACTTATGAAATGACGTCCCCATAATCCTCGTGTCAAACCCACCCCCACATACATCCACAATAGAGGTCCTCACCCTGCTGATAACAGGAGGGGGCTATCACGCGGCTGAGTGTTCCGCCGATTCTTAGGATGTGTGCGCCTGATCGTATCCCATGGGGTGGGGAGGCCATGATCAATAGTGGGTCCTTTGAAGAGGAGCGACTCCATACAATAAGGGGCAGTAAACGGTATCTCCCGGCTTAGGCGATGGCCTCGGACCTGTGTGGACAGTCGGACTCGGGGGAAGGGGTCATCAAAGGAGTGGTATTCATGCCGCGTGGACAGTCAAGCGCGGAGGGATGGTTTATCAACAGAGGGGTATTCATGGAAGGAGAGGAGGTGCTGGTCAGGCGCGGGCGTGACTCCCAAGGACAGGGTCATGCAGGAGGAGAAGGGTTATGCTCATGTGAGGGAGGGAGGGGGAGCCAGGGTGCGCGGAGGATGCTTGCAGGGTCGGAGGAGTGCGCTGGCGATCGATCGTGGACAGGGAGACCATGATACCTAAAATGGCTGTCGTGCACGTTGTACGTGGGTGACAAGCTGGCGCAGATGATGTTTAGCTCGTAAACTAAAATTCCACAGAGCGGGGACCCCTTCCAAAGTAGATAATTCCGAATCTTGATGACTTTCCACGAAAGAACTCTTGAACCTTTCAGAAGACTCTCCCTTGTGGCTAAGGAGTAGCCACCCTGCACCCGCAGGCACCATCCAAGCATCGTGGTTTGCTGTAAGTCTCTCCTCCGGATCAAGACTGCCCAGCTCGACGAGAACCGGCTTCCCTGGCACCTCTTACCTCTACCTGCATCATCAGCCCAGCTGAGATTCGTGGGTGTGACGAGACCTCGAGGGACCGGCCATCTTCAGGACTGCACGACGCTTGCCCAGCACGACCGCCGAGGGATCCTCGAGTGAGTGCTTTCGGGTGTGAGAAGCCCCAACCCTGAGCAGCTCCAGCACCGAAGTTCAGCCTCCCAGCATCCACGAGATCTGCGTGGGGCCCTTCTGCTCTTTGCTGCTCACCGCGTTGTCTGGCTACTAGCCTGCTGGCTTGTGGCCTTCCCGACGACGAACGACATCAACAATGCTGGTCTGGTTGCTCCAGACTGGCCCCTACTCTCCTCCAACAGAGGAGCGCCCCGGACCCTCCTGGTCCACTCCAGACGACATTTTAAGTCCACCGCGTGGGCTTGCGTTTGCCAAGACTTGTTGCCCCAATCCTGGGTCCAGCGACGTCGACAGCAGATACCATCGTGGGACAGCTCGCACCTCCATCCTGGTCGCCGACAACGCCTCCTGGTCCGTGAGACTGCAGAGCCCAGCGTCGCCCACTCACCTGGTCGAGGTGACTTCATCCGGTGCCATCCTGGTGCCCATCTAATCACTGGCTAGTGATTCAGAACTTGGTCCCCTCTGCTTACAGGTGTCTTCCATCTTCGATCCAGGCTTGGATCACTTCGAACTTCAACACTGGTCGCCTGCCAGCAACTTCTTCTTTCAGGATCCATAGACTGCAACGAGGATTCCCGATGTCGTTCCAGACCTATGCATCCGCAGCCCCTGGGCTAGGTAAACTCAGCATTTCGGTGCTCCAGCATAGCTTTGCTATCCAAGGGTCCAGATCCTTTTTCGTTTCAGCTCTACCTAGTCGGATTCGTCCGATAACACTAACTTTACGAAATCTAGCATCCATAGACTTTGTCCCGCATTCCGTGTGAGAGTGCACACTCTGCACCCGATCTCCCTAGGCCTCCTCCTAGTAATCTGAAGGTTCAGTAGTCAAGTCCTAGCGATCCTAAAGCCTATTAGAGTAGTACTTACCTGCTAGTAATTTCGCATTCCACTTTTAGAGTATATGGTTTTTCGTGCCCCTCGGGCATTTGTGTAAATTGTGCGACTTTGCGTATTTTCCTAAGAGCTTTGTATTGTGCTTAGCGCCCTGTCCTCATAAAGAGTCCAGGGCTGTTGTGTTCTAAATAAATATACTTTATTTTCATAACAACTTGTGTGGTGTCCTTTCACTTGGTGTTCAAGGGGTATATGTGATGGTATAACAGCTGGCTTAACACGCCCTCTAGAGTTTAGCCTAAAGACTGCTCTTGTCCATGCTACTAGGATAGCTGGTCTAACGGTTGACTTACAACCAATCATCAATAAGGGTCGTTTGGAATGATACACAGTGATCACTAGAATAGTGAGCACTACATATCAGGCCAACTTCTCACAGTCTTTGTGCAGGCAGTGTGAGAACCAGCTAGAACTGGTTTTAGGGAACTCTCTCTTCAGCGTCAGGGACAGAGGTGACAGTCGCCCAGCGGGAGGTGGAGCCAGCATTGTGGTCAGGCAGGCACAGCCCTAGTCACTCCCAGGTGCCATCTCCTCCCACTTCCCTGGTAGCAGATGCAGCCTTTCATCCACGGGCTGACTCTGACAACCTCCTGGGGCTCCCCAGGCCCTGTCACCCTCAAACCAGACAGTCAATCCACAAGCAGGCCCAGGCACTCCTGGACCAGGCTCACCAGCCAATCACACGCCAGACACAAATTACACAAATATGCCAACCTCTAAAAGTGGCAATTCTAGACAAGACACAGTCATGCCGCATATATCATTACGCAGCATTCAATCTCACGAGTTCGTACATATCAAACTCGACCCTGCACTCCCCACACATCAGGAACTACCATGGGCATACATATTCCCCATTCATTCCTATGGGAGGGCAGGTCACTCACCACACATACCCAGAGAGCTCAAGCATTTTACACTGTACCACAGTGAAAAAGTGCGCAGAGGCCTAAAATCACCAACACCAGGTCACAGAAATAGGCTAGGAAAAAGCAAAAAAGTCTCGGGGTGAACCTGCCTAAAGGGCCGGGTCCAACACAACCCCCTTCCAGCCAAAACGCAGGGTAGACCAATCACTCCACTGATGGGCTTCCCTGCTTTGGGCAACAAAACACGGACACGGACCCGCACGGCAGGGACACCTTCCGGTTTTTCGCCACTCTGAACCCACCTGTTTACCTCCAAACCAGAACTCTCTTCTCCTACCAGATCAGGACCTCACTCCCTCACTGGTCTACCACCTGGAAACTATTTCACTTCTGAGGTACAAAGCACACAGCACAGTTCCTCTTCAAGCAGGTGGGGGGGACACAGCACACAGCAAAGTCCCCTTTCCTCTACCTTAGTGGAAACAACAAACTGCAGGTGAGTCCCAGATCACACAGCAAGGGCAGCCCCCTCAGTCTCTTCAGCTGATCCACTTTGGTAGAGATTCCTCTTGACCTGGAAGCTTCCTAATCTCCCAACCTAGGATCTAAACCCTCAGGTTGCACCGGGGTCAGAAGCCCACCGTCCTTCTGCACCCCCTTCCAGAGTTCTGCACCCTCCCACCTTGGAGCGGTACCCCTCGAAGCCAAAACCGGTCAGGACACTGAGTACAGATGCCCTTCCCTCCAAGTCAGGCTAAACCTGAACCTGGCCTCCCTCCTCGGGGAACAACCTCCAGAGGCCCCACAATTGGTCAAGCACTCTAGACGGTCAAATGCTCAGCGAGCCAGGACTTCTGCACCCTCCACTTAGGAGCGGTGCTGCCCAACACCAGGACCGCCGGAGTTCTGATTACAGACACTCCCCGTCCTTTAGACACAGGAAGATCCTCCTCAAATGACCTGTAAGTACAGCCTAAGCCCCTGACCTGGCGCTCCCTTAGGGAACCCTCCAGGCCCTGAGATAGGGTTTCGGGCCAACGTGGGACACACCATCCCACACTCACTCCGCCTCCACTGAGACAGGGCGTGAACCCCTACCATACTACTGAGACCTAGCTGGGTTACACATGAACCTCTTCCCCTTCACAGGATCATCAGATACACAAGCCACTCCTTTTAGAATCACTCCCTAATGCCTCTGCAAGACATCTAGCACACCGCCAGACATCCACCTTCTTGTCCAGTGCCTCTGCAGGACCTCCTGCACACCACCAGAGGTACACCTCACGTGCAAGCTCCTTAAAAAAACTCACACCAACTCCTCCAGTTCAAGACACCATTCATCCACACACTCCCCCTCCAGGCTGGTGAGACAGTCCTCACTGCCTCTGACTCTCAACCACCTGTACCCTACTGAGCACCAGGCACCATACTCTGGGAACTGGGAATGGTACTTCACACGCACTGGACACATTTAAGCTGCCACCACTGGATCCTACCATACTGGGGAATCCAGACACACACACTACACTCAGGAGATAACCACCCTCCTGAGCTAGCCATTTCTCCTCCACACTCCCTCTCTTCCATCTACCCACACAGGGACAGGAACAGGAACATGGATTGGGCACAGACCTAGCAAGGGATTCCTAATCTATGGGAACCTCCCCCTCTACTGGCGACCCGCCCTGTCAATTTCTCTCATCTGCCACTAAACATAAAGCGCAGGAACACATTTGAAAATGACACTCTTGAGGAAAAACAAAAATCACAAACAATGATCCCAAACATGTGACTATCTATAAACTGCAGAGTTTTGTAATGTAGAGAGCTGTCGCTGTGGCACTGCGCAAATACAAGTCCTAATCCACACCGCTGACCAACAATGTTAGAACTGGCTATTTCTGGTTGGCTAAGGCTGACGCCTAAGCCAGGCATAAACCACCATTCTAGTCAGGGCAAGGGAGTCACACTCCAAGATAACCCCTGCTCACCCCCTTGGTAGCTTGGCATGAGCAGTAAGGCTAAACTCGGAGGCAGTGTGTAAAGCATTTGCGCCAGCGCACAACAGCAACAACATACTAGGCACACCACAAAACGAACTCCACACAAGGTTATTATAAAATAACTTTTGTATTATAAAAACACATCAGATAGTATCACACAAAATACATGGTGCCAACTGGCACGGGCACTATTCACAAGGGATTATGTACAAGACAGGGCCACATGGGCCACTGTCAGAATCAGAAATAGCACTTTTAGAATAAAGAATAATAAAGAATAAAAATCATAGTAGCACAAATTAGCAACTATGGCACACAACCAGTAACCACTGGTAACAGGAACCAGGACCTCACTAGGACCACCTGTACTAAAAAGAACAACCACCTAAGAATAAAATACATTTAGGGGTATAAACAAGAACACTTTACCCATGATGCATGAAACACATTCAGAGGAGTAGTAAAGGAAAAACACATGATGCCTAAAAACATTCAGAGGTGTACGGACAAGGGAAACACATGATGCATAAACCTACACATTCAGCGGTGTTCAGAACAAAGCACATGATGCAATAATATACATTCAGAGGTGCAGCGCTAGAAGACACATGATGCCTAAAACATTCAGAGGTGCAGCGCAGGGAAAAGGAAGACACATGATGCCTACAAACATTCAGAGGTGCCAGAACAATAAATTAGCGCAAAAATCACATGATGCCTAAGAACATTCAGAGGTGCAGGAATAACACATGATGCAAGAAAACACATTCAGAGGTGCAATAACCATACAATTGCGCAAAACTTACATAAGCCACCACCTGTGGCAGTCCCTAGGCCAACTGGCCTTGTTGGGGCTAAGACGCCCTGTGTCCAGAATGTCAGGGCGCGCTGTCAGGCAGCGCCAGTCAAAAGTAAAAGCCTAAACGTGGCAGCTGCCCACAAAGTGCTGGGCAGCTGTAAGCAATCACAAAAAGGCCTAAACGGTGCAGCTTCCCACTAATTGCTGGGCAGCTGTGAACTTCAAACTGCGACAGGGTCCTCACTGACCCTTAGGCGCAAACTGTGCCCACACTGGAGCCACACAGGCTCTGAAAACACACGTTGGAGCCACACACGCTCTTAAACAATTATGGCCCCGTCGGTGGAGCCATCTGGGCTCGGGAAACACACCTTCCCTCAGGGAGCCTCTCGGGGCTCTAGACAACATGCCCCCAGAGAGCCTTCTCAGGGCTCTACAACGTTGGGGCGACCTGCTGCCAATCGGGGCCGCCCTAGCTCTGTGCCTCTCAACTGGCACACCAAGGCTTCCTCTGCTCCCACGGGGAGCGAAAACAGATATGCCCCAGCCCTTTTTCCCGGGGGGACCCGCCAATCAGAGTGCGGCTCCCCAGGACCAGCCCTTATCGATGGCCCAATCCCCTCGCGGCCTCACAGGGCGAGCCTCCCAGGCCCGCCAATGGCAGCGCGGCGCCTCCGGTCTCGATCTCCGGGCCAGCGACTGTGATTCTCTATACAGGAGCATCAAATGCCGGGTGGGCACCGGCCTTTAAAAATAAAGCGCTCCCAGCGTTTGGGAAGTCCTCGGATTCGCTGGCAATGCCGGGTGGGCACCGGCCTCTGCAAACAAAGCGCTCTTAAGCGCCAACGGGCAATCCACGGCGCTCCCAGCGCTAGCAAACAGACAGAGCGCTCCCAGGCGCTCAGAGGGAAACACAGCGCTTCCAGGCGCTAGAAATACAAATCAAGCGCTCCCAAGCACCAGCAGGCAACCAAGAAGGTTCAAGTAAAAATAAAGCGCTCTCTGCTGGAAAATGCAGCTTCTCCATGCTGTAGGAAGGTGGATACCTGACTATGGTTACCCCCAACTTTTTGCCTGGTGTTTTGCTGGTTTTTCGACTTAGTTGACCTGGGACCCTGCTATTCAGGGCCCCAGGCCTACTGCTCTCTCTGTAAAATGGATTCCATGTACCTTAGGTGCATTAACTAATTGGTACTGGGCCACCTTATCAGACCCTGTAACTCAGGGCATAGGTGTACCCAGGGCCTACCAGGGGCTGCAGCATGTATTATGCCACCCCTGTCTGGCCATCTAAATCTGACACAACTGGCTGCACGACAGCTGGGGCAAAGTAGTGTAATCACCCTTTGCTGTAGATATAGTATACCTATATCTAACCCTAAAATGTACACATGTATTCCTATCAGTCACTCCTATGGCAGGCCTTGACAATCCTGAAGGCAGAGTGCTTGGAATCAAGTGAGATGGTGCTCTGGCATGAGCTGAGCCCGTCTGCAGCTTGCGGAACCAAGTCCTAATAACTGTTCTATGATGACGCATACCATATACTCTTAAGTGCATTATAATCCTCGCGGTTATTTGCTATCTTTGGTATCGCTTTATCAAAACATGTCGAGTAAGGTGTCATACGAATTGGAATACTAACCCCTCGCCAATTCTGGCGACGGGGTTAGCATTCCACCCTTCTAGAGGGACACGACATGTATGTAACTGTGAACCCTGGTTAAAGTTAACTCGAGCCTCAGCATCACAAAATGGATGCTGCCACCACAGACACAAGTCTGACCCCCTGCAGCTGGGAGTCCTTCCAGCGAGGGGAGCTTGGACAAAGGGTTTCCTGTCAGGGGCGGTGCTAGCACCGACCCAGAGAGGGTTTTGTGTATCCTAGGTAGGCAGGGCTGAATAGGAAGGTGACTGCAAGTGGCACCCCGGTGCTCACTAGGCATCTGCCAGTTTGAACCGGTTCCAGGGGCACACCAGCCCCTGAGCTGGGGAAAGTCCCGCATGGGAGAGGGGTGTAACCACCCCCCTTCCTGATCCCACCCATGGGCAGGACCTAGTCCCGTACCAGCCCCTTTCTTTAGTATAAAGGTGGGAGCGGGGACCCTTCCAAATTAGATCATCTTTGAATCCTGAAACTACTTTCTACGAAAGGAACTCAAGACTTCTTCCTAAGATTTCTCGCTTGTGACTAAGGAGTAGTCACCCTGCATCTGCGGGCACCAACTAAGAACACTGCGGTTTGCTGTACGTCCTTCCTCAGGAATCCGACCGACCAGCTCGACGAGACCCGGCTTCCCTGGCACCTCTGACCTCTACCTACATCATCAGCCCAGCTGAGATCCGTGGGTGTGACGAGACCTCGAGGGACCGGCCATCTTCAGAACTGCACAACGCTTATCCAGCACGACCGCCGAGGGATCCTCGAGTGAGTGCTTTGGGGTTTGAGAAGCCCTAACCCTGAGCAGCTCCAGCACCGAAGTTCAGCCTCCCAGCATCCACGAGATCTGCGTGGGGCCCTTCTGCTCTTTGCTGCTCACCACGTTGTCCAGCCACTTGCCTGCTGGCTTGTAGCCCTCTTGACGGCGCACCACGACGACAACACCGCTGGTCTGGTTGCTCCAGACTGGCCCTTGCTCCCCTCCAACAGAGGAGCACCCCGGACCCTCCTGGTCCACTCCAGACGCCATTTTTAGTCCACCGCGTGGGCTTGCATTTGCCAAGACTTGTTGCCCCAATCCTGGGTCCAGCGACGTCGACAGCAGATACCTTCGTGGGACAGCTCGCACCTCCATCCTGGTCGCCGACAACGCCTCCTGGTCCGAGAGACTGCAGAGCCCAGCGTCGCCCACTCACCTTGTCGAGGTGACTTCGTCCGGTGCCATCCTGGTGCCCATCTAATCACTGGCTAGTGATTCAGAACTTGGTCCCCTCTGCTTACAGGTATCCATCTTCATCGATCCAGGCTTGGGTCGCATCGAACTTCATCACTGGTCGCCTGCCAGCAACTTCTTCTTTCAGGCTCCATAGACTGCAACGAGGATTCCCGACGTCTTTTCAGACCTATGCAGCCGCAGCCCCTGGGCTAGGTAACCTGAGCATTTCGGTGCTCCAGCATAGCTTAACTATCTAAGTGTCCAGATCCTTTTTCGTTTCAGCTCTACCTGGTCGGATTCGTCCGATAACACTAACTTTACGAAATCTAGCATCCATAGACTTTGTCCCGCATCCCGCGTGAGAGTGCACACTCTGCACCCGATCTCCCTAGGTCTCCTGCTAGTAATCTGAAGGTTCAGTAGTTCAGTCCTAGCAATCCTAAAGTCTATTAGAGTAGTACTTACCTGCTAGTAATTTCGCATTCCACTTTTAGAGCACATGGTTTTTCGTGCCCCTCGGGCATTTGAGTAAATTGTGCGACTTTTAGTATTTCTTTAAGAGCTTTGTACTGTGCTTAGCGCCCTGTCCTCATAAAGAGTCCAGGGCTGTTGTGTTATAATAAATATACTTTATTTTCATAACAACTTGTGTGGTGTCCTTTCACTTGGTGTTCAAGGGGTATATGTGATGGTATAACAGCTGGCTTAACACGCCCTCTAGAGTTTAGCCTAAAGACTGCTCTTGTCCATGCTACTAGGATAGCTGGTTTAAAGGTTTACTTACAACCAATCATCAATAAGGGTCGTTTGGAATGATACACAGTGATCACTAGAATAGTGAGCACTACATATCAGGCCAACTTCTCACATTGGTGAGCAGCGGTTGGGATTTGAGCTTGCTGTTGTTTTACCACACGTATCCTAAGAATATCATTGTGAAAGATCACATAAGTACCCAGGTACATATAACTTAGCTTAGAATACTCTGAGTTCTACTGAACCAGCTGTTGTAGTTCAACAGGGCCTAGCACACCCTGACTACAACTCTTAGCAAGGGATCAGTAGGCAAACAAATAGTGTAGGTAAGTGCACCACTTACACCTCACTAGAAAAGCATGTCAGACAAAGGAGGGAACTCAGAGGCCCTCCTTGTGTCAGTTGACCCTCCACAGGTCGTCTCAAGATATGCAGCTCTTAGCTTCCATGAGATGAGACAGATATGTAGATTTGGGCTGAAACTGATGCAGGTTCTGGAACCCTATTTTGGCCGACAAAATCTGACCATTCTAGGTGATTTCAATTTTCATCTCGAGCTACTGGAGGCTCACGACACGATCTCCCTGGTAGAAATAATGTCAGCCTGCGGACTCACCCAGCTGGTGAACGGTCCCACCCACCGAGCGGGGCACACGCTCGATGGTATTTTCTCCAACGACCCTAGGCTGACAGTTGCCAGCCCCTTCCATCTCTCCTGGTCGGACCATCTGGCCGTTCCCTTCAACATGTTGTATCCCGCACGGGGCTATATTAGAAGGGCCTCGAGCACCACGGAAGTGCGAAGGAACCTCAAAAAGATCAGGGAAGACTCCTTCCTTCCATGGACAACCAGTTTGTCAATTCCTCGGGAGGCAGATACCTCCACTGCGGTCTCTTTATTTGAAAATACCATTGCTGAGGCCATGGAGGAGCTTGCTCCCGCAAGGTCTTGCTATTCCGCGAGGAAAAGACCTTCCGCTCCTTGGTTCTCCGAACAGCTCCGGCTTCGGAGACAGGAAGTAAGAAGGCAGGAGCGCTTATGGCACTCTAGCTGGGCCTCTAAGGACAGAGAAGCCCATAGGGTCCTGCTTAAAAACTACAAACTAGAAGTTATTAAGACCAAGCAGGAATACTTTACGGCACTCACCTCCTCATTGTCATCTCCTAGAGAACTTTTCAGGATTGTCGATTCCCTTACGACCCTTCAGACACCGGATCCTGTGGTTGCCTCCCAGGACCTGTGCAACAAGATAGCTGCCTTTTTTCAGTCAAAGATCGCTGACATCTATGCTGCTTTGGAGGTCCAAAAACCCCTGACCGCCGTCCCCCTGCTGCCTGCTCTCCCTGAGCCCAGTGTCGCGGAATCCTCTCAACATCAGGAATTGATTTCCTTTCCTCCTCTTTCCTGTCAGGATCTTGAAATCCTGCTTGATAAAAACAAATCTGGCTCTCCGCTGGATGTCTGCCCGCTAAAGATCCTCAAGCAGTGCAGAGAATCTCTCCTTCCTCCTCTGGTTGACATCATGAACAGAGCGATGAAGGAAGGCATCTTTCCCCAACAGTGGAAAAATGCTGTTGTAAAACCTTTGCTTAAAAAGCCTTCTCTGGACCCCGGGGTGCTAAAGAACTTTCGCCCCATCTCACTGCTTCCGGCTCCCGCAAAGATGCTCGAAGCCTATCTAAATAAACATCTGGCTGCATTTGTGGAGAGCTCGGGCTGTTTGGATCTTTCCCAGCATGGGTTCAGGAGGGAACATAGCACCGAGTCTGCCCTCACCATAGTGCTGGATACCATCCGCACCAGAGTTGATGAGGGTCAGACCTCCCTCCTGATCCTTCTAGACCTCACAGCGGCCTTCGATACCCTTTCCCCTGTGGTGTTAACATCTCGCCTGAGGGAAATTGGGGTCCGCGGGTCTGCTCTGGGACTCCTTTCCTCTTTTCTCGATCATAGAGAACAAAGGATAATGCTGGGTTCATTTCTATCTCCATCCCGGTCTGTGCAATGTGGGGTCCCCCAAGGGTCAGCGCTTAGTCCTACCCTTTTTAATATCTACGTGACCCCCCTTGCCAGACTTATTAGATCTTTTGGGATGGAGGTAGTTTCCTACGCGGACGACACCCAGATCCTAGTCTCTCTCTCCCAGCCAGCTACGTCAACTGCCGCCAATTTTAGATCTTGCATGGAGGCAGTTGGCCAGTGGATGATCCACAGTTCACTAAAGCTGAATGGGGAGAAGACGGAGGTGATGGTTTTTGGAGGAAAGGAATCGATCTGGTCGGCGGAGTGGTGGCCGAACTCGCTGGGCGCATGTCCCGAGCCCACTTTGTCAGCAAAAAACTTGGGAGTTATGATCGACCCCAACCTCAGTATGTGCCAACAGGTCAACAGGACTGTTTCGACCTGCTGGGGGATTATCCACACACTGAGGAAAATCAGGCACTTCTTGTCACCCCAGGCAAGAAAGCAACTTGCTGTCGCTCTTCTGGGCTCGCGACTGGACTACTGCAATGCGCTGTATGCAGGGCTTAACAAGAGTCACCTACAGCGCTTGCAGGTGGTCCAGAACGCGGCAGCGAGATTTGCTCTTGACCTACCAAAGCGTGCCTCTGCCACTGAAGCCCGAAAACAACTGCACTGGCTCCCCGTTGAATACCGGATCCTTTTCAAATCCATGTGCCTGGTGTATAAAGCTCTTGCTAAACCCAGCCCTACAAGCATGGGATCCATTCTTTCTCGGCATAACCCTAGTAGGAATCTTCGCTCCAGTCACAAACTCCTCCTCTCTGTACCCCGTGTCAGAAAAGCAAGATGGGGAGGTAAGGCCTTTTCCTTTCTGGCACCCAAGTGGTGGAATGCCCTCCCTCTGGAAGTAAGATCTAGCCCCTCTTTGCAAACTTTTAGATCCGCGCTTAAAACTCATCTTTTCACACGTGCATACCCGTAGTGGTACTCTGTATTTTCTGTTTATTGATTTTGATAGGCGCCTTGATACCTTCGGGTTTAGTCTGCGCGATACAAGTTGCTTAATAAATAAATAAATAAATAAATATGTACCTCCAGGAAGCTAAAACAGGGTTCTAACCCTACAATTCCCTTTCTGATTGGTCTCTTAGAGACTTATTGTTAGAACCGGCTGTCTCTAGTTGGCAGAGGTATGCACTTCTGACAAATAGGGACACACCTTTTCTAGTCAGGGCAAGGGGATCACCCTTTGATAACCCCTGCTCACCCCCTTGGTAGCTTGGCAGAGCAGAACAGGCTTATCTCAGAGGCTGTGTGTTAAGCATTTATGACCACATACAGTAACCAAGTGAATACACTACAAATGGACACGACACAGTAGTATTATAAAAACAAGCATTAGAAATGCAATAGGTCTCGCAGCATTAGAGTTAGTGCTTTTAGAATTGTTTATGGGTTTTTTTGTAAATCTTTAGCATGAGGTTGAGGGTGAGTGAGGGTGAGTGAGGGTGAGTGAGGGTGAGGGGTTGAGGGTGAGTGAGGGTGAGGCTGAGGGGTTGAGGGTGAGGGTGAGTGAGGGTGAGTGAGGGGTTGAGGGTGAGTGAGGTGTTGAGGGTGAGTGAGGGTGAGTGAGGGGTTGAGGGTGAGTGAGGGTGAGTGAGGGGTTGAGGGTGAGTGAGGGTGAGGGGTTGAGGGTGGGTGAGGGGTTGAGGGTGGGTGAGGGTGAGGGGTTGAGGGTGAGTGAGGGTGAGGGTGAGTGAGGGTGAGTGAGGGGTTGAGGGTGAGGGTGAGTGAGGGTGAGGGTGAGTGAGGGTGAGTGAGGGTGAGTGAGGGGTTGAGGGTGAGTGAGGGTGAGTGAGAGTGAGGGTGAGTGAGGGTGAGGAGTTGAGGGTGAGTGAGTGAGGGTGAGGGGTTGAGGGTGAGTGAGGGTGAGGGGTTGAGGGTGAGGGGGTGAGGGGTTGAGGGTGAGGGCGAGTGAGGGTGAGGGGGTGAGGGGTTGAGGGGGTGAGGGTGAGGTGTTGAGGGTGAGTGAGGGTGAGTGAGGGTGAGGGTGGTGGCCCGATGGGAGAGAGCAGGCAGGATGGGAGAGAGTGTGGGAGAGAGGTGAGAAGGACTTTCTAAGGCGATGAGGTCTTAGCACTGAGGGACATGGTGCTCCAAAGAACAGTCAGTAACACGTAGGGGCAGATTCCTAACATGAAGCGGAGATACAACGATTACAATCAATTTTCAATCAATCAACGATTACAGCTGTGAGTTAATGCATAGAAATTGCAATGCACAAGTGAAATGTTAGCAAGGCTTAAGAGCAGACTCCTCACAATAAGGGGAGACAGCCGTCACAATGGGGCACATGACGTGACATTTAAGGGCAGAGCCCCGACACTAAGGGAAGACAGTCAGCACTCGAAGGCAGGTGGTGTGACACTTATGGGCAGGTCCCTAACATTAAGAGGACACAGCTAGTGCCTAGAGGCAGAAGACATAAAACGCAGGAGCAGATCCCTGACATTAAGAAGGGACGATAGTTGTTTAAAGAATGCAGCTGTGAGTCAATGCATGTAAAATGCAATGCACATTTCAACAAAATAGCAACACTTGAGAACAGATCCGTAATATTAGGGGGAGGCAACCAGCACTAGAGGGCCGAGGACGTAACTCCCAGGGGCAGATCCCTAAGATCAAGGGGAGGGAGACGACAGTGACGGAGGGAAGAGAGGGGAGGGGGGAGGAGAAATGCGACACGGCGGGAAGGGGAGGGGGCGGAGCGGGTAAACAAAGACGGACGGGAGGCAACCAGCACTAGAGGGCCGAGGACGTAACTCCCAGGGGCAGATCCCTAAGATCAAGGGGAGGGAGACGACAGTGACGGAGGGAAGAGAGGGGAGGGGGGAGGAGAAACAGATACCTTCGCTTAGGAGAGACAGATCCCTCAACGCTTAAGGATAATAGCCTGCACTACGGATCAGAAGCCGCACCCTTTGTTAATACTCACAATAAGGATGACAAAACTGCTGGGTGAGAGGTATAATGGTTTTGCCAATGCTTTATTTTTTTAACCTACCTCCGGTGGAAAAGAAGAAAAAAAATGTCAAATATTGTGAAGAAATCCAAAAAATTGAAAACGAACTCTATTTTCTATTCAATTGCAGTACAATGTGCCTGGATAAGTGGCAATGCCATCTTTATGTTGCTGCCGCTCTTCAGCCCAGCATACTTCAAGGCAGCGTACAAACACCTTTGAAATGTAAAAGGATTCCTCAGTCGGCAGCCAAGTCAAGGACAGTGCACTCAATTTGTGAACGCCACAAACACAATCATAAATAGACCCTTTTCCGTTCATATTTGGAAGCCAAGCCATTTGCTTTAAGTGCACATTAACCTGCCAACATGAAAAAAATATTTAAAAGAAAAAACGTGCAAGTCTTCAGTTTTCCTTTAAAAATGGACAAAGCCAAGCTAACTTATTCCAAACTGCAGGTTGTAATACTCAGTGAACACCACATCGCAACTGAATAATTAAAGTGAGAAAAACAACAGTAAATCATAAACATTATCATCAACACAGAAAGTTCCCAAATGTCTCCTTATATCTAACAAGCCTTTCACCGTAACACGGCGGGCAGGGGAGGGGGCGGAGAGGGGAGAGGGGCGACACGGCAGGCAGGCAGGGGAGGAGAGTAGGAGGAGGAGGGGGGAGGAGAGTAGGGGAGGCACGGCCTAGCGGCAGGCAGGCAGGGGAGGAGAGGAGGAGGGGGGAGGAGAGTAGGGGAGGCAAGTGTATACCAATGTTATGTAAGTCTTTCCTAGGGCATGTACAACAAAACTATCCAAGTTACATGTACCCATAAATCAAAATTACTGCCCGTGTCAACTGCACAAAGTTCTTGTTTCTCCTAGCTACTGCCACTCTCAAAACTGTGACCTTCTGGTTTGTGCTCATTTGAGAACCTGAGTGCCACACCAACAGCTTATTCCATACTCACGAGTCAGATATAGGGGCATCAACAAGCATCATGGACAACACGTGTACAAAGATTCCACTGCTAATGTCCGTATTGCTAGTGGAAGCTGGGTAGCATCAGCGCAGGGAAAGCATGAGGTACAGCTAACCAACACGCAGGGCGAACTACAACTCCCAGCTCGTCCCACTTCCTGCAGCTATTTGTAGCTCATCAGAAACTAACAGATGTATTCTATTAGTGAGCTCACAGTGCAGACATCAGATACCTACTCAACAAGAGATTTGTTACAAAAAGACCCTACCAGTATACAACTTGATGAATTTTGGTGTACAATTTAAAATATACTGCTGCCAGAGAATCCTGTGCATTTCTTTAAGAGACCCCATTAATAGTTTCACTCAGATCAAAGAGAGATGGGAGCGATGGCTGAGGGAGGAGGGGGAGGGCGAGGGGAAAACGAGAAGAGGTGGGGTGAGCCGCGGGGGAGGGGAGGGGAGGGGAAGGCACACGTCAGAGGACATGGTGGGGAAGCAAAGCAAATGAGAGGAGCAAGGGAGAGAGTGGGGTGACAAGGGAAGAGTGAGGCGAGTGATGGAATGGGGTTACAAGTAGAAAGACATTGGCGAGGAGAGGCAGGAGAGAAAGAAAACAAGACGGACGGACGGAAGAGAGGGGAGGGGGAGGAGAAATGCGACACGGAGGGAAGGGGAGGGGGCGGAGCGGGTTAAAATATACAAACCAAAAATAAGCCTTTCACCGTAACACGGCGGGCAGGGGAGGGGGCGGGCAGGGGAGGGGGCGGAGAGGGGAGAGGTGCGACACGGCAGGATGTGACCGTTGCGGCGGTGTTACGCGGAAGGAAGTTAGACGGCGTTAGACGGAAGGAAGAGAGGGGAGGGGGAGGAGAAATGCGACACGGCGGGAGGGGGCGGAGCGGGTAAACAAAGACGGACGTGCACGCGCACGCGCTTTTAAGGTCAATGCGCATGCGCATAAGCTCAATGCGCATGCGCATTGACCTTAAAAGTCACGGGCACTGCAAGGAATCGCCACGATTCCTTGCAGTGTAGATAAAGAGTGGATAAGTCGCAATACTCTCGCTTGCTCGATGCGCATGCGCATCGACAGGCGAGACCTAATAAGGATTTTTATATAAGGCTTAGCACAAGACCAAATAACGACAAAAATATACACAATCTGAATAAATGCTTTTGGAAGGGAAAATAGTAGTTCAAAGGTAGTTTCTTCTTTAGCACAAAGTCTTTCGTATCAAGCAAATCTTCTTCTTGGAAACACAGTTCTTAGCAACAATGTAACCCACACGGGAGCTACACGACGTCGAGGCAAAGTTAATCCAAAGGTTCGGTGTCGACCGCGAGGAGCGCTACGTCGAGCCCGGAGTCACACGGACCCCCAACAACACAGTACCTTGGAAAAGGAAGCACACGATGATTAGCGGCGTCGAGCAATCCGGCGTCGCGTTTTCGTTGTCGATCCGGCCTCAGTAGTCGTCGATGTCGATGATGCTATGGAAAAGTGTGAGCAGCGCTCACGGCGTCGAGAGGGCACGAGGGCGATGCGATCAGCAGCGGTGCAGACACGAGGTCCCTTGGAGCTGGAGCCGTACTCACTACTCACTGGCGTTGCTGCTGGCGTCGATCGGGCCCGGCGTCCGGCGTCGAGGAAGCGGGACACTTGAGCCGTCACTCACGGTGTCGAGCTGGATTCGGCGACGCCCGTCGGCGTCGAGATTGCTGGTTCTTTCAGAGGTGCTGGATTCACAGGTTCCAGCAAATAGCACTTTAAGCAGATGAAGTCCTTTAGCCCTGTGACTTCAGCAGGAGACTGGCACTCTTCCAGTTCTTGGAGATTTTCTTAGCAAGCGTGAGAGTACACACACAGTTCCTCTCTCCTGGTTCCTTGGCAAAAATAAAGAAGCACTGCAGGATTCCCTCCAGCAAACAGCACACTGGCAGAAGGGGTAGGCAAGTCCTTAGATCAGCAGGCCTCTTGTCCTTGGTTACAGGGTTCCTTGTCAGAAGTGATCTGATTTCTTAGTTCAGGGGTCCTTCTCTTATACCCCTTTTCGGCTTTGATCCCTTTGTCCATGCAGGGGACTTTCCCAACATCCTGGGTCTGTTGTGGGTGGAGCCAGGCAGAAGCACCTGGCTTATTCACCGAGCAGGGCTGGGTCCTCAGACGCCCAGCAGGAGGTGGAGCCAGCATTGTCACTGGCAGGAGCAGAGCCATCAGTCGCTTGGCAGGAGGTGGAGCCAGCATTGTATCAGGCAGGGCAGGCTATCAGCAACTACTCTCCCCCTACTCTCAACGCAAATGTCCCACTCATCCCACACTGACTCATCCAGACCTCTGGAGCCACCCAGCTCCTGTCATACACACGCAAGACCAGCAGGAACCAGAAATGGTTAGACAAGAAAATAGACACTTTCTAAAAGTGCTATTTTCAAACCCAGAGTCCAAAAACCATCCACACCAACGGATGCGTAATTAAACCCCGAGTTCAGGGATACCAAACTCGACATTGCACCATGCTCCCCGAGCCAGCTAGGATCATAGCTTTAATAATCCCGGCGGCCCATTCTAACCAACGGAGAGCAGGTTACCTCGCAATAGTGAAGAACGAAGATGGCTGTAGTTCACTATTAGGACATGCCAACTTGGTCAAGCGTGTCCTACCTTAGACTTACAATGCACCCTGCCCGTGGGCCTACCATAGGGGTGGCTAACATGAAGTTAAGGGAAGGTTTGAGGGACTGGCAAGTAGGTATACTCGCGCAGCCCGCGTGACAGTACCAGACTGCACGTGGGTCTCGCAATGACCGACCCGTAGACATTCTTTTACGAGGCCGCTCTTGTGGGTGGCACAACACGTGCTGCAAGCCCACGAGCGGCATTTGTATTTACAAGCCCCGGCACTCCTGGTGCACTAGACTAGGGACTGACAGTAAACCAAATAAGCCAAACATGGATACAATCGATACATCAATTTAACATCGGGAGCACTTGCGCTGTGGCACTGATCAGCAGTGGCACGGCGCCCAAAGCATATACCAGCAAAACATCGAAAAACAGTAGAGGCAAACAGAAAAAATGGAGGAGAGACTCAAGCCAATGATGTCAGGTCTAACACGTGTCCCCTCCAGCTGAAATGTGGGGAGAACTACCCTTCACCGAGGGAGTCCTCATCACTAAGGCGGAAAAATCTGGACAGACCATCAGCATTGGCGTGATCTGTACCAGGGCGGTGTTCCACCGTAAAGTCCATCCCCTGTAGAGAAATGGACCACCTCAACAGTTTCGGATTCTCACCCCTCATCTGCATCAACCATCTGAGGGGCCGGTGGTCTGTCTGAACCCGGAAGTGAGTCCCAAACAGGTAGGGTCTTAGCTTCTTCAGCGCCCAGACCACAGCAAATGCTTCTCTCTCTATCGCACTCCACCTCGTTTCCCTGGGAAGTAACCTCCAACTGATGAAGGCTACAGGCAAGTCTCGGCCCTCTTCATTCACCTGAGCTAGAACAGCCCCCACGCCATGCTCTGAAGCGTCCGTCTGGACAATAAATTCTTTTGAAAAGTCGGGTGCCTGGAGTATAGGTGCTGTGCACATTGCAGTTTTCAGGGTATCGAAGGCCGTTTGACAGGCATCAGTCCAGATCACATTTTGTGGCTGCTTCCTGGAAGTCAGCGAAGTCAAGGGGTGCACAATGTTACAGTAATCCTTGACAAACCTCCTGTAATAACCCGTGAGTCCTAAGAAGGCTCTCAACTGAGTTTGGGTTTTGGGCGGCGCCCAAGCCAGGATGGTATCAATCTTGGGTTGCAGGGGGGCAACCTTGCCGCTCCCTACTTGGTGCCCCAAGTACACCACAGAACCCTGCCCAATCTGGCACTTACTGGCTTTGATTGTGAGGCCTGCTCTGCGCAGGGCCAACAACACTTCCTGGAGGTGGCGCAAGTGTTCCTCCCAGCTGGCGCTGAACACTGCGATGTCGTCCAGGTAGGCGGCACTGAAATCCTCCAGTCCAGCCAAGACTTGGTTGACCAACCTCTGGAAGGTGGCAGGGGCATTCTTCATCCCAAAGGGCATCACCCGGAACTGGTATAGCCCATCTGGTGTGGAGAATGCTGACCTCTCCTTTGCCCCATCGGTTAAGGCGATCTGCCAGTACCCAGACGTTAAATCAAACGTACTAAGGTACCGGGCAGCCCCCAATCGATCGATGAGCTCATCAGCTCTGGGGATGGGGTGCGCGTCAGTCTTCGTGACTGAATTGAGTCCTCGGTAGTCCACACAGAACCGAAGTTCCGGTGAAGCACCAGGCGCTGCAGCCTTCGGGACCAAGACCACTGGGCTGGCCCAAGGACTGCTAGAGGACTCAACCACCCCTAATGCAAACACTTTGGAGACCTCCTCCTTAATGTAAGCTCGGACCTTGGCAGTCACCCTGTAAGCCTTGTGCTTCACAGGAGGGCTGTCTCCGGTGTCAACGTCATGGACACACCAATGAGTGACACCCGGAACCAAGGAAAACAGATCCGGGAATTGTCCCAACAGGTGGCGACAATCCTGTTTCTGTTCAAGGGTCAGTGTGTCAGAGAGGACAACACCATCCACTGACCCGTCTTGCTCTTTAGCACACAGGAGGTCAGGAAGAGGCTCACTCTCCTCCTCCATTCCAGCATCTGTAGCTAGGAGCATGCCCACTTCGGACCTTTCTAAGTGGGGCTTCAAACGGTTGACATGCAGGACCCGCAAGGGGTTCTTGGGAGATTTCAAGTCCACCAGGTAGGTGACATCGCTCTTCTTCTCCACAACCTTAAACGGTCCAGTCCACCTGTCCTTGAGCGCACAAGGTTCCACAGGGGACATGACCCACACTTCTTGACCAGGCTGAAGCTCTACCAGAGTGGCATTCCGGTCGTACCAACGCTTCATCTCCTCCTGGCTGGCCTCCAGATTTGCCTGAGCAAGTTCTCTGAAGCGCCGAGTCTGGTTCCGAAAGGCCAGCATGTAGCTGTATACATCCTGGGGAGGTTTCCTGGGAGATTGCTCCCAGCCTTCCTTGACCAGACTCAAAGGCCCTCTTACCGGGTGACCGTACAAGAGCTCAAAGGGGCTGAACCCTAGAGACATTTGCGGCACCTCACGGTAAGCAAACAACAGGCATGGCAAGAGGACG
The DNA here is from genome assembly GCF_964263255.1 of Lissotriton vulgaris. NCBI lineage: Eukaryota > Metazoa > Chordata > Amphibia > Caudata > Salamandridae > Lissotriton > Lissotriton vulgaris. Next base: position 56,745,897 of record NC_141691.1, on the reverse strand, counting down.
TCCCATTTCCGCCTCATTGGTTCTTCAAGACCCATAATCATGCCTTTAAGGGTCCGGTTGAATCTCTCAACCAGCCCGTTTCCTTGAGGGTGGTAAGGAGTGGTGAACTTGTAGGTTACCCCACACTCCTTCCACAGAGACTTCATATAGTTAGAAATGAAGTTGGTGCCTCGGTCTGACACCACCTCTCTGGGGAACCCCATCCGGGAGAAAACACCCATCAGTGCCCATCCCACCACGGGGGCCGTCACTGTTCGGAGAGGGATGGCTTCCGGGTACCGTGTGGCATGGTCCACCAAGACCAGGATGAACCTGTTGCCCAGGGCTGTCTTGGGGTCCAGGGGCCCAACAATGTCAATACCCACCGGTCAAAGGGGGTGCTGACCACTGGAAAAGGTTATAGGGGAGCCTTCTGCTTCCTTCCGCTTTTCCCACTTGCCTGGCAAGTGTGACAAGTCTTGCAATGGATGTCTACATCCCTTCGCATCTGAGGCCAATAAAAATGGGTGACAAGCCTGTCATAGGTCTTGTCCTGCCCCAGATGTCCAGCTAACGGAACGTCATGAGCCAAACCCAGTAGGAAGGCTCTGAAGCGCTGGGGTACCACCAGCACACGGGCTGACCCAGGCTCAGCAGCCTTAGGCTCGCTATACAGGAGGTCGTTCTCCCAGTACACAAAATGTGACCCTGACTGATCACCTGAGGATTGGGCTGAGGCCTGCTGCCTCATGCCCACGAGTGAAGGGCACACCTTCTGTTCGGCACAGAATTCCTCCCTGGAGGGACCACCATCCTTCTGCCAATGGGTCAGCTCGGGCAGGTCTCCCAGTTCGGCAATTTGTTCCCCTGTGGGCTCCAGGGCATCCCCCTCAGGGTCTACCTCCTCCTGGACCACGGGAACTATGGGGGCCGGTTTCCCGCGCCTCCTGCCTCTTCTCTTCACAGCTGGGTCCTGGGCCGTACTTTCAGGCTACGGGACCCCATCAACACCCTTACTCGCTGTCATCGATCGAGTGGTTGCACACACCCACTCTGGCACACCCAACATTTTCAAGTGCGCCTCTCTCTCCACCTTAGCCCAAGGGGAGTCTTCTAAATCATTGCCCAGGAGACAATCGACAGGCATGGCGGGCCTCACAGCAACCTGAAGAGTACCTGAAACTCCCCCCCATTCAAAGGAAACCTGAGCTACCTCACACTCTTTCTGGGAGTTGTCAGCAGCTATCACAGGGTAGAATGCGTGGGGAACCACCTGCTCTCTGGACACTAAGTGACACTTGACAGCTGTCACACTCGCTCCGGTGTCGCAGAGAGCTTCCACTCTATGGCCATTAATGGTCCCCCACTGCCTATATTTACTAGTGTTACTAGGCAGAGGGGGTGGAGGGACCATTTGCATGTCTCCTAGCGAGACCAGGGACATTTCTGCGGGACCCTTCCCACCAGGGACAACCATCTCCTCCCCTCCCAGGGCTACACTCGCCAACTGACGGGGGGGTGCACTCGGCGGTGCATTCGATTTCTTTATGGGACACTGGGGGTCGTAGTACCGGTGTCCCGCCTGCCCACAAGTGTAGCAGGTTAGGGGGCCCCTATGAATAGGTTTACCCGTCGGGCCCCTGGCTTCTTTTCAGGGGGAGGCTGGGAACCTTTCCCTTGGTTCCCTTGGGGATTACTTTGGGGCCCTTTCTGAGACTCCTTCTGTTTACCCTTGTCCCCCCCACTCTTCTGCTGGGGACCGTGCCCACCTTTGGCGGAGTCTCCCACTGGACCCTTGTGGACCCTGGTACTGACCCAGCAGTCCGCCTCCTCAGCAAGTTTTCTAGGGTTAGATATCTTGCTATCAATAAGGTGCTGGCGCAGCTCTGGAAAACAGTTATTAGACAAATGCTCCCAAGCAAACAAATCATAAAGAGCTTCATAACTTTCCACTTTGCTGCCCTTTACCCAACCATCCATGGCTCTGCAAAAATAAGACACATATTCAACCCACGTCGTACCAGGCAACTTCTTACATTCTCTAAAAGCTTGTCTGTACTTCTCGGGGGTTAGGCCATACCGCAACATTAAAGCATCTTTCATATGAGCATACGACATCCTATCCTCAACAGGCATGTCTAACAGAGTATCTCTCCCCTCATTCACAAAGCGACCCCCCAACCCCGCTCCCCAATTCTTCTCAGGGACCTGGCGGGCCAACAATGCTAACTCATATGCTTTAAACCACTGACCAATATCTTCGTTCCTATGATAATCTTTTATCACATCTTTGGGAAAATAAAACCTACTTTCTGTAGGCACAGATGGGATGCTGCCACCAGAGGGATTCAATTCTAACTTCTTAGCTTGGATCTCCAACTCCCTCAACTTGGTATCACGCTCCAAAGCTATCTTCTCTCTTTCGAAATCCAGCCTTTTGGTCTCCAAATCAGCTTCTCTCCTAGCTCTTGCATTCTCTAACTCCAACTGCCCATTTATCTTTAGCCTTGCCATTTCCATGTTGTATGCCCGCTCCTTCGCCCTTTCTTCTCGTTCTTCAGGGGAAAGACCTTTGGAGGAAACACTGCTACCGGGAGAGGACTCAGGCCCATTCGCTGGCACCTCCTCTTCCCCTTCCACTGGCGGTACCACCACCGGATCAGTGGGATCTCTGGCCCCCAACCAGGCCTGCAATGCTTTGAGATATTCCTCTTTTCTTGAGATGCCTTTGGTAGGCACTTTCAGCTGCTTGCAAAAGAATTTCAGCTCCCTCAAGCCGTAGTCGTTTATCTTTGCTCTGTCGAACTCCTCCACGACAACAACAGGGGTAGTGACTCCGGTGTCACTCATGGTCAAAACTGGCAGTGTTAAAAAAAATCAAGTTTCAGAAATGCGGAGAACCAAAAATAGGATCCTTCCAAATTAGATTGTGGCTGCGCTATGGTCTGCTTTCACTATGTAGCGCACACTAATCACTGCAGATGGGTCATAAATGCAAGGTTCAAATCCTCACCTCTGCGTCCAATGTTAGAACCGGCTGTCTCTAGTTGGCAGAGGTATGCACTTCTGACAAATAGGGACACACCTTTTCTAGTCAGGGCAAGGGGATCACCCTTTGATAACCCCTGCTCACCCCCTTGGTAGCTTGGCAGAGCAGAACAGGCTTATCTCAGAGGCAGTGTGTTAAGCATTTATGACCACATACAGTAACCAAGTGAATACACTACAAATCTACACGACACAGTAGTATTATAAAAATAAGGATTTTTATATAAGGCTTAGCACAAGACCAAATAACGACAAAAATATACACCATCTGAATAAATGCTTTTGGAAGGGAAAATAGTAGTTCAAAGGTAGTTTCTTCTTTAGCACAAAGTCTTTCGTATCAAGCAAATCTTCTTCTTGGAAACACAGTTCTTAGCAACAATGTAACCCACACGGGAGCTACACGACGTCGAGGCAAAGTTAATCCAAAGGTTCGGCGTCAACCGCGAGGAGCGCTACGTCGAGCCCGGAGTCACACGGACCCCCAACAACACAGTACCTTGGAAAAGGAAGCACACGATGATTAGCGGCGTCGAGCAATCCGGCGTCGCGTCTTCGTTGTCGATCCGGCCTCAGTAGTCGTCGATGTCGATGATGCTGTGGAAAAGTGTGAGCAGCGCTCACGGCGTCAAGAGGGCACGAGGGCGATGCGATCAGCAGCGGTGCAGACACGAGGTCCCTTGGAGCTGGAGCCGTACTCACTACTCACTGGCGTTGCTGCTGGCGTCGATCGGGCCCGGTGGCCGGCGTAGAGGAAGCGGGACACTTGAGCCGTCACTCACGGTGTCGAGCTGGATTCGGCGACGTCCGTCGGCGTCGAGATTGCTGGTTCTTTCAGAGGTGCTGGATTCACAGGTTCCAGCAAATAGCACTTTAAGCAGATGAAGTCCTTTAGCCCTGTGACTTCAGCAGGAGACTGGCACTCTTCCAGTTCTTGGAGATTTTCTTAGCAAGCGTGAGAGTACACACACAGTTCCTCTCTCCTGGTTCCTTGGCAAAAATAAAGAAGCACTGCAGGATTCCCTCCAGCAAACAGCACACTGGCAGAAGGGGTAGGCAAGTCCTTAGATCAGCAGGCCTCTTGTCCTTGGTTACAGGGTTCCTTGTCAGAAGTGATCTGATTTCTTAGTTCAGGGGTCCTTCTCTTATACCCCTTTTCGGCTTTGATCCCTTTGTCCATGCAGCGGACTTTCCCAACATCCTGGGTCTGTTGTGGGTGGAGCCAGGCAGAAGCACCTGGCTTATTCACTGAGCAAGGCTGGGTCCTCAGACGCCCAGCAGGAGGTGGAGCCAGCATTGTCACTGGCAGGAGCAGAGCCATCAGTCGCTTGGCAGGAGGTGGAGCCAGCATTGTATCAGGCAGGGCAGGCTATCAGCAACTACTCTCCCCCTACTCTCAACGCAAATGTCCCACTCATCCCACACTGACTCATCCAGACCTCTGGAGCCACCCAGCTCCTGTCATACACACGCAAGACCAGCAGGAACCAGAAATGGTTAGACAAGAAAATAGACACTTTCTAAAAGTGCTATTTTCAAACCCAGAGTCCAAAAACCATCCACACCAACGGATGCGTAATCAAACCCCGAGTTCAGGGATACCAAACTCGACATTGCACCATGCTCCCCGAGCCAGCTAGGATCATAGCTTTAATAATCCCGGCAGCCCATTCTAACCAACGGAGAGCAGGTTACCTCGCAATAGTGAAGAACGAAGATGGCTGTAGTTCACTATTAGGACATGCCAACTTGGTCAGGCGTGTCCTACCTTAGACTTACAATGCACCCTGCCCGTGGGCCTACCATAGGGGTGACTAACATGAAGTTAAGGGAAGGTTTGAGGGACTGGCAAGTAGGTATACTCGCGCAGCCCGCGTGACAGTACCAGACTGCACGTGGGTCTCGCAATGACCGACCTGTAGACATTCTTTTACGAGGCCGCTCTTGTGGGTGGCACAACACGTGCTGCAAGCCCACGAGCGGCATTTGTATTTACAAGCCCCGGCACTCCTGGTGCACTAGACTAGGGACTGACAGTAAACCAAATAAGCCAAACATGGATACAATCGATACATCAATTTAACATCGGGAGCACTTGCGCTGTGGCACTGATCAGCAGTGGCACGGCGCCCAAAGCATATACCAGCAAAACATCGAAAAACAGTGGAGGCAAACAGAAGAAATGGAGGAGAGACTCAAGCCAATGATGTCAGGTCTAACACTTATGATGCCAGGACTGCCAACACAGATCCTTCTAATCCAGATGGGAACATGCCCCCCTTAGAGGGAACCCTTGGGGACCCTGACCTCCAAAACAATGGAACAGTTAGTGAAGGTGAGGAGGAGGATCAGGAAGTGTCAGAGGAGGAGGCAGACAAGGTTCAGGTAGAAGTCAGTAGATTCACCAGGACCAACTTAAGTATGCATGAGAATGGATTTGTGGGACCCCCAGGGCCACTCTCAGGCAGACTTAACATTGGGAATGGACGAGTTAGGTCTCTATCCAGAGGCTCTAACAGATTCATTCGAACCAATGGCTCTCAGACCTCTTCTCACAGAGGGATGACATCCTCTCAGAGAAGAGAGCATGAAGCAAAGATGAGGGAAGTCAATCTGAGGATTGAAAGGGAAGAACTTGCCCTGGCCAAAGAAAGACTTGCCTTTGCTAGAGAGCAGAAATTGAGTGGGGTAGACCCCACTGGTGGCAGCATTTTACCTCGAGAGAAGGACAGGAGTTTAGACACTAGACACCTGAGTAAGATAGTGCCCCCCTTTAAACAAGGGGATGATATCCACAAATGGATAACTGCTTTGTAGAGGGCCTGCACTATCCAGTGCGTCCCCCAGAGTCAGTGGGCAGCTGTCTTGTGGCTCTCCTTTGAAGGCAAAGGTAGAGATAAGCTCCTCACTACTAGAGCTGAGGATGCTAACAATTACCAAGTCCTGAAAAACACACTGATAGATGGGTTTGGCCTAACAACTGAACAGTACAGGTTGATGTTCAGGTACACCCAGAAAACTCAGTCTCAGGATTGGGCTGACTTTGTTGATTGTGCCACTAAGGCTCTAGAAGGCTGGCTATTGGGTAGTAAGGTTACTGATTACACAGGCTTGTACAATCTGATTATGAGAGAGCAAGTCTTAAATAATTGTCAGAACCAGTTATTACACCAGCACCTGGTAGACTCTGATCTGACCTCTCCACAAGAATTGGGTAAGAGGGCAGACAAATGGGTCAGAACCAGGATTAGGCCTAAGAACCAGGGTGGTGACCAAAAGAAGGAATCAACCAAGCCTCAAGAGAAGGGTGGGAATAAATCTTCTGATCAAACCACAGGGCCCCAAAAATCCTCTGAAAAGGGTGGGTCCCAAACTTCTCCCAACACCCAAAAGAAACCTTATTGTCATACCTGCAAACAGGTAGGCCATTACAAAAGTGACAGCAGTTGCCCCAAGGCCAACAACAATAAGGAAAACATACCCCCAGGTACTACTCCCAGACCTCCTGTTACCACTAGTGGTAATCCCCCAGGTGGTGGGAGTGCCCCCAAGAATGTGGTGGGCATTACTTTGGGAAACCAGGTGGACTATGGCCTAGCCAGGTCCCCTAACACAACTCTTGTCTGTGAGACTGGCATGGGATTAGCCAACTTCACTACTGGTTCCCACACTTTGGGGAAGTATAGACAAGAGCCCCTTATCAATGGTCAGAAAGTTGAGGCATTCAGAGACACAGGGGCCAGCATCACCATGGTGATTGACCATCTGGTCCCCTCTGCTCAACTGACCCCTGGTTTCATTTATCAGGTGACAGACATTCATGGAGTGAAAAGAAGGCATCCCATGGCAGTAATCGAGCTCAGCTGGGGTAATGTCACAGGGCCCATGAGAGTGGCAGTGACAGACAACCTACCTGTAGATTGCTTACTGGGGAATGACCTGGAACTCTCAGCATGGGCTGAGGTGGAGCAAGAAACCCACTCCAGGATGATAGGCCTACCCAGAATGGTTAGTGGGGCAGTAATAGCTACAGCCCCAGTCCAAGCACCATTCCTCCCTGAAAAGGTTGGAAGGGCAGTGGTAGCCACTGCCCAGGCTCAGACAGACTTTCCAGAACAGGATAGGAGGGCTGTGACAGTCACAGCCCAAACACAAACTGAGTGCCTTCCTGAAAAGGTTGGTAAGGCTGTAATGGTCTCAGCCTCTACTCAAACAGATAGTGTTGTGAAGCCTGAAACTATGGATCACTCCACTCAGACAGAGCGCATTGAGGAGGAAGAGAAATCTCCCTCCCACCAGACTTTAGGAAAGGATCAGCGTCCTCAGGGAACTGATCTGACCCCTTGTGAAGGAACTGCCCCAGAGGTAGTCAGGCCTAGCCTGGCAGAGCCCCTGATGTCAGTGGACCCTTCCAAGGTGGGACCCAGTCTGGAGCAGGTAACCTGCCCCTCTCTACCCTGCCTCAGTCAGCCCAGGGCTGTAGAGATCAGGGAGGCCAGTGGTGGACCCCAAAGGGCCCCTTGTCCAAAAGAACTCCCCAATCAGCAGATTAGGGTCACTGAAGCTAGTAGACCTAGCCAAGTGAAAATAAAACAGACTCCTGAGGGATCCCCCTTAAAATTAGCTAGGGACCTCCCACAGCTGGACACTGTTGGGCACAGCCAAACCTGGGGCCTAAAAACCCCAGACCTGGCCTGTCCCTCCAGTAAGCCAAACAGAGGGACTCAGCCTCCAGCTTTAGGTAGCCAGAGGTTGACCCTGAGAGCTCACAGCAACTCAGTCATGGAAAGAAAGGCAGATTTGGTGAGTAGTGATTGGAGGAAGTTGAGCCCAACCTTAGTGGAGCCTCACTTCAGTACTCCATCCCAGCATCAGCCTTTTACTTTGCCAAAACACACCACAGGTAGTGATTCCCTATGGTGGAGACCCTCAGATACCCTTAGGGTGAGGGATTGCTTAGTGGACCATGATACAGGGGGTAACCATGCCAGTGCATGTACCACCTCATATGGCCACTCAGGCAATATAGGCTTACCTGGTCAAGGAAAGCCTTATCTCCTTTCGTTTGGGGGGAGTTGTGTAGGAAGGTGGATACCTGACTATGGTTACCCCCAACTTTTTGCCTGGTGTTTTGCTGGTTTTTCGACTTAGTTGACCTGGGACCCTGCTATTCAGGGCCAGGCCTACTGGCCTACTGCTCTCTCTGTAAAATGGATTCCATGTACCTTAGGTGCATTAACTAATTGGTACTGGGCCAAATTATCAGACCCTGTAACTCAGGGCATAGGTGTACCCAGGGCCTACCAGGGGCTGCAGCATGTATTATGCCACCCGTGGCTGGCCATCTAAATCTGACACAACTGGCTGCACGACAGCTGGGGCAAAGTGGTGTAATCACCCTTTGCTGAAGATATAGTATACCTATATCTAACCCTAAAATGGACACATGTATTCCTATCAGTCACTCCTATGGCAGGCCTTGACAATCCTGAAGGCAGAGTGCTTGGAATCATGAGAGATGGTGCTCTGGCATGAGCTGAGCCCGTCTGCAGCTTGCGGAACCAAGTCCTAATAGCTGTTCTATGATAACGCGTACCATATACTCTTAAGTGCATTATAATCCTCGCGGTTATTTGCTATCTTTGGTATCGCTTTATCAAAACATGTCGAGTAAGGTGTCATACGAATTGGAATACTAACCCCTCGCCAATTCTGGCGACGGGGTTAGCATTCCACCCTTCTAGAGGGACACAACATGTATGTAACTGTGAACCCCCGTTAAAGTTAACTCGAGCCTCAGCATCACAAAATGGATGCTGCCACCACAGACACAAGTCTGACCCCCTGCAGCTGGGAGTCCTTCCAGCGAGGGGAGTTTGGACAAAGGGTTTCCTGTCAGAGGCGGTGCTAGCACCGACCCAGACAGGGTTTTGTGTATCCTAGGTAGGCAGGGCTGAATAGGAAGGTGACTGCAAGTGGCACCCCGGTGCTCACTGTGCATCTGCCAGTTTGAACCGGTTCCAGGGGCACACCAGCCCCTGAGCTGGGGAAAGTCCCGCATGGGAGAGGGGTGTAACCACCCCCCTTCCTGGTCCCACCCATGGGCAGGACCTAGTCCCGTACCAGCCCCTTTCTTTAGTATAAAGGTGGGAGCGGGGACCTGTTAGAACCGGGACCCTGGCCGGCCAAGACTCGCGTCGAGGTCAGTCAGGGATCGCCAGTTCTAAGTGTCAGGGCAAGGGAGTCACACACCAAGGCAACCCCCACTCGCCCTCTAGGTAACGTGGCGCGAGCAGTCAAGGCTAAACTTGGAGGCGATGTAAGTTAAGTATTTGCGCACGCACCCCAGCAACAACAACCAAGGCCCACCACAAAGGAAACACTCCACACAAGGTTATGTAAAAATAGCCTTTGTATTATAATAAATATACATCAGATAAAACACACATCTTATTACACTGTGCCAATCAGGCACGGGCGGAATTTACAAGGGATATTTGTACAGGACAGGGCCACTTGGACACTGTCAAGGTTATCAACACTTCTCGCAGCAATACTTTCAGTAATAGAGCAATACTTTCAGTAATAGCACTTTAGCAATACCTTCAGTAATAAAGCAATACTTTCAGTAATAGCACTTTAGCAATACCTTCAGTAATAAAGCAATACTTTCAGTAATAGCACTTTAGCAATACCTTCAGTAATAAAGCAATACTTTCAGTAATAGCATACAACCAGTAATCACTGGTAATAGGGCCTCTCTAGCACCACCTGTACTAGGGAGAAAACAACCACCTACACGTCACACTACCTGTAGGGGTGTAAAAGCAAAAACACATGATGCCGTAACATTCAGAGGTGTAAAAGGACCAAGCACATGACGCATAAAAACACATTCAGAGGTGCAACACAAAGAGAACACATGATGAATAATCTACCCATTCAGAGGTGTAAGCAAAACACATGATGCCGTAACATTCAGAGGTGTAAAGGCACATGACGCATAATCAATACATTCAGAGGTGCAGAATCAATCACAATTGCGCCAAACTCACAAGTCACCACCTGTGACTGTCCCGTTGTCCCAATGTCAGGGCCTAAACGTGGCAGTTGCCCACAAAGTGCTGGGCAACTGGAGCAGGGAAAGTTAGGGCAACGTTGGAGCCTCTCTGGGCTCAAAGAACCACCACTGTGGCACTGGTGAGCCTCTCTTAGGCTCTCTCACCAGAAAGGGGGGGGGGGGGGGCTGCTGAGCCTCTCAGGGCTCCAGCAACGAACAGGTGCAGCCTCGCTGGGCTGGGGGGTCCCTCGCTCTGGGGACCCGGAGTAAAGGCAAGGCACTTGCGAGCCTCTCTGGCTCTCTAAACAAGAAATGGCGCCCTGAGCCTCTCTCAGGCTCTAGCCACAACTGCGGCGCTTCTCTTTGGGGAGTCCCCCCTCTGGGGACTCGAAGTGAAGGTAGGGCGCTCAGAGCCTCTCAGGGCTCGTGAAATCACTGTGGCGCCTTGGAGCCTCTCGTTGCTCCAATACTCAGATGCCCCCTGAGCCCTCAGGCTCAAAACACAAAGGCGCGAGGTCGCGCTACAGAGAGGGGGCGGGGCGGACACCGGCAATGTGTCCCGACGCTCCCCCCCTCCTCTGCAGGCACCTGCACTCACCGGGTTCGCGCTGGGCTTTCCAGCGACGGCGGGTCTCTCCCGCTGGTCCCGGGGCTCTCCTCTCCTCTCGGGGAGCCTCGGCAGGCTCTCTCGCGGCTCGGTGGAGAAGGCGGGACTTCCGGGTTGACTCTCCCGGGCCGCGTGGTGATTGGTCGGCCGCCTCACCACTTCCGGGTCGCCGCGGGCAGCGCGGCGGCTCGCTTTAGGCAGGCAGGCGGCTTCCCAGGTGATCCGAGGAGTGGGCTCCCTCGTAGATCAATCAAAAACCGGGCACAACAACGCGGCAATGAGCGGGGTGGCACCCGCGCCGTCAAACCACCACACGGGGTGGACAAAATACCGCGCTCACAGCGCTCGGGCAAAATCCAGCGTTTTCAAGCGCTAGGCAGGCGATCTCAGCGCTCCTAGCGCTGAAGGGCAGAGAGCAGCGCTCTCAGGCTGCAGGCAACGAAGTCCTCAGTGCTCCCCAGCACTGGAGGACAGGACAGGGCTCCAGCAGGGCTGGAGGCAGGCAGGGGGGCAAGGCTGGGCCAGAGCCAGCACACTGGGTCTCCAGGCAGGGAGACTTCCCAAGTGGCGGTCCTTCTGGCCCCAGCAGCGGCGCAAGCCCCCTCTGGCAGGATTCCAAAGTAGAACATCTTCCAAGGGGACACAGCCCCTTCTTATACTGTAAATTCCTTTGTTACAATGTGCAGGGTGGGGGGAAAACCAGTCGCAGCTGGTTCTGGAGCACTCTTGATGGCCCAACCACCCATTCCTTTCACTGGGGAGGCTAGGGTCATTAGACACACCACAGGGGGCGGAGCCAGCATTGTGTGGGGAAAACCCAGCCCATCCAGGACACAGGTACACTCCTCCCACACATCACTCATGCTAATCTCCCACTCACCACCGGGCAGACCCATCCAGACTTCCTGGAGCCTGGCATGCCAGCCAGCTCCAGCCAATCACGCTCCAGCACCCTCACTGTACACATATCTCAATGTCCAGAAGTAGCACTTCCCAACTAGACACCTACATGCCGCAGACACCATCTTGCAGCATTCACTCTCACGAGTTTAAGCATACCAAACTCGAGCCTGCACTCCCCACGCATCAGGAACTACCAGGGACACACACATTCCCCATGCATTCCTATGGGAGGGCAGGCCAGCCATACTACACGCACGCACTTTCACTCTGGGACTCAGGGGAAAGTGCGCAGAGACCCAAAAATCACTAAAACAGGGTCACAAATAAGGCAAAAAGTCTAGGGGTGAACCTGCCCTGCGGGCCAAGTCCAACACAACCCCCTTCCAGCCAAAACGCAGGGGAGAACAATCACCACCGTGATGGACTTCCCTGCTTGGGGCGATAGAACAAGGACGCAGGCCCGCCACTGCCGGGACACTCTCCTGTTCTATGCCACGGTGAACCCCTAGGGTTCCTTCTAAAGCTACTGTAAGGACCAACTGGGCTACCCCACTGGTACTCCTCAGCTGTCCGCGGCCAGGACCAGGCCCTGGGCCACCCAGGTGCCACCGGTCCTTGCCAATTCGCAGAGCGGGGGGTAGTAACCCCTGGCACATAGTGTCCATTCTCCACTCTCCCTGTCTGCAAGACAGGACTAGACTGCCACTGGTTCACCAACCTTTGGCCTACAACCTCAGGCGGACCAGGAGTCTCAGAGAAGGCTTTCCTCCCCTTACCTCTTCTTCCAGGGTTCCTCCTCCTCCTGCGAGGGGTACCCTTACAACGCCACTCCAACCCAGGGTTTGACCCCTCAGGTTGCGCCGGGGTCAGAGGTGGGCTTTCCCACCCTCTGCACCCCCTTCCAGAGGTCTGCCCTCTCCCAACTGGAGAAGTTCCTCTGGAAGAACCGGTCAGGACACTGCTTACAGTCGTCCTACCCTTCAGGTCAGGCCGAACCTGAACCTGGCCTCCCAACCTCCGGTCTAAAACCTTTGGTGGAATAATTGCCTGGCACTCCAGGACTTCTGGGGACTCACACGCAATCCCCCTGAGGCTGACACATGACCCATGTGTCGTGTGACGGTCTGTCTGGCGCAGATCTCCCGCCTCCTGTCCACCTGACAGGGCGCAAAGATCCCCCAGACCAGAAGTGGCGCCACCCGGGTCCACCCAAGACCTAGCCCAACTGGCTAGTCTCTGGTCCACTGGTGCATCCACTGGGAAACTCGTCCCCCAATCACTCCTCGCTTCGGACTTCTGTGCCCTCCCAATTGGAGCGACACTGCCGGACACTGGAACCCCTGGAGTTCTGGTTACAGACACTCCAGGTTCCCTAGACACTAGGAGATCCTCCTCAAGTGTACTAACAGGACAGCCTAGGTCCCCAACCTGGTGTTCCCTCAAGAAACCACCCAAGTTCTGAGACAGGGCTTCGGGCCTCTGGGTGCTCTCAGCCACCCCCTGACTCCTGCTCCACTGAGCCAGGCAGTCAGCCCCTTCACCCTTCTCACTATACTGTGACCTAGCTGGGCTACGCTGAGCCTCTTCCACCACGCTGGGCTGGAAGCTCCCTGTACCACTACTGTTGGACTCACTTTCTAGTGACTCTGCAGAACCTCTGGCGCTCTCCCAGCGCTCTGCTTCCCTTGCAAGGGTCCAAGGACTAAAACTCTTCAACTTCAGCAGGTGCTGACGCAACTCTGGACAGACAACACTGAGCAACTGCTCCTTGACAATCAGGTCAAACAAGACATCAAAATCATCTCTCGTGTGAACCTTTACCCAATCAAACAGTGTATCACAACATTCATCCTCAAATTCCTCCCACGACTGGTGAGGCAGCTTCCTACTGCCCCTGAATCTCAACCTTAACTCCTCCTCTGGGGAAACAGGTACCAGACTGGGGGAACTGGGAGTGGGACTGCTCGCACTGGGCTCTACATAGCTGCCACCACTGGACTCCACCCTCCCAGGGGGATCCAGAAAATTCTGACTGTGGTCAGGGGATAACCTACACTCTAGGGTTAACTTCTCCCTGGCCAAGGCCCTCTCAGCCTCTGCAGTCCGCTCATTCACACCCAGCTGCGCCATCTCCCAGGCATGCTCTAACCTGAGCTTCTCCATGGCCAGCTGGTGCTCCCTCTCTTCTCTCCTATCCACCCACTCCTCTGGGGACAGGGAAAGGGATGGGGTGCTACATCTGACACTGGACCCAGCAAGGGACTCCCTATCTAGGGGGTACTCGCTCTCTGCTGGCGCCCATCCACTGTCAAACTCACTCTCCACATCAGACTCTTCAGGGCTCCCCTCAGACCCACCACCCTCATGGTGTGCGGTCCGGGCCCTCTCCCTCTCACTGTGCTCACGCTCCCAGTCACTCTTCTGCCACAGGATCATGTTATCCCTAAGCTTGGACTGGGTGTCTGACTCACTCACTGGGATGTCTCTCTCCTTACATAACCATACCAACTCATGCACACTGTACTTAGACAGGCCACACAGGTTAAAAGGAGATTCCATCTTGACAGGATGCTCACAGACACGTGCAACACAAGGGAACTAGCAATCTGAAGTCAAAGTACACAATTCCAAAACTTCCACTCTCCTTAAAAAAAGAACTCACTCATGCGTCCAGGAAAACACACCATTCATCCACACACACCCTCCCCTCGGATCGGTAAGGCAGTTTCTACCACCCCTGACTTCTCAACCTGACCACAAGTGACACAGGTACCAAACTCTGGAAGCAGGGCGGGGGACAAATGTACTGAACACAATTATAAAATTACACTCTTCAGGAGAAGCAATAATGGAACTTTACCAAAAACACAATAATCCCCAAAAATGTGGTCATCTAAAATGCAGAGATTTGTAGTGGCCAGTTGCCACTGTGGTACAACGCAAACGCAAATCCTTATCCCACCGCTTGCCGCCAATGTTAGAACCGGGACCCTGGCCGGCCAAGACTCGCGTCGAGGTCAGTCAGGGATCGCCAGTTCTAAGTGTCAGGGCAAGGGAGTCACACACCAAGGCAACCCCCACTCGCCCTCTAGGTAACGTGGCGCGAGCAGTCAAGGCTAAACTTGGAGGCGATGTAAGTTAAGTATTTGCGCACGCACCCCAGCAACAACAACCAAGGCCCACCACAAAGGAAACACTCCACACAAGGTTATGTAAAAATAGCCTTTGTATTATAATAAATATACATCAGATAAAACACACATCTTATTACACTGTGCCAATCAGGCACGGGCGGAATTTACAAGGGATATTTGTACAGGACAGGGCCACTTGGACACTGTCAAGGTTATCAACACTTCTCGCAGCAATACTTTCAGTAATAGAGCAATACTTTCAGTAATAGCACTTTAGCAATACCTTCAGTAATAAAGCAATACTTTCAGTAATAGCACTTTAGCAATACCTTCAGTAATAAAGCAATACTTTCAGTAATAGCACTTTAGCAATACCTTCAGTAATAAAGCAATACTTTCAGTAATAGCATACAACCAGTAATCACTGGTAATAGGGCCTCTCTAGCACCACCTGTACTAGGGAGAAAACAACCACCTACACGTCACACTACCTGTAGGGGTGTAAAAGCAAAAACACATGATGCCGTAACATTCAGAGGTGTAAAAGGACCAAGCACATGACGCATAAAAACACATTCAGAGGTGCAACACAAAGAGAACACATGATGAATAATCTACCCATTCAGAGGTGTAAGCAAAACACATGATGCCGTAACATTCAGAGGTGTAAAGGCACATGACGCATAATCAATACATTCAGAGGTGCAGAATCAATCACAATTGCGCCAAACTCACAAGTCACCACCTGTGACTGTCCCGTTGTCCCAATGTCAGGGCCTAAACGTGGCAGTTGCCCACAAAGTGCTGGGCAACTGGAGCAGGGAAAGTTAGGGCAACGTTGGAGCCTCTCTGGGCTCAAAGAACCACCACTGTGGCACTGGTGAGCCTCTCTTAGGCTCTCTCACCAGAAAGGGGGGGGGGGGGGGCTGCTGAGCCTCTCAGGGCTCCAGCAACGAACAGGTGCAGCCTCGCTGGGCTGGGGGGTCCCTCGCTCTGGGGACCCGGAGTAAAGGCAAGGCACTTGCGAGCCTCTCTGGCTCTCTAAACAAGAAATGGCGCCCTGAGCCTCTCTCAGGCTCTAGCCACAACTGCGGCGCTTCTCTTTGGGGAGTCCCCCCTCTGGGGACTCGAAGTGAAGGTAGGGCGCTCAGAGCCTCTCAGGGCTCGTGAAATCACTGTGGCGCCTTGGAGCCTCTCGTTGCTCCAATACTCAGATGCCCCCTGAGCCCTCAGGCTCAAAACACAAAGGCGCGAGGTCGCGCTACAGAGAGGGGGCGGGGCGGACACCGGCAATGTGTCCCGACGCTCCCCCCCTCCTCTGCAGGCACCTGCACTCACCGGGTTCGCGCTGGGCTTTCCAGCGACGGCGGGTCTCTCCCGCTGGTCCCGGGGCTCTCCTCTCCTCTCGGGGAGCCTCGGCAGGCTCTCTCGCGGCTCGGTGGAGAAGGCGGGACTTCCGGGTTGACTCTCCCGGGCCGCGTGGTGATTGGTCGGCCGCCTCACCACTTCCGGGTCGCCGCGGGCAGCGCGGCGGCTCGCTTTAGGCAGGCAGGCGGCTTCCCAGGTGATCCGAGGAGTGGGCTCCCTCGTAGATCAATCAAAAACCGGGCACAACAACGCGGCAATGAGCGGGGTGGCACCCGCGCCGTCAAACCACCACACGGGGTGGACAAAATACCGCGCTCACAGCGCTCGGGCAAAATCCAGCGTTTTCAAGCGCTAGGCAGGCGATCTCAGCGCTCCTAGCGCTGAAGGGCAGAGAGCAGCGCTCTCAGGCTGCAGGCAACGAAGTCCTCAGTGCTCCCCAGCACTGGAGGACAGGACAGGGCTCCAGCAGGGCTGGAGGCAGGCAGGGGGGCAAGGCTGGGCCAGAGCCAGCACACTGGGTCTCCAGGCAGGGAGACTTCCCAAGTGGCGGTCCTTCTGGCCCCAGCAGCGGCGCAAGCCCCCTCTGGCAGGATTCCAAAGTAGAACATCTTCCAAGGGGACACAGCCCCTTCTTATACTGTAAATTCCTTTGTTACAATGTGCAGGGTGGGGGGAAAACCAGTCGCAGCTGGTTCTGGAGCACTCTTGATGGCCCAACCACCCATTCCTTTCACTGGGGAGGCTAGGGTCATTAGACACACCACAGGGGGCGGAGCCAGCATTGTGTGGGGAAAACCCAGCCCATCCAGGACACAGGTACACTCCTCCCACACATCACTCATGCTAATCTCCCACTCACCACCGGGCAGACCCATCCAGACTTCCTGGAGCCTGGCATGCCAGCCAGCTCCAGCCAATCACGCTCCAGCACCCTCACTGTACACATATCTCAATGTCCAGAAGTAGCACTTCCCAACTAGACACCTACATGCCGCAGACACCATCTTGCAGCATTCACTCTCACGAGTTTAAGCATACCAAACTCGAGCCTGCACTCCCCACGCATCAGGAACTACCAGGGACACACACATTCCCCATGCATTCCTATGGGAGGGCAGGCCAGCCATACTACACGCACGCACTTTCACTCTGGGACTCAGGGGAAAGTGCGCAGAGACCCAAAAATCACTAAAACAGGGTCACAAATAAGGCAAAAAGTCTAGGGGTGAACCTGCCCTGCGGGCCAAGTCCAACACAACCCCCTTCCAGCCAAAACGCAGGGGAGAACAATCACCACCGTGATGGACTTCCCTGCTTGGGGCGATAGAACAAGGACGCAGGCCCGCCACTGCCGGGACACTCTCCTGTTCTATGCCACGGTGAACCCCTAGGGTTCCTTCTAAAGCTACTGTAAGGACCAACTGGGCTACCCCACTGGTACTCCTCAGCTGTCCGCGGCCAGGACCAGGCCCTGGGCCACCCAGGTGCCACCGGTCCTTGCCAATTCGCAGAGCGGGGGGTAGTAACCCCTGGCACATAGTGTCCATTCTCCACTCTCCCTGTCTGCAAGACAGGACTAGACTGCCACTGGTTCACCAACCTTTGGCCTACAACCTCAGGCGGACCAGGAGTCTCAGAGAAGGCTTTCCTCCCCTTACCTCTTCTTCCAGGGTTCCTCCTCCTCCTGCGAGGGGTACCCTTACAACGCCACTCCAACCCAGGGTTTGACCCCTCAGGTTGCGCCGGGGTCAGAGGTGGGCTTTCCCACCCTCTGCACCCCCTTCCAGAGGTCTGCCCTCTCCCAACTGGAGAAGTTCCTCTGGAAGAACCGGTCAGGACACTGCTTACAGTCGTCCTACCCTTCAGGTCAGGCCGAACCTGAACCTGGCCTCCCAACCTCCGGTCTAAAACCTTTGGTGGAATAATTGCCTGGCACTCCAGGACTTCTGGGGACTCACACGCAATCCCCCTGAGGCTGACACATGACCCATGTGTCGTGTGACGGTCTGTCTGGCGCAGATCTCCCGCCTCCTGTCCACCTGACAGGGCGCAAAGATCCCCCAGACCAGAAGTGGCGCCACCCGGGTCCACCCAAGACCTAGCCCAACTGGCTAGTCTCTGGTCCACTGGTGCATCCACTGGGAAACTCGTCCCCCAATCACTCCTCGCTTCGGACTTCTGTGCCCTCCCAATTGGAGCGACACTGCCGGACACTGGAACCCCTGGAGTTCTGGTTACAGACACTCCAGGTTCCCTAGACACTAGGAGATCCTCCTCAAGTGTACTAACAGGACAGCCTAGGTCCCCAACCTGGTGTTCCCTCAAGAAACCACCCAAGTTCTGAGACAGGGCTTCGGGCCTCTGGGTGCTCTCAGCCACCCCCTGACTCCTGCTCCACTGAGCCAGGCAGTCAGCCCCTTCACCCTTCTCACTATACTGTGACCTAGCTGGGCTACGCTGAGCCTCTTCCACCACGCTGGGCTGGAAGCTCCCTGTACCACTACTGTTGGACTCACTTTCTAGTGACTCTGCAGAACCTCTGGCGCTCTCCCAGCGCTCTGCTTCCCTTGCAAGGGTCCAAGGACTAAAACTCTTCAACTTCAGCAGGTGCTGACGCAACTCTGGACAGACAACACTGAGCAACTGCTCCTTGACAATCAGGTCAAACAAGACATCAAAATCATCTCTCGTGTGAACCTTTACCCAATCAAACAGTGTATCACAACATTCATCCTCAAATTCCTCCCACGACTGGTGAGGCAGCTTCCTACTGCCCCTGAATCTCAACCTTAACTCCTCCTCTGGGGAAACAGGTACCAGACTGGGGGAACTGGGAGTGGGACTGCTCGCACTGGGCTCTACATAGCTGCCACCACTGGACTCCACCCTCCCTGGGGGATCCAGAAAATTCTGACTGTGGTCAGGGGATAACCTACACTCTAGGGTTAACTTCTCCCTGGCCAAGGCCCTCTCAGCCTCTGCAGTCCGCTCATTCACACCCAGCTGCGCCATCTCCCAGGCATGCTCTAACCTGAGCTTCTCCATGGCCAGCTGGTGCTCCCTCTCTTCTCTCCTATCCACCCACTCCTCTGGGGACAGGGAAAGGGATGGGGTGCTACATCTGACACTGGACCCAGCAAGGGACTCCCTATCTAGGGGGTACTCGCTCTCTGCTGGCGCCCATCCACTGTCAAACTCACTCTCCACATCAGACTCTTCAGGGCTCCCCTCAGACCCACCACCCTCATGGTGTGCGGTCCGGGCCCTCTCCCTCTCACTGTGCTCACGCTCCCAGTCACTCTTCTGCCACAGGATCATGTTATCCCTAAGCTTGGACTGGGTGTCTGACTCACTCACTGGGATGTCTCTCTCCTTACATAACCATACCAACTCATGCACACTGTACTTAGACAGGCCACACAGGTTAAAAGGAGATTCCATCTTGACAGGATGCTCACAGACACGTGCAACACAAGGGAACTAGCAATCTGAAGTCAAAGTACACAATTCCAAAACTTCCACTCTCCTTAAAAAAAGAACTCACTCATGCGTCCAGGAAAACACACCATTCATCCACACACACCCTCCCCTCGGATCGGTAAGGCAGTTTCTACCACCCCTGACTTCTCAACCTGACCACAAGTGACACAGGTACCAAACTCTGGAAGCAGGGCGGGGGACAAATGTACTGAACACAATTATAAAATTACACTCTTCAGGAGAAGCAATAATGGAACTTTACCAAAAACACAATAATCCCCAAAAATGTGGTCATCTAAAATGCAGAGATTTGTAGTGGCCAGTTGCCACTGTGGTACAACGCAAACACAAATCCTTATCCCACCGCTTGCCGCCAATGTTAGAACCGGGACCCTGGCCGGCCAAGACTCGCGTCGAGGTCAGTCAGGGATCGCCAGTTCTAAGTGTCAGGGCAAGGGAGTCACACACCAAGGCAACCCCCACTCGCCCTCTAGGTAACGTGGCGCGAGCAGTCAAGGCTAAACTTGGAGGCGATGTAAGTTAAGTATTTGCGCACGCACCCCAGCAACAACAACCAAGGCCCACCACAAAGGAAACACTCCACACAAGGTTATGTAAAAATAGCCTTTGTATTATAATAAATATACATCAGATAAAACACACATCTTATTACACTGTGCCAATCAGGCACGGGCGGAATTTACAAGGGATATTTGTACAGGACAGGGCCACTTGGACACTGTCAAGGGTATCAACACTTCTCGCAGCAATACTTTCAGTAATAGAGCAATACTTTCAGTAATAGCACTTTAGCAATACCTTCAGTAATAAAGCAATACTTTCAGTAATAGCACTTTAGCAATACCTTCAGTAATAAAGCAATACTTTCAGTAATAGCACTTTAGCAATACCTTCAGTAATAAAGCAATACTTTCAGTAATAGCATACAACCAGTAATCACTGGTAATAGGGCCTCTCTAGCACCACCTGTACTAGGGAGAAAACAACCACCTACACGTCACACTACCTGTAGGGGTGTAAAAGCAAAAACACATGATGCCGTAACATTCAGAGGTGTAAAAGGACCAAGCACATGACGCATAAAAACACATTCAGAGGTGCAACACAAAGAGAACACATGATGAATAATCTACCCATTCAGAGGTGTAAGCAAAACACATGATGCCGTAACATTCAGAGGTGTAAAGGCACATGACGCATAATCAATACATTCAGAGGTGCAGAATCAATCACAATTGCGCCAAACTCACAAGTCACCACCTGTGACTGTCCCGTTGTCCCAATGTCAGGGCCTAAACGTGGCAGTTGCCCACAAAGTGCTGGGCAACTGGAGCAGGGAAAGTTAGGGCAACGTTGGAGCCTCTCTGGGCTCAAAGAACCACCACTGTGGCACTGGTGAGCCTCTCTTAGGCTCTCTCACCAGAAAGGGGGGGGGCTGCTGAGCCTCTCAGGGCTCCAGCAACGAACAGGTGCAGCCTCGCTGGGCTGGGGGGTCCCTCGCTCTGGGGACCCGGAGTAAAGGCAAGGCACTTGCGAGCCTCTCTGGCTCTCTAAACAATAAATGGCGCCCTGAGCATCTCTCAGGCTCTAGCCACAACTGCGGCGCTTCTCTTTGGGGAGTCCCCCCTCTGGGGACTCGAAGTGAAGGTGGGGCGCTCAGAGCCTCTCAGGGCTCGTGAAATCACTGTGGCGCCTTGGAGCCTCTCGTTGCTCCAATACTCAGATGCCCCCTGAGCCCTCAGGCTCAAAACACAAAGGCGCGAGGTCGCGCTACAGAGAGGGGGCGGGGCGGACACCGGCAATGTGTCCCGACGCTCCCCCCCTCCTCTGCAGGCACCTGCACTCACCGGGTTCGCGCTGGGCTTTCCAGCGACGGCGGGTCTCTCCCGCTGGTCCCGGGGCTCTCCTCTCCTCTCGGGGAGCCTCGGCAGGCTCTCTCGCGGCTCGGTGGAGAAGGCGGGACTTCCGGGTTGACTCTCCCGGGCCGCGTGGTGATTGGTCGGCCGCCTCACCACTTCCGGGTCGCCGCGGGCAGCGCGGCGGCTCGCTTTAGGCAGGCAGGCGGCTTCCCAGGTGATCCGAGGAGTGGGCTCCCTCGTAGATCAATCAAAAACCGGGCACAACAACGCGGCAATGAGCGGGGTGGCACCCGCGCCGTCAAACCACCACACGGGGTGGACAAAATACCGCGCTCACAGCGCTCGGGCAAAATCCAGCGTTTTCAAGCGCTAGGCAGGCGATCTCAGCGCTCCTAGCGCTGAAGGGCAGAGAGCAGCGCTCTCAGGCTGCAGGCAACGAAGTCCTCAGTGCTCCCCAGCACTGGAGGACAGGACAGGGCTCCAGCAGGGCTGGAGGCAGGCAGGGGGGCAAGGCTGGGCCAGAGCCAGCACACTGGGTCTCCAGGCAGGGAGACTTCCCAAGTGGCGGTCCTTCTGGCCCCAGCAGCGGCGCAAGCCCCCTCTGGCAGGATTCCAAAGTAGAACATCTTCCAAGGGGACACAGCCCCTTCTTATACTGTAAATTCCTTTGTTACAATGTGCAGGGTGGGGGGAAAACCAGTCGCAGCTGGTTCTGGAGCACTCTTGATGGCCCAACCACCCATTCCTTTCACTGGGGAGGCTAGGGTCATTAGACACACCACAGGGGGGCGGAGCCAGCATTGTGTGGGGAAAACCCAGCCCATCCAGGACACAGGTACACTCCTCCCACACATCACTCATGCTAATCTCCCACTCACCACCGGGCAGACCCATCCAGACTTCCTGGAGCCTGGCATGCCAGCCAGCTCCAGCCAATCACGCTCCAGCACCCTCACTGTACACATATCTCAATGTCCAGAAGTAGCACTTCCCAACTAGACACCTACATGCCGCAGACACCATCTTGCAGCATTCACTCTCACGAGTTTAAGCATACCAAACTCGAGCCTGCACTCCCCACGCATCAGGAACTACCAGGGACACACACATTCCCCATGCATTCCTATGGGAGGGCAGGCCAGCCATACTACACGCACGCACTTTCACTCTGGGACTCAGGGGAAAGTGCGCAGAGACCCAAAAATCACTAACACAGGGTCACAAATAAGGCAAAAAGTCTAGGGGTGAACCCTTCCAAATTAGATCATCTTTGAATCCTGAAACTACTTTCTACGAAAGGAACTCAAGACTTCTTCCTAAGATTTCTCCCTTGTGACTAAGGAGTAGTCACCCTGCATCTACGGGCACCAACTAAGAACACTGGGGTTTGCTGTACGTCCTTCCTCAGGAATCCGACCGACCAGCTCGACGAGACCCGGCTTCCCTGGCACCTCTGACCTCTACCTACATCATCAGCCCAGCTGAGATCCGTGGGTGTGACGAGACCTCGAGGGACCGGCAATCTTCAGAACTGCACGACGCTTATCCAGCACGACCGCCGAGGGATCCTCGAGTGAGTGCTTTGGGGTTTGAGAAGCCCTAACCCTGAGCAGCTCCAGCACCGAAGTTCAGCCTCCCAGCATCCACGAGATCTGCGTGGGGCCCTTCTGCTCTTTGCTGCTCACCGCATTGTCCGGCCACTTGCCTGCTGGCTTGTAGTCCTCTTGACGACGCACCACGACGACAACACCGCTTGTCTGGTTGCTCCAGACTGGCCCTTGCTCCCCTCCAACAGAGGAGAACCCCGCACCCTCCTGGTCCACTCCAGATGCCATTTTGAGTCCACCGCGTGGGCTTGCATTTGCCAAGACTTGTTGCCCCAATCCTGGGTCCAGCGACGTCGACAGCAGATACCTTCGTGGGACAGCTCGCACCTCCATCCTGGTCGCCGACAACGCCTCCTGGTCCGAGAGACTGCAGAGACCAGCGTCGCCCACTCACCTGGTCGAGGTGACTTCGTCCGGTGCCATCCTGGTGCCCATCTAATCACTGGCTAGTGATTCAGAACTTGGTCCCCTCTGCTTACAGGTATCCATCTTCATCGATCCAGGCTTGGGTCGCATCGAACTTCATCACTGGTCGCCTGCCAGCAACTTCTTCTTTCAGGCTCCATAGACTGCAACAAGGATTCCCGACGTCTTTTCAGACCTATGCAGCCGCAGCCCCTGGGCTAGGTAACCTGAGCATTTCGGTGCTCCAGCATAGCTTAACTATCTAAGTGTCCAGATCCTTTTTCGTTTCAGCTCTACCTGGTCGGATTCGTCCGATAACACTAACTTTACGAAATCTAGCATCCATAGACTTTGTCCCGCATCCCGTGAGAGTGCACACTCTGCACCCGATCTCCCTAGGTCTCCTGCTAGTAATCTGAAGGTTCAGTAGTCCAGTCCTAGCGATCCTAAAGTCTATTAGAGTAGTACTTACCTGCTAGTAATTTCGCATTCCACTTTTAGAGTACATGGTTTTTCGTGCCCCTCGGGCATTTGTGTAAATTGTGCGACTTTTAGTATTTCTTTAAGAGCTTTGTACTGTGCTTAGCGCCCTGTCCTCATAAAGAGTCCAGGGCTGTTGTGTTATAATAAATATACTTTATTTTCATAACAACTTGCGTGGTGTCCTTTCACTTGGTGTTCAAGGGGTATCTGTGATGGTATAACAGCTGGCTTAACACACCCTCTAGAGTTTAGCCTAAAGACTGCTCTTGTCCATGCTACTAGGATAGCTGGTCTAAAGGTTGACTTACAACCAATCATCAATAAGGGTCGTTTGGAATGATACACAGTGATCACTAGAATAGGTAGCACTACATATCAGGCCAACTTCTCACACATGCTGCCAAAGGTCCCAGAGATTCCAAGGGGCAAAGCAAAGTCCTTCAGGAGTCATGGGGCTGGGCAGGGCCCAGGGATTCCCCTGGGCCCAAGCAGCAGCACGACCCTGGCAGATTCAAGTCAGAAAACAAGAACAAATTGGAAGGGGACACAGCCCCTTCTTATACAGAGAAAAGTCTTTGAAGTCTTTGTGCAGGCAGTGTGAGAACCAGCTAGAACTGGTTTTAGGGAACTCTCTCTTCAGTGTCAGGGACAGAGGTGACAGTCGCCCAGCGGGAGGTGGAGCCAGCAGGCACAGCCCTAGTCACTCCCAGGTGCCATCTCCTCCCACTTCCCTGGCAGCAGATGCAGCCTTTCATCCACGGGCTGACTGACAACCTCCTGGGGCTCCCCAGCCCCTGTCACCCTCAAACCAGACAGTCAATCCACAGGCAGGCCCAGGCACTCTTGGACCAGGCTCACCAGCCAATCACACGCCAGACACATATTACACAAATATGCCAACCTCTAAAAGTGGCACTTCTAGACTAGGCACAGTCATGCCGCATATATCATTACACAGCATTCAATCTCACGTGTTCGTACATATCAAACTCGACCCTGCACTCCCCACACATCAGGAACTACCATGGGCATACATATTCCCTATTCATTCCTATGGGAGGGCAGGTCACTCACCACACATAACCAGAGAGCTCAAGCACTTTACACTGTACCACAGTGAAAAAGTGCGCAGAGGCCTAAAATCACCAACACCAGGTCACAGAAATAGGCTAGGAAAAAGCAAAAAAGTCTCGGGGTGAACCTGCCTAAAGGGCCGGGTCCAACAGTAACACAACCTTGTCCGGATGGACTGAAAGGAAAGGAGGTTTACAAGATAGAGCCTGGAGCTCACTCACTCTCCTGGCAGAGGTGATGGCTACCAGGAAGGCAGTCTTCAAAGTGAGAAGGCGAAGAGGACAGTTGTGAAGTGGCTCAAAGGGAGCGCACATCAGAAACGTAAGAACCAGGTTCAAGTCCCACTGAGGCATCACAAAGAGAACAGGTGGGAACGTATGTGTGATGCCTTTCAAGAATCGATTAACGATAGGGGACTTGAACAAAGAAGGTTGATCAGGTAGCCTCGGAAAGGCTGAAAGAGCAGAAAGGTAGCCCTTGATAGTGCCCAGAGCAGAGCCCTGCTGGGCAAGAGAAAGAAGAAAGAGGAGAACCTCAGAAAGAGGGGCATTAAGGGGATCCACAGCCTTTGCTGTGCACCATGCCACAAATCTGTTCCACCTGCAGGCGTATACCCACTTTGTGGAGGGACGCCTGCCTGCCAGAATGATGTTGCAAAGTTCAGGAGGCAAGTCAAATGGCCTCAACTGTCGCCGCTCAATCTCCAAGCATGGAGGTGGAGACTGGACAGGTTCGGATGGAGGACCGTCCCCTGCTGCTGCGACAGAAGGTCCTCCTGAAGAGGCAGACGAACCGGGGGATCGACTGACATACTGAGTAGCTCGGGATACCAGTACCTTCGTGCCCAGTCCGGAGCCACAAGGATGACTTGTGCCCGGTCGCGCCTGATCTTCTTCAGCACTCTGGGCAGAAGTGGTATATGCGGAAAGGCGTACAACAGACCGCAACTCCACTTGCGACGAAAAGCGTCTCCGAGCGAGTGCCGCATTGGAAATTCCAACGCGCAGAACTGATGACATTGCGCGTTCTCTTCGGTGGCGAATAGATCTAACCAAGGATCTCCCCACTGCAGAAAGAGACCTTGCGCCACGTCCGAGTTCAGACGCCATTCGTGATCCATCATGCACCGGCGGCTGAGTTCGTCCGCCCTGGCGTTCAGAGAACCGGCCAGGTGTTGAACCACCCTGATGTTCCAGTCATTGCCAGAGGCACAGAGCCTCCTGGCAGAGGGTCCACGACCCCACCCCGCCCTGTTTGTTGCAGTACCACATGGCGGTGGTGTTGTCCGTAAACACCTGCACTACACTCCCCGGGACAGAGGGGAGGAATGCCTTCAGTGCTAGACGAATCGCCCGCAGCTCCAAAAGGTTGATATGGAGCCGGGACTCCGCCGGAGACCAGAGGCCTCTGATCTCCGCCTCTCCCATGTGGCCTCCCCAGCCCTGGAGGGACGCGTCCGTCACAACGACGTGCTCCGGTTGGGGAAGGGAGAGGGATCTGCTGCTGACCCAATCGCAGTCCGTGAGCCACCACTGCAGCTGTCTCGCAGTGCCCTCCGAGATCAGGACATGGTCGGACAGGTTGCCCTGATGCTGGGCCCACTGAAACTTCAGGTCCCACTGCAGAGCCCGCATCCGCCACCGGGTGTGATGCACCAGAAGGATGCAGGAAGCCATCAGCCCCAGAAGCCGCAGCGTCAACCTGACCGAAACTCGGGATAAGGGCTGGAAGATTGGAATCAAAGCCTGAATATCCCGGACCCGCTGTTCGGGAGGATAAACCCGAAACTGCGCCGAGTCGAGAACCGCTCCGATGAAAAGGAGCTTCTGAGAGGGACACAGGTGTGACTTCAGCACATTGATGGAGAACTCCCAGCTGGTGCAAGAGGTCTGCCGTGGTCTGGAGGTGGTTGACGACTGTCTGGGGTGAGCCCGCCTTTAACAACCAGTCGTTGAGGTAGGGGAAGACTGACACCCTTAACCTGCGCAGATGAGCTGCGACCACCGCCATCACCTTCGTGAACACCCGTGGGGCGCTGGTAAGGCCGAAGGGGAGCACGGTAAACTGAAAGTGCTCGTGGCCTACCGTGAATCGCAGGTAACGCCGGTGGGCCGGCAGGACGGGGATGTGGAAGTACGCGTCCTGCAAGTCCAATGCTACCATCCAGTCTCCTGGGTCCAGGGCAGCTAAGACCTGAGCCAGAGTCAGCATTTTGAACTTCTCCTTCCGGAGGTAGCCGTTGACGTTCCTTAGGTCCATGATAGGGCGTAGGCCCCCTTTGCCCTTCTTGGGTACCAGAAATTAGTGGGAGTAGCAACCACGTCCTACTTCTGGCCCAGGAACGCGCTCGATGGCCCCCTTGCCCAAGAGGGCCGAAACTTCCTCCTGCAGAAGCCGCAAGTGATCCCCCGATACGCAGTGGTGTTGCGGTGGCATGGCTTGAGGAGTCGTCTCGAAGGGGAGGGAGTAGCCCCTCCGGACGATCTGCAGCACCCACCTGTCCGAAGTGACAGTGCACCAGTGAGAGTGGTGATGGCGAACCCTGCCCCCCACTGGCGTCACATGGGCCGAAAAGCACGGACTAGGAGGGTTTAGAGGCGGATGCTGCGGGGGAAGGTGTGGACTGACCTCGCCGTTGTCCCCGACCGCCTCCACGGCGGTTTCCACGGCTGCCACCGCACTGGATGTTAGTCTGCGGCAAGTGGCTGGCGGCACGTGTGGGGACGCCCCTTCCGTGGCCACGAAAGGAGCGAAAGGCAGCCGTTTGCTGGCACGGGCCGAGAGGCCCAAGGACTTG
The DNA here is from genome assembly GCF_964263255.1 of Lissotriton vulgaris. NCBI lineage: Eukaryota > Metazoa > Chordata > Amphibia > Caudata > Salamandridae > Lissotriton > Lissotriton vulgaris. The sequence goes on along the minus strand of NC_141691.1, from coordinate 56,718,072 downwards.
GCCGTAGCCCTGGAGTCCTTAAAGCACTCAAGCGCGTGGTCTGCCTTGTCGCCAAAAAGGCGACAACCATCGAACGGCATGTCCATCAGAGTGTTCTGGACATCTGCCGAAAAATTGGCGGACCTCAGCCAGGCGTGGCGTCTTACCGCCACCGTCGTTGCCATTGCTCTGCCCAGCGAGTCAGTGGTATCCAGCCCACACCGGATAGAATACTTGGCTGTATCTCGGCCCTCCACAAGGGCTTGGCCTAGTTTGGCCCGTACCTCCAACAGACACTCTGGCAGCACTTCCGCCACAGTCTCCCACAGAGAGCGGGTGTAGTGGCACAAGAGGCATGCGGTTTTGGAAGACCGCAGTCCCAAACTAATGGAGGAGAATATTTTCTTTCCATAATTCTCATACCTCTTGGATTCCCTGTCCGGCGGAGCCGTCGGGAATGCGGTCTGGGAATTTGAGGCCTGGATGACCAGACTCTCGGGGTGGGGTGGGAGGACAGGAAACATGGGTCGCCAGGGGCCGGGCGATGGCGTCTGGCCACGTTCCTATCCACGGGCGAACCCGCAGTGGGCTTGGACCAGGTGCCCAAAAGAACGTCGGTCAAGGCCTCATTAAAGGGCAGCAGAGGCTCAGCCGAGCTTGACTGCGGTTTAAGGACCTCAGTGAGGAGGTTAGTCCTCACGGCCGCGACGGGGAGCTCAAGGCCCAAGGCCTTGCCAGCCCTCGTCAACACCACACTATAGGTTGCCCCCTCCTCCGAAGCCACGGTAGGAGGAGAGACAAAACCAGTGTCTGGAGAGGTGTCCAGGCCACTGGCCTCCCCAAGGTCTACTGCCCAGTCCTCTTGAGACTGACACTCCCTGGTCAGAGGGTTTTCAGACCCCTCCCAATCCTCCTCATCACCCAACTCCTGATACTTAGGGTTGTCAATCAATGGGGCCGGTTCGTAGAAGTGGAAATCTCCAAACGGCGTCGGATGCGGAGCCCGGCGGCACCGCTTCGACGTCGGAACCTGAACAAAGGAGGAATAGGGGGCGGCGGCGCCCGAGGACGGCGCCGGAGGCGATACCTGATGGACCGACGCCAGGGGGGGGTCGTAAGGTCCACCGGTGACGATCCAGAGCCCGAGGAAGGTCCAGCGGTGTCCCGCGGCACCGTGCCAGAAGGCGCCGGCGGCGCCGGGGCCGCTTGACCTTGCGGCACCGGGCCCAAAGGCGCCGGCGGTGTCGGGACCATGGGGCCCTGTGGCGCCAGGTCCGAAGGCGCCGGCGGCGTCGGGGCCGAAGCACCCGATGGCGTCGGGGGGGGGAAGCCCCCGACCCGCTTGGGGCCCCAGACGGGTCCGCTGGACCCGAAGGCACCGGGAGCCAGTCGGAGGAGAAAGGGACCTCATGGCCATGAGGAAGCGCTTAATCTCCTCCGGCGTCCCGTCTCGCCCAGGGACCGGAGGGTGTGGGGCGGGACGCGACGCCCGCGACTCTGAAGGAGCGCCGTGGGCGGTGTCACCCGAACCCCCGGCCGCGTCATGCGAGCGTCGGGGGGAGTCAGAAGAGCGATGACGCCTCTTCGACTTCTTGTGCTTCTTACCTGACGACGACTTCGACCCGGAGGAGTGGTGCCGACTCCCGGAGCTTTGGTGGCTCCGTCCTCGCGACCTGTCCCTCGACCTCCCGTGGGACCGGGACTGGGACCTCACGCGGCGCGGGCCGACTGCCGGAGTTCGAGTCGCCTGCGGGACCGCTCCCGTCTGGCTTTCGAAGAGAGGGCCCGGCAGTCGGAGCAGGCCTTGTCGTCGTGGTCGACGCCTAGACAAGTTAGGCACAGGTGGTGAGGAGCCGTGACCGACATCGTGCGGTCGCAATCTTCACAGTGCTTGAAACCAGGCATCCCTAGGCACCGATCGGAGTCGCAAAACTTCGAGAAGGATCAAAATTGATCTCAAAAAAGTTAGTCAAAAATTTACTGGGTTACTGCTTTTTCCAGATCTGCACTGGCTGGCGCGGAAGAAAGAAGAACTGACGTAAGCACGCGGAGGCGGCGTCTAAGTACTCCGACGACGTCATCACGGCGCCCACGATGCCGACGACGGACGCGGAGCCGCAGACAACGCCTACCGACGCGCAAGGGTACTGCCACGCAAAAGTTTCCGGATCCAGCCTGACGCCTGGGGATATTCTAATGTAAGGAATCCATCACTAATGTGTCTCTTTCAGATCACTGAATTACTCCCTAGCTCCCTTTCACCCAATCTTTCAATTTTAGCATTAATTATGTTTCACTTGCTCGGAGCTCTGTTGCTCCTTTTCTGTAAACAGGGCTGTGAATCTTGTTCTTTATCTCGTAACAAATCTGGCAGCTGTGTCTCTGTTCCCTGTGGTAATTCCCCTTTCTTTGTCTTCTAGGCAGTGCTGCTTCTGTGTCTCTGTTCCCAGTGGTAATTCCTCATTCTCAGTTCTCTAGCCAGTGCTGCGAGCTGCTTCTCTGGGCCCAATGGTAATTCCCCATTCTTAGTCCTCTAGACAGTGCTGCTATCTGTTTCTCTGGTCCCAGTGGTAATTCCTCATCCTTAGTCTGCTAAACAGTGCTGTAGCTGCTTCTCTGGTACCAGTGGTAATTCTTCATTCTAAACCTCTAGACAGTGCTGCTTCTCTCTTCCCGGTGGTAATTCCTCACTCTTAGTTCTCTAGCCACTGCTGCTAGATGCTTCTCTGGTCCCAGTGGTAATTCCTCATTCTTAGTCCTCTAGAGAGTGGTGTTATATCTGGATAATCATAATTATATACAGTGACAGTTAGTCCCACAGGAGTACCAGTTATGTTACAAATTCTATACATACTGTTGCAAAGAGAGATTCATGTACATTGTATTTATTTGTAAATTTCACCTACATGTAAAAACCGCGATACTTTAAAACGTTCATAGAGGTGAACACTTATAGTGCAACCAAAAATTAGGAACTTGTCACATGTAAGTAAACAGACCCAAACATAAATATGATAGACTAAAGACTGAAAATAAATATATTCGTCGAGGACATGACATTTAAAAAAATGCATCATATACATGTAAGATGCCTAAATCCAGCACCATGAGTCCAACTGGAGGAATGAGACGCCTGAAGTCACACTCTGCGGAGATGCGAGAAAAGCAAAACATTTTTGAGAAATGGTCAATGTCAGCTTACAAGAATCGCATTCTGAAAGACCACTAATTCCAAGTTTTTTTAGCTAGTACGAGGTAGGGCCAGGTAAGAGCTGACTGCCCTCAATTCTGGAGTTCCACAGGGCTCAGCCCTTAGTCCTATGTTATTTTAACATATATGTATGCCCCTTCACGGATGTGGTAGAAAGCTGTGGACAGTGTTCTCTCATGCAGATGACCGGCAAATTATATTTTCCCTGTTGTCTGTACAGGGATCCAGCACCGGAGCCTGATATGCTTGAGACAAATTTCTTCCAGGATGAATACTAATTCTCTCAAGCTTAACGGCGAGAAGACCAACGTAATGGTCTTAGGTAAAATCCCTTGGCTATGGGGCCCTCAACATTGACCGGAGGCGCTTGTGACCCTCCCGGAACTGGTTTCTGGGTTTATGAGCGTCTATCCATGAATCCACAGGTGGCCTCTAAGTGCTTTGCAGTGCTGAAGTGGGTGGGTGAAGAGAGCCAGCATAGTTTGGAGACTGCCTGAAACATGTAGACCTATCTCAAGGATAGCAGAGTCATAATAATAAACTCTACTCATATTTGCACCTCTCTATTTAAACCCTGCCATAGGGCCCACCATTAAAATATAAAAGGGACCCTATAGGTAGTTTTAAAATCACTTTCAGTGCACCACACCACACCACACAAAAAAACCCGCTCCGCTGTAGTCCAGGAGTCGTAGCACACCCTTGGTGCACTCAGCACCCTGGGTGGGACCCGATGATGAAGCATGCAACTAACTAGGTTGGCGGGTGAGGGTCTTTATAAAAAAACTACTGGTTTTCCACAAACATAAACAGAAGGCTTCAGGGGGGTGTGGCTAAACGCCGGCTAAGATGGCCGCTTAAACCCGGAGCTCCGGGCGACCGAGCCACCAACATTAATCAATCCGGCCATAATCCGACAAGTTCTGCCAACTGACGGTAGTGCGAGAACCCCTGGGAACTGCTGCATCCTCCGGTCTAAGTCCAGCCCGTATACGATCCTCCGCCGCAGAGCGGCGGCCCGGGGAGCTCCCGCCCGAGACGGGCCTGGAGCTGGAACGCGCAGTGGGCGGCCTTCATCGCTAGGCGAGGCCTAGCGATGGGGGCCTAGCCGCTGGATCCCGCGGGAGCCTCAGAACTCCGCCATCGGCACACCACTGACAGCGGACACCCGGGGAATTGTATAGCCCCACCACAGCACCAGCGATTGCCACCAAACGTGAGGCGGTGTTTCCCGAACACTCTGCGTGTGGGCCGGAGCCCTGAAAAGCGGCGTAACTCTACGGACGCAGGCCGGGCCCTACATCACTGCAGTAGCTCTCCCCCGGCCCTGAATAACGGCGAGACCCTGCCCCGGTGAGTGTCGGGCGGGTATGAATAAAGGTGGGTCACACAGTTAAACTGGACCTTTGTACAGAAAGGATCGGTGGACCCCCATATGCTCCTTGAAGTCATCGGGGACCGCATCTGGGCCTGAAACACTGTACTAACCTGCCCATTGGCCACAGAGGGGCACCGACAGTGTGGAAAAAGGTAGGGCTGATGGCCTTTTACAAAGTTGCCCAGCGCTAACCGCCTCTATACCATTCTAGTTATCAAACAAAGAGGCAGGCGCTGGAGACCGGAAGGCAGGAAACAGAAGTTTTATTCCGACGGAGCAGAACACATCAGATCAGACAACAGGGTATCTTCTCGAGGTGCTCTAACAGCCTCTCTGAGGCCTGGCCTTTTTATACCCTGGTTTATGACATGTGAACATTCTTTATTGCAGAAAAGACTCTTTGAAATTCCCGTTTCAGACCCACCCCCGCACGTATCCACAATAGAGGTCCTCACCCTTCATACAATAGGAGGGGGCTATCACGCAGCTGAGTGTTCCGCCGATTCTTAGGATGTGTGCGCCTGATCGGATCCCAGGGGGTGGGGAAGCCATGATCAATAGTAGCTCCTTTGAAGAGGAGCGACTCCATACAATAGGGGGGCAATAAACTGTATCTCCCGGCTAGGTGATGGCCTGGGACCCGTGCGGACAATCGGACTCAGAGGAAGGGGTCATCAAAGGAGAGGTATTCATGAAAGGAATGGTCTGCACGGACAATCGAGCGTAGAGGAAGAGTTTATCAAAAGAGGGGTATTCATGAAAGGAAAGGAAGTGTTGGTCAGGCGCGGGTGCAACTCCCAAGGACAGAGTCATGCAGAAGGAGAGGGTTTATGACTTGTGCATGTGAGAGCGGGGGCAGCCAGGGTGCGCAGGGGATGCTCGCAGGGTCAGGGGAGCGCGCTGGCGATCGATCGTGAACAGGGAGACAATGGTACCTAAAATAGCTGCCATGCATATTGTACATGGATGACAAGATGGCGCAGATGATGTTCAGTTCGCAAACTAAAATTCCACAGTCCTCCCTTTTAACACGTCTCGCCAACTTGTCAATTCGGGTCTATCCCCATAAGGCCACGTACTTCTACCTTGTAGAGGGGACTCATGTGCTCAGTTCGGAAGTCCAAAGTCTTGGGGCACATGCAGTTAGAAATGAGTGCACACAAAGATGGCAAGCATTGAATACCTAGACAACACCCACATAGTATCACAATCGGTATCAATATGAATGTAAACAACCTCCATCCCCAGCCCTTCAGAGTGTCCCAAAACCAGTTCCCAAGCGACCATCCTTCTTGCTCTTGATGAACTTCTGAGGAAAGTCTATGGAGGTGCTCAATTGCCTTGTAGACTGAGGGCGAGTTATCTGGCACGTAGGTGCAACAGCTAGATCCGATGATGCGGCATGCTCCTCCACGATCGGCTAGAACAACGACTAGAACCAGGCGATTTTGAAGGGTCACAAGGCGGACCGCCTGAATCTCAGCCGTGTTGTTAGCGAGAGCGCCAGCTGTGATGTTGATGGTTGTTTCTATTGCCTGGGTCAGATGTCGGATGGCGCGGCTGTTCGCCATCGGGCCCCACAGAGGAACAAGTCCCTTTGCTGCATCCAGGAACTGTGCTCCAGTGGAGTCGGTTTGTCCAATGTCACTTGGGCGTCTCTGCCGGTGATGATCAGCAGGGGCTACATACGTGGGGGGGAGGACGAAAGCGATGTAGCAAGTGCCTCTCCAACCTTTCGGGAGCCAGGTGTAAGCTTTGGTGCCACAAACAAAGTACATATTCGGAGAAGCAACAAAAGAGGGGGGGTCAATTGGGTCCAGTGTCCTTGTGATGTGGCAGGCACTGTGACCTACCAGCTGTCTTCCCAGGCCTTCGATGCACACCTGGCCAGTGACGTTGATGACAGACAGGGCCACAGTCAGAGTGGCGGCGGTTCGCATCCGTAGGTGGGAGAAGGTGGTTCTAGCTGGATTATGGAGCACCTGCATTTCTACTCGCTCCTTTGCAGGGATGTCCATAAGGAAGGCGGGACCAGAGGGAACAGGACACAAGGGAGCAGATGTCCTTCCGGTTGTGTTCAGCCAGAACCCATGGTAGAAGTGTGACACTGTTCGACCAGAAATGGTGTTGTCCTTGTGGCTTTCTTGCATGAGGATCAACCAGGCAAGGCAGGAGCCATGAACTGAGAAAGGAGAAGGGATGAAGGGGATGGAGTGACCAGTGGCATGCGGGAGCAGTCCGCAGATCCAGCAGTTGGTGGCATTTGCAGCAAGGGTTGTGCTGGTGCAACAGTTGTACAAAGGAATTGTTCCAGAACTCCTTACGCCTCTCTCGGAGCTGAGGTGAGAGGGAGATCAGGTGGTGCTCTTTCATAGTGGTTGGCTGTGCAGTGGTTAGCAATATCTGATGAGCAGGAGTGCTTTCCTCCAAGATCCAGAAGGAAGTCATGAGGAGGAGGCAAAAGAGGAAAGCAATGAAGAAGGCGATTGTCTTTGATTTGCGCATATTGTCAGTCTTTGGGTTCCTGTAATGGGTATTTCCGGCTGCTTCCATCATCTTCTTATCTGGCGCTTCCATCATCTTCTTATCTGGCGCTTCCATCATCTTCAAGGTGCTCGGTAGCGGGCAGAACCACAGACTTTGTTTAGCTTCTCTCCGGGTAACCCTAGGTGGTGTTTGGGTCACCGTTCTGAGATTTAACTTAGTCCGTGGTCTACTTAGCCGAAGCTCCCTCCTTTCGACGCAGGAAATACCCTTCCCTGGTTGGCACAGTGGGATCAGGGAATTTTGCAAGTTCAAGTGCCTCGGTATCGGGATAGCAGTTCAGTGATGGTCGATCCTTGTTCAGGAGTTTTTCTTGTTTGCCGATGTCTTCGGTGGTGGCCAGGGTCGAGAAGACCTTCTTGCAGTGGTGTGCGTGCAGCCAGTGCCGCTTCCCCTCCACTCGAAGAGCCGTCCGGGTGGTGATTAGTACTTGCCAGGGGCCCGTCCACCGGGGTTCCAGACTCTTCGCTCGTTGAAAATTTCGGACTAATACATAGTCCCCCGGTTGGATGTCGTGGCCCGGACCCCTGGAAGCATCGGGGATGGCCTGCTGCACCTGCTGATGAATAAGAGACAATGTTTTTGTTAATTTGTACAAGTAATCAGACAGCAGGACGTCCGGGACGTCACGAATGGAGGTCGGTTTGGGGGCAGTCCAAAGGTTCATTGGTCGCCCGAATACAACCTCATAGGGGGTCAAATGGTGCTTAGTGGGAGTGGAGCGCATTGATAGCAATGCCAGTGGGAGGGCATCTGGCCATTTGAGTCCTGTGGTGGCCACTATTTTTGACAATTTCAGCTTCAATGTAGCGTTGTGTCGCTCCACCAAACCAGCAGATTGGGGGTGGAAGACCGCATGGAACCTCTGCCTCACACCCAACCCCTTCAAAATTAGCTGGATAACTTCTGCTACAAAGTGGGGGCCGTTGTCGCTCCATAAAATTCGACAGAGGCCGTAGCGAGGAAAAAACTCTTTCAGTAGTACTTTGGCAGTATTATCACGGGTTGGATAGGCTTCCACCCATTTGCTGAAGGCACATACAATGACCAGTACATACTTCAAGCTTTGGCATCTCTCTAGCTGAATGTAGTCCATCTGGAGGACCTCAAAGGGGTGGTCGGGGATCCCAAACCCTCCCCGGGGCACTACAGTTCCTTTCCCGGGGTTGTGTTGCAAGCAGATAAGGCACTGCTGAACCAGACGTTTGGCTGAGTCGGGGATTTTGTCGTTGTGCCAGACTTTGGAAATGAGCTTGATCATGGGGGCAGATCCTATATGTGCGGGGGAGTGTGCCATAGTCAGTATGGGGATCAGGTATGAGTCAGGCAGCAACCATTTGCTCGCATCCTTTGTCCGCCAGCAGCCTTCATCGTCCTTCAGACCCACCCGTGCCCACTCAGTCAGTTCGTGAGGTGTGCTGGCCGACTGGATGTCTCTAATCGTCTCCCTAGCGTTAGTCCATTTCTCTGCTTGTGACCTGGTCACATACATGCGTGTCGTTGTCCTATTTTCAGCTGTGGTTCGTGCAGTGATATCGGCCAGCGCGTTTCCTTGTCCGACTAGGTCCGTCACCTTCTTGTGTGCCTGACACTTGATCACTGCTAATCGTTTGGGGAGTAGTACTGCTCCGATCAGGGCAGAGACTAGATCCCCGTGGAGGATGGGTGTGCCGTGTGACGTCAGGAATCCCCTTTCCCTCCATAAGAGCCCAAAATGATGAACCACCCCGAAGGCATACTGGCTATCGGTGTATATGTTCGCTGTGGTTCCTGCTGCTAAGATGCATGCTCGTGTCAGGGCAATCAGTTCCGCTGCCTGTGCAGATCGTTGTGTGATGCGGGCTGTCTCCACTACAGTTCGGGCCGTGGTGACTGCATAGGCAGCTGAAGTGGTGCCATCGGGGAGTTTGATGCAAGAGCCGTCCACCCACAGCTCTCCGTCAGGGTCAGGAAAGGCCGTGTCTCTGAGGTCAACCCTACTTCTAGTCTGTTCGTCTGTGAGGGTCACACAGTCGTGTACAGGGGGCACATTGGGATCGTTCTCTGGTAGGGGTAACAAAGTTGCCGGGTTCAGTGTGGTGCATCTTTTCAGAGTGATGTGGGGTGCGAGCAGAGTCAGTTCGTATCCAGTCAGTCGGGCACTCGTCAGGTGTTGCGTCTTGGTTTGGTTCAGGAGGGTGTCAACTGCATGGGGCACTAGTACCGTGAGGGAATTCGAGAGCACTATCCCCTCACTCTGTCGGATAGAGATAGCAGCGGCAGCTACAGCTCGAAGGCAGGCAGGCAAGGCTCTGGCTACGGGGTCAAGAGTGGCAGAGAAGTAAGCGCACGGTCTTTGCTTTGGGCCAATGGACTTGGTCAGGACAGATAAAGCGCACCCCTCCCTTTCGTGAGTGTAGAGGGAGAAGGGCTTTGAGTAATCTGGTGTTCCCAGGACAGGTGCTGAACAAAGGGCATTCCGCAACTCTTCAAAGGACGTTTGGCATTCGGGGGTCCAAGGGAGCGGGAAGGGGACATCTTTGGTCAACAAGGAAAGTAGGGGTTTTATTATGAGGCTGAAATTTGGTAACCACTGTCTACAGAAAGAGGTTAGACCCACCAAAGAACGGACTTGCTTTTGGGTTTTTGGGATGGGGGTGTCTAGGATAGTTTGGACTCGATCGGACGTAAGTTTCCTCCCTTCTTTGGACAGGAGATGGCCCAGGTATGTCACTTGAGGCTGGCAGAACTGCAATTTCTTTTTAGAGACTTTGTGACCATTTTCTGCAAGGAAGTGTAAGAGTTGGACAGTGGCTGTGATTGCAAGTGGGGTGGTGTTGGCCGCCAAAAGGATATCATCGACATATTGGATCAACACCACTCCATCTGGTAGTTGGACGGCGTCCAGCTGTCTCTTGAGGGCCTGGCTGTAAATACTGGGACTTTCAGTGTAGCCCTGGGGAGCTCTGCAAAATCGGTACGAACGGGATTTTAGGGTGAAGCCGAAGAGATAACGGCTGTCTGGGTGGATGGGGATAGAGAAAAATGCATTTTTGAGGTCAATGACAGTGAAGGTGGTGGCAGTGGGCGGGATGAGGGTCAGAATGGTGGTGATGTCTGAGACTACAGGGTACTGGGGTACGACCACTTTGTTAACCTCCCGCAGGTCGATGATGAAGCGGTACGCTTTCTCATCTCCCTCGCCTTGCTTCTTAACAATGGGTAGGATAGGGCTGTTGCAGACATTGCTAACTACTTCCTCGACCACTCCTGTATCTACCAGGGACTGAATGATCGCTACCAGTGCCTTCTCGCCCTCGGGCGATATCCGATACTGTGGGAGTTCCGGGAGTATTGCGTCTTGTCTTACCGTTATGTGTATAGGGTCAATCATCATTCGTCCCACATCAGAGTCATTTTTGGCCCATAGGTACGGGGGCAGGGTGTCGAGCAAGGACAGGTCAGCGTCAGTTATGGAGTACATGTGTCGTGCTGGGCAGGATTTGGACATGCTCGGGTTGTCGTACAGGATGACTCGGACTCCATCTGGGGAACACCTAATGGTAGCTCGAAAATGCTTTAGTAAATCAATGCCCATAATGGCGTCAGGGGAGTTGGAGGAGAGCAAAAATGTTGTGTCAGTGAGGTTGTTTTCTAGGTCAAAGGAGATAGGCACGGACAGGGGGTTAGTGGAGGGCTTCCCATCGAAACCTATCGATGTAATGTGTGAGCCAGACAAGGGTGCCCTTGGAATCAGTCGTTTTGATAACACACTACGTGTCGCCCCAGTGTCTACCAGAAATGGAGACTTTGTACCCAGGACTTTAGCGGTGACGTAAGGACCTTGCTGGTCAACACAGAGCTCGACTGGATCCCTCCCTTGCCCCTGGCAGTCCTATGCAGAGTCGGGGGCATTCTCGCTGTCGGATAGTTGATACTGGTTCTGTCGGGGATGGTCAAACGTGTTCGATCTCCCTGGTTTGTCGCTGTTGGTGTCATTTGTGTACCCTCGTCCCTGTCCCCTATTTCTCGGTCCACCCGCTACGTCCTTGGGGTCCCTATTTCTGTTCATTTCTAACAGAACCGGACACTGGGATTTCCAATGGCCGAATCCTTTGCAGAAGACACACTGGTCCTCGCTAATGTCTCTACGTCCGATGCGGGTGTTTGGGTGCAATCTTTAGGAGGTGGATTTCTAGGGGTGGTTGATTGGTAGTTCCCCCTGTGGGGTTCTCTTCCGACCGTTACCCCTTGTATCTGGGCTATCATCACCCTTTCTTTCAAATCTTTCTTCTTACTCTCGGATGCCCTATCACTCTCATTCTTTTGATGTTCGTAATACTGAGCCATCTGAAGGATAGCTGCGGGTTTGGAGGCCCCCCAACTACTCTCGCTCGTCTGTAGCTTTTGGGAGACCTCTTGTGATAGACCCTTTACGTAATTTTGTACAAACAGGTGTTGTCCGGTGGCGGTGGTCATGTCTTGACCACTGTAGTCGGAGAACACCGTCTCAAATCGGGAGAAGTATTCCGAGACGTCTTCCTGGGGTTTCTGACGGCAAGCCGTGACTATCGACCAATCTACCTTTTTCTCTGGGATTAATGTCTTTAGTTTCTGAACTATTTTGTCTGGGAGTTCCAGTACGTCTTTTACAGGTTTCCTTCCGGGCTCTCGCTGTCTATCTAGTTCACCGAGTTGATTCCAGGTATGTCCGAACAGATCTGTGTGGTCAGCTTTCCGGATTTGCTTCCACACGTCAGCCGGCAGACATAACCCGAAAAACAAGTCAATGTCCGCTAAAGTCATTATCGTCGAACCCAAGGCTGTGCCTAATTCGGTATAAAATGCTGTCGGGTTCTTTCTTAAATCGGGCAGGGTTTGCCTAAAAGTTAAGATATCTTGTCGATCCCAGGGTTGATAAACCCAATTGTACACAACCCTCCCCTTTGCATCTGTGTGGTTGATATCGTCGTTTGTTCCCTGACCTCGTGGCGGAACCCAGTAAGGGGCCGCCTCTCTGATAGGCATCATAGTGTTGGCTACTTCTAATGAGGACCCGGTCGTTTCAGGGACCGTAACCTTGACTTCTGGTTTCTGTTCCGTGAGGTGGCGGAAGACTTCAAGCGTTTGCATGAAGAGGTCCGTCACATTGTGTTCAGTCCCATCTCCAACATCGACCTTTCTATATAAAGTTGTCAATTTAGCGGGCCCTTATTCTGATACCTATCCTCATATGCGTTCAGGGTGTGGTAGCGGAGTAAAATGAAATGCCGTCTGTGGCTACCGGCATGTGAATTGTGCATATCCATCGTATATTCTTCGCTCTCCTTCCGTTCTACTAGTGTCTTCACTATCTTGTCAATCCCATCCCGCTCATCTTTGCTCAATCTATTTGGTCTGGCTGGTGGTTGCTTGCTAGCCTCGGGGTCATCTGGTGTCGTTACTAATGCAGTCGGTGCAGAGGCCGCAAGGGCCGGGGCACTAGCGCTAAGGTCACTCTCGCTTGTATTTGGAGCTTGTAGGTGCTGTATCAGAGGTTGGCAGGGGGCATATGGAGGGGGCATGTAGTTGATTGGAGGACCTAGCAGTAACTCATCGTTCGCCCGTTGTTTGGAGGGCAGCTCAGGGTAGAGCGTAGAGGGGGTCCTAACAGGGCATTGGCCTGTCAACCCTGATTCTTGCTTTTGTATAGCTTCCTTTCTTTCTTTTATTTCTTCTTCTAGTTGCTTAGCGGCTAGGTGGGCTGCCTTTCGTAATTCTTTCCCTATTTTTGCTTCTTCTCTTTTCTTTCGTTGTTCCGTTTCTTTGCGCCACATGCCGATATTATCGAGCATGGTGGGCGTAGTCTTATTTTTCTGGAGCGCTGCTTCTAATGTTCCTATTTTATGATCATCAAAGGAACCTATCAGTGGCCACTGACTTTCGGGGTCCTTCTTTGTATATTTATGCCATAACTTATTATAAGCTATAGCGACTAGTCCATGCTTAATGAACATGTCCTTATTAGGGGTGCCTTCCAGTGGAGCCGGATGGTTCATCTCTAATAAGCGGTCCGGGCTAAACAGGCTACCAATCAGTGGGGAGAAGATAGGCATGACGGATTACAATGGGGACAAAAGTCTGCACTACCTATCTTATCACTGCGCGCAAAGACTAGACAGAATATTTCTATTCTTCGTTGTTTGCAGGCGGTGAATATCTCAAAAGAACCAATATCGAGCAATCACTGTTCGGTCAATCAAACAATCAATGGGGAGAATAAGTAGGCACGACGGGTTACAACGGGGACAAAAGTCTGCGTTACCTACCCTTTCGCTACCTGCAAAGAGAGAACCTGTTCTTCCCCGTTTGCAGACAGAGAATCTCCAGAAAACAATCCGCGAACAACAGTTCGGGTCAAACAATCAATCAGTGGGGGAGGAAGATAGGCACGACGGATTACAACGGGGACAAAAGTCTGCGTTACCTATCCTTCGCTACCTGCAAAGAGAGAGCCTGTTATTTCTCTGTTTGCAGATAGCGAATCTCCAAACAAATCAACAAAAGAGTAATACTAGTATTATCCAAATCAAACAATCATTTCGCAATTTGTCGCATTTACACGACCTTACCCGGACCGCATGGACAGTTTCCTGTCTTCCGAATCCAGCGCCCGATCGTCCTCTATTCTTCGTGATCTTCGCGGCACTCCTGATGGTTCCCAGTCAGGACCGTAGATCACTCGAGAAAGGTCTGTTCGGAATCAGTGAAGTTCGGATGATCGGCTGTCAGACGAGGGTCTATCGGACAGGAGCTCTCCCGATCGTTGCAGTCGTTCACTCTATCTTCAGGACCTCTCCCACTGGATCCACGAGTCACTGATGGGCCCCACGTTTGGGACGCCAATTGTGGAAAAAGGTAGGGCTGATGGCCTTTTTCAAAGTTGCCCGGCGCTAACCGCCTCTATACCATTCTAGTTATCAAACAAAGAGGCAGGCGCTGGAGACCGGAAGGCAGGAAACAGAAGTTTTATTCCGACGGAGCAGAACACATCAGATCAGACAACAGGGTATCTTCTCGAGGTGCTCTAACAGCCTCTCTGAGGCCTGGCCTTTTTATACCCTGGTTTATGACATGTGAACATTCTTTATTGCAGAAAAGACTCTTTGAAATTCCCGTTTCAGACCCACCCCCGCACGTATCCACAATAGAGGTCCTCACCCTTCATACAATAGGAGGGGGCTATCACGCAGCTGAGTGTTCCGCCGATTCTTAGGATGTGTGCGCCTGATCGTATCCCAGGGGGTGGGGAAGCCATGATCAATAGTAGCTCCTTTGAAGAGGAGCGACTCCATACAATAGGGGGGCAATAAACTGTATCTCCCGGCTAGGTGATGGCCTGGGACCCGTGCGGACAATCGGACTCAGAGGAAGGGGTCATCAAAGGAGAGGTATTCATGAAAGGAATGGTCTGCACGGACAATCGAGCGTAGAGGAAGAGTTTAATCAAAAGAGGGGTATTCATGAAAGGAAAGGAAGTGTTGGTCAGGCGCGGGTGCAACTCCCAAGGACAGAGTCATGCGGAAGGAGAGGGTTTATGACTTGTGCATGTGAGAGCGGGGGCAGCCAGGGTGCGCAGGGGATGCTCGCAGGGCCAGGGGAGCGCGCTGGCGATCGATCGTGAACAGGGAGACCATGGTACCTAAAATAGCTGCCATGCATATTGTACATGGATGACAAGATGGCGCAGATGATGTTCAGTTCGCAAACTAAAATTCCACAACAGGGCTGTGAGTGTTGCTGTTTGGATCCGGGTCTGAGCGCCAGCTTGTAGCTGCCACGTGGGGTGCCCACAACTACGACACGGCGACGGGGGCTACTGAACAGGGAGCTGAGAGGGGACGGTGCATCTCCGGAGAGTTCCAACAATCCCCCAGAGAGGTGTGTCACTCGCTCCCTCCCCCTCTTCTTCCTCTTTGCAAGACATTGATGCCACTCGCCTCTGCGGACCAGCCGGGGAGGAGAAATAGCGCAGTCATGAGGCCCAAGCCTGGCACCTCCACGCAAACCAACAAGCTTGACAAATATACGGTGCAGAAGGGCGCACAACAGAAGGAGACACTGGCGGACGCACCACAGAGCCAAAAGGAGCCGTCTCTATCTAATATCATGGAGGCCATCCACTCATTGGGGGCGACCCTGGAAAACTAAAATAGACAAGGTGTCCATAGAGGTCAATCTACTCCGCACAGACCTTAACAAGCCTTCTGAAAAGGCCAAGGCTAACGAGGCAGACTTTGCGGAGCTGCAGACATCGACGAAACAGCTGGAGCAGCGGGTTAACGACCTGGTCCACCAACACCGACAGATGACGCTCCGCCTTGAGGACCAGCCAAGCCCAAGCATCTGTCGAAAATATTCACGATTGAACGCGCACACCGGGCGCCCATCCTGAAGCCGAAACCAGGAGCCCCAGCCGAGAAAGATCACCACAAAAATCCCTAACTACCGCGATAGAGACGCTATCCTGCAAGCGGCAAGACAGACGGGGGACCTACACTACGAAAATGCCACGATCCGGTTCTTTCCGGACTTTACTCTGCAGGTCCAGCGGGAGAGGAGATCTTCGTAGGTGTGAAAGCGGCACTCAGGGAAAAGGGTATCAAATACATGATGTTCTTTCCTGCCAAACTCAAGGTCCTTGCCGGAGGCAAATCCTTCTTTTTTACTTCACCATCGGAGGTGCAGGAGTGGCTGGACAAGGACTCTCCTGTCACTGGGAAGGGAGCGAGGGTCATAACTGGAGGGACACACAGGTGTCATCCCCTGAGTCTGTGGCTGGGAGGCCAGAGCTGGATCGGCAGAGCCAACGCTCCAGGAGATTCAGATCAGCTAGCCCTCGATGGGACACCCCAGAAGCTGTGGAGGGTTGTGGAGACTGAGAGCCCCTCAGGACAGATATGTGGTAAACCGGAGTGTAATGAACAATGACAAGTTCATGTATGCTGATGTACCGGGGGGGGAATGTATCTACTGCATAAGGATGTGATGGACAGGTAACGAACGACCTTCATGCAGGACTTGTACATTGCACAGTTCAACAGCTATGTTGGTGGGGAGGGAACCTGGGCGCAGGCACGGCCGGGGCTACTGCCCGCCCCTGACAAAAAGGTCCACTAGGAAGGGAAGACAGGTTATTTAAAGTTGTAATTTCTTCCTCTTCCGGGGTGAGTTCAGGGCGAAAGGTACTCTGCTAATTGGGGGATGTGGGTAGTTTCAAACCTACGGAGCAGGGGAGCAGGGAGGGGGGTGGGGACTTGGGGTGTTGGGGATGGAGGATGGGAGGGATGGGGGAAGTTTGGGTCAGTTATAGGACTATGGTACGGTCAAGGAAGGAACAATCCATTGTTATCACACATTGTGCTACATTGAGCAGGGTACAACATCAGCAATGCTTACTCAAAAATCGCGGGGAGGATGGCTCGAGAAGAAATTCAGGTCACCATGCAGTGGGATAAAGGTATAAAGATTATGAGCTGGAATGTCAACGGGCTGGGGGACAAGCTCAATCGAACCATTGTGTTACAATTTATCAAAAGGCACCTTCCCGATGTGGTACTCCTGCAGGAGACACACTTGCTGGGAAACACATGCCATGCACTTAACCGGTAGGGTTATACCCTGGAGGTACATGCCGGCTTCACCTCTGGGTCCCGAAGGGTGGGCATCTTGCTCCGTCGTAACTTCCCTTTAGTAATTGATCACACACACTCTGACCCCCTAGGGCGTTTTGCTACGGTCTCAGGAATGTGGGAGGGCCACAGGTTGAATTTAGTCACAACATATATCCCGCCGGGTCTACAAACCCAATGATACCAAGATCTAGGAAAGTTGCTCCTTTCGCTCCCGGAGGCACGGCTCCTGGTGGGGGGAGACTTTCATGCTGTTCTGTGGAGTGGTGTGGCTCACTGGTTAGAGGCGGCAGACCCGTAAGCAGAGGACGGCCCGGGACCAGGGTTCGATTCCCGACGCGGCAGGGACGTGGACCATGGTCAGCGGGCTCGATAATTCTCGCCTCGGTGCCTACTCCAGTCAGGGACCACACTCGGCAACTCTGGGCATTAGCTTGCCTCATCTTCACAACGGCCCCCCCAGACCGCCGGGGATGCTTGGTCGCACCTTAGAGATACCCATTAGGGACCATCTCTCAGGGTGAGCCAGGACGGGTTCCCCAGCGGTCAAAGCGCGGAGATACTCCTATTGGAGTCGATTCCTAGCGCTATATAAACCCGCAATTAAATTAAATTAAATTAAATTCTATCCGGTACCCTGGACAGACCCCCGCCCAGGGACGTGCCACCAGGTCACAGGTGGCTTACGGACTTTCTTGAGGCCTTCGGTCTCCTTGACCTGTGGCGTACCCGCCACCTACGAGACACGCAATACTCTTTCTTCTGTGGCCCACACCGCTCATTCTCCCGCATTGATTACATTCTAGCGCCCTTGTATCAGGACACTACTGTTCGGGAGGTTATACATTTAGCAAGAGGGATATCGGACCACTCACCCCTACTAGCACACCTCACAATTGGAGGAAAACGGGAGGGTTGCATTGCACCGATAAACGCCTGGTACCTGCGCAGTGAAGACATAAGAAAGAAACTCACTCTATCGATAGACCGCTACTTCGAGGACAACGATGGAACTGTGGGATCATCAACGACCTTGTGGGAGGCGTTCAAGACCGTACTGAGAGGGGAGGCCCTTTCTGCGATTGCTGGTCGCCGTAAGGAAAGGGAAGAACAAATAGTTAGCTTGGAAAAAGATCTCCTAGAACTCGAATTAGTGGCGCATGCCGAGGGGGGGGCGGGGCGTCAACGGTCCATCTGATGGAACTTAAGGCGGCAGAATATAGAGCTCTAGCCGCCGACGCCGCCAGGGTCATAGCCAGAGACAAAGAGGGTAGGCTCTATGATCAAGGGGACAAGGCGGGTAAACTCATAGCATGGCTCGACAAAAAACAACAGGCTCAGAGAGTAGTGGCAGAGATAACAACCGACTCTGGGGCCATTATCACGGAACCCAGAGAAATAGTAAAGGAATTTGCTGCACACTACCGTAGGGTATATAGTAGAGGCTCAGACAGACCGGAGGAAGACTCAGTCTCCTTATTAACTGACATCCGACTGCCAACCCTCTCCGACTCAGAGAGAGACGCCCTGGAGGAACCACTCACCTCGGAGGAACTGGCTCAGGCGATCAGAGGCCTCCGGCCGGGGAAGGCGCTTGGGCCAAATGGCCTACCAATAGAATTATACAAACTCGGGCCCGGTGGCATCAGTCCTTATCTCAAACGAATGTTCGAGGAGAGCAAGGAGCGGGGTATTCTGCCCCGCGATCAGCGTATCGCCACGATAGTGGCCATCCCTAAGGAAGGGAAACCAAGGGATTCCTATGCCTCCTACAGGCCCATATCCCTCTTAAATGCAGAGCCCAAAATCCTAGCCAAGGCCCTTGCTAACAGGCTCAAACCTGTACTATCAGTCCTGGTCCATCCGGACCAATCTGGCTTTATGCCTCACCGCAACACTGTGCTTAACCTCCGGATGCTGCAAGGAGTGTTGGGAAGAAGCCACGCCATCCAGGAAGATGCGATAGTGGTCTCCCTGGACGCGGGGATGGCGTTTGACACGCTCGAATGGCCCTACATGATGGCGGTTCTCCGCAAACTGGCCTTCGGCCCTAACTTCATAGGCTGGGTGCGCCTCCATTACTCGACGCCCCTGGCCCAGGTCTCAGTCAACAACAGAGTTTCTGAAGTCTTCGAGCTGGGACGGGGAACGCGACAAGTTTGTCCCCTTTCCCCCCTCCTCTTTGCCCTCTCACTTGAACCTCTGGCCGCCTGGATCAGACAAGACCTGTCCCTGAGAGGGATCCGGTGGGCCGACGGATGGGAGGACAGGATATCACTGTACGCTGACAACATCCTCCTATACTTATCCCTTCAAAAACTAACTATGGGATGGTTTGACGGTGGTATAGCGCTCCCAGACATCCGCAAATATTACTGGGCGGCACATCTCTCAGCCGTTAATCAAGCCACATACTGTGATGGGAATGACCCTGGATACGGAATGGATCGCTGGCTGCTCCCGGGAGGTAGTTTGGAAGCAGCACTTTACTCAAGGCCGGGAAGGTACCAACTGACTGGTCCCACGAAACATTTGGTGCAATTGTGGCACGTAGTGCAGCGAAAACTAGGATGGTCTGACATATTAACTATGGCCACCCCCCCTATGGGTCTCGGAAAGACTAGGAACACTTGGCTGTACCAAAGGGTTCCGAAACTGGGACCTCATAGGTATCTCACATATTCGGGACTTGCGGGGTCCGGATGGCGTAATCCTCTTTGCCACACTCCAACACACTTACGAACTAGCAGCCTCGGAACACTTTAGGTACATGCAGGTTAGACACTCCCTTCAGGCTAACATCCCAGCGGGAACTCAACCCCCTGACTCCTCCCCACTAGAGGACAGGCTCCTTGATGGCCACCTTGCTGAACATGCCATATCACTCACATACAAAAAGATCATCAACAACTTGCCGGGCCTACTGCTCCCCCTCAAAGGGAAATGGGAAGCCGACGGTTTGGAGATAGATGAGGAGGAATGGAGAATAGCACTTGCCTCCCCTAAGGAGGTGGCCATATCGGC
Source organism: Lissotriton vulgaris (assembly GCF_964263255.1). Classification (NCBI taxonomy): domain Eukaryota; kingdom Metazoa; phylum Chordata; class Amphibia; order Caudata; family Salamandridae; genus Lissotriton; species Lissotriton vulgaris. The sequence goes on along the minus strand of NC_141691.1, from coordinate 56,698,286 downwards.
CAGACTCCGGCTCATTCAGCTTAAAATCCTACACCGAACCTATCTCTCGGGAACAAGATTGCAACGAATGGCTCGAAGTGATGACGGCAGCTGTAGGCGGGGATGTGGACAGTTGGGGACCTACTTCCATATACTATGGGAATGCCCTCTACTGAGGAATTACTGGTCCCGGGTGACCCGCTGTATGCAAGAGGTGTGGGGAGTGGAACTTAGAACTGAAGCGAAGAGGTGCCTGTTAAACATATGGGAACCTACTGACCTGCCGCCCCGTGGGAGGCTGTGGGTCACTCTAGGTTACGCTATCGCCAAGAGGAACATTGCTAGATTGTGGGGGGCGGTCAGACCTCCTAAACTGGGCCTCTGGAAAACTGACATGGACTGGTGCATGGTCCCGGAAAAAACTGTGTATGTAGCACAGGGATGCGCGCAAAAAATGGATTGAAATCTGGTCCAACTGGAACGATTACAGAGGAACTATTTGCGATCCCCCCCAGGTGGTCCTGATTGACGAACCACTTGCAATCTGACCGATCTGAGTAAGAATTGCCCTGCATGATTCTGAGATGTTAACACTGAGTATGTATTGTATGTTTCTGGGTTGCACATGTACACAACCCTTGCTTTTACTGTGCTGATGACCATTTGTAATTTTTGTTGTTAATAAAAAGAATTAAAAAAAAACAGAAGGCTTCAAGGTGTGAGCCAGTTCTTATTGATTATAGCTACATTCAGTGCTGTCCTTGTTTGCATGTAAATTCCTTGTTTAGTGTTGCAATACTCCTAGTTCAGTATGCATACGTCTGGTACATGTTTGTGCAGAACCCCGGTTTTGTATTTTGGTGTTCCCTCTCTGCATAATTCCAGTCTAGTCATGTTCTCGAGTTTTAGAATCCTGTCATGGTGTTCTCTGCGCCCTGTTTCTGTATTTACTTGCACTTGCTTCTCTTGTGTTTATGCTGAAATCTCAGGCATTATTACCGAGGGTGTCAGTGAGCTCAGAGGCTTGGTGCCTCTTGCACACAGACTCACTCAGTGCTCTTCTTCCATAAGAGCTGCTGAGTGTCTGCTGAGTGTCTTTCACGACTGTGAGATTACTCCTTGCCTTATTATCATATATTTTCTGTCACTGTCCACAGAGCATACATATATATTGTTGTTCTGTTTTGTACTTTCTTATTGCCTTCCTATTGTTTGTTGTACAGCACATGCCTCGTTTTTATAGTTTCTTTTAAGGCAATACCTAGCATTCCAACCTGCTCCAGTCCTTAGCTTCTGTCCTGTCCTTTCCTTTCAAGTTTTCAGGTACTCTCTTGTGTATGCGAAACCATTCCTTCTCAGTTATTACTTTATCCTTGCTGAAAGCAAGCTCTCCCTGTTAATCAGTCTAGTCTAAGGCCCAACAAAGGTTCTGATAGGGGCACTGTGGTTGACAATAGAAGTACTGCAAACAAGACTCCGTCTTACTAGTCAGTCAAAACCTATAAACCAGCTCTGGGTTAGTGGCCTACTGTTGACGTGTTCAGTTTCCACTGCCCCACTCACAAAATCTCCAACTCCGTCTTGTCTAGAATGAGAACAAAATCCTCACATTATTGGAAGGAAATTCTAGCAACCATAAAGGAGATCATGGATTTTCCAAAACTAGATAATCCATCAATAATGACAGTGGCAATCAGCCCCGAAACCTGGGAGATTCTGACAGGTGGAGAACAGAAGCTGATTTTTCACTGCTTTTACATGCCAAAATGGTGACAGCTAGGTTTTAAAAACCAACAGTGCTACCAACAGTGTATACATGGCACGCCAAACTACAGGAGATAATGGCAATGTAGATACTCTCAAATCACATATTCAAAGACACAGACAGCTTTGTACCAGTGTGGCAGACAGTACTGGAATATATGGGGGAAAGACAGCAGGGAGATTACATGCCCATCAAGATTACAAGAGTTGACATTTTTTAACTGAAATGTAAGTCCCTAGAAGTAGTGTCACAGATCTGAACAATACCGTACTTAGGTATCACGGACGCACAGAGTCAGAAATGTAAATCCAACCTCTTGTGCCCGCGGCGCACAGATCCTGGGGCAGTCTGGTGGCCCATAGGGTGGACGAAGATTGCCCGCTCCAGGCTGCCCCTGCCACAAACGCTTGAAGAGTGCGGTGACCCAGAGCCCAGAAAACTGGTTGACAAAGAGCATTACATGGGGTCACTGAGTGAACCACGAACATGCTCTTAATTATATCTTCAGGCTGCTCCCTGCTCTCTGGCTGCATGGGTGCAACCTTGTATAGCAAAGGCCAGGTGGCACTCTACATCCCCCCCAACGTTTGGTAGAATAAAGCAATTACAGGTACATCATTAGTGTTAGACTTCACAAACATGGTCTCTTAGTCTCTGCCTTGGTTATGAATTGGGCCGGAGTCCATATCTTTGGCTGCAACTTCTTTCTCCTTGACTCCTGGAGGGCCCACTGTGCAGGTCTGCCTGGCAGGCCGGTGGATGCTTGTCTGGGTTGGGAGCACGCACTACTGGCGGTTCTGGACTGGATGGTAACTTGTCTGTTGGAACCCTGGAGATGTTCTCTCTGGTCTGTAGGCTTCTTCAGCTGTGCATTGCTTGTCTTGTCACTCACTTGTCTGCTGCCTGATTCGCATAAACCACGACACGTTGCATGCCTCCGTGGTCTGACCACATTGAGCAGTCATCATTGTCCCTTTGATGTTGGTTACTTCCCACACTTATCTCTTGAAGGGGTGCAAAACTAACTTCCCACCGGGAAGACGGTACTTTACTACTACCATGTTACCAACAGCGAGGTCTGGGACCACAGTCCTTCGATCCTTGCTGGCCCTATTGTTATTAGCTTGTCGTTTCTCTTGGGTGGCTTGAATGTCTATTTCTGCTGGGCTCCAATACGGCCCGGCTGTGATGAAATCTCAAGCTTGCCTTCTCATTAACAGATAGCTTAGGGCGCACCCAATGGTGCTGTGAGGTCTCCGTCTATAGGCTCTCAAAACCAGTAAAAACAGCACTCAGCATCCTCAATGTCTGTAATTCCCATTCTGAGGGCTCTGTTTAGGGTTCATATAAGGCTCTCAGCATCGCCATTCGTCTGAGGCCACTGTGGGGTTATCTTTCTGTGTCGGATATGCAGGCTTTGAAGGTATGCTTGGAATTCCTGCCCATAAAAAGGAGGTCTATTGTCTGTCTTTACTTCATCAGGGAGTCCCAGGAGTACAAATAACTTCTTGAGCACGGACTTTACATTCCCAAATGTGGTGGACATTACAAGCTCTACCACCAGGAACTTGGTATGGCCAGCTATGGTCACGGCAGTGAGCCTGCCACTGAGAAAGCTCCCAAAGTTCATGCTGAGACACAACCATGGTGTCATGCAGGCTTCTTCTGTGATTATTGGTGCATTCGGAAGGTTCCAACTTATGGTACAGGAGTGTCTGGAAGAACTGATGAAGCTTGACCGTCAATCTAAACATGGTAAATAAAGCCATATAACCATTCCAATGGAGAGATGCAAGGCGAGAGCCCGACGCCTTCAGGCTAAAGAAGAGGCTGCAGCAGCAAAATTATTGGGTCAGCAGGAAGACAGGGCGGAGATTTCCTCTGTGAGTTCTGAGGGGGAGATTGAGGCGATTATAGAATCTCCAGCAGTGACTTTAGGGGATATCTTTCCACGTGTGACAATGCAGGCGGACACTACTCGACAAGACTCTGTGCCTGCGATAGATGCTGGTGCACAGCTGAAGGTGATGGCTACTAATAAGCCTTTAAAACAGTTTCCCCTGTTTGAGCCAAAAAGTAATCTGTCCGCTTCTGCCTTAGACCTTATCACTGACCCCAATACAGCTTCAATATCGGTTCCTAATGCAGGGGTCACTCCAGGGATCATTCCAGCAATAGCAGCAGTCATCAATCAAAATAATGGAGTTGCTAACCAGGTGAATCCAGTTACCGATTATAAAGCGTCTGGGGGAGTGGAGCAAATGGACATATTGAGCCCTATCTTGTCCTTGGACACTGAGACTAATCAGACTGCAGGTACAGGTACGCTGCAATTAACTGTCAAAGACATGCTAAATTTAATCTTAGATGAGATTCGTGAAGTCAAACAGTTCCGGAGGGCGGAGCTTGTTGGAATTCAAAATCGTTTGGATAAAATTGAGGATATTGTATCCACATTTCCTCCTCGACTTCAGGAAGCTGAGACCAGAATTTCAAATTTAGAGGATGAGTTGCCCAAGCTCAAAAAGGACGGCAAGGATGTTTCCAAATCGTCAAAGGCTCTGGAAGTCAAGCTGGACGAATTGGAGAATTTCAATCGTAGATCAAATCTCAGAATAGTAGGGGTTCCGGAGAAAATCGAGAGGTCGAATATGGTCCAATGGGTCACTTCTTTTCTGCTGCACGAAGTCATCCCGGAATTTAAAGGAGATTTGACAATCACCCGAGCTCATCGGGTGCCTGCTCAGCCATTTCCAAATTCCTCTCTTCCCCGTACTATTTTGTTAAATTTTGCAGATATTCGCATTAAAGAAACAATCCTGTCAAGGGCCATTAAACAGGGTAAATTTGCAGCAAATGACACTACAAAATGTCGGATTTTCTCCGACATGTCTGCTGCCGCTGCCCGGCGCAGAAAGGAGTTCGTGAAAATCTTGCACCTGTTCAAAGCTAAGGGGGCACAAGCCTCCATAGCGCAACAGTCAAAACTAAAGGTGCTGATTAAAGGCAAATTCTACCTGTTGACAGATGTCGACGAGGCTAATGATCTGCTTAGCAAAATGTCGCCTGGTTAGATGTCTGGTTACTTTTGTGTTATTTCTCTTTCTTTTTCTCTTATTTTTCCAGACAACAGTATATAATGTATAGTAACAACAGAGGCGTGAATAGCACAGTGCTCAAATTATAATACTAATCTACAAAGAACAGTGTGTCAAAAAACAAAACCCTTTCACAGGAATAGCAAACACCTCCCCCAGTTGGGTTGTAACTACAACTGGGCACCTGTATCCACCTTTTTGTAGAACAGGACAGGGATCTCCCTGTTGTAGAAGGACCCTCACTCACCACTAGCTGGTGACATGCTTCATCATGGGGTCCCCGCTGGGGTGGTCTAATACCCCCCCAGCGTGCTACAACGCCTGTTTACAGCGGAGTAGGATGTGGTGAATGCAACAGTGCCCAAATCAAAATGTAGTGATAATATGTGCAGATTAAAAAAATACTAGGTTGTAGCCTTTATACCCGTTTTAATAATGCCCAACCCGTATTTGTTAAAAGCAAGTGAGCGGACTAATAGGTTCTGTATTAAGCAACCTGTGTCCTTAATAATTATAGAAAAATTGTGGTCAACATGTTTCTGCTGTTTGACTGCGATTTGCTCAGCATTCGTCAGGACCTTAAAATAGACCCCCAGTGGTATGCGCGCGCTAAGGCGCACCCTACTGTGAGGCTCAATGTGTGAAAACAATTAACAATTAACCATCACGAGCAGTCTCCGTGATAAAGGTCAATACAAAATGTAAGACCTAGCCAAAAAACCTGTGAAGAAAAAGAGATTAAATGACATATAATGCACATGCTTACACAATGCTCAGTGTAAAGACAATTGATCCTTATGGGGCATCAGAACTAGACTAATGCACCAAATCTTAAGATGGCAATGCAAAGGTCCCACAGCGTCGCATAGTGAATGCGTGCACCCTCGTAGTCTCTTGCCATCAACCCTAATGGGTAAGTGTTCTCAGAAGAACTAAATCACGGTTCACAATCAAAACAGGGCTGATCACGTCTTCACCATGTGCCTGTCTTGTGAATATCGTGCCTAATGTTCGACATTAATTATAGGTAGTACTTCAAAAATTGCTTGGTTAACGATTGCGTTGTTGGAGCAATCGCTAGGTCAGGATAAACACCCTCACACGGGGAAGCAGTGGTATATCCAGGATGATGCCACATGAATGAAAATAAGCACGATGTGTCAAGAAAGAATGGACACCGGTGCTCATTGCGCAGTGATGTGTTATATATATGCCGGGCAGACATTTACAAACACACAGGTAATCAGGAAATTAGGTTCACTCACGCTAATGGCAATGCCAGGTCAACGGAATGCCATGCAAATAAACACAAAGCGTCACGACTTAAGCTTGTGGCAGAATGGTCAGTGTGAGCCAGACGAACAAATAAGGCATATAGAAAAGCGTGTGGACAAAAACCACACAACAAACACACTCAGTGACCGGATACTACGGTCTACTCACGCCATTAGCGAAGTGTAATATCTCCCATAGGTAAAGACAGCATGGGTAATCTTCACGCGGTAACTGTCTTTAAAAAGAAAAACGCGTGATTTTAAAAGGTAAACAAACCGGCGAAATAGTTAACAGATGTCCCCGCTGCCCTTAGGGGAATTGAATTAGACTTACTGCCTTACTCGCGGCTCCCCGCTCGCAACCTATGTTCAAGGCTGCCGTCTCACCCGGAAGAAGCCCATGGACCTCCTGCAAGCCGTTATATGCTACTGCAGATTGGTGGACGGCGGTAACGTGAAGGATAACGTCAGGACGCGCCCGGTTGTCTATTAAAGCGGTATGCACTGTTTAATGTCATGAGAAGACTGACAGTCAGGGTTCGAGACCCCTGGTCCCCATTGTTAAAAAAAAATATGTAAATAGTGCTGTTTGATACAAAAATTAGGCGCAAATACAGTGGGGGAAGCCACAACAATTACAAATTGATTACTAAGGTTGTATCTACCACGGAGCTCAAATCAATACGATGTTTACTGAAATGACGCCTAAAATAGGGATACAGGCTACAGGACTAAATGCCGTCCCGCCTTATCGAGGGAGTAAAAAATGAATTAAACAGCGGGAAAAGGCTGGGGCTCTCTCAACAGCCTGGTGTTGATAATAAAGTTTACAATGCTGTTACCGGTGAAAGATTACAAATCCACGCGATTGGATCAGATGGCCTCAAGGGATCGCCCTAGTATATGGAAACCTCAGGGTGGATACAGGTTAATAAGAAATACTGCCCCAGGGAATTTCATCGTTCAGCCCTGATTTGTGGGTGCCTAAACGGTAAACCCACCGTTGTTCCTTTTCAAACAGTTTTTGCTCAGAGCCAGAAGTCAGGTCCTCCAGTATTGTCCATTGTAAATCGTTTGGTGTGTGATTGGACTGTAAGAAATGCGTCGTTAGTTTTGTAGTGGTTTTCTTGCATCGAATATTACTTCGATGTTCACATATCCTGGTCCATAGACAATACTGGAGCACCTGACTTCTGGCTCTGAGCAAAAACTGTTTGAAAAGGAACAACGGTGGGTTTACCGTTTAGGTACCCACAAATCAGGGCTGAACGATGAAATTCCCTGGGGCAGTATTTCTTATTAACCTGTATCCACCCTGAGGTTTCCATATACTAGGTCGCTCCCTTGAGGCCATCTGATCCAATCGCGTGGATTTGTAATCTTTCACCGGTAACAGCATTGTAAACTTTATTATCAACACCAGGCTGTTGAGAGAACCCCAGCCTTTTCCCGCTGTTTAATTCATTTTTTACTCCCTCGATAAGGCGGGACGGCATTTAGTCCTGTAGCCTGTATCCCTATTTTAGGCGTCATTTCAGTAAACATCGTATTGATTTGAGCTCCGTGGTAGATACAACCTTAGTAATCAATTTGTAATTGTTGTGGCTTCCCCCACTGTATTTGTGCCTAATTTTTGTATCAAACAGCACTATTTACATAATTTTTTTGAACAATGGGGACCAGGGGTCTCGAACCCTGACTGTCAGTCTTCTCATGACATTAAACAGTGCGTACCGCTTTAATAGACAACCGGGCGCGTCCTGACGTTATCCTTCACGTCACCGCCGTCCACCAATCTGCAGTAGCATATAACGGCTTGCCGGAGGTCCATGGGCTTCTTCCGGGTGAGACGGCAGCCTTGAACATAGGTTGCGAGCGGGGAGCAGCGAGTAAGGCAGTAAGTCTAATTCAATTCCCCTAGGGGCAGCGGGGACATCTGTTAACTATTTTGCCGGTTTGTTTACCTTTTAAAATCACGCGTTTTTCTTTTTAAAGACAGTTACCGCGTGAAGATTACCCATGCTGTCTTTACCTATGGGAGATATTACACTTCGCTAACGGCGTGAGTAGACCCTAGTATCCGGTCACTGAGTGTGTTTGTTGTGTGGTTTTTGTCCACACGCTTTTCTATATGCCTTATTTGTTCGTCTGGCTCACACTGACCATTCTGCCACAAGCTTAAGTCGTGACGCTTTGTGTTTATTTGCATGGCATTCCGTTGACCTGGCATTGCCATTAGCGTGAGTGAACCTAATTTCCTGATTACCTGTGTGTTTGTAAATGTCTGCCCGGCATATATATAACACATCACTGCGCAATGAGCACCGGTGTCCATTCTTTCTTGACACATCGTGCTTATTTTCATTCATGTGGCATCATCCTGGATATACCACCGCTTCCCCGTGTGAGGGTGTTTACCCTGACCTAGCGATTGCTCCAAGAACGCAATCGTTAACCAAGCAATTTTTGAAGTACTACCTATAATTAATGTCGAACATTAGGCACGATATTCACAAGACAGGCACATGGTGAAGACGTGATCAGCCCTGTTTTGATTGTGAACTACGATTTAGTTCTTCTGAGAACACTTACCCATTAGGGTTGATGGCAAGAGACTACGAGGGTGCACGCGTTCACTATGCGACGCTGTGGGACCTTTGCATTGCCATCTTAAGATTTGGTGCATTAGTCTAGTTCTGATGCCCCATAAGGATCAATTGTCTTTACACTGAGCATTGTGTAAGCATGTGCATTATATGTCATTAAATCTCTTTTTCTTCACAGGTTTTTTGGCTAGGTCTTACATTTTGTATTGACCTTTATCACGGAGGCTGCTCGTGATGGTTAATTGTTAATTGTTTTCACACATTGAGCCTCACAGTAGGGTGCGCCTTAGCGCGCGCATACCACTGGGAGTCTATTTTAAGGTCCTGACGAATGCTGAGCAAATCGCAGTCAAACCGCAGAAACATGTTGACCACAATTTTTCTATAATTATTAAGGACACAGGTTGCTTAATAGAGAACCTATTAGTCCGCTCACTTGCTTTTAACAAATACGGGTCGGTCATTATTAAAACAGGTATAAAGGCTACAACCTAGTATTTTTTTAATCTGCACATATTATCACTACATTTTGATTTGGGCACTGTTGCATTCACCACATCCTGCTCCGCTGTAAACAGGCGTTGTAGCACGCTGGGGGGGTATTAGACCACCACAGCGGGGACCCCATGATGAAGCATGTCACCAGCTAGTGGTGAGTGAGGGTCCTTCTACAACAGGGAGATCCCTGTCCTGTTCTACAATGTGGGATACAGATGCCCAGTTGTAGTTACAACCCAACTGGGGGAGGTGTTTGCTATTCCTGTGAAAGGGTTTTGTTTTTTGACACACTGTTCTTTGTAGATTAGTATTATAATTTGAGCACTGTGCTATTCACTCCTCTGTTGTTACTATATATTTGACTGGGGGCACAGGAGTGTTGCCTTAAGCCCTTTCTCTCCTGTTGTTATAAAACAGTATATAATGGACATGGATATGGTGGGGGTGCGGAGGAGGGGGAGGGTCTGGGAGGTTATGGGGTGTCATTCCAAGACACCTCTATGGTAGGGGTTAAGACCCAGTGGCAGGCGTGGGTAAGAGTAGTAGGAGGATGGCCACAGGTGAAGTTTGGGGGGGGGGTTAGTGGGTGGGGTCAAAAAAAGAGGGAAATATCAAAGTTTTTTAGTCGGATGGTGTTTGGTGAAAAGGTTTCTCACAGGCACTGTGTTATTTTTGATGTCGCAATGTTTGATTAATATAAGTAAACAAATTCTATTATGTCTGCTAATGGGGGATTGAAAATAATTGTGTTCAATGTGAATGGGCTAAATAATAGGAAAAAAATGCGTGCCATAGAATCATGGATTCGGACTGAGAATCCGGCTGTCATAATCTGGAAGTTGAAATTACTCAGACGGATCAGGATGGCTTAGGTCGCTGGTGTTGGGTTTCATGCCGTTTCAAAAATCAACAAAGACCTATTACCTTTGTTAGCTTTTACGCCCCTATAGAAGATAACTCCCAGATTTATGATACAATGTTTCAGTCCTTGTTATTGCTAGGAGGGGATATTGTCATAGGTGGTGATTTTAATATACTTATGAACCCTAAGTTAGATTCCACTTCATCCTCTAAAAGACAGTCTAAACCTAAAACCCTTTGGACCATGCTAAATAATATGACAACATTCGATTTATGTGATCCATGGCGACTGAAAAATCCACAGAAAAGTGATTTTACCTGTTGGTCGGGTAGGTTTTAAACATCCTTCCGAATTGATTTCTTTTTGGCATCTAAACAGCTGAAGTTTTCTTCACAGAAAATTTTTCATAATGCTTTTTCAGACCATGCAATGCTGGTTATTAATTTTGTTTTGGGTAACAATAATACTAAAATACCTAAACGCTGGATTTTCAATAAAACTTACTTACAAGATATAAATTGGGTGACGGTACTCAAATCAATGATTTCTGATTTTATAACACGAAATTTAGGATCAGCTCCTATACATATCATCTGGGATTCTCTGAAGGCTTTCATTCGGGGTATAATCATAAGTAAAGACGCAGCTGAGTGGCTTGCCGTAAAAATATCAGGAACTCTCTTTCACAAAAAATTCACGATTTAATAACACAACGACATCTTAACCCAACTTGCAATGTCTAGGAACAACTTAACGAAGCAAAGCCCAAACTGAATGCCAATTACTATTTACAGAGTGAAGAGGTCTTTCGTAAACAATCTCAAAAAATTTATGAAGATAGTAACTTCACTGGAAAATTTCTAGCCTGGCTGGTTAAAGCACAAGCTACCTCAAATATGATACATTCTTTGAAAAATTCAGTCACACATATTGAGATATCTAATCAGGCTGAAATAAGCTCAATAATGCTTCTCCACTACCATAATATTTATAGTGCACAGCATTCCATTGACCATCAAAAGTTGTCTAATTTTTTGGGGAGACATGTACTTCTATGCCTATCTTTAGATGACCAACTAAATATGCGAAGTCCATTCTCTAGGGCAGAAGTTGATTCAATTGTAAAGGACCTTTCATTGGGTAAGGCCTGTGGCCTGATGGTTTTCCTGCAGTTTTTTTAAGTTTTCTTTAGTTCATTCGGTGATTTGTTTTTGTAATTATTAAATTCTATGCTCGAAGGCGGGCAAGTTCCCGCATCTTTTCATGATGGGACGATAGTTAGTTTTTTGAAAAAAGAAAAAGATTCTAAAGACCCTAATTCATACAGACCGATTACACTCTTAAATTCGGATTATAAAATTGCCACCAAATTATTGTCACTTCATTTCAATACTATTTCAGCGGATTTAATCCATCCTGACCAAAACGGGTTCATTATGGGCAGACAGTTATTTACAAATACCCATTTTTTAATAGAGGCATTCGATTTTTTTGAGTCACGGGGGTTACAGGCTTTGGTTTTATTATTAGATGCAGAAAAAGCCTTTGATTTGGTGGTTTGGGATACACTTTTTAATATTTTGAAACATTTCGGGATTCCACAACAAATTATCATTTTAATACAGAATTTGTACACTGGTGCTACAGCTAATATAATTATTAATTAACTGGTAGCGGGCTCAATTTCAGTTCTGCGGGGAACTAGGCAAGGGTGTCCCCTGTCTCCTGTTCTTTTTGCTTATTTTATCGAACCACTTGCCGTAGCTATTAGGAATTGCGTACAGATTGTTCCCCCGGTCATTTCTATGGCCAAGATCAAATTATACGCAGATGACATTATGTTATTAATCAAGCCGGATCTTCGATCACAAACACAGACTATAAAGATTTTTGAAGAATTCGAGGCTGTAGGGGGCTACCGAATTAATTAAAAAAAAACAGTAATCTTGGTGTGTGGGGGTGCAGACCCTGTTCTACATCCGGATTTATATGGTTGTATTAACTCAAAACCTAAAGGATATTTGGGAATTGTTTTTTCTCCTACAATTCAGGACTTATATACACTTAATTTTGTCCCGTTAATTCAAAAGGTTCGTTCAATGTTTGCACAGTGGGACCCACTACCGCTATCACTTCTTGGTAGAATAGCACTGATTAAAATGTCAATACTTCCGCTCTTCAATTTCTTATTTTCCACTATTCCAATTTTTCTGCCTGGTTCTTTTTTCTCTAGAGTCGAATCTATGTTTTCTGCATTTGTCTGGAAAAAAAAAACTCCTCGTATCGATATACGCACTTTATATGAAAGAACTGAATATGGCGGCCTCTCACTACCAAATTTAAAAGAATACTATCATGCATATTTTGCATACTATTTAGATCGATTTAAAAATTTATCTTCAGAAGCAAATGTATTTGTAATTTTTTTTTAAGGTTAATATGTTCTGAAATTCAGATTCCATCTCCCCTCCTTGTACCTAAATCACCAAAATTCGTACGATATAAGACCCTGAACTGGTTTTTTAAACGACGCAATGCCATGCTTAAAAGATATTACCTCCCTTTCTTTAATTTATCAACTCCCCTATTTGGTGTTTTTTTCTTTTTTAAAGATCAAAATCGAACTGGCAATTATAGTGAACTGGGAGCGAGCCGGGTTTAGAATGTTAGTTGATTTTGTGGACAATGGGTCCTGGCTAACTGTTGACGCCATGCAACGTCTAATTCCGAGTAACTTTTTGCTAATTAGGTCATATATCGAGATTTTTAAAACTTTGACTCTATTAGATCTAAGTCATATTAGTATCTCGTCACTGTTGTTTGAAGATCTTTTTATAAACGCTTTAATAAAAAAAAACAGGGGATTGGAAAAATTACTTGACACAGAATCGGGAGGAGGAGTTGTGCTCGAAAGCAATACGTAAATGGCATATTCAGAAAAATTTAATGTTATCTATCGATACATGTAAAAAACTATTAATACGTTTAATTTCGGTTCATTACGTGGCGCCAACTGGCGTAGAATGTTATTCTTTAGCAAATGGCTTTTGTATCGCACTCCTGCTATTATTGCCAAAATGTATGATAATACGTCTGCAAATTGTTTTAGATGTTTTCAATGTGATCCAGCCAACTGGTCTCATATTATAGCATACTGTCCAAAAATTAAGCCTTTTTGGGATGCAATAGTGGATTTTCTTCGAATTTATTACGCAATTCCAATTGCTTGTAACGTTAAATTATTACTGTTTGGTTTTGATCTTGATTGCAAACTTTCGGAATATCTGGTAAAATTTGTCTATATTGCAATGGCTGTTGCTAGATCACTTTTACTGCAGAATTGGCGGACATCACAAGTTCCAGTGGCTCGGGAATGGCATGACAAAATGAAAAGGGTTAGGAAATGTGAACAATTGTATGCAAAACGAGTTGGGGGGCTAAAAAAGTTTGAAAAGATCTGGGGACAGTTTTTTAAGTAATTCTATACACATTTATGTTACTCTATTAAGAATGCGAATGTATAATTGTGACAAACTATATCTTTCTTTTGTATTTGTTTTCAAAGACTGCAAATGACTTTAATAAAAATCTTTAAAAAAAAAAAAAGAGAGATGCAAGGATAAGAGAGAAGTCGGAGTTTATATCTTTTTTGTCATTTGTGTTTTAATTTATAACATTTTATTATTTTAACTCTTTTTATTAACATTGCTCATGTTCTCATTCATTGTACAGCTGTGTTCAAAAGGCATGAAGGATAGCAACATTACATGGTACAATCGCTGACAAACTTGACAGTACAATGGTTGGATACACTTAATCCCCATCCCCCTCCCCACCCTGTTCGGCTCGGTACCTCCGCCAAGGCCCCCATATCCTCTTCCACTTCTTTGTGCAGCCCCTGGACTTGTATATCATTTCCTCTGCCCTCTGACAACAGTCCAGATCTCGTAGCCATTGATCCCATTGAGGGGGAGCCTGCGCCCCCCAGCAACTGGAGATGTTACATTTCGCCACCCCGGCTGCCATGGCCAGCCAAATCTCATTATACCTGGGCCAGTCCGTGGGCCCTTTAATCATAAGTAAGAGCCACCTAGGCTCCACCTGGACCGGCGATCCCACCACTGTTGCCATTGTGTGTGCCACTTTAGTCCAGAAGAGCACTATGTTCGGGCATTCCCAGAGAATATGGTAGAATGTCCCCTCTCCCTGACAACCCCTCACACACAGCCAGGACAGACTCTTGTCCGGTAATATACCCGATGTAAAATCTTTAATTGAACTAGGCGGAACCTGGTCCGAATTGCAATTTCACGGGGACTTTGGCCTCCTGCCAATCCTTTTCCTCTAGTTCTCCAATATCTCCCTCCCATTGTTCGAGCAGAGACACCAAAGGGTCAGGAGTGTTATTTATGAGCTTTCGGTAGATTGTGGACGTGGGTTTTTCGAGAAGGGGACCAAGGAGGAGCCTGACTTCCATGGGAGAGTATTCTGGGATCGATGTGTCGGAGTGTATATGGGAGCGCAGGACGTGTGTGAGGCGCAAGTACTGGTAGTGTTGGGAGTCGTGTAGCTGGTATTCTCGTTTGAGGTAATCAAAGGATCTAGGGGCATTCCCTTTCCATACATCACCCAGGTATTCGATCCCAATTAATTTCCATCCCTTAAAGCCTGTTAGCCTCCTCACCTCCGCTAGCTGGTCTCTGAGCCACAGTGGGGTCCTGCCTGTTAAGGTGCCTGTCCACCCCAAGAATTTATTGGCCTCCCGCCAGCATTGAAGCATGACCCCCGTGTGCGAGGGTAAATCCCCGCCCAGCCTTCGTGAGTAAAGAAGCGGTTAGCAGTTACCTCCCGGCATAACATATCTATCGATTCTGTATGATGGTTCCGAACCTGGCGCGTAAACCCAATCGTTGATCACTTGCAGCTAGGAAGTCCAGTAAATCAATTGGACATCCGGGAGGGCCAGTCCCCCATTGTATACCCGTCTTGTGAGCTTTCACATCGCTATCCTTGGGTTCCCACCCTCCCATAGTAATGTTCGCACGGCTTGGGATATACGCCTAAACACCCCGCCTGGAACCGGGTATGGCGTATTTTGTAGGATATATAGGAGTCGGGGCAATGCCAACATCTTAAATAGGGTGGCCCGTCCCATCAGGGTGAGAGGCAAGGACCGCCAATGGGTCACATCCGACAACAGCCGCGCCAGGTGGGGCTCAAGATTTTTGGTGAAGAACTTAGCCCTGTCCCTGGTGACATACTCCCCCAGGTATTTGAATCCATCTACCACTATTGAGGCCGAGCAGCTCCTCAGGATCCTTGGGGGAGGATCCATGAGGGGATAGATGAGGGATTAGGCCCAATTGATCTTATAGCTAGAGTAGCTACTAAACAATTCGAAGAGGTGGAGCACCTGCGCTATCGAGCGGTAAGGTCTGGCCATGTAGAGGAAAATGTCGTCGGTGTATAAATATATACGTTCCTCCCACTCGTCATTAAGTGCCAGGCCTCAGAAAGACCCGTTCCTCCGAATCCAATGCGCCAGCGGTTCAAGGGTCAGGGCAAAGATGAGAGGGGACAGGGGGTACCCTTGTCTGGTGCCCCTGCCCAGGGAAAATTGAGGTTCCGTGACGATCGTAAGTGGTGTTTTTTGATTCGCACGAATATGGTCGAGTCTGGTATCTACGAACCGCAAATGACGAGTTTAGTGGGTGTGCGCAGTTTCGCTGTGCTAACCTAAACCGTTCGTTTGTTTCGTGGGTTTCTATATCTGTACCCACGGGTTCCATCTTAGATGCGGCATCCATTTTGTTTTCTTGCCCTCAAGTAGCCAGCGAACGGACGCTGTCCGCTTCGCGACCCTGGGATTCTCAAGACTCTTGCGGAAGACACGTTTCCTTTGAAAGTGTCTTTATGATGAGGGGGATGATACTGTAAGGCAGATGGCCCCGCTCGAGGCTCATCTTGCCGTGCCGGTCTATTGTCTTAGACGTGCATCTCGTTAGGCACGTCCCTTTGATGCCTGCAGCTCGTGTTTCCCGATACCACCCCTTTTTCACCCTTTCCGATCTCCCCACTGTTTCTGCCTTCCTCTGCACCTGTCCTTGTTCCTTCTTCGATCTGTTTACTGCCGATTGGAATGTACTAATGGTGGGAAGATGGGTTTTACAGTTGGGAACCACCAAATGTTTCCGTTCTTATGTTCCGGGCCCTGAATACATGAAAGCGACCCCTTCTGGTGATTACGATGAGAACCAAGTTGTAAACCTTTGTGTATCATGTTAACCTATGAGCGAAATGTGTATAAAAGGAGCGACCCACAGTAGCAATTTGAAGCAGTCTCCTCGAACCTACACGTGTTGTACTTCCTGTGACTTCTGTGTTCCCTGCAGTAAATAAACCTCGAATCTTTGACGCCGAAGGAAGTGTCCCGTGTCTCTGTCATTTGTACGCCGGAACAGGTTACCCACGAAGGTTTCAGGTGTTGTCCCCTGGCACCGCTGGGTCGTAGAAAAACCCAGTCCTTCAAAATACTCGGGACATCGCCCCATTCACTCTCACCCTCGCTACCGGCTGTTCATACAGCAGGCGCACCCAGCTGCAGAAAACCGGACCAAAGCCCAGCCTCTGGAGAACCATGAAAAAGTATGGCCACTCAATGCTATCAAAGGCCATAAAGGCGTCCAGCACCATCAAGGCCGTTTGAGTGCTGCCCACATTCTCCGTCATGTATAGGCCCCTGTATAGGCTTCTCAAATTGTGCTGAGTGCTCCTGTGGGGCATGAAACCTGACTGGTCGACGTGGATCAGGTCTGGTAGAACCAATAGCAATCTCATTGCCAAGACTTTGGCCAATACCTTGGCCTCCACGTTGAGCAGAGAGATTGGTCGATAAGACGAACACTGGTCAGCCGGCTTCCCAGCCTTATGGTTGACCACAATCGTTGCTTCACTCTGATCAGGCGGGAGCTTCCCCACATCCAGTGCCTCAAGGAACATCCGCCGCAGGGGGGCAATGACAAAATTAGCCTCCCTCTTATATATTTCTACTGGGAGCCCATTGGGTCCCTGCGCTTTCCCAGCCTGAAGGGAATTAAGGGCTTCTCCTAGTTCCACCCCCGTGAGGTCAGCTTCTAGACGGTCTGACTGTTCCTGAGACAGTGTGGGCAACGCGAAGTCCCGAAGGAACTCCTCGCAGTCCTGCTCCGTCCTGGTGCATACCGGTGTGTAGACTTTCTCATAGTACGACGCAAAGGCCTACGCTATGTCAATGCCGGTAAATACCAAGGACCCCGACTCATCCCTCACGCCGCCACCCAGGATCTCTCCCTATCCCGGCGTTCGCGCCACGCCAGTAATTTCATGCTCTTGTCCCCTGCGTCGTATATCCGATGCTGCGTGGCAAGGGAGTAGGCACGGGCCTCACCCTCCGCCAGCAACCGAAGCTCCCTTTGGTTGAGGGCAAGATTGTGGCAATGCTCGAGCGAGGGAGTTTCGCTGGTCCGCCGCTCCAAAGACTCAACTTCCCTTTCCAACTGCCGAATCTGTAACGATTCCTCCTTTTTCTGGGCTCCAATCAGCGCTTGGGTCTGGCCTCTCAGGACTGTTTTATAAGCTTCCCACAGGGTTAGGTGGGAGTCAGCCAAGCCCTGGTTCTCATCGAAGTATAGTTGGGAGCCCTCTCGTAATTTGTCGGTTATGAAGTCGTCTCTAAGGCGCCAAGGATCAATCCTAGGGAAGGCTGCCCTGACAGTTGTCGCCCCTTTAAGGACTAAATTTATAAAAATGTTATGTCTTTTACAAATACTGTCTGGTGAGATGTCTTGCACTCAGTGGCGTATCTAGGGGGGTGCGGCCCGCCCCAGGCGGCACTATTTTGGGGCGGCCAGCGGTAGCTGCGCGGCACTGGTGGCCCTCCGAGCAGCCAGTACAGTACACCACACATGTTACTGTAAAGTGCAAGCGCACCTGCTTGCAAGCAAATGCTGCACCAACTAATTTAGTGGTGGTGGGGCGCCGCGCCGCACGGCGTACTGTGTATATGGGTCCCAGGGCAGTCAATCTTTGTAGTGAGCGTAAAGCGCTACCAATGACGGCCCTGGGGTTCATTTTTGGCCAGCCCCGCGCTGCGACATGAATACACAGTGTTGCGCACACCACCACGTGCGCTCTCTTGAAGTGGAGGAGTCTTATGCTGGGCAATGCACGGAGCGTCAGTATCCTTGGCAGCACGTTAAAACACTTCTACATGGGGGAATGAGAATCCACCATTTAAGCTGTCAGAAGCTGACTTGCGGCTGGCCTTGGTTGTGACATTTTGCAGGAGCTGCTCCAGAACTGACACCAGCATGTCCGCGCTGTGTAGAACCGTCTGCCTCAGGCTGCTGCCCCTGGCCCGGGCCCCCCTTACACGGACCGCTCACCTTGAAAACAAAGCGAAAACTGCAATTTCAAAGTCTGGTGAGGAGCACAAACGAAGCTAAAGCTCCAGTGGAAGGCATACAGCTTACTGCAGAGGAAGCAGTGGGACAGCAGGAAGAAAACGCACCTTGGAGGAGGTCCGGGAACAAGGTTAATCTATTACATAGCTCAGAATTGAAATGCGAAAAACAATCTGAGGTATCTTTTTTCTCATCTTTTTATGGAACCATTTCCTAAATTAGAGGCATTGTACTTATTTTGCCAATATGCTACACATATAGGGAAGTCATACTAAACATCTAATATTAAGATTTCTAAGAGGATAGTGCCATCCTGAGAGCTGCATGAGTTTTAAACATGCCGGTTTTGAGCTTTTTGCCAAACGTTAAGAAGTTAGGAATGTATCTTACTTTTTCCTAGCTTTAGTTCCAGAGTTTAGGAGAGAAAAAAGGAGAAAGGCTGATTAACGGTTTCCGTTTTTTTGAAGAGTTGATTTCCAAGTTCAGCCTCTATCTACACTGTCCCTCAAAGGTACGTCGTATTTTTCTTTTAGGTAACCTGGCCGGCCTGAGCGAAAAATGTGTGTAACAAATGTGATTTTGAAGTTTATTCGTGTTCCCATAGTGTAAGTTACTACAAAAAAAAACAGTAGGAATTGCAGCACAGTGGCGTAGCTAAGGGGGCTCCCACCTTGCAAAGGTATAAGAGTATGTACTAGCCACCCCACATTGCCGAAGTGAATGTGGGGCAGTTTGTTCAACTTCCACCACTTTGCCAAACGGGCGGTTGGGGGGGAATGTTCTCCTCATTCTTAGTCGGGTGAAAGAAAGTGAAAATTAGGGGGATTGGGTATCTGGAACAGTTTGTGACCCACCATATGCTCCAGGCCTCATAGAAGTGAGGAAGATCACAGCTCACCTACTTCTCAGTTCACAATCTGAGCACTGGGAAAGCTGAGAACAGCCATAGCTCTTTCAACACACATATTGCAATTGTGAACTGAGCACTCAGTGAGCTGTGAACTGTTCACAGTCCTCTTTGTGCTCAGTTCAAAACTGTGAGCTGAGAATTGGGAGAGCAAATAGCAGCTGACAGCTCCCCGAGAGCTCAGTTCACATTTGATGTTATGCTATGGTTTATTAATACAAGCATGTACACTTTGGATTCTTGACACTATAGAACATAATTGGAAAAAACTGTGTAATAAAAAAAAGGAAAATTATAGAGAATTATAGATCAAAAAGACAAAATACAACATACATACAAGAGTCTTAAGGTTAAGGTTTTTTTATGCTCAATGGGGGAAGGTCATTCTCTAGCCAATTCAAAAAAAGGCCCTCTCCCAAAAGGAAGCTATTTTATTCCTGATGACATTCAGCAAATGTTTATTTGTAGGGTGCAAAGTATAGGGCTGTATTGTTAAAGTGTATCCCTGATACAAAGAGGAGAGAAAGACTAGATAGAAAGGTGTACAATCACTAGGGTCTTTAATGCCTCATATGAAATCAGAGCAGGATCTCAAAATAAGTGTAACTTTTCCAGGAATCTGAAAACGACACCTGGACAAGTTCTGCATATTTCTGTGTGGCCCAACTTCTTGGCAGGGTGGACGGCTTTCACCCATGAAAAGAGTGGGTGGACGCACACAGCAAACTCCGCACCGACCTTTGCTTTCAACTGCAGTGGAGTAAAGTGGTGTCATAACTTAAACCCTGCCAATCCACCCCTGCTGCTCGCCGTCCTTTTTTCCCAGCCCGCCCTGCTACTGGCCATGGGCGGCAATCTGAGGGATAACCCCGGACTCCAGAAGCTCTAGCCACGCCTCTGCTTGCACTCTTAACACGTCAATACTATAACTGCCAACAACAAATAGTTTCTACAAAGAAAAGCTGGGTGTTGGGATTGAGCCTTGGGTGACTACTGGACAATTGAGGGACGGGACTGAATATGCTTAAATCTTTCCTGAGCCTGATCTCATCTGTTTCTCTCAAAGGAAGTGGGATGTTCCTTGTTGGCTTCGTATGTCCCAAAACATAAAAGGGAACCTTTTGTCATGCTATATTGTTCCCTGCTGATTGGTGTAAAATAATGCCTCAACATCTCGCTAACCAATAGTTTAAGTACTACCTGTGATTTCTGTAAAATTGGATATTCTTTCCATTTTCGACCTTCGGTATTCCTGAAAAACAAAAAAGTTTATTTTAATTAGGTAAAACAAAAGCTAAATATGCATGCAGGAGATGGCTATATATTCATGTGTCCTATATATATTTGCGGCAGTGTCTATTTAGCAAGGGATACTTGAAGGATAATACATTTTCCTGCCTGCTGTGTGATTGGTGGAAATATTTTTAATTCCTCAATGCAACTTTGTCAAAATCAAAATAATCTTTATTCTGATTTATAAAATCCATAAAAGAGATAAAATATTACATTCAGCCGATACAATACTTATTTATAAAGGACATCATGTGCAAATCAGTTATCAGTAAAGGTAAGTTGTACTACAACAGAGAAACATTTTGACTCATATCACTTAATGATTAAAAATGCAAATAGTACTTATGCAAAGAATGCTTAGAGCAAATAAGATGCTAATCAAATAATGCCATTAATAGAATAGAACAATGCTCTGAATTTGTGTAAAACCAAATAAAAAGAAAACTAATATATAAAGTACAAATCATGTCCTGCTGACAATACAGGTCAACATATTTGGTTAATCATATTTGTGTCTTATATTGTTCAGGTAAGTCAAAGAATATCTTCTCTTGATTACAAGCATAATAAAAGTAGAAACAGTGTGGCAGATCGCTTCAACAACTTTGTCTTTAACAGTAAATCACAATAACTTCTAACAACGGATGAAACAGACACCTTAAATTTAACTCATCTAGACAGAACAAACATGTGGCACACAGATGGATAAAGGCCTTAAAAGATGATGATATCATGCACATAACGGTGTGTAGACTTTCTCATGAGATTCCTAATTAACAAAAACCTCAACTTTGAAGATCACATACAAGACACACTAAAATCAAAAATATCCCACATACAATCAAAATCCTCAACACTCAACTAGAGCTGAAAACAGCAATAGGGTTAGGTCTGTCCTCAGTGGACTGATACATCTACTCCAGCGATCTGTGATTTACCTCATGGTCATGGGTCAAAAATCCTGAGTCAAAAAATGAGTATCATTAAGTTGGTTAAAATTAAACATATTATTCTTCATCAAGATGCCCCTAAGGGTAAATGTAAGTTTTAAAAATACATTTATCATGGTATATAATATCATTAGTTATATCCCAACAGGACTATAGATGGGCCCTACTTACTGTACATGTCTCTCTTTTCTGAAAGTTATCCTCCATGCAACAGCCCATTTCCTGAGGAATACAAAAACCTAAGCATAACACCCCTGCCCTCTCACCTCTTAAAAAGCTGTCCATAGTGGCCAGATGGTTATTTAAATCATATAAAGCACTTCGGTAAAGCACCCCTAAATACTTAACAGATAAGCAAGCTATCAGTTTGATTCTATGTCAGGACCGGAGGCTTCGGATTATGCCTTCTTTCTTCACATTTTATTATTTTCACAGCAGCAAGAAAGGCAAATAAACTACTTTTCCCATGAACACTTGGGAAATAGGAAAAACAAACGTAAGTCCTTTGTCGGTCTCCACAACTCTGACAGCTCCCATCATGCTCCACTGCTGCTTCCTCTTCCTCTTTCTTCACTGCTCAGCAGCAAGTTAAGTGTTTTTTTCTTATCTCTCCTGAGATTTTGGGGACTGATCATTGAGTTTGGTGTACTGGTTCAGCGCTAGTGTTTTTCACCCTCACAGATTCCCCTCGAAATCGCGGGATGCTTTTAGCGCTCCTGACGCGATTTTTGGCCCCTTAAGAGTGCGGTGCGGTCCTTCCGCCGCTAGGGGGCAGGCTTCTCCTTGCTGGTTATCGCGCTGGAAAACGTTTAAAAAAACAGCGTTTTGGCGACAGGTGACAGCTGCTACCCCTGACCACCCGGTTGACACCCATTTGGGTCGCAATTAGGTTTTCTCCCCGCATGAACACCCTGCTTAGGGTTGTATTTACTTTGGTGACAGAGACACCCTGAGGTGTCGTAATAGCGCTGGTGTTTGGCGCGAGGGGGCGCTTTGCCGGGTGGTGCCCTGTGATTTGGAGGGCTGCAGCGTACCCAGGGCTTGTCCCTTAATTGTGTGCCTTGTGCCGCCATATTTTCTGGGCTTGCTCCCGGGCTTCATTTAGTGCCCGTGAGGGTGCTGTTAATTGGCTGACCGTACCTCTTTTCCCTGCGGAGCTCAACTTACCTCGTTATGCAGGGGGAGTCAGGCCAGTACCCTGAGGTGGACCCTCAGAATTATGCCTCATCGGATGAGGACTTCTATCAAGCGGTGGATGATTCCATCTATAGGGCGGTGGATCAGGCCATGATCCCCCTGGAGCAGCGGCTTTCGGCAAGGTTGGATGAGGCGTATTGAAAGATTGCGTCCCTTATTCCCGCACCTTCCCCAGCCCCGGATCCCAATCCGTCCCCGGCTCCACCCCCCCCCCCCCCTCCCCAAGAAGCCGTGTGTGGACAGGGTTGACCCTGCAGCATTCGCAAAGGTTAAAAGCACGTTTATGGCGCATGAGGGGTCCCAGCCTCTGCCCGTCCTCCCTGCGGAGGTGCCCCCCCCCCTTACCCACGTACTATGTCTCCGGAGCCGCAGCAGGATGATGATTCTCCGGATTCGGAGGAAGAGGCCTGCTCTTCGAGGTCGTGGCTTCCGTCCCAACCTTCTTAATCCGCGGGTCCTTCGGACATGTTGGACCCGGATGACATTGTCCACCCCAGGTCTTCGGACTGGGTCCCTGGGGACAAGGTGGCCCAGTATGTGGCGAACCGTCTCCGCAAGCCTGTTGATAAAGATGCTCGTAGCCGCCTTAAGGCGGAGTGCCTCCGAACTTCCTTAGATGGGAAAGTGGCAATGACTCCTGACATTGACCCAAAGATGGCGACGTTCCTTGCTAAATTTGTCAAGGACCCCCGGAAGGGTATAGATAGATCCTGGCGTACATGCCAGGACAAGCTGTTGGACGCGGTGGGCCCAATGACCAAGATTCTCGACATGGCCGAGGAGGCCAAGGCGTCGGGGTACCTTATCTCCCCGGAAGTTCTGTCCAATTGGGCGCAGCGCGCCATTATTTTCCTTGGCAACGCTACGTGTGCTCTCTCTACGGAGAGGAGGTCATTATTAATTAAAATTGACCCGAAGTTGGGTGACCTCGCCTCCTCTGAGGCTGCGCGGTGGCGCAGGGTGGTCTGTTCGGAGACCCGTTTATTAAAGAACTTGGCAAATTTGTAGCCACGTTTACCTCCCTGGACCGGTCTCAGTCCAATATTAAAAAGGTTTTTGCCCCTCGTGTTTTTGACAAAGCCGGACGTGGCAGGGGCCGCTCGTTCGGCCGGGGCAACAGCTCAGACATAGGGCAAGGCTCCGGACGCGGGCAGTTTCAAGACAATGCCCGCTTCAACAACTTTTATCCCACAAGAGGACAGAGGTTACGTGGCCGTGGGGGCCAGAGAGGCCAGCAACAAGGTGCTGGAAGAGGTGAGTGTGTTACCCTCTGCGAGTTTGCGGGTAGGGGGGCGCTTAGTGCAGTTTCTCCCAGCGTGGGTTTCCCTTACAAGCGATGCTTGGGTGCTGCAGACGGTTCAGGGCTTCCAGCTGGAGTTCCATGGCCGTCCGTGTCAGCTTCAACGTCCACGCCCCATTACTTTCTCACAGCGCGATGCAGACTTGGTGCGCGAAGAGGTTGCCGCCCTCCTCCACAAAGGGGCTATTTGTTGCGCATGCAAAAATCCAGGCGGTTTCCTCAGCAACCTCTTTTTGGTCGACAAGGTCGACGGGGGCCATCGACCGGTCATCAATCTGAAAGAGTTCAACCAATGGCTGGTGTATCGCCATTTCAAGATGGAGGGTATCCACCTCCTGCAAGATGTGCTACGCCCGTCAGACTGGATGGTCAGGCTAGACTTGAAAGACGCTTATTTGGCGGTCCCGGTTTTTCCTCCTCACCGTCGTTGTAGGAGAGTAGGGTCTGCTATCCTATGGTCACCCCAATTTTTGCTTTTTGCTTCACTGGTTTTCGACTTACTGAGGCTGTGGGCCTGCTAATCAGACCCCCAGCCTGCTGTTCTCTCTCTAAATTCGTAATACATGTACTATAGGTACATACCACAATTGGAAATGGACTCCTTGTCAGCCCCTGTACCATGCACTATAGGTGCTCAGGGCATAGGTGCCACCAAGGCCTACCAGGGGCTGAAGCATAGCTTTTGCCACCCCTGGCTGGTTCTTAAATTGACACAACTGGCTGATCACTCAGCTGGGGCAAGTGGGTGTAATCACCCCTTGCTTAGATATAGTATACCTATATCTAAACCTATATCTGGACACATATAAACCTGTGAGCCACTCCTATGGAAGGCCTTATCAATCCTGGAGGCAGAGTGCGTGGTTTAATGTGAGATGGTGCTCTGGCATGAGCTGAGCCTGTCTGCAGCCGTCGGGAACAACTCCCTAAGCTGTTCCGGGATAATGCCATGCCATATACTATTAAGTGCCTTATAATCCTCGCGGTTATATAGCAACTTTGGTTTGGCTTTATCAAAACATGTTGTGTAAGGTGTCATACGATTTGGAATACTATCCCCTCGACAGTTCTGTCGACGGGGATAGCATTCCACCCCTCTAGAGGGAGAAGACATGTTACTTTACTGAAACGCGGTTGATTTTTAAAAGAGCCTCAGATCCACAAAATGGATGCTTCTGCCACAGACACAAGTCTGACCTCCTGCTGCCGACCGAAACTCAGCAGAGGAGGCCTGGACAAAGGCTTTCCTGTCGCAGGGAGGTGTTACACCTCCCCAGACAGGAGATAGTGGATTGTAGCAGGGAGGTTTGAAAGAAACCAGACACTGCCTGGGGAGCACAAGACTGCCCCTTGCATGATCCGGCCAAACCGGTTCTGGGGCACACCAGCCCCTGTCCCAGCGCGGCCTGGATCAAAGGAAAGGGGTGTATCCACCCCCTTCCTGGGTCCCACCCATAGGAGGGGACCTAGCAGGTAATCCAGCCCCCTAGATTGGTATAAGAATGGGAGCAGTGCCAACGCACTCAGATTATCCTAACGAAACATTTGAAACGAAACTCTGGACCCTTCGACATCCTACTCAACGTAGAAGACTGAAGAATCTCCCTTGTGGTCAAGGAGTGACCACCCTGTGCAAACAGGCACCATCCAGCACCTCGACGTCTTCTTTGTTGCAGTTCCCGCCGGAACTCGAGCGACAGAGATCGACGAGATCAAGCTTGCCTGCCTTCTTACAGCCTGATCCACAGTCCCTGCAGAGCTGAGACCCATGGAGGCGACCGGAAGCGTGGGGCACGCCATCTTGAAAAGACCACGAGACGCAGACCGTGCAGCCCACGAGTGACCCTCGAAGCTGTACACCGGGGTCTAAGAAGCCCCAACCCTGAGCCACTTTTCCCCCGAAGCTCACCCCTCTACACTCGACGAGCGCTCCGTGGGGCCCTTCTGCTTTCTTTGGCTCGACGCGTTGGCCCGGTCATTTGCCAGCAGGCTTGTGGCCCCTGTGCCTGCGAAAACCTGAATACGACTTGCGATTCTGGTTGCTCCAGACTTGCACCAGCTCCTCTGAAAAGGAGCCCCCGCTCTGACCCTCCTGGTCCGAGTGAGAAGCAATCTTCCAGTCCTGCGTGGATTGCTCTTGCCAAGTGTTGTTTGCTCCGATCTTGAAGCCGACAGCGCCGACGGTGAGCGCCTGCGTGGGACAGCTCGTGACCTGCTCCTGGACGTCGCAGATGCCCCAGAGCCCACGTGGCAGCGGAGAGAAGCTCCTCGACAACCACCTGATTGCGCCCGACTTTGCCTGGTTCCGTCCTTGTTCCACCCTGGTCACTGCTGAGTGACCCAGACTTTGTCCCCTCTGCTTTCAGGTACTTTCCTACTCTGATCCACCCTTGGATCACACCGGACACTTCTCCTTCACATCGCCTGCAGCATCTTCAGCTTCAAGCACCAAGAACCTGCGTGACGAAACCCGACGCCACTTCGACCCTATGCACCCGCTTCCTGTGGGTAAGGTAACATTGCAACGCCGGTGTTCCCACACTGGTACACACCTCTAGGGTCTGTGTCTAAAGTTTTGTCCATCTAGGTTCAGCGGAAGTATCCTAAAACTCTATCTGTGTAACTTTTACGCACCATTGACTTAACATTGGTGCATGCGTGTGCTTTAAGCGCTGCACCCGAATCCCGCTGGCTTTTCCCGACTTCAGCATTGCTTGTCCCGACTGCTCCCAGCGATTCCCTAGGCCCTAGGCCTAACCACTGTTCGATTGGTATCTCTTATACCACTTTTTTAATATATGGTTTGAGTGGCCACCCGCCCTCATCCATAATTGTGCAACTTTGTATGTTATACTGTGCTTTTGATTTAACGCTTGTGCCCCTTTGCTCATAAAGAGTACTGGGGATTATTTTAGAAATAAATACATATATTTTTATAATATATACTTGTGTGGTGTCCTTTCATTTGATATTACAGGACTGTGATTGGTAAAACAGCTCGCTTAACACGACCTCTTGAGTTTAGCCTTTAAGGCTGCTTAGTCTATGCTACCATTAAGATAGCTTGTCTAATAAGGTTGACTTACAACCAGACACCATAAGGGTTGTTTGGACTGATACAAGGCGGTTCCAGAATTGGAAACATCATATATCAGGCCAACTTCTCACAGTCGTTTCCTCCAGTTCAGGTGGAACGGTCAAGTTTACGAATTCACCACGCTGCCTTTCGGACTCTCCTCGGCGCCGTGGTGCTTCACAAAGGTGTTACCCCCGGCGGTGGAGGCCTTGAGAGCGCGGGGTATAAGGCTGATAGTGTATTTGGACGACATGTTGTTCATGGACCAATGTCCGGAACGGCTGGTGTCCCAACTGCAATTTGCGGTCGACCTGCTACAAGGTTTGGGCTTCGTCATCAACGAGAAGAAGTCCCTTTTGGTTCCTTCCCAGTGCATGACTTTTCTCGGGTTCAACATAGACTCGGTGTCCTCCACCTTGAGTCTTCCCGCCAGGAAGATGCCGAAAATAAGGCACGAGTTGCGCCAGACCCTGGCGAAACCAATGATCTCCTTGCGTCAGCTTGCGCGGTTGGTGGGCCTG
Source organism: Lissotriton vulgaris (assembly GCF_964263255.1). NCBI lineage: Eukaryota > Metazoa > Chordata > Amphibia > Caudata > Salamandridae > Lissotriton > Lissotriton vulgaris. Next base: position 56,670,519 of record NC_141691.1, on the reverse strand, counting down.
CTATCGTCCTCGATTCAGGCCATATTTCCGTGCACTCTTCACTATCGGGCCATGCAACGTCTGAAGACTTTCCATCTCAGGAAAGGCCTCACGTACTCTCAGCTGATTCCATTGTCGGAGGAGGTGAGGGACGAGATGCAGTGGTGGCTGACGCACATGGAGGCCTGGAATGGCTGTGCGATTTCAGCTCCGCCCCAGATATCGTGATAGAGTCAGATGCCAGTCATTCGGGCTGGGGAGCCAGATGTGGAGATTTCACCACTGGGGGCGCTTGGTCCACCCTCGAGCAATCATTGCATATCAACTGCTTAGAATTGCTGGCGGGATCCTTCGCGGTCCAGTGTTGGACCAAGGACAGAGTGCAGTCCTGTGTCCTCCTTCGGATGGACAACGTATCGGCGGTGCGATATATCAATCACCTGGGTGGCACCAGATCCAAGTTGTTGGCGGACCTGGCGAAGGACTTTTGGCTATTTTGCCTGGACTATCAGGTGTCCGTCACGGCGGAGTATCTGCCAGGTCGGCAGAACGAGGTGGCCGATTGGTACTCTCGACACCTCTTGGATGCCAGCGTGCGGAAACTGGACCCTCGAGTGTTCTCCCAGCTGATGGACAGGTGGGGTCCCTTCTCAGTGGACCTGTTTGCGTCACGTCTGGACCATCAGCTTCCGAGGTATTTCAGTTGGCGCCCGGACCCGTCTGCGGAGGCGACGTATGCCTTTCTCCAGGACTGGTCGGGCGAACAGGGGTATGCGTTTCCCCTGTTTTCAATGATAACGCGTGTGTCAGCGTTGTTGCGTCGCCAGTCGGCGCAAGTGGTGATGATTACACCATGGTGGAGGTCTCAAGTGTGGTTTCTGGTTCTACTAAAACTTTCCTGGGATTCTCCAATCCTACTCCCCCACTCTCCTCACATTCTTCTCAATCCAGACGGGATTCCCCACCGGCTAGTCCAGGACGGATCACTGAGGCTGATGGCCTGGAGGATCTCCGGCGTCACTAGACTCTCCCAGGCCTTTCGGGAAAGGCAGAGGACCTGCTCTCTAAGGCCTGGGCAGTCAGCACGACTAAGAGATATCGATCTGCCTGGCATAGATTGCGTCGTTGGTGTGTGCGACGGGGTTTTGATCTCGTGGGGACAGATATAGTGCATGTCCTTAACTTACTGGCCGGTTTGGCGGAAGAGGGTCTAGCCTACCGTTCCATAAATACCTTCTATTCTGCAATCTCAGCGGGACATGATCTGGTGCAGGGTTCCCCAATCCGGGAACATCCAGGGGCGTAACACAGGCCCACGCAGCCCCCGCGGTGCGGGGGGCCCGTGCTCCAGGGGCCCCTCAGTCTGAGCAGAGCCAGAAAGGTACGCCACGGCATCTTCTTTATTACTTAAGGTGCGCAGGCCGGGGCCGGCCTCTTAATAAATCATCAGTCTCCAGTTCAGGCCCGGGCCTCACCCCACCCGGGCCTCTGGAAGTGTACCACAACTGAAGAGAAGAGGCACACGAAGCAGGGGTAGGACGAATGGTGAAGGAGTGGAGACAGATGGGGGGGGGGGGGAGTGAGGCAAGAAGAGCAAGAGAAGAGGAGGTGAAACCAATGAGGAAAGGGGCTTGAGGAGAAGACAGGCCTGTGATGGAAGACAGAGGACACACACGGTGGAGGGGGGTAAGTGAAGGGGGCCCCCCTCTGTCTCCCTAAAGCAGCCTGCCCTGCAGGGGCTGTGGACTGAAGAGAAACAAAGTGTCAACATTGTTTCTCTTCAATCAGAGCCACGAGCTGACTTAACCTGGAGAATTTCGACTTTTCAGCTCCAGGCTTCGCTTGGTTGAAGGGGCCCACTCCCCCCACAGTGAAGTGAGTGCTGAAGCACAGGCCTGAGCAATGCACACCAGTTCTAACCAACTTCATCCTTTCTTTGGGCAGGAAGCAGTTTTCTGAAGATCTTGTACACAAAAAAAACTGTTACAATTTATTGCTTGTGTTTCTTGCTTGTGTACAGAGGCCTGGAAGCGAAGGCACCCTAGGATTTATAAGGAAACCAGAGTGCTGGAGTGCAGAAAGAAACAGTCGACAGAGCAGTGATCAGGAGAAGGTCAAAAGGAAGTTCAAAGGAAGAAGCAATGCTGAGAGGGAGAGACAGGTGATAGAACTCTGTGTGCACGCAAAGGGGCTTACCCCCCGCCCGCCCCGGGACCCCTTAGCCATGCACCTTGCTTGTCCTGATATGCAGCAGACACCAGCATGCTCTGTTCTTTGTGAAGAGACACTGCTCTGAAGAAATGTAAGTAACCCTTTATTGTTACATTTTAGGAAGCCACTGGTTCTACAGGAAGCCGGGCCAGGGTTTTTTAATTGCAGGAGTGGGTGAGGGACTCTTGCAGAAGGCCTGGAAGGATGGCTACAGTAATATTCAGTGTTTGACTGTGGACCAGGGGCGTAACACAGGCCACCGCAGTCCCTGCATTGCGGGGGAGGGGCGTGCTCCAGGGGCCCCCTCACCCAGCGAGAGCAAGCACTGTTGAGCAGAGCTGCTCTGCCAGTGGCTTTCCGTGTGCTCTTCATGGCAGAGTGTTGCCTGCATGGGTGAGGGGTGGCCGCCGATGGCAATTCACTTGAGGGAGGTAGGCAGAACCAGCTCACAGTTTTGGGGTGATGGTTCTGCCGAGGGCACTGTGGGGTGTTCACGGACCTTGAGGCTGGGGGTGGAGGCATACAAGAGCGGGTGGTTATGGGCAAGCTACGTGGCTTGTAGTGGGCACGGGGGCTGCTGACTCCAGGCACTAGCAGTTGCCCCCGAGGGGTACATCAGGCCCGGCTCCAGGATTCAAGATCTGGGAGGGCCAAGAGAAAGCATGGGTGGGCCGTGAAGATGAATGGAGTTGCATAGCATTTCCCAGGTATCAGTGAGTTGGGATCAGGCATGCTGAAGGGGCTTTGAATGGGGGCTGAGCTGCATACTGTACCTACTGGTGAGAGCATGTGCACTAGTTTTAGTTCTGCCTTTCTTGGGGTTTCACCTACATGCTTAATCTCTTCTGTTCTCTCTGAATCAGGCTTCTTTCTCTCTACCACATGATCCTTTCTCCCCACCTCACCCATCTCTCTTTCCACCTCAACCTCCTTCCTTTCCACTGCACCCTGCTCACCTACCCACCTCCCCCTCTTTTCTTTTCTTTTTTCCCCTTTCTTTTCATCTCACCTTCCACTTCCTCTGCCTCACCATCCTATTTCTCCACCTCTCCCTTCTCTCTCCCTGCCTTGGCTTCCTCTGTTTGTCCCACCCCCATCTTTTTCTCATCTCACTCGCCACTCTTTCTGCTTCACTCTCCCCTCCCCACCTCTCCGTGGGCTGACTGCGCCTCCACCTCCACTCCATTCTTCTCTCTAGCTCACTCAACTCTCTCTTCTTCACCCTCCTCTCTGTCTCTGCCTCACCAGTCACCCTCCCTCTCTCTTTCTCACTATCCTCCCTCTGCCTAACCCTCCTCCCTCTCATCATCACCATTCTACCTATAACCCCCCCTTCTCTCTGCTTCACCTATTTTTCTTTCTATCTATCTCAACCTTGACTCCCTCCACCTCACCCTGATTTGTCAGTCTTGCCTTTCCTCCTGCTGCATGAGGGATAGTGGCTGTACTTATGTGGGTGCATGGATGTGTGCAATCCTGCTGCCCTGCACCTGTTCCAGTTCTTCCCTGCTGGCCTTTACCATTTGGATTGACAGCAGCAACAATGCCTGAATTATTTACATAGTGTGCGTCTGAGCATGCAGAACATCTACAAACACTACATGTTTTAAAGAAGAAGTAATACCCTATGCAACTAAGTTTTGGATAGTGCCTACTGTGGTACATGTACTCCAAATAAGAGAAGTAACAACTGGATGATCAATCAAAGTTGCCAACCTAAGCTGATCAACCAAACTTCAAACAGAGGTCTGTTTCAACCCCTAGCTTCCCACTGTGCAAAGATTACAACTTCTGTAGGAAAAGTGGTCCTTCAATTTGGTGGCTAGTTTCTCAAACAATATTTGACTGTCAGCTCTTTGAGCAAAATGCATTCTAGGTGAAACCTAAGAAAACATACATCTTATGTAAATGCTTCATAACTGAACTGTCTCTTCTAAATTGTGAGTAGCTTTTAACCTCCTCTTTCCTGTTTTCCTACGTTCTCCTACTAGCATATCCTATTCCCATCACTGTCCTCTTCCTTGTGTTCTACCACTCACCTCTTAACACTCCATTTCCCCAAATTATCATTTGCTCATCACCCTTCTCTCTGATCACCTTCCTTTCTCATCATTTTTATCTTTCACCAGACTCATCTTCCACCTTCACCATTTCATACTCCTCTCCTACTACTCCCATCCTATCACCCTCTCCCAGTACATGTCTACCAATCATCAGTCTACTTGCATCACCCAATTTGCTCATCATTCTCCTGCTCCTATATCCTGCTTTCCCAGAGTCCGCTTTCATCTTCCTTCATCCAACTCAAACACCATCTTCATCACCTTCTCTAGTTTAACACTCATCACCCTCATACTCTTCTCTAATCAACATCTTGTTCTCTTGCCTTCTCACTCGGTTACTCTTATTTCACCTACGTCTTTCTTTATCATTCTTTGTTTTATCCTTTTTTCTTACCTTCATCTTTTTTATCCTCACATTCTCCTCTAATCATCCTCCTCCATTTCTCATCCCTGCACCTTATCCCCATTTCCTCATCAAAATTCTATAATTGTTTATTATCTTCCCTGCCCTAAAGAGCCATAGGTATGAAAACTGTTAACCTGGGTTTTTCAGGACTTCTGTTGAAAAGACACCATCCCAGCTGCTAGTTAATCGACAACATTAGTGCGTTATGTGTTCTAGCTTTTGATATGCCCCAAAAGACCAGATTTCTTTGAAGCTTAAATATCTGTGTTTACCCAGATCAGAGACACAGAGAAGCTCGGAATATTTATACTGATGTAAGGACATACAAGTTGTCCCACTCTTGTGTAAGTAATGAAAGGCTGACAAGATTTTAACTTACTAAGTCACAGATTATAGGAACATCTTTGGAGCAAGTGCATTAGCCCACAGGAGTATCTTATCTCTTAATGATCTAAGAGGCTACAGCAGTGCTATATTCCATTTGTATTTATTCATAGGACAAAAAAAGAGAATAAAACGAATACTCAGTCACTGTTGCTCGCCGCAATGTGTGGTGTTTGTGCCATAATTGAGGTGTAATTATATTAAACTCAGCCATCAGCGAGTCCCGCTGGAAATTAAAAGTAGGCAGTGCAGCCACAGGACAGTCGCCAGTGTTTTTTTCCGTTTATTAGGAACTTGCACTGCCCCAGTCGATGCTGTATCTGTGTTGTATTAGTTAAACTTGTCAAAAGTCTTCACTTCAGAAAAGTCAAAGGATGTGGTATTTGCAGTATATAGTGCTGCACTTTAAGAATAGCACAAAAGCACACTAACATATAAATACTAATTCCACATTTTCAATTACTTACCATGGGATGGCAAAACACTATCAGATTATCTTAAATACTGTGTGATGAGAGCTTTTGTGTCTCTTTTGATCTGGTAGGGGTGTCACAGGCTTTCCTCCTTTTTTACATGTGCTCATTGATAACAGCCATCCTCACTGACTTCACGCCTGTCTCCAGGCACTTCAAGCAGCCCATGGCATTGGTGCATATCATTTTTATTAAACAATTAGGATGAGAAAGCGAGGCCGCTGGCCCAAATATATCATAACAAAAAAAACATGTTTTTCTGCTTGCAAATCGGCTTTGGAAGGGCCATGGGGCTTGGGTGGGCCTGGCCCACCTGGCCCTCCCGCTAGAACCGGGACTGGGTACATTCGAGGTCAGGGGCGTGCTTGAGGAATAACAGGCGGTTTGAGGGTTCCTAAAGGGTTCTCTGGGAGGGTTCACAAGGAGCACTAGAGTGCTGGCACGGCAAGCAAGTGTGTTTACGAGGTAGGGTCAGGTACCCGGGGACTGAGCGAGGCTGATTGTAAACGTGGGGCATTGACTGCGGGCACTGGGGGCTGTTCACCTGGACAATGGCGGCTCACAGGAGCGCTGGAGAGAGGCTGTGGAGTGGCCTTTAAGGGCAGAGAATCACAGGCCGAGTCTGGGTGGCATGGGGCCCCCACTCACTGATGAGTCGGGGACAGTCTAGCAAAGACCCGTGGTCCCTTTAGGGTATCAAGACTCTAGAGAGAAGCTTAAGGAAGGGTCTGCTTACTGTGGCACCCCTTACAAGCCTGGGGAGAGGAGGGTCTGCGACTGGCACCTCTTTGCCTCCCAGCCACCAGTGCCGCATGCCTACTTCTGAAATCAGACCCCCAGCTGGCCCTAGTGTACTGTCACCTCCCACTGCCTACTATGTCATGTGCCACTGCCTACTACATCATGTGCATTCTAACCTTCAAATCCAGTCCACCCATTCCACTCACCAAAATATCCATCCATCCAACCAACCATCCACCCAACCAATCATCCACCATCCTCAGCCACACACCCATCATTCCATCCACCCGTCCATCCATCCATCCATTCAACTATCCATTCATCCATCCATCCAGCAGCGGCCCATGCAGTTAAGCGTCGAAGGGGGCATCTATAGATGATAGAATAGAGTAAATTAAATAAATCCTATTCCAACGTCCGTCAACATCACCTGCCGAGCTTAACTGCATCACCCACTGCTGCATCCATTCGCCCGTCCATCCATCCATTCAGCCATCCATTCCCAGCCATACACCCATCCTTTCATCCATCCAGTCATACCTCTGTCCATCTGTCCATCCATCCATCCCCAGCCACATATCCATCCGTCCATCCCTAGCTACACACATCTGTTCATCCATCCATCTATCCATCTGTCTGTCTGCCCATCCCCCCAGCCACACACCCATCCGTCCATCCATCCATCCATCCACCCACCCACCCATCCATCCGCCCATGCAACCATCCTCAGTCACACACCTATCCTTTCATCCATACATCCTTCCGTCCATCCATCCCCAGCCACACACCCATCCGTCCATCCATCCATCCATCCACCCATCCATCCGTCCGCCCATGCAACCATCCCCAGTCACACACCTATCCTTTCCTCCATACATCCTTCCGTCCATCCATCGATCCCCAGCCACACACCCATCCTTTCATATATCCATCCATCCGTACCTCAGTCCACCCGTCCATCCATCCCCAGCCACATATCCATCCGTCCATTCCTAGCCACACACACATTCGTTCATTAATCCATCTATCCGTCCGCCCAGCCACCACATACCCGTCTGTCACCCACCTATCCACCCATCCCTCCACCTATCCATCCATCCCTCCACCTATCCATCTACATCCATCCATCAATCCGTACCTCCGTCTGCTCATCCATCCATGGGTCCATCCATCTATCCCCAGCCACACATCCATACATCCATCCACCCACATCCATCCATCCATTCATCCATACCACCGTCCACCCACCCACCTGTCAGTCCATCCAAAGTGGAGCAAAGTGGTAGGTGGTGGCCGGGCCATGGGGGGGGGGCTCCATGTATTTTGCAGGGAGGCCCCCTCAAGTTTCGTTACGCCACTGGGAACATCCGTTGGTGTGCAGGCTTTTGAGAGGGATCCGCCTTTCGCTGCCACCGGAACCGCGTTACTCTGTCCTGTGGGACGTTAATAGAGTGTTGAACTTATTTCTTTCTTGGTAAGCAAACAGGTTTCTTTCCTGTAAAGAGCTCACAGCTAAATTAGCGATGTTGCTGTGCCTGGTGTCCTGCAGGCGACTCTCAAACGGTCGACCTCTTGACATCACAGCCAGAGTTTTTTCCCCTGAAGGGGTCACTTTTAGCGTGAGCAGGCGCACTAAAACCTTAACCCGGGTTATTTCATACCCAGCTTTTCCAGACTCCCCTAAACTGTGTGTTGTGCAGTGCCTCCGTGCTTACGAAGAACGGGCGAACGTCAGCTTCTCATTGCCCTACGGAAACCGTACAAGGCTGTTTCTTCCCCAACAATCGCCAGATGGGTGCGTTGGGTGATGCAGGTGGCGGGGATTGACACCAAGCAGTTTGGTGCGCATTCAGCGAGAGGAGCTATGGCCTCCAAAGCTTTTGCACTTGGTGCTCGGCTAGAAGATCTGATGAGAGCAGCTGATTGGTCCTCAGATTCCATGTTTAAGACGTTTTACTTTAAGCCAGTGTTAGAGGTGGCTCGGCTGGTTGTCGATAAGCTTTGAACTGGCATAATCCGAAGCCTCCGGTCCTGACATAGAATGAGAATTTGCCTAGCCTTAGTGCTGGTAAATTCCAATTCTAGTAAGGACTCGGAGGCGAGGATTATCCCCCCCAATGGCTTCCAAGAAGCGGACCCTCCCCGTATGTACTGTAAGTAATGCGTTTACGAAATTTGCATTCATGGATACTGTTGCTTTGTACTGTTATGTTTTAAGGTGCTTTGCTATGCGACAGGAAAGAGCAGTTTTGACTGTGTGGTTTTTTGCAGGGAATGAGGGGGTTCCAAACAGGACGTGTGAGATTGCCGGAACATGGGCTTCGCGCGAAGAAAGAGGAAGAGGAAGCAGTAGTGGAGCATGATGGGAGCTGTCAGAGTTGTGGAGACCGACAAAGGACTTACGTTTGTTTTTCCTATTTCCCAAGTGTTCATGAGAAAAGTAGTTTATTTGTCTTTCTTGCTGCTGTGAAAATAATAAAGTGTGAAGGAAGAAGGCATAATCCTCGCCTCCGAGTCCTTAATAGAATTGGTACTTGCCAGCACTAAGGCTAGGCAAATTCTCATTAAGGCTTGTAAAAACCAGGAAATGACGAGCGCCTAGCAAACTCCTCATAAAAAGAAGAGTTTCTTATCGAGATGGTTCTCAGGTCATTCAAACAGAATTTAGGATGCTCTCCCAAGCAACATCAAAATCGCTTCTTCTCTCCAGAGTTTTAATAAACTATAAAAAAACGTATTCAACAAAGACTTGAAAGCTTGAACTTCAATTTGAATAGCCCCCCAATTTAAAATCCTGAAAAATCCCTAAAATAACGTCCCCCCCATTTTTCTGGAAACATTTGTATTTTTGTTCTATTGTGCTTTTTCATTTGTTATAATGCTGTTTCAAATGCTTCTAAAAGTACCAACCCATTGCCTAGATCATGTCTATGACTAAGTAAACTATATATAATCGTGTGCCAGTGTTCCTTTTTCCAACGTCACCATTTTAATTTCTCTCTTGGTATCCCTCTATGATCCCCTCTACGCATTCCTGGACAAAAAAGAAATCTGTATAAAAAAGGCTGTCTAAACCGACAAGTACTCCAGCAGTAAAGCAGAAAGGAAGAAGAGATGTGTAAGAATCCATGTATGAGTATTTCATAGTACATGTAGCTTTAAAACAAGCATTGGCATAGCCAATAGGTCTCACCTTTGGGACCTTATAAGAGTTTAGCCATGCAACACTTGTTGTTGCACCAAGGATATTGTGCTGGATAACTAAACATTTATAAGGTCCCAAAGGCGAGACCTATTGGGTATGCCAATGCTTGTCTAAATATGGGTACAATAGTAGATATGCCCCAAGAAGATCGGACCGTATCTATTACGGCTGTATTAAACACCAAAGGATATGCCCCCACAGGCCAGGGGCAGATTTAAAAAAGTCTACTGGGTCACTACCCGTCTACTTGATTCTTTCTCCGTTTACCCTGGTGGGTTAATACTATTTACTATTTGAAATCAGGCCTGCCTCTGACCCCAAAAGAAGGATAATGTAAGTAGATTGTGGTCGCTAAAAATTGAGGGTACAATACTGGGGTTACTACACATATGGTTAGCAGAGACAGACACCAATACGTGATCTATATTGGAAAATGTATTTCTCCCAGTAAATGTTGGGGCTAACTCTCCATTGATATCACAGCCATGCCAAAGGAATTGACAGTCATATTTAGAGATAGAGCACAGAGCTTCACCATTGTGGCAGGAGTGATCGTTGCCCACCCCATCCCGATAAATATGATTGCATGCCTGGGTGGCAGACGATACACATGCCTGAATATTAAAATCACCTACCCCTTCCAATTACAAAATCCATGTGAATAGAACCTCAGAAGGCTTTGAGGCCATGGTCAAGAGCTGTAGACACACTGCCATAAGTTGAATCAAAGATATTATTATAAAAATTCACAATTACAAGATCTCTCCTGCCCTTTTTATTCAGTCACAATCATTGAGAATGGGGAGCCACTGATGAGATCTTCATAGCTTTTACAGGAATTTTATTACTGAAAAGAATCTGGAGTCCCCCTTTTGCCTGCCCTGCTTGAGGCGCTTAATTCCAAAAAGTGGGAGGAAACCCTTCTAAGTGTTCTGGGCTTGTACACCAGGTTTCTTGCATACATATATCATATCCAGATATAGTGCTAATCCAATCATCATTTCCTATCTTGTTCGTTAGCCCATTCACATTCCATGTTGCAAACGTAAACCTTCCCTCAGAGTAGTGACTTACAGGATCCACATTTGAAGCACAGGTAGATGTGTTAGAGGAGCTAGGATGTTCGTTGAAGCTTGCCTTTACGGCCTTAGCTACCGCCAACCTACAATCTGATGCCGTCCCAGAAATAAATACATTATCTTTTGGGGGCAGATGATTTGCCTGGACGGTAATAAAATCCCTTCTTCAAAAATTCCCGGAGCCCCCAACATGGTATCTGCCACGACTAAGTCATTCATTATCATCTACGGTGCTCTACACCGGGTATCTATTGGGCAGTTCGAAATCAGAGCAATATGGCAGGTGCGGTCTCTGCACCCCCCTTAGTGACCTCCAAATTACAACACTAAAACTCAAGGGGTGTCGCTCCCCTAAGCGAGCCGTGTTTTGTCCGTAGACCTGGAGGTTGGTGGTATGCAAACAGAACGCATGAAAGGGTGGTTGTAGTGCAGGAAAATGTTGTAGCGATGATGGTACAACATTTGCCTGGTCTAGTCCAGTGGCACTAAACCCCTGATCCGAGGACCCTGGGGTCTGTGAGCCCTACTCAGAGGGTCTGAGACTTATCAAATTATATAATTATACAAGCATTTGCAATGCATAAGGTCTCGCATTAGGAAAGTTTGAGCTATTGGTATTGTAAATGACACATTTTTTATTTATGTGTTGGTTTTGAAAATAGCAAAAATAATAGCTTTGCCATTTACAGTGCCAATGGTTATAACTTGTGACACCTATAGCATTTGTAATGCAATATGTGTTGTATTCACGTGACTTAGATGTATTGATATTACAAATAACAATGGCTTTTAATTTTTTTAATAATTAATACTTAAATAAAAGTTATTGTAATTTATAATGGCAATAACTTAAACTTTTGTAAATAACTTTTGTGAAGAATATGTTCAGTGTATTTTATTGTGATGAAAATCCAAGAACAGAAGTGAAATACTAACCTCTTTTTGTGGCATTTGTAATAAAGCTTGAAACATTGAGAGCCCATATTTGACCCAGTTGTTGTTGAATGGTTGCACAGATTGATGCTGTGGTGGCGCTGAGTGATGTTGTGGTGGCGACTGGTGATGCTGTGGCATTCAATGATCCTGTGGTAGCGCATAGTGATGTTGTTGTGCCCCTTAGTGATGCTGTGGTGGTGCTGAGTAATGCTGTGGTGATGCGATAGATAGAGTGAGGGCGATAGATAGATAGAGTGAGGGCGATAGATAGATAGATAGATAGAGTGAGGGCGATAGATAGATAGAGTGAGGGCGATAGATAGATAGAGGGAGGGCGATAGATAGAGGGAGGGCGATAGATAGCTAGACAGATAGATAGAGTGATGGCGATCAGTATCTAGATAAATAGATAGATAGAATGATAGATAGATAGAAAGATAGAGTGAGGGCGCTAGATAATGAGGGCAATAGATAGATAGATAGATAGAGTGAGGGTGATAGATAGTGAGGGCAATAGATAGATAGATAGAGTGAGGGCGATATCAAGATAGAGTGAGGGTGATAGATAGATAGAGTGAGGGCGATAGATAGATAGATAGATAGATAGATAGACAGATAGAGTGAGGGCGATAGATAGAGTGAGGGCGATAGATAGAGTGAGGGCGATAGATAGAGTGAGGGCGATGGATAGATAGATAGATAGATAGATAGATAGATAGATAGATAGATAGATAGATAGATAGATAGAGTGAGGGCGATAGATAGATAGTGAGGGCAATAGATAGATAGACAGAGTGAGGGCAATAGCAAGATAGAGTGAGGGCGATAGATAGAGTGAGGGCGATAGATAGAGTGAGGGCGATAGATGGATAGATAGATAGATAGATAGATAGATAGATAGATAGATAGATAGATAGATAGATAGATAGATAGATAGATAGATAGATAGACAGATAGAGTGAGGGCGATTAGATAGATAGAGTGAGGGCGATAGATAGATAGAGTGAGGGCGATAGATAGATAGAGTGAGGGCGATAGATAGATAGACAGAGTGAGGGCGATAGATAGATAGACAGATAGAGTGAGGGCGATAGATCGATAGACAGATAGAGTGAGGGCGATAGATAGATAGACAGATAGAGTGAGGGCGATAGATCGATAGACAGATAGAGTGAAGGCGATAGATAGATAGATAGATAGATAGCTAGATAGATAGATAGATAGATAGATAGATAGATAGATAGATAGAGTGAGGGCGATAGATAGATAGTGAGGGCAATAGATAGATAGACAGAGTGAGGGCAATAGCAAGATAGAGTGAGGGCAATAGATAGAGTGAGGGCGATAGATAGAGTGAGGGCGATAGATAGATAGATAGATAGATAGATAGTTGTGTGTGCGGTTGTGTGTGTGGTTGTGGTTGTGTGTGCGTGGTTGTGTGTGTTATGCTTTGTTTAGCTATGCTATATTTTGTTATGCTATGCTATGTTTTGTTGTGTTTGGTATGCTATGCTATGTTTTGCTAGGCTATGATATGTTTTGTTTTGTTATGCTATGTTTTGTTGTGTTTTGTTAAGCTATGCTATGTTTTGTTGTGTTTTGCTATGTTTTGTTATGCTATGTGTTCTTGTGTTTTGTTATGCTATGCTATGTTTTGTTATGTTATGCTATGTTTTGTTATGCTATGCAATGTTTTGTATTGCTATTCTATGCTTTGTTTTGCTATTCTATGCTTTGTTTTGTTATGCTATGCTATTTTTTTGCTATCCTATGCTTTGTTTTGTTATGCTATGCAATGCTTTGTTGTGTTTTGCTATGATTTGTTATGCTATGATATGTTTTGTTGTGTTTTGCTATGTTTTGTTATGCTATGTGTTGTGTTTTGTTTTGCTATGCTTTGTTTTGTTATGCTATGCAATGTTTTGTTATGCTTTGTTTTAATATGCTATGCTATGTTTTGCTATCATATGCTTTGTTTTGTTATGCTATGCTATGTTTTGTTGTGTTTTGCTATGCTATGCTTTGTTATGCTATGCAACGTTTTGTTGCGTTTTGCTATGCTATGCTTTGTTTTGCTATGCTATGTTTTGTTATGCTATGTTTTGAAATGCTATGCTATGCTTTGTTATGCTATGCTATGTTTTGCTATGCTATGCTTTGTTATGCTATGCTATGTTTTGCTATGCTATGCTTTGTTATGCTATGCTATGTTTTGTTATGCTATGCTATATGTTGTGTTTTATTATGCTATGCTTTGTTTTGCTATGCTATGTTTTGTTATGCTATGCTATGCTATGTTTTGTTGTGTTTGATATGCTATGTTTTGCTATGCTATTATATGTTTTGTTTTGCTGTGCTATGTTTTGTTGTGTTTTGTTAAGCTATGCTATGTTTTGTGGTGTTTTGCTTTTTGTTATGCTATGTGTTGTGTTTTGTTATGCTATGTTTTGTCATGTTATGCAATGTTTTGTTATGCTATGTTTGTTTTGCTATCCTATGCTTTGTTTTGTTATGCTGTGCTCCGTTTAGTTTTGCTATCCTATGCTTTGTTTTGTTATGCTATGCTATGGTTTGTTGTGTTTTGATATGCTATGCTTTGTTATGCTATTTTGTGTTATGCTATGCTATGTTTTGTGTTATTATGCTATGCTCTGTTTTGCTATGCTATGTTTTGCTATGCTATGTTTTGTTATACTATGCTTTGTTATGCTATGCTTTGTTATGCTATGCTTTTTTATGCTATGCTTTGTTATGCTATGTTTTGTTATGCTATGCCAAACGTTGTTTTGTTATGCTATGCTATGTTGTATTTTGTTATGCTATGCTAGGTTTTGCTATGCTTTGCAATGCTATGTTTTGTTATGTATGCTATGTTTTTTTGTGTGTTGTTATGCTATGCTATGTTTTGTTGTGTTTTGTTGTTTTGTTATGCTATGCTTTGTTTTGTTATGCTATGCTTTGTTATGTTATGCTATGTTTTGTTCTGCTATGTGTTGTTGTGTTTTGTTATGCTATGTTTTGTTATGTTATGCTATGTTTTGTTATGCTATGCTATGTTTTGTTTTGCTATCCTATGCTTTGTTTTGTCATGTTATGCTATGCTATGTTTTGTTTTGCTATCCTATGCTTTGTTTTGTTATGCTATGCTATGCTGTGTTGTGTTTCGTTATGCTATGCTATGTTTTGTTATGCTATGCGGGTGAGGGTATGTGAGGGTATGTGAGGGTGTGTGAGGGTGTGTGAGGGTGTGTGAGGGTGTGTGAGGGTGAGTGAGGGTGAGGGGGGTGAGGGTGTGTGAGGGTGAGGGTTTTTGAGGGTGATGGTGTGTGAGGGTGAGAGGGTGAGGGGGTGTGAGGATGAGGGGGTGTGAGGGGGTGTGAGGGTGAGGGTGTGAGAGTGAGTGAGGGTGTGTGAGGGTGAGAGGGGGTGAGGGGATGTGAGGGTAAGGGGGTGAGGGTGTGTGAGAGTAAGGGGGGTGAGGGTGAGGGGGTGTGAGGGTGAGTGAGGGTGAGGGGGTGTGAGGGTGAGTGAGGGGGTGTGAGGATGAGTGAGGGCGTGTGAGGGTATGTGAGGGGTGTGAGAGAGTGTGTGTGAGGGTGAGGGGGTGTGAGGGTGAGAGGGTGTGTGAGAGTGAGGGGGTGTGAGGGTGAGGAGGTGTGTGAGGGGTCAGGGGGTGTGAGGGGGTGAGGGAGAGTGAGGGGGGTGAGGGCGTGAGGGTGAGTGTCTCCAATGAATGTCGCTGCTTCACCTTCTTTAAAAATGTTCAGTGCTGCAAGTAGAGCATGTCGCCCTAATTATCACAGCATGAGTCCCCAAAGTGATAATTATCACAGCATGCAGAGAGGCGCCCCACCCTGCTGGAGCACTCAACTGCACATTAATTATAGTTGAGTGCTCCAGCAGCCTGGGACGCCTGTTGACATGCTGTGATAAGTGGGGTCTCATGCTGTGATAATTGTTACTTGCAGCACAATACTGATTCCCGCCCCTCCAGGACTCCCTGACCTGCCTCATGGTTGCCAAGGCAATATTTCTGAAAATGTTGCCGTGCTACCATAAGGCAGGTCATGGAGTCCTCAAAAGGAGGGATCCAGAGCAGACAAATCTGCTAAACAGGAGCTTTTTCCAATGGCAGGCCTCCGTTTCAAGAGGCCTGCCAATGGGAAAAAGGGGCGTGGCTTCATGCCATACTGAAATCCCCTGCTCACAATATCTCTTTGCCTGCAGCAGGGCCATGCCCTGCAATGCAGGCTTCGACCTAAAAAAGGACGACTGCTCCTCTTTTATGCATATTAGTGGTTTACAGGAAAAAGTGTACTAACCATTTTGAAAGAGTGGTCACTTGTTCCAACAAAAGTAGAAGAAACAGCTTTCACAATGTGGTCCCTTTTCAAACTCAAGGACCAAAAGTCATGGTCAACTAAATGGGGTTTATCTCGCCACACTATCACAGGGAAGCATGAAAGCCATAATCATCATGGTACATCTGATGACTACTGAGTGAAAACAGTGATAAGCTTGTTGAATCAAAGGCGAGGACAAAAGTATTAAACAATCATTAAAATGACAGGCAAAATAAGAACAGACAGGACTGGAACTGGATATGTCACCGGGACTGAAATAAAGGAAGGGTCAGGTACCACAAGACTCCAACTCTATTCAGCCCCCACTCTCCAGAACTTCACCCACCCATCTGGGTATTATTCACACTTGTACCCACTTGGTAATTCAGTTGGGGACTTCTGTTTCAAATACAAGAGATCTACAAGAAAAAAGGCAGCACAAGACTTACAAAAGCGATGGTGATTTGAGAAATATAGTGTCTCAAAGAAGTATAAGTAATTGTTGTAAACCCAACTTCTTTGTAAGATCCTTCTCAGGCCTGTTAGGGACACAGACTTGGTTTCTATGTTATTTCTCATACCTGTCAACAGCACATACTTTCATGCCCTACGTCATCAATAACTGGCATACATAGTTATGTGTTTTCATAGATACATATTTATGGGATTGGCATATAAATTTCCACAGGATCCGAGTCCAGGCTATAAGCATTCAATTGTACAACTGCAATACATCCGGTTGTGCAACATCACAAGGACAAACTCTGCAAATCTGGAACACTGAACAGGGAATACACATTTCAGTTGTAACACATATAACATATCATTAAATATATCAGCATACCAAGCATTTAGTGCCCACCCAACTTATATTGAGCTTCTCATGTCCTGCATCAGTTCTACCCAATTTCCAAAGTGAAGCACTGCAGTAAGAAAACGTGCAGGGTTTGAATGCTTGTTGAATAAAGATGTCTGATATTTGTAAAAAGGGGACCCCTATATAGTATCGTAGCACTTGCATACATAGGGAAAAAGTAAGGTTGGGAAAGGTCTATAGCCAAGTGACAAATTGGATGGAACAAATTATTTTACTATTTTCTAAAGTGATACACAAGGTATTGTATATCAAATATATATATGATATATAAAGTCCAACTGTATGTAAAACCATAAAGCATTAGATATTTCTGATATGGCTTTATTATTTGTTCTATATATAAATATAGACTTTGGTAGCTTTTTTTCTTTGTTTTCTTATTTTGTTTTTTTAAGATAATTGTTTTTTTTGTTATAGATATTTAGTTAAAATTGAATAACAAACAATACATAATTACATAAGAAAAAATACATAATCAATAGACATGAAACTTGTGTAGAATGTTGAAGGCAAAGCGGTAGACACCACTACGCGTGTTTCGGCTCTTGAGCCTTCTTCAGGTGACCGTCTATTGTTTAAGCTTCAGATAGTTAATGATTCTGGTTTGAATGTGGCGGGTTTAATAGGTCAGTCGAAAATCAGTTTCTTCAAATCTTAAAGTTGTTGCAATTGAGTCTTATAGGTTATCTTGCGATACTAAGGTTCCAGAGAGGTAACCGGGGCGATTCTAATTGGAATTGAAATTTCTAATGGTATCTCCACCGTATTGCTTCACTTCAAATGGGAGACAAAGATAATGGTGGAGATGGTTAACTATCTCCACCTGTAGATTTTTGTGTCCGATAGTGGAGGATGATAACAAATGTTAGACGCGAAAATTGCTAGATCTAAAGATAAGCTGAGAATGGTATCCCAGGAGCTAGAGTCTGCAAGGTTGAGACCACGAACATATCTTTTTTATCCGTGGTGTTTGAAGAATAATGTTTAGAGCCCCTGGTAGCATGAAAATAAGGTTCGGATCGACCGCCAACAAACAAACAAAGACGCTGGATGTAAGCTGAATGAAGATGTCTGACCAAACTATTGTGCCTCTAGCAGGAGTTACCACATCTTGCAGGGTTTCATGCAGATGCTGCTGTTCTTGTGCAAGATTCATAAGGAGGTTAACACAGACATGTTCTATCAAGTAGCGAAACAGCATGGTATAACTGTGTTTTTACTGGCATGACCTGCCACAATTAAATATCTCTGCCTCCAAATGTAAATCTGCCACATTATAGATCACACACCACTGGTGGTTCGCGACCAACACCAACAAGGGCGTCTGATTTATGTCTGTATCCAAGATGCCCTTATAAAGCACAAACCTAGCCTGTCGAAGGGCGGCACAGAGCTAGAGGCAAAGAGTACATCAGAGGGCATTTTCTAGGTGAGGAGGATGGGGGCAGGAGAGTACTAGAGTGGAAGGGGGATTTCTATAGCATCAAGATGTAGTTGTCGTGGAAGAGGAGTGTTTTCAGCTCTTTCCTGAATTAAAGGTAAGTTGTGGTGCTCCTGGTAGATACAGGATGCTGTTACAGATCCAGGGTGTGTAATTGGAGAAGGCGTGGTTCCTATTTCTTTTTTTTACTTGTTTCCATTTCTTTAACTCCTGCATGTGTATCAAGAGCTACAGGACATGGAAAACTTGACAGCTAGATTGACAGTGGAATTCAATTAGGGTGGAGTAATATTGTTGAACCTCTTCAGGCCTTTCATTATACGTGCTGTGTTGTGTAAGATGCTTTTTAATGGGGTCAGTGTGACATCCTGAAACAATGCAGCACGGCATTTCCACCATCCAGATGTGAGAGTACGAGGTCTTCGTAAGCAGTTCTGAAGCTGCTTCTGGGAGAAACTGAGTTATTTTTTATAAGACGAGTTCGGAGTTCGTACCATGTTCTTTTGGTCTTCTTAGCAATGTCTTAGTTGAAGGTGAAATTGGTGTTCGATGTTGGGTAATAGCGGAGGCTTGGAGCCAGCCAGGGTCATGTCATTGAGCCAGGATTGGTCTAATTCTTGTTTGTTGTTGATGGAAAACAAGACATATTTGCTCTTGTTGGGGGTGAGTTTCAAATAGTTAGTGAACATAAATGGGGTGTAGGAGGCGCGTCAAGCAATGGATGTTGGGAATAGAGGAAACTTTCATGTAAGCTGTGTGTCACCAGAGTATTGTTTAATTTTGATGCTCTTGTCCAAACAGAGAATCCCAAGGGGCTTAACCACATAAGCGCGGCGCAGATTCCTGCGCTGTGCTGAACGTTCTAATGAGCCAACGGGCTCATGAAGGAACGGTTCCGTCATGAGCACAGGCCAACCGACGCTCATGACGGAACCGTTCCGTCAATAGCATCGAAGGGGTTAATGTAGAGGCTGAAGTTGATGTTGTTATATTCCTTTCATGCAAATATTTTTTTAAGGTAGAATATTATGTATGTAATGAGCGCAGTCTATCTGCCCATGCTTCAGCTTTGTTTGAAAAGTGGCACCATTATTGCTAAAAAAAGTACATACCTACTTCTCCAGCGCTTGCGTAATCAGTAAAGAAAATAAAGTTTTAATTTTACATCTGAATCAAGATGTTTGAACATGTGATAGATTGTCCTCTTAAAGACCAATGCCACAGAGGCCAAACCAAATGGCATCTTTATATATAGGTACAGGCTGCCGGGTCAGAATAGCTGTAGTGGGATGAGACTCTAGAGACAAACCAAGTTGGTTGTAAACTGGAAAAAGTGTTGCTTTCTCTGGTGTAATTACTAGCTCAATTTTATTAAGGAGAAGGTGACAGTTCACATGAATGTTAGAGATTAGTGACCTCTGGTCAACACATAATCTCTGATTATATTGTTCGGCTTTAACTCTTTAAGGATGTCTTCTTTGATCACATGTCTCACATTCAGAGAAAGGAACACTCCTTAGTTTCTGTTTAAATAATACTGTGGACAAATTCCTTTAAACTATCCAACTTATCAGAGAACATCTCAGCAAAAACAAATTCCATCCATACTCCCTATTAACCTCCTTCAGCTAGCCCTTGTTCGTTACTACGTAGATTAAGAAACATACCCAACTTCCATTGATCATTCCAACCTAGTAAACTGACCCCTGCAAAGGTCACATACATTTCGATATCTGCATTATGATCCTTGAAAGACAAATGTAATCTGCAACATCCCATGATATCAGTACCAATTCAATCAAATGCTTATGCAATAATATCTAAAATATCTGAATTGTCCACAAAACTTTCCTTGGTTAGTATAGTCCTGGAAGGCCCTGAATCTGCCAGGGAAAAAGATTTACCCAGGTCCATGACTTGACAATTTGGTGGTTCCTTAATGAAACAGTCCACCTCTTCTGTACAGCCTTATGGAGCAAGAATCAAGCCTAACCCTTTAAATGTTTTAACCACAATACCTCCTGAGACTAGGGACTTGGCCTCTTATGTTTGCCTCGTAACTCTCTGCATCTTAATCTAAATTTCAGATATGCCATCTCACACTAGAGAATGGCTATCCCAATAACATCCTACCTTGTAAATGAGCTAAAAAGTGCTGGTCCAAATTCTTTTGAACCCACCTATCCACTGTAGGAAGCTGTCTCACTATATAGCGTACTAAAAAGAAGTACACTGTGCAGAGATTCCAGTGAGCCCAAAAATTGGTTGACAGAGGCAAAAGTAAATAATACTGATCCTCTATTTGTGGTAGTGTGGATGAGCAGTTAAACTTGTCAGAGGGTAGTGCTAAGCATTTGTTTTACTCACAGAGGCAAATAAATGAGATGCACACTCAAAGACTAAATCCGAGCCCAATTTAGAAAAATTAAAATTATTTTTAAATATGAGACAACAGGCAGTTAACCAGACTTAGGTGCCGCACAAACAACCGATATCTCCCAACAATAAAATTATTGGATCAAGCAATTTAAATGTGTGCATCGCTGTAAGCACCCCCTGCCCAACGAGTGCCAACCTAACTTATGTGAAAACAGGTAAATAAAACAAATAGAGGTGCACCACTTCTACAATCCTAGTTCTAACTCCAAATGTATCCACAATATTCCGGGGAAGTTTAAATTTTACTCTTTACTGTTGCATCGTCAATATGTATCAAAAAAGTCAGTCAACACGTTTCGTCCACATACATGTGGACTTCTTCAGAGCACCACAAAAATAGGAGATATTGTCCTTATTTGAGAAAGAGTTTGTTGGTCTGTTCATACGAAGTTGTTGAGAGTATAGTATGAATCATTAAAAAAAGGTCCATTCAATGAGCCAAAGGCTTGAGGAGACAATCGTGAAAGTTCTAAAATTCACTGTTTGGTAAAATTTGTCTTGTATACACTATGTATCATTGAGCAACATATTTATGCTTATTCCTTGTCGATAATTAGAAGAGGGGAAATTATCCGCTGCGCATCCAAAACCTTGAGGCTGCTTGCGCCCTCCATCAATTTCCTTCCCTTCGGTAATTAAAATACGTAAATATGTTGCTCACGATACATTGTCTTTACAAACAAATTTTACCAAACAGTGGGTTTTGGAACTTTCACGAGGTTAGGTCCAGTTCCCCTCCTCAACCTATGCAAATAATGGATATAAGAGGTCCTTTAACTAAGGAAAAGAAGGATAAAAGGTGGTCCTTAAATCTTTGCTTTTACTGTAGCAAGGGAGGCCATTACGCTTGTTTATGTCCCACTAAACCCTAATCTCTCCTTGCTAAGAAGACTGTGACTTTTATAGAGCATAGTGGGCTGCCTATTTGAATTGAACAAGATCACTATGAAGGTAGAGGGCTTTATGAATTAGCGGGTTTTGTCTTGCGGGCCCCGTGTCATTTCACTATTACAGTAACCATGGAGATCACAAACACTAATTGAACTTTTCTTCCCACTTTGTTTGATTCCGGGGCACAGAGTAACTTCATGGATATACAAAAGGTCAAAAGATACAGTATTTCCTCTATACAGAAGAAAGAATCCGTACCAGTCAGAGCAATAGATGGTACAGAATTATTATCAGGATTAATCACTATGCAGACTGAATCCCTCATGTTAATCTGTGACAATGGTCATTCTTAATCGAGCAGTTTTGATCTGATTGACACGCCTACTTTCTGAGGCATTCTTGGTTTACTATGGTTACAGCTACATAATCCGAGGATAGATTGGGTGAAGCGTACCGTCACTCTGGCCTCTAAGCACTGTTTGCAACACTGTTACCTAGAAGCATAAGACTGGGCTTCCAGCTTACTTGTGCCTCATGTGTAGTGTAGGAGGCTGGCTTAGTATGTGGTGTACACTTAAAGGAGTGATACACCTTGCACTAATCCAGACAACCTTAGTGGACTTTGATAACCTTAAGGTTCTCAAAGGAGTAGCTGTGGAGAGCAGTCTTAAGGCTCATCTTGAAGGAGTGTAAATCAGCTTGTTTTACCACATTTAATCAATAGTGTAGATTAGATGACAAAGAACCACACAGTGTTTATGAAAATACGGTTGTTTATTAACACAACACAATCACTATCACTTGGTAATTCTTCTGCCTGGAGATATAAAAATTACACATAAGAATACTTTTTTAAAAACAGGTAATTAGGACAAATATACACTGGTCTCAAGGGGGAGACCAAACCATATACTAGAGAAGTGGAATGCCGACTGCAAAGGAGAAGGGGACTTGGACCAAAGAACTTAGAAGAGCTGGGAGAACCAGGAACAACCCAAAGTAGGTACCCTGGAACCAAATGGAGGCTGTGTGCAGAGTGGCAACACAGCCGTGTGATCAACAGAAGTCAATGGAGAAGTTGTGGTTCCAGTTTTAAAGAAAAAGGACCCTTCCCAGAGGACCCAGAAGAAACCCTTTGAAAGGCGGAAGGTTGGAGAGCCACCCCGCCCGTGGATACCCCAGGAGCCAGATTACCTACACCAGGGAAACTGGGTGCATAGGGGTGAAGTGACGTCGGAGCCGCCCTTAGACGAAAATGGAAGACTCAGGAAGAAATGCCTCTGGAGACGTCTGTGAAGAAGTCCGGTGGAATCAAATGGTGGATTCTTGAAGAAGTGAACCTGCCAGCAGAGGGGACAGAGTCTATGCCACTTGTAGGTGACCAGGAGGCACGGAAGCACAGTGCCCACCTTTGTCTGGAAGTTCAGAAGACTTCAAAAGGACCTGGTCGCTGCAGCTGTGGGGACCCGGTGACGCTTTGGAAGACTAGGAGCTGTTCATGAGCTGTCCCACGTCGTATGTCAGTGTGCAGGGGTTGGTGTCCGGCGAGAGCACCAAAAAACCTTGGTAGCCGCAACTGATGTGGAAGACGAAAAGATGCAATTGTTTGTGCCTACAAGGTCCAAGGGACTCACCATGTGCAGCAGAGTCAGAGTATACCCTGAACAATCAGGTGAGCCCACCAAAGCAGAATACCCTCGAGAGGACCCATTGGCCGAAGGCACAGGAGTTGCAAGGGGACCTCAGGCAGCTCACCAAAGATGGTGGCTTACGATGCAGGAGCTGTAGGGAGGACGCTGTTCTTCGAGGTAAGAGATGCTGGAGCTTCTTGTAGCGCAAAGATCTCTAGAGTGCAGAGCTCAGAAGCCTTTGCAATGACAAGTCGATGTGGTGCACAGGGGTTTCGTCCCAGAGGCTCCGACGAAGGATACTGTTCTCTAAATTGCAGGGAAGACAGGGCAGGCCTCTGGGGAGCAACAGAACCACCATTTGTGTTGCTGAGCCTCAGGAGTTCCATAGAACAACAGGATCAGCAGACCGGTCAGATTTTATGCTGTGCCTGCAGATGGAGGGGAGTGACCCCTTCACTCCAAGGGTGATTACTTCGAATGTTCTTGATGCCCACAGGTCCCTGGAGATCCTGAGAAAAGGGCAGACACAGAGGAGGCAGAAAACTTGCAGAACAGCAAGACCAGGAGCAGCAGGAGTCTTCTTTGATGCAGTCTCGGTTCCAGTCGAAGTCCACTAAAGTTCAAGTGTCAAGATGGAGTGTCTTGATTTCTGAGATGTGTCTTGTTCCACAACAAATCTGTGGACCCCCTCCGCCCCCCCCTCCCCCCATGGGGGAGCACTTAAATACAGAAGGAAAGGATTGGAACAACTCAGGGATCACTCCCAGAGGAGGGACTGGACAGAGGGGAGGATACTCCCCTGTCCTTTGTCCAGTTTTGCGCCAGAGCGGGAACCTAGGGTTCCAGAACTGGTTCCAACAGGTGTGTCAATGAGGGCACCAAATATGCCCTCAATGAAGTCTGGTGGCACTGGAAAGCACCCCAACCCAATTCACTAAGTCATGTTTCGGAGGTGACAGGAAACCTATTGTTCTACCTTCCTCTGCTCAGCTCAGCAGCAGGAGGAGGGCAGAACAGTGGCTGTGGTCGGCAGCAGCACTGACTTGCTGTCAGACCCTGAAAGGCTGTAACCAGGGGTATGTGAGGTTCCTATAAGGAGCCACCCAGTATATGGGAGCATACCTCCAACACCGGAATCGGTGTTGGGGTATGATCCCAACATGTTTCATACCAAACATGACCAGATTCAGCACAGTCATTATATAGTGAGACATCTTGTAATGACTGATGTCCTCTATATTTCTTTAAATGGCTGACCGCACTTACAAAGCCTGGAGAATCGACTCCGGGGTTTGCAGGGGTGTTTTGCTCATGCAGGGATGCCCTCATACTTATAACAAAGCGCCC
Source organism: Lissotriton vulgaris (assembly GCF_964263255.1). Lineage (NCBI taxonomy): Eukaryota > Metazoa > Chordata > Amphibia > Caudata > Salamandridae > Lissotriton > Lissotriton vulgaris. Next base: position 56,646,073 of record NC_141691.1, on the reverse strand, counting down.
TCCCCTCAGGACTGAAGGGTCTACCATAGGAGTGACTTATAGGTTTTATGTGTAGTGCCCTCAGATATAAGAAAGTGTATATCTGTTGTGAGAGGTGCAAGCACCATCTCATACAGGCTGCAATGGCAGGCCTGTAGTCAGAGTTTAAGTGGACTGCCATGGGTAGCACAACACATGGTAGCCCCCTGGTGTAGCTATTACCTGGATACCTTAGTACCATGTTGTAGGGACTTATAAGGGTGCACCAGTAGCCTACTGTGGAGCTACCACAGAAGTTACCAAAGCCATTTTGGGAGAGACAGCACAGATGTTTGGGTCCTGGTTAGCAGTGTACCAGCAAACTACAGTCAAAACATATTGACACCAGGCAAAAAGTAGGGGTAACCACCATAAAAGAAAGATGCTAGTTTCCTACATATAGCTACAGACTCCTCATGCATTCTCACTCCATATATGCAATATGTAAACTGTCTGATAAAACCAAGACAACCATGTTACCGCAGTTTCGATTGTCGTATCAATCTGGTTCCAGGGGCCACATTGCCATATAGCAGTATTTATACCCTTTCTCAATCCAAAACAAGACACTTAAGGAAATACCTGGATGAGATGTTATCTTACAGATTTATTAAACATTCTCTTCTCCGGTGTCTTCCCCATTTTTTTGTGCCAAGAAAAGAGGGAGTTCCATGCCCATGCATAGACTATAGAGCCCCGAACAAGGTGACTGTTAAGAATTAACAGCCATTGCCTTTGATATCCGTTTTATTGGCTCAATAATGGCATGTCACAGAGTTCACCAAATTGGATCTTCGAGGGGCTTATCATCTCATCCGTGTTTGTGATGGAAATGAGTGGAAAACTGCCTTCCACACAAAATTTGGTTTGTTTGAATACTGTGTCATACCTTTCGGTCTTTGTAATGCCCCTGCAGCATTTCAGTTTTTTATAAATGAAATGCTTAGGGAGTTTCATGACATACGTGTTATCCTCTACATTGACGATATACTGATATTTTCAAAAATACAAACAGAACATGAACATCATGTCAGAGAAGTGTTACATAAACTATGAGAAAAGCATCTGTTTAAGAAACCTTACGAATGTATATTCCAAGTTCCCTGGGTTGAGTTTTGGGGATCTGTCACTTCCTCCAAAGCAATTCAGACGGATGCCATTATTTCCTGCCCTACTCCTACATGTGTAAGGGATATTATACATACAGTATTAGGGTTTGCCAACTTCTAACACCACTTTATCACACACTTTTCAGACATAAATACTCCTATCACTGAACTCCTCAAAAAAAGTGTTTCCTAACACTTATTTTATATAAGAGGGAACAAATGTAGGAGGATGCTGGCAAATAAACTCAGAGCCCAACGTCAAGCAGCCACTGAAGAGTCATTATTGACTCGAGAGGGAGTCCTTGTTGGATGGGATGGACCTATTGCTATAAAGATCTTTACTCTCTCGCTTTTAACACAGAGGGATCAAAGGTGACACGTTTGACGGAAGATCAGACATCCGGGATAGACAGCTCGATTAGAATATATGAACTCATATCAGCTATCTCTACACAAAAAATGGTTAAGTTGCCTAGCCAAAAACGGGTTTCCTGTGATTTTTAAGAAGGTTTTTTGCATGTCAATAGCTACTCTCCTTACCAGGGTGTTTAACTCAATCACAAGCCCCTCTTCACTCCAACCCTTAATGACAGCGGCCTCTATAGTTGTCATAGTGAAACCAGGCAAGGACAGACAACAGTGTGGATCTTATCAACCCATCCCCCCTTAAATGTCAATGCTAAATTTATCTTTTAGCATACTAGCCTGGCACCCTTGATGCCTGGACTGGTGGCTCCCGATCAGGCAGGCTTTATTCCCCAGAGGTAATGCGCAGACAAAACCAAATGAATATTGCACCTCAGTGATAAAGTCAATTGGTCCCAAAGAGAAGTTATGTTATTTTCAATTGACGCCGAAAGCTGCTGTGCAGTCAGCACAACCCTAAAACCAGACTTGATCAACAGGCATCCTGATGTCATATATTTGAAGGACCTCTCCTATGAGATATTGAATGAATAAGAGGTTCGGTACAAAATAATCCTGTTGAAAGCATTTAATTGAAACTGCCCCGTATTGGCCTCCTGAAATGTTCCATTCTTAGTGGAAGTAGCAGCCCCTTTGTCTTCAGTGCGTGTCCTGGGCTTTTTGCAGCTCAATTCAAACTGCCCCGGATTGGCCTCCCGAAATGTTCCATTCTTAGTCGAAGTAGAAGTCCCTTTGTCTTCAGTGTGTGTCCTGGGCCTCCAGCAGCTCAGCCTTCAGTATAAGAAAGAGTTTTCACGCCTGCCGAAAGGGACAATAAAAGGACATTTCCTTGACTCAATGCATCAGGTGTGAAAATACTTGCAGCGTGGCCACGGCAAAATGTCCTTTTAATGTCCCTTTTGCACTTGGAAGTGGCCAGGGCGCTCCCAGAGATAGTCTGGGCGCAGGAAGAGGAAAGACTGTGCGCACGCTCAGATGCACAGCCTATAGGGAACATAGCTGATGACCCTCTGGGGTTTGCAGAAGCCACACAGCAACGAGACGAGCTGCTGGAGGATGGGGATTGTCAAGATCTATGGCAGCAGGCAGGAGTTTGCGCCCAAAGACCACCACAAGGTCTGCAGTTCTCGGTCGAATGGTGTTTCTTTGGTCGTCTTCCTCTTGTGTCAGTGGAATCTAAGTTCAGGGTCTGGGGGTGCCACCTAAAGATTAAATTTAGGGGTGTTTACAAGGGAGTGACAGGTAGTGGCCAATGGGTTTGTTACCTCGGGGTCTACACCCTCCATTATGCCCACCTCCTATGGGAGGGGAACATAGAGCTAGCCCTGAATGGAAAAGTCCCACCATCTTCAGGATGGTGGACACTGAAGAATGTGCTTCACCTCACCTCCAACACCAGAGGGGTGAGTTGGCACAGTGGGGCAAACGTCCAATTCTGTCTTGGTTTTCCTGCCTGTCTTCCTGCCAAAAGGGGTGAGGAAAGGAGGGGTGGGCTGTTCCTTCTATCAGGAGATGATGGAGTTGCGTATCAAAGGCGGCACAGCCTCTGAAACTTCCAGCCACAGATGGCTCTTCCTGACCGGGCGAAGGTGTGAACACCTCCGCCCAGGACAGGCTTTGTTCTCGACCTTTGAGTGCGCTGGCTCTCACCCCATGAGGTCAGAACTCTGTCTGGTGGTGACAAGCTGGCTTTAGACCAGTTGGCAATCACACTAAGAATTGGTAGGTTTTCAAGGGATCCCTGTAACGGGTCCTCAGTGCGCAATTAATAAATCTGACACTGGAATTAGTGCAGGTTTATTAAGATGAGATGTTAGGCACCAAACATCCTATAACACAGTGAAGCCATCATGGAGCTGGGGGAACTCATAATGGTGAGGGTTCAGCCCATGTATTCCTTATGGCTTCCCTGTTCACTTACAATATCCAATAATCAACATGGATATTCCAGGGGCATATCTGCTCAGGCAGATATGTCCTCACAGGAGATATAATGCACCCTGCCTTAGGGCTAGAAGGCTTGTCAGAGGAGTGTCTTGCTGTTGGAAAATAAGGCAGTATCTGTGAGGCCTGCACAAATAACATGACTACATTTGTCCTTCACTGGGAACTAAACACCCAATTGTAGTGCCTGACTCTCAGAGGGTAGCGTTGCAGAGCAACCGCCATTACAGGTGCGCAGCAATAACACTCAATAATTTATTGTCCAGTCTGTACTTTGCTTTATAAAAGTACATCAATTAAACACATACACTACTCAATACTTTGCACCAATTTACAAATATACATAAGTTGTCGGAATTACTTTGTGACATTGTAGAACATCTCCACCCCTCCCGCAAGGGGGTGGGGTCTAGTAACACCACTCCCATGTATGCACATTATCTTGCCCCCAAATGCAGTTAGTTGAACCTAACCTGGAGCGAGGGCCCTGCGCACTGGCATCATCCCAGCGGCGACCCACTCCGTTACCTCAACAAGCATTTAAAGTAGGTACACCTGTCCTGACACACAACCCGGACTGATCATTTCCTACTGACCATGAAGTATACACCCCTACGTCTTAAGGACTAACAGTCTGGGTTCTTCACCTAAACGCAGCAGCAAGAATACATGTTTTAGCATCAATTTAGAATGACAGTACTCATCACATTTGTTAGACATTAGAATGTATTTATTTATTTTATTTTATTTATTTTGATTTATATAGCGCGTTATAACCCAGGGGTCTCTAAGCGCTTAGTCAGGATCCACACAAACGGGTACAGAAGAACAGCTGATCAAGTATTACAGGCAGCCCCACGCTTGCTGAAAGAGCACTGTTTTTAATTTCTTTCGGAAGGACAACAGATTGGTTTCCTTCCGCAATTCCATTGGCAATTTGTTCCAAGAAAGTGGGAGAGTGTAGGAAAAGGCACGACCACCCACGGTAGCCAGTCTGCAATGTGGTTGAATGAGGAGAGAAGCTTCTGCAGATCGTAGCGCCCTGCCTGGCCTATAGGGGGTCAGGAGAAATTTCATATAACTTGGCGCCCTACCATAAAGGGCTTTGTGCACAATGCACAACCCCTTAAACATTACCCTCTGCTTAACTGGCAGCCAATGTAGTTCTCGCAGGAGGGGGGATGCATGCGTGTTCCTTGGCTTTTTAAATATAAGTCTAGCAGCGTCGTTCATGACAACCTGCATCTTATTCAGAAGTTTTTGCGGCAGCCCTATGTACAGCGAGTTGCCGTAGTCCAACCTGGCTAGGATCGTAGCAGAGACCACATGTCTCAAGGTGGAAAAGGACAACAACGAGGAAACTTTCCTAAGTTGTCGAAGAAGGCCGACACATGTACCCACCACAGCCATTACTTGTTTTTGCATGGACAGCTTACCATCCACATGGATGCCCAAGCTTTTGACAACGGCCGCCGGTTCCGCGGGTGACCCTAGCTCCCTTGGCCAAAATTGATCATTCCATGGGTTGCCAGCGATTGTAATTGGCAATACCTCGGTTTTATCAGGGTTGATCTTTAAAGAGTTCATGGACATCCAGTTGGCTGTGCACATCAAGATGTTTTGCAATCTTGCGAAAGCATCCTGGTCATCATCCAATTGGATGATGATCTGTCAGTCCATCTGGTTGAGCAACAGAATCAAAGGCTGTAGATAAATATTGAATAAAAGGGGTGACAGAGCAGACCCTTGTGGCACTCCGCAGGTGATCGATGTATTGCAATTACAGCTCCTAAAGGCATCACAGATTAGATCACAGGATTAAGCATATACAGGCAGCCACCCTAGCTGGAATGTCTGGCAACATAACCCTACTTTGCTTATGACATCACCTTACACCGGTACTTCACATTACACTTGTGACCTTCAGTCCCTCTAAAAGAAATAACCTTAGTAAATGCAGTTTGTTACAATTACACCTCTTCGCCTCCAGGGGATGCCCTTCTCCAGACATCCCCAACTCAGACATCATCACTTGATACACTTCTCATAACACCCCCAGATGTAGAACCAAAGTCCCAGCCCAAGAGGTGTTATCATGCAAGATGAGACCTGGAGGGGTTACTCGTTTCAAATTCCCATGAGACTTATGGGGGGAAATCCAGTTTTGTGCTGGGGGAGACTGTGTTGTTCCTGCAGCTCCCCCTGCACCTTTGCACACATGTGGTGGTGATCCCGTTCTCTTGGGGCCACCACAAGCAGAAGAAACAATGTTTGCCCTTGCAGGCCGGTCCTGGCCCGCAAGGCATTATGGGAACTCCTGAATATTAGAGCAGCTGCTCTCCCGCTGCTTCGGGGAGAGCTGCGAAGTGGGCCTTCGGCCAAGTCGGCGTTGTGCTGGAGGGTCTGGTCTCACCCGGGCCCCCAGGTGAGTCATACGGCTCAGGGAACCCACACCCGGCCGATCTGCTTATTTTCGGGGGCCCGGTCTCACCGGGCCCGTTGCATCTCTCTCCTCTTGTCCGGAGTCCCGGTCCCACCTGGGCCAGACGCAGGCTCTCCACGTTGGAGGGCAGCCTGGGGTGGCCACGGGAGCCGGTGAAGCCATTTCGGTCTGCCCACTTCAGCGGGCAGACACGGTGCCAGCATCCTTCCTGGCGGTTCTTCAAGGGAGTGCGACGGCACTCCATCTGCCGTTCCGAGGCCGTGGGGAGTGCAGTGGCACTCCCCCCTCCATCTCCTTTTCTTCGGGGCCCGGGGAATGGGGTTCCGGGCCCCTGGGCCTCTCTTCCAGGGGAGCGCAACAGCGCTCCCCGACTTCTCTCGTCTTCGGGGCCCAGGGATGGGGTCCCGGGTGTGAGAAGTTGGCCTGATATATAATGTTCACTAGTTCTAGTGATCACCTTGTATCAGTCCAAACAACCCTTATGGTGATTGGTTGTAAGTCAACCTTCTAGACCAGCTATCCTAATGGTATCATGGACAAAGCAGTCTTAGGCTAAACTCTTTTGGCATGTGAAGCCAGCTGTTTTACCACATATAACCCCTTGAAAACCAAGTGAAAGGACACCACACAGGTTGTTATGACAATAAACAAGTATTTATTAACTAACATACACCTCTGAACTCTTTATGAGATCAGAGGGCTAAGCACCTGACAATCTCTTAGGAAAAATACGTTTAAGTTGCACAAATTACAATGGTGCCCTAGGGGCACGACAAACCATATACTAAGTAAGTGGAATGTGAAAGTCGATAAAAGGAATGGAGCTGTCCAGAGGCTGTAGGATCGCTGGGACCACGCTATACTAACTCTAGGTAGGTAATAGGAGGCCCAGGGAACGCGCGTGCAGAGTGTGAACTCACACACGAGATGCGTAACAGTGTCTATGGACAGTACAGTTCAAGAAAAAGGTGAGTACAGACAATCCTGACTAGGTAGAATTAAAACGACTGTGGAACTGGACACTAGGAGAGTCAAGCTACCCTTGAGCACCAAAATGCTCGTGTTACCTCACCCACAGGCTGCGGGTGCATAGGTGCCAAGTTGTGTCGGGTTCCGGCGTTGAAGTCTATGGAGCCTGGAAGAAAAGATGCTGCAGGCGGTCAGGAGGAGGATGTCCGGTGTGATCCAAGGGTGGATCAGTGAAGAGTAGAACCTGAAAGCAGAGGGGACAATGTTCAAAGTCACTAGCCAGTGACTGGAGTGGAACCAGATGTCGTCGTCGCGATCAGGTGAAGGTGGACGCTTGTCTCTACAGCCACGTGGACCAGGTGGTGTCTTCGATGACCAGGATGGAGGCTCTCGCTGTCGGCGATATCGGCTTCGGATTTGGAGTCAACAGGCCTTGGCAAAGGCAACCCACGCGGTGAGTGGAAACGGCGTCTGGAGTGGACCAGGAGGGTCCGGGTGCTCCTCTTTTGGAAGGTAGCAGGGGCCAGTCTGGAGCAACCAGACCAGCAGTGACGATTTCGGAGTTCATAGGAGGCCACTAGCCTACCGGCAAGTGACCAGACAACGCGTCGAGCAGCAAACAGGAAGAAGGGCCCCACGCAGATCTCGTGGATGCGGGAGGGCTGGTCTTCGGTGCAGGAGCTGCTCGGGGTCGGGGCTTCTCAGTCCCCAAAGCACTTGGACGAGGTTACCTCAGAAGTCGTGCTGGAGCGAAGTGCTGCTTCTTTCAAGATAGCCGGTCCCACGTGTCTCGTCGCACCCACGGATCTCAACTGAGCTGCAGATGTAGGTAGAGGTCGGAGAGGTCTGGGAATCCGGGTCTCGTCGGGCTCGGAAGTCTGGATCCTTGGAGGAAGACGACAAAGGGAAGCCGCTGGACGCTGATGGTGCCTGCTTGTGCAGGGTGGACACTCCTTACCCACAAGGGAGATTTCTTCAGTCTTCTGTGGAGCAGAACGTCGAAGTCCAGAGTTTCTTCTTGTAAAGTTGTTCAGGATAACCTCATTTGGAATGGGACCAGCTCCTACCTTTATCCAGCTAAAGGGGGCTGTACTACGACTAGGTCCCTCCTCTGGGTGGGACCAGGAAGGGGGGTGGTTACACCCCCTATCCTTTGTCCGGTCTTGCGCCAGCTCTGGGGCTGGAGTGCCCCAGGAACTGGTTTAGACCGGAGTATGCACAGGGACACCTTGTGCGCCCCAGGCATGTCTCATTCCTTTCGGCCCTGTCCTACCTAATACACAAATTCCTGTCTGGGGTGGTGCTAGCACCTCCCAAGGCAGGAAACCCTTTGTCCAAGCCTCCCTCCCTGGAAGGACTCCCAGCAGCAGGAGGTCAGACTTGTGTCTGTGGTGGCAGCATCCATTTTGTGATGCTGAGGCTCGAGTTAACTTTAACTGGGGTTCACAGTTACATACCTGTCGTGTCCCTCTAGAAGGGTGGAATGCTTCCTCCATCGCCAGAATTGGCGAGGGGGTAGTATTCCAATTCGTATGACACCTTACTCGACATGTTTTGATAATGTTATACCAAAGTTGGCAATAACCGCGAGGATTATAATGCACTTAAGAGTATATGGTATAGCGTTATCATGGAAACAGCTAAAGGACTTGGTTCCGAAAGCTGCAGACAGGCTCAGCTCATGCTAGAGCACCATCTCACATAATTACAAGCACTCTGCCTTCAGGATTGATAAGGCCTGCCATAGGAGTGACTGATAGGAGGATATGTGTCCATTTTAGGGTTAGATTTAGGGATACTATATCTAAAGCAAAGGGTGATTACACCACCTTGCCCCAGCTGATTGATCAGTCAGTTGTGTCAGATTTGGATGGCCAGCCAGGGGTGGCATAATACATGCTGCAGCCCCTGGTAGGCCCTGGGTGCACCTATGCCCTGTGTACATAAGGTACACTGTACAGGGGCTGATAAGGTGACTCAGTATCCAATTAGATATGTACCTAGAGTACATGGAATCCATTTTACAGAGAGAGCAGTGGGCCTGGGGTCCTGAATAGCAGGGCCCCAGGTCAACTAAGTCGAAAAACCAGCAAAACACCAGGCAAAAAGTTGGGGGCAACCATAGTCAGATATCCACCTTCCTACATACCCCCCCCCCCCCAAACTAAAGGAGATTAGGCTATCCTTGACCAGGTAAGCCTATATTGCCTGAGCGGCCATATGAGGTGGTATATGCACTGGCATGGTTACCCCCTATCTCATGGTCCACTAAGCAATCCCTCACCCTAAGGGTATCTGAGGGTCTCCACCATAGGGAATCTCTACCTGTGGTGTGTTTTGGCAAAGTAAAAGGCTGGTGCTGGGATGGAGTACTGAAGTGAGACTCCACTATTGTTGGGCTCAACTTCCTCCAATCACTATCCACCATATGTGCCTTTCTTTCCAGGACTGGGTTGCTGTGAGCTCTCAGGATCAACCTCTGGCTACCTAAAGCTGGAGGCGGAGTCCCTCTGTTTGGCTTACTGGAGGAACAGGTCAGGTTTGGGGCCTTTAGGTCCCAGGTTTGGCTGTGCCCAACAGTGTCCATCTGTGGGAGGTCCCTACTAAGTTTAAGGGGGATCCCTCAGGAGTGGTTTTTATTTTCACTTGGCTAAGACTGCTAGCTTCAGTGCCCTTAATCTGCTGAATGGGGAGTTCTTTTGGACAGGGGGCCCTTTGGGGTCCACCACTGGCCTCCCTGACCTCTACAGCCCTGGGCTGACCGAGGCAGGCTAGATAGGGGCAGGTTACCTGCTCCAGACTGGGTCCCACCTTGGAAGGGTCCACTGACATCAGGGGTTCTGCCAGGCTAGGCCTGACTACCTCTGGGGCAGTTTCTTCACAAGGGGTCAGATCTGTTCCCTGAGGAGGCTGATCCTTTCCTAAAGTCTGGTGGGAGGGAGATTTCTCTTCCTCCTCAATGCTCTCTGTCTGAGTGGAGTGATCCATAGTTTCAGGCTTCACAACACTATTATCTGTCCGAGTTTGAGCTGTGGCCATCACAACTCCACCAACCTTTTCAGGAAGGGACTCAGTTTGGGTATGGGCTGTTACCATCACAGCCTTGCCAACCTGTTCAGGGAAGGAATCTGTCTGAGATTGGGCTGTGACTGGCACAGCCCTCCTGACCTGTTCAGGGAGGACATCTTGGACTGGGGCTGTGGCTATCACTGCCCCACTAACCTTACCATGGGGGTTTACCATTTTAAAATGGATTTCTTGCTCTACCTCAGCCCAGGCTGAGATCTCTAAATCATTCCCTAGTAGGCAATCTACAGGCAAGTTTGATGACACTGCCACTCTCTTGGGACCAGTGGCACCTCCCCAGCTGAGATTGACCACTGCCATGGGATGATCTCTCTGCACTCCATCAATGTTGGTCACCTGGTATGTGGCTCCAGGTATACGTTGCCTTGACGGGACTAGGCTCTCAGTCACCATGGTGATGCTAGCCTCTGTGTCTCTATAGGCCTCAACGTTTAGACCATTGATGAGGGGCTCCTGTCTGTACTTGTCCAAAGTGTTGGGACAAGCTGTGAAGTTGGCAAACCCCATGCCAGTCTCACAGACAAGAGTTTTTATGTCAGGGGACCTCGTTAGGCCAGAGTCCCCAGGAACTCCCAAAGCAAATCCACCCAAATTCTTGGGGGCACTCCCACCACCTGGGGGATTACTACTAGTAGTAACAGGAGGCTTGGAAGTGTTACTTGGGGGTATGTTCTCCTTATTGTTGTTGGCCCTTGGGCAACTGCTGTCAGTTTTCCAATGGCCTACCTGTTTGCAGGTATGGCAATAAGGTTTCTTTTGGGTATTGGAAGGATTCTGGGACCCACCCTTTTCAGAGGATTTTTGGGGCCCTGATGTGGTTTTATCTGAAGATTTATTCCCACCCTTCTCTTGAGGCTTGGTTGATTCTTTCTTTTGGTCACCACCCTGGTTCTTAGGCCTAATCCTGGTTCTGACCCATTTGTCTGCCCTCTTACCCAATTCTTGTGGAGTGGTCAGATCAGAGTCTACCAGGTGCTGGTGTAATAACTGGTTCTGACAATTATTTAAGACTTGCTCTCTCATAATTAGATTATACAATCCTGTTTAATCAGTAACCTTACTTCCCAGTAGCCAGTCTTCTAGAGCCTTAGTGGCACAATCAACAAAATCAGTCCAATCCTGAGACTGGGTTTTCTGGGTGTCTCTGAACATCAACCTGTACTGTTCAGTTGTTAAGCCAAACCCATCAATCAGTGTATTCTTCAGGACTTGGTAATTGTTAGCATCCTCAGCTCTAGTAGTGAGGAGCTTATCTCTACCTTTACCTTCAAAGGAGAGCCACAATATAGCTGCCCACTGACTCTGGGGATGCACTGGACAGTGCAGGCCCTCTCCAGAGCAGTCATCCATTTGTGGATGTCATCCCCTTGCTTAAAGGGGGGCACTATTTTACTCAGGTGTCTAGTATCAAAACTCCTGTCTTTATCTCTAGGGATAATGCTGCCACCAGTGGGGTCTGCCACACTCAATTTCTGCTCTCTAGCAAAGGCAAGTTTTTCTTTGGCAAGGGCAAGTTCTTCCCTCTAAATCCTCAGATTGACTTCCCTCATCTTAGCTTCATGCTCTCTTCTCTGAGGGGATGTCATCCCTCTCTGAGAAGATGCCTCAGAGACATGGGTGTGAATAGATCTGTTAGAGCCTCTGGAGTGAGACCTAACTCGTCTATTCCCAAGGTTAAGCCTACTTGAGGATGGGCCTGGGGCTCCCCCAGTTCCATTCTCATGTATGCTTAAGTTGGCCCTGGTAAGTCTGCTGACTCCTCCCTGACCATGGTGTACCTCTCCATCAGATGAGTCTCCATCTTCCTCCACTTCATCAGTTTCAGGGAGATTAGAGTCCTCCTCTACTGGGGGTATGGTTCCCTCTGTAGGGTCAGATGGGCCTGGATTAGAAGCCCTTCTGGCATCAAATGTCTCTAAGAGACCTATCAGAAAAGGAATTGTAGGGTTAGAACCCTGTTTTAGTTTCCTGGAGGTACACAATTGTCTCATCTCCTGGAAGCTAAGGGCTGCATATCTTGACATGACCTGTGGAGGGTCAATATCACCAAGGGGAGCTACTGTGTTCTCTCCTGTGATAGACATGCTTTTCTAGTGAGGTGTAAGTGGTGCACATACCTACACTATGGGTTTACCTATTGATCCCTTGCTAAGAGTTGTAGTCAGGGTGTGCTACTCCCTTTCTACTACAACAGCTGGTTCAGTAGAACTCAGAGTATTTCTAAGCTTCTTATATGTACCTATGGTACCTTATGTGATCTTTCAAATGATATCTCAAGATTATATTTGGTAAAAACAACAGCAAGCTCAAATCCCAACAGCTGCACACCAATGTGAGAAGTTGGCCTGATATATGATGTTCACTAGTTCTAGTGATCACCTTGTATCAGTCCAAACAACCCTTATGGTGATTGGTTGTAAGTCAACCTTATAGACCAGCTATCCTAATGGTAGCATGGACAAAGCAGTCTTAGGCTAAACTCTTTTGGCATGTGAAGCCAGCTGTTTTACCACATATAACCCCTTGAATACCAAGTGAAAAGACACCACACAGGTTGTTATGAAAATAAACAAGTATTTATTAACTAACATACACCTCTGAACTCTTTATGAAATCAGAGGGCTAAGCACATGACAATCTCTTAGGAAAAATACGTTCAAGTTGCACAAATTACAATGGTGCCCTAGGGGCACGACAAACCATATACTAAATAAGTGGAATGTGAAAGTCGATAAAAGGAATGGAGCTGTCCAGAGGCTGTAGGATCGCTGGGACCACGCTATACTAACTCTAGGTAGGTAATAGGAGGCCCACGGAACGCGTGTGCAGAGTGTGAACTCACACGTGAGATGCGTAACAGTGTCTATGGACAGTACAGTTCAAGAAAAAGGTGAGTACGGACAATCCTGACTAGGTAGAACTAAAACGACTGTGGAACTGGACACTAGGAGAGTCAAGCTACCCTTGAGCACCGAAATGCTCGTGTTACCTCACCCACAGGCTGCGGGTGCATAGGTGCCAAGTCGTGTCGGGTTCCGGCGTTGAAGTCTATGGAGCCTGGAAGAAAAGATGCTGCAGGGGGTCAGGAGGAGGATGTCCGGTGTGATCCAAGGGTGGATCAGAGAAGAGTAGAACCTGAAAGCAGAGGGGACAATGTTCAAAGTCACTAGCCAGTGACTGGAGTGGAACCAGGAGTGGAACCAGATGTCGTCGTCGCGATCAGGTGAAGGTGGGCGCTTGTCTCCGCAGCCACGTGGACCAGGTGGTGTCTTCGATGACCAGGATGGAGTCAACAGGCATTGGCAAAGGCAACCCACGCAGTGAGTGGAAACGGCGTCTGGAGTGGACCAGGAGGGTCCGGGGTGCTCCACTTTTGAGAGGGAGCAAGGGCCAGTCTGGAGCAACCAGACCAGCAGTGAGGATTTTGGAGTTCGTCGTCTAGGAGGCCACTAGCCAGCCGGCAAGTGACCAGACAACGCGTCGAGCAGCAAACAGGAAGAAGGGCTCCACGCAGATCTCCTGGATGCTTGAGGGCTGGTCTTCGGTGCAGGAGCTGCTCGGGGTCGGGGCTTCTCAGTCCCCAAAGCACTTGGACGAGGTTACCTCAGAAGTCGTGCTGGAGCGAAGTGCTGCTTCTTTCAAGATGGCCGGTCCCGCGTGTCTCGTCGCACCCACGGATCTCAGCTGAGCTGCAGATGTAGGTAGAGGTCGGAGAGGTCTGGGAATCCGGGTCTCGTCGGGCTCTGAAGTCTGGATCCTTGGAGGAAGACGACAAAGGGAAGCCGCTGGACGCTGATGGTGCCTGCTTGTGCAGGGTGGACACTCCTTGCCCACAAGGGAGATTTCTTCAGTCTTCTGTGGAGCAGAACGTCGAAGTCCAGAGTTTCTTCTTGTAAAGTTGTTCAGGATAATCTAATTTGGAATGGGACCAGCTCCTACCTTTATCCAGCTAAAGGGGGCTGTACTACGACTAGGTCCCTCCTCTGGGTGGGACCAGGAAGGGGGGTGGTTACACCCCCTATCCTTTGTCCGGTCTTGCGCCAGCTCTGGGGCTGGATATTCCCCAGGAACTGGTTTAGACCGGAGTATGCACAGGGACACCTTGTGCGCCCCAGGCATGTCTCATTCCTTTCAGCCCTGTCCTACCTAATACACAAAATCCTGTCTGGGGTGGTGCTAGCACCTCCCAAGGCAGGAAACCCTTTGTCCAAGCCTCCCTCGCTGGAAGGACTCCCAGCAGCAGGAGGTCAGACTTGTGTCTGTGGTGGCAGCATCCATTTTGTGATGCTGAGGCTCGAGTTAACTTTAACCGGGGTTCAGTTACATACATGTCGTGTCCCTCTAGAAGGGTGGAATGCTACCCCCGTCGACAGAATTGGCGAGGGGGTAGTATTCCAATTCGTATGACACCTTACTCGACATGTTTTGATAATGTTATACCAAAGTTGGCAATAACCGCAAGGATTATAATGCACTTAAGGGTATATGGTATAGCGTTATCATGGAAACAGCTAAAGGACTTGGTTCCGAAAGCTGCAGACAGGCTCAGCTCATGCTAGAGCACCATCTCACATAATTCCAAGCACTCTGCCTTCAGGATTGATAAGGCCTGCCATAGGAGTGACTGATAGGAGGATATGTGTCCATTTTAGGGTTAGATATAGGGATACTATATCTAAAGCAAAGGGTGATTACACCACCTTGCCCCAGTTGATTGATCAGCCAGTTGTGTCAGATTTGGATGGCCAGCCAGGGGTGGCATAATACATGCTGCAGCCCCTGGTAGGCCCTGGGTGCACCTATGCCCTGGGTACCTAAGGTACACTGTACAGGGGCTGATAAGGTGACTCAGTATCCAATTAGATATGTACCTAGAGTACATGGAATCCATTTTACAGAGAGAGCAGTGGGCCTGGGGTCCTGAATAGCAGGGCCCCAGGTCAACTAAGTCGAAAAACCAGCAAAACACCAGGCAAAAAGTTAGGGGCAACCATAGTCAGATATCCACCTTCCTACACCGGGCCCCTGGGATTCTTCATGGGTAGCACAATGGCGCTCCCCGGCTGGATTTTGGATAGACGGGGCTCGGAGTTGGGATCCCAGTCCCCTGGAGAATTCTGCACGGGGCGCGAAGGCGCTCCCCGGCATGATTTCTCCTTAGAGGGGTTCGTGACTGCGCCCCCCTCCCTTCAGTCTTGTCGTTGGCCAGGGCGGGCTCCTGGCACCCCTTGTGGGCAGCTTCACGGGGAGGGCGACGGCGCCCCCCGGCTTATCTTCGGGTGGCAGCAGCACCGGGACCTGATCCCCCGGGGGCTCATCTTGGACCGGCGGAGGAGCCCCACGTGCTTCATCGTCGATCCTGGCAGAGGTCAAAGGTCACCTACATACTGGCGGGTGTATCTCAGCCCCCAGGGGCCCGATCTGCTCCATTCTGGAATCTTCTTGCTCCTGGTGGTGCTCCCCAGCCACTGGGAACACTTTCCTTTGCCCTCCTGGTCTCAAGAAAGGTGCATTCAGCAGGGAGCGGTCTTCACTGGCTCCCTGCGCCAGCCTTTCGCCTTGCTCTCCTCCTGGGACTCTCTTCTCCCTGCGCAGAGGCCCCTGCTTCTGCGCACTGGTCCTGAACTCTTCTCCTGGCTCTGTTCAGGATTCTGGGGCAGTCAGGGGGTTCCTCCCTCCAACTGCCCATTGCGCCAGGCTTCAGCACCCTCTGCCTCAGCAGACCACACCCCAGAGGGAGCTCCTCTTCCTGTGCAAGTTCTTTTTGAAGATTCTACCGCATTGCCTTCTTCTAATCTTCCACCAACCGAATATATCGTATAGCACGTTTTTGTATTGTTAAACCCCCTTTTTTTTTTTTTTTTTTTTTGATATTGTCTTTTTTGTCAAGATGTGTATTATATGTCACTGAATGTTAACTTATATGAATCATATATGCCTTTTATAAAATAAGTGAGATAAAAATGATAAAGAATTCCCAAAAAAAAGACAAAAAATAAACAAATAGAAATAAAATGATCAAATAATTTTGATACATCACTGTCTCAGCGAATTATTATCTTTTACTACACATTATTTGAAATATGTTCGGTATAAGGGCGGTATAATTATCATTAGTTTGCTATATATTCTCTTCTTTTCTTAAATGTGTTTATGTATTCCCTACGAATAGCAAACTGAATAGAATGTAGGGGTCCCCATCTTTCCATTCAATATTTGCTCATGGCCTGTCCATGAGGGGTGCTATAGTTCGTGATATATCAATTACACATCCACAAAGTCAGCAATGTTGTATATATGTTTCAGTATTAGTAGTTAGTTAACTTTTATCATATTAGCTCATTCATAACTATTATTTGCAGTCTGTGTTCATCTTTGAATCTGTCCCTTTTTGGATTTACATTTTTCTAACTTTTCTTCTTTTTATCCATCTCATTTTGACTACCAAAAAGATTAGTACAATCATACACCTCTATTGATAATTAAAATCACATCCATTAGATTATATAATGGCCACATTAAAAGCATATGGATATAGTGATGATGATTTTGCCACCATGGTAGGATCGTCTACTAGCTTTAAAACCAGAAATACCATCAATGATGATCAATGTGGAGACCTGATAAAACTATTAGCTCTAAAAAAGAAAAGCAAAAGGATCGAACTCCATGGTAGGTTTATATTAGACTACCTCAAAGATGGAGTAATCCCTCAGGGTCTCCAGATCAAAAACACCCTCTGCCTCAGCAGACCACACCCCAGAGAGAGTTCCTCTTCCTGTGCAAGTTCTTTTTGAAGATTTGGGGAGGGGGCTGGCAGGAAGTCTCTGTTTGACCTATCACACAGAGACACATCACTTCTCTGCTCCTGCTACCACCTTGCTGCCCAGGCCTCTGGGTATGTTCAAAATGGTATAGTCCAGGGTCTCCTGCCACATGGTCTCTGAGAGCCCCTTCTCCCCAGGCATTCTTCCCCCCAGAGCGGTCTGGTGCCTGGCACCAGGTATCAGCTACTGATGAATGAACCTGTAGCCCCACCCTTCTTCTCTTCTTGGCATGAAGGCCCTTGCCTTTGGAATGCTTGCTGTGCTGGGCTGGGCCTCTGAGGCCACGGCTTGGAAAAGAAGATCTTTAAATCAGCCTGGCAGAGTTACCCCCAGCCAGGCCCTGGTTATGAGCTGCCTCAGAGAAAACATTTCTGGATGACTCAGGAGCAGAACAAATATGATTTTGGACTCTACAGAATACTTCTTCTCACAAAAGTTACAGTGGGCCTCAATGCGTGTCTGGACATTGTAGGCCTTAGGAAAGTGTCACTAGCCATGGGCTTTACATTCCCATAGGAAAACAAGCATTTACAATGCAATGTTCTCGGCATCATTAAAGGTAGAGCTATTGGCATTGGTCATGACATTTCTTTTTTTTTTTCTTCAAATCATAAATAAATGGCATTGTCATTTACATTGCCAATACACAGCACTCTGCACTCAACAGCACACACCACTCTGCACCTGCACTCACTGCTCTGCACACTCACTCTGCACTCACAACTCTGCACTCACTACTCTGCGCTCACTACTAAACACCCAGGCAAGAAAAACGGCTGGAATATGCTTCGGCTTACTACGTACCACCCGCAAGATCCTCCCCCTGCTTCCTTTCCAGTCAAAAAAACTACTCCTGTCCAGACTGGACTACGGAAATGCCCTATATCTCGGTGCACCAAAAAAAGTCACAGCCAGGCTGCATGTGGTGCAAAATGCGGCCGCTCGGATTCTCACGGGCACAAAAAACCGTTGCTCTGCCAAACCGGCGATCAGAGCACTCCACTGGCTGCCAGAGGAGCAAAGGGTGCAGTTCAAGGCCATGTGCTTAACCCATAAAATCCTCCATGGAAATGCCCTGCCTATCCTTAAAGACCTCGTGATCCCTCATATCACGACGAGAACCCTCCGATCCGCTAATGCCCACCTTACCCAAATACCCAGGATTAAGAAAGCACGCTCCGGAGGCCGGCGGTTTTCCTATCAGGCGTCCAAGATGTGGAATGCCCTCCCACTGGACCTCCGTGCCCAACCTAACCTTTTGTACTTTCGTAAGTCCTTGAAGACGTTGCTGTTCCCTTTACCACCTTCTCGCTTCCGCCTGACCTATCCAGATTTTCTGTCAGTGCTAGCACGCTTCTGGGCAGCCATGCGCTTTAAAAATCTCATTCCATTCCATTTCATTCCTAATATGCACTCACACTCTGCACTCAATAGTCTGCACACTCACTACTCTGCACTCACTACTCTACACACTCACTACTCTGCACTCACTACTCTGCACTCACTACTCTGCACTCACTACTCTGCACTCACTACTCTGCACTCACTACTCTGCACTCACTACTCTGCACTCACTACTCTGCACTCACACTGTGCACTCACACTCTGCACTCACTAGTCTGCACACTCACTACTCAGCAATCACTACTCTGCACTCTGCACTCACTACTCTGCACTCACTACTCTGCACTCACTACTCTGCACTCACTACTCTGCACTCACTACTCTACACACTCACTACTCTACACTCACTACTCTACACACTCACTACTCTACACACTCTCTACTCTGCACTCTCGACTCTGCACTCTCGACTCTGCACTCTCGACTCTGCACTCTCTACTCTGCACTCTCTACTCTGCACTCTCTACTCTGCACTCTCTACTCTGCACTCTCTACTCTGCACTCTCTACTCTGCACTCACTACTCTGCACTCACTACTCTGCACTCACTACTCTGCACTCACTACTCTGCACTCACTACTCTGCACTCACTACTCTGCACTCACTACTCTGCACTCACTACTCTGCACTCACTACTCTGCACTCACTACTCTGCACTCTGCACTCACACTCTGCACTCACACTCTGCACTCACACTCTGCACTCACTACTCTGCACTCACTACTCTGCACTCACTACTCTGCACTCACTACTCTGCACTCACTACTCTGCACTCACTACTCTGCACTCACTACTCTGCACTCACTACTCTGCACTCACTACTCTGCACTCACTACTCTGCACTCACTACTCTGCACTCACTACTCTGCACTCTACACACTCACTCTGCACTCACACTTTGCACTCACACTTTGCACTCACAACTCTGCACTCACACTCTGCAAAGCGCGTCCACAAACCCTAAGCGGCTCGTGCACTTGTCTGTCTCCCTTGGGAGGCATTTTAACAACAATAGGTCTCGCTGCCGAGACCTAATGCGTGTCACAAAAAGGCAGTTATGTAATGTGTTTTACACAGCTCAGAAAAGACTACATTAGAGATGTTGCCCTGTAGTAAAAAAAATAATACTTGTACTATGAAATGCAAAACAAGAACCCCTTTATTAAATAGTCTTGCTTAAACCTTTGACTGCCATATAGCGTTTACCTCTATAATGAGCAATTGAAGCCAGGGAACCCTCCTGATAGTTACATACCTTAAAAATATTATTACGCCCCTAAGTCTTGCACCATTTCTTTTATCCATCTTACCCCAATGGATGAAAAAGTTATTGTTGTGATGTTGGTGGGAGACCGGAGTTTGAAAGTGCCGGTCTCTTCAGGGCACTGGCAAACTCTTGTTCAGCATAGCTAAAAACCATAACCATAGCCCATCGGTTCCACCGGAGAGACCTATTGACTATCCCAATGCTTGTTTCCACTGGAAATGTTTAAAGCTAGTATTAATGTTTGAGTGGAGCATGTACTTTTTAGGTCTCGCCTGTCGATGCGCATGCGCATCGAGCTTGCGAGACTATGGAGGCTTAAACACTCTTTAACCAACTTGCAAGGAATCGTGGCGATTCCTTGCAGTGCCCGTGAAATTTAAGCTCAATGCGCATGCGCATTGAGCTTAAAAGCGCGTGCACATGCCCCCAGCCGCCTGCCTTGCCCACTCTCTTTCACAGCCTCCCCCAGCTCCGCCCCCTCACTTCTTGGTTGCACGGCCGCTAGGCCGTGCCTCCCCTACTCTCCTCCCCCCTCCTCCTCCTACTCTCCTCCCCTGCCTGCCGTGTCGCACCTCTCCCCGCTCCGCCCCCTCCCCTGCCCGCCGTGTCGCAGAACACAGAAGCTTGCCTGTTAATTCACTTGCATAAGGAAAAAAAACTGCGGTATTCACGTGCACACGACACACCACTATGTATGAAAGGGATCATTTTTTGTGCACTTTGACCTTTTGCCTTTGTTCTATTTTACTCAACGTTACAATGAAAATGCATGCATTAGTCTTCCTCCGTTATTTTTTTTTTATTCTTGCCTGGGGTTGACTAACAAGTTCAAAGTGATGTTCCTTTTAGATTTTGAAATTATTCTGAGCCTTTGCTCGTAATGACACATTTTCTGAAATATGTAGCTCTGCTTTATAGTGTTCTTATCTGCAATAATGCTTGTTTTGATTATATTCATGCATTTTAGATTCGATAGCTTGGTACATTTGTGCTTCTGAAAAACATTGACAAATTCCTCTAAAATGCTGTAAAATTCGGATATGTGACATAAAGAAAGCGCCATAGGTTCTACCCGACCGTGAATTGTTGCAAATCTCATTGGTCCAATTAATTCATTTTCTTAGTCCGTATCCTTCTCAGCAGCTAATCAGGGCCGGCTTGGGGGACGATGAGCCCTGGCAAAATGCTGAAACCAGCCCTCGCCTCAGTCTGGCTCTCCCCCTTTCCATACACCCATTCTCTGCTTGTCCTAATGACTTTCTTGTCTCTCTCAAACTTCTTTCTCTTCACCGCCCTCCCTCTTTTCCTTCTTCTCTTTCGTGAAGTCCCCCTGTGCCTGCTGCAATAAACCTCGGTCAGCTGGTGATAGCGGCGGGGGTACAAGCTGCGGCCCAGAGCTTTGAAAACTGGCCTCCAGCCAGCCTATTTTGGAAATGTATATAGGATAAAAGGCCCGTCCAGCCCTGCAGCTAATTGGTTCCCTTTCTTCCCTTAACATCACAATTAATTTAATCAGTGAATACAGAGATTGCACTATCCGGTTCATTCCAAGCCCGTGGTCCACGAGCACTGATCCTGGAGAATAGAGAAATCACTTGAAACCTTTTTTTTCAATTAGCACTATTTATTTGCAGAGATTTGCAAAACGGCTACAAAAAAGGTTGCAAACAGAACAAACTTTTAAAATCACACATTTAAAAGCAGAAAAATTATTTTCTGTGCAAAGAGTAAAAACTTCACTGCGTGAAAGAATCAACAAAGAAAATAGTTCAATTATTTTTACTGCAGAACTATCATTTGTATCACACATGGTACAAAAACTAATTTGTTTCTGTAAATATAGAGATATTTTCTTCTAGTAGTATCCCTGCAGCGAATGGAATGAAAGCATACTCGGATATGTGTAAAATGCAAGATTACAAATTTGTGCTCACCGCTGTAGAACTTGTGCCTTGCCCACTCTCTCTCACAGCCTCCCCCAGCTCCGCCCCCTCACTTCTTGGTTGCACGGCCGCTAGGCCGTGCCTCCCCTACTCTCCTCCCCCCTCCTCCTCCTACTCTCCTCCCCCCTCCTCCTCCTACTCTCCTCCCCTGCCTGCCGTGTCGCACCTCTCCCCGCTCCGCCCCCTCCCCTGGCCGCCGTGTCGCAGAACACAGAAGCTTGCCTGTTAATTCACTTGTTTGCTTGAAACATCTGCTATCTCAGCTTTGTAAAACACAAAAAGCACCTCTCACCGTTGCAGCAAACTAATTTCGTTAAGCTCGTGACACACTCCCTAGCCACTCGAGCTCTTCCTCTTTAAGTCACGTAATACAACACACATTGCATTACAAATGCTATAGGTGTCACATTTGCAAAAGTTAAAACTATTGACATTGTAACTGACAAAGCTATTAATTTTGCTACTTTCAAAACCAACACATAAATAAAAAAGTGTAATTTACAATATCAATAGCTCAAACTTTCCTAATGCGAGACCTATTGCATTTCCAATGCTTGTTATTTAATGGCTTCACTCGATTGCATTTGAGCTTTTGGTTTCAGTAACTACTTTCCACTTATGTCATTTGCTTTAACTAGACAGCTGAAGTATTAATTCACACAATGATAATCATTTAGGATTATAATATTTTTTCATGAACTTCCTTCAAAACACCCCTTTCTGCAGTGTTGTGTCTCCATTGGCGCACGCACCGGAAGTCAGGCAATATCGCCTGTGACGGGGGCGGGGCGGCGTCCGGACCGGAAAAGGAGGCAGGCGGACTAAATGCGTATCGCGGCCCGGGGCTCCTGTGAGCGGTGGAGAGCCCCGGGGCCGCCAGCAGGAGGTTATGCAAGTGTTGCAGGGCTCCCTTGACCAAGAGGGAGCCCCGTGAAAGGAGCTGGCAAGAGCCGCAGCGGCGGAGTCCCCTGAGATTGGCGCGGTAAGTTAAAAAGGGATGGGGGGGTCTTGGTGAACTTGTGTGTGTGTCTGTGTGCGACGGGGGGAGGGGGGGAGCACTTGTGTGTGTGTGTGCGCGTGGTGTATGTGTGGGGGGGTGTCTGTATGTGCATGCGTGCATGGGCGCTCGTGTGTGTGTGTGTCTGTGTGAATGCACAACAGCAGCTGGCTGCCCACAGCGAGCGCGTTCGCGTTTCAAATCGCCTCCAAGGCGATGCGCGCGGCCAGGATTGTCTCCTGGAAAGCAGACACAGCAACAATAGGTTCTCGGCGAGAACGCGCTTCCGCGCGCTTAGCCGAGACCTAATAATGAAGTGAAAACAGTAAAACACACTGGCTTTCCATGGGATGTTTCTTCCCAGTGTATCAAGCCTATTCCATGTCACCCCTCTATTCTGCATAAGTCCTGCCACAGCATTCACTTTGTAGCTGCTCCTGGGCTGCGCACGCCAGGAATCTCCCGTGCGCAGCTGTAATGACCTACTACTCTGTATGTTTTGGTGCTTCCGTCAGTCACCCATCCCTCTGTAAGTACTTGGTAAAAAAGGGTCCCGACCTTCCCTCACAAGGAATACAAACAAATTATATCCAAGGGTTATATCCAAGGGTTCTTTATTACATAATAATAGGATGACAAAAGAAAGAAATAACTAGACATCACAATAGACATTTGTAGCAATCACCAACACATACATAGAGCCTGAAAATAAAAGACATAGTTAGATACAATAAGTACACATGGAACACCTCACCATGATCTTAGGCATCTTGTCATCTGAAGAAGGGTCCGTCTCTCTTTCCCTCTCTGGTTGGGCCAGGACTCTCTGTTGCACAAACACGTCTGCACGTCTGCACCGTGATGTATCACCAGACCGCCAAACGACCAGACCAGCATCTCAGCATCTCTTGGACCCCCTTTCTCTAATATAGAACTCTATCCTCTATCGAAGCTTCTGGGAGAACCTGCCTACCTTTCTCACAAGATTCCTGTACCTTTCTACACCAGGCACCCAACAGCAGCTGGTCAAGCGTTTTGTTATGACGCCAATGCGAAGAAGGCACATTCCTCTTGATAAGAACTGGTCTGCTCTGGTTCACTGCCGGTGAACAACACATGTAATCTCAAATATAACCTCTCACCTACAGAGGCTCAGAAGATGGCTGCAGTTTAGAATATGGAGTTGCTCACGCATAGGCCTCTACTACTTGGAAAGCAGAATGATATTAGACCACGTCAAAGCCAATAGGCTAAAGTCATAATTCACCTAACTCAAATAACATTATGCACTTAATCCCTCAGTATCCACTATGGAGCACCTGTGTGCACCATCACCAAAAACACTGCACCTCGACATCCCATACCTTCTATTCTTTGGCAAGATTATTCTAATGCAAGACCATCCTACATTAAGGCTAAGGTAACATAGCACACTAAAGTCAGTACACAATGGTGGTGATCGAAGGTCATCGCAGATAATCAGACCACTAAAGTGGCTCATTCACTACAGCAGCTTGTACACTTGTGCACATGCATGTACACGTGTGTGCCTGTAACCAGCCTGGTGTCCCTTACATCCTCGCTGCTGCGCAGCAGCCTAGTCAAGCTAGGGAGACACTAGTAAAACCCACATGCAGTCTCTTTCATCATGAGTTCACTGTGGGTGAGTTCCAACTTATGAGGCTTTCCCACAGTAAAAGCTCAACAAATAGGTACTCAAAAAGCAAAAAATCTGGGCGGCACAGAGTGTCGGAACCACCTTCTAACACTTACCTATGTCCCATGCAGTGCCTATAGGATTGGCACACAGGGATGCGTGGCATGTCGACTCTTCGGTTTTGTCTGCGTGAAGGCACACAGTTTGCAATGGCAGCATGCATGCCCTTGGTGAGGGGACCCTAGAGTGGCACAATTATTGCTGCTACCCTTGGGCTCCCCCTTCAGTGCTAATGCCCTAGGTACAAGGGGTACCATTTCCTAGGGACTTACACAGGGTACTGAAGTTGTGCCAATGAGAAACAAAATGTACAGTTTAGGGAAAGAGCTGCTGGCACAGCAGACCTGGTTGGCAGAGGCCCTGTGCACTTCATGTCAAATTACATCATTTTCCAGGCAAAAAGTGGGGGATACCCATGTCCAAAAGAGGCACTTTTCTACAGTATACCATGCAGGTATGCTAGCAAATATTTGATCAGGATATCAGAAAATATATGATCCATAAACCTTTGAAAAATGGCAGGAGTTTTGCACAAGCCAAAAGACATTAACCGATATTCAAAATGCCCAAAATGTGTGTGAAAGGTTGGCTTTCATTCATCTTCAGCTTTTATTCTAAGCAGATGGTATGCCCCACGAAGATCAAGTTTGCACCTCGAAACACTTTCCATATATGCCTTAATCAAGAGTAACTGATTCATATCCTTGATAGAAATCAGTTCAAACTTTGATAGGGTTTTAAAGTCACTCCATTTTTTAGGAGCAAAAAAAGTGAAGCAGGAGAAGTGAAATGAACAATTAACCAATTCTACAGATTTTCTTTAAGGCAGTCCTTAAGTGTCTCTTTCTCTTTTTTCTAAAAGGGAATACACCCTTCAAATAGTACTACTGCCCCTGGATCCATTGGTATTGCACAATTAAATTCCCTGTGCAGAGGCAAACAAAAACAAGGAGGCTTTTCGAAGATGCCAGCATGGTTTTGGTATTGTGTTGGGACCATAGAGAGACTGGCAATACGGAATGTTCTCGGCGCTTCTTAGTGATCTTAAAAAGGAGCTAAATAACTTCCAGAAGAAAAACAATGATCAAAAACAATGATTTTAATTAATTTGAGAAATCATGGAAATTGTATGAATGGTCCAATTTATTTAAGGACTGCGCCTGAGTAACTAAGTTCAAAGAAAAGATTTCCTAATGGGAGGCAAAGGACAGCCACAAGGGAATGGCCTTCTCCCTTACTGGACCACATGCCAAAGGAGTGCTGTCCACAAGTTGACCATGTTGAGGCATTTTCTCAAGTATATGAGTAATCAGATTCTTCATTGCCTAGTCATGATGAATATACATCCCTGAGGCTCCATATACTAATAAAGTTGGAACCTGTACAGGGTTGCCATTCTCGGAACGAAGAATGACCGGCATTGTGAACAAGTATGAATTAGCGTCTTTGGAAGAAGAACCAATATACTGGAGACATTGACTACCTGCCTTTTAGTCCCTTACAAGAGACAGGACTCTGATGTTTCCTAGATTGTTGGTTGGATGAACGGGCACACTTGAATCAGATGTTCATCAGCACTACAGTTGCAAATGCTACTTACCAGTATGCATCTGTTCTTGGCATGTAGGGCTGCTGACATTCATATCTGTGCATAGATCGCCGCCTAGTGTTGGGTCCGGATGATTGCACATTGTTGTCCTGGAAGAGTCTTCGAAGTATCACGAGATAGGTGGCTCCTCCCCTGGACTACAGTGCGCATGGGCATCGCCTCCATCCCCAGATTGTTTTTAGCCATTGGCAGAGATGGAGTGAAGAATGTGAGTGATGACCATGCTATGAGCATATACTTATGAATGAAAATACTGCAGCTGCTACAGGCGCCGGGGAGGAGGGTGGGCGATATGAATGTCAGCAGCCCTACATGCCAAGAACAGATGCATACTGGTAAGTAGCATTTGCAGTTCGAGGCATGTGGGCTGCTGAATTCATATCTGTGCATAGAATACATAGCAGTCCCTCCATTAGCGGCGGCCGCCCGTGCCAGCTGCAGCAGTCTGAAAAAGTGTTTTTAGAACAGCCTGACCAACAGCTGCTTGCTGTTTGGAATGCACGTCTACACAGTAGTGCTTAGTGAAAGTATGTGTGGTAGACCATGTGGCTGCTCTACAGATATCTTCTAAGGGAATGTTACCTAGGAAAGCCATAGAGGCCCCCAACTTCCTGGTGGAGTGGGCCCTTGGTGGGATAGTGAGAGTGCGCTTAGCCTTAGCGTAACAGATCTGGATGCATTTCACTATCCACCGTGCGATCCCAGCTTTGGAGATAGCGTTTCCCTTGTGGTGAGTGGCAAAAGCAACAAAAAGCTGCTTTGACTTTCGAAAATCTTTCGTCCTGTCTACATAGTACATCAAGGCCCTCTTAACATCAAGGGTGTGGAGCATCCGCTCCGCCAGCGTCTCTGGGTTTTGGAAAAACACTGGCAATTCAATTGTCTGATTTATGTGGAATTGTGATACCACCTTGGGTAGGAATTTAGGGTTAGTGCGTAGCACCACCCTGTTAGCATGTACTTGGAAGAAAGGTTCTTGGATGGTGAGCGCCTGCAGCTCGCTAACCCTCCGCAGCGATGTAATTGCTACTAAGAACGCAACCTTCCAAGTCAAAAACTGAAGCTCACAAGAGTGCAGTGGCTCGAAGGGAGGACCCATCAGCCTCGTAAGAACCACGTTGAGGTTCCATTCTGGAGCTGGTGGGGTCCTTGGTGGAATGACCCGTTTGAGTCCTTCCAGAAAGGCCTTGATAGCAGGGACCCTAAAGAGTGATAGGTGTTGCCTATTCTGGAGGTATGCTGCCATAGCTGACAGGTGAATGCGGATGGAAGAGTACGCCAGATTGCATTGGTACAGATGGAACAGGTAACAAATGATGTTTTGAATGGAAGCATCCAGCGGGTCAATATCGTGGTTAACACAGTAGATGACAAACCTCTTCCATTTAGCCGCATAACAAGCTCTCGTAGTGGGCTTCCTTGCCTCCCGAATGATGTCCATGCAATCGGGAGGAAGATTGAGGTAGCCAAACTCTAGGACTTCAGGAGCCAGATCGCCAGGTTGAGCTGTTGCGGATCTGGGTGCTGAATGTCGCCATGGCTCTGCGTCAGAAGGCTGGGAGTGAGATGAAGCCTTTGATGCGGTACCACGAACAGTTGCAGAAACGTGGTGTACCATGGTTGGCGAGCCCACGTCGGAGCAACCAGGATGAGAGTCATCGAGTGCTGCCTGAGCTTGCGTGCCACCAGCGGTATCAGAGGTGCTGGGGGAAAAGCGTACGCAAATCTGCCTGACCAGTTCATCCACATCGCATTGCCCTGTGAGTGCGGGTGTGGGAATCTGGCGGCGAAGCTTTGGCATTTTGCGTTCTCCTTTGTGGCGAACAGGTCTATCTCTGGATGACCCCACCTTTGGAAGTACGGTTGGAGTACTGATGGATGTATCTCCCACTCGTGCATCTGATGGCTGTGCCTGCTGAGCAGATCCGCCATCTGATTGTCTTTGCCCGGGAGATGCTCTGCCATGAGGAAGATGTTCCTCTGAATGGCCCACTTCCACATGCTCTGAGCCAGATGAGACAGCTGCGGAGAGTGTGTGCCTCCCTGCTTCTGAATGTAGTACATGGCCGTCATGTTGTCCGTCCGGATCAACACGATTTTGTTGCACAGATGTACTTTGAACGCCTTTAAGGCCATGAAGATTGCCATCAGTTCCAACACATTGATGTGCATCTTCCTTTGCTGTAGTGTCCAGAGTCCCTGCACTGTATACTGGAGGACATGCGCTCCCCAACCCTGGAGAGAGGCGTCCGTTGTCAGGATAATCTGTGGCACAGGCTCTTGGAATGGTCGGCCCTTGCAAAGGTTTTGTGGATTCCACCAATGCAGAGAGTTGTATGCCCGACCGCTCACCAACACTAGGTCTGTTAGTTGCCCGTGAGCCTGAGTCCACTGACGTGCTAGGCACTCCTGAAGCGGACGCATATGTAGCCTCGCGTGCGGGACAATGGAGATGCAGGAGGCCATCATGCCTATCAACTGCATGAACACCTTCGCTGGAAGCGAGTGCTGAGGTCTTAATCGTTGGATCAGCGTCTGGATACTGGCGATTCTCACTGAATTTGGCTGCGCAGTGGCTGCCAGAGTGTTGATCGTCGCGCCCAGATACTGTCGCACGTGGGCGGGCTGGAGATGGGACTTTGGGTAGTTCAGAGAGAATCCCAGATCGTGCAGGAGATGAATGGTGCGTGACACGTGATCGACGCACTGTCGTTCTGTCTTTGCTTGAATGAGCCAGTCGTCCAAGTAGGGGTAGACGTGGACGTTCTGGCGACGGAGATGCGCCGCCACCGTCGCTAGGCACTTTGTAAATACCCTTGGCGCCGTGGTGACCCCGAACGGCAGAACCTTGAACTGGTAATGCTGGTCTAGGATCGTGAACCTGAGATACTTCCTGTGGGAAGGATGCAGGGGGATATGAAAATAGGCATCTTTTAGATCCAGCGTAGCCAGGAGGTCCCCTTGCCGAAGCAGGGGAAGCACTTGCTGTAACGTGAGCATATGGAAGTGCTCCGAGAGGATGTACCAGTTTAGGGGCCTGAGGTCCAGGATGGGCCTGAGGGATCCGTCCTTTTTGGGGATCAGAAAATACAGGGAGTAAACCCCTGTTCCCCGCTCTTGCAATGGAACGAGCTCTATCGCCCCTTTTTGCAGCATGACGAGAACTTCTTGCTGCAACAAGGTCAAGTGCTCGCCGGACATAGGACGGCTCCTTGGGGGTATGTTTGGTGGAATGGAAGTAAGTTCCAGACAGTACCCGTACTGGATAAGAGACTTGACCCACCTGTCCGTGGTGATGGATTTCCACGCTGGCAGGAACTGCTGGAGTCTCCCCCCGACCGGTGTTGTATGGTCGGGGGGCAGTGACAAGACGTCACTGTTTGTTGGTGGTGGTGGACCTGGAGCTATTGTTTCCACGTCCCCTGCCCTTGACGTTATTGCCTCTGTAACCACCTCTACCCTTGTTGTTGTACGTGGTTTGGGTGTTGCTCTTGTAATATTGTGCGGACTGCGATGCCTGACCCCTTGAGTTGCCTCTGGAATTGGAGCGGCGAAAGGAATTACCCCGAAACTGCTGACTTTGTAAGGCCCCCATAGATTTGGCAGTTTCCGTGTCTTTTTTCATTTTTTCCAGGGTCGCATCCACCTCAGGTCCAAACAGGTGGTCAGGGTTAACTGTTTGATTCAGTATTGTAGTTTGGATGTCGGGCTTGAACCCTGAAATTCTAAGCCAGGCATGGCGTCTAAGCAACACACTGGTATTGATAGCCCTGGAGGCTGTTTCTGCCACATCCAGCGCACATTTGATGGACGCATTTGTAATGAGTTTTCCTTCCTGAATCAGCATCTCTCCTGCCTCTTTGTATTGGTCAGGCAAGTGTTGCAGTAATGCCTCTAAGGTGTCATAATGGGCCCTATCATAGCGTGCAAGTAGGGCTTGTGTGTTAGATATCCTCCAGATATTAGCTGCCTGTGCAGCAATCCGTTTGCCTGAGGCCTCAAAGATCTTTGACTCTTTGTCTGGGGGAGGAGCGTCACCAGTAGTCTGAGAGTTTGCCCTCTTCCGAGCGTTGGAAACAACCAGGGAGTCCAATGGCAAGTGTCCTTTGATATATGTAGGATCCGTGGGTGCTGCCTTATATTTCCTGTCGATGCGAGGGTTGACCACACGCGCCCGGGTGGGCTCCTTGAAGACCTCCGTAGCATGTTTAAGCACCCCTTTAAGCATCGGCAGCGTTTTGACTGACTTTTCTGCTACAGAGAAAGTGTCAAATAAGAAGTCCACATCTATGGGGTCCGAGTGCAGCTCGACGTCGTGGTTAGCCGCAGCTCTCTCGATCAGAGCGTTAAAGGCCGCTGAGTCCTCCGTCGGGGACGTTTTTGCCGCAAAAAGTTGCGCGTCCTGGCCCGACTGCGGGTCCTCCGGGTCGCCTCCGGCGGACCAAGGTTCGTGCTCCTCCTCCGGATCCGAGTACGCCGGATAGTTGTACTCGGCGTCTTCCTCGACCGCATCGCCTGCGGCGGATTGCGTTGGCGAGTGTCCTTGGGCTTGTGGAGACACAGGTTCCACCAGCGCCGAAGAGTCCGCAGAGTCCCTTTTGTTTTTGAGAGGGATCTTAAAATGTTCCAACGCCGGCTCCGTTGTGATCTTCCTCTTGAGGAGAGACAGTTTTCCGGTGTTGGCGTCGATGATTACTTCACGACGTTCTTCTTCAGCAAGCGGTTGGAGCCGAAGCTTCGACACCACCAAGGCCGCTTTCGGAGCCAATACCTCCTTCGAGGGTCCGCTCTGTTTCGGCGCGAAGGCCTTCGGCGCCGACTTGGGAGGAAGGGCGAAACGGATAGGCGTTTGCTCCTTCGCAGGCTTAGGCGTGAGCTTAGGCGTCACAGTGTCCTGAGCGGGAACCGCACTGTCCTTTCGTAACCGCTGCAGGGATTCCGCCACCTTCTTCGTCAAGGCCGGAGAGGGCTTGACCGGCTCGAGCGACTTCTCAGCGTCGAGAGCCTGACCACCAGCAGGCACGGTTTTCGGGGCCGACGCCCCATGCCTATGTGCGTTGTCGCCCTGACGCTTCTTGGGAGCCGTCTTCGGGTCCACGACCCCTTTCGGAGCCGACGCAGCCGCGTCGGATGATTTCGCCTTCGGCGCCGACCCCGAGGTCTTCGGGTCGGCCATTTTGGCGTGGCTCCTCGAGTCGGCCATTTTGAATGTTTTGGAAGTTGACGCCTTCAGAGCCTTCTGCACCAGCGCAACTTTTATTTTCGGTTTCGCATCCGAGGGTGCGTGACCAGTTGTCTTCACTTTCGTTTTCTTCAACGTAAGTGGTTTCTCATAAATGTCCGTGACCGGGCCCGGAGGCGGGGACGTAGGACTTATAAGTAGATCTTGGGTAAGGCCCGAAGGCGATCCCTCGACCTGGGCCGTATAAAGGGGATTGACCCCTGAGTCTGGCTGGGGATGCTCATCCTCCGAGCTATCCCCTACGGTGGCAAAAGCCCGTTCGTCGTCCCCTACCTCGTCGGCGACTTCATCAAAGTCCTCATCGCCCGCGTCGTAGGCATCTCCGTCGGACGCGGGACCCGATTCCGAACCCTGTTCGTCGACCTCGTCTCCAACAGATTCTTGGAATATGTCGTCTGGTGGGGGCGCCGCGGCAGCCGAGAACTTAGCCTGGAGCCGATTGGCCCGACGAATCTTCAAAGTCTTCTTGCTCCGGAATTTCGAACACGCCATGCAGCTGTCTTCGTGGTGATCCGGTGACAAGCATGTATTGCACACAGGGTGCACGTCGAGGTGTGAATATTTGGAGTTACACACCGGGCACTTCTTAAACGGAGTTCGCTCCATAGCAAAAGTGTAGTGTAGGCCCGTCCGCGCCGAAAGCACGTGGAAGGGCAGCGAGAGATCGGAGCTGAGAGTCAGAAAGAAACCCGTACGCAACTATACCGACGCCCAGCCTAAAGACCGTTAGGTCTCGAGTAGGAGTTGAACAACTATCGGTTCCGACAGAGGGAACCGAAACACATCCGAACCCAATGGCGGAAAAAAACAATCTGGGGATGGAGGCGATGCCCATGCGCACTGTAGTCCAGGGGAGGAGCCACCTATCTCGTGATACTTCGAAGACTCTTCCAGGACAACAATGTGCAATCATCCGGACCCAACACTAGGCGGCGATCTATGCACAGATATGAATTCAGCAGCCCACATGCCTCGAACATAAACAAAACCCAAATGTCCATCAGCACTACAGTATAAGCAAAACCCAGTCTCATGTGCAGTCCTTTTAAACCTCAAAGGGCTTCTTGCAGCTCATATCTATGTATGTATGTATATGTATGTGAGTAGTATATGTATAGCGCAAACTAGCCAATAAGGCTTTAGAGAGTACAGGGTCAAAGTCAAGCATACAGTCAACATGTGCTAAGAAGGTTATTGAGTTGTTACTGCATTGTGATGTAGTGTTCTTAAAGAGGTATATCTTTAACTCTTTCCTAAAGTGGAGCAGCATTGGGGCGGTCCTCTTATCATGTTGTGTGTACTTGTAGAGTGCAATCCCACCTGCAGTATCCAGGTGATGAGCAGGTGTAGAGGTCTAGCCTCCAGGCTGGAGGCAGTGAAAGAGATGGGTCTTCAGCTACTAGTAGAATTTAGAACGACTCTGACCTGTAGTGTAAGATCTCTTCATGATTAAGGAGTAACAAATGATAAAGTTTAACTTCTGGTCCTGTTTCGGTGTATGTAAAGTTGAGTGAAAGTGCCTGGGTGGTAGATTGAAGAGGATGCGGCTGCTAAGGTAGGTCATGCTGGTGTTGTGTAGTGCTTTAAAAGTGTGGGTTAGGAGTTTGAACTGCATGCGGTAATGTTTCGAGAGCCAGTGGAGTTCCCTCAGGTGTGGGGTGATGTGTGTCCTGCTGGGGAGGTTGAGAGTGAGTCTGCCTGCCACATTCCAGATAGTTTGTAACACCTGGTGAGATGTCTGATGACTCCAGCAAAGAAAGAGTACCCGTAGCCCAACATGCTGGTGACGAGGGTGTGGTCAATGGTCTTTCTCTGTTGCTCTGGAGCCATTTAAAGAGGTTCTTCTCCATCTTAACGATCCCATGGTTGCGTTGACATAGGGTCGAAGAGCTGTATTGCGTGAGATTTGTTAGTCTAACCCCTGATGTGTGGTATTTTACTAGGGCTGCAAAGATGTACAGACTTTATATGATTTTGCTTATTTTTGTTCTGGCCGGGACACCAAAATACCAGTGGTGCCGGTAGAAAACGAGCAAGGCGGCAATTTTACTTAGTGGACCGTTGATTATTTAACTTTACTTTAGCTGCTTCCGGCCTAAAATTGGCCATTTACATTAAGTCAATGGGGAAAATAAATTCCTCTCATTTTATTTCACTATCTCCCTCTTTTCTATTTTTGAAATGCTGGCATGTATGATAAATGTATTTCCGTGTCCAATCTCCAACTAAAAACTAAAACGCCCTAACCATTAACCGAAAGAACCGGATAATGAGACCAAACGGCAAAAAGCTCAATGCTCCACCACACCTCAGGGTTTTCACACGCGCTCTTCTTGTACCATGAACACCTCATTTGTTGCAGATTTTTTTTCCAGAAGTATATTGTTGGAACAGACGCATGGGGTGAAATCTCGGCTGCGACTCTAAAGTAAAGTAACACTGTCATACTTACAAAGGAGCAGACGTGTCGTTTTACAAATACCGTGCTCGGGTTAACCCGTGAGGCTTCCCGCGCATTCGAGGACTTGAAATTACTTCCAAAATGGCTGCCACGTTAGCAACATGCCTGCTGCCTTTGGATGCAGCAACATTTTTTAAATTCTCATTAAGGGAATGTACCCCGTTCCAAAATGGCACGATCTGTACTGGCTGCGGATACGTATTGGTGCATTAGTAAACGCGAACGGGGAGTAGGTCTTTGTAAGGATTCCTGCTGTTATCAGTGACGTTAAAGGTAGGAAGCTAATATGGGCGCCGTTTTGAATAGGGTTGTGTTCCTTTAGCACGATGGTTCGAACAGTCATTTTGGATTGGGCTGGGTGTATGAGTAATCGTACGCGGCGGCCATCTTGCTCCCTCGGAGGGTTCACTTCCCAGCCGGTAGTTCTGGAAGGTTCCAGCGGCGCCGGTGTTCTAACTAAATTCGCACCCCCGTCGTTTTGTACACCCCATACGTCAGAGGGGTGCCGATTCATGCAGGTTCTGCCTGTCTATTCGTGCTCCCCCGTCTGGCTGTGCATATCCTCACTCACTTTGCGCATGCGTGTTTCGGTGTATATGTTGGCTGTCAGGCGCATTATCCACGCCCGTCTGGCTGTGTACCCTCTCCTTGCGCATGCGTGTTAAAGGGGAAATAAATCGCCGATCGGTGAAATAATCATCCTGAAACCGAAAGGGGATTGTTGGCTCCTCTGTTTAAAGAGTTAATGTCTAAAACCGAACATGTAAGCCAGACATTAAACTTTCAAGTGCATTGCTTTCTTTGATTGACAGAGATGCTTTGCAAGACTTTTTCCAGAGCTCTGTTTGGAGCTTGATTCAGTCGGTTTCCTTGTGGCGGAGTAGCTCATATTTGAAAAATCCCCCGCCTCCTTCAATGTGCGAGTATTGGCCAATCAGCTCTAAACTCGATAGGTTCTCTTTTAGTGACTGCCCAACTGCATTATGGGACATGTCGTGTATGTATATATATATATATATATATATATATATATATATATAAAAAAAATCCCTTATCCCGTCAGTCACACTGACTACATATTGGACTACTTTACAGTAACATTGAACTTACACTTTGTAGACAAAATGAAGCAATCCGCAGAGCGGTTCTCAGTAGCCAATGGACAGACTTCTTGTGTCAGCTTGGTATTCATGAGGTTCATGTGGGTGCACATATACCTTTTTTTCAAAACTCCGTGGTGCTCCTAGACATGGCACTTAATCATCCTAATGTATAGATCAAGCAGATTATTTGACTCCCTGGGTGAATTCTCATACATTTTAGATTCATTCAACTCACCCAAACCCTCTATTACAGTGTTGAGCCGTAATATAAGAAAAGCCTCGTTTTGCATCAGTCTCCTCCCCAGGTCCCCTCCTCTTGTTTTTGGTGGTACAACTGCCAACGCTGTCCAATAGAAATCTTTTTCTGAGTGATGGTTCTCTATCACATGATTGACTAGTGGGGTCCTCATAACTGTGCGCCTTATGTGTGACTTGTGTTATATGATTCTCTGTCTGGCTTCTTGGTTGGTTTGCCTATATAAAGTTTATTGCAAAGGCACTTGATTGCATATACTACGTCCTGAGTTTTGCACTTAGAGAAATCACTGTGTCTCCATTTAATATTATTGTGTACAAACTGTGTGCCTCCAATGTTTTGGTTGAAGCATATGCATTTATTATGCACATTTGTTATGTTTCTACGGGTGTCTCCGATTCCACATTTGTCTCAGATTACCTTTGAGTGTGGGTGGTGGTATATATGCCCGTACTACTTGACTTCCTACACTGCGATATTTCTTCAGTACGAATAACGGCTTCTCAAATGATTTATCTAGTTTGGAAGTCAAATGCCAGTTTTGACAGACAATTTTCTTGAATTGATTAGTCTGTGGACAAAACGTTGACACGCAAACAAGCCAGTCTGTTGTCTTTTTGTCTTTTGTTGTTAACAACGTTTCCCGGGAGTCCACCACACCCTTTCATAGAATTTTTCAACAAGTTCTTCAGATAGCCACGTCCTTTCAGTCTACTCAATAGATTCTCAGCATGATGGGAATAATCCTCTTTTGCAGAACAATTCTTATTATTGTTAGAACTGCCCGTAAGGCAAGCTGTCTCTAAGATTGCGAGGGTGATGGCTAGAATAATGGAGAGCCTTGTTATCATCAGTTGGTTTAGTATGTAGTGTAGTTTTCAGTGTCTCATTCTGAGCGACTAATTCTACATCCTAAAACGTGATGGTTTTGTAGCTGCTGTTGAGGCCAAACTTTAAATCGTCTCACCTGTTTTACCATTTGAAAAATTGGTTCAGAGAATCTTCCTGGCTGGTCTAAATGCAAATCACTGTATCTCAGCCATTTAGAGATGTGTTGGGCATAGGGGTTGTTCTTATACACAAAAAGATGATCACACTGGGCCATTTAGCCAACACCAGGAAAGGCCACAGGGTTTAGGCGGCAGATCGGCCCAGGAACGGCCCGGCAGTCAGGAAGGTCTGGGGACATCGGCAACTATGCAGCATGGTTTCCGGGAGACATCGACCCCGACATCACCCGCTCAGAAACACTGGATGAGGGAATAATCGCAGGAGTCGTAGGTCAGCTGGCGGAGCTTCAACACCAGGCGGCCATTCCTGTCCGCGGCTTGGCCACGCTCCGCCTACTGAAGACTTCACTGTTATTTCTTTCGTTTTTGTTTATGTTTCTGATGTATTGAAAATAATAAAATAATAATTTTTTTTTAAAACAAGAAGCACTGATCATACTGACCTCGATAGTTGATGAAGATCTGACTCAGCTGTCACAGTATCATACACTGCCAATGCTGAATGCAGAAGTGAAGCTATTTAGTACAGCTTTAGCAAATAGAATCTTGTCAGTGATAGACTATTGGGTCCAAGAAGATCAATCAAAAGCTTTACACTTTTTGCATACTCTAGCCACCTCAGAAGAGGATTATGCCCTGGCAATATTAGATATAGAGTGTACACCCAACACATTGTGCTGGAAATACACCAGCCTGATCATGGAAAAACTGGGATTTGGTCCTTTTTAGGTCTCGTAGAACCAACATGCATGCGTTGTTCTTCGAGAGTATTGTAGGCAAAACAAACTCTTGAAACCAGCGAGGATTGTCCCCAATGCATGTGAGGTACTCAACCGCAACGCTTCCCCAGCGCGCTCTTGGCCTCACTTCTCAATCACACCCCATATGGTGTTCCCTCCCACTCGCTCGCACATCAAAGGCTGCTGCTCCCCCGCCAATGCGCTCCCGCCCCCACGACTTGGTTTTTCACTTCCAGTTTCCTCTACTCTTCTTTGCCTGTCTCACTTCACCATTCTCGGTGTTTCTTAACTCCTTCCTAAACCCCTCTTGTTCTGTCACCGCTTTCCCCCTTCTCTCAGGTTCAGCATGCCCACCTCGTCCTGTCCTTTTATTTGTAGATCATCCGTTGTGCCCATTTGTTAGCATCTCCTCACCCCTCACACTCCGCTTGATACCGCTATTCACGCCCACACTCTGTTTGTCACCCCACATCTTCGTCCCTCTCAGAGGTTGTAAACTGCCCCTTTTCTCAGCCTGCCATGCTCTAATTACCGTTTCTCAGGGCCATCCACACTCCCAGCATGGAATCTCTCCCCCGCTCTCAGCCCGTCGCACTTTGCACCCTCATTCTAGTCATATAAATAATCTCACCCCGCTTTCAGGGATTCAGCCATTAATTTCAGAAAGTACCCTCTCCTCCCTGTATTATTTATTCCTGCTTCAAGTGAACCCCCACCATCCGTCTACAGCACCCCTATCAGCCTGTCACGCACTAAATCCTTCTCTTTCACCCTTCTTCTCTTTCTGACTGAGTCCACTTTTAACCCCATCTGCCTGTTGTCTTAACATGTCACCCCTTTCTCCCACCAGTCTCCCACTCTCCTTTGCCCCTTCCATCTGTTTTATACGCCCCACATTTTCAGTCTGTCTTCTGCTTTGCCCCCCCCCCTTTCCAACGTTATTTCCTTCGTGGCTATAACGCCTGGGCGGCACCTCACGACCTAGCACTCACAGGGAGCAGCGTGACGTGTCACAGTGCTGCTTTACTCAATCATTTGTGTTCGTGGTGCGGGAAGACAGGCGTGTACACACATAAGTGTCCTGATACTTGCCTTGAGTGCTAACTCGTGAGCAACCTGCTGTCGGGAAGCTCTGCTTGACTCGTGGCCAGCAGAGGTGGCCGGGATTATCTGTCACGATATATTACACCTCTTGCGACAGTCGTATACTGCATTGTGCGTCCCTCAGACCTGGGTAGCCCGTAGCAGTGTGGGGGGGGGGGGGGGGGGGGGGGGGGGGGCGCGTGCCGCCATTATTGTTACATCACCTAAATCATAGGGATTTGGAAAATCCAAGTGTAGTAAATGTGCCACGCCCATTCGGTATTACAGAGATGGGTAGTTGTTGGTGTATTTTAGAGCACTGTTGTGGTTACGCACTGTTATAAACAGCACATTTTCCGTTGAAATGGCCACCAAATTTGCATAGACATGCCGTTTTCCTAAAAAAACTATGTAGCACAAAAATGATGTGTGGAAATCGACAGGGACGTAACGCAGGTCCCTGCGGTGCAAGGGGGCCCCATCAGAGCCCTCACAACTCTACAAGGAGGCCCCATTCCACCCCAGGCCAATGAACATCTGTGAGATATGGTAGGTGAGGGACGCCCCCCCCCTTCACATTCTGCAGGAGGCCCCATCATTTTACCTTACGCCACTTGAAATCGTTTTTGAGAGTATAGTTATCATTAGCGCATCCCCAAGTAAAGGTTCTGGCTTTGTTTTGATTCTATTAACATCTTTGGTACCATCACCCTTCAGAATTACCTAAAAAATTGCTTCATTTATCCTTTCCTAATTGCTGATGTATTTTGACTACGTGTACTATTCATTTACAGGTATTTAGTTGTGTTGTGTGTTAGAATAAAACTGACATCGTACAGCCTTTGTTTTCACCTCCTGTCCCCCAGCAAGTTTGTCACCTAGGTCACTTTTACAAAATCCTCTCACTTTGCAGTCAGAGAAATAAAAGTATACACCAACTCCAAATCCACCCTCCAACTCCAACTCCACCCTCCAACTCCACCCTCCAACTCCACCCTCCAACTCCACCCTCCAACTCCACCCTCCAACTCCACCCTCCAACTCCACCCTCCAACTCCAACTCCACCCTCCAACTCCAACTCCACCCTCCAACTCCAACTCCACCCTCCAACTCCAACTCCACCCTCCAACTCCAACTCCACCCTCCAACTCCAACTCCACCCTCCAACTCCAACTCCACCCTCCAACTCCAACTCCACCCTCCAACTCCAACTCCACCCTCCAACTCCAACTCCACCCTCCAACTCCAACTCCACCCTCCAACTCCAACTCCACCCTCCAACTCCAAATCCACCCTCCAACTCCAAATCCACCCTCCAACTCCAAATCCACCCTCCAACTCCAAATCCACCCTCCAACTCCAAATCCACCCTCCAACTCCAAATCCACCCTCCAACTCCAAATCCACCCTCCAACTCCAAATCCACCCTCCAACTCCAAATCCACCCTCCAACTCCAAATCCACCCTCCAACTCCACCCTCCAACACTCAGGAATACCACCACATCACTCGGGGGACACCACCACATCACTCGGGGGACACCACCACATCACTCGGGGGACACCACCACATCACTCGGGGGACACCACCACATCACTCGGGGGACACCACCACATCACTCGGGGGACACCACCAAATCACTCGGGGGACACCACCAAATCACTCGGGGGACACCACCAAATCACTCGGGGGACACCACCAAATCACTCGGGGGACACCACCAAATCACTCGGGGGACACCACCAAATCACTCGGGGGACACCACCAAATCACTCGGGGGACACCACCAAATCACTCGGGGGACACCACCAAATCACTCGGGGGACACCACCAAATCACTCGGGGGACACCACCAAATCACTCGGGGGACACCACCAAATCACTCGGGGGACACCACCAAATCACTCGGGGGACACCACCAAATCACTCGGGGGACACCACCAAATCACTCGGGGGACACCACCAAATCACTCGGGGGACACCACCAAATCACTCGGGGGACACCACCAAATCACTCGGAGGACACCACCAAATCACTCGGGGACACCACCAAATCACTCGGGGACACCACCAAATCACTCGGGGACACCACCAAATCACTCGGGGACACCACCACATCACTCGTTTGTTTATATTTGCTTTATTAAAACGGTCATGACTCGAAGCAAGAGAGGGAGACATAAGGACCTCGCATACAGAGAAAATTAACATTTGTTAGATGCAATTGAGTGTATTTCACGCTCTCTCTGTATTATGTTGATTACAAGTCATAAAATAAGCAAAGCTTTGAAAGAAAAAAAAAAAGTATGGGAACTGTGATCCTGAGTGCAATGGAGGAGAGGTGAGTGAGCATCGGGGCGTGGCCAAAGGCGTAACTAAAAAGAACAAAATATTCTGTAAATATTTTGTTGTTTTATATCACCTTCTGGTTGCTGCATATAAATTAGCGCCCACCTTAAATGAAAAATAAATGCAAGTTAAATTAATCAGTGGGAAATGCACTATTTTACGTTGTCAATCCTCTAATGGTTCATGCAATTAATGCAGCGGTCTCTGTGTGTAACCCGAGACCAGCAAAATTGAATCCTGGTTAGTGCAGTAGGGCATAGTGATTTCTTCACTTTTAGTGCTACACAGCCCCAGCCTGCGAGAGAAAACACTGTGACTATGTAAGTCATTATATTAAAATCACATTACACACAGTATTAGATAAGCTGCCACAAAATGCACACAAAGATTTAAGTTTCAGCTAAAAAATAGCGCTCCAAAATTATACATTTTAGCAATTCGCAGACTTTACCTAATACATAAAACGTATGTAACTGTCCATTAAAAGCACCCACTCCATCGTGCTGGTAGCACCCTTGCAATACATCTGAAAAATAATTAATCTTTGTCATCACAAAGCTTCAAGTGACTCCATTGATAAAAGCTAATACTGGCTTCTAAGCAGCCATCACGTTTGCAGATATGCAATTGCACACATTTACAATTCTTTCAGGCAACCAGCACCCTGGTCAGAAAGCATGCCCCTTGCTTAGCTGTCTGTCCCACCGTCTACTTCCAAACACAGGAGACTTCCTCCCTTCCACTTCTTCTGAGAAGCCCAGCTGTCAGAATTAGCCATTCCGCAATGGTTGTCTTCTTAAAAAACAAGCATTTACATTGCAATAGGTCTCGCTTTATTAAAGTTTGAGCTATTGGCATTGTAAATGGCAATGCCTTTTATTTATGTTTTAAAAACCAACACATAAATAAAAGGCATTGTCATTTACAATGCCAATAGCTCAAACTCTCACAACTGCGAGACCTATTGCATTGCAAATGCTTGTTTTCTTCGCTGGGTTAAACTATTATGTGCTGACCTATGGTGAGAGAATGAACTGAGATAGATCTCGCCTATCTGGAGTCTTTAGTAAGCCATGTAGTAGGGATACCCCTTGTTTCTTCTGTTGTTTGCACTGGCCGAGGAAACCATGACATGTAAATTGTGAACATCCTTGGGGCAGTGGGGTATTCAAATAGGCCTAACAAAGTGCATTGTGTCACTATAATCAGATTGATCACCAATCTATTTAAAGGACTCAGTACATTCTGTCCTTCTCCTTCTTACAGAACTAGAGGATTGGAAATGTCTCAAGACTAAAAAAGACTTTGTTTCCATTGAGTAGGTTTAAGTGTTTAAAAGACCGGGGCACAAGACAGCAGAGCTGCATGATGGCTGCCACTCTGTTAGGCTGTACCAGCCCGGTGCATAGTCTGCAAGAAATCAGTGCTTTGGGCTGCTTAACTACAGCAGATGCTTTTGGAATCTGCCCTAAAGGGGAGCTGTGTCACATTTGTCCTGAGGAATTTCTC
Source organism: Lissotriton vulgaris (assembly GCF_964263255.1). NCBI lineage: Eukaryota > Metazoa > Chordata > Amphibia > Caudata > Salamandridae > Lissotriton > Lissotriton vulgaris. The sequence goes on along the minus strand of NC_141691.1, from coordinate 56,604,561 downwards.
CAGGAAGGCCGAAAAGAGAGTGCCCAAAAAATCCTGCCATACCTGATCTGTGCTTTGGCCTCCTTGTGCCCTCCAAGAGATCTGGGTTGAGGCAGCCTGCAAACAATCCACCAAACAAACCTTCCATTCACCACCACTGCCTGAAGCATCAGGGAATTCACAGAAGATTGCACAATGGGGAAAACTGATAAGCATCAAGCCAAGCTGTTGTTTGATTAAAAGCGCCCCACAAGGCTAGACAATAGGTACGCCAGGGGGGGATTCCCCCGAGGGAGATCACAGAAAACAATCCGTGGATGCAGAGCTTAGAAAACTATTTGAAGACATGCGGAACAACCTTAGAACAATCAAATCCAAGATTGATATGCTTACCAATAGGCTTCATTGCACGATAAACATGATGATAGGCTCAACCATCTTGAACAGCGTGTGCCTAATGCTGAGGATGGTACGACAACACAAAATGAACAGCTCCTGAGCATGGGGAGAGTCCTAGGTGTAATGAAAACCAAGAATGAAAACCTGGAGGCACACTTTAGAAGAAATATTTTTGGGTCCTTGGGCTACCAGGGTCTATAGCTGTGACCACGGCTGATGATTATATGGAAACTTTACTTTGCACCCTGTTTCGGGATTAGCTCACAGTCTTATACTTGGTGGAGTGAGCTCATGTGTCTGCTGCTCTCACGAATCAAATGGGATCTGAATTCCCAATGCAACACAAACTCAATATACAATGGCTTTACTCTTGCTGTGCAAGCTGCCTGCAGGGAATTCCTCCAGGCTAAACGTCTGTTGCTAAAAATTGGCCTCCTTTACGCTCTTCGCTACCTAGCCACACTACATGTTACCACCAATGGCAAAGGCCAGTTTTTCACTGACCGCAAGCTGGCATTAGGTTTTGCTGCAAGCATACACACTAAAACACAGGGAGAGACCTCAATACAGAGGATGATCCTGGAAGCCAATTCAGCGATAGCTACTAATGGTTCTTCCTGACTGCAATGTGCTTGTTGACTAGCCCAAGTAATATGGGCTGGATTGTCTGCTATGGTGGCCTCTGATGTATGTTAAACCTATCGCCTGTGGAGAGACAGTGGAGAGAGAGAAAGTGGAGAGAGAGACAGTGGAGAGAGAGACAGTGGAGAGACAGACAGTGGAGAGAGAGACAGTGGGGAGAGAGAGAGAGTGGAGAGAGAGAGTAGAGAGAGAGTAGAGAGAGAGTGGAGAGAGAGAGAGTAGAGAGAGAGTAGAGAGAGAGTGGAGAGAGAGAGAGTAGAGAGAGTAGAGAGAGAGTGGAGAGAGAGAGAGAGTAGAGAGAGAGTGGAGAGAGAGAGAGTAGAGAGAGAGAGAGTAGAGAGTAGAGAGAGAGAGAGAGTGGAGAGAGAGAGAGTGGAGAGAGAGAGAGTGGAGAGAGAGAGTAGAGAGAGAGTAGAGAGAGAGTGGAGAGAGAGAGAGAGTGGAGAGAGAGAGAGTAGAGAGAGAGTGGAGAGAGAGAGTGGAGAGAGAGAGAGGAGAGAGAGAGAGTGGAGAGAGAGAGAGTGGAGAGAGAGAGAGTGGAGAGAGAGAGAGTGGAGAGAGAGAGAGTGGAGAGAGAGAGAGAGAGTGGAGAGAGAGAGAGAGAGTGGAGAGAGAGAGAGAGAGTGGAGAGAGAGAGAGAGAGTGGAGAGAGAGAGAGAGAGTGGAGAGAGAGAGAGAGTAGAGAGAGTAGAGAGAGTAGAGAGAGTAGAGAGAGTAGAGAGAGTAGAGAGAGTAGAGAGAGTAGAGAGAGTAGAGAGAGTAGAGAGAGTAGAGAGAGTAGAGAGAGTAGAGAGAGTAGAGAGAGAGAGAGTAGAGAGAGTGAGAGTAGAGAGAGTGAGAGTAGAGAGAGTGAGAGTAGAGAGAGTGAGAGTAGAGAGAGAGTGAGAGTAGAGAGAGAGTGAGAGTAGAGAGAGTGAGAGGCAGTGGAGAGAGAGACAGTGGAAAGAGAGACAGTGGAGAGTTAGTGGAGAGAGAGAAGAGACAGTGGAGAGTTAGTGGAGAGAGAGAAGAGACAGTGGAGAAGAGACAGTGGAGAAGACAGTGGAGAAGAGACAGTGGAGAAGAGACAGTGGAGAGAGAGAGACAGTGGAGAGAGAGAGACAGTGGAGAGAGAGAGACAGTGGAGAGAGAGAGACAGTGGAGAGAGAGAGACAGTGGAGAGAGAGAGACAGTGGAGATAGAGAGAACAGAGTTGAGAGAGAGAATGGAGAGAGAGAGATAGATTGGAGAGAGAGTAGAGACTGACTGACTCAGAGTCTGAATACTGACTGACGGAGAGACTGACTGGCTGAGAAACTGACAGAGAGAGAGAGCATGACAGAGACTGAATGACTGACAGACTGACAGAGAGAGAGACTGACAGACTGACTGACAGAGAGACTGACAGACTGAGCGAGAGAGACTGACTCATTGAGAGTGGAGAGAGAGAGAGAGAGAGAGCAGAGAGAGTAGAGAGAGAGCAGAGAGAGTAGAGAGAGAGAAGGGAGAGTGGAGAGAGAGAAGGGAGAGTGGAGGGAGAGTGAGTGAGAAACAGTGGAGAGGGAGTGGAGAGAGAGACAGTGGAGAGACAATGGAGAGAGACTAGAGAGAGAGTGCAGAGAGAGAGGGTGAGTGGAGAAAGAGAGAGAAGGGAGAGAGAGAGTGGAGGGAGAGTGGAGGGAGAGTGGAGGGAGAGAGAGTAGAGAGAGAGAGAGAGAGACAGTGGAGAGAGAGAGACAGACAGTGGAGAGAGAGAGACAGACAGTGGAGAGAGAGAGAGAGACAGTGGAGAGAGAGAGAGAGACAGTGGAGAGAGAGAGAGAGACAGTGGAGAGAGAGAGACAGACAGTGGAGAGAGAGAGACAGTGGCGAGAGAGAGACAGTGGCGAGAGAGAGAGACAGTGGCGAGAGAGAGAGACAGTGGCGAGAGAGAGAGACAGTGGCGAGAGAGAGAGACAGTGGAGAGAGAGAGAGACAGTGGAGAGAGAGAGAGACAGTGGAGAGAGAGACAGTGGAGAGAGAGAGAGAGACAGTGGAGAGAGAGAGAGACAGTGGAGAGAGAGAGAGAGAGACAGTGGAGAGAGAGAGAGAGACAGTGGAAGAGAGTAGAGAGAGTAGAGAGAGTAGAGAGAGTAGAGAGAGTAGAGAGAGTAGAGAGAGTAGAGAGAGTAGAGAGAGTAGAGAGAGAGTAGAGAGAGAGTGAGAGTAGAGAGAGTAGAGAGAGTGAGAGTAGAGAGAGAGTGAGAGTAGAGAGAGTGAGAGGCAGTGGAGAGAGAGACAGTGGAAAGAGAGACAGTGGAGAGTTAGTGGAGAGAGAGAAGAGACAGTGGAGAGTTAGTGGAGAGAGAGAAGAGACAGTGGAGAAGAGACAGTGGAGAAGAGACAGTGGAGAAGAGACAGTGGAGAAGAGACAGTGGAGAAGAGACAGTGGAGAGAGAGACAGTGGAGAGAGAGACAGTGGAGAGAGAGAGACAGTGGAGAGAGAGAGACAGTGGAGAGAGAGAGACAGTGGAGAGAGAGAGACAGTGGAGAGAGAGAGACAGTGGAGAGAGAGAGACAGTGGAGAGAGAGAGACAGTGGAGAGAGAGAGACAGTGGAGAGAGAGAGACAGTGGAGAGAGAGAGACAGTGGAGAGAGAGAGACAGTGGAGATAGAGAGAACAGAGTTGAGAGAGAGAATGGAGAGAGAGAGATAGATTGGAGAGAGAGTAGAGACTGACTGACTCAGAGTCTGAATACTGACTGACGGAGAGACTGACTGGCTGAGAAACTGACAGAGAGAGAGAGCATGACAGAGACTGAATGACTGACAGACTGACAGAGAGAGAGACTGACAGACTGACTGACAGAGAGACTGACAGACTGAGCGAGAGAGACTGACTCATTGAGAGTGGAGAGAGAGAGAGAGAGAGCAGAGAGAGTAGAGAGAGAGAAGGGAGAGTGGAGAGAGAGAAGGGAGAGTGGAGGGAGAGTGGAGGGAGAGTGAGTGAGAAACAGTGGAGAGGGAGTGGAGAGAGAGACAGTGGAGAGACAATGGAGAGAGACTAGAGAGAGAGTGCAGAGAGAGAGGGTGAGTGGAGAAAGAGAGAGAAGGGAGAGAGAGAGTGGAGGGAGAGTGGAGGGAGAGAGAGTAGAGAGAGAGAGAGAGAGACAGTGGAGAGAGAGAGAGAGACAGTGGAGAGAGAGAGAGAGAGACAGTGGAGAGAGAGAGAGAGAGACAGTGGAGAGAGAGAGAGAGAGACAGTGGAGAGAGAGAGAGAGAGACAGTGGAGAGAGAGAGAGAGACAGTGGAGAGAGAGAGACAGTGGAGAGAGAGAGAGAGACAGTGGAGAGAGAGAGACAGTGGAGAGAGAGAGACAGTGGCGAGAGAGAGAGACAGTGGCGAGAGAGAGAGACAGTGGAGGGAGAGAGAGACAGTGGAGAGAGAGAGAGACAGTGGAGAGAGAGAGAGACAGTGGAGAGAGAGAGAGAGACAGTGGAGAGAGAGAGAGAGACAGTGGAGAGAGAGAGAGACAGTGGAGAGAGAGAGAGAGACAGTGGAGAGAGAGAGAGAGACAGTGGAGAGAGAGAGAGAGACAGTGGAGAGAGAGAGTAGAGAGAGTAGAGAGAGTAGAGAGAGTAGAGAGAGTAGAGAGAGTAGAGAGAGTAGAGAGAGAGAAGGGAGAGAGAGAGAAGGGAGAGAGAGAGAAGGGAGAGAGAGAGACAGTGGAGAGAGAGAGAGTGGAGAGAGAGACAGTGGAGAGAGAGAGAGACAGTGGAGAGAGAGAGACAGTGGAGAGAGAGAGAGAGAGTGGAGAGAGAGAGAGAGAGTGGAGAGAGAGAGAGAGAGTGGAGAGAGAGAGAGAGAGTGGAGAGAGAGAGAGAGAGAGAGTGGAGAGAGAGTGGAGAGAGAGTGAGAGAGTGGAGAGAGAGAGAGAGTGGAGAGAGAGTGGAGAGAGAGTGGAGAGAGAGTGGAGAGAGAGTGGAGAGAGAGTGGAGAGAGAGTGGAGAGAGAGAGAGTGGAGAGAGAGAGAGAGTGGAGAGAGAGAGAGAGTGGAGAGAGAGAGAGAGTGGAGAGAGAGAGAGAGTGGAGAGAGAGAGAGAGTGGAGAGAGAGAGAGTGGAGAGAGAGAGTGGAGAGAGAGAGTGGAGAGAGAGAGAGTGGAGAGAGAGAGTGGAGAGAGAGAGTGGAGAGAGAGAGAGTGGAGAGAGAGAGAGTGGAGAGAGAGAGTGGAGAGAGAGAGTGGAGAGAGAGTGGAGAGAGAGTGGAGAGAGAGTGGAGAGAGAGTGGAGAGAGAGAGTGGAGAGAGAGAGTGGAGAGAGAGAGTGGAGAGAGAGTGGAGAGAGAGAGTGGAGAGAGAGAGTGGAGAGAGAGAGTGGAGAGAGAGAGTGGAGAGAGAGAGTGGAGAGAGAGAGAGAGAAAGGGGAGAGAGAGTAGAGAGAGAGTGGAGAGGGTGGAGAAAGAGAGAGAGTGGTGAGAGAGAGAGTGGAGAGAGAGAGAGGTGAGAGCAGAAAGAGAGAGTGGAGAGAGAGAGAAAGGGGAGAAAGAGTAGAGAGAGAGTGGAGAGGGTGGAGAAAGAGAGAGAGTGGAGAGAGAGAGTGGTGAGAGAGAGTGGAGAGAGAGAGAGTGGAGAGACACAAGGGAAAGTGGAGGGAGAGTAGAGAGAGTGAGAGACAGTGGAGAGACAGTGGAGAGAGAGAAATTGGAGAGAGCCAGTGAGGAGAGAGAGAGTGTAGAGAGAGAGAGTGGAGAGCCAGTGAGGAGAGAGAGAGAGGAGAGAGAGACAGTGGAGAGACAGTGGAGAGAGAGACAGTGGAGAGAGAGACAGTGGAGAGACAGTGGAGAGAGAGAGAGAGTGGAGAGAGAGAGAGAGTGGAAAGAGAGAGAGAGAGAAAGAGAGTGGAGAGAGAGAGAGAGTGGAAAGAGAGAGAGAGAGTAAGAGAGTGGAGAGAGAGAGAGTGGAGAGAGAGAGAGTAAGAGAGTGGAGAGAGAGAGAGAGTAAGAGAGTGGAGAGTGGAGAGAGAGTGGAGAGAGAGTGGAGAGAGAGTGGAGAGAGAGTGGAGAGAGAGTGGAGAGAGAGTGGAGAGAGAGTGGAGAGAGAGTGGAGAGAGAGTGGAGAGAGAGAGAGTGGAGAGACAGTGGAGAAGAGACAGTGGTGGGAGAGACAGTGGAGAGAGAGACAGTGGAGAGAGAGACAGTGGAGAGAGAGACAGTGGAGAGAGAGACAGTGGAGAGAGAGACAGTGGAGAGAGAGACAGTGGAGAGAGAGACAGTGGAGAGAGAGACAGTGGAGAGAGAGACAGTGGAGAGAGAGACAGTGGAGAGAGAGACAGTGGAGAGAGAGAGAACAGAGTTGAGAGAGAGAATGGAGAGAGAGAGATAGAGTGGAGAGAGAGTAGAGACTGACTGACTCAGAGTCTGAATACTGACTGACGGAGAGACTGATTGGATGAGAAACTGACAGAGATAGAGAGACTGACAGAGACTGACAGACTGACAGAGAGAGAGACTGACAGACTGACTGACTGACAGAGAGACTGAATGACAGAGAGAGAGAGACTGACAGACTGAGCGAGAGAGACTGACTCATTGAGAGTGGAGAGAGAGAGAGAGAGAGAGAGAAGAGAGTGCGGAGAGAGAGTGGAGAGAGTAGAGAGTAGAGAGAGTAGAGAGAGTAGAGAGAGTAGAGAGAGTAGAGAGAGTAGAGAGAGTAGAGAGAGAGAAGGGAGAGTAGAGAGAGAAGGGAGAGTAGAGAGAGAGAAGGGAGAGTAGAGAGAGAGAAGGGAGAGTAGAGAGAGAGAAGGGAGAGAGAGAGTGGAGAGGGAGTGGAGAGAGAGTGGAGAGAGAAAGGGGAGAAAGAGTAGAGAGAGAGTGGAGAGGGTGGAGAAAGAGAGAGTGGAGAGAGAGAGTGGAGAGAGAGAGAGTGGAGAGAGAGAGAGTGGAGAGAGAGAGAGTGGAGAGAGAGAGAGTGGAGAGAGAGAGAGTGGAGAGAGAGAGAGTGGAGAGAGAGAGTGGAGAGAGAGAGAGAGAGTGGAGAGAGAGAGAGAGAGTGGAGAGAGAGAGAGAGAGTGGAGAGAGAGAGAGAGAGTGGAGAGAGAGAGAGAGGTGAGAGCAGAGAGAGAGAGAGTGGAGAGAGAGAGAAAGGGGAGAAAGAGTAGAGAGAGAGTGGAGAGGGTGGAGAAAGAGAGAGAGTGGTGAGAGAGAGTGGAGAGAGAGAGAGAGTGGAGAGAGAGAGAGTGGAGAGACACAAGGGAAAGTGGAGGGAGAGTAGAGAGAGTGAGAGACAGTGGAGAGACAGTGGAGAGAGAGAGAGAAATTGGAGAGAGCCAGTGGAGAGAGAGCCAGTGGAGAGAGAGAGCCAGTGGAGAGAGAGAGTGTAGAGAGAGAGAGTGTAGAGAGAGAGTGTAGAGAGAGAGAGTGTAGAGAGAGAGAGTGGAGAGCCAGTGAGGAGAGAGAGAGTGTAGAGAGGGAGAGTGGAGAGACAGTGGAGAGAGAGAGAGTGTGGAGAGACAGTGGAGAGAGAGAGAGAGAGTGGAGAGAGAGAGAGTGGAGAGAGAGAGAGAGTGGAAAGAGAGAGAGAGAGAGAGAAAGAGTGGAGAGAGAGAGAGAGTAAGAGAGTGGAGAGAGGAGAGAGAGTAAGAGAGTGGAGAGAGAGTGGAGAGAGAGTGGAGAGAGAGTGGAGAGAGAGTGGAGAGAGAGAGTGGAGAGAGAGAGTGGAGAGAGAGAGTGGAGAGAGAGAGTGGAGAGAGAGAGTGGAGAGAGAGAGAGTGGAGAGAGAGAGAGTGGAGAGAGAGAGTGGAGAGAGAGAGTGGAGAGAGAGTGGAGAGAGAGTGGAGAGAGAGTGGAGAGAGAGTGGAGAGAGAGTGGAGAGAGAGTGGAGAGAGAGTGGAGAGAGAGTGGAGAGAGAGTGGAGAGAGAGTGGAGAGAGAGTGGAGAGAGAGTGGAGAGAGAGTGGAGAGAGAGTAGAGAGTGTGAGAGTGGAGAGACAGTGGAGAAGAGACAGTGGAGAGAGAGACAGTGGTGGGAGAGACAGTGGAGAGAGAGACAGTGGAGAGAGAGAGAACAGAGTTGAGAGAGAGAATGGAGAGAGAGATAGAGTGGAGAGAGAGTAGAGACTGACTGACTCAGAGTCTGAATACTGACTGACGGAGAGACTGATTGGATGAGAAACTGATAGAGAGACTGACAGACTGACAGAGAGAGAGACTGACAGACTGACTGACTGAGAGAGACTGAATGACAGAGAGAGAGAGACTGACAGACTGAGCGAGAGAGACTGACTCATTGAGAGTGGAGAGAGAGAGAGAGAGAGAGTGGAGAGTAGAGAGTGCGGAGAGAGAGTGAAGAGAGTAGAGAGAGAGAGAGTAGAGAGAGTAGAGAGAGTAGAGAGAGTAGAGAGAGTAGAGAGAGTAGAGAGAGTAGAGAGAGTAGAGAGAGTAGAGAGAGTAGAGAGAGTAGAGAGAGTAGAGAGAGTAGAGAGAGTAGAGAGAGTAGAGAGAGAGTAGAGAGAGAGTAGAGTGTGAGAGTGGAGAGACAGTGGAGAAGAGACAGTGGAGAGAGAGACAGGGGTGGGAGAGACAGTGGAGAGAGAGACAGTGGAGAGAGAGACAGTGGAGAGAGAGACAGTGGAGAGAGAGACAGTGGAGAGAGAGACAGTGGAGAGAGAGAGAGAGAACAGAGTTGAGAGAGAGAATGGAGAGAGAGAGAGATAGAGTGGAGAGAGAGTAGAGACTGACTGACTCAGAGTCTGAATACTGACTGACGGAGAGACTGATTGGATGAGAAACTGACAGAGATAGAGAGACTGACAGAGACTGACAGACTGACAGAGAGAGAGACTGACAGACTGACTGACTGACTGAGAGAGACTGAATGACAGAGAGAGAGAGACTGACAGACTGAGCGAGAGAGACTGACTCATTGAGAGTGGAGAGAGAGAGAGAGAGAGAGAGAGTAGAGAGTGCGGAGAGAGAGTGGAGAGAGTAGAGAGTGCGGAGAGAGTAGAGAGAGTAGAGAGAGTAGAGAGAGTAGAGAGAGTAGAGAGAGTAGAGAGAGTAGAGAGAGTAGAGAGAGTAGAGAGAGTAGAGAGAGTAGAGAGAGTAGAGAGAGTAGAGAGAGTAGAGAGAGTAGAGAGAGTAGAGAGAGTAGAGAGAGTAGAGAGAGTAGAGAGAGAGAAGGGAGAGTAGAGAGAGAGAAGGGAGAGTAGAGAGAGAGAAGGGAGAGTAGAGAGAGAGAAGGGAGAGTAGAGAGAGAGAAGGGAGAGAGAGAGTGGAGAGGGAGTGGAGGGAGAGTGGAGGGAGACAGAGTAGAGAGAGAGTGAGTGAGAGACAGTGGAGAGGGAGTGGAGAGAGAGACAGTGGAGAGACAATGGAGAGAGACTAGAGAGAGAGTGGAGAGAGAGTGCAGAGAGAGAGGGTGAGTGGAGAAAGAGAGAGGTGAGAGCAGAGAGAGGAGAGAGAGAGAGTGGAGAGAGAGTGGAGAGGGGAGAAAGAGTAGAGAGAGTGGAGAGAGAGAGTGGAGAGAGAGAGAGTGGAGAGAGAGAGAGAGTGGAGAGAGAGCGGAGAGAGAGGAGAGAGGGGAGAGAGTAGAGAGAGAGTGGAGAGGGTGGAGAGGGTGGAGAAAGAGAGAGAGTGGTGAGAGAGAGTGGAGAGAGAGAGTGGAGAGAGTGAGAGTAGAGAGAGAGAAGGGAGAGTGGAGAGAGAGTGGAGGGAGAGTAGAGAGAGTGAGAGAGACAGTGGAGAGACAGTGGAGAGAGAGAAATTGGAGAGAGAGCCAGTGGAGAGAGAGCCAGTGGGGAGAGAGAGAGTGTAGAGAGAGAGAGAGTGTAGAGAGAGAGAGAGTGGAGAGACAGTGGAGAGAGAGACAGTGGAGAGAGAGAGAGTAAGAGGTGAGAGTGGAGAGAGAGTGGAGAGAGAGTGGAGAGAGAGTGGAGAGAGAGTGGAGAGAGAGTGGAGAGAGAGAAGGGAGAGAGAGAGTAGAGAGAGAGTAGAGAGAGAGTGAGAGGCAGTGAGAGGCAGTGGAGAGAGAGACAGTGGAAAGAGAGACAGTGGAGAGTTAGTGGAGAGACAGTAGAGAGAGACTGGAGAGAGACTGGAGAGAGACTGGAGAGAGAAATTGGAGAGAGGGCCAGTGGAGAGAGAGCCAGTGGGGGGAGAGAGAGAGAGAGAGTGGAGAGACAGTGGAGAGAGAGAGTAAGAGTGGAGGGAGAGAGTAAGAGAGTGGAAAGAGAGTGGAGAGAGAGTGGAGAGAGAGTGGAGAGAGAGAAGGGAGACAAAAATATGTATGCTGTCTGATGCTGGGTCACTGCAACGAGGGCAGGTAATCCCTGTAGTTCCTCCCCACTGTGCGATGCGAGCCGGGTGTAATAAAGTTGGTATAGAGTTTTATAATGTTGGGATTGAAGCGGGGCAGAGCAGAGGACAGAATAACCTAATTTCAGCGAGTCCGAAAAATATCGGCTTTGTATTCCTAGTTTTCCTGCCCATTTATTTTCATATTTTTCAATATCATCCAGCTTCAACTCTACCAAGACAGCGTAAAAACTACGAATAGAACACTCCCCTCCTTGTTCTATAGCTTCCAAAATACTATTTTTAGCAAAACCAGCCTCTCCCCCTTTTTTCCTACTGAAAAAACTCCTGACCTGCAGATATTTAAAAAAACTCTGCCTGGCGATGTTAAACTTTGCCACAAGGTCGGAGAATTGTAGTAACTTATCATCTGGGCCCAGCAAATCTATTTTTATAATTCCTTTTCTAGTCCATTCTGCCATGATATCGTCAGCAAAGATTGAAGGTGGGAGGGATTTATTCCTGAGAAGTCTTGTGTATCTATTAAATCTACCCAGTCCACATTTCTTTGCTACAGCTGTCCAGATACTATGTGCCGCTAAAACAGTCTTAAACCGAGTACGTTTATAATACAGGGCTCGACAAATCTTAAAAATCGCACTTGACCTGCAGGTCTAGTGACCAGAATTTTCTACTCGACCTAACATCAATGCACTTGACCCACAAATTGGTTGTATTCACATTTTCTTCAAAACATTTGCAGCGCAGTTGGTCTATGACCAGTAAGACATGATTGATTTTTTTTTTGTTGCCTCATTACTATTCTCACTGCAATGTTTTGAAAGTTACGAGCATGGCCTTGGATAAACACTCTCAGCAGTACTCTGGTACACCACTGAACCTTAAACATACTAGAGCACGGCCTCAGATAAACACTCTTAGCAGTACTCGGGTACACTACTGTACATAACACACACTAGAGCGTGGCCCGCAGCATACAAGCTACTGATGGGGTAGAGAGGGAACTACGGTGTTAAACAATTCGCTGTCTGCGGGAGGCCTCGCTCTTCCCTCCTAAGAGGCAGAGACACAGGAAGAGAGCTGGAGGCCTTAGCCTCGTATTCTTCTGTCTGCTCGACCACTTGCATGGCATTAAACAAGGGAGTATGGGATACTATGCACCAACCTAAGCTACAAAACAAACAACAAAATGAGGAGTATGGTGCACTGGATACTGATGTTGTACAGGTTATGGGCTTGTTGGGGAATGGGCTGGCAACGGGCAGTTCTAACTTTCCATTCAGGGGAGGGGATTGGACCTGCGCTGCTGCCCAAGGGGTGGGGGTAAAGAGAGTTTCTAATGTCAACTCTATTGAATAATGGGGGAGGGTGGTACATAAGGAATACTCTTTGCACAACTCAGGTTCACCGCTGAACCTGAAACATACTAGAGTTTGGCTCCAAAGGCTCAGCATCCTGTGATTCTGGGCAAATCACTGAATCTCCCCGTGCATAACAAAAATGAGTGTGTCCTGTAACGTAACTGGTGCTCATGTAAAGCACTCTAATACCTTCAGGTCGAGTAAGCGCTATATGAATCTGCAAAAAATAAAAACTTAGCAATACTTGGGTTCACCGATGTACCTTAAACATATTGGAGTAGTACAGCCCCGGATAAACACTCTTCCCAGTACTCGATACACTACTGTACCTTAAAAGTACTAGAGCACAGCCTAGGAAAGGGCAGATGGCGCCATGGCTTGGGACAGAAGTAACTGTATGACTGGAACATTTTTACGGAGTCTTGCATTGTATTTTATGTCCCAGCTATCGGACCAGGCATGCTGTGTAAGCACATCCCAGGCCACATAAACAATACTGCCGTGCTTGCTCATGACATGATATCGACATTTTCCATCACTCTCCTTTCCAGGTCGCTGACATGGGGACCTGTCAGTCAAGCGACGGTGAAGCCTTTCAGTGCGATTACACACCATAGATTGTACAATCTGCCCATTACATATGTTTTACTTCCTGGTGTGCTTCACGGCCTGGCCTTTCAACTTAATGAAGTCGGCGCCAGCCAGGTCCTCCTTGTGAACTGCCATGCTTCATATACAGTTAATTACAAATCACCCAGGGAAATAAAATGAGATGCGTTTAACGTGATTGGTTGTACAATTTGGAGTGGACATATATTTTGGTTCTTGTCCACTTTTCTCCAGCCTTCTTATATTTATACCACTTTTATCTTTCCCAACCCACCCATTCACTCCTTCCTTACCATAGATCATATTATGCAGCTAAATATTTTTGTAATTAAAAGAACAGAGGGAATCGAGGGGCGCTGTTTACCCTCTGCATCCCGCTGGTGCACCCCTGACTGCACCTGCCTTTTAGAGCTGGGTAAACCAACTTCTAAGCTGTGAGAAAACACAAACTTTCCTGCGCTGACATCTGGCACCTTAATGGGCACCGCAGGCAGCTTGTTGGCATCTTGTGTGCTACCATTGGACGAGGCACGTGCAGAAAGTACCCCCTGGCTGCCTGTGCCGCCTTTAATTAGATATCATGAATGCTTCGCAGTTTCAAAATCTCAAACCTTTCTCATGTGCCTCATCTAGCTGTGCTTCTCTGAGCACTATCAACCTTCTGATCACAGGCAGTTACCAGTGCTAATGTTAATGCACACGTTAATTAGAATTATGTCTAATGCTAATTTCTAGTCACCTCGGTTTATTTGCGATGCCGGTAAGTTTGTGCTTTTCCACAAGACTTGAAGTCTGAAACAATAAAAAGCGTAACAATAGCCCCCGCTGGGCATCAATCCCCTTCAAAGCCACCCTCCCCAACATTCGGAGCAAGAACCCCTGACCCGCGGCGGTGTTCCCATCCAAGCGCTCATACCTTAGGGTTCCCAGCAGAGAGATCGAGCCGTCCTCGGCAGGCGCAGGCTTACATCACAGGCCAAGCTCCACTCGCAGGGCTCCCAGGCTCATAATAAAACATCCAAAGTGCAGGAGGAGAACTTCTGCTTCGCTAGGGCACTAGTGTCGTGCATGGCCTGCCTCCGGTCAAGTGTATTGGGAACAGGGGTTGGCAAAAGCAGTTTTCACGCTTATCCTGCTGCCGCTGTAATCAGCCAACGAGAAGTCTGTAAACTTTACTGTGCGGAGATTAGCAACCATCTGATTGGCTGATTGCAACGCGGGCTCGGTAGGCTGAGGCCTAGTTGCAATCAGCCAATCAACACCTTTGCTTTTCCCGCATTTTGTCACGGCAGTTCTGAACATTTCACACAGCTGCCCTCTAAAGACTACTACCGGCACTGCACTTTAGCACAGCGACAAAGCTCACTCGCCAGGCCGGTCGAGTAGGCCTGAAAACTGTCTCGCCCTGAAAGAAATTGACTCGCATTTGCGAGCGGGCGAGTACATTTGTCGAGCCCTGTAATATGAAGAGTCGGTGCACCTTAGGAAAGCGTTCTCCGTTTCTGGACCCAGCACGATGGAGTACACCATGGTCGAAAAGGCATTAACCTTCAAATCTACTCCACTCGCTCCAATCAAACCCTGCATATATTGAAGAGCCGAAGCCCAATAATATAATCTAAGGTCTGGAACCCCCCACCCCCCCTTGCCCTCGGTAAATTCATAAATTTATAAGCCCGCCTGGTCTTCCCATGTGCCCAAATAAACTTATTAAAAATTGCCTCAACCTTATTAAACCAAGAGAGCTCAAACATTAAGGGTATTGTTCTAAAAAAATAAAGAAACTTAGGGAGTATAAGCATTTTAATAACGTTGGATCGACCCACCAGTGAAAGTTTAAGATTGTTCATTCTAACCAAATCTAAGCTTACTTTTGTCAGTAATGGGGTCATATTCCGTTCTACCACTGTCTCAAGGTTAGCCGATATTTCAACCCCTAGATAGACTGCTGCCGGAACCACTCGTATATCATCACAACTAATCATTGAATTCTTAACGATTTGTGTTTTGGTGCTGTTAAGCCTATAGCCTGAGATTACGCCAAATTTTTGGGCCTCCTGTTCTATTTCTCCAATTGCCATGGATGGGTCCGGGGTAATTATAGCAACGTCATCTGCGTATGCCAACACGTTAATTTCTAAACCATGTAAGCAAAGGGGGAGGATTCTAGGGTTAGAATTAAGATAACGTAAATAAGGGTCCAAATAAAGTGCAAAAAGAAGAGGAGAGCTCGGACATCCTTGCCTTGTCCCCCTTTTTATCTGTACCGCAGCCGTAAGTTCTCGGTTAATTTTAATTCTAGCAGTTGGTGAAACTGACAGAGAGAGAGAGAGATAGAGAGACTGACAGAGACTGAATGACTCACAGACTGACAGAGAGAGTCTGACAGACTGACTGACTGAGAGAGACTGAATGACAGAGAGAGAGAGACTGACTGACTGAGCGAGAGAGACTGACTCATTGAGAGAGAGAGAGACTGTGATGGAATTGGGGTCACAGTGTATACGAAGCTATTGTCTACTAATAAAAATGTATTATCAAAATGTGCTCTTTGTAGTTACATCTGCTTTTGAAATACTGCATTGTCGCTTTGTCTAATGTTTTAAAACGGAAGCCAGAAGGAGCAGTGGATGCACTTTTGTCAAAACTGAACAATGAGTGGGCCCGATGTTGTATATCATGACAGGAGTCTGCATCAGGAAACCCACCTAAAACTGGGCAAACTTCCCTGGCGTACTGATGGCAGGGACCCTGTAATGAATGGACCACCACCTATGATAGCCTGCTGACAGACTAAGCCCAAACTTTAACTCCACCATCCAGTGTTACTTATAACGGCTGGATTAGTGACAGTGGCGTATCAATAGCCTGCATCCCTGCAGTATGGCGGATCGCTGGCCTGAGAGCTCTAGACTGGCACGGAGGATGGGAGGGGGGCCCCCTCCATGTAGTTTGCAGGGGGCCCCCTCAAGTTTCTTTAGACCACTGCATTAGGAGTATACTGGGTGTTGAGCATTAGGAGAATACTGGGTGTTGAGTATCAGGAGAGCCCAACAGGTGTACCCCATTTTATTCTTAAATTGGAAACAAACCCTTACTAGCTTAAAGGCAGCTTTTTGGGGTGCCTTTTATGGCTACGAACCACTAGAGGTCATATGGTGGCATAAAGTTGTTACCTTGGCCTAGTTAGTAAGGCAGGCGTTTAGCTGTATTTAGGCCCTAATGTGACTGTGTCTGGCCAGCATCATGGATCCTTTTGTGCACCTTAAAAACCAGCATTGCAAAAAGCTGATGCCAAAAAATCTGGCTGTAATCTGTGAAGGTTTTCCAAGACCCTTTCTTCGTGACCAGGTTGGCATTTTTAATTATGCCACTACTGTTAGTTTTGTCAATACTTGTTTTGCACACAGCACACACAATTACAACACAGACCCAGATACAGCTAACATTTAAAAAGCTGCTGGCAGGCGTCTGTGAATCCCATAACCTCCCCCCTCCCCCAGGGATTGTAAACATCAAAGGGCCTTCATGTCGAGCTCAAAGACCTCATAATAAATCAGGTCTTATCTCTGGGAAGCTCATTCCTTAGCTGCCCTCTCGGCAGGGACAGGAAGGCAGGATTACAGTTCCAGCACAAGACAAGCATTTGCAATGTAATAGGCCTCGCATTTACGCGAGTTTAAGCCCTTCGCTGCGGCGGCAATTGCACTCCGTCATGAGCCTCGGGTGGGCTGTGCTTGTGACGGAGCGGTTACGTCACGGCCCCGCCCGCTCAATAGAACGCGCAGGCGCGTAATCAGCGCCGCATGGGCCGTGACGGAACCGCTCCGTCACCAGCACAGCCCACCCGAGGCTCGTGACGGAGCAGTTCCGTCACGAGCATGGGAGGGGTTAAACTATTGGCATTGTAGATGACAATGCCTTTTATTTATCTTTTCAAAAACAAAAATAAAAGGCATTGCCATTTGCAATGTTAAGAGCTCAAACTCTTGCGAGACCTATTGCATTTTTAATGCTTGTTTTATTTATCAGCCATGCATTGAAAATGCAGGCAGGTGGCACCACTACCTGTTTCCCCGTTTGAACATAATTGTATTTTAAGAAGCTGCTTGTTTTAAACAAAGCCCTCTGATGGTGCCATTGGCTGCACGCATATCTCGTTGTACTACTTGTGGGAGTGGGTTGTAAATAAAGGGTTGTAGGTGAACGTGGCTCATTTCAGCATCAGATGTAAGAGGCTGGCATAGGCTGTGGCGGTCCAAGGCAGTGCGCATGCGCATCCCTCCCTTCCCGCGCTCTCGAGGACTTTTGTCCCTGGTGTTCTATCGACCAGCAGAAGAGTGAGGAACTTAAAAATACATGCATCGAAGACATGGACCATAGTGCGGCTGCTCAGAATTATGCACATGCGTGAAAACGCGGGGGTGTACAGACAGATGGGGTGAGGCTATCGATAGAACACCGGTGTTCTAACTATATGCTCACCCTTGTCATTTTGTACACCCCCTACGTCAGAGGGGTGCCGATACATGCAGGTTCTGCCTGTCTATTCGTGCTCCCCCGTCTGGCTGTGCACACCCTACGCGTGTCACTCACTTTGCGCATGCTTGTTTCGGTGTATGTTGGCTGCACAGGCGCATTATCCACACCAGTCTGGCTGTGTACCCTCTCCTTGCACATGCGTGTTAAGGGGGAAAAGCACATCCATCATGCTGTCATGCGCTAGTGCACTGCAGAACATGCCCACTACGACCACGGGGCACTTGGAAGCCAGGAGGGCAGATCATGCAAAGGCAGCACTGCTGTTGAGGAGGTGAAAACAGGCCTCTTCAGCAGCGCGGGCTGCACCTGGCCACACTATGCTTTAAGATGCCCCTTGGTTCAGCCCCCCCATTCCCTAGGGGAGGGGGTGGCGATAGGGAATGGAGCAGGGAAGGAGCTGGACCAGCAGACCCCAAGTGTGGGGGTTTGCTAAGTCATAAATGTCATCTTAAGAATTCGGCAGGGAGATACGGTGGGGTTATTTAAGCACAGACGTCGGTCACAGGGCCCTCTTTCTCCTGGGAATTGTACCAGAGAAGAGAGGTGCTGTTTCTGCATACTGTGAGGTGAGGAGGGGGGTGGGGTGGGCTGCAGGAGCAGGTGGGCTTGGGTGGGATGAAGTGGCGAGGAACAGGGCGAAAAGGGGAGAAGTGGACAGCTTGCAGGGTGTGCTGATGGTCCGGGGCACACAGGCAAGGGGCAGCGTGGACAATGCAATCGGGGGAGGGGGGGCTGGGGCTTTTCACTGTATGCAGGCATAGGGGACATGAGGGAAGGCTGTCTTTCGCCCTCAATGCATTGAAGGCTGGCTAAATTCAGAGTGCCCCTGGGCAGACTGCTCTTCCCCTTTCCCTCCAGTGCTTCAGTCTAGAGACCTATTACGGTGCTCCTGTCAGGCTATTATATACCGCACTGTGTGCCCCTGGGCAGGCTGCTCCATCTCTGTGCCTCTGCTGCTTCAGTCTATAGCCCTAGCGCCGTGCTCCTGGCGGAATATTGTACATTGCACTGTGTGCCCCTGGGCAGGCCGCTCTTCCCCGGTCCCTCTGATACCTCAGTTTTCAGACCGAGATTCTACCTCCAGAAGTTTTTTTTTCCAGTAGCTGTGTCATATGGGCATGTTGGTATGCGGTGAGAGTTATAACTATTGTGACTGCGGGCGTCTGGGTATGGCAAAGTAAAGAAAAGCTCAATTTCTCAGGGTGAAGACAAAATAAACAAGGTGGGGGGGACCGGAAAGGCGAGCTGCATCCGCAAGCAGTGAATGGGCGCCTTTCTTTGGCGGCGGGGGAGCTTGAAAAAGCCCCCTCGCTCCCCGCAGCCCTCCTCACCTTCGTGCGGGCCCCACGCCTCGGAGCCTCGGCCAGCCAGGAGCTCTTCCTGGTGAACCGGGGTTAACGCTGCTCAAGCAGGAGTAGTGTGTGTGCGCCGCTGGATCTTGAAAGCGCATGCGTGCAGTCACACGCATGCGCACTAAACCAGCAGAAGAGTGGGGAGCTTAAAAATACATGCGGCCAAGACATGGACCATAGTGCGGCTGCGCATATTTATGCGCATGCGTGGAAAAGCGGGGGGTGTAAAGACAGATGGGGTGGGTCTATTGATAGTACACCGGAGCGCAGACGTCGGTGCGGAAGCGGCTGAACCGGACCCGGGGCGCTAAGAAGACACAGCAACATGTGGAGCCGGCTTAGCCCGCTGGACAGCGACTCCTACTGCGAGATCAGCCAGTACCGGGACCAGCACTTCAGGGTATCCGAGGCCGGGGCGGTGGTTGCGAGGGGTGACTGGCCCCGGGGTTCCAGCACCGGGGTGGGGACGACGACGTCCCAGTTTGGGACTTGTAGTTTTATTCACTTTGTATTAAAACCCTGAGTTGCAGCTAGGGTTACCATCTCTCCAAGAGAAACATCCAGGCCATTTGTTTTAATTAGTCTGGAAAAGGCCCGTACATGACAAGAACTTTAAACAGCATGGAATGTAGTTATTTGTAACATGACTTTTTTCTGTGTTTGTTTATTTAATTTTTAGACAGGGGTAGTTAACGCAGCTCTAGAGCAAGTATAAGAGGGTTTTTTCTGTTCGTATCTGCTGTTTGAAGTATGTACAGAGAAGGGCTAAAATACCGATTTTGGGTTCTGCTTATTTTTGTTCTGGCTGGGTCATGAAGATACCGGTATTAAACGAGGCAAGTGTCGCCCCTGGTTTCTGCAGTAACGCCCAGCCTGGACGGGACGTGCTGCTCTAGCCTGGTTGTACACAGGACACTTGAGACTCTTAGCCAGTCTGATTTATGAGCTTTGTGGCTTTGGACTCTGGGATTTTGTACGATTATTCTCTGTGGGGTTTGTGTAGAGTCACTGGTCACCTTGATCACTGTGGTGTTCATAATTTCCTTGCCATTATTCCTGCAGTTCTATATAGACTGACCAAGCCTTGGCATAATACATTTCAGCTTTAAAACGCAAAACAAAAACCTACATACAGCTGACCAGGGTCAAGCACTTCAATTCTGCAGTTTCAGTAGTCAAAGGATAAGTGCAACAGCTGTTGAAAGATGCCAATTTAAGTCAAAATTTCATACAAAAGGATAGCACAACAGTCGAGCAGCATGGTAACTCGCAACAGCATCTTTCGAGCAGCATGGTAACTCGCAACAGCATCTTTCGAGCAGCATGGTAACTCGCAGCATGGTAACTCGCAACATGGTAACTCGCAACAGCATCTCTCGATGCTGTTGCGAGTTACCATGCTGCTCCACTGCTGCGCCTTGATGTTGTGATATTTATATATGTTGACAGCGGGAACTTAATACGTGGGTCATAGTACTTAGATATTGTTCATTTCAATAGTGTGGCCTCCTGTGGAGACCTGTTGCATCTTACCTCAAGATATTTACAGCGGCACTCTTGCTATATACCTTTATACATGAATCCACAACACAGCATGGGAGAATTATTGTAATCCATTTAAGATACCATTGATGGGCCCCCTTATATTCAGGTGTCCCTGAACAAAGTTTACGCCTTCATTTTTTCAGCAATTATTATTGTACTTTACCACCGACCTTGCGAAGGATTGTTTTAAATACTAATTGAAGTACTGTTCAAGCTGTTTGTGATCCCTCCTGAAATTCAGTATGTGACCCAGGATTACATGAATCAGACTTGTTTTCCCAATCACCTACGCGTGACTGACCGCAAAATATCTCAGCCTCGGGTTACTTGACTTATAATTCCATAAGCCCTGATGAAGTTCCCGTGGCACTGGGGAACAAAACCTGTTGGCTGTGTGCCGTTTTTTTTTTTTTTAACAAGACTTAAATAAAAAGAAGAATTTCTGAATCATAAATTGGGCTCCCGGTTTTATGGTATTTATTTTTTTGCCATTTCCGTCTGTATTTATCCATATTTATTTTTTGGGCATTTTTTCTGTATTTATCCACATTTATTTTTGCCACAAGCAAAAGACGATGCTACAGCTAGTATTTTTCCACATTTATTTAAATTGACAATGCACACATGCGCTCAGTTGTTATTGGTCAACACTGTACATTCATCTGAAAACGTTTCAATTTGAAGAATGTCCCAAGTATGCTTAAAAGTGCTATCACAAGCCATATGTCTCAGAGTTTGCAGTTTCTGTCATCGGCAGAGTGCCACACCCTCTCCCCCACTGAACACTACTGCCCCACTGAGAGACTCACACTGCCTTCAGCTGCAACCCAATTGTGCCCCGCTATAAACACCTGGAAGCAATTCAAAGTATGCACTAGACTACAGTAATATGTTGCCTGAAAAAAAGTAACAACATACTGGAAAAAAAGCAAACACTCATAGGGAATAAAACTTAAAGCTTTTACACTCATTATTCAGAAATCAATGAGTGTTTTTGCTTGAAAAGCTAACATGAAAAGAAAAGTAGCGCTTCACTGGCAAAATCTGTACGGTGGCGCTAATGTGTTTGTGTAAATAAAACCGATCTGGCCACTTTGCGACTACTCTGTTTTGCTTTATTTAGTTGTGTATTTACTGTTTGTACATTAATACTTTTTTTCTCTCCTGAGGCTGCATTTTGCAAAGACATTTGCAGCAAAAAGTGTTTCTTCTTCTTTTGGATCCATTTCATTGTGGTGCTTAAAGCGACTCGCCTCTGGCCTCCTTTCTCAGCCCACCCACAATAAAGCTCTGTATTTGTTTCTCTTTTAAAAAAAAATCTTATCTCAAAAACTTTTCTAAATCTCCCACATTCCGGGTTGGACTACCATGAGCGTTTGTTTAGTCACATACGCCTCCAGCACACAAGCAGCCCCTGAGACCCCCCTCTGAGTGCCGATGTGGGGATTTGGCCGACCAGGAGAGGGAGGTTACAGTACCCGTCCTTATATAGCACTCGCCAGAGCTGCTGGTTTTCATTTCACCGAAAGCTCTTTCAAAGGAACAAAGCTACTGTATTTTACTGGCATTTATGTAGCGCTTCATGGAAAGCTATAATTGAGTGTTTGAAAAAAACTGCACTAGATTTGTATGAAATCGACCATAATCCAGTCACACCCAAATACTCTGGAAATGACAAAATGTTCTACTAATCGCCTCAAAGCCGATTGTCGCATTTAAATAAGACGATAACCAACCTTCCTTAAATCAGATTTAAAAAAAACAGGTGTATGTTTGTTGCGCATGACCTGCTGGATGAAATCCCATCCCGCCTGGAGTGCATCTCGTGATGTGTGGCACCAACAACGTTGTCGGCAAGGGAAAAAAGTTGGCGAATAACATGCAATGTTTTCAAAGGATTCTAAATATACATGTTTACACACTTTTTGTATATGCTCGTTGACACGATTTGGGGAGGGGGGTTTACTTGAAGTTTGATGTTTGTCTTTAGTTTCCAGAAGTAAACCCCAGTCTGCGAGGAAAAGATGGGTGCTGGTGCAATCGGCTGAGTGAAGAGGCGGGGGCTAAGTGTTGAAAGCACAACAAAGCCTCATTAACAAATAAACAGTCTGTCAAAGACCTGTGAAGTACTCTGGTCCGGCTGTGTGTGTGCCCGGGAAGCTGTCTCAGCCAGGGCTGACACCTCTAAACCCTCTAAGGAGGGGGAGACACCAGATTGTTGGGGGTGTGATTCTGTTGATGTCAAAGACAAAATGTACTAGTATTTTCCCATTTTTATATATAAATACAGATGGGAAAACTTGTTTTCCGTCTGTATTTATATGTAAAAATCAGTTTAAACTGAAAACCGGGAGCCCCAATCATAAAGTTGTCGCCTGCTTGAATTCTATCAAGTGCATCTTCCTTTTGTATGAGCTTTAAAACGCAAACCAATTGAATATGACAGTGCTTTTTCAGTTATTTATTCATTAATGACTTTTAAATAGTGCGAACTTGACCCAAACGTATCCAAGCACTATATAGAGTAAGCGCAACAGCAGTAAAATTAGGTACATAAAAAATAGATAAAATATATGGTGACTGTAAAAAGAGTAAACGGTATACAGTGGGATATGTAAGCAGAAAAGCAGCAAGTACATTGTGCACGTGTTATGCTTGCACAACAGGTAGTCTTGGAATGGGTTTTCTGTTAAAGAAAATACACCCCAAGATGGCTGTTGACACACACAAATGCGTTGTGATGCATAGCATTATTGTTTAATTCAATGCTTTTACATGTTCCTGATTATAAAGATCAATTAAAATTCTAAGACAAAATTGAAAAATGACTCTATAACACCTTGCAGCAGCCGGGCCCTTTTAACCCCTTGCATGCTGATGACGGCCGGAAGCCGTCATGGCACACAGTGCTCGTGTGCAGATGACAGCTCCCGGCCGTCATGACCGCACCCGCGATCGGAATGTGCCGCACAGGCGCAGAATTGCGGCAGCATGCAATGGGTTAAAGTAAATAAATGTATTTGAAGAGGGCACTGGAAGGAAAAAGACCATACATTGTGGAAAGACAAAGGAGCAAGCTGGGAGAGGGAAAATATGTGCTTTTGTTTAAATGGTATGCGGCTAAGAATGCTGTTACATATAGGCATGACGGGCAAATGGAAAAAATCTTGTTAATGGAGATAGGTTGATTGGAAACACAATATCCAGCCTTTCAACTTTCATTTTATGTATTTCAAGAGATGTATATTTATGGAAAAGATAACTTTGTTTTTTTAGTTTGTTATATTCAACCTGAGAGGGAGTAGCTGCAGAACATTCAGCAACCCACATAAATCTATACAACTAGAAAGTCATTGTTTATTTACAAAATGTCAGGAACGATGTTTGAGCTTAGTACATTTGTGTGTTTTGTGTAAGTGATGGCATGAATAGTGTGAAAGGTATATTGCTGAATGCAAAAGTAATGTGGGTCATTGCCAGAATGTTCAAACAGTAGAAACCCTAGCCATTGCATTTTCAATTTCACATGTTCATAAATTAACTGTTATCAGTTGGACACTTGAGGGACTTGTACTCTGACCAGAGTTTACTCCTACGTAAGTAGTATAGGGCTTTGTGGATGTATTGTTGCTTTAATGTGTTTTTCTCTTTATTTCTTTATGTCTGGATGGCGATCATGGAAGTTGCTGCAAAGTTTGGAGCTGGCAGAGGGCAGTAACTTGGGAGGCTAGGCTGTGTGACTGGCAGCCCTCCCTCCGGGGTTGACGATTAACACCTCTGGCATGAGCACCTCCTAAAGCTTTGGTGAGCAGGAGGTGTGAAAATATGGTGTTGTAAAACATGTTAATATTTACGATGAGGCAATCTGCGATTGCGGACTGTCCATCATTCAATCAGCCACTACTTTCTCCCTAATATTTAATGTTAAGTAATTGCATAACCCCAACTTGTTTGCTCTTTCAGAAGTTTTGTATGTGGGAAAGAAGAATAGCTTTGGGTTCCTGAAATCCCTCTGGTTTCCTGAGCTAGTACGTTCAGTGAAGGTCCATAACAACCTACCTGTGACTGCAGTGTGGCTGCATCTTGTAATATTGACGAGGTTCTAGGCCAAGTGCTCCCTTTGAAGTAAAGCAGCTGTTTGCCTAGCCGTGTTTGTAGTTGAAGGTATGCTTTAAGAGGTTGTCATTTAAGACAAGGTTACTTTTTGGTTTGAAGCAATACCTCTTGGCTCTTACGTGAGGTGCCTTGGGTTGAAGGCACTTTCAAAGGGTATTTTTAGGTCCAGCTTAGACAGCGCTTGCGCTGTCGGTAGATCTGTTGTATGTACTATGTAGTCTCTGGAGATCAGCCCCAGGACTTGAATGCTTCCGCTTTTGCTTAGGGACATTTTCCTATTCAACTGCCTGTATTTAACTGTCTTGATCGAAAACGACCAGTAGAGGTCAGTAAAATACCAGAATTGCTTTCTGCTTGTTCAACTACCTCTATTTAACTGACTTGATAGAAAACGGGCAGTAGAGGTTAGTAAAATAGCAGAATTGCTTTCTGCTTTGGGACTTTTTATTTTTTTTAAGGTCTCCCCGAGACAATGCGCTTGCGCATTGCTGGTGAGAAAATAGTAAGGGGAAAATAAAAGTCTACCAAAGAGCTTTAAAAATGCGGTTTATGGCAGGTGCATGTGAGGCATTCAAGCGCGAAGCTGGCATCTGGACTGCTTTCGCCAGCTCGTGCTTGGTCTCACTTCCTGCTCCACCTCTTACTTTCGTTATCGCTCACACCCCATATGCTCGTTCCCTCCCACCCTTCCTTTGATTCCAGAGGGCTTTGGCATACGGATTATGGCCAGTGTATGCGCCTTACCATTTGCTCCCCCGCTCCCTCCCCCATCAGATTTCAAAGGCTGCCGCTCCCCCAGGCCTTCCTCCCCCCTGCATCAGACTTGAAAGGAATGCACTCCCCGCTATCTTGTTCTTTTAGCCTACACTCGCCATGCATTAGTTAAAGAACACCAGTGGGCCTTTTTGCCGCTCACTAAAAGCTCCTCTTACGTCTTTCTCGCTCTCGCACCCACGCTCTTTCTGTTACTCCTTGCTCTCTTTATCTCCATTCCTCTCCTGTAGTTCTCTCTCATTCTCGTGCTCTCCCTCACTCTCCCCGTAACATCCCTCTTGCTAACCTACTTTCCCTTTCAATGCTGAATATTGAAAAATATAAGGTGTTTTTAACTCAAAGTTTTTCACTCTACGTTCGCACCACTCGTGTTATTTTTTTTTTAGGTCTTGCCTCTCAATGCGCATTGAGCGGAGCGAGACTATAGGGTCTTAAACAAGGTTTAACTACACTGGCGATTTGATGGGTGTGCCAGTGCGCTTTTAGGTCAATGCGCTTGTGCATCATCAAATCGCCATCTGTTCCCCAGCAGCTCTTCCCGCTCCGCCCCACAAGCTTCCCCCACCGTGTCTCTCCCTCATCGCCGCTCTCCCCGCTCCGCCCCCTGCTGCGGCCGTGTCGTATTTCTCCTCCCCCCCCCACCTCCCCACAGCAATGCCCTCTGTCTTATCGCTTTTGTAGCCCTTTGTCTGTGTGTTAACATTTCACACGATTGGTATTTTATGCTCAACCAACACGTGATCTTCAAAATGCCTCTTCAAAAACGTTTGGTAATCTGCATCAACTCATCAGATCAATGCGGTTTGCATCACAGAGCACTATACTTACAATTTCGGGAACTCCTTGCACAACCCTTTGTTTCCAATGAATGATGTCCCCACCATATGCCAACAGTCCCTGCGGCCTCATAATATGGGTTATCATTATTGTGTCTTAGTACGCTCTTACGATTAACCCACTCCGTCCCTTTAAAAACTTTTCTACCAAAGACAGCTAGGCGGGCCCTCACGTGACGAAGTTAAACACAAGCAGTGGTTTGGTATAGGTTAGTTGGCGCCACTTAGAAAATCTCACAATTGATTTGACTTTAGAGGTTATATCTGACGGTGCTAAAAGGTAGAAGGAACCACTTAAATCCTTCCAAACGTGGCACAAGCCTCACAAAAGCTATAACACTCCTTAGCACACGTAAGTCACAGTAATGTCATATACACAAGTGTTTCCACATTTCTTCTGATACAATCACGAGGAGTAGTTATTTTTAGTACATCAGATTCTTGTTTATTCCCGTTCACTGGAAACTTTCCATACAGCCAACAC
Source organism: Lissotriton vulgaris (assembly GCF_964263255.1). Taxonomy (NCBI): domain Eukaryota; kingdom Metazoa; phylum Chordata; class Amphibia; order Caudata; family Salamandridae; genus Lissotriton; species Lissotriton vulgaris. The sequence continues at coordinate 56,578,654 of NC_141691.1, read as the reverse complement.
GTGTTTCGTCGTAATTGGGAATGTAACCCACGACTTTTTCAAGGCTGCAAAGTTCAGAAACAAAAGAAACAGACATATTGCCATATGTATGTGTACTTGAGACCATTGTTTCAAGTCTAATCAGAACCATTAAACATATTACCATTCAGGTTTATAGAAGTAGCCCACACCGTGATAAGGTACCATAATCTATACGTTGGTGAGCAAAGAAGAAACCACATTGCACATCATTCCTTCTCATGTAAAAGAAGTAGCTCACACCTTAAGTTATCACAATTCGTAACTCAAAATATACATTGTTGACAATTGAGAGTCACAAAACAGTATGTGAAAATTTCACTTTGATATAACACAGAATGTACCTCTGTTCCTTACAGAAGGTCTATGAGCCCGTTATGAATTGGAGGGACCGGGTAGTTGGATGATCTTATTAAGGCGTGATTCGGTACTGTGTTCCTCGTGGTCAGTGTGCACACTCTGTTCTTATGAAACACTAAACCCACACCACGTGTCAATGGTGCTCATATTCTTTATCAGAAGTAGCTATTCATGCTTTGCTAGTGATAATAGAGATAGTTGATGTATATTAATAAATACCCATTTCCAGATCTGTACTCTTTCTACTGCAAGGGTAGTAAGTGAAAAGTAGTGTAAGTAATTTCTGTTATTTATTTTCTATCATACTGATTTGTCTTATGGGTACTTAAAGCTGTTAACTTACTCAATGTGTGGTGATAATTTCAACCCGCATGGGGGTTATACTGGGGTCTTCTGTTGTATATTATTCAGCGAGCGTTGTCCGATCAGTTCCAGGTGTCTGTTTCTGCCGGAAGGCTGAAAGGAATATAGTTTATTAGAACTCTTATTTAGTAGTAACTAACACAAGTGTGTCTGTGATGAGGGCTGCGGCAAAAAAAGTACTCGTTCTAATCCAAATAACAAACAAGGCGGAAGAGACGCGAGACCCGCGGCGACCCGGAAGCTCTTGGCCGGCCGGCCAATCCGCTCGCGGCCGACCGGAAGTCCCGCCTCCTGAGGTCCGTGAGACGCCGGCGCATGGAGTGCCCTGCCGGTCCTGGGTAGCCCGGATCCCCAGGAGGGGGCCAGGGAGAAGGAGGAGTGTGGCGCCTGTTGCGGGGCTCCTCTGACCTGAGGGAGCCCCGATTAAGAAGAGGAGACGAGACACGCCGCGACGTGAGTAGCGGAACGCGAGAGGAGCCCCGCCGGAAGAGTGCAGTGGTGAGTGGGGCCCAGGGCTAATGTGAAGTCCGTGCGTGCCTGTGTGTATGCCTGTGGGGGAGGGGACGGGAGGGGGCGGGAGTGTGTGCGCGCGGGTGTGCGTGTGTGCATGTGTTTGCGCATGTGTGACTGTGTGTGATTGAGAGAATGCGAGGCAGGGGATAGTGTGCCTGCGTGTGCATGCGCGCGCCTGTGTGTGTGTGCGTGCGTGCATGCAGAGGGGTGGGGGCTGCCTGTGTCTGTGTGTGAGCGAGCACTCCTTCATGATGCAGGATAGCACTTAAGAAAGCCAGGGGATTTAAAAATAATCACCTCGAATTTAGTTGTAATCTAATGTGTTTATAAACACCATTTAGTCCCCATATTACTAAACATAAGTTACTACTAAATAAAAGTTCTAATAAACGATATTCCTTTCAGCCTTCTGGCAGAAACAGACACCTGGAACTAATCGGACAACGCACGCTGAATAATATACAACAGAAGACCCCTGTAGAACCCCCATGCGGGTTGGAATTATCACTGCATATTGAGTAAGCTAACAGCTTTAAGTACCCATAAGACAAATCAGTATGATAGAAAATAAATAACAGAAATTACTTACACTACTTTTCACTTACTACCCTTGCAGTGGAAAGAGTACAGATCTGGAAATAGGTATTTATTAATATACATCAACTATCTCTATTATCACTAGCAATGCATGAATAGCTATTTCTGATAAAGAATATGAGCACTTCAAAAAAAGTACAACCTTTAGAAACCGTTGACACGCGGTGTGGGTTAAGGGTTTCATAAGAACAGAGTGTACACACTGACCACGAGGAACACAGTACCGAATCACGCCTTAATAGGATCATCCAACTACCCGGTCTCTCCAATTCATAACGGGCTCATAGACCTTCTGTAAGGAACAGAGGTACATTCTATGTTATATCAAAGTGAAATTTTCACATACTGTTTTGTGACTCTCAATTGTCAACAATGTATATTTTGAATTCTCAAAGGCAATGGGTTTTGTATCGACAGGGACTACTTGCGCTCTACATAAGTTACTGACAATTTGTTAGGTTAACAATATTAGCAATGGTGCCACAGGAAAAGGGAAACCCTCTGAACCCTTTGCACGGTGTCGAAAACAACACCTGGACTAAATATAACACAATTTCCTATGCACACAACTTATCAATTTGGGTACACTTGTATCTTGAGCAAACATCCAGTATGTTTTAGTTCTAGAAAATAATATTCCGCTTCTTCTGTTTGAGCAAATGTTGTTGTTTTATTGCCCAAAAGACCTTACGCCAGCCGACACGTGTTTCGTCAGAGTACAGATTGCTCTGACTCTTCAGGGCTTTCTTGCAATGATGGCGTATATTGTAATTCCACTTAACCGGTGATACTTCCAACCCGGTAAGGGTATCATGTACTTTCAATGGATGTAGCTATTCCTCCCGCGTATCTTCAATAACTTCACCAATCCGTATTTAGTGAACAGGTAGCTGTTTCTGAAAGGAGTGTCGGCAAACACGATAAAAATGGTAAGATCCACTCGACTCTGTTAATGACGGCGTGATCCAATGTGGGCGAGAGGATCGTCTGTAGGCGTGTGTGCCTTGCAATATCAAGTCCGTATGTCCCTGGACCTTAGTGATCGGTTACTCCGCGAATCCGGCGTTCTACCTTCCCAGATTCATCGTGGAATACGGAAGTGGATCACGCCGTCATTAACAGAGTCGAGTGGATCTTAACATTTTTATCGTGTTTGCCGACACTCCTTTCAGAAACAGCTACCTGTTCACTAAACACGGATTGGTGAAGTTATTGAAGATACGCGGGAGGAATAGCTACATCCATTGAAAGTACATGATACCCTTACCGGGTTGGAAGTATCACCGGTTAAGTGGAATTACAATATACGCCATCATTGCAAGAAAGCCCTGAAGAGTCAGAGCAATCTGTACTCTGACGAAACACGTGTCGGCTGGCGTAAGGTCTTTTGGGCAATAAAACAACAACATTTGCTCAAACAGAAGAAGCGGAATATTATTTTCTAGAACTAAAACATACTGGATGTTTGCTCAAGATACAAGTGTACCCAAATTGATAAGTTGTGTGCATAGGAAATTGTGTTATATTTAGTCCAGGGTGTGGGCTACTTCTTTTACATGAGAAGGAATGATGTGCAATGTGGTTTCTTCGCTCACCAACGTATAGATTATGATACCTTATCACGGTGTGGGCTACTTCTATAAACCTGAATGGTAATATGTTTAATGGTTCTGATTAGACTTGAAACAATGGTCTCAAGTACACATACATATGGCAATATGTCTGTTTCTTTTGTTTCTGAACTTTGCAGCCTTGAAAAAGTCGTGCGTTACATTCCCAATTACGACGAAACACGTGTCGGCTGTATGGAAAGTTTCCAGTGAACGGGAATAAACACGAATCTGATGTACCAAAAATAACTACTCCTCGTGATTGTATCAGAAGAAATGTGGAAACACTTGTGTATATGACATTACTGTCACTTACGTGTGCTAAGGAGTGTTATCACTCACGTGACGAAGTTGGGAGGTCCCCTTTTTTTCACTCTAAAGCTCACACGGAAGTGATGAGCCTTCACCAGATGTACTAACACGGTCGCCATTGCCCGGAGCTCGCGCTGAAGTTAAGCACGAGCCTTTTCTGTCAACTTCGCCACTACAAGCCGGAGATGCACCCCTCACATTTTTGTCACGCAGTAACACTTTAATTAGCACTGTACCAGTAACTTCGCTGGGGCTCCTTGTATCACTAGCTGCATCTCCGCCACGCAAGTATGTCAGCACTAATCTGCCACAATTTACCGGTACGGTACGATTGCTCAAAAGTCAAGGCTGACCTTACGTACTGTACCTGAAGGCTTTTACGATGCCGCACAACTAATGGACTACGTTTACTCACGGGCCCACGTTCACACAACTCTACAGAGGCGATTATTCCCAACGCACTTTCGCATCTCATTTACACACACTCTCTCTCCCGGGAGCACACTGAAACAATTCTCCAGCGTTAAAAGATACAATTGTTCATTTTTATAAAAATCATTCGATACTTCATGAATGAATTTTTGAAACAGCTCTTTTTTCCTTCTTACAGCGTTAATTAATTGAATTTGCTTTCATCACATGTACAAAATTAATCAAGGTATGTCTTTGCCGACACCTCTCATTTTGCCTAAAAACACAGTCATTCAAAGCTCTTTACAGAGACCTTCATTTTGTCTCGCTTGCGGTTCTATAGTGCCTCAAAGACTGGCCCTTCATTCCTTCAAATTGTCAGAAATAATTTTCTGTTTCCCTTTAATTGGGATAGTTAACTCTAAGACATGATCGGTTACAAATGAGGCAGACTTTTTGTTGCATTTGTTTTAAGGAAAATCGAAAATCACCGCCAGCAATATGCCTACATGTACCACTATACTATGTGGTCCTCTACCCTTAGAGAGCCTTCCAAATTCATTGGCTATTATTTAATAATATTAGGTTGCTCTACCATACTATGCCACACAACAGTTTATAAAATAATTTTGCCCTAGGCACACCGAATGGTGCAAGACTAATTTAGGATAATCTCATTAGGAGTAGCTGCTTATGAAATGTCTGAGAAGCGGCCCCATTGTTGTTAATCAGCTAACACAGGTTGTGATATCTTCCTCTCCTGTCTCCTTTCTCCTCTCCCCCTGCTGCCTCCTCCTTTTTAGATTTTAGTATTACTTTTACTGTTAACACCCACCCCTCACCTCAAACAGCATACATTTTCTTAAACACACGTCGCGATATCCTGCAGAGCGATTGCAAGTGGCACCACCAACATTTACATATTCAAGTGGATGAAAGGACGCAGCAGTTCACTGGATCAACTGTCGCTGCCTTCCCCTCACCTGCAGCCACATGCAAAAGCCGCCCAGTGACTGCCACGTGCAGGTTTTGTGATCACGAAATCTGTACGAGGGAAGTGTGCAGTGCTGCGAGCCCCTTCACTTCACTATGTGTGTGGCCTCACTTGGCGCTCTTGCCAGCACTCACAGTTATTCCGGGGCTTTCTTTGTACTGGTGCCACACTGTTTCAAATAAATGAAGACTCACGTTTTTAAATCAGTACTTTAAATAAATGCATTGCCATGAGAATTGGTAAATATTCGAATGTAAGGGGGTGGGGCCTTTTAGAAATACCTTTATAGATAAATCTTGAAATCATGCAACTGTTTATAATGTACAACATGTTAAAGTTGTCATAAAATACACTGAACATATTCTTCACAAAAGTTATTTACAATACTTTAAGCTATTGCTATTATAAATTACTAGAACTTTTATTTAAGTATTAATTATTTAAAAAAATTAAAAGCCATTTGTATTTGTAATATGAATACATCTAAGTCACGTACATACAAAACATGTTGCATTACAAATACTATAGGTGTGACATTTGCAAAAGTTAAAAGTATTGGCATTGTAAATGACAAAGATATTAATTTTGCTATTTTCAAGACCAACACATAAAAGAAAATTGTCATTTACAAAACCAATAGATCCAACTTTTCTAATGCGAGACCTATTGCAATTCCAATGCTTGTTTCTCCTCCTACCCCTCTCTCTACGTCTCTTTCTCGCTCTCGCACCCACGCTCTTTCTGTTTCTCCTTGCTCTCCCTCCAACTCCACCCTCCAACCTCTAACTCCAACTCCACCCTCTAATTCCAACTTCCAACTCCATCAATCAATCAGAGTACTTGTAGAGTGTGCTACTTACCTGTGAGGGTCTCAAGGCGCTGAGGGGAGGGGGCTGGGGGTGCTGCTACTGCTGGAAGAGCCTTGTCTTGAGTCTTCTGCGAGTAGGTCTTGGGTCTGCCGTATGTGGGTAGGGAGGGTGTTCCAGGTCTTGGCGGCGAGGTAGGAGAAGGATCTGCCATCGGAGGTCGTTTCTTGGATGCGGGGGACAGCGTCGAGGGCGGGGGATAGCGTCGAGGGCAAGGCTGGCGGAGCGGAGCTGGTGGATGGGGGTGTAGAGGCTGAGTCCACCCTCCAACTCCACCCTCCATCACTCAGGAACACCACCACATCACTCGGGGGCACCACCCCATCACTCAGGAACAACACCACATCACTTGGGAGCACCACCTCATCACTCGGGGACACCACCACATCACTCAGGGACACCACCACATCACTCGGGGACACCACCACATCACTCGGGGACACCACCACATCACTCGGGGACACCACCACATCACTCTGGGGCACCACCACATCACTCAGCCCAACCACATCATCACTCAGCACCTCAACAGCACTGTCCTTGCTTGCTACCAACCAGCATTGACATAGGCAATAGGACTCGCATTAGGAAAGTGTAAGCCAATTGGCTTTGTGAATAACAATTACTATTAATTGATATATTTTCAAAGCCAACCCATATTAAAAAAATGTGTCATTTACAATACCAATAGCTCACACTTTCCTAATGCAAGACCTATTGCATTGCAAATGCTTGTTTTTCCGGCAACTGCCTCTATTTATTTTTCTTGATAGAAAACGACCAACAGAAGTATGTAAAATACGCGAACCCCTTTAGCATTCCGTAGATTTCAGGCCATAGAAACTTGTCTTCCACAAGCACCTGTAGACAATGTTTTTTTTAAAATCTTGTATTTTCAGTGATCTGACCACTGAAGGCCCCGATTTTATATTTAAAACATAGCTTTGGACCATACCATTTCTAGCTTAAAGGCAATATTTCTCTCCATGTGTTCTCATACCTGGCATGTTCTGCAGTTTGGTGCTTAATTTCTCTCCATGTTGAACAGTAGATGTTTCAGCACCCAGCCTAATGTGCTGCATATCTAAATACATATAAGGCCCCAAAGGCGAGACCGACTGCATTGCAAATGCTTGTTTAAGGTATGGTTTCTCTTCCAAAGTGCTTTGGGTTGAACAGTTGCCATGGCCAAGAATTGGTGCATTCATTTCATGCTTTACTGTAAATGGATTAAGCCATAACAATTCTTATGAGACTTCACCTCTACCATATTTAAAACCCAAATCTTTGTCTCCATTTGTGAACAGCTAGGGCACGCTTTTCGTACTACCTAACACACATTCTTATGAAGTCTCTTATGAACTGCTGATCTACTTTACATTCCTGTAGATTGAAAACTGCACCGGTTTTGTGACGATCTTTTCACTAGGTTTCAATTTGATAATATAAATAAATATCTCTGCAATGTGATGAGTTTAAATCGTAATGACGTAGCAAGAGTTGTATGAACTTCAGCGTTCCTTTTTGAGGCTTGTATGACAAACCTACCCGAAACCATTTGTTATAGTTAGAGCTTAACCGTAGTTCTGCTTGCAGCTTCAGTTACATATGGCTCTATTGACCTAAACCATGATATTTTGACAGGTAAGCACATTTCCCTGTTTATCTGAAGTATCTTCTTTCTCACCATTTTTCAGTGTGATTAGGATCATTGCCTGTGACAATTAACATTAATTTTCCCTGGACCACTCTCTGAACAATGCTATGTGCAATGCAGTACCAGTTTTGAATTCCCTAACACTAAATCCACTTATTCTCACATTATATACATTTCCAATGGCTTTCCTTTTCATTTGTATGTCCAGTTAAGCTTTAAGATCCCCTTTGGATATTCAAAATTTGTTTGTGATAGTAGTTAATGTGGAATTGTGGGTGGTTGGTTTTTATCTATGTAGTACTGGTTAATATCTGCTTTCTAGCACATTTTTAAAAATATAATAAAATGTTAACTTTTTCAGTTTTGTGGTTCTAATAAATAAGGTTGAGTTTTTAGGTATATAATCAGTCCAAAAGGATTACTGTAATCACATTACCTTGAGGGAGGAGATAAAGAAGTGTTGATGGTTGACGACTCAGAATTGCTGTCAATTAAAATAACAATGGCCAGTTCAATGCCAGGAACAAGCTTCCTTAACAGTTATTAACAACAAGGAAACGCCATGTTTAGATAATACTGAGTGATTTTAGAACAGCCCCTGGCATATGATTGAGTGTCATGGTTTGCCTAAAATCCTTCCTTCCTGTAAGTGTCCAAACTAGTATTGAAAAACGATATATTTCCAAACAATTTCTTTCCACTCTAGTCAATTTCGGTTGATTTTGATAGCTGGAGCCACTGTCGTGGGCTAGGTTGATGTTGGCTACTCAAATGCAGTTTGAGTTATGATATGCACCCCGTTGCATGTTTGGCTGATGATGCTGTTTGTATGTTTTGTCTGTTGCTTGGGCTTTCAAATTCAAAAACATAGATTTTTGCTTAATTTTCAATATGAAAACCCTGTGGACAGCCAAAACCTTTAAATAGTTAAACATTTATTTTTTTTGGCCACTAGATCTTTATTCTTCTTTCAACCTACCCTTTATGGTAGGAAATTCGCTTTTACTATAATTTCTCTGGGATGTAAGATGGGTAGAAGTTGTAGGCAGAGAGGTGTGGGATCAATGAGCACAGTATCGTAGGCTTCCATTTTTAAAAATGGCAACAAAAAAAACCTGAAGAAGGAGAAAAGGTGTGAAAATGTGCAGATTCACCCTGACTCCAAAATCTAATTTATGTATGTGTGATGCAGATACCCACCAAATGCTTGTCCAGTATCTACTGAAATGTTCAATGTTTAATAATTAGTTCCCCCATCAATACTCTACTCCAATTAAGTGGTGATTTTGAGCAAGTACCTGGGGAAGCATACCTCTTGAAAGTGCAATAGAAATCTGTGTTCTCTTCATTGAGGGTGTGACACCCCCTCCCGTAGGATGACATGCTGATTAGCCTCCATGGGCTGGCTAGCTTCAAAGAAGCCGCTTCCTTGAAATGCAAATCTGGCTCCCCTCACAATAAAGAAAGACCCCACCTCCTCTTTCTAGAGGCCCCCCCCCCCGGCACTTGGACAGACAGTAAAGTTAGTGCAGTAGGCGTGCCACCTCTAGGCTAGCACACCCCAAAGGTGGGCTACTGTGAGGTGAATACGGTTTTTCAGAGGTAGCCATCTTTGTAGTGGCAAACTTAGGAACTCTGGGACAGGGTTATGCCTCCTTCGCACAGGAAGTGGTCATATAAGGGGCTTAGTGACCCCCAAGGATCAGGAGGACTTTCGCTACCACCGTACCCTCCCCTAACATATCTAAATACTGAATTTAGGTGAGCCCCTGGCACCAGAGAAGCATATCCTGATGACCTAAGAAGAGGGAGGACACAGGAGAGACGCAAAGAGCGTAGGAGAGAAGAAGCAGCTGACCTGGTACCAACTCCGCAGGCCTTTCTGCATCCCTTGTAGAAAACTGCACCAAAGTCGACTTGGCCTCTAACTGTGACTCCAGAATTTTGCGAGTACTGCCTGCTTTCGAAAAAGACTCAAGGCCTCTTGTGAACAGCAGACCTGCCCTAAAGAACTCCAAAGGAGAAGACTCTGAGAACTCTAGAAACTGCCAAGACACCTGAAGCAACCAGTGCACCTGTCGCCTCCGACCCAAGTTGAAGTGGGCCAGTAAGGCCTCCCCTCCCCCTAAAAGTCCAGATCCCAAATGCTGGTTCAGCCCGACTGGCTTCCTAGTCAAAGCCTGTTGTCACTTTTCACAGTTACTGATCTCCATTGAAACCTTTTGGGCACCCAATGCTGTTTTGCATCCGGCCGCCCTTGTGCCACTGGTGGCGTACTGCTGGTGCTGCCTTAAACCTTGCCCAACTATCGCCTCAACTCCCGGAGATTGGTCTTTGTTGGAAAGTGGATTATTGGTAGGGGCAAATGTAGGTCTGCCACTGGCAATAAGGCCACTAACACATGATAGGACTCAGTATAGGTCTTAGAAAATTATTCCCATGCTCAACCCTTGGTAACGTGGCTGCGAGCAGACAGGCTTAACTTTTAAAGACAGGTATGTAAAGCATTTAAAAACTCAATTTCAGTAAATAAGACAAAAAATAAATATCCAACACTAATTTATAAAAATAGGTAATATTTTTATCTTTTAAATGACACCAAAACGTATGCATTTTTAAAGATTAGTCACTTTCTAGTGCTTAGAAACCAACAGTGCCCCTTCTAGTCATTTTGTTTTCTCTGACAGGGACACACCTTTAGAAACTGTTCTGGAGAATGTTCTCACCACTTTGTTCAGGTCCAGGTAGAACTCCTTCCTGAAGTTCTGCTTTCGGGTCCCAAAGTATCTACACACAATCCAAGGTTCTGGAATCTCCAAGAGGGTCCTTGAAAGTGTGAAACTTTAATTCCGCAATCCACTTGAACACAACCCATACAAATCCACTGGTACTCCAGGCTGGGAATTCTTTATGGGGATGTCCAGGTGAGCTCAGTTAACCTGTAGCTTGTAGGGAGTCCACTCTTTAGTCCTTTTGCAGCAAGGTAATCCACAGGGTTGCAGTTTCACTTTGTGTAGTCTTCAGAGGTCAGGCCTTATAAATCTTCTCAGCAGGGCACTTCTTACTTCCGTAAGTTTCTAGCAGCAGATCTGGAGGGCGCTGCCTCTCTGATACTTATTAAAAATTCTCTGGGTCAAGCACCAGGTCACTTCTGACCAATGAGAGCAGGGTAGCTCCTCATAGTTATGACCACATCCTGTATAGTGTGGCATTATTTTGTCCCAGAGTGCACCAATTTTCCAAATCCATAATGGCCGATTTTCGAGCAAGAAGGTAAGAGCTGGCTAAATGCACCCCCTGGGATGGCGTATCTCCATGGACTCTTCCCCCTACCATCTGCACATACCTTCCTTAAGCCTAGCCTTGCTTGGTCAAGAGTGTCAGAGTGAAACTGAAACCCAGGCCTCCCCTTTGCCTTTCAAGAGCATGGTTTAAGACTCCACCACCTGGGCTGGCATTCCTATAGATCAGCTCACTGCCCTCCCAGCAGAGTGGTTCTTTATCACTCTTCAAAGCAGTCTGGCTAATCTACTTAACTCTGACCAATCAGGGCAGACCACTGGAAGGCTGAATTTGGACTTACAAACAGAAAGTCTTATAACTTCTTGTATGTACACTTGAGGAGAAATACAACAATATAATATTGTTGGATTTACTAGTACCATTATGGGAAGTCTTTGAATGGTCCGGCTAGTCCTCTCCTATCAATATTTATTAATCAATAACTTCCTACTATGTTAACCTATGGACCATGGGGTTTGCAATGGGGAAAATTACTTGGGTCAGTTTTCTAGCACCAGGGCTTATAAAAAATTTTTTTTATAAGTATTTCTTAATTTCCACAGGACCCCCACCCCCTGTGCAACTAGGGAAGACTTTAGGGGTTCCGAATGTGTAGAAATATAGCAGCTCCTCCTTACCCAGTGCTCCTAGCATCAAAGTCGAATTTGAGCAGCACTTCATCACAATGTGGGGAGTGAAATGTGAAATTTCACTTCACACAGGCATATAAAAACTAATTTTATAAGGGTGTACCTTTATAGATAACTGACCCCCACCCCTGGGATATCTAGGGGAGGCCCTGGGGGTCCCTAATATGCCAAAACATTGTAGGTTTTCTATCTTTAAGTGCCCCTACCACCAAAGTCGAGTTTAGGCACAATTTACTGTTTAAAAGCAGTCCTGTCACCCAGAGCTGCTTTTATATTGACCTCCGGCCTCAGCAAAAAGCTGCTGGCCTCTCAACTGCCGTGCCTCAGGGTCCAGGGGACTTCTAGGTAGTTTCAACTCCCTGCCCTATTATATACTAGGTGCCTATGGGGTAGGTCATGCCAATTACAGGCGTACCCCACCATACCATAGTGTACCCTAGTTTATGATAGGTGTTTTAACACCTTGGCTGCTAAAGGGTTTCCCCCCCCCCCCCCCCCCCCCCCGGTGTTGCTTTCTATGATTTCCCATTGTTCATGACAAGGTCAACTCGTCATAAGCACAGCGCAGGTAACGCCCATGACGAGCTGACCTTGTCATGAGCATGGAAGGGGTTAACTGTATTCTAATGTGTTCCTTTCAGTTCAGCCCTGGCCCTGGTTAGGCAGAGCCCAGGGTCAGTCAAAATCAGTTACCACCAGCATCAGTCAGCAAAACGTTGGGGGGTGCCCAAGGCGCAGGATGACTTTGCAACAGTCTTGCAAGTCAAAGTACTGTACCTGTTTGCAGAACTTGTTCTTCCTTCCATAGTATAACATTGCAGAACTCAGAAATTGCACTGTGTCCACTTTTTAAAGTGAAATTAAGTTACATTTGAAAACGTACTTACCTGAGCGATTCCCTCTGATGCCTAAACATATATCTATACATATAGGTAGATATTTGCTATTTTAAAAAATTGGTGTGGATCTCCTTCATGAGTTGTGTTGTCATTTATCAATCACTGTGTGTATTTTGCAAATGTCTTGCACTCCTCTGTGTTAAGCCAAAGGCTGTTCGACCACACTACCCTCTAATGGAGCACTCTGGGATTGCACAGCAAGCCCTGTCTACTAGTAAGGGAATCCTTGAACTCTTTACACAGTATATCAGACTATTAATGTATCGCATAAAGAATAAATGAAATAAAACAACCTAGGCACAATGGTATTGCAAATTGTCCAACTGACAAAAATCAAAGAGGTGGGACTACACAGGATCAGTTTCGAACATTTAATAGTATACATATTAAAAACAATCAAGGCTTTAGACAGAATAATCTGAATTACAACCTTGGAAAAATGCATCACAATACATGGAAATTCAAATTTGAAAGAAATCAATTAGCAAAACACTATCACGATTATCACAATTATAATTTTCTCACAAAAATCACAAATATAAAAAATATTTAAAAAGTGGCAAAGTTAAAGTATTATTCTCGACGCGCGTTTTGGCGACCAGCGCCTTCTTCTGGAGGAGCCACAGTATATTCTAAAAATAAAAAGAACAAATTTATCGTCTAAACTTAAAATTTCAAAGGTAAATACTTTATATAACATTAGAAATATCCTGAACCTGTGACGTCCTGATAACCTCATGCATATATAGCAAATATACATAAAAGATGTAAACCCAAAATTGGGTTTTTCCATTTCCTTGTACATTTTAAAACTGGGGAGAAAACCCAGTTTTTAGGACAAAATGTTTGGAGGGATGGTTCAGAAAATAGAACAAGAGGGAGATTAATGATTCTGCTGGGGGTTTATAATGTGGTGACGTGGCTAATGTGTGATTATTTCTGGTGTTTCATCTTTACCCTTTGCTCTTGAAACACAGTATTTTCAACTAACCCTTGTGTAAAACATTCCTTATTTTTACCAGAGCAATACATTTGATTGATCATTCATCTAGGAAATAAAATTATTAATTGTAATTTTTATTTTGGGGGAAACAACTAGTAGTTATAGGACAATTGTTTATGATCATGTGACTTAAACTGGCATAATGTAAAGATTGAGAGTCCTAAAGAAATTCATTGGCTAGAAGGGGTTTGAATGGAGACCAAAGTAAATACAATATGTGCAGTTTTTTACCATAATTGTTGAAAACCAAAAAGGCAGGGCCCCTCGCCCAACTCGTCTACTTATTTTCTAGCACATTTTTCATGTACTTTGTACGCTTTATGCACTCCACAAAGCTTCATCCTGGTTGTGGGTTTTGATAATGGGGAAAATGAAGGCTGGGCTTCAATGATGGTAGTTAAACAGCCCGAAGTGTTTTCCTTGGCCCCCACGGTCCTCTATCCCAAGACACTCAGTTTGCCCTCTGTCTTCAGTTGTACCAAACAATGAAATTGTCTGTTAAGTGTGTCTTTTAGTCCCATTTTATGCATGCTAAACAAAGTTTCAAAAAAGTCTGGGCTGTAAATCAAGATACAACGAAAATATCTCCCCCCTTCCCCACTCCCCAAACATCACTGCCACAATCATCTAAGTTCAAAGAGAAACTCCCACAATCCCGCAGGCGGCGCATGCAGGCACAAGGCATACATTTCATCTTTCATTAATCATGCTCACAGGCATATGAGTACACTGCATCTGTCTGCGACAAACAGTTGAGTACGTGATTTCGACTTCTTCCACATCCACCTTCTCCACCAACACTCCAATTTAACTGAAGAGTTGCAATGCTCTCAAAATTAGCGTATCACTTTTCCACATGCACTTTGTTAAACTGTAACACTGTAAGTCATACCTCTGTTAAGAACAGCCAGGCGTTCCAGTCCCATAGTTCCCCGTACCTCATTGCTCCGTATTTCTTGTTTTGGCTAGATTATTACTTTCAAGATCTTATTATGGTTGTGTAGCCACTAGCTGTAGTTGACACACTAACCTCATTGACGGAGCAGGCCTCCTGGTAGATGGTGGAAAGTGAGCATTCACCACTTATCTCTGGCATTTGCAAGTTATCACGGTAACTCCTATCTCCCTGAAACTGAAGCTCCACATCTGAGCAGCACTGCCTCCTCCCATTTGTCTTGTCCTGGGGTGGATAATTGGAGAGCACTAGGGGTTTTTGGCTTACCGCTGTGTTCAAGTCTAGACATGTCGCCGCCCACCCCCTCCCTCCCCGGAGTGTACAGTCTGCCCTCAAGTTCCTGAAATGACTATCCTATCTGGTTTAGGTGATATCTTGTGAGTATCTGGTCTGCTTGTTTCAAAAGCAGGTAACTGTGATTGGGAAGGTGCCTGTGGGCAAAATAGGGGCCATTTCGGTTTCCTCACATCCTCCTATAGGTCCATGAAACATCCCCGAAACACGTGCTGCACTTAAGTCTTGTTAATTTTTACAGCTCACTCCAGGTCAGTTAACATCCACGGGACTGATATCTTTTTTTATTGACCTAATTTCATTTGTTTAATTCCTTCGGTCTTAGTTCTTTTGTCCTTTAACTACATTATTAAAGATAAAAATGCGTGGCTAGGTTTGCAAAGCTTCTCCTCACGGAAACTGTTAGTGTGGTTGAAGAGGCATGATTGTCGATTAGTGTTTTAGTGGGAGAGCCTTATGATTACTCCAATCACATGGTTGCTGGTAAATATTTTATGTTTGTGGTATTTTCTGGTGCTGTTCTTGTGCGTCCTCTTTGGGTTCAATCCTTATAGTCTTCTCAGTAAACATGTAAACACGTACCTGTCTCATATTTGCATCTCTGCTCTACCTAGTGTTCTGTGAATGGTCTAGGGCCTCATGCATGGCTGTAATTGTTGTCTCTTTTTGTCCAGGGAAGCCGATATCAACAAGAGAAGTATTTGTTGACCTCGAGCACACTTTACATTGGAAACCTGTCCTTTTACACCACTGAAGAGCAGATCCATGAGCTTTTCACCAAGTGTGGCGACGTGAAGAAAATCGTTATGGGTCTTGATAAGGTCAAGAAGACTCCATGTGGCTTCTGCTTTGTAGAGTATCCTTTTTGGCAGGCATGGCTCACACTGATAACTGTTAAAGTTTCCAGACTGATTTCCCCAGCATTATATCCTGGTGGGGATGGATACAACTGATAACTTCATATTTTATATTCTGTACAGGGTTATATGTCTTGTACTCATTCACTTTAGCTTGAGATGGTTGTCATAAGGAGATACTTGTGTGTTTGCTTTCTAGTCCGGAGAAGCTCAAGCGCAGCCGTTGTGGCGCACAGCTCCCTGCATAAGTACAGTTGGCGCCTTCTCATAGCTACATCTTACCTAGGAAGCGGATTTGCCTTGCACACACTGACCACTGCACCCACTCCTCAGTATCTGGGAATCCTACAGCAACACATTTGCCCTACCAACCATCCATCATACTACTAAATTCAGCGTTCCTGTCCAGTTTTCTTCAATGGAAGATACATCTCATGATCAAAGAAAAATCAGCTTGTCAGCAATGTCACGTTCCCTTTTGTGTATTTTCCTATACTTGGATGATAAGTCTAAAACATGTTATGTTTGATTTTTGTTGGTACGCCCATTGTTCTGTTGCTGATTCTCTCCAGCACTGCCCATTCTCTCTGCACCCCTTGCTTCTATTGCTGCTGTCCTCCTTGCACTGTTGATAAATAATGCAGATTCCTGGTGTGAGGGATTCCTTTCATGATGCTCTTTTGCTCTTTCCTTTGTAGTTTGAGGTTAGTGTTTAAATATGTGGCTGTACAAAACTACACATCTGATCAAACTTTACCTGGGTGTACGTGGCATACTTTGTGTCCTAGGGCATTGCGCAACTGCAGTCCTACCTACTATGGCCAATCATTGCCTCTCTTGCTGTGAAGGAAAGTAAAGAATAATCATGAATACTCAAGACTTCCTCTGGAACTGCTACTACTTGCTGGTTAAACGTCCTTGGCAATTTATAAAATATCCTTATGTTTGTGTTCCTTATGAATTCTTGCTCTTGAAATTGTTAAAAACAGCTAAATCAGCCCTACTGGCTGGGTCTATGGTAGACAGCAGGGAAAGGTAGTCATGTAAACATGGTACATTGCCCTTCCAAATTGCAAGATGTCATAATGCACAACCTTTAAACTGAAAGTCCCCAGCTAAAGATGTTACAGATAAATGACTTTTACTGCACGTGTACAGTTTATCGAGACATAACAGATTATAATCGGAGCTCTTCTTGAAAAGTGTAGTTTTGCATGCCTTCACCTGTAGGAGTCTTAGTCTCAGCATTGACGATAGGTAAGTGAAGATAGGCGACTTACCCTTGCTTCCACCCTCCTGCATGCCCCTTTTTCTTGTACAAAAACAACAGTTGATGGACAGAATGCAGAACAATGTCATACATTCACCCCAGTACAGAGATCTGGGCCTAAACCCATCGTTTTTTTGCACTCCACACCACCCCAGTTCAGACATTGCCATATGCAAATCAGCCTTGACCCTGTGCCTCATGGGAACAGTCCAGCCCGAACTGCCAAGCCATGTCTTTCCTGGACCGGAATCAAGCATCCTAGGACCGGTTTCTGGCTATCAGCTGTCTTCAGCCAGGATAGCTTGACTCCAGTGGTGTCGAGAGCATGGGACTCACGTCTGAGCATACCCATCCCACTCAGGGTGACAAATGCAAAAACAACAGTTGATGGACAGAATGCAAAACAATGTCATACCCCAGTACAGAGATCTGGGCCTAAATCCATCGTTTTCTTTTTGCACTCCACACCACCCCAGTTCAGACTTGGCCATTTGCAAATCAGCCTTGACCCTGTGCCTCATGGGAACAGTCCAGCCCGAACTGCCAAGCCATGTCTTTCCTGGAACGAAATCTAGCATCCTAGGACCGGTTTCTGGCTATTAGCCGTCTTCAGCCAGGATAGCTTGACTCCAGTGGTGTGGAGAGCATGGGACTTGTGTCTTGTACAGCACAGTAAAAAAAAACCTTTCTAATGTCATATGCTGGACACACCTTTTCGTCACTATATTGTAGCATGGCCTGTTGGATTCTGACACAGGGAACTGACATAGAAATTGTCTTGCGCATGTTGCCTTGGATATGTACCTCTGTCTGTTCTTCAGGATGATCACTGAAATTTTTTTCAAGGAGATACGTTTTTCATGCATACTCGTAGGAATTAAAAAAAAAATCAGCAGAATTGGTATGTGTAGTCAAAATGGGCATAGAAGTTTTGTAATTTTATTTAGGTGGCATGTATACAAATGTGCGTTAACTCTACTAGATAAGGCAGTCTTGAAAGGCATGTCTTTATTTGTTGCAGGCACTATGAACTCTTCCCTCCGCTGGGCTTTTTAGTGAACTTGTACAATTGAAAGTTGTGATCATCATAACCTATTCAGTTAGTCAAAGCTAGGGTTGAATTACAGAAATCCATCCTAAGTCCTTTTTTTTTTAAACTTTATTTACCATATTAGCACATTATAGCAATACAAGCATAGTTGTTCACGGTCATTAGTGTGGCGCCGCGGCTAGGGCGACTGACTCCGGAATCTGGGGATCACGGTTCGATCCCCGGCACCGGCGGCAGATTAGCTCAGCACCATGTGACTCTGGGCAATAGCTTGCTTAATCTTCCCGACGGCCCCCAGCGCCTAGAGACCCTTACGGGTGAGTGTGCGCTTTACAAATGTGGATTATTATTATCATATGATTGAAAAAAGAAAAGAGAGATGAACTACATCAATGCAGGAGTCGACATGCCATGTATCTAGTAAACAAAGAGACCCAGCAACACTCGAAAATACATTCCCGAAGGTCAGCCCCCTTCACCGGAGTATAGACATCCGCCGCCCAGAAGCTGGACACCTGGCCCACCCGTATCCAGACAGTCGCAGGTGCAACAGCATAATCAAAGAGTCACGAACACTGTAGGGCTCAGTGGATCATCGGTAAACAAACATTTGAAAATAACGAACAGGTTACCCCACTATTCGGGACTATGCCCCGCTCTAGTTGTGAGTCCGAGGCTTGTCACACAGATTCCACATAAGTTCTGAATGGCCCCTAAATATCCCCGGGATGGAAGGAGGAAGGCAGTGTGCTGGAGTATACTTCGCCGTTAGCGTTCCAGAACGCCATATTATTCAGCCAACCTTACAATGTGAGAACTGTCTTGGGGCCTCAGTAAATAGCTATTTCTCTTTTGGCCAGCAGCAAACAAAGGGAGACAAATTTCCTAACGCTTCTGGAGACGTTTACCACATAACCCAAAAGTGCCACTTCAGGTGTGGGGATGAGACAATTTGGTCATGTCACCCAGTGTTCTGTGTACCATCTTCCAATAGGGCTGTAGTCTTGGACAGGACCCTGTTAGGTGTGCAAAATTGGCGTGTGGGGCATCACTTTTACGAAAAGTATGAGGTCTGGATGGGTCAAGCCTGTGGGCTCTGGCAGGGGTGATGTATATTCTACGCAGGAATTTAAAATGGAGTACTTTATGTCCGCTGTTTAGGGAGACTTCTTTCGTCACTGCGCAGCATTTAGCCCACTGGTCGTCTGTAATGGGGCTTCCTAAGTTGTCCTCCCAATTTTTGCAAACCCTGTCATCGTTGACTGGTATAATTCCAGAGCATGCCTTGTACAGTTTAGATATGAGGTGTACCCCTTTCTCATTCTCGATGATCAGGGAGAATGGAATGAACCAGACCGGTTCAATGGGAAAACCAGGCAGGGTGGCTTGTGGAGCTGAACGAATCTGACCTAGAACGAAGCTATCATGAAGGTGGCGTTGTGAAAGCGGACGTTGTCCGTCACACAGAGAAGGCATGCCCATCAGGGTACATCTTCCATTTTAGTGACATCGAACTTGTCCAGTATGCGCTGCACTAGCCTTTCACCAGTAATAGGAAACCAGCGGGGTTTGGGATTGGTAGAGCCGAGGAATACAGTGTGGCTGTGCCAGTTACCTGTCTCAGCTTATAGTGGAAACTGAATGTGTCCATCTGTAACAAAACTGGTGCTCATGTAAAGCGCTCTGATACCTGATATCTATATCTTCGGGTCAAGTTTGAGATCTATATAACTCGGGGGAAAAAAACAACAAAACACATTTCTGTCCTAGTGCTTATTAATGAATAGTAAGTATTACAAAATAAAACAAGATTGTGGCAATGATACTTATCAGGAAACTGACTGATAGGAAAATATTGTCACGTTATGATGGTAAACACTGTTTACAACACCTCCAGTACAGGGGATATTGGATAACTCGTGAAACCCTCAATGAACTTAACTCTGGCACACGCTCTGTGTTTTACAATTTGCTCATGTCGACTATCAGTCAGACAACCTGGGGGCGTGGCTTCATGCCGGCGATGGTGGCTGCCTAAACGGGGAGCTCCGCAACTGAGCCCCCATATATCCTGCAAGACCGGAGCTTGGGACCCCCACGTCCTGCTCGGCGGTAGAGGAAGGTCGTCCCCACCCCCCTCCTGAGACCAAAAACCGGAGGGAACGGACGACCCACAGACCGGCTGGAGCTCGGCTGCGAACTGCCGGGGCATCGTGAAAGGCGCACCCAAGATGGCACCCGCATCATCCAGCTGAAACCCCGGAGAGCCGCTTTGGTGCGCACGACAGTGGACTGCTGTGTCCTCTGCTGGGGTGGTGAGCACCGGTGGGGACACTTGGGGGTCCCTCCGACCTCAGCAGAAAGGGCGGGTGTGACCCGCGACCACACCTGACACCAGGGGCGAAATAGCGGCGGACTACGCCACAACGCGCTGAGGACCCTACTGATACCCCCGGAGGCGAAATCAACTATTGCGGGGGCCTAGGAACTACGATCTGGGACCGGCGAGGGGACCGCTCCAGGTGTTCGAGCACGATAGCAATCCCGAAACCGGGCTTGGCAAGATGGCGGCCATGACGATCCCCGGCTGGAATATTCTAAGAGCCTCTGAAAGGGATTGAAGAGTGGAGGCTGATGGATCTTCCGGTAACGGCTACTGCTGGCACCACTGTCCCTGCGACTAGCCCGAATTCTGTGTGGGGCTATATCGTGTCCACACACGCTATACTGCATTTGGGGCCGAATCCTCCTGAGGAGCGGAACGAGTGGAGTGAGGGCCTGCGACCGATAATAGCTGGTCCATACAGCGCACCCGCGAATCACCCACTAGGACGGTGTACGTGCAGATTGGTCTGAGCACGATTGATCATGGGGAAACCGAAGGGGGGCAGGGGCGGCACTCAGCCGTCCACGGAAGAAGAGCCCACTGACCGAGGAGAACTAACAGAGCCTGGGCCGGTGCAATACCCCCACCTGCAGCAACAGCTGGACAGAATCCTAACAGCCATAGCTGATTCACGCATGGCGCTCCAGCAGGACATATCACAGGTAGCCACGGGACTGGGGCTGTTAAAAGCCGATCATGGTAAACTGGTGGATAGAGTTAAATTGGTGGAAAACACGCTCCAAACCGTTGAACCAGCGCACAAAGACCACAAAGCTACTGTAGCACACATGGTGGAGCGAGTCGACGCCCTGGAACGAAGAGCAGAGGAAGCCGAAGGCCGTAATCGACGAAACAACATCCGTGCAGTGGGCCTACCGGAAAAGATTGAGGGGTCGGACATGATACAGTACCTTGAAGATTGGATAAAGACAGTGGTGGCACTGGAGGGCATGTCCGACTTCTACACTTTGGAGCGGGCCCACCGGGTGCTGGCTCCGCCGCATCAACAAGGGCGGCCTCAGCGATCTGTGGTGGCCCGACTATTACATTTTCGGCACCATGACTTAATCTTACAGAAAGCACGAGTAAATGGTCCCTTCCAGGTGGAGAACAGTAGAGTCAACATATTCACAGACTACACCTATGAAACCCAACGCCGGCGAACTTCTTTTCTGGCCATCAAAAGGGAATTGCAGCGAAGGACTCCAATATTCTCTCCTATTCCCGGCTAGGCTGAGGGTCATTGTGAATGACAAAACATGATTCTTCCATACCCCGGATGATGCTTCTGCTTGGCTGGAACTGTATAAGACGGGGAAGGATGACGGTGGGAGAAGCGCGCTGAACGCCTCGGAGGGTAGGCTAGATTGGCAAACACGATGGGGACTAGTAGATGCTTGGAGTGCGCAACACCCAGGGGATCGAGACTACTCCTATTTTTCTGGCATGCATGAGTTACACGTAAGGTTAGACGCGGTGCTCGGCTGCCCCGCAGTAATGCCAGCTATTGCGCGGACTGAATATTTAACCAGAAGGATATCTGACCATAACCCGTTGTTAATCACCATTCACCATGCAATGGATGACTGGACTCTCGTGCGTCCCCACGTGTAAATTGCGCGCTGAGACGCTAGATGACCTGCTCTTCCATGCTGCGCTGGAGGAGGGGATTACCCACTATTTTGCGGAAAACGCTGGTTCGACTGCGACGAGGGCCACGGAATGGGACACCTTCAAGGTAGTTATGAGGGGGCTCTGCATAGGGAAGCACCCTGGAGTGCGGAAAGTCCTCTTGGATGATCTGAACAAAGCGGAGGATAAACTACGCCAGGCGGAATTATTAAGGCCTGGCCACCCCGAATTACAGGCGGAGGTTAGTGCAGCAATGGAGGCGGTGGCGGCAGAAGTAGAGCGTTTGCGTAGCTTTGATCATAAGGCTTACATGACGAGGACCCATGCGGAGGAAGATAAGGCTGGGACACTGCTGGCCTGGCTAGCCAACTCCTCCAAAAGGAGTACCCCCATATTAGCTTTAGAAACGGAGGGAGGAGAGGTAGTTCATACCCAAAATGAGATCCTGCAGTGCTTCACGCGCTTCTATGAGGCACTTTACAAAAGTAAGCTGATGACCGGGGACACTGCCATTGATATCTTCCTGGAAGAACTGTGCCTCCCAGGACTAGATCAGGAGCAGGCGAAAGATTTGGATAAAAACATAGAGCTGGGAGAGATTCGAGGTGCCATTAAGCACATGGCCCGCAACAAAACCCCGGGTCTAGATGGGCTGCCCATAGAATTTTATGGGAAATTTGTTGACCTATTGGCACCAAGACTCCAGGAAGTCTATCAGGAGGCGAGAGAGACAGGGCAGCTGCTCCAATCTATGCGGGAAGCACTGGTGATCCCACTGCTGAAAACAGGGAGGGAGAGTATGAATACGGCCTCTTATAGACCATTGTCGATGTTAACCACCGACTACAAAATACTGAGCAGCATCTTGGCGAACCGACTATTAAAGCATATGACCACACTAGTCCACGCAGATCAGGCTGCTTTCATACCAACGCGGAACACGACCATGAACATCAGACGGTTGGTGCGCCAACTGGAGGAGGACCATCCAAGGGCGCTACAGCCAATGGTACTATCAGTAGATATCGAGAAAGCTTTTGATAGCTTAGAGTGGGAGTATCTATACAAGGTGATGGGACGATTTGGTCTGGGAGGGGACTATCTGCAATGGACGAAAGTATTATATACGTCTGTGGTGGCCAGAGTGAGGGTAGGCACGCTGATATCCTCGCAATACCCGGTAGAACGAGGAACGAGACAAGGGTGTTCGCTGTCCCCGTTACTGTTCGCCTTGCAATGGAACCTCTCGCGGTTACGATTCGGAAGGACATCACTATAGGGAACTAGAGAGTAGAGCGGGCCAACAGTATATATCGCTATACGCGGACAATCTATTGCTCTTCCTAGAAAATGCTGGCAAGGCGATGACGGGGGCTGAACATTTGCTCTCGGACTTTGGAGAAATCTCGGGCCTGAGAGTAAACTGGTCGAAGACATGTATGTTCCCGATAAGGCAGGGGGAGACCCAACCTGATACGGTCCGAGCGGTAAGTTGTGAACCCACCTGCTTGAAGTACCTGGGAGTGCACATTTATCACACGGCGGCGGACCTGCTGGAGGGGAATGTGGATTGCGGCGTGAGGGGGTTGAAAAGCAGCATGGCCTTTTGGGCCACCCTCCCATTGTCAGTGACAGGCCGCGTAGCCCTCTTAAAAATGATAGCGCTGCCTCGTTTCTTATACTATTTTAGAACACTCCCAGTGTGGATACCGAGCTCCACGTTTAAATCACTGAAGTCACTCGTGGTGTCTTTCCTCTGGGGTGCAGGCAGACGTAGAGTTGCGCAGGCAACGCTCGTACGGCCTAAAGTTGAGGGTGGACTGGCAGTCCTAGACTTTGAGTTGTACTACTTAGCGGCCCAACTGCAGATCTTCAAGCAAGAAGTAGCAAGAGAATTTAGAGGACTGGAACATAAGAGAGGTAGGGGAATACCGCGCCACATCCTCTCCTTTATAGTGTTACAACAGAGGCTCGACCTCGGAGATTTACTAACAGAGGAGAAGACGCTCAGACTTTGTTGGAACCACTCCCAACGTAGGGCAGGAGTGTTGCACCCGTATGCGCCCGAAATCCCACTGGGAATGGTGACAGCGTTTCCGCACGGCGGGGACTGGTCACAATTGCAGATTTGGGAAGAGGCGGGACTCCAAATGCTGGGGGACCTCTACGAGGACGAGGCTCTACTACCCTTCCAAACACTCCAGGAGAGGTTTGACCTACCGAGAGGGGATTTCTTATTGCACGCAGCGTTAACGAGAGCGATAAAGCGCACTGGCGGGAGGGACTGATGGAGCCTAGGACGTCGATGGCCTGCCAGTATACTATGATGGCGGCTGGAACCATTAGACGGTCACATGTTTATACTCCAGAATGCTCAATGAAGGGTTAGCGCCCCTAGCTGCACTGAAAGAAAAGTGGGAAGTAGATTTAGGGACAGCTATCCCTGATGCAGCTTGGGCGCAAATAATGCGGACAGCCTGGAAGAGCACGAGGAATGCAAGGTTCCAGTTGATACACTTTTATATACTCCACAGAGCGTACTTAACGCCAGGAAAAATCCAGAAATACTTTAAGGTGGCAGAGGCGACATGCCCCAGATGCACGAGAGCCGGGGTAGAATTAGAACATATGTTATGGTCCTGCCCAGCGATGGGACACTATTGGGAAGAAGTGGGAAACACCCTAAATGCAATAACAGAGAGGCAACTGGTATTTGATATGGCCACTAGCATTCTGCATTGGTTCCCCCACACATCTAAGAATAAGATCACGAGAAAATTTGTGGACATGGGGCTTATACTAGCAAAGCGTGAAATCACGAAACATTGGAAGGCAACAGTGGGACCCATCAGCGCACGGTGGAAGGGCGAGTTTTTAAAATGGGCCAACAGTGAGAGCGCGTTAAGGTATCAGCGCGTAGGTGAAACAATGTTAAAGAGGTAGAGGCAGCGACGGCATGGGAAACCTTACTGCAGGCACTGCGAGAGCATGAGCCGCATGACGACTGAGCGGAGCGGATTGCTGACTGAGGGCAACCCCGAGATAGGACAGGTACATCAAATGGGTCAATATGTGATAACTCCTGTGCATGTATAATAAAGAGAATAGCTATGGTTGTGTGCGTCGGTGATGGGGGGGGCTCAGAAGGAGGGAGGGAGGACGCAGTTTTGGTAGGAGGGAATAGAAGGGTTGTATTCTGGAGGGCCTAGTTTAATCTGGTACTCTGATTGCAAAGAACTGCTATACCAACATAACATGTAAAGTACAACAGGTTGAGGGTTTTCGACCGATTCTATGAGGCTGATACGGCAATTGTTGTGTCAATGTTTATGTATGTTTTGTGCAGAAAACCAATAAACTACGTCTTAAAAAAAAAAAAATCTGTCAGACAACCTAATGCACAAGTAATCAAAGTTATTTACTCTTCACAATACATTGGCACCCAGAGTTATTCTACATCCATTTGACCTCTTAGAGTTAAATACCATTTGTTAGCGTTTATGGACATTTATCTCTAGGCCATTTTTACTACGAAATAAGCCAAATTTCTCAGTGAACCTCTGAAGGCATTTCTGCTTTTTGAAATCAATAGAGTGGCGTCGGAGAAAAGCAACAGATTTTTTAACCTGCCATTGTAGGGGAATCATTCTCACAATTGGACAAAACGTCAATGCAGCCATTTATAAAAAGAAGTAATTATGTTGGTGCTAACACAACCCTGGAGAACCCCTTTATAGGGCTCGCATAGGGCAGGGCATGCGCTGTCTCTACAAGGCATTATGTAATTTGTATGTTGAGAAACTTGCCGGTAGTTTCTCCTGCCACTTGCTATTTGTTAACTCTTGCATTAATTTTGTTAGCTGGCTTTTGGTTGGCTTGCGAGTCAATGCGTCACTTCCGTTGTGCTTCCCTTTTGCAGGAAGCAGCACCGACCAACTACAGTTTCGTACCACTGCTCGGCTTTATCTATTGATGTAGGGACTACTTCCTTGTTTATTTTTATCCACCGCCACTCACTGCCAGATGCTGTGCTATCATTAGACCGACTGCACTGGGCTGGCTATAAATAACTTTGGTTCTTCAACCCGCCTCCTCCAAACCTGCATTAGCGTTCATTTAAAAAAATAAACTGACGAGCCAAGGGTTTTATTTACGTATTATTTATTTTCACCAATTATTTAACATTGCGTTGCAAGCAAATCCCTTACTGCTACAGAATAAATACTGCTGCGGTTGCTATCCCGGACTGCCACTGCTCCCGGTTCTTCTTCCTATCTCAAGCACTCTCGCTACCCCTCCAGCCCTGCCAATGGGGGCAATAGTGATGAGACTGACCCGCGAACGTGTCTGCTCTGTCCTTTTGTGTACTGCCTCTTCTCCCTGTCTGCAGCTTATAGTGTCTTCAAGCCCAACGGCGAGGAAAGGTAAGAAGACTTTTTCCAGTGTTGCAAAACAGAACTCATATAAACACTGTAGGAGAGTAGGGTCTGCAATCCTATGGTCACCCCCGATTTTTGCTTTTTGCTTCACTGGTTTACGACTTTCCCTGGCTGTGGGCCTGCTAATTGGACCCACAGCCTAGCTGTGCTCTCTCTAAATTGACAACCATGTACCTTAGGTGCATATCTAATTGGATACTGAGTCACCTTATCAGTCCCTGTACAGTGTACCTTAGGTACCCAGGGTCTACCAGGGGCTGCAGCATGTATTATGCCACCCCTGGCTGGCCATCCAAATCTGACACAACTGGCTGATCAATCAGCTGGGGCAAGGTGGTGTAATCACCCTTTGCTTTAGATATAGTATCCCTATATCTAACCCTAAAATGGACACATATCCTCCTATCAGTCACTCTATGGCAGGCCTTATCAATCCTGAAGGCAGAGTGCTTGGAATTATGTGAGATGGTGCTCTAGCATGAGCTGAGCCTGTCTACAGCTTTCGGAACCAAGTCCTTTAGCTGTTCCCAGGATAACGCTATACCATATACTCTTAAGTGCATTATAATCCTCGCGGTTATTGCCAACTTTGGTATAGCATTATCAAAACATGTCGAGTAAGGTGTCATATGAATTGGAATACTACTCCCTCGCCAATTCTGGCGACGGGGGTAGCATTCCACCCTTCTAGAGGGACACAACATGTATGTAACTGTGAACCCCGGTTAACCCTTTCCATGCGGCCACGATTCCCCTGGTGTGCTGTAAACAGCACGAACAGGGGCGGGCCGTGACGAACCCCAGCCTTCATCAGCACACGAGCAACGTAGTGCATGACGGCTGGGGTTCGTCATCAGCATGGAAGGGGTTAAAGTTAACTCGAGCCTCAGCATCACAAAATGGATGCTGCCACCACAGACACAAGTCTGACCTCCTGCTGCTGGGAGTCCTTCCAGCAAGGGAGGCTTGGACAAAGGGTTTCCTGCCTTGGGAGGGGCTAGCACCACCCCAGACAGGATTTTGTGTATTAGGTAGGACTGGGCTGAAAGAAATGAGACATGCCTGGGGCACACAAGGTGTCCCTGTGCATACTCCGGTCTAAACCAGTTCCTGGGACACTCCAGTCCCAGCTCTGGTGCAAGACCGGACAAAGGATAGGGGTGTAACCACCCCCCTTCCTGGTCCCACCCAGAGGAGGGACCTAGTCGTAGTACAGCCCCCTTTAGCCGGATAAAGGTAGGAGCTGGTCCCATTCCAAATTAGATTATCCTGAACAACTTTACAAGAAGAAACTCTGGGAAATCTCCCTTGTGGGCAAGGAGTGTCCACCCTGCACAAGCAGGCACCATCAGCGTCCAGCGGCTTCCCTTTGTCGTCTTCCTGCAAGGATCCAGACTTCAGAGCCCGACGACACCCGGATTCCCAGACCTCTCCGACCTCAACCTACATCTGCAGCACAGCTGAGATCCGTGGGTGCGACGAGACACGTGGGACCGGCCATCTTGAAAGAAGCAGCACTTCGCTCCAGCACGACTTCAGAGGCATCCTCGTCCAAGTGCTTTGGGGACTGAGAAGCCCCGACCCCGAGCAGCTCCTGCACCGAAGACCAGCCCTCCAGCATCCACGAGATCTGCGTGGGGCCCTTCTGCCTGTTTGCTGCTCGACACGTTTTCTGGTCACTTGCCGGCTGGCTAGTGACCTCCTAGACGACGAACTCCGAAATCTTCACTGCTGGTCTGGTTGCTCCAGACTGGCCCTTGCTGCCTTCCAAAAGAGGAGCACCCCGGACCCTCCTGGTCCACTCCAGACGCCGTTTCCACTCACCGCGTGGGTTGCCTTTGCCAAGGCCTGTTGACTCCGAATCTGAAGCCGACACCGCCGACAGCGAGAGCCTGCGTGGGACAGCTCGTGCCTCCATCCTGGTCGTCGAAGACACCATCTGGTCCACGTGGCTGCAGAGACAAGCGTCCACTCTCACCTGATCGCGACGACGACATCTGGCTCCACTCCTGGTTCCACTGCAGTCACTGGCTAGTGACTTTGAACATTGTCCCCTCTGCTTTCAGGTTCTTCTCTTTACTGATCCACCCTTGGATCACAGCGGACATCTTCCTCCTGATCGCCTGCAGCATCTTTTCTTCCAGGCTCCATAGACTTCAACGCCGGAACCCGACACGACTTTGCACCTATGCACCCGCAGCCTGTGGGTGAGGTAGCACGAGCATTTCGGTGCTCAAGGGTAGCTTGACTCTCCTAGTGTCCAGTTCCACAGTCGTTTTAGTTCTACCTAGTCAGGATTGTCCGTACTCACCTTTTTCTTGAACTGTACTGTCCATAGACACTGTTACGCATCTCGCGTGTGAGTTCACACTCTGCACACGCATTCCGTGGGCCTCCTTTTACCTACCTAGAGTTAGTATAGCGTGGTCCCAGCGATCCTACAGCCTCTGGACAGCTCCATTCCTTTTATCGACTTTCACATTCCACTTACTTAGTATATGGTTTGTCGTGCCCCTAGGGCACCATTGTAATTTGTGCAACTTAAACGTATTTTTCCTAAGAGATTGTCATGTGCTTAGCCCTCTGATCTCTTAAAGAGTTCAGAGGTGTATGTTAGTTAATAAATACTTGTTTATTTTCATAACAACCTGTGTGGTGTCCTTTCACTTGGTATTCAAGGGGTTATATGTGGTAAAACAGCTGGCTTCACATGCCAAAAGAGTTTAGCCTAAGACTGCTTTGTCCATGCTACCATTAGGATAGCTGGTCTATAAGGTTGACTTTATAACCAATCACCATAAGGGTTGTTTGGACTGATACAAGGTGATCACTGGAACTAGTGAGCATCATATATCAGGCCAACTTCTCACAAACACCCAGAGAAATATTTACAAAATGCCCGCTTTTAATCTTAAAATTTAAATATCCTCAGGCACGCCACTGTTTGTTTACCTAACGAGTCCTGTGCGCTGCCCATCTCCTGACACCACCTCCTGCTGTGGCACTCCACTTTTCAACTTTAATTATGGCAACCCATGCTGTGACCTCACCCGTCACCATCTCCCACTGCATGCCAATCTTTATCTTTAAATACGGCAGCCTGTGTGGTGCTCTCCCTCCACCACCACTTTCCATGGAAGGCCAGTGCACTGGGCCGGATATGACATAGGTTCTTCGAACCCGCCTCCTCCGTGGCGTAGCTGAACCTGAAATTGAAAAAAATAAGATGACGCGCCAAGGGTGTTATTGTCTATTATTTATTTTCGCCAATTATTTTACAACGGGTTGCAAACAAACTCCTTACTGCTGCAGAATAAATACCGCTGCGGTTGCTATCCCGCACTTCTGTTGCTGGATTAAGTCTTGCACATTTCGATTTTTCATTTGTAGTGTTTTTGTGGAAGCTGCAGGATGTGTTAGCAGCTCCTTGAATGAACGCGCTGTATTTTCCAATTTGGAAAAAAGGGGTTGTTCCGTTGCGAACGGACCATTGTTTTTTAATGTGTAGTGTTTATGAATTTATTGAAGCTGTTTGATGTTTTTGCAACTCCTTGGATGAAATGGCTTTCTTTTCTGTACACAACGGATCGTGTTTTTCTCTTTCGAACAAATTGTTTTATCATAGTGAATTTCACCATGGAAGGTGCCAGGGAGGTGCTGCAGGGGCCTAGTGACACTGTTCGTCGCAGCCACCAGGGCACTGTATGCTAGGTTGCACTGCTGCCCTGCGTGTGCCTCGAATGCTTATCTCCTCTAGGGCTGACAATCAGCTGCAAAAGAAAGCTTCCCCATTACGTTATTCAAAATAACTGCAATAAACTACCTACCCCTCGCTCCCCTCTGTTCCACTGTAAATGTATCCGATACAACAGCCTGAAAGAGGCTTATGGTCGTACACCTACAGGAACCAAAGAAAGACAGGCTAGCCAAAGCTTGCAACCATTTTACCATGACGATAATTCAAGGACAGTCTAAATGTTTGCCCAGAATATTATCCAAAACAAGGCTTGCACCACACTTCTTTGTTGTGTCTGCACTAATTTAGGTCGTACTCCTACCGTAACCAAAGAAAGACAGACCAACTAAAGCTTGCAGCCATAACGATATTTCAAGGACCACACTGTCTATATACAGCCAGATTCATGAAGCCAAATTGCGATCGCAATTGCTGCGAAATAGCAATTGCGATCGCAAATTGAGTAAAAGCAATTCATGATAGTGAAAATAGCAAAATAGCGAAAGCGCTAAATACAAATAGCGATTTCGGTAATAAAATCGCAGAATCCTGGAACCAGCCCATTTGCGATTTAGAAATGGCGAGAAATCATGGATTCTGCGAAATTGATTGCGAACTCGCTAAATAATCGCAATCGCCATTCAAGAAAAATCGCAGATTGCGAAAAACACGATAATCGCTATTTGCGAGGCGCTATTTAAGGAGAACCCAAACCAGGTGGTAACCAGCAAAGAAAAAAAAATTGATTAAAGTTAACTACAAACAGGTGCAGGCCTGACCAAACACACTAAAGGACATGCAGCTGGAGACTGAGGACTCTCACAATGCCAGGACTCTACATGGTGGTCAGGCGGCATAGGCTACAGCGAGCAGCACGGAACAGGCGTAGGATCCAGGAGCGGATATTCCGTCAGCGGGTCACCCTTCTGGGCCAAACCAGGGAGCAAATCTATGCTAAGTACCGCCTAAATGGGCCAATGATCATTAAGCTGATCCAGGACCTAGACCCCCTGCTGCAGCATCCAACAAGGAGGACCAATGCCGTTCCCACCCATGTGCAGGTATTGTGCAGCCTGCACCTACTGGCCTCCGGAAGCTTCCAGGAGATAGTTGCTGTCGCAGGGGGAATATCCCAGCCCACCATGTCCCGCTGCCTAAGGAGTTTCCTGGATGCAATGCTGACCCAGCTACACCACTACATATCATTCCTCACCACCCAACAGGACATAAATGACACCAAGCTGAAATTCTACAACATTGCACATTTCCCGCATGTAATTGGATGCATTGACTGAACCCATATCCACATCTGCCCACCAGCACAAACGGAATACATGTACCGCAACCGCAAGTCCTACCACTCCCTCAATATCCAGATGGTGTGCAACGCAAAGAATTACATCACGGACATAGTGGCACGCATGACTCCTTCATCTTCCTGCACAGCGGCATTCACACACGACTGGCCAGGGGAGACTTTGGCGAAGGACACCTACTAGGTAAGTACACATGTCCCCAAATAGTACACTGTGAGCATGTATCTGCGCACAATAGGCACTCACCCTGTGCTTATTACCCTCAGGTGACAGCACCTACGGTCTACGTGAGTAACTCCTCACCCCATACCTCAACCCTGCCACACCACAGCAACGGCATTACAATGATGCACACATACGAACAAGAAATTGCATTGAGAGGACATTTGGCCTATTGAAGAGCCGTTTCCGCATACTGCACAAGACTGGTGGGGCCATCAAATACACACCTAAGGTCTGCTGCCGCATCGTGGCCGTGTGTGCAATACTCCACAACATTTGCTACCAAGCGCAGGATACCAGTGGAGATATCTGGCAGTGAGTCTGAAGGGGACAACCGTCCGCCTCCTCATGTGCGTCATGCACGCGGAGAAAATCCTGCTGAAGGACACAGGCGCCACAACCACATCACTATTGACTGTCTCTAGTGCACCCATTCCCCTCACAAAACACTGCACTCATGCATGACAAATGTAATAATGACATGAGTGTGAATCAAGTTAGACCATTAATCTTTATTGTTCATGCATAATAAATTGGCCTTTAGTAATTCTGGTGTCTCATGAAGAGAGTATTACTCCATACCTCCCCATGCTGGGGTAGTGGGTTTGCAGGGGTGTACTGCATGGCCTCCCTCAGAGTGTCTGAGTCCTCAATGTCGGTTACGACGAGACGCCCCAAGTCGTCTCTCTGCATCCTGAGGGACGGTGTTGGCTCTAGTTGCTGCTATTGGCCTGCTGCTGTGGCGACGTGCAGGCATCAGTGGCAAGGGTGCACTGCTGTTGATTGACGCTGCCTCACTAACGTCGTCAGGCCCCTCTGCTTCTCCATGGGCAGTGGCCTGGCTGCCGAGCACTGCTGCCGTAAGCAGATCTAGAGACCTGGCCACATCCTGGCAACACTGTACCATCTGGCCCTGCATGGCGAGTGACCTGCGTGCCAGCTGTGATGTTGCATTCCCAACTACATGGTTAGATCTTGTGTAGGCAGATAGGCGGGCCAGAAGTTGGCGGTGGCGTCGGCGGGTCATGTCCTGCTGGGCTACCAGCAGCTGGCTGTTCTCTCAGACAGCAGCGGGCATCTGGGCAATGTTTTGGCTTGTCGCCTGCATCTGGGTGAGAATCGCTGCCAGGTGACGTGCCTGTGTACGATGCACCGCCAGCATGCGGCGTTCGATGGCCAGGCCAGGATCAGGTATTTGAAGTGCCCTGCTGGTGCCTGCTGGGCCCTGACGCTGCTGGCGCCTCAGTGCGCTGGTGTGTGATCTGGCTCCAGCTGTGCGCCTCGTCTGTTTCCTAGGCGCTGGTGGTGGGGCCTGTACCACTGCTGTGGCTGTTTGCTGGGGTGTTGGCTGCATGGCTGTGGCTGCAGGGGTGGCCCTGTCCGCACGGGGTGGTGGCGGTGGGAGCACTGCTGCTGGCTGTGATGGGCCGGGTCGTTGGGAGGACTGGCCTCACCCTCAGTGTCCTCCTGGCTCTCGGCGATGTGCAGGGCCTCGCTATCTGTGCTGGCTTGCTCAACTGCACCTGTAATGTGAAAGGGTGCATGATTAATGTTATGTATCTTGCACAAGCAATGTTGATACATGCATGCAGACTTGCTTTCCCTGACTGGCTTTTGAATTTATTTTGCATTTACTGCTCTGACTGTGTTGAGCTAACTGGGGGTACATGATTTCACTACAACTACCACAATGCAATTGGGCTTTTTTGGTGTGCATGGGCTGCATTGTTGGGGATGTCATATTGCTAGCTCAGGAGTCATGGGCATTGTTCGGGGACAGGGTCGCAGTCGCATGGCACTTACCTTCAGATTGTTGGCTGGGTAGGGACGAGTCCAGCTGCATGACCCCCACGCAGGCTTCTGGTGCAATGGTGTCCTCTATCAGGTCCTCCAATGGGGTGTTCGGTGTGGCTACAGGTTCCCCTCCACCGGTGGCTGTCGCTCCCCAAGCCTCTCCGTGATACGCTCCTTAGAACGACCTCTCAGGTCGTACCTGCGCTTTTTTAGGTCATCAATTGACCGCTGGGTCACCCCAACCGACTTGACCTTAGCGCGGATGCGCTGCTAGATCCTGCGCTCATCTGCCTCTGGCACCCTCCGGGAGTCTTTTCCGAAGAGCCGGGCATGATCCTTGCATCAATTAGATGCTCCAGTTCAAGTTCAGAAATGATTTTGCGCTTTCTCTCCTGCCCACTGCTCCCTGCTGCATCCTGGGAAATCTTGGTGAACTTTTTTCCTGCTGGGGTGCTGCACAGTGTTAGGTTTGGTGCTCTTCAGTATCCTGCTGCCACTCCCTGGCTCTGTGTTCTGTTTGTGGGTGTGGTGAGCCTACTTCCTGGTTGTGATGTCATCAGTGGGCTCGAAATGCGACTTCCCGTTTTTGCGATCTCGCAGTTTGCGAGATCGCAAATTGAAATTTCGCTAATTGCGAGGTCGCAATTTCTACATTGAAAATAGCTGATTCTGCGATTATTATGCGATTGTGGCAAGATCGCAATCGGCAATTGCGATCGATTGCGATTCGCTTTTTTGCATCACATTTCTACATGAATGCCATTCTGCGATTTTCAAACTGCGAATCGCTATTTTTCGCAATTTGCTAATCGCAGAATGGTACCTTCATGAATCTGGCTGATAGTCCAGAATATTATCCAAAACGAGGCTTGCTCTGCAATTCTTTGTTGTCTTTTACACAAATCACCTATATAGTGTCTCTTTCATGACTTTTCGCAATTAACCACATGGCTGCTAGGCGTTTTCCCGTCCTGCGCTAAAAAAACAAAAATCCCATAAATCATGACGAGCTGGCCTTGTCATCCGCGCACGGCAGGTAAGCGCCATGACGAGCCCAGCTCGTCATTAGCTTCGAAGGGGTTAAGGATGGGTGGAGTTTTTGAGTTCATGATCACATGCTAAATGTAGAAACTTTCCAGAGAAAATTCCATTCTTCTGGATCTTTTTTTGCTTATAAGTCATTATATATAAACAGGGATTCGGAAGCAGAGTTTTTGAGCAGTTTTGTATGTAGATTTTCATCTGTGCATCACCTTTCTGTTCACATTCTGTAGATGAAAAAGTTTAGATAATGAAGCCTGCTACAACCCAACCTATTTACCCTTGTAGCGCAAACATCAACTGTCTCCCCAGCTGCCGTGGCATTTGCATTTTAGAAAATGCAATCTCATTTCTTTTGCTCCTAATGGTAGCATGTTGAATGGCTGATGCTTTGTATAATACAACCTGGGTGTTAAACTGCCATAACAGTCCACCCCTTTGCACAACACCATGAACCTATATACTCAACTTAGCAGTGCACCTGAATTTTAGTGCCTGAGTGCTGCAAGCAAAATGTCATTTTACCACACACTCGCTCCCCAAGTGTAGAAAAAAAGTAATTAAGCAGGTCTTCAGCTATTATTCAGTGTCTCGATTGGTTTTAAGTACTACCCTAAACTTAAGTGTTTGTGTCTATGGCCTGTCCTCCCCTTCTTTCTCTCTTTCTCACACAATCTTTCTATTCCTCTGTCTGGAGTTCATTCATCACTTCGTGCACAAACTACCTATCTCTCTATCTTCCTATCTATTCTTTGCAGCTCTAACCCCTATCTATTCACAATTCCACCATACAAATACACTACCCCCCACCCAATTCCACAACTAAAAATCCCAATTCAACCCACATAATTCCACTCCAAACCACATACATCCAAACCAAGACACTTGGGTAAAAGACATTGTCATTTACAAATACAATAGCTCTAACTCTTGCAAATGCGAGACCGATTGCATTGCAAATGCTTGTTTAATTTCTATGTTCCCTGTGAGTTCGCCATTGGGGGCACTGTGGGCATGAGCATAATTATCTGAATACAAACATCTAATAATAACTAGCATGTCAGATTAAATTCCCTTGTCTAGGAGGACTTGTCATAATTTGTCCCTTGGGATCATGTTGAACCAATGGTCCACAAAAGTGACATACTAATTGCTCCAGTCCCATATTCGCTATCTTCCCCACAATCACCTAAAACCAGCTTGGAGTTGACTGAATGTAAAATTTTCTGTCATCCAAGCAGTACGTTTATCTAATATCTGTCTACAAATTATTTTTTATAGATTATCAATTAGGCTCGTAAATGCTTAGATCGTTGTGGGATACCTTTTTGAAAGCTGAGGACAATCTCCACATCCTTCCATGTTTCTAGAATTGGGACACCCTGCAAGATTGCATTGCATAGGGCATTTATGTATGGTATGTATATGTCGGGGTTAGATCGATAAAGGTCAGATGGAATCTTATCCAGGCCAGGGGCCTTCCCTGTTTTCCGCACCTTAAGGGCTGATGCAGTCAACCATGTAAAAAGGGTTTGTTCAGTGCTGGGGGTATTTTGACATGCAAGCTGGTGGCTATTGGAAGCAGGAGATGTCATCAGCCTCTATTGAATAGCGGGCTCCAAAGTGTGCTACCCAATTACTAGCTAGGATATGTGCCTCTGGTTTATCCACTCTTATTCTGATATTTGACTAATAGCCAGATTCATCAAGCGAAATTGCGCTCGCAAAGGGCCTGATTCTGAGAATCTGGCCCTTTGCAAGCGCAATTTTTGCATTTGGGATTCATCATCCCAAATGCAAAATGTGCTATTTAAGAACTCGCAAATTTGCGAGGAATAGCATTTAAGGAATCTCTATTAGAGATTCCTTAAATGCTATTCTTGAAACATTTAAAAATTGCGAATTCGCAATTTAGAACCGCTATTTACCATGAAGTCAAACCTCGTGGTAAATAGCGAAAACTTAGAAAAATGCATTTAAATGCATTTTTCTAAGTTGCATGTTACACACACACACATGTCCTTTGGACATGTGTGTGTGTAACATCTGTGTAGAATTACATTTCAGGGGTGTTACAGGGTGTCCCTTGGACACCCCCTGCACCCTTGAAATCGCAATCTCATTTGCGATGAGCTAATTGCCTATGGGCCTTTAGGCCCATAGGAATGAATGGGGAGTCATTCCTTATTTGCGATTAGCAATTAGCTAAGCTGTAGGAATCGCGAAAAATATTGCGATTCCTACATGAATCCTGTTTTGCGAGTCTGGAATAGCGATTCCTTATTAATCGCTATTTCAGACTCGCAAAACTTCACAATGATGAATCGGGCTGTAGGTGCCAAAATAGAGTAACATCCTTATTATTAGCTGCTTTTAATAGTTTTTTCATGGTTGCATTCTTGCAAGTCATTTTTTGCTGCCTGTATGGCTTTCCTATCTCAGGAAGATCTAGCTTCCTACATTACCCCCCTTTTACCAGACCTGATGATGTTATCAATACTCACTTTTTTAAGGTGACAGTTTGAATTAAACCACTCTTGGACTTTCTGCTGTCTTACTCTCTCTGTCCTCAGTTTCACAAAAAAAAATTCTGATCTCCTCAAACAGTGCATCGTGGATCTCAAGAATGCTACTTGGGCAGCTCATATGCACTTTAAAGAGATCAAGTGCTGTACGAGTACTTGCAAGAATAGGATTTGGTCCTGTCGATAGGAACGCCTATGAAAAATGTTCATATAATTTGTTATAATTAAATTGTTACTTCCCTGAAATAAACTTTCAGATAAGTTGTTTGTCAATAAGCCTGCCATGTAAAAAAGTATTGGGTTGTGATCACTCTCATCCCGACACATAGGTCAACCAACTCTTTCACAACCCCACGTTGCCAAATAGGTAATCCGCATTTTTTCTGTAAGTTTCCCTTTTGGAAGTTGGAGCGGACGTACTATCTGATGGTAAGCGACCATTGGACGCGCGGAGACTACACGGCAAAGTAAAACACACAATCAGTTAAACACACGCTGCCATGCACACAGGAATTTGTAGGGCAGCGAACATTAAAATCTCCTCCTGCTATGAGTCCACAATCTCTGCTGCGTGGTTTTAGCTGCCGGTCCAGGTGTCTTATAGTAGGAAATTCTATAGTTATTAGATTATCAGTTGTGTACATTAAACAACAATATTATAGCTTTAACATTACATAAAAGAACTTTAAAATAAGTATGCCCTGGCATGAACTAGAAATCTCTTTACCTGTAAATTGGAGAGATGTTTTAACCTGTGTGCATAAGGTGCCCGGCCATGGTTTTGAAACTTCTAAAACCTGGTCTAAATACACAAGTAGTCATCCAAGTCTCTTGTAGCAAGCAAACATCAAAAGCGTCAATAAAAAAAGGCCCAATTGCTATTCGATAATTTTGATTTTAGACCTGCGATGTTCCAAGAGACAACCATAAAGTTTCCAAAATTGGATTTTTCTGGTTTCTTTTGGACTTAAAGAGCTCCCTTAATCGAATCCAAAGTCAATAGGTGCTCTTCTAGTCTGCCATGATGATGAGACAAACTCGAAGAGGCATGCTTACATAAAGCTAGAAGCTCATTGTTGTAAACAGGACTTGCATTTTCAAGTCCAAAATGTTCTTTTACATGAAGAGCTAATTCTAAGTTAAGAACCATTTTACAGGACGATTTGGCTTCCAAAGGTTGGGATTTTTGGGATGTTTTCCCTTTTGGCGAGAGTCACTGAGAGCTAGATGGCGGATCGATAGAAACTATTATGGAGGCTGTCCTCTAAGGTGCAACAGTCACTCTTTCCATTGGGCCTTCTCAATTAAAATCTGTGGGCGGCACAGGTTTAAATTGAATCTCTGAGCCTGATTGGGGTGGGGGGATGGTAAGGGGCAGGGAGGCCGGATCTGTGGCCATGTTATATCAGTCCCTTTCCTAAAAACCGGCTGGTTAAAGTGATTTTGATTTAATCCCAGTTACCGATTGGATGGGGATATCGCTTTATGCTCACCATGTCTTTGCAAATAACAGAGTACCAATGCTACACACTTCTAATGCAGTGAATTTTAATTTACTTTATTTGTTAAGGATTCTGCATCTTCATGGGTGACTCTGTTTGATTCCAATTTAGGGACTTTAACCATGAAAATTTCTCTCTCATCAGAGATATGTGCACACTGGAGTGATTTACGCATTTGCAGGTCATGTATGGTAGTTGGTGCATTGGGCTCAGAATATTGCCCTAGGGGCACAACGTTTTAGTTGTATGGGGACAATCATGTAAATCGGTTTCCTTGCTGTTACTATCCCTATATGTCACCCCTCTCTGGGCTGTCATTGGCTGAAGATCTCTGCCTTCTATATTGACGTGTTATTTGTGCGGATTAGCAAGGTTAGTAGATGGGACAGGGCAAGAGACATGATGGCTACGCTTACAAGCCCTGGTAGCGGGCCCTAAAGGGCATAAGTCTCCCTGATTGATGAGGACCATGAGCAGGGAAAGCAGCGTCGCTATCCTGCAAGTATCCTACTGGCTGCACAGATTTTCTAGTGCCTAGATGAACCACAGCATCCATTAGTTTGGTAACCATAGATTTTAGGTCCTGAATTTCAGACTTCAATTGCAAAGATTGGATGTCTGATACCCCAAAATTGATATCCGTACATGAAAACTAGATCTGTGCACTCAAAACAGGATGTTTTGCAGTGAATATATGTCTGAGGAAGACATCATTTTGTATAAATCTGCCCTGCCTAACTTAGACATTGGAAGACATTGCCAGTGTTCAGCATCTGATCTAAATTGATTGGCTGGACTCGTGGAATATATGGTGTTTATGGTCCAAATCCGGTGTCTAGTTTGTGAGAAGAAGCACCGTGGACTTCTCCCAAATAATACTGTTGCCCAAGTTTTCAGAGCACCAACAACATTTTCAAGATTTTTTATTTACTTTTCGTCGTCTCTAAAGGTACAGAAATATTTCATCAGCATACTGTCTGTACTCTCAAGAGGTCGGATCAATCCCTAATTGCAGTTACCGGGTGCAAGTTTAAATCATATGATGGTAGAGCCTTCAAAATAGCTGGACCAACATTCTCAGTAAAGCTATACAATTGGCAGATATTTTGTTTTGAATTCACACAGTCCGTGGAAATAAAGCTACCGAAAAGTGCATCTGAGAGCAGTGGTTTGCCACACCAGGTAGCAAAAGTATTCCAGTAACCAAACTCTACAGTTAAGCAAAAAAGTGATTATAATATCATTGCTGGATAAAAAAAATATAGGAAATTATTGTCCATTGCTTCAAGGCGAGATTGTGATTGATGTTCTCACTCCTCTCACAGAGAAATACAAAGGTCCTACCTGCTAATCTCTGCATATAGTCAGTGCTTGGAGTTTTAATACGTTTTACATGTGGCACAGCAGTTTATTTCTGCATCTTAGTTTGGGTGGTTTAGGGGCTTGCCAGTTCTGGACTTCTTCCAGGCTGTGATGTCAGCGGTTTATGGAACACTGCCTTTGACAGCCTAATCTGAGTCAATTTATGAGATCTTCTCCCCTTTGGGGGTGGAGGGAGGGGATATTGTTGTGATATCTAGTCAAATATGTTCCAACTGCTATTGATCAATTGAACCAGTCATTGGTTGTGCTTTTTTACACTGTAAAAGCATCTGTCTAGTAACCTGGTGGAGGCTGCTTAAAGTATAATCTTTCCTCCTCCACGGCAACCAGTTTGCCACATGAATAAATGGCCTATATGAATATACCATGCCTCGTAATAGTCGTTTTGTGGGTTGGGTCAAAGGAATCACACTACATTAATTTCTAGTTACAAAACCTAAACGAAGCCATCTAATAAAAGTAAACTAGTCCTCTTACCCATTCTTTCATAATCAGTAATCATGTAATTTCCTTGAGATCTGAAAAGAGGAGAAGTAATTGTGGCATGGAGGTGGGAGCTGGAAGTGCACAGCTGCAATAGTACTGTGGGGTCCCTTTTAGATGTAGCGGCAATAGTGGTAGAGTTGAGTGAGCTGAAAGGAACTTGATTTGTAGTTTTGGGGTAGTGGATTAAAGTGGACAATTAGTGATATCGAGCAGGTAAAGGATTACTAATGGTTGAAAGTGCTGTGGGAGCATTAAGAGGATGGTCACTTGTGAGCCTCCATCAGATATTTTAACCGTTGGGTACAGTTTAGAAATATCAGATAATCTTTAAAATGGGGCACAGGGCTGAGAGTTTTCTTGTCTCCTACATTTCGCCTGTTGCGCTGTTTGGGTCTGCTCAAAGGAGGTGAACTGTACATGTTACTCGTTGATCTCCTCTACACGATATAGTCTTGGTTTTCAGGCTGTTATTCCTTGCATCATATTATTCCAGATACTACACCAGAGCAGATGCAGAACATGCCATGAGGTTCCTCAATGGCACTCGAATGGATGACCGCATAATCCGAACAGACTGGGATGTAGGTTTCAAAGAGGGTCGCCAGTACGGCAGAGGGAAGACTGGTGGACAGGTAGGTTTATACCTTTTTAAAACGGTTTTGTGAGGGGAGTTGTCTCGTCAAGCATGGAGTGAGACGAACGCTGCGGGAGCTCCGGTCCGCCGCTGCCTTTCAAAGCTTTTTTTGTAGTACAAGAGCTTTCTCAGCGGCGTAGCTTGGAGCGCTTGTGTACCGAGGGGGCTGGGGGGGTGGGGGGAGGAGACCCAGAAATCCCTGGCCCGTCTATCCGGTGCCTCAGACTGCTGGTGGAGGTGCCTGTCGGGGCTTGGGTGTTTCGGCCCGGGCTTTCGTGTTGTGGCCTGGGCGGAGCGCCTGAAGCCTCCATCTTCTGCCCTTCAGGACACGAGCCATCCCGGGCGGGGAGGCTTCCTCCACTCCTCTTCGTGCCTTCCCTGGGGGCCTCACCTCGTGTCCACGGGCCCGGCACAGAGGTCCAGCGGCAGGACCCCATTTTTTGGAGGAGCAGTGGGGGTGTTACCTCTGGACCGAGGAGAGGGCCGCCATCTTGGGCATTGTAATGCGGCGATCACCCACGAGCCTCAGATCACCGGACTGCTGTTCCGCCTCCACCCGGTGCTGCCGCTTCCTGCGCCTGGCACACGCTCCCTGGTCTGCTGGTGTCTTTGGCGGGAAGGCAGGCTTTGGGAGCCCGCAGCCGCCATTTTGCACCTCTTGGATCCCAACGAGCTCCTTGGGGCCTGCTGCACACCCTAGGAGGCGCTTTGGGGGGCCCTGCTTATCCCCCTGGGTCCCATAGCAGGGTTCTGGTGACTCAGGCCCTTCCTGCGGGCGCACAGGGGGTGCGTCCTCCGGAGACCTTTTCGGGACCAACCATAGTGCCTCTCGACAAGGAGAGGAGGAACGGGCTTCAGAGCCTCTGGCGGACTTCTCGACGCGACGCCAGCTCCCTGGAGACACTGCACGCCTGCCCTGTGGTGAATGGCGCCTCGCGCCGTATTCCTCTTATCTGCCCTATATTGTCTCCCTGCTGCTGACCCACGCCACACACGGACCTTGGCCTGACTTTGGAGCGCCCTGGTGCCCCCCACTTGAAGACCTGCTGACGGATTCCTCCTATCTGCCCTATATTGTCTCCCTGCTGCTGACCCACGCCACACACGGACCTTGGTCTGACTTTGGGGGCGCCCTGGTGCCCCCCACTTGAAGACCTGCTGACGGTGATTACCCCGGTCCCCACCCGCACCTGGGATGCTGATCCTCTGCCCTTGCCTGGGCGACAACGAGATGTTGAGGGCGATTGATTTGTCTTTGACTTTGAACCCTGAGGCAAGCGCAAAGCTATGGAGCTCTACGAAGAGTGCACGAAGGGAGGGGACCGGGTCGGTGATGGAGAGCAGGATGTCATCGGCGTAAAGGCTAATCTTATGAACGTCAGCTCCAAACCTAATGCCCTTAATAAGTGCCTGCTGTCTGATTCTCTGTGCCAGGGGTTCCATGTATAGGGCGAACAGGATCGGAGAGAGAGGGCATCCCTGCCTAGTCCCTCTGCCGATCTGAAAGCGGGGGGGAAGTGCAGCCATTAACGCGCACCACGGCGTTGGGTTGATTATAGCAGTTCAAGATACGAGTGCAGAGTGTGTCGTAGGACCTGCTCCAAGTATGGCCAG
This sequence comes from Lissotriton vulgaris, assembly GCF_964263255.1. Taxonomy (NCBI): domain Eukaryota; kingdom Metazoa; phylum Chordata; class Amphibia; order Caudata; family Salamandridae; genus Lissotriton; species Lissotriton vulgaris. The sequence continues at coordinate 56,535,982 of NC_141691.1, read as the reverse complement.
TGTACTCTGTCGAATGCTTTTTCAGCATCGATGGTGAGCAACATGCAGCCTGGCCTTGTCCGCGACCCAGCTTCAATGAGATGCACCACACGTTTAGTGTTGTCGCTGGTCTGGCGCTGGGGGATAAACCCTGCCTGATCAGGTTCTATTAATTGTTGCATGTATGGCGCGAGCCGGCTGGCTGGTATACCCGTGTAGAGCTTAAAGTCTATGTTCAGTAATGAAATCGGCCGGTAGGAGCCACAACGGGTTTTATCCTTGCCAGGCGTGGGGATCACCGAGATTGATGCCTCCAGGAGGTCTGCGGGGGTCGCGCCCGGCTGGTCGAAGGAGTTGAACAGGTCCCGTAGGATGGGGGCAAGTTGGTGGCAAAATATCTTGTAAAATATGGCCGCATACCCATCCGGGCCACGGGACTTCCCGGTCTTAAGGTGAGAAATTGCCGATATAATCTCTTCCAGTGCGATAGGCCTATCTAGGAACTCCGCCTGAGCCGAGTTTAGTGACGGTAGCCCAGCTTCGCCAAGGTACGTCTGGCCCACCTGAAGGTCTAGGGTGTCCCCCGCGTATAAGGATTGATAAAACACCCCAAAAGTCTCTGCTATGTCGGCATCTTCTGTGACTAAGTCACCCCTCTCTGTTTGAAGGGATTGTACTCCCTGTCTTGCGCATTGCTCCCGTAGTTTGGACGCTAAGATTCGCCCACAGCGGTCTTCCCCGGTGTAGTATGCGTGTCGGAGGCGTAACACTGCATAGTCCGCCACATCCTGGTCGAGAGCGGCCAGCATTTTCCGCTCGTCGCAAAGCTGACGCCAGGCTCTTCTCGCGGTGCGCTGGTGCAGTTGCTCTAGTTCCACCACTCGTTGTGTGAGTTCCGCACGTTTCTGTTCCCTCTCCTTATTGTTGGCTATGGCCACCGAGATGAACTCACCTCTTAGGACCACCTTCAAGGCCGACCATTGGGTCGCCTGTGTGGTATCTGTGTTATCGTTGTAGGTCAAGAATTACGTGATGGCGCCTTTGATCCGCTCTACTGTCGTGGGGGAGCAAAGAAGGGACTCCCGAAGGCGCCAGTGCCGGCATGGAGCCGGCATCGTCTGCATAAGAAAGGTGGCCGTTACCGGTGAGTGATCCGATAGCGAGGCCGGGTATATCTCCACCTCCCGCGCCAGCGCGACCAATGGGGATGTGCCAAGGAAATAATCTAGCCTGCCGTATGTTCTATGGGCCCCTGAATGATAGGTGTAGGCCGTGTCTCGCGGGTGAAAGTGTCGCCATAAATCGGTGAGATCTAGTTCTCGGAGATATGCGTGACCTGACTTGGAAAGGGAGCCCACCTGTCCTGAACGTTGGGCAGAGCGGTCAGCAGTGTTGTGGGAAACCAAATTGAGGTCTCCCCCAATCAGCAGGTGCCGCTCTGTGTTGGCTGTTGCCGCTGTCAGGGCTGAACGAAGGAACTCTTCCTGCTTCTCATTGGGGGAATAGACCGAGCCTATCAGGAATGTTACGCCTGCTATCAGAAAACGATATATTAACTGTCGCCCCTTTAGTTCCGTCTCTTTTTGAAGTACCTTGCCCTTAAAGGATTTGGATATCAGTATTGCCACTATAGCTACCTTTTTAGAGGCGGAGGAGAAAAGCTGTATGGGGAAGGCCCGAGACTTCAGCCTGTGGTGGACCCTGGGTAGAAGGTGCGTCTCTTGGAGGAGGCAGATGTCAGCAGTAGAGTGTTCCAGCTGGTACAGGACTGCTCTGCGCTTGATAGGGTTGTTTAGTCCCCGTACATTCAGAGAAAGTACTGTGAGTCTAGTGTGCGTCATTGGTCCACAGGGTGTGTGTTAAGGCAGTGGAGTGCGCGCTTAAAGTCTGATATATAGGAAAATAAAAGGGACAAAAGCCCCGGTGGACAGAAGGAACCCTCCCTGCACAACTCCCCACCACCCCCCTCCCTTGGCACTGCAGCCCTTCCCTCCCACCCAACAAGCCCCCAACAGCCCCCCAACAGTCCCCCCCTCTTCCCCCCTTCCCCCGAACCCCCCCTCCCCTGGTTAAACTGAAAAACCCTGTAGCATGCATAGTTTCAGACCTGCCTCGTGGTGAGCAAGTCTGTGGTGGTTACCTGGATGGACGCCTGGCTCCATCGCTTCCGTCGGTCCCCCCCTCCCGGACCAGTAATATGAGTAGTGCTTAGGCGATCTCCCCCTGGAGAACATATCACTCTGTGGGTGCGGTGTCTTTAGCCACCACTGTGACGGCATTATCCATCTCCTCCTTGATGGTGCGTGCGTCCGGTTTTGATTTTGCTCCCGACGACCGCCTCCGCGTCACCTGCTGCCAGCCATCTCTGGGCGGTCGCCCGGACCGTGGTGGTGATGCGGTCTCTTCTTGTTGAGTGATGCCCAGCACGTCACATGTCTCTTGAAGTGAGCGGAGTTGATGTAGGGTGCCATTCCATCTGAAAATAAGTCTGAAGGGGTGTCCCCATGCATATGGCGTTTCCTTGTCTCGCAGAAAATCCGTGGCCACCTTGAAGGACTTGCGTTTTTGGAGGGTGATCGCTGATAGGTCCTGGAAGAGGGCAACCTGTTGTCCCCGGAACTGAAGGGAATGCTGCTGCCGTGCTTCCCTGAGAATGCGTTCTTTAAGTGTGTAGTCCAGTAGGAAGGCCTGCATGTCCGGAGGTGGTGCCGCCGCACGCCGTGGTTTGCCTACTCTGTGGGCTCTGTCTATTTTGGTGGGAAAGCCTACCGGCTCGTCCAGGATATCCCTGAACAGGGCCTGAAGTACCCCGTGATGTCGGTGCCTTCTTCTTTGAGTGGAACGCCGAGACCTGTTTTCCAGGTCTTCGGCGTGTGCCTGGAGGTCGAGTTGTTGATCCTTCAGCCTGATCACCTCTTGCTGCAGTTACGCCAGCTACTCGTCTCTCGCGTGTGCGGTTTCTTCCATTCTGGGTAATCTCTCCCCTAGGCCATCTACGTCTCTCCTGATTTCCCGGACTTCACCTGCTACTTCTTGTTTCAATGTTTGGAAATCCTCCCTGAGCGATTTAAAGAGCTTCTAAGAAAGATCTGGTTATGGACACTTCTCCTTCGCTTGCCTTTTGCTGAGTCTTGGCTGTACCCGGGGAAGAGTGACCTTTATCTGCTTTCGGGAGTCCTTTGCCCAGCATCTCCGGCAGGGTGCGCTCACTTTTCTTCCCTCTTTTTCCAGCCATGTTCTTGTCCACGGTGTGGGCTGCGTGCTTGCCCTCTAGATCGTCGCACACCAGGGGCCTTCCTGATAAGCGAGGCGGTGTGGGCTTGTCCCGGTTATCGGGAAGCTAGGCGCAACCCGCCGCTCCACCCAAAACTCCGGCGGTGCAATGGGCCCCGCAATGCCTCGTTCTTCCTGTGTGCGTGGGCTGGCTCCCGGGCTTCCGGTGTCCGCTCCTCGGGCCTCCGTGCCCCTCCCAGGGTGGTCCCTTTCGTGTGGCACTCGGTGGCTATAGGCGCCGGATGCGATGCGTTCTCGATGGCTGCGGCCCGACCGTTGTGGTGCGATCTGTCATGCCCTTGGGTCTGCTGCGCTTCAAGCTTTGTGGGCCGTCGGAGATGCCAGTCTCAGGTTGGTGTCAGCGCTGGGCAGGGGGCGGGGGTCCGGTGCAGGTCGATTGTTACAGTACCGCTCCCCCCTCCGCTCCTCACCTGCACTGCCGCCGAGGGACCTAGCATTTAGGTAGGGGCCCGGTTCTGGGAAGGCTTCCCGGGTCCGACTCTAGATTCGCGCCTTTCTTCTCGGGCCCCCGCTGGTCAGGACCTGCCTCAAGGGGGCACTCTGGTTTACTGCCTCCTCCTGTGTGCTTCGGCGGGGGGGCATGCAGGGTTCTCCTCTCCATCCTGCCGGTGACCTTGGCCTCTGAAACGACAAACACTCACTTGTCAGCCCTTTGCTGTGGAGTGCCCTGCTCCACTACACAGCGGTTGCCTTCACTGAATTTGGGAGGTGGCACTCGGCCTCCTGCTATACCCTCCTGCCCTGGCTTTCCATTCGGCTCCTGGGTGCTGGGGAGGGTGGTCATGCCACGATCTAAGGTGGGGGAAGGACACAGCTGCACCTCTAAAAGATGATCCAGTGACGGCCATGTGGAATAAATCTGGTCCTCCCTCTGCTGCAGCTATGGCTTTTTCGACAGGGGCCCCCCTGACCCTATTACTCAGTCCTTCATGGTCAATTTTCTACAAGAACCCAAATCTGAAATTGGCTCCCTCTGAACTGAAGTCCTGCATCAAGGAGCTCAGAAGAGACGTCACGGAACTTGGTGGGAGGGTGGACGACCTTGAAAAAACGGTTGACGCCCGCACGGAGGATCAAGAGCAACTGTGGCAACAACTGGCTCATCGAGCTCCAAATTAAGCAGGAGGACTTAGAGAACCGAAACCGCCGTAACAATCTGCGCCTGAGGGGGGTCCCAGCAGGGGCAGAGGGCTCTGACATCATGATTTTTGTTGCTGATCTCCTCCACAAAATCAGGGGGGACGATGATCCCTCTCTGCCCGCACTGAATCGAGCCCACCGTGTGTCTGGAACTACTGGTCGCTCCAGTCTGGTCCCCGATACACTGCCCAGGCTTCACTTCTTCACTGAAAAGGAGGCTATCTTAAAGGCAGAGTGTTCCAAGTCAGAGTTATCCTAAAAGGGCTCTCCTATACAGCTATTCCAGGAGCTTGCTCTGACCACGCTTCGGCGTCGCAGAGACAACAAAAACCTGTAACCGACAAACTTTGAGAACTGGGTGTCAAATATCAGTGGGGTCCCACTTTCACGCTCTTTTAATGGGAATCAAAGTGCCTGATGCTACAATCCTTTCAGGAGGCCTCCCAACTGCTTCACCTCCCGACCACTTCCCCACCGTCCAGCCATTTACGACTGCCTCCCTTGGGTCGAGAGCCTGCAAAGCCACAGTGGGCTAGAGTGTTTAAACCGCGGCACCAGTCTAGGCAGGGGGGAAATCTCCTCTTCCCTGGCCAAGGAGGACATCATCCAAGATTTTCGCTCTTTGGACGGCGGGCGGTCCCCCCACCTGCACTCCGCGTAAAGAGAGCTGATCATCTGGGACCGCTCCCCTCCTATTCCTCGGAGAGTGACCTCTCTGGGATGGCTTGTGCCATTGAGCCTAGCTTGCTCCTGGACTGGAATAGGTCATGTTGGCCATGTTGGCCGTTGTTCAGTTTGCATATTCTACTTCTCTTTTCTCTCTCTCCCCCTTCTCTTTTCTCCTTCTCTTTTCTTATCTCTCTGGAGGGAGGGGGGACTTTGCTACTATGGTTATGCCATTCATCGATCAAGGGCTATTACTTGCTGTGTTGACCCCCCCACCACACACACACACCTTACGCTGGGCATTGTGAATTCTCCTTGCTGCACTTGCTGTCTATGGGGTATGCCAGGGGAGGCTGTATGGCGCTTCGTTGCAACCTATTCTCCCTATCCATGATGGCACCTGTGCGTAGTCTGCCTTTGTCATGACTTCTGTACCCTGTTAGAAACTTTTCTCCCTTAATGTAAAAGGTCTTAACTCCCCTCAACAAGCGCTGCCTGATCTGTTGTTATCTAATACAACTGATCCCAGACATTATCTTCCTACAGAAGACCCATCTGTTGAAGGCGGACGTTCCCCGCATGGCTCACCCTCGATATCCCTCCAATACTTGGCATCTGCACCTATCAAACTGGCTGGGGTGGCTATTCTCTGCAGGACAGGTATCCAACAGGGGGGGGGTCCAAGAGTGATCTGTGGTATAGATGATAGATTCATTAAATTGGTGGTCAAGATTGGGCAACGGGCATTCACACTTTGCAACATTTATGCTCCTAATCAAGCGCTGGGCTACTTCATTAGGGAACTCCTACAGGAACAGATAACACATGATGATCGTCACCTTATTCTGGGTAGAGGGGATTTTAACCTGGTCTGGGACGCGAGTCTGGACCGCAGCGATGGCTTGTTTCAGGGGGCGGGGGCCCTGTTCTCTTCTTTGAAAAAGCGCCTTACTAAACTTGGCTTAAGACATTTGGCCCTACCACTCCCCAGCCGCACAAGACTATTCCTACTATTCACATTTCCACCGTTCCTACTCTCTCATCGATTATGTATTTGTTTCGCTCTCCCAGATAAGTGAAGCCCTTTTGGCGCCTCTGTCCGATATTTCCATCACGGATCATGCACGTGTGGAGCTTCTGTTGCAGGATCATTCATCTCATTCACGTCGCCCCTCCCCCCGCTTGCGACTCCCTCCTCAGGTTCTTTGAGACCCCGTGGATGTATCAGAGCTCCGATAAGCTATCGCATCCTGTTTCTTATCTAATGACCTCCCCTAAACTCCCTTCCTCATGGTCTTCGACGCTTTTAAGGGCACGATCAGGGGCCGTATCACCTCTGTTGCTATAGCTCGGGCTCGGGCAGCCCGCCTCTTTGGGACAATCTATCTCGTAACACAAAAATGCTCGAGACTGGATCAGGAACGCCCTCTTGCCCTTCACAAGCGACGCCTGGCTATGCTCCGCAGCCAGCTACGGGCCCATAGAACCAATAAAGCAAAGGTATTATAAAGGGGGGGATAAAGTGGGAGCGGTCCTGGCCCGTCGCCTCCAGAAACGGGATGCAAAAGCGTACATCGCTAAAAAAAAAATGGTTGACGGCACATGGGCTACCACTGAAGCCACTAAACTGAAAGCCTTCCACAAATACTACTCATCCCTTTATACAAGGGATCCACCCAATCCGGATCAGATTCAGGCAGTACTGGGGGCACGCACCAGGTCCCCGATAAGCCGACACCATGCACAACTCCTTGAAGACCCACTTACCCAAGAGGAACTTACAGGTGCCCTAAAAGACGTCCCTTTCAGTAAATCTACGAGCCCAGACAGCCTCCCGGTCTCTCTTTTTTTCCGCAGCTTAAGGATCCTCTGCTTTGCCTTTTAACTCTTTCTCAGATTCTGGGGGGGGCTCCGCTTCATGACAATGACCAAAAGCGCACTGCTTCCCAAACCAGGAAAGGATCCCACACTATGTTCCTCTTTCTGCCCCATTGTGCTCTTAAACACAGGCCTTAAACTATATACCAAAATACTGGCCAAACTACTCGATCCGCACCTACCCGGGCTTATCGAGCCGGATTAGGTTGGTTTCATCCGTCACCGGCAGCAAGCTGACAATGTGCGGTACATTGCTCAGTTAGTCTGGAAGGCCCACCAATGGAATATACCCGCATGCTTGTTGTCACTTGATGCTGAAAAAGCATTCGACCGGGTTGATTGGGTCTTTCTCTGGGCTATTCTGCATAAAATAGGGTTGGGACCTCGGATGATTAATAGGATCATGGCCCCCTACCTCTCACCTCCAGCCTAGGTATGGGTTAACTGCCAACTTACGAGTCCTATCTCTGTTCCATTCATAGGGGCACCAGCCAGGGCTGTGCTCTCTCCCCCCTATTATTTGCTTTTGTGGTAGAGCCCCTCGCCGTCCTAATACGGCAGTCTTCTGACATTAGCCTTGTTTGCGGACGACCTCCCCCTCACGCTGTCCCGCCCACGAACCTCTCTGCCCGCCCTTCATAGGCTTCTTCAGTCATTCAAACAGGTTTCTAGCCTCAACATTAACCACGCTAAATCATGGGCCTTGAACTTAACAATCACTGAGTCAGAGATCCCTGTGCTCCAGTCTCTCATCCCATATCAATGCGCTTCCCATTCCATCCGGTACCTGGGGCTCAATTTGACTCCCAATCTCAACACTTGGTCACAAGCCAATTGGCAAGAATGTAAAAAGGCCGTTCAAGAGGATCTGCGGGCCTGGAAGTCTCTCCCCCTTTCCTGGCTGGGTCTCTTGAATACAGTCAAAATGTCGGTACTACCGAAAATAATATATTTATTCCAGACCCTACCCACACCTTTCCCGCAGCACCAGATTCAGAATCTTCAGCGTGAACTCGCTAATTTCATTTGGGGAGGGCATCGACCACGCTTTTCCAACAAGATACTTCTGCTGCCACGAGACGGGTAGGTGGGTGGGCTTGTCCCAACCTAATCGAGTACTATTGGGCTTCTCACCTTCATTTCATTTCTGAATGGAAGGCATGGGAGAGCGAGAAGGTCTTGTTTCAAATGGATAGGGCGGCGACCTCTGCAGACCCATATGGGATTTTGCCTGGCTCCCACGGGAGGCTCTGTCACGCAGCACCTATATGGCCATCCCAACAAAAACTGTGCTCGATATCTGGGATAAGTTAGCGTTGTCCAGGGGGCTTACTTCTTTTCCATCTCCTCACACCCCTATTGCACGCAATCCACATTTCCCGCCTGCCTCACACCCACATTCTTTCTCGGCCTGGTCAGACCGGGGTGCCGGACACTCCGGGACCTTTTCAAGGGGGACTCCTTTAAATCCTTTGAACAATCCAAACGGGACTTTCAGCTTTCCGACGGGGCTCAGTCACAGTATCTTCAAATCCGGCACTGGATCCAGCTGTCATCCTCTGCTCAGGGAGCCACCCACCCTTTTACCCCTTTCGAACAGCTGGTGTGCTCCTTTGACAACTTGTGACAAACACACCCAGGCAAAATACAAGATCTGGCAATGTCAGAATAGAAAGAGTAGCAAGGCACTGAGGTAGCACAAAAGATTTGGTTTAATTAATTTGATAAAATTATCATGAAAGCATTCATTGATATATTGTTCTAATTTAATTTAAAAAAAACTATTAAAAAGTTCTTTAGACAAGTGTGCAAGATACACAAAATATTGATACACTTGATGTCTCAATGATACAGAGAGGAGATGGTTTTCATCTCCCAGTGGTACAAAAAAGAGATGGATTTCATCAATAGTATAATGAACACGTCCCACATGGGTAAACCGTGGGTGTCAATATGTAAATAACAGGGACCCCCTGAAATAGATAAAATTCCTTGGTCACGGTAAAGCAATTTGTGACAAATAAACACACCCGGGCAAAATACAAGATCTGGCAATGTCAGAATAGAAAGAGTAGCAAGGCACTGAGGTAGCACAAAGAGTTTGGTTTAATTAATTTAATAAAATTATCATGAAAACATTCATTGACATATTGTTCTAATTTAATTAAAAAAAAACAATTAAAAAGTTCTTTAGACAAGTGTGCAAGATACACAAAATATTGATACACTTGATGTCTCAATGATACAGAGAGGAGATGGTTTTCATCTCCCAGTGGTACAAAAAAGAGATGGTTTTCATCAATAGCATAATGAACACGTCCCACATGGGTAAACCGTGGGTGTCAATATGTAAATAACAGGGACCCCCTGAAATAGATAAAATTCCTTGGTCAGGGTAAAGCAATTTGTGACAAATAAACACACCCGGGCAAAATACAAGATCTGGCAATGTCAGAATAGAAAGAGTAGCAAGGCACTGAGGTAGCACAAAGGGTTTGGTTTAATTAATTTGATAAAATTATCATGAAAACATTCATTGACATATTGTTCTAATTTAATTAAAAAAAACAATTAAAAAGTTCTTTAGACAAGTGTGCAAGATACACAAAATATTGATACACTTGATGTCTAAATGATACAGAGAAGAGATGGTTTTCATCTCCCAGTGGTACAAAGAAGAGATGGTTTTCATCCGCACCCACATTCTTTCTCGGCCTGGTCGGACCGGGGTGCCGGACACTCCGGGACCTTTTCAAGGGGGACTCCTTTAAATCCTTCGAACAATGCAAACGGGACTTTCAGCTTTCCGACGGGGCTCAGTCACAGTATCTTCAAATCCGGCACTGGGTCCAGCTGTCATCCACTGCTCAGGGAGCCACCCACCCTTTTACCCCTTTCGATCGGCTGGTGTGCTCCTTTGACAACTCCAGGGGTTGATCTTTTGCACATATCACGTCCTTCAACACACTCCCCAGGTTGTCCTACATGCTTACCTGTCTAGGTGGCAGTCCGACACATCTGCTGACATCATGTCTTCACAATGGGACCATTCCGAAGGTCTTCCACAGCGTCTTCCAGAGGAAAACCGCATACAAGGTTATGACGCAATGGTGTTACACCCCCCATATGAGATACTATGGCACTGGAGTTACTCATGGCACGTTTGCAACTCCGAGACACCAACGTTGCCAAACTCTGGTAACCGTTGCTGGACTATTTTTGCAAATTAAATCATGCCTGCAACTTACTCCCCTCTGACGCGGATAGTCTCTGGGGACCCAATAGAGATGCCGACTAATCTTGTCACTATGTGGGGTTGCCTCTGTAAGCAGTCACGCCCCTCCCCTCCATACTTCTTTCCAAGTACAGGGGTTCAGTAATTCGGTGTGGGATGCCATATCCACCACACCTCCACATCACACAGTTTCCCCCTTCAGTTGTAACCCTTCATCATCCACCTCCCTTCTACAAAGTGGGTAACCGTGTCCTCTCCTAGAGCCGTTCTCTGTCCATGATGGCTTAGGGACACATTGCAGCCCTGATTACTAAATTTACATTCGCCGACCTTGGGGGCCGCTGAATGTCGTTCTCCTCCTCCTCCTCTTTCTCTTTGACTTCCTCTCTCTTCTTTTTCCCTCTCTTTCAGTTTCCTGATAATCTTGATGTTTATATTGCTTTTATTTGTATTGTATTCTCAATAAACAGATTTGAAACAAAAAAACTGTTTTGTATATCCGTTTTGTATTTTTTTCCCCTCAGAAACCCCATATTAAGATGCTTAGGCCAGCCTTCCCACAAGAGGATGGCATGAGCCGATACCGCTGCTCAGTCTATAGGTTTTTACGTATTCCATGTTATGGTGCTACGCTTGGAAGTTTTCCATTGGACTTTCAGGGGATATCTAGGCTAATGTTATGGACATGCAGTATGTCTGCTAAAGATTATTTGCAGAGAATGCAGATTTCTCCTTCAAGGATCGCAGGATGACTGCTCAAGCCTTAGGTCTGGAGTAGTCCACGAGTAAAAATCTGTAGTTTCATAGTTACTATAGAAGTGTGCAGTCCCAGCAGCAGGTGTCTTGACCTGTTCAAACATGTCAGCAGATATACTGCTGATGTCAATAAAGGAGTGGATCTAGAAAGTATCAACTGCAGTAGCAAATCCACATCCCCTGTCCTATGCAATCTCTTCCGCCTCTTAAACCCTCTGACTCCTCAACCTCGTCTCATGCCCCCATCGTCTGGTAGTAGGAAATGCCCAGTTCTGTCACAAGTTGGGAGGCGACCATGACTGACCTCCCCTTGATGCCCCTCCTTCAGAGTATGTTTGCTGAATCACAACTCCGAGGCACTGGTCCTTTCCTTACTGGAATAAGAGGCCATCGAAGTGGTGTCCGTGGGAAGAGAGAGGTTTGGGATATTTAGTTTTGTTTTGCAGCATGAATCTTTTCTGGATTCAATTGTTTCTATGTAGTTGTGGGGTTGTGTTTTTTTTTTTTTTTTTTTTTTACGTTGCTGACCATTTGGTAGCATCTCCTTCTCTCTGTGATGTTAGACATATGCCCTGTAAGCCTCTGTGCATGGTCATTCTCTTCATATCCCTTTTTCTGCTGTTGGGTCAGGAAGCAAGAGGAAGATCTCCAGGTTTCTTGATGGACTCTGCTGACAGAATGTCAAACAAAACTCCAAAAAGTTGTGATTTAACCTACAAACTGATGAGGGACTTCAAACATTTGGGTAACACCAATAAAAAAACGACTAATCCAAAAGGTATACCCCTGGGAGAAACCAGACCATGCCTTTGGAAAATGTAAGTGAGATAAAGAATACTCTTTTAGATTCTGCTTAAAGTGATATCATCAGTTTGCACAGAAGGCTTCACATAAGGTCTGTAACGTCTGCCTCCCAAAAGGATCATAACTGGAAGGCTGTGAAGCATGCTGAGTAAGACCCTAAAAGCAAGAGAAACAAACCAAACATGGGCACAATTGCAATGATGCAGGTGCAGCAGGATTCCCTGAGGGACCTCTGCATATCTAGTGACAAGGAGGGCAACACTAAAGAAACAGATTGCACAAGGAGAAGGGTCCAATGTGCATTACACCAGATAACACCTCAAATGTGAAGCCGGTCCGAACCAAGAGCATTGAACTCTAAGTCCATTAAGGATGCATTAACGCTTAAACTCTGTGACTAAACAACTGCAAAAACATCCCCACATGTCCAACCAAAAGGACATCTAGGAGGCAAACCTCCAAGAACCGACTCCGCGCCAAAAAGTATTGAGACGGAGGAAAGGAAAAGGATGCCCATACTGAACAAGTGCTTAAGTTCAAGAAGAAAAAGCAATGCCGCTTTGTCACGCAAGAGATTTCACATCTTAAATAGATCTTTGGAATCAGTCGTAAAGAAGGGCACCCAGCTGGAGCCCCTGACAACACTAGAACCCCACGAGGAAAAGCAGGCGATCTTCTCTGAAGAAGAGGGTCAAGGCGAATATGCGTTTTTCCAGGAGCTCTAAGCCCATGAAGTGTTTGGGAAGACCTCAGCACAGACTCGCCAGAGAAAGGTATCGAATCATATACCTCAAGACCGTTGCTCCCTATTGACTATTGACTTGGTAGTCTACAAGGCTTTCATTAAAAGAGCGACTGTCACAGATTTAAGTGTCTCTGGAGGAACAGGCAAAATCATGTTTTGTACATGTAACATTAATGCCATCCCATAATAAAAAAAACGTGTCTGCGCATGCCGCCAAGCATCCTGAACCAAAGGAAGCCTTCAGAGAACCAACTCCTTGAAAACATTGAAAACCAAGAGCCTAGGATCTCGTTTTCATCAAGGTAAATGCAGTGGCAGAGACTGTTATTGTGACAAAATCAAAGAAGAGGGCAAACACTTCTTCCTCAGGTTGGTCACCAGACATGGAGAGTATGAAGGTGAAAATATTGGGTCAAAAAATGGAGATAACAGCAGCCGCTCTTTGGAGAATTGCTAGCTACACTGCTCTTTTCAATAGTTGTGGGCATAGCAATGGGAAAAAAATCAAAGAGATCATGGAACCTCTTCCAGAGCCATACCAAAAGAGGGCAAAAACAATCATCCAAGAGGGAAATGCCATATCCAAGATCTGCCTCAAGTCCGTGCTGGACCCAGTAGACGCTGCAAGCAGGCACAATTCGGAGGAGGCAGACCTGGCTAAAAGTGTCAAGTTGGAGACCAAGGTCCAGGATTCTTTAAATGGAATGGTCCTAATCTGTGTTTGGGTGGCAGGGGTGGGGTACTGAAGTGAAGGATGGAGTTGCAGGATGTTTTCTTGTGTTACTTTTTTAATTTCTATTTTACCACTTTAAACATACAGTTTAATATCCAGAAATATGGTATTTTCCTCACTATGGGTAAAGTGTGACTGTTGAATTCTTTTAGTTGACTCGCACTGTCAGTCCAAATCAGTATCACATCTCCTATAAACCTACCCCTATAGTGTATGTATATTATCATTTCATTTGTTAGCCTGCAGGGCTTAAGATTTGCCTTTCCGTGAACCAGTCCATAAACAGGTTTGCGTGTAAGAGGGCAAATCGAGCAGCCATTGCATCCTCATGAACCTTTCGGTACCTTATCCAACTTTTGAAAACAAAATACATTATTCTCCAAGATAAGTTGAACCGTGTCCAGCAGCATATACAGATGTTCTAAATATTCTGATGATCTCTTACTCCTCGATTAGGGGTCATTAGACCCTTCCAACACCCCATCCCCAATGTTACCTCATGCCACAGTTTTAGCACCTGTTTCGTGTCTTTAATAGATGATAGGAGGTCTGTTCCATGAGGTCTTAGAAAAACATCCACATATTCCCAGAGATTCTCAGGTGCTGCTCTAATGCCCAATATGATTGGTCTACCAGGTGGGAAAGGCATTTTTTAAATTAATTTTCTGCAGTGTATTCCAACTAGGTATCTTGGCTCATCCTCTTTCAGGTACTGGTATTCCTCATCACTAAGGAGGCCTCCTTCAAGCCAATTATTTAATAAAGTATTTATATCCCTATTTAAGGTATGCTTAGTATTATTGTCCAGACCACTGTAGTAGGTTGTGTTTTAAGCTTGGACCACCAGAGCTTAAAATAAGAACACAAACTACTGACCACACTAGAGGAATGTGCGCCTGCACATTCCTAGCCATCATCTCTGTTGTAGATATATTACAAAGTCTGACTCCATGCAACCACAGCTATGCCACCATTGGTGCTTTACTTTTGGTGAAGCAGCAAGTGGTTGAGGAGCGTCTGAAAGGGAGTGATTTATGCTCGGATGTTTTGTTGTCTAGTGTTGCTAGCCCCTTGTATGGAATCCCATAAAGCATGCATTCCGTCATTTCCATATCAGTATGACTGCTACAATTCGGTGCCTCGCCTGGAACGTGAGGGGACTTAAAACCCGCACAGAGCAAGGCTAGTCCACGCCTTCATAATGTGACACCATCTGGATATATGTTTTCTTCAAGAATTACACCTCACATCCTCAACTGCCTCTCTTAAAAGCGGGCTGGTGTACAGACACACATGCCGTACTTCACTTCAACTATGCATGCAGGACTGCCATTCTGCTATGCAAGGGCATTCCATGGCCTTCAACACGCATCATAAATGACAGACGGTCGGTTCACAATTGTAGCCGGTGTCTTGCACCAACGCCAGGTGACACACTTATCAGTTTATGGTCCAGATTTCTTTGAGAGAGCGTGTCGTCGCATCGCCGATATGGAGCCAGGTACGATCATATGTGGTGGGGGGGAGGGGAGTCAATGTCATACTAGAACCGGCACTGGACTGCTCTAGCACGTCACAACACATCCATCCTGGCGCAGCTGTACAATTGCACGCCATTATGACGTATAATTAAGCATGGGCGGAAAATCCGTTTCGCTCGCGGATTTTCGGTAAATTCGCAATCCGCGAGATTCGCGAATCTCCCGCAAAATCCGCAAATCCGCGAGCAGCAGATTTTATGGTTTGCTCGCACTGTTCGCGTGAGTTCGCGGCTTCCCAGTACAACTTCGCGCCCCGCGAATAAGTGCAAAATTGCAGAAATACGATCTTAGCAAAACTGAAACTACTTACCAGGTTCAAAAGTTCAGGCTCATCATTAGTAGCCATTTCCTGTAGTGCTTCCTGAGGGGCCCCTCCAGAGTTCAGTTGCCAGTTGCAACTATTATGTGACCCTGCTCTGAACCTCAGAATAGTTACACATATGCCACAAAGGTCCTGAATTACAGCTAAGGGAGACAAGCAGGAGCCAGGCTGGAAGTTCAAATCCATTAATCAGCCCCTAATTCATTATTGTCAGTTGGGGCAGGGCAGGTGTTGTAACTAATTTTGCAACAATGAAAGCACTTAGCAAGTGCAAAAGATCACTAATCAGGAAGCACTAAGGAAGCAGGTGCCAGCTAAAAAAATATTCTGTGACACATTAATCAGCCCCAAATTAATTCAGGTCACTTGAGGCAGGGAAGGTGTGCTTGCGTTGCCACAATAATGTACACTGACTGGACAACCAGAGGGTGCTGTGATGAAACAGAGGGTGGCATGGGTGGGCCAGAGGGTGGCATGAGTAGTCAGAGAGTGGCAGTGGTGACAGAGAGTGGCAGTGATGAAGAAGAGTGTCCCAAACAGGCTGGACACGTAGAAACAACAAGTTCGCGAAACTTGCGACCCGACAGGTAAGTTCGCAATTTGCGAAATTGTACAAAACCCTCGCGAACTGGCAGAAACCCGCGCAAACACACAAAAAAAAAACATTCGCGAGAATTCGCGGATTTTGCGGATTGCGAGTTCGCAAATCCGCAAAATTCGCGAACGCGAGATTCGCAAAATTCACCCATGCTTACGTATAATTCCCTTGTAGACGCCTGATGAAACCATCACTGGTGAGACATGGAAGGTACATGCTTCACATCCGGTACGTGGTCCCATTTAGATTACTGGCTGATGATCTCACGAGATGCACTTGCATGGACAACTAAGGTCTCCCACTTATCCCAAACCTTATCATACAATGCTCCTATCCTTATTGAATTTGCTTTTCCGTTAACTGTACTATGCGCATTCACGTGGCGGCTTCAGCCCAGCACTTTTCGTGACACTGTTTTTCGTGCTGAGGTGCATTCAGCCATTCTAGTTTTCTATTAACTCAAAAAAGACTGTCTCTTCTCCATCGGAACTGTGGGAAGCTTTTAAAGCTTTGATTCATGAAGTGTGCATCTCTAAGCAGGCGGATGTCTTTAATGCAATCGGAACGCATCTGGTGACACTGGAGGTTCGACTTCGAATACTAGTACTCCACTTCTGTAGTTCCTAAATTCTCTTCTGCTATGGCACAGTTTCAGAAAACACACAGGAGTTTGGCTTCCTTGCTCGCGACGCGGTGGCACTTGGGTACGGTGAGGGGGACCATCCTGGGTAAAGACTTGCATGCATGTTCCAACGACCTCGGACCTCTGAATATGTGATGGAACGTCTTTATGAGCGGCATTCCGCACCTGAAGCTCTACTTCGCACTATGACCTCCTATGCCGACCTTTATAGCATTACTATTACCCCAAGCGTGACAGCCCTCAAATGATTTGGACATGTTACAATTACTCTGGCTTGACCTCTCGCACTGGGTATTTTGTTGACTTCCCCCTTCACGGAGGAGGAGATCACGCAGGTTATTCAAGGCCTGACTGGTGATAAGGTACCAGGCCTGTATGGCCTGACTGACACCTTCTACAAAGAGTTTGCTCCTCTGCTGATACCGCACCTACAGTCTATGTTTGAGGCCTCTCTCTACTGGTGAACTTCCCCCATCGCTCTACGTGGCTATCATAGTCACCATTCTTAAGCCTGATAAACCGGCCAACCGTTGCGAATCCTATTGTCCGTTATCTGATTAATGTAGTTGACACGATTCTTGTTAAATTACTTGCTAACCGCCTACTTGTGCTCCTGCCAGACGCCCAGACCAATCAGGCTTTGTGCTCCTGCCAGACGCCCAGACCAATCAGGCTTTGTCCCCGGTTGTTCCACTGCGCACAACCTTCGCACCCTCTGCCTTTTTGATCCACAGCATAGAACCCAGCCTTCCTGCGCTTGCTGCTCTCCTTGACACCACAAAAGCATTTAATTCGCTGGAGTGGCCATATTTATTCTTTCTCCTTCCTCGTTTTGGCATAAGCCCCAAGTTTGTCTAACTCATTCAATTATTGTATACCTATCTGAAAGGCCAGACTTCGCCTCAACGGCATGCTATCCGATCCATACCTGGTAACAAGAGACACTCAACAGGGTTGCCCTCTATCGCCTATTCTATTTGCAATAGCCATGGAGCCTCTGGCAGCAAGATCGTGTTTAAATTTTAAGACGTGTAAGGTCATCATATCTATGTATATGGACGATATTGCTCTATATATACGCAACCCTCAATCCAATGTCAAACCCATTATATAGGACGTTCTAAGTTTTGGAGTATAAGCCGGTATATGCATCAATTGGGCCAAATCTACACTGTTTCGATTAACAGGTACAACTACGCCGGTGACATCAGAATTTCCATTGCAATTATAATCTGATGTGCCTGAATTGGCCAGGCTCGTCCTCTGTCACGCTGAAATGTTCCTCTAAAGTGACCTCTTTGAGGGAAAATGGGTACCTATGCTTGTGTTGCTGAGGTCAGTGGGCCCTTTGAGGAGCATAAAAAGATGGCGTGAATAAGCTGTGTTGATGGGTGCCGGGAGATCGAGAACATCTTATGCAATTTTTGCTGTGCTTTATCTAGAGCAGTAAAAGTCAGGGCACAAGGAAGAATCCTTGTTAAAGGGGTCTCCAAATAGATGACCTTGTGCTTCTGGGCTAGTGATTATCAAAATTTTCAGCTAATTTGGGGTTTTTTCTCTTACAGAGTCTTTCATTCCGTCTTTGAAAGAAAAGCTGTCATAGCTATATCTATTTCAGGGGTAGAGAATAGTTTATTAGGAAGTGATGGCCTGGGACAATTTGCCCCGAATTTATTCCTGCTCAGTTTTGCCATATGTTGTCTTATCCTGTTGGACTACAAATTGTGTTATCAAGGCAGATGGAGCCCATTCTCCTGTAGAAGATTGCATTGTAGGGCATGTTTGTCTCCCTGTCATTTAAGGGAAGGGCCTCCAATAAAGTAAACTTGTATGGCTTGCTTTATAGGAGGAATATGAGGGTCTTAGTTATCAGATAGCGAGAAAACAACAGATTGCATTTGTGTCTGGTACACTTCAGCATGTTGCTTTGTTGAAACAATGTGTTTAGAAATGGAGGGAAAATACTGTGTCCCTGAGAGATTGGAGTCTCCTCTCTAGGGCAGTGGAGCTCTTTATTTTATTAGAGATAGCTGCATTTGAATGGCTTATAGTCTCCTGCGTTTGCATTGAAGCAGAGACTGATGGCTGTATGACGTCTCTCACAGTTACTTCTCCATCACTTCTAGATGTCTGTCCAGTGAGCCAACCTCTCCCACAGAGGAATCTGAGTTAAGAAGCTCTAGACTCAATGTGGGTTTTGAAATAGGGAGCCTTTACAGGCAGCTTTTGTGAATACTCTCCCTGTCTGCCTGTTAAGCCATATATTCTTAATATTTCTTTATAGAAAGCAATACAAATGAAGGTTAGTCCCAGAATATCTGGCTGATCCTGCCGATGTGCCATAACGGAGCCAGAGAGGACAAAATACTCTGTGTAAGCCAGAGGCCGACTACGAAAAGGACACCCCCGGGCGTCGGAACACCTAAGCCACGGAATGTGGCCGTCTCAGAGAAGATAGGAAGCGCAGAAGGGAAGGAAAAGACTTCTGCAAAGCAGATCACCCCAAGACTGCGAGAGGCAAGATGGCACCCAAAACAAAGGAAGAGAATCAGACCCGACCAACACGATAGGCGAGGGAGGCTGAGAGCGTCCCGCAGACCAGCGAAACACACAACGACGACAAGGGTAACCAGGGAGGTCGGAACAAAGGGGGAAACTGAGTTCTCAACTGCGCTAGAGGTGAGCGCTGGGCGGGGAGCCCGTTATTACAGCTTAGTGCAAACTCAACCTAAGCCCGAAAGTGCCGAGGGGGGGCCGCGGAACCAATATTAACCTACTGGTAGCATTTATGACCCCCCCACCCCACTCCCTCAAGACCATAACAGAGGGGCCCCCCAGCTCACGCCACCTTGCGCTCTGAGACCGCGCTGCGTTGCGCTCCGAGACAGCGTACACAAACGAAACTGAAACCGCAGGAGTGCAGACTGCACTGTACGACCGAAGCACCACAATAGAAGATACTCCCTACTACCCTTGTACTAACCCGCAAGAAGACTACGCCTAAGGAACTATCCAACGCCCTCGCCTCCCTCTGCGTTGACAGCAAAGTGCTCGGGAACGAGCCTCAAATACTATAGAAGTAAGAAACAAAGACGGAGAAACGCGGGGGCAGGAGACACAAAATGGCGTGCGAAGAAGCGAAACAAAAACAGCAGAGTGCAGAGTATTAACAAGCCAACAAGAATGAACACTACCCAGCGCCACAGAATAAAAAAACACACCGCATAGCGCAACAACATAAGTCAACCCAGTCATCCAAGGGCAGCCCGTAGCGCAACAGCACGGAAGAGAGGTGGGGGGAAATGTCACAGAGTCCCGACCTGAGCACCACACGAGCTACCACACAACGACGGGGAGGGAGATCAACCACCGCCTAAGAACGAGAGCTGCTGCACGCAAAACATACAGGCTGGGGCTGAAGAGGGGATAGAGCTATCTAAGTAGTGCAAAGAGAACCACACGATAGGGTGAAAACATGCAAAAAGAACAGAAACACCAACTTGGACAACGCAAAGAGATACTAATAACAGTAAGTTCCCCCAGAAGGGAGAACTACATACCGAAGACATTTTTAACTTTGCATGCAGGAACCACCAGATCAACTGGAAAGGTCACAAAATTATTTTAACACAGGACTACTCAAAGCCCACGGTGGACACCAGGAAATGCTTCCTAGCCCTACGCCAGAAACTCAAAAGCAGGAACATTCAATTCTCGTTTGTAGCGCCTGCAAAATTCAAGATAGTGGACAAGGGGAAAAAACACTTTTTCACAGACCCTCAGGATCTGCACTGATATTTCTAGGAGACCACCAACACAGGCCATGGACACCTCGCTTGACGGCACAGCAAAGAGCGCCCCTCGCCGGAACCTAACACTTGGGGGGCAGCCGAGTGAAATAAACAGCTTAAGCAATGTGATACCAAAGCCTATACAACATCACTACCTCACAGAGAAGGTTGCACATACTAGCAACAAAATCATCCTCTAAAAACCAGCAACAGCTACCTCACGCTCACAGAAGAAGCTACAGGAGACCCAGCACGCCACAGCACAAAGTCGGAGGGGAAGACCGAAGAAGAAAAAAGGAAAACTCTGGGTCTACAGCGTATCCTTTTACTTAGGTTGATCCATATATGCTACCAAACACACAAAGATCAGTTCTTAAGCTTTAAAGAAAAGGGAGTTTACAATTTGACTTTATGAGACTATTACGCTCCGGGAGGTGGAATGGTGATCCTGCCGTCGCACCTTCTGTATTCTACTGAAGAGGGTGTGGGGAGGGAGGGAGGTTCAGGGGGGGAGAAGCTTTAGTACATCTCAGGTACCTATTCTCTTTATTTTCCATTCTTTCCTTTTTCCAAACCTTATATACCAATGCATGTATCGACCTACTGATCCAGACGGCCCTAACCAGGCGACACAATTCCCTACGTTACAAACAGCAGCGCGGAACCTTGAGTGTTGGGCACATAGAGCCACCGCACCCCGGTAAAGCAAATGACTAATAACAAAACTCTCACCCTGGCGGCGGACCTCAAAATAACATCTCTCGATGTCAAGGGCCTAAACCAACCCATTAAACGCAGGAAAATAGTGGAATACCTAGCAAAGTCCAAAAGTGATATAGTGCTACTACAAGAAACCAAACTAGACGCGGAAGATGCCAAGCTAGTCAGAGCCAACTGGATAGCGCAGATAGCGAGCTCACCGGCAGACAAAAAGAAGAAGGTAGTCCTGACCCTAGTCTCTAAGAGATCGAAGATAACGATAGACTCCCACATACACAACAAGGAGGGCAGACACCTTATAACAAACCTCTCCAGGTGGGAAGAATAGTTTCATGTAGCGAACATATATGGCCCCAACACAGACAATCCTACTTTCTGGACCGAGGCATCTGACACACTTGCCAAAATCCCGCAGGACGAGCTCACTATCGTAGCTGGGGACTTAAACATCCCACTAGATCACTTAATAGTCCACCTGGCAATATCACCCCTCCATCTCCCATGCAGCACTGCAGAACATGTGCACCAAATTCAACCGCAAAAACGCATGGAGGCTACAACACCCCGACACGAGAGACTACACTTTCTACTCGAACCCACATAAGTCATACACAAGGATAAATTATATTCTAATCTCAGGGAGTCACACACACTTGATTGAAGAGTCCGCATAGAACCAAGGCTAGTCTCTGACCACTCAGCTATCAACGTAAAACTAAGTGGCTGTCACAATGAAGCAATCCCCAGAAGGTAGCGATTCAGAAATGACACCATCTCGGACCGGGGCAACAAAAAGGAAATTGAGGAAGCCATATAGGAATACATAGCCAACAATGACAACCTGGAGGTCAGTACTAATACATTATGGGAGGCTCTAAAAGCAACGATCAGGGGCAAAATAATCAGTATTAAGGCAAGAATAAACAGGAAAACGAACCTCAGGATAGAGGAGATAAAAAAGGTTAAAACTCGAACACATAAACGCCAAACACGACAACGCAATACTAAACACCCTAAACAACACAAGTACGAATGCAATAAAATCATAAGCGAGAGAGCAGGACTGTGTTTCAACAAATGCAAAGCACTTAACCTTTGCGAGTCCAATAGAGCAGGGAAACATTTGGCCTCATACCTGAAGCACAAACGTAACCAAGTAGCCATCTCAACAATCACTGACTCACACAACAAAACACACACAAGACACAAAGAAATCCTCAGGACATTCCAAGACTTCTCCTCAGAGCTATACAAAACGGATCAGATACTCAACAAGGAAGAATGTACAAGATACCTAGACAGACTGAGACTCCCCAAGCTAGACCAAGCAGACACAGCAAGCACACAGCAGCAAGAGATCCGCTGCACAGAGATAGAAATGGCAGTTAAATCCTTAAAAAAAATACAAGGCCCCCGGCCCAAACGGATACACTGCCGACTTCTATAAAGCATTCCTACCCCAACTAGCCTCAACATTGAAAAAGGTCTTTAACCAAACAGCAACCTCAGGGAGGGTGCCGCTATCTATGACAGAAGCAACAATAATAGTTCTTCCGAAAGAAGGCAAAGACCAACAACGACCGAAAAACTATAGACCCATATCGCTCATCAATGTAGACTGTAATATCTACGCCAAAATCCTGGCGGCCAGACTGAACAAGGTTTTACCCAAATTAATAAGTAACTCCCAAGTCGGCTTTATGTGAAACCGAATGGCTAGCGACAATAGACTATTGTTCTGCCATGTACTAGAACACGTCTCAACGAGACCGACACCAGCAGTAGCCATAGCACTAGACGCAGAGAAGGCCTTTGATAAAGTATCCTGGGCCTTCCTAGAACAATGCATGCACACCTTCCACCCTAGGGGAGGAGTACATCAGGATGACAATGGCCCTGTACCAGACTCCCTCAGCTCGCATCACAGTAAATTGAACACACTCTGACCCATTCAAGCTCCAACATGGAGCCAGACAAGGGTGCCCGCTCTTGCCATCTCCTCCTGGCTCTTGAACCCCTCATTCAGGACATTAAGCTTAACGACAACATAAAAGGGGTTGATATTAAGGGGACTGTAGTAAAACTGTCCGCCTACGCGGATGACATTCTGATAATGACAGAACAACAAAAGCCTTCAATAAAGGCGCTAATGTCCACAATAGCGGAATACTTAATTTTCGGGACCGAAACTGAACAATGAAAAATCAGAATGCAAACCAGTAAACGTCTACTGCTCTAGAGACATGCTAGGAGAGTCAGGTCGGGCCTGGCAGACAAGTCACTTCAAATACTTACAAATATTCTTTGGCAATGACCTGATATCCACCCTACGTCACAATGAGAAACTCCTACTAGAAAAGGTAAAGGAACAGTTAGATGCCTGGTCGCTAAAATTCAAGACATCGTGGGGAAGAATCGAAACATTAAAAATGATGATCACGCACTTGATAAACTACCTTTCAGTCATGCCCCCAATCCTCCTACCAGATGACTTCCACCAAAAGGTAGATAAAATGTGCACCAAATTCCTGTGGCGCGATAAGGCGAGGATTAGTATTAAGAAATTGAGACTTCCGAAACCGCAAGGGGGGTAAATCTAGCAGATTTTAAGCTCTTCCAGAATAAACACCAGTGTGGATACAGGTGGAAAAAGCCATTCTGAACAATCTGAACCCACTAGCCCTACTAACGACAAACACATACCCACACCCGGCTAACCCAATCTTGAGGAACACTAAGAGAGCGCTCCTAAAACTAGACAAAAAAATGGAGATCCGCATTAAAGGATCCAAATCAGAATCTCTATGGTCGAATAACAATATCAAATACAAGGGAAAAAGTCTCAAATTCGACACATGGATAGCAACGGGCATTTCGCACTCACACCAATTGGAAAAAGAAACATTGCCAATTATATTCTCCGAACTGAAAACATCCCACCAACTAGGGGACTTAGACCTGTATAGATTCCTAAATATAAAAGCAGCCCTATGAAAATCAAAACTACAGGTACCCAACCCTCGGTCTTCCAGTGCGTAAAAAACATAAACAAAATAGGCCACCAAGCCTCGCAATTATACAATATACTTCGCCCTAAAAATACCAAACTCAGCACCAAAACGAAGGAATACTGGGATAAACGTATCCACCCCTGCGAAATTAACATGAGTGGAATAACCTGTGGTCCTCCTCCACCCGAAAGAAGATCACCGCAGTCTTAGCTCAAACAAAACTTTGGCTAATCCACAAAACAATCTGGACCCCAGACCGCTTACACACACTAGGCCTCAGGGAAAGTCCACTCTGCTGGAACGGCCACACAGGGAAGGGTGCCCTAGAGCATCTCATCTTCCAATGCCCAACACTCAAGGGGTTCTGTGGTAGGGTGTTTGACTTCATAGACAATGTCTTTAAGTGCAAGATTATAAGAGACTTTGCCTCGCTCACCATAGCATTTATTCCAACCGACCTCTCCTCAGAGGGAGAGAGCGTGATAATGGACCTGCTGCTGAAAGTGGAGGTCAAACTGGTGCTTAACGAACTGGAAGGACACCACCCAGACTACCTACAAAGGCTGGCTCAACTGGGTCACCTACCTCAGAGGAGCGGACCAATTGGCGCTGCAATACTCTCCCTGGAAAGCATCCTCCAGGGGCTTGTGGGAAGTCTGGGACAAAGCCCTGGTACCGTACGAACCTACATAAGA
This sequence comes from Lissotriton vulgaris, assembly GCF_964263255.1. Taxonomy (NCBI): domain Eukaryota; kingdom Metazoa; phylum Chordata; class Amphibia; order Caudata; family Salamandridae; genus Lissotriton; species Lissotriton vulgaris. The sequence continues at coordinate 56,511,431 of NC_141691.1, read as the reverse complement.
AACCGACCAGAACAAGCTTGTGGCCGCATAGTGTGGTACCTACTGTGCTACGGGCATGTCGGTTACTAGGGCCCTCCATTGCCAAGTCAGAATGGTATATCTATCTGTCTGTCTGTCCTATCCCTTTCCTCAGTTTATTCCTAACTTTCCTGTACTCTCCTATCTTTAGACCTACTTATCTACAAAAATGTAGCCAGCAAGGGGAGACCAGCACAAAATGTACTGTACTATTGTATCTATGCCAAAGGCGGTAAACCCATATAACAAATGTATGTTTTATGTATATAAACCCAATAAAAAGAAATAAAAAAAAAAGAAATGCTGTTTCTCTCTGTACAAGCTTCAGACTGCTACCTTTGCAAGGAGAGAGTTCAATGCATAGGAAGTGAAAGGTGTTCAGAGAGCGTGATACAAAGTATCCGAATGGCTTGGCTGTGAACGGAAGATGGCTGAAGAGAAGGGAAGAGGCTCTGACAAGGCGTGTGCGCTGCTTCGTGCCTGAAATCACTGGCTGTTTGCTTGACACGCAAGTTATTTACATAGAAGAACAGCTCAGTTACACAAATAACATGTACACTTTGGATATTTAAAACCCTGTAAAAAGTCCTAGGAAAAGGAAAACTATGCTAACAGTACTTAACTCGGCTTAGAGCAGGAAAGAAGAGAGAGTTTTGCTGGTCGTAGGCAGGTTTCTAAACAGAGCGGTCTTTCAACTGAATTGTGTGGGCTGTGACTACAGCGGTGGTGAACATCCTAATATTCAGCTTCAGTAATCCTAAAGCTCAGAGCACAATCCTATTTGTTTCTCAAATCTGAAAACATATCCTGTACGACCTTGGACCTGTTAACAATACATGCATTCCTACTTTTGCTGAATTGTACTTTTATTTATTTACGCACTCTAAAATGTACATCAAACCACAGAGACGTAAGCTGCATTTTCACACCAATTTAAGACTACATCAATCTTTTTTCTTAATGCTGTTTGAACTCGTGAAAATTTAGAGGGACTTTATATTGTTTTGTTCTTCTAGTCAGACCCTCCAGGATTTCGCGATTTCGAAATCGCCACTTTTGTAAAAATGCCGCGATTTTTACAAAAGTGCCCGCGAAATCCTGGAGGGTCTGTCTTAGTCATGCCGCAGCAGCACGTGATTTTTTAGATGTATTTGGTTTCCATTTACATTTGAATACATAATTAGCAAATCATGTCATGTCGTTTAAACTCTAGTCTCCAAACGTGTAGTGTAAACTGGAATCTTCTGCACAGGACTGAATGAATCAAGATTAAGGTCTGCTCTGCCCTAAAGTCTGCTTTCACGTTTTTACAGTTCATTATGCAGTTTGACAGAAAACATGTGTAAGGTTTCCAAAAGAGTGTTATTCAAAACAGATGCCTGGCTTATTGACTCTATTCCATTGTTTGCATCAATATGCGTAATTTGCCTATTCTAGTTCACCACCTCTGTTTCTCCTACTCTGTTCCTGGTGGAAGTAGGGTTAGGTGAACGGGCTAGACCTGTAGGTTACAGGTTAAAATCTAGAGCGGTCGAATTTAGCCTTTCACAATACTGAGATCAATAAAATAAGTAGTGTTGAAATGGTTAATGTTGACACCCGTCAGTTGAGCACCTAGAGGTCATTCTGTTTTTGATTGGATGTGTGCTGTGATAGATCCATTACAATTATTAGTATTAATCATCCTAGGAGATACTTTCTGGGTCATTGCATTTAAACATCCCCATGAAGCATGAATTAACCCATTGCGTTCCAAGATTCACCAAAGAATGCATACATCTTCAAATGTTAGTCTTCCTTGATTCACAAAAGCAGAATGCCATGCATCATTCAGTGGACACGGTTTAAAGCATGAATGTCAGAAATGTTCAAAACCACAAATTTCAATTTTTTTCCTCCATGAGAAACTCACGCACAATCTGTAAAGTGTGTAAAGTTGCTTTAATATGGGTTGTCTCAACGCATCAAGAAATATTTTAAATACAGGCACATTGGACATGGAAGGTGAGGGGGTACCATGGCCAACTAGAGCATGGGCATCAATTCATTAAAAGGCATGGGGTAGTGGAAGGGGACATCAAAGGAAATGACATCACATCAGGGCCTATTTCAAAGTGGAATACTCTGCTGAAACAGTTTCCATTCTTTCAAAGCTGAAAATGAATGATTATGAGTAAAATAAAGTGCCGCAAAAATGCTGCTAAATTTCCATATTTGTGCTGCTGAATTTCCATATTTGTGACACTTTCTATGTCAGCGCTCTGTGGACTCGCGCTTACCTGCCGCCTGTTGCCCTGAAGGAAGGAGCTCGCCTCACCCGCTCCGCGGGTGCCACTGCGTTGCAGCACGCACTCTGCCAGTTGTTGTGGGGGCACTTTGCACCGGACGGAGGGACCAGCAAGACTACAGGGCTGCGAGCGTGCAGGGACTACCTAGCCCAGGTGTCCCTGCGAGACCGAGTCCACCTTCCGGTCCGCTCTCCCTGTAGCCCCGCCCCCTGTCAACCGGTGTGCTGTTAAAACACCAGCAGCAGTTTCTGACCCCTGGGACACTTTCTCTGTCAGCGCTCTGTGGACTCGCGCTTACCTGCCGCCTGTTGCCCTGAAGGAAGGAGCTCGCCTCACCCGCTCCGCGGGTGCCACTGCGTTGCAGCACGCACTCTGCCAGTTGTTGTGGGGGCACTTTGCACCGGACGGAGGGACCAGCAAGACTACAGGGCTGCGAGCGTGCAGGGACTACCTAGCCCAGGTGTCCCTGCGAGACCGAGTCCACCTTCCGGTCCGCTCTCCCTGTAGCCCCGCCCCCTGTCAACCGGTGTGCTGTTAAAACACCAGCAGCAGTTTCTGACCCCTGGGACACTTTCTCTGTCAGCGCTCTGTGGACTCGCGCTTACCTGCCGCCTGTTGCCCTGAAGGAAGGAGCTCGCCTCACCCGCTCCGCGGGTGCCACTGCGTTGCAGCACGCACTCTGCCAGTTGTTGTGGGGGCACTTTGCACCGGACGGAGGGACCAGCAAGACTACAGGGCTGCGAGCGTGCAGGGACTACCTAGCCCAGGTGTCCCTGCGAGACCGAGTCCACCTTCCGGTCCGCTCTCCCTGTAGCCCCGCCCTCCGTCCTTCCTTAATTTCTTCATTGCTATAAACAGTGTTTGTCTCCCGCAGCGCGGGACGCAGCGCCGGGGCGAAGACAGGGCAAAGACCGGGCCGTTTGAGGCCGTTCGAGGTCTGAGCGGTCTGGTCTGGGCCCCTCCTCTTACGCCCTTCTCCTGCATCCTGGGATTTGTGTTTGTCCATTCTTGTTGCCCTGGTCGCTAGCCATAGTCAGTCCACATGTGTACCCGCGTTACACGTAATAGGGCGGCCAAGGGAGGGTTGGTCCACAATGGGCCTATGGACGATTTCATCACACGGACAAGCAAGGCGATAGATCACGAAATCAACAAACTGCAAACTAGAGTGTCCCTTGATTTGGAAGCGGCTAGGAAGCTGTCACTCGAATTTGCTTCCCACAAGAAATCCTCCCTTGGACACATAGCTTCTGTTACTTCTCCCAATCGTACTTGCAATCAGGAGGGTGTTGTAACGTTGGTTGATGTTCACGATATTCCTGCTTTGTCCATCCCCCCCAAATCTCTAGGCCCACCTGCTCTGCCTGACGGCTTGCCCATTGTTGTGGGTAGCCCTCCCGTTCCCCCCATCTCTACCTTACAATCCTTTGATACCTCTTTGGCTTCCACTTCATACGGTGGCCTCGATAGCATCCCGGTGAATTTTAACAAGAGAAAGCGTTCCCCCAGTCCAACCTCCCCACGGAAAAAAATGACAACGCAGGGGGGTAACTTGTCCATCGTTGATAACACAATAGCTGATGGCAGCCCCGATACGTCTTACTCTTCCCCACTGGCTCCTTGTGGCGAAAATAATGTGGGGAAAGCCCCTGTAGATTCTGGAAGCACCTTACCAACTGTGAGAATAGATCCGGGTTGGAATAACCAAGAAGGGAGGGAGAGGGAATTTATAGGAGTGGTTTGGGATTCTCTAAAAAATCTTCTATCTCCCCTGGATTTAAGGCTTTCTCGAATAGAGAACAACCTCCTCGAGATGGAGAAAAGCATCATTGCCTTGGCCACTCTTGGCCTGAGAGGCCTTGAACGCCAGGGTTTGATAGACAGCAATATGGTCCCCCAGGTTCCTACCCCACCTCCCACAGTCATTCCTGGTTTGCCTCCTAATCCTATCGTGCCTTGTCCTACCCAGCCTATTCCCAAACCCCGCACCAGGAGTCTTATTACTGTAAATCCGCCCCCTCAGCCCAGGGCTAATACCTCAAATGCTCCAACAACACAATCACATATTACCACCACGTCAGCTGCCCCGAGAGCACAGAATTCCGTTAGCTCTAGATCCCGACCTGCCCAGGCCCCCCAGAATAAACCTCCTACTCATTCTTTTGGGGGTCCTCATACCAGGAGTAATTTTCGAGGAGGTTACATCGATCTTCCTCCTGAAGCTAATGATTATGTGGTGGTTTTGACGGGCGTCCCGGAATTAGAGATTGGCCACTACGAACACCAGCATTCCCTACACAACAAAGTCATGCATTGGCTCAATACTTATAGACCTATCCCCAATGGTAGGAGGAGCAGAGTCTTAATGGTACGTAGAGTTCCGTGGGTGGGAACCACAAGGAAATCGACCCCCGGTGACTGTATAGTTGTAACCTTTGATGATGTCTATACGGCCAAATACATCTATTCTAGTGGGAATCAAGATTGGGGCTCCTCTATTGCCCCGAGGTCTCTGTCATTCTTTTATCCCCCCCGTGCTGCATGCCCGCAGGGGGGTAATTGGTCTACGGTCGCCCAACAGCCCAGTTGGGGGTACCCTCCCAAGGTGCATAATCCAAACAGTGGTTGGCTTGGTATTGCAACTTCAAATAGGTTTGGTAGCCTCGAGGATGTCGACTGACTCCTAACGCCCCCAGTAACAGCACTACTAATCAAATCCAATAGCCTTACACTGGAGGCGGGGAGATCCTCTCTGGCGAATACCCTGGGCGTGACTAGTACTGCCCCTCCGGTCCAGTCTTTAACCCAGGTCTCTCTTGTACAGGATCTGGTGCACCTTCCCACAGCTGACTGCTCTTCTAATATTCCCTTAGTTTTAGGTATGATATCCCCCGATTCCTCGCCATCTGCAGCTCCTTTCCAGTCTTTCCGGGATGATGACATCCATGCCGCTTTTCCAGTTTCTGAGCCCCAGTCTGGCGAGATCTCGGCAGGTATTTCCCAGCTTAAGATTCTAAGCTGGAATGTGGCAGGGCTTGCCCGGAACTTCGACAAACCAGACTGGATCTCTTTCATGGAGCCTTTTGGGATCTGCCTCCTACAAGAAACCTGGAGCCTGGAGCCTGTGCACAGGGTCGGCTTTATGACCTACTCTGTGCCGGCCTCCAGGTCCAAAAGCAGTAAAGGCCGTCCTTCTGGTGGCCTTCTTATCTGGGTCAGTATATCGTTGGGGCTCACTGTAAAACATATAAATACCCCATCCCCAGATCTTCTGAGACTTACTATTCAATGCCCGGGGGGCAAGACTCTAGAGCTTTTTAATCTGTATCTCAGGGGGGTCAGGGCGGGGAACTCTTGCCCCTTGTCTTTAACTGGAGTTGAAGAGGAGCTCACTGGCTGCAATAATGACTCCTTCATTGTTTTGGCAGGGGATTTTAATTGTTGTTTTGAGCCTCTGGCCAGTGATGACATTTTGGATACATGGGAGGATGACGTCAAGAGAGGTATTCCCTTGCTTGCTCTTGACCCCATTATGAAATGGACACAGAATGCCATTGATATTAACGCACTCTGCTTGGAACATGCCCTCAGAGCCACTAATGGCCGTTGTAAGTCAGATACTGGGGGTGTGCACACATTCAACAGGGTTGGTCACACCTCCAGAATTGATTACGTATTGTTAAACTACAACCTGTGGGAATATGTCCTTGATATGGTCGTCCAACAAACCACGGATAGTGACCACAATCCCTTGGTCCTATCGCTTGCTCACCCGTGGGACACAGGGGCTTCAGCATTACCTCGGCTATCTTGGAAATCATCCCATGAAGTTGTTCCATCTAACTGCGGGAGGCGATTGAAATGGGCTAAGGTTGCTTCTGACGATGCAAGAATGGCTCAAGTAAAGACCATAATGATGGAAGCAAAGTGTGTCGTAGGCACGTTGGATCCCGACACCCCCATTCTTGTGCCATTTGTGGAGACCATTGTATCACTTAGCAATCTTTTTTTGGTTCCTCAGGGGAGGGGTGGGTCCAAGCGGAGAAACGAGACTAGGGGCAGAGATCAATGGTACTCCCCCGCTTGCCGTCAAGCAAAAAGTGAGCTTATCCTGGCGGTCAGCACTAAAGACCCGGCTTTGATCTCATTAGCTAGGAAAAACTACAAAAAGACCCAAGCTGTGGCAAAGGACACGCACGAAACTAATTTCTGGAGCGATTTAATGGAGGCTGGCTCCAGAAAGGATTCAAGGGCTTTCTGGGCTCTGATTAGAGGCAGGGACAGGCCTGTTGATTCCCTGTTAACATGTAACATCACAGGGGAAGTCTGGTTGGCCCATTTTTCTAAACTCTACTCTAACTCCTTGGGGGTCTTGGGTCCAAGTAGGGGTTCTAGTTATATAGTGCCAGATAATAGCCCTCACCTCGGCCTCACTTTTTCATCTAGGGAGGTGGAAATAGCAATAAGGTGTATCGTCCCTAATAAGGCGGCAGGCCCAGATGGAGTCCCCGGTGACTTGCTTCGAAGCAACGCAGAGGTGTGGAGCTTATATATTGCTAAACTCCTGAATGAGGCACTGGAGGGTGGTGGTTTCCCGGATTCTTGGAGGGGTGCGGAAGTCGTCCCCACTTTCAAAAAAGGCTGCAGGGACGACCCTGCCAACTACCGACCCATAAGTCTGCTTGATTCCACCCAGAAGGTAGCAGGGAAGGTAGTTTTGGGTAGGATTCTGCAGTGGGCCGAGGAAATGCAGGTTCTGTCTGACTTTCAGGCCGGTTTCAGATCCGGAACCGGTACGATTGAGCAGACATTCCGTTTCCTAATGCTTTATTGGAAAGTGGTTAAGCTAGGCAAGGGCAGTCTGTATCTCGCCTTCATCGATCTACGGACTGCCTTTGACCTAGTTCCACGTAACCAACTGTGGGCTGTACTTGAGGGTATGGGTATGCCCGCGTATTTGTTGGCCTTAACCATCAAATTCCATGAAAGCAACTTTGCCCAAATCAGATGGGGTCTGCAGGGCCAAAAAACCTCTCGGATTCCTGTTGACAGGGGTGTCCGCCAGGGGTGCGTGCTAGCTCCCACTCTGTTTTCTCTATACCTAAACGGAGTGGTAGAGCACCTTCTCCAACAACCTGCAGATGCTCCCTCCCTGGCGGGCAGGAAGATACCAACGCTCCTGTTCGCAGACGATACCCTGCTGATTTCGAAATCCCCGACGGGCCTCCAAACCCTGCTAACGAGGTTCCAGGGCTTTTGTGACGCAAGGGGCTTGGCTATCAACATCAGCAAAACCAAGTTCCTTGTGCTGAATCCCCCCAGGAAGACAGTCCACCCGCCATCTTTAGACTCAGTTCCACTAGAAAGGGTTAGGGAATTTGATTACCTAGGAATCAGACTCTGTGATTCCATGAGTTGGAAGGCGCACCACCAAAAAATCATCTTGACACATAGGAGGGTTACGGGCGCCCTCCTAAAAGAACATCGCGCCTCATCCCTGAAACCCATTGGGGTGATACTTGATATCTACAAGGCAAAAGCTGTGAGTGCGGCATTGTACGGGGCTGAGTTGTGGGGTACCCAGAAATTTGATACTCTATCCCATCTGGAGAACAAGTTCCACAAAGATCTAATGAGGCTCCCCCACAGCTCTCCCACTCTACCTCTACTACTTGATACAGGAACACGATCCATAGCCGATCAGGCCAAGTTACGTCCCCTCCTTCTGTGGGCCCGTATATGGAATGTCCCTGAACTTTCAAGTTATGCGGATGCACTAAGCGAACTTCTCTCAACCCCGGGTTGGTATAAGATCGGTTGGCTCCTGGGAATAAAGCGCCTTCTTTGCGATTTAGGCCTGGATGACGCTTGGGCCAATAGATCTTCACCACCTAAACAGCTGTTAAAGAAAATATTCTGGATGTGGGTGGATAATGAGAGAGCGACTCATTCGAATCTGTGCAGATCCGCTGAGGAGTTTGTGGCTATCAAATGCCGTCCTTTCAGAGAACCCTACCTTGATGTGATTTTGAATCCAGTAGATAGGGCGTTGTACTTTAAATTTAGGGTTGGGGTTTTGCCTTTAGGCACAAGGACAGCTAAATGGAAACCACCTTGGCAAACCATAGAAACTTGCCCTTTCTGTGCGACCAGGGATGAATCCATTCCCCATTTGATGTTCGAATGCCCAGCCTATGCTGCTCCTCGCCGCAGATGGTTGAAACCGCTCTGCACGAGGCTGGGCACTCGGTCACACTCGGAGGCCCTACAGCTGTTAAGATCAGATCCTCACCCACTGCTTGCTTGTGGCCTGGCAAAATTCTTGGGGTGGGCTTGGAGGATAAGAACCGCGAGGAGAATGATCCTCCAGTAAGGGTGCCAACCTACACTCTATTGGCCCGGCTATTTATTGCTGTGTCCCTTTCCCTTTATTCTTTCCAAAGATGATAATTATGTGTTTGTATAAATGCTTTTAGAATGGATGTTACCTACTATGTTGTATATTTTACATTGTCCTTTTGAGATTTGCCAGTTTTGATGGCCAAATTGTATAACTGCTTTTATGTTCACATTGATTTTTATTGTAATGCTTTTATGAAATGAAATATTTCGAAATAAAGCTATACAACAATATTTGTGCCGCTAAATTTGCTAATCCATGCCGCTAGATCCTGGGGGTCTGTCTAGTCTAGAACGTACCAAACTGCCTTCTTCCCGGGTAACATTTTACCCCTTCACAAATCTCTTCTACATTTGAAATCAGGCAAACGAGGGATAGATTTGTCAAATCCGTCAGCCCATTATCCGTCCAGTTATAGAAAATAATGAACTTTTTCTTTAAAAATGAAATAGAAACTGGTGCCACGGCGTAGTCATTGTTTTCGTAATAAGTGAGAGTTGCCTTTCTCTGAAAAGCAAATATTAAAGCTGAGATCCTTCCATGAAAGAACTGGTGTTGCAGGTAAATAACAAACATTTTCTTCCTCTGTTTACTAAAATCACTGTGTTGGGACTATATTCTATTAACTGTCATATTGTACCTCCAACAGGTGAGAGACGAATACCGTACAGATTATGATTCTGGTCGCGGTGGCTATGGCAAAATAGCACAGAAGACGAATAACCAGGTGATGACATTTTGAGTCGAACTCTTGAAGATGAGAATTTGCAATCCCAGTTCAAGCATGGCCAATCTGAGCACTAAGTGGAATCTCAGAGCAGTGACCGACTGCCATCAGTGGTACAGCATCCCATTGAAACGGGATACAAGAAGTCATTTCAGTATGCATTGAATGGGATTGCAAGCGTGGGTTTGCCAGTGTCATTAAGTATCCATGGGAACTCCCTGAACGCCTCTTGTAAATGGCCGGAAAGCGAACAGACTTGCAGCATCACAAGAGACTTACCAAGCACTAGGTGTCCAGGGATGAGCCTAACTCTAGGCAGAAGCACTCTTTGTGGATAAACGAGCAAGTAGATAGGAGTCTGAACCATGTACGGTGGGCAGCAGGACGCCTTCATTGACTGGTGATTTACAGGCGCGTCCTCGCAGTTATGTTTACCTCTGGTCTCCATAGAGCAGCGGCACAGCTGGCTGGCTTCATTCTGCCTTGGGCTTTAGTTGCCGACAGCCAGTCTGCAGCTTGATCTCTTGTAGGTGTGGGTAAAAGTTCTGACTTTAAATGTTTCTCTTTTAATCTAGTGCATGTTATGTGTTTGGGCAGTTCCCTCCGGTAGTGCCCTCATGATCATTTTGGTCATGGCTGCACCCAGTTATCAAAACCGATGTTCGAAAAGTAATGAAAGCTAGTAACTCAATGACATTTGTCTTCGTGCTTTGTTAATACTCAGGGCTCCGCACCCCTTTTGATAGTGCTCAGATGTTGATATGTAGACATTGAGTAACTTCAGGGTTCCTTTCTCACTGACGATTGGTTTTCCCGTGCCCATTAGCAACCTTAGATATGTCCTCATTGCGTCAGACTACATGCAACAGCAGCACAACTTTGAAGAAGCTGAAGAGATGTTTGCCATTTATGCTGAATTTTCTTTCTAAATTTGATTTTAAATGAAGAAGGGAGAATACATACTAACGAAAGGCTTATTTATTTTTTTATTTATTTATTATAGAGTTTTGTATAGCGCGAACAAGACCCGTGGGTATCAGAGCGCTTAACATGAAATAAGAAAAAGGAAACAAGGTTAACATATGTATAAGCAGTTAGCAAGCAATCGCAGTGAGGTAGATGACATATATATACGTAGCACATGTGACGTTAGCCTAAGTAAATATGCTATGATTAAATAATAACAAAACATGTATATATAGCAAATATGAGGTAGCACGGTATAAGTTCATATATGAGGTAGCACGGTATAAGTTCATGAAAGATGCTGTTCTCCTGTTCAAATCAGATCTCCGTTCCTATTGGCCATTGGATTGTTCCCGTATCATAGGATACGTATTCCATTATAGGATTGTCTGTGCCTCCGATTTTGGTGGCGTACCAGATCTGTCCTAAGGCAGAATTATAGCAACTCCATGTTTAGTGATCTTCGCTAAGTAATGATGGCGTGCCTGATCTGTACTAAGGCAAAATTATAGCAAATCCATGTTTAGTGATCTTTGCTAAGTAATGAATCTATTCATCAGCAGGCTCTTCACTTCCCGTTTGAATGTTACCAGATTCTGGATCTTCCTGATGTTTGGAGGGAGTGAGTTCCATATTCTGGGGGCCGCTCCTGAGAACGCTCTGTCATAGGTTTTTTTCTTTCGGAAGAAGGCTGGTCGTAGTAGCAGCTCCCCAGCACTCCTAGATGGTCGGTTGCTACTGGACAGCTGGATTTTCTTTGCTAGATATCTTGGGGTGTTGTCGTGTAATGCTTTATGTGTGATACATGCTATCTTTATTTGGATTCTTGCTTCATATGGAAGCCAGTTTAATGCTTTCAGGTGCGGGGATATATGGTCATATTTCCTAGTTCCGGTGATAAGTCTTGCTGCAGCGTTAAGGCAGGCTTTCAGTGGTGCTGTGGACATTTTTGGTAATCCAGCCAAGGTAGTGCACCCATATTCAATCCTCGAGATAACTAGGGATTGGATTGCCAATTTGAGGTCTGACTCTGTGAGGAATGGTTTCAATTTTCTTAGGTAGTTCAAGTGAAAGCGGGCACTTTTCGCCATTGAGTTAATGTGTGCTTTCATGTCTAGATTCTCATCTAAGATGATTCCTAGAGATTTGGCTGAGTTGACAAGGGTTGGGGTGCAGTTTAGCGCAGTCACGACTTTCATCCATTCCAATATTTCTGTATTTCTCTTTGGTGGAGAGATTAGTAGGAACTCTGTTTTATGTGCATTCAGCTTCAGGTGGTTTGCCGTTAACCATTGAAGTGTCATTTTTAGTGTCTCATTCATTGATTCCAATTCTTTTATGGATCCGATCTTTACGTAAATTTGCGTGTCGTCAGCATACATGTGATAGGATATTTGAGATTTTTGGAGAATTTCTGTGAGTGGCTCGACGTATAGGTTAAACAGATCTGGGGATAATGTCGATCCTTGGGGGACTCCAATTGTGGTAGGGCAAGGAAGGGAGATTGATTGGTTAACCAGGAAGCGCTGTGTTCTGTTCTGTAAAAAGGACTCGAACCATTTCAGCACTATTCCCGAAATTCCCATCCTGTCCCGTAGCCTGGTCAGTAATGCTTCATGGTTTACCGTATCAAATGCCGATGACAAGTCAAGGAGAATCAGTAGGCATGCTTGATTTTGGTCAAGGGCCTGTAGTGCGTCATCGGTAATGTGGAGAATCGCTGTTTCAGTGCTGTGCCCTGCTCTGAATCCTGATTGGCATTCATCTAGCAAGGAGAATTTGTTGATGTGTTGGCTCAATTGGTTCTGCACACATTTCTCGGTCAACTTGGCCAGTAGAGGGATGTTGGTCACTGGGCGAAAGTTATTTGGATCTGAAGTATCTGCTGTGGGTTTTTTGATTATGGGAACGACTTGACCAGTTTTTAGGCAGTCGGGAAGGATCCCTTGTGACAGTGACGCATTTATTATTTCGGTCCATATTGGAATCAGGATGTGATTGATTTCTTTTACGCATTTTGCAGGCAGAGGGTCTTGGTGGTGGTTGTTAGGTTTGATTCCTGAGAGCGTCTTGGCAATCGTGTGTTGATCGTACAGTTCGAATCTTTCCCAGCTCGCCTTGTTTTTTGCTATCGTGCAATCCGCTGTAGAGTTGGCATCGTTAGTAGACCAGGGTTCGTTGGGAAGATTCAACGCCGAGTTTTTAAGCTCTATTTCGAGTGCTTTGGCCTTTTCGGTGAAGAATGTGGAGAAATCATCACATCTTAGGGATGTTTTTGAATTTTCTTGCACTGTTTTGGCTAGTTTGTTTGATTGCTCCTTTAGGATTTCAAATAGTTTTCGTGGCCTGTTTTTGGCATTATCCAGTTCTGCTCTTATAAATTCCTTTTTTGAGTTGATGATCTTTTTATTATATTGTTTCCTTGTTTTTCTGAGGGCTTCCAGTTCAGGAGATGATGGGTGTTGCCTCCATTTTCTTTCGGCCATTCTCAGTTTGCGTCTATCTTCATTTAGTGCTTCGTTAAACCACGGGTTTTTGGTCTTTTCTGAGATTCGTTTCAATTTTAATGGCATGGTGTTATTAACGATATTTTCGACAGTTGTTATGTAGTGTTCCGTCAGATCGTTAACTTTTTCCAGGTTGTTGGGTGGCTTTAAGTCTCTTTCACAGCTTTCGACCAGTAGTTCCATATTCGCTTCTTTTGTGTCTCGAGTCCATTTTTTGGTCTTGACAGGTTGCCTGGTCCTACCTTTTCTCATTGCGGGTATCATGAAATTTATAGCGTGATGATCAGACCAGTCACATGGTGTTATGGAGTGGATTGTTGCAACTTTGTTTCTTGAGATTATCCAGTCTAACGTCCCTCCTTTAGAATGTGTGGGCAGTGTGCATGCTTGAGTGAGGTTTAGTTCCGTGAGGAAACCTTTAAGCATGTTGACCTGTTTGTCATTGCAGTTCTCCCAATGCAGGTTGAAGTCGCCTAGGAATATGTTATTGGCAGCGACGTTAGAGTTAGCTGTTATGATCTCCATTAATTCTGCTATAAACTTTGTGTTATCTCCTGGTGGGTGGTAAAAAGTATGCAGGTTGCACCATTGAGTGTTAGTTGATCTTATGTTAAGACCAAGATACTCACAGGATTCAAGTGGGTCGGCCTGAATTTGTTTAACCTCTATGTCAGATCGATGAATACAGGCTATCCCTCCCCCTAGCTTTCCGTGTCTATCCAGTCTCAGAACGTTGAATTGCGGTGGTATCAATAGATCCATGGTTGGGGATGAGGATTCCTTAAGCCAAGTTTCTGTAAGGATTGCCAGGTCGATGTCCTTGTTGAGGATGAGGTCCGCTACGTCCGATGCATGTTTGGTCGCTGATCGGCAGTTGAGTAGTAGACAAGATAGATGTTTTCCTTTTTTACTAGCATTCACATTTTCGGCTTCGTTTGGTGTTAGCTGTATGTGCTGTAAGTTGTGGGGGTTGGATGTTCTATCGTTTTTTCTCGCTATTCGGTTAACGTCTAGTGGGACTGTTTGTATTCTCTCTTCCTCCTTGTGGTCCGATAGGTCATATGTTCGGATTAAGGCCAGCGTTTCCTCTTTAGATAATGATTCCGTTCTGTCTGGTCGGTTGTCTCTCTGTTTTAGTCGCATGTTCAACTCGATGCTCTTTCTGTGTGAGGAGTGTACAAGATTTTGGATATCTGTGACTTTGGCGTGAATGTTCGCCGTCCTCTCTTCGATTTTTTCTATCGCCTGTGCGGTATTCCTCGTGGCTTGTGTTAGCATGCTCACAAGTTTCTGAAGCCTATTAAAGTTCTTCTTGATCTGGCGGGGTTTCTTTGGGGCGGCCGATCTGTACATCCGCTCAACTCTTCTCCTTTTTGGCACGGTTCTTCGTTGCACTGCCATTTTCTTTATCTTCTCTTTTTGATTGTCTATTCCATCTCCATTAGGTGTGTCGTTAGTGTTGGCTATGTTCTGAGTTGGTAGGATCGTGTTAGAGGTTGAGGGTCTGAGAGCCGCTGGTGTTGTATTAGCGTGAAGTGTAGAGAGGTTGGTGGAGTTAGATAAGTCCTGTGTTGTTGGGAGATCGTTTGTTGATGTAGGTGTGTACGAATTTGGTATAGTGCTGGCGAGGGATTGGGATGTAGGAAGGCTGATGTCTTCTGTCTCATCCAATTCCTGGTTGTTGGGTGGCGCTACCCTCATTGTCTCAGCCTCTTCAGTCTCATCCCACTCCTGGTTGTTAGGTGGCGCTACACTTACTGCCAGTGTATGATCTACTTGAGGGGTCTCATGGTTCAGGATTGGGGGCGATTCTTCTCTAAGGCGCTGATTTTGTTCTTTGTTTGTTTGATAGGTAGACCTCTCAGTTCTTCTAGTCGTGTTCTCTGGTAGAGGCCTTAGTAGACCCGTTAACTTTACCTGGGTAGTCTCTAGTGTTGACGCCGGCGCATGATGGCTCCTGGTTCTAATTGCGCCTCTGATTGTGACATCATGAGTGTTTAGAGTGTCTGCTGGTGGGGTTAGGAGAAGTTGATTACTCGGGTCGTCCATTGAGTCTTTTATTGATATGAAAGTCTTGGCAAATCTCTCCAGATCTCGGTTTGCTGCTTGTATCAGCACAGTTCCAGATTTATATATCGTGATGTTAAGTTCGGCTCTACATCTTGGTGAAGGTGCGGTTGACATTTTTAAGCCGTGAGGAATGTTTTTCATAGTTTTTATGGTAAGCATCCTAGTGAAGGCATTACGCCATTTAGTTGCTCTGGATGTATAGAATATGAGGTCATTCATTTTCGTACCATTAGTTGCATTAAAGTATAGGTCTGCGAATAGTGTGTCCGGGTTTTTCCTCAGGTAGTCGTGTTTAAACTTCTTGGCTGCATTTTTAGTTAAGTTATTGGGATATTTTATACTCTGGGCACTCAAGCCAGTGGATTCTAGGTATCTTTCGCTCATTTTTGCTTCGTTCTGTATTTATTATTCCGTTTTATTCCAGGTAGCCCCACTGCTTATGTTATTTATTGCTACTTTTAATCCCAGATCTAGAATTTTTCCATTATAGTTTCATTGAGTAATAATGGATAAGGCTTCTCTTTTCCATAATTATTCCTCATTTACCTCTAGTAGTTATACTTTCAGAGTGCTTATTAATTAATTCGCCAGTTGGTATTTGTTCTGCTCTATGCTGGATGTAAAAAACTATCCTTGTAAGATGGCTGCCGTTATGTTTGTTATTATACAGGCAGGGAGTCCTTTCTCACTTTCCAGTACTTTCTCTGGTCCAGCTTCCCTCATTGATTGGTTCACTTTCCCTAGCTTTCCTCTAGTAGGTTATATTTGATTGCTGTTGCCCGTAAATTTGCAGAGATTCCGCTTTTCTGTTGGTTGCACTTAGTTCAGCTTATCCCACAAGTGTGTGCTACTTAGGTCAGATCCTCTGCGCTATGTGAGTAGCTGTTTATTTGTTAATTGTCCGCAATTGGCCGCCATTTTAAGGTCAGGCGGGGCGGACTGCAGACCTTTCTCGTTTTCCCGGTCTGTCTTGAAGCGGCGGGGCGGGGGGGGGGGGGGGGGCGATGACTGGGCGCCGTGTCAGCGCGAGTGCCCTCACCTCCTCGTCTCCGCGCTCGGACCTCGATCCCCGTCCTGGGTCCCGGTGAAGCCGCCTCGTCCCTCTCACTGATCGGACCCGCCTGCACCGCTCCGAGGGTTCTCCGCTCTCCGCCCGCTCCGCCAGCAGTCTCCCAGGCGTCCGCTGATGCTGTCCCCGCCCGGGTGCCCCCGAGCCCCTTCTCGGTCCGGATGATGCCAGGCTGGTAATCACAATATCTCCTTAATATTCCGTTTCTTCATTCTGCTTCCGAGTCCTAGGTCGGCAGTCTTGGCAGTCTTGGCAGGTCTTGGGCTGTAACGTCGGGATATTCAGGGATTTATGCCAGAATTGGCGATCCCAAATCCCGGAGCCCTTGCCTAGGACTACTGGTCAGCGGCCATCTTGTGCTTTTGATGTGCATTGTGCATTTGTCTGAATATTTTAGGGAGTGGTTGTGCCTAAACATGTTCTTAACTGTCAGTGTTAGAGTAGAAGAATGGGAAATGGTTTCATCTGACAAGTGTTCGCTTTATCAATCACTACCTGCTGATTGCAATGGGAAAATATCTAAGTTTATGCATCATAGACTCTTTAGCGATGACCAAATATTAGACTATTCCTGCCTATGTGCAAGCATCTCTTTAGAGCACTTTTGTCACTTAAACCATATCATTTTTAGATTATAGCAATCTGATTTGCAAACGTGGCTGTACCTGAATAGGCTATCTTTGACTGATGTTCCTAATTTTATTGGCATGTATTGCAATTAAAGCAAAATACTTAAACCAAAGTTGCAGCTTCAACCCAAACTACTCTCCTTTTTTTTTAATCTTTTATCAAAAGGAGGCACATACAAACCCTGGCATCTGGGAGAAAAAAAATCATATCATGCAAAAACCCCAGATAAAGCACGTTAACATAGTTTTACCTTTAAGACATTAGTACATTATTCAATGTGGGAGGAGGCGCATGGTGATGAACAGGATTAGCAACCAGATGTGGAGTGTCCCAGCCAGCAAGTGCATCAGTCATCCAGATCCGAATTGGATCCCAGACTTGCCCGACCCTCGAGCTATGTGATGTGTTCTCGGCCAAAGTCATCTTCGGAATACTAATCTTCAGCAATTTCCACCACCAGTTCTACGGATCAGGGATCATGCTAGATAACCAAAACGGTGCAACTACCAGCCTAACGATAGAGAGAGTGAAAAAGTACAGGCCTGCAAGATGAGATGGGATGACTGAGTGTCCAAGAATAATCAATTTGAGCTCGGTTGCCACACGGAGGTTTAAAATATTCATTTTGCCAAAAATAAAGCACCAGTACACGCTCAAAACTGGGCAAGAAGCAAAAATATGGATGGAGTCGGCGCCCTCTTGTTCACACCGGAAGCCGCAGTCGTCCGCCTTAAGTTTTATGTTATGTTAATAACATTTGTAGCGCGCCCGTATACCCTGAGGTGTCTTGATGCTGACAACACAAGAACACAATTGCACAACCCTTCGTTTCTGAAAAGCCAAGTTTTAGCTCCCTTCTAAAGAAAAGCAGGGTGGGCAAGGCCCTGATATGGGGGTGGGAGGAGGCTGTTCCAAAGCTCAGTAGTTCCAGTGAAAAAACTTCTTCCACCCCAGTTGATTTTTTTAAAAACTGGGAACCATGAGTGTCTTGGCTTCTAAGGAGCGCAGGGGTCTGCTGGGTGTGTACCACTGGAAGATGGGCCTTAGGTAATCAGGGCCTGTGTTGTTCAGTGCCCTATGGACGATGAAGAGCGCTTTAAATTGTATGTGACTTCTCACTGGAACCCAGTTAAGTTTCTGAAGTACATGGGAGGTAGAATGGAATTTAGGAATTCCTAGTAGAATCCTGGTGGCAGAGTTTTGTGTCATCTGGAGTTTGTTAATGTATTTTTCCTGTAAATTCATGTCGAGCCTGTTACAATAGTCTATTTGTGATAGAACTAAGGCGGAGATGACAGTCATTTTGGTGTTGTCGGGAACGAAAGCAGTTTTTTTGTCATCCTGAGTGTATAAAAGGATGAGACCACAGCCATCACTTCGGTGCCATAGTTAAGCTTGTTGTCAATGTGAAACTCCCAAATTCTTGGCTATGGCCACTGGGGTGGGAAGGGGGCCTAGGTCTTCTGGCCACCATGATGGGTTCCAAGGTGGAGAGAGGCTTCCAAAAGTTACCACCTCAGTTTTCCTCGAGTTGAGCTTCAGATGGTGACTGTTCCTCCAAGATGGCGCACATTCATTCATGGAAACAGGTGGAGTGTTTTAGAAAGTTGTTAAACGTCAACACTACTAGCAGAGTGCCCTCAGTGTAGGAAATGAGTGAGAAATCAATGTAACATAAATGTTAAATAGTGTTGGCCTGAGCGAAGATCCCTGAGGAACCCCGCACGGAAATGAAAAGGTGGTGGGGGGAACGGGGTCATACTGGCCTAAGGCAACTGTTTCTAGTCTCTTAGTGAAAGGAGGTCAGGAGAGACCAGACCGTATCTTTGATTCCTAGTTCGGCCAGGCGATTGATCAGAATCTGGTGGTCAACCGTATCAAAAGCTGCAGATAGATCGAGGCGAATAGGAGCTGCGGAACCTACTCTGTCTAGTGCAGCTCCAACATAAAACTTCCTAGCCTAAAGACAATGTGGGGTAGTAATACAAATCATTGACACATCAAAAGTGGTGAACCTTAACTCGAGACGTTAAGAACCATTTGCCCCAAAACGTTCCTACATCTGACCCCAGCAGCAGTAAATTCTGTATTGAGGGCGTGGCTCCATTTGATGGCCCTGCTTTAGAGTGGATCCTTCATTGGATCCTGGGCATGCCGATAAAATATTTTATAGACTAAACCAATGTTTCTCTTTACTGCCGCCTTCGCTATCCTGTCCAAGAAGAGGTTATGCGAACAACGTAACACATTGTCATCAAGACTAGATATAAAATGTCGGATCTGAATATACCTATAACAGCTGGTATAAGGGGGGAGAGTACAGTTTCTTCAGCTTCGCAAAAGAAAAAAGAACCCCGCCCTGAAAAAGTTGGCCCAGGATGAAGAATCTCGCCTTCTCCAAATTGTCATGAAAACAATCATGGACACAGGAGATCAGTTTGAAATACATATTTTTGATAATCCCAACCCCGGAACAATTGAATACCCCAAAGGCATAAAGTCTGAGAACATGCTCCCTTGTTGCCATGCCCCAATCCCAGAACAAGTCAAAGTTGTGCAAAAAAGTTAAGTGCAACACTGGTAGAGGAACCCCGCCATCCTCCTTGAGTTATAGAAAGAGCTGGATCTTGCAACATGGTTTTGGCAGCGCCAGATGAACCTATGCCAAAGAGTCTCCACCCTATTAAAGAAGACCCCTGGCAAGCAGCTCTCTTCTAAAGATGCAAAGTCTATACTGATCCTTTTAAAGATTCTGGGGTATCTGTATCCCAGCATACCTTGCTCTATCAATTGCCTCACAAGCTAATTTTTTCTGCTTCAGGTAGGAAGTATTCTAGAACACTTGTTCAGTTTTTTACTATTTTATAACGGGACGTTCGCTCTAACTTGGAGAGATCTTGACTTCATTTGACCTCGATGGGGTCTCAGAGTGTGTTCCTTTACTTTTTCAGAGCATTGTAGCAGGTTTTGATTTTTATTTTGTCAACAGGCCTTCATTGGTTGCACTGCACTGCTATTTCCTTTCATTGTCAAGCGCATATACATCTCCAACTCGTTCACTGGAAAGGACCTGTACATCATCCATCTCAATAAGACACCATTTGGTGTAAAACCTCAGACATCAAGTAAAGCATTGGTTGCTCAGTTTAGCATCAGCTGCTGAATCCTGAGTCGATAAATCACAGCGCCACCACAGCTGATGTCTTCTACTCTGTCAGTGCAACCTGTGCTCATCGGTTATTGATATATCTGCCGAAGACCTAGTGCCTTTGCAGCTACTTAAATTCGTGATCCTCAGTAGTCATTTATGCACTTCTCCTGCCGCAGGAGAGAGACTTCTCTGCCCCAGGAGGCTGCAGTTGTGGTGTTACAGATCTCAGCATCGATTCACCATCTTCTGCCTGCTCCTACAGTGGATATTCCAAGGCTGGTTCTATCTTGGTGCCGTCCTCAGATTGAATCTCTGTCTCCTCCTCCATCTGGGAATGGTGTTGGCCTAGTAAGCCTCAATGTAGTGCTACACTACTTTTTAATGAGAGAAGGAAAACCCGAACTGCATTCCCCTTGAAGAGATAGAGATGATGGCACCGATACAATGACTTCTACGCAACGCACCACTACAGCGTCTCCAAACTTCGTCTAGAATTTAATTGGTTGAAAGCATCACAACTGTCTAAGAACTTTTCGGAAGGAGATGGCCAAAGCGTGATATTTCTCTATAGAGACTCCTCAGACCAGCCTCATTGATAATGGAGACTCTGCTACCAGGGGCTTTACCCAGGTCATTGCTTCCTTTTTTTCCAGGTGTGACAGGTGCGCAAGAAGCATAGTCCTCCCGCTCAGAACTGTTCTTACCAAAGCTATACAATAAATGTATTTGGAAATGGTGTTGGCAGTTTGGAATGAGGTATGCCTTATCCCCAAACTGGCTCTTTGAACGATGCATCTCATTTTGATATATCAAATGAAGCGTCCAAGTATTCCCTTATGAGTAGACAGTTGCTTGCTCTTGCAATCCCAAGGTGTTCTTAATGGGATAGTGTAGCCAACCAGCCTTAGGCTTATCAGAGAGGAGTGTCGGACATCTGCAAATGCATCTGCAAATGCACACAATAGTCAATAAATTATGCACACGACTCAATTAGGAGAACCACCCCAATGTATACCTAATAATCGACATCTTTATAGATATACTTAGGCACCAGTTCTACCAGGTAAGTGCTTTTTTCAATAGAAATACATTTGTATTTAAAAAGTCAACACTTAGTTAATTTTTCAGAAGCAGCAAAGATATCTATGTGAGGTGGAACAAGTAAAAGATTCAGATCCAGTACAGTGACTTACTGTACCAAACTCCTGGACTTGGATGAGTGGTGGGCGAGGTCCAGGGCAGCACCAGCAGACCTACGGCATTAGGGTGGCCGGGTGCAAAGGTGAAAGACAGCCATGAATGCCCAGTGTTAGTCCATGGGGATCGGACTTCATGTAAAGAGGCTGCATGCTGTGACTGGGAGGCCAGTTAGTCTGAACCAACAGCGTGGCTCAGGCCTCACAATGCTCAGGTACGAGGGGACACTGTTGGTCCTCTTCTCCATGGCCCAGGGTCGATGGATGCAGAGGTGTCCTTAGGCAACAGGTTTTTCTTACAGAGAGCCTGCAAACAGAGGCTGCAGACGACGTCTGGAAGTTCACCGGGGGTGAAATCACAGTGGACTCCTCAGTCTCTGGAGGGCTTAGGGACCACTCTGGCACCATTGGCCCACTTCAACTCTGGCTTAGAGCGGCAGGCGCAGTGATATCCTTAGGCGTCTGGTTTTCACTGTCTTGAAGTCCTCTCAGGTTCTTTGGTTGCCTGCAGGGAAGCATGTCAGCTGCTTCACAGGCATTCTTGGTTCCTGGGTGAAGTGCTGCCAGGTCTTCTAGGCTTTAGGGACTCAGCAGCTGCAGGACAAGTCGTCTTTTGGCTCAATTTGGAAGTCAGCAGGCAGGCCAGCAGGGATGGTACCAAGTCAGTTTCTGGGTTTTCTGTTCTTGCTCTGTGCGACTCAGTCGCTCCCCTAAATACTACATTTAGAGTTGTTAGGGGAGTGTAGGGTAGTAGCCAATGACCCCTGGGGCACTACGCCCCCTATATGAAAATTTCCTGCGTGAAGTGTGCATACATAACCCTGTGCCAGAGTTGCTAAGTTTGCCATAAAAAAGATGGCCAAATTTAAAAAGTAATGTGTACATCAGGTTAGGCCGCATTAGGGGTGGTACTAGCCTGGGGGTGGGCACGCCTACCTAATTTTTCCTCCTGTTCAGGGGCCATAGGGCTCTGGACAAAGGGGGTTGGCTTCTTCTCCTATGAGGGAAGCCAGACTCTCATTCCGAAGGCGGTGGCTCTAAGGTGCACTCTGGGTGCAGGTATTGATAAATCCAACCATGGAATCGGTATGGGTTTATTAATACGAGATATTTGATACCAAACATCCCTGTATTAAGTGAAGACATCATGGAGCTGGGAAACCCATTTCCAACAGTGTCCAGCACATGTTTGAAAATGGCTTCCCTGTTCACTTGTACTGGCAGTAATGGAACTGACCAGCACAGGTTCCTATCTGCTCAGGCAGACATTGCCTGACATGTAGAATACAATGCCCGCTGTAGGGATGACTTACAAATATTACATGCTGTGTTAGGGTTCATGGTGAACGGGGATGTCTATAATGTTGTGTTTTCACTTATGTTTGCACCAAGACACACAGCCTCAATGGCAGTCTTGCATGTGTTTGGTGAGGGATCTCTTAGGGTGGCACAATCTGTGCTGTAGTTCTTGGAGACCCTCGTTAGTACCTCAGGCCCTAGATACCTCGGGTACCATTTACTAGGGACATACAGATAGTGCTAAAGGTATTGTTAATTGCGAGAACCAATTGTAAAGTTTTGGGAAATAGATCTGGCACTGGGGGCTTGGTTAGCATGTACCTAGTACACTTCCAGTCAAAATCACATCAAAATATCCAAGTTTATGCATCGTAGACATTACCGGGCTGCCGATATGGAGCTTCGGTATCTCTTAGTATCGTTTAGTATATCCTGGATATTGCCTCTTACCCTTCCCTCTGTGAATAGCCAGCTGCCCCCTCTTCAGTACAATGTATCACACCACCCTGTCTATAACTATACAGAGTTTCCATAATTGGATGTTGGGTCGTTTCCACTCATGATATATAACTTTTATTTACTTTATAAAAAATTGCAACACCAAAACACCACCGGCTTGCTTGAATCCAGTGGCAAAGTGAGCAAGAGACTCACGTCTGAGCATATTATTATTATTATTATTATGTTTCTTATATAGCGCCTGAATCGACCCCCGAAGGGGTATCTCCGCGCTTGCCTTGGGAACCCGTCCTGGCTTTTCCCTGTGAGATAGCCCCTACAGTGCATCCCCAAGGTGAAAGCCAGGCATCCCGCCGCGGGGGGCCGTTTTGGAGATTAAGCAAGCTTAATGCCCAGAGTTGCAGGGTGTGAACCCATGATTAGGTCAGGCACCGAAGCGAGAATTATCGAGTCCATGGACATTTGAGCTCAAGACCCTGCCGCGTCGGGAATTGAACCCTGGTCCCGGGTCTGACCTCTGCTTCAGGGTCTGCCTGCTCTAACCAGTGAGCCACACTTCTCCACATACCCTGCCACACTTATGGCGGCCAAAAGCGGTACAAAAGGGGGTGGTGATGGACGGAGCATCTGAATCAATCAAACACTCACACCCAGTCAAAAGATCTGGGTTTAATCCATCACTGTTCTTTAGACAACTCTGCCACCCCAGTTCAGACGTATATAAATGTGGCAGGGTATGCTCAGACGTGAGTCCATTGCTCACTTTGCCACTGGATTCAAGCAAGCCGGGCTGAAGACGGCTGGAATGCCAGAAACCGGTCCTCGGAAGCTTGTTTCCGGTCCAGGGAAGACATGGCTTGGCAGTTCGGGCTGGACTATTCCCATGAGGCACAGGGTCAGACTGATTTGCATATAGCCATGTCTGAACTGGGGTGGCAGAGTGAGCTAAAGAACAGGGATGGATTAAACTCAGATCTTTTGGGTGTGAGTGTTTGATTGATGAGATGCTCCGTCCATCACCACCCCCTTTTGTACCGCATGACTGTATAGGTAAGTCACCCCACTAGCATACCTTACAGCCCTAAGGCAGAGTGCACTATTCTCCAGGTGAGGGCATATCTGCCTGCCCAGATGTGCTCCAGCCATATTGGGAACCATTTCCTAATATTGTAAGTACCAGTGAAGCCATGGAGGGTACATGGGCGAGGAACAAGACCACTCGAGTTCCATAGCACCATGTTGGCTTTACTGAATACAGGAGTGTTTGGTATCAAACTACTCCTCTCAGTAAATCCACACTGATGCTATTGTGCGTTTTATTGGACCATGTACTAAGAGGGCACCTTTGAGATGCCCCCTGAATCCCTACCAAACCTGGTGTGGTCTGTGTCCGGCACCAGACATGTTTCTCGGCCCCTGGGTTGGGAGCCCCTGCTCTCTGGGTCCAGAAACAAAGCACATCCAGGGAAGAAGTGTCATGCCTCCTCCCCCAGGATGGGCCAGTGCTCCCAGAGGGAAGCTTCAAAGGCCTGCCGCCTTTGTAATAGGCCCCCCCCTTGTGGGAATTTTTTTTTTTAAGTAGATGTGCCAACCTTAACCCTAATGTGTGGGGGGGGGGGGGGGTGAGGTGAAGCACAACTTTCAGTCCCCGTCATCTTGAAGATGGAGGGACCCCTCCAATCAGGGCTAGATTTATGCCCCCCTCCCCTAGGAAGTTGGCATAATAGAGGGTGTAGCCACCCCAGGTAAGGTGCCCATTGATTCTACCTGCTATGCCCCTTAAAACCCCACATAAAATCAGTATTTAGGGGGCTCCCCCAGGCACCCTGACCCTCAGATCAGCTAAACCTAAGAAGCAAGTAGACAACTGCCTTGGCCCCAGCCCTGCCGGCCTTTCCCCATCTTCTGCGACCCGTCTTGCAGACAGCGACCTCTGAAACTTTGGGGGGACTGCTGCCTTCGACAAAGACTCTAATCTCCTACGCACACCGGACCTATCCTAGAAGAAACAAACTCCAAGAACCGCCACTAGTAGGACCAACACTGTCAGACGCTACTCCCTGCTTCAAAGGAACTACTAGACCCTCCGCAGTCAAGGACCAACACTGGCAACTCAGTACTACCAAAGATCTCCCAAAGACTGCAGTGGTAGAGGACCGGAACTCGTGTTGGCGTAACTCTACCCTGCCTGAAGAAAGCCCTGCAACTGGACGTCCTCCACAACCTCGAGGTATCCTCTCGGCCCCATTATTATCATTTATTTTATTTGAAAGTTTGTAAAGCGGTAGCTAGACCAGAGGGTGTCCGAGCGCTTTACATGATAGTGAACGAATCAGGTGCATCAGGAATGAATGAATGAATGAAATTACATTTATAGAGCTTGATGGCTACCCTGAGGCCTCCCAGCGCTACAGACGACACGGCAGAGGACTGACCAGTGAGAGTTACATGCATTTCCTGAAGAGCTATGTTTTTAAAATAAAAGCTTCCGGAAGGCCAACAGGTTGGGCTCTTTCCGAAGATGAAGTGGGAGAGCGTCCAGAGGATTGCGGCATTATGGGAAAAAGACCGTCTACCACATCTGGCTCTCTTTATTTTGGGGGATAAAGAGAGAAAGGCTGCTGTTGAACGGAGGTCTCTCCTAGGTTGGTAGGGGGTGATCAGGGATTGGATGACAGCTGGGCCGGTCTTCCAGAAGGCTTTGTGGGCCAGACACATGGCTTTGAACTACGTCCTTTCCCGGATCGGCAGCGAATGAAGGGGCTCTAGGGCTGGCTTTGCAGACTGCCGGCGGGGGAATCTGTAAAAGCAAGCGGGCAGCGCAAATCTGGATTATCTGGAGCTTATTGAGGGTGTATTGTGGGGTTCCCAGATATAGGACGTTCCCATAATACAGGCACCAAAGGACAAGGGCCTGGACCATGATCCTTCTAGCTTGAAAAGAGAGAAAAGGAAGGATCTTGCGAAGCATCATAAGCAAGCCGAAATAGGTTTCTGAGAGTTTCGGTGCTTGGTGATTGAAGGGAGTGAATGGTCGAGCCAGATGTCAAGGCTCTTGATCTGGTCTTTGGGGACTGGAGCAGGCCCGAGGCAGTTGGGCCAAAGCAGGAGTTGGAGGAGGGGGGAGTTGCCCAGGAACACCGTAAACATATGAGGCGAGACTCAATAGATAGTAGTATACAACAGCACAGTAACAGAAACCATGATGAACAATTTGAGAGGATCAGTAGACCTCATAAGCAAGCAATCAAATAGCAGACTATGACATAAGGTTCAGTCCAGACTGAGCACAAGAATAGTAAACCAGCATCAGAGGTCTAAGAATTAAAGTATTTATTGAGGTGGAGGAGTTTCAGGTCTCTTTTGAAGCCAGGGAGGGAGAGGTTGCAACGCAGGTCGATAGGTAGAGAGTTCCATATGCTTGGAGCATTTCCAGAAAAAGAGCGAGATTTTGTAGAGGATTTTTTTTAGATTGGGAGGTATGATCAAGAGTGTTGTGGAGCTTCTCAACGATCGAGAAATTCCTGTTTTCGAAAGTGTTGCGTGATGTAGCTGCGGCTGGGGGCATTGAAGACCAGTTTGGCTGCAGGGTTTTGGACGGTCTGTAGTTTCTTGAGCTGTTTTTGCGTGACGCCGGCGTAGAGTTCATTGCTCTCTCTCTGTCAGTCTCTCTCTCTCTGCCAGTCAGTCTCCTAGTCCGCCTCTGGTCTAACACAGTCAGTCTCTCTCTCTCAGTCTCTCTCTCTGTCTCTCTGTCAGCCAGTCTCTCTCTGCCAGCCAGTCAGTCTCTCTCTGCCAGTTTCTCTCTCTCCCTACCTGTCAGTCTCTCTCTCTCTTAGTCAGTCTCTCTCTTTTAGACAGTCTCTCTCTCTTTTAGTCAGTCTCTCTCTCTGTTAGTCAGTCTCTCTCTGTCCGTCTCTCTCTCTCTCTCTCTCTCTCTCTGTCAATCAGGCTCTCTCTCCCTGTCATTCAGTCTCTCTGTCAATCTCTCTTTCTGTCAGTCAGTCTCTCTCTGTTAGTCAGTGTCTCTCCTTCTCTTGCAGTCTCTCTCTCTCTCAGTCCCTCTCTGTCAGTCCGTCAGTTTCTCTGTTTTTCTCTCCCTGTCCGTCTCCCTGTCTCTCTCAGTCTATCTCTCTCTGTCAGTCTCTCCCTCAGTCAATCAGTCAGTCTCTCTCCCTGTCAGTCTCTCTCTCTCTTTCAGTCCATATGTCTCTCTGTATCTCTTTGTCTGTCTGTCTCTCTCTCCCTGTCAGTCTCTCTCTCTCCCTTATTCTGTCTCTCCCTCCCTCAGTCAGTCTCTCTCTCTGTCTCTCTCCCTCAGTCTGTCTCTCCCTCCCTCAGTCAGTCTCTCTCTCTGTCTCTCTCCCTCAGTCATACTCTCTCTCTCCCTCAGTCAGTCTCTCTCTGTCAGGCAGTCTCTCTGTCAGTCGCTCTCTGTCTCAGTCTTTCTCTGTCAGTCAGTCTCTCTGTTAGTCTCTTTACTCTCTCCACTCTCTCTCTCTCCCCACTGTCTTTCACTCTCCACTGTCTTTCACTCTCCACTCTTTCACTGTCCACTTCTTCACTTTCCACTCTCCCTCTCCTCTCTCTCGCTCTACTTTCTCTCTCTTCTTTCTCTCGACTTTCTCTCTCTCTCTCTGGGGGGCCATGGGTACATTACCTGCAAGTTCTGCAGGCCGCCAAGAAAGGCCTGCCTGGCCGTACTATGAGTACTATGGCTATAGGGGCATATCTGCTCCCGCGGTTATGCCCTCACATGAGGTATAGTGCACCCTGCCTTAGCGTGTAAGGGTGACGCCCCTATGCCTCTTGCAGGGCCGGTAGGCTTGGCACACAAGGATGTGTTCCAGGTCAACTCTTCAGTTTTATCTGCATCAAAACACGCAGGCTGCAGTGGCAGTGTGCATGCGTTTGGTGGGGGGGTCTCTTAGACTGGCATAATACATGCTTCAGCCCTTAGAGACCCTCTCTGGACACAATCCCCTTGGTACCCTTTATAAGGAATTTGTCTGTGTGCCAGAGGTGTGGCAGTTGTTGAAACAAAGGTACAGTTTTGGGAAAAAACAACAGGCACTGGAAATATGATTAGCAGGAACCCAATGTACATTCAGTCAAAAATGCACCAGAGTCAGGCTAATAGTGGGGGTAACGATGCCAAAAGGGTACGTACTTTCCTACAGGTATCAACTGTATTTTTTCTAATACTGTATTTGATAGTATTACTGGTATGGCTGCAAACACAAACAACAGTCTAGGTAAAATCAGCATTTTAGAAATTGTAATTCTACCCGTAGACGACAGAGGACGACAGAGGAAGCCGATTCCAAAACTGCAGGGACTGCCACGTTGCGGACAACCCTTTCCCCAGGTTCCCCTCGATTAGATCTGCCTCGTCCTGAACTCCAAAATATTGATAGTGTTCAACTGCCACTTGAGTTGCATCTCCAGTAACGTTCCATCTGGATCAACTGGATCTCAAGTAGCAGAAACAGGCATGGCTTATCCCAGCTAATTCTAAGGCCTGATACCTCACGAAGCCGTTGAATGAGGCAGTCAACAGTGGTACATTACTGCTCTCAGATTGCAGGTATTTTAAGGCATCGCTCACGTGTAGCGAGACTATGCGTGTTTGTTATCCCCTATTCA
The DNA here is from genome assembly GCF_964263255.1 of Lissotriton vulgaris. Lineage (NCBI taxonomy): Eukaryota > Metazoa > Chordata > Amphibia > Caudata > Salamandridae > Lissotriton > Lissotriton vulgaris. The sequence continues at coordinate 56,483,005 of NC_141691.1, read as the reverse complement.
AGGCCTGTGTGTCGTAGCAAGCAGGCTGGTGGTTCCATAGTCAATGCGAAGATATAGGTTATAAGGGACACCCTTGTTGTGTCCCTCTGTTAATGTGTAAGGATATGAAACCACTCTTCCAGTCTGGGCTCGAAATATCAGCTCCTCCTACAAAAGTATCACCCTCTTCAGGAACTTAAGGCCCAACCCAATCCTATGGAGTACAGCTGGAAGGAAGGGTCAACCTTTTTCAATGTTTATATCTGCCACCCATTGTTGTACATTCCTACACCTGACCCAATCCATAATACGGAAAAGTTTCCATAGATTAAGGAATGTATTCCTGTCTGGGATGAAACCATTTTGACCTAGCCTACCGAGATCTGGCTATGTGATTTGCCAATATCTTCCCCAGTATCTTATAATCTGATTTAAGAGACACAAGAGATTATAGGAGCCCACTTCTGATGGATCCTTCCCAGGATTCTGCAAAACCCCTACCGACTCCTGTTGCATGGAGGCAGACATGCCGCCCCTACTCTTGGCCGGCCGGTATACCCGAAGCAGGTGTTGCACAACGTGGCCTTGTAAGTGCCATAAATTTCAAGTGGGAAGCCATCTGTTCCATGGCTCCCTCCATCCCCCATGACATCTGAGTAATTAATGGCCACCTGGATCTCTTCCAAGGTAATAGTGGTGTCCAGTCCTTGGTGATCGAGGTCTAAGGTTGGTTGTGTGAATTGATCTAAAGATCCATTGATGGAGTCACAATCAACAACCAGGGGAACCTCATATGTTATATATGGGCCTGTGCAGAATCTTAAAACATGAACAGATAGCTTGTATTTTTCTCTGGGAATGGTGACAAGCTTATTCACAGAAGAAGAAGTCCCTTGCTACCTTGAGTCTGTTTGACTCTCTGTAACCCTCTTTTCAGAGTCGGTGCTGCTATAAGGTGGACAGGGCCCTTAACATCTTGATTCATAGCGCTCTAGGAAGGACTTTGTGCTCACAGCATATTACTGCAACTCTGCTCTGTTTAATTCTTTTTTAATCGTCCCGTTTTTGCCTATTTTGTTTTGGTTCTTAGTTTACCTTTTTCCCCTGCTTTTACCTGAGGCCATCCGCAGACTTGCACGGCTGTCACGCTTACCGCCACTCTAATTGTGAGAACACCGCGTTATCGCGGGTCCCTTGCCCACTGTCTCGTTTGTGGTGGCCATTTTGGGAGGGGGTACACTGCCGGCGGTGCGGTCAGCGCTCTAGTTTATTGACGCTGGGCGAGCATAAAGACAGGCTCTTCCCAGGTGAGCGCCCTTAACATCTTGATTCATAGCGCTCTAGGAAGGACTTTGTGCTCACAGCATATTACTGCAACTCTGCTCTGTTTAATTCTTTTTTAATCGTCCCGTTTTTGCCTATTTTGTTTTGGTTCTTAGTTTACCTTTTTCCCCTGCTTTTACCTGAGGCCATCCGCAGACTTGCACGGCTGTCACCATTACCCCCACTCTAATTGTGTGAACACCGCGTTATCCCTTGCCCACTGTCTCGTTTGTGGTGGCCATTTTGGGAGGGGGTACACTGCAGGCGGCGCGGTCAGCGCTCTAGTTTATTGACGCTGGGCGAACATAAAGCCAGCCATGCTGACGCGCAGCGTCATCACGCAGCGTCATCGCCGGAACGTCGCCGGAGTCTCGCCAGAGTTAAGCCCGTCTGTGCCCGTCCGGGCCCAGACGGGCATAGGGCGCTTTACTCTGCCCAGCTCGACCGGACTCACGGATCCTACTCGCAGGTACTCCAGTAACACTTTACTTTCGCTACGCATTCCTAGAGACCCTAGTTGCGGCTACCAATGGGCAGAAGGTGTCCCCTTTAAGAACTGCTCCTTATGTTGCTCCGGTAGTCCGTCAAAAGATCGCATTCAAATTTCTATGGCTCTGCTTAATTGCAGGTCATTGCCCTGTCACGCCACGGAAATTAATTTGTTGATTCTGGACCACAGCTTAGACGCCTTGCTTCTTACTGAAACTTGGCTGACCCCATGCTCAGGACCTGATATTGTCCAAGCCCTTTCTCCTGGATATCTTATGTTTCATTTAGATAGGCCGGTCGGGAGAGGGGGAGGAGTGGCCATTTTGTACAGAGATAAATTTACGTGTAAAGCCTTAGATAGCGGTATGGATAACTGTGAAGGCTGTCAATTCTCGCTACTTATCTCTCCCACCATTTCTATTGCGGGCCTTCTCGTCTATCGGCCTCCTGCAGCGATAGGGAATTTCACTGATTCTTTTCTTGAGTCGGTTATACAATTAGCCGCCGCGTCTTAAAACTTTATAGTCCTTGGGGACCTCAACCTGCATTTTGAAGATCCGAGCGATGCAGTGGCGAGAGACCTACGAGGCATGTTGGGAGTACTTGATCTGCAGATCGTTAACATCGGAGCTACCCACAACAAGGGTCACCAGTTGGATGTGGCTTTCTCTAATTCAGAGAACCTACAGGCCCTGCCGCCCCTGGCGCTTCCTTGGACAGATCATTGCCTAGTCCCCCTTAGGTGGCAGTTGGAGAAGGGGAGAGATCCTGTACCCAGACAGTATACAGTTGAGCGGCTATGGTCTAGGCTTTTTCACACCACTAGCGACTTCCCTTCTTTCACACAGTCTATACCATCGACACCCATTTCCTTCCTCCCTTGCATGTGTAGAAAATTTGCACTATGTTTGACTTAACATAAATCAACATGAACAAATGTGGAGAAATTAATTTGTTTATTCATGTGTTCGTTGAAACTGTACTTTATTTGTTACAGAATTGCACAGGGCCCCCGATGAAGGGCATAGCCCGAAATGCATTGGGCCAATGAGTTGAATAATTCATACACCATGAGAGGAATCATGAAATGAATAACCAGTAAAGAAAAGCTTTGAAATTGAATCACATGTTTTTTTTTAACTTTTTTTTAACTTTTTTTGAACTTTATTGAACAAATTATTGAACGAGTGCTTGGGGAGACACTTTTCTCGACAGAACAGTGCATCACAGATTTGTATTTCACCCTAGTACAGAGGGTTTAACCTCAGAGGTACCACCCACCTTTAATGAATTAACCAAAACACATTAAACCACAGGAGTGCGCATCCCAACTTCCAATTCTGGATTTGTGATCTAGGCTGCCAGTGGACAGCTGGGCGGTTGAGTTGGCGAGAACCTGTCCCCCCCCTGTCTCTGACCCAATTACAGCTGACCAGCACGTGGAAAATACGCTGACTAGTTCCCTTGATCTAATAATACCGAAAAAGAAAAGGCCCACCAGGGAAAGAAGAACTGGTTCCGCTCCCTGGTACACTCCTGAACTTAGGTGTCTGAAAACAATCTGTAAAAAAATTGGAACGGGCATGGAGGAGAGAGTGGAATGAAGAGAGCCGGCAAGACTATAAGGTAGCCATGAGGAAATACAAAGTCGCCTTGAAGGACGCTAAAATTAGCTACTTCAGTGACAGGATTGATAGGGCGAGTAACTCCTCAGGGGAATACTTTAAAATCTTTAAGGATCTTCTGAAGGCTCCGGTCCCTCATGTCGTGCATGGTAACCCTCAGGAAAAATGTGAGGAATTGGCAGACTTCTTTCACTCTAAAATTGAGAAGATCTTGTCCTCTATGCCGGTGACGTCACAGAATTTGGAGGTGGGTTTTGGCCCAGTAACATGCCCTTTTGAGCTGTCCACCTTTGGCCCTTTTACGGAGGAAGAGGTTGTAAAAGTCCTGAAAGTAATGAAGAGTGGGTCCCCTAGTGACCCGGTGCCTATGAAATGGCTCAAACAAGTGGCCAACATTCTTTCCACCCCGCTTACGGACCTTATCAATCTTTCCCTCTCTCAGGGTACGGTGCCCCAGAGTTGGAAAAAAGCAGTTGTTAAAGCACTGCTGAAAAAAACGGGCCTGGACCCTTCCAATTTGGCCAATTTTAGGCCCATTTCACTTTTGCCCGGGTTTTCTAAAATTGCAGAAAAATTGGTTAATCGCCAGCTCTCACACCATCTTGAATTCCATCGTTTGTTGGGAGACTCCCAGACTGGCTTTCGCCCTGGTCAGGGGACGGACACAGCCTTATTGGCAGTGCTGGAGGAAGCAAGGAGCATTCTTGATTCAGGGGGCTCAGTGTCAGTGATCCTCCTGGACTTCAGTGCTGCCTTCGACACCGTTAGTCATCAGGTGCTCCTCCAACGTATGTCAGAGGTGGGCATTATGGGAATGGCCCTGAAGTGGCTTGAGTCCTTCCTCTCAGACCGTTTTTATCAAGTCTGGGAAGGGGCAGAGCAGTCGACCTCGTTCCCTCTTCAATGTGGAGTCCCCCAGGGCTCATCTTTGAGCCCTACTTTATTTAATGTTTATAGGACTCCAATTGAAAGAGTGGTCTCCCCTTCAGGTGTGAAGATCATCAGCTACGCTGATGATACTCAGCTGGTAGTAGGTCTGACCCAGCTGGCGGAACGACCTGAGGTTCTCCACGACTGTCTTGCCAATGTACATCGGTGGATGTCCCACTCTGCTTTGAAGCTCAATGGAGAAAAAACTGAGCTGATGTTGCTTGGCAAATCCAGGCCTTCACTCATAGCTAGTTGTTGGCCCCGGTCCTTGGGCGTTCCACCATCTCCTAAGAAGGAGATCAAGAGCTTAGGAGTATGGTTGGAAGAAGATCTGTCCTTCAGGACACACGCCAGGAAGACAGCGGGGATTTGTTTTGGCCTGCTGCGGTCAGCTCGCAAGGTGTTACCGTTGCTCCCTGATTCATCAAGGAAACTTCTGATCCGTGGTCTTATTTTGTCTAGACTCGATTATGGGAACGCGTTGTTCCTCGGTGCCCTGGAGTCGACTTTTAAGACCCTCCAACAGGTTCAGAATGCAGCCGCTAGACTGCTGATGATAGTCCCTAGGAGACAATCAGCTGCTCCGGCCCTGAAAACTCTTCACTGGCTCCCTGTTAAGGAGCGGGTGAAATTCAAATCCTTATGCACTGCACACAAAATCCTGCATGGGAGGGGCCCCTCCATTTTGATTAATATGGCACGTCCATATAAGTCCACACGGGCTCTTCGCTCTGACCAAAAACACCTGCTTCAGTCAGAGTTAAAAGAGCTCGTTTGGGTGGCCGGCGTTTCTCGGTGCAAGTGGCGGCACTGTGGAACTCCCTGCCCTTTAAGATACGCTCAGAGCCTAACATCCTGCACTTTAGGAAACTCCTCAAGACCCATCTGTTTCTGGTGTAGTGGCTGAGTTTGAGTCTTTTTTCCTTCGCTGTGTCCAGCGCCGGGATGCCCCTGGGTAACTGAGCGCGTTATAAATTTCACAATAATAATATACAGTGGTGTGGATGGTTCAGCCGCTCCTGCAGTTGAACCTTGTGGGGAGGAGGGATTGGGGGGGAAGGCTGTATTTAGAAATAACTTATGGGTTCCGTATGTGTCCTGCAGTTTTCAGACAACAATAAAAATGTCAAGATAACTCTGGTTATTAATGTTTCTGCTGGAGAGAGATGGAGTTTTGTCTAGTGACAGTTTACTCATCAAAAGTAGCGCAGAGGGTTACTATGCTTGCTGTAAAGAACGTGTACCATGCAGGTCCCAGAATTGTAGTTTATGTGGGTAGCTCAGTGGGTTACTGCTTCTGTCACAGAAGCCCTTTTGTTAGTTGCAGCTCATAAGTTACAATCCTAATGCAGCACAGTAAGCTATCAGCCACCATCAAAAAGCTGCATGCAAACTGCATGGTTTATGTTAGAAAATTATGTTTCTCCCTCAGTCTTTCATTGCTTTAATGTTGCAAAAAAGGGTTTATTTGGCTAGAAGTATATTCTTAATAGTAAAGCAAACCCCCAACCACTGTGGTACGTTTTAATTTGTGCTTCTCCAAACCAAACACACTTAAAACATACTACCTACCAGTATAGATGACATGTGATTCCTACACAATGCAATCCTCATTGTCTTATGTAACATTTCCTATACCCTGACTTACACAGGTATGATTTATTGTGTCTGTAAAATGTGTGTGGTAGAAGTAAAGTGCTCTGACACCCTACACTGGTATAAGTAGTAGTGCTATAAAAGAAACAAAATGCATGTTAGAGGGACAAGGGAAAGATGAAGTCACTGGTGGGTGGGTGCGGGTGGGGGTGGTGGTGATGGGTCATGGATGGCATGGGGTGCTAAAAAAGATTGTGCACGCTAAAGCCGACCCCAAAGGTTGACTTACTGTCAGTTTTTCCAGTTATCTTACAGGACGGGAGCTTTCAGTAATACTAACTCGAGTCACCAGGTGGTGCTGTTGCGACACCAGAGACTCGGCTTGAATTCCCTGAATGACTTGGCTAGGGGCGCTGGCGGGAGATATTGTTTTTGCCTAATTTTCCGTGAACCAAAAAGGCTGGGATGAAAAGAAGATGCAATTAAAAAAAAAAAACAGATTCAGAAAACATGACACAAATAATTACCACGCGCTCACTAAGTGCACACCAGGCAGAGTGTATATTCCGGCTCACACTGTTTTTCTACACGTGCGCCCTGCTGTCTCCCTCTGTCACACACCTGCCCCGCCGTTTGGGAACATGTACTCGCCACTCCCTCGACTTATGGGGCATTCCCTCTTCTCAGGCTTTCCTTTAGCAACTACTACCCCCTCCACCCCCTTTCTAGTCCACTCCCTCCCTTTGTACGCCACTCTGGGGTACCCCGCACCACCCCCTCCATTCAGACACAGGCTGCATGTCCGACTGAAGGCACGAGGAGGGAGCTAGCACAGAGCGCCAGTCAGTCCCTGCTGCACAGCTCCACACAGCGCCTGGAACTTCATAAACTGCAGGAAGAAATCAGCAGCAGCGACCCACCGTGAGTGGCAGCAGAAGGCAGGAATACGTGCGAGGAGGTGTGCTGTCCTACCGTGCCCCCTCATGCACACTTTTCAATCAATTAAGCAGGGGTTTTGTGAAGCGCGCTACTCACCTGTGAGGGTGTCAAGGCGCTAGGGGGAGGGAGAGTACAGCTCCGGCTCAGTCGATGAGCCAGCTCTTGAGGTTCTTCCTGAAGGTGTGCAGAGTCAAGGAGCGTCTAATGTTGACAGGGAGCTCGTTCCAAGCCATGACTGCAACATAGAAGAAGGCTCTCCCGCCTGCTCTGCTTCTGCGGGTGCGGGGGTCTCTGCCAAGGCGAGGTCAGCGGAGCAGAGGTTCCTTCGGGTACGTGGAAGGAGGCTCTCTAATTGAGGTATTTGGGTCCGGTGTGGAGGGATGTGTAGGCATGGGTGAGCAGTTTGAAGGTTACTCTCTTCTCGACAGGGGAGCCAGTGGAGGTCTCGAAGGTGTTGGGTCTGTGTTCGTGCCGTGGGGTCCCGAGGACGAGTCTGCTGCGGTGTTCTGGATGGTCTGGAGTTTGTGTAGGAGGGTATGGTTGATTCCAGCATAGAGGGCATTGCCGTAGGCCAGTCTGCTGGTTATGAGCGCGTGGGTGATGGTCTTTCTGCATTTGGGGTGTATCCATCTGAAGGTCTTGCGGAGGGTGGTGGAGGCGACGGAATTTATCGGGCAGGTCATGGTGAGGGAGGAGTCAAGAATGATGCTGAGGTTCTGTGCCTGGTCTGTAGGGGTGGGTGGACTCCCGAGGGCCACCAGATGTTGTCCCATGCGGAGGTGGAGGGTCCGGGGACGAGGACCTTGAGCTTCAGGCAGCTTTTTTTCTTTCAGGCTGCGACGTCCTTCATTCCTTCCTGGAAACAGAGTCTGGTGTGTTTGGGGTTCTGTGTAAGGGAGAGTATGAGCAGGGTGTCGTCGGAATATGATACTATTCTGAGCCCACGCTGTCTGACGATGGCGGCCTTGTAGATGTTTAATAGTGTGGGGCTGAGCGAAGGTCCTTGGTGTACTCTGCAGTTGATCTCTGTGGGTTCGGATAGGAAGGGCGGGAGTCTGAGTCTCTGGATTCTGCTGGAGAGAAAGAATTGGATCCAGTTGAGGGTGATTCTTCGTATCCCGGCGTCGTGCAGTCTGGCTGTAAGAGTGCGATGGGAGATGGTGTCGAAGGCTGGTCGAGGAGCATGCAGATGTCATCCGTGGCAGCGAGAAGGGCGGTCTCGGTGCTGTGGTTTATATAGCGCACTAATCACCCCTGAGGTCATTAAGGGTTTACCCAATGCACTCAAAAAAACAAACACATATAATATGCGAACAAGTATAAACAAAGTACAATGAAGCAAAACAACAGAAGTAAAAAGAATTGTAATCCAAGAGATCTAGGTGAGTGCAATTGACGGTGCAGTATTCTGGTATGAAGTCGGGTTCCTGTTTGAACACGTCCTGACAAGAAGATACTCTGCGACCGGATCTCCGTGAATCGGAGTCTTCGCCGTCCTTTGAACCCTATGGGAGTCGTACCCGACTTCATACCAGAATACTGCACCGTCAATTGCACTCACCTAGATCTCTTGGATTACAATTCTCCAGTTCAAGACAACACATCTTTACTGGACGCGTTTTTGTACAATTTCGGGACAACACGCACAATATGATACGGTTTGGAACTAGTCCTTTTGATTCTCCTCTTTTCGCTAGATACGGTTATGGGCCTAGCTGGGTCGGAATTATCACCAGCAGTGCGACCTTCTGGTTTTGATACAGCCATTCTAGCCCTGAGGATTTGCAATAGCGATGAAACACGTGTCGACTGGCTGTTTGACACAATAAAGGACTCCGACGGACAACTCTCCCTCTGGAGCTTCCGATTTACTTCTGTTGTTTTGCTTCATTGTACTTTGTTTATACCTGTTCGCATATTATATGTGTTACTTTTTTAAGTGCATTGGGTAAACCGTTAATCTCTAGTTGGGCAGCTTAGTCTACTCTCTATTGAGTGGTTTAGAAGGCTTATCCACTCACCCTTCTGCACCTAACAATTTTAGCCTCCTTTATACAGAGTGCGCTCACTTAGGCTGGGCACCCAGTTGCTTACCTGACCAAAAGCCCTTTCGAATCCCTCACCCCTGAGGTCATCCAGGCGCTTTGTGTTATATTTTCAAGCATTCCTGGAGAGTGCACATAAAATATCTTCAGCCATTCCTGGAGAGTGCACGTACAATATCATCAACCACTGCAGGAGAGTGCACGTACAGTATCTTCAGCCGCTGCAGGAGAGTGCACGTACAATATCTTCAGTCATTCCTGGAGAGTGCACAGACAATATCTTCAGCCATTCCCGGAGACTGCACGTACAATATCTTCAGTCATTCCTGGAGAGTGCACGTGCAATATCTTCAGCCATTCCTGGAGAGTGCACGTACAGTAGCTTCAGCCATTCCTGGAGAGTGCGCGTACAGTAGCTTCAGCCATTCCCGGAGAGTGCACGCGCAATATCTTCAGCCATTCTTGGAGAGTGACGTGCAATATCTTCAGCCATTCCTGGAGAGTGCACATGCAATATCTTCAGCCATTCCTGGAGAGTGCACGTACAGTAGCTTCAGCCATTCCCGTAGAGTGCACATACAATATCATCAGCCATTCCTGGAGAGTGCACATGCAATATCTTCAGCCATTCCTGGAGAGTGCACATACAGTAGCTTCAGCCATTCCCGTAGAGTGCACATACAATATCATCAGCCATTCCTGGAGAGTGCACGAGCAATATCATCAGCCATTCCTGGAGAGTGCACGAGCAATATCTTCAGCCATTCCTGGAGAGTGCACGTACAGTAGCTTCAGCCATTCCTGGAGAGTGCACGTGCAATATCTTCAGCCATTCCTGGAGAGTGCACGTGCAATATCTCCAGCCATTCCTGGAGAGTGCACGTACAGTAGCTTCAGCCATTCCTGGAGAGTGCACGTGCAATATCTTCAGCCATTCCTGGAGAGTGCACGTGCAATATCTCCAGCCATTCCTGGAGAGTGCACGTACAGTAGCTTCAGCCATTCCTGGAGAGTGCACGTGCAGTAGCTTCAGCCATTCCTGGAGAGTGCACGTACAGTAGCTTTAGCCATTCCTGGAGAGTGCACATGCTATATCTTCAGCCTTTCCTGGAGAGTGCACAAACAAGATCATCAGCCATTCCTGGAGAGTGCACGTGCAATATCTTCAGCCATTCCTGATGAGTGCACGTGCAATATCTTCAGCCATTCCTGGAGAGTGCACATACAATATCTTCAGCCATTCCCGGAGAATGCACGTACAATATCTTCAGTTATTCCTCGACAGTGAACGTACAATATCATCAGCCATTCCTGGAGAGTGCACGTGCAATATCTGCAGCCATTCCTGGAGAGTGCACGTGCAATATCTTCAGCCATTCCCGGAAAATGCACGTACAATATCTTCAGTCATTCCTGGAGAGTGCACGTGCAATATCTTCAGCCATTCCTGGAGAGTGCACGTGCAATATCTTCAGCCATTCCTGGAGAGTGCAGGTACAATATCATCAGCCATTCCTTGAGAGTGCACGTACAATATCACCAGCCATTCCTGGACAGTGCACGTACAGTAGCTTCAGTTATTCCTGGAGAGTGCACGTGCAATATCTTCAGCCATTCCTGGAGAGTGCACATGCAATATCTTCAGCCTTTCCTGGAGAGTGCACATACAATATCTTCAGCCATTCCGGGCGAATGCACGTACAATATCTTCAGTCATTCCTCGAGAGTGAACGTACAATATTATCAGCCATTCCTGGAGAGTGCACGTGCAATATCTTCAACAATTCCTGGAGAGTGCCGGTACAATATCATCAGCCATTCCTGGAGAGTGCACGTGCAATATCTTCAGCCATTCCTGGAGAGTGCACGTGCAATATCTTCAGCCATTCCTGGAGAGTGCAGGTACAATATCTTCAGCACGTACAGTAGCTTTAGCCATTCCTGGAGAGTGAACATACAATATCATCAGCCATTCCTGGAGAGTGCACGTGCAATATCATCAGCCATTCCTGGACAGTGCACGTACAGTAGCTTCAGCCATTCCTGGAGAGTGCACATGCAGTAGCTTCAGCCATTCCTGGAGAGTGCACGTACAGTAGCTTTAGCCATTCCCGGAGAGTGCACACACATGCAATATCTTCAGCCATTCCTAGAGAGTGCACATACAATATCATCAGCCATTCCTGGAGAGTGCAGGTACAATATCATCAGCCATTCCTGCAGAGTGCATGTGCAATATCTTCAGTCAATCCTGGAGAGTGCACATACAATATCTTCAGCCAATCCCGGAGAATGCACGTACAATATCTCAGTGATTCCTCGAGAGTGAACGTACAATATCATCAGCCATTCCTGGAGAGTGCACGTGCAATATCTGCAGCCATTCCTGGAGAGTGCACGTGCAATATCTTCAGCCATTCCTGGAGAGTGCAGGTACAATATCAACAGATAAAGTGCCAAGATTTGTGCCATTTAGTGACGCACGTTTGTTTGGGACAAGGTCTGAGCGAGAGGACGACGACATTTTGCAAGCAGCTGTGCCTCCGTCTCTGAGATTGGACACTACTGAGCCTGAGTTGTTGTTGCAAGATCAGACAGTGCCTGGTAAAGGTCGCTATAATTTGCGACCAAGAAACAATGGACTAATAAAGAAATAATTCCTTTTTGTTTTTAAAAACTGCACTCATCCAAAAAGCTGTTTTGATCTATTTTTCTTTTTCGAACCGCCATCCGGGTTCAGCTGTAGGGTTGCTGTATCAAGACTTGGAGTGTAAAGCTGTGTAGACTCAAGGTCAACGGTTGTGGTTTGTTCTAGGGTGTTCCCTGGACTTACAGACGTACACCTGAGCGAAGAGAACCAACTGCCGCGACCAGCTCGGTTAGAGGATGGAGTTTTTTTGAGATCGAGAGAGCCGTTGTAGAAATGAACTTTAAGAGAAAATTGTGTAAATTAATTTGTAGCAAATGTTTTTTGATAACGTGTCTTCTAGTGTTTCTTAGCATGACGTTGTCTTTGGTGGGTTGGATTGTTTTCTGTGCCCAATTGACGTTTGCACCCACCTCACAACCTATGTCTTTTGCTACTACTACTTCTTTGCATTCTTTTCATATTTTACCTGAACATGAGTTAATTAGAAGATCAGAGTGTGTCAATAATTCCTTTGTGCAACTTCTGCATCAACATCAGTTAGTAGTGAACACCACTAATTGTTGGGTGTGTGGGCTTATGCCTCATACTACGGATAAGGGTATTCCCTATTTGGTTCTGCCATTCAGTTACAATGGGTCAGTATGGGCATATCGGACGATGTTTATTTATGCCAATGAAGTCTATCCCCTGCGTTCCATGAAGGATAGCCCGAGTAATAGTGCTCTAGTGAAGGGAATAATAGATATGATCATGGATATTGATACATATGAGACTATTCCTAAGGATGAGGCATTATTTTATATCGGATGGAACGTGACTGGATATAGTGTTAGTGTGGGTGAAAAGCAGCAACGGAAAAGGTCACCTCCGATTTGGATCGTACCCCATCGTGGTCATTTTTGTCTGCAAGGTAGTGGCAAGAATCCGAGAGCTCAGTTAGGGAAGAGTGTTTGTACTAGGACGTATGTCTTTACGTCCCAGACTTCCCCACCGTTTTTAGCAGCTAAGGGCACGTATTTTGTTTGCTATGACAGAGCATATACATGGTTGCCCCCTGATTTTTCGGGAACCTGTTATGCTGCGTATTTGTTGCCCCCTACGTATACTGCAGCCGCAGATTACCACAGAACGAGAGTTGTTAGAGGTGTCTTCACTAAGGAAGATACTACAGGACAAGAAGTGGGAGACTTTCTCAAGGGTTTCCTACCGTTTTGGGGACCTATGGCTAATAGTAGGAGCATACGGCAATTGACGAGAGTGGTTGAGTCCACCATAAATGAAACTGCTGGTGCCCTTCGTAATGTGACTGCTGAGCTTCAAGCGGATCGTCTTATGACGTTGCAGAATCGTGGTGCGTTAGACGTCATACTTGCAGATAGAGGAGGGGTATGTAAATTGATCCAATCGAGCTGCTGTCTTTTCATTCCAGACAATGCTCCTACAGTGTACCAGGCCATTTCTAAGCTACATAAGATCTCTGAGTCTGTAAATGTGGACAATGGAGATTGGTCGTTGATGGGATGGTTTTGGGGATTGTTATCCACTTGGGGATGGAAGATTCTGATGATCATTGGGATGGCTTTAGCGATTCTTTTCTCGTTTTGTCTCTGTGTACAGTGTGCTCCTGCTATATGTGGGCTCTGTGCTACTATGTGTGTAAGGAGACCTGTCTTGAGGGAAGTATTGAGTAATAGGATGATGCTCCAGCAGCATCTTGATGATCTGATGAATATTGACATTGATTCAGATACCGACTGAGTGATTGCCTATGTAAGAGCAAAAGGAGGTTCTGAGGTTCCGTGAATTCTGAACCCCTTTTATAAATGTCATGGTTTCGTTACGAATTTGATAGTAGCGAACCGTAACTAGTGAGTTTGGCAAGTACAAGTGATTTCGTCATGTTAGACCGATGGATTCACCACGTATTTAGGGATTTCGTTCCGAACCCTGGGTTCCATTTTGTGCATGGCAGCCATTTTGTGGTTGCCCTCACATAAGCCGATGACTGCGGCCGAACGAGTCTTTAGTACACGTACACGATAGCTCGAGTTCGCGCTGACCTCTAGATGAATCGAGTGAGCTGACCTCCTTGCCTGAAGCTGACCTTGCTAAGCCAGTTCCTTGTATGATAGCTGATCAAGATTGAGGATCAGAGCACAGGACATTGTAAAGTTTGGTATGCACACACACACCCCTTATCTTGCTTCTTATCTGTTTCTGTTCCTTCCTTTATAGCCTCTTTTATGATATGGGTTGTGGTCTCTTATTATGGGTTTGTCCGGCCTGTTCAAGAAGGAATGTTGGGCTTTCCTGTGTAATTAATGGTGGGCTGGACAACTGAAAAGTGGGTTTGTCTTCATGCGATACCTTTATGCAATAATGCCTATGATTGGACAAATTGTAAATAGTGGGTGTTTGTCTGGAATGTGATTTTTGGCATAAAAGATGATGTCTCGCCTTACGAATTTGAGCAGTCTCCGACGAATATACTTGTGTTGTACTTCGTGGACTTCTGTTCCTGGTTGCAGCCAATAAACTTGATCTTTGATGCCACCGAGAAGTATCCCTTGTCTCTGTATTCTAAGACAGGTGAACCCGAAGACTTTGGGCGTGCCCCTGGCGCCGCTGGGTTCTAAAACAGGGTTCTTCACAGCTCAGGCAGGTCACCCAGTTCGGCCACTTGCTCCCCTGTAGGTTTCAGGGCATCCTTCTCAGGTTCTGCCTCCTCCTGGACCATGCGAACTTTGGGGGCTAGTTTCCCACTCCCCCTGCCCTTCATCTTTCTGGCAGGCACCTGGGCCACTCTTTTAGGCTCCTGGCTCTCTTGATCATCTCTACTCGCTGGCATTGACTGAGTGGTCACACAGACCCACTCAGGCAGTCCCAACATCTTTAAATGAGTCACCACTGCTGGCTCCCCACCCTCACTAGGAGCCAACTCCTCCCCCAGCACTACACTAACTAACCCCAGTGATGGTGCACCAGTGGGTGCTGGTGGTGCCTTGGGGCACTTGGGATCATTCACCAGGTGGCCTTCCTGACCACATCCATAACACTTGGGAAGATATCGGTTGTCTGGCCTACATTTGGGGGGCCGTGGCTTTTCAGAACTGGGGGACTGGGAATCTTTACCCTTGGTACTATTTTGGGGCCCTTTAGAGAACTCGACTGCTGGGGACCCTGCCCACCTTTGGCTGGGTTTTCCACATACCCCTTTCTTCACATACATGATCTTTTAATCCATAAATAATCCGCTTAATATCTACGCATCACAGCCTGCAAACGGCTGACTCACATTGCATCTGCCCCTTGTAGCAGCTGGGGGAATTTGCGTCCGCATACTGGCAGAGCGGGGACTTTATATTGCTGATTGAAAATTTCCAGGTGAGCGGCAAGATGGCGACCGACGAGATCTGACCGAGTCCGTTTCAGCTGTAGCGGTGGGCTGCCGGCGTCTGTGGACCCACCAGTGATAATCCAGCTGATCGGAGAGCTCCGGACCATCCGCTGTGTAGCCTTGGAAGCGGAGATGGGGTCCGCTCACTTTCTTGCTATGTGCTGCTGCCCTGGGGCCTGTCGTGAGACTCAAGGGCTGGCTGCGCTCGGCCCCATGCGAGCGATGCTGCTGCGTCGGCGGTGACTACTGACGGAGTCGAGGGCAGAATAGTCTCTCCCTGACTTATACTGCAGTGTCTGGCGTGGAGGTCCGTTGGCGGTGCCTGTTTTCCGGGGGCCACTTGTCGCTGGGACCTACCTCGTAGTACTTATCTGTAAAGGTTCGACGGGTTGATCGCCGAGGGCGAGGCTGAGGACCTATGAGGGCACGGGCGGTCCCCAGCTGGGAGCAGGGGCAGACCGCGACCCTCCCTGCCGATACCGGGAGTAGTCGGTGCGGGAGTGGTGAGGGCACCTGGCAAGAACACCGTGGCTGCAGCCAACATGAGCCAGGAGTACAGGAGCCTCCCTCCGTGAGTGGGGCACAGTTGCAAAAAGGAGCTGCAGCCGCGCCGGAGCTGACAGACCTGTTCATTAAAGCAGAGGAGAGCGGTGAGCCCCCACCCCCCTTCCTCCTGACCGGAGTTGTGCGTGTGATCCTGGCTGTGGGCGTAGCGACAGCTGCAGGCACTAGAGGAGCTGGGGCTGAGGCGGTCGCACTCTCCAAGGAGCTGGCACTAACAGAGGGCTTTTGCCAGCTGTGCGTTGTGGAGTGTGGTGACCATATTAGAGCTGCTGGGTAGGTGAGGAGGGACCGAGCAGTTCTTGTGGCCCGCTGGACGTGCTGCATGGGCTGCTATGTGACGTGGAGCAGCTGATTGAGCCTGTGAGTGCTGAAGACTGCCTACCCCACATTGGTGATGGCTGTTTGTATGGCCTGGTGGGGAGAGGGCATCAACGCTGTTCCCTGGGGCCACATAAATGTGGTAGTGAAGATGGTGCACATAATAGACTACACAGGATGTGCTGATCTGGGAGCCGCCATTTTATGCTGAGGTTGCTGTGACTCTTACTCTGGGCCCACCATCTTGTTGGCCTTGACTGATTCCTGTGTGTACAACTAGCCTTCTTTCATTAGTCTGTCCAAACCTGCCATTGTTTGTCATCAATGCTGCGGCAGCCCTGGAGAAATGTGTCATGGGAGTGCTTTTGTGTGTGCGTCTGTGCGTGTATGAGGGGGTGTGTGCGGATGCACATATGTGTGTGTGTGCGCCTGTGCGTGTCTGAAAGACTATGTTCACATTTCTGTGTGCTTGTGCATGTCTGCGTATGATGGTGTGGACATGTATTTTGGTGTTTTTGTATTAGAGTATGTGATTCTATGTGTGCTTGTGTTTGTGTGAGCAGATGTTTCTGTATGTGTGGTATGTGTGCTTATGTCTGCATATGATGGTGTGTGCATGTATTTGTGTGTCTGTGTATTAGAGCATGGGATTGTATGTGTGCTTGTGCGTGTAGATGTTTCTGTATGCGTACTTGTAAGTGCCCTTTGTTCGCGTATGAGTGTGTGTACGCACATTTGTGTGCGCTTGTACATGTCTGTACGTGTGATGATGTGGTGGTGCATGTATTTACGTGTACGTCCTTGGGTATTTTTGTCCTGGAGCATGTGATTGTATGTGTGCCTGTGCTTTTGATAGTTTCTGTATGTGTGCTTGTGTGTGTGTGCATGTCTGCGTGTATGAGAGTGTGAGCGCATTTGTGTGTGCTTGTGCTTGTCTGTGCCTGTGACGATGTTTGCGTGTGCATGTATTTGGGTGTTTTTGTATTAGAGCATGGGATTTTATGTGTGCTTGTGCTCTTATATGTTTTCAGTCTATGTGCTTGTGTATGTGCGTCAGTGCACATATGAGAGTGTTTGCTCACATTTGTGTGTGCTTGTGCATGTCTGTGCATGTGATGGTGTGTGCACGCTGGATTTGTTATTCTTTGGCGGCCGCTGTCCTGGATATTGACTTTAACTGCCAGATGCCTGACCTTAGGATGGCCACCAGTGTACCAGTGCACAGCACAGTCCCCTGCCTGACCCCAAGATGGCTTCCAAAGTGGCCCCCTACACGTTGTTTTACTTCCCTGGGACAACAATTGGACACTGACCAAACCTTGAACCTATCCCCTAACCTGCCTACACATCAGGACTTGGAACCTGCGGAACTTACCCCAGACTGTGGAGAACTAGCGATTTGGTAGATACCCGGTGGAGCTACCATATAGTTAAAGCGGAGATGGGTTGTGGACCCCCCCTGCGTCACCTACCCAGCCGGTCCTTGGGCAGATTTTCCCCTCGTCTCTACGTCCTATCTTCCTCCTACCCCTTTACCCTATCCCCTTACCCTTTCTTGCTCCATTCACCTTGTCCCCTATGTTCTTTAAATGCTTTTCTTGATACTTATGTAACTTTTAACTGATGTAAATTGCAAAATTATTGTTCCTCATGTAAGGTGCTCTGATTCCTTCAGGTCTAGCCAGCGCTATATAATAACTCATTAATTAATTTGTTCCCATTTAGTACTCTTTCTCTCTTTGTCTACCTCCCTAGCTACTAGCTCCTATCCCCTCTCCCCCGAATCTCTCATCTTGTTTGCTAGTCTGCCTAGCCCCCTCTCCTTTGTGCCCTTTGACTAAGCACTCCTTCTCCCCTTGTTGGGGA
Source organism: Lissotriton vulgaris (assembly GCF_964263255.1). Classification (NCBI taxonomy): domain Eukaryota; kingdom Metazoa; phylum Chordata; class Amphibia; order Caudata; family Salamandridae; genus Lissotriton; species Lissotriton vulgaris. Next base: position 56,465,284 of record NC_141691.1, on the reverse strand, counting down.
AAGATCCAATATTTATACTCTGGAGTCTCAGCGCACCCGCTGAGAGAATCCACTGCGCCAAGGGAGCCACTCACAGCTGAGGTATGGTATGGCACCCCTTGCCAAAGCACTCCCTCTCCTCTTTTTGGGGAAAGATCCAGAATGTAGGCCTTGGAGTCTCAGAGACCCTTCTGAGAGAGTCCAATGCGTTAAGGGAGCCTCCCGCAACTGAGATGGGGAAATGATACCACTTCCCCTGGGATCACAGCTTACTGGACTTTGGACGTTGCTGTGTCTCGTCTACCGGTTTGTGTCCCCATCGCACTTCCCCTCCTCTTTCCATGTGGTGTCCTTCACCCTCCCCTCCTCTTTCCCGCCTTCATTATCTGTTTTCTTCCCCTGCTCCTACCCCCTCCCCTAAATCTTTCCCCCTGCCTGCTTTTCCCCTTACGTATTTGTGCCTATTGTTTATCTCAACCATACACGTAACTATGTTGACATGCTCTAATAATTGTGTAACCTTTGTAAAGATGTAACCTGTAACTATGATCTGATGCTCATGTAAAGCGCTCTGATACCTCCGGGTCTAGCCAGCGCTATATAAAACCTTTAAAATAGGTTACACACTGCTCCTCTTCCCTTGATAAATTGCGCTCTCTGTGGGAGGGAGATGTTGGGGCTTTCGAGGAGGAAGACTAGAGGGAGGCCCTGGAAGCCCCGAGAGGTGCGGCAATAGCAGTGCGATTACGTTTCATTCAATTCAAATACTTGCATATTATACCAGAGACCGACTGTGGAGGGCTGGTTTGATTGCCTCCCCTGAGTGTTTGAGGTGCGAACGGGCGGTGGGTACATTTATCCACACGGTATGGTCGTGCGAGAAGCTGTCGAGGTTCTGGATGGGTGTCTGGAATTGCTTGTCTGAGGTGTTGGGCTGGGACCTCCCCCGATCGCCGCAGCTGGGCCTTCTGCATATCATGGAACAGGTTGGAGGTAACGTATATAAACGTCATCTATTAGTCTTAGGCCTTACAGTGGCCAAACGTGATATAATAGCTCGGGCCTGGAAGGACCCCAGGGCCCCCTTGCTGGAAGTGTGGAGGAGGGGATTAGACTTTTGTATGGGGCTGGAGCGTCCAGTGTTTGAGGCCAGGGGCTGCCCCCGGAAGCATTTTAAGATATGGAAGCGATGCGGGACTATAGGGGGCTGTGGCTGGAGCCACCTGCGCCACAGGACGTTGGAGCAGAACAATTACTGGTTGATCATGGGTGAAAAGGAGCACGCACTGTTAGTGATTCGTTAACCTGTGCCCCGGGACTATGTAGACACTGTTTGGGGATAGGGGTGGGACCCGGGAAGGAGGGTAGGGGGTTGGAAGTTGGGAGGGCCATTTCATTACCAAATGTTGATTGAACTAAATATATGTGATGACTCATTATTTGCTCACTGGTCCTTCGATGTGTTGAGGGACAGTGTCCCATATGTAATTCGTCAGCAAAATAATAAATTTGTTCTGAAAAAAAAAGTACCTGTAGTTGCGACAAAATTCACAAGGCCAATAGCTGCAGAGAAGAAAAGCGTCAAGAACACAAAAAGGTGCGTCAGTTCCTGAGACCATGGGGAGGCGATGCAACAGTTCTGCTGCACGCTGAAGAAGTTATGCATCATATTTGGTCTACAGGGGGAAGTGATGCGTAGACTCCAAGACAATTCTGGTCCGTGGAGGATGTGTCGGGAAAACTTGCTGCACAGGTACGATGCGCAGAAATCCATTTTGCATTGGTGATCGATGCGGCGGTGTTGAGCTGCCCTGCGTTGGTTTCTTCAGTTGCAAGTAACCACACGATGCGTCGGTTCCTGCAGTGGTGACAGGTGCTGAATCGGTTTCGGCAGCGGCACGGCGATGCGTGGAGATTCTTCTTGCACAGCGGTGCTGTGTCGGGAAAACAAATGCAAAAACCACAGTTGATGGACAGAATGCAGAACAATGTCAACCATTCACCCCAGTACAGAGATCTTGGCCTAAATCCATCGTTTTTTTGCACTCCACACCACCCCAGTTCAGACATGGCCATATGCAAATCAGTCTGACCCTGCACCTCATAGGAACAGTCCAGCCCGAACTGCCAAGCCATGCCTTCCCTGGACCGGAAACAAGCTTCCGAGGACCGGTTTCTGGCATTCCAGCCGTCTTCAGCCCGGCTTGAATCCAGTGGTGTGGAGAGCATGGGACTCACGTCTGAGCATACCCATCCCACTCGGGGGGACAAATGCAAAAATAACGGTTGATGGACAGAATGCAGAACAATGTCAAACATTCACCCCTGTACAGAGATCTGGGACTAAATCCATCGTTTTTTTGCACTCCACACCACCCCAGTTCAGACATGGCCATATGCAAATCAGTCGGGAAAACAGCCACAAGAAGAGAAATGCTTCAATTTTCTTGTAGTTGTGTTACTTTTCCAGCTCCCAACAGCAGGAACAACCTCCAGGGGCCCAACACAGTCACAGGCACCACTTGGCAGGTCAGAACTCCCAGCAAGGAAGTTCAGGGGAGCTGGGGGTGAAGTCTTTGGGTCCCTGAGACTTCAGAACAGGAGGCAAGCTCTACTAAAGCCCTTGGAGGTCTTCTCCAAGCCGGGGGGGGACAGCACACAGCAATGTACTTGTCCTTTTCTAGGCAGAAACCACTACTCCAGGCCAACCCCAGACAGCACAAAGCACAGGGGCAGTACTTCTCCTCCAGTTTCCCCGGCTCTTCTCCTTGGCACAGGTTCCTCTTGATTCCAGAAGTAGTCCAAAGTTCTGGGGTTTTAGGTCTATTACTTACACCCCAAAAATGTATTTCTTCTCTTTGTGCATGGGTCTCTGAGCCCAGACCAAACTAGTTCTGTCCTCACTGGTGCAGCATGTCTGCAGGGGGTGGAGACCACATTAGTCATGGGAGACAGGCCCTATTCTGGTACAAGGAAATCTCCTCCAACTTCTGTAAATTCAGGCAGGGTCTATTCAGCCCAGCTCTGAATCATCCAGGAAGGGGCAGGCGCACCTCCAGTCTACAGTGAATGGACATCTCCAAACCCGTGGCCCTGTCACTCCAAAACCAGACAGTCAATGCACAAACAGGCTGAGGCACAGAATGTTTAAAGAAGAAAATACCTACTTTCTAAAAGTGCCATTTTCAAACACACAATTTAAAAAACATTGTTACTAAAAGATGTGTTATTAAATTCAGAGTGCCTAAACTTGATTTCATTATCTTATCCCAATGGGCAGTTATAGTTATAAGTAGGGCTCCCGGTTTTATGGTATTTATTTTTTTGCCATTTCCGTCTATATTTATCCATATTTATTTTTCGGGCATTTTTTCTGTATTTATCCACATTTATTTTTGTTACAAGCAAAAGACGACGATACAGCTAGTATTTTCCACATTTATTTAAATTGACAATGCACACATGCGCTCAGTTGTTATTGGTCAACACTATACATTCATTTGAAAACTTTGCCATTTGCAAAATGTCCCAAATATGCTTAACACCTTGGCTGCTAGGCGTTTTCCCCCTCCTGTGCTGGGAATTGCCATTTTGCTGTTTCCATGACGAGCTGAGCTCGTCATCAGCACACGACACCCGTGGGTGATGACGAGCTGAGCTCGTCATCAGCATCGAAAGGGTTAAATGTGCTATCACAAGCCATTTGTCTCAGAGCCTTGCAGTTTCTGTCATCAGCAGAATGCCACATCCTCTCCCCCCTGAACACCATCCTGACCCACTGAGAGAAACTCACACTGCCTTCAGCTGCAACCCAATTGTGCCCCACCAGCGCTAAAGCTGTCCCTGGCCATTACTATGAGGATTGATGTTTTGTGTGTGCAGAGGAGAACAATCATTTGCAATGCAATAGGTCTCGCATTTATGCTAGTTTAAGCTATGGCATTGTAAATGACAATGCCTTTTATTTATCTGTTTAAAAAAAAAAAAAGGCATTGTCATTTCCAATGCCAATAGCTTAAACTTGGGTAAATGCAAGACTTATTGCATTGAAAATGTTTGTTTATTACTCCTTTGTCTGCCCATAGCATGTTCCAGGGAGACTGGCAAGCTTCTTGTAGCACTACTTGAATCGAAAATGTGGTGCGTCTTGACTGTTTCAAGTATGTTGCTAAAGATTTGCAATGCACTGTGACGGCGTGCGGGTAAGAGGGCAAAGGACGTGTAGTGCCCGTAAGGTGGAACTTAAAATAAGTCAGGATCAGACCTATTCATAAGCAATTTTAATGGTTAAGGTAGATCCAGCCTAATTAAAAAGTAGTGGACGCCCTATGAGGAAATAATGTTTCTAACGGGTTGTCACAGTGTGAAGGGTCCCTAAGTTTTAAGTTCCATCTCACGTGCACTACACTTCCTTTGCCCTCTTACCCGCACGCACCTCAAGGCTTCTTCAAAAAGATCTCAGGCAAAGAGCCCCATTTACGGTGAGCCCGACGGGCATTGCAGCGACGGCCCGACGAGGAGCAAAGCCCAATGATGAAGCATGACACCTCTCGGGGTGTGTGAGAGCATCATGAAGAAAGACCTGTCTTTCCCCCCTCTCACTTTAGGAACTGCATACCCTCTCGCAGCTCAGTTCTCTAGGAGCCCTGTGTGCAGTACCTGTTTAAATAACGGCTCCAGGTCCCACCCTCCCTTCTCTTTCAAGATAATAACTGCACATAGACACTGCTGTCATATAGCAAATTCTTTTCTATATACTGTGTTAAGTTAGCATGAGCTTATTAAATGTTTAAACGCCATTTTACCTTTCTGCCTTATTTTGCACACGACACATAATTGTTGTTTTAGCTTTCAACCCAGAACAGCTTCGCGATTTACTTGAGAAATAATATGTTATTGCTCTGATATCAGTTTTGCTCGGTACACTGTCTTCACAGTGAGTGCTGAAGGCTGCAAGGATAACTTGACACGATGTTGTTGTGAGGTCTGATCTTCGCACCTCCATAGACATAACACACATGCTGCTGCCAAAATCTGGCTCTAGGCGGGTTTTATATTGTTGTGCTGAACACACACATAACACACTTGATGGTGCTTCGCATGCAGAGAGCTGGTGGAAGATGATGTGATCCTCTGCCACTGAGATTTTGAGGTATGGGCCCGCCCTGCTAAAACCCAAATGAGACCTTCATAGCTATAAAATACTATGCTAAATAGGGAGGGTGTGAATTCGGTATTGTTAATTCCTATTCATTTCAGCATCTTAGTATGCTGTCACCATTCGCCTTTTATGGACTGGTAACTATGCTGATAACTTTGTTGCTTATAATATGTTTGCTAGTATTGTACAAGATACTGCGTTTGAGAACCATGCATTAGTAAATAAATATTTCAAACATGCACGTGTCCTCATTTACTCCATGTTCTGGTTTGAAATGATTATATAACGAAAGAGTGTTCATGTGTTTCACGATACCTGAGGTAATCTAAGTTCATGTTCTGGTCTGTCTAAGCATTGGGAGCTTGTTATGATCAATGAGACACTGTAGCTAGCTCGGTAAGGGGATTTTGGGTACTGAGGTGAGTTTTGGGCCATCCTAATTCACCGAGGTTCCAGGTCTCTATGCACAGTTCTGTAGGAGAACGGAATTCCCGCTACATGGCGCCCATACGTTGTTGGCCTTATATCATGACACTCGAGTAGTATATCATTCATTCCTTAACCCCTTCACTGCCGTTTCCGGAAAACAGTGGTGTCGGAAAAACCTACCTATTTTGAAATAGGTCTTTTCAAGCTTGATTCTTACTAAAAAGGTTTCCTTTAATTACCACCCAGTTGTGCTACAAAGTTTACTTTGTTTTTCATATTTCCTGTGCTGTCATGGCTGCCGTGGACATTCCGCAGCATAGCCGCATTGCGGTGCGCGATCATTTGCGGATGTGCAACGTGCCTTTGGAAGGCTTGCCTGTGATTATGGTGGTGAGTGCGGATGCTGCTTACCCTTACAAACTGTTTTATTCGTGGGTGACATTTCCGGCGGTGGACGCGAATTCTGGTGTGTTCCACGCGTACACTCCCACGGCTGTACCTAATGAGTATACTCCGTACAGGGCACAGGAAGTTCCTATTGACGTTTGGCAGCATCGAGTTTGGTTTGGTGGCGCCCTACCCCATTCTTTGAATGCTCCGAGGCTAGGTCATTTGTCCATTCCAGGCGCTAGTTGGCCTGTTTTGGCTGGATTTACTCCTCATCCTCTACACGGCAATTGTAACGTGGCTGAACTTCGACGACTACATGTAGTCGCAATTGCAGCGATTAGATCATTAGTGCATTACTTTTGGGTGGAGCTCCGGGGGGTGCGGCGCTTCCGGCCGGACAGGGTGGTTTGAAACTCAGTCCCGTCATGGTCAATGCTGTAATGGGCAAGAAGCCCCAGGATAAGGATGATTTTACTTTCTGGCTTGCCGAGAAATTTGACCAGCTGGAAGCTGTATTTCCTAATACGACTCTAGGTGAAAAACACCGGATTCTTATGCTAAGTTTGCCGAAGGATTTGACCCCTGAGCTTGTTGACTGTGAGACCTGGTGTAAGACTTTTGCAGCGGTCTATGCTAGGTGCTACGGCACCTCGTCTATGTCCGTGCTGTCTACGGTCCTTAAACGTGTTCAAGATGATCACGGACCGGAGTCTGCGGTTGAATTGGGCATGCGCCTGTGTGGCACTTTTGATGTAGTTTGCGGTCCTATCCTTGCTAATGTCAAGGGGGATGCAGTGAACTTTCAGGTGGCTAACACTTTGGCAGCACTTCCCGATGCCGAGAAACCCCGGCAGTTGGCGAAAATGATTGTGGCGGCTTATAAAACCGTGGGTCGCAATAGTAAGGGTCTTAAGCCTTTTTCTGTTAAGGAGAAAAAGCAGCCCCAGGGACAAACTTCGGAAACGGAAGTTCAGCCCAAGTCCAAAAAACAAAATTGGCCTAAAAAACAGAAACAGGGAAAGCAACAGCAACAACAACAAATCCAGGATTCTTGTCCTGCGTCTCCGTTGCCTGCGCAGTCAGAACGTGTTTATGACTTGCGCGATCGCGCGACGATTAAAACTCCTGATCGTTTTCAGGCTTCTGACCAACGCTCTCCTCGTTCCTTTCAGGACTCATCGGCCCCGACAACCGGTGGTCGAGGGGGCGGCAGGGGTCGGGGTGGCCAGCAAGGACGTGACCAGCCCCGCCCGAGAATCGGTGCAGAAAAGCAGGAAGGCTCTACGCCTAAGAGACCGCAGTTTGCCAAGAACAAAGTCGCAGCCTTAACAGCGCACCGATATGCCACAGATTGTGAGAATGAGGCTTCGGAATCTGACGTGGGCTCTGACCTTGCTGGACAGCGTGGCGGAGATTACCATAGTGAGAGAGGCCCTTCGTCCACTACTGAAGGTGACAGCGACTGATACTTATGTTGTGATTGAAACAGCTGATACAAGAGTGGCTCCCCCTGATAGACTTTTTGAAATTGTCCTGTTAATCGAGGGTGACATACAGCGAACCATAAAAGGGGTATTTTGGGAAAATCTTTCGTCTACATATGACATTTTGCTTTCGGAGGCTGACTGGCCCCCACCTTTTGTGCTCGCAGCTCCGCAAGGGGAGGAGGTGATCCTCCCCAGTTTCGCGAACACAGTCTCGAAAGAGGATGCACTGCATTTTGCAGAAGAGTGGGCTCTGGCTCTAGCGCCGGCTGTGTACCGCAATCAATGTGGTTGGGATAAATTGTCCCAATGCCATGAGATTCCTTTACGGTCTCAGTCGCAACCCCAACCTCAATATCCCATACGGCGTGAAGCAAAGGCTTCCGTCGCGGCTATACTTGAACAATTAGAATATCAAGGTGTAATTGAAACATGTTTGTCACCAATGAATAACCCTCTTTTTACTGTAAACAAGCCAGACGGCTCATATCGTTTGGTATTGGATTACCGGCATTTAAACTCGCATTGCCGTAACTGTGCAGTACAGAACACCCACGGCTCTGCTCTAGTGAATAGTCTTGTGCATAAGCGGTTTAAAACCACGCTTGACATTTCCAACGGTTTTTATGCCCATCGATTGGATGCTCTAAGTTCCCAATGGACATCCTTTACTTGCGGCGGTGTCAAAAAACAATGTCGGTGTTTGCCTATGGGCTATAAGAATAGTCCGGGGATTTTCACTGCCCGCATTGTCTCCCTTTTGGAGGGAATCGACCCAGGTGCTTGTTCATATGTGGATGACATATATCTCAGAGACGACGAACTTTGGGAGCATCTGTGTCGAGTCAACTGGATTATTTGTACCTTTGCCACCTTAGATTACAAATTCAACTTTGCAAAATCGCACATTGCAGAGTACACAGTGTTGTTTCTGGGCTACGAGCTCAACAATGAAGGAAAGGGATTGGCTCCTCACTTCCTGGAGAAATGCGTACAATTGCGTGCTCCGACAACACTGAAAAAATTACAATCTTTACTGGGCTTTTTGAATTTCGGGAGAACATACATTCCGGAATATGCCCAGCGTATCAAGCCTTTGTATGCTTTGATACAACCATCTTTTTCCAAATCATGCTGGCTGCCTGAGCATTCAGCTATTCTGCAGTCTTTGCAAGCTGATCTGCTCGTTTCTAAATTCTTACTGACTCGTGATAACCAGACCAACCTGGTGATAAGAATTATCCCTGGGACGGTGGGTTTCACGTACCTGACTTTTAATGAAGGAGACACAGTACCTATTGCTTACAAGTCACACTTGTACACTTCGGCTGAATTGCGCTTTTCCACTGTGGAGAAAGTTTTGACGGCTGTGCAGATGGCAATTCTTAAGGAATGTGCCCTGTCACAGGGAAAGCGCATGTTGGTTGTTACCCCGTGTCCTGCCTTGGAGGCAGTCACAAAAGCCAGTGTACCAAATTCTAAAGCTTTGCACCCTCAGTGGATACAATGGGCTGCGTCCTTGACATCCCAGGATGTCATGTTTATTTTTGATGCCTCATTACGGTCGCAGGAGTACTTACAGTATGAATTCGTTCATCCAGCTCCTTTAGCAATGTGACCCCTGGAGGGTTTCCATTGCATCATTTACACTGATGGTTCGGCGCAGGTTGCGCATGGCTCTAAACATGCCTACGTTTCCGCATGCGCCATTGTGGTCGGTGCCATGGTGAACGATGAGTTCAAGTCCAGTGTCGTGCACACGCAGACACTAGGGGACTGCACTGCACAATTAGCAGAGCTTTGTGCTCTGATGCTTGCATTGGAGTACGTGGATCCCTGTGTGACAACTCTAATCGTAAGTGATTCTTACTACTGTGTCCAGTCTTACAATGAGAACTTGTTCTTTTGGATTCAGAATGACTTTCGTGATTCCAAGGGTAGCACAATAAAACATAAAATGATCTGGGTCCGACTGGCTGAGCTTAAAGAGTGGTTGCCACTTGTGTTTGTGATTCATACTCTCGGCCATCAGCGTGTAGGGGTTCACGCTGACGGTAACTCGCTTGCTGATGAGGCGGCGAAATCTGCAGTATCTAAATACTTAGTTGCAGCTGTTACACGGTCCAAAAGTAAAATAGATGATGACATCTTGGCGGCAGTTGCTGCCACTGAGAAGGGAGGTAAATATCCTGCGGGGTTCCCTTCGAAGTACACATACCACTTAAGTCCCGATAAGGTTCCTTATGTGAAAATTCTTGATGTTGGGGAACGGTTGATTCCCAACACGGATCGTAGAGCTACTTTGATTACTGCGGCGCATGAAGGTGTGGCGTGTGCGCATGCGGGCGTCTCGGCCACTGCTACTCAGCTACAACAAAGGTTCTGGTGGCGGGGACTGTACAAACAGACGCGCGATTATGTCCTTCAATGTGACATTTGCCAGCAGATTAAACCTTCGACTGCTGCGCGTCCGCCTCAGACACAGTTGTACATATCTAATAAACCACTGGGTTGCGTTTATTTGGATCACTGCAGTCCTTTTTCTTCTGATACTGCGTATAAATACATCTTAGTAGCAGTTGATTCATGCACACGCTTAGTGTGGGTATGGCCCCATCGCAGCGCTGATTCGCGGACTGTCATAAGAGATTTGCGTGTCTTTGTAGGGATTTTTGCCTGTGGTACCTTCCATTTGGATCAGGGTCCGGCTTTCGCCTCTAAGGCGTATAAGGATGCTATGGTTTCGTTGGGGGTCCAAGTCAAGTTTTCGTCTCCATACAGACCTGAGGGTAATAGTGTAGTGGAGCGAATGAACCGTGACTTAAAGCAATCTTTGACAGCTCGAGTTATAGGCACTGGCAGAAACTGGTTGGCCCACCTTAATGGCATGCAGCGTGCTCTAAACAACCTCCCTAGAAGGTCTCTGGGTGGGCAGACCCCGTACAAAATGCTCTTTGGTATCAAGATGTATGTCCCTGACCTCAACGGTCTAGACTACGTGGCTCAAGCCGCGGCCTTTGACGTAGATGAACATTGCAATGTTTTACAGGATCTACAAAAGACCAGAGACAGTCTTGCAAAGGAACATTTGCCCTCCACATCGGATGATGCGTTGCAGATCCCGGTAGTTGGCTGGCTACCCAAAGTTGGAGAACTGGTTCGAGAGAAGATCGATAACAAGAAAGAATTTGGTCCTTCCTATCAAGCACCGGTTCCCGTTCTTGGAGTGAAGGGTACAAGAACAGTCATTTTACCACCACTTCCAGGTCGTAAGGAAAACAGGTTTATCTCAATTGACAGTGTCAAGATGCACAGGGTGGCTGATTCTTCATAGTTTGACACTGGCGGTCTCCTGTCCTTCGATTGTGAGAAATTCTGTTTTGGCCACTACTTCTAATGCTGAGCCAGAGGTGGCCCTCGAGATGCCTGCGGTTTCCAATCCTTTATTAAATACTCACGTTAATAACATTGATGATCTAGACCACAGCTTTCCAAACTTTTCATGTTGGTGACACGCCGTTCTGGAAAATAAAATTTTGGGACACGGTAACGCGAGCGAGCCCGTACCACCCAAGGCGCTTGCCAAGGCCGAGCCTACTGAGTTTGTCAATGCTTGTTTCAATGGCATTCAATCAAGATAGATTGCTGTTGTTTGGCACAAAATCATTTATTTTTCAGCACATGAGTAGGAAGAAACTGAAAATACCCCCATGTCGCACCAAAACTCTTATGGCACCAAGCAAATGAAGCAAATCATCATGACCCTCCCTAGAAGATATCTCTTGTCTCTTCCACAGATCCATCCATTCATCCTCTCATCCTACCATTTACCTGCTGATGTCCACCATTTAATCTTTACATTCTGTCGTCTATTCTGTCTTTCATCCATCATTCCGTTTTTCACCATTCCGTCTGTCCACCTTTCATATACAGACCTATCCATCCAACTCAAAACCTATTCATTCATCCTTTCACTCAGCCATCTCTTTATCCACCCTTTTGCTCATTCATCAAACCTTTCGCTCAAATGTTCATCAACCCTTTCACTCCTTTATTCCATCCACCCTTTCATTACATCACTCTTTCACTCAATCCCTCCTTTCACTCATTCATCCTCCATCCCTTTCATTCATCCTCCCTCCCTCCCTTTTATTCATCCATCCAATCTTTCATGTATCCACCCATCATCCGCCCTTTTATCCAATCATTCACCCTCTTTCACCCAGCAATCCATGCTTTCACCCATCCATCCATCTATACATCCACCCTTGCTCACTCATCCATCCACACACTCACCCACTGAAAATACCCCCACTTCGACCCAAAGCTCTTATGGCACAATGTAAATTAAGCAAATCATCATGACCCTACCCAGAAGATAGCTTGTCTCTTCCATAGATCTACCCATTCATTCTTGCATCCTACCATTTACCTGCTGATGGCCGCCATTTAACCTTTACATTGTGTTGTCTGCTCAGTCTTTCATCCATCATTCAGTTTTCACCATTCCGTCTATCTATCCTTCATATCCAAACCATCCATCCATCTCCAAACCTATCCATTCATCCTTTCACTCATCCATCTCTTTATCCACTCTTTTGCTCATCTATCCATCAACCCTTTCACTCCTTTATTCCATCCACCCTTTCATTCCATCCACCCTTTCACTCATCCATCATCCACCCTTTCATCCACCCTCCTTCCCTTTCACTCATCCATCCAATGTTTCACTTATCCACCCACCATCCGCCCTTTTATTCAATCATCCACCCCCTTTCACCCAGCCATCCATGCTTTCACTCATCCATCCATCTATTCATTCATCCACCCATCCATACACTCTTGTTCACTCATCTATCCATAACATTTACACTATCAATACAACTTTCACTGCCTCATCAGGTTCTACGTTGTGACTCGTATCATGCCCTTTTTTTGACTACTCCCTCGGAAACCTCTGTCATCTGACACTTGTTGGCACAAATGTGCAGGATAGTGTGACTGTGATGACACCACAGGGCCTGGCCGGACCCTGCTTTGTCAAGCACAGCGGCGTGTGAGCACCCGGCAATTATTCCAATGAGCCCGGCTGAATGGCTCAGCTGGGGCTCAGATCAGATCTGCAGAAGCGGCGCCTTGTCTGGCAGACACACATTCCAGTCCGGCTCACCAGCACAGCCAATGGGCTTGCGTTGCGATTAGGTCTGTGCAATCTCTTCTCGGGAGGTGAGCAATGCTTCCCTTATCTGTCAAATGAATCGCTGTACGAATGCAGCGGGGAGGGGGCAGAGAGGTGTCTGTTGGTGACTAGGAATGTGGGAGGCTGTCTGCAGTGCAGATATCGCTCATTCTCCTCATAAATCTGCCCTCATAAATCTGATAGCGCGACACACCTACGCATGGGGCGCGACACAGTAATGTGTCGCGCCACACAGTTTGGAAAGCTGTGATCTAGACTACGCCTATCCGGCTGATTTGTCAGTACCTGATTTACAGACATGTTTGGCCACAGAATCCAGATTCTCATTTGACTCTATTTCAGTGAATTCGAAAAAACCCTCACGTCTAGCAACTTATGCCACATTATTTAAAAAAAAAAATTTGGTCCCTCCATGGACGTATATTTGGCTGGTGCTTTTTTCAGTGTATCTTTTTATGTCAATTGGTTTTGTGTTTTATTTTTTCCGTCTGATCGACGGACAATATGTCGAGGAGAGAACATGCATTCAGCATCTTAATGGAACTTTGGCCCCCCTTTCCTCGTCCCATTCTGCACACAGACTGAAGAGAGACTTGAATTTTATAAACATCACTGCTTGGCCGGTTCTTGATGGGATTGTGTGGGATGCAGTTAAATTTCAAATCCATGGCCCAACTGAAGTGGTTAATGTCCCTAATGTACTCAGAGTGAACATGGGGGATGTGGTGAAACAAAACATACGTTCTGATGATTGGGATGTTCAAGCCGTAGAATCATTATTCTCTGATTTGAAATATTATGCTGCCTTTGATGCTGAAGATTTGTATTTAGAATCTGCTAATTATGGTGATTTATTTGGCTTTCAACATTTTGATAACCATTTCCTGCATAAAACATTACTCACAGTGGGAACATTGCCCAGCTCCATTACAAGGCAGCTCCAGTACATTTTTGAAAAAGTACACTTATTTTACCGACTTTAATCAATCAGTCAGTCAGTCAAAATTTCTTTATTCGATTAATTAAAATCATAAAAGAAGAACGAGCAATACACGGTAACAATTCATCATGACACATAGTAATACATACACAGAAATTTATAAATTTACAAAAACATTTTTTTAAAAGTTTCTCTTTTTAAAAAACCCTAAAAACACATTATACACGAGTAAAATTGTACCTTAATCTAAAATCTAAAAATTCATTTAATTATAGAGGGTAATCATTGATCAAAGACACATTGCCTGGTTTTGAGACGATGCTTATTTATACGTGCGCCAGCAACCAAAAAACTAGCAACATGAAATGCCACTTTTAAACTGGATAAGAGTTGCAGAAACAACATAGCAGGTTTAACTTGAGTAAAACCCATATTGCGCAATATAGGCAGCAAGAATTTTTTTCTGCACTCTTTGTAATGACCACAGAACAGGATAAAATGCGTTGTGTCTTGGATAGAAAATTGATCACAATCACAAGGGTCGGCATATTCAGGTCTAACCCACTTTTTAAAATTGCCCAGTATAAAAGGAGTTAAGTCAAGGCGAAATCTTGTTAGGAGGAAACGATGGTAAGGTTTATGTACCAAACAGAGATATGGTTCCATACCTTGGGCTGTTGTTATCATACTGTGTTTCCTTACCATATGTTTATTCAACTCTGTGGCTTCCCTCTCCAAGACATAAAGCTCAGTCAAAAGATTTTTGACCGTCTTTATGTCTTCAAAATTTATCAGATGTGGGGAGGAAAAAAGTTCAGATCGGCCAACTAGAGTTAACTGTGTCTTGACGTATTTTAACCAAGGAATGTTAAGAGCATTATCCAGGGCTAAGCAATCTTTAAAGATGTGATGGTTTAGAGTGAGCTCCTGATTGAGCCACACTTTCAACCAACCAATGACTGGGGCTACCTTCAGGGTGTCAGTAATGTAGCCCAGGCCGAGCTCTGTGTGTGTTATATAAGTAGAAGTTGACTGGGGGACTGAGAGCAGATTTCTCAAAAATTTATTTTCGGCTTTTTGAATTTTATCATGCTCATGATTAGTATGTCCCCAGATGACAGAGCCGTATTGGGCAACCGATATACATTTAGATTTGTAGACCTTTATAATGCTCTCCATGGGGCGAGCACCCAGCTTTTTAGCAAAACCTAGCAGCCCAGCAGCCGCTCTTGCTACTGCGTTGCTTTTGGCCAAAAGCTGAGGGCCCCACTTGCCTTTTTCGTCAAAGATCACACCCAGGTAAGGGAAAGATGGAACTCTCCTAACCTCCTTCCCTGAGCAAAAGAAAGTTTTAGACCTTTTTTTCCTGCCTGCGGCTCCTACTATCATTACGTGGGATTTTTCTACATTGGTTTTCATGTCCAGTGAGGACATAAAATCCCCGAAAACTGTCAGTAATTTGCTTAGTGCCATTCCTGATCGAGCTAAAAGGACGGCGTCGTCCGCGTACAGGAGAACAGGAATCTTTAATTCTCCTGCGCGTGGAATATCCATGTGGGACGCTGCCAAAACTGCCTCTAGACCATTTATATAGAGTGTAAAAAGTAGCGGTGCAAGGATGCATCCCTGCCTAACCCCTCTCCCTGAATCAAAGTGACAGGTACATCTCCCTTCTCTGGTTACTCTGACAGACGCCTTGAGATCTCTATGTAACTCTGCCAAGTAACCCACTAAAGGGGCATCAAAGCCCATGGTCAAAAGGACCCCCCACAGCTTAGCCCTGTTGACCAGGTCAAAAGCTGAGGAGAGGTCCATAAAGGCCATGTACAAGGAGCCCCCCTTAGCTACCACATACTTACTAATAATCAATTCTAAATTCAAACACTGATCCAGGGTTCCCCTTTTTGCTCTGAAGCCGTATTGTGCATTCGATAAAATGCCCTTTTCTTCTAGAAGCAAGGTCAATCTGCCTAAGAGAACTCTTCCCAGAATCTTGACACTTGAGTCAATTAGGGAGATTGGCCTATAACAGGCTGGGTCTGTTCTTTGTCCCTTTTTAAAAATAGGTATTATAGTGGACTTTGACCAGCTACTAGGAAAAACAAAATCTCTTGTGGCATTAAAAATATTGGAGAGAATCTTGGCGCTTAATTCGGGGGCGCTCTTAAAAAAGTCAGCAGGGACCCCATCAGGCCCTGGAGCCTTTTTAGAATGTGTGTCGCTGATGGCTTTTTTAACCTCTTCTATACTAAAGGGAGAAATACGAGGAACTGCTTGTATGGATTGTTGTCCACAGCCTGAAGTGTTATCAGGACAACTATAAATATTGCTGAAGTGGGTGACCCATTGGTCATCCGGGATGGTGCAATCTGCTCTCTGCTTGTCTGGATCGACAAAATAGGGATGATTTATTATCGCCCAAAATTTTGAGCTGTCTCTCTGAGTTTCGGGCGAGAGCAAATCGTTCCAGGCCTCAGTTTTAATCTCTAATTTTCTCTTCTTGATGGCGTCGTTGTAATTTTTCCTTAACATCGCTATCTGTATTTTATCTCTTGGCTCCGCTTTTAAAGCCTTTAAGAGAATTGAGTGAGCCTTTGAACAACCTGTATTAAACCATTTTTTCCCTCTTTGTGCCTGACCCTTAATCCTTACGGTCAGATCCAGGTCAATCTGATTGCAGATGATATTAAAAGCCTCTATCAAGCTAGAAGACGGGTTGTTTTTTTCTAGGCAGATTGCAACCTCACTCTCAACTTTGGACAGGGTATCCTGTATAAAAGTAATCGGAGTGACTTGATCCCACTTCAGCCTGCGGTTCTGATCTTCCAAAACTAAGTTAGTCGCACATAAGGCTGTAGCTTCTCTCTTTCCAAGTACTCCCTGGGATAAAATCTCTAAAATTAGTGGGTTATGGTCACTAAAAACTGAGGTTTCGACCTTATAGGTTGAAACCTCAGACACAATACCAGACGACAAAAAAATATAATCTACTATTGTGCCAGAATTGTTTCCCACAAATGTCGGTAACCTCAGATCTCTATTACTACTGGAGAATTCATATAGATTAAAGGTTGCTAAAAGTGATTCCAATGCCTCCCCACGCGGTGAGTGTTCAAAGTGCGGAATACAGAGATAAGGGGGAAAATCTTCATATTCCTCACGGCAATCCCTATTGCATGGGTGAATATTGTAGTCACCCATGAGAATCACGTCAGAGCCGTGAGCACTATTTTCGCTGTGGAAAGACAGAAAATCCTCTAAGGTTTCCAAATGCTCGTTGAGCAATTGACTGACAGGAGAATTATAAAAATTTACTAAAAGGATAGGCTGTGAGTTAAAAGTAGTTAATTCAACTGCTAGTATATTTGTTGAGTTGAAATTAATTCGTCTTGGCTTTCCCTGGAGGTTTAAGGAAATATAAATAGCCAAGCCTCCCTTTGCCCTTCCAGATGAGCTGGGAACGGCAGGTACAGAGAACTGAGAAAAGCCGTCTAGAGCAAGTCCGTCGGACGTCTCCCATGTCTCCTGAAAAACAAGAATGTCATAGGACCTAACCATTTCCAGCCAATCCTTATTACCAATTTTTGAATTAATACCAGCAATGTTCCAGCTCAAGATACTACACACTCTGTTACTTTTGTTTTTTAAATCTAGATGTTCAGGGACAATAAAAGAAACAGGTAAAAAATCCTTCTTATTAGTATCTACTATAGGAGTGAGTCAATCATTCTGGTCCATGAAGGACAAAGGGGCATAGCGGTTAAATAACTGGAGAGGTTCGACAAAAGAATTTTGCCGTGATAGGAAAGGATATTGGACTACAGAATTATGCCTTGTATCCTGCCCTTGTCTCGGGTTTGAATCCCAGGGTCTGTCCCACCCCAACGCTGGAGTCCTTGGATAGGTGACGTTTTGTTGCTCCCCATAGAAAAACTTCAAAGTAAGAGGAACAACTGTGCCCTTTCTGCGTTGAGGAGGGAATAGATTGGCCAGGATATTAGGGAGAACGTCATGATTCGAAAGGGTCACTGCCACGCAGTCCCCCTTAAACTTTTTCGGGCGGTTTCCCAACCAAGGGACCCTGGTTGCAGACGTAATAACATTTGCTAAATGATGTTTTCCCCCGGGGGCTAACCGCATATTGTTGGTTAGCCAGTGCAGAGCCTTACTGGTAAGGGAGGTAGGACTTTCAACTATTCCCCCTTCCAGAGGGGGTACGTTTGCAAGCACCAGAACCACAGGGGTGGCCTCAACTAAAAATTGGTGAGGGACCATTGTTTGGATATTTGCCGGGGGTGGTCCAACAGAGGGGGGGACCTCTGTTGGTATAGGAACCAAAAGAGGGCCCTCAGAAGTAGTAGACAAAGATATTAATGGCTGGGGTAAAGAATTATCAACAGGTAACTGGATCCCTTCATTTTCATGAAATACTTCATTAGTCACATCTCCCCCTATGTTGTTGGGCATGGTAGTGACTATCTTGGTGATATTATCCACCCCATCTACTACCTTGGAGCTTAAGCCACCCAGCCTCTTGACCTCTGCGTGCAATTTGTCTAACTTAGATATTAAAGGTTTGACAATGGCATTGATTTTATGCTCAAGAAAGTCAGCAATCCTTTCAAAAAGAACGTCCTCCAAATTCTGACACTGATTATCCTCAATGACATTTGCTTGTTTAGTCTTTGGTGTAGTAGTCCTTTTCTTTCTAGCCCCTATACGCGGGCCACTCTGTTTTGGGGGAATCTTTGTACATAAGCGTCTAGGTCTTGTAGCGTGGCCCTTAGGGGTCGTCTCCTTGGGTGCAGCCTGTGCGTGTGTCTCTAAGTCCGGATCAGAGTCAGAAACAGTACCACCCTCAGCCTGTGTATGAGAAGACTCATTAGCCATGTCTGCATTATCTGGTGCACTGCTTACGTCCAGGAGAATGGGGCCGCTGATTATATTCTCCTGACTAGATTCTTGCAAGATGGTGTCATCAATCATGGTGGAAGCTGTAGGTGACAAACAGCGAAGGTCTGGGGATTGGCTTAGACCAAGAGAGTCTCTCCTTTGCATGTTAATTTTCCTAACGGTCTGAACCAGAAAATTATCAAGGGTCTTCTGTGAGCCTTCCTTGGTATTCGCGGGCATACTTTTCAAAGAGTTCACAGCCAACGTTTAAAACTTTAGATACATAAAATTAGGTTAACACCGCTATATATGGCTTACTTGATATCAGTCCTGTAGAGTTTCTGGCCCAGCCCTGCCTCCTCTTGCCGATGAGGGCCGTAGAGGGCCCGCCCTTTGCCCGGGCTTCGCACCGGGCGTCCCGCTCGCGTCCCGCGTAGCTGGTCCTGCACTGCTTTATGGGGCCTCCCTGGCGCCCTCGCGTCGTCACAAGCGCGCGCCGCCGCGTAGGCTGCCGGGATTCGTGGTCCCGGAGCGGCGGCGCGACCAAGCTGCAATGAGAGTGACTCTTGGCGGTGGCGGCGTGAAGCGTGGCCGACTGCGGCGTTATTCAGGTAAGTTTCACAGCGTGCGGCGTCTCAGCGTGTCCCCCCTTTAATCAATCAAGTCCTGAGTCCTTTTATTTTAAGATGACACAAAAGTCCATGTCCAAAGTTAGACTTACTGATACTAAATTGTTGTATTCGAAGTCCTTTCTAGACAGATTAGCTGCAGAGGGCTACGAGCTATGGAAGTAAACCATTGACCTTAAATCGGTTTGGGGTTCTAAAAGTTGGCAGGTACAAGGCACTGAGGCTTTGCACCGTGCATGTCTCATCCCAAATCACATGTTGTTTTTAAATTCTACCATTTTTCAGACAACATGCTTTGGATTGGCTACTTCAAAAAAATTAAATACCCCTTCTATTCCTGATTTAGAAGAATATTCCGGTTGGGATAATTTCACACAGTTTTCCATTCGAGAATTGCAAACGTTACTGCGCAATTCATCCTTCAATGTATCCAGTTTGGATCCAAGGGGTTGGCTGATGTGGCACAGAAGCTCTGGCGAATGGTAGTTATTTACTGTTGAATAACGAGGAGTGTTGCGGTTTTGTTAAAGGTGTCGCTTATGTGGTAACTGTATCAGGACGTGTCGTCTGTTGCACAAACGTTCCACAAACGTTCTGTATCCCCCCTACGCATTGGAATTCAGCTGTATCCATCTGGCCGCGCATCCCAACCTTGAAAGCAGAGTTCAATGGTATGAGTAGAATAAGAGCCCTTTTGTCTCAAAAGGAAATGGCCCTGAGTTCGGCCCATGAAACATTTGTCCTTCACATAGCTAACACACGCACAGAGGTGCAGGCCCTTTTAAATACTGATTTACCTTTACATTTCAGCGAGCTGGTTCATCAAATCTTTAATGCCTCCTCCACTTCTGGCCTGGCTCACTTTTTTAAATTAGTTAGCAGTGGTCTCGTGACTTCATTCGAGAAGATATTTGGAATTATCCCTAGCTTTTTCCATTCTATATTTTCAAGTCTGTTTGGTGGCTTCCCGGTTTTGCTGGCATTAGCTGCAGGCGTTTTGGTTATATTTTGTTTTTATTAAACATGGATGCCCGTCCTGTGCTGGAAGCCGCAGACCCCCTCCTACTACTGTTTCGCAACCGGATGCTTGATTACTATGGCACCCTGCCGCTTGCGACTTTAAGCACGGCATTTGGATTATCGTTTCGATTTTCCTATTTCACATGTGTCCAGCCTGTGTTTCATTGCCTGAGCTGCGATTTCGAATGGGCCCTTGATTTGTGTCTCTGCTTGACGGTGTCTCCTGACGTCGATTTTAATCATCTGATGAGCCCCGTAGTTGCTCACGAGTTGGTTTGTACTGGCGAAAGGATTATGGCCTTGGCAGCGATGCATGGACTAATGGGTCATTGGGACATACTTGCAGCAGCGCATGAGTTCTTGGCACAAAGCGTTCTTGAAAATCCACCGAGTTGTCCTCTGATGATGCTAGAGGAGCACGTATGTTCTTTTCCGCTGCTTAATTGGATGGCTGAACTGTTTTCGGATGATGACAGTGATTTCATGTTGGAAGCTGTTGCTGCATATTTTGCATATACAGTCCTATCCTGAGATGCCTCGGAGACTTTTTATTATTTAGGCACGTACCCGCTTATATTTTTTGAAGGTGCCTTTTTATTGCACTCAATTCTTTTTATGCTCCCTTGGCCTATATACATTATATTTTAGGGCCTTGTGTTGGAGAGTTTGGTCCATTTATTTTGGCCACTATAGGCCTTCATGTATGCCTTTTCAGTTTAGCTTAGCTCATTATTATTGAACTTTGCTTTCATGTTGTGCCCCTGTTCTGGTTTTACCTTGCCTTAGTTTTGTCCGTGGTCGGATCATTGGGGGGGTGTCATATAGCTAATTCTTTTCTATATACTGTGTTAAGTTTGCATGAGCTTATTAAATGTTTAAACGCCATTTTACCTTTCTGCCTTATTTTGCACACGACACATAATTGTTGTTTTAGCTTTCAACCCAGAAGAGCTTCGCGATTTACTTGAGAAATAATATGTTATTGCTCTGATATCAGTTTTGCTCGGTACACTGTCTGCACAGTGAGTGCTGAAGGCTGCAAGGATAACTTGACACAATGTTGTTGCGAGGTCTGATCTTCGCACCTCCATAGACATAACACACATGCTGCTGCCAAAATCTGGCTCTAGGCGGGTTTTATTTTGTTGTGCTGAACACACAGGTAACACACTTGATGGTGCTTCACATGCAGAGAGCTGGTGGAAGATGATGTGATCCTCTGCCACTGAGATTTTGAGGTATGGGCCCGCCCTGCTAAAACCCGAATGAGACCTTCATAGATATAAAATACTATGCTAAATAGGGAGGGTGTGAAATAGGTATTGTTAATTCCTATTCATTTCAGCATCTTAGTATGCTGTCACCATTCGCCTTTTATGGACTAGTAACTATGCTGATAACTTTGTAGCTTATAATATGTTTGCTAGTATTGTACAAGATACTGCGTTTGAGAACCATGCATTAGTAAATAAATATTTCAAACATGCACGTGTCCTCATTTACTCCATGTTCTGGTTTGAAATGATTATATAACGAAAGAGTGTTCATGTATAACGAAAGAGTGTTCATGTGTTCCACGATACCTGAGGTACTTTAAGTTCATGTTCTGGTCTGTCTAAGCATTGGGAGTTTGTTATGACCAATGAGACACTGTAGCTAGCTCGGTAAGGGGATTTTGGGTACTGAGGTGAGTTTTGGGCCATCCTAATTCACCGAGGTTCCAGGTCTCTATGCACAGTTCTGTAGGAGAACGGAATTCCCGCTACACTGCAGTGGCAGGCTTGAGTTACCATTTCGAAGCTACTCATGTAGGTGGCACAATCAGTGCTGCGGGCCCACTAATAGCACTTGATTTCCAGGCCCTGACACACTGCAGTGCAATTTACTAGGGACTTGCCAGTAAATCAAATATGCCAATCGGGAAAAACCAATTGTAACAGCAATTTACACAGGGAGCACTTGCACTTTGACACTGATTAGCAGTGTCAAAGTGTCCAAAGCATCTAAGCCAGCAAAAACGAAATCCAGCACAGCATAACAAATACAGGAGGTAGAGGCAAAAGGTTAAGGGAAACCATGCTAAAGATGACAAGGCTAACAACAACCATTGCTGTTTCCACAGGGTACACTTCTGTGGCATATACACATCCATCACCGAATCAGCCTATACACATCTGTGTGGTATACACAGCCATCACTGTATCCACACTGTACACATCTGTGGGGTATACACAGCCATCACTGTATCCACACTGTACACATCCGTGGCGTATACACAGTCATCATTGTATCCACACTGTACACATCTGTGGGGTATACACAGCCATCACTGTATCCACACTGTACACATCTGTGACGTATACACAGCCATCTCTGTATCCACACTGTACACATCTGTGACGTATACACAGCCATCTCTGTATCCACACTGTACACATCTGTGACGTATACACAGCCGTCATAGTATCCACACTGTACACATCTGTGACGTATACACAGCCATCTCTGTATCCACACTGTACACATCTGTGACGTATACACAGCCATCATAGTATTCACACTGTACACATCCATGGCGTACACACTGCCATCTCTGTATCCACACTGTACACATCTGTGACGTATACACAGCCATCTCTGTATCCACACTGTACACATCTGTGACGTATACACAGCCATCTCTGTATCCACACTGTACACATCTGTGACGTATACACAGCCATCTCTGTATCCACACTGTACACATCTGTGACGTATACATAGCCATCACTGTATCCACACTGTACACATCCGTGGCGTATACACAGCCATCATTGTATCCACACTGTACACATCTGTTGTGTGTACACAGCCATCACTGCTTCCATAATGTACACATCTGTGACGTATACACAGCCATCTCTGTATCCACATTGTACACATCTGTGACGTATACACAGCCATCTCTGTATCCACACTGTACACATCTGTGACGTATACACAGCCATCTCTGTATCCACACTGTACACATCTGTGGCGTATACACAGCCATCTCTGTATCCACACTGTACACATCTGTGACGTATACACAGCCATCTAGGTATCCACACTGTACACATCTGTGGCGTATACACAGCCATAACAGTATCCATTCTGTACACATCTGTGGCATGTACACAGCCATCTCTGTATCCACACTGTACACATCTGTGACGTATACACAGCCATCTCTGTATCCACACTGTACACATCTGTGACATATACACAGCCATCACTGTATCCACACTGTACACATCTGTGACGTATACACAGCCATCTCTGTATCCACACTGTACACATCTGTGACGTATACACAGCCATCTCTGTATCCACACTGTACACATCTGTGACATATACACAGCCATCACTGTATCCACACTGTACACATCTGTGACGTATACACAGCCATCTCTGTATCCACACTGTACACATCTGTGACGTATACACAGCCATCTCTGTATCCACACTGTACACATCTGTGACATATACACAGCCATCACTGTATCCACACTGTACACATCTGTGACGTATACACAGCCATCTCTGTATCCACACTGTACACATCTGTGACATATACACAGCCATCATTGTATCCACACTGTGCACATCTGTGACATACAAAAAAGGGAGTTTCCCTCATGGCCCACATACTTTATACATTATGACATAGTTCATATCAATGTATTATGTCCTTCAAGATATGCCAGTAACATTTTTTATTTTTGGTATTTTTTTCCAAACTTTATTTCTTTTTTTCAGGATATATATCCAAAAACTTTTTTTTATAAATTATTCTTACTTTTTTGGGGAAATTTCTTTCTTATAAATTCATTATATTTTTCTTAGTCCATTTTTCAACATTTCAAATTTCTATACACAAACAATAAATAAAGTAAAAACCACCCTGATATCATCATTCATACCACTTACTCATACATACATGTACCACTCATTCACTCCTCATCCAAACACTCTTTTCTGTACATAAGGTTTTAGCAGAGAATCACTCTGTCTAAGCGAAGACCACAGAATGTTATGTGGGAATCCACGCCAGGTCTACGCGCGTTTCAGTGGGTTTTGTACCACCTTCTTCAGGACCTAATACATTGATATGAACTATGTCATAATGTATAAAGTATGTGGGTCATGAGGGAAACTTCCTTTTTTGTATGTATACTTTCCTCTCTTCTCCCTGGCTCTAAGTAAATTAAGAGGGGGTCCCCAAATTTATGTTTTTCACATCTGTTGTGTGTGCACAGCCATCACTTTACCCATAATGTACACATCTGTGGCTTATACACACCCGTCACTGTATCTATTCTGTACACACCTGTGACGTATACACAGCCATCACTGTATCCACACAATACATAGGTTTGCTCTGTATGAAGCTGCCTCCGTACCTCAGTCTATGCTATAGATAAGTAAGGGGTCATCGGAAAGGGGGTGGCCTCGCTTACTGTTGGGGGACCCCGAACTTCTTCTGAAGCCCCGCTCTGCCTGTCACCTCTTCTTTCTAAGACTCAGGTTGATAAGCCATCTTACGTTTTTTAGGCTGGGGGGCCAGGCGTTTTTTGAGCGCCTTGCCTAACATTTGTACTTAAAATTGCCCAAAAATACCAGCCCTCACAGACTGACTGGAGCCTCAGCCAACATGCACCGGTGCCTCACATTCTGGGGTTTTGTTTAATTGGCAAAATGTGGGGTTATTTAATCTCTTTCATGCACACTTAATGTTAAGCATTTACTTTACAGACATTCAGCACACTTCCAGAAGGTTCAGGTAGATGTCTTTATTTAACTTAATTGCTTCTTGACGCTGAGGCCAAGGACGCCCTCGGTTACCGTGACGTGTCGAGGCTGTGCGCGGCTATGCTGCGTTGTCTTGCAGGTGCTAATGTTTATAATCAGTGCATTTAAGATTACAGTCTCTGCGTGGCAAATTAGACAGCAATTTTAGAGGCTAGCTACGTCATCGAGTGTTGAAAGTGTAAGTTAGAGCCCAGGGCTGCGTGGCACCTGTTACCGCCTCTGACGGGGGTTTCATTCGTTTACTATTGCGGTCGAAGGCTCCGACTTCCAACAGCAGAGCTATCGCCCAAGTTACACAGAAGAAAGATTTCCCCTTCAGACTGTAAATCAATTTATAAGGTTACATGGATGTGAATACAGGTTTCAGGGCCACGCCCCACTCATTCTGGTGTCCGACTCTTTGAACGGCAAATCTGTGCCTTGGGTAACAGAACTCCGGCATTTTACATAAAACTCTAAAAGCTAAACATATAGTTATATCCATATATATTCACTTAAAAAAACAAAGGTTAAAGTAAGGTTAGAGTTGGGTGAATTTGTCAGTGACAACATTATTGCTTTGAAAAACAACAGAGAAATTCACCAGTTATAGTTTAACTTGATTCTGACCTCACATATGACATCACTTGTGACATGTTCTATGACATAATTTATGACATCACTGATGACATCATCCAAACTTTCTTTTCTCACACATTGCTCTGTAAACTACTATGGCTTTACTGACCTGACAGTAAGTCAAAAATAGCGCAGGGGGATATCAGACTCCATTACTGCCATCACAGACACAACTCCTTAGGTGTAGAACGCATGCATTATGTACAACATTGACCCGATACCATACACTTTCAGCTAGCTCAGCTCACATTAACAATCTACCACAGATATATAGGAAACCCTCTGAGAGTGCCGTGTTCGATCTGTACACAGCTATTCACCGAAAGCCAAGGTCCAAAAAATAGTGAATGTCAGTTCCAAAACAAATGGCCCACTACAGACAGCTTTAATGTACAAAGTGCTTGGTCTGGGGAGAGAGTTTACCTTATAAAATAATGTTTGAAGACAGTGAAACTTTCCAAAGAAAAATACCACAGATTATTAAAAAGCATCTGCTAAGAACAGTGTACACTCTATGCAACAGTTGTCAAAAAAGAAACGATTTACTCTAAATAACGGAGATGTGAAGGTGCTAAACATCCTACTTCCTGCACGCTTTACACTGTCATGAAAACTTTACAGATATCCCATATTCTCACGCAACAAAAGCATATGTATATAGGTTAGTACCTGGCGCACACAGTCTTCTGCGTTATGTAGAAATTGTCGTGTGGGGAGGGACTGACCTCTCCTTTTAGACCTCTTTCTAAGATGTCAGGTGTGCATAGTAGGGTGTGGGGAACCTCTCCTTTCAGACCTCTCTTTCGGAGGATGGGTGGGCATAGTAGGGTGTGTGAAGGGACTGACCTCTTCTTTTAGAACTCTTTCTCAGATTAAGGGGTGCATAGTAGAGTGTGGGAAACCTCTACTTTCAGCTCTCTCTCAGATGACGGGTTTGCGCAGTTACCGTTATTCAAGAGCTTCATCGCCACACTTCGCTCCCAATTAATATGGCTGTTATGGGGGGGACAAACCAGGGTCAGATGGGACGCCTTGAAATTACCGTATGAACGAGGGGGGTTTGGGATCCCAAACTTTCGAGTCTATTACTTAATAGCACAATGTTGTTTCTCACGGCATTAGATTCGCTCCGACTCCAGGATCCCTTATCTCCGGCCAGAAGCTGATCTCACTCATCCTACCTCCCTGTCGGCACTGCTGCAGGTAGGCCTGGCCCGTGACCCACAGGACCTGTAAACGCTATCCATGACCAGTTGGGCCTGGAAACAGCTGACTCGGACAACCGGGGCGCCACTACTATACTCCTTGTCACTTCCATTATAGTGGAACCTATGGATCTCCATTATACAGGAGGCAACTGTGCAACGTACCCTAACTAAATTTGAACTGGCAACATTCAGGGATTTATTCCCCAATAACCATGTTTATTCCCATAGCGAAGACACCCATTTCAAGGAGGCTACATTTATGGATCAGTTCATATTATGCCGGCTACAAAGAGCACTAGGGTCGCAGATTCCCAACTACCCCATAAAACCACCAGATTTCCCACAGTTGACTCTCTTCATCAAGGATTGCAGTGGGGAGCATCTAATGTCTAAAATGTATAAGGCCACTATTGCACTGCTCCCGGCCAGGAATGAGGAGGTAAGCAGGCATGGGAACAGGATTTGGGTCAGCCCCTCACGGAAACTCAATGGCGCTTCTGTTGCGGACAAACACGCAGAGTCTCTTTCAACCACAAACATAAGACATTACACATTAAATATGTGCAGCGGGCCTATATTACCCCGGCCAGGATTCACTGCATGGACCCCTCTAGACAACACATATGTCCTCGATGCAGCACCCCAATGGCAAATTTCGCACACATGACATGGACATGTGACAAGGTGGCCCAAGTCTGGAAGCGGGTTTTCGAAGAACTCTCACATATGACCGGTTTGCCCATCTCTCCTACACCCCTAAAGGCATTGCTGGGATATGTTAAGGATCTCCCTAAATCTTCTTGCCAATTTTCTGCATTAGCACTGTTACTAGCCAAGAGAAAAGTTGCAATACACTGTGGAAGTAAATACCCACCGACACTGAAAGGGTGGATGTTCAGCATGACATACTGCAACACTAATAGTAAATTAGGCAACTAGTGGATGAAGGCGAGACAGCAGCGTTGATTTTATTAGATCTGAGTGCAGCGTTTGACACCGTGCTGCACTCAACACTACTGTCCCGCCTGACACAGATGGGGGTGACAGGGTCAGCGTATGCCTGGCTACAATCCTTCTTAGCCAACAGAAACTTTCAGCTTCATTGTCCACCCTTCAGATCCTCCCTATGCAAGGTTAGCCACGGGGTTCCTCAGGGATCTAGTTTGAGCCCTACTTTGTTCAATATCTATATGGAACCCCTGGCTCGTGTGGTGGAAGCTTTTGGGGTGGATATTGTTAGCTACGCTGACGACACACAGCTGGTGTTCAAGCTCACACCAGACCGTAGGGAAGACGCAGGCAATTTCTCGAACTGCATGTCAGCAGTAGCGGTTTGGATGAACGATAACTGCCTGCGCCTTAACGGCGACAAAACTGAGCTGCTTGTGGTCGGGAGAGCATCATCCGCTTGGTCACGACTCTGGTGGCCTGATGAATTAGGGAGTCCCCCCATCCCAAAGGAGTCGGTAAGAAACCTTGGTGTAATGCTGGACTCTAGCCTCTCGTATAAGACCCATGTCAACAAGGTCACAGGGAGGTGTTTTGGCTTACTGAATATTCTTCGTAAAGTCTTAGACCTTCTCCCCCCCGCAGCCAGAAAAACTATTGTCCATGCTATGGTGACTCCACACCTGGATTATGGAAATGCCATGCTGATAGGACTAAATCAAAAAGCCCTTCATCAACTGCAGTGCGTGCAGAATGTCGCCGCTCGCCTAGTACTTGGGCTCCCGCACAGAGCCTCGGGGAAGTCAGCCCTGGCGAAACTCCATTGGCTCCCCATCAGGGAGCGAATAAAATTTAAAGTCCTCTCCTTTGCGCATCGCATTGCCCAAGATAAAGGCCCGGACTACCTAAAAGATCTCCTTGTCATTCATCGCCCAACCCGGAACCTAAGATCGTCTGGCGTGATGCTGTTTAAAACTCCCCGCATCCTTAGGGCCAGAATGGGCGGACGCTCATTTAGGTATCTGGCCTCCAAACACTGAAACGCTCTCCCTCTGCATCTTAGGATGGAGCCGTCTGAAATTAGATTCCGGCGGAAACTAAAAACACACTTGTTTCCTATTCTGTAAGTCCTGCGGCCTTGGCATCGTCGGCCCCTTGGGCATTTTATCAGCAGTTAGCGCGGGGACACACAGTTCCTTGTGTAGCCAGGCGCTTTACAAATGACTTATTATTATTATTATTATTATTAAATTATACGCCCAGTTGCAACCCCCAGCATCCAGGCCATTTGACATATGGCAACCCTTTAGATCCTATTTATTAGCACAAACATCGGTGAGTTCACAAACCGTACAGGATCCATCATCAGGACACTGAATGGAATGAACTGTGGGGGCACTCTTATTAAGTATATGTCACTGTCTGTAATCTGCAACCAATTGTTTTATAATTTCTTTGCTGTGGACTCAGGGAAGAAAAGGTTGTAAAAGGCTCTTGCTGCTATGTATAAATCCGGACCTAAATTGTATTGCTTGGTATTAAGGAAAAAACATAAATAAAGTTCTTTAAAAAAATGTGATACCAAGAACTTTGTTATCAAGTAAGACATTTTTAAAATATGACATTTTACAGAAAAGTAAATAGTTCACTTAAATGCATCTTTACGCAGCAATGCTTCCCTATGGGAGAAAAGGCATATATTGTATACCGTTATTTACGGTCAGTTTCTGGGGTCTCCTTCGGGATTTAGGGTCATAGGGTGCCAAGGTCCAAAGTTCCACCAACAGTTTCTCGTTGCCTGGCTTGGGGCATCCGGGTGCAGAGGTGCTGGTTGTGTTGGTAGCTTTGCAGGCAACGTCAATGGAAAGAAGGGAGGCCACCTAGAAACAGGATGCAGAAGGGAGCTTGGGGAAAAGTCCAGGGGCTCGGGTCACAAGGGCCGTGGGAGCAAGGGGGCACAGCCGGTTTGTCAGTATCCGGGCTAGGGTGCTCGGTGCAGAGTGGAAAGTTTGGCTGGGCCCTGTACATCTTAGGGCCTTGAGGTTGTCAGTCTACCTGGTTGAGGGTGCACAAATCAGAACTACTGGGTCACTCTGGAAGTGGGCATCGGTGACGCTGATGCCCCTCAACGGCTGCTCGGTCTCGGTGTAGTCGGAGTTCAGATTGGACTCTCACAGGCTTTGTTTTCTCCAAGGGGTCAGGTACCCCGGGTATTGGTCCTGTGAGGCTCCGGTTGGCCCTGGTGTCCTCGCACTCATTAGGGGGGGAAATATCTGTTCTTCAAGAGCACCGGTACCTCTTCCTTGGGGGGGGACTGTTGCATCGGGCTGGCCGGGTAGCGTTAACTCAGTGAACCAGGCTTTGTTTCTTCTGTGCCTTCGGACTGCTGGTGAGTAGCTCTTTTACTCCAAGGGAGATTGCTGGCAATTTACGAAAGGCTGGCAGTCTCCCAGGGTTCCTGGGAGATGGTCGCTAGTCATGATTGCCAAGATTGGTGCAGGCCGGCAGGGTTTGAGCCAAAAGTCCACAACAAGACTTCAGTTCTCACTTTTCTCATGGCTGTTTGTTGTCCTCATCTTCTTGGTCTGTCAAATCTGAAGTCCTGGCATCAGTGGTGCCCCTAACTACACAATTTAGGAGGGTTAAGGGGAGTGACAGGTAGTAGCCAATGGGCTACTTACTGTTAGGGTGTCCAGACCCTCTATTTTACCACTTCCTGTGGGAAGTTGGTATGACCCTATACCAGAGAGCCTAATTACACCAAAATCAAGATGGTGGCATTCTAAATAAGTATGGGCGAAATTTGCGAATTCGCGCTCCGCGAATTCGAGCGAAATAGCAAAAAAAATCTGCAAGTTCGCGAATTTCCCCGCGAACTCGCGGATTTTTGTGCCATATGCACAAATATGTGACCACGTGTGCCTGTAACTTTGCCAGCTCGCCAAAAGGCGCCGAGGTCCCTTGAGTGAGCTGCCCATTATAGTGGGGACGGGCGGGAAGACGTTTCATATCGCTAGTGTGTGGTGGACGGGGCCAAACGGGCGGGGCTTTTATGCGAGTTCACATGCATCTTGTTTATAAAGGGTCAGAGACCGAGCAGAGCAGCAGAGGAGGAGAAAGCAGCCTCCTGGTCACTGGAGCTACACGGGGATGGCGCTCGGGAAACTCATGGATGCAAAAATACGTTTGGCACAGGACCCCAGAATCCTTCAGTTGTCCAAGATAGCTCTGCTGCGCGTGTTGGTACAAAGCCATTCTGATCCTGCTCAGTGGGTTCAGGCGCATGCAGCTGCTGCTGCTGGACAATGTCCCATCTCATACTAAACTGCCCCGTACAGGCATATGCTGGTGCTGGGCAGTAGGGTGCAGTGGCATGCGGGTGCTCCACACCTGGTACATGCACATACCGGTGCCAGGGGGGACACGTCTTTATTGGTGCTGTGTAGCAAGTTATGACTTAACATTTTGACTGCACCAGACGGTGGTACCGCCTACACGGATCAGGAGCATCCAGGCACCAGACTTCATGGCGAAAGAGCATAATGGTGCTGTGCGGAACGGGTATATATGTACTGGGGGCAGGGGGGCACTTAGCACAATGTGTGCTCACACCCAGAGGGCTCCCAGGCAATTGAGCACGAATGATTTTCACAATGAGAGGGCTCTTGGGCAGTTCAGCAGCACAGGGGCTCACACACACTGGGCCCCGGGGCAGTTCAGTAGCGCGTGGGCTTACAACCCCTGGGCAGCTCAGCAGCGCGGGTGCGCACACCCACAGGGCTCCCGGGCAGTTTAGCAGCGCCACCCTCTGGTTCATCACTCCACCCTCTGGTTCATCACTGCCATCCTCTGGTACACCACTGCCACCCTCTGGTTCATCACTGCCACCCTCTGGTTCACCACTGCCACCCTCTGATTCACCACTGTCACCCTTTGGTTCATCACTGTCACCCTCTAGTTCATCACTGCCACCCTCTGGTTCATCACAAGTTAGAACAAACAAGGGTTAGAACAAGGACTCCTGAGGCGGAAGCCGGGAGTTTAGGGCTACGATATTTTAAAACTGATGTTGACTATCTAGCTAGCACTAGCATACTTTTAAAACACGCATTTGCATTTCTGCTTTTTTAATTCGTTTCCTCACTTGCCGCACCTCCCTACCTGTGGGGCTTTCCCCTCCTGCGATTATTGTGGCCTTAGGGAGCTGATTTGGGGCTTCTGCTGACCACCGGCCTCGATTCCTCTCGGCACAGATTTTGGGCGCCATCTTGGGGAGGACGAGGACAGCGCTCTAGTGTTCGGCCGATTTGGGGCCTATACACTATAAAATGAATTCCACCTCCCATCCGCGCAGCGGGCACGCGCAGCGCGCGCGCCAATGGCGCACCGGTGGCACGCCAGAGGCAAGCCCGTCTGTGCCTGTCCGTGCCAGTCTGGGCCACGGGCCAGAAACGCTGGTCGTTTCCCCGGGACATCACATGATCTATACTCGGGAGAATCTTCTGCAATTAAAACCATTGCCTAACTCCCTGGAACATCTGAAATTCAGCCCAGATGATCCTTGGCCGATAGGCTAAGACTGGGCGGGGTCCATGCAGGAGAAGAACAACGTCGGAAAAAACACGGCTCCCCTTAACATGGCACTTTTAAACTGTAGGTTCCTTTCAAAACATGCCGTCGAAATCAATCTACTGGTCCAAGATTTGAAACTAGATCTCTTGTTTTTAACGGAGACATGGCTGTCACCGAATTTAGGAGCTGATATTGTCATGGCACTTCCAGGCGGCTTCAATATGCAATGTCAATATAGACCTCACGGAAAAGGGGGTGTGCTAGCGTTAATACATAGAGACAGATTTGTCTGTAGAATATCAGAGGGTGGTGTTAAGGACTGCGAAAGCACTCATTTTAATTTACAAATTACACCGAATAAATCTCTATCTGGCCTATTAATATATCGCCCCCCGGGCCGTCCAGGTCAATTTATAGGTTCACTCTTAGAGACACTATTGCCTTAGCCACCGCTGTACCTAATTTAATCTTATTAGGAGATTTAAATTTTCACTTTGATGATCCTTGTGATAAGGGGGCTATAGATCTCAAGCTCGAGCTGAAAGCTATGGAGCTGGAGCAAAAAAATGAAGATGCCACACACATTAAAGGGCATCTTCTTGATCCTATATTTACGAATGCTTCACATTTATTATCAAGGCCCCCCCCTCCCTCTACCTTGGTCTGACCTTTTTCTGGTCCCATTTGAGTGGCAAATTAATATTGACCCCCCACAGATACAGGCGCCATGGACTTTAGAGAGAGTGTGGTCAAAACTCCATTTGGAAAGCTGGATTCACAGACTGGAGCAGACAATTCCCCTTTCGGATCCTGATCCCGTAGAGGCGGATACAAACCGTATAAATTGGCTCAATAGCTCCCTCGACTCCGTTCTTCCTAAAAAAACATTGGAAAAGAAGAGCAGGGTTTTTAAAACTCCTTGGTACACCCCTGAACTCCGAGAATTAAGGAAAATGTGTAAGAAAGCCGAACGTACGTGGAGAAAAGATTGGGCTTCCCACAATAAACTAGAGTATAGAGCCGCCATGAGAACCTACAAATTATCCCGGAAATTGGCCCAAGCCACTTATTATGAGGAGAAAATTAGAACCTCCTCTAATTCATGTAGAGAAACATTTAAGATTGTTAAAGATCTCCTCAAAGCACCAACCCCTCCGACTGTGCAAGTGGCATCGGTAGCCAGGTGCAATCAACTGGCCGCTTTTTTTAAAGCAAAATTCAAAATATACTCAAAACTCTGCCACAGAGCGACCAAGCCTCTGACTGGGCTCATTCTTTGGCCACTCCTTCTGACCCTCGCTTTGACTCGTTTGCCCCAATTTTAAGGGATGACCTCCTAAAAATTCTGCACACCGTAAAGAGTGGTTCTCCCAATGACCCTGCCCCCATGCACATTATGAATCAGGTAGCCGCCACCACTGCCCCAATAATCACAGACCTTCTCAATGCCTCCTTCACTCAGGGAATTGTCCCGCCCAGCTGGAAGCAGGCCATGGTTAAAGCGCTCCTTAAAAAAACAGAGCTCGATCCCGCAGAGTTGGCTAATTTCCGACCAATCTCGCTGCTGCCGGGCATCAATAAGATGGCGGAAAAAATAGCCAATCAGCAGCTTTCATCTTTTTAGAAAGTAATAAGCTGCTTCGTAACTCCCAGACTGGTTTTCGCCCAGGGCAGGGAACAGAGTCTGCCTTATTAGCAGTCGTGGAGGAGGCAAGGTGCATCTTGGATTCAGGGGGATCAACGATGGTGATCCTCCTGGATCTAAGCGCAGCTTTCGAAACAGTGGACCATAAGATCTTAATCCACCATTTCAGCAACCTGGGAGTATCAGGTACAGCGCGGCAATGGCTCACATCTTTCTTGGAGAATCGTACCTTCCAGGTTTGGGAGGGTGCAGCACGCTCCAAGATAACCCCCCTCGAGTGTGGGGTCCCACAGGGCTCATCATTGAGCCCTACTTTATTCAATGTCTATATGGCCCCCCTCGAGGATGTGGTGAATCCATTTGGGATTAAAATAGTCACTTACGACGACGACACCCAACTGGTCGTCTCGCTCTCCCAAGAAAAACCCTGCGCGGAAAATCTTCACAACTGTCTCTCAGAAATCCATTCCTGGATGAATGTCTCACGTCTTAAATTGAATGGGGCTAAAACAGAGCTTATGTTGCTAGGCCACCATATAACATCTTTACCTAACTCCATCTGGCCTGCCTATCTGGGACCTGCGCCCACCCCAAAGAATGAATTAAAAAGTCTGGGAGTATGGTTGGAGCAGGATCTGCCATTTAAGACCCAAACAAAAAAGACAGCGGGCATTTGTATAGGGCTTCTTCGTTATACTCGTAAGATTCTTCCCCTATTGCCAGAGCTCTCGAGGAGGCTACTTATTCAGGGTCTGATCCTATCAAGACAGGATTATAGTAACGCCCTTCTCCTGGCAGCCCCTGAATCTACAATTAATACTCTTAACCGAGTCCAGAACTCGGCAGCAAGACTCCTCACTGGTACTTCGCGCAGATCATTAGTCAGACCGGCACTCAAAGCCCTCCATTGGCTACCAATTCGTGAAAGGGTCAAATTTAAGTCCCTATGTATTGCTCACAAGTCCCTGCAGGGGAACGGACCCCCCCTTTTAGAGCATCTTGTTCGCCCCTACAAGGCCACTAGATGGCTTCGTTCCGATCATGCCAATCTGGCAATTGTTCAGAGAGTGAGGCGGACGCGGACTGGGGGTCACCGTTTTTCAGTGAACTCAGCGACCTTGTGGAATGCTCTCCCACCCAGGATTCAGATGGAGCCGAGCCACCCGAAGTTCCGCAAGCTCCTTAAAACCTTTCTGTTTCCCCAGGACCCCTAGACGCTGGTACTGTCCCTGGCATTCCTTGTTCTATAGCGCTGGGATGCTCTCGGGCAGCCATGCGCTCTATAAATCCATTTTCATTTCATTTCATTTTGCAGCACTCTCTGGTTCACCGCAGCCACCCTCTTGTTCATCACTGTCACCCTCTGGTTCATAGAATGCAGAAAGTACAAAGTTCCCCGAAGAATAGAAAAGAGTTGTGTATGTTGTATATGAGGAGAGCAGAGACAGGGAGCAAGGAGCTCCCTTGTTGGAACTAAGAGGCCTCACACACCCAGCGAGCTAGATGTCAAGCTTCATCATTGGCCTCCTGCTCCTCGTCAGACTGGCGCTGCAATGTCTGACGGGCGCCTAATAGGCGCTCTTTGTCGGAGTTCTTTTGTTCCAGCCAATGGTCGTGTGCGTGTGAGGGGTAAGGTGAAGGTGTAGTCGTGAAGGGATTGTGATTTAAAAAAGGTAAGTCAATTCACAAGGACATTTATTCGCGTGGCTGACTCCCTTGATTAAAAGGTGGGAGGGGAGATAGAGACTGTAAGGGGCACAGCGAAACTATCTCGAACCCTCTGGTCAGGTCGACATGTTTCTTGCCCAATTGGCAATTCCTCAGGACCTCAAGTAATCAGTACTACACAGTGATAAAAGAACTAAACAGAAAAAAGGTAAATACAACCTCTCTGGGTCTGTAAGGGGGCAGGCTAAGGGGTTATGCAAAAGTGGGGTGACCCTAAAGGCCACTCTCTGGTTCATCACTGCCACCCCTCTAGTTTATCACTGCCACCCTCTGGTTCATCACAGCACCCTCTGGTTCAGCACTGCCACCCTCTGGTTCATCACTGTCACCCTCTGGTTCATCACTGCCACCCTCTGGTTCATCACAGCACCCTCTGGTTCACCACTGCCACCCTCTGATTCAACCCTGCCACCCTCTGGTTCATCACTGCCACCCTCTTGTTCATCACTGACACCCTCTGGTTCACCACTGACACCCTCTGGTTCCCCACTGCCACCCTCTGGTTCATCACAGCACCCTCTGGTTCACCACTGCCACCCTCTGGTTCACCACTGTCACCCTCTGGTTCATCACTTTCACCCTCTGGTTCATCACTGCCACCTTCTGGTTCATCACAGCACCATCTGGTTCACCACTGCCACCCTCTGGTTCAGCACTGTCACCCTCTGGTTCATCACTGCCACACTTTGGTTCATCACAGCACCCTCTGGTTCACCACTGTCACCCTCTGGGTCATCACTGCCACCCTCTGGTTCATCACTGTCACCCTCTGGTTCACCACTGCCACCCTCTGGTTCATCACAGCTCCCTCGGGTTCACCACTGCCACCCTCTGGTCCATAACTGCCACCCTCTGGTTCATCACAGCATCCTCTGGTTCACCACTGCCACACTCTGGTTCATCACTGCTACCCTCTAGTTCATCACTGCCACCCTCTGGTTCACCACTGCCACCTTCTGGTTCACCACTGCCACCCTCTGGATCATCATTGTTACCTTCTGGTTCATCACTGCCACCCTCTGGTTCACCACTGCCACCCTCTGGTTCATCACTGCCACCCTCTGGTTCATCACTGCCACCCTCTGGTTCATCACAGCACCTTCTGGTTCACCCGTGCCACCCTCTGGTTCATCACTGCCACCCTCTGGTTCATCACTGCCACCCTCTGGTTCATCACTGCCACCCTCTGGTTCACCACTGCCACCCTCTGGTTACTGCCACCCTCTGGTTCACCACTGCCACCCTCTGGTTCACCACTGCCACCCTCTGGTTCACCACTGCCACCTTCTGATTCATCACAGCACCCTCTGGTTCACCACTGCCACCCCCTGGTTCATCACTGCCATCCTCTGGTTCACCACTACCACCCTCTGGTTCATCACTGCCACCCTCTGGTTCACCACTGCCACCCTCTGGTTGATCACTGCCATCCTCTGGTTCATCATATCACCCTCTGGTTCACCATTGCCACCCTCTGGTTCATCACTTCCACCCTCTGTTTCATCGCAGCTCCCTCAGGTTCACCACTGCCACCCTCTGGTACATCACTGCCACCCTCTGGTTCATCACAGCACCCTTTGGTTCACCACTGCCACTCTCTGGTTCATCACTGCCACCCTCTAGTTCATCACTGCCACCCTCTGGTTCACCACTGCCACCCTCTGGTTCATCACTGCTACCCTCTGGTTCACCACTGCCACCCTCTGGTTCACCACTGCCACCCTCTGGTTCATCACTGCCACCCTCTGGTCCATCACAGCACCCTCTGATTCACCCCTGCCACCTCCTGGTTAATCACTGCCACCCTCTTGTTCATCACTGCCACCCTCTGGTTCACCACTGCCACCCTCTGGTTTATCACAGCACTTTCTGGTTCACCACTGCCACCCTCTGGTTCACCACTGCCACCCTCTGGTTCATCACTGCCACCCTCTGGTTCATCACAGCACCCTCTGATTCACCCCTGCCACCTCCTGGTTAATCACTGCCACCCTCTTGTTCATCACTGCCACCCTCTGGTTCACCACTGCCACCCTCTGGTTCACCACAGCACCCTCTGGTTCATCACAGCACCCTTTGGTTCACCACTGCCACCCTCTGGTTCATCACTGCCATCCTCTGGTTCATCACAGCACCCTCTGGTTCACCACTGCCACCTTCTGGTTCATTACAGCTCCCGCTGGTTCACCACTGCCAGCCACCCTCTGGTTCATCACTGCCACCCTCTGGTTCATCACAGCACCCTCTGGTTCACCACTGCCACTCTCTGGTTCATCATTGCCACCCTCTAGTTCATCACTGCCACCCTCTGGTGCACCACTGCCACCCTCTGGAACATCACTGCCACCCTCTGGTTCACCACTGCCACCCTCTGGTTCATCACAGCACCCTCTGATTCACCACTGCCACCTCCTGGTTAATCACTGCCACCCTCGTGTTCATCACTGCCACCCTCTGGTTCACCACTGCCACCCTCTGGTTCACCACAGCACCCTCTGGTTCATCACATCACCCTTTGGTTCACCACTGCCACCCTCTGGTTCATCACTGCCATCCTCTGGTTCATCACAGCACCCTCTGGTTCACCACTGCCACCTTCTGGTTCATCACAGCTCCCACTGGTTCACCACTGCCAGCCACCCTCTGGTTCATCACTGCCACCCTCTGGTTCATCACAGCACCCTCTGGTTCACCACTGCCACTCTCTGGTTCATCATTGCCACCCTCTAGTTCATCACTGCCACACTCTGGTTCACCACTGCCACCCTCTGGATCATCACTGCCACCCTCTGGTTCACCAGTGCCACCCTCTGGTTCATCACTGCCACCCTCTGGTTCATCACATCACCCTCTTGTTCATCACTGCCACCCTCTGGTTCATTACTGCCACCCTCTGGTTCACCACTGTCACCCTCTGGTTCCCCACTGCCACCCTCTGGTTCACCACTGCCACCTTCTGGTTCATCACAGCACCCTCTGGTTCACCACTGACACCCTCTGGTTCATCACTGCCACGATCCGGGCAGTGGTTGTGATCACGTTAGGTTCCACACGGGGAGTCATTGGAGCACTGTGTTCTCCGATGTGAAGAAATCCCCCACCACTGTGGCCCATGATGCGAGAAACATCGCCATTTCATATCCTAATAATCTGGAATTCCCAGGCTTAAACCGGTACTGAGAACCGTGAGTTTGGAAATACTAAACGTGTACACTGAGGTTAGGGTGCACCTTAGAGTGTGCATACCGCCCAGTGTGTTTTTTTTTGGTCCTGATGAAAGCTCGGCCAAGTTGGCCCTCAGAGCAGAAACATGTCGACCTTGTGATATAGATGATACGACCCAAGTTTAAGGTCTACATCATCCATCTCACCTCTTTTAACTAGATGCTCACGCCGATCTTTATTAAAGTCTGGTTTAGATCAGCGTTTGCACCTTTTACCTTTTTCACTTTGTCACTTTACTCACTGTTTTTATATAAACCAGCTCCACTGCAGATGCAGGTGTCGTAGCACACTGGTTAGGTCTTTTACCTGCCCGGTGAAAAACCCAAT
Source organism: Lissotriton vulgaris (assembly GCF_964263255.1). NCBI lineage: Eukaryota > Metazoa > Chordata > Amphibia > Caudata > Salamandridae > Lissotriton > Lissotriton vulgaris. The sequence goes on along the minus strand of NC_141691.1, from coordinate 56,426,058 downwards.
GATGAAGCATGTCACCCAATAGTTGGGTGAGTGAGGGTAATATAAAAAACAATTGTGTTTTTCCACATTTTACTTCACTTGCAAGTATTTTCTTTTTCTAGTCACTCCTTTGTTGTTGTTTATATCATCACTGCCACCCTCTTCTTCATCACTGTCACCCTCTGGTTAATCACTGCCACCCTCTTGTTCATCACTGCCACCCTCTGGTTCACCACTGCCACCCTCTGGTTTATCACAGCACTTTCTGGTTCACCACTGCCACCCTCTGGTTCACCACAGCACCCTCTGGTTCATCACAGCACCCTTTGGTTCACCACTGCCACCCTCTGGTTCATCACTGCCACCCTCTGGTTCATCACAGCACCCTCTGGTTCACCACTGCCACCTTCTGGTTCATCACAGCTCCCGCTGGTTCACCACTGCCAGCCACCCTCTGGTTCATCACTGCCACCCTCTGGTTCATCACAGCACCCTCTGGTTCACCACTGCCACTCTCTGGTTCATCATTGCCACCCTCTAGTTCATCACTGCCACCCTCTGGTTCACCACTGCCACCCTCTGGATCATCACTGCCACCCTCTGGTTCACCACTGCCACCCTCTGGGTCATCACTGCCACCCTCTGGTTCATCACTGCCACCCTCTGGTTCACCACTGTCACCCTCTGGTTCACCACTGCCACCCTCTGGTTCACCACTGCCACCTTCTGGTTCATCACAGCACCCTCTGGTTCACCACTGCCACCCTCTGGTTCATCACTGCCACGATCCGGGCAGTGGTTGTGATCACGTTAGGTTCCACACGGGGAGTCATTGGAGCACTGTGTTCTCCGATGTGAAGAAAGCCCCCACCACTGTGGCCCATGATGCGAGAAACATCGCCATTTCATATCCTAATAATCTGGAATTCCCAGGCTTAAACCGGTACTGAAAACCGTGAGTTTGGAAATACTAAACGTGTACACTGAGGTTAGGGTGCACCTTAGAGTGTGCATACCGCCCAGTGTGTTTCCTTTTGGTCCTGATGAAAGCTCGGCCAAGTTGGCCCTCAGAGCAGAAACATGTCGACCTTGTGATATAGATGATACGACCCAAGTTTAAGGTCTACATCATCCATCTCACCTCTTTTAACTAGATGCTCACGCCGATCTTTATTAAAGTCTGGTTTGGATCAGCGTTTGCACCTTTTACCTTTTTCACTTTGTCACTTTACTCACTGTTTTTATATAAACCAGCTCCACTGCAGATGCAGGTGTCGTAGCACACTGGTTAGGTCTTTTACCTGCCCGGTGAAAAACCCAATGATGAAGCATGTCACCCAATAGTTGGGTGAGTGAGGGTAATATAAAAAACAATTGTGTTTGTCCACATTTTACTTCACTTGCAAGTATTTTCTTTTTCTAGTCACTCCTTTGTTGTTGTTTATGTCATCACTGCCACCCTCTACTTCATCACTGTCACCCTCTGGTTCATCACTGCCACCCTCTGGTTCACCACTGCCACCCTCTGGTTCATCACTGCCACCCTCTGATTCACCACTGCCACCCTCTGGTTGATCACTGCGATCCTCTGGTTCATCACAGCACCCTTTGGGTCACCACTGCCACCCTCTGGTTCATCACTTCCACCCTCTGTTTCATCACAGCTCTCTCTGGTTCACCACTGCCACCCTCTGGTTCATCACTGCCACCCTCTGGTTTATCACAGCACCCTTTGGTTCACCACTGCCACTCTCTGGTTCATCACTGCCACCCTCTAGTTCATCACTGCCACCCTCTGGTTCACCACTGCCACCCTTTGGTTCATCAGTGCCACCCTCTGGTTCACCACTGCCACCCTCTGGTTCACCACTGCCACCCCCTGGTTCATCACTGCCACCCTCTTGTTCATCACTGCCACCCTCTGGTTCACCACTGCCACCCTCTGGTTCACCACTGCCACCCTCTGGTTCATCACAGCACCCTCTGGTTCACCACTGCCACCCTCTGGTTCACCACAGCACCCTCTGGTTCATCACAGCACCCTTTGGTTCACCACTGCCACCCTCTGGTTCATCACTGCTGCCACCCTCTGGTTCACCACTGCCACCCTCTGGTTCATCACTGCCACCCTCTGGTCCACCACTGCCACCCTCTGGTTGATCACTGCCATCCTCTGGTTCATCACAGCACATGCTGGTTCACCACTGCCACCCTTTGGTTCATCACAGCTCCCTCTGGTTCACCAATGCCAGCCACCCTCTGGTTCATCACTGCCACCCTCTGGTTCATCACAGCACCCTCTGGTTCACCACTGCCACTCTCTGGTTCACCACTGCCACCCTCTGGTACACCACTGCCACCCTCTGGTTCATCACTGCCACCCTTTGGTTCACCACTGCCACCCTCTGGTTGATCACTGCCATCCTCTGGTTCATCACTGTCACCCTCTGGGTCATCACTGCCACCCTCTGGTTCATCACTGTCACCCACTGGCTCATCACTGCAACCCTCTGGTTCACCACTGCCACCCTCTAGTTTACCACTGCCACCCTCTGGTTCATCACTGCCACCCTCTGGTTCACCACTGCCACCCTCTGGTTCACCACTGCCACCCTCTGGTTCATCACTGCCATCCTCTGGTTCATCACAGCACCCTCTGGTTCACCACTGCCACCCTCTGGTTCATAACTGCCACCTTCTGGTTCATCACAGCTCCCTCTGGTTCACCACTGCCACCCTCCGGTTCATACTGCCACCCTCTGGTTCATCAGAGCACCCTCTGGTTCACCACTGCCACTCTCTGGTTCATCACTGCCACCCTCTGGTTCATCACAGCACCCTCTGGTTCACCACTGCCACCCTCTGGTTCATCACTGCTATCTTCTAGTTCATCACAGCACCCTTTGGTTCACCACTGCCACCCTCTGGTTCATCACTGCTGCCACCCTTTGGTTCACCACTGCCACCCTCTGGTTCATCACTGCCACCCTCTGGTCCATCGCTGCTACCCTCTGGTTGATCACTGCCATCCTCTGGTTCATCACAGCACCCTCTGGTTCACCACTGCCACCCTCTGGTTCATCACTGCCACCCTCTGGTTCACCACTGCCACCCTCTGGTTCACCACTGCCACCCTCTGGTTCATCACTGCCATCCTCTGGTTCATCACAGCACCCTCTGGTTCACCACTGCCACCCTCTGGTTCATCACTGCCACCTTCTGGTTCATCACAGCTCCCTCTGGTTCACCACTGCCACCCTCCGGTTCATACTGCCACCCTCTGGTTCATCACAGCACCCTCTGGTTCACCACTGCCACTCTCTGGTTCATCACTGCCAACCTCTGGTTCATCACAGCACCCTCTGGTTCACCACTGCCACCCTCTGGTTCATCACTGCTATCTTCTAGTTCATCACAGCACCTTTTGGTTCACCACTGCCACCCTCTGGTTCATCACTGCTGCCATCCTTTGGTTCACCACTGCCACCCTCTGGTTCATCACTGCCACCCTCTGGTCCACCACTGCCACCCTCTGGTTGATCACTGCCATCCTCTGGTTCATCACAGCACCCTCTGGTTCACCACTGCCACCCTTTGGTTCATCACAGCTCCCTCTGTTTCACCAATGCCATCCACCCTCTGGTTCATCACTGCCACCCTCTGGTTCATCACAGCACCCTCTAGTTCACCACTGCCACTCTCTGGTTCATCACTGCCACCCTCTAGGTCATCACTGCCACCCTCTGGTTCACCGCTGCCACCCTCTGGATCATCACTGTCACCCTCTGGTTCATTACTGCCACCCTCTGGTTCACCACTGCAACCCTCTGGTTCATCACTGCCACCCTCTAGGTCATCACTGCCACCCTCTGGTTCACCACTGCCACCCTCTGGATCATCACTGTCAACTTCTGGTTCATCACTGCCACACTCTGGTTCATCACTGCCACCCTCTGGTTCATCACTGTCACCCTTTGGTCCATCATAGCACTCTATAATTCACCCGTGCCACCCACTGGTTCATCACTGACACCCTCGTGTTCATCACTGCCACCCTCTGGTTCACCACTGCCACCCTCTGGTTCACCACTGTCACCCTCTGGTTTATCAATTACACCCTCTGGTTCATCACTGCCACCCTCTGGTTCATCACAGCGCCCTCTGGTTCACCGCTGCCACCCTCTGGTTCATCACTGTCACCCTCTGGGTCATCACTGCCACGCTCTGGTTCATCACTGTCACCCACTAGTTCACCACTGTCACCCTCTGATTCACCACTGCCACCCTCTGGTACACCACTGCCACCCTCTGGTTCATCACTGCCACCCTTTGGTTCACCACTGCCACCCTCTGGTTGATCACTGCCATCCTCTGGTTCATCACTGTCACCCTTTGGGTCATCACTGACACCCTCTGGTTCATCACTGTCACCCACTTGCTCATCACTGCCACCCTCTGGTTCACCACTGCCACCCTCTGGTTCACCACTGCCACCCTCTGGTTCATCACTGCCACCCTCTGGTTCACCACTGCCACCCTCTGGTTCACCACTGCCACCCTCAGGTTCATCACTGCCATCCTCTGGTTCATGACAGCACCCTCTAGTTCACCACTGCCACCCTCTGGTTCATCACTGCGACCTTCTGGTTCATCACAGCTCCCTCTGGTTCACCACTGCCACCCTCCGATTCATAACTGCCACCCTCTGGTTCATCACAGCACCCTCTGGTTTACCACTGCCACTCTCTGGTTCATCACTGCCACCCTCTGGTTCATCAAAGCACCCTCTGGTTCACCACTGCCACCCTCTGGTTCATCACTGCTATCTTTTAGTTCATCACAGCACCCTCTGGTTCACCACTGCATCCCACTGGTTAATCACTTCTACCCTCTGGTTCATCACAGCTCCCTCTGGCTCACCACTGACACCCTATGGTTCATCACTGCCACCCTCTGAATCCTCAAAGCACCCTCTGGTTCACCACTGCCACTCTCTGGTTCATCACTGCCACCCTGTAGTTCATCACTGCCACCCTCTAGTTCATCACTGCCACCCTCTGGTTCACCACTGCCACCCTCTGGATCATCACTGTCACCCTCTGGTTCATCACTGCCACCCTCTGGTTCACCACTGCCATCCTCTGGTTCATCACTGGCACCCTCTGGTTCATCACAGCACCCTCTGATTCACCCCTGCAACCCTCTGGTTCATCACTGACACCCTCTTGTTAAACACGGCCACCCTCTGGTTCACCACTGCCACTCTCCCGTTCACCAACGCCACCCTATGGTTCATCACATCACCCTCTGGTTCACCACTGCCACCCTCTGGTTCACCACTGTCACCCTCTGGTTCATCACTTTCACCCTCAGGTTCATCATTGCCACCCTCTGTTTCATCACAGCACCCTCTGGCTCACCACTGCCACCCTCTGGTTTATCACTGTCACTCTCTGGTTCATCCCTGCCACCCTCTGGTTCATCACAGCGCCCTCTTGTTCACCACTGCCACCATCTGGGTCATCACTGCCACCCTCTGGTTCATCACTGCCACCCTCTGGTTCATCACTGCCACCCTCTGGTTCACCACTGCCACCCTCTGCTTCACCAATGCCACCCTCTGGTTCATCACTGCCACCCTCTGGTTAACCACTGCCACCCTCTGGTTCATCACTGCCACCCTCTGGTTCATCACTGCCACCCTCTGATTCATCACAGCTCCCCCTGGTTCACCACTGCCACCCTCTGGTTCATAACTGCCACCCTCTGGTTCATCACAGCACCCTCTGGTTCACCACTGCCACCCTCTGGTTCATCACTGCTACCCTCTAGTTCATCACTGCCACCCTCTGGTTCACCACTGCCCCCTCTGGATCATACCTGTCACCCTGTGGTTCATCACTGCAACCCCCTGGTTCACCACTGCCACCCTCTGGTTCATCACTGCCACCCTCTGGTTCATCAGATCACCCTCTGGTTCACCCCTGCCACCCTCTGGTTCATCCCTGCCACCCTCTGGTTCCTCACTGCCACCCTCTGGTTCACCGATGCCACCCTCTGGTTCACCACTGCCACCCCTGGTTCTTCACAGCACCCTCTGGTTCACCACTGCCACCCTCTGGTTCATCACAGCACGCTCTGGTTCACCACTGTCACCCTCTGGTTCACCCGTGCCACGCTCTAGTTCATCAATGCCACCCTCTTGTTCATCACTGCCACCCTCTGGTTCACCACTGCCACCCTCTGGTTCACCACTGCACCCTTCGGTTCATCGCAGCACCCTCTGGTTCACCACTGCCACCCTCTGGTTCAACACTGTCACCCTCTGGTTCTTCACTTTCACCCTTGGGTTCATCACTGCCACCCTCTGGTTCATCACAGCACCCCCTGGTTCACCACTGCCACCCTCTGGTTCACCACAGTCACCCTCTGGGTCATCACTGTCACCCACTAGTTCATCACTGCCACCCTCTGGTTCTTCACAGCACCCTCTGGTTCACCACTTCCACCCTCTGGTTCCCTCACTGTCACCCTCTGGTTCATCACTGCCACCCTCTGGTTCACCACTGCCACCCTCTGGTTCATCACTGCCACCCTCTGGTTCACCACTGCCACCCTCTGGTTGATCACTGCGATCCTCTGGTTCATCACAGCACCCTTTGGGTCACCACTGCCACCCTCTGGTTCATCACTTCCACCCTCTGTTTCATCACAGCTCCCTCTGGTTCACCACTGCCACCCTCTGGTTCATCACTGCCACCCTCTGGTTTATCACAGCACCCTTTGGTTCACCACTGCCACTCTCTGGTTCATCACTGCCACCCTCTAGTTCATCACTGCCACCCTCTGGTTCACCACTGCCACCCTCTGGTTCATCAGTGCCACCCTCTGGTTCACCACTGCCACCCTCTGGTTCACCACTGCCACCCCCTGGTTCATCACTGCCACCCTCTTGTTCATCACTGCCACCCTCTGGTTCACCACTGCCACCCTCTGGTTCACCACTGCCACCCTCTGGTTCATCACAGCACCCTCTGGTTCACCACTGCCACCCTCTGGTTCACCACAGCACCCTCTGGTTCATCACAGCACCCTTTGGTTCACCACTGCCACCCTCTGGTTCATCACTGCTGCCACCCTCTGGTTCACCACTGCCACCCTCTGGTTCATCACTGCCACCCTCTGGTCCACCACTGCCACCCTCTGGTTGATCACTGCCATCCTCTGGTTCATCACAGCACATGCTGGTTCACCACTGCCACCCTTTGGTTCATCACAGCTCCCTCTGGTTCACCAATGCCAGCCACCCTCTGGTTCATCACTGCCACCCTCTGGTTCATCACAGCACCCTCTGGTTCACCACTGCCACTCTCTGGTTCATCACTGCCACCCTCTAGGTCATCCCTACCACCCTCTGGTTCACCGCTGCCACCCTCTGGATCATCACTGTCACCCTCTGGTTCATCACAGCACCCTCTGGTTCACCACTGCCACCCTCTGGTTCATCACTGCCACCCTCTAGGTCATCACTGCCACCCTCTGGTTCACCACTGCCACCCTCTGGATCATCACTGTCAACTTCTGGTTCATCACTGCCACCCTCTGGTTCATCACTGCCACCCTCTGGTTCATCACAGCACCCTATGATTCACCCGTGCCACCCTCTGGTTCATCACTGCCACCCTCGTGTTCATCACTGCCACCCTCTGGTTCACCACTGCCACCCTCTGGTTCACCACTGTCACCCTCTGGTTTATCAATTACACCCTCTGGTTCATCACTGCCACCCTCTGGTTCATCACAGCGCCCTCTGGTTCACCGCTGCCACCCTCTGGCTCATCACTGTCACCCTCTGGGTCATCACTGCCACCCTCTGGTTCAACACTGTCACCCACTAGTTCACCACTGCCACCCTCTGGTTCACCACTGCCACCCTCTGGTACACCATTGCCACCCTCTGGTTCATCACTGCCACCCTTTGGTTCACCACTGCCACCCTCTGGTTGATCACTGCCATCCTCTGGTTCATCACTGTCACCCTCTGGGTCATCACTGCCACCCTCTGGTTCATCACTGTCACCCACTGGCTCATCACTGCAACCCTCTGGTTCACCACTGCCACCCTCTGGTTTACCACTGCCACCCTCTGGTTCATCACTGCCACCCTCTGGTTCACCACTGCCACCCTCTGGTTCACCACTGCCACCCTCTGGTTCATCACTGCCATCCTCTGGTTCATCACAGCACCCTCTGGTTCACCACTGCCACCCTCTGGTTCATAACTGCCACCTTCTGGTTCATCACAGCTTCCTCTGGTTCACCACTGCCATCCTCCGGTTCATACTGCCACCCTCTGGTTCATCAGAGCACCCTCTGGTTCACCACTGCCACTCTCTGGTTCATCACTGCCACCCTCTGGTTCACCACTGCCACCCTCTGGTTCATCACTGCTATCTTCTAGTTCATCACAGCACCCTTTGGTTCACCACTGCCACCCTCTGGTTCATCACTGCTGCCACCCTTTGGTTCACCACTGCCACCCTCTGGTTCATCACTGCCACCCTCTGGTCCATCGCTGCTACCCTCTGGTTGATCACTGCCATCCTCTGGTTCATCACAGCACCCTCTGGTTCACCACTGCCACCCTCTGGTTCATCACAGCGCCCTCTGGTTCACCGCTGCCACCCTATGGCTCATCACTGTCACCCTCTGGGTCATCACTGCCACCCTCTGGTTCAACACTGTCACCCACTAGTTCACCACTGCCACCCTCTGGTTCACCACTGCCACCCTCTGGTACACCATTGCCACCCTCTGGTTCATCACTGCCACCCTTTGGTTCACCACTGCCACCCTCTGGTTGATCACTGCCATCCTCTGGTTCATCACTGTCACCCTCTGGGTCATCACTGCCACCCTCTGGTTCATCACTGTCACCCACTGGCTCATCACTGCAACCCTCTGGTTCACCACTGCCACCCTCTGGTTTACCACTGCCACCCTCTGGTTCATCACTGCCACCCTCTGGTTCACCACTGCCACCCTCTGGTTCACCACTGCCACCCTCTGGTTCATCACTGCCATCCTCTGGTTCATCACAGCACCCTCTGGTTCACCACTGCCACCCTCTGGTTCATAACTGCCACCTTCTGGTTCATCACAGCTTCCTCTGGTTCACCACTGCCATCCTCCGGTTCATACTGCCACCCTCTGGTTCATCAGAGCACCCTCTGGTTCACCACTGCCACTCTCTGGTTCATCACTGCCACCCTCTGGTTCATCACAGCACCCTCTGGTTCACCACTGCCACCCTCTGGTTCATCACTGCTATCTTCTAGTTCATCACAGCACCCTTTGGTTCACCACTGCCACCCTCTGGTTCATCACTGCTGCCACCCTTTGGTTCACCACTGCCACCCTCTGGTTCATCACTGCCACCCTCTGGTCCATCGCTGCTACCCTCTGGTTGATCACTGCCATCCTCTGGTTCATCACAGCACCCTCTGGTTCACCACTGCCACCCTCTGGTTCATCACTGCCACCCTCTAGGTCATCACTGCCACCCTCTGGTTCACCACTGCCACCCTCTGGATCATCACTGTCAACTTCTGGTTCATCACTGCCACCCTCTGGTTCACCACTGCCACCCTCTGGTTCATCACTGCCACCCTCTGGTTCATCACAGCACCCTCTGGTTCACCACTGCCACCCTCTGGTTCATCACTGCTACCCTCTAGTTCATCACTGCCACCCTCTGGTTCACCACTGCCCCCTCTGGATCATACCTGTCACCCTGTGGTTCATCACTGCAACCCCCTGGTTCACCACTGCCACCCTCTGGTTCATCACTGCCACCCTCTGGTTCATCAGATCACCCTCTGGTTCACCCCTGCCACCCTCTGGTTCATCCCTGCCACCCTCTGGTTCCTCACTGCCACCCTCTGGTTCACCGATGCCACCCTCTGGTTCACCACTGCCACCCCTGGTTCTTCACAGCACCCTCTGGTTCACCACTGCCACCCTCTGGTTCATCACAGCACGCTCTGGTTCACCACTGTCACCCTCTGGTTCACCCGTGCCACGCTCTAGTTCATCAATGCCACCCTCTTGTTCATCACTGCCACCCTCTGGTTCACCACTGCCACCCTCTGGTTCACCACTGCACCCTTCGGTTCATCGCAGCACCCTCTGGTTCACCACTGCCACCCTCTGGTTCAACACTGTCACCCTCTGGTTCTTCACTTTCACCCTTGGGTTCATCACTGCCACCCTCTGGTTCATCACAGCACCCCCCGGTTCACCACTGCCACCCTCTGGTTCACCACAGTCACCCTCTGGGTCATCACTGTCACCCACTAGTTCATCACTGCCACCCTCTGGTTCTTCACAGCACCCTCTGGTTCACCACTTCCACCCTCTGGTTCCCTCACTGTCACCCTCTGGTTCATCACTGCCACCCTCTGGTTCACCACTGCCACCCTCTGGTTCATCACTGCCACCCTCTGGTTCACCACTGCCACCCTCTGGTTGATCACTGCGATCCTCTGGTTCATCACAGCACCCTTTGGGTCACCACTGCCACCCTCTGGTTCATCACTTCCACCCTCTGTTTCATCACAGCTCCCTCTGGTTCACCACTGCCACCCTCTGGTTCATCACTGCCACCCTCTGGTTTATCACAGCACCCTTTGGTTCACCACTGCCACTCTCTGGTTCATCACTGCCACCCTCTAGTTCATCACTGCCACCCTCTGGTTCACCACTGCCACCCTCTGGTTCATCAGTGCCACCCTCTGGTTCACCACTGCCACCCTCTGGTTCACCACTGCCACCCCCTGGTTCATCACTGCCACCCTCTTGTTCATCACTGCCACCCTCTGGTTCACCACTGCCACCCTCTGGTTCACCACTGCCACCCTCTGGTTCATCACAGCACCCTCTGGTTCACCACTGCCACCCTCTGGTTCACCACAGCACCCTCTGGTTCATCACAGCACCCTTTGGTTCACCACTGCCACCCTCTGGTTCATCACTGCTGCCACCCTCTGGTTCACCACTGCCACCCTCTGGTTCATCACTGCCACCCTCTGGTCCACCACTGCCACCCTCTGGTTGATCACTGCCATCCTCTGGTTCATCACAGCACATGCTGGTTCACCACTGCCACCCTTTGGTTCATCACAGCTCCCTCTGGTTCACCAATGCCAGCCACCCTCTGGTTCATCACTGCCACCCTCTGGTTCATCACAGCACCCTCTGGTTCACCACTGCCACTCTCTGGTTCATCACTGCCACCCTCTAGGTCATCCCTACCACCCTCTGGTTCACCGCTGCCACCCTCTGGATCATCACTGTCACCCTCTGGTTCATCACAGCACCCTCTGGTTCACCACTGCCACCCTCTGGTTCATCACTGCCACCCTCTAGGTCATCACTGCCACCCTCTGGTTCACCACTGCCACCCTCTGGATCATCACTGTCAACTTCTGGTTCATCACTGCCACCCTCTGGTTCACCACTGCCACCCTCTGGTTCATCACTGCCACCCTCTGGTTCATCACAGCACCCTATGATTCACCCGTGCCACCCTCTGGTTCATCACTGCCACCCTCGTGTTCATCACTGCCACCCTCTGGTTCACCACTGCCACCCTCTGGTTCACCACTGTCACCCTCTGGTTTATCAATTACACCCTCTGGTTCATCACTGCCACCCTCTGGTTCATCACAGCGCCCTCTGGTTCACCGCTGCCACCCTCTGGCTCATCACTGTCACCCTCTGGGTCATCACTGCCACCCTCTGGTTCAACACTGTCACCCACTAGTTCACCACTGCCACCCTCTGGTTCACCACTGCCACCCTCTGGTACACCATTGCCACCCTCTGGTTCATCACTGCCACCCTTTGGTTCACCACTGCCACCCTCTGGTTGATCACTGCCATCCTCTGGTTCATCACTGTCACCCTCTGGGTCATCACTGCCACCCTCTGGTTCATCACTGTCACCCACTGGCTCATCACTGCAACCCTCTGGTTCACCACTGCCACCCTCTGGTTTACCACTGCCACCCTCTGGTTCATCACTGCCACCCTCTGGTTCACCACTGCCACCCTCTGGTTCACCACTGCCACCCTCTGGTTCATCACTGCCATCCTCTGGTTCATCACAGCACCCTCTGGTTCACCACTGCCACCCTCTGGTTCATAACTGCCACCTTCTGGTTCATCACAGCTTCCTCTGGTTCACCACTGCCATCCTCCGGTTCATACTGCCACCCTCTGGTTCATCAGAGCACCCTCTGGTTCACCACTGCCACTCTCTGGTTCATCACTGCCACCCTCTGGTTCACCACTGCCACCCTCTGGTTCATCACTGCTATCTTCTAGTTCATCACAGCACCCTTTGGTTCACCACTGCCACCCTCTGGTTCATCACTGCTGCCACCCTTTGGTTCACCACTGCCACCCTCTGGTTCATCACTGCCACCCTCTGGTCCATCGCTGCTACCCTCTGGTTGATCACTGCCATCCTCTGGTTCATCACAGCACCCTCTGGTTCACCACTGCCACCCTCTGGTTCATCACAGCGCCCTCTGGTTCACCGCTGCCACCCTATGGCTCATCACTGTCACCCTCTGGGTCATCACTGCCACCCTCTGGTTCAACACTGTCACCCACTAGTTCACCACTGCCACCCTCTGGTTCACCACTGCCACCCTCTGGTACACCATTGCCACCCTCTGGTTCATCACTGCCACCCTTTGGTTCACCACTGCCACCCTCTGGTTGATCACTGCCATCCTCTGGTTCATCACTGTCACCCTCTGGGTCATCACTGCCACCCTCTGGTTCATCACTGTCACCCACTGGCTCATCACTGCAACCCTCTGGTTCACCACTGCCACCCTCTGGTTTACCACTGCCACCCTCTGGTTCATCACTGCCACCCTCTGGTTCACCACTGCCACCCTCTGGTTCACCACTGCCACCCTCTGGTTCATCACTGCCATCCTCTGGTTCATCACAGCACCCTCTGGTTCACCACTGCCACCCTCTGGTTCATAACTGCCACCTTCTGGTTCATCACAGCTTCCTCTGGTTCACCACTGCCATCCTCCGGTTCATACTGCCACCCTCTGGTTCATCAGAGCACCCTCTGGTTCACCACTGCCACTCTCTGGTTCATCACTGCCACCCTCTGGTTCATCACAGCACCCTCTGGTTCACCACTGCCACCCTCTGGTTCATCACTGCTATCTTCTAGTTCATCACAGCACCCTTTGGTTCACCACTGCCACCCTCTGGTTCATCACTGCTGCCACCCTTTGGTTCACCACTGCCACCCTCTGGTTCATCACTGCCACCCTCTGGTCCATCGCTGCTACCCTCTGGTTGATCACTGCCATCCTCTGGTTCATCACAGCACCCTCTGGTTCACCACTGCCACCCTCTGGTTCATCACTGCCACCCTCTAGGTCATCACTGCCACCCTCTGGTTCACCACTGCCACCCTCTGGATCATCACTGTCAACTTCTGGTTCATCACTGCCACCCTCTGGTTCACCACTGCCACCCTCTGGTTCATCACTGCCACCCTCTGGTTCATCACAGCACCCTATGATTCACCCGTGCCACCCTCTGGTTAATCACTGCCACCCTCGTGTTCATCACTGCCACCCTCTGGTTCACCACTGCCACCCTCTGGTTCACCACTGTCACCCTCTGGTTTATCAATTACACCCTCTGGTTCATCACTGCCACCCTCTGGTTCATCACAGCGCCCTCTGGTTCACCACTGCCACCCTCTGGCTCATCACTGTCTCCCTCTGGGTCATCACTGCCACCCTCTGGTTCAACACTGTCACCAACTAGTTCACCACTGCCACCCTCTGGTTCACCACTGCCACCCTCTGGTACACCACTGCCACCCTCTGGTTCATCACTGCCACCCTTTAGTTCACCACTGCCACCCTCTGGTTGATCACTGCCATCCTCTGGTTCATCACTGTCACCCTCTGGGTCATCACTGCCACCCTCTGGTTCACCACTGTCACCCTCTGGTTCACCACTGCCACCCTCTGGTTCATCACTGCCACCCTCTGGTTCACCACTGCCACCCTCTGGTTCATCACTGCCATCCTCTGGTTCATCACAGCACCCTCTGGTTCACCACTGCCACCCTCTGGTTCATCACTGCCACCTTCTGGTTCATCACAGCTCCCTCTGGTTCACCACTGCCACCCTCCGGTTCATACTGCCACCCTCTGGTTCATCACAGCACCCTCTGGTTCACCACTGCCACTCTCTGGTTCATCACTGCCAACCTCTGGTTCATCACAGCACCCTCTGGTTCACCACTGCCACCCTCTGGTTCATCACTGCTATCTTCTAGTTCATCACAGCACCTTTTGGTTCACCACTGCCACTCTCTGGTTCATCACTGCCAACCTCTGGTTCATCACAGCACCCTCTGGTTCACCACTGCCACCCTTTGGTTCATCACAGCTCCCTCTGTTTCACCAATGCCATCCACCCTCTGGTTCATCACTGCCACCCTCTGGTTCATCACAGCACCCTCTAGTTCACCACTGCCACTCTCTGGTTCATCACTGCCACCCTCTAGGTCATCACTGCCACCCTCTGGTTCACCGCTGCCACCCTCTGGATCATCACTGTCACCCTCTGGTTCATTACTGCCACCCTCTGGTTCACCACTGCAACCCTCTGGTTCATCACTGCCACCCTCTAGGTCATCACTGCCACCCTCTGGTTCACCACTGCCACCCTCTGGATCATCACTGTCACCCTTTGGTCCATCATAGCACTCTATAATTCACCCGTGCCACCCACTGGTTCATCACTGACACCCTCGTGTTCATCACTGCCACCCTCTGGTTCACCACTGCCACCCTCTGGTTCACCACTGTCACCCTCTGGTTTATCAATTACACCCTCTGGTTCATCACTGCCACCCTCTGGTTCATCACAGCGCCCTCTGGTTCACCGCTGCCACCCTCTGGTTCATCACTGTCACCCTCTGGGTCATCACTGCCACGCTCTGGTTCATCACTGTCACCCACTAGTTCACCACTGTCACCCTCTGATTCACCACTGCCACCCTCTGGTACACCACTGCCACCCTCTGGTTCATCACTGCCACCCTTTGGTTCACCACTGCCACCCTCTGGTTGATCACTGCCATCCTCTGGTTCATCACTGTCACCCTTTGGGTCATCACTGACACCCTCTGGTTCATCACTGTCACCCACTTGCTCATCACTGCCACCCTCTGGTTCACCACTGCCACCCTCTGGTTCACCACTGCCACCCTCTGGTTCATCACTGCCACCCTCTGGTTCACCACTGCCACCCTCTGGTTCACCACTGCCACCCTCAGGTTCATCACTGCCATCCTCTGGTTCATCACAGCACCCTCTAGTTCACCACTGCCACCCTCTGGTTCATCACTGCGACCTTCTGGTTCATCACAGCTCCCTCTGGTTCACCACTGCCACCCTCCGATTCATAACTGCCACCCTCTGGTTCATCACAGCACCCTCTGGTTTACCACTGCCACTCTCTGGTTCATCACTGCCACCCTCTGGTTCATCAAAGCACCCTCTGGTTCACCACTGCCACCCTCTGGTTCATCACTGCTATCTTTTAGTTCATCACAGCACCCTCTGGTTCACCACTGCATCCCACTGGTTAATCACTTCTACCCTCTGGTTCATCACAGCTCCCTCTGGCTCACCACTGACACCCTATGGTTCATCACTGCCACCCTCTGAATCCTCAAAGCACCCTCTGGTTCACCACTGCCACTCTCTGGTTCATCACTGCCACCCTGTAGTTCATCACTGCCACCCCCTAGTTCATCACTGCCACCCTCTGGTTCACCACTGCCACCCTCTGGATCATCACTGTCACCCTCTGGTTCATCACTGCCACCCTCTGGTTCACCACTGCCATCCTCTGGTTCATCACTGGCACCCTCTGGTTCATCACAGCACCCTCTGATTCACCCCTGCAACCCTCTGGTTCATCACTGACACCCTCTTGTTAAACACGGCCACCCTCTGGTTCACCACTGCCACTCTCCCGTTCACCAACGCCACCCTATGGTTCATCACATCACCCTCTGGTTCACCACTGCCACCCTCTGGTTCACCACTGTCACCCTCTGGTTCATCACTTTCACCCTCAGGTTCATCATTGCCACCCTCTGTTTCATCACAGCACCCTCTGGCTCACCACTGCCACCCTCTGGTTTATCACTGTCACTCTCTGGTTCATCCCTGCCACCCTCTGGTTCATCACAGCGCCCTCTTGTTCACCACTGCCACCATCTGGGTCATCACTGCCACCCTCTGGTTCATCACTGCCACCCTCTGGTTCATCACTGCCACCCTCTGGTTCACCACTGCCACCCTCTGCTTCACCAATGCCACCCTTTGGTTCATCACTGCCACCCTCTGGTTAACCACTGCCACCCTCTGGTTCATCACTGCCACCCTCTGGTTCATCACTGCCACCCTCTGGTTCATCACAGCTCCCCCTGGTTCACCACTGCCACCCTCTGGTTCATAACTGCCACCCTCTGGTTCATCACAGCACCCTCTGGTTCACCACTGCCACCCTCTGGTTCATCACTGCTACCCTCTAGTTCATCACTGCCACCCTCTGGTTCACCACTGCCCCCTCTGGATCATACCTGTCACCCTGTGGTTCATCACTGCAACCCCCTGGTTCACCACTGCCACCCTCTGGTTCATCACTGCCACCCTCTGGTTCATCAGATCACCCTCTGGTTCACCCCTGCCACCCTCTGGTTCATCCCTGCCACCCTCTGGTTCCTCACTGCCACCCTCTGGTTCACCGATGCCACCCTCTGGTTCACCACTGCCACCCCTGGTTCTTCACAGCACCCTCTGGTTCACCACTGCCACCCTCTGGTTCATCACAGCACGCTCTGGTTCACCACTGTCACCCTCTGGTTCACCCGTGCCACGCTCTAGTTCATCAATGCCACCCTCTTGTTCATCACTGCCACCCTCTGGTTCACCACTGCCACCCTCTGGTTCACCACTGCACCCTTTGGTTCATCGCAGCACCCTCTGGTTCACCACTGCCACCCTCTGGTTCAACACTGTCACCCTCTGGTTCTTCACTTTCACCCTTGGGTTCATCACTGCCACCCTCTGGTTCATCACAGCACCCCCTGGTTCACCACTGCCACCCTCTGGTTCACCACAGTCACCCTCTGGGTCATCACTGTCACCCACTAGTTCATCACTGCCACCCTCTGGTTCTTCACAGCACCCTCTGGTTCACCACTTCCACCCTCTGGTTCCCTCACTGTCACCCTCTGGTTCATCACTGCCACCCTCTGGTTCACCACTGCCACCCTCTGGTTCATCACTGCCACCCTCTGGTTCACCACTGCCACCCTCTGGTTGATCACTGCGATCCTCTGGTTCATCACAGCACCCTTTGGGTCACCACTGCCACCCTCTGGTTCATCACTTCCACCCTCTGTTTCATCACAGCTCCCTCTG
This sequence comes from Lissotriton vulgaris, assembly GCF_964263255.1. NCBI lineage: Eukaryota > Metazoa > Chordata > Amphibia > Caudata > Salamandridae > Lissotriton > Lissotriton vulgaris. Next base: position 56,408,521 of record NC_141691.1, on the reverse strand, counting down.
GTTCACCACTGCCACCCTCTGGTTCATCACTGCCACCCTCTGGTTTATCACAGCACCCTTTGGTTCACCACTGCCACTCTCTGGTTCATCACTGCCACCCTCTAGTTCATCACTGCCACCCTCTGGTTCACCACTGCCACCCTCTGGTTCATCAGTGCCACCCTCTGGTTCACCACTGCCACCCTCTGGTTCACCACTGCCACCCCCTGGTTCATCACTGCCACCCTCTTGTTCATCACTGCCACCCTCTGGTTCACCACTGCCACCCTCTGGTTCACCACTGCCACCCTCTGGTTCATCACAGCACCCTCTGGTTCACCACTGCCACCCTCTGGTTCACCACAGCACCCTCTGGTTCATCACAGCACCCTTTGGTTCACCACTGCCACCCTCTGGTTCATCACTGCTGCCACCCTCTGGTTCACCACTGCCACCCTCTGGTTCATCACTGCCACCCTCTGGTCCACCACTGCCACCCTCTGGTTGATCACTGCCATCCTCTGGTTCATCACAGCACATGCTGGTTCACCACTGCCACCCTTTGGTTCATCACAGCTCCCTCTGGTTCACCAATGCCAGCCACCCTCTGGTTCATCACTGCCACCCTCTGGTTCATCACAGCACCCTCTGGTTCACCACTGCCACTCTCTGGTTCATCACTGCCACCCTCTAGGTCATCCCTACCACCCTCTGGTTCACCGCTGCCACCCTCTGGATCATCACTGTCACCCTCTGGTTCATCACAGCACCCTCTGGTTCACCACTGCCACCCTCTGGTTCATCACTGCCACCCTCTAGGTCATCACTGCCACCCTCTGGTTCACCACTGCCACCCTCTGGATCATCACTGTCAACTTCTGGTTCATCACTGCCACCCTCTGGTTCACCACTGCCACCCTCTGGTTCATCACTGCCACCCTCTGGTTCATCACAGCACCCTATGATTCACCCGTGCCACCCTCTGGTTCATCACTGCCACCCTCGTGTTCATCACTGCCACCCTCTGGTTCACCACTGCCACCCTCTGGTTCACCACTGTCACCCTCTGGTTTATCAATTACACCCTCTGGTTCATCACTGCCACCCTCTGGTTCATCACAGCGCCCTCTGGTTCACCGCTGCCACCCTCTGGCTCATCACTGTCACCCTCTGGGTCATCACTGCCACCCTCTGGTTCAACACTGTCACCCACTAGTTCACCACTGCCACCCTCTGGTTCACCACTGCCACCCTCTGGTACACCATTGCCACCCTCTGGTACACCATTGCCACCCTCTGGTTCATCACTGCCACCCTTTGGTTCACCACTGCCACCCTCTGGTTGATCACTGCCATCCTCTGGTTCATCACTGTCACCCTCTGGGTCATCACTGCCACCCTCTGGTTCATCACTGTCACCCACTGGCTCATCACTGCAACCCTCTGGTTCACCACTGCCACCCTCTGGTTTACCACTGCCACCCTCTGGTTCATCACTGCCACCCTCTGGTTCACCACTGCCACCCTCTGGTTCACCACTGCCACCCTCTGGTTCATCACTGCCATCCTCTGGTTCATCACAGCACCCTCTGGTTCACCACTGCCACCCTCTGGTTCATAACTGCCACCTTCTGGTTCATCACAGCTTCCTCTGGTTCACCACTGCCATCCTCCGGTTCATACTGCCACCCTCTGGTTCATCAGAGCACCCTCTGGTTCACCACTGCCACTCTCTGGTTCATCACTGCCACCCTCTGGTTCATCACAGCACCCTCTGGTTCACCACTGCCACCCTCTGGTTCATCACTGCTATCTTCTAGTTCATCACAGCACCCTTTGGTTCACCACTGCCACCCTCTGGTTCATCACTGCTGCCACCCTTTGGTTCACCACTGCCACCCTCTGGTTCATCACTGCCACCCTCTGCTCCATCGCTGCTACCCTCTGGTTGATCACTGCCATCCTCTGGTTCATCACAGCACCCTCTGGTTCACCACTGCCACCCTCTGGTTCATCACTGCCACCCTCTAGGTCATCACTGCCACCCTCTGGTTCACCACTGCCACCCTCTGGATCATCACTGTCAACTTCTGGTTCATCACTGCCACCCTCTGGTTCACCACTGCCACCCTCTGGTTCATCACTGCCACCCTCTGGTTCATCACAGCACCCTATGATTCACCCGTGCCACCCTCTGGTTAATCACTGCCACCCTCGTGTTCATCACTGCCACCCTCTGGTTCACCACTGCCACCCTCTGGTTCACCACTGTCACCCTCTGGTTTATCAATTACACCCTCTGGTTCATCACTGCCACCCTCTGGTTCATCACAGCGCCCTCTGGTTCACCACTGCCACCCTCTGGCTCATCACTGTCTCCCTCTGGGTCATCACTTCCACCCTCTGGTTCAACACTGTCACCAACTAGTTCACCACTGCCACCCTCTGGTACACCACTGCCACCCTCTGGTTCATCACTGCCACCCTTTAGTTCACCACTGCCACCCTCTGGTTGATCACTGCCATCCTCTGGTTCATCACTGTCACCCTCTGGGTCATCACTGCCACCCTCTGGTTCACCACTGTCACCCTCTGGTTCACCACTGCCACCCTCTGGTTTATCACTGCCACCCTCTGGTTCACCACTGCCACCTTCTGGTTCATCACTGCCATCCTCTGGTTCATCACAGCACCCTCTGGTTCACCACTGCCACCCTCTGGTTCATCACTGCCACCTTCTGGTTCATCACAGCTCCCTCTGGTTCACCACTGCCACCCTCCGGTTCATACTGCCACCCTCTGGTTCATCACAGCACCCTCTGGTTCACCACTGCCACTCTCTGGTTCATCACTGCCAACCTCTGGTTCATCACAGCACCCTCTGGTTCACCACTGCCACCCTCTGGTTCATCACTGCTATCTTCTAGTTCATCACAGCACCTTTTGGTTCACCACTGCCACCCTCTGGTTCATCACTGCTGCCATCCTTTGGTTCACCACTGCCACCCTCTGGTTCATCACTGCCACCCTCTGGTCCACCACTGCCACCCTCTGGTTGATCACTGCCATCCTCTGGTTCATCACAGCACCCTCTGGTTCACCACTGCCACCCTTTGGTTCATCACAGCTCCCTCTGGTTCACCAATGCCATCCACCCTCTGGTTCATCACTGCCACCCTCTGGTTCATCACAGCACCCTCTAGTTCACCACTGCCACTCTCTGGTTCATCACTGCCACCCTCTAGGTCATCACTGCCACCCTCTGGTTCACCGCTGCCACCCTCTGGATCATCACTGTCACCCTCTGGTTCATTACTGCCACCCTCTGGTTCACCACTGCAACCCTCTGGTTCATCACTGCCACCCTCTAGGTCATCACTGCCACCCTCTGGTTCACCACTGCCACCCTCTGGATCATCACTGTCAACTTCTGGTTCATCACTGCCACACTCTGGTTCATCACTGCCACCCTCTGGTTCATCACTGTCACCCTTTGGTCCATCATAGCACTCTATAATTCACCCGTGCCACCCACTGGTTCATCACTGACACCCTCGTGTTCATCACTGCCACCCTCTGGTTCACCACTGCCACCCTCTGGTTCACCACTGTCACCCTCTGGTTTATCAATTACACCCTCTGGTTCATCACTGCCACCCTCTGGTTCATCACAGCGCCCTCTGGTTCACCGCTGCCACCCTCTGGTTCATCACTGTCACCCTCTGGGTCATGACTGCCACCCTCTGGTTCATCACTGTCACCCACTAGTTCACCACTGTCACCCTCTGATTCACCACTGCCACCCTCTGGTACACCACTGCCACCCTCTGGTTCATCACTGCCACCCTTTGGTTCACCACTGACACCCTCTGGTTGATCACTGCCATCCTCTGGTTCATCACTGTCACCCTTTGGGTCATCACTGCCACCCTCTGGTTCATCACTGTCACCCACTTGCTCATCACTGCCACCCTCTCGTTCACCACTGCCACCCTCTGGTTCACCACTGCCACCCTCTGGTTCATCACTGCCACCCTCTGGTTCACCACTGCCACCCTCTGGTTCACCACTGCCACCCTCGGGTTCATCACTGCCATCCTCTGGTTCATCACAGCACCCTCTAGTTCACCACTGCCACCCTCTGGTTCATCACTGCGACCTTCTGGTTCATCACAGCTCCCTCTGGTTCACCACTGCCACCCTCCGATTCATAACTGCCACCCTCTGGTTCATCACAGCACCCTCTGGTTTACCACTGCCACTCTCTGGTTCATCACTGCCACCCTCTGGTTCATCAAAGCACCCTCTGGTTCACCACTGCCACCCTCTGGTTCATCACTGCTATCTTTTAGTTCATCACAGCACCCTCTGGTTCACCACTGTATCCCACTGGTTAATCACTTCTACCCTCTGGTTCATCACAGCTCCCTCTGGCTCACCACTGACACCCTATGGTTCATCACTGCCACCCTCTGAATCCTCAAAGCACCCTCTGGTTCATCACTGCCAACCTCTGGTTCATCACTGCCACCCTCTGGTTCACCACTGCCACCCTCTGGTTCATCACTGCTATCTTCTAGTTCATCACAGCACCTTTTGGTTCACCACTGCCACCCTCTGGTTCATCACTGCTGCCATCCTTTGGTTCACCACTGCCACCCTCTGGTTCATCACTGCCACCCTCTGGTCCACCACTGCCACACTCTGGTTGATCACTGCCATCCTCTGGTTCATCACAGCACCCTCTGGTTCACCACTGCCACCCTTTGGTTCATCACAGCTCCCTCTGGTTCACCAATGCCATCCACCCTCTGGTTCATCACTGCCACCCTCTGGTTCATCACAGCACCCTCTAGTTCAACCACTGCCACTCTCTGGTTCATCACTCCCACCCTCTAGGTCATCACTGCCACCCTCTGGTTCACCGCTGCCACCCTCTGGATCATCACTGTCACCCTCTGGTTCATTACTGCCACCCTCTGGTTCACCACTGCAACCCTCTGGTTCATCACTGCCACCCTCTAGGTCATCACTGCCACCCTCTGGTTCACCACTGCCACCCTCTGGATCATCACTGTCAACTTCTGGTTCATCACTGCCACACTCTGGTTCATCACTGCCACCCTCTGGTTCATCACTGTCACCCTTTGGTCCATCATAGCACTCTATAATTCACCCGTGCCACCCACTGGTTCATCACTGACACCCTCGTGTTCATCACTGCCACCCTCTGGTTCACCACTGCCACCCTCTGGTTCACCACTGTCACCCTCTGGTTTATCAATTACACCCTCTGGTTCATCACTGCCACCCTCTGGTTCATCACAGCGCCCTCTGGTTCACCGCTGCCACCCTCTGGTTCATCACTGTCACCCTCTGGGTCATGACTGCCACCCTCTGGTTCATCACTGTCACCCACTAGTTCACCACTGTCACCCTCTGATTCACCACTGCCACCCTCTGGTACACCACTGCCACCCTCTGGTTCATCACTGCCACCCTTTGGTTCACCACTGACACCCTCTGGTTGATCACTGCCATCCTCTGGTTCATCACTGTCACCCTTTGGGTCATCACTGCCACCCTCTGGTTCATCACTGTCACCCACTTGCTCATCACTGCCACCCTCTCGTTCACCACTGCCACCCTCTGGTTCACCACTGCCACCCTCTGGTTCATCACTGCCACCCTCTGGTTCACCACTGCCACCCTCTGGTTCACCACTGCCACCCTCGGGTTCATCACTGCCATCCTCTGGTTCATCACAGCACCCTCTAGTTCACCACTGCCACCCTCTGGTTCATCACTGCGACCTTCTGGTTCATCACAGCTCCCTCTGGTTCACCACTGCCACCCTCCGATTCATAACTGCCACCCTCTGGTTCATCACAGCACCCTCTGGTTTACCACTGCCACTCTCTGGTTCATCACTGCCACCCTCTGGTTCATCAAAGCACCCTCTGGTTCACCAGTGCCACCCTCTGGTTCATCACTGCTATCTTTTAGTTCATCACAGCACCCTCTGGTTCACCACTGTATCCCACTGGTTAATCACTTCTACCCTCTGGTTCATCACAGCTCCCTCTGGCTCACCACTGACACCCTATGGTTCATCACTGCCACCCTCTGAATCCTCAAAGCACCCTCTGGTTCACCACTGCCACTCTCTGGTTCATCACTGCCACCCTGTAGTTCATCACTGCCACCCTCTAGTTCATCACTGCCACCCTCTGGTTCACCACTGCCACCCTCTGGATCATCACTGTCACCCTCTGGTTCATCACTGCCACCCTCTGGTTCACCACTGCCATCCTCTGGTTCATCACTGGCACCCTCTGGTTCATCACAGCACCCTCTGATTCACCCCTGCAACCCTCTGGTTCATCACTGACACCCTCTTGTTAAACACGGCCACCCTCTGGTTCACCACTGCCACTCTCCCGTTCACCAACGCCACCCTATGGTTCATCACATCACCCTCTGGTTCACCACTGCCACCCTCTGGTTCACCACTGTCACCCTCTGGTTCATCACTTTCACCCTCAGGTTCATCATTGCCACCCTCTGTTTCATCACAGCACCCTCTGGCTCACCACTGCCACCCTCTGGTTTATCACTGTCACTCTCTGGTTCATCCCTGCCACCCTCTGGTTCATCACAGCACCCTCTTGTTCACCACTGCCACCATCTGGGTCATCACTGCCACCCTCTGGTTCATCACTGTCACCCTCTGGTTCATCACTGCCACCCTCTGGTTCACCACTGCCACCTTCTGCTTCACCAATGCCACCCTCTGGTTCATCACTGCCACCCTCTGGTTCATCACTGCCACCCTCTGGTTCATCACTGCCACCCTCTGGTTCATCACTGCCACCCTCTGGTTCATCACAGCTCCCCCTGGTTCACCACTGCCACCCTATGGTTCATAACTGCCACCCTCTGGTTCATCACAGCACCCTCTGGTTCACCACTGCCACCCTCTGGTTCATCACTGCTACCCTCTAGTTCATCACTGCCACCCTCTGGTTCACCACTGCCCCCTCTGGATCATACCTGTCACCCTGTGGTTCATCACTGCAACCCCCTGGTTCACCACTGCCACCCTCTGGTTCATCACTGCCACCCTCTGGTTCATCAGATCACCCTCTGGTTCACCCCTGCCACCCTCTGGTTCATCCCTGCCACCCTCTGGTTCCTCACTGCCACCCTCTGGTTCACCGATGCCACCCTCTGGTTCACCACTGCCACCCCTGGTTCTTCACAGCACCCTCTGGTTCACCACTGCCACCCTCTGGTTCATCACAGCACGCTCTGGTTCACCACTGTCACCCTCGGGTTCCCCACTGTCACCCTCTGGTTCACCCGTGCCACGCTCTAGTTCATCAATGCCACCCTCTTGTTCATCACTGCCACCCTCTGGTTCACCACTGCCACCCTCTGGTTCACCACTGCACCCTTTGGTTCATCGCAGCACCCTCTGGTTCACCACTGCCACCCTCTGGTTCAACACTGTCACCCTCTGGTTCATCACTTTCACCCTTGGGTTCATCACTGCCACCCTCTGGTTCATCACAGCACCCCCTGGTTCACCACTGCCACCCTCTGGTTCACCACAGTCACCCTCTGGGTCATCACTGTCACCCACTAGTTCATCACTGCCACCCTCTGGTTCTTCACAGCACCCTCTGGTTCACCACTTCCACCCTCTGGTTCCCTCACTGTCACCCTCTGGTTCATCACTGCCACCCTCTGGTTCATCACAGCACCCTTCAGTTCACCACTGCCACCCTCTGGGCCATCACTGCCACCCTCTGGTTCAGCACTGTCACCCTCTGGTTCATCACTGCCACCCTCTGGTTTACCACTGCCACCCTCTGGTTCACCACTGCCACCTTTCAGTTCATCACTGCCATCCTCTGGTTCACTATTGCCACCCTCTGGTTGATCCTTGACATCCTCTGGTTCATCACAGCACCCTCTGGTTCACCACTGCCACCCTCTGGTTCATCACTGCCAACCTCTGGTTCATCACAGCTCCCTCTGGTTCACCACTGCCACCCTCTGGTTCATAACTGCCACTCTCTGGTTCATCACAGCACCCTCTGGGTCACCATCGCCACCCTCTGGTTCACCACTGCCACCCTCTGGATCATACCTGTCACCCTCTAGTTCATCACTGCCACCCTCTGGTTCACCACTGCCACCATCTGGTTCATCACTGTCACCCTCGGGTTCATCACTGCCACCCTCTGGTTCATCACAGCACCCCCTGGTTCACCACTGCCACCATCTTGTTTATCACTGTCACCCTCTGGGTCATCACTGTCACCCACTAGTTCATCACTGCCGCCCTCTGGTTCTTCACAGCACCCTCTGGTTCACCACTTCCACCCTCTGGTTCATCACTGTCACCCTCTGGTTCATCACTGCCACCCTCTGGTTCATCACAGCACCCTCTGGTTCACCACTGCCACCCTCTGGGTCATCACTGCCACCCTCTGGTTCAGCACTGTCACCCTCTGGTTCATCACTGCCACCCTCTGGTTCACCACTGCCACCCTCTGGTTCACCACTGCCAACTTCCAGTTCATCACTGCCACCCTCTGGTTCACTATTGCCACCCTCTGGTTGATCACTGCCATCCTCTGGTTTATCACAGCACCCTCTGGTTCACCACTGCCACCCTCTGATTCATCGCTGCCACCCTCTGGTTCATCACAGCTCCCTCTGGTTCACCACTGCCACCCTCTGGTTCATAACTGCCACCCTCTGGTTCATCACTGCCACCCTCTGGTTCACCACTGCCACCATCTGGTTCATCACTTTCACCCTCGGGTTCATCACTGCCACCCTCTGGTTCATCACAGCACCCCCTGGTTCACCACTGCCACCCTCTTGTTCATCACTGTCACCCTCTGGGTCATCACTGTCACCCACTAGTTCATCACTGCCACCCTATAGTTCTTTATAGTTCTTCACAGCACCTTCTGGTTCACCACTTCCACCCTCTGGTTCATCACTGTCACCCTCTGGTTCATCACTGCCACCCTCTGGTTCATCACAGCCCCCTCTGGTTCACCACTGCCACCCTCTGGTTCACCACAGCACCCTCTAGTTCATCACAGCACCCTTTGGTTCACCACTGCCACCCTCTGGTTCATCACTGCCATCCTCTGGTTCATCACAGCACCCTCTGGTTCACCACTGCCACCTTCTGGTTCATTACTGCTCCTGCTGGTTCACCACTGCCAGCCACCCTCTGGTTCATCACTGCCACCCTCTGGTTCATCACAGCACCCTCTGGTTCACCACTGCCACTCTCTGGTTCATCATTGCCACCCTCTAGTTCATCACTGCCACCCTCTGGTTCACCACTGCCACCCTCTGGATCATCACTGCCACCCTCTGGTTCACCACTGCCACCCTCTGGTTCATCACAGCACCCTCTGATTCACCCCTGCCACCTCCTGGTTAATCACTGCCCCCTCTTGTTCATCTCTGCCACCCTCTGGTTCACCACTGCCACCCTCTGGTTCACCACAGCACCCTCTGGTTCATCACATCACCCTTTGGTTCACCACTGCCACCCTCTGGTTCATCACTGCCATCTTCTGGTTCATCACAGCACCCTCTGGTTCACCACTGCCACCTTCTGGTTCATCACAGCTCCCGCTGGTTCACCACTGCCACCCTCTGGTTCATCACTGCCACCCTCCGGTTCATCACAGCACCCTCTGGTTCACCACTGCCACTCTCTGGTTCATCATTGCCACCCTCTAGTTCATCACTGCCACCCTCTGGTTCACCACTGCCACCCTCTGGATCATCAATGCCACCCTCTGGTTCACCACTGCCACCCTCTGGTTCATCACTGCCACCCTCTGGTTCATCACATCACCCTCTGGTTCATCACTGCCACCCTCTGGTTCATCACTGCCACCCTCTGGTTCACCACTGTCACCCTCTGGTTCACCACTGCCACCCTCTGGTTCACCACTGCCACCTTCTGGTTCATCACAGCACCCTCTGGTTCACCACTGCCACCCTCTGGTTCATCACTGCCACGATCCGGGCAGTGGTTGTGATCACGTTAGGTTCCACACGGGGAGTCATTGGAGCACTGTGTTCTCCGATGTGAAGAAAGCCCCCACCACTGTGGCCCATGATGCGAGAAACATCGCCATTTCATATCCTAATAATCTGGAATTCCCAGGCTTAAACCGGTACTGAGAACCGTGAGTTTGGAAATACTAAACGTGTACACTGAGGTTAGGGTGCACCTTAGAGTGTGCATACCGCCCAGTGTGTTTCCTTTTGGTCCTGATGAAAGCTCGGCCAAGTTGGCCCTCAGAGCAGAAACATGTCGACCTTGTGATATAGATGATACGACCCAAGTTTAAGGTCTACATCATCCATCTCACCTCTTTTAACTAGATGCTCACGCCGATCTTTATTAAAGTCTGGTTTGGATCAGCGTTTGCACCTTTTACCTTTTTCACTTTGTCACTTTACTCACTGTTTTTATATAAACCAGCTCCACTGCAGATGCAGGTGTCGTAGCACACTGGTTAGGTCTTTTACCTGCCCGGTGAAAAACCCAATGATGAAGCATGTCACCCAATAGTTGGGTGAGTGAGGGTAATATAAAAAACAATTGTGCTTTTCCACATTTTACTTCACTTGCAAGTATTTTCTTTTTCTAGTCACTCCTTTGTTGTTGTTTATATCATCACTGCCACCCTCTACTTCATCATTGTCACCCTCTGGTTCATCACTGCCACCCTCTGGTTCACCACTGCCACCCTCTGGTTCATCACTGCCACCCTCTGGTTCACCACTGCCACCCTCTGGTTGATCACTGCCATCCTCTGGTTCATCACAGCACCCTTTGGGTCACCACTGCCACCCTCTGGTTCATCACTTCCACCCTCTGTTTCATCACAGCTCCCTCTGGTTCACCACTGCCACCCTCTGGTTCATCACTGCCACCCTCTGGTTTATCACAGCACCCTTTGGTTCACCACTGCCACTCTCTGGTTCATCACTGCCACCCTCTAGTTCATCACTGCCACCCTCTGGTTCACCACTGCCACCCTCTGGTTCATCAGTGCCACCCTCTGGTTCACCACTGCCACCCTCTGGTTCACCACTGCCACCCCCTGGTTCATCACTGCCACCCTCTTGTTCATCGCTGCCACCCTCTGGTTCACCACTGCCACCCTCTGGTTCACCACTGCCACCCTCTGGTTCATCACAGCACCCTCTGGTTCACCACTGCCACCCTCTGGTTCACCACAGCACCCTCTGGTTCATCACAGCACCCTTTGGTTCACCACTGCCACCCTCTGGTTCATCACAGCACCCTCTGGTTCACCACTGCCACTCTCTGGTTCATCATTGCCACCCTCTAGTTCATCACTGCCACCCTCTGGTTCACCACTGCCACCCTCTGGATCATCAATGCCACCCTCTGGTTCACCACTGCCACCCTCTGGTTCATCACTGCCACCCTCTGGTTCATCACATCACCCTCTGGTTCATCACTGCCACCCTCTGGTTCATCACTGCCACCCTCTGGTTCACCACCGTCACCCTCTGGTTCACCACTGCCACCCTCTGGTTCACCACTGCCACCTTCTGGTTCATCACAGCACCCTCTGGTTCACCACTGCCACCCTCTGGTTCATCACTGCCACGATCCGGGCAGTGGTTGTGATCACGTTAGGTTCCACACGGGGAGTCATTGGAGCACTGTGTTCTCCGATGTGAAGAAAGCCCCCACCACTGTGGCCCATGATGCGAGAAACATCGCCATTTCATATCCTAATAATCTGGAATTCCCAGGCTTAAACCGGTACTGAGAACCGTGAGTTTGGAAATACTAAACGTGTACACTGAGGTTAGGGTGCACCTTAGAGTGTGCATACCGCCCAGTGTGTTTCTTTTTGGTCCTGATGAAAGCTCGGCCAAGTTGGCCCTCAGAGCAGAAACATGTCGACCTTGTGATATAGAAGATACGACCCAAGTTTAAGGTCTACATCATCCATCTCACCTCTTTTAACTAGATGCTCACGCCGATCTTTATTAAAGTCTGGTTTGGATCAGCGTTTGCACCTTTTACCTTTTTCACTTTGTCACTTTACTCACTGTTTTTATATAAACCAGCTCCACTGCAGATGCAGGTGTCGTAGCACACTGGTTAGGTCTTTTACCTGCCCGGTGAAAAACCCAATGATGAAGCATGTCACCCAATAGTAGGGTGAGTGAGGATAATATAAAAAACAATTGTGTTTTTCCACATTTTACTTCACTTGCAAGTATTTTCTTTTTCTAGTCAGTCCTTTGTTGTTGTTTATATCATCACTGCCACCCTCTACTTCATCACTGTCACCCTCTGGTTAATCACTGCCACCCTCTTGTTCATCACTGCCACCCTCTGGTTCACCACTGCCACCCTCTGGTTTATCACAGCACTTTCTGGTTCACCACTGCCACCCTCTGGTTCACCACAGCACCCTCTGGTTCATCACAGCACCCTTTGGTTCACCACTGCCACCCTCTGGTTCATCACTGCCATCCTCTTGTTCATCACAGCACCCTCTGGTTCACCACTGCCACCTTCTGGTTCATCACAGCTCCCGCTGGTTCACCACTGCCAGCCACCCTCTGGTTCATCACTGCCACCCTCTGGTTCATCACAGCACCCTCTGGTTCACCACTGCCACTCTCTGGTTCATCATTGCCACCCTCTAGTTCATCACTGCCACCCTCTGGTTCACCATTGCCACCCTCTGGATCATCACTGCCACCCTCTGGTTCACCACTGCCACCCTCTGGTTCATCACTGCCACCCTCTGGTTCATCACTGCCACCCTCTGGTTCACCACTGTCACCCTCTGGTTCACCACTGCCACCCTCTGGTTCACCACTGCCACCTTCTGGTTCATCACAGCACCCTCTGGTTCACCACTGCCACCCTCTGGTTCATCACTGCCACGATCCGGGCAGTGGTTGTGATCACCTTAGGTTCCACACGGGGAGTCATTGGAGCACTGTGTTCTCCGATGTGAAGAAAGCCCCCACCACTGTGGCCCATGATGCGAGAAACATCGCCATTTCATATCCTAATAATCTGGAATTCCCAGGCTTAAACCGGTACTGAGAACCGTGAGTTTGGAAATACTAAACGTGTACACTGAGGTTAGGGTGCACCTTAGAGTGTGCATACCGCCCAGTGTGTTTCCTTTTGGTCCTGATGAAAGCTCGGCCAAGTTGGCCCTCAGAGCAGAAACATGTCGACCTTGTGATATAGATGATACGACCCAAGTTTAAGGTCTACATCATCCATCTCACCTCTTTTAACTAGATGCTCACGCCGATCTTTATTAAAGTCTGGTTTGGATCAGCGTTTGCACCTTTTACCTTTTTCACTTTGTCACTTTACTCACTGTTTTTATATAAACCAGCTCCACTGCAGATGCAGGTGTCGTAGCACACTGGTTAGGTCTTTTACCTGCCCGGTGAAAAACCCAATGATGAAGCATGTCACCCAATAGTTGGGTGAGTGAGGGTAATATAAAAAACAATTGTGTTTTTCCACATTTTACTTCACTTGCAAGTATTTTCTTTTTCTAGTCACTCCTTTGTTGTTGTTTATATCATCACTGCCACCCTCTACTTCATCATTGTCACCCTCTGGTTCATCACTGCCACCCTCTGGTTCACCACTGCCACCCTCTGGTTCATCACTGCCACCCTCTGGTTCACCACTGCCACCCTCTGGTTGATCACTGCCATCCTCTGGTTCATCACAGCACCCTTTGGGTCACCACTGCCACCCTCTGGTTCATCACTTCCACCCTCTGTTTCATCACAGCTCCCTCTGGTTCACCACTGCCACCCTCTGGTTCATCACTGCCACCCTCTGGTTTATCACAGCACCCTTTGGTTCACCACTGCCACTCTCTGGTTCATCACTGCCACCCTCTAGTTCATCACTGCCACCCTCTGGTTCACCACTGCCACCCTCTGGTTCATCAGTGCCACCCTCTGGTTCACCACTGCCACCCTCTGGTTCACCACTGCCCCCCCTGGTTCATCACTGCCACCCTCTTGTTCATCGCTGCCACCCTCTGGTTCACCACTGCCACCCTCTGGTTCACCACTGCCACCCTCTGGTTCATCACAGCACCCTCTGGTTCACCACTGCCACCCTCTGGTTCACCACAGCACCCTCTGGTTCATCACAGCACCCTTTGGTTCACCACTGCCACCCTCTGGTTCATCACTGCTGCCACCCTCTGGTTCACCACTGCCACCCACTGGTTCATCACTGCCACCCTCTGGTCCACCACTGCCACCCTCTGGTTGATCACTGCCATCCTCTGGTTCATCACAGCACCTGCTGGTTCACCACTGCCACCCTTTGGTTCATCACAGCTCCCTCTGGTTCACCAATGCCAGCCACCCTCTGGTTCATCACTGCCACCCTCTGGTTCATCACAGCACCCTCTGGTTCACCACTGCCACTCTCTGGTTCATCACTGCCACCCTCTAGGTCATCACTACCACCCTCTGGTTCACCACTGCCACCCTCTGGATCATCACTGTCACCCTCTGGTTCATCACAGCACCCTCTGGTTCACCACTGCCACTCTCTGGTTCATCACTGCCACCCTCTAGGTCATCACTACCACCCTCTGGTTCACCGCTGCCACCCTCTGGATCATCACTGTCACCCTCTGGTTCATCACTGCCACCCTCTGGTTCACCACTGCCACCCTCTGGTTCATCACTGCCACCCTCTAGGTCATCACTGCCACCCTCTGGTTCACCACTGCCACCCTCTGGATCATCACTGTCAACTTCTGGTTCATCACTGCCACCCTCTGGTTCACCACTGCCACCCTCTGGTTCATCACTGCCACCCTCTGGTTCATCACAGCACCCTATGATTCACCCGTGCCACCCTCTGGTTCATCACTGCCACCCTCGTGTTCATCACTGCCACCCTCTGGTTCACCACTGCCACCCTCTGGTTCACCACTGTCACCCTCTAGTTTATCAATTACACCCTCTGGTTCATCACTGCCACCCTCTGGTTCATCACAGCGCCCTCTGGTTCACCGCTGCCACCCTCTGGCTCATCACTGTCACCCTCTGGGTCATCACTGCCACCCTCTGGTTCAACACTGTCACCCACTAGTTCACAACTGCCACCCTCTGGTTCACCACTGCCACCCTCTGGTACACCACTGCCACCCTCTGGTTCATCACTGCCACCCTTTGGTTCACCACTGCCACCCTCTGGTTGATCACTGCCATCCTCTGGTTCATCACTGTCACCCTCTGGGTCATCACTGCCACCCTCTGGTTCATCACTGTCACCCACTGGCTCATCACTGCAACCCTCTGATCCACCACTGCCACCCTCTGGTTTACCACTGCCACCCTCTGGTTCATCACTGCCACCCTCTGGTTCACCACTGCCACCCTCTGGTTCACCACTGCCACCCTCTGGTTCATCACTGCCATCCTCTGGTTCATCACAGCACCCTTAGGTTCACCACTGCCACCCTCTGGTTCATAACTGCCACCTTCTGGTTCATCACAGCTCCCTCTGGTTC
Source organism: Lissotriton vulgaris (assembly GCF_964263255.1). Classification (NCBI taxonomy): domain Eukaryota; kingdom Metazoa; phylum Chordata; class Amphibia; order Caudata; family Salamandridae; genus Lissotriton; species Lissotriton vulgaris. Next base: position 56,392,916 of record NC_141691.1, on the reverse strand, counting down.
ACCACTGCCACCCTCCGGTTCATACTGCCACCCTCTGGTTCATCACAGCACCCTCTGGTTCACCACTGCCACCCTCTGGTTCATCACTGCAATCTTCTAGTTCATCACAGCACCCTTTGGTTCACCACTGCCACCCTCTGGTTCATCACTGCTGCCACCCTTTGGTTCACCACTGCCACCCTCTGGTTCATCACTGCCACCCTCTGGTCCACCGCTGCCACCCTCTGGTTGATCACTGCCATCCTCTGGTTCATCACAGCACCCTCTGGTTCACCACTGCCACCCTCTGGTTCATCACTGCCACCCTCTAGGTCATCACTGCCACCCTCTGGTTCATCACTGCCACCCTCTGGTTCACCACTGCCACCCTCTGGTTCATCACTGCCACCCTCTGGTTCATCACAGCACCATATGATTCACCCGTGCCACCCTCTGGTTCATCACTGCCACCCTCGTGTTCATCACTGCCACCCTCTGGTTCACCACTGCCACCCTCTGGTTCACCACTGTCACCCTCTGGTTTATCAATTACACACTCTGGTTCATCACTGCCACCCTCTGGTTCATCACAGCGCCCTCTGGTTCACCACTGCCACCCTCTGGCTCATCACTGTCTCCCTCTGGGTCATCACTGCCACCCTCTGGTTCAACACTGTCACCCACTAGTTCACCACTGCCACCCTCTGGTTCACCACTGCCACCCTCTGGTACACCACTGCCACCCTCTGGTTCATCACTGCCACCCTTTAGTTCACTACTGCCACCCTCTGGTTGATCACTGCCATCTTCTGGTTCATCACTGTCACCCTCTGGGTCATCACTGCCACCCTCTGGTTCACCACTGTCACCCTCTGGTTCACCACTGCCACCCTCTGGTTCATCACTGCCACCCTCTGGTTCACCACTGCCACCCTCTGGTTCATCACTGCCATCCTCTGGTTCATCACAGCACCCTCTGGTTCACCACTGCCACCCTCTGGTTAATCACTGCCACCTTCTGGTTCATCACAGCTCCCTCTGGTTCACCACTGCCACCCTCCGGTTCATACTGCCACCCTCTGGTTCATCACAGCACCCTCTGGTTCACCACTGCCACTCTCTGGTTCATCACTGCCAACCTCTGGTTCATCACAGCACCCTCTGGTTCACCACTGCCACCCTCTGGTTCATCACTGCTATCTTCTAGTTCATCACAGCACCTTTTGGTTCACCACTGCCACCCTCTGGTTCATCACTGCCACCCTCTGGTCCACCACTGCCACCCTCTGGTTGATCACTGCCATCCTCTGGTTCATCACAGCACCCTCTGGTTCACCACTGCCACCCTTTGGTTCATCACAGCTCCCTCTGGTTCACCAATGCCATCCAACCTCTGGTTCATCACTGCCACCCTCTGGTTCATCACAGCACCCTCTAGTTCACCACTGCCACTCTCTGGTTCATCACTGCCACCCTCTAGGTCATCACTGCCACCCTCTGGTTCACCGCTGCCACCCTCTGGATCATCACTGTCACCCTCTGGTTCATTACTGCCACCCTCTGGTTCACCACTGCCACCCTCTGGTTCATCACTGCCACCCTCTAGGTCATCACTGCCACCCTCTGGTTCACCACTGCCACCCTCTGGATCATCACTGTCAACTTCTGGTTCATCACTGCCACACGCTGGTTCATCACTGCCACCCTCTGGTTCATCACTGTCACCCTCTGGTCCATCATAGCACTCTATAATTCACCCGTGCCACCCACTGGTTCATCACTGCCACCCTCGTGTTCATCACTGCCACCCTCTGGTTCACCACTGCCACCCTCTGGTTCACCACTGTCACCCTCTGGTTTATCAATTACACCCTCTGGATCATCACTGCCACCCTCTGGTTCATCACAGCGCCCTCTGGTTCACCGCTGCCACCCTCTGGTTCATCACTGTCACCCTCTGGGTCATCACTGCCACCCTCTGGTTCATCACTGTCACCCACTAGTTCACCACTGCCACCCTCTGGTTCACCACTGCCACCCTCTGGTACACCACTGCCACCCTCTGGTTCATCACTGCCACCCTTTGGTTCACCACTGCCACCCTCTGGTTGATCACTGCCATCCTCTGGTTCATCACTGTCACCCTTTGGGTCATCACTGCCACCCTCTGGTTCATCACTGTCACCCACTTGCTCATCACTGCCACCCTCTGGTTCACCACTGCCACCCTCTGGTTCACCACTGCCACCCTCTGGTTCATCACTGCCACCCTCTGGTTCACCACTGCCACCCTCTGGTTCACCACTGTCACCCTCGGGTTCATCACTGCCATCCTCTGGTTCATCACAGCACCCTCTAGTTCACCACTGACACCCTCTGGTTCATCACTGCGACCTTCTGGTTCATCACAGCTCCCTCTGGTTCTCCACTGCCACCCTCCGATTCATAACTGCCACCCTCTGGTTCATCACAGCACCCTCTGGTTTACCACTGCCACTCTCTGGTTCATCACTGCCACCCTTTGGTTCATCAAAGCACCCTCTGGTTCACCACTGCCACCCTCTGGTTCATCACTGCTATCTTCTAGTTCATCACAGCACCCTCTGGTTCACCACTGCATCCCACTGGTTAATCACTTCTACCCTCTGGTTCATCACAGCTCCCTCTGGCTCACCACTGACACCCTATGGTTCATCACTGCCACCCTCTGAATCCTCAAAGCACCCTCTGGGTCACCACTGCCACTCTCTGGTTCATCACTGCCACCCTGTAGTTCATCACTGCCACCCTCTAGTTCATCACTGCCACCCTCTGGTTCACCACTGCCACCCTCTGGATCATCACTGTCACCCTCTGGTTCATCACTGCCACCCTCTGGTTCACCACTGCCATCCTCTGGTTCATCACTGGCACCCTCTGGTTCATCACAGCACCCTCTGATTCACCCCTGCCACCCTCTGGTTCATCACTGACACCCTCTTGTTAAACACGGCCACCCTCTGGTTCACCACTGCCACTCTCCCGTTCACCAATGCCACCCTATGGTTCATCACATCACCCTCTGGTTCACCACTGCAACCCTCTGGTTCACCACTGTCACCCTCTGGTTCATCACTTTCACCCTCAGGTTCATCATTGCCACCCTCTGTTTCATTACAGCACCCTCTGGTTCACCACTGCCACCCTCTGGTTTATCACTGTCACTCTCTGGTTCATCCCTGCCACCCTCTGGTTCATCACAGCACCCTCTTGTTCACCACTGCCACCATCTGGGTCATCACTGCCACCCTCTGGTTCATCACTGTCACCCTCTGGTTCATCACTGCCACCCTCTGGTTCACCACTGCCACCCTCTGCTTCACCAATGCCACCCTCTGGTTCATCACTGCCACCCTCTGGTTAACCACTGCCACCCTCTGGTTCATCACTGCCCCCCTCTAGTTCATCACTGCCACCCTCTGGTTCATCACAGCTCCCCCTGGTTCACCACTGCCACCCTCTGGTTCATAACTGCCACCCTCTGGTTCATCACAGCACCCTCTGGTTCACCACTGCCACCCTCTGGTTCATCACTGCTACCCTCTAGTTCATCACTGCCACCCTCTGGTTTACCACTGCCACCCTCTGGATCATACCTGTCACCCTGTGGTTCATCACTGCCACCCCCTGGTTCACCACTGCCACCCTCTGGTTCATCACTGCCACCCTCTGGTTCATCAGATCACCCTCTGGTTCACCCCTGCCACCCTCTGGTTCATCACTGCCACCCTCTGGTTCCTCACTGCCACCCTCTGGTTCACCGATGCCACCCTCTGGTTCACCACTGCCACCCCTGGTTCATCACAGCACCCTCTGGTTCACCACTGCCACCCTCTGGTTCATCACAGCACGCTCTGGTTCACCACTGTCACCCTCGGGTTCCCCACTGTCACCCTCTGGTTCACCCGTGCCACGCTCTAGTTCATCACTGCCACCCTCTTGTTCATCACTGCCACCCTCTGGTTCACCACTGCCACCCTCTGGTTCACCACTGCACCCTTTGGTTCATCGCAGCACCCTCTGGTTCACCACTGCCACCCTCTGGTTCAACACTGTCACCCTCTGGTTCATCACTTTCACCCTTGGGTTCATCACTGCCACCCTCTGGTTCATCACAGCACCCCCTGGTTCACCACTGCCACCCTCTGGTTCACCACAGTCACCCTCTGGGTCATCACTGTCACCCACTAGTTCATCACTGCCACCCTCTGGTTCTTCACAGCACCCTCTGGTTCACCACTTCCACCCTCTGGTTCCCTCACTGTCACCCTCTGGTTCATCACAGTACCCTTCAGTTCACCACTGCCACCCTCTGGGCCATCACTGCCACCCTCTGGTTCAGCACTGTCACCCTCTGGTTCATCACTGCCACCCTCTGGTTTACCACTGCCACCCTCTGGTTCACCACGGCCACCTTTCAGTTCATCACTGCCATCCTCTGGTTCACTATTGCCACCCTCTGGTTGATCATTGACATCCTCTGGTTCATTACAGCACCCTCAGGTTCACCACTGCCACCCTCTGGTTCATCACTGCCACCCTCTGGTTCATCACAGCTCCCTCTGGTTCACCACTGCCACCCTCTGGTTCATAACTGCCACTCTCTGGTTCATCACAGCACCCTCTGGGTCACCATCGCCACCCTCTGGTTCACCACTGCCACCCTCTGGATCATACCTGTCACCCTCTAGTTCATCACTCCCACCCTCTGGTTCACCACTGCCACCATCTGGTTCATCACTGTCACCCTCGGGTTCATCACTGCCACCCTCTGGTTCATCACAGCACCCCCTGGTTCACCACTGCCACCCTCTTGTTCATCACTGTCACCCTCTGGGTCATCACTGTCACCCACTAGTTCATCACTGCCGCCCTCTGGTTCTTCACAGCACCCTCTGGTTCTTCACAGCACCCTCTGGTTCATCACTGTCACCCTCTGGTTCATCACTGTCACCCTCTGGTTCATCACTGCCACCCTCTGGTTCATCACAGCACCCTCTGGTTCACCACTGCCACCCTCTGGGTCATCACTGCCACCCTCTGGTTCAGCACTGTCACCCTCTGGTTCATCACTGCCACCCTCTGGTTCACCACTGCCACCCTCTGGTTCACCACTGCCAACTTCCAGTTCATCACTGCCACCCTCTGGTTCACTATTGCCACCCTCTGGTTGATCACTGCCATCCTCTGGTTTATCACAGCACCCTCTGGTTCACCACTGCCACCCTCTGATTCATCGCTGCCACCCTCTGGTTCATCACAGCTCCCTCTGGTTCACCACTGCCACCCTCTGGTTCATAACTGCCACCCTCTGGTTCATCACTGCCACCCTCTGGTTCACCACTGCCACCATCTGGTTCATCACTTTCACCCTCGGGTTCATCACTGCCACCCTCTGGTTCATCACAGCACCCCCTGGTTCATCACTGCCACCCTCTAGGTCATCACTGCCACCCTCTGGTTCACCACTGCCACCCTCTGGATCATCACTGTCAACTTCTGGTTCATCACTGCCACACGCTGGTTCATCACTGCCACCCTCTGGTTCATCACTGTCACCCTCTGGTCCATCATAGCACTCTATAATTCACCCGTGCCACCCACTGGTTCATCACTGCCACCCTCGTGTTCATCACTGCCACCCTCTGGTTCACCACTGCCACCCTCTGGTTCACCACTGTCACCCTCTGGTTTATCAATTACACCCTCTGGTTCATCACTGCCACCCTCTGGTTCATCACAGCGCCCTCTGGTTCACCGCTGCCACCCTCTGGTTCATCACTGTCACCCTCTGGGTCATCACTGCCACCCTCTGGTTCATCACTGTCCCCCACTAGTTCACCACTGCCACCCTCTGGTTCACCACTGCCACCCTCTGGTACACCACTGCCACCCTCTGGTTCATCACTGCCACCCTTTGGTTCACCACTGCCACCCTCTGGTTGATCACTGCCATCCTCTGGTTCATCACTGTCACCCTTTGGGTCATCACTGCCACCCTCTGGTTCATCACTGTCACCCACTTGCTCATCACTGCCACCCTCTGGTTCACCACTGCCACCCTCTGGTTCACCACTGCCACCCTCTGGTTCATCACTGCCACCCTCTGGTTCACCACTGCCACCCTCTGGTTCACCACTGTCACCCTCGGGTTCATCACTGCCATCCTCTGGTTCATCACAGCACCCTCTAGTTCACCACTGACACCCTCTGGCTCATCACTGCGACCTTCTGGTTCATCACAGCTCCCTCTGGTTCTCCACTGCCACCCTCCGATTCATAACTGCCACCCTCTGGTTCATCACAGCACCCTCTGGTTTACCACTGCCACTCTCTGGTTTATCACTGCCACCCTTTGGTTCATCAAAGCACCCTCTGGTTCACCACTGCCACCCTCTGGTTCATCACTGCTATCTTCTAGTTCATCACAGCACCCTCTGGTTCACCACTGCATCCCACTGGTTAATCACTTCTACCCTCTGGTTCATCACAGCTCCCTCTGGCTCACCACTGACACCCTATGGTTCATCACTGCCACCCTCTGAATCCTCAAAGCACCCTCTGGGTCACCACTGCCACTCTCTGGTTCATCACTGCCACCCTGTAGTTCATCACTGCCACCCTCTAGTTCATCACTGCCACCCTCTGGTTCACCACTGCCACCCTCTGGATCATCACTGTCACCCTCTGGTTCATCACTGCCACCCTCTGGTTCACCACTGCCATCCTCTGGTTCATCACTGGCACCCTCTGGTTCATCACAGCACCCTCTGATTCACCCCTGCCACCCTCTGGTTCATCACTGACACCCTCTTGTTAAACACGGCCACCCTCTGGTTCACCACTGCCACTCTCCCGTTCACCAACGCCACCCTATGGTTCATCACATCACCCTCTGGTTCACCACTGCAACCCTCTGGTTCACCACTGTCACCCTCTGGTTCATCACTTTCACCCTCAGGTTCATCATTGCCACCCTCTGTTTCATCACAGCACCCTCTGGTTCACCACTGCCACCCTCTGGTTTATCACTGTCACTCTCTGGTTCATCCCTGCCACCCTCTGGTTCATCGCAGCACCCTCTTGTTCACCACTGCCACCATCTGGGTCATCACTGCCACCCTCTGGTTCATCACTGTCACCCTCTGGTTCGTCACTGCCACCCTCTGGTTCACCACTGCCACCCTCTGCTTCACCAATGCCACCCTCTGGTTCATCACTGCCACCCTCTGGTTAACCACTGCCACCCTCTGGTTCATCACTGCCACCCTCTGGTTCATCACTGCCACCCTCTGGTTCATCACAGCTCCCCCTGGTTCACCACTGCCACCCTCTGGTTCATAACTGCCACCCTCTGGTTCATCACAGCACCCTCTGGTTCACCACTGCCACCCTCTGGTTCATCACTGCTACCCTCTAGTTCATCACTGCCACCCTCTGGTTCACCACTGCCACCCTCTGGATCATACCTGTCACCCTGTGGTTCATCACTGCCACCCCCTGGTTCACCACTGCCACCCTCTGGTTCATCACTGCCACCCTCTGGTTCATCAGATCACCCTCTGGTTCACCCCTGCCACCCTCTGGTTCATCACTGCCACCCTCTGGTTCCTCACTGCCACCCTCTGGTTCACCGATGCCACCCTCTGGTTCACCACTGCCACCCCTGGTTCATCACAGCACCCTCTGGTTCACCACTGCCACCCTCTGGTTCATCACAGCACGCTCTGGTTCACCACTGTCACCCTCGGGTTCCCCACTGTCACCCTCTGGTTCACCCGTGCCACGCTCTAGTTCATCACTGCCACCCTCTTGTTCATCACTGCCACCCTCTGGTTCACCACTGCCACCCTCTGGTTCACCACTGCACCCTTTGGTTCATCGCAGCACCCTCTGTTTCACCACTGCCACCCTCTGGTTCAACACTGTCACCCTCTGGTTCATCACTGCCACCCTCTGGTTCATCACAGCACCCCCTGGTTCACCACTGCCACCCTCTGGTTCACCGCAGTCACCCTCTGGGTCATCACTGTCACCCACTAGTTCATCACTGCCACCCTCTGGTTCTTCACAGCACCCTCTGGTTCACCACTTCCACCCTCTGGTTCCCTCACTGTCACCCTCTGGTTCATCACAGTACCCTTCAGTTCACCACTGCCACCCTCTGGGCCATCACTGCCACCCTCTGGTTCAGCACTGTCACCCTCTGGTTCATCACTGCCACCCTCTGGTTTACCACTGCCACCCTCTGGTTCACCACTGCCACCTTTCAGTTCATCACTGCCATCCTCTGGTTCACTATTGCCACCCTCTGGTTGATCATTGACATCCTCTGGTTCATTACAGCACCCTCTGGTTCACCACTGCCACCCTCTGGTTCATCACTGCCACCCTCTGGTTCATCACAGCTCCCTCTGGTTCACCACTGCCACCCTCTGGTTCATAACTGCCACTCTCTGGTTCATCACAGCACCCTCTGGGTCACCATCGCCACCCTCTGGTTCACCACTGCCACCCTCTGGATCATACCTGTCACCCTCTAGTTCATCACTGCCACCCTCTGGTTCACCACTGCCACCATCTGGTTCATCACTGTCACCCTCGGGTTCATCACTGCCACCCTCTGGTTCATCACAGCACCCCCTGGTTCACCACTGCCACCCTCTTGTTCATCACTGTCACCCTCTGGGTCATCACTGTCACCCACTAGTTCATCACTGCCGCCCTCTGGTTCTTCACAGCACCCTCTGGTTCTTCACAGCACCCTCTGGTTCATCACTGTCACCCTCTGGTTCATCACTGTCACCCTCTGGTTCATCACTGCCACCCTCTGGTTCATCACAGCACCCTCTGGTTCACCACTGCCACCCTCTGGGTCATCACTGCCACCCTCTGGTTCAGCACTGTCACCCTCTGGTTCATCACTGCCACCCTCTGGTTCACCACTGCCACCCTCTGGTTCACCACTGCCAACTTCCAGTTCATCACTGCCACCCTCTGGTTCACTATTGCCACCCTCTGGTTGATCACTGCCATCCTCTGGTTTATCACAGCACCCTCTGGTTCACCACTGCCACCCTCTGATTAATCGCTGCCACCCTCTGGTTCATCACAGCTCCCTCTGGTTCACCACTGCCACCCTCTGGTTCATAACTGCCACCCTCTGGTTCATCACTGCCACCCTCTGGTTCACCACTGCCACCATCTGGTTCATCACTTTCACCCTCGGGTTCATCACTGCCACCCTCTGGTTCATCACAGCACCCCCTGGTTCACCACTGCCACCCTCTTGTTCATCACTGTCACCCTCTGGTTCATCACTGTCACCCACTAGTTCATCACTGCCACCCTATAGTTCTTCTTAGCACCTTCTGGTTCACCACTTCCACCCTCTGGTTCATCACTGTCACCCTCTGGTTCATCACTGCCACCCTCTGGTTCATCACAGCACCCTCTGGTTCACCACTGCCACCCTCTGGGTCATCACTGCCACCCTCTGGTTCAGCACTGTCACCCTCTGGTTCATCACGGCCACCCTCTGGTTCACCACTGCCACCTTCCAGTTCATCACTGCCACCCTCTGGTTCACTATTGCCACCCTCTGGTTGATCACTGCCATCCTCTGGTTTATCACAGCACCCTCTGGTTCACCACTGCCACTCTCTGATTCATCGCTGCCACCCTCTGGTTCATCACAGCTCCCTCTGGTTCACCACTGCCACCCTCTGGTTCATTACTGCCACCCTCTGGTTCATCACAGCACCCTCTGGTTCACCACTGATATCCTCTGGTTCATCACTGCCACCCTCTGGTTCATCACTGTCATCCTCTGGTCCATCAGAGCACCCTCTTGTTCACCCCTGCCACCCTCTGGTTCATCAAGTACACCCTCTGGATCCTCACTGCCACCCTCTGGTTCACCACTGCCACCCTCTGGTTCACCACTGCCATCCCTGGTTCATCACAGCACCCTCTGGTTCACCACTGCCACCCTCTGGTTCATCACAGCACCCTCTGGTTCAACACTGTCACCCTCTGGTTCACACCACCCTCTGGTTCACCACTGTCACCCTCTGGTTCACCACTGTCACCCTCTGGTTCATCACTGCCACCCTCTGGTTCATCACTGCCACCCTCTGGTTCACCACTGCCACCCTCTGGTTCATCACTGCCACCCTCTGGTTCACCACTGCCACCCTCTCGTTCATCACTGTCACCCTCTGGTTTATCACTGCCACCCTCTCGTTCATCACTGCCACCCTCTGGTTCATCACAGCACCTTCTGGTTTACCACTGCCACCCTCTGGTTCACCACTGCCACCCTCTGGTTCATCACAGCACCCTCTGGTTCACAATTGCACCTTCTGGTTCATCACAGCACCCTCTGGTTCACCACTGCCACCCTCTGGTTCACCACTGCCACCCTCTAGTTCATCACAGCACCCTCTGGTTCACCACTGTAGATAATGGGGAGAAAGCACACCTGCCCAGCCTCAACCCGGGGCTGGTTAATGTGTTACTGAATTTGAGCTTCAAGTCCGGCACCTGCTTCCTTATCTGTAAGGGCTTCCTGTTGTGGTTTAATTTTTGTGACAGCCTGGAGCATTGTGCCATACTTGTAACTATTCACTGACCCTGCTTCGAGGGTCAGAGAATAGTTGCAAGTAGGCAACAACTCTGGAGGCGCCGCTCAGGAAGCACTTACGGGATTACAGCAGGTGCCCAAGTTGAAGATAATTTCTTTGTAACCATTTTGTAAATGGTTACAAATAAATTAGCTGCAACTTGGGCACCTGCTGTAACGCTGTAAGTGCTTCATGTACTTCAGTTTTTGAAAATCCGTCCCGCACGCAATTTCGTTGATTTTTCTGCAATTTCGGGAGATTTGCGGACCGCGAAATTGCAGAAAATCAGCAAATTCCGCGAACGGAACGGATTTTACGCCCATGCTTAATTCTAAATTTCATGTTCACATCAGGTAGTCCACCTTGGGGTGGAACTAGCCTGATGGTGGAATACGCCTCCCGACTAGCTAACTTTTCCTCTTGTCCTGCAGCCTAATGGGCACTGGATAGGGGGTGGTATTTTCCCTGTCTGTGAAAGCTTTGGGTCGCATATCAGAGGTGGCAGAGGCTTTTGATGCCTCCTGCCTTGACATGCTGTTCTCTTAGCCATCCTGCTTGGAGGAGGTGACAACACCTGCGGATGGAGCAGGCATTGTTTCTGCCCTCAGAGAGTGTGGGCGCTCACCTACAGGTGGTCAGAAACCTGTCTGTGGTGGCAGGCTGGTCTACACCAGTCAGCCAGTACACAGGTTGTCAGTAGGTTTTAAGGAGCCCTCTCGGTGCATGTATAAAAATCCATCACTGGAATCAGTGTGGGTTTATTGATACTAGATGTATGATACCAAACACAATATGTTTCAGTGAAGTCGTCATGAAGCTGGAACTTGTAAATACCAGTATCCAGGACATGTTCTCAAAACGACTGCCCTATTCACATGTAATATCTAAGACTGTACTAAGACATCACAGGGGTATATCTGCTCGTGCAGATATGTCCACAGTTGTAGGATAGTGCGCCCTGCCTGAGGGCTTACCTATACTGCATGTTGTCTGCAGGCATGACAAACAGAAGCTGTGCCATGTTGTGTTTTCACTTTTCTCTGCATCATGGCATGCAGCCTGCAATGGCAGTTTGCATGTTGGTAGCGAGGGGTGCCTTACATGTGGCAGCCCTTGGGGTCCCTCTTTAGTTTCCCTGCCCTAGGTACCAGGGGTACACTTATCTAGGGACTTACGGGGTGCTAAATGTATTGCCAATTGGGAGAACAGTTGTACAGTATTAGGAAAAGAGATCTGGCACTGGGAACCTGGATGGCAGGAGCCCAGTGCACTTCTGTGAAACTTGTATCAGATACCAGGCAAAATGTTGGGGTGAGCATGTCAGAAAGGGGCACTTTCCTACACAAAGTAATGCTACTGATTGGACGATGTGTTTGGTGCTGTCCTTGAGTTTCATGTATCCACTTTTCAAAATGTATATCGTCCTTCAAGAGTAAGCCTTGACAGTTGGACTGTGTACCCTTCAGAAAAGTGATGCCTAAAAAGAAGGCACGTGGCTTCAGTGAGCTTGCAGCAGAATCTGGTTCCTGAGGTTTCAGTGACAGCCGCCAAAACTGGACACCAGAAAGACCATCACCCAGTCTTTGATCACGAGCAGGGTAGACTGCGGCAACACCCTCTACTATGGAGTACCTGCCCACCTCACGCACAAGCTCCAAAACATCCAAAATGCTGCTGCAAGACTGGCTCTTAACCTACCCCACTGCACCCACATCACACGCCACTACTGGAAACTCCACTGGCCCCCCGTCCAGAAAAGCTGCCACTTCAAGAGACTCCCTCTTGCCTACAAAGCGCTGCTTCAGAATGGAACCTCCTACCTAAACCGTCGTCTGCACTTCTACAAGGCAACCTGCAACCTCCAATCTGCCTCGCTGTCACTCACATACATTCCCCTCATTCACAGAAGAAGGGCAGGAGGCCACTCATTCAGCTATCTAGCAGCAAAGACCTGGAACGCCCTCTCCCGGAACATCAGAGCAGCCACCATGCTCACAACATTGCGCAAGAAACTGAGAACCTGGCTCTTCGACTAGTGCTCCGGACCTTCTGCACCTACTCAGAGCCTAAAGACCCTCACGGCTGATTAGTCTGCTCTCTAAAAATCCATTCACTTTACATTACATTGCAACTTTGTTACAAGATTTACGCAATTGCCCCTGAGGTCTGTAGGCCCCAGAACAACTAACCTGGTATGCTCTGAGGAAAGACTGCCCATGAAGCGGTATGAAAAGCTCCTGTAGAACAGTGCTTAATTTGAGCTGGTGGTTTCCGGTGCTCAGCACAAGCACTTATTAACCCCAGGTCCCTACGTCCTCGACACCTTCATAACAAAGTGAGATAATCCATATCACTGACAGAAAAAAAGAACGAAGGAATGCTGGACTTACCCTCCCCCTCCCACTGGGAGTACATAAGAGTACAGGTCCCATCATTCCGTCTGTTCTTTTTTTCTGTCTCCGACAGAATAGGACGTGTTTGCTGCTTAAATGTTTCTTCCGTGGATTCGTCATCCTGTATCGCTTCTCCTGGCCTGCCGGGCTTGCTGGGAGTCGCGTTGATGGGCGCCCGGCCCTTTGCGGCTGAGGCGCCGCTCCTCCAGTATTCCTTCCGGGTTACGGCGCGCGTCTTCCTATGGCTTGGCCAGTAGGAGGACGCAAGGTTGAGGCTGTTTTGGGGGCCCGGGGGCTAGGTTGGCCGTTGCTCCTGGTCCCCCTACCTGGCTTGATGGCATGCTAGCAGGCTACCCTTCTGGGAAACGCCGGGATGAGCAACGGGGACGCCTGGTGCTGCCGAAGATTGACCCGGGGCCTCATGCATGCGCAGCATGCCATCTGCTACTGGGCTACATCCCCAGTTCTGTGGAGGTGCTGCTGGCCTTATTCCTCTCTGTCGCCCCTGCTGTTCGTGGTGTCGATGCGGGGGCTGGCTTTATGGAGGGTCGGTGTCGGACCGGTGGCTGCAGTCCTCTTCCCGCCCGGCGCTGGTTTCTTGGGTGGTGCCTGGGCTGGCTCTTGGGGGCAGGACGCTTGGAGTCCTTCCTGCCCTGTGGTGAGTACAGCATAGCGGTTCCGCTTTTTCCCAGTTGCCGCGCACTTACATGTTCCTATGGCCATGTGTTTTGTGCTTTGCCTGGATGGCTGTGCGTAGTGGGGCTGCCTCAGGGGTCCTGTCTGGGAGTCCTGCTTGGCGTCTTCGGGGGCTTTTCTCTGGCTTGTGGCGCTCCCTGTCCCTGCGTTGGGTTGGGACTTTGTGTGGTTTTTGCGCTCTGTCTCTTCCTTTCTTCCCTGTGCTGCGCATTTCTTCCTCCACTGGTTTTGGATTCTCAGGCCTCCTGGCTTTCCGATTGCCCAGCGCTTGTTGCTGGTTGGCGTCTGGGCGGAGGGGTTACGGGACGGTCTGCTTGCGCTTTGCGGGTTTCTTCTTCCATGTGCTGGGCTCTTCTGCTGTGCTGGCCTGCGGCCTTGACTCCATATTTTCCGCCCTCGTGGGCTTTTCTTTTGGCGGGGTTTTGACCTGGTTCGATCCTCTGGCCTCGGGGCTTCCTGCCTTCCTGCTCTGCGTGCTTCTGTTCCCCCTGGACGTTATTAGTGCCTGGTGGGGTGTCCTTGGTTACAGTTTTCCCGGATTCCTCCGCCTTCTGTCTGTCCGCCCTGTTGGTTCCTGCCTGTTCTTGTGGGTTCGGGCCTGTCTGGGTGCCTGCCTGTGGCTCCTGGTGCTGGGAGCTCCTTGCGTCCTTCCCGGGGTGTTGGCTTGGCCCGTGCTCGGGGTGCCATGTTTCTTCTTGTCCCCCGGTGCATGGCCGGTGCTCTGGTTTTCGCTTTGTGGGGTTTCCTGGCCTGTGGCATTTTCCTCCCTGCTGGCGCCTGGTGGTGCCTGGGTGTGGCGGATGGCCCCTCCGGTGCCCTTGTGTTCGCTTCTCTCCTTCTGCGTGCCCTCCTGCCCGGGCTGTGGGCTTTTTCCCCCCGGTGGGTTTCCTGTGCGTGGGGTTCGTGCTAGATGTGGGTCGTGGTGGTGGCCGCGTTGCCCCCCGTTCCACCCCGTGTTCGGGTGTGGCGCATCTGCTCTTGAGCTTGACCCCTGCTTGGGTTTAGCTGGGTCACTTCGTGCTTCCTGCTTCGGGATCCTTGGTGCTTCCGGCCTCCCTGTTCCCTGGGTTCTGTTGTTTCTTTCCGGGTCAAGGGGGCTGTTCTGCCCTCCCTCTGTCCTGATGGGCCTTGGTTGGCTGTTGCTCCGGGACTGTCCTGCTGGGGCCCCTTGTGGGCTTTCTGGCTATAGTTGAGGCTTGTCTCTTGCCTGGTGCTATGTTGTGTTGCGCTTGGTTGGCTGGTGAGGTTTGATTTCCAGTGGTGGTTTCCTTTTCCCCTCTTATGGCTCTTTTTGTGGCTTGGTGCGCTTTGGGGTCCTTTTCCTTTTGCAGGATGCCGTTCCCTTTGGCTCCTGTGTTGGCTGGGTGTTGTGGGTCTTCCTTGGCTTCTGCCTGGGTGGTCCCTTGGTTTCTTGGGTGCGCTGCTTCAGTGCCCCTCCCTGTTTCAGGGTTTGGGCTGCCCTGTGCCCTTCTTTCCTGCTTTTTGGATGCTGTTCATGGCGTCCTCCTCCCCGTGCCTTCTCTTGGTCTTGGCAGTGGGTTTGTTGGTGTGGTTGCCGGTTGTGGTCTGGTGTCGGACTCCCCTGGTGTGTGGGTCGCTTGACTCCTTCCCCGCTCCCCCTTTTCGGCCTTCCTGGGCCCTGGTGCTGTGGTGTTCCCCTTGCAGGCCTGTCCTTTGGGTAGTGCGTTTTCGCCTCCTGTGCAGCCTGCTGTTGGCCTGTGGTGTCTCTGGCCGTTCCTCTTGCTGTCTCTGCGGGGTTTGTTCTTCCCCTTTTTTGGTCTGTTCCCGCACCCCTCGGGGTTGTACGCCTTTTTGGTCTCTCCTGGCTCCTCTCCTGTGGTTTGGGGTTGCCTTGGGTTTCCAAGGTTCTATGGGGTCTCGGCTCTGCCTCAGTTGGGTTTGTTCCCTGGCAGTCCCTGTTCTTGGCCTCCCTTTGTGGGGTCCCTGCCTGGGTCCTCCCTAGCCACTCGTTCTCTGGTGCTTTTGGGGCTATTTTTGCTGCCTCTTAGTGTCCGGTGGTTCTGTCCCTGTTCGTCTGGGTATTGGGTTGGGCTTGTGTCCTTTCCTGTGCCGCTTCTTTGCGCCTGGCTGGTGCGCTGGGCCCTTTGGCTTGGTTGAAGGTTGTGGCTTGCCGATCTCCCTCTCTGTCTTCCTGCTGCTTCTTCTCTCTTGTTGGCTTGGCAGTGGCGGGCTTTGGTGCCTTTCCCTGGGCCCCTTCTTGTTCTGTGGTTCTGCCGGTGCCGTTTTGGGGTCCTCCTGGCTGGCTGTCCTGTCGATTGTCCAGTTGGCTTCTTGGATCTTTCTGGGCCTCCTGCGTTGTTGGGCTCTTGGCCTCCTTGTTGGCCTTCATGTTTTGCCCTTCTTGGGGTTCACCTTGGGTGGTTCCTTGGGGTCCTCCTGGCCGGTGGGTCGGCTCTTGGTTGCTGGCGGTTCCTCCTTCCCATTACTGGGATTGGTTTCCCCGGTTCCGTGTTCAGCCATTGGTTTTTCTCTCTTGTCTGTGCCCTGGCCATTTGTGATGTCTGCTTTGGGTGCCGGTTTTGCTCTCCCTGGGCTGGTCTGGACAGGTCCCTGGGTTTGTGTCCCTTTGTCTCCTGCTTTTGGTTGCCTCAGGCCTGGCCGCTGGCTGGTTCCTGTGCCCCGGGTTTCTTCTTCCGGTGTAGCGGCCTTGGCTGCGGCCATCCGGTGTCTCTGCTGGGGTTGGCTGCTGGTCTTTCCTGCCTTTGGCCTGGGCCTTCTGGGGGTTTTCTGTGCCTCCGGTTCCCTTTTGCCGAGGTTGTCGGCTGATGTTGGGGGCCTTGCCTGGGTTCCTTGGCCCCTTTTTTCCTGGTTGTTGCTCTGGGTCGGTGTCTGCTTTCTTGTCTGGTTCCTCCCTCTTCGGTCTTGGTGGCTCTGCTGGTGGCTTCCCCTGGTGTGTTGGGGTTGGCCGGTGGTTGGCCCCGTTCATTGTTCTCTTGCTTTGGCGTGCCTCTCCGGTCTCGTCTTCCTTTCGCTCGCCTTTTGGTTTAGTCGTTTGTGGGTTGCCCCGGCTGTGGGTCACTTTCTTCTTTGCATTGGGGAGGGGTTTCGCTCTCTGCCTTGCCCCTGCTGATTCCTTTCTGGGCCTTGGCGGTGTCCTCCTGTGCAGCCTGTTCTCGTGCTCTCTCAGTAGTTGGGCCGGGTTGGCCTGTTTTGTCCCTGGTGAGGCGGCTGCTTGGCAGTGCCTGGGGCTGTGGGTTTCTCCCTTGCTGGTTTTTTCTCCCTGGTCTTTTGTCCTTCCTAGCTGTGTTGCTCCATGGGGGGGGCTTCCGCGTCTCCAGGGCTCCCTTCTCCCGGTGGTTCGGGGGGAGGGGGTTCTTTATGCCCCGCTGGGTGCTCCCTTGCAGCTTGGCTCCTCCTGTGGGAGTTCAGGGTCGTTCTGCGAGGGGGGTGGCTGCCTCTTGGGCTGAAGTCCGGGGTGTTCCTCTCTCTGTGTTCTGTAGGGCGGCCCTTGGGCTTCTTCTGTTACTTTCATCTGGCATTGCTGCCTTCTCAATCTGCTGGGGGATGAGGGCGGTTTTGCTTTGGGTGTGTTGAGCTGTGTTCGCTCCTGATTTCTTCTGTTTTTGTCCATAAGTCTCTGGGTTTCTTTGGTGTCCTGGTGGTTTGTTGTGTTTTTGGATGAATGCCGGGGTCCGCTTTGGTAGTTCTCACTTTGTTATGAAGGTGTCGAGGACGTATGGACCTGGAGGTAATGTCCTATTACTTACCGGTAATCTTCATTACTCCGGGTCCCGTAGTCCTCGACACCTTCATGGATTGCCTCCATCCCGACCGATCTGCCGGCCTTCATCCATGGCTTGGTATTTCAGAGGGAATGCTGGGACCTGTACGCTTATGTACTCCCAGCGGGAGGGGGAAAGTAGGTCCAGCATTACTCTGTTCTTTTTTTCTGTCAGTGAGTTGGAATATCTCACTTTGTTATGAAGGTGTCAAGGACTACGGGACCCGGACGAATGAAGATTACTAGTAAGTAATAGGACATTTGTCACCACTGGCGCTTGTGACAGTCTGCCACAAGGTGGCACTGTCTGAGTAATTTAGAAATGACCAAAACTATAGTTAATTATTAATGCAACATACATTAACAAGCATTGGAAATGCAATAGGTCTTGGATTTATTTGAGTTAGAGCTAATGGCATTGTAAATGGCAATGTATTTTCGCCATGTGTTATGGAGTGTATGCATGTGGTGTGTAATGGAATTATGTGGGTTGGATTGGAATTGTAGGAATGGTGGCATGCTGCGCTTTAGATGAATATGTTTAAAAGTAACGTGTACCATACTGCGATTGCTACAATAGTTAATTGTGGATGTGTTAACAATTGATGTGTGCACTGATGGCAGGTGGTGTGTGTGCCTGTAGAAATTGTGCACTGATGGCTGGTGGTGTGTGTGCTTGGTGGAAGCGTGCACTGCCGACTGGAGATGTGTGTGCCTGGTGGAAGCGTGCACTGACGGCTGGTGGTGTGTGTGCCTGGTAAAAGCATGCACAGACGGCTGGTGGTGTGTGTGCCTGGTGAAAGCGTGCACTGACGGCTGGTGGTGTGTGCGCCTGGTGAAAGCATGCACTGAAAGCTGATGTTGTGTGTGCCTGGTGGAAGTCTGCACTGTGGCTGGTGGTGTTTGTGCCCGGTGAAAGCGTGCACTGATAGCTGGTGGTGTTTGTGCCCGGTGAAAGCGTGCACTGATGGCTGGTGGTGTGTGTGCCTGGTGAAAGCATGCACTGACGGCTGGTGGTGTGTGCGCATGGTGAAAGCATGCACTGACGGCTGGTGTTGTGTGTGCCTGGTGGAAGCCTGCACTGACGGCTGGTGGTGTTTGTGCCCGGTGAAAGCGTGCACTGATGGCTGGTGGTGTTTGTGCCCAGTGGAAGCGTGCACTGACGGCTGGTGGTGTGTGTGTGTGGTTGCGTGTGTGGTGGTGAGTGGGTGGTGGTGAGTGTGTGGTGGTGAGAGTGTGGTGGTGAGAGTGGTGTGTGTGTGTGGTGTGTGTGTGTGGTCTTATGTGTGTGGTTTTATGTGTGTGGTCTTATGTGTGTGGTCTTATGTGTGTGGTTTTATGTGTGTGGTCTTATGTGTGTGGTCTTATGTGTGTGTGTGTGGTGGACTTAGTTCAAGTGTTCGTACCCTGCACACTCACACACTGCCCCTACACACTCACACACTGCTCACCCTACACACTCACACAATGTTCACCCTGCACACACACACACTGCTCACCCTGCACACTCACACAGTGTTCACCCTGCACACTCACACAGTGTTCACCCTGCACACACACACTGTTCACCCTGCACACTCACACACTGTTCACCCTGCACACTCACACACTGTTCACCCTGCACACTCACACACTGTTCACCCTGCACACTCACACACTGTTCACCCTGCACACTAACACACTCACACACTGCTCACGCTACACACTCACACACTGCTCACCCTACACACTCACACACTGCTCACCCTATACGCTCACACAATGTTCACCCTGCATGCTCACACACTGTTACCCTGCATACTCACACACTGCTCACCCTGCACACTCACACACTGCTCACCCTGCACACTCACACACATCTCACCCTACACACTCACACACTGCTCACCCTACGTATTGCGAAAAGACTTGCTCTGCCCTTTGGCCTGTGTTGTAATCGTACAGTAGGTTGTGAGTAGTTGCGCTTGATTGTTTGGGGCGTCCCCTCCTTGCTGTTCCCCTCACAGAAGGCCAGCTGCCTCAATAAAGCTCCCAAGACACGTGTTCAGCTGTTCTTTGTTTTAGCTCCTGTGTGTCAGTGCACCGTGTAGGCGCACAAGCATACCCTGCTCTCTCTGGAACACTCACGCTGCTGAGTCACTCTCACTCTGCAGTCACTCTGCAGTCCCTCTGCAGTCCCTCTCACTCTGCAGTCACTCTGCAGCCACTCTCACTCTGCAGTCACTCTCACTGCAGTCATTCTCACTCTGCAGTCACTCTGCAGTCACTCTCACTCTGCAGTCACTCTCACTCTGCAGTCACTCTCTTCTCTGCAGTCACTCTGCAGTCACTCTCACTCTGCAGTCACTCTGCAGTCACTCTCACTCTGCAGTCACACTCACTCTGCAGTCACACTCACTCTGCAGTCACTGCAGTCACACTCACTCTGCAGTCACACTCACTCTGCACACACTCTGCACTCACACACTGCACTCACACTCTGCACTCACACTCTGCACTCAAACTCTGCGCACTCACTCTGCGCACTCACTCTGTGCACTCACTCAGTGCACTCACTCTGCGCACTCACTCTGTACTCACTCTGCACTCACTCTCACTCTGCACTCACTCTCACTCTGCAAAAGGCCGCGCAACCATTGGTCAAAAATTATTTGCAAACCCAGAGTTGATTGGTTGTTGAAATTTAAAAGACACGCTAGCATTGGAAGAATATAGTAAACAGGAGTACGTAATTCACGCACGAATTAGGTTTACGAAGTATATGTGGTATCCAGAACTTTTACCTGATCCGAAATACTTAGGTTTTGGTAAGGAACAGATGTTAAAAGGCAGACCTTATAATATGTAAGGAAGTAAGAGAAAGATGACTTTTGTAGACAAAGTTAAAAATTATTTCAAGAAGGATAAACCCATCAAAACCAGAGAAGGTATAATCATTCCACCACCTAATACTCCCGCATCATTCATGTTATTTGACAAAGGGTATCATACCTGTGTATGGTTGGAAAATTGGGTGGAATATACCAAAGATGACGGAATTTTTGCATTTCCTTTAGACGGTACCTTTAATGGTAGAATTTTGTTTAATTTGAGGACTCGAATGAATGATTTACATCCCAGACCCAGATTGACGCAATATGAGGCTTTAGAAGAATGGGAGATTGAGGCCTTTGAGCGAGATAGACCTAGAATTGACAAAGGAATAGGCAAATGGTATCCGAAAATGCATGGAGAGACAAAAGAGAAAAAAATGAAGCAGTGGAGACAGAACATGATGATAGAAGGACTGTTCCCAGTACTTACTGTAGACGAACCTGTAGGAAGTAAAAGGACAGAGAAAGCCAGACACTTAATGACTGCTGGTGATTCTGAGGATGAATACCTGGAGGATTTATTAATGAAAAATCCACCACCATATAATGAGGAGTCTAAGTCCCTGAGTACGAAAAATCCATTCTTTAGGCCTCCCTGTAATAGAGGGTCAAGTGCATCCGATCCGACTGGTCCAGGTTATAGGCCTAGCGATAATGAGGGGTCGAGCATGACCGAGCTGACTGCTCCATAATATAATTAAAGACAAAAATGGTTCTGTTGGGTAGCAGAATTAATTGCTTTAAGGGAAGGCTATGTCAGCTCATAACACAATAGAAAGAATTAAATTCAATTAAACCTCTCTGAAAACAAATGTAGTTCAAAACTTTTATATAGTAAAAAGACACAATTACAATACACAGGAATTACTTCATTCCGTTTTAGTTTCAATAAATGCTAAAACATGTGACGAGTGACTGTTGGTGAACAAAGTGAATAGTGCATTATAATTCAGTGACACTTATATACAAATTTATACAGTATTGTACAAGGGGAAAGGGAAGGGGGGGGGGAAAGTTTTTTGGTTTGAAGGTCAGAGTTCTGAGTTAATGCTCCAAGGAAACAGATGGTTACTGTGCCAGTTCCCAGAGGTTTCTTGACCAATATTGTGCGTTGACGTTTCGACCCTGATGCACCCCAATTGGTGGTCGCGGCGGGTCTTTATCAAGACAGGGGAGGGAAGGGGGGGACCTGGAACAAAAACGAAAGGAGTTTCAGAGAGGGGTGGGTATTTACTTATCCAAAGTGACTCGTGTGAATAAGCTATACTCACAAGGGGGTCTGGTCTGCCAGGAGGAACGTATCACGCCCTGGAGGGAAGCCGGAAGGTCAATCTAAGGAGAAGGTAGCTGGTATGAGTACCTTACCAGTTTACTGATAACATACAAGTCAAGCAACACAGGAGCATGGGGGTGAATCATGCAAGGCCCATATTTTAGCTAGCAAAGCAAAAAGTTTGACAATGGACATTGAGGGCGGTGCCGTGTTCTCGAGGGCCTCATTAATTCGATCAGTGAGAAGGGTGCCTAGTAATGTGAGATAGGCAACATCAAGACCCAAAGCAATGTCCATGTTTAGGTCAAAACGACATGTTCTTGTCATGTGCCCGTTTTAAATAAACCAAACGCTCGTAATGAGATTACGGGTTAATTGTGCAGATCGTGAGTAAGTGTACCGCAAAATACTTGGTGCATGTCAAGCTGGAGTGAATCATGCAAGGCCCATATTTTAGCTAGCAAAGCAAAAAGTTTGACAATGGACATTGAGGGCGGTGCCGAGTTATCGAGGGCCTCATTAGGTCGATCAGTGAGAAGGGTGCCTAGTAATGTGAGATAGGCAACATCAAGACCCAAAGCAATGTCCATGTTTAAGTAAAAACGACATGTTCTTGTCATGCCCCCGTGTTAAATAAACCAAACGCTCGTAATGAGATTACGGGTTGATTGTGCAGATCGTGAGTGAGTGTACCGCAAAATACTTGGTGCCTACACGGGAAAGATGCTCATGATTTCTCTACAGATTACTTAGTGCCTGAGCGGGATAGAGAACACTCGTGGTGCGCTTTAAGACATGCGGAGAACAGGCTTACCCCGAGTGGAAGGAAACGCGTGCGTTCACTGTGAGAACCGAGCGCCGTCTGTCCTGTCAAGCTGGAGCTCGATCAAGGGTAGCGCGGAACTCGAGGACGTTATGCACGTTGGTTGCATAGCAACGCCATAGCGCTGATTGGATGCGTCGAGACAATGGCGTTGTGCTTGAGCATCAGAGGCTCGGAGGCGTGAGCCCATGGGTTGCTGGGCAACGCGGGTGCATCTGTCAGAAGCGCAGAGGAACGTATCAAATGGCACGACAAATGCCACCGAATCTCGGCTGCTGAAAGAAGTGTTCTGAGCAAAGGACTTTCATTTTTTCCAACCAGCAGACCTGATGCATTCACAACAAAATTGGAATTGCAAAAATTCTTCCGCAAAATAAGGCTGAAATACTACTTTGGCAAAAATGACTACACCCCAAAAACAGCAGCTACTCCATTTAAACCGCCCTCTACCTTCACCCCTGGCTCCTATTGTATGAGCCAACGGATATTGGCTTTTGAACAAATAGTCATGCACGAGGTGATGATGAGTCTAGAAGAAAGACATTATATCAAATATAACATCACAAAGGAGGAGAATCTTGCGTTGAAAAGCCTCAGCAGCAATACCTCTATCATTGTCAAGGCAGCTGACAAAGGCGGAGCGTGGTACTACAAAACACTGAAGACTATGTAGCTGAAATCAAACGTCAACTTGATATAAGAGAAAGCTATCAACCAACCACGAGAGATCCGACATCAAGCATTAAAACATTGATCGAGACTCTAGCAGAGGATGGTGTCAACAAAGGCTTCTTGAGTCCCCCTGAAAGAGACTTCCTAATCAAAAAGGAACCCCGCATTCCTACAATCTACACCTTGCCAAAGGTGCACAAGGGGCTGGATAATCCACCAGGAAGACCAATTATATCCGGCTGTGGATCCATATTGGAACCTGTGAACCAATTTATTGACCATTTTCTCCAACCACTGGTATCGGAAACTAAATCATATGTGAGGGACTCAATGCACATCATCCAACTGCTGGAAGGTCAACCATATGATGAAGCTACTCAATTCATGGTGACACTTGATGTTGCCTCCTTGTACACATCTATACCTCAAGACGAGGCAATCAATGTCATACAAGGTATACTGGATAAACGTCCAGCGCCACATTGGATACCAACCGACTTCCTGACCAGCCTCTTGGAGATTGCGATGAAACGCAATTATTTCGTTTTTCAACAACAATTCTACCTGCAATGCAAAGGAGTAGCTATGGGTGCGACTTATGCCCCGAGTCTAGCAAATCTGTACATGGACCAATATGAAGAACAACATTTATACACAGACGAAAATCCATACGTCAATTCGATATCAATATGGAAAAGATATATTGATGACGTGATTATGATTTGTACAGGCACAGAAGCTGATTTAAAAGACTTCTTCCTATGGCTGAACACAAGGTGTAACGATATTCAGTTCACTATAAGCTATGATAAAAAGAACATTGCCTTCCTGGATCTCCTGTTCAAAGTTGAAGACGGACTAATACTCTGTGACCTCTACAGAAAGCCAACGGAGAGAAACACCCTATTGAAATATGACTCTCATCACCCACGTAACCTACGTGACAACCTGCCTTTCGGCCAATATCTACGGATGAGGCATAACTGCACCAAAAAAACAGATTTCTTCAAGGAGTGTGAGACACTCACCAATCGCCTACGTGAACTAGGTTATCCCCTGGGGTTACTCAAACGTGCCAAAAAGAGAGCCTGGTACTGTCCAAGAGAGGAGCTACTCATTCCAAAAGAAAAGAAACCTGCCTCCACCAACCTGGTATGCGTCACTACTTTCCATTCTAGGAGCAACATCATGAAGAAAACGATAAAGAAATACTGGAACTTGCTGGCTTCAGAGCTCAACACTGACGAAAGTCCATTGTTTGCTTTCAAGAGAGGGCGTAACATAAAGGATAATGTGGTAAAAGCATTTCTAGAACCTCCGAAACTAGTTACCCTCAGGGATCATCTGGGCCTGCCTCCTGTGAAAGGACACTTTAAATGCAGTACATGCAAAGCATGCCCCCTGTGCATTGATGGACACTCCTTCTCCCACAATAACAAAAAAAACACATTGCCTTCCCTGACAAACTGTAACACCTCTAATGTCATATACATCATTCTATGTCCATGTGAAAAACCCTATGTGAGCCAAACAACACAGAGGGGGAAGGCTCGTATATTGCAGCATATGAGTAGACTCCGATGTAAGGTCCAGGGAGCACCTATGGTGGATCACTTTGTCAGCCAAAACCATGATCTGGACAGTATGCACTGGCCCATATTAGAAAAAATCAACGCAAATCCCAGGGTAGGCTCCATAACCTCTGCACTCAATAGAAAGGAGTGCAAATGGATCCACATTCTGAACTCTGTTAGTCAGGGATTAAATGAGCACGAGGAGATCTCAAAACAAATGGGCCTATTATGATCGTGATACAATGTACTAACCCTGTACTCTCTCTCTTTTTCCCTGAATTATGTTCGTGAACTGTACGTTGGACTAAATATGAACTATTTTCTGTACCAATAAGTCAACTTCTTAGTCCTACATGATTGTAACGTCATTCACGTTCTAGTTCCCTCCTCACGGGAAATGTATACTTTTTAAACCCTGACCTTTGTATGAACTCCTCACTAGAGATCCAATTAATTCCAATGTTTTATTTCATGATTTTAGTCATAGTCGTCCTAGCACACTGTAACTTGACATACTGCTTACTAAACAGTCTGATAAGTTTTTCAAGACTCCATCACCACCCCTTCGCGCACGTCGTGCCATTTGATACGTTCCTCTGCGCTTCTGACAGATGCACCCGCGTTGCCCAGCAACCCATGGGCTCGCGCCTCCGAGCCTCTGACGCTCAAGCACAACGCCATTGTCTCGACGCATCCAATCAACGCTACGGCGTTGCTATGCAACCAACGTGCATAACGTCCTCGAGTTCCGTGCTACCCTTGATCGAGCTCCAGCTTGACAGGACAGACGGCGCTCGGTTCTCACAGTGAACGCACGAGTTTCCTTCCACTCGGGGTAAGCCTGTTCTCCGCATGTCTTAAAGAGCATCACAAGTGTTCTCTATCCCGCTCAGGCACTAAGTAATCTGTTCAGAAATCATGAGCATCTATCCCGTGTAGGCAGCAAGTATTTTGCGGTACACTTACTCACGACCTGCACAATCAAACCGTAATCTCATTACGAGCGTTTGGTTTATTTAAAACGGGCGCATGACAAGAACATGTTGTTTTGACCTAAACATGGACATTGCTTTGGGTCTTGATGTTGCCTATCTCACATTACTAGACACCCTTCTCACTGATCGAGTTAATGAGGCCCTCGATAACTCGGCACCGCCCTCAATGTCCATTGTCAAACATTTTGCTTTGCTAGCTAAAATATGGGCCTTGCATGATTCACCTGCATGCTCCCGTGTTGCTTGACTTGTATGTTATCAGTAAACTGGTACGATATGCATACCAGCTACCTTCTCCTTAGATTGACCTTCCGGCTTCCCTCCAGGGTGTGATACTTTCCTCCTGGCAGACCAGACCCCCCTGTGAGTATAACTTACTCACACGAGTCACTTTGGATAAGTACATACCCACCCCTCTCTGAAACTCCTTTCCTTTTTGTTCCAGGTCCCCCCCTTCCCTCCCCTGTCTTGATAAAGACCTGCTGCGACCACCAATTGGGACGCATCAGGGTCGAAACGTCGACGCACAATATTGGTCAAGAAACCTCCGGGAACTGGCACAGTAACCATCTGTTTCCTTGGACCATTAACTCAGAACTCTGACCTTCAAACCAAAAAACCTTTCCCCCCCTTCCCTTTCCCCTTGTACAATACTGTATAAATTAGTATATAAGTGTCACTGAATTATAATGCACTATTCACTTTGTTCACCAACAGTCACTCGTCACATGTTTTAGCATTTATTGAAACTAAAACGGAATGAAGTAATTCCTGTGTATTGTAATTGTGTCTTTTTACTATATAAAAGTTTTGAACTACATTTGTTTTCAGAGAGGGTTAATTGAATTTAATTCTTTCTATTGTGTTATGAGCTGATATAGCCTTCCCTTAAAGCAATTCATTCTGCTACCCAACAGAACCATTTTTGTCTTTAATCACACTTACCCAGGCTCTGAGGGACACAGGGTTACCCATTTTTTGTTAAACATGCTCCATAATATAGGCCGTCCTGTGGTGAGGGACCGAGTATGACAAATCCGACTGCACCAAATCTTTACCCTCCATTGATTCCACAAGTAGTACATGAAACCACCATGGAAAGGTCTTACAGGATCGAGAAAGAGAAGCGCTAGTTAAAAAGAGAAATGAACTTATCCAGAAAATATCCCAGTTAAATTCAAGTCCTGAAGCTCTGACAATTCCAGTAACTATTGGTCCAGTTGTTCCTCTATACGGGGATAAACAGGTTAGCCCAAAGACTCCAGTTATTACTCTAGCTGTGGTGCAGCCAAGAAAAGAGCCCTCAATAGTTGATGATCAGGCAAGTTAATGCGAGTCTGTAATTTCCCTAATGGATTTGCCCATAAGGGAACCAGAAGGCAATTCACAGAGAAAGAACACTCAGATTGGTGCAAGAGAAGTCCAGATATAGTCATCTTCGGGTACTAGAAGTGCAACAGTAGTGACTCCTGAAGAAATAGATCGATGGACCCGAGAATTAGAGAAAAAAAATCCTCAGCCATAACCATTAGATATTTACAAATTAAGAATAGAATTGAAAGAATTTATGGCTGGGAACGTGGGACTAGACAGGCTGAACACCCTTAGTGAGGAAGAGTTACTATTCATTTGCAAAAGTATTACCAGAAACACCAGAGTTTTCCATGAGAAACTAATGGACACAGCAGCTAACATGGGAATAGACGTCAGCAGATCTAAAGTGTTGCAAAAGCCCTACCAAGCAGAATTTTCTGACAAAGACTTAGAAAACATGAATGTGACAAGGAAAAAGGTTCAGATAAGAGAATTATTGAATCTGTTACAGAAATGGGGAGACCTAGAAAAATGGAAAGCCAGGTGGGCAAAGAAAAAGGAAGACAGTAGATCCAGACATGTGACTTCTGAATTTGTCCTAAAGGAAGTTGACAGGGCAGAAACATTGTATCCTATGAGAGAAGTGCCAGGTGGAGGATATGTACATGTAACTGTAATCAGAAAGATGCACAGCCGTGTTTTGTTCTGGATTGAACGTTCATTAGTTGAGTGATGTTTGATATATTTTGTGGTGCTCTGCAAGGAAGCGTCGAGGGCCCAACGACGTCAAACTAAATGCTTAAGAATGTGAGGCTAGAGGGTCTCTAGTCTCATCCCTTCGCTGGCACACACATAATTGTCATTCCTTGAATCAAGAAAACGACTTTCATTCAATGTTCATTGTTGTTCGTTTTTTTTATTTCATAGTTAGATGCTAGTATTTAGGAAATCAGTTCAAGTTTCTTCCAAATCATTATCAACAATAGGAAAATCAGGCACTGTCTTTTTAACGTGTCCAATGCATTTCGGGCATTGATGGCATGCCCTTCGTCAGGGAATTGACACTAGAAACAATGATATAGACAAACATTAATATAAATGGTAAGTATGTGCATAAGAGAAAACAATACGTTTTGCTGTAAAGTGACATATAAATGATTTTGCAAGATCATACACTGGCTACTAAAACAAATGTGAAAGAGCGAAGATATGATCATTTGGCCGAAATGTGAAAGGGATAACTCAATGTGTTTACATGCCGGGGTAAAAGGGTCGGTGAATCACTTACATGCCTGTCGTGGAAGGGTGATATGAGATCTAAAAAAAAGCAGATAGACAAAGAGTTCCCTCAGCGCCTGTTGGCCAAAGTGCTCCGTAGCGCACTCCAAGTTTAGATTAGGGGCGTAATGAAAACTAACCTGAAGGTTGTGAACCAGGTAAATCGGTCCGGTACTCGTCTCCGAAGACCGCCGGTGGAAGCAATAGCTTCCCGCGTTTGTTTAGTTCAAAAATGGGGTGTCACGTGATCAGTCACGTGTAATGAATATAGTGAACAGACTATGGATATCGTCAACAAGATCCAAATTTCGGGGTAAAAAATGTGCGCTATGCGTGAAAATACGGGCTAGGTCTCGAAGTGGTGAAGGGTATGCGCTAAGGCTTGAAAGAGATAGGCTAACGTGTTTGGAAATGTAAGAAGAGAAAAAAGGGGAAAATGAAAAAAATTAACTGTGGGATCGAACTCAGGTCTTGGGGGTGGGAATACACAGTGGGCTAGTCATGTAGCTAATGGAGAGTGTGACAAGAACGTGCTGAAAATGAGGGTATGTGGTGTCAAAAGTGATGGGAACATACACAATGACAACAAGATCAGTGTTCAGAGCAATTAATTCACAGGTAACAAGAGAATTCGATTCTTTCATTTAAACCCATCGGTTTCTGGGTTGATAATTTGTGAATCCAGTAGTTCTCTCTTCTTAGAAGGAATTTGTTGTTATCACTCCCTTCTTGTTTCAATACAGTCTCAAGAATGATAAACTTAATTTGAGAGACATTGTGTTGTTTTTCAACAAAGTGTGCGGATAATGCTGACTTCAAGTTTTTGAGTCGGATGTTAGACTTGTGTTCCGTAAGGCGCACCTTGATTCGTCGCTCGGTTTTGCCGACATACATCTTCCCACAAGGACACTTTATGCCATATATCAAGTTGCTGGTGTCGCAGGTTGCGTTCACCTTGAGTTTGATGGGGTTGCCTTGTCTCGGATGATTGATGATGTTTCCTCTGATAATGTTATTGCAATTGCCGCAATTTAGGCAGGGTTTGGTTCCAGTATATGTAGTGGTTTCATTGGGTTTGTGTTGTAGGATTTCTCCCAAGTTCTTTGCCTTGGTGAATGCAAATAATGGTGGTTGACTAAATGCATTTCTGAAGTCCGGTTCTATGTTGAGGATTGCCCAATGCTTCATGATGATCTGTTTGAATTTTTTACTGCTTGTGGAGTATTTAGAGACCACTACTGTCCGTGATTGCTCAGTCTTTGTAGTAGGTGTTAGAAGTTTGGCTCTATCCATATTCTCAATCCTCGTTTTGGTTTCTTCTACTAGGGATTTTGGGTAACCTCTGTTCGTAAATTTGTTGGACATCTCTGTAAGTCTTTGCTTAAGAATGGTTGTGTCTGAGGTAATCCTTTTAACTCTTGCCATCTGAGAGTATGGTAAATTCCGTATCAGATTAGGTTTGTGGAAGCTAGAATGTAATAACATGTTATTCCTATCAGTAGGTTTAACATAGAGGTCGGTGATGAATCCATGTGGGGTACGGGGTGATTTTCACATCTAGGAAATTAACAGAAGTGTCTGAAATGTCCCAGGTTAGTTGAATCCGTTGGTCAATGGAGTTGAATTTGCTGAGTTCCATTCTCAATGTCTCCTCCGTGTCAGTCCAAATGATGAAAAAATCATCAATGTATCGAGTTATCATTTTCAGGTGATTGGTCCAGTTAGTGTTCTTGAGGATGTGTTGTGTTTCGTACCCGTGCATAAAGATGTTGGCATACACAGGTGCCGCCGAATTGCCCATAGCCATCCCAGTGAGTTGTTGGTACCATTCATCTTTAACTCTGAAATAACTATGGTACAAGGTAAAGTGCATCAGTTCCATCAGGAACAACTGAAAATCTTGGTCCAGGTCCGTGTTCAAGAGTGCTGATTCCATAGCTTCAATCCCCATGTCGTGGGGTATGCTTGTGTATAGACTGCACACGTCCGCGGTGCATAAAAACACCTTTTCTGTTGGGCTGAATGGTATTTGTTGTAATTTGAGTAAAAATTGTGATGTATCCTTAATGTACGTTTGCATGGATTGTACTGACGGTTGTAGATATCTGTCAATCAGCTGTCCGATCGGTTGGTGTAGGCTTCCTCGGGTGGAGACTATTGGCCTCATGGGAGGGTTTCTGAGATTCTTGTGAATCTTCGGTACCATTCTCAATGTCGGACTTCTAGGATTGATGGTTATAAGAAAGTTATTTGCATTCACCAGGGCAAAGAACTTGGGAGAAATCCTACAACACAAACCCAATGAAACCACTACATATACTGGAACCAAACCCTGCCTAAATTGCGGCAATTGCAATAACATTATCAGAGGAAACATCATCAATCATCCGAGACAAGGCAACCCCATCAAACTCAAGGTGAACGCAACCTGCGACACCAGCAACTTGATATATGGCATAAAGTGTCCTTGTGGGAAGATGTATGTCGGCAAAACCGAGCGACGAATCAAGGTGCGCCTTACGGAACACAAGTCTAACATCCGACTCAAAAACTTGAAGTCAGCATTATCCGCACACTTTGTTGAAAAACAACACAATGTCTCTCAAATTAAGTTTATCATTCTTGAGACTGTATTGAAACAAGAAGGGAGAGATAACAACAAATTCCTTCTAAGAAGAGAGAACTACTGGATTCACAAATTATCAACCCAGAAACCGATGGGTTTAAATGAAAGAATCGAATTCTCTTGTTACCTGTGAATTAATTGCTCTGAACACTGATCTTGTTGTCATTGTGTATGTTCCCATCACTTTTAACACCACATACCCTCATTTTCAGCACGTTCTTGTCACACTCTCCATTAGCTACATGACTAGCCCACTGTGTATTCCCACCCCCAAGACCTGAGTTCGATCCCACGGTTAATTTTTTTCATTTTCCCCTTTTTTCTCTTCTTACATTTCCAAACACGTTAGCCTATCTCTTTCAAGCCTTAGCGCATACCCTTCACCACTTCGATACCTAGCCCGTATTTTCACGCATAGCGCACATTTTTTACCCCGAAATTTGGATATTGTTGACGATATCCATAGTCTGTTCACTATATTCATTACACGTGACTGATCACGTGACACCCCATTTTTGAACTAAACAAACGCAGGAAGCTATTGCTTCCACCGGCGGTCTTCGGAGACGAGTACCGGACCGATTTACCTGGTTCACAACCTTCAGGTTAGTTTTCATTACGCCCCTAATCTAAACTTGGAGTGCGCTACGGAGCACTTTTGCCAACAGGCGCTGACGGAACTCTTTGTCTATCTGCTTTTTTTTTAGATCTCATATCACCCTTCCACGACAGGCATGTAAGTGATTCACCGACCCTTTTACCCCGGCATGTAAACACATTGAGTTATCCCTTTCACATTTCGGCCAAATGATCATATCTTTGCTCTTTCACATTTGTTTTAGTAGCCAGTGTATGATCTTGCAAAATCATTTATATGTCACTTTACAGCAAAACGTATTGTTTTCTCTTATGCACATACTTACCATTTATATTAATGTTTGTCTATATCATTGTTTCTAGTGTCAATTCCCTGATGAAGGGCATGCCATCAATGCCTGAAATGCATTGGACACGTTAAAAAGACAGTGCCTGATTTTCATATTGTTGATAATGATTTGGAAGAAACTTGAACTGATTTCCTAAATACTAGCATCTAACTATGAAATAAAAAAAACGAACAACAATGAACATTGAATGAAAGTCGTTTTCTTGATTCAAGGAATGACAATTATGTGTGTGCCAGCGAAGGGATGAGACTAGAGACCCTCTAGCCTCACATTCTTAAGGATATGTACATGTGCCATGGTCCAGACAGGACATTGTGTCATTTACAAATGATTTCCCAAAATTACGAGAAAAACCTGTAGAATGGTACAGACAGGTCGAGAGATTTTTTAAGTCCAAAAATGCCTCCTGAAAGACCTAGATGGGTTATTTGACATTGTAGTTCCCGTAGATTTGTGGACAGAATGTAAAATTGCTGTTGATTGGCCAAGTGAAGAATATGCCAGAGACCCAAAGACAGGAGCTCCTTCAGCGGAGGTAATGAGGAAGTATGACCAGGTAATACTGTACTTGAAAGGAAAGGTGCCTGCAAAAGGAACTGATTGGACCCACATAGATAGAACTACTCAAAATCGTGATGAAACTGTACATTCATATTATGAACGTTTGTTACAGGTGTTCAAAACATACAGTGGGTTAGATAACATTGAAATGAAGGACATGACCCACTTCATTTATTGATTCGTGTTAGGTTTAAGACCTGAGATTTCTCAGTGGATCAAAGACAATAAAATCTGCTGGCAAGCTAAACCTATTGATGAAGTCCTGAAGTATGCCAAATATTGTGAAGATGAGCTGGAAAATAAACGAAAAGAATTAAAAGAAAAAGTTATGTGGGCACAAGTAAAATTAGCAGAGCACCAAGAACAACAGTTAAGTAAAATGAACAATACCCAGAATCAAGGCCCTGGGGGTGGAGGAAAGCCCAGAGTAAAAATGAGCCGAGAAGAGGCCCGAAAAAAGTTTCCCTGTCACGGGTGCCGAAAAATAGGGCACTGGAGGGACGAGTGTAAGGCTATGCAGAATGATAATGTCCAAATTAATGATTTAAATCCGCAGGTGCAGAATGAGGGACCACGAAAGACACCGCAACAGGTAAAACAGAATCAGTTGCCCCGTGCACCTAGGCCAAACTATAAGAGCAAAGCACAACAGGATGAGGAAGCAGAGGTTTGGGAAGGAAGGGAGGATAGAAATGCAGCAACTTCGCAATTTCTGTTGAATGATACATTCCTCTGTGATGAACCTTACTGCCGGTGCCTGAGGGAGGAGGAATAGGAGTGCGTGCTTGGCGCCTCCTTGCCAGTGGACCAGTCAGGGCCATACATTGAAGGAAAGGTTGAAGGAAATGATGTCACCTTTCTGTTGGACACTGGTGCTACCCGTTCTACTGTAAGAACAGCAGACGTTCCAAACCTACCCCTCTCGGGAGAAGCGATCCAAGTAGTGGGCGTTTCTAATCAATTAATTAGTACCCCAGTTACAGAACCCATGGAGATTAAAATAGGGAATTTCAAAGAAATGCATAGATTCGTTGTCCGTGATTCAAGTCCTGTGAACTTACTAGGATGAGATTTGCTGTGCTAAATGAACTGTACCATCTTTTGCACACCAAAAGGCGTTGAAATACAAACCCCAGATGAAGACAGAATTTACAAATTAATGTTAATAAAACCTGACTCAGAAATTATCCCCTTCGGTGCTCATGACGAGCTCAGCTCGTCATGAGGCACAGTGCTCGAGCTCGTCATGACCACACCCAGTTCTATTAGGGCCCAGCACAGGAGAGGAATAACTCAAGCAGTGAAGGTGTTAAAAGACTGACAATACAAGACTTACGTGAAGAACTCCAACAGACGGTGAAACCAGAAGTGTGGGATTTTACTGGGAAAGATGTAGGACTAATGGCAAATGTTGACCCAATTAAAATCTCCATAAAAGAAGATGCAGATTACCAGAATTCTAAACAGTATAAAATGAGTGCAGAAGTGAAAGCAGGAGTTGCTATTGAAATAAAAAGATTGTTAGAAGCAAACATTATACAAGAAGTGATGAACAGTCCTTGTAATTCACCCATAATTGGAATTAAGAAACCTAGTGGGAAGTACTGGGTAGTATAGGACCTGCGCAAGGTTAACAACATTGTCGTTCCTTGTTGTCCTATTGTTCCAAACCCTGCAGTGATTTTGTACCAAATTCTGCAGTGATTTTTTACCAAATTCCATGGAATGCTGTATGGTTTACCGTCATTGACCTACGTCACACATTCTTTTCAATTCCATTGCATCCAGACAGCAAATTTCTTTTCTCATTTGAATTCGACAGTCATGTTTACGTCTGGAATCGTGTCCCTCAAGGGTACACAGAGAGTCCTTCGATCTTTAATCAGGTTCTGAAAAAATGCCTTGGATCTTTGGTTTTACCTAGAGAATCAGTCCTGGTCCAATACATAGACGACCTCTTGGTGGCCTCTAAAAGTCGGAAAGACTGTGTTGTTGACACAATTGCCTTACTGAACCATTTAGGGGAAGGAGGACATAAAGTATCACCTGATAAATTACAGTTCTGTTCCTCCTCAGTGAAATATCTGGGACACCAGCTAGAGAGAGGTATCAGGAAGGTTACCACAGAAAGAATTAGAATAATTCGAAACATGGAACTACCAAATACTCGGAAAGAAATAAGAATGTTCCTTGGAGTTGTAGGATACTGTATGCAGTGGATTGTGGGATTTGCAGTCCTAGCAAGACCATTAATAAAAATGACAAAGAAAGGAGCAAAAAGACCCAGTGGAGTGGGATTATGAAAGCATGTCAGCTTTTACAAAGTTACGCGAATGTCTGTGTACAGCTCCCGCATTAGGAATGCCTGATTACTCGAAAGAGTTTGCACTGTTTTGTAACACACGAGACAATTGTGCACTTTCAGTCCTAACTCAAATGCATGGTTTGATTAGACGTACAGTGGCATATTTTTCCGCTACTTTGGATCCAGTGGCTGCTGGATTACCTGGATGCCTGAAAGCAGTAGCTGCAACTTGCATGAGTCTTGAACAGAGTGAATCCATCATTATGGGACATCCTGTAACTGTGTATGTTCCACATGCAGTTGTAATCTTACTGACCAGAACTAAAACCCAGTATCTCACACCTAGTCGGCTGACTAAATATGAGAGAATTCTAGTAGGTGCAGCAAATGTAACCATTTCCCGATGTAATATTTTGAATCCAGCTACCCTATTACCAAATTCACTCATGGCAGAAGTAAAGGGAGAGGTCGGGCATGATTGCCTTGACCTGACTGAGTTTAGTACGAAACCACGCCCAGACATCAAGGAAATGCCCCTGACTGTTGAAGGTTTTGAGCTGTTTGTAGATGGCTCATGTCTGAGACATGCGGATGGAGGCCTAAGCGCTCCCTATGCTGTGGGTACATTAGAAGGTCCAGTAGAAGCATCCTATTTGTATGGAGTTAAGTCTGCACAAGTAGCCAAATTAGTTGCATTGGCTAAAGCCTGTAAATTTGGGAAAAGCAAAAGAATAACCATATACACTGATAGCCAGTATGGTTATGGGGTTGTGCATGACTTTGGCCAATTGTGGCTGCAAAGAGAGTTCCTGACTTCTTTAGGTACTCCTATTAGGAACGGAAATTTTGTGCAAGAACTGCTGGAGGCAATCCAGTTACCTAAAGAATTGTCAGTGGTCAAGTGTGCTGCTCACAAATCTGGCGAGGACGATGTGACAGCAGGTAATCGATATGCTGATCAACTGGCCCAACATTGTGCAAAACATAGAATATCGATCAATACCAAATTGGGGGTAGGCTGCCAACTTATGGTGTTTGAAGATGTACAAACATGGGAGGAACTGAGAGATTTGCAGAATGCTGCAGGACCAAAAGATAAGAAAAGGTGGAGAAATTTTGGTT
Organism: Lissotriton vulgaris; assembly: GCF_964263255.1. Classification (NCBI taxonomy): domain Eukaryota; kingdom Metazoa; phylum Chordata; class Amphibia; order Caudata; family Salamandridae; genus Lissotriton; species Lissotriton vulgaris. Next base: position 56,357,079 of record NC_141691.1, on the reverse strand, counting down.
GTCAGCGAAGGAATGAGGATGGTGTCATTGTTTACATTGATGATATGCCTATGTTGCCAGACAGCTTGCTTGCTCCTATGGCTAGATTGATACATGGAGATGCACATTTAGGGAGAGATGCAATTGTCCGTGTCTTTAGACAGACATGGTTCAATTCGAAATTTAGAAACATAGCAGAGGCACTCTGCCAGAGGTGCTTGGTATGTCAACAATTCAATCCTGGAAAGAAAACAGTAGTTTTACCAGCTAAAATTGGAAAAGCAGAAGGTCCTTTTATAAGATTGCAATTTGACTTTATTCAGTTACCCCCCTGTCGAGGAATGAAGTACGTCCTCGTCATTGTTTGCCTATTTTCAAAATGGGTAGAAGCTTATCCTGCAAGAAAAAAACAATAGCATCACTGTAGCTAAATTGTTACTGAGGGAACTGATACCTTGGTACGGTTTTCCAGTCACAATTGAATCAGAGAGAGGTGGGCATTTTCAGAACGAAATAATAGGCCAAATCTGTGAAGCATTCAAAATTACACAAAAACTACACTGTGGCTTCTGTAGTGGTAGAACAACTGAATGGCACTATTAAGTCAAGATTGAGAAAGATGTGTGAATCTACTGGAATGCAATGGATAGACGCTTTGCCCCTTGTCTTGATGGGACTCAGAAGTATTCCGGATCGGAAGACAGGCCTGAGCCCCCACGAGATTCTGATGGGAAGAGTAATGCGGCAAGCATGGGTGCCAGAACACAAACTGATAAACATTTCTGATGATCTGGTGCTAGAGAACTGCAAGCAACTGGGTGACCAAGTGCGTTCTATCTCTCACCAGATTGGGGAAGACGCCTTCGCCAGGCCAGCAACTCCAGCCCATGATTTGAACCCTGGTGATTGGGTTGTAATTAAGAAACACACTCGGAAGAGTTGCCTTGCACCGAAGTGGGGAAAGAAAAGACAAGTGATTCTTGTTACCACAACAGCGGTGAAGTGTGCGGGTGTGCCACGGTGGATCCATGCCAGCCATACGAAAAAGGTGACAGAAGACGAAGAAGAAACTGAGGCTGAAGGTTGTGCAGCTGAGGGGTCTCCAGACGTTGGTCTTGAAGTAGCTGAAGAAGAACAACCGAGCACCAGTCAAGATGATTAGGTCCCAGTAATCGACCTGAAACTCGACCCAATAAGAACCAGAAGACAAACCTATTTAGATAGAGAGTGGGATAGTGAGGACGAGACAGGAATAGAAGAAGATAATCAGATCATCGAAATCCAAATCAAATCTGATGAAGAGGAAGGTCAGATAGGGACAGAACAGGTTATCGACACACCTCCAAAAACTCCTGAGCCTGGAAAGGGACAAATAGAAAATAGGGCGGAAGCTCAAGCGGAAAAAGATCAAAAGTTCGAAGTGCTTGAACAGGATCAGATAGAGCTAGACGAATGCGTTCAGGAAATAGAAGTTGAAACAAAACAAAGTAAAAATCAGCATACCCCTGAACAAGGCCAGTTTAGTAACCAGGCAGAAGAACCCGAAATAAGACCTGGAACTAGTCAGACAGAAAGGGAAGAAGAAGACGATGAGGAAGATGTGCCACAACTAAACAAGAATAAAAGAGCATTTGAAGAAGGCCAAATAAAGTGCCAGTTAAAAGATTCAAGAAAAAGAATAGAGAACCAAGATTTGTCAAAAGATTGAGATTGAGACTAAAAACTATTGACGAAAACCTTGAGCAGGAAAATAAAGACTCCAGCAAAGCTGACCAGTCTGGAGCAAAGCCTAAGAGGAGAAGTGCCCGAATAGAAAGACTGAACAATAAGTATCAGAGTCCTGAATGGACTTATCTGGTGTTGGAGGAATTTGAAAATCTTGATATAAGTGATGAAAGTGATGAAGAATTGATTGCTGACCAGACTACCGGAGAAGAGGAACCAACCTGAACGTTGCCCGGTGTAAGCAACCTGTGCAAAGTTACAAAGAGGTGTTGAAAAACTTCTTTTAAGCAAAAATGTCTGATTCCACTGTGAATGGAAGGCCTAGACGAAATTGTTGTAAAATATGCTGCAAAGTATGTATATGTAGTATAACCTTAGTACTTATATTATGGATAGGACTAACAATTACTATCCCTTACATGATGAGTAAAGATACTAATTTGTACCCTATTAAACCAGTGACAAAAGACACAGAAGAGCTGCAAACGAAAGATACACCACAAAGAGTAGAGACACAAGAGAAAGCACTTAGCCTTAGACAAACTGGAATGGACTTAGATGCATCAGATGAGGAAGGACTACATTATCACAGAATCAAGAACAGAGCTCACTTAAATGTATTTGCAAACTTGTTAGTACACTACGTAGAAGCAATGGAAATAGAAGACTGTTATGTATGTATGAAGCTACCTACTTCAGTAGCTGAGGGTGTGACCTATTTTCATTTACCACTAACCTATGGAATTTATGGAATAGTACTACTATTCTAACTCAGACGTAATCTTTTCTGAACTTCCTATACGTGGAAATCTGAATCCTGTACATACTAAGAGTGATGTAACACGTTATATGGGAGAATACTTTCTAACGATAGGTACAATAGATTTAGGTGAAGCACATAGAGATAACTTAACATGTTCATTACATGAACAAGAGAAAATGTTTCTAAAGATGGCAGAGAAAAGAAGAGAAAGTTTCCAAAGAAAAGCGAATGATAAAAGACAGAAAACTCCTAAGTGGGCAGAAAACATGGGGAGCACCTCAAATGGTGGAGCTAATCCTGCTTTGTTGCTGGATTTCGAAAAGGGGAAACTTTGTCTTCACAGAGAAAAGACTAGTTATTATAATAACATTCATTGGTTCCAGTGAATGCGAACACAATTACAACGTAATTGGAGGTTGGGGTTTCAAAAATGGGTCAGAACCTGTGTTTCCCGGAATTTATTACATATGTGGAAACAAGGCTTATTTCAAATTGCCAGATCACTGGTATGGAAGCTGTTATTTTGGAATTGTCTTCCCAAAAATATACCATGTGAATGAAGTCGCTGGAAGCAATGAAAACACTAACGGATTAGTGCGTAGTAAAAAAGAAAGTGTAGGAGAAATATTAGGTGATATATTTAGTTAATTGATACCTGCAGTGGGAGTAACTCTGAATACACACAGAATTTGCAAATTGTCTACAGTAGTATATCGGTTATCAACTGACACTGCTGCAGGTTTCCCGCTGGTCAATACCGAAAAGGTTGCGATCAGATCTATGGTTTTACAGAATAGACTTGCTCTTGATACCTTATTAGCAAAAGAGGGCGGAGTCTGTAGAATGTTGAAAGCGCAACATTGTTGCACTTACATTCCTGACAAAAGTGTTGAAATTAAGAAATATGTGAGAAACATAACACATTTGGAAAAAGAGCTCAAACCACTGGAGGCTGACAGTGCCTGGAAGAGACTAACTGATGGTCTCTCCTCTGTAGGTAATTGGTTTTCTAACCTAGGTAAAAGTCTTGTGAGTAAAATACTGATGCCAATAGCAGGAATAGGTTTAATTGTGCTAATTATAGTAATTTGCTGTAAATGTTGAAAACACAAAAAGAAGTATGCTGTGAATAAGAGAGGAATGAAACGGAATGTTGATGAACTTGAATTAGAAGAGCTGAATAATCAGATCTATAGGAAAATGAAAAATTATCATCCAAATAAGGATGCAGAAAAAAGGCTGAACAGAAAGTTTGAAGAAATTGAATTGGGTGAAATGTGAAAAGTTGGCATCTGGTTCCATTAATAGTGATGATAGTAAATATCATCAAAGAGGGGATTGATGGAGCAAGTATTCTCATGTTAAGCGACTTGCTTGTATCAAGAACCTCAAATAACTTTAATAGACTAAATCAACCTGTTTGTGTTATTAATATTGCACATTTTACACTACACGGGGTGTCCCAGAGACGCTTGCTTATGTGTTTTCTAAAACGTAATACTCTTGCCTTTAAAATGGCCACTACTGTGCGGGAATTTAGTCTGCGCATGCGTCGGTCATACTCATGTGAAGTGACGTACTCGCAGTTCTGGTGGGAATTTGTTGCTCATGCGCAATTCAGCTAAAGATGGTCGCTTTGTTTTCTCATATGCTCCGAGCTTGCATTGCTGCTTTTGCAAAACTGTTTGTTCTGCACTTACCCTAATGCAATAGTTATTATAAAGTAAGGGGTATAGTATAGCCTTTTCATGGTATACAGTGTAATCTTTTATTCTGTGTTTCTAAATTGTTTTCGCTTGCTTTTCATGTATCGTATTCTTTGGGTCTGGGAGGTGCTTACTACTCCATATTGGAAGCTCATATGGTCCCAGTCACGTGATTGGGGAAAAGAAAGCCATGCAGCAGTGGAACTCAGCCAGCTGGCAGCCGAAGCCAAGATGCTCCTGGGAACCGACATGTAACCCAGCAGGACGAAGCCGAACTGTACCTGCAATTGCAACAATTGTATTAAACTGCTGTATACCCCATTGTCCTCCGTAAAACATGTGCCATGGGAAACTGGAATGTAAGGGGTGGGTTCGAAAATGAATATTAAGCCTGAGAAAGTCTAAAATTTAGGTGGTGTGATGACTTAACCTCCTGCTTTGTCCAATCAGAACTTGGCGATCCTTTCACTTGCAACATTGGTGGGTGGTACACTGACCCGAAAAACAGTATAACTAGCCTAGGTTTAGCTAGAGAAATTGTCCGACTTGTCTGAATAGCTGACCTGTCACTGACCCAACGAACTCTATAGGTGATTGATACAGAGAGCTGCGGAGCACTCTGACCGTATTTTCCACAGACTCAGTCGGGGTTTTGGGAAACCTAAAGTGCTGGCGAAGCACTTTGCTGGGAGATTCAAGAACCAAATTGGGGTTATTGGCAGATTTCTTGCAGAGAGGGAGTAGAGCAGGCGCTGCAACCGAAGCTGCAGGTGTTGGTCGTACCCTTTGGTGAACCCGGTCCTTATCCAATCCTGGGGTTATCCTGTCCTGACTGTCCATGAGCTGTACCTGCTCGCCTACTGGCACCTAAGTCCTTGAGGGTCCTTTCTAGTCTTTCCAACTGACCCGTGGCCAGGGTTAGTCTTCACTCTATCCTAGGTAAATATAAATCTATGTGGGTGTTCGTGTATCTAAACTTGCTGTCCTAACGTCTCGAATAAAGCATAATTACATACGTTCCTTTTTCTCCTCTGTTGTTCCATAAATGAGATTTTCATGCCTTATTGTCTATTAGTATGTTCCACTTTTCTACCTACCTTTAGTCAAATGCTAAATCGTTTTTGCATATATAGTTGTTCCATTCTTACCCTCCCTATAGATGATAAGTACCTCTGGATAAATCAAATTGCAAAAGTTTCATTTCCTTTGAACCGTTAGTGAATTTCGAAAGTCTACCCTGATTAGTATGTTCCCTTTCTTTACCCACCTTTAGTGAAGTTGTGAAAGTCTGTTGATCTAAAATAGAGTGTTCCTTATTTCCCTTCCCTTTATTTCTCAAATTCTAAATCATTCTTACTCTCATTCATAGCTATACGAGATTTCTAATTCTAGTTATAGACAGTTTGATCTGTGTTAATCTTTGGCTCATGGCATATGATGATGATGATGATTAGATAAAGGTTTTGAAAACTTTTGTGTCTGTGGTTATTATAAAGAGTACAAACATTATTGAAATTGTATATTGTATTTGTGTTGCCTACTTATTCCCACAGCTAGCTCCCTGATCCATTGTGATCTTAGGTACCTGTGACGAGGATTGGTAAGTCAGGTACATGGAAATAAACAGAAGTGAAACTGAATTGCTGATAATAGTGTGTAGGTTACCTGATTAAAGTGTAATGAAAATATTTTTATGGGCCCAAGTGTGCTTATCTGGTAACAAAGTTAGTCGGGTGACCTGCGCGCTCTATCACACTCACTCTGCAGTCACTCTGCAGTCACACTCACTCTGCAGTCACTCTGCAGTCACACTCACTCTGCAGTCACACTCACTCTGCACTCACTCTCACTCTGCACTCACTCTCACTCTGCACTCACTCTGCACTCTGCACTCACACTCTTTCTGCACTCTGCACTCACACTCACTCTGCGCACACACTGCACTCACACTCACTCTGCACTCACACTGCAGTCACACTCACTCTGCGCTCACTCTGCACTCACTCCACACTCACTCCACACTTACTCTGCACTCACTCCTCTGCACTCACTCTGCACTCGCTCTCACTCTGCATTCACTCTCACTCTGCACTCACTCACTCTGCACTCACTCTGCACTCGCACTCACTCTGCACTCACTCTGCACTCGCACTCACTCTGCACTCACTCTGCACTCACACTCACTCTGCACTCACTCTACACTCACTCTGCACTCACACTCACTCTGCACTCACTCTGCACTCGCACTCACTCTGCACTCACACTCACTCTGCACTCACTCTACACTCACTCTGCACTCACACTCACTCTGCACTCACTCTGCACTCGCACTCACTCTGCACTCACTCTCACTCTGCACTCACACTCACTCTGCACTCACTCTGCACTCACTCTGCACTCACTCTGCACTCACACTCTGCACTACAACACTTTGGGCAGCAACGTGCTGTAGCTATGGGCAGGCCCCTCCCAACAGGCGCTTCAGAACAATTAAACAAGTGTGCTTGAAGCACTACACTACAATGTAACATGTCTATCGAGCGCCTCATAGTCATGTAACAGGCATGATGTATCATGCTTTTCATTCTCAATAAATGTGTGTATCATGCACTTCTTCACAATGGTGTGTACATAAGAGATTTCGTCACTAATAAACATGAGTGTGCGTGTGCATAGCAAGCACCACCTCATCACCATTAAACACAAGTGTATCAGCATTTCATCATTCTTGCGTGTGTGTACCATGCGTTTCATCTCCGCGCAGCAGGCATTTTATCATCACTGACCATGTGTATATCAGGCACACATTACCGTTACAATTATGCTTGTCAGGCACTTCATCGCCATTGAACATTTGCACCAGGTATTTCATCATGCTCGGCATGTGTGTACCATGCATTTCATCTCTGTGTGTCAGGCATTTTATCATCACTGACCATGCGTATATCAGGCACGATCTTACAATTACACATCTGTTTGTCAGGCACTCGGTCGCCATTGAACATGCGCATGAGGCATGTTATCATCCTTGGCAGGTGTGTACCATGCGCTTCATGTGTGTGTGTCAGGCATTTTATCATCAGTGACCAGGCACGACATTAGCTTCACACATGTTTAACAGGCACTACTTCACCAGTGACCGTGCGCATCAGTCCCTTCGGCCCCGTTCCTCTCCGGTGTATTATTAAACAGGCACTCATCGCACAACTCCTTATCAGTGAAGAAGGCTGGCCCGTGCACTTTATTCTAATTAAAGGTCGCTTTCTGCCGGGCTCTCGGTGTGCACTTTATTAGCATTAAACAGTGGGATTTGTCCGGCTCTATTACTCGATTGTCAAAACACACACAAAAATGCCCTCTTCTCACACTACTTAGAATACTATTTTTACGATGACCAAATAAACACATTCATTAAATCTGGTCTGGTACATTTATTTATGCCTATTATTCATATATTCTTTATACAAAACAGTATACTTCAAAAAGTTTTGAAAGGCAGTGAAAGAATACACATGCCCAAAAAGGCACTTACGATCTTATTCTTCAATCAATACATTTCATATTTACATAAAACTTTACAATATCAACCAAGGAAATGACATCAAAATAATAAATACAACAAGAGACTTACATCCAATAAACATATACAAAATTCAATACTGAAAGTTAGAATACACTAAATCATTTCATTAATTCAATCCTAAAGAAACATAATTCATAACAAGAGCGGCAAAGCTAATATCTCTTAATCAAAAAAACACTAGATGTAATAGTTGGCTCTTGGTGGATTTGCCGACGCGTTTCAAGTTCGGGTCATTACTCTCCAAACTCTCATCAGGGCTCTGTTAATCATCTGTATCTTCATAAACTGGTGACCAAAAGTCACTTCTTGCAATAGATTCTCTCTTTTCTTCAATGGTGGATGGCACACTTTATAATCTCCGACTGCGCTGGCTGGCGCTATGGGAGGGGCGGAGGAATATTTGTTCTCTGTCTACTTAAATCCTTGTTTCTAGTCCACTCTCATGTTGTAGCGGGGCTGCGCCACCTAGTTCCAGGCAATTAGGGCTTGCACCTGGTTGCTTTACTGAAAAGGCGGAGTTCCTCCTACTACTTCACCAGTGACCGTGCGCACCAGTCCCTTCGGCCCGTTACTCTCCTGTGTATTATTAAACAGGTACTCATCTCACAACTACTTATCAGTGAAGAAGGCTCACCCGTGCACTTTATTCTAATTAAAGGTCGCTTTCTGCCGGGCTCTCGGTGTGCACTTTATTAGCATTAAACAGCGGGATTTGTCCGGTTCTATTACTCGATTAAGCAGGGCACTGGTGTGCACTTTACCGTCTCCATCAAACATGGGTTTGTCGTGCACATTGACGCGTGAGCAGAACTTTATTTGCCATGTGCTATTTTACTAAATTGTGACCCTTGGCGCATTTCATGTATTATTACATGAGGGATGTGTTATATTGTCTCCCGGAATCAGTAACAATGTAACCGGTAATTAAAAATTTGCAAACATTCGTGACAAGAATTTTCAATTCTATTAAGGACACGGAGGCGAGGATTATGCTTTCTCTATTTCTTTACTACTAACAGCAGCCAATAGAAACACAGTAAAGAAACGAAAAAAACTACAACTCCCATGAGCCCTTAGGCCAACCATAGAGAGTGCATGCTATATAAGGAACCATAGAGGACAACACTTCCTCTTTCTTTGTCCAGGAACCATAAAAGTCTAAAGTCATTTGAAGAAAAGTACCGCCAACCATCCAGAAAGGAAAGTCCGAAGGCTGAAGCGCAAGAAATCCAACAGGAAAACAGGCAACCATTCCAAAAGCGCCGAAGGTGCATCAGGAAACACAGCAACTCCAGGATCCAAGGCGTGGAAAACGGTGCCGGAAAGACCAAGAGGACAAATCACTTCTGGTCCGAACCTGAAAGCAAAAACAGAGCCGTAATACACATCCCCAAACACCTTTGAAGGTCGCATCACATAGGGTGGGGAAAAAATATCAATGCAAAACAACGCATATCATAGTAAAGCCAAGATGCACATGAACAATGCAGTAGAATACCAATGGGTGGGATAATCCTCGCCTCCGTGTCCTTAATAGAATTGAAAATTCTTGTCACGAATGTTTGCAAATTTTTAATTCTATGGCAGGACAGGAGGCTTCAGATTATGCTTGTTCAAAGCTGTTCCACCACAACAGATGCAATATCGACAATGGGTTTGAAATAAAAGGTTTTAAACACTGTATCAGAAGACCAATCAGCTGTTTTCACAATGTCATGTAAACTTACACCAACACGAAAAGCCTTGGAGGCCATGGCACCCCTCGCGGAGTGAGCTCCAAAGATGGAGGTATCAATGCCTGCCTCAGACATAAGCCAGCGTACCCAACGAGCAAGAGTAGCTGACGCCACAGGCTTAAAAGGTTTCAACAAAGCAATCAATAACTGTCCAGACATATCTTGACGAAAAGGAGCAGTACTCACCTCATAATCCTTTATGCAGCGAACCACACACAATTGTGGGTGATGAGGAAATGCAGGATAAGTGACAGTAGACAGATTAGTCTTGGTACGCCTGGAGACCGTAAAAGTAACCCCTTCCGGAGAAAAAGAACGACCAGCGAGGTCCAACGCACGGACATCTGAAACACGCTTACAAGACACTAAGCACAAAAGCATTGTCAATTTTGCAGACAATTGCTTACGGGACAGAGAAGCGTTGGGAGGCCAAGCCTCCAGAAAACGCAGCACAACAGAGACGTCCCAAAGAGCCACATATTTCGGACATGGCGGTTTAGCCATTCGCACACCACGCAACAATGCAGAGATGAGAGGATGTTCCCCAACAGGCTTACCGTCGACCAAAGCATGGCCCGCAGAGAGAGCGGAACGGAAAGAATTGACGGTCCTGTAAGCAGAACCAGCAGAAGCGATAGAAGCAAGAAAATTAACCACTAGAGAGATATCTGCAGAAGTGGGATCCAGATTCCGTTCAGAACACCAATCACACCACCTACGCCAAGCTGACGCATAACGTTTGCGCGTGTTGGGGGCCCAAGCTTCACTGATGAATCTCTCAGCGTCTCCAGATAAGCCAGGGACTTTCCAGCGTTCCCCGAGAGACGCCACGCTACAAGACGGAGCTGGCCCGACAAGACTAGGGGATGCGGGTGGAGCAGAGGATCCAACAGCAAGTTCCACCTCGCTGGAAGCAGAAATGGTGTCGAGCAACTCATTTCCAGAAGGTCCGGAAACCAAGCTTGAGCTCTCCAAAGAGGAGTGATCAGAACAATCTCCGACAGAAACTGTTTCGCCCTGGCCAAAACTCGCGGGATCATTGCGAACGGGGGAAAGGCATAGCAAAGCTGTGGAGGCCAAGTCTGGAGAAAGGCATCCGTGGCTATGGCCTCCGGATCCGGACGCCAGCTGTAAAACCTGGGTAGCTGAGCATTGAGGCGAGAGGCGAAGAGATCGATCCAGGGACGACCCCACAGGCGAGACAGGGAGCGAAAGACCCGAGGGTGAAGACGCCAGTCGCTGAAGTCCAGGAGATGGCGAGAGTTCCAGTCGGCCACCTGATTTTGGCGACCCGGAAGATACTCTGCAATAAGAGTGATCTTTCTCTGTAGGCAGAAATGCCAGAAGTCCTTCGCAATCTCCGCTAACAACTTCGACCGAGTCCCCCCCAATTTGTTCACATAGCGCACCGCCGAGATGTTGTCCATGCGAAGCAAAATGCAACAGCTGGTGGCTTGTGGAGCCAAACTGCGGATCGCAAATGACCCCGCCAGAAGCTCCAGGCAGTTGATATGAAGGGCTAATTCGTCCTGAGACCAACGGCCGCCCGTCGTCAAGTCCCCGCAACGGGCTCCCCAGCCCCAAAGACTCGCATCCGATTCCAAAACCAGATCCGGAGTCGAGCCGAAAAGGGCTTTCCCGTTCCAAGCCTCCATGTGTTGGAGCCACCACATCATTTCCGACTTCGCATCCTGGGACAGAGGAACCAGGTCGGAATACCGAAGACCCTTCTGCAGATGTCTGATTTTGAGGCGCTGCAAGGCCCGATAATGCAGAGGACCCGGAAATATCGCCTGGATGGAAGAAGCCAACAGCCCGACAATCCGAGCGATCGACCGCAACGATACGTTCGGTGCAGACAACAGTGACTTCAACTCCCTCTTGATAGACCTGACCTTCTGGGCAGGTAAAAGAAGTTGGCAAGAGACCGAATCCACAAGGAAACCCAGAAACTCTATTGATTGAGTGGGAAGTAAATGAGATTTCTGCGGATTCACTAGAAAGCCGAGAGACTGAAGTAGATCGACTGTCCAAGACAAATGGGAGCGCAGTTGTAGAGGACACTGAGCCATCAAAAGAATGTCGTCCAGATACACTATAAGTCTCACCCCCCGCGCACGCAGGAACTCCATGACTGGCCGCAGGAGCTTCGTGAAGCACCATGGGGCGGACGAGAGACCGAACGGGAGTACTGTGTATTCGAACCAGTTCCCCAGCCATTGGAACTGCAGAAAACGGCAATGAGGCGGATAGATGGGAATGGACAAGTAGGCGTCCTTCAAATCCAGGCGAACCATCCAGTCGCCTTTGCGTAGAAGATCCCTGAGAAGATGGATGCCCTCCATCTTGAAGTGACGATAAATCACCCCGTTGTTGAATTCCTTGAGGTTGAGTACAAGGCGAGACCCGCCCCCCTTCTTCTCCACCAGAAACACATTGCTGACGAACCCCTGTGGATGGCGGTTCGTTCGCACTATGGCCCCTTTGAGAAGAAGGGAATCGATTTCTTTGGAGATCACCTCGCGATCTCGTTGGGAAAAAACAAGGGGAGAAGGGACGGGACCCTGAAGAGGGGGATGGTAAAACTCGATGTGGTACCCCTGCACTGTTTGCAATATCCATGCATCGCTGGAGATCGAGCGCCAATTCTCTAGAAAACACTGAATCCTGCCCCCCAAAACAACACTGTCGAAAGGAATCAGGCTCACCTGCAGAGGAGTAATCCTGTCGTCCTCCCTGGTTACCACCGTAGCCTCCCTTGTTGCCCTGGCCTCGACCTTTCCGGGAGGGGTAGAAGGTGGACTTGGATCCGGAATAGGACTGCTGCTGCTGCTGGCGCTGTCCGCCTCCACCCTGATGGGACTGCTGGCCACGTTGTTGACCAGAACCTCGGCCGAACGAACGTCCCCCTGAACGTCCAGCCTTGGCAAAAACCGGGCGGAACGCCCTACGCAAAGAAGATTGCGCCTTGTCCAGGCCACTAAAAGTCGCTACAAACTTAGTCAGTTCTTTCAAAAACGGCTGACCAAACAATAGACCCTGAGCCAGAGCACCGGATTCGGAAGTAGCCAGCTCTGACAAACGCGCATCCATTTTGATTAAGATGGAACGGCGACGTTCCGTTGAAAGGGCACAGTTTGCGTTCCCCAAGAGACAGATAGCCCTTTGGGCCCAGCCAAGTAGGACATCGGGATCAATGCCAGACGCCTCCCCTTGGGCTTGGTATGCCAGATCCAGGATTTTTGTCAAAGGACCAAGGACATCCAGTAACTTGTCCTGGCACAGTCGCCAAGAGCGGTCGATACCCTTCTTGGGATCCTTATTAAATTTCTTAAGGTAGGTCAAAATCGTGGGATCGACCTCCGGAGTATCCGCTAATTTGTCCGCCAACTCCGGACGAGGGCACTCGGAACGTAACCGAGCACGCACCTCCTGATCAAAAGAGTCGCGGATATGCTCTTGAATATAGTCCGCGACCTCTGGGGCTGGGCACCAAACCTTGGAGTTAGGGTGGACGATATCAGAGGGCTCAAAGGTCAAGATTGGTGGATGCGGAGAAGCGTCCACAAAATGTTCCTTTCGGGATTTCTTCGCCGGAGAGGGACCAGAGGGACCAGAAGATGATGATGAAGAGGTATCTTCAGTGTCCGGAGCAGGAGCAGACAAAGACCTGGCCATACGAGCAAAGTCAGGCCTATGAGGATTACCAGGAGAGTTAGATGAATGCGCAGAGGCAGAGGATGGAATCCAACCCTGCTGCTGAGCATAGTCAGCCAAATGACGCTTCAGAGGCCCAATGGCACGGACCAACGCAGTATTAACAGACTGCTGAACGCCCTGGTCAAGGGCCTCGACCAAATCAAATTCAAAGGATTCCTCCTGCTCCTCCTCATAAAAATATTCCTCAGCATCGACATAGTCTGCCATGATGATGGAATGCACTGAGGAATGAGGTAGAAACCCAGAAATAACAAAATCTAGAAATACCAAAGTATAACTAGAGGCCCACAGCAAATGTAAATGCAATGAAAAAGGTCACAATCAAGTGACTCCGACAGGGGGGGTGACAGCCCCACGCAAGCTATACAGGCAGAGTCACAACTCGACCCAATAAACAGAATAAAGCGTGGAGGGACCAGCTTGCGCAAAGAAGAACACCCTAGGCACTGCCTCTAAAAGTTATGCAGCCCAAAACCTTCCGAGAGGTAGAGGGCGTCAGAGGAGCTCTCCGGCAGGCAAAGTGGGCCGAGGCAAAGTTGAAAACGCGCCGCCTCACAGCGTTCAGAAGCTCCTGTCAAACGGAGCGTCACAAGTGCCACCAATGCGCATGCGCGGTGACGTGCCTTATTGCCGGAAGAGGAGCGGCGCGCGACACGCGCGCGCGAGTCCCCGAGCTCCGGTCCCGCTCCACCAAAGCAGCAACGCGGGCACAATGCGCCCGCAAATACCAGAGAGGCGAACACGCGCTCTCAAAAGCACAAAAGCGGCGAAAGCACAAACGAGTAAACCTGTAAAATAAACGCCGGTGGCAGCGCGACGCACAACGCGGCTGTGAAACAAACGCTAGAGCGAAACCGGCATACAGGTAAACAAGCAAGTAAACAGTGCCATGCAACATACAAACAAGTAATGAAAGTCAAAAGCACTTAACTGGCTGCGAAGCAGCAAAGAAAGAGGAAGTGTTGTCCTCTATGGTTCCTTATATAGCATGCACTCTCTATGGTTGGCCTAAGGGCTCATGGGAGTTGTAGTTTTTTTCGTTTCTTTACTGTGTTTGTATTGGCTGCTGTTAGTAGTAAAGAAATAGAGAAAGCATAATCTGAAGCCTCCTGTCCTGCCATAGAATTTCTTCTTACAGGAACCAACTATAAAGGACCGGGTCTTCAACTCACCGAGGAAATCTAGGAGTACTGTTTGAAAGTTAGTTTCACTGCAGGAATACTGTATGCCTGGAACCGCCCGCGACTAAACTGACGGAAGATCGTCTAAATCTCTAGGAACACATCTTATACTTAGAACGAAAGAGGAAAGAGTGGACAATGCAAATGAAGAAATAAACTAACAACCTCACAACAAAGAACTAATAGGACAATTAAGAACCCCCATTAAATGAAACAAACCAACAAAGACAAATGCACCCTCAAAACGAGAAACACAAAAAAACACAGACACGCCCCATGCATTTGCCAAAGATGTGAGCAAACACCCAAACACTTACATAAGAGACAAATACTTGAAGAAATCAACCGACAGAAGAAATAGGTATCCCACAAACAAAATCTCACGTCTTTTGATACAGAGCTATTATGTTTTCAGGGTCCATTCTTAATTGAGTTCATTTGTTTTTTTTTTTCCGATGAAACTGACAGTTTAAACCCGGAACAGGTGCGCTTTGCGCTCTAGAGATGAGCGTTATGATCACACCCAGACAAGAACAAGCAGAACTGAAAGCGATCGCTATTGTTAAAAAAAAAAAATTGGCGAGTGGCGCGAGGGCGCGCGCATATGTCTTCAATTATCTCCGCCATGACGGCCGTGATAATTGAACATATATATGGCCTTCTGGTGCGCGTAACAGACACCAATAGGCCATAGGCGGAACAATGCGACCGCCTATGGCCTATTGCGTGTTCTGTTTTGCACACGCACGCAAAGGCCAATAGCAATGCACCTAGAAAAAAATACGCACCAGCAGCGTGGAATTCCTAGGTACATTTGGAGAAGCCCTCAGAAAAGTACTCTGGGCTACGGCCACTGCTGACGCAGTGGCTAGGCCCGAGACCTTAAAATGAATATCTTGTAGCTTTGGGACCCTGAAATAGTCCAAATTGTCATACTTGTAGGCGTATGTTGGTCAGTAGTTGTGTTGTTACTATCACTGGCAGCATAACACGGGCAAGGTGTGGTACAAGTTGCAGTGGGCTCCTGACGCGAACCCTGGCCCTTATGTTATTTTTTTTACAAATTAAACACTGTGTAGAAAATGAAACGCTTTGTTGGTTGGTTGATTGCTTTATTTCGATATGCATATATCATAAAAGCGGTACAAAAGATAAAAACAGCATGTCGAAGAAAAAGTGTGACTGTACATTAGATAAAAGAGTAAAACACATTTGATCAGCATAAATTAGTTAAAAAAGGATTAAATCGATATGGACAGTCTTCTAAGTCTAATCAACCAGGCCCATTTTAAAAACTTGGCAACAGCACAAACAATAGGAGGGGCTGTATTGGTTAAAAGAATCCGAAGGGCAACAGAGTACTGGCGGGTACCTAATTCTCTGCAGATAGGTCCAAGCCAGCGTGATCTGGGGCGACCATAGTCCGGGCATTCGAAGAGAAAGTGAGGCACCGTCTCTGGTTTATCGGGACAAAGAGCACAATAGCGTGATGAGGACTGGGATTTATTCCACCTGGAGCAGAGGTCGGCAAGGGGAAGGGTTCCTAACCGGAATTTGATGTACAAGGACCGGTCCATGGCGATTGTTATTATGTCCATGTACGGCTCGTAGGCGACGACATCTTTTATCAGCAGAAAAGCTGCGGTGGTTTTGCAGTGCTGCTGATTAGTGATGCGCTTCACACGAACCCACTCCCCAAAAAGTTTTTTTAAGGTCTCCTTCGGGGGAGCGGAGTGGCTATGCCAGCAGGAATCCAGGCCTAGGTCCCCTAAAAGGTGTTTAATGTCCTTCAGCCATTTAATCCTGTGCCAACCGTCGGAGTGCATCACCTCAGCTAGGCCATCAGCATAAGATTTTAGCTCCGGTACCCTCCACAGGCGAGCCCAGAGCAAGAGGGGTCGAAGACGGGCCTGATCCCTTATAGCTTTACAGCCAGTATCCATGAGCACAGGGATAGTCGGACTACTTGATGGAATGGCAAGGAGATCTTTAATGAATTTGTTTTCGGCCTTGCTCAATAAATCCACTTTGCCCAGGCCCCACAGTTCAGCTCCATAAAGTGACGCAGGGACCGCACGTGCTTTATATATATCAAGCAGAGGGGCAACACAATGTTTTGTTGAGTTGTTGAACTCCTTAAGGAGGGCCCCCCCCACCCTTTTGTGGGCCATTGTCATTTTATTGATGTGGGCGGTCCAGCTCATCGCGTCGTTAAGTCGAATTCCCAAGTAATCGAATTCTGCCACTCTTTCAAGGGGAATAGAATTTAGAGTGGGAGGGCGGCCAAGTTTGCGAGGTGGATGCATAACTAGGTACTTGGTTTTTTCCACGTTGATGACAAGTCCCTTAGTGGTGCAAAAATCCTGGAAGCGATTCAGTAGTGTCTGGAGGCCTTGGGGGGTTTTAGAGATGAGGAGGGTGTCGTCGGCGAACAGCAAAGTTGGAATTTTTACGCCTCCCAGAGTGGGAGCGTCTGCTGGTTCGCCGAGTAGATGATCTACCACCCCGTTGATATAGAGGGAGAATAGGGTGGGGGCCAGGACACAACCCTGCCTTACTCCCCTCTCGACCCTGATCTTATCGGTCTTTTCCCCGTTCAACCCCCATCTGACCTGGGCATAGGTGTTGTTATGCAATTTAATAAGGAGGTTTAGAATATACGGGGGCATCCCTAGACCGTGTAGCACCCTCCAAAGTTCCTCCCTAGGAACCAGGTCAAAGGCAGTCTTCAGGTCAATAAAGGCCAAGTAGAGACTGCCTTTGCCTAGCTCCACCACCTTCCAGTGTAGTAGCAGGAGCCTAAAGACCTGTTCGATAGTTCCGGTGCCTGAGCGGAACCCGGCTTGCATATCGGACAGGATGTGGTTATCGTCCACCCATTGTGAGATCCTCCCCAAAATGACTTTCCCCGCCAGTTTCTGGCTTGAGTCGATTAGGCTTATGGGCCTATAGTTCCCAGGTAGATCCCGGCTGCCCTTTTTGTAGATGGGGACGACCTCAGCGCCTTTCCAGGAATCTGGCACAGGGCCTCCCACAACGATTGCATTGAGTAGTGCAGAGATTAATACCCCCCATTCTTCCGGATATGCCCGGAGGATATCACCTGGTAGTCCATCCGGACCAGCTGCTTTTAATGGTACCAGGGTTTTAATCTGCTTTGTGACATCCAAAACAGAAAAAAGTTCCAGGTCTTGAACTAGGGTAAAGGGCGGGAGGTTAAAAGGGTCGTTTAGTGTGCCTTCAACGGCAGAGTAGAGTTTTTGGAAGTGGGAGAACCATGTCTGGGCATTAATGGTACAGGTCCTCAGCATAACACGGGCAAGGTGTGGTACAAGTTGCAGTGGGCTCCTGACGCGAACCCTGGCCCTTATGTTATTTTTTTTACAAATTAAACACTGTGTAGAAAATGAAACGCTTTGTACCGTATTATTTGTCCCATGTGTTTACTTTGGCAACGCGTATCTCACGTCACTGCACCAATACATTCTTTTTTTCCTGAATTATATTTCATGTGAAAGAGAACAATGTGAGACCCCCTCCCACGCCGGTGTGGAAGGATCGCTCTTCTCTTTTAAGGTATGTTGGAGGACCACACCCCTCTCAGCGTTTGGGGGTGCAGAATGTGCCGCCCCCCCCCCTTTCTGGTTCATGAGCCCAGCCCTCCCCTCCAGTGCTACGGAAAGTTCATCTTGTATCAGGGTCTTGGACGCTGTTGTTCTGCTGAGGCAGCGCTGGTGGCGGCCTGACAGTTTCTTGGGGGGTGAGGCGGGGGGA
Source organism: Lissotriton vulgaris (assembly GCF_964263255.1). Lineage (NCBI taxonomy): Eukaryota > Metazoa > Chordata > Amphibia > Caudata > Salamandridae > Lissotriton > Lissotriton vulgaris. Next base: position 56,338,912 of record NC_141691.1, on the reverse strand, counting down.
GGGTCATTGGGGGAGTGTTGAAGGGGAAGGCCAGGGGTGAGGGAGTGAGTGGTGCTCTCTGCTCGGCGCTGTCAGGTGAAGATCAGCTTTTGGGACAGTGTCTGTGTTTCTAAATGAACCCACAGCCACAACCCTTCAAGCTGGAACCCTGTCTGCCAGGACGGTTCCGGCCCTTGGGACAGCATTCACATCACAGCGGTTAAACATCTCCCATTAATCACTAGTGGAGGCCGCTGGGGGTCGTGGGTGTGGCTGTATGACACGAGGGTCAGCCCTGACTGACATCCTTACATTTCTTGCCCATCCCCCTATAGACATGTTGTCGGGGCATGCGTCCCTCCCTGAAGCTGTGATCAAGCGACAACCTGTCCCTTGTTTTATCCTTCTGGAAGGAACCCCGTGTCACACCTCTCCAGACATGAGCTGCACAAGGATTTTGTTTATTGCTCACAAGCTGGGTAGTTCATCGTGTTGGACATTAGGGGTACGCCCAAAATGCACCTCTTTCTAACTTGACTACCACCCCTATGAGCAGGCCGTGATCCCATTACAGGGGGTGACAGCTTACTACAGGAGTGAGTTACATTCGTGCACGGTAGGCTGTGCGAGGCAGAGGTGCACATAGATCTGTTGAGTTCTGGTTACATGCATGCACCATAGGCTGAGCCTGTGCCTTACAGGTAGATGTGCACATAAGTCTGTTGAGTTCTGGTTACATGCATGCACCATAGGCTGAGCCTGTGCCTTACAGGTAGATGTGCACATAAGTCTGTTGAGTTCTGGTTACATGCATGCACCATAGGCTGAGCCTGTGCCTTACAGGTAGAGGTGCACATAAGTCTGTTGAGTTCTGGTTACATGCATGCACCATAGGCTGAGCCTGTGTCTTACAGGTAGATGTGCACGTTGGTCTGTTGAGTTCTGGTTACATGCATGCACCATAGGCTGAGCCTGTGTCTTACAGGTAGATGTGCACGTTGGTCTGTTGAGTTCTGGTTACATGCATGCACCATAGGCTGGGCCTGTGTCTTACAGGTAGATGTGCACATAGGTCTGTTGAGTTCTGGTTACATGCATGCACCATAGGCTGAGCCTGTGTCTTACAGGTAGATGTGCACGTTGGTCTTTTGAGTTCTAGTTACTTGCATGCACCATAGGCTGAACCTGTGTCTTACAGGTAGATGTGCACGTTGGTCTGTTGAGTTTTGGTTACATGCATGCACCATAGGCTGGGCCTGTGTCTTACAGGTAGATGTGCACATTGGTTTGTTGAGTTCTGGTTACATGCATGCACCATAGGCTGAACCTGTGTCTTACAGGTAGATGTGCACATTGGTTTGTTGAGTTCTGGTTACTTGCATGCACCATAGGCTGAACCTGTGTCTTACAGGTAGATGTGCACGTTGGTCTGTTGAGTTCTGGTTACATGCATGCACCATAGGCTGAACCTGTGTCTTACAGGTAGATGTGCATGTTGGTCTGTTGAGTTCTGGTTACATGCATGCACCATAGACTGAACCTGTGTCTTACAGGTAGATGTGCACGTTGGTCTGTTGAGTTCTGGTTACATGCATGCACCATAGACTGGGCCTGTGTCTTACAGGTAGATGTGCACATTGGTTTGTTGAGTTCTGGTTACATGCATGCAGCATAGGCTGAACCTGTGTCTTACAGGTAGATGTGCACGTTGGTCTGTTGAGTTCTGGTTACATGCATGCACCATAGGCTGAACCTGTGTCTTACAGGTAGATGTGCACGTTGGTCTGTTGAGTTCTGGTTACATGCATGCACCATAGGCTGGGCCTGTGTCTTACAGGTAGATGTGCATATTGGTTTGTTGAGTTCTGGTTACATGCATGCACCATAGGCTGAACCTGTGTCTTACAGGTAGATGTGCACGTTGGTCTGTTGAGTTCTGGTTACATGCATGCACCATAGGCTGAACCTGTGTCTTACAGGTAGATGTGCACGTTGGTCTGTTGAGTTCTGGTTACATGCATGCACCATAGGCTGGGCCTGTGTCTTACAGGTAGATGTGCACATTGGTTTGTTGAGTTCTGGTTACATGCATGCACCATAGGCTGAACCTGTGTCTTACAGGTAGATGTGCACGTTGGTCTGTTGAGTTCTGGTTACATGCATGCACCATAGGCTGAGCCTGTGTCTTACAGGTAGATGTGCACATTGGTTTGTTGAGTTCTGGTTACATGCATGCACCATAGGCTGAGCCTGTGTCTTACAGGTAGATGTGCACATTGGTTTGTTGAGTTCTGGTTACTTGCTTGCTGTTGGAATTGGCACTTTCTGTCTGGCTGAGGCAATTCCCCAGCCAAGCAGAACCTACCACTCCTTCGGGGGCGGGTGGTTGCACACACTGTATAACCTGCACTCACCCTTGGGTAGCTTGTTACTGAGCAATCAGACTTATCACAGAGGCAATATGTAAAGCTGTCACTCACAATAAATACACTGAGCGTTACAAAAGAGACTTCACACGCGTGATGTATGAAATAATGTTTGTATTCAACACACACATTAATTAGCATAACATGAACATCATGTATATTTGGGCATAAATCACACTTGGAATTGTTACTAACAGTACAAGGCACAACCGTGTTCAAATGACATCAGCAATATGCACACTCAGGAAAGATCCTATTCCACACACCCCAGCACCCTTTTGTGGTGCAACACGTTGTCCATCCCGGGCCCACCCTAGCAGTTCTTATAATTCAATCACACCCAGTCCAAGGGTGCACCCTGGGTCATAACAATATCAGCAACAGGTACATACACAGAATGATCTCACTTTTTAGGAACACCACAGGCCGAGGCCGTCCATGGAAAACCCAATATCAAACAGAATGCTCTTTTGGAACGAAATCAACGTATCAGAAAACTGCCGTCCAGTGCCGTGAATCTTGGGTGGATTCCAACAGTCACTCCCACACACACACTCACTCTGCACCGATAGGCGGTGCAACAGATATCAGGCATGTCCGTATAGAAGCGCTCACACACATATGCACCGAGCGCCCTAATGCGGTGCAGCTGATACCCAGTAGGTCAAATGGTTACATTCTGCATTCCCGGTGGCCTCAAGCTGCCTCCGCCCTCCAACTCAACCCGACTATCCCACACCCAGTGATTAGAGACACCCTGTCCTCCCCCCAAGCACTAGGCTGCACGCGGCTGAAGTCACTCATAGTCAGGGACGCAGGTTGGAGAAGGCAGCAAAAGGGGATTGGCAGCCACTCAAGAAGTTCACCCACAGGATGTGGAGCAGAAGCGAGGCATGGCATGGGCAATAGAAGGTCACACCAAAGGGGTCCCCAAGGGCCTTCTGACACCAGTGAAGTTCTGCAAAGCACAGGGGGGTCATGCAGTCTCTTGACCCACTTCCGATCATTCTGTGAAGCGTCCCTCCAGCCCAGTCAGTCACTCCTACCACCCAGGCCTGAGTCGGGCAATACTACCTGGCAACACAGTGTTGTCAGGGAAGGCCAGGCCAGGAGAGGGCAGTTGGTCCGCCGTGCTGAGGGCCAAGTAAGGGAACTGTTGATGAATGGAGAATGAAGTAGGGGCGTGGCCTCTCGGAAGGAGGAGGCACCCCTGTCAGGTACATGCTGATCAGAGTTGCACCAGGCAATCTGGGCACAATGTCGGGTACACACAACATACTGAGAAGTGCTAGTACTCTCCCATTCAAAGCAATGGAGCTGTGCCGAGAAGTGCAAGTGCTCTCCCATTCAAAGCATTGGAGCAGTGCTGAGAAGTGCCGGTACTCTCTCGTTCAAAGCATTGGAGTTGTGCTGAGAAGTGCCAGTACTCTCCCATTGAAAGCATTGGAGGAGTGCTGAGAAGTGCCAGTACTCTCCCATTCAAAGGATTGGAGTTGTGTTGAGAAGTGCCGGTAGTCTCACTTTCAAAGCATTGGAGCAGTGTTGAGAAGTGCCAGTACTCTCTCGTTCAAAGCATTGGAGTTGTGCTGAGAAGTGCAGTGCTCTCCCATTCAAAGCAATGGAGCTGTGCTGAGAAGTGCCAGTACTCTCCCATTGAAAGCATTGGAGGAGTGCTGAGAAGTGCCAGTACTCTCCCATTCAAAGGATTGGAGTTGTGTTGAGAAGTGCCGGTAGTCTCACTTTCAAAGCATTGGAGCAGTGCTGAGAAGTGCCAGTACTCTCTCGTTCAAAGCATTGGAGTTGTGCTGAGAAGTGCCAGTACTCTCCCATTGAAAGCATTGGAGGAGTGCTGAGAAGTGCCAGTACTCTCCCATTCAAAGGATTGGAGTTGTGTTGAGATGTGCCGGTAGTCTCACTTTCAAAGCATTGGAGCAGTGCTGAGAAGTGCCGGTACTCTCTCGTTCAAAGCATTGGAGTTGTGCTGAGAAGTGCCAGTACTCTCCCATTGAAAGCATTGGAGGAGTGCTGAGAAGTGCCAGTACTCTCCCATTCAAAGGATTGGAGTTGTGTTGAGAAGTGCCGATAGTCTCACTTTCAAAGCATTGGAGCAGTGCTGAGAAGTGCCGGTACTCTCTCGTTCAAAGCATTGGAGTTGTGCTGAGAAGTGCCAGTACTCTCCCATTGAAAGCATTGGAGGAGTGCTGAGAAGTGCCAGTACTCTCCCATTCAAAGGATTGGAGTTGTGTTGAGAAGTGCCGATAGTCTCACTTTCAAAGCATTGGAGCAGTGCTGAGAAGTGCCGGTACTCTCTCGTTCAAAGCATTGGAGTTGTGCTGAGAAGTGCCAGTACTCTCCCATTGAAAGCATTGGAGGAGTGCTGAGAAGTGCCAGTACTCTCCCATTCAAAGGATTGGAGTTGTGTTGAGAAGTGCCGGTAGTCTCACTTTCAAAGCATTGGAGCAGTGCTGAGAAGTGCCGGTACTCTCTCGTTCAAAGCATTGGAGTTGTGCTGAGAAGTGCCAGTACTCTCCCATTGAAAGCATTGGAGGAGTGCTGAGAAGTGCCAGTACTCTCCCATTCAAAGGATTGGAGTTGTGTTGAGAAGTGCCGGTAGTCTCACTTTCAAAGCATTGGAGCAGTGCTGAGAAGTGCTGGTACTCTCCAATTCAAAGCAATGGAGCTGTCCCGAGAAGTGCAGGTACTCTCTCTTTCAAATTAAAGAAGTGTCGGTACTGAGTATGTGATGGCACCTGCCCATTTAAAGCACTTGTTATCAGTGAACTATGGACCTAACTTTCGCAAGAAGGTCTTGGGGAGGAAAGCCTTTTTAGCACTTATTCATAAACATCACGTTTTGAGCCCCCTAAAATGGTCCTGAACTGACCCCACTGGCCAGCACCCCCACTCTGAGCACTGTCCCGGCAGCAGTGGGGAATGGAACACGAGGTACTAGTAGTGTCGAGGGACAAACAAGGAGGGAAAGAGAGTGGGAGAGAGGACAACATGGCACCCATCAGCAGAAGAGCACTTCCAGGTGTTAAAAGTGCTGTTTCCACTGCTGGAAGGGTCACTGCGGAAAGTGTGGTTGGCTATTACCTACATAACAATAGTGTATCTGAATGTGTATAACCTGATTACGCTAAATGCTTCTCCGTATATTGTCATAACTGCTGATGGCATGGATGAAAACAATAAAAACAGTTAAAAAAAGTGTTGTTTCCCACATGCCGCCACCCTCGGCCTCTGCTTTCAAACGTGTGCCAAGGCGTGAGTCGTGTGCCAGGGAAGGGGTTACATATGCCCCATCCCCTCCTAAACGTGTCGTGCACCGCGAGAGGGGTGGTTATAGGTCTTGTCCCCCCCTCCCCCCCCTCCCCACCCTCCCGCACGCACGTGTCTAGGCCCGCTGGTTGACAGCGAGCCCCGCCCCCACAGACGCAAGGCTTCAGGGCGCTTGTTGGCACGGGGGCCTGTGCTGACAGCGCGTGGCCTGCAGCCTGCAGTGATGGACGTTTCACCTCTCATTCCTAGAATCTGCTGCGCGGCCCTGCCAGGGGTGCCTGAGGCCTTCTCGGGTGTTTATAGGTGCGCCTGAACCCTTCCCCGCCAGCAGCAGGCTGCAGCAGGCACAGGGGGGCACCAGAATCCAAGCCCCCCCCCCCCCCCCCCACTGTGCAGTCAGAGGAACAGGAGGGAAGCGCCGACTAAAGGGAGAGTCTTACGGCGAAACACGAAACTTGCTTTAATTCATCTCCCAGGAAAAGAGGAACCGGTATCACAGGTCCCAACCCCCCCGCTCCCCCTGGCCTGTAAATGGAACAGTCCCAAGTGTGCCTATCAGAAACACCCTCTCCCTTCTTTCCCTGGTTGGATTTCTGAGCTCTGGGGCTGGTTCGGGGCCCTTTGGCCCCCTTTGGCCTCTGGTGTTGAATCTTTCCTGTGTCCCCGTTGAGTTGTTGCAGTTTCACTGGTTAGGCGCCCGCCAGTCCAGGGTCCTCTGGCGCAGAACAGTGCAGAACACTGGGGCAGAGTACAAGACCCTTGCGCCACTTTTGCGTTACTTTTCCCATGTTAAAAGTGACGCAAAAGTGGCGCAAGGGGCTTGTAAATCTCCCCCACAGTATTTATAATTCTGGGCGACTTCAGCTGCCTCTACGCACCACACATTCCTCATCGACCCTTCATATTGTATCGAGCTGTATCATTTCTGTAGCACTTTAGACCCCTGGCCGGTTGACCAATGACCAATGTACATGGCTCCGAAGATGAGGCGACTAGCCATAGGCGGCCGCCGCTAGGATTGGGGTGCTGCACGTGAGTCCGCATGGAAAGGGGAAGCAGCGGTCTGTTGGCTTCTCTCTGAGGTAGGAAGCGAGGGGATCTGAGATACAATCTGCTGGCATCGTCAAGGTGTGACTGTCCTAAGGCGATGACTCCTGACGTTCCTGAGGGAAGCCAAGGGATTGGTTGTTCGACGCAGTCCCCTCATCCTGAGGAAGCTTTGTTTGAGACTTTGTTTGCTTTGAGTAAGTCATAGATTGGAGTCCATACTCACCCCTGAGTTCATCACTTCCCTTGAGTGTCCTGGTGTTGCCCCTTGTTCTTAAGGCAGGTGGTTGAAGGGTGATAGTTGGTGAATTTGCTGCAAGAAGATATTTTCAGTTCCCGACGTGTGTAGCTTGTCGAGGTTCATTAGCATGCCACCATCACCCTCTTGTAGGTATTGTCCGATGGTACCGGAGTCCAGGTCTGAAGGATGGTTGGTTTTCAGGATCATTTGGGTGTTATTGATGCAGTTCAATTTGAACTTGAAGGACAACACAAGATAAGGTAGAGGACAGCGGTAATCACTGAAAGGAAGTGAGGCAATGGTTGAGCCATGAGGGACAACAACTGTTGAGGTGTACGGCACCGAGGAGAACAAGGGAAGAAGCTAAAAGAAATAATGTACTCTCAGTGAGTAAAGAAAGCAGCAAATATGAAGAGAGAAGCGAAGGCTCCAGGTTGAAGGTTCATTCCTGGAGCCTTCATTTCGAAATCCAGTCTAGCAAAAATTAGAAAGATGCTAGTTTTGTAGATAGCAGCATGTCAGTCCTGAATGAACGCCTTAAAACCGTTAAGACCAGTGTCCGATTCATGGAGGTAGCATGCTGATAACACACTACTTGACCAGTGAGGATTGTTGAAATTTGATGGCTAATCATAGATGGACAGACCAGCGGGAGGCTGGAGAGACAGAAAAGAATGGATATATGATGTTACAACGCGGACTTTTACTCCGCATACTGTTACAACGCGGTTTTTACAACGCGGGTCATGTAACAACGCATGTATTTACAACGCATTTTTTTACAACGCAGGTACCTTTACAACGCAGACCATTACAACGTAAGTATTGGTAAGTATATATTAATAAGAATAATATAATATTAACTTAATTTTTAAAGTATAATTTAATGTAATTTTAAATAATTTAATTTCCGTAAATTAATTTAAATTTAAATTAATGTTACAATATTTTTACCCTGTACCCCTGTACCCCAAAAACTCTAAACTGACCCTCAACCCCCAAAAAAATGCAAAGTAATTTAATTTAATTTTTTTGCTATTAAATAATTTAAATTAAAATTAAATTTAATTTATTTTTACCCTGTACCCCAAAAACTAAAAACTGACCCTGAACCCTAAAAATACCCCTTTACCCAAAAACTAAAAACTGACCCTAAACCCTAAAAATACCCCTTTACCCTAAAACCCAAAACTGACCCTGAACACTAAAAATACCCCTTTACCCTAAAACCCAAAACTGACCCTGAACCCTAAAAATACCCCTTTACCCTAAAACCCAAAACTGACCCTGAACCCTAAAAATACCCCTTTACCCTAAAACCCAAAACTGACCCTGAACCCTAAAAATACCCCTTTACCCTAAAACCCAAAACTGACCCTAAACCCTAAAAAACCCCTTTACCCTAAAACCCAAAACTGACCCTGAACCCTAAAAATACCCCTTTACCCTAAAACCCAAAACTGACCCTAAACCCTAAAAATACCCCTTTACCCTAAAACCCAAAACTGACCCTGAACCCTAAAAATACCCCTTTACCCTAAAACCCAAAACTGACCCTGAACCCTAAAAATACCCCTTTACCCTAAAACCCAAAACTGACCCTGAACCCTAAAAATACCCCTTTACCCTAAAACCCAAAACTGACCCTGAACCCTAAAAATACCCCTTTACCCTAAAACCCAAAACTGACCCTGAACCCTAAAAATACCCCTTTACCCTAAAACCCAAAACTGACCCTAACCCCTAAAAATACCCCTTAACCCTAAAACCCAAAACTGACCCTAACCCCTAAAAATACCCCTTAACCCTAAAACCCAAAACTGACCCTAACCCCTAAAAATACCCCTTAACCCTAAAACCCAAAACTGACCCTAACCCCTAAAAATACCCCTTAACCCCAAACATATAACATTTAAAAAATAACTATATACTTACCAATACTTACGTTGTAATGGTATGCGTTGTAAAGGTACCTGCGTTGTAAAAAAATGCGTTGTAAAAACATGAGTTGTAACAGTATCCGCGTTGTAATGGATGCGTTGTAACAGTAGTGCGTTGTAAAAAATGCGTTGTAACAAGTAAACACCGAAAAGAATTGTCTTTGATGTGAGTTCATCTGGCACTTCTCAACAGAAGACCGATGCTGGTTGGGTCAAGTCACACGTCGTGTGGCAGGAAATAACTTGTCATAGCAATCTCACCGGCATAGTTCTGTGACGTTTACCTCCCCATATATAATTTACTTTTTTTAAATGTATTGTTCTAAGAGTAGTGGTGAAGACTATTCATACTCTCTTGATCTTTTGCTATGTTTGTGTTCCAAAAAAACACCATACATACATAGAAGAATTGCAGACATTGTAAGCTTCCACCCCCAATAGCTTCAGGGTTAGGATAGGTCAATTCTATCCAACTCAAATAGAGCTGTATAACAACTTTGGGGGCCATGTTGAATAGGTTGAGTCATTGGGTTTGTGTGACATTCACTCGATTTTTCCATTTGGCAACCAGATCCTTCCACCAGTGTTTATGATACGGGTGAGCGATACTACAGACACTTATGCCTGGTTCATACCTGCATACTCATGAGTTGTAATCCATTCACAAGTCTTGGTCCTACATATTTTATTTTAGATCTTAAGGAACCTTTGGTCTTTAATATCCTCTTTTATTAGCTGTCCTTAGATATCCACTATCATTAACTATCCTTAGACATTCATGGTAAATAGCTATTATTAGATAACTAATGCCATTAGGTATCCTGAGCTATCCTCTGGCATTAGATATCCTTAGGTTGCCTCTGGCATTATCTATCCTTAGCTATCCACTGTCATTAGGTATCCACTGTCATTAGCTATCCTTAGATATCCAAAGTCATTAGCTATCCTTAGTTATCCCATGTCATTTGATATCCTTAGCTATCCTCTGGCATTAGATATGTTTAGCTATCCTATGGCATTAGATATCCTTAGATAGCCTCTGTCATTAGCTATCCTTAGCTATCTTCTGGCATTAGACATCCATTGATATCCATTATCATTATCTATCCTTAGATATTCTCTTTAATTAGATATGCTTAGATATCCACTGTCATTAGCTCATTAGCTATCCTTATATATATCATCTGTCGTTAGCTATCCTTAGAGATCCACTGTCATTAGCTATCCTTAGATATTCTCTTTAATTATATATGCTTAGATATCCACTGTCATTAGCTCATTAGCTATCCTTATATATATCATCTGTCGTTAGCTATCCTTAGAGATCCACTGTCATTAGCTATCCTTAGATATTCTCTTTAATTAGATATGCTTAGATATCCACTGTCATTAGCTCATTAGCTATCCTTATATATATCATCTGTTGTTAGCTATCCTTAGATATCCACTGTCATTAGATATTCTTAGATATCATATTGTTGTGTGTCGATTTAGATACCGTATATAGGTTTCCCGACTTATGCCCTTATGCTGGCACAATTCACATTGCCCTTATTTAGGCATGGAAATCCAATCCTTATTTAGGCATTAAACATGCTAACCAAATACAGGCATGGCCACCTACATCCGTCCATCCACGTCACAACGAGAATTGGAAAACCAGACTCTTAAGCCTTTAGGACTTCCCCTTGCTTGGATTATTGATTTCTCCAAGAACTCATTTATTATGCATGAACATCTATTCCTTAGGGGTTCATCCATGACATTCCTCTGCTCGACTTTTACGACAAAACTGGCATTCCGAAACACCTTCAAGGTATAAATATACTTTCACTTGCTATGGCAAGTCATGGCTGCATACTTGCTCAGCTTGCCACGGCAAATTTGGAAGGAATTCGAGTCCCCGCCTGACGCACTGACCAGACTCTGTCATCCTCCTCGCAGAAAATCCAGCTCCAGTGTTTTTGACTCTCCTTGCGGGGTGTTAGCAATCGAGACCCGGATAGAGATTCCAACCTTTCTCATTCAAAGGTAAGGGGCAGGCCAGAACCTAGAGGGACCTTTGCAAATCTTGGCAACACCAATCCTAACTATAGCTAAACTAGACTATAGCAAAACAGCGCCTACTTCTTACCTCGTACTACACGCGTAGGTTAGGTACACTGGGGTAGAACTAGCTAGAAGCGCTAGGCGAGTATTCACATTTTAGCCTGTGTTATTTATGTATGTATTTTGATGTATATATTTCATAGCTACAAACCAAGCTATTGCAGTATTATTTAATCTTACTGCTATCGCTGTACGTATTATACTTTGCATTCTGTTTTACGATTGTAGCAGTTCATATCTCTTCCACAAGAAATAAGACTGTTCAATAAACCTTTTTTATTGAAACGCCTGTCTAACTACTTCTGTGTAAACTCTGTAGAAACGAAGCATGCACAATTGACTGAGTGAAACTGTTATCTATTGTTTCCATGATTATGAGATTTTTCCGATTTAAGGGAAACAAAGTTGTCATGTGGATGCGGTTGTCAGAAACGATTCCCTTCTTGTTTATTCGAGAAGTTTCTAGTGACCTCTGAATTAGCTGGCACACACAAATAATTACGTTAAATGTACTCGATAGAGGCATACTGACCTCAGCCCTATGCCACAACTACAGTGTATATTATTCCAATGCATAGAGCCTATCAGGAATATGGGAACTACACTACAATATGTCATTAGCTAGCCTTAGATACCCACTGTCATTAGATAGCCTTAGACATTTATAGTAATTAGCTATCCTTAGATATCCATTGTCATTAGATACGCTTATATATTCACTTTCATTAGCTATCCTTAGATATCTACTTCCATTATATATCCTTAGATATGCACTGTCATTAGCTATCCTTAGCTATACTCTGGAATTAGATACCCTTAGCTATCCACTGTCATTAGATATACTTAGGTGTCCACTGTCATTAGATATCCTTTGATATCCACTGCCATTAGCTTTCCTTAGATATCCACTGTCATTAGATACCCTTATATATTCACTTTCATTAACTACCCTTAGCTATCCACTGTCATTAGATATCCTTAGGTGTCCACTGTCATTAGATATCCTTAGATATCCACTGTCATTAGATATCCTTAGATATCCACTGTCATTAGATAGCCTTAGATAGCCACCGTCATTATCTCATTAGATATCCTCTGTCATTATCTATCCTTAGCTATCTTCTGGCATTAATCATCCTTAGATATCCATTGTCATTATCTGTCCATAGATATTCTCTATAGTTAGATATGCTTAGATATCCACTGCCATTAGATATCCTTAGATATCCAATGCCATTAGCTATCCTTAGATATCCAATGCCATTAGCTATCCTTAGATATTCAGTCTTCAGCTAACCTCAGATAGCCACTGTCATTTGCAATCCTTAGATATCCTCTGTCATTAGGTATCCTTAGCTATCCACTGTCATTAGCTATCCGTAGATATCCTCTGTAATTAGATATCCTTATATAGATATCCTTATATAGCTATATTTAGACATTCATAGTAATTAGCTATCCTTAGATGTCCACTGTCATTAGATACCCTTATATATAGTCACTTTCATTAGCTTTCCTTAGATATCTACTGTCTTTAGATATCCTTAGATATCCACTGCCATTATAAATTCTTAGATATCCACTGTCATTAGCTATCCTTAGCTAAACTCTGGAATTAGATCTCCTTAGATGTCCACTGTCATTATATATCCTTAGATAGCTACTGTCATTAGCTATCTTTAGATATACAATGTCATTTCTCTCTAATGTGCAAGGGGAGATATTGGCTATGAGCAGATTTTTAAACAAGTTGGTGCCCTAAAATGAAATGCAAGCTGATTTTGGTTATCACAGTACAAGGGACAGGTGACCATGGTTTATGCACACTTCTGGTCACAGGATATAACTTATACATTCATCCTGTAGAATGTAATTTGCATCAGATGTATAAAGATCATCTACAACCTAAGTTGCTTCGGATACCGGGCTATTCCTTATGGAACACTTTGTCAACTACAGTTTTATAACCTACCCCTGCACATGAGGATTTTATGTGATAGTCTTGATTCAATTTCTAAACGGTTTCTACTTTTCACCCCAATTTTACACCCTTTACCCATGTGTAATATGTCTTTGTAATGTATTACTTAGGGGCTGATTATGATGGCGGGATGTCCGTCACCGCTGGCCCGGCGGTGGCGGGCCACCCGCCATCACCCTGAATATTCCCACCGCCAAATTAGGATGGTGGTGGGAATGGGAAAGGTACTGTGGCGGACGGAAAGATCGTCTGCCGTGGTCCTACAAGACGGTCCTTTTCCAGGTACTATGGGGCAATGCAGGCACCGTCGTGTGCATTTGCATGACTGTCTTTTTCGGCGGAGATCCCGCTGCAAAAAGACAGGCGGAGAATGCCTTCGGGGGCCCGTTACGGGCCTCCCGAGTGGTGGGGGGTGGGTGCTGCACGTGGGCGGTGCCTATGGTATCCCCCTGTATTTGCATCTACAAGGTGGCAGGCACCGCACTGTGCCTGTCACGTTGTACATACAAAAGCTCAACATGTTTTTTAACATTGTGGCGGGTGCTGCCACCAGCAGCAATGTTAAAATACAGGATGCACCCGCCAGTGTGGCGGGTGCATCCTAATTCTTATGGCGGGACCGCCGCACCTATGGCGGGCGGTCCCTTTTGCAGCTGCGATGGCGGGCGGACTTTGTCCACCCGCCATCGTAATCGGCCCCTTAGTTAGCTGGTTGGGTTAGAGGGGTTTCAGAAGCCACATAAAATGAGATCGAATGGAAACCGGTGCCTCATTTTGCACCTCATGCATTTTACCTTGTCATTTTCATTATTCCCACCCAGTACACTTTCGCCTGGGTTTGAGACGCACATTGTACATACGCGAATCTTAAGCTGAAACTCATCTCTATTCATATCAGAAAAGAAATGTTTGCATATGTTTTTCTGTAAAAAAAAAAATGTGAGCGTAAGTTAACTGAGTAATGTATTTGAATGCATTCAGTATTCAGATTCGTTGAGATGTCTTTATGCGGTTGGAGATCAGAATAGTGATTACTTTTTAGGAGCTACAAGGGAAAAGAATACTCTTTCCCTAGTAATGAGTTTTCATTGAAAAGATGTACATTTCAATAAACTGTTCTACTCCATTAATTTCGCGCTAGTGAAGCAGGATCTATTTTTTATCATATAGTACCCCAGGCCAATTCTGCTCACACCTGAGGCATGAGACCCCGATAAGCCCCCATCAGCAGGCATTGGAGGAATCTGTTAGGCTAACCAAACTGTCCCAGCTGTACTTTTTCTATGAATAGGCCCCACAGTGTCTCTCTCACACAATATTTCCTCAGCGAGGCCCAGCTCCCCCCGGGGCCCCCACTCCCTCAATGTGCTCTTCCCTTACACCCACTTAGATACTGCAAGAATAGGGAACTTCTCGAGCCAAAAGAGGCATCATGCAATACCTGATGGCTGAGGCCACTTGCCATCTGTCATCTTTCCTATTATTGTATCTGTTGCTAGCTTTAATATAACTAAGACATGCAACCAATATCTTACTAAATGTTCCACTTTCTGATAAAAGTTTCCTGAAGTGACGCAAATCCTGTTTAATAGATGTTCAATATCATTACGATTCATGGTCAAACATCCTGTGGCCTTTTGAGAAACTATTTGTACTGTAGGTGGCACTTCTATTTTTTTAAATATTTCCGAGAAGTGACCAAAATGCGTCATGTCCTATATGTCAAAGACACTTGATAATGTCATCATTTTGTAAATGTAAATTGATACTTGTATAACACACTACTCACCCACAAGGGTCTCAAGGCACTTGTACGAATACCGCTGTGGAACACGTCCTGGCTTTCCCTGTGAGGGTCCACTCCTGGCCAGCCCCAGGGTGAAGGCCAGGCATCCTTAGCGTTGTGGGGTCCGTTGTGGAGATTAAGCAAGCTATTGCCCAGAGTTGCAGAGTGGGACTCCATGATTGGAATAGGCTCACAGGCGAGAATTATCAGGTCCGTGGAATTTTGAGCCCAAGACCCGCCGAGGCGGGGAATTGAACCCTGGTCCCGGGTTAGACCTCTACATCAGGGTCTGCCGCTCTAACCATTGAGCCACACTTCTCCTTTATGGTCAAAGGTTCATCATTGAAAGAGTATAAAGATCTGCTCCTCAATCCATTTGACGGAAAACCCCGCTGTAGTGACCCCTTGGGTCACTGACGCCTGTGTGGTCTCCTTCAGCCTCTATCTAAGCACCTTTGGCTGAATCTCTAATTGCTTATTGTACTTTGAAATTGTCTCTCTCTCGCTCCTCTGCATTGCCCTTATTCTAAAATATTATTGCAATTGTAAAGCAATAAAGTTTGTTCCTCCTAACTTAACGTGTGCGTTCCTAGGATTGCAGTCAAGTGTATGTTGCATTTTGAAAGTATTTCCATTGATTTAAAATATATTTGCATTTCATGAGTTTGTTCTTCACTCCAGAAATGTGTCTTTAAATGCCAAGACTTTGCTAAGACTCCCAGGCTCATTATTGAATCTTAAAAAGGGTTCTTCTTTCATATAAATCAGAAAGCTATTTTTCTCTATTGTTTACACGTCTATTTTTTCATAAATTTGCAGAAGCATGCCCTCAAATTAAGCTGCCTTGGTTCAGTGCCCAAGGACCATGACATTTCACCCTTTCATTGCATTTAATGTACCTTAAAACTGTAATTCTTGCATGACTCTTTTCTCATTTAAGGTTCGCCTCCTAGGCTCTTGCACACCTTAAAAGTGTACTTGTGTTTTTATTGCTGACGGATTGAAGTCAGGTTTTTAAATACTCTTTCTCCAGCTAATGAGTTGATGAATATATTCTCTTTTGAGCTAATGAATTAATGAATAAAAGTGCCACTTCAACGTAAGACCTTTGTTTCACATCCGTGTTCATTATTTTTCGACAGACAGTGTTTTGGTGGCCTGTGACCACCACAGGAGGGTCTAATTCATCCCTCAATACTAGGCATACTTTGTTATTAAAATACATGTTTCCTCTAGACAGTGTCATTTGCTGGTGTAGAGCCGCAACGAGTTTCAGTTTTATAACACTGCAGAATTGAAAGAGTGGAGCATTAGATGAACAGGTCTCTTCAATCTTGAATTTATTTCAATTAAACCCCTTGTCACTGGCAGGTGCTGGGAGGGAGTTCAGGCGCTCCTCCATTCTTATGTTTCACCTACTAGACACCTTGATGTAAATGTAAATGTAAATCTGTATGTCTTGTAAAGCGCACTGCTACCCGGAGGCGTCCTGGCACTATAGACCGCTGGGGAACCCGTCCTGGCTTTCCCTGTGAGATGTTCCCTCCTGGGTATCTCCAAGGTGAAACCAGGCATCGCCGGCGTTTGTGGGGGGCCATTGTGGAGATGAGACAAGCTAATGCCCAGAGTGATCCCTGGTTAGAGTAGGCACCGAGGCGAGAATTATCGAGTCCACTGACCATGGTTCATGACCCTGCCGTGTCAGGAATCGAACCCTGGTCCCAGGCCGTCCTCTGCTTCTGGGTCTGCCGCCTCTAACCAGTAAGCCACACCACTCCACTTGATAGGCAGCAGCCTCTTGTGGACCACACCGAAACCTTACGGTTGGCTTAAAGCCCACCTATTGCTGACCGTTGGATGGCGTTATAGACACTCTCATTTGCTTGCTTCTTATAAGATTACTTGCCTTCTTCTTCTAGTGTTTGCCCCTCCCCTGGAACAGATCCTCCGTATAATCCTTTTGATTGGCTGACGTTTATCCTTCCACTGCTCACTTTTAGGAAAGTATATTATTCTTTTTCACTAAGCACTCTATGAGAGTGCATGTGTTTTCCCTCTCTCTCCCTCATGCACTCCTCCCTCTGCCAAGCATGCCCATGCTCAGTGTTAGTCTCTCCCACCAGTGGTGTGTTTCCCCTATTTTACCTCTCCTCCCCCAACCAGCTTTATTTTATTTTATTTAACCCCCCCATCTGATCACTCCCTATTGGTTTCCACCATCCACACTTCCATTACTTGTCTAACCCTCAAGGTCTTTTAATATTTTTTTTTACATTTCTTGCAGGTTGTTTGCAGCACTCATTTTCTGCTGGGCCACTCACTTGCTAAAATAAAAAACCTTCAGCACGCTTGAAAATGTAGCTTTTTATTTACTACCCTAAGTAGCATCCACCATCTTGGATTGGTAAATACATTTTTTTTTTAATTGCTCTAAGTTAATCCTGGGGTCATGAAATAGAGCTCGGTGTGTTCCAGTGATTGAGTTCCCTACTTGGATTGGTGGAGTTGTGTGAACCATTAGGAGGGATCTTTTTTAAGGGTGTATTTTTAGAATTTGAGATACCCACTTTGTCAGAGGAAAAGAGGGAGCGGAAAAGCCTTGAATTGTCTTCATACACTCCCCGGAACCACCTGGACCTATGGATATTTCTGTACACAGCTTTTCTAAGCATCCCTGTTTTGCACTCTGACAGACTCTGACAGGGGAGGTGATTCTTGTGTGTTTTACAAGGAGCCTTTCGTTTATCCATCATTCATCCACCCAGTCTGCCATCCCCCCTGCGGTGGACCTGTTTCAGGTCCATCTAGTTTGCCGGGTCGCTTGCAGATAAACACCTCCAGGCCCATCTGGTCCGAACACGTTCTGCAGATGCAGACCCTGGCTGTCCGGGAACTAGTCATAATATCGAATGAAAAATATTGAGTGGACAAAATGTTGAGTTTTTAATATCGAGTGGACAGGATATCGACTTGCAAAAATATAGTGGTTAAGAATATTGACATGCAGGTAAGATTGTTTTTAATAATTTCGAAGTTAGTAATATTGTTTGTTAAAATATTGTTGCTAATAATATCGATTTTTTTAGTGTTTTGTATGTTAGTATATGTGTTAAAAGTACGTATTATTTGTGTAAAGTATGTTTGAATTTTTTTTAAGTAATGAATTTTATGTTAATTAATTTTTGCGTAATTTAATTCTGTAGGGGGTTGTGGGTTTATAGGGGAATAGGGTGGGAAGTTATTTAATTATAATATATTTGTAAATAATTATTTAGAATGAATAAATTATATATGAATTACTTTTTTGGCAATTTAATTATGTAGCGGGTTGTGGGTTTATAGAGGAATAGGGTGGGAAGTGATTTAATTTAAATTAATCATTTTATTATTAATAATTTAGTATTTAATCATTTATGTTGTTAATTAAGTTAATTAATGTATTATTAATTAATTATAAATTGATCAATAACAATAATTAATTTGTAATTATGTTAATTGTGTGATTTTTTTTATTAATTAGTAATTAATTAGATATTAACTATTAACATTTAATTTGGAAATGTGTTAATTGTGTATTTTTTTAGAAGTGGGTTGAGGGTTGATAGGGGAGTAGGGTGGGAAGTAATTTAATTTTAATGTAATTTGTATTATTTTTTATATAATATTTACTAAATGTTATTTTATAGTGTTAATTGTGTGAATTAATTTTGATTTGATGGTTATTCATTTTATTGTTAATTTTTATTAGTTAATGTATTGTTAATTAAATATGTTAATTTATTAATATTTTACAATATTGTCGGTGAGGTTTATAGGGGGAAATGGTGGGAGGTAAATTAAGTTTGAAAAAACAATTAATTGTTAATTAATGTTAATTATATTGCAGGAGTGGGTTTACTGAATTATTCTCCTACGCTATCCAACACTTCTCCTACTGTTACACTTGGTGGAGTGGGAATATTAAATTATTCCCACCCACTATCTAACATTTTCCCTACTGTTGCATTCGCTGGAGTGGGAATAGTAATTTTTACCCTCCCACTATCCAAAACTTTCCCTACTATATCACTCACTGGAGTGCGAATAGTAATTTTATCCCCTATGCTATGCAACGTTTTCAGTATACAATGTAGTGTAAATAAATATTTTTAAATATTTATTTTAATGTTTTAACTTATAATATATCGTTTATTTTTATATTTATAATATAGGTTTATTTATATATATGATTATATTTTAAATTCAGTTTTTAATATTTTATAATTAAAAATATTACATATTTTTTTAATATTATTAAGTTAATATATGTTTAAAAAATGTAATGCATGTTTTTTACATCACATTTATTATTTATTAATTTTAATCTTTTACAATTTATTTTTAAGTATGTTTTACTTAATTATATTATTTACAACAATATTTAGGATTCAATATTTTTGTACTTACCTGTTTGTAGATAGGAAGTCAATATTCTCTCACTCAATATTTTTACCTCGATATTGTGGCAGCTCGATATTCTTCTCCTCGATGTTCTCTCAGTGATCCCGGCAGTCCTCATCCATACTTTTCAAGCCTGCTAGGCCAGCTCAGGCTGCCATCTCTGTGCACAGCGAGACCACAGACCCATGCAGTTTTCCATCCCAAATAGAACGGGCGCCTAGGCTCATCCAGTGTGTCCTCCATTTTCCTCGATAAGAGCCTTTCATAGAAGACCCCAGGCCCACCCAGACTCCCAGCCCTTAGGGACATGTTCCCCTAGATTCTTATGGGTCTCTGTGCAAATGCAGTCTGGCCATTTCTTGCAGAAAAGCCCCCAGGCCCATCCAGTCTCACCTTTCCTGAAGCCTGTCTCCTCTACTAGACACAGATCCAGGGCTTTAAGCTGGTGTCGATTGGAGGGAATTTCTGAAAGGGGCGTGGCCAAATAGGTGTAATTATGAATCCTTTTCAAAAGGCATGGCCAATCCAATTAAGGGTGTGGCTTAAAACATGTAAACAAGAAACTGTGCCTCACACGGCATGCCACCTGCCTGGCCTCTGAGTGCCTCTCCCTGAGCATACTCTGATTGCATGCAGACACATCACACAAATGCAGACATGGGCCTAAAACAAGCCATGTGCATTGGCTATGCCAGTACTTGTTAGCAGTATCATCTAAATAGCAATTACTTTGTTGTAAAAGAGTAGAATTGAAAACCTTTCAATTCTGAATACAATATGAGACTGAAAAGTGGCTGAGGTTTGTGGATGGGGCAGTGGTCTTCAGGGTGCCTCAGTCACTCCTGTTCTCCCCTTCACAGCACTTTCCTCTACATCCTCTCTCTGAAACACTTGCATCATTTTCCTCCCCACGCCCTTCTGCACTATTTTCATGGAGAGGATCTGTCTAATCCAGATGTCACTCAGTTATTCTCGAGTCTACATGACATGGGTCTATCGCACCAGGTCTGCGGCCCCACCCATAGCGCAGGCCATACGTTGGATATGATCTTCACAAATATGGAACATTTGAAGCTTCACTCTGTGCGCCCTCTGACATGGACGGATCAGTTTTTGATTCTTTTTTCATGTCCTCCTGATAAAGGTTGTTCTAATTAAAAGCACTGCAACCCTTTAAATACCCAAAGGGGTAGACCTTGGCAGAAGCTCACCATGGAAGCGTTTGGGGAGACTTTTCCTCTCTTTAACAAGGACGCCGGACGTCACCCTCAGGACACCTCGGCCAAGTTGACGAGTTTCAATTTAGGTGTGACACAGACTCTGGATGTAGTCATCCCTGAGTGTAATAAGAAATCCTCGACCCAACGGAAATCGGCCCCATGGTATTCAGGAGATCTAAAAACTGATAAATCTGCATGTAATATCTTAGAGAGGCGATGGAAAAGATCTAAAGATGAGGCGGATAAACAAAGCTATAAAGTAGCTTTATCTCGCTATCATCATAAAATTAAAACGGCTAGATGCTTATTCATACAGGTTCAAATAGAACAAGCCGGAAATCCATCTAAGGTTCTATTCAATATTGTGAAAGATTTCGGTTCCCCTCCTGCTTGTAAACAATCTTCTTTAGAAACGCAGGAGCTCTGTGATGCCTTAGTAACTTTTTTTCAAAACAGAATCTCACTAATATATGACAGCTTCCCTACCAGCAGCTCTAACTATATTAGATCTACCGGGGTTGCTGATGTCGCCACTATAGTGCATGGCTGCCATCTTAAGCCCTTCGAAACCATGTCATTGGAAGATATAAAACATCAACTGCTGACAGCAAAATCGGGATCCCCGAGTGACATATGCTCCCCTACTACAATGGCTCTTCTCTCCTCTACTTGTGCTCCATCAATTCAGGAAATTCCTAATTCCTCCATTGTAACGGGCTGTATCCCAACAGTCTGGAAGGAAGCATATGTCCGACCAATCCTTAAAAAACCGACAGCAGATCCTCAAGTTTTGAATAATTACAGACCAATATCATTGTTACCGTTGTTAGGGAAGATACTGGAAACACATATAAAAAAACAATTGAGCCATTATTTAGAGACAAACAACCTTCTGGATCCCTCACAATCTGGCTTTCGGCCAGGCTTTAGTACCGAGACCGCCCTATTGGCAGTCACAGACTCAATAAGACTATCCCTGGACGAGGGCGGCTCTGCAATACTCATCCTCTTGGACCTCTCCGCAGCTTTCGATACTGTCTCCCATCAATTGCTGTTTGAGAGGCTACAGGAATGTGGTATTGAGGACATGGCCTTGCATTGGCTAAAAAGCTTTTTGACCGACAGAGGGCAAACGGTCATGCTGGGCCCCTTCAGGTCAAAAAAATTTTGGTTAGATAAGGGAGTACCTCAGAGCTCCTGCTTGAGTCTTACTCCTTTCAACATATATATGGCCCCTCTGGCCAAGATTGTTAGACCTTTCGGGTTCAAGATTGTATAGTATGTAGACGATACACAGCTAATCTTCCCTATAGGATCAAATCCTAATGAGGAGGAGAGACTGCGATTCTCAGCTGGAATGTTGGCCATATCAAACTGGATGTCAGAATGTTATCTCCAACTCAATCCAGAAAAAACAGAGTTTATGCTGCTGGGAAGAATTAATAATCTCAATATGGCCGATTGGTGGCCTGCCCAGTTGGGGAGGGCGCCCAACCCTTCACCCTCAGTGAAGAGTTTGGGAATTTATTTGGATGACAAACTGACTATGAAGGATAATGTCAAGAACATCACAAGCTCCTGCTACTATTGTCTTTGTCTCCTTCGTAGAATCTTTCCATACTTACCAGTGAAACATTGCAGAACGGTGGTCCAGGCGATTTTAGTGAGTCGCTTGGACTACGGGAACGCTCTACTGGCAGAAGTAGGTGAAACTCTGGTAGCTAAACTTCAAGTCATCCAAAATACTGCGTCTAGGATGGTCTTAAATGACACCCAGGATCTCCATCACTTCCACTTCTTAGAGAGCTTCACAGGCTCTCAGTTAAAAAGAGATCATCTTCAAAGTCTGCTATTTTACTTTTAAAGCCATTCATGGTACAGGCCCTGGTTACTTGCAAAAGAAACTTTGTAAGCAGTCCTCCTGCCGTAACCTGAGATCAAACAACATGGCACCGTTGAAGATCCCTCGTACCCGACGTACCCGTATGGGGGGCAAAGCGTTTTCATATATCGCCCCTAAATATTGGAATTCATTACCGGAGGCTTTACGTAAATGCTCTTCCTATCTGGTCTTCAGGAAACAACTCAAGGCTTTCCTATTCTAACTCCCTTCAGCTGTGATGCACCATTTTTCTTCCGGTTTCTTTTGCCAAAGTAAGCGCTGAGATGCCTCTGGGTGAGTCATGCGCGTTACAAAAGACCAATAACATAACATAACATCCCCCCCTTCATATTTCATGCCTCAGCTCTTCCCTCTGCTGCACCCTTGTCTTCTGCACAAACCTCATTGCATAGCCTTCACCACTCCCACACAAATCACCTAAACAGAGTTCATTTTCTGTTATTTATCTCCTGTTAATATTTCAGGAGCTTCTTGCCTCCCCTTCACACACTTTAGCACATGGTTGCAATTACAAGTGGCTGGTGACATTGCTCTGAGCTCTCTGCAGAGGAGCCGAGGACTGGATGGGCATGTAGCCAGTCACCTTTATGGCCACCTTCAGCCTGAACTCTAGAGCTCCCAATAATGGCTGGTTATGAACACCCACCTACAACCTGAGCTTGCATAGACACCTACAGACTACCCAGTTCAAAGTGTATGATATACAAGAGGCATGCTTCATGAAAAACACTGCAGAAACAACAACATAGTGAAAAAGGCAAATACACGTAGGGAAGGAAATGAAATATAAAGTGAAAAATGTAAAGAGGAGCCACCCCAGTCGTGCTGGAAAGTTGGGGCATCCCCCCCCCGATCTTCGTCCTGGCAGCTATTTCTGAGCCGGGCCTGGGATACATCTGAGTCAGGGAAGTGTGCTAAATTTGTCTTGGTGTCATTTTCCAACACCTGGACAGACTGGGCAGCCCGAGCGTAGGAGCTTATTTACAAGTCCATTGCCTCATCTGTGGGTCACTTTTTGTGACAAACCGGCGGCGCAAATATTCACAAGGCCACGTAGAGTCACCCTTCCATGACTTTTCATGGCCTTGTAAATATGGCCCCTTTTACGCATTACTCTGCATGAAAGAGGCGTCCCATGGCTGTTGCTGTGGGTGTCCCATGCAACATCCATGGAACATGAGGCATTCCCAGCTTTAAGGAATGTTGTAAAACTGGGAATGCGTCGGAATCCTACTCCTTCCCAGGGGAGGCACAAGGAGGTACAATAAGGAGAAATACTTTGATTTCTCCTCGTTTTTTCCTCTTTCGATGTGTGCTGCCTTCTGAAACATGCACAGAAAGAGGAAAATTCCATTACTTATTGCTTTTGTGCTTCCTGCACAAAAACAATCATCCCCGCAGTGCAGGTACCCTTTCAAAATGACGCAAGGGTGCCTGTGCTGGCGTGCGATAGCCAATTCTGCGCCAGTGCTGGGTAGAGCACCTCCACCTACAGCGGTGAAGAAGAAGAGTCCTGCTGTAACAAAAGCTGTAACAAAAGCTCCACCTATTGTACCCACTCCGGCGCCTGTCCAACCTAAGCTACCATTGGTCCAAAACCCTATCCCTAGGACTAAGAGGAGGGTTGGCCATTCGATCCACCTCCCCCCTTGAAGCCAGCCCGTATGTGGTGATCATGACTGGGGTTCCCGAGTTGAGTACTAACTCGGAATAACCAGGCTGGTCACTGAGAAACAAAGTAATACACTGGTTATCCATTAATAGACCCCTTCCACCGTATTCAGTCACCAGAGTGACATCGGTCCGTAGGGTCCCATGGATAGGTACAGAGCCCAAAAGAACCCAGGGAGACTGCGTCATTGTAAATTTTGAGGATCCACTCACAGTTGAGCATATATGCTCCTGGGGTAGGCAATTAACTAATGACGGTATTGATACCAAAAGACTTTCTTATTTCTATCCACCGACACCTAGATATAACGACGGTCCAGAATGGAACTGGACCCAAGTTGGTAACTGGGATAGAAGACGAGATTGGATAGACTGGCCAGGACACGGAGGTAGAGACGCTGCTCCTTCTTTTGGATGGAGAGGTGCTCGACTATCTAATAGATATGATTGCTTGGAAATGGTGGATTGACCACCACCCGCCATTAACCAGGATAGCACAGGTCCTATCCTTCCTGAGGCTAAATTATTGCATCTAGCCTATTGCTCCCCGACTCCACACCGTACAGATGGTACCGTAGTCTTAACGGCTAACTCTAGTCCATTAATACCTCCCTCTATTGTACAAATGACCCCTCTACCATCAGTCCCCAGCGTAGTATTAGCACTGATAGAGCCTCCAAATGTTACAAGCAAGAACCCTCCCCAAGTTTATTAGACCTAGACTTAGAACAAGATAATCCTTCCGGACCCAACGAACAGCTGGTACCTTATTTTCCTGTTCCCACCTTACATACATTCTCATGCCCAGGAACTTCACCTACTGAGGCTTCTTTGAGTATAAGTAACACAGTTATCTCTAACCGGTCGTTTTCTGTTTTGTTTTGGAACGTAGCAGGTCTCTGTTCTAAGCCAATCTCAACATGCAGCAGCACATCAGCAAAGCAACTAAAGGAGCTAATTTCCAAATCAACACTTTGAGGAAACTTAAACCCTTCTTCCCTGCTAAGGACTTCCAAACCGCAGTACAAGCCCTAGTCATCCCACGCATAGACTATGGAATTGTGGCTCTCAGCGGACTCCCCCTAGCTACAACCGCACCACTAAGAGCCTCCTTGAACGCTGCTGCGAGACTGATCACTGGATCAAGAAAACATTCGCATATTTCCCCTGACTTAAGATCCCTGAACTGGCTGCCTTTCGAACCCAGAATACAGTTGAAAATTGCCTGCATGACACACATGGCTGTACACCACAGGTCACCCAACTACCTCACCCAAAAGCTGACCGTATCAGGAGGTTCGAGAACCAATAGAAGCTCAAAAAATCTCCTCCTGAAACCTCGAAGATTCCGGAAGGAAAAAACATACAAACGCTCCTTCTCAGGAATGGCACCTAGGATCTGGAATGCACTCCCGCCCGAAAAGAGGCTGATCTCCCCCACTGCATTTTTTAAGAAAGAAGTAAAAGCCATACTAATGGCTAAATTCACCTGAACTCTATTTTTGTCCGAGTTAAGACTTTACGTCGACTCTGTATTAGCTGTTTATTTGATTATCTACATGTATTATGCTTTTATTTGATTGCGATCTTATTTTGTTACTCACGTACTACCTATTATCAATATTGTAACAAAAGTCTGCTTAATCACCCTCTTGTTTCCCTTACCCCTCCTCTCTGTAAAGCGCTCTGATATCTGCAAAGATCTTGTTCGCGCTATATAAAACTTTGAAAATAAAATAAATAAATAAAATTAATTGTTGTTAATACGATGCATCCCTGTGCTTTGAAAATGACACAGCATGGCGCTGCTAAATGGCTTGTGGCGCAGCGCTGCGTCATTTCTTGTAGACGAGGACCTTAGTCGGCATTCTTTTCAGAACAGCAAACTGTGGGCACAGAGAGGCCTTTCTTATGTTTACTTCCAGCTGGGCTTAAAAAACAAAGCCTGATTAAAAGGGCCAGCAGCCTATTTATTCTTTAAGTGCCATCTTGGCTGGGAGCTACCTGCAGGCTAACAGATAGATGTCAATGCAATGGAAGTAACCAAAGTTGCACTGCTTATCACTTCAAAGGTACTTTAAAGAAACTTTGACTGGGAGGCAGATTTTTTACTTTGTTCAACCTCCCCTGTGTAAGAGAGGTGCATTTAGTGTAAAATTGCTAGATTTATCTGTGTGTTTGCGTAAACACAGAGACACAATAAATCATTTTTTTTTTTCAGTTTAAGAAAGTTTTATTTTGTTTAAGAAAGAGTACAGCATAATATAACAGTATACAAAAAATCAGAACCAATGTGAAAAGACAAGGAGAAGGAGATGAAACGGAGAGTTGGTTCGGATAATGTGAGAAAAGGAAGAGAGGGGAAGAAGAAAGTAGGAGGAGAAAAGAAAAGAAAAAGAAAGAGAGATAAAGAAAAAGAAGGAAAGGTTAGGAAGGGGAACACAATAAATCATACAAGTGTGTAAATCCATGTACAAGAAATGTTAAATGAAACGATTGGCTGCATGCACCGGCGGACCACCCTACCTATGCCCTTGAGAGGCATAAACTCTCAGCCAGGCCGCTGCTGTACTACCTATATGGGGGTGCACGACGAGGACTGCTTCCCCCGCTACGAGTAATACTTTGCAACTGTGGAACAAGGCAATGAGTCGCACGGGCTGGGGAAAGAAACACACCCGACAGACTCTGATCTGGCACTGCGTGTGGTTCGCAGAATTGAACAAGTTAAAAGGCTTCCAGAGGTGGGACGATATTGGTATCTCCACCCTGGGCGACGTAGTGGCAAGGGAAGAACTGAAGTCATTCACGGCCTTGAGGTCAGAATTCGGACTGCACCGCACACAGTTTCTCAAATATGCCCAGTTACGACATGCATGGAGAGCGGAACAGATACAACTGGACGGGCTCCCGGAATATGCCCCTCTAGTGGGTTGGCTGTTACAGGAACAGATACAGGAAAAAGCGGTGTCACTCACATATAGAACCCTAACAAACAACATGCTAGGCGATTTGGAGAAACTCAGGAGAACATGGGAGAGTGAGGTGGGAGACATGGAGGATATAGATTGGGAACTGGTTCTAATGCACCTTAGGGAGGTGGCCATTAAGTCCCGACTGTGACTTATTCAGTTTAATGTGATGCATAGAACGTACTATGACAGAGTTAGGCTTCATAAAATGGGACGGACGGAAGACACTAGGTGCCTTAGATGCAGGGACACGGGAGGAGACTTCTACCACATCATCTGGACCTTCCCAACAATCCACGAATACTGGGGAACCATATTTACAGAGTTAAGCGAGGTGTTGGAGATCCCTATCGACCCGGAGCCCAAACTGGCCCTTCTAGGCATGACAAATGACGTAGACCTAGCACGTCCCTTGCAGACCTTTTTGGTCCTGGCGTTGGTGATGGTCAAGAGGTATAGCTAAGTATTGGGGTGCCTCCATTCCTCCACCAGTAGTGGAGGAATGGAGGAGAGGGCTCGACCTATATATGGCCGCTGAAAGAGTTACTTACAAGGCGAGGGGATGCCCGAAGAAGTTCCGTAGGGTCCGGGGCAAATGGAGAAAATATCATGGGCTGGATGGTGGGTTATGAAGACTGCATAACTAGAAGGGAACTAGGAATGTGTCTACGTCATCTAGGGAGACATCAACGGCCGACTATGAAGGACTATTGCACTATTGCACTTTAGACTCTGGCCTACACTGACATGGAACTAGATAGAGATGTATGGGGGGGAGGGCGGGAATTGGGAGACCGAGAAATGTGTGATGAAAATGACATGATTGTATTGTTGAATTATCTTAAAATGCAAATAAAAATGTTGGAAAAAAAAAGAAATGTTAAATGAGACTTCAAGGGTTATAACGTTTAGAAATACCGTCAGACATTATATGTTAAGAGTGAATGGTCAGGTGAGACAGAAAGCCAGGATGTAACACGTAACACAGTGATTAGGGATGGCTGTAATAACAAGGCCTTTTCTACTCAAAGGAACCCTTCTTTGCATTCTTAAAATAACAACAGATTGAGGGAAACAATAGTAGTCTAAACCCATGACTTACAGTTTGCATGCAGCTCCTTGAAGCCAGTAACTAGATCAATGTGCTATATACAAATGATTGCAATTTATGAACTGGAAGAAAACGATCTCAGTGTTAAAAACATCAGTCCACTTTCCACTTTGCATAAAATACAGATCTTTGATGTGTTTGTAGCAGGATGTGATTTGCAGCAGGCACATTAGCCCTCTATGCTGCTTTATGAGTCAATACGATGATTGGAGAAAACACAGAAGTCTCCCAGAACTGCATGAACCAACAGAGCTATCTTCCTGCTGTTATAAACCCCTTCCCTTGGTGGGCACACGGTGTTCCCTGCAGCAGGTGTCTTAACCGTGTAAGACATTTTAAAATGCTGCCTCTTTGTGATCAATCAAGTAATCTAGAACAGATTTACTTTCGCATTTGTCCAATTTGCCAGGTATTTTGCAGAAGATTTTTTTAAAGTAAATGTATACATAGGCTGTTAGACTTCCGCCCCCTGTGAGACCACCCCGTTTCCCCAAGGTATGGGTTCCACTCCAGAGTGATTGTTTTGCAGTTCCAGCTCTGCACCTCAGTGACATGGATAAACTGAAGGGTTTTGACAGTCACAGATGAGACATCCTTGTTGAGAACTGATCAGCGTGTTCCCTGCAATGACCAAGAATACATACAGGGTTCCCTTTCAAAGCCAGTTTTGATTCACTTCCGGGTCTGAGCCCCAGGGTGTTTCGCGCCACTTTAAGTCCTGCATAGAGCTCCAAGGCAGCAATAAGCCCCCCTCCCACCCGTACCATAGCCCAGATAAGCCCCCTCCATACAATTGTACACCGTGGGGCCCATGTGCACTGCCCACGCCTCGCCCGCTCGAAAAACAACCCCAGCATTGTTACCAGGAGGACAGTAAATTACAGTTTTACTCCCCCCTGTCAGGACACAGCCCTGAAAGGCAGACGTCTCAGCACTCGGGCTTTTTTCACATTGAAAGCTTTGGATTTAGGAGTGAGGCAGCGGCGTTTCTGCCAAAACTTGCCTTTTATAGCCTCGGGGGTTTCCATAGCACCGACCATAATTGAGGCATCTATTTAAATGTAACACTCTCTCCTGCCACTCACTGTGTGATTCTAGGAGACACCGTCTCCCTCCCTCCACTCAGTTCAAGAGTGCAGAAGACAAGCCCTCCCCTCTCCCCCCATCGACTCAGTCCAGGAGACACCCCATCCCTTCCTTCTCTCAGTACCAGGGTCCAGCACACCCTCCCTCCTTCCATCCACTGTCTGCAGACACTGCCGCCTCCTTCCGTTACCTAACTCCAGGTGACACCACATCCCTCCCTTCTCTCACTAGCCCGTGCTGCTATGGCCGCTCCTCTAGAGGGATTCCAGGACCTCTGTCCTATCTTCATTCTCTGAGTCACCCGCGTCGGGCTCCCCTGCTGCGCGTAGGGCTCCAGATGTATCTGGTTGTTTAGAAATTAGGGTCTGGAAGATTTTGACAATTTTATGGTCAAAAGTGATAAGTTTACCCACTGAAGGAGTACATTCTGGAGGTCCAGTAATGCTTTCATGTTGGGGTTTAGTGCATGGTGGAGTTGGAGGAACTTGTGAAATGGACTGCGATGAGGCTGGAATTCTGTCTGGAGTGTCTGATAAGATTTAAGGACTGTGCCTTGCATGACATCCCGTAAGGTTGAGATACCAATAAGATCCTATTTCCAGAACCCAGTCAGCGTGCCCACCTGTGGGAGTATGGCTCTGCACCCTAATGGAGTCTACTCTGTCAGTCTGCCCCACCACTTCGTCCGTCTAAGGCGTTGATCGCCACAGGTTTAGGACAACTTTTGTTGCTGGGGGAGGGCTTTTCCCCTCTCCATACAGATAAGCTTGCCGCGGAGTTGTGTACATCACCAATTTATCGAGCGCGTATGTAGGGTCTCCCAGTGTGTCGTAACACCAGTCATTTATGGCCTGGGAGATGGGTTGCTACATAAAATTTAGAAAAGGGGGGTGGTAATGAACAGAGTGTCTGAGTTAAACAGACCACTCTTACCCAGTCCAAAGATCAGGGCTTGATCCATCACCGTTATTTATCTCACTGCCCCATCCCAGCTCAGAACCTGGCTATATGCAAATCAGTCTGTCCCTGGCCCAGTGCATCACGGGAACAGGGCAGACTAAACTACCAAGCCAATTCTTCACCAGAAAGGAGACAAGCTACCGGGGACCGGTTTCTGGCATTTCAGCCTTCTTCGGCCCGGCTTGCTTGAATCCTGATGGAGCAGTGAGAAAGGGACTCATGTCTGAGTATACCCTGCCACACCTATAGTGGCCAAAAACGATTTAGAAAAGGGGGGTGGTGATGAACAGAGTGTCTGAGTTAAACAGACCACTCTTACCCAGTCCGTGGAAGGGTATACTCAGATGTGAGCCCCTAGCTCATTGCACCATCAGGATTCAAGCAAGCCGGGCCGAAGACGGCTGAAATGCCAGAAACCGGTCCTCGGTAGCTTGTTTCCTTCCCAGTACAAGAATTGGCTTGGTAGTTTGGTCTGCCCTGTTCCCATGATGCACTGGGCCAGGGTCAGACTAATTTGCATATAGCCAAGTTCTGAGCTGGGATGGTGCAGTGAGCTAAAAAACGGTGATGGATCAAGCCCTGATCTTTGGACTGGGTAAGAGTGGTCTGCTTAATTCAGACACGCTGTTCATCACCACCCCCTTTTCTGAATCATTTTTGTCCACCATAAGCGTGGAAGGGTATACTCAGATGTGAGTCCCTAGCTCATTGCACCATCAGGATTCAAGCAAGCCGGGCCGAAGACGGCTGAAATGCCAGAAACCGGTCCTCGGTAGCTTGTTTCCTTCCCAGTATAAGAATTGGCTTGGTAGTTTGGTCTGCCCTGTTCCCATGATGCACTGGGCCAGGGTCAGACTAATTTGCATATAGCCAAGTTCTGAGCTGGGATGGTACAGTGAGCTAAAAAACGGTGATGGATCAAGCCCTGATCTTTGGACTGGGTAAGAGTGGTCTGCTTAATTCAGACACTCTGTTAATCACCACCCCCTTTTCTGAATCATTTTTGTCCACCATAAGCGTGGAAGGGTATACTCAGATGTGAGTCCCTAGCTCATTGCACCATCAGGATTCAAGCAAGCCGGGCCAAAGATGGCTGAAATGCCAGAAACCGGTCCTCGGTAGCTTGTTTCCTTCCCAGTATAAGAATTGGCTTGGTAGTTTGGTCTGCCCTGTTCCCATGATGCACTGGGCCAGGGTCAGACTAATTTGCATATAGCCAAGTTCTGAGCTGGGATGGTGCAGTGAGCTAAAAAACGGTGATGGATCAAGCCCTGATCTTTGGACTGGGTAAGAGTGGTCTGCTTAATTCAGACACTCTGTTCATCACCACCCCCTTTTCTGAATCATTTTTGTCCACCATAAGCGTGGAAGGGTATACTCAGATGTGAGTCCCTAGCTCATTGCACCATCAGGATTCAAGCAAGCCGGGCCGAAGACGGCTGAAATGCCAGAAACCGGTCCTCGGTAGCTTGTTTCCTTCCCAGTATAAGAATTGGCTTGGTAGTTTGGTCTGCCCTGTTCACATGATGCACTGGGCCAGGGTCAGACTAATTTGCATATAGCCAAGTTCTGAGCTGGGATGGTGCAGTGAGCTAAAAAACGGTGATGGATCAAGCCCTGATCTTTGGACTGGGTAAGAGTGGTCTGCTTAATTCAGACACTCTGTTCATCACCACCCCCTTTTCTGAATCATTTTTGTCCACCATAAGCGTGGAAGGGTATACTCAGATGTGAGTCCCTAGCTCATTGCACCATCAGGATTCAAGCAAGCCGGGCCGAAGACGGCTGAAATGCCAGAAACCGGTCCTCGGTAGCTTGTTTCCTTCCCAGTATAAGAATTGGCTTGGTAGTTTGGTCTGCCCTGTTCCCATGATGCACTGGGCCAGGGTCAGACTAATTTGCATATAGCCAAGTTCTGAGCTGGGATGGTGCAGTGAGCTAAAAAACGGTGATGGATCAAGCCCTGATCTTTGGACTGGGTAAGAGTGGTCTGCTTAATTCAGACACTCTGTTCATCACCACCCCCTTTTCTGAATCGCTACATAAGATGACTCAACATCGGCTGCTGCAATGCCCCCAGAGTTTGAAGATTACTAAGGGCCATGCAGGGAGCACCCCTGTCCCAAAGAAAGGCATTTAGGATGGAGTTTAGTTTACGAAACCCCAGTCGCAGCAGGGCAAATGGGAAGTTTTGTAGTTGGTGAAGGAATCCGGCTAAGGAGGCCATTTTGAATATCGTCGGCCATCCTGTCAAGGACAGCGGGAGCATGCCCTATATATGTATAGCTTCCTTCGGGCGATTGAATACTGGTTCTATGTTAGCACTCCATGCAAATGTCTCCACCGGGGATATATGGACACCTAAGTATTTGATCCCCTCAGTGGCCACCTGCACTCCGCTGCACATCCAAGTCTACGTGGCCCAGAATCGACCACATATACAGTGGATTTAGAGGGGTTTAGGAAGAGGCTCGATGTTTTCCCAACATACACATTATCTGCAACAGCCGTTCCAGTTGTGTCTGGTGTTGTTATAAAGAAGGGAAGTTCATTGGAACACAGTGCGATCCTGTCCAACTCCCCGTCTCCCCACTCAAAGTCCAGCACCTGCGCATCAATTCTCACCCAGACCTCCAGTGGCTCCATAGCAAGAGCGAACAACAGGGGGGCTGGGGCAAACCTGCCGCATTCCCCATGGTATAGGGGAAGTATCCGACTGAGCCCCACCACCCGCACTGATGCCGTTAAGTCTGTATATAGCAGCTGGAGATATGAGAGGAACCGTGGGCCAAAACTGAGGTGCTGAAGGAGCAGAAATAGATACACCCAGCTCAGGGAATCAAATACCTTATCTTTGTCCGCAAGGAAGAGCATCGGAGGCTCTTTCAGCCTTTCGGCCAGAGCTTTATACACTCTCCGTATACTGTGGCTGGTCATCCGGCGTGGGGTGAACCGGGACTGGTCGGTGTGGATCAAATCCGTAATGTGGGAATTTAGTCTATTTTCCACAACTTTGGTTAATATCTTAAACTATGGGTTTAAGTGGGAAATTGGATGGTACGATGTGTTGCCGTCTGCCGGGCGCACTGGTTTGTAGAAGACCACGATCTCTGCGTGGTGCCAATCCAGTGGCATACCTGCTGTGGCCGTTGCGACAAGACCACATCCTGGAGATAAGTTTGAAGCTTACGCATATATATTCGTTCTTGGTGTAGACCCCTTCGCAATGTGAAGTGAAGGTTACTCACTATGTCTCATGGATTTGAGTAAGGTACCTCACTTGCTCTTAATTAGGTGAATGGAGGGTGGGAGGCTATAGGGGTACCCTGGCATAATCTATGAAGTAATTGATTTGATTTGTCTCCTCAATGATAAATGTGGCTCTGAGACGGCCAACTGCGTCTCACCCATCAGGGCCTGGTGGTATTGCTGTTTTGCTATGCCGAGTTGTCTATGCGCTCCCCGGCCATCAGGCTGGTGACTGTGCGGGTTCAGCTCTGTGATTTTGGTCTCAAGATCAATGATGTCCCACAGTCTTCATCGGCGCTCCCCTGCACAATAGCTCATTTCCATCCCCTGAAACTTGGGCTTCAGGGACTCCCATAAAGTCTGGGGGACCTCACTGTGCCTATATTATTTGTAAAATATCAATCTATGCAATATGCCATGTGTTTGCTATAATCAGGGCTATGAAGATGCCATGGAGATAGGCGCCATCAGAATGCCGGGCGCCGGTGACCAACCCGAAGACCCAAGGCCACTTGGGAGAGATCTGAAAGTCCCTTAGGGAGTTCGCAATATCTATTACCCGTACTAAACTGCTGACTGGGACCAAGAAATAATCGACAAGAGAACAAGAGCCATGTGCTGCCGAATAGAAGGTATAACCACACAAAGAAGTGGTGAGGGCTTGCCATACAGCGGTGATGCCCAGTGCTTTAGGCAAAGGAGGAATGGGGCTTCTGGACCGATGTCAAAGGAGGTCCTTGAGGATGCTATCTATCTGCCTCTGGGGCGATTACTCCAATCCAATTCGCCCCAACAGGATCCCTCCCAGTATCTCGCCCCATCAGTAGTTCAACAAAAGAGTGTGCATGGAGGGGGTGGCATATACATTTAGCATTGTGATAGCTTCTCCATTAAGCGACCCCATAACTGCTGTGATTCAACCATATTTATCTACCTATATCTTAAGATAGGAAAGGGTCTGTCTTTTTAATTAGGATACCTGTACCCCTGGGACCCGGTGTGAACCCCGACTGGTAGACTTGTGTGTTACCCCATCTAGCTAAGCATGCAACCTTGTTCCCTATAAGGTGAGTCTCCTGTACAAGTAGGACATCTGCCCCATTCTCTTGGCCTGATTCAGGACCCCCCTCTCTTCACCTTGTCCAGTAGACCATTTACATTCCACAACACTAACTGCATGTGGACAGATGAACATGACTGCAACTGAGCACCCATGGTTGGAGCATAGTGTAGTGTCTATTTACTGGGTGTGTGAGAAGGTGGGTATCTGGCAGGCACCAAAAAAGAGAACAGTTAAACATAATAGTAGCAACACCACCAAATAGTATACCAGTATTCCAGTGCAATAACCAACCGTGAATACAACTGATATGGAATACCCCTCCTCCCCATACTGCAAGAACCAGAAGTATCTGTCGCGGATTGGGATGCAGGCTGACCCCAACCCAACATTAGCATGCTATCAGCAGGGCGTAAGCTCCTGTTTACTGTGTCGCGTGGCCTCCTATAGCATTATACACACTGGAGGTCGAGGATAGCCCCATCTAATATAGTTACCCCCATTGGGGCCCTTATTGTTATGTTATGTTATAAAAGATTTTATAACGCGCTCTGTTACTAAACTAGTATCCTGGTGCGGAGGGGGAAGTGGCAAGCAGAGTAGGGCATCAAGAGGGAAAGCAGTTAGATGGGCTTATTAAACAGATGGGTTTTCAGTTCCTTTTTAACCCCTTCCAGGCTCATGACGAGCTGGGCTCGTCATGGCGTAGCCTCCTCGCACGCTGATGCCGAGCCCAGCTCATCATGAATAATGGGATTATGAAAATCTGAGCATGCGAGCAGAATTCCGCTCGCACGCATGTGGTTAAAAGCAGAAATGGACTGAGCAGCCCTGAGACACAGAGGAAGCGCATTCCAGGCCCTGGCGGCCCTGACAGAAATGGATTGGCCACCCAGTCTAGAGTACCTGAATCTAGGCACCACCATCAGAGATTGATTGGTCAATCGGAGGCAACGATTCGGAACATAAAAGGTAAACCGTTTCCTCAGGTACATCGGCCCGAGCTGATGGATAGCTCGGAAGGAGAGGACCAGTGATTTAAACAGAATCCGGTGAGCCACCGGAAGCCAGTGGAGGCTGCGAAGATGGTAACGAACGCTAACCCTCCCAGGCAGTGTGAACAGAAGGTGAACAGCCGCATTTTGGATCACCTGCAACTGTTGGATCAGGTAAGCAGGTAGACCACTAAACAGGGCATTCGCATAGTCAAGCCTGGAGAGGATTAAGGCGCGTGACACAGTCTCTTTGGCCTTTTGCGGAAGGAGTGGAAAAAACCTACGTAAGGTTTTGAGAGTGCCAAAGCATGTGCCGGTGAGTTTCCTTATGTGGTCCTCAAATTTCAGATTGCTCCCAAACCAAACCCCCAAATTCTTAGCTGGGCCCCCCATTGAATTGGGGCGAGGCAGGTCAGGTGGCCATAAGAGAACACCAACATTATCGGGAAAGGATCCAAAGAGAAGAACCTCGGACTTGTCTTCATTGCACTTGAGCTGGGCCAGTGCTAACCAGCGAAAGACAGATGAGAGGCACAATCTAACTGCCGATGTATCCAAATTGTCCTTAGGCCAAGTGAACAAAAGTTGGGTATCATCGGCGTAGGACATTATTTTAGCCCCCAACTGTTCTGCCAGGTAAATCAAAGGCGTCAGATACACATTAAAAAGCAGGGGGCTAAGAGTAGACCCCTGTGGGACACCGGTAGTGAGGTTCTTAGGCATAGAAGCGTAAGGAGGCATCCAGACTTGTTGAGTCCTATTGTCCAAAAAGGATGTTACCCAATCAAGTGCCAATCCGAAAATGCCTACTGCCGCCAATCTGGTGAGAAGTAGGCTGTGGGGCACCGTGTCGAAGGCGGCAGAGAGGTCTAGTAAAATCAGAACCGCTCTGCCACCTCCATCCAGGCACTCCCGAATCGCCTCAGACATCTCAACCAGGGCCGTTTCAGTTTTATAGGCGGCCCTGAACCCTGACTGGGCCGGATGCAGCGCCCGAGATGACTTAATAAAATGGTCTAGCTGGCGGAAAGCAATTTTCTCACAAACTTTAGCCAGAGTTGGCAATAGTGAGATAGGCCGGAAGTTGGAAGGACAGCCGGATCCAACCCAGTCTTTTTTAAGAGAGGAAGGAGTTTGGCTTGCTTCCAGCAAGACGGGACAGTGGCTGAAGAAAAAGAGAGGTTAACAATCTGAGTAACCTCACTGCACACAACCTCAGCCACCCCGCCAAGGGCCCTAGCAGGACAAGAGTCCGAAGGAGACCCTGATTTTAGAGCCTTCAGTACCGCCAGAATATCCGACTCAGTAGGAGAAGAGAAGACATCAAACTTCTCAACTGGCTTGGGCATAAGGAGAGGTGGTAGAGCTGGTGAGGGTTTAAAGTTGTCACAGGTAGCTCGTAATTCCTCTTGGATTTTAACAATTTTATTTACGAAGAAGGAAGAGAGCTCTTCGCACCAATGTTTGGATGAAGGCAGCATAGGCTGCGATGTGCAAGGTGATAAAAAGCTCTGAACAATGGAGAAGATTTCCTTATTATTGTTGTTTGCCTTTTCAATTCTACCTGCGAAGTAGCTGCTCTTGGCAGCCCTAATCGCCGCGTAGTACTCTTTTTGTGCGGATCGTAGGTCACTCTTCGCCGCAGGAGAATAGGCTTGTCTCCACACTCGTTCGAGTTTCTTACAGCCAAGCTTCAGTTCCCGAAGAGTGTGGGAAAACCATGGTTTAGAGGGAGAGGACCGCATCCTACGAATACAACCCTGGTTGATAGAGGCAGCTGATCCCTGTTCAACCCATGCGTTAAAATAAAAACACTGACCGCCTCGTCAATCTCCGAGGTCAATGTAGGATGGTGTTGGGATAAGGATTCAGCCAGGGACACTAAATTGATCCTCTCAGAATGCGCAAGTGGGGGAGTACCCTTTGTCCCCACCATTC
Organism: Lissotriton vulgaris; assembly: GCF_964263255.1. Taxonomy (NCBI): domain Eukaryota; kingdom Metazoa; phylum Chordata; class Amphibia; order Caudata; family Salamandridae; genus Lissotriton; species Lissotriton vulgaris. The sequence continues at coordinate 56,301,516 of NC_141691.1, read as the reverse complement.
TATCCAAGGACCAGGAGAACCTAATCAGTTTATGGTCCGTCCATGTCACACTCTCAGGACCAGCCATCACAATATCAAAATTGGAACATACCAGATCCAAGAGGTGGCTACCCACATGAGTTGGGGCGTCGACCCATTGAATGAGGTGGGACATAGTTAAGACTTCACCTAGACGTTTAGACTCAGTAGAGCCAGATACATCGACATGAATGTTAAAGTCTCCTAGGAGCAAAAACTTTGAGAATCTCAGGACTCGCAGTACAATAACCTCCTCTAAGGCTTCAATAAACGCCCCAGCGTTCCCCGGGGGCCGGTACAACAATGTGCCGCCTAGAGTAAAATGTGGGTTAAGTACAAGCGAGAAGTGGAGCAACTCCGCATCTCCCAATCCAACCTGGGGTTCGCAGGAGAATGCCCACTTATCCCTATAGATCACTGCAACTCCACCCCCTCTACCGAGTGGGCGGTCTGCCCTCGTGATCTTAAAGCCCCGCGGGATGGCTAGCTCCACCACCGGGGCGCACAAATCATTTAACTAGGTCTCGGTGATAAAAAACAGATCAAGTTGGTCCTCCGTCAATATTTCAAAAACATCGGCAGCATGCTTCACCATAGACCTGGCGTTAATTAGCCCTGCTCTAATCAATATAGGGTCCGCGCTAACTTGCTCAGAACAGCTAAGCGTGGGGCAGAAGTGAAAGTTACACGCCGAGCACAAGCGGGATAGACTGTCGGCTACTCTCCAGGGGGCTTCTTCATCACACCTGAGAACATTAAAAACAAAAATTGAGGCCTGATGTCAAGGAAGTTGGGGAGACCCCTTTAGACGCTGGAGCGTCACTCATCTTCCTGGAGCTTCTCCATGATGAGCGAGATCAGTGTCAACAAGTAGCTGGTATCTTTGTATTCTTGTTCTGTCTATCATTCTGTGAAGAGTCAGACTCCAGGCGTGGTGGTGTATGGGATTTAATACTGATCCTTTAATCTGTCCACTGAAATACCTTTCTCCTGAGAGTCGAAGAACAGCATCTGAGATTAGAAGATTGCTTTGAGTTTTTTGCTGCTTTGAGTTTTGCAGCCTACTGAAGCATTCTATCTGATATTTAACTCACAGAGGCACTGTTTTGCGGCTTGAAAGGATTGACGCTGTTGCTGTACCAACTTAGTGTAATATGTAAAGATCATAAAATTGTGTGATTGGCACTTAATCTCCCCTTGTAATCGGGCATGTTTTAGGATGTTGTCCCCATTTATGTAATTCAGGAATTTCGCAATGACTGGTCTAGGCCTGGACCCTGGAAGAGGTTGGCGCACTAAAGCCTTATGGGCCGGCTCAACCACAAAACTGGGGGAAAGGGCTCTGGATCGCAGTAACCCATGAAGCCATTGATCCAGGAAATGCTCTATCGAGTTGCCCTCACAGCCCTCCGGGAATCCATCGAAGCTTAGCTTATTGCGGGCGCCCATTGTTCAGTGTCTCCTACAAGTGCCACGAGTTCCCTGGTCAGAGAGGTGAGCTTAAAAATGTTAGTCTGCAGGGAAGTGACTGAATCTTCCACTCCGTAGACCCTTATCTCCGCCTCTGTGATCTGCTCTACTGCGTTGCAGAAGTCTTTTGTCAGCAATGTCACCTCCGAGCCCACAGCACCTATCTTAGCGTCAAGGATATTACAAGATTGGGTGATAGAAGCCAACAGAGCTGCATAGTCTGGTACCATTCCCTCCTGGCTGTCCGACGTCGTCCGTGGCAGGGACAGCCCGGCTGAGTGTATTTGTCGAGAGTACTTCGTTTGGTTGTTGGTAGCCCCCTTTTCTTTAGTCATGCTGCAGAGTTAGTCTGGGCCGTGATTCCCAGCTCACTGCGGGTTCAATTTACCTCTGACCTGCCTCACCCTCACTGCGTGTCCCTGGGGCAGCACGTGCAGTCAGATCTGCCGCCCATGTGGCGACTGTATCAGGATATATTATAAAGCAAAAATGATGCTTAGGACTCTACTAGCATAATGTTATTTCCAGAATGGGACCACTTAATTGTCGCATCCTATACCCAATACATTGTATTTGGATGAATCGAATTCTTATATTTCATTTTCTCCGGTGACCCAACCCTATATAGAGAATAGCAAAATGCTTTTTATGTGTTTAATTTTCAATTTAATTAAATTAGACTTCTTATTCATTTGAGTCTATTTTTGACACATTTAGACAAACAAATATATATATATATACACATCACTTTTTACATATATACATATACAATACATACAAACAATGATAAACTGGTACTGCGGTATATTTTGATAGCCCAATTTTTTACACAGGATGTTGGCTCATAGTACAGCCTCAGCATTCCTTAGGTAGTAAGCTCCTCCAGTCCTATTTACAAAGAGTGTACCAGATCGTTTTTAATTTTTGGATCTGTTCAATGTCCTTTTTGCTCCTTGTGAAACCAATTGTTTTGTTTATAGTTTTCAATATTTTGGCTGGGGTCTTCTCTCAAACAAAGGTGTCGACGCGTTTCAGCCCACTAACTTAGGGCCTCATCAGGACTTGGGCTTATGCAATAGTCCGTACTCTACAGGTACCATAGGGCTTCCCTACAGATGATCATGCGGGTGGTAGCCCTTTAAAACGTATCCGGCGTCTCAACGTCTCAAGTGTCTTTCCGTGGCTCTCCTGCTGTATTGACACACTTCTCACAGCACTGGGCGGCTTTCCCTGTTTCTCTTGCTTTCCCGTAGCTGTTCTGACCGACCGGATCCTGATATCAAGCCGGTCATGTGGGTGGTAGCCCTTTAAAACATATCTGGCGTCTTAAAGTCTCAAGTAACTTTCCGTGACTCTCCTGCTGTATTGACTTTCTTCTCACAGCACGGGGCGGTTTTCTCTGCCTCTCTTTCCTTCCCGTCAGGATACCGGCACCAGGCAAGGCTCAAGACAACCAAGAAGGTGGGAGACACACCACGTCACAAACTGCACGAAGCCTAGTTTGGCCATCTCCGTGACCGATGTGCCCACCCTCTATGATGCCCTCTAAGGGGATCTGGTATTTATGGGTGCTTGCTCCTGGAAGTGGCTGTAGCCCCTTAAAGATTTGTGGCATTGGTTCCCATAAAGTGAGCAGCGGATTGCACCTATGGCTGGTGTGTACCCAGTGGGCCTGAGCTTGCACGCATGTCTCCCCCACTCTGCTGCTATGTGGAGTTGGGGCTCAGCAGGACTGTGGCAGTTATACTGGTGCGAATCCCCTATGATGCCACACCACTGTTCCCGGCCATGCGGGGTTGGGGCGGCCCGTGGGCCTTATCAAGCCGTGCATCGGGCTCAACCGTGTCCAGAATTAGGGCTTGCTGATGCCCAGCCTTCTAATGTCTGTAGACGATGTCCCTCCACCCCCCCATCAGTCTCTTGGCTGGCCCACCCAGCCTTGCCTGCTCCGTGGTCTCGTGAGCTGCCCCTAGGGATCAGACGCTCCTCACCGCTTAGATCATGGGGCCCGACATGCCGCTCTTCTTCTCTAAATCCGTTGGGTGTCTCTTGGCGTCCATTGGCCCCTTTTGTGAGCAATGTTTTCACGCCAGTCATGCTGCCATGGCCCGCGTGCTGTTGGCGCCTCCCATGGTCGGGCCAGGCATGCTGATCGGGGAGTTTGAAGAGGGCTCCAAGCAGACGCCCCCTTGTCTGCTAACTTCTGCGACCGAGGACTGCCCAGATCACCCCAACTCAAACCTCAGCCGCACTGTTCCAAGTCACCACAGCAGAAACCTGACAACTCCTGCCTCATCTGGCAAGGGGAAAAGGCCCCATCTTGCCCACAGCGGCTCCATCTGTGTTCCGGGTTGGCTGAAGGCACCCGTATTTTGCTGTGGGTACTCCTCAGACCCATATCTTTGTGTTGGTGACTTTTCCTCGTATGTGTTGCCACAGGATCATGGCAGATGATAGCTGGCTGTGCGGAGCTGAGCTGATTTGTGGCTGCCATGTTCGGCATACAGTTGTGCTGCTTCGTGCCACAATCAAGTGCACTCCTGTTGCTGTCCCCTAACTGACTGCCTTGAATTAACTTACCATGTTAGTAGCCCTGTGAGCCATTGCCCTACTAGGCAGAGTGACGTTCTGGTACCTTCCATCCTCATCTTTTGACATGGAGGGTTTGTTTCTTCAAGAGGTACTCATCTAGTGTCTACCTAAGAGGATAAGTCCATCCCCTGCTAGATAAAACACACCACTGAAATTGTAGCCACCGCAATGGAACCCAAGGCTGAATAATTGAAGCAGGTTGGTCTCGCCGGATCTATGGAGCTTTGGAGATCTCTCTTCAAATGCCTAATGCAGAATTGGACTTAGTATTTTTTTCTGAGGTACAAGGAGGCGGGTGAAGCTGAACTTCAATCCACTACAGTGGAACTGATGGTTGGATACTTTGACCTGCAGGTCCCCCTGAAACTCTGGAGGTCAGGCATTTCAATTTCCAACCTTTTTTCTGGTGCCCAAACGATAGACGTACACTTCTGAGCAGGTCCTGTCCTCTTAGGATCTTCGCCAGAAGATGTTCTGAGGGGGATGACTTGGTGGCTACAGTTATCCCCAGCAACAGCTAGTGGGTGGTGGTGACACCTGACCACTCCCTTTCCAATGGGGTTACTAGGAGTAAACAGTCCTATAGGGTCCCTCACTCTCAAAATCCAAGATGGGGCAACCCTCCTCCCCTTGTGCAGAGCCTGTGTGCCCATCCAGCGGTTTGGTCAGGGAAATGACTAGTCCCCTCCTCTGTGGTCACTCAAAACCGGTTCAAAACTAGTTTGGTTCAAGGGACAAGTGTCACCTAACATTTGCTTATAATAGATCAGGCCCCTTTAGAGTTAATTCATTTTATGGCCCCATCCCAAACAGGCTTCCTGCCAGGGAAAGAAAACAAATATTTTCTGTGTTCTGGGAGCAGTTTTTAGGATTGTTTCACATATAAATAAGGCCCTCTGGAGGAGAGGAGAGGACACTCAGACATCCCCCTGCAGACACTCATTTCACCTGCCTGCTCGGGAGACGCTCCCCCTTCTTTGAAGTGCAAACGACATCCTGCCTGCATCATGACACACAGAGTGGCATGTAAACAGCCACTCTATATTTTACTGAATGCACTTCCCCAGGCCAGCGCACTACTTGCAATAGGGTGCACTGTCCCCGTTTGCGCCCGGTGCACCTGTTAAAAGTTGTGACATGGTGCAATCAAGGACAGTGCGCCCTGTCTGTAATAGGACCTCAATGTAGCAATACCATACACTCCTCTATGCTTCTGGAGCATTTCAGGACAGTCGGACAGCTGGTAGTATCAGCATTTGTGACTTTGCTGCACTGCTTTGGGTGTTGAGTTTGATGTAGGTTTGTGCATACATATGTATGTGTTATTTAGGTTTAATGTTCTTCTCTATAAAAACAAATTTCACTGATGGTCAAGACATAAAGCCAATATGTTTCCATTGTGTAGCTGGCACTCCTGATGAGTACTTAAAATCTTGGCTGTGGTATACTCGTCGCCTTTTTGCTCCCGTTCAATGTTATTCTTCCTGTCTTGCATGTAAGCACATTAGGGTTATTTCTTCCAGAGGCAGGAAGTGTGCAGCCTCCTCCTATATGGTCCTGTGATTGTGGATGTTGATAGGGTTGTACTATATTGTATTACAGTGTATATATAATGCTTACCACCCCTATGTGGAGAACTGAAGCACTTGCCAACATGGATCGAAAGCTACGTTGTGAGGTTGGAAATTGTCTTTCTTTTTCATCCTATGTGGGAAGAGTTTCCAATTTGTGCGTCACGACCTTCGAGGTGTGGTTATCGTGTTATATGGTGCATTTCTTAGCTGTGTGGTGGGTGAGGAGGTATGAGAGATCGATATGAGGCAGATAATTGAATTACACCTGCATTTGAGTGGTGGGATTGTTTAGGATGTTAACAGTCCTGAATTATGCTTCCCTTAGTGTGTCCTATAATAAAAGTTAAAATTATTGCAGAGGTTACTGCCATGTGCTAAATATGGAGGTAACATGGCTACTGTAATAAAGTGGGCTTTTAGCTGAGAAGGATGCGAGTCCATCACCAGTAATAAGAAAACAACTTCCTCTTTAATGAGAGCCCAGTACTTCATTGTAGCAATTGACTCTCTCGGGGTATCAAAGCAGAGCAGCCCAAGACCTACTCAGAGGAGGTGGGATGGGCTAGTACCCCAGGTTCGCTGGTACGCAACAACTACACTCAAATCACTGCCTAGTCAGTGGTTTTTCTTTTAAAAAGGAAAAGTACTTTATTGAACACAAACTACTAAATACTACGCAATACTTTACCAAAAGGTACATTCAGGTAGATGGAAATACCTTAGGTGACTCCCCCATAACATGTTAACACCCCAGCAAGCCATAACTATAATAAATCACAGTTCCCCACCTGTACTCGATATTAATTTACAATCTGAGGGGCTTTTATTATCAATAAGGCAGGCCTGGCTCTGACAGAGTGTTCACTATATTAGTAAAACAAAATTTTTTATAATCCATCATTTCAACACTATTGAAATCCATGGAAACAGTACCAACATCCACTACTGTTCACTAACATATAAAACATCGAATTGTCAATCATTAAGGGGACAGGATGTGGCCTTACGGCTAGAGCGGTCGACCTCGAGGTTGGGGAACAGGGTTCGAGTCTCGGCAACGACGCTCAACATCCTGTGATTCTGGGAAAATCATTTAAACTCCCTGTGCCTAACAAAAATGAATGTGTCCTTCGGTGCTATGTTAAAGCGCTCTGATACCCGATGTCTCGGGTCTAGTTTGTGCTATATAAAACTCAAATGTTTTTAAATTAACATTGTCCCAGAGTCTTAGTCCTACCCTTACAGGGCTGCCACTGCAACTTTATGACCAACCAATGAGATCCCTGCGCTCCAGAGATCTTTGACACAATGACAGGCTCTAGGAGTATTCAATAACATGAAAAGCCTGTCCTGAGCTGAGGACTTTAATCCAGTGGGAGACGTAAAGGCACTTTTGTAAAAACGTCTGGGGGGTGAGGGGAGGGGTACTGAACTTGCAGCCCCCAAATGGCGTTTTAAATAGGTTGGTGGTGTCTCTGACCCTTCTTGGGAGAAAATATGCAGATCTAAAGCACTCCCAGGGGCTTATGGGGCACTCCTTGGCTTTCTGCTGCATGCCCCTGATATGTGGCCTGGAGCTGCAGTTTCTTTCATTACCGGATGCTCATGCTGACTTGGGTACACATCTCGTTGAGGACCACTGGGGGAGCCTCAAGGACCCTGTAGACCCTGCCAGCTCCCCACAAGCCTTCACTCTTTCCTGCTCCGTCCTTGGGTGGGAGCAAACTGCCTTCTTTATGCTCTCATCTGGAGGCAGAAGCAACTCAGTGCTGTCTTGCATGGTCAGGCCACTGGCTGGAGGCAGGATGCAGGCCCACCTCGTCCGCCCACCCCCTCAGACTCAGGTACATGGGCGCTGGGGCAGGAAATCCACCGGTACTTGTTGGAGTTAGTGTCTCTGGGAGATGGCCCCCCCCTGCATCACCGTGCTGTGCGCCCGGCCCCTGAAGGGGGACAAGAGTATTATGGAGAAGGGGGCCCATGCACACACCCTCCCCCATCAAAATTTTAAATAAAGAAGGTTCTAGCCACCAGAAGCAATCTCTTCAGGCCTCTATAGTTTCCTTTTTTGAGTAGCTTGATTTTGCTGCTCTCTTGCCAGACCGCTGCTTTGCCTGGACTCCTGATGCTCTCTCCTGCTTTGGGGGCATCTTCTGCAGCCCGTCAGCAGACAATAAGCAGAACACCCTCCGCGCCGCACTTCCCAGGACCTACAGTCTCCGGGCGACTTACAGGATCTCTGTATGTCAGCAGAGTAAAGGTCACAGCATCTTACCATGGCTGCACAACAGTGACCATATCTTGAAAGGCAGGCACTGGTGGTCAGCACCCTCAGTCCATCCATTCTATGGAATTCACAGCGAGTAAGACTCCCTCACAGTAAGGACGCTCATCCGTTCGGCATCGTAATGAGGCCTATATGTTCAAATTCGGGTGATCAAAGAGCAAATAATCCAGATGCTAAAATAGGTGGAACCCACTTTGCTGCAGCTGTCTTCCTCACATTTATTTCTTGTTTTATTTAGAAAACCCAGTTGACACCAGTGTGGCCTAAAAGGGTTATGAGTGCTAAGGTTAACGGAGGGGGCAAATGGGCGCAGGCCACCTGCAAACCGGGCATGACTGATCAGTGGGCAGGCAAATTTCCCAAATGCTGCTTTTTCATGGGCCCCTGGGAAGCATCTTGAACAACGAGTGCCCTCTCAGGGATGAGGACCTGAAGAGAAGACCAAGAGCTGGACAGATGGGAGCTGGACCTATCTGCTGCATGTGATTGTGAGACTATTCTAATAGAATGGGTAGGCTCCATCCATGGCTTGTGGCACAAGCCAGGGGCGGCCGAGGGCCATAAGCAGTTCAGCCATGCGTGTCGCCGCCCGTTCCCCGAGATAACCTCTAATGACTTACAACCACTGGATTAACCATTAACCCGCCGCCCGTTCCCCGAGATAACCTCTAATGACTTACAACCACTGGATTAACCATTAACCTTGGGTTCAGGAGTAGTGTGCTACTTACCGCGACACTTCAAGGCTTCATCAGGAGTGGTAAGGCCCATACAACATGCACTTGTAAAACAAAACTATTTCAAGTCAAAAATGAGTAATGAAGAAATGCTTACTGAGAAACAGCACACATTGTTCTTATTGATAGACATGTTTCAGTCCCTGCGCGTCTTCGAGAAAGAACTGCAGCGGGTACTAAACCACCATAATGAACTATCTTCAATGTACTATTACGATGTGATCTTGTTTCATTAGAGGTCTTTGATCAACCATTATTAATGCATACTGTAGGCAACACATACCAGAGAAAGACAGGCACAGAAAAAGACAGACAGATTGTGATTGAGGACTATAGACAGACAGGAAAGAAGATCATTCTCCTATGGAAAATAGTGTGCGCACTAGAAAGAAGGGAGCCGAACTGCGCTAATATGAAGGGTTTACAGTACTTGGCTATCAAAGGAACAGTTTGAGGCAATATGACAATTCCAAACTATTCATTCAAATGTTATTGAGCTAGAAAATTTGCAAATCCTTCTTCTTTTGCTAACGGATTAGGAACCACCACACAATTCACTGAATCGTTAATAAGTTAGGCATTGCTCCACCGTTTACTATGTTCTTAGTACATTTGTGATCTTATACCGTTCACTCTACAGGATCCTACTTTCGTAACACTCGGAAGACGGTGTTGGACAGGATCAAGTACATTTTTACCTAGTTGATCCATTCTTGTGGCAGCTGTAGAGGAGTAAAACTGTGTGCGCACATTCATAGCAAAGACAGACAAGGTAGGGGAATCAGGGATTGTTAAAAAGTTGTTTTTTCATGAAAACCTTTATTTTCAACCCAGTACACAAAAAAGTAAACTCTGTTTATTCGTGCACACTGCCAGTGCAGAAAGACAATCATGGCCGGTAGGTGTAGCGTGCTGTATGAATTCCCTCCTGGTACTGTGAATGCTGCGATCAGGGAAGATCCGCTGCACATGGAAACCACTAATGGTCATCATGTCTTTATCTGCTTTCGCTCGGTCTTCTATTCATCACTCACCATCTCTTCTATCCATCAACCATCATCTCATGCCCACAATTATCTTCCCACCAGTGGACACCTCTGCTTCCTCCTACACTCACATCCATCATCTGCATATCCCCTGGTCTTCATTATCGATAATATTAATCTTATGTTCTCATACTCTATTATTATTACTTAGATCTTATAGAGCGCATGGCTACCCAGCACGGTTTTCCAGCGCTAAACAGCTCGATACTCTACCATATCAGTGCATCATCTCAATCTAAATAAAGTATCTTTCTTACTCATCAACTCTAATTTCCAATATCTGCCCTTTCTAACTCTCCTCCAATGATCTATAAATCTCAATGACCTCCTCTAGCCATAACCCTACTTTCTTGATCCTACTGTATTTATACATCTGGTCTATTCTTTCCACTGAACTCCTCTCTTAATACTGCCACATGTCTCTTCCATTTATGGATTCAGCTGCTTCTATTATTATCATAATGCATCTCGTGGAATCCTGAACTTAACCATCCAGATCATCTGTTCATAATCAGAATCTAATCTCAGATTAGTGTCATACTTCTTCCTGGCTTAACTCTGACATCTCTATCCTTCTATTTATTCTGTCTCGTTGTTCATCAACTTATGACCAATGGTCAATTCATCCTCCCTACAATCGATGTAATGGTTGTGGTCTATCACCTTGGGCGCCGCATACATTGCAGTCATCCACATCCTCCAGTGATCCATTCAGCCATGTTTATTCCTAACATTCCACCTAGTCTGTTCCTCATCTCAACCAGCTCTAGGATCAGCATCCCCGATCCGTCCATTCATCAGTTTAATCACCTCTGTCCTCCCCGTCACAAACGTCAGCTCAACACCTTCGCCATCTTCACCACTAATGACATTCTCCTAGAGTATTAATCAAGTCAATCACCTCTAACATCACTGTTGTCAATGTCATCTATTCAACAATTCAATTTCCTCTATCTTCACCTTCAACCATTGTATCAAGTCATCAACTTGATCACTTGTCTCCCCCTCGCCTTCTCGATAAGCTACTTAATATTTATCTCTCATGCTCTTCAACTCAACCTTGAATGTTCTCAGCTTTAGCCACCTACAGTGCCTTCTATGCCTTTTCTGTATGGATTTATGTTCTCATCTATTCTTGACATCTTCTGCATGTTACCTAAGGAGGATTCTGAAACAGTTTTGAGTTACTTTGATTCAAATGCCTGACATACATTCTCACCCACCCGACCGGAAGTGCAATTACGAAGTGCGTGATAGATGGAAAGGATGGTATTTCAGTCAATGTCTCCAGAGGGGGCAGCAGTGTATCCTGAAAGGATACAGCATCTCTGGGTAAGTACTCCACAGTCCTTCCACTGTCTGTGCAAGAGGGCTACTAGAAAGGGAAACACCCCTTTCAATCAATAGAAGTCAGTTCAGGGTCACTTTTGATGAATCACTCATCCAATTGCTCGATTATTACTAGGTGCTTCTGATTTGTGCAAAAAAAGCAAATGGACTAATCAGGAAAGCAGGGGACCTGCTCTGAGGCCAAAAGAAGCCTTCCCTTGGTCAGTGAGGAAACATGAAGTCTACCTTAGTGGAACAAGGACAAGGTTTTTTGAAGAAGGTAGACACCTTTCCCCCCTCAGTGACACAGAAAGACCTTTGCGTGGAAGGGTGCCAGCAGGGTGTAGGTCCATAAGGTTATCAGCTTCCAATTGCCACTATCCATAAGACGATGTTCACATTTCAAAGAAAGGTCTTTCCTAAATGACCTCACAACAAAGAAAAAATTGGTCAGCTGTGAAGATTCCCTTTAACTTCATATGTTGCAGTCAAAAGCGCACACGCTATGTTCACATCATGACTTGTGTCAAACTGGCGGTTTAGAGCATGGTTTATCCTGACTGTAGCAGCCTCCTTCCATCTTCTCCAAACCTCTCTAAGTGCTCGTGTGTTTGTGGTCCATCCACTCATTACAGGACAAATTTACTCCACATCTGCAGGAGAGAGACCTTTCTCAACCCAATGAAGGCTAACACAGCATTCACTCATTTTGACAATGTTTGTAGTCACCTTTAATCCAGTAACAGACCTGGGCATATTTCATAGCTGTGAAGCGCACTGCCACATTGTAGTCTTGTTGCTCGCCATCCACCTCCAGCCACTGGTGGCCTGAGAAGATCCCGATGACCTTCCTCTCCCATTTCTTTTTCCCAGCGTCCCAGACTTTGCCATAAACCCCAGAGCCACTGGCGCCTGGACGGGCATCACAATGCTGGTAAATGAGGTGGGCGGACTCATCTTCCACGCCACAGAAGCGGTAGACCAGCTCTCCAGCGCGGTCGCTGTCGAAGCCAGAGAAATGGATCCTCTTGCCGGCCATGTCTTCCACCGGAGGGGCGACTGTAAGCTTCATGAAAGGGTGCTCATGTGGCTTCCGCAACTCAAGCAAAGAGTAGTCATAGTCCATACTGAGGTCACTGGGCCCCCTTATCCATCCTTTGGGTACTTGCGTGCGCTTCACCCGCACCCACCGCATCACCAACTTGTCCGGCTGCGTCATGTTCTTTGAGCTTTTATGTGGTACCAAGAAGCCCACTTTGATCCTTCCTGCACCCTTGACGTACTCCTTGCCATCATGGACGCAGTGGGCTGCTGTAAGGACATGTCTTTCAGACACCAGAATCCCAGTGCAGCCGGTGGAGATCCTCACCGTTGTGGAGAATGGATAGTCCAGTAGGAAGCGCTTGCTGCTAATGGAGAACCGCCCGTCCGTGCCGTAGATGTGCCGTTTGTGGCGAACATGCCTCCTGGTGCGCTTCCTGCTCCACCCATCGGATGTGGTGTTGCCTGGATTGACGCCCTGTAGCCCCACAGTAGTGAGGGTGCGGGAGCCATTGGCATAGACGGTCTCGTAGGAAAGGTATTCCTGGAAGTCCTGGGGAGATAGCCCGGCCTCGCGTCTCGCGCACTCCTCGTCACAGTACGTTGTGAGGTCCAGGATGGGTTTCGCTATGAAGCGTGGCCGGTCCAGAGGCAGAGTAGACTGGGGTATGAAGGCTGGAATGTGATCCTGGGGTGTTACCAAGACATCAGTGGAGAAACCGTGCAGGCCTTGTCTGTAGAGAATCAAGAAGAAGGTGGCGAGGATCTCAAGGAGGCTCATGGTGCAGGCCCTGCAATCAAAGAAACAAACATTTGTAAGATAAACACCTAATGCAATGCAATTACATAGCCTATTAGCCTAAAAACAATACTAACTGAAAAATCTGGTCAGCCATATGTCCGCTTCTTCTGAACTGAGCTTTGCTACAACAGCTTTTTTACTGTCAAAGTCAAACTCTCCCGGATCTGACTAAGCTTTTCCTAACGCTCTCAGACCGTCCATTGATGGTCAGCCCATTGAGGGTCAGCCGTGGAGAACAAGTAGTGTTACCAAGATAATGCCAAACAATAACAGCACTATGGCAAGGAAGGCAAAGCCAGATGCTTAATTTGGGGGAAAAATAAGTGCCAAGGCTCTCGCCAGGAGGCCACTGCAGCCTGCACCACCCCTTGCACCGGCTAGCGCTGTGGCTGCCGGTGACAGCACCAACACAACTATTATACACCTTCAAGTGTGACAATTCAGACTATTCCAGGTAGGTATTAGTCATTATAAGGTATACTGAATTGACAAACAACGTTTGCTGTGCTCGTCTCTCAACTAAATTAACAGCGCCACCATGTGTTGGACCGTCAAAGGTGCTGGTGTTGAAAAATTAAGTGTTGGTGCCGAGGACCTAAAACCACAGTCCCAAATTAAGCACGGACTAGCAAACACAGAAAGCACAATTAATTGATGAGCATTGCAAAAGAAGCATCTGCCTTGACCTTTCACCATCGTGTGGGATTTCAGGCAAGGATCTAGACAGACCAAGTAGAAGGGAGGGTGCTGTGCAAATGTTCCTTGAGGTTAAACTTACTGCCAGCTGTAACCTGAACCAGGGGTTTGTGAAATGCACTCACCGAACCACGGGAAATCTACATTCTCCTCTCAGTTATCGCCCTCCCTACTGCCTGGCTTGTCCTCGACTTGTGACCTTGAGTTTCAGCTTGAGAGAGAAGGCCAGGACTGCCATAGGCGAGTTACTGGTCACTATTCACTGCCCTCTGGTGGTGAAAGGTGGAGCTGCAAAAGAGGCCTGCAGGTCACAGCAAGCACCAGTGTCCTCTCTTCAAATCTGAAGGAACAGCACATATTGGAAACTTGAATCATGACCACCAAGGAATAAAAGTGTACATTTATCTGCACAGCACAGGGCCCATGTAGGCCTTTCCTGGGTGATTTCACCACCACAATCAAGCCACAAGCATACACTGTGCATGTCCTAGTTTTCACCAAAGACGGTCCAATTCCTTGCAGGGTTTCCGAATATCAAACCAGAGGAGCTACAATACAGTGCTACACACAGCAGCATCACAAACACAGCGGGGCAGCCTTTAATGTAAATAAAAGAATAACCCAGTAATCACACCACAGACTTAGAGGCAAAACATGCCTCCCAATGTTGGGGATATGTACCTTTTGTCACATGTTGTGCCTGACATCAATATGGCGTCATGTCCATATCTCGAGACAGGAGTCATAGCTTGTCATCCTTCTGCGACAGGAATCCCTGCCTCTACATATGGGCATAACGCCATGGGGTAATGTACAGTAGTACAGGGAAGGTTAATGCACGAGCCCAGAAGCGACACATAGTCTACCCACAATGCACTGGGCTAGTCTGTCTCTAAGATGCAGGCGTAGCCAGCAGTGCATGTAACCAGAACTCAACAGACCTATGTGCACCTCTCTTTGCCTGTAAGACGCAGGCGTACCCTACGGTGCATGTAACAAGAACTCAACAAACCTATGCAGGCTCAGACATGTTGCACATGTAAGTACATCACCTTCGTGTGCAGCTGCTCAGTGGGTCAGGTGAGATTTATAGTTAGGTGGACTTGTGTGGAACAACACTTTTTGTAGGTCCAGTCCTTGAGCACAGGATCAAGGGATGGTTTAGTGCATGTGTAACCCCCTGCGTAGCTACCCCATAGTCATGACCAGCCTTTTCTAGCTTTGAACAGACTCCTTCAAGAGTCTGCATCTGTATTCCGACCCTTTGGGTACACCATGATGTGCAGGTCACAGGTTCCACCTTAAGCGCAATTGTATGGGAAAACCCACCACTGTGGAGCCACCTGTAGGGCACAGATTTGGCCTGTGTGGCACATGCGGAACTCCAAAAAGAATGGCTGCCACCACCTGCCTGGTGCATCAGAAAATAGGCAAGTTTGGTACATAGACTATGATTTCAACTGTGGATGTCCCCATTGGTACTAGGGCATTAAAGGCAGCATTCCCCCTAATACCACAGTGATTGCTACTCTGTGCTGTGAAATGTGGCACTTGGGCCGTGATATTGTGTTTATCGGTTCAGTGATCCTTGCATTAGTGAAGTCCATATTTACATTATTAAGAGTCACTAATGAAGTTCCACTCGGAATGGACTCTTAATCTGCGGCAGAGGGCCAGTTAATGCCCTGATAGTTCACCAGAACCCACAATAACCAAAAAACGAAAAAACTACAACCACTGATGCCCTGAATGTATGTTCAGATCGGGGGTCAATTTGTTATTGTTTCTGTGTCTCCTACAAATGTGTACAGCTTTGCAAGCACTGTACTCCAGCCTCTGTTTACCACCTACGTGTGCAGTTACCACATGCGCACAACACTCTTTAGATAGTTTCGGCGTTCAGATACTTTGGGGCATATTTATGGGATTGTGGCGCAGAGGAGCGCAGCAAGGCACCGTGCTGCACTGAGCCACAGGGAAAGGTCAGGAACGGGCATATTTAAGCAATACTGTGCATTCCTGGCCTTTCCCCTGCATTGGAACCGTTTCGGCAGCCTAGCGTCAATGCCGGCACCCTTGTACCGTGGTGCAAGGGTGCCTGTGTTGTCGGCAGGATTGTGTTTGTGCAGGAAGAAGCACCTTCCTGCACAAAAACAATCCATAGAGGCGTTTCCTCTTTCTATGTCTGCTGCAGAATGCAGCACTTGTAAAAAGAGGAAGAAACGAGGAGAAATAGAGATATTTCTACTTTTTACGCTTCACCTCGGGAGGTGTAAGATTTTGACACATTCCTAGGTTTACATGTCCTTGTAAATCTGAGAATGCTTCAAAAACGATGAGAGCTTCATGGGAACGCCCAATGCAGCACCCATGGAGCGCCTCCCTTGCACGGATTAAGGCAACGCAGCGATGTATACCGTGTTGCGTTACTCCATATTTATGAAGCCGTACAAAGCCTTTGAGATTTGCGTTGTGCATGTATCCCTTTGCGTGAGGCAAGCAAGATGCAAGGCCCTCATAAACATATCCCTTTATTTACAAAATAAAATATGGCTCTTCAAAAGCTTTTGTGGTTCTTACCTATTCAAACAAGAAAAAGAAACCAGAAAAGGTGCTCAAAATTAATTGAGGTAAATATAAAAACCGCAAATGTTCAAAGTAGCTTCACAAGTAAGTACTTATCCCAACACAGGTGAGGCAGATCACATAAACCACCCTTTTGATGGCATGTATTATGTAAACATTGTCAGCCAACCTGGGTGGGACAGGTGCAGGCACTGAACACGAAAGGTACAGTGGTGAATCCAGTGCCACCTGCACGGACCTCAAAAAAGAGAAAAATTGAATATCAATCACCTGCAAAGCATGTGCTCTGTACAGCAGACAACAGCACAGCTGCGCGCATCGTAATATAACACACACTGAAAGTGCTGAGGGTCACAGGTGGGAAGGTTGAAAGAAACACCACATCTGAGAGCGCAGTTCACCATCATTGTGGACAACAGTACTGAGGACCCTAAGGCACGTTAGAGGCATCCCTGGACCTGGCCTTGTGTCGCCTACAAGTGGAGAACACAAGATATCAGAAAGGAACAATATTAGCGCCATGAAACCGCTGGGTGTACGAGCGCTCTACAAATACCTTCAAATTCAAATTCAATAATACACGGAGCGATTGCTGTCTTTTGTGCACGGCACGCAGTTGGTTTCAATTTGTTTTAACACTTCTGTAAAGTTTGTTCAAATCTAATTCAGAATTCTAGGGCAATGCACAGCTTTTCAACTTTCAAAACTAAACACATTATTCTGAATATCTGCATTCTTTAGAAAGAATTGTACGTCTGTTTATTCCTTTCTTTTAAAAAAAAAGTAAATATAAAGGGAGCTGTCCTTGACAAATTAAAGAGCAGTACTTGGTCAGATGGAGCACTTCCCGTAATGCCGCTGACCTTTGACTGTCCTTGAGCACACATGGGAAGCTGCGAGAAGGAGCACTTCCAGAGGCCCTCTCGCCGGCGGCGGTGCCACTGCACCCGCTGCACCTCCAGGCCCCAAGCCCTCGAGTGAAGGCTTCTCATTGGGTTTCGCCTGTTGAGGCTGCTTCACCACAATAGCACTACATGACCCCAAGGGCAGGGGCAGCGATTAAAAGACGGACACCAGGAGCTGCTGTACGGGGACTCCTACAGGACAAAAGTGAGCGGTATCGGCTACAGAAACAGGAGCGCGCGGCTCAGGGTCGGCAGCGGACGCGGCACGCCTCGCGCAGCTCCTTCCGCGCCGTCAGACTGACGCAGCCCGCAGTGCCGGTGGCCAGGCCCGGAAGTGGGTGGAGCCCAAGGCTGAGGAAGATGTTTAGAAAATGCTCACCTTTAAATAACTAGATTACACATGGTAACATTGCGGATGTATGAATCCATGTCAGCAATACATATGAATGCACACATGACAAAATTGCTTGTATATGCACACATACATATTGTGTTCTTGCCTTCTATGTTTTTTTTCCCTACCTCTAATCTCCTGTTTATTTTTTTAACGTTCTATTTTGTAACATTTCTCTCATGTAATGTAACTGGTTCTATTGTACAGCGCTCTGACACCTTCGGGTAAAGTCTGCGCTATATAAAAATGCATTAAATAAAATGAATACCAATATTGCGTATGTACACACATATAACAACATTGCGTGTGTACGCACACTTCCCAACATTATGTGTGTACCTACACATGCCAATATCGCATGTGCTGGAGCTTTTGCGCATTCATCAAAAATGTGCATTATTAACAATCTGCAAAATATTAATTTACGCCTGATTTCACACATATATCTTAATATGAAACTATTGCCGTTGAAACGAATTTGCTATGATCTGTTAACCCCTTCGATGCGGCCGCGATTCCCCTGGTGTGCTGTAAACAGCACGAACAGGGGCGGGCCGTGACGAACCCCAGCCGTCATCAGCACACGAGCACCGTAGTGCATGACGGCTGGGGTTCGTCATCAGCATGGAAGGGGTTAAAGTGTGTTTTCTTTGCTTATGCTAAGTAGCACTGCTTTATTTGTAAAAACATGTGACAGGGCCCTGGTCAGGAGGCAACCACAACTTGCATCACCCATTGACTCAGCCAGCGCTGCCAATGACAGTACCAACATAACTACTATCACAATGCTGCAAGTGTGACAATTCAGACTGGTTGAGAACTCCCAAAGCTATAACAAGCACTGGCGTTGCCAATAGGTCTGGCAGTAGGAAAGTTGGAGCTATTGGTTTTGTAAATGAATTTTATATTTATATATTGTTATTGACAATGCCAATAACGATATATAAATATAAAATGTCATTTACAAAACCAATAGCTCCAACTTTCCAAATGCGAAACCTATTGGCAACGCCAGTGCTTTTTTATTTATGTGTTGGATGACGACCCTCAGATTCCCACCACCTATACAAAAACCTCCTTAAAGAACACCTTACAGACTTTAGGTTAAGTAGTGATCATCTTACGCCACCAGGGTCTGCTACTAATGAAGCCAATGTGTTCAATCTAAAGTTGGGTGTCAGTGACCCATGTTTACATGATTTGAAGTACGGGATGCACATGAAGCAGGGAACACAAAATCAGGGGTAAAAGCCGAGATGTCTTAAATGTGAAAACTGCTTAAAAAAAAAAGGGGTACACAGGAATCTGAGGATCGAGAAGGGGATGGGGACATAGGAGGCAATGATTTGCGTGGAGCTGGGACACTAGGTTACCCTGAGGAGCCAAGCACAAAGCCTTGATACACAAAAGGGAGAGATTGCCTGGGGTCGTGTTACGCATGAAACACGGGAGTAAAGGAAGCAAGGGTGCACGTAGGGCAGTGCTACGGCGAAAGCACGACTGCATGTCAGCAACACAGAGAGACAGGAAGCAAAGGGCTGGGGCAACATTACACATGAAGCATGTGGCACGGGATACAAGGTAATTGTGGAGCAGAGGTACACACGGGGGGCAGATTTACACGTTAGATACAGCACATGTGGAGGAGGGCTGCGCCCGAGGTAGAGACTCCACCTAAAGCACCGTCACAGGGGAATGGGTATTTGTGGAGAAGGGGTAAACATGGGGCAAAATAGCAAGTGAAGCACAGACACACAGGAAACACGGACCACAGGTAGCAGGGCACATGTGGAGAAGGGTTACACCGGAAGCAGAACTCCAAGTCCGTCAAGGGGGAATGGGTACTTGTGGGGATACAGAGTACACGCGGGGCAAAATAACATGTGGAGCACAGACACACGGGAAGCACAGACACACGAGAAGGAGGGCACATGTGGAGGATGGTTACACCGGAGGCAGAACCCTACATTTGTCATGGGGAATGGGTACTAGTGGGGATACGGAGTACACACAGGGCAGAATAACGAGTAAAGCAGGGACAGGCGGGAAGCACGGCACGTGTGGAGGAAGGTTATACTTGAAGCAGAACTCCAAGTAAAGCATCAGGCACGGGAAACAGATTACTTGTGGAGTAGGGGTAAAAACATTGCAGAATAACAAGAGAAGCACCAACATACGGGAAGCACAGCACATGTGGAGGAGGGTTACACCTGAAGCAGAACTCCGTGTAAAGCATCTGTCTCGGAAATGGGGTACTTGTGGGGAGAAAGGGTAAATGAGAGCAGAATTACAAGGAAAGCACAGACACAGGAAGCACGGCACATGTGGAGGACGGTTACACTTGAGGCAAAAGCGCACACAAAGCATCAGGCATGGGAAGCTGGGTACACGTGTGGAAGAGTTACAAGTGAAGCACAGAATCAAGAGAAGCACTGCACATCCGGGGATATACCTAGGGTAATATAGGTAAATCAGGGGCATGGAAGCAGAGTAAGAGTGAGGGATGGGTGCCGGCAGCGTAAGATCACACGTGAAGCATGCAGACACTGAAAGCAAAGGTTCAAAGTGGAGAAGAAAAAAGACAACTACGGGAAATGCAAGGGGGGACGGGTGGGTTGGGTTCACAAGGGAGAGAACAACACAAGTGGTGGGGGAAAACAACGAGGGAGACGCAGGCACGGAGACAAAGTGAAGAAAAACAACACGTTCCTGATACTGATAATGCAGAGCGGCCGGGAAACTGAAAGTACGGCCGGCCTGCGGCCGGCCATGAATAATTAGGGGAGGAGAAGCCCTTTGATGTGCTGTGCGGCTGTGAATGCGCGTGCTTGTTTGGTCACGTGATTCACGTGAACTTAAACAAAACCGCACAAACGAAACCCTTGGTTTCACGAGCGTTTTGAGGACATGAATTCTCGCTACGCTCAATGCGCCTGCGCGCATTGATAGGTCGCGAGACCTAAAAATGGGGTAGGTAGCTGGTGTTAGTTGTTTTTAAAGTTGTTTTGCTAATCTTTTAATTGCACAAACAGCGCCCCCATGTGACAGCTGACGTAAGTGCAGGTATTGACAATTAAGTGCCAGTGTCGAGCACCGGAAACCACCAGCTCAAATTAAGCAATGCTAACTAGGCCAGTCACTTTGTTAAAAAAGGATGGCTGATCATGTTCTTGCTTACGTTTCTAATTCTGCTGCACGTGGTCAAGCAAGATGTGTTTTGTTTATTTCCGAATGACTGCTCTCAAAGAAGTCTTTTTAGCATAGGCTCAGTAGTGTAACCTTTTTCCAAGGATCTTGTGCTTGCATTCATTCACAATGGTTCACTGTTGTGTATATGATGAGTTAATCTGACACCTCTGCATGTCAGAGGAGCTGATTCAATATTCATATTACATATAGTGCGTAAGGGGTAGAGTTGTGTGATCATTTTAAAATCTGTATTCTGATTTGTTAAAATTGATTTCTCTGCTCACACCACAGTGAAAATCCTGTTTTCATATTCTTCTCGGAGAAAATGTACAATTAAACCCTTGAATTTGTGGGAGAGACAGAAAGTTTTGGTTTGTACTAAGGATGCTGTCCGATATCTTGTCGATTTTG
The DNA here is from genome assembly GCF_964263255.1 of Lissotriton vulgaris. NCBI lineage: Eukaryota > Metazoa > Chordata > Amphibia > Caudata > Salamandridae > Lissotriton > Lissotriton vulgaris. Next base: position 56,280,439 of record NC_141691.1, on the reverse strand, counting down.
CTGCACATATAGGACTTGACATTTATCGGATTGTGTCTCTATTCTGTATAATTTTGAATTGATGGCCTTTATGGCAATTGATTTCTATGTAACCCAGTAGTAAAAACAACCTTTAGAACTCGCTTACTGAGTCAGTCTTTCCTTGACTGGCTTTTTTTTAATATGTTGATTTGCACCTTGTCTCCGGGATACATTGCCTCATGACATTAAGGTTAACACAGTCCCTGATCTACCCAACCCATGGGCAGGCTTTAGGGATACAGCATGCCCATATATATACACATGCCAACATTAAGTATGTGTGCACACACACCAACATTACCTTGTATTCACACATGCCAGCATTAGATATGCATGCACACATGCCAACATTACATATGTCTCTGCATGCCAGCATTATGCATGTATGTATATATGCCATTGCTTGCATATGTACATGTCAACAGTGAGTATCTATTCACATGCCACAATGTCAGCGCCATGATGTCACGCTCTGTGGGGCCACGTGCATATTGACTAACTAGGTTAGTCCCCCCACTTCTTGTTTTAGGACTTGTGCCCTAGTGCAGAGTCACCAGACTGCCTGAGCCACAGAGGGGCAGGTGGGCTGGGTAGTGATATAACTTGCCACCACACCATGTGATCTTCACTGACGTCACAGGGTTGACCTCTTGTCCAATCTGAATACCTGAACAGCCTCCTATTGGCTGCTAGGAGGGTGGAGTTACCGGACGTAAATGGGCCTCTCAGACCCGTGTTTATTTTCTGTTCCCGCCACGTCCTCTTGACCCCTAAACACCATTAGCAGTGCTTGGGATGCAACGGCCTAGCACTGTGTCCCTGGCTGACCCTCATTTATGTGCATGAGACCACAGCTCTACAAGTTAGGATGGGTTGGGCTGGGACAGGGACAGCACTTCAACCTTCGTCTGTGTGCACCTGTCAGAGGCTCCAGTTTACATACAGATGATTTTGAGCTAGACCTTCTAAGAGTCAGTTCATAAAAAGTGGCCACAAATACGGCAGACTTGTTGCGAACTGGCCTATCCAATGAATATCTGAGACCCATGTGATTTGCTACAAATACAAGGATAATGACCTGCAATTGACAGAAAGCCATCATACACTGTGTTTTCTTTGGTAAATTGACCACCTTTTTAGGTCTCGCCTAGACGAAAGCAAAAGCGAAGCTTTTGCTGTCTATGCGAGACAACTTATGTTGCCACTTTTCTGGGAATATTGTGGACATCAGACTGTTACGAGCTTTTTCTGCTGTAGTCAGGCAGTCACGAGCTTCTCCTTTGGAGATTTGACCTCGTGAGCGCGCCTTGACTGCATCTAATGGGCCATGCGCTTCCTTTAGTCAGTTTCACTTTGTTTCATTTCACTTTGAAAGTGCAGGCGTCAATGTGTCTGGTAGTTGTTCATGTGGAGTGCCTTCTGACCTCGTGAGCGCGTCTTGACTGCATCTAATGTGTGTGGCTTTTTTTTTCAGCGTGGCCCTGGCGCTTGCTTCAGTCAGTTTCACTTTTAAGGTGCAGGCATCAATGGGTCTGGTACTTGTTTTATTTCCATTTAATGCTCTTTGGAACAACAATTTTATATTACTTGTGTGTATTACCACTGGCCAGAATTTCACAGACTTATATTCACGCAGGTGAAATAATACTATTGTGATTAGGGCCGATTTTTGGAGTCTGACCGTTCAGAGTGCAGAGTGGAGCTTCAGAGTGGAGCTTCAGAGTGGAGCTTCAGAGTGGAGCTTCAGAGTGCAGAGTGGAGCTTCAGAGTGGAGCTTCAGAGTGGAGCTTCAGAGTGGAGCTTCAGAGTGGAGCTTCAGAGTGCAGAGTGGAGCTTCAGAGTGGAGCTTCAGAGTGGAGCTTCAGAGTGCAGATTCAGAGTGCAGATTCAGAGTGCAGATTCAGAGTGCAGAGTGGAGCTTCAGAGTGGAGCTTCAGAGTGCAGAGTGGAGCTTCAGAGTGCAGAGTGGAGCTTCAGAGTGGAGCTTCAGAGTGGAGCTTCAGAGTGGAGCTTCAGAGTGGAGCTTCAAAGTGCAGAGTGGAGCTTCAGAGTGGAGCTTCAGAGTGGAGCTTCAGAGTGGAGCTTCAGAGTGGAGCTTCAGAGTGCAGAGTGGAGCTTCAGAGTGCAGAGTGGAGCTTCAGAGTGGAGCTTCAGAGTGGAGCTTCAGAGTGGAGCTTCAGAGTGGAGCTTCAAAGTGCAGAGTGGAGCTTCAGAGTGGAGCTTCAGAGTGGAGCTTCAGAGTGCAGAGTGGAGCTTCAGAGTGGAGCTTCAGAGTGGAGCTTCAGAGTGGAGCTTCAGAGTGGAGGTTCAGAGTGGAGCTTCAGAGTGGCGCTTCAGAGTGCAGAGTGGAGCTTCAGAGTGGAGCTTCAGAGTGGGGCTTCAGAGTGGAGCTTCAGAGTGGAGCTTCAGAGTGCAGAGTAGAGCTTCAGAGTGGAGCTTCAGAGTGGAGCTTCAGAGTGCAGAGTGGAGCTTCAGAGTGGAGCTTCAGAGTGGAGCTTCAGAGTGCAGAGTGGAGCTTCCGAGTGGAGCTTCCGAGTGGAGCTTCCGAGTGGAGCTTCAGAGTGCAGATTCAGAGTGGAGCTTCAGAGTGGAGCTTCAGAGTGCAGAGTGGAGCTTCAAAGTGGAGCTTCAGAGTGGAGCTTCAGAGTGGAGCTTCAGAGTGGAGCTTCAGAGTGGAGCTTCAGAGTGCAGAGTGGAGCTTCAGAGTGGAGCTTCAGAGTGCAGAGTGGAGCTTCAGAGTGGAGCTTCAGAGTGGAGCTTCAGAGTGCAGCTTCAGAGTGGAGCTTCAGAGTGGAGCTTCAGAGTGGAGCTTCAGAGTGGAGCTTCAGAGTGGAGCTTCAGAGTGGAGCTTCAGAGTGCAGAGTGGAGCTTCAGAGTGGAGCTTCAGAGTGGAGCTTCAGAGTGGAGCTTCAGAGTGGAGCTTCAGAGTGCAGAGTGGAGCTTCAGAGTGGAGCTTCAGAGTGGAGCTTCCGAGTGGAGCTTCCGAGTGGAGCTTCCGAGTGGAGCTTCTGAGTGGAGCTTCAGAGTGGAGCTTCAGAGTGCAGAGTGGAGCTTCAGAGTGGAGCTTCAGAGTGCAGAGTGGAGCTTCAGAGTGGAGCTTCAGAGTGGAGCTTCAGAGTGGAGCTTCAGAGTGCAGAGTGGAGCTTCAGAGTGGAGCTTCAGAGTGCAGAGTGGAGCTTCAGAGTAGAGCTTCAGAGTGCAGAGTGGAGCTTCAGAGTGGAGCTTCAGAGTGGAGCTTCAGAGTGGAGCTTCAGAGTGCAGAGTGGAGCTTCAGAGTGGAGCTTCAGAGTGGAGCTTCAGAGTGCAGAGTAGAGCTTCAGAGTGGAGCTTCAGAGTGGAGCTTCAGAGTGGAGCTTCAGAGTGGAGCTTCAGAGTGGAGCTTCAGAGTGCAGCTTCAGAGTGGAGCTTCAGAGTGCAGCTTCAGAGTGCAGCTTCAGAGTGGAGCTTCAGAGTGGAGCTTCAGAGAGGAGCTTCAGAGTGCAGAGTGGAGCTTCAGAGTGGAGCTTCAGAGTGCAGAGTGGAGCTTCAGAGTGGAGCTTCAGAGTGCAGAGTGGAGCTTCAGAGTGCAGATTCAGAGTGCAGATTCAGAGTGGAGCTTCAGAGTGCAGATTCAGAGTGCAGATTCAGAGTGGAGCTTCAGAGTGCAGAGTGGAGCTTCAGAGTGGAGCTTCAGAGTGCAGAGTGGGAGCTTCAGAGTGGAGCTTCAGAGTGCAGAGTGGAGCTTCAGAGTGGAGCTTCAGAGTGCAGAGTGGGAGCTTCAGAGTGGAGCTTCAGAGTGCAGAGTGGAGCTTCAGAGTGGAGCTTCAGAGTGCAGAGTGGAGCTTCAGAGTGGAGCTTCAGAGTGGAGCTTCAGAGTGAAGCTTCAGAGCGGAGCTTCAGAGCGGAGCTTCAGAGCGGAGCTTCAGAGTGCAGAGTGGAGCTTCAGAGTGGAGCTTCAGAGTGCAGAGTGGAGCTTCAGAGTGGAGCTTCAGAGTGGAGCTTCAGAGTGCAGAGTGGAGCTTCAGAGTGGAGCTTCAGAGTGCAGAGTGGAGCTTCAGAGTGGAGCTTCAGAGTGGAGCTTCAGAGTGGAGCTTCAGAGTGGAGCTTCAGAGTGCAGATTCAGAGTGGAGCTTCGGAGTGGAGCTTCAGAGTGGAGCTTCAGAGTGGAGCTTCAGAGTGGAGCTTCAGAGTGGAGCTTCAGAGTGCAGCTTCAGAGTGGAGCTTCAGAGTGGAGCTTCAGAGTGGAGCTTCAGAGTGCAGCTTCAGAGTGGAGCTTCAGAGTGGAGCTTCAGAGTGGAGCTTCAGAGAGGAGCTTCAGAGTGCAGAGTGGAGCTTCAGAGTGGAGCTTCAGAGTGCAGAGTGGAGCTTCAGAGTGGAGCTTCAGAGTGCAGAGTGGAGCTTCAGAGTGCAGATTCAGAGTGCAGATTCAGAGTGGAGCTTCAGGGTGCAGAGTGGAGCTTCAGAGTGGAGCTTCAGAGTGCAGAGTGGAGCTTCAGAGTGGAGCTTCAGAGTGCAGAGTGGAGCTTCAGAGTGGAGCTTCAGAGTGGAGCTTCAGAGTGCAGAGTGGAGCTTCAGAGTGGAGCTTCAGAGTGGAGCTTCAGAGTGGAGCTTCAGAGTGGAGCTTCAGAGTGGAGCTTCAGAGTGCAGATTCAGAGTGCAGATTCAGAGTGGAGCTTCAGAATGCAGAGTGGAGCTTCAGAGTGCAGATTCAGAGTGGAGCTTCAGAGTGCAGAGTGGAGCTTCAGAGTGCAGATTCAGAGTGGAGCTTCAGAGTGCAGAGTGGAGCTTCAGAGTGCAGATTCAAAGTGGAGCTTCAGAGTGCAGAGTGGAGCTTCAGAGTGCAGATTCAGAGTGGAGCTTTAGAGCTTCAGAGTGGAGCTTCAGAGTGGAGCTTCAGAGTGCAGAGTGGAGCTTCAGAGTGCAGAGTGGAGCTTCAGAGTGCAGAGTGGAGCTTCAGAATGCAGAGTGGAGCTTCAGAGTGTCAAGAGCAATGCCAATAGCTCTAACTTTAACAAAGGCAAAACCATTGCATTGTAAATGCTTGTTATTTTACCGAATCACATGCTCATGCTGCTGCCTGGTTTGTCTACATGCACACAGGCAGAATCACTCGGTACAAAATGGCTCCTGTTCACTCGTCAGTACGGTCTTGCGCCGCCCCACCTTCCCCCTGCCAAATACATTCATTCCAAATACTGCTTATTTTCATATCAGACTGACTTCTCACATCTGGGATAGCAGGGGCACCTTCCACAGTGATTAGGGCTTCACAAAAAATAATTCTCGGCTAGCGCTCAGAAGCCTTGAAGCTTTGATTGAATGACACTGCAGTTTGATGCCCCGCTCGTTTTTTGATGCTATGCGTTCCAGACACTGATTTTATTAAGACTCACTTGGAGCTCTAAACTGTCACTTGATCTTTCTTTGGGTCATTTCGTTTGCCCGGAAGGACTAACATATCTGTGAAACCCTCTTCTTTTATAGTTTGAGCATCGTCTTCGTTTAGCAGGATAACATTATACATTTGAAAATACAAATATCCGGGAAGAGCAGAGAGCAAATCTCCGCGATGTTGGGCATTCTCCTATCATAAAGGAAGCGTGTTGGTGGGACCTGTGGCATCTAACGCATCATTTAACCCTATATGCGTGGGCACCTACCACAATAATGTATAGGATGAGTTTGTTCCGTTCCCGTTTTTAATTTGATGTAAAACTCAAATCACTGCACACTCTCTACTACACACTCTCTACTACACACTCTCTACTACAGTCACTACTCTCTACTACACACTCCCTACTACAGTCACTACTCTCTACTACACATTCTGCTACACACTCTCTACTACAGTCACTACTCTCTGCTACGCACTCTACTCTCTACTACACTCTACTACACACTCTCTACTACACACTCTACTACACACTCTCTACTACAGTCACTACTCTCTGCTACGCACTCTACTCTCTACTACACACTCTACTACACACTCTCTACTACACACTCTACTACACACTCTCTACTACAGTCGCTACTCTCTACTACACACTGTACTACACACTCTACTACAGTCACTACTCTCTACTACACACTACTACACACTCTCTACTACAGTCACTACTCTCTACTACACACTCACTACACACTCACTACTACAGCCACTACTCTCTTCGACACACTCTATACTAGACACTCTCTACTACACACTATCTACTACAGTCACTACTCTCTACTACACACTGTACTACACACTCTACTACAGTCACTACTCTCTACTACACACTACTACACACTCTCTACTACAGTCACTACTCTCTACTACACACTCTACTACACACTCACTACACACTCACTACTACAGCCACTACTCTCTTCGACACACTCTATACTAGACACTCTCTACTACACACTATCTACTACAGTCACTACTTACTACACTCTCTACTACACACTCTACTACACACTCTACTACACACTCTACTACACACTCTACTACACACTCTACATTACACACTCTACATTACACACTCTACATTACACACTCTCTACTACACACTCTCTACTACACACTCTACACTACACACTCTACTACACTCTACTACACACTCTGCTACACACACGCTCTACTACACACTCTACTACACACCCTCTACTACTCTCTACTACTCTACTACACATTCTCTACTACTCTACTACACACTCACTACTTTCTACTACACTCTACTACAGACTCTCCACTCTCTACTCCACACTCTCTACTTCAATCTCTCTACTTCAATCTCTCTACCTCAATCTCTCTAATTCAATCTCTCTACCTCAATCTCTCTACTTCAATCTCTCTACTTCAATCTCTCTACTTCAATCTCTCTACTTCAATCTCTCTACTTCACATTCTGTATTACACACTCTCTACTACACACTCACTACTCTCTACTACACACTCTCTACTACACACTCTACTACACTCCCTACTACACATTCTCCTACACACTCTACTACACACTCTACTACACACTCACCACTCTACTACACACTCACCACTCTACTACACACTCACTAGTCTCTACTGCTCACTCTCTACTACACACTCTCTACTACACACTCTCTACTACACACTCTCTACTACACACTCTCTACTACACACTCTCTACTACACACTCACTACTCTCTACTACACACTCACTACTCTCTACTACACACTCACTACTCTCTACTACACACTCTACTACTCACTTACTACTCTCTACTCACTCTCTACTACTCACTACTACTCTCTCTACTACTCACTACTACTCTCTCTACTACTCTCTCTACTACTCACTCTCTACTACTCACTCTCTACTGCTCATGACAATGCCATTTATTTATCTGTTTCCAAAACCAACACATAAATAAAACATTTGTCATTTACAATGCCAAAAGCGCTAACTTTTGCAAAGGCGAGACCGTTGCATTGTAAATGCTTGTCTTGTTTTAAAAGCAACCTGTTTCTTAAAGGAACCACTGCTTCTTTACTAAAATACAAGTTTTCTGTTTCAGAACACACTCACACTGAGGCTAACACAAACCCCAGTGGAGCAGGGGCCCACTTTAGAATCAGTTGTCGCCTAAACTAAGGTGTCAAAAACGGATGGATGGTTTGAACCTGGACAAGTGCCCCCGTCACCAAGACAATCTCACAGAGCTGCGCTGTCTGCTCCACAACTGCAGATCTGCAATAAAACTCAAACTCGAAATCTCTGATACCATCACCCTTCACAATACTGACATATTCTTCCTAAAAGAGACCTGGTTCAATGATACCTCTCACTCTATGTATGATCTCCTATCACCCACAGGCTATTCTATTTTTAGGAATGACAGACCTATCAAAATTGGGGGAGGTGTTGCAGTCATCTTTAGAAACTCCCTTCAACTTAAGGCTTCTCCCATCAGTGCCCTCCACACTTTTGAATGTCTATCTCTTGAGCTTCAACTACACCACCGCTCACCCCTCAGATTCCATGTCATTTAACGCCCACCTGGCAGCGGCCCTTCGTTTATGGAGGAACTCACTGACTTCATCAGCGACCAATACTCGCAAAGTGACAATCAGACATTCGTGGGTGATTTCAATCTCCACTGGAGCTCTCTGCAACACTCTTCCGTGAACTTGCTGGTCACCTTCCTCTCTACAACCAATCTTATCCTACACTGCACAGAATCAACACACTCTAAGGGCTCAATCCTGGACCTTGTTAATTCTAAAGCAGGCATGCTTTCCATCTCTACCCCTATTCTTGGAGACTTGTCTGACCACCTCCTCATCCCTTTCTCCCTTCATCTAGCACACTCTATAACTCTTGGCCAACCTAAGAGGGCTACCTCCTGGTTCCGTGACTCTAAAAATATTGACACCAATTCCCTCTGTGAATCAGTTTTGCTGTCACTTCCAAGGCTAGACCCGAACCTAGATGTTGACGATCTCACCTCCCAATGCCTCTCAGTCCTTGCAGCCAAAATCAATAACGTCGCTCCTCTCCAAAGCAAAAAGAAAAGGCCCATTCCCTCAGTACCTTGGTTCAACAAATCCCTATGAAGAAAGGAAACACCTAAGATGCCTGGAGAAACAACGGAGGCAAGCACCCTCCACTGATAATTTGGCCACGCTTCATTCAGCAAGATCCAAGTACCACAAGCACATCTTCCTTGGGAAAGCATCACACTTCAGAACCCTCCTTGACTCAGCCAAAAATAGACCCAAAAAACTATTTGATCTCATCAAGAATACTAACTGCTCTCCCCCAACTTCCAAGTTGGGGGATTCTACAAAGAAAGCTGCGGATTTCGCTGTATTCTTTGACGAAAAAGTGAAATCACTGGTGGATCAGGTCGCTCATCCTACCCCTCCAGAGGAGCAAAAATTACTAGCCATTTGGCAGAACTTTGACCCCATCTCTGAAGATGTCCTCCTCAAGTGTATCCTCGAAACAAAGCCCTCCAACCATTCTTTTAACCCCATCCCTAGTGCCATTGCCATTGACTTCTATACCCATTCTCTTCCCTATTGGACCACTCTGGTCAACCTCTCCCTCTGTCAAGGCTCCCTTCCTGTTCCCTGCAAAACTGGGCAGGTCACCCCTCTGCTTAAAAAACCCACAGCTGATGCGAATGACCTCAACAACTTCCGCCCCATCACTAACCTACCCTTTCTTGCGAAGATTACAGAAAGATGTGTTGCGAAACAACTCTCTCATCATATCAAGGACAATAATCTTCTTGGCAATTTTCAGTCCGGCTTCATCCAAAACTGCAGCACTGAAACAGCCCTGCTGCAAGTGATTGATGAAGCGCTGCGGATACTCGATTCGGGGGGGGGGGGGTCTTGTCTTCTAATTCTCCTTGACCTTTCTGCAGCCTTTGACACTGTCAATCACAACACCCTCCTCAACACTCTTCAACAGAGAATGGGCTTGGAGTGCACTGTGCTCAAATGGTATGCTTCCTTCCTCTCTGATAGATCCCAAATGATCAAAATAGCAGACAGTCTTTCCTCTCATTTGGCGGTGGGTCAAGGTGTTCCTCAAGGCTCTATACTTGCACCCACATTGTTCAATCTCTATTTGGAAGCACTGGGAAATCTCCTAAGTAAATCCGGGGTCTACTATCATCTCTACGCAGACGACACTCAAATCTACCTCAAGGTTGCCTCCATTCGCGATCTCACCGTCATAAGCTCTACTCTGGACTCCATTCAAAACTGGATGTCAACACATCAACTGATTCTGAATCTATCCAAAATTGAATTCCTCCTCCTCTCCTCCTCACTTTCTCCTCCCCCGGATCAATCATGGATGGACCAGATCAATCTACTGCACAATAAACCCATCATTGTCGACAGCGCAAAATCCCTTGTGTCATACTCAACACAAAACTCAATCTACTCTCTCACATTAATTCAACTGCAAAGTCTGCTCGATACCAACTGCGCCTTCTTTGGGGGATTTGTCGCTTCTTCCCGGAGCATGACCTTAAAAGCCTGGTCCAATCGCTGGTCCTCTCCAGACTGGACTACTGCAATTCTCTTCTTACTGGCCTCCCCAAATCCCACCTGTCCCCCCTTAAGTCTTTTCTCCATTCAGCAGCTTGTTTCATTTATTGGGCCAAAAGAAGCGACCACATCACACCCAAGTTATCCACCCTCTGCTGGCTTCCCATCGAGGCAAGATCTATCTACAAGACTGCCTGCATCACCCACAAAGCCTTGCACTCCTCCTCTCCTCGCTACCTGGCGAATAAACTGAAACTCTCTGGAGGCTCTAGACCATGGGTACTCACAAACATTTGCCCAGGGGCCGCAAAGTACGGTCTGTGGTGTGACCGAGGGCCGCACTGATACCATTAGGGTGGCGGTAGGGGGTCTGGGTGGTTCAGGGATTAAATAAGAAGGTTTAAAGTCATGATAAATGTTAGAACTGGCTATTTCTGGTTGGCTAAGGCTGATGCCAAAGCTAGGCAGAAACCACCATTCTAGTCAGGGCAAGGGAGTCACACGCCAAGATAACCCCTGCTCACCCCCTGGTAGCTAGGCACGAGCAGTAAGGCTAAACTCGGAGGCAATGCGTAAAGTATTTGCGCCAGCACACAACAGCAACAACATCCGAGGCACACAACAAAAGGAACTCCACACAAGATTATTATAAAATAACTTTTGTATTGTAAAAACACATCAGATAGTATCACACATGTACATTGTTCCAACTGGCACGGGCAATATTCACAAGGGATTATTTACAGGACAGGGCCACATGGGCCACTGTCAGAATCAACACTTTTAGAAATAGGATAAGTATAGCACCAAATAACAGTTATAAATCAGATCCAGTAACTACAGGGAACAGGTAAGTACCACCTACGCAACCCTTAACACCTTAGGAGAATGTCACGCAGGGAACCAGGACCTCACTAGGACCACCTGCATTAGAAAGAACAACCACCTGAGGATAAAATACATTTAGGGGTATAAACAAGAACACATTACCCATGATGCATGAAACACATTCAGAGGAGTAGTAAAGGAAAACACATGATGCATAAACCTACACATTCAGCGGTGTTAAGAACAAGGCACATGATGCATCACAAACACATTCAGAGGTGCAGTGCTAGGAGACACATGACGCCTAAAACATTCAGAGGTGCAGCGCAGGGAAAGAAAGACACATGATGAATAAAAACATTCAGAGGTGAGAAATCAAGGAAGACACATGATGCATAAACACATTCAGAGGTGCCAGAACATAACTCAATAGCGCAAAAACACCTTATCAATTACTATTAAAAACATAGAAATCACATTGCGCAGAAATCACATACCAGCCCCCATCTAATAAAGGGACTAAAGAGCCCTGTGTACAGAATGTCAGGGCGTGCTGCCACGCAGCGCCAGTCAGGGGTGCGCCACTGGCGCAAAACCTAAACGTTGCAGGTTCCCACTACTTGCTGGGCACCTGGGAACAATCACAAGGGCCTAAACGTTGCAGCTGGCACTAAGTGCTGCGCAGCTGTGACTGGCCGGGCACCTCGGTGCCATCTCTGTCCCTCTCAGGGACTCACTCTCCATCTTGCGCCTAAACGGTGCAGCTGCCCACTAATTGCTGGGCAGCTGGAGAATCATAAAAACTGCGACAGGGCCCTCACTGACCCTAGAACAGAACTGCGCCGCAGGGGTTGGAGCCACACAGGCTCTGAAGACACTTCTGTCCCCCAGGAGCCTCACTGGGCTTTAAACATCATGTGGGCGGTGAGCCCTTCTGGACTCCAAAGCTGAATGTACCCCCAACAGGGGCAAGAACACAGGCCCCTCTGGCCCTCGGGACCCCCATGGGCCCTGCAACCACATCTGGCCCAGTCAGAGCCACACAGGCTCTCTAAACAGTGGAAGTGCCCCCAAAACTGGAGCCACGCACGGGATCTGTAACTAATTAATAAGACATGGGGGCGACCCACTGCCACTCGGGGCCGCCCACGATGCATCAACACTGCTGGAGTGGCCCGCTGCCAAGTGGGGCACTCTAAGAACCAACACCCCCGAGCCCTCTCCTTACCGGGCTCCAGCGCGGGGAATTCTTTCCCCATGCGTAGGGGACACAGGCGGTGGTCGCTATGGGGCTCTCTCACCCACGAGATCCCCATCTTCTCTGCCCGCTCATCTTCACCCGGTCCCCCATCTCGGGACCTGGACTTCAAGAGGGGGGGGGGGAAGCCAGCGAGTCTCCAGGCTGCCGCCTCCGTGCACCTTGTCATCCGCGGCGGGGGCCAGGCACCGGCAATGTGCCTCGGGCCCCCTACTGCTGCCATCACCACACTTGCGGGGCTCTCCCAGCCCCTCTTCTTCTCTCGGGGCTCCCTCCCTCTCGGGAGCCCCGCACCGGCGCTCCACGCTTCCTCTGCTTCCCTGACCGCACGGGCCAATCAGAGCGCGGCAGCAGGCGGGACTTCCGGAAGTCCCGCCCCACATCAGGCACTATGGTGCCTGACTTCCTGGTCACGGCGCGAGGGCCGCGGCGGTGATTAACAAGAGGCAAAATGAGGGGTGGGCACCCTCGGTTGGCAAAATAAGAATAGAAACGGGGTGAGCACCCGTTAGGCAATTATATAAATGGGGTGGCACCCATGAATAAAAATAATTGAATAAAGGTGCCGGGTGGGCACCGGCACTCGAACATAAAGCGCTCCCAAGCACTAAAGGCCAATCCACAGCGCTCCTAGCGCTAGAACAGCAACCAAAAGCGCTTCCAGGCGCTTTAGGCTATAATAAGCCCTGGCAAAAGTAAGACAAAGTTCTCTGAAGGGAAATGCAGCTCCTCCATGCTGCCACAGGTCCCAGAGATTCCCAGGGGGCAAAGCAAAGTCCCCCCCAATCAGCCCAGGCAAGGCAGAGGGGTCCCCCAGAAGTCCAGGAAATTCCATCAGGTGTCCAGGGGCTGGGCAGGGCCCAGGGATTCCCCTGGGCCCAAGCAGCAGCACGCCCCTGGCAAGATTCCAGTCCAAAAACAAGAACATTTTGGAAGGGTAAACAGCCCCTTTTTATACTGTAAAATCCTTTGTCTAAAGGGTGCAGGCAGTGTGAGAACCAGCTAGAACTGGTTATAGGGAATTCCTTTGACTGTGAGGGGCAGAGGCGACAGCCGCCCAGCTGGAGGTGGAGCCAGCATTGTGGCAGGCAGGCACAGCCTCATTCACTCCCAGGTGCCATCACCTCCCACTTCCCTGGCAGCAGATGCAGCCTTTCATCCACGGGCTGACTCAGACAACCTCCTGGGGCTCCCCAGCCCCTGTCACCCTCAAACCAGACAGTCAATCCACAAGCAGGCCCAGGCACTCCTGGACCAGGCTCACCAGCCAATCACACGCCAGACACAAATTACACAAATATGCCAACTTCTAAAAGTGGCACTTCTACACTAGACACAGTCATGCCGCATATATCATTACGCAGCATTCAATCTCACGAGCTTGTCCATATCAAACTCGACCCTGCACTCCCCACACATCAGGAACTACCATGGGCATACATATTCCACATTCCTTCCTATGGGAAGGCAGGTCACTCACCACACATACACAGAGAGCTCAAGCACTTTACACTGTACCACAGTGAAAAAGTGCGCAGAGGCCTAAAATCACCAACACCAGGTCACATAAACAGGCTAGGAAAAAGCAAAAAGTCTTGGGGTGAACCTTCCAAAAGGGCCGGGTCCAACACAACCCCCTTCCAGCCAAAACGCAGGGTAGACCAATCACTCCACTGATGGGCTTCCTTGCTTTGGGCGACAAAACACGGACACGGACCCGCACGGCAGGGACACCTTCGGGTTCCAAGCCACTCTGAACCCACCTGGTTACCTCCAAACCAGAACTCTCTTCTCCTACCAGATCAGGACCTCACTCCCTCACTGGTCTACCACCTGGAAACTATTTCACTTCTGAGGTACAAAGCACACAGCAAAGTTCCTCTTCAAGCAGGTGGGGGGACACAGCACACAGCAGAGTCCCCTTTCCTCTACCTTAGTGGAAACAACAAACTGCAGGGGAGCCCCAGATCACACAGCAAGGGCAGCCCCCTCAGTCTCTTCAGCTGATCCACTTTGGTAGAGATTCCTCTTGACCTGGAAGCTTCCTAATCTCTCAACCTAGGATCTAAACCCTCAGGTTGCACGGGGGTCAGAAGTACACCGTCCCTCTGCACCCCCTTCTAGAGTTCTGCACCCTCCCACCTTGGAGCGGTACCCCTAGAAGCCAAAACCGGTCAGGACACTGAGTACAGATGCCATTCCCTCCAGGTCAGGCTGAACCTGAACCTGGCCTCCCCCCTCCTCGGGGAACAACCTCCAGAGGCCCCACAAATGGTCAAGCACTCTAGACGGTCAAATGCTCAGCGAGCCAGGACTTCTGCACCCTCCACTTAGGAGCGGTACTGCCCAACACTAGGACCGCCGGAGTTCTGGTTACAGACACTCCCCGTCCTCTAGACACAGGAAGATCCTCCTCAAATGACCTGTAAGTACAGCCTAGGCCCCTGACCTGGCACTCCCTTAGGGAACCCTCCAGGCCCTGACATAGGGTTTCGGGCCAACGTGGGACACACCGTCCCACACTCACTCCGCCTCCGCTGAGACAGGGTGTGAGCCCCTATACCCCTATCATCCTACTGGGACCTAGCTGGGCTACACATGAACCTCTTCCCCTACACAGGATCATCAGATACACAAGCCACTACTTTTAGAATCACTCCCTAATGCCTCTGCAAGACATCTAGCACACCGCCAGACATCCACCTTCTTGTCCAGTACCTCTGCAGGACCTCCTGCACACCACCAGAGGTACACCTCACGTGCAAGCTCCTTAAAAAAAAAACCTCACACCAACTCCTCCAGTTCAACACACCACTCATCCACACACTCCCCCACCAGACTGGTGAGACAGTTCCTCACTGCCTCTGACGCAACCTGTACCCCTCTTACTGATCACCAGGCACCATACTCTGGAAACTGGGAATGGGACTTCACACGCACTGGACACATTTTAGCTGCCACCACTGGATCCTAGTACTGGGGAATCCAGACACACACACACTACACTCAGGGGATAACCACCCTCCCAAGCAAGTCATTTCTCCTCCACACTCCCTCTCTTCCATCTACCCACACAGGGACAGGAACAGGGATTGGGCACTGGACCCAGCAAGGGATTCCTTATCTATGGGAACCTCCCCCTCTACTGGCGTACCGCCCTGTCATTTTCTCTCATCTGCCACTAAACATAAAAGCGTAGGAACACCATCTGAAAATGACACTCTTGAGGAAAAACAAAATCAAAAACAATAATCCCAAACATGTGACTATCTAAAAAAAATGCAGAGTTTTGTATTGTAGCCAGCTGTCGCTGTGGCACTGCGCAAACACAAGTCCTAATCCGCACCGCTGACCAACAATGTTAGAACTGGCTATTTCTGGTTGGCTAAGGCTGACGCCAAAGCTAGGCAGAAACCACCATTCTAGTCAGGGCAAGGGAGTCACACGCCAAGATAACCCCTGCTCACCTCCTGGTAGCTTGGCACGAGCAGTAAGGCTAAACTTGGAGGCAATGTGTAAAGCATTTGCGCCAGCACACAACAGCAACAACATCCCAGGCACACCACAAAAGGAACTCCACACAAGATTATTATAAAATAACTTTTGTATTGTAAAAACACATCAGATAGTATCACACATGTACATTGTGCCAACTGGCACGGGCAATATTCACAAGGGATTATTTACAGGACAGGGCCACATGGGCCACTGTCCGAATCAACACTTTTAGAAATAGGATAAGTATAGCACCAAATAACAGTTATAAACCAGATCCAGTAACTACTGGGAACAGGTAAGTACCACCTACGCAACCCTAAACACCTTAGGAGAATGTCACGCAGGGAACCAGGACCTCACTAGGACCACCTGCATTAGAAAGAACAACCACCTAAGGATAAAATACATTTAGGGGTATAAACAAGAACACATTACCCATGATGCATGAAACACATTCAGAGGAGTAGTAAAGGAAAACACATGATGCATAAACCTACACATTCAGCGGTGTTAAGAACAAGGCACATGATGCATCACAAACACATTCAGAGGTGCAGCGCTAGGAGACACATGACGCCTAAAACATTCAGAGGTGCAGCTCAGGGAAAGACAGACACATGATGCATAAAAACATTCAGAGGTGAGAAATCAAGGAAGACACATGATGCATAAACACATTCAGAGGTGCCAGAACATAACTCAATAGCGCAAAAACACCTTAGCAATTACTATTAAAAACATAGAAATCACATTGCGCAGAAATCACATACCAGCCCCCATCTAATAAAGGGACTAAGGAGCCCTGTGTCCAGAATGTCAGGGCGCGCTGCCACGCAGCGCCAGTCAGGGGTGCGCCACTGGCGCAAAACCTAAACGTTGCAGGTGCCCACTATTTGCTGGGCACCTGGGAACAATCAAAAGGGTCTAAACGCTGCAGCTGGCACTAAGTGCTGCGCAGCTGTGACTGGCCGGGCACCTCGGTGCCATCTCTGTCCCTCTCAGGGACTCACTCTCCATCTTGCGCCTAAACGGTGCAGCTGCCCACTAATTGCTGGGCAGCTGGAGAATCATAAAAACTGCGACAGGGCCCTCACTGACCCTAGAACAGAACTGCGCCACAGGGGTTGGAGCCACACCGGCTCTGAAGACACTCGTGTCCCCCAGGAGCCTCACTGGGCTTTAAACATCATGTGGGCGGTGAGCCCTTCTGGACTCCAAAGCTGAATGTACCCCCAACAGGGGCAGGAACACAGGCCCCTCTGGCCCTCGGGACCCCCATGGGCCCTGCAACCACATCTGGCCCAGTCAGAGCCACACAGGCTCTCGAAACAGTGGAAGTGCCCCCAAAACTGGAGCCACGCACGGGCTCTGTAACTAATTAATAAGACGTAGGGGCGACCCACTGCCACTCGGGGCCGCCCACGATGCACCAACACTGCTGGAGTGGCCCGCTGCCAAGTGGGGCACTCTAAGAACCAACACCCCCGAGCCCTCTCCTTACTGGGCTCCAGCGCGGGGAATTCTCTTCCCCATGCGTAGGGGACACAGGCGGTGGTCGCTGCGGGGCTCTCTCACCCACGAGAGCCCCATCTTCTCTGCCCGCTCATCTTCACCCGGTCCCCCATCTCGGGACCGGGACTTCAAGAGGGGGGGGAAGCCAGCGAGTCTCCAGGCTGCCGCCTCCGTGAACCTTGTCATCCGCGGCGGGGGCCAGGCACCGGCAATGTGCCTCGGGCCCCCTACTGCTACCATCACCACACTTGCGGGGCTCTACCAGCCCCTCTTCTTCTCTCGGGGCTCCCTCCCTCTCGGGAGCCCCGCACTGGTGCTCCACGCTTCCTCTGCTTCCCTGACCGCACGGGCCAATCAGAGCGCGGCAGCAGGCGGGACTTCCTCCGAGAATCGGAAGTCCCGCCTCACATCAGGCACTACGGTGCCTGACTTCCTGGTCGCGGCGCGAGGGCCACGGCGGTGATTAACAAGAGGCAAAATGAGGGGTAGGCACCCTCGGTTGGCAAAATAAGAATAGAAACGGGGTGAGCACCCGTTAGGCAATTATATAAATGGGGTGGCACCCATGAATAAAAATAATTGAATAAAGGTGCCGGGTGGGCACTGGCACTCGTACATAAAGCGCTCCCAAGCACTAAAGGCCAATCCACAGCGCTCCTAGCGCTAGAACAGCAACCAAAGCGCTTCCAGGCAATTTAGGCTATAATAAGCCCTGGCAAAAGTAAGACAAAGTTCTCGGAAGGGAAATGCAGCTCCTCCATGCTGCCACAGGTCCCAGAGATTCCCAAAGGGCAAAGCAAAGTCCCCCCCCAATCAGCCCAGGCAAGGCAGAGTGGTCCCCCAGAAGTCCAGGAAAGTCCATCAGGTGTCCAGGGGCTGGGCAGGGCCCAGGGATTCCCCTAGGCCCAAGCAGCAGCACGCCCCTGGCAAGATTCAAGTCCAAAAACAAGAACATTTTGGAAGGGGACACAGCCCCTTTTAATAATGTAAAATCCTTTGTATAAAGGGTGCAGGCAGTGTGAGAACCAGCTAGAACTGGTTATAGGGAATTCCTTTGACTGTGAGGGGCAGAGGCGACAGCCGCCCAGCGGGAGGTGGAGCCAGCATTGTGCAAGGCAGGCACAGCCTCATTCACTCCCAGGTGCTATCTCCTCCCACTTCCCTGGCAGCAGATGCAGCCTTTCATCCACGGGCTGACTCAGACAACCTCCTGGGGCTCCCCAGCCCCTGTCACCCTCAAACCAGACAGTCAATCCACAAGCAGGCCCAGGCACTCCGGACCAGGCTTACCAGCCAATCACACGCCAGACACAAATTACACAAATATGCCGACTTCTAAAAGTGGCACTTCTACACTAGACACATTCATGGCGCATATATCATTACGCAGCATTCGATCTCACGAGTTTGTACATATCAAACTCGACCCTGCACTCCCCACACATCAGGAACTAGCATGGGCATACATATTCCCCATTCATTCCTATGGGAGGGCAGGTCACTCACCACACATACACAGAGAGCTCAAGCACTTTATACTGTACCACAGTGAAAAAGTGCGCAGAGGCCTAAAATCACCAACACCAGGTCACATAAACAGGCTAGGAAAAAGCAAAAAGTCTCGGGGTGAACCTGCCAAAAGGGCCGGGTCCAACAATAAATAAACGGGCAAGAATTTATTTGCAGGTTAATAAATGCTTGCCCATTTATTTAACATTTTGTTCTGCATATTATTCCTCAGCAACTTAACAGTAGTTTCTGCTGCTGTTCACCTGGGGGCCGCATGTAACGGTCAAGAGGGCCGCAAGTGGCCTCTGGGCGGTACTTTGAGTATCACTACTCTGGACCTTCACGAAATGCAGAAAATCTACTGCTTGAACCTCCCACTTTCAAGAAGGAAAGATCGATGGCCCAACCCTTTTCAGGCAACGCAGTGAGAATCTGGAACTCACTTCCGCCTCAGCTCCGGACCACCACCTCCTCCCAGGCCTTCAAAACTGACCGCAAAGTTCTCCTCCTTCAAGGACACCTCCAAAGTTAATTCACGCCCTCTCTATTATCTGAAGGAAGACCTTTTAGTTCAGAAAAGTTCTATTCTCCATGACTATGGAAGTGCCTTCCCAGTGTGTTCTTGTGGTTTGAGAGTCTGCCATTTTTTGCAGTATTACCCTTTTACCTGTGTTTGGTACTCGTTTGTAACATGCACACGTCTCTTTTCTCTTGTTTGCTACCTCTTACATTTTGTTTGCTTTTGATACTTGCACAAGTGCCCCCATTGCCTATGTAACATTTGTTCTTGTGTTTGAGTGTCCTCCATTTATTGCAGTATTATACCTCTACTTGTACTTTGTAGGCTTTTGTAACCTGCACGCATGTCACTTTCTCCTCCTGTAATGCACCTTTGCTTCCTCTTGTATTTTGTTTGCTCACTATTGTTACTTTTGCCTCATGTAATGTAACGTTTGCTTTTGTAATTTTTTCACTTGTAATGTTCTCATGTATCAGTTCTGTTCCTATTGTGAAGCGCTCTGACACCTTTGTGTAAAGTCAGCGCTATATAAAAACGCATAAATAAATAAATAAACAAACCGTTTATGCATTGCATACCAAAATGCAGCTTGGAAGGAACCCCCCCCCCCCCCCCTTCTGTATCCTTACAAACCATGATTCAGTGTGGCTCACGAAAGCCATTTCACCAGTCAAACAACTTTTCTGGCTCGATTACTGAGTTTTGGCTCAGTTACTTTTGTGATAAACAGATGCCTTTCACCTTGTCGCTGAGGGACGAACACCCCTTCACCCCCACTCCCCGGCCCGCCCTTTCTGCTGCTCCCCTCTCCCTCCCCAGAAACTGTCAGGCAGCCAAGCAGCCTCCAGAACAACAGCGTCCAAGGTCCCTGATAAAAGAAGTCTGCAAGAGCTGAAGCGGAAGGGATGTAGAAGGGGGTACAAGGGCCCCCTCCACAGAGAGATCAGGGGTCCTTGCACTCCCGCACCTGGGGGAAGGGGGTGGGGAAGGGGGCGGGGGGTAGGGGGTGGAGCCTCATCATTTTCTTACAAAGTGTATTTCAGGACAGATTACTTGATTGCAAACGGGTTCGACAAGACTTGCCAAAGGCAATACACAGAATGCTTGAAATGAAGCAGAAATGTTAATTTTGGACTCTGGCTTTCCAGGCACTCCCAGGGCAGCCTTCACCCAGGGAGTGCCCCAAGCCAGCGCCTGGCACAGTGGGTCCAGGGGACGTCTGTTCTTCCACGAACTCATTAGACGCACATGTGCCACCGAGTTCCCAATAATGAGGAGTGAACAACAGAACACAGTAGATTTATTTTTAATGAGGGCGCAAGCAGTGCTTAATTTGTATATATATAAAAAAATAAGTGCCAGAGCTCTGGGAGGCCGCTGCAGCTTGCACCGCACATTGCCCCTGCCAGCGCTGCCAATAATAGTAACAACACAACTACTAACCATCCCACGCATACAAGCGTAACAATTCGGACTACTCCAGGCCCTTAAAGCTATAAGAATGGCTTGTGCTGCAGGTAGCAGTCATTTTTAATGAATATTGAATTAATAATTAAATGTTGTTGTGGTCATGTCTAAATTAACCAGACAGCGCCACCTTGTGGCAGACTGTCACAAGATCCAGTGTTGACAATTAAGTGATGGTGCCGAGCACTGGAAACCACGGCTCAAATTAAGCACTGGGCGCAAGGTCCCTCGTGGAAGCCTGATGCACTGATTATTTCATTCATCCAGTCAAAATATGCCTGTTCATTCGCCCCATAAAGACCCCCTTTGTGGCCGATATCCAGTGGCGTAGCCTGGGGCAGGGGCCCTAGAGCAAGCAATGAATCTAGGCACCTTAGCTGGGATTTAAATACTGCTATAAATAAGGCGCAGTGTGCCCATCACAGCCCTGGACTTCGGTGTCACTGCCCCTGCTACACTAATTGAATTTACAAGTCTCCAAGTTCTTCATTCTACTTGCCTCTCCTTCCAACTCCAGCCTGCTCGCCTCTCATCTCCAACAAGGGGTGGTGAGGGACAGAGTCTCTGAATTAAGCAGAAAGCTCTCACCCAGTCAAGAGATCAGGGCTAGATCCAACACCGTTTTTTAGCTCACTGCACCATCCCAGTTTCAGAACCTGGCTGTATGCAAATTAGTCTGTTCCTGTCCCAGTGCATGATGGGAACAGGGCAAACCAAACTACAAAAGCCAATTCTTACACTGGGAAGGAAACAAGCTCCCGGGGACCGGTTTCTGGCATTACAGCCGTCTTCGGCCCGGTTTGCTTGAATCCTGATGGTGCAATGAGCAAGGGTCTCACATCTGAGAATACCCTTCCACGCTTAGGGTGGACAACATTATTTACAACAAGGGGTGGTGAGGGACAGAGTCTCTGAATTAAGCAGAAAGCTCTCACCCAGTCAAGAGATCAGGGCTAGATCCAACACCGTTTTTTAGCTCACTGCACCATCCCAGTTTCAGAACCTGGCTGTATGCAAATTAGTCTGTTCCTGTCCCAGTGCATGATGGGAACAGGGCAAACCAAACTACAAAAGCCAATTCTTACACTGGGAAGGAAACAAGCTCCCGGGGACCGGTTTCTGGCATTACAGCCGTCTTCGGCCCGGTTTGCTTGAATCCTGATGGTGCAATGAGCAAGGGTCTCACATCTGAGAATACCCTTCCACGCTTAGGGTGGACAACATTATTTACAACAAGGGGTGGTGAGGGACAGAGTCTCTGAATTAAGCAGAAAGCTCTCACCCAGTCAAGAGATCAGGGCTAGATCCAACACCGTTTTTTAGCTCACTGCACCATCCCAGTTTCAGAACCTGGCTGTATGCAAATTAGTCTGTTCCTGTCCCAGTGCATGATGGGAACAGGGCAAACCAAACTACAAAAGCCAATTCTTACACTGGGAAGAAAACAAGCTCCCGGGGACCGGTTTCTGGCATTACAGCCGTCTTCGGCCCGGTTTGCTTGAATCCTGATGGTGCAATGAGCAAGGGTCTCACATCTGAAAATACCCTTCCACGCTTAGGGTGGACAAAATTATTTACAACAAGGGGTGGTGAGGGACAGAGTCTCTGAATTAAGCAGAAAGCTCTCACCCAGTCAAGAGATCAGGGCTAGATCCAACACCGTTTTTTAGCTCACTGCACCATCCCAGTTTCAGAACCTGGCTGTATGCAAATTAGTCTGTTCCTGTCCCAGTGCATGATGGGAACAGGGCAAACCAAACTACAAAAGCCAATTCTTACACTGGGAAGGAAACAAGCTCCCGGGGACCGGTTTCTGGCATTACAGCCGTCTTCGGCCCGGTTTGCTTGAATCCTGATGGTGCAATGAGCAAGGGTCTCACATTTGAGAACACCCTTCCACCCTTAGGGTGGACAAAATTATTTACAACAAGGGGTGGTGAGGGACAGAGTCTCTGAATTAAGCAGAAAGCTCTCACCCAGTCAAGAGATCAGGGCTAGATCCAACACCGTTTTTTAGCTCACTGCACCATCCCAGTTTCAGAACCTGGCTGTATGCAAATTAGTCTGTTCCTGTCCCAGTGCATGATGGGAACAGGGCAAACCAAACTACAAAAGCCAATTCTTACACTGGGAAGGAAACAAGTTCCCGGGGACCAGTTTCTGGCATTACAGCCGTCTTCGGCCCGGTTTGCTTGAATCCTGATGGTGCAATGAGCAAGGGTCTCACATCTGAGAATACCCTTCCACGCTTAGGGTGGACAAAATTATTTACAACAAGGGCTGGTGAGGGACAGAGTCTCTGAATTAAGCAGAAAGCTCTCACCCAGTCAAGAGATCAGGGCTAGATCCAACACCGTTTTTTAGCTCACTGCACCATCCCAGTTTCAGAACCTGGCTGTATGCAAATTAGTCTGTTCCTGTCCCAGTGCATGATGGGAACAGGGCAAACCAAACTACAAAAGCCAATTCTTACACTGGGAAGGAAACAAGCTCCCGGGGACCGGTTTCTGGCATTACAGCCGTCTTCGGCCCGGTTTGCTTGAATCCTGATGGTGCAATGAGCAAGGGTCTCACATCTGAGAATACCCTTCCACGCTTAGGGTGGACAAAATTATTTACAACAAGGGGTGGTGAGGGACAGAGTCTCTGAATTAAGCAGAAAGCTCTCACCCAGTCAAGAGATCAGGGCTAGATCCAACACCGTTTTTTAGCTCACTGCACCATCCCAGTTTCAGAACCTGGCTGTATGCAAATTAGTCTGTTCCTGTCCCAGTGCATGATGGGAACAGGGCAAACCAAACTACAAAAGCCAATTTTTACACTGGGAAGGAAACAAGCTCCCGGGGACCAGTTTCTGGCATTACAGCCGTCTTCGGCCCGGTTTGCTTGAATCCTGATGGTGCAATGAGCAAGGGTCTCACATCTGAGAATACCCTTCCACGCTTAGGGTGGACAAAATTATTTACAACAAGGGGTGGTGAGGGACAGAGTCTCTGAATTAAGCAGAAAGCTCTCAACCAGTCAAGAGATCAGGGCTAGATCCAACACCGTTTTTTAGCTCACTGCACCATCCCAGTTTCAGAACCTGGCTGTATGCAAATTAGTCTGTTCCTGTCCCAGTGCATGATGGTAACAGGGCAAACCAAACTACAAAAGCCAATTCTTACACTGGGAAGGAAACAAGCTCCCGGGGACCGGTTTCTGGCATTACAGCCGTCTTCGGCCCGGTTTGCTTGAATCCTGATGGTGCAATGAGCAAGGGTCTCACATCTGAGAATACCCTTCCACGCTTAGGGTGGACAAAATTATTTACAACAAGGGGTGGTGAGGGACAGAGTCTCTGAATTAAGCAGAAAGCTCTCACCCAGTCAAGAGATCAGGGCTAGATCCAACACCGTTTTTTAGCTCACTGCACCATCCCAGTTTCAGAACCTGGCTGTATGCAAATTAGTCTGTTCCTGTCCCAGTGCATGATGGGAACAGGGCAAACCAAACTACAAAAGCCAATTCTTACACTGGGAAGGAAACAAGCTCCCGGGGACCGGTTTCTGGCATTACAGCCGTCTTCGGCCCGGTTTGCTTGAATCCTGATGGTGCAATGAGCAAGGGTCTCACATCTGAGAATACCCTTCCACGCTTAGGGTGGACAAAATTATTTACAACAAGGGGTGGTGAGGGACAGAGTCTCTGAATTAAGCAGAAAGCTCTCACCCAGTCAAGAGATCAGGGCTAGATCCAACACCGTTTTTTAGCTCACTGCACCATCCCAGTTTCAGAACCTGGCTGTATGCAAATTAGTCTGTTCCTGTCCCAGTGCATGATGGGAACAGGGCAAACCAAACTACAAAGCCAATTCTTACACTGGGAAGGAAACAATCTCCCGGGGACCGGTTTCTGGCATTACAGCCGTCTTCGGCCCGGTTTGCTTGAATCCTGATGGTGCAATGAGCAAGGGTCTCACATCTGAGAATACCCTTCCACGCTTAGGGTTAAGGAAACAAGCTCCCGGGGACCGGTTTCTGGCATTACAGCCGTCTTCGGCCTCTCATCTCCATCACCCATCGTCTCTGTCCTATTCCTCGGTCTTTCAATCAATCAGTGACACTTATAAAGCGCGCTACATACCCGTAGGGTCTCAAGGCGCTGGGGGGGGGGGGGGCGCTACTGCTCGAACAGCCAGGTCTTCAGCTTCTTCCTGAAGGAGAGGTGGTCTTGGGTCAGGCGCAGGTCGGTCGGGAGGGAGTTCCAGGTCTTGGCGGCCAGGTAGGAGAAGGACCTTCCTCCTGTAGTCGCTCTTCGGATGCGGGGGACGGCGGCGAGGGCGTGGTTGGCTGATCGGAGGTGGCGTTTGGGAGCGTAGAAGTTGACTCGGCTGTTGAGGTAGCTCGGGCCTTGGTCGTGTAGGGCTTTGTGTGCGTGGGTGAGGAGGCGGAAGGTGATTCTTTTGTTGACGGGGAGCCAGTGAAGGTCTCTCAGATGTCCGGAGATGTGGCTGGTTCGTGGGATGTCGAGGATGAGTCTGGCTGAGGCGTTCTGGATCCGCTGGAGTCTCTTCTGGAGCTTGGCGGTGGTACCGGCGTAGAGGGAGTTGCCGTAGTCCAGTCGGCTGGTGACGAGGGCCTGGGTGACGGTCTTCCTGGTCTCGGTGGGGATCCACCAGAAGATCTTCCGTAGCATGCGTAGGATGTTGAAGCATGCCGAGGAGACGTTGTTGACTTGCCTGGTCATGGAGAGGGAGGAG
This sequence comes from Lissotriton vulgaris, assembly GCF_964263255.1. NCBI lineage: Eukaryota > Metazoa > Chordata > Amphibia > Caudata > Salamandridae > Lissotriton > Lissotriton vulgaris. The sequence goes on along the minus strand of NC_141691.1, from coordinate 56,255,076 downwards.
TCCAGGATGAAGCCCAGGTTGCGTGCATGGTCTGTCGGTTTGGGTGCGGTGCCCAGGGCGGGAGGCCACCAGGAGTCGTCCCAGGCGGAGGGAGAGGAGCCCAGGATGAGGACCTCCGTCTTGTCCGAGTTCAGTTTCAGGCGGCTGGTCGTCATCCACTCGGCTACCTCTTTCATCCCTTCGTGCAGGTTGGCTCTGGCGGCGGCGGGGTCGTTGGTCAGGGAGAGGATCAGCTGGGTGTCGTCGGCGTAGGAGATTATGCTGAGGTTGTGTTTGCGTACGATGGCCGCGAGGGGGCTCATGTAGACGTTGAAGAGTGTGGGGCTCAGAGATGATCCTTGGGGGACGCCGCAGATGACTTCGGTGGCCTCTGACTTGTACGGTGGTAGGCGGACTCTCTGTGTTCTCCCGTCGAGGAAGGAGATGATCCATTCCAGCGCCTTGTCCTGGATTCCGACGTTGCTGAGGCGCCGTACTAGGGTGCGGTGGCAGACCGTGTCGAATGCCGCGGAGAGGTCCAGGAGGATGAGGGCCGCTGTTTCTCCGTTGTCCATCAGGGCTCGGATGTCATCGGTGGCGGCGATGAGGGCGGTCTCGGTGCTGTGGTTGGCTCGGAAGCCGGACTGTGAGGGGTCGAGGGATCCGTTCGTCTCGAGGAAAGCGGCCATCTGCTTGTTGACGGTCTTCTCGATGACTTTGGCTGGAAACGGGAGGAGCGAGATGGGGCGGTAATTCTTGAGGTCGGTGGGGTCCGCTGTTGGTTTCTTGAGTAGAGCGCTGAGTTCGGCGTGTTTCCAGCTCTCGGGGAAGATGGTGGTGTCGAAGGATGTGTTGATGATGTCTCGCATGTGGGGTGCGATGACAGCGTCGGCCTTGTTGAAGACGTGGTGAGGGCAGGGGTCGGTCGGTGATCCGGAGTGGATGGAGTTCATCGTGCGGATGGTGTCTTCGGTGCTGATCGGGGTCCAGGCGTGGAGGGTGGTGGTGGGGGGTGGTTGTTCGGTCATCGTGTGCGTTGGTTGGTTGTTGAAGCTGTTGTGTATGTCCGCGATCTTGTTGTGGAAGTATGAAGCCAGGGAGTTGCAGAGGTCTTGCGATGGGGTGATGTCGTTGTTTCCTGCGCTGGGGTTGGAAAGCTCTTTGACGATGTTGAAGAGTTCCTTGCAGTTGTGTGCGTTGTTGTCCAACCGGTCCTTGAATGCTGTTTTCTTGGCGGCGCGGATCAGCTGGTGGTGTTTCCGGGTGGCAAGTTTGAAGGAGGTCCTGTTGTCCGGTGTCGGTTCCCTTCTCCAGACTTTCTCGAGGGGGTTCGTTGAGCTGGCAGGAGGGTGCTGGCTCAGGGAGGTGGCGAGCTGGTCTGCTGTGATCTTGTTCCAGCTTCTGCGGGCGGCCTGTTGCTGGTGGTGGTGGGTCGTTGTTTTCTTGAAGGTGAAGTGGACGCAGCTGTGGTCCGTCCATTGAAGCTCTGTGGCGTGGCTGAAGTCGATGTCCTTGCTGGATGAGAAGACAGCGTCGAGTGTGTGTCCGGCGAGGTGGGTGGGGGTGGACACCAGTTGCTTGAGTCCCAGGTTGGCGAGGTTGTCGAGCAGGGTGCTGGTGTTGCGGTCGTTGTTGTTCTCCAGATGGAAGTTGAGGTCTCCCAGGAGGATGTAGTCAGCGGAGGGGAGGGCATGTGGGCTGACGAAGTCGGCGATGTCCTCGCTGAATTGTGTGCGTGGTCCAGGGGGTCGGTAGATCAGGGTGCCTCTGAGGGTGGTGTTCGGGTTGGTGTGGATCTGGAAATGCAGGTGTTCGGCGGTGGTCAGGGAGTTGTCGGTGCTGGTCGTGAGACGGATGGTGCTCCTGTGGATGATGGCGATGCCTCCTCCCATCTGGTTGGCGTTTCGGTCCCTCCGGACAATCTTGTAGCCCTCTGGGATGGCGATGGCGATGTCGGGAGCTGAAGAGGCGTTCATCCAGGTCTCCGTGAGGAAGGCAACGTCTGGAGCTGTGGTGTCGAGGAGGTTCCAGAGTTCGATGGCATGTCTGTGGACGGAGCGGGTGTTGAGTAGGATGCACTTGAGGTGGGTGCTGCTGGTGTTCGGCTTGGTGGGTGCTGGTGCGAGGCAGGTCCGGATGCAAGTGAACTTGCAGGCGTGGCAGCTGAAGGGTCCGTGGGTACGTCGTGGAGAGGCTTGATGGCATTCTGGGAGTCGGCCGGTGTTGAGAGCGGTGAGGGTGGCGGCGGAGTACGTCAGGCGGGTCGGTCGGGGTCTTCGAGGTCCAGGGGTCCTGGCACTGGGCGCGGTCCAGGCGCGGACGGGCGCAGACGGGCTTACCTTTGGCGCGCCTTCGGCGCACAATCGGCGCGCCCGCTGCGCGTGACCGCTGCGCGTTCGCACGGTCGCCATTTAAGGCGAAGTGCGCGGGTGGGCGGAGCAGCTGGGAGGCGGGAGCGGGGAGGGTACAGAATAGAAAAAGGGGCGGGGAAAAGCGGCGGTGGCGGGAAGGGAGGGCGGAGGGCGGCGAGGTAGGCGGACAACAAGGAAGGAAGCCACAACACGGGGGAAATAAAATTTATACAGAACGGGCACAAATTCACGACAAAACAAGGAAAACAAGGAGAAAACCAAAGTTATATCAAACAGGCACAAATGTTGGACAAAACAAGGGCAAAAACAACCGCAGCGGCGCCCGCCGGCAATCGGCAAAACGAGGCAGCAGCGAGGCAGAGGGCAGGCAAGGGGCACACGCAGCAGCTGGTGGCCGTGCGGCGCGGGGGTGTCCCACAAGTGGGTCACACTCACCTGCGTCGCACGGTCGCCATTTAAGGCCAAGTGCGCGGGTGGGCGGAGCAGCTGGGAGGCGGGAGCGGGGAGGGTACAGAATAGAAAAAGGGGCGGGGAAAAGCGGCGGTGGCGGGAAGGGAGGGCGGAGGGCGGCGAGGTAGGCGGACAACAAGGAAGGAAGCCACAACACGGGGGAAATAAAATTTATACAGAACGGGCACAAATTCACGACAAAACAAGGAAAACAAGGAGAAAACCAAAATTATATCAAACAGGCACAAATGTTGGACAAAACAAGGGCAAAAACAACCGCAGCGGCGCCCGCCGGCAATCGGTCTTTCACTCATCTTCCTCTCCTTTCCTCCTTCTTTCCTTCTTTCTGATTCATTTCTCTTCCTTTCCCCCTCCCACTTTGCTCATGCTTATCTCCTTTCTCTTTTTTGCTTCACCTTATTTCCTTCTCCAATTCTGCCACCTTTTTCTGCCCTCCTATCCATTCGTCTACCCTCTCCTTTTCTTTCATCCTTTCCTCTCACTTCTCTATTGTTCATTTAGTGTCTACTTCCTCTGTTCCCCTCACATGACCAAGCCCCTGCCATGTACTGTATCTTAACAATCAACAGAACAGGCAGTGTCTGAAATAACCAGCAGGGCAGACTGCGTCCCCTCCCACATGCGGATCCGGTGCACTGCACCAGCTGCACCAATGGTAGCTGCGCCTCTGTCAACATTGCTTTTGCGTAAAAAGGACTATTTTAATATTTTAACAGTCTCCTGAATCAACTAACAGAATGTATCAATGCGTGTTTCACCCACCACAGCTCAACCCCATCATGCTGGTCCTGGGTTTTTGGTGGCAGCCCCCTACAGAGGTGGGACAGAGGGTTGTGGAGCAGTTTTTATATAGCGTGGATTTGGCCCAAAGGCATTAGAGTGTTTACGAGAGAGCAGGACGCAAGTTCTGGTTAACAGAAATCATAAAACAACATAGTAGCACCAGGGAAACAAGGAATAAACAGGTCATACCTGCAAAGACATTACAGGATAAGAAGTAGTTAGCTAACCATAGTAGAAAATCTGCAGTGAGTAACTAAGGGCCAGATGAAGGTAAAGTCAGTTTTGCGAGTCCTTCATAGCGATTTTTACCGAATCGCTATTAAGGACTTGCAAAATGCCATGTAGGTACGAATTGCAATATTTTTTGCGATTCCTTAATATTCCTTAATTGCGCATTGCGAATTGCAAATTGTGAGTTGCAATGAAGGAATACCTTCCTATTCATTCTTATGGGTCTAGAGGTCCATAGGAATGAATGGGAATTTCGCCTGCAATTTGGGTGTACCCAAAAGGTACTCGCAAATTGCGGGCACAATTTCAAGGGTGCAAGGGTTTCGTAGGGGCACCCTGTTGCACCCCTGAAATGTGCATGTGTGCACATGTGGCACACATACATGCCCTAAGGGCATGAATGTTTGCCACATGGCACTTTTAACAACATGGCTGCTAGGCGTTTTCCCGTCCTGTGCTGCAAATTATTGTTTTACATTATTTCATGACGAGCTGGCCTTGTCATCAGCGCACGGCAGGTAAGCGCCATGACGAGCCCAGCTCGTCATTAGCTTCGAAGGGGTTAAAAAAGCAAAAAAGTGCTTTTTAAAAAGAAATTGCAAATTACCACCAACTTGAAGTTGGTGGTAATTTGCGATTCCTTAAGGCAACATCGCAATTTGCGATGCCTACTAGCCTAGCATTGAGGGAATCGCAAATTGCGATTCCCTAAATGCTTGCGCAAAATAAGGAATCGCAATTTTAGCGATGATTAAGCATGGATTTAATATGGCTAGATTTAGCTTTGAAGATGCTTGATTTGTAGTTTCTCCTGGCAACCCTCAGAACAGTCATTTTCGACGGCGCTTGTCCCCAGATATTCTTAACCCAATAAGTCGGTCCATCAGCCAATGGCTCTTCCTCCCCAGTGCATCTGTCGGCCATTTGCCAACGCTGGAAAGGGTCACAAATGATCCTCCGGCGCTCGCACTGGAGGATTCCTTTTTTTTACGAAAGGGCCTGGGCGACATGGAAATACTTCCTCATCAGGCCTCTTCCTACCCATCTGTGACATCAGCATGCCGCGAGGTGCCCTGATGTCATAGATTCTCACGGCGGCGACGAAGACAAGAGGTGTGTGTGTGCTCTGCGGTCCAGTGGAGTTTCCGCTTTCCAACGATGTCTTCCTGACATGTTTTCCTGGCTGTGGATCGTGGTTGCACTGCGATCCACAGAAAGGAAGACCACTAGGCCACAATGGCCTTTTTTGGGTGGGCTAATCCCTTCCCCCAGTACAAATTTTTTAAAAAAAGTTTTTTATCCTAGGGGCGCGATCGCACTCTCGGGGGGGGGGGGGGGGATGAACAACTAAATTAATAAAACAATGAAATTGTCAGAGGGTTGGCCCTGCAGCCATATGGGCCGACCCCCTGTGGGCCCTAATTGGGGGTAAGGGGGCTGATCGCAGCTCCCGCGGGAAACCACACATTTCCTAAAAACTAAAAATAAGAGGCAGGGAGTCGTTTTGGCCCATTTGAGCTACAAACATTGGTTTTATATGTATATCTGTAGATTATGCAGAGATTGTAGATGTGGCATTTTTTAAAAATAAATGTGTTTTTCCCTGGGGGGGCCATTGCGCTTCCAGGGGTAAAACCACCCATATATATATATAAAAAAAAGCCACATAATCAGTCATCCCTACATGATCTGCAGTTTTATATTAAAAAATGCTTGTAGTTCCAATGGGTCAAAAGTGAGTACAAACGTTGTAGCATGTCCGCACACAGTAGAAGGAAATGCACAAAGGCTGACGGGTCATCATTCAGTGGCGTATTTATGTATTTGGTTGCTAACCTGGTGCTATTGAGGGGAAATGTTTGCCCAGGCAGCATTTGGTTTTCAAATCACAAAAGAGTAATACTGTCAAATAAAGTGCAGCATTGTGTCGCATAATTTGACCTTTTTTGCTGCATAATTTAGTAAACCCTCACATAGTTTGATGTTCTTCCTCCGCATATTTCCAATGACCCTGGTGATAGTACTGTGAGATTTCACAAGGAGTATGCAGCACACAAAGTTGCAGGGGCTACTGCATGAATGTGTGCTTTTGACAACAAAGGTAGAAGTTTGGTTTCAGAAATTACTTTTATACTGGCAACTGTCTTTTTTTATTGTCTTTGAAGAACCTGCAGATTCAGGACCCCATATACATAATTTTGTGTTTATTTACACACACAGACGCAAACACACACCCACGCCCACACACACACACACACACACACAAACACACACACAAACACACACCACACACACACACCCTCCCTTGATTTAGAACAATACTTCTGTCTTCTACGTAGGACAGTGTTTTAGAAGGAAGGTTTTAGCCACTCAACAGAGATGGTGTCTCGGTGGATGACTGCTGTCCAGGCCCTAACTCGGGTTATGGAGGACAGCCCCGAGGCAGGATCAGAGACTGAGACAGCATCTGAGGGACAGGAAAATGGAAGAGAATCTGGAAGTGATTTTCCAGTCGGCGGGGTTCAATCCGACGACTCATCTTCCAGGGATTCTGACGGACATGACTATGGCAGTCGTGCTGTTCCTTTTCAAGCACAGTCTGTACAGTGGAGCAACCATAGCAGGTTAGACTAACCCAGAGAGCAGGCACGTGCAGCGGCCAGCACAGTCGGCGCACTCTCTCGGCACCCCCCCCCCCAATTGAGTTCCTCCCCAAATTCTGTCTTTCACTGGCAACGCTGGATGTTTTGACTTCCTTGAACAAATTGTGCAGCAAACAAATGTGTGTGCTGAACAATTTCTGAGGGAGCATAGAGGCACTCTAGGGAATCCATCTAGGGCACACTAGTGGACCTCCACTTCACTTTAAGAGCTGAAGATATTTTGGGCCTTACTCTCAATATGGGTTTAGTGCACAAATCGAGCTTGCAGACCTACTGGTCTACACGCACAGTTTGGGTAACACCCATCTTTACACCGCACATTAGCAGAGATTGTTTTTTCTATTGCAACGTATGGTACTTTTTAATGACAATTTTTCTCCTTTGCTTTCCATGACAGGTTCTTCAAAAGTTGGCCTGCCGTGAAACATTGGTCTGCTAGTTCTCCAGAGGTTTATTCTCCTGTACAGAATATAGAGATGTATGACTCCTTGATTCTGTACAAAGGGCGACTGCTATTCGGGCAGTACTTTGCAAGCAAAAGAGCTCACTATGGCATCAAGTTGTACATACTGTGTGAAAACTCTACAGGCTATGTGTAGAGCTTCAGAGTGTATACAGGGAAGTACGCTACTCTGAACCCTGTAGGTTGCCCTCCCACACTAGGGGGCACAAGAAAGGTTGTATGGGAGTTTGTCCAGCCACGCCTTCACAAAGGTTATACCCTTTATGTGGACAACATCTATACAGGAGTAGAGAAATGAAGTGAGCAGTACAAAGCTGGAAATGTGGCATGAGGTACAGTACGTGGTGGTCGCAAAGGATTCCAGCAGGAACTTGTTCATAAAAAACTCCAAAAATCTCAGAACACTACCTTGGGTTCCAATTAACTGCTTGTAATCAAGTTCTCTAATAGTTGTGATGTGCACATGCTCACTACAATTCAGGATGAGAGCACTACCCCATCACGATCGAGGTCAGATGGCCGAAGTTCACAAGCCCGCCTGTATACTTGATTACAACAAGTACATGGGCGGAGTGGAAAAGAATGACCAGGTTCTTTAGCCATACAATGCAAGTTGTAAAACTCGCACTTGGAATAAACTATTTACCTACCAGATCTAGATAGGCAACATACAGTGTGTATGTTGTTTATCGTCGGAAGACTCATATGCTCTGGAGGTCTTGGCTAGGCTGCAGGAGTGAACTTTGCCGATCGCATTACTGAAACAGCTAAAAATACTCAACCATGTTGTCGTTGTAGAGTCTGCTCTAAGCAAGCGAAGAGACAGGAGAATAGTTGTGTTTACTGTACCCAGTGCCCATCTCAACGAGCCCTGTGTTTTACAACTAGTTTTATGTTGTACCATGCAAAAGTGAAGTATTGGGAAGTTGACTGAGTTGGAGCTGCCGTTAGCTAAAGCTTTCAATGGCTGTGCATGGATATCTATGTTCCATGCGCCACTACTTCAATAGGCAAGCAGCCGTAGAGTGTCTGTTCCTCTACTTGAGGAAATCATCCGCTTGCTTATGGCCTGCTCGGCATCTTTATCGCCCGTCAGAACGCGGTAGGTGTTCTATTCGCCGATTGACAAGTGCATTGACGGAACATAAGCCACGTTGTCACAGCGTACCCTGTGTGGCAAAAATGTAAAGTCTGGACTAGTTTTTTAAGTGCTTTTTAAGGAACTTATGTACACAACACATGTGCCACCCCGATTGCCCACGAGACCCAGAATAAGTGTAATAAGCGAAATGTCCAGTGAGACTAATTCACCTGCCCTTCTATTTGCTTTGAAAGTGTGCAAACTCAATTAGTAACTTGTATCTTAAACAGTGTTATTGAAAAAGGATACAAGACACAATATATTGCATCATGATGATTTGCACATTTTTAGTATAAGAAGAATATACATTTCAGAATGTATAGAAATTAGTGCAGACAAAGTAGTGCTCAGACAGGGAACCAATATGTATGCAAAATTAAAGAACAAGACAGTGAACAGATTCCAATGCTGTATAGGATTTTATATAAAACAAACATAAGCGGAGATCCTGTTTGTTCATACATGGTATCTCATGGTGAACCACAACATGTTTTTAAAGCAACTTAGGGGCAATTCGACCAATAGTCTTCGGGCCTCATCAGGACAAAAGTCGTCTGACTAAAGTTTTCTGGAAGCTGTGGTTTCTTGGGAATTTCAATAAGGCATCCTGCAAGCAATACGTTAAAAAATACTTCAAGTCAGACTCAATAATGTATATTGGGCCACTCGGCTCGTCTGACAGTTCCGGTGAGGTAAAAAAAAAAAATTAGAATAAGTACACCTTTGTATTGTGTGGGGAAAGAGGTCATACCTACATTATAGGAGTACTACTAGATAAAGCCATCAATGCAAAATGGGCTGCCCAGTAGAGGTAAGGGATTACTCGGGAAAAGCACACCTTTGCATAGTGTTACGCCACCAACAGGACTGCAGAGCACAAAGTGAGGTACCATTTTTAACAAGAGACTTGGAGGAATGTTAAGTGGAAAGAAGTTTGTTGCTCCAGGCAGATTCCAAAACTTTCCATCACAGAAAGGTGTGGAAAATGTGTTTTGCTAGTCAAAGTTTCAGATTTGCAAGGGATTCTGGGTAAAAAAACTGTGAAGAGCCATGTAAGTCCCTCTACCCTAGATTCCCCCGGGCATCTCGTTTTCAAAAATATGTACGTTTGGTATGTTTCCCTAGAGGCCAGCTGAGCTACGGACCAAAATCCACAGTTACCCACTTTGCAAAAAATTAAGGGTCAGTTTTGAGTGGAAAATGTGATGTATCCATGTTGTGTTTTGGGCCGTTTCTTGTCAATGAGCACAAGACCTACCCACACAAGTGAGGTACCATTTATCGGGAGAGGTATGGGAATGCTGGGTGGAAGAAAGTTTGTGGCGCTCTGTAGATTCCAGAACTTTCCATCACAGAAACATGAGAAAGCTTTTTTTTCAACATTTCAGGTTTGCGAGGGATTCTGTGTTTAAAAACCTGGTGAGAGCCAGGCAAGACACCCCACCCTGGATTCCCCCAGGTGTCTAGTTTAAAAAAATGTGTATGTTTGCTAGGTTTCCCTAAGGGCCGGCTGGGCCCTTATGGCCCAAAGTCCACAACTACCCACTGCACAAAAAAAGGGTTCGTTTGGAGCCCAATGATGTGATGTAGCCATGTTGTGTTTATGGCCATTTCCTACCGCTGCACTAACCCTACCCCCACAAGGGAGGTACCATTTTTATTGGAAGAGATGTGGAAGTATGGAATAGTAGAACATGTGTTATTACTAATTGGATTTTGCTGTATTTATGCCTTTCAAATGTAAGCTAGTGTTAGAAAGAAGACTTTAAAAAAAAAAACTAAATCATATGCTAGTACGGGTACCCACAAATTCAGTGATGTACAAATAACCACTGCTCTTAAACTCCATATCTTGTTACCATTTCAAAAATACATGGGTTTCCTTGATGCCCATTTTTTTTAGGTCTCGCCTAGACGAAAGCAAAAGCGAAGCTGAAGGCCAGATGTTCTTCATGCGCATGTACCCATGTGTGTAGCTATTGGCAGGTTACGACTTGTTTTTTTTTACATTTGTCACATCGCAGAGGACATGATTATGGGAACACTGCCATTCCTGGCGAATCTGCATTTGAAAGTAGCAGGAATTTTCACCAAACTGCAAATCAAATACGCCCATCAAATAGATTTCTGGCTGCTGTCAGCGCCCGCACCTTGGATGGAAAGCTATCACCGAGGACAGAGTGTCTAACATACATTAGCTGCCACAAAATGTAGTGCCTCATAAGAAAGCTCACATTTCAGGCCAGGCCGCTAACAATTACAAAGAGACAGGATACGACAATCCGTCTCAATTATGACGACAGTGTTTTCCTCCCATATTATCCTGTCTGTCATGTACCCTTCGTGTTCCAAAGGAGGCCCCGTCTCATACATCATTTTTTTACAAAGCTTGAAGGCCCCCAGGGGAGGCTTTCCTGATCACTGCCTCACCCTTACCTTCTGAGTACCTCCAGCCAGGGCGACAGCAGCAGCTCCATGCTACACGGGAGCACATTTGCATACCAAATAAGCTTCCCAGTGCTGCGACTAACTGGGCCTACAGTCTGCAGAGTTAACTTTCGTTGCAGCCACTGAGGATGGTCTTCAGAAAAATATCCTTTTTGAGATACAAACAACTGCTTAAAAAAAAAAGTGCAACAATCACCAAAAGGGGACTTTTCCTTATGATTTACAAATAAAAGTAGACCAGCGTATAAAAAATATGTACTAAACAAACAAACAAAAAAACATACTAGCCATTTGTGAAACCCAGGCAGGATTGTCAAAACTATCAAAAAATGAGGTTTGCACTAAACGCATCAAGTATTTCATTTTATATTTGGTGTATTTTTTTTGTTCTATGCTGATCAGTTTAATTCTAGCAGACATGCTGCTGATGTTCTTTTTACATTATCTGCCTGGTGGAAGAGCCAGTTCACCACTTGCAAATGGTAAATAGTTGATTCGGTTCTTCACTTAAGATTCTTTGATCACCTTTTGAAATGCTATTTTGAAATTACCTGTTGTATCTTGGCACACGTATCTAGTATCTAAAGTTATCTATTGGCTTCCTATGTTATTTTTACTTAACTGGTGGAGGATTTGCTGTCCCCACCCGGCCTTTGTAATAAACAGTAAGCATATAAATCACCCTTTGAGAAGTACCACCTTTCTAGGAACTCATTACTGGTGTTAATAATTTCACATTTCAATGAAAGGCTGTGTGGACACCCTGATGGAGACACACGCAGCATTATATGGATGCATTTGTCCACTGTTTTTTCTCCTCCTACCCCTCTCTCTACATCTCTTTCTCGCTATCGCACCCACGCTCTTTCTGTTACTCCTAATTCTCCCTTCACCCTTCAACTCCACCCTCCAACTCCACCTACAAACTTCCAACTCCACCCTCCAACTCCAACTCCAACCTCCAACTCCACCCTCCAACTCCACCCTCCAACTCCACTCTCGAACTCCACCCTCCAACTCCACCCTCCACCCTCCAACTCCACCCTCCAACTCCACCCTCCAACTCCATTCTCCAAATCCACCCTCCAACTCCACCCTCCAACTCCACCCTCCAACTCCACCCGTCAACTCCACCCTCCAACTCCACCCTCCAACACAACCCTCCAACACAACCCTCCAACACAACCCCTCAATGCCACAGCACCACTCAATGCCACAGCACCACTCAATGCCACAGCACCACTCAGCGCCACAGCACCACTCAACGCCACAGCATCACTCAGCACCACTCAGCGCCACAGCACCACTCAGCGCCACAGCGCCACTCAGCGCCACAGCACCACTCAGTGCCACAGCATCACTCAGCGCCACAGCATCACTCAGCACCACAGCACCACTCAGCGCAAGCGCCACAGCATCACTCAGCGCCACAGCATCACTCAGCGCTGCAGCATCACTCAGCACCCCTCAACACCACAGCACCCCTCAACGCCACAGCACCACTCAGCGCACAGCACCACTCAGCACACAGCATCCCTCAACGCCACAGCAACCCTCAATGCCACAGCATCCCTCAATGCCACAGCATTACTCAATGCCACAGCATCATTCAGCACCACTCAACACCACAGCACCACTGAATGCCACAGCATCACTCAGCACCACTGAATGCCACAGCATCACTCAGCACCACTGAAGGCCACAGCATCACTCAGCACCACTGAAGGCCACAGCATCACTCAGCACCACTGAATGCCACAGCATCAATCTGTGCAACCATTCAACAACAACTGGTTCAAATATGTTCTCTCAATGTTTCAAGCTTTATTACAAATGTCACAAAAAGATGTTAATATTTTACTTCTGTTCTTGGATTTTCATCACAATAAAATACACTGAACATAATCTTCACAAAAGTTATTTACAAAAGTTTAAGCTATTGCCATTATAAATTACAATAACTTTCATTTAAGTATTAATTCTTTAAAAAATTAAAAGCTATTGTTATTTGTAATATTAATACATCTAAGTCATGTAAATACAACACATATTGCAGTACAAATGCTATAGGTGTCACGTTTGTGAAAGTTAAAACTATTGGCATTGTAAATGACAAAGCTATTAATTTCGCTATTTTCAAAACCAACACATAAATAAAAAAAAGTGTCATTTACAATACCAATACCTCAAACTTTCCTAATGCGAGACCTATTGCATTGCAAATGCTTGTCTCTCTATATATTTCACCATATGAATTGGCCTATACTCGGTGGCAATGAAAAACCATTGTACGTGCAGCTCGGTTGTTTGCTCTGGGTAGGCCCTTGGGGAACATACAACCCCATATAGCCCCATAACCAGAAAAGGTCTATGTTCTCTGCCCCTTCCAAGGGAATCCACAGACCCTGGTTGCCTTTGGAAAAAAAGGACGGGGACGCACATTTGCTGTGGATAACTTATGAGAACAAAAATGTATGTAGCCCTAAGCGCGAACTAGTGCAAACTGCCAAAATAGTGCAGAGTTGGGTGAGGGCGGGGGTGTTAAAGCTCAGCAGTTAAGGGGTGAAGATGCCGCAGAAAACTTTCAGTAAATAGATCCTTTGAGAGCCAGGGGAGAGGGGGCTTCGGTCTTTTATTCTTGCATTCCAGGGAGCACGTTCATCAAGTGGGTCAGCCTTACATTCAGTGTATCCGTCTGTTGTGGGATGAATGCCCGGCTCAGGGGCGGAAAGGATATCCCGAGCCTTGCTAGCAGGCTCTTCGTGCCAATGTTGTTGGCGTTAGGGAACCATGAGTTAACTCCTTTGAATTGGCCAAAATGCAGTTAATGTGATGTTCACTTGCAGGGCGGCGGGGGTCTGAGATGGGGGTGAGGTATGAATAGGTTGATGGGGGTTAAATAGTTTGTGGCTATTCGTTTGGCTTTCGGTCAAATAACATAACGTGCATTTGTAAAGTGCACATTCACCCATAGGCCTCCTGGCGCTGAATAACAGATGTTTATTGTTACCCAACTCAATGATACTCAATTTATCCACCTCAGAAGGATGAAGGCTGAGTGGACCTGCCAGAATTTGAACGCGTAAGCATGAAGTCGAACACTGGCCCCTGCAGTGGTTGCATTAGTCCACTGAGCCACCAGAGCCGGCTCTCTGCTTGATCAGCTCAGTCTTCAGAGCATCGAGGATTTTGATTTAAACTTTTGATGACGCGGCATCCCCTCAGAAATGGGTTTGTCTCGGTGCCCGCCTTTCATTAATTTATCCCCTCCTGTTTTGACAGGTACTATTATTAATAATTTGTTTTTTATTCCACCTGTCTGCAGACCCTGTCCCTTGGTCAGTAATATTCAGCGTTCCTGAACTGTAGCGCCTCCACCAGCGTCTGAGAGAAGCCAGGCGCTCGGCTGCGTCACCAAGGGAGGTGGCGACCAGCCGCAAAGCGTCCGGTTTCTCACGCTGGGCTTTGCTCTGCTCTCAGAACAAAAAGTTAACGTTCAATCACTAAAAGACGATCTTTCTAAAGGCAGGATGGTGAGCGTTGAAACAAAGGCCGGGACATTCCCCGCCCCGGCCCCAGGGCTGTAATCCGAGTTTCCTCCGCCCTGTGGAGACCGACGGCTCAGGGGGCTCAGACAACGCCCGTGCCCGGCACCTGTATCTCGGATTTCAACGCTGTTTTATTCCAGAAGAACACGTGGATAGCGGTGAAGCTTCGCGTGAGAAAGCCAGCGAGACAGCTCTGGGGGTTGGTGCACCCGCTGCAGAGGTTCCACGGGAGGCCGAAGGTCACACTGGGTTGAACACGGAAGCTTCTAACGCAGTATGTTTTACTTATAGATCAGATTCAGATAAAACGAGTGCCATTGAGTTCAGTAAATGTAACGTCTGCTCTGTACAGCGCTACGAAGCAGCGACACTCTTTGGCTGCAAGCACTGTATAAAACACGCGTTTTAATGTATCATCCTATGCAGTGCAGATTCCAACCTATCCGGGCTTCAGAGAGTTGGGATTCGGGAATGCATACTTAACCCAGACATGCCAACCTTCCCGATTTAGGCGTGAGACTACCGATTTCAAGGTTAGTCTCCCGCCTCCCGATTCCTGCAAGCAAAAGCCCGATTCCTCAGAGGTTTTAGCTGACAGGGTTTGGTATTGTGTAAGGTGCTAATTCTTCCAGCAATATTCAGAGTGGTGATGCAGGGGGTCTAGAAGGGGTGAAAAACCAACAAAGCGTCATTAACAAGGCAATGGTCTTTTAAAGACGTGTGAAGTACTAGGGCGGCTGTGTGTGCGCGGGGAAGCTGTTACAGACCGGGCTGCCACACAGGAGGGGGAGGAGGAGTGAATGCACTGCCAGCAACCTGACAGGCCAGTGCACAACACTTGCATCACCCTCTCTCTCCTGCCTTTGCGCTCCGTGCATCTGAAAGTTTTAAAAAACACGTGCATTTACGTTTCAAATGTCCGATCCTGCAGCAGCCACTTCCAAAGCCCATACATGCAGTTAACCCGATTCAATGCCCCATTCTCCCGTTTTTTTTTTTAATTCTCCCACTTTGCTCTTCTGAAATGTTGGCATGTATGACTTAACCTTATGTTCAGTGGGTTTATGTTGTGTGGCACCGTGAAGGGGATATCCATGCCCACCCGAGCCGAAGAAAGGCCACGTCCCTCACCCACTGATCATGTACAAGGCTAAGGCTTCAGACTTTACCTTTGTTGTCTCAGCTCCGGCCCCACCACCCCAATCTACACAGGGCGCCCACCGCCCATGCTATGTCCTTGGCCCAGAAGGGTGCTCGGGGCCGAGGGCGAAGCTCACACTGCGTGTCTAAGGTGAGCCGGGAATGTATTTATCACTTAGGGGTAACATTAATGGCCAATGAACGGCTGTGGATGAGGTTATTGCTTGGGGATCGAGAGCGGGATAATATTGTATTGTTACTGCATTAATATAGCGCTTCATAGCCCCACTGCAGGGCGCCAAGGTGCATTACCAGAGGCTTAGCATGGGGTCCTGTGTGTGCCTCCACTCAGATGAGGCCTCCCGAGTCCAGTGCGTGCCTCCACTCAGGTGAGGCCTCACTGGGCCCAGTGCGAGCCTCCGCTCAGGTGAGGCCTCACTGGGCCCAGTGCGAGCCTCCGCTCAGGTGAGGCCTCTCTGGGCCCTGTGTGTGCCTCCACTGAGGTGAGGCCTCCCTGGGCCCTGTGCGTGCCTCTGCTCATGTGAGGCCTCTCTGGGCCCTGTGCGTGCCTCCGCTCAGGTGAGGCCTCTCTGGGCCCTGTGCGTGCCTCCACCTCAGGTGAGGCCTCCCTGGCCCTGTGTGTGCCTCCACTGAGGTGAGGCCTCCATGGGCCCAGTGCGTGCCTCTGCTCAGGTGAGGCCTCCCTGGGCCGTGTGTGTGCGTCCACTGAGGTGAGGCCTCCCTGGGCCCAGTGCGTGCCTATGCTCAGGTGAGGCCTCCAGGGCCCTGTGTGTGCCTCCACCTCAGGTGAGGCCTCCCTAGGCCCTGTGTGTGCCTCCCCTCAGGTGAGGCCTCCCTGGGCCCTGTGTGTGCCTCCGCTCAGGTGAGGCCTCCCTGGGCCCTGTGCGTGCCTCTGCTCAGGTGAGGCCTCCCGAGTCCAGTGCATGCCTCCGCTCAGGTGAGGCCTCTCTGGGCCCTGTGCGTGCCTCCGTGGGATGGGGCAGTGAGATAAATAACGGTGATGGATCAAGCCCTGTCCTTTGGACTGGGTAAGAGTGGTCTGTTTAACTCAGACACTCTGTTCATCACCACCCCCTTTTTGTAAATCGTTTTTGGCCACTATAGGTGTGGCAGGGTATACTCAGACATGAGTCCCTTTCTCACTGCTCCATCAGGATTCAAGCAAGCCGGGCCGAAGAAGGCTGAAATGCCAGAAACCGGTCCCCGGTAGCTTGTTTCCTTTCTGGTGAAGAATTGGCTTGGTAGTTTAGTCTGCCCTGTTCCCATGATGCACTGGGCCAGGGACAGACTGATTTGCATATAGTCAGGTTCTGAGCTGGGATGGGGCAGTGAGATAAATAACGGTGATGGATCAAGCCCTGATCTTTGGACTGGGTAAGAGTGGTCTCTTTAACTCAGACACTCTGTTCATCACCACCCCCTTTTTGTAAATCGTTTTTGGCCACTATAGGTGTGGCAGGGTATACTCAGACATGAGTCCCTTTCTCACTGCTCCATCAGGATTCAAGCAAGCCGGGCCGAAGAAGGCTGAAATGCCAGAAACCGGTCCCCGGTAGCTTGTTTCCTTTCTGGTGAAGAATTGGCTTGGTAGTTTAGCCTGCCCTGTTCCCATGATGCACTGGGCCAGGGACAGACTGATTTGCATATAGTCAGGTTCTGAGCTGGGATGGGGCAGTGAGATAAATAACGGTGATGGATCAAGCCCTGATCTTTGGACTGGGTAAGAGTGGTCTCTTTAACTCAGACACTCTGTTCATCACCACCCCCTTTTTGTAAATCGTTTTTGGCCACTATAGGTGTGGCAGGGTATACTCAGACATGAGTCCCTTTCTCACTGCTCCATCAGGATTCAAGCAAGCCGGGCCGAAGAAGGCTGAAATGCCAGAAACCGGTCCCCGGTAGCTTGTTTCCTTTCTGGTGAAGAATTGGCTTGGTAGTTTAGTCTGCCCTGTTCCCATGATGCTTAGTCTGCCCTGTTCCCATGATGCACTGGGCCAGGGACAGACTGATTTGCATATAGTCAGGTTCTGAGCTGGGATGGGGCAGTGAGATAAATAACGGTGATGGATCAAGCCCTGATCTTTGGACTGGGTAAGAGTGGTCTGTTTAACTCAGACACTCTGTTCATCACCACCCCCTTTTTGTAAATCCGCTCAGGTGAGGCCTCCCTGGGCCCTGTGCGTGCTTCCACTCAGGTGAGGCCTCTCTGGGCCCTGTGCGTGCCTCCACCTCAGGTGAGGCCTCCCCGGCCCTGTTTGTGCCTCCACTGAGGTGAGGCACAAACAGTGTGTGCCTCTGCTCAGGTGAGGCCTCCATGGGCCCAGTGCGTGCCTCTGCTCAGGTGAGGCCTCCCTGGGCCGTGTGTGTGCCTCTGCTCAGGTGAGGCTTCCCGGGCCCTGTGTGTGCCTCCACCTCAGGTGAGGCCTCTCAGGGCCCTGTGCGTGCCTCCGCTCAGGTGAGGCCTCCCGGGCCCTGTGTGTGCCTCTACTCAGGTGAGGCTTCCCAGGCCCTGTGTGTGCCTCCCCTCAGGTGAGGCCCTGCTGGATCCCGTGCGTACCTCCGCCTCAGGTGAGGCCCTGTTGGGTCCCTTGCGCGCCTCCCCTCAGGTGAGGCCCTGTTGGGTTCCTTGCACACCTCCGCCTCAGATGAAGCCCCGCACCTGCCTCACGTTCTCGTTTCCCCGATAAAGGCGCGTTTCAAGCCTCGTGTTTGCAGAAGATTAATGGGAACAGAGGCTGCTTTGTGCGGCGCCGAGGGTTGAAAGTGCAGCCGGATCTGCAGGCCGGGGGCTTGCATTCTTATTACTCGCGCACCTGAAGGTAGGGGTGGGGCCAGGGTGGGAGTGGGTCGCACCCCTACCCCCGACTCTCCACCGGCAGACGAGATCCCTCACGGGGGTTTGCATTCTTATTACTCGTGCACCTGAAGGTAGGGGGTGGGGCCAGGGTGGGAGTGCCCCCCCCCCCCTGCAGACGAGAGCCCTCACGGGGGTTTGCAGCACCAGAGCTGAGCCCCTTTGAAAGGGTCCCTTCTCTTTGCGCGTGCACTGCGCGCGCTCCCGGACTCTGCTTTACATTCCCCGTGACGCAGCCAGTGCACGAGGCGCTTGGATTACAGCATGAATTAAAGAAGCCTTGTAAAGTTGACAAGATGGCTTAGCGAGCTGAGTGCTTCAGCGTCTGCGTCTGTCCCTCGGGTCATGTGCTTGAAATCCTAGCAGACCTCCTCCGTCCTGGTGTATTTTTAGTACATTAGCCCTCTAATGTTGGTCAAAACATTGCGGCATTTAAATACCACTTCACCCCGCCCTCAGCCCCTTCGCTCCAAAAGGAGTTCAGCTTTTTTCTGGGCAAATGCAGCCAAGCTCTCAAGCTACCTGGGTCCATCCATACCCGAGCAGGTTATTCACTCTAGGTTTTATCTTTGCCTTCTGGGACTGTTGGTCCTCATTGTATATCTTGGATAAAGTACCCCCTGGAGTTCCATGACCATATAGAGGAACGAGGACAAAAGCAGAGTTACTTATAAGTAAGCCAGGGCTAAGTACTTCGCTACGCCCACGGAGTGGGCGTAGTGTTGCCTACTTCGCCCTTTGCGAAGTAGGCGTAGGAGGCAACACTACGCCCACTCTGTGGGCGCAGCGAAGGTGCCCGCCACCTGCCCCCCCCCGCCCTCCCTAGATACTTAAATTACCTTTTAAAAATGAATTAAAAACCACTTACTTGTCCGCTGCGTCCTCGGGGCTCCCTCTTGTAATCGCGCCGCCGTCATGGATACTAATGCGCATGCGCGGGCGGCCGCGCATGCGCAGCTTTATAGATTTTTAAGTACGTACTGAATCGCCCACTTGCAGGAGGCTGGCTCTGGTTATACTATACCAAACCAAGGTAAAGTGTGCACAGAGTCCCGGGAGTCCCAGAGGTATAGCAGAGGCTAAATTAGGTCAGTACTAACAGCTCTCTCTGTGGTAGTGTGGGTGAGCAACGAGGCTTATCCTGAGGGTGTGTTCAGCATTCATTGGATTCACTCAATCAAGACCGATGGCACACACTCAGAGACTGAATCCAGACCAATTGGGTAAGTATAAAAAGGTATACTCATGCTTTATTTTAAGAACCAATCAGGACTTGACACAGGTAAGTAAAATATTCTCTCAAATGCAAGACTTCACAAAGAAATGCATTCATGGTCCAATTTGCAATAGGTTGGTATGGATTCAAAAAGCAGTTTACATTACACCATAATTGCTTTTAGAATACTTTTCTCCCGGTAGACTGTCGGAAAACAGTCATCCATGCAGTTATAACATCACGCTTGGACTATGTTAAAAGTCTATTCATTGGACTTCCGGAATATTTGACGGCCAGGCTTCAGCTTATTCAAAATGCGGCCGCCAGACTTATCAGAAATGTTCCGATAAGGCATAGCATCTCCCCTCATCCTTGTAAGTTTGCATTGGCTGCCGATAAAGAAAAGAGTCCTCTTTAAGACACTGATTTCGGTTCATCGGGCTTTGCATGATGTCGGCCCAAAGTATTTGAAAGCTAGAATTCAGAGGCACGTGCAATCAAGGACATTATGTTCCAGGCATCAGCACTTCCTGAAGGTCCTCAGATTCTCAAAAGTTAGAAAGGGCGGGCGGGCTTTCTCAGTACGTGCCCCTTCGCTCTGGAACTCGATGCCTGAAGAGCTTAGGGAAATTCCTCAGGAATTGGCCTTCAGAAAAGCTCTGAAAACATGGTTGTTTTGTTTGGATTAGGCTGGTCTCCCGCTCTTTGTGGGGTCTTCGGTCTTTGCAGTTGTTACTAGCGCCGGGTCACTTCCGTTGGAGGTAGCTGTGCGCTATATAAATGACTATAATATTAATAATAATAATAATAATAAAATAGATTACTTTGATTAATGGGTGTGGTATGCCTAGATACCACACCTAAGGACCTCACAATACAAGGTAAGTAAGACTTTTCTTGGGTTAAGTTATATTGACTTTTTTTCTTCCAGACAAAACCCAGTTCAGCGCAAACATTTTAGGCCCAAAATCTCACAACATGGGTTCCTTTCGGAGAAAAATGGTTATCGGTTTCATGGGTAAGTAAACATCTTACAAGTGGGAGTTTTGGGTGTTAGGTCCAAGGTTCCCCAAGGTCTAGGTAGGGACTCAAATGTCAATATCAGCAGCACTGGGGCGGCCGGGTCAAAGTGCAGGGGCCTTATGTTAGCCAATGGGGCAAAGGAGGCCTCCGGTTAAGGGTTGCTTATGAGTAGCCCACTCAGGTGTGGGAGCAAAGCTCCTGGAGGTAAGGTCAGCACTGCAGGGACCAGCAATCAGCACAGGAACTGTACCACCAGTGGCACAGGGTGGACGGGTGCACGGTGCCAAGGAGACATCGGGGACCCTATGATTCTCAATAGTGACCTTTGGTTCGTCAAAGTTGCTACAGGCTTGGGTAGGGAGACTACCTGAAGGAGACCACTGGCTGGAGAGGTAAGCTGGGTTCTTGGGGGATGACTGGACACCGTCAGTTGGACCCCAATGGCCCTGTGGCATCGGGTGCACAGGTGCTTTTTGACGTCGGGTTTCTTTACCAGCTCCGTTCGTGGTCAGGGGGGCCCTTCAGGTTTAGGCTAGAGGGGTCGTCTTGAAGGTTGTGGTCACCAGATCTCAGGTCAGGATCACCGGGGAGACCTCCTCGTAGTGTTGGGCCACTTGAACTCAGGTCGTGGGCGTCGGATGCAGAGTGGTGCAGAATTCCGGAGTCGTCAGAATGTAGATTCTGGTCTTGGAGTCTTTGTTGAGCAAACCCAGGTCTCACGGGAGACAGAGTCAGTTAGGTGCGTGCAGGGCAGGTCGTCCAGGCTCTGGGGGACTGCTGGACACACCGGCTTCTTCTCTGTAGTCAGGTCGGAGTTGGGACAGGCCAGTAGGGCTGGGGCCAAAGCAGTAAGGATCCTCTTCTTTCTGGGACAACCCAGCTCTTCGACTCTTCTTCTTTCTTCCTCAAATCTGAGGAGGCAAGGATCAGGGTTGCACCTAAATACTAGATTTAGGGGCATTTGAAGGGGTGTGCAGGTCAGGAACCATTCCTTGGGGTGGATACACTCCCTATTATGCCACCCTCCAGTGGGAGGGGGCATGAACCTCTCCCTAATTGGCCAAGTTCCCTCATCTTCAAGATGGAGGGGGCTGAGATGTGGATTTCACTTCTCCTTCTCCACCTGAGGGGTGGGGTGGGCAAAGGTGGGCACACACTACTTCCTAGCTGGGTTTTCTGCCTATTCTCTTGGCAGCAGTGGAGGGAGGCAGGACCGGTGGGAGCCAGTTGCTGGGGGCAGCAAAAGGCAGGGACAATTCCCAAAGATAGCAGGCCTTTGAAGCTTCCCCTTCGTTGACCCAGCCCATCCCGGGGCAGAAAGCCTGACATCTTTGTCCAGGATGAGCTTTGTTTCTGGACCCTGAGAGCAGAGGCCCCCTACCCAAGGGTCCAAAAACCTGTCTGGTGGTGGCAAATGGTAGGCAGCCATTCAGGAACTACACCTGGGAGAGTTGTTTTTCATGGGGCATCTCTAAGATGCCCTCTGAGTGCATTTTACAGTGAATCCCACACTGGCATCAGTGTGGGTTTAATGTGCTGAGAAGTTTGGTACCAAACTTCACAGATTTTAGTAAAGCCATTATGGAGCTGTGGAGTTTGTAATGACAAACTCCCAGTACCATATACTCTTTATGGCATTACTACACTTACAATGTCTAAGGATGGACTTAGACACTGTAGGGCCACAGGGCTCATGCACATGTACCCTCATCTGAGGGCTGGTGCACCCTGCTAGAGGGGTGACTTACCTAGGCCTCAGGCAGTGGGTTGCAGGCAAGACACACAGGGATGTGTGCCATGTCGACTCTTCACTTTTCTCTGCACCAAAACACGCAGCCTGCCATGGCAGTGTGTGGGTGTTAAGGTGCAGGGCCTCCAAGGTTGGCAGAAAAGGTGCTGCAGCCCTTAGGGGCCTTCCCTGGTCACAGTGCCCTTGGTACCCATGGTACCTTTAACAAGGGGCTTACCTGTGGCCAGGGATGTGCCAATTGTGGCTACAAAGGTATGTTTTGGGAAAGAAAACAGGCCCTGGGGACCTTGTTGGCAGGGAACCAGAACACATCAAGTCAGGTTGCATCAGATGTCAGGCAGAAAGTGGGGGGTACCATGCAAAAAGGCGCACTTCCTAAACCACTTTGATATGAGAAGGTTTAACGCCATGTTTAACATTGTAATAAGCCTTACTCTTGTCGTGCTTATCCAGCAATTCCTCACAAACATCATCCACAGACCACTGTTCAACAGAATAGAATAACCAGTTGGACTGTGTTAAGAACGCGGTTTCCTTCCTCTCATCATAACAAACGGGCCAAAGCGGTGCCATCATCAACTTAAGTAACCCAGTACGCCCAAATCACCTTAACCAGCTGAATGACTCAATCCCCTTTACAATTCCTGAAAGATTGAATAACGCCTTTCATAATGGTTGATCCTTTCCACCATGCCATTGCCACTGGGACTCTAGAACAATGTAGTTCTGTGCTTTATACCAAGTTTTTCAAAATAAGCCTTCGCTTTGTGAGACGTAAACTGGACACCATTATCACCGGCTAACGACGCTGGGATACTTGCGACACAAAAGTCTGATCTAAAAATTCCAAAAGCAAATCTGTATCAGCCACAACCACTACTTTAAGCACTGGTCATTTAGTAAACAAATCCAACAAAACCCAAAAACATTTCTGAGGCTTGTCTATCACCTTAGATGCGGCGCAAATATCCCTCCCCAGTGCTGCGCTGTCCATTGGAACTAGTGCTGAATGGACGTCCAATGGACGTGCGCAGCACTGGGGAGGTAGTGCTGCCGTCGGCCAACGCCCCGACGGAGCACTTAAGAGGTTAATGGACAACATGATATGAATGACCACACTTCCCAAGTGTGCCTTGGAATCAGACCATCGCACATTGGGGGTTGTAATAATGTACGCCAGGGCTTTAAGTGGGATGAAAAAACTGTGGGGTCTCTCAAAGGGGCGTGGCCAATGTAATTAAGGGCATGGTTTAAAAACATGTAAGCTAAAATATGTGTTTAGCACAGTGTGCCACCCAACGTGTATTGTGCTGTTCCTGTCATTGCGTCCAGATATATGATACAAGTCACATCATACCTACAACAAGGCAGGACTATTGGCTTTGTCAATGGTTGCTAGTTGCATAAGATAAATAAGCAGCAACTATGGCCTGTATATAATATTGTAAAAAAACTTCCACTTAAAGCCCTGGTGACACCACAAAAATGTTGCAGCTCCTGAGTTTCAAAAAGAGAAGGGAAATCCAGAGAGAAAATTACTCTCTTTAAAGGATTTCCCTTCCCCTACAACGCTCACCACGCGCACATCGACGTGCCTGCTGTCACTGCAGTCCGGAAAAAAAAATGGACCGCCTGTGCCAGAGCACAAAACAGAGCCCAATAGAGACCCATTTTGAGGCCTCCTTAAAACAAGCATTTGCAATGCAATAGGTCTCGCATTTACGCGAGTTTGAGCTATTAACATTGCAAATGAAAATGCCTTTTATTTTTGTTTTCGTTTTTAAAACATAAATAAAAGGCATTGTCATTTGCAATGTCAATATCTCACACTCGCATAAATGAGAGACCTATTGCATTGCAAATGCTTGTTTCTTTAGTCTTTTGGATTGACAACTGGGTTTAAAAACAGACAGCTGAAACTTTGCTCAAGCAGAGTTTTTTTTGTTTAGAGAACACAAATTAGTAAGCGAACCCTGGTACGGATGACAAGAAACAAACAGACATTCTGCTTCAACTTCTGTTCAAATCTATCACGCTGTTAGCAATATACTAATCTTGATCGTACAATAACCGAGAAAATGCATTGCAAGGAATTAGGCATCCTGTTTTCCGAAAAACCTACTGATATCATTTTCAATGGAGAAACCCTACATTAAAGATTAATTGCACTAAAAAAACGTTCTTCTTTGCACTTGTGAAAAGGCCCAGTTAAACCTACCGACCTCGAATCCGCGAAGGCTGAATACTCATTCAATAGGCACTGACTGGCAGTGGCTACACGTAGGCAAATACAGTGGCCCATAAACACCGGAGGGGGTCCAGCGCACCAGACACAGGTCTGTCATTAGTCACAGGAAACACCCCCTGCGATGAATCGAATCACTGCGTCAATAGCTCTGCCCTCAAGATCAGCTCAGGGTGTGCTGCAGGTACATGCGGTGCTAATGAGAGGGGGGTGCCCCGACAGCCTGTTAAAGGCCAAGGGGTGACCGACCGACCTCGTCAGATATAAGACTCAGATGCAGCAAAAGCTGGGCTACAGGAAATGAGGCTAACGAACCATATGCCTCTAATCCATTTAAAGACGCTTCTAACTGTGCGTCGGGGAAAATCTGGCCAAGAGCCCATATTGGAATAGGCGCTAGTGCGAGCAGTCTAGCAGGAATCACAACACGTCACAACACCTGTGGTGCTTTTCACAGCTCGAGCAATGAAATGGATGTAATCAACCACCGTGAGGCCTTCCACAAACAAGACGGAAGAGACGCCGTACACAACAGACGCCGTGCGCGTGCACATCATTGCACGTGTCTGCCGCTAGTTTATATATACATCGCGCTTTCACCTTACGTGAAAGCACGAAGCAAAAATAAACACACGTGTCTGGAAGAGACGCCGTGCACGAGCGTGTGCAAGCTAAATCTTCAGTCTGGGTGGGCGGGGCCTAAGGGAGACAGGGCGGACACAAACCCCACTTCCAAAGAAGCGGGACACAAAACCAACGACTATAGATCTCACCAAGGCAAAGCAGCGCATGCGCTGCAACGCAGGCGAGACCTGAAAAACGGCTGGTGCTCAGACCCGGTGAGACCTGGCCCGCTTAAAGCCCTGATGTACGCTATGATTTGTCCACCATAGAACAATCTTTGCAGTTCTTAACAAATCTTCCAAAAGCTAGATCCATTCCAGGCCACCAAAACAATGCCTTTCCAGCAGTTTTCGTTCTAGTTATTCCAAAAGGACCTTCATGGCATAGCTCCATATTCATACAAAAAAACTTATCTGGAAGTATAATTCTGTCAGGGCTGAGCAGGATTCCTTCCTACCGACCTCACTTCCCACAAATGTTTAAGTGACTCATCCAAGCTTTTCTTTTTTATGCCACCCATTCTGAATAAATGACATGACTTCTTGCAAAATAGTGTTATTCTTGCATTCTAAAACCCATGTATTCTCTTCAATGGCCGCCAGAATATGGCCATGTAGCACTAGGGCTTGGAAACCAATCCAGGCGCCGGCCTCACAGCCTTCCAAAGAGGCCGGCACTCTCGATAGGAACTCTGCAGTGATGCCCTCGCTTGTCACTGTCTGGTCACAAACGTCCAGTGTCTCGGTTCAGATCGCACCCGTGCAGCAGACACGCAACCTGCACAACTACCGTGCTGGGACTGAGCGGTCTTGCTGCAGTGTGCAGATGCAGCCGGGGGAGGCCCACAGGTGCCCGGAGGAGGGGCGCCCATCTCTCATGGATGGCCAAAGGGTAAGTGCTACTTTTAAGGCATCACTGGATTGATACCTTGCTTCAGTGCCGTTTTATCTGCACATAGGTGCCGAGCGGACCCATGTAATCTATGACATCTTCATCAAGCGGCGAGTTGCCTTCTGGGACTTGTAGTTTTGCCTCTGCCATTGTGGTTAAAAGGCGTTCAGAGAGGAGCTGGTACAACTGTTAAAAGGGAGTGCTGTGCCCGGTAAACAATAACCCTTGAGTCTACAGCATAGCTCGCCCTGCTCACACACACAGCGCCAAGACGCCGCGGCATTCGAGCGCTTTAGAAGCTACTATCCAATCCTATCCTATCCTATCCTTTAAAGTTATCCCACTAAAGGCCCCGGGGTTGTCACAGAAGACGGAGTGTACTGTACAGACGGACACAAACTAGAGAACACGGAGCGTGTGGGGGTTTGAACCGCATTTCCATCAATCTATGGCTAAATGCAGTGTTAGGGTAACGGGCAGTTATAAGTGGCACGTGCGGCATTTAAAAGGCCTCTTTGTGCTTCTGACCCACCAGAAGCAGCCACCGGAAGTGCGACTCATGGACATGATCTGGGAAGAGTCCCGTCACTGTCACAGCTAAGAATTGTCTGTTTCAAAGGCAAACCTGGGGGGGCGGGGACTGTCCCCCGAGACTTCAGCCTCCAAGTGACCACTCTCTGTCCGAACCCGGCCTCCAGCATTGAGGCTTCGAGCGTCTAGCACCGACCAATTCAAAACTGGCTCAAGGAGCTTAATGCTCTAAACTGCTACCTCGTCCGATCCGACTCGGTAAAGTCACGAGGCGTTACCCTGGATAAGAACTTGTCAATAAAGGACCACATCAAGGACTCTGCAAAAAGTATGCTTTACTCTCCAAAACATCTCAAGAAAATTAAACCTTTCATTCCTCAAGAGGATCTCAAGACAATTGTTCAATCCCGAGTCCTCTCTAAAGTGGACTATGGGAACGCCATCCTAACAGGGTCACCAAAAGCTCACCTAGCCCCACTAAGGTCTGTCCTTAACATGGCCGCTCGACTCATAACTGGTATAAAAAGATTTGAACACATCTCACCAACCCTCAACGCTCTCAACTGGCTTCCCATGGAAGGGAGATGTATTTACAAACTGGCCTGCATCACGCACAAGGCCCTTCACGCCCAATCCGCAAACAACCTAAACAGCAAACTAGTAAAAGCAGGAAAATCCAGAACTCTGAGAAGCACCAACTCACTTCATCTCATCCCTCCGAAACTGAAAAAGAAAACGTCCCAGTGCCGGTCCTTCTCTGGTAACGTACCCAGGATGTGGAACGCACTCCCTACTGACCTCAGATGCAACCCCTCCTTCTCTTGCTTCAAAAAGGACCTGAAAATCCTTCTCCTCAACAAATGCTTTACCGGCCAAGTCAACCAACCCAGGCATCAATAACCTAACGGGCTCCCTCTCACTCTGACCTTCAAGGATGGTGGTTATCTGACTGTCAACCACCTGCGTCTTCTCCCCTTCACTTTATACGTAAGTATGATGTCTTTGCTTATATCATTATGTATCCTCATGTCCTGCGATGTTATGCAATTTTTCTTTTCCTTTGTGTATGTGAAGCGCTTTGATGCCCACGGGTCTAGCTAGCGCTATATAAAACTTTATAAATAAACAAGTGACCACTCTCTGTCTGACACTAGCCTCTAGCAGTGAGGCTACGAGCCTCCAGCCTCCAAGGGACCACTCTCTGTCCAAATCCGGCCTCCAGCAGTGAGGCTCCAGCCTCCAAGTGAACACTCTCTGTCTGACCCCGTCCTGCAGCAGTGAGGCTACGGGCCGTCAGACTCCCAGTGAACACTCTCTGTCTGACCTCGGCCTCCAGTGGTGAGGCTACGAGCCTCCAGCCTCAGAGTGAACACTCTCTGTCCGACCCCGGCCTCCAGCAGCGAGGCTCCGAGCCTCCAGCCTCCAAGTGAACACTCTCTGTCTGACCCCGGCCTCCAGCAATGAAGCTACGAGCCTCCAGTCTCCAAGTGAACACTCTCTGTCCGACCCCGGCCTCCAGCAGTGAGGCCACAAGCCTTCAGCCACCAAGTGAACACTCTCTGTCCGACCCAGGCCTCCAGCAGTGAGGCCACAAGCCTTCAGCCTCCAAGTGAACACTCTCTTTCCGAACCCAGCCTCCAGCAGTGAGGCTACGAGCCTCCAGCCTCCAAGTGAACACTCTCTGCCCGACCCCGGCCTCCAGCAGTGAGGCCACAAACCTTCAGCCTCCAAGTGAACACTCTCTTTCCAACCCCGGCCTCCAGCAGTGAGGCTACAGCCTCCAGCCTCCAAGTGAACACTCTCTGTCCGACCCCGGCCTCCAGCAGTGAGGCCACAAGCCTTCAGCCTCCAAGTGAACACTCTTTTTCCGACCCCGGCCTCCAGCAGTGAGGCTACAGCCTCCAGCCTCCAAGTAAACACTCTCTGTCCTACCCTGGCCTCCAGCAGTGAGGCTACAAGCCTCCAGCCTCCAAGTGAACACTCTCTGTCCGACCCCGGCCTCCAGCAGTGAGGCTACGAGCCTCCAGCCTCCAAGTGAACACCTTCTGTCCGACCCCGGCCTCCAGCAGTGAGGCTCCGAGCCTCCAGCCTCCGAATGAACACCTTCTGTCCGACCCCGGCCTCCAGCAGTGAGGCTACGGACCTCCAGCCTCCGAGTGAACACTCTCTGTCTGACCCCGGCCTCCAGCAGTGAGGCTACGAGCCTTCAGCCTCCGAGTGAACACTCTCTGTCCGACCCCGGCCTCCAACGGTGAGGCTACAGCCTTCAGCCTCCAGGTGAACACTCTCTGTCCGACCCCGGCCTCCAGCAGTGAGGCTCTGAGCCTCCAGCCTCCGAGTGAAAACTCTCTGTCTGACCCCAGCCTCCAGCAGTGAGCCTACGAGCCTCCAGCCTCCGAGTGAGCACTCTCTGTCCGACCCCAGCCTCCAGCAGTGAGGCTGCGAGCCTCCAGCCTCCAAGTGAACACTCTCTGTCTGACTCCGGCCTCCTGCAGTGAGGCTACGAGCCTCCAGCCCCAGAGTGAACACTCTCTGTCTGACTCCGGCCTCCTGCAGTGAGGCTACGAGCCTCCAGCCTCCAAGTGAACACTCTTTGTCCGACCCCGGCCTCCAGCAGTGAGGCTACGGGCCTCCAGCCTCTAAGTGAACACTCTTTGTCCGACCCCGGCCACCAGCAGTGAGGCTACGAGCCTTCAGCCTCCAAGTGAACACTCTTTGTCCGACCCCGGCCTCCAGCAGTGAGGCTACAAGCCTCCAGCCTCCAAGTGAACACTCTCTGTCCGACCCCGGCCTCCAGCAGTGAGGCTACGAGCCTCCAGCCTCCAAGTGAACACTCTCTGTCCGACCCCGGCCTCCAGCAGTGAGGCCACGAGCCTCCAGCCTCCACGAGCCTTCAGCCTCCGAGTGAACACACTCTGTCCGACCCCGGCCTCCAGCAGTGAGGCTACAGCCTCCAGCCTCCAAGCGAACACCTTCTGTCCGACCCCAGCCTCCAGCAGTGAGGCTATGAGCCTCCAGCCTCCAAGTGAACACTCTCTGTCCGACCCCGGCCTCCAGCAGTGAGGCTACAGCCTCCAGCCTCCAAGTGAACACTCTCTGTCCAACCCCAGCCTCCAGCAGTGAGGCTACGAGCCTCCAGCCTCCAAGTGAACACTCTCTGTCCAACCCCAGCCTCCAGCAGTGAGGCTACGAGCCTCCAGCCTCCAAGCGAATACACTCTGTCCTACCCCGGCCTCCAGCAGTGAGGCTACGAGCCTCCAGCCTCTAAGTGAACACTCTTTGTCCGACCCCGGCCTCCAGCAGTGAGGCCACGAGCCTCCAGCCTCCCCAAGTCTAAGAAAGGATAAATGAAGTTCAGTGGCTAAAGCACTTGATTTGCAGACCATACAATATCACAGAAAGGAAAAAGGCCAATAGTATGGGTTAAAAATTAACATAATCTGTGATACACTAAACAATATGCATCATCAAGAACCTGCCAAGTATCCCAGGTCCTTGCGTAACTAGTCAGGCGAGCCCTGTTTTTTCTTATAATTCTGGGACTTATAGTCTTTCCGAACCCAGAATAAAACCAGGAGCACAAGCCCCAGAATGCTTAGAACTCCTTCCCTCTCACCGCTGTCACCCCCTCCCCTCTCACCGCTGTCACTTCTTTCCCTCTCACCGCTGCCGCTTCCTTCCCTCTCACCTGTCGCTTCCTTCCCTCTGTCCTGTCACTTCCTTCCCTCTCACCTGTCACTTCCTTCCCTCTCACCTGTCGCTTCCTTCCCTCTCACCTGTCGCTTCCTTCCCTCTCACCTGTCGCTTCCTTCCCTCTCTCCTGTCACTTCCTTCCCTCTCTCCTGTCACTTCCTTCCCTCTCACCTGTCGCTTCCTTCCCTCTCTCCTGTCACTTCCTTCCCTCTCACCTGTCGCTTCCTTCCCTCTCACCTGTCGCTTCCTTCCCTCTCTCCTGTCACTTCCTTCCCTCTCACCTGTCGCTTCCTTCCCTCTCACCCATCACTTCCTTCCCTCTCACCGCTGTCGCTTCCTTCCCTCTCTCCTGTCACTTCCTTACCTCTCACCGCTGTCACTCCCTTCCCTCTCACCTGTCGCTTCCTTCCCTCTCACCGCTGTCGCTTCCTTCCCTCTCACCTGTCACTTCCTTCCCTCTCACCTGTCACTTCCTTCCCTCTCACCTGTCGCTTCCTTCCCTCTCACCTGTCACTTCCTTCCCTCTCACCTGTCGCTTCCTTCCCTCTCACCTGTCGCTTCCTTCCTTCTCACCTGTCGCTTCCTTCCCTCTCACCTGTCACCCCCTCCCCTCTCACCGCTGTCACTTCCTTCCCTCTCACCTGTCGCTTCCTTCCCTCTCACCTGTCGCTTCCTTCCCTCTCACCTGTCACTTCCTTCCCTCTCACCGCTGTCGCTTCCTTCCCTCTCACTGCTGTCACTTCCTTCTCTCTCACCGCTGTCACTTCTTTCCCTCTCACCGCTGTTGCTTCCTTCCCTCTCACCTATCACTTCCTTCCCTCTCACCGCTGTCACTTCCTTCCCTCTCTCCTGTCGCTTCCTTCCCTCTCACCGCTGTCACCCCCTCCCCTCTCACCGCTGTCACTTCTTTCCCTCTCACCGCTGCCGCTTCCTTCCCTCTCACCTGTCGCTTCCTTCCCTCTCTCCTGTCACTTCCTTCCCTCTCACCTGTCGCTTCCTTCCCTCTCTCCTGTCACTTCCTTCCCTCTCACCTGTTGCTTCCTTCCCTCTCACCTGTCGCTTCCTTCCCTCTCTCCTGTCACTTCCTTCCCTCTCACCTGTCGCTTCCTTCCCTCTCACCAGTCACTTCCTTCCCTCTCTCCTGTCGCTTCCTTCCCTCTCTCCTGTCACTTCCTTCCCTCTCACCTGTCACTTCCTTCCCTCTCACCTGTCGCTTCCTTCCCTCTCTCCTGTCACTTCCTTCCCTCTCACCTGTCGCTTCCTTCCCTCTCACCTGTCGCTTCCTTCCCTCTCTCCTGTCACTTCCTTCCCTCTCACCTGTCGCTTCCTTCCCTCTCACCCATCACTTCCTTCCCTCTCACCGCTGTCGCTTCCTTCCCTCTCTCCTGTCACTTCCTTCCCTCTCACCGCTGTCGCTTCCTTCCCTCTCACCGCTGTCGCTTCCTTCCCTCTCACCGCTGCCGCTTCCTTCTCTCTCACCTGTCACTTCCTTCCCTCCCACCGCTGTTGCTTCCTTCCCTCTCACCTGTCACTTCCTTCCCTCTCACCTGTCACTTCCTTCCCTCTCTCCTGTCACTTCCTTCCCTCTCACCGCTGTCACTCCCTTCCCTCTCACCTGTCGCTTCCTTCCCTCTCACTGCTGTCGCTTCCTTCCCTCTCACCTGTCACTTCCTTCCCTCTCACCTGTCGCTTCCTTCCCTCTCACCTGTCACTTCCTTCCCTCTCACCTGTCGCTTCCTTCCCTCTCACCTGTCGCTTCCTTCCCTCTCACCTGTCGCTTCCTTCCCTCTCACCTGTCACCCCCTCCCCTCTCACCGCTGTCACTTCCTTCCCTCTCACCTGTCGCTTCCTTCCCTCTCACCTGTCTCTTCCTTCCCTCTCACCTGTCGCTTCCTTCCCTCTCACCTGTCACTTCCTTCCCTCTCACCGCTGTCGCTTCCTTCCCTCTCTCCTGTCACTTCTTTCCCTCTCACCGCTGTCGCTTCCTTCCCTCTCTCCTGTCACTTCCTTCCCACTCACCGCTGTTGCTTCCTTCCCTCTCTCCTGTCGCTTCCTTCCCTCTCACCTGTCACTTCCTTCCCTCTCACCTGTCACTTCCTTCCCTCTCACCTGTTGCTTCCTTCCCTCTCACCGCTGTCGCTTCCTTCCCCCTCACCTGTCACTTCCTTCCCTCTCACCGCTGTCGCTTCCTTCCCTCTCACCGCTGTCGCTTCCTTCCCTCTCACCGCTGTCACTTCCTTCCCTCTCACCTGTCGCTTCCTTCCCTCTCACCGCTGTTGCTTCCTTCCCTCTCACCTGTCACTTCCTTCCCTCTCACCACTGTCCCTTCCTTCCCTCTCACCGCTGTCGCTTCCTTCCCTCTCACCGCTGTCGCTTCCTTCCCTCTCACCTGTCACTTCCTTCCCTCTCACCGCACCTGTCACTTCCTTCCCTCTCACCTGTCACTTCCTTCCCTCTCACCGCTGTCGCTTCCTTCCCTCTCACTGCACCTGTCACTTCCTTCCCTCTCACCGCTGTCGCTTCCTTCCCTCTCACCGCTGTTGCTTCCTTCCCTCTCACCTATCACTTAATTCCCTCTCACCTATCACTTCCTTCCCTCTCACCGCTGTCGCTTCCTTCCCTCTCTCCTGTCACTTCCTTCCCTCTCACCGCTGTCGCTTCCTTCCCTCTCTCCTGTCACTTCCTTCCCTCTCACCGCTGTCGCTTCCTTCCCTCTCTCCTGTCGCTTCCTTCCCTCTCACCTGTCACTTCCTTCCCTCTCACCTGTCACTTCCTTCCCTCTCACCTGTTGCTTCCTTCCCTCTCACCGCTGTCGCTTCCTTCCCTCTCACCTGTCACTTCCTTCCCTCTCACCGCTGTCGCTTCCTTCCCTCTCACCGCTGTCGCTTCCTTCCCTCTAACCGCTGTCACTTCCTTCCCTCTCACCTGTCGCTTCCTTCCCTCTCACCGCTGTTGCTTCCTTCCCTCTCACCTGTCACTTCCTTCCCTCTCACCTGTCACTTCCTTCCCTCTCACCGCTGTCCCTTCCTTCCCTCTCACCGCTGTCGCTTCCTTCCCTCTCACCGCTGTCGCTTCCTTCCCTCTCACCTGTCACTTCCTTCCCTCTCACCGCTGTCCCTTCCTTCCCTCTCACCGCTGTCGCTTCCTTCCCTCTCACCGCTGTCGCTTCCTTCCCTCTCACCTGTCACTTCCTTCCCTCTCACCTGTCGCTTCCTTCCCTCTCACCTGTCACTTCCTTCCCTCTCACCTGTCACTTCCTTCCCTCTCACCTGTCACTTCTTTCCCTCTCACCGCTGTCCCTTCCTTCCCTCTCACCGCTGTCCCTTCCTTCCCTCTCACCGCTGTCGCTTCCTTCCCTCTCACCTGTCACTTCCTTCCCTCTCACCGCACCTGTCACTTCCTTCCCTCTCACCTGTCACTTCCTTCCCTCTCACCGCTGTCGCTTCCTTCCCTCTCACCGCACCTGTCACTTCCTTCCCTCTCACCTGTCACTTCCTTCCCTCTCACCGCTGTCGCTTCCTTCCCTCTCACCGCTGTTGCTTCCTTCCCTCTCACCTATCACTTAATTCCCTCTCACCTATCACTTCCTTCCCTCTCACCGCTGTCGCTTCCTTCCCTCTCTCCTGTCACTTCCTTCCCTCTCACCGCTGTCGCTTCCTTCCCTCTCTCCTGTCACTTCCTTCCCTCTCACCGCTGTCGCTTCCTTCCCTCTCTCCTGTCGCTTCCTTCCCTCTCACCTGTCACTTCCTTCCCTCTCACCTGTCACTTCCTTCCCTCTCACCTGTTGCTTCCTTCCCTCTCACCGCTGTCGCTTCCTTCCCTCTCACCTGTCACTTCCTTCCCTCTCACCGCTGTCGCTTCCTTCCCTCTCACCGCTGTCGCTTCCTTCCCTCTCACCGCTGTCACTTCCTTCCCTCTCACCTGTCACTTCCTTCCCTCTCACCGCTGTCCCTTCCTTCCCTCTCACCGCTGTTGCTTCCTTCCCTCTCACCTGTCACTTCCTTCCCTCTCACCTGTCACTTCCTTCCCTCTCACCGCTGTCCCTTCCTTCCCTCTCACCGCTGTCGCTTCCTTCCCTCTCACCGCTGTCGCTTCCTTCCCTCTCACCGCTGTCGCTTCCTTCCCTCTCACCTGTCACTTCCTTCCCTCTCACCGCTGTCGCTTCCTTCCCTCTCACCGCTGTCGCTTCCTTCCCTCTCACCTGTCACTTCCTTCCCTCTCACCGCTGTCGCTTCCTTCCCTCTCTCCTGTCACTCCCTACCCTCTCACCGCTGTCACTTCCTTCCCTCTCACCTGTCACTTCCTTCCCTCTCACCTGTCACTTCCTTCCCTCTCACCGCTGTCGCTTCCTTCCCTCTCACCGCTGTCGCTTCCTTCCCTCTCACCGCTGTCGCTTCCTTCCCTCTCACCTGTCACTTCCTTCCCTCTCACCTGTCACTTCCTTCCCTCTCACCTATCACTTCCTTCCCTCTCACCGCTGTCGCTTCCTTCCCTCTCACCGCTGTCGCTTCCTTCCCTCTCACCGCTGTCGCTTCCTTCCCTCTCACCGCTGTCACTTCCTTCCCTCTCACCTGTCACTTCCTTCCCTCTCACCTGTCACTTCTTTCCCTCTCACCTGTCACTTCCTTCCCTTTCACAGGTCACTTCCTTCCCTGTTACCGCTGTCACTCCTTTCCCTCTGACTGCTGTCACTCCTTTCCCTCTGACTGCTGTCACTCACTTCCCTCTCGCAGCTGTTGCTTCCTTCCCTCTCACCGATGTCACTTCCCCTCTCACCTTTGTCCCTTTCCTTATCTCTCACAGCTGTCTCTTCCTTCTCTCTCACTGTGGCGCTCCCTTCCCTCTAGCCGCTGTCTCTTCCCTTCCCTCTCACCGTAGTAACTTCCTTCCCTCTCACAGCTGTGTTTTCTTCTCACCGCTGTCACTTCCCCTCCCACAATGGTCTCTTCCTTATCTCTCACCGCTGTCTCTTCCTTATCTCTCACAGCTTTCTCTTCCTTATCTCTCACAGCTGTCTCTTCCTTATCTCTCACCGCTGTCTCTTCCTTATCTCTCACAGCTTTCTCTTCCTTATCTCTCACAGCTGTCTCTTCCTTCCCTCTCACAGCTGTCTTTTCTTCTCACCGCTGTCACTTCCCCTCCCACCATGGTCTCTTCCTTCTCTCTCACAGCTGTCTCTTCCTTCTCTCTCACAGCTGTCTCTTCCTCCTCTCTCACAGCTGTCTCTTCCTCCTCTCTCGCAGCTGTCTCTTCCTTCTCTCTCACAGCTGTCTCTTCCTTCTCTCTCACAGCTGTCTCTTCCTTCTCTCTCACAACTGTCACAAAAGAGCAGCAGTCACTACCTTTCCTCCTGTCCTCTTTCCCTCTCGTTTCCTCTCACATCTCACTCCCTGCTTTCCCGCCATTCTTCTTCCTTCCCTCTCTCCTCATGCTTCCTGCTCCCTCCTCACCCTCCCCATCTCTCATCGTTCCCCTCCCCCCTCCTCCCCTTATCTCTTCCTCGGATCCGTGACTTTACAATTCACTCCAGTTGTTGACTCCCCCTGAGGACGCGAGGGGAACAAACATCCTGTTTTTAATTAGGATCAATAACAGCAGATGACGTCATGTGGCCGGGGCAGCGGGCTGCAGATCAGCTGAGGAATCAGAATGCATCTGGCAGTTAACCCGCTGAGCCATCACCAGGCACCGTGCTCGCAGTGTCACGAGGCGCTGTGTACTCACAGCATCACGAGGCGCTGTGTACTCACAACCACACAAGACACTGTGTACTCAAAACATCACGAGACACTGTGTATTCGCAGAATCACGTGGCACTTTGTACTCACAACATCATGAGGCACTTGTACAGTATCACGAGGCACTGTGTACTCACATCATGAGGCACTGTGTACTCACAGCATCACAAGGCACTGTGTACTCACATCATGAGGCACTGTGTACTCACAGCATCACGAGGCACTGTGTACTCACATCATGAGGCACGGTGTACTCACATCATGAGGCACTGTGTACTCACAGCATCACGAGGCACTGTGTACTCACATCATGAGGCACTGTGTACTCACATCACGACACTGTATTCGCAGAATCACGAGGCACTGTGTACGCAACATAATGAGGCACTTTACAGTATCAACTGACGCTGTGTACTCACAACATAATGAGGCACTGTACAGGCACTGTACAGTATCACAAGGCAATATGTGCTTGCAGTATCAGAGGTGCTGTGTACTCACAGCATCCCGAGGCACTGTGTACTTGCACTAACACAAGGCATTGTACAGTATCAGGAGGCGCTCTGCACCCACAGTATCACCAGGCATGATGCACTGTACTGTAGCACCACCACCGTGTGCTCACAGTACCACCTGGCACGGTATACTCACAGTAACACGAGTCAATGTGCAGTGTCACAAGGAACCCTGCTGCAGTATCACGAAGTGCTGTGTACTCACAGTATCACAAGGCACTGTACAGTATCAACAGACACCATGTGCTCTCAGTATCATGAGGGACTGTAACATATCCCCAAGGCCTGAGTGCTTGCAGTATCACCAGGCACTGTGCACACAGTATCAACAGGCACTGTATAGTATTGCTAGTACCGAGTGCTCACAGGATCACAATGCACTGTACAGGAGCATCAAGCACTCTGTGCTCACAGTATCACCAAACGTTGGGTACTCACAGTATCACCAGGCCCTGTGTGCTCACAGTATCACCAGGCACCGTTTGCTCACAGTATCACCAGGCCCTGTGGTACTCACAGTATCACCAGGCCCTGTGCGCTCACAGTATCACCAGGCCCTGTGTGCTCACAGTATCACCAGGCCCTGTGCGCTCACAGTATCACCAGGCCCTGTGTGCTCACAGTATCACCAGGCACCGTTTGCTCACAGTATCACCAGGCCCTGTGTGCTCACAGTATCACCAGGCACCGTTTGCTCACAGTATCATCAGGCCCTGTGTGCTCACAGTATCACCAGGCCCTGTGGTACTCACAGTATCACCAGGCCCTGTGCGCTCACAGTATCACCAGGCCCTGTGGTACTCACAGTATCACCAGGCCCTGTGTGCTCACAGTATCACCAGGCCCTGTGCGCTCACAATATCACCAGGCCCAGTGCGCTCACAGTATCACCAGGCCCAGTGCGCTCACAGTATCACCAGGCCCAGTGCGCTCACAGTATCACCAGGCCCAGTGCGCTCACAGTATCACCAGGCCCTGTGTGCTCACAGTATCACCAGGCCCTGTGCGCTCACAGTATCACCAGGCCCTGTGTGCTCACAGTATCACCAGGCACCGTTTGCTCACAGTATCACCAGGCCCTGTGTGCTCACAGTATCACCAGGCACCGTTTGCTCACAGTATCATCAGGCCCTGTGTGCTCACAGTATCACCAGGCCCTGTGGTACTCACAGTATCACCAGGCCCTGTGCGCTCACAGTATCACCAGGCCCTGTGGTACTCACAGTATCACCAGGCCCTGTGTGCTCACAGTATCACCAGGCCCTGTGCGCTCACAGTATCACCAGGCCCTGTGCGCTCACGGTATCACCAGGCCCGGTGTGCTCATAGTATCACCAGGCACTGTGTGCTCACAGTATCACCAGGCCCTGTGTACTCACAGTATCACCAAACATTGGGTACTCACAGAATCACCAGGCCCTGTGTGCTCACAGTATCACCAGGCCCTGTGCGCTCACAGTATCACCAGGCCCAGTGCGCTCACAGTATCACCAGGCCCTGTGCGCTCACAGTATCACCAGGCCCAGTGCGCTCACAGTATCACCAGGCCCAGTGCGCTCACAGTATCACCAGGCCCTGTGCGCTCACAGTATCACCAGGCCCTGTGCGCTCACAGTATCACCAGGCCCTGTGCGCTCACAGTATCACCAGGCACTGAGTGCTCACAGTATCACCAGGCCCTGTGCGCTCACAGTATCACCAGGCACAGTGTGCTCACAGTATCACCAGGCCCAGTGTGCTCACAGTATCACCAGGCCCTGTGCGCTCACAGTATCACCAGGCCCTGTGCGCTCACAGTAGCACCAGGCCCTGAGCGCTCACAGTATCACCAGGCACTGTGTGCTCACAGTAGCACCAGGCCCTGAGCGCTCACAGTATCACCAGGCACTGTGTGCTCACAGTATACCAGGCCCTGTGCGCTCACAGTATCACCAGGCCCTGTGCGCTCACAGTATCACCAGGCACCGTGTGCTCACAGTATCACCAGGCCCAGTGTGCTCACAGTATCACCAGGCCCTGTGCGCTCACAGTATCACCAGGCCCTGTGCGCTCACAGTAGCACCAAGCCCTGAGCGCTCACAGTATCACCAGGCCCTGTGCGCTCACAGTAGCACCAGGCCCTGAGCGCTCACAGTATCACCAGGCACTGTGTGCTCACAGTATACCAGGCCCTGTGCGCTCACAGTATCACCAGGCCCTGTGCGCTCACAGTATCACCAGGCCCTGTGCGCTCACAGTATCACCAGGCCCTGTGCGCTCACAGTATCACCAGGCCCTGTGCGCTCACAGTATCACCAGGCCCTGTGTGCTCACAGTATCACCAGACCCTGTGTACTCACAGTATCACCAAACATTGGGTACTCACAGTATCACCAGGCCCTGTGTGCTCACAGTATCACCAGGCCCTGTGCACTCAAAGTATCACCAGGCCCTGTGCGCTCACAGTATCACCAGGCCCTGTGCGCTCACAGTATCACCAGGCCCTGTGTGCTCACAGTATCACCAGGCACCGTGTGCTCACAGTATCACCAGGCCCAGTGTGCTCACAGTATCACCAGGCCCTGTGCGCTCACAGTATCACCAGGCCCTGTGCGCTCACAGTAGCACCAGGCCCTGTGCGCTCACAGTAGCACCAGGCCCTGTGCGCTCACAGTAGCACCAGGCCCTAAGCGCTTACAGTATCACCAGGCACTGTGTGCTCACAGTATCACATGGCCCAGTGCGCTCACAGTATCACCAGGCCCTGTGCGCTCACAGTATCACCAGGCCCTGTGCGCTCACAGTATCACCAGGCACCGTTTGCTCACAGTATCACCAGGCACTGGGTACTCACAGTATCACCAGGCACTGGGTACTCACAGTATCACCAGGCCATGTGCGCTCACAGTATCACCAGGCCCTGTGTGCTCACAGTATCACCAGGCACTGTGCGCTCACAGTATCACCAGGCACAGTGTGCTCACAGTATCACCAGGCCCTGTGTGCTCACAGTATCACCAGGCACTGTGCTCTCACAGTATCACCAGGCACTGGGTACTCACAGTATCACCAGGCACTGGGTACTCACAGTATCACCAGGCCATGTGCGCTCACAGTATCACCAGGCCCTGTGTGCTCACAGTATCACCAGGCACTGTGCGCTCACAGTATCACCAGGCACTGTGCACTCACAGTATCACCAGACACTGGGTACTCACAGTATCACCAGACACTCGGTACTCACAGTATCACCAGGCCATGTGCGCTCACATTATCACCAGGCCCTGTGTGCCTACAGTATCACCAGGCCCTATGTGCTCACAGTATCAGCAGGCACTGTGCGCTCACAGTATCACCAGGCACTGTGCGCTCACAGTATCACCAGGCACCGTGTGCTCACAGTATCACCAGGCACCGTGTGCTCACAGGATCACCAGGCACTGTGCACTCACAGTATCACCAGGCCCTGTGTACTCACAGTATCACCAGGCCCTGTGCGCTCACAGTACCACCAGGCACTGTGCGCTCACAGTAGCACCAGGCACTGGGTACCCACAGTATCACCAGGCACTGGGTACTCACAGTATCACCAGGCCATGTGCGCTCACAGTATCACCAGGCACTGTGTGCTCACAGTATCACCAGGCCATGTGCGCTCACAGTATCACCAGGCCCTGTGTGCTCACAGTATCACCAGGCACTGGGTACTCACAGTATCACCAGGCACCGTGTGCTCACAGTATCACCAGGCACTGTGCACTCACAGTATCATCAAGCCTTGTGTACTCACAGTATCACCAAGGACTGGGTACTCGCAATATCACCAGGCCCTGTGCACTCACAGTACCACCAGGCCCTGTGCGCTCACAGTACCACCAGGCCCTGTGTGCTCACAGTATCACCAGGCACCGTGTGCTCACAGTATCACCAGGCACTGTGCGCTCACAGTATCACCAGGCACCGTGTGCTCACAGTCACCGTGTGCTCACAGTATCACCAGGCACTGTGCGCTCACAGTATCACCAGGCACTGTGCGCTCACAGTATCACCAGGCCCTGTGTGCTCACAGTATCACCAGGCCCTGTGTGCTCACAGTATCACCAAGCCCTGGGCACTCACAGTATCACCATGCCCTGTGTGCTCACAGTATCAGCAAACACTTGGTTCTCACAGTATCACCAGACACTGGGTACTCACAGTATCACCAGGCACTGTGCGCTCACAGTATCACCAGGCCCTGTGTGGTACTCACAGTATCAGCAGACCCTGTGCGCTCACAGTATCACCAGGCACTGTGTGCTCACAGTATCACCAGGCCCTGTGTGCTCACAGTATCACCAAGTACTGTGTACTCACCGTATCACCAGGCACTATGCGCTCACAGTTTTACCAGGCCCTGTGTGGTACTCACAGTATCAACAGGCCCTGTGCGCTCACAGTATCATCAGGCACTGTGTGCTCACAGTATCACCAGGCCCTGTGTACTCACAGTATCATCAGGCCCTGTGCACTCACAGTATCACCAAGCACTGCGTGCTCACAGTATCACCAGGCCCTGTGTGCTCACAGTATCACCAGGCACTGGGTACTCACAGTATCACCAGGCACCGGGTACTCACAGTATCACCAGGCCCTGTGTACTCACTGTATCACCAGGGACTGGGTACTCACAGTATCACCAGGCCCTGTGTGCTCACAGTATCACCAGGCCCTGTGTGCTCACAGTATCACCAGGCGCCGGGTGCTCACAGTATCACCAGGCCCTGTGTGCTCACAGTATCACCAGGCGCCAGGCGCCGGGTGCTCACAGTATCACCAGGCTCACCAGGCGCCGGGTGCTCACAGTATCACCAGGCCCTGTGTGCTCACAGTATCACCAGGCGCTGGCTACTCACAGTATCACCAGGCCCTGTGCGCTCACAGTATCACCAGGCCCTGTGCGCTCCCAGTATCACCAGGCCCTGTGCGCTCACAGTATCACCAGGCCCTGTGTGCTCACAGTATCACCAGGCGCTGGCTACTCACAGTATCACCAGGCCCTGTGCGCTCACAGTATCACCAAGCCCTGGGCACTCACAGTATCACCATGCCCTGTGTGCTCACAGTATCAGCAAGCACTTGGTTCTCACAGTATCACCAGACACTGGGTACTCACAGTATCACCAGGCACTGTGCGCTCACAGTATCACCAGGCCCTGTGTGGTACTCACAGTATCAGCAGACCCTGTGCGCTCACAGTATCACCAGGCACTGTGTGCTCACAGTATCACCAGGCCCTGTGTGCTCACAGTATCACCAAGTACTGTGTACTCACCGTATCACCAGGCACTGTGCGCTCACAGTATCACCAGGCCCTGTGTGGTACTCACAGTATCAACAGGCCCTGTGCGCTCACAGTATCATCAGGCACTGTGTGTCCACAGTATCACCAGGCCCTGTGTGCTCACAGTATCACCAGGCCCTGTGTGCTCACAGTATCACCAGGCCCTGTGCACTCACAGTATCACCAAGCACTGCGTGCTCACAGTATCACCAGGCCCTGTGTGCTCACAGTATCAGCAAGCACTTGGTTCTCACAGTATCACCAGACACTGGGTACTCACAGTATCACCAGGCACTGTGCGCTCACAGTATCACCAGGCCCTGTGTGGTACTCACAGTATCAGCAGACCCTGTGCGCTCACAGCATCACCAGGCACTGTGTGCTCACAGTATCACCAGGCCCTGTGTGCTCACAGTATCACCAAGTACTGTGTACTCACCGTATCACCAGGCACTGTGCGCTCACAGTATCACCAGGGCCTGTGTGGTACTCACAGTATCAACAGGCCCTGTGCGCTCACAGTATCATCAGGCACTGTGTGCTCACAGTATCACCAGTCCCTGTGTGCTCACAGTATCACCAGGCCCTGTGTGCTCACAGTATCACCAGGCCCTGTGCACTCACAGTATCACCAAGCACTGCGTGCTCACAGTATCACCAGGCCCTGTGTGCTCACAGTATCACCAGGCACTGGGTACTCACAGTATCACCAGGCACCGGGTACTCACAGTATCATCAGGCCCTGTGTACTCACTGTATCGCCAGGGACTGGGTACTCACAGTATCACCAGGTCCTGTGCGCTCACAGTATCACTAGTTTTAACAGCCACTGTATAGTATTGCTCGTACCGAGTGCTCACAGTATCACACTGCAATGTACAGGAGCACCAAGCACTCTGTGCTCACAGTATCACCAGGTCCTGTGTGCTCTCAGTATCACCAGGCACTGGCTACTCACAGCATCACCAGGTCCTGTGCGCTCACAGTATCACCAGGCCCTGTGCGCTCACAGTATCACCAGGTCCTGTGCGCTCACAGTATCACCAGGTCCTGTGCGCTCACAGTATCACCAGGCCCTGTGTTCTCACAGTATCACCTGGAACTGTGCGCTCACTGTAGCACCAAGCACACAGTATCACCAGGCACTGTGTACTCACAAGATCACGAGGCACTGTGTACTCACAACATCCAGAGGCACTGTGTACTCACAACATCATGAAGCACTGTGTATTCGCAGAATCATGAGGCATTGTGTACTCACAACATCATGAGGCACTTTACAGTATCATGAGGCGCTGTGTACTCACATCATCACGGGACACTACTCACAACATCACAAGGCACTGTGTACTCACAACATCACGAGGCACTGTGTACTCACAACATCACGAGGCATGGTGTACTCACACTATCTAGAGGCACTGTGTACTCCCAGCATCACGAGGCACTGTGTACTCACAGTATCACGAGGCACTGTACAGTATCACAAGACACTGTGTACTCACAGTGTCACAATGCACTGTCTACTCACAGCATCCTGAGACACTGTGTACTCACAGTATCACGAGGCACTGTACAGTATCACAAGACACTGTGTACTCACAGTGTCACAATGCACTGTCTACTCACAGCATCACGAGGCACTGTGAACTCACAGTATCACAAGGCATTGCACACTATCATAAGGCCCTGTGCGCTCACAGTATCACCAGGCCCTGTGCACCCACAGTATCACCAGGCCCTGAGCGCTCACAGTATCACCAGGCACTGCGCGCTCACAGTATCACCTGGCACTGCGCGCTCACAGTAGCACCAAGCACACAGTATCACCTGTCACTGTGTGCCCACAGTATCACCAGGCACTGTGCGCTCACAGTATCACCAGGCACCGTGTGCTCACAGTATCACCAGGCACCGTGTTCTCACAGTATCACCTGTCACTGTGCACTCACAGTATCACCAGGCACCGTGTGCTCACAGTACCACCTGTCACTTTGCACTCACAGTAATACGATTCAGTGAACAGTGTCACCTGCCAGGGACCGTGCTCGCAGTGTCGTGAAACGCGGTGTACTCACAGTATAAGTACCGGGTGCTCGCAGTATCACAAGGCACGGTGTACTCACTTTATCATGAAGCACAGTGCACACAGTATCACCAGGTACTGTACAGTAGCACCAAACACTGTGTCACAAGATACTGAACGGCATCAGCAGACATTATGTGCTCGCAGTATTTCGAGGCACTATATCAGACAGGCACTGTGTGTTTACAGTGTCATGACGTATCGTACAGTTTTGCACGGCACGGTGTGCTCATAATGTGATCGGGCACCGAGCACTTACAGTATCACCAGCCAGCACATGCTCACAGTATCATTGGGCACCGTGTGTTTACAGCATGACAAGGATCGTGTGCATTCCGTCTCACCCGGCATCCTGTACTTACAGTATCACCAACCAGAACATACTCAATCAATCAATCAATCAATCAATCAGGCATTTGTAGAGCGCGACTACTCACCCGGGAGGGTCTCAAGGCACTGGGGGCGGGGGGGTGCAGGTC
Source organism: Lissotriton vulgaris (assembly GCF_964263255.1). Taxonomy (NCBI): domain Eukaryota; kingdom Metazoa; phylum Chordata; class Amphibia; order Caudata; family Salamandridae; genus Lissotriton; species Lissotriton vulgaris. Next base: position 56,210,869 of record NC_141691.1, on the reverse strand, counting down.
CCAGTCGGGGGTCTGTCGAAGAGCCAGGTCTTGAGGTCTCTTATGAAGATGGGGACCAATGTTGTCTGTCTGAGGTGGAGCGGAAGGGCGTTCCACGCCTTGGCCGCATGGAAGGAGAAGGAGCGGCCTCCCGATCTGGTCTTTCTGGTGCGGGGGACCACGTCGTAGGAGAGCTAGGCTGATCGTAGGGTCCTTTGCAGTGCGTGGCATTTGAGTCGGCTGTTCAGGTATGCTGGTCTGATGCCCTTGAGGGCCTTGTGTGCATAAGTGAGTATCTTGAAAGTGATTCTCGCCTAGACGGGGAGCCACTGGAGTGTGCGCAGGTGCTGGGAGATGTGGCAGTGGCTTGGCCGGTTGAGGACCAGTCTTGCGGAGGCGTTCTGGATGTTCTGTAGCTTGCGGGTGAGGTTCTGAAGTGTCACCAGGCACTGTGTACTTACAGTTTCACCAGCCAGCACATATACTCAGTATCACCAGGCACTGTGCTCTTACAGTATTACAAGGCTTTGTGTGCATACTGTATCACCAGGCACCGTGTACTCACAGTATCACCAGCGAGCACATACTCGCAGTATCGCCGGGCACTGTGTGCTTACACTATCATGAGTCTTGTGTGCATGCAGTGTCACCAGACACTGTACGCATACAGTATCACTCGGCACTGTACTCATACTGTATGCATAGAGTATCACCCGGCACTGCACACATACAGTATCACCCGGCACTGTATACATAGAATAACACCCCGCACTATAGCATACACTATCACCCGGCTCTATACATATAGTATCAGCCGGCATGGCACACATAAGGTATCACCCAGCACTGCTTGCAGACTGTATCACCAGGCACTGTGCGCAGACAGTTTCACCTTGCACTGCATACATACAGTATCACCAGCGCTTTATGCATATACACTGTATGCATATCCAGTGAACTGCACGCATACACCATCAATCGGTACAGTACGCATGCACCATCACGCGGCACTATGCATACAGCATCACCAGTCGCTATATGCATACAGTATCGCTCTGCACTGTGTATATACAATATAACCCGGCACTGCATGCATGCAGTATCACCCTACACTGTACGTATGTAGTATCATACAGTATCACCTGCCCCTGTACTCACATACTATCACCCAGCCCTGCACACATACAATATCACCTGGCACTGTATACATACAGTATCACCTTACATTGTGAGCATACAGAATCATACAGTAACACCAGGCACCGTACGCATACAGTATAAGTCAGCACTACACACATACAATATCACCCGGTACTGTATGCACACAGTTTCACCTGGTACCGCACACATACAAAACCACCCAGCACTGTACGCATGCAGTATCGCTCGACACTGTATGTATATGGTATCACCCAGCACTGTACATATACAGTATCACCCGGCACTGTATGCATATGGTATCACCCGGCACTGTACATATACAGTATCACCCGGCACTGCATGCATACATTATCACCCAGCACTGTATGCATACAGTAGCACTCTGCACTGTATGCATACAGTATCACCCAGCACTGTATACATACAGTATAACCTGGCACTGTATGCATGCAGTATCACCCTGCACTGTACGTATGTAGTATCAACAGTATCACCTGCTCCTGTACACACATACTATCACCCAGCCCTGCACACATACAATATCACCTGGCACTGTACACATACAGTATCACCTTACATTGTACTCATATAGAATCATATAGCAACACCAGGCACTGTATGTACACAGTATCACCTGGTACTGCACACATACAAAATCACCCAGCACTGTACGCATGCAGTATCGCTCGACACTGTATGCATATGGTATCACCCGCACTGTACATGTACAGTATCACCAGCCACTTGGCACTGTATGCATACAGTATCACCCAGCACTGTATGCATACAGTATCTCCTGGCACTGTATGCATACAGTATCACCCGGCACTGTATGCATACAGTATCACCCGGCACTGTAGGCATACAGTATTACCCGGCACTGTAGGCATACAGTATTACCCGGCACTGTACGCGTACGGTATCACCCAGCACTGTATGCATACAGAATCACCTGGCACTGTACACATACAGTATCACCCAGCACTGGTGCATACAGAATCACCCGGCACTGTACGAATATGGTATCACCCAGCACTGTATGCATACAGTAGCACTCTGCACTGTATGCATACAGTATCACCCAGCACTGTATACATACAGTATAACCTGGCACTGTATGCATGCAGTATCACCCTGCACTGTACGTATGTAGTATCATACAGTATCACCTGCTCCTGTACACACATACTATCACCCAGCCCTGCACACATACAATATCACCTGGCACTGTACACATACAGTATCACCTTACATTGTACTCATATAGAATCATATAGCAACACCAGGCACTGTATGTACACAGTATCACCTGGTACTGCACACATACAAAATCACCCAGCACTGTACGCATGCAGTATCGCTCGACACTGTATGCATATGGTATCACCCGCACTGTACATGTACAGTATCACCAGCCACTTGGCACTGTATGCATACAGTATCACCCAGCACTGTATGCATACAGTATCTCCTGGCACTGTATGCATACAGTATCACCCGGCACTGTATGCATACAGTATCACCCGGCACTGTAGGCATACAGTATTACCCGGCACTGTAGGCATACAGTATTACCCGGCACTGTACGCGTACGGTATCACCCAGCACTGTATGCATACAGAATCACCTGGCACTGTACACATACAGTATCACCCAGCACTGGTGCATACAGAATCACCCGGCACTGTACGAATATGGTATCACCCAGCACTGTATGCATACAGTACCACCCGGCACTGTATATATACAGTATCACCCGGCACTGTATGCTTACAGAATCAACCAACACTGTACGAATACGGTATCCCCCAGCACTGTATGCATACAGTATTGGATACAGTAACACCTGGCACTGTATGCATACAGTATAAACAGGCACTGTATTTATACAGTATCACTCGGCACTGTATGCATAGAGTAACACCTGACACCGTATTTATAGTGTGTCACCCGGCACTGTATTTATAGAGTATGACCCGGCACAGTATGCATACAGTATCACCCAGCACTGTATGCTTACAGTATATCCTGGCACTGTATGCATACAGTATCACTCGGCACTGTATGCATATGGTATCACCCGGCACTGTACATACACAGTATCACCCGGCACTGTATGCATACAGTATCACCCAGCACTGTATGCTTACAGTATATCCTGGCACTGTATGCATACAGTATCACTCGGCACTGTATGCATATGGTATCACCCGGCACTGTACATACACAGTATCACCCGGCACTGTATGCATACATTATCACACAACACTGTATGCATACAGTAGCATTCGGCACTGTATGTATACAGTATCACCCAGCACTGTATACATACAGTATAACCCGGCACTGTATGCATGCAGTATCACCCTGCACTGTACGTATGTAGTATCATACAGTATCACCTGCCCCTGAACACACATACTATCACCCAGCCCTGCACACATACAATATCACCTGGCACTGTACACATACAGTATCACCTTACATTGTGCGCATACAGAATCATACAGTAACACCATGCACCGTATGCATACAGTATAACTCAGCACTACACACATACAATATCACCCGGTACTGTATGTACACAGTATCACCTGGTACTGCACACATACAAAATCACCCAGCACTGTACGCATGCAGTATCGCTTGGCATTGTGTGCATATGGTATCCACCGGCACTGTACATATACAGTAGCACTCTGCATTGTATGAATACAGTATCACCCAGCACTGTATGCATACAGTATCTCCTGGCACTGTATGCATACAGTGTCACCCAGCACTGTATGTATTCAGTATCACCGGCACTGTACGCATACAGTATCACCTGGCACTGTACGCATATGGTATCACCCAGCACTGTATGCATACAGAATCACATGGCACTGTACGCATACAGTATCACCCAGCACTGTATGCATACAGAATCACCCGGCACTGTACAATTACGGTATCACCCAGCACTATATACATACAGTATCACCCGGCATTGTATGCATACAGTATCACCCAGCACTGTATGCTTACAGAATCAACCAACACTGTACGAATACGGTATCACCCGGCACTGTATGAATACAGTATTGGATACAGTAACACCTGGCACTGTATGCATACCGTATAAATAGGCACTGCATCTATACAGTATCACTCGGCACTGTATGCATAGAGTAACACCTGGCACCGTATTTATAGAGTGTCACCCGGCACTGTATTTATAGAGTATCACCCGGCGCCGTATGCATACAGTATCACCCGACACTGTATGCATATGGTATCACCCGGTACTGTATATATACAGTATTACCCGACACTGTATGCATACATTATCACCCGGCACTGAATGCATACAGTATCGCTCGACACTGTATGCATACAGTATCATCCGGCACTGTATGCATACGGTATCACCCGGCATTGTATGCAAATGGTATCACCCGGCACAGTACATATACAGTATCACCCGACACTGTATGCATACATTATCACCCGGCATTGTACGCATACAGTATCACCTGGCACTGTGCGCATACAGTATTACCCGACACTGTACTCATACATTATCCCCCTGTACTGTACAATACAGTATCTCCTGGCACTGTATGCATACAGTATAACTCAGCACAGTACAGTATCACCCGGCACTGTATGCATAGAGTATCACCTGGCACTATATGCATACAGGATCACCCGGCACTGTATGAATAGAGTATCACCCGGCACTGTATGCATGGAGTCTCACCCGGCACTGTTGCATGGAGTCTCATAATGGCACTGTATGCATAGACTACCACCCGGCACTGTATGCATGCAGTATCACCCAGCACTGTATGCATACAGTATCACCTGACACTGAATGTATAGAGTATCATCCTATACTGTATGCTTAGAGTATCAGCTGGCAATAAATGGATAGAGTATCACCTGGCAATGTATGCATAGAGTATCACACAGCACTTTATGCATACAATATCGCTGTCCACTGTATGCATACAGTATGGCTCAGCACTGTATGCATACAATATCACCTAGAACTGTATTCATACAGTATCGCTCAGCACTGTATGCATACAAAATGACCCGGCATTGTATGCATACAGTATCGCTCGGCACTCTATGCATACAGTATCGCTCGGCACTCTATGCATACAGTATCGCTCGGCACTCTATGCATACGATATCGATCGGCACTGTATGCATACAATATCACCTAGAACTGTATTCATACAGTATCGCTCAGCACTGTATGCATACAAAATGACCCGGCATTGTATGCATACAGTATCGCTCGGCACTCTATGCATACAGTATCGCTCAGCACTCTATGCATACGATATCGATCGGCACTGTATGCATACAATATCACCCGGCAGTGTATACAAACAGTATCGCTCGACACTGTAGGCATATAAAATGACCCGGCATTCTATGCATAGAGTATAGCCTGGCACTGTATGCATAGTGTATCGCTCGGCACTGTATGCATAGAGTATCACCTGGTACTGTATACATACAATATCACCCGGCACTGTATGCATACAGTATTGCTCAGCACTGTATGCATACAATATCATCCGCCACTGTATGCAAATAGTATCGCTCGGCACTGTATGCATACAATATCTCCCGGCACTGTATGCATACAGTATCGCTTGGCACTGTATGCATACAATATCACCTGGCACTGTATTCATACAATATCACCTGGCACTGTATTCATACAGTATTGCTCGGCACTGTATGCATACAATATCTCCCGGCACTGTATGCATACAGTATTGCCCGGCACTTTGTGCACACAGTATCGCTCGGCCATGTATGCATACAGTATTGCTCGGCACTGTATGCACACAGTGTCGACCGGCACTGCACACAAAGTGCTCACTGTACGTCCAGGCAAGGTCTGCTGACGGCATCACCAGGACTTGTGCACACCAAGCACTAGGAGCTCACAGATCACCAGGCACCAGATCCTCACGGATGTATGAAGCATTTCAGCTTACATTGTCACCAGGAAACATGTGTGAATCAACTCCAAAACATGAGTGCGAGAATGTTAGGAAGGAAGCAAAGAAAACTTTGATAAAATTTCATGGAGTTGAACAGAAGTGGGCTCTCCAGCTGGAAAATAATTTTCTGGTGCAGAAAATAAGTGAAGCCCGTCGGAGTGTAGAGAATTGTGCCACGCATGATCAATTTAGAGGTAAAAGGAAGGAGGTAGGAGTACACAAGAAAATGTATTCCTGGGGATTTTTTGTGAATTCTAAAATAGTAGGAAATCTACCCAAATTGCGTGAGTAAGCATGATGAGGAGAGTTTGGCTCCTAAAATGAAGCTTGTGAATTGGTCTCCACAGAGAACATCAAAGATCTGCACTGAAACCAAGTGGTGAAGGACCCAGTGGCACTTCCGGTCAGACACTGACAATGTCCTCGTGGTGAAGGCCCAGCTCTGGCCGGACCACTCCTCAGTGATCCAGAGCATATTCCAGCTGTATCTTGCATCCTCCACAGGCTGAGATGTCCTACAACACAAACCCGAAGCACCCAAGGGAGTTAGAGAAAGAGCTAAAGGCGCTTCATCACAAACTTACGACAACATGAAGGAGAGCAAGACGTGCTTTATGCAACCTTATGACAACATGAAGGAGAGCAAGACGTGCTTCACGCAACCTTATGACAACATGAAGGAGAGCAAGACGTGCTTCACGCAACCTTATGACAACACGAAGGAGAGTTAGACGTGCTTCACCGCAACCTTATGTCAACACGAAGGAGAGCAAAACGTGCTTCACTGCAACCGTACGATAATACGAAGGAGAGCTAGATGTTCTTCACCGCTACCTTACGACAACACGAAGGAGATCAAGATGTGCTTCACCACAACCATATGACAACACTAAGGAGAGCTAGACGTGCTTCATTGAAATCTTACATCAATACGGGAGCTAGATGCACTCTACCACAACCTTACAACAACATGAAGGAGAGCAAGACGTGCTTCAACTCAACCTTACGACAACAAGGAGAGCTAAAAGCGCTTCACCGCAACCTTACGACAGTATGGAGACCAAGATGTGCTTCACCTCAACCTTATGACAACAACAAGGCGAACAAGATGTGCTTTACGGCAGCCTTACAACAACACAAAGGAGATCTAGACATGTTTCACCACAACCTTACAACAACATGTAGGAGAGTAAAACATGCTTCACCGCAACCTTATGACCACACGGAGGAGAGCTAGACGTGTTCACTGCAAACGTACGCAAGACGGAGGAGAGCAAGATGTGTTTCACAAAACCTTATGACAACACGAAGGAGAGCTAGAAACACTTCTCCGCAACCTTACAACAACATGAAGGAGATCTAGACGTGCTCTACTGCAACCATATGACAACATAAAAGAGATCTAGACACACTTTACCGCAACCTTTCGAAAACATGAAGAGAGCCAGATCTGCTTCACTTCAACTTATGACACCAGGGAGAGCTAGACGTGCTCCACCGCAAACCTACGACAACACAAAGGATAGCTAGACATGCGTCACTGCAACAATACAAAGCTTGATTCACTCCACAGCAAACTTACAACATGAATGAGAGCTAGAAGTGCTTCCCCGTAACCATATGACAACACAAAAGAGAGCTAGTCGTGCTTCACCCCAAACTTACCACAACATGAAGGAGATCCAGACGTGCTTCACCACAAACTTATGACAACACAAAGGAGAGACATGCTTCACCACAACCTTAAGACAACACGAAGGAAAGCTAGACTTGCTTCACCGCTACCATAGGACAACACAAAAGAGAGCAAGACATGCTTTACCACAACCATATGACAACACAAAGGAGAGCTAGACGTGCTTCACCTCAACCTTATGACAACAAGAAGGAGAGCTAGAAGCGCTTCATCGCAACCTTACGACAATACGGAGAGCAAGACGTGCTTCACGCAACCTTACAACAACACAAAGGAGAGCTAGACGTCAACACGAAGGAGGGCTATAGGTAGGTCACCTCAACCTTATGCAACATGAAGAAGAGCAAGACGAGCTTCACCGCAACCTTACAGACACATCAAGAAGATCTAGACATGTTTCACTGCAACCTTACGACAACATGGAGGAGAGCCTGACGAACTTCACTGCAACTTATGACAATACCAGGGAGAGCTAGGTGTGCTCCTCTGCAAACCTACGACAGCACGATGAAGAGCTAGACGTGCTCTACAGCAACCTTAAGACAACACAAAGGAGAGCTACAGGTGCTTCATCACAACAATACAACAAAACGAAGAAGAGCTTGATTCGCTTCACAGCAAAGTTACAAAAATATGAACGAGTGCTATAAGCGCTTCACCGTGACCGTATGACAACACAACGGAGAGCTAGACGTGGTTCAGCGCAACCTTACCACAAAGCGAAGGAGAGCTAGACGGGCTTCACTGCAACCGTACGACAATACGGAGAGCTAGACGCAACAACACAAAGGAAAGCTAGATGTCAACACGAAGGAGGGCTACAGGTGCTCCACCTCAACCTTATGACAACACAAAGGAGAGCTAGACGTGCTTCACCACAACCCTACGACAACACGGAGAGCTAGACGTGCTTCACCGCTACCTTACGACAGCACAAAGGAGAACAAGACATGCTTCACCACAACCATATGACAACACAAAGAAGAGCTAGATGTGCTTCACCAAAATCGTATGACAACATGGACAACTAGATGCGCTCTATCACAACGTTTCGACAGCATGATGGAGACCAAGACGTGCTTCACCGCAACCTTACAACAATACTGAGAGCAAGATGTGCTTCATAGCAACCGTACAACAATATGAAGGAGATCTAGACATGTTTCACCTCAGCCTTACGACAACGTGGAGGAGAGAAAAACACGCTTCACTGCAACCTTATGACAACACGATGGAGAGCTCGACGTGCTCCAATGCAAACTTACGACAAGACGGAGAAGAGCAAGATGTGTTTCACAAAGCCTTATGACAACACGAAGGAGAGCTAGAAACACTTCACAGAATCTTTACGTCAACACGAAGGAGAGCTAGGCGTGCTCTACCGCAACCATATGACAACACAAAGGAGAGCTCGACACACTACACAGCAACCTTTTGACAACATGAAGAGAGCCACATGTGCTTAACTGCAACTTACGACAACACCACGGAGAGCTAGGCGTGCTCCACCGCAAACCTACGACAGTACAAAGGAGAGTTAGACGCGCTATACAGTAACCTTACGACAACGCAAAGGAGAGCTTGACGTGCTTTACTGCAACAATACAACAACATGAACGAGAGCTAGAAGTGCTTCACCGCATCCGTGTGACAATGCAAAGGAGAGCTAGATGTGCTTCACCACTACCTTAGGACAACTCAAATAAGAGCTAGACACGCTTTACTGCAACCTTACAATGGAATGAAGGATAGCTAGACGCGCTTCACTAACCCCTTTCAACAATACGGAGAAGTAGACGTGTTTCCCTGCAACCTTACAACAACAAAAAAGAGAGCTAGCCGTCAACACAAAGGAGGGCTACAGGTGCTTCACCTCAACCTTATGACAACATGAAGTAGAGCAGGACGTGCTTCATCTCAACCCTATGACAAGAAGAAGAGCAAGACCGCTTCCCCGCAACCTTACAACAACACGAAGAAGATCTAGACATGGTTCACTGCAACCTTACAACATAATGGAGGATAGCAAAACATGCTTCACCGCAACCTTATGACCACACGGAGGAGAGCTAGATGTGCTTCTATGCAAACTTACGACAAGACGGAGGAGAGCAAGATGTGTTTCACAAAGCCTTATGAAAGCATGAAGGAGAGCTAGAAACACTTCACCGCAAACTTTCGACAACATAACAGAGAACCAGACATACTTCACGGCAACTTATGACAATACCAGGGAGAGCTAGGTGTGCTTCTCCGCAAACCTACGACAGCACGATGAAGAGCTAGACGTGCTCTACAGCAACCTTAAGACAACACAAAGGAGAGCTACAGGTGCTTCATCACAACAATACAACAAAACGAAGAAGAGCTTGATTCGCTTCACTGCAAACTTACAACAACATGAACGAGTGCTATAAGCGCTTCACCGTGACCGTATGACAACACAACGGAGAGCTAGACGTGGTTCAGCGCAACCTTACCACAAAGCGAAGGAGAGCTAGACGGGCTTCACTGCAACCGTACGACAATACGGAGAGCTAGACGCAACAACAAAAAGGAAAGCTAGATGTCAACACGAAGGAGGGCTACAGGTGCTCCACCTCAACCTTATGACAACACAAAGGAGAGCTACAGGTGCTTCATCACAACAATACAACAAAACGAAGAAGAGCTTGATTCGCTTCACTGCAAACTTACAACAACATGAACGAGTGCTATAAGCGCTTCACCGTGACCGTATGACAACACAACGGAGAGCTAGATGTAGTTCACTGCAACCTTACCACAAAGCGAAGGAGAGCTAGACGGGCTTCACTGCAACCATACGACAATACGGAGAGCTAGAAGTGCTTCACTCTAACCTTACAACAACACAAAGGAGAGCTAAAAGGGCTTCACTGCAAACTTATGACAACACAAAGGAAAGCTTGACGTGCTTCACCGCTACCTTACGACAGCATGAAGGAGGACAAGACATGCTTCACCACAACCATATGACAACACAATGGAGAGCTAGATGTGCTTCACCAAAATCTTATGACAACATGGAGACCTTGATGCGCTCTACCACAACCTTTCGACAACATGAAGGAGAGTAAGACGTGCTTCACCGCAACCTTACAACAATACTGAGAGCAAGACGTGTTTCACAATAGCCTTATGACAACACGAAGGAGAGCTAGAAACACTTCACTGAAACCTTTCGACAACATAAAGGAGAGCCTGACGAACTTCACTGCAACTTATGACAATACCAGGGAGAGCTAGGTGCGCTCCTCCGCAAACCTACGACAGCACAACGAAGAGCTTGACGCGCTCTACAGCAACCTTAAGACAACACAAAGGAGAGCTACAGGTGCTTCCATCACAACAATACAACAAAACGAAGACGGAGAAGAGCAAGATGTGTTTCGCAAAGCCTTATGACAAGACGAAGGAGAGCTATAAATACTTCATCTTTACGACAACACGAAGGAGAGCTAGGCGCGCTCTACCGCAACCATATGACAACACAAAGGAGAGCTCGACACACTTCACAGAAACATTTTGACAAGATGAAGAGAGCCAGATGTGCTTAACAGCTACTTATGACAACACCAGGAAGAGCTAGACGCGCTGCACCGCAAAACTACGAAAGCACAAAGGAGAGCTATAGGCCCTCTACCGCAAGCTTACGACAACACAAAGGAGAGCTTGACGTGCTTCACTGCAATAATACAACAAAACAAAGGAGAGCTTGAGTCGTTTCATGGCAAACTTATGACAACATGAACGAGAGCTAGAAGCGCTTCACCATAACTGTATGACAACACAAATGAGAGCTAGATGTGCTTCACCGCAACCTTAACACAACACAACATGAAGGAGAGCTTGAGTTGCTTCATGGCAAACTTACGACAACATGAATGAGAGCTAGAAGCGCTTCACCGTAATCGTATGACAACACAAAGGAGAGCTAGATGTGCTTCACCACTACCTTAGGACAACTCAAATAAGAGGTAAACGCGCTTCACTGCAACTTTACAACGAAATGAAGGAGAACTAGAGGCACTTCACTAACCCCTTTCGACAATACGGAGAGGTAAACGTGCTTCACTGCAACCGTACAACAACACAAAGGAGGGCTACAGGTGTTTCACCTCAACCTTCTGACAAAACAAAGGAGAGCTAGACATGCTTCACCGCAACCTTATGACAACACATAGGAGAGGTAGACGTGCTCCACCGCAACCTTACGACGGAGAGCTAGAGCCCATCAATGAATGAGGAACATTCCATCAGAGCTCATTCATGAATGAGGAACATTCCCTCAGAGCTCATGAATGAATGAGGAACATTCCCTCAGAGCTCATGAATGAATGAGGAACATTCCCTCAGAGCTCATCCATAAATGAGAAACATTCCCTCAGAGCTCATTCATGAATGAGGAACATTCCCTCAGAGCTCATGAATAAATGAGGAACATTCCCTCGGAGCTCATGAATGAATGAGGAACATTCCCTCGGAGCTCATGAATAAATGAGGAACATTCCCTCAGAGCTCATGAATGAATGAGGAACATTCCCTCAGAGCTCATCAATGAAAGAGGAACATTCCCTCGGAGCTCATCCATGAATGGGGAACATTCCCTCAGAGCTCATCGATGAAAGAGGAACATTCCCTCGGAGCTCATCCATGAATGGGGAACATTCCCTCAGAGCTCATGAATGAATGAGGAACATTCCATCAGAGCTCATTCATGAATGAGGAACATTCCCTCAGAGCTCATCAATGAAAGGGGGAACATTCCCTCAGAGCTCATAAATGAATGAGGAACATTCCCTCATAGCTCATCAATAAATGAGTAACATTCCCTCAGAGCTCATCGATGAAAGAGGAACATTCCCTCGGAGCTCATCAATGAATGAGGAACATTCCCTCAGAGCTCATGAATGAATGAAGAACATTCCCTCAGAGCTCATGAATGAATGAAGACCATTCCCTCAGAGCTCATGAATAAATGAGGAACATTCCCTCAGAGCTCATGAATGAATGAATGGGGAACATTCCCTCAGAGCTCATGAATGAATGAGGAACATTCCCTCTGAGCTCATGAATAAATGAGGAACATTCCCTCAGAGCTCATGAATGAATGAGGAACATTTCCTCAGAGCTCATGAATGAATGAAGACCATTCCCCCAGAGCTCATGAATAAATGAGGAACATTCCCTCAGAGCTCATGAATGAATGAGGAACATTCCCTCAGAGCTCATGAATGAATGAGGAACATTCCCTCTGAGCTCATGAATAAATGAGGAACATTCCCTCAGAGCTCATGAATGAATGAGGAACATTCCCTCAGAGCTCATCAATGAAAGGGGAACATTCCCTCAGAGCTCATGAATGAATGAGGAACATTCCCTCATAGCTCATCAATGAATGAGTTACATTCCCTCAGAGCTCATCAATGAATGAGTAACATTCCCTCATAGCTCATCAATGAATGAGTAACATTCCCTCAGAGCTCATCGATGAAAGAGGAACATTCCCTCAGAGCTCATCCATGAATGAGGACATTCCCTCAGAGCTCATCAATGAATGAGGAACATTCCCTCAGAGCTCATGAATGAATGAGGAACATTCCCTCGGAGCTCATGAATGAAAGAGGAACATTCCCTCAGAGCTCATGAATGAAACAGCTCTTCTATGAATGAGGAACATCAGGTGTACCAAGAGAACCCTCTTCACCAGCATTAGGATGGATGGATGGTTAGACTCTTAAAACTGGGCACTGTCCACCTGTCTTCAAGGCACTCAGGACACTGTCCTACACATCAACAGCATGTTCCCTTGCAACACCGCAGCAGGATACTTCAGTCTGCCAACCGCAGCGTGCGGTGCTGCAAACAGATTCATGAGTTTCAGACTCCGATGCCCCCTGCATTCACCCTTAGTGATCTCCGCCCTCCTGATCTTACAACCCAGCTTACTCCATAGCTTAACTCCCCCACCATCAACCATCCACTCGCAGCAACCCTAATGCTGAACAATATATACCATGCGATGATCAGTGTGGGTCAAGAACCACCATACTTGGCTCACTGCCTCACCACCCCACAGTGATCCCCCCAGCAGGACCCCCTCCGCCGGTCCGTGGTCGGTACTATGTGCTAAACACAATAGAGCCACCCAATAATCCCATAAGGACTGGGTATCGTCCATAACAGAAGCATAAATTGTCCCCCAAGGAATTGTTTAAGAATAATTACAATTTAAAGATGTCACAACAGTGATCATAAATCCACAAATGCAGGGAAATTTGCACAAATGCCACACAAATATTTAATTACACTTTTGTGCTTTATTTACTTATAATTGCAACATGGCAACACACATACTATTCAGGTTCTAAAAACAATTGGTAGTAGTGTATAAAACACCTTTTGCTTCCAGTATGGATGAGTAAAATACCATACATAACATAAATTTCACGTTACAAATCGTCAAATTCAGAATCACAAAAATTAATGTATAAGCAAAACGATGTTGTGCGTCGACGTTTCGGTCCCCCGTCGGTCTATTAGATCCTCAGGACCATCATCAGGACGAAAAATGTTGCACATATATATATTTCAAGAGACTTCCAGCCGGAAGTGGCTAAATGCAAGAAGGGTATGAATACCCAAAATAGGTGTTCTGAATGTATCTCACCACGAAATAACACTGAGTATCCTGTCTTATAGAAAGACTCCTCACATAAGCGTATCAATCACTTTTATGTAGAAACCCGCGACGTTGGCTCCACATACACCCGACTCCAGAAGACCGCGTACTATGTGCGACATTTATAGTGGAAATGCTGCCGTTGGTTCAATTATCAATACTCGGTCAGGAGTAGAACCTCATATGTCAAGAATGATGTCCTCTCCACACTTACCCTCTGCGGGAACCCACGCAATGAATGAAATGAAAGAGAGATTTATAAAGCGCAATACAATTACTCAAAGGTGTCAAGGCGCTAGCTACCTACAGGGCCATGAGCTATCCATCAGCACCATGCACTGTGCAGGAAGCACCAGAAATACACATACACACACACATGCAACATGCACAATTGTATACCAGAGGGCACCTGGGTAGAATGCTGCTACACTGAACTACAGGTGAGCCGAAGCCGCTGCGTTCACCTGGCATGCATGAAATGTAATTAGCACTACAACAACACTACTACACTGACTGTGCATCTACCCCAAACCTTATCCTAACACTACTGCCTAACCGTAACCCTGCATCCTAGCTGCCCACAGTGTACTCGAACCCTGTCCATAACCTCAAACCTGTCTTTTCTAATCATAGCCCCAAACCTTTATCTGACCATAGCCCTAAACCTTACTGTACCCTTAACAATAACCCTAGCCCTAAACCCTGCTCTGATTATAACCCTGAACCTTTATGTGATCCTCACCTTTACCCTAAACCACTCACTAACCTTAACCCAAACCCTTACTGTAACCCCAACTATAACCTGGGCCTACCCTATACCCAACTCATCTCATAGCCTTGACGCTTTTTCTAACCGCAAGCCTAAAATTAATCATAAATCTTTCTCTAACTAGCAGTATCCTTATGCTTAACCCTGACATTATCTATAACCAGAACTCAAATCCTAACCTTAAGCCTTTCTCAAACCTTAACCCCAAACCTTACTGTAACCACAACCGTGCCCTACCCCTTACTCTAGCCGTAACCCCACCCCTACCTCTATCCTTAACCCTAAGCCTGGCTCTGGCCATGACCGTAAACATACATCGGTGCTTCCCAAACCTTTTAGAACCCCGACCCCCTTTTTAGAACGACAAACTTCTGCCGCCCACCCAGCTTTATTGAACACGAGGCGGCGCCATCTTATTTATGTAACTAAAGCATCATGGGGTGGCGCTCTGTCATTTACAAACGGCACATTTTCCATTTAAACAGACACTACATTTGCAGACACAGTTTTACTGATGACACTATACTGCATACAAATGATAACGAGGGCCCTGGAGCTTCCTCCCCCTCACCCCCCCCCGCACCGCGGGGCCTATGCTAAGCCACTGGCTGAATAGGCACAGCACCTTTACAGGTGTTTACATTCTGTTGTGTGTCACAAAATTGACACCTCAGCCTTTCCTTTCACAGTCCCTGTACCCAGGTCTTTAAATGGGATGAAAAAACTGGGGGGGGTCTCTCAAAGGGGCGTGGCCAATGTAATTAAGGGCGTGGCTTAAAACACATAAGCTAGAAATGTGTGCTTAGCATGGTGTGCCGCCCGACTGGTATTTTGCTGTTTCTGTCATTGCATCCAGATATGTGATACAACAAGTAACATCATACCTACAAAATCTCAGGACTATTGGCTTTGTCAATGGTTGTTAACTGCATAAGATAAATAAGCAGCAACTATGGCTTGTAAGTAATATTGAAAAAGCTTCCACTTAAAGCCCTGGTGACACCACAACGATGTTGCTGCTCTTGAGTTTCAAAAAGAGAAGGGGAATGCAGAGAGAAAACGCTCTCTTTAAAGGGGTTTCCTTACCCTACAAGGCTCACCTGCCATGACGTCATAGTGACAAGTGAGCAGTATGAGCACATCCATGTGCCTGTTGTCACTGCAGTCCGGAAAAGCACAAAACGGGCACAAAACAGAGCCCGATAGGATAGAGACCCGTTTCGAGTCCTCCTTTACAAAACTACCACTGCTAAGCACCGGTGAGACCCGGCCCACTTAAAACCCTGCCTGTAACACAGCAGGGCTGTTGCATGGTTCCCTTTACTGTTCTCTCCCTGCCTGCAAAGAGAGAGCAGTTGTAAACACCAATCCCCATGTTAAAAACATAAGCACAATTTGTCGAAAGGCACTGCCTGACACTTGACCTCTGACTTTAAAGCCAGAAAATGTGACTGGATAAATCTTTTCCTCGAACCTCCTGGATAAAAAACCAGAAAGCGCCTGTTCTGGACGCTTTACTGGTAGTGTGTACGGGACATGGGCCTCCCTCCCTCTAGTGCCTCACAAACCCCTTCTCTTGGGCTTCCAAGAAAGGTGTGAACGCTTTTCTTCTTGTAAATCCCTCGTGCGGTGACGGATCGGGCTATAACACAACAATACTGGGTAATCGCGTCTATTCTGGAGTTTATGTGCGCCGCGTATCATATTTTGAACCTCCATGATCCAAAGTTAACATAAAGTGCTTCGATGCAATCTGTGCACTTAACTACCTAATAACCATTATTTTTAAAATGCTCTTTGCCTGCACATACGCCGTTATCTTTATATGTACGCTTCACTTACAGCGCTCTCTTCCTCTCGGGTCATGTTCGCGCTTTATAAAACTCCCTAATAATTAAATTAATAAATGCATCTTTATTTTTATTCCTCGGATTTTCGCGACCCACCAAAAGCCTGCTCCGACCACGCCCCACAATTTGGGAAACGCTGCCTCACAGGTGCCGTGACTGCATCCCTTAACCTTATCGTGACCTTTGCCCTAGTGCTGACCTTGAACCGGTCTGTGTCACCGCCAGAACCTTAACCCTGAGGTTGTGGCTCCGCCCACTCGCCAACCTCTCTCTAAACAGGACCCCCCTCCCGCGCTCTCAGCGGTGGGCAGCATCCAGCGCTGCGCTCTGCGTCAGTGGCTTCAGTGCGCTGGACTCCGCTGCACACAGACTTACAGGTCTATATCCCACAGTGCGCACGTGAAGAGAGATTCCTACGTGCAGCCATGCATGCACACACGGACACATACACATATTTCACCCCAGAACACATTTCTCACTCTTCCCTTTCCACTCTGACCGTCTCTGCACTGTCTCTTATCCCCAAAAACACGCCATCTCTTCCCTTCCCCTCTGATTCTCCCTCTACGTCCTCTGTCTTTTTTCTTCCCCGGTGATTCTCTCTGCCGACACTGTCTCTTGTCCCAAAATACACCTCTCCCTGCTCACTTTCACGTGTCCCTCTGCCACACTCTCTCTAATCCCGTCTCTCTTCTCCCAGAGTGCGCCCCTCTCGCTTCACTCCCCTCTGATTCTCTGCCCCGCTGTCCCATGTCCGAGAGCACTCGCCTCTCCTCTGCCGCGCGTCCATCTCTCTCTCTCTTCTCCCAGAGCGCAAGTCTTCCGGCTACCCATGACACTCTTTCTGAACACTATCTTCCCCAGCTGTCTCTTCTCCCAGGTTACACGTCTCCCCTCTTCTCTTTGTCTGGCACTCTCCCTGCACGCTCTCTTCCCCATCTGTCTCTTCTCTCAGGTTACACATCTCCCCTCTTCTCTGTGTCTGGCACTCTCCCTGCACGCTCTCTTCCCCATCTGTCTCTTCTCTCAGGTCACAAGTCTACCCTCTTCTCTTCCTCTGACACTCTCTCTTCCCCGGCTGTCTCTTCTCTCAGGTCACACGTCTACTCTCTTCTCTTCCTCTGACACTCTCTCTTCCCCGGCTGTCTCTTCTCCCAGAAAACACATCTCTCCTGTTCACCTGAAACTCTCTCTGCACCCTCTCTTCCCCAGCTATCTCTTCTCCCATGTCACACGTCTACCCTCTTCTGACACTCTCCCTGGACACTCTCTTCCCAGCGGTCACTTCCCCCAGAGCGCACGCCCCCCCATGTGACTCTCTCCCACTCTCTCTTCCCTGGCTGTCTCTTCTGTCAGAGCACAAGTCTCCCCTCTTCCCCTGACACCCTCTCTGCACCCTCTCTTCTCCAGCAGTCTCTTCTCTCAGGTCACACGTCTCCCCTCTTCTCTTCCCCTGACACTCTCTCTGCACTCTCTCTTCCCAGCTGTCTCTTCCCCCAGAGCGCACGTCTCCCTCCCCTGTGACTCTCTCCCACCCTCTCCCAGGGCTCCCCGGGACTGTCACTCTCTCACACCCCCTCCCAGCTCGCCGTCCCCGGCTGTCTCTTACCCCGTCTCCGGGCCGCTGTCACTCCCTCTCCACCCGTGCGGTCAGCGGGGTCCGCCCTGCGCCCCCGGGGGCCTCGGAGCCGGGGTGGAGGTGACCGTCCTCCCTGAACCTTCAGCTGTAACTGAGCGTGTGACAGACAGAGGGACAGGCTGTGGGAGTGTGAGAGGGCGGGGAGGGCCGGGAGGGGGCGCTGTGCGCCTGGAAGCAGAGCGCAGCGCTCAGGAGCTGTCTCTGCTCCGAGAATGTGTGTCCCGGGGCTCCGGGGAGGGCCGGGGGCCCCTGCAGCGGGTGTCGACACTGCGTGGGGAATGTACCCCCCCAGGGCGGGGGAGGGGCTGCACACACCGGTGGATGTATGCCTCGAGGCCCACGCCATCTAGCGCCAAGTACAGTGTGAGAAGCGTCTCCAGCGCCCAGGTGTGCGCCCTCAGGTGTCTGTGCAATGACAGGCGGTGCAGGCGGAGAGTCTCTCTAAAGAGACAAAAGAGGTATCAGGGGGTCTGTAGAGAGGTCTGTGCACAGACACAGAAGTAAGTATTTACAGCGAGAGCTGTAGGTAGTTATAGTCAGCACGGCAGATCTGTCAGTAAAGAGGTGCACGCCTCAGGTGTGTGTGCTTGTGAAGAAGTGCACGCCACAGTTGTGTCTGTAAAGAGGTGCACGCCTCAGGTGTGTTGTACAGAAGTGCATGCCACAGTTGTGTCTGTAAAGAGGTGCACGGCTCAGGTGTGTTGTACAGAAGTGCATGCCACAGTTGTGTCTGTAAAGAGGTGCACGGCTCAGGTGTGTTGTACAGAAGTGCATGCCACAGTTGTGTCTGTAGAGAGGTGCACGGCTCAGGTGTGTTGTACAGAAGTGCATGCCACAGTTGTGTCTGTAAAGAGGTGCACAGCTCAGGTGTGCTTGTACAGAAGTGCATGCCACAGTTGTGTCTGTATAGAGGTGCACGTCTCAGGTGTGCTGTAAAGAAGTGCACGCCACAGTTGTGTCTGTAAAGAGGTGCACAGCTCAGGTGTGTTGTAAAGAAGTGCACGCCACAGTTGTGTCTGTAAAGAGGTGCACGCCTCAGGTGTACTGTACAGAAGTGCACGCCACAGTTGTGTCTGTAAAGAGGTGCACGTCTCAGGTGTGCTTGTACAGAAGTGCACGCCACAGTTGTGTCTGTTTAGACGTGCACGTCTCAGGTGTGTTGTACAGAAGTGCACGCCACAGTTGTGTCTGTAAAGAGGTGCACGTCTCAGGTGTGCTTGTACAGAAGTGCACGCCACAGTTGTGTCTGTTTAGACGTGCACGTCTCAGGTGTGTTGTACAGAAGTGCATGCCACAGTTTTGCCTGTAAAGAGGTGCACGCCTCAGGTGTGTTGTACAGAAGTGCATGCCACAGTTTTGCCTGTAAAGAGGTGGACGTCTCGGGTGTGTTGTACAGAAGTGCATCTTTTCAAAAAAAGAGAGTTTCCCTTGTACCAGAAAGGACTGGGAAGTACAAACAGTGTAGAAAAAAGAATTTCCTTTTTGTGTAATTCACTATATCTAGACTCAAGACCTTAATATGTAGTTTAGAGTAGAACCCAAAGCATTTACCTCCACACACAGATTTTTGAAAAATTCCCTTGGTTTTATTTTCTAAAAACTGGCATTTGATGCCCCAATTGTCATACAATATTCACAATATATCAAACATTTATCAATTTTTCACAAAATACATAATGTGCATAAATAAAAAACATTTTAAAAAAGTCCTTTTGTCGACGCGTTTCGGTGTCTTGTTCTTATTTTGTACACACCTTCCTCAGGACTGTTCAATTTTAAAAAACAAACATCAAATTTAAAAAGTATGTGTATCTATTCTTCAAGATATTCAAATTTTCCTTAGAAGTTGACCGGTAATAAGCTTTTGGTCCTTCTTCCAGAGGTTCAACGGGACATCTTCATTTGTATTGATGTTTTTATCGCGTAGTGTTATTCAAACTGTAGGGGCATCGTCTTGGTTACTGATGCTCCTGAGGGGAATTAGATCCTCCTTAATTGCTTAATCCAGTTTGTGTTAATCTTGTTCGTGTCACCTTATGTAAATGTAAATGTAAATGTAAGGTGTTTTATAGCGCGCTCAATTACTACCGGAGTATCCTGGCGCGAATGACCGCTGGGGAACCCGTCCTGGCTTTCCCTGTGAGATGGTCCCATGCTGGGTATCTCCAAGGTGAAGCCAGGCATCCCCGGCGTCTGTGGGGGGCCGTTGTAGCGATGAGGCAAGCTTAATGCCCAGAGTTACCGAGTGTGATCACTGCCCAAAGTGGGCACCGAGGCGAGAATTATCAGTCCGCTGACCCTGGTCCTCGACCCTGCCGCGTCGGGAATCGAACCCTGGTCCCGGGCCGTTCTCAGCCTCCGGGTCTGCCGCCTCTAACCAGTGAGCCACACCTCGCCTCGATACCTTTCGGTGTACATAAATGTAAATACACCTTGCGTAAAAGTGAAGAGTCGTCCGCGTTGGCCACCTTCCGGGTTTAATAATGGTATCAGGAGCATCAGTAACCAAGACGATGCAACTACAGTTTGAATAACACTGCGCGATAAAAACATCAATACAAATGAAGATGTCCCGTTGAACCTCTGGAAGAAGGACCAAAAGCTTATTACCGGTCAACTTCTAAGGAAAATTTGAATATCTTGAAGAATAGATACACATACTTTTTAAATTTGATGTTTGTTTTTTAAAATTGAACAGTCCTGAGGAAGGTGTGTACAAAATAAGAACAATACACCGAAACGCGTCGACAAAAGGACTTCTTTTTAACTGTATTTTATTTATGCACATTATGTATTTTGTGAAAAATTGATAAATGTTTGATATATTGTGAATATTTTATGACAATTGGGGCATCAAATGCCAGTTTTTAGAAAATAAAACCAAGGGAATTTTTTTAAAATTTGTGTGGGGAGATAAATGCTTTGGGTTCTACTCTAAACTACATAATAAGGTCTTGAGTCTAGATATAGTGAATTACACAGAAAGGAAATTCTTTTTTCTACACTGTTTGTACAGAAGTGCATGCCACAGTTTTGCCTGTAAAGAGGTGCACGCCTCAGGTGTGTTGTACAGAAGTGCATGCCACAGTTTTGCCTGTAAAGAGGTGCACGTCTCAGGTGTGCTTGTAAACAAGTGCATGCCACAGTTGTGTCTGTAAAGAGGTGCACGTCTTGAAGGCACTGCAGAGGGCACCGCCGCAACATCACACCCTGACCCTGGTCTCACGACGCCGCCATCTGGTGGCGCCACCGAGCCGCTGCTCACACCGCGACCTGTGGGCACCGCACTCTCCGCATATCCACTTGCACCCTGGACTAACCGGACCCTGGAACTTTGTGCTGGGACCAAGTCGCTCCGTTTTGCCTCCAAAAACTGTTCGCCGGACCAGCTCCGCGGGTCCCGCTTCACGAGGGCACTCAGCGGGGTCTGTGGCAGCGCAACAGGGCTGCGAGCGTGACGTCAGGGACTCCATCTACCAGGAGTCCCTGCGTGGCCAATAGTCGACACCTGGCCCGCTCTCCCTGCAAGCCACGCCCCCAGCGCACCGGCTGCCTGAAAGTCAGCCCTTCCTTCCTGTGCTGGTTCGACTCTCCGCATATCCACTTGCACCCTTGGCTAACCGGACCCTGGAACTTTGTGCTGGGACCAAGTTGCTCCGTTTTGTCTCCAAAGACTGTTCGCCGAACCCGCTCCGCGGGTCCTGCTTCACAAGGGCACTCAGCGGGGTCTGTGGCAGCGCTACAGGGCTGCGAGCGTGACGGCAGGGACTCCATCTACCAGGAGTCCCTGCGTGGCCAATAGTCGACACCTGGCCCGCTCTCCCTGCAAGCCACGCTCCCAGCGCACCGGCTGCCTGAAAGTCAGCCTTTCCTTCCTGTGTTGGTGGGACTCTCCGCATATCCACTTGCACCCTGGACTAACCGGACCCTGGAACTTTGTGCTGGGACCAAGTTGCTCCGTTTTGCCTCCAAAGACTGTTCGCCGGACCCGCTCCGCGGGTCCCGCTTCACAAGGGCACTCAGCAGGGTCTGTGGCAGCGCAAAAGGGCTGCGAGCATGACGGCAGGGACTCCATCTACCAGGAGTCCCTGCGTGGCCAATAGTCGACACCTGGCCCGCTCTCCCTGCAAGCCACGCCCCCAGCGCACCGGTTGCCTGAAAGTCAGCCCTTCCTTCCTGTGCTGGTGGGACTCTCCGCATATCCACTTGCACCCTGGACTAACCGGACCATGGAACTTTGTGCTGGGACCAAGTTGCTCCGTTTTGCCTCCAAAGACTGTTTGCCGGACACGCTCCGCGGGTCCCGCTTCACAAGGGCACTCAGCGGGGTCTGTGGCAGCGCAACAGGGCTGCGAGCATGACGGCAGGGACTCCATCTACCAGGAGTCCCTGCGTGGCCAATAGTCGACACCTGGCCCACTCTCCCTGCAAGGCACGCCCCAAGCACACACGTACATAATCAGACCTACACCCGCGCACGCGGGACGCGCGCGGAGCGAAGCCCGGGCAAAGGGCGGGCAGTTTGAGGCCGTTCAAGGACGGGAGAGACCGGGACCGGGCCACTCCCCTTGGTCGGACCTTTTCACCATCCCATCCCACAAAGACCGGATCATACAGACGTCGGAATGTGTACCAGGGAAACAAGGAGCAAATCTTCGCTGGCTGCGGCAGGAGCCGCTAAAGGTACCACCGATAACTATTTTGTTAAAGCAGGATCACTTCTGATAGAGGACATTGCTGTGCTTGAGAGACGTATTTCCCAGGAAATTGACTGGGTAAGGAGATCCTCAATGGGCCCACTGGCTCTAGCCAAGACTCCTGATGGAAGGCTAGAGGCCAACAACTCTACCAACGGGGCATCAGGGGTCAATCAGTCACTTACTAACCTATAAGCATGGGCGGAAAATCCGTTTCGCTTGCGGATTTTGCCGATTTTCGGTAAATTCGCAATCCGCGAGATTCGCGAATCTCCCGCAAAATCCGCAAATCCGCGAGCAGCGGATTTTGCTCGCACTGCTCGCACTGTTCGCGTGAGTTCGCGGCTTCCCAGTACAACTTCGCGCCCCGCGAATAAGTGCAAAATTGCAGAAATACGATCTTAGCAAAACTGAAACTACTTACCAGGTTCAAAAGTTCAGGCTCATCATTAGTAGCCATTTCCTGTAGTGCTTCCTGAGGGGCCCCTCCAGAGTTCAGTTGCCAGTTGCAACTATTATGTGACCCTGCTCTGAACCTCAGAATAGTTACACATATGCCACAAAGGTCCTGAATTACAGCTAAGGGAGACAAGCAGGAGCCAGGCTGGAGGTTCAAATCCGTTAATCAGCCCCTAATTCATTATTGTCAGTTGGGGCAGGGCAGGTGTTGTAACTAATTTTGCAACAATGAAAGCACTTAGCAAGTGCAAAAGATCACTAATCAGGAAGCACTAAGGAAGCAGGTGCCAGCTAAAAAAATATTCTGTGACACATTAATCAGCCCCAAATTAATTCAGGTCACTTGAGGCAGGGAAGGTGTGCTTGCGTTGCCACAATAATGTACACTGACTGGACAACCAGAGGGTGCTGTGATGAAACAGAGGGTGGCATGGGTGGGCCAGAGGGTGGCATGAGTAGTCAGAGAGTGGCAGTGGTGACAGAGAGTGGCAGTGATGAAGAAGAGTGTCCCAAACAGGCTGGACACGTAGAAACAACAAGTTCGCGAAACTTGCGACCCGACAGGTAAGTTCGCAATTTGCGACATTGTACAAAACCCTCGCGAACTCGCAGAAACCCGCGCAAACACAAAAAAAATCCGCAAATTCGTGAGAATTCGCGGATTTTGCGGATTGCGAGTTCGCAAATCCGCAAAATTCGCGAACGCGAGATTCGCAAAATTCGCCCATGCTTACTAACCTAGACCTCACAAAGGAGGTCTTAAGTGATCCCGAGGACATGAGCTTAATGACCCTACCGACGGGCCAAATACCACAAACCCCACTTCCAACCTCTGGCCACGACTCGGCCATAGCCACCATTAGCGAGAAAGTTTCCGATCTTTTAAGGGGAGCCAGGGAAGGAGCTATCCAAAAAAGGAAGAAAGGGGGGCAAACTAAGGGAGGGAGTAATGCAAAAACCCCTAAGTTCAATCCCGTAACGGACGCTGTTAGTCCCGGCGATACCAGCTCGGGCCATTCATCCGAGGATAGAGCAGTGGCCCCACCTATCGTTATTGTATCTATGGATACACCATCCCACTCCAACAATATCTCAATGGAATCCTCCAGCGAGGATATCACACTCGCAGACATAGGTACACTCCTTAGGTCTCTTTTAAGCCCCGTAGAAGCCCGCCTGATAAAGATTGAAGCTAGGCTGGTTAACATTGAATAATCTACAGTCCAGCTAGCAGATAGCTTGAAATCAGAAAGCAAGGGAGCCAAAGGGGGGTTAGATCCAAAGCCTAAAAAGGGCGTTGAGCCAACAACCATGACGGAGAAAAACGGCCCAGCTACCTCTCAACATACGCAACACAAACCCAATCAAAATAAGATCCCTCAACTCTTGGCTAACGCCAACACGATCAACCCACCTAAACAAACCCAGGCACCATCACTTTCACCCCCAAATACAATTACACATCCTAAAGATAATGCCATTCCCTCTAACAAGCCACAGAGAGAGCCGCAACCCTCAGATAATACGCAAAATAATGCCCGCAAAGCCAAACCTGTGAACTTACCACCTGAGGCGTCCCCCTTTACAGTAATTCTAGCGGGGGTACCCGAGCTAAAACCCACTGCCATAGAGACGACCGCCTCCCTTAAGAGCAAAGTTATCAACTGGCTGTCTATATACAGACCTCTCCCACAAGGTACAACTAGTGATATTCTTATGGTAAGACGGGCTACCTGGGTGGGAAACATGAGAAAAACAATCAGTGGCGACTGCGTCCTGGTTAGCTTCAGAGAACCCAGGACAGCCTCCTACATCTGCAGTTGGGCCCCTGACGATCAAGGGAACCACATCCAGTCTCTCCCCCTCTCATTCTTTTACCCATCGAGTATGTATACATCAGAAGACCAGAGATGGGGGTATCATCAAGAAATGGCGGGAGAATGGGAGAGTAACTGTTGAGGGAGTAGGGACCCCTACTATCATAGGAGAATGGCGTCCGAGCATTTACCCTCATATGGCGACGAGGAGGGCTGGGAGATTAGCACTAGGAGGGGGGGGCGGATGGGGGGGAAGAATGAGAGGAGTTCCCAGGCCCTATAGAATCCACCAGCCAGCCTACCTTCCCACCTTCAACAGGTACAGGAGCCTTGAAATGGTTGATTGACAGCTCAAGTCCAAAGGCAGGGACCAGCACCATTTCTATTCCATAGATGGCAGTGAGGACAGAACCATCTCCCCTGAACAAGCCCCGGTTCCATGGGAACAGATAGCTGCTCCCAATGAGCTTGCACACTATCGAGATCCTGCCCACTCTATAGCCGACACATCTGGTAATGGCAGGAATTTATGGGTTGGTCAGGGGGAATTGTTACATTTAATGGTAAATCCGGGCACAAATGAGAATAACCATTCTGACATCTAGCCACCATCCACAAGGCCTCCAACACTGAACCTGATTTCATGGAATGTAGCTGGGTTGGGTAATAAAATGGATTGTCAGGAATGGCCTTCCTTTATCAACTCAAAAAGCATTTGCCTGTTCCAGGAAACTTGGGCAAGAGAGGAGTACACGTGCCAGGGGTTTGCAGTATTTTCAAAACCTGCTAAATGGGGGGGTCGGGGTCGACCGTCGGGAGGGCTGGCAATTTGGGTAGCTTCCCAATTGGGTTGTCAGGCCAGATGCCTAACTGTGGATTCTGATGACATATTAGCCGTCCTGCTAGAATGGCCAAATTCCTCCAAACTGGCGATAATAAACGTCTATTCGAGACCAGTAGCCATAGCACGAGAATCGAATACCATCGAGGAACTCTCCTCTTTTCTGAGCGAAATTCCAAGGGAGCTCCATTACGTGGTTGGAGGGGACCTGAACTCGCATTACAAGCCATTGCCTGGCCTTCTTGATGGACCCTCCCTAGAGGAGGATTCAAGATGGCTGGTACCTGCCACGGTGGCACCCCCACCAAGAGCTTGGACCTCCCTCGCTCTGCAGATAACCGCCCTTACTCTCAATCATGGCCTTAGGGCCTGCAATGGGCGTACTAAATCTGATATGCCAAGCAAATGTACCTTCAATAAGGCAGGAAGTGAATCCAGATTGGATTACATCCTAGTCCAATTGTCATCCTGGTCACGAATTATCGATTTCAGGGTAATTGAAAGATTGGACAGTGACCATAACGCCCTGGAACTTGAATATGCTATGCCAGGTAATGAGGACATGGGACAGGACGAACAAAGGGCAAAGACAGGGCTACTCCTGGAGAACAACAGAAGGAGAGTAAGATGGGGAAAATTGGTCACAAGTGGCATTAAAATACCCAGGCTCTATGCCAGAATTATCCCAGTGCTGGAAAAGGCATTTGCTCTTAGGGAGGAACTTAGCAACGAAAAAAATAGAGAGCAGCTATGGCGAACGCATGAAGATCTAATAAACATCATGGATTTAGATCTTTTTGTAAAGGGTGCAGGTAGAACTAGAGGGACACACAAGAAGATCTGGTATAATGCCACATGCCGGAACTCCAAACGAGAACTTCTACTCGCAATTAAGGCTTGTAGAAGCCGGGAGGAGATACAAGCCAGAAGACGGGCATATAAGAAACTGCTGGCAAACGCCAAGGCCGAATGGGACCAACAACACTGGGAGGAACTCTCTGGCGCATTAGCTACCAGAGACTCTCGTAAATTCTGGTGGGTAGTTAATAACGGATCAGAAGATCTCCCTTCGGCGATTGAACCCAATATTGCCCCTTGCATATGGCAAAACCATTTCCAGTCCTTATATGCATTAGAGAATGAGGCCCTGAGTCCCCCCCCCCTACACTTTAGCGAGTGACCCGGAGGGTGAACCTTTCACTGAAAAAGAAGTTCGGGCAGCTATCGCAGGGTTGTCAACAGGCAAAGCCCAGGGGCTGGATGGGGTGCCAGGCGACCTGTTCAAACAGGAGCCAGGGGTATGGGCCCCCTATCTCCTGTTGATATTCAATGCGGTCCTTAAGGGAATGGAGGTCCCGGATACTTGGCTGTGTGCAAAGGTGGTTCCAATATTTGAAAAGGGATCTCCTCTGCTTCCAGCCAACTATCGTCCAATAAGCCTCATCGACGTATCACAGAAGCTCTTCGGTAGGCTAATACTGGACCGGTTGCAGAATTGGCTGGTGGAGACGGATACCCTGAGCCCATACCAGGCGGGATTTAGGAGGGGGGTGTCCACAATTGATCAAATATTCCAATTAAACCTTATTTACTGGAGGACCGCACTGATCGAGGGCGGCACTTTGTACACGGTTTTTGTGGATTTACGTGCCGCCTTCGATTTGGTGCCAAGATCAAAATTGTGGAAGGTAATGGAGGAGTTAGGCATCCCGAAAGACATCCTCGCAATCCTGATGAAACTACACCAAAATAACTTCGCACGTGTCAGGTGCGGGAGAAGCTGCAACTTAACTGAAAGATTCCCCGTTCGCAGAGGGGTGAGACAGGGTTGTGTGCTTGCACCGACCCTGTTCTGCCTCTTTGTGAACGGGGTAATCGCGCACCTGACAAGGATTGCCAACATTGACGCCCCAAAACTGAGCGGCAGCAGTGTGCCCGCAATTATGTTTGCGGATGACACCCTGCTGCTGTCCAAATCCCCGATGGGCATACAGCGGGTGCTGGATGGTTTTCTGGAATTTTGTACAGAAAGGGGACTTGAAATCAACCCGCAGAAAACCAAATTCATGATCCTAAACCATATGCCCTCTAAACGCCCCACCCCCTTGCTTGGTACAGTGCGCTTGGAAAGGGTTTACACAATTGAGTACCTGGGGATAACCCTAAACCAAAATCTAACGTGGGGGCACACTGGACAAAAGCAAACATGAAACTGGCCCAGAGGGCGGGAGGCATTTCGAGAATTGCGAGTAAGTCATCATATCTCCCACTCGGCCCTGCAATCCAAATTTATAAAGCCCAGGCGCGGGGGGAGTTACCTCAGGGGGAGAGTTGTGGGGCCACATCCCGTCGCATAACTTGCTGACCACAGAAAACAAATTCCTCAGGCAGCTGACAGTCCTTCCCCAAAGCACTCCACTCCTGCCCCTGAGACTGGACCTGGGTCTGAGGCCCATCACGGAAGAACTAGGGCTCAAACCACTAACTTTTTGGCATCGTCTTTGGAGCAGTCAAGATCTCATCACCTATAGAACCGAGTTACAGGAATTTCTATCCCTGCCCAATGCCACCAAGACGCCGTGGTTAAACTACATTAAGAGAACTTGTGAGACCCTTGGACAACCAGAACTATGGTCAGATCCGGAAAGCACAAGCAATAGGATTCCGAGGAAAGCGCTGTCCAGAGCATATTATGACCATATGCTTCTTCGAGCTCTGGATAGCACTCGTGAAGGATCCCTAACACACCATTTCATTAAAACTAAAGACTCATATAACCTTGAATGCGTTTTGGATGGCATGACTCCGGCTCTAACAAGAAAGCTATTCCTGCAGTGGAGGTACGGGACCCTTCCTCTCAGGTCTTTTACCAAAGTATGGTCCTGTCGGCCTGCCACAGAGACATGCCCTGCATGTGCCCACACAAAGGAGAACGATGTGCACGCGGTTTTGTTCTGTCGAGCCTACCGGAAAAGCAGGAAACACTGGCTTGTCCCCCTCCTCAAAAACCTGGGATTTAGAACATTCCTACCCGCATATAGAGTTTTAAAGACTGATTTATCCCCGCCAATCGTGTTCGCTATGGCAAAATTTTTAACTGCAATATGGTATGCCCGCACCCGACTGATAAAGGGGATCGGAGACTCTTGACAAACTTTCATCCCTTGATTAACTGGCACCATTTTTTACTACTTTTTTAATCCTTAATGTATTTTATATTAATGACATACTGATATTCCGGATTTTTAATTGATGTGGTAAATTTTGGACATCTTTTATGATCCTGTGATCGAAATAAAGATTTGGAATTGGCTTGTACGGAAGTGCATGCCACGGTTGTGCCTGTAAAGAGGTGCACGCCTCAGGTGTACTTGTACAGAAGTGCACGCCGTTGTTGTGTCTGTAAAGAGGTGCACGGCTCAGGTCTGTTGTAAAGAAGTGCACACCACAGTTGTGTCTGTAAAGAGGTGCACGCCTCAGGTGTACTTGTACAGAAGTGCATGTCGTTGTTGTGTCTGTAAAGAGGTGCACGTCTCAGGTGTGCTTGTAAAGAAGTGCATGCCACAGTTATGTCTGTAAAGAGGTGCACGTCTCAGGTGTGCTTGTACAGAAGTGCATGCCACAGTTGTGTCTGTAAAGAGGTGCACGGCTCAGGTGTGTTGTAAAGTAGTGCACACCACAGTTGTGTCTGTAAAGAGGTGCACGGCTCAGGTGTGTTGTACAGAAGTGCATGCCACAGTTGTGTCTGTAAAGAGGTGCAAGTCTCAGGTGTGCTTGTACAGAAGTGCATGCCACAGTTGTGTCTGAAAAGAGGTGCAAGTCTCAGGTGTGCTTGTACAGAAGTGCATGCCACAGTTGTGTCTGTATAGAGGTGCACGTCTCAGGTGTGCTGTAAAGAAGTGCATGCCACAGTTGTGTCTGTAAAGAGGTGCATGGCTCAGGTGTGTTGTATAGAAGGGCATGCCACAGTTGTGTCTGTAAAGAGGTGCAAGTCTCAGGTGTGCTTTACAGAAGTGCATGCCGTTATTGTGTCTGTAAAGAGGTGCACGTCTCAGGTGTGCTTGTAAAGAAGTGCATGCCGTTGTTGTGTCTGTAAAGAGGTGCACGGCTCAGGTGTGTTGTAAAGAAGTGCACGCCACAGTTTTACCTGTAAAGAGGTGCACGTCTTGAAGGCACCGCAGAGGGCACCGCCGCAGCATCGCACCCTGACCCTGGTCTCACCGACGACGTCATCTGGTGGCGCCACCGAGCCGCTGCTCACACCGCGACCTGTGGGCACCGCACTCCACACCGCCTCGCTACAAGCCGCCTCCTTTGTATCGCTGATTACGCTGCTTCACGGCGGCATCAACAAAGTTGCACAATGCACCGCAGCCTTGGCCTCCCGATGCCGGCACCATCAACTACAGTTCATCAGCCGTCGACAGCGCTTCAGCAACGACAATGCCGCTGCTTGCACCGTGACCTACCAGCACCGCAAAGACCATCGCATCACTTCGCTCTGCGACCTTGGTCTCACAGATGACGCGATCTGATGCCACCATCGAGCCACTACTCTCACCGCGACCTGAGGGCATTGCACACTGCACTGCTGCACTTCGCACCGCAGCACCCGATGCCCGCCAATGCCAACTCTCCTGACTTCAACTGTGAGGAGTTTGTTCTGCAACGCATGTGACTTTGAGGGCCCGACGACTCCTGCATCGACCCCGGAACCGATGCCTGCGAACGTCGTGTGTTTCGGAAGCTCAACGAGAGGTCGACGACACCCTGCATTTCTAAAGGAACTGTTTTTCAGTTCTTCCCGACACCATAGCTGGCCTACGACGCCACAGCCAGCCAGAACTATTTGGATTTGTTTGTTCGAGACGCCGTGATAGCCCCGGGCGGAGCTATCAACTTTAAGGAACTTTATTTCAAGGTTATTTAGATAACTGAAGATTTCTTAGTACTGTATTGTGGATTTTTATTGCTTTTAGTCTTGTCTTGAGTATATAAAAATATTGGATATTTTTCTAAACTGGTATGGTGTCCTTTTGTCGTGCTTACACTGTATTACTGTTGGTTATGTGCAAATGCTTTACACACTGCCTCTAAGATAAGCCTGACTGCTTCGGGACAGCTGGGCCACTTAGTAAGTGAGTTTCAGCTGTCTGGATTCCGCCAATGGGTGCTTGCTTCTGGCATTTTGGGAGTCCGGTGTGGACTCTTCTTCTCGGTTTTGCTGTTGGGGGTCCGGTACTCCGGGTATTGCTACTCCGGTGTCTCCAAACTTGGTTGGTAGACAGATACGACCATTCAGAGCTGTTGTACCTTCTCTTGCTTCGGTGCTGCATCAAGGTCGTTGGGAAGCAGCAAGTCAACAAACTGGGCTTCACGGGATTGGTGCCTGCGGCATGCAGGGGAGTGATACCTTCACTCCAAGGGAGCTTCTCTTTGATTTCTCCAAGGCTGGAGGTGCTCCAGGGTTCTTGTAGTCCTTTCAGGTTTAGGATGACACAGCAGGTAGTGATTGTTGAGTCCATGAGGAAGCAGGCAGCGTTTGGCACCTTTTTCTTCTGCAGGAGGGCTTCAGTTCGCGTGCAATAGGGCTTCATTGCCCTGGTCTTCTTTTGTTCATCGAATCTCCTGTTCAGGTTTCAGGGAGCTCCCCAAATACTGAATTTAGGGGCTTTACAAGGGGAGAAAGGTAGCAGCCAATGGGCTACCTACCTTTAGGATGTCTACACCCTCTAGTGTCCTCTTCCTCCATCCCACCTTGCCTGCCCTGCCCTAGGGGTGGTGTAGACTAAGTAGGGAACTTCCTCCTAATTTAACTCATTTTCCTGCTTTTCCTCCTGGTAAAAGTGGAGCAGGGAAGGGGGCTTGGCCTCCCCCACTGTCTGGAGGTTCGTTGGTTGGATTTTAAAGGTGGCTTCGCCTTTGAAGCTTCCTGCCCAGGAAGGCCAGCCTGCCCTGGAGGAGGTGTGAAGCACCTCCGCCCACAGCAGGCTTTGTCTCTGTCCTCGGAGAGGGCTGGCTTTCACCCCCGTGTGGACAGAAACATGTGGTGGCACACTCGTGAAAACAAGTCAGGAACCACACTGTTGTAGATAATAGGCAAGAAACGTTGGTAGCAGTGACAGTATGATTTATTTAATTAAGAAGTAGCGTAGAAAAACCCGAGCTCAGCGCGAGTCACCAGCCTACGTGCAGATTATAAACATAACACACACCAGTGCTTGGTAGGTTTTCAGGGCACCCTTTAAAAGGGTCTCCTCTGTGAAGTTATTAATAAATCCTCCACTGGTATCAGTGAGGACTCATTAATACAAGATGTTCGGTACCAAACATCTTAGGAATCAGTGAAGCCATCATTTAGCTAAGAAACTCGTTTTGATAAGTATCCCGCCCATGTACACTTTATGGTTTCCCTGGGCACCTACATATCTCAGAATGGACTGGACATGGCAGGAGCATATCTGCTCATGCGGATATGCCCACACACAGGATACAGTGCACCCTGCTTTAGGGCTAAAAGCCTGCAGTAGGGGTGACTTACCTATACCTTATGCATTGTATGGGTGGCATGGCACACAGGCCTGTGTGCCATGTCGGCTCTTCAGATTTCTCTGCACTAAGACTCTCAGCCTGCAATAGCAGTTTGCACAGTCTTGATGACGGGTTACTAGGGTGGCAAAACCAGTGCTACAGCCCCGGGGAACCCTCTTCAGTACCCATGCCCTAGGTACCAAGTGTTCCATTTGTTAGGGACTTATAGGGATAACTGAAGTTGTGCCAATCGTGGTACAGTGTTTGGGAAAGAGATCTGGCACTGGGAACCTGGGTAGCGGGGACCCAGGGCACTCACAGTTTGAAATCACATGAGGCGCCAGGCAAAAAGTGGTAGCTAACCATGTCAAAAGAGGCACTTTCCTACACCCACAGATTTTCGAAATGTTATTTACTTTAGAGTATTGCACCGGTTTGGAATTTAAAATTCTGAGGAATGTTCTTGCTCTTATTGCCTGAGGAGAGCGCCTGCAAGAAACTGTGAGAACTGTGTGATCTGGTTTCACTGCTAACACAACTTATTTTGGGATTTGTGAGCTATCAGTGTGGTGTTTATTTTTTTAATTGTTGCATACCCTAAGCTTCCTGCAGTGCTGTTCCTCTTTGAAATGTTAGGAGCTTGGTTGTGGCATCAACCCTGCACATGGCAACATTCTAGGGAGGGTAAGAGTGTCAAGGGATCTTCTCTCCACCTGGAAGCTGGTGCGTCGTCGCTGCTGGAACGCTGGCGCATGTACCGCCTGCAGATCATTCTCAAGTTGCTCACCACGCTACCGCATAGTGTGTTTGTGTCATCACGCTGCGTGGTGGCCATTATGGTTTGGTAAATCAACTAATCACCAGCGCAGCGGCGGTTGTGTTATGGTGATTAACCCTTTCGCTGCATATGACGGAACGGTTCCGTCATGAGCATTGGTCGAGCTGTGCTCATGCGGAACCGTTGCGTCATGACCACACCCATTTGCATGGGGGCCCAGCACCGGAGGAATATATCCATCGCAAGGATGAGGTTAAGGGCCAGATGTAGGTAAATCTAATTTACCAACTCATAAATACCGAATCATACCGAATCGGTATTTATGAATTGGTAAATTAGAAGGAGGGAGATGTAGGTAATTTTTTATTTTGAATTAGCGAATCTGTTAGATTCTGTATTTACTGAGTCTGCAAATACCGAATCGGTATTCCCCATTGATTCCTATGGGCTTTGGAGCCCATAGGAATCAATGGGAAATACCGATTCGGTATTTACAGAATCGGTAAATACCGAATCCAGCAAGGGTGCAGGGGGTGTCACTTTGACACCCTCTAGCATCCCAAGTGCAGGCTTGTTTGCCATGTGGCACACGTACATGCCCTAAGGGCATCTCTGTGTGTCACATGGCACAGGTGTGCATGCACAGATGTGCATGCACACCTGAATTCGGTATTTTTCCACCCAATTGGATTGGGTGGTAAAATACAGACTCTTAAGGGCCTGTGGCACTCTGTGGAGTGCCACCTACATCTTGATTTACCGAATTCGGTAAAATTACCGATTCCGTATTTTACAGAATCGGTAAATTTACGATTCGGTAAATTAACCGATTCTGTAAAATAATGGCCCCTACATCTCAATCACCAATTACCGGTTGCCGTTACCGACCGGTAATTGGCGACCTACATCTGGCCCTCAGTGCTTAGCAGTTGGTGTGCTGTTCATCAGGAGAAGAAGGCGATTCACTTTGGTCAGTACTTATGCAAGTTTGCATGCGAATGCCTACAACCTGACTCACCACAGGGATCTTGGATGGGTCGCTCCCGGGGCAATTTGTTATAGGGTGTTGAGGTGTTCCATTCAGGGCATAGACATCACACGACTCAAGTGCCTGGAACCCCTTCTTTACCTCGAGTGTTTTCATATTTTATGGGGCAGTAGCACACTTGGTAAGGTTGGACATAGCTGGGTTCCTTCAGAGCAAGGGGGAGCCTCCTATCCCATGGATAAGGTGGGAGGAGGAGTGTTTCACCTCATGAAACTATAGATGGCGAACACATGGGGGCAGAAAGGAAGAAAAGTATTTTCTTACATTGTCTTGGCTCAGAGGGTCAAGTTGTTTTTTGAACGCTGCCCCCGGTCTGCCTATCAGAGGGTCAAATGAGAGAGATGTGTACAAGGAAGCTATTCTGCGGATTGAACTGAGATTTAAACCTACCACTAATATTGTGCTGAACAGGTTCACGTTTTACAATTGAGAGCACAAAGAAGGAGAATCAACTGGTGAGTTTTTGACTGTGTTAAGGGCATTATCCATGAATTGCAATGTTGGTTCTTTCACAGAAGAAATGATCCGGGACCAGATAATAGCACATGTGAAGGTAAGAAAACCCAAGAGCAGTGATGGATGATCACAAGGTACAGGATGGCACTTCCACGGCAAAAGCGTTGGACCAATCCGAGAAGTGGATGCGCGTTGGACCAATCCGAGACTTGGATGCCCGCTGTGAGGAGCACTAGCATGCATGTGGAGGGTGCTGAGGGTGTGTGTGTTTTCAAACATGTTGAGGAACATTGTGCTGATACATTTACACCAAGTAGTTCACAAGCGAATAATTGTGCTGGTAGTAGGAAATGTGATAGAACAGAGAGGAGTGGTGTGTGTTATAAAATAATTGTGGTAGCAATGCACACATGACATCGTATGCTGGTTGTCCGGCTGTCAACAGAGAGTGCAAACAATGTGACAACTGGGTCATTTTGCACGCGTGTGTAGAGATCTAAGGAAGAGTTGGGGTCGACACAGGGGAGAGTGTCATACACTGCTGAAACGTGGGAAGCTAAACCAGGGCGTGAATGTAGGAAAGGTACGGACAGCCATAAAGGGATTGTTTTATCTGTCAAAGAGAGTGGGGAAGGCATAAGTGAGGGTATGGTGAAGAAACCCCCTA
The DNA here is from genome assembly GCF_964263255.1 of Lissotriton vulgaris. Lineage (NCBI taxonomy): Eukaryota > Metazoa > Chordata > Amphibia > Caudata > Salamandridae > Lissotriton > Lissotriton vulgaris. The sequence goes on along the minus strand of NC_141691.1, from coordinate 56,174,769 downwards.
AGTGTGTGGTGCGCATGTCAGGGGTAGAGTTAGACCTCATGGCGGATTCAGGTTCTCTGTGGACTATTATCACTAGGAAGCAATGCAAGAAAAAATGTAGTGGTGTATTGGACACTGAATGTTTACATTAGTTTGATATCATTGCTGAGAGTTTTGGTGGCTCTGCTATTGAGATATGTGGATATGTATGTGTAAAGGTAGAGTTTACGGTAAAATGCGCTCAAATCAAGCTTTATGTTGCTGTAAAAGGTGTTGGGGTGGGGAGACCAGTGGAAGTTGGGCATCATTTTGAATCCCCAGTGCAAGGAGCCTGTAATAATGTGCGAAGAGGCATTTGATGGACATGTGTCAGTCATTGGAGACGACAAGGGAGAAAAGTTTCTAAAAAAACACTTTAAGGTTTTCTCTGACGAGTTGAGGAAATTTTGTGCATAGAATCAAATTGGAAGGTAATACTGGACCTGTAAAGCAAAAGTTGAGGGGTGCAACCATCAATGTGGGAGATGAGTTTAGTGAGGTGCTTGCTGGCATATGCATCAAACATGTCATTTGCGATTCCTTATGAGCGAAAAATAAGGATTCGCTAATAAGGATTCGCAAAAGCTTATGCATGTAGGAATCACTGAGAAAATAGCGATTCCTACAAATTCCATAAATGCGACTCGCAAACTGAGAGTCGCAATTAAGGAATGTCTCTCCATTCATTCCTATGGGCCTAAAGGTCCATAGGAATGAATGGGAGATTGCATGCGCAATTTGCGAGTACCAACAGGTACTCGCAAATTACGCATGCAATTTCAAGGGTGTCAAAATGACACCCTGTTGCATCCCTGAAATTGTGATGTGCACCCATGTTGGACACACACATGCCCCAAGGGGCATGTGTGTGCTCAACATGAAACTTTGAAAAAGGCACTTTAGTGCCTTTTTCAAAGTTTTTGCAAATTACCGACCAGTTTAACTGCTCGGTGACTTGCTGCCCCAAATAGCGAAATCGCTATTTTAAAGTGGGTCTTTCATTGCATTTAAGGAATCACAAATTGCGATTCCTTAAATGCAATCGCAATTTAAGAAATTGCAATAAATTGCGAATTCTTACGTTGCGAGTGCCTTAAACCTTGATGCATTGCAAAAGCCCTTTTTGCGGGTGCAAACGGCAGATTTTTGCAAATCGCACCGTTCGCGCTTGCAAAAAAGGTTGATGCAATGCCTGTTATGGTGTTAGTCAAAGAGGGTTATCGAAGAGGTTGAGTCAGCTAAGTCGGTTTCTCCCTTTGTTTTAAACCGCAAGGCTGATCAAAAGTTGAGGCAATGTGGAGAAGTGTGGCTCACTGGTTAGAGGAGGCATACCCTGAAGCAGAGGTCAGACCCGGGACCAGGGTTCAATTCCCGACGCGGCAGAGTCTTGAGCCCAATTGTCCACAGACTCGATAATTCTCGCTTCGGTGCCCACTCTAATCATGGGTTCACACTCTGCAACTCTGGGCATTAAGCTTGCTTAATCTCCACAACGGCCCCCCGCGGCGGGATGCCTGGCCTTCACCTTGGGGATGCCCAGTACGGGTTATCTCACAGGGAAAGGCCAGGACGGGTTCCCAATGCAAGCGCCGAGATGCCCAAGGGTAAGTCGAGCGCTATATAAGAACTCACAAAAAAACAAAAAAAATGTGTTGATTTGCCTGTCACTCTTTGCCCAAAATTAACGAAGTGGTGTCACTGTTGGAGGGTGTCAAAATGTTTTTCCACTTTGCACATTAGGTTAGCATACCACCAAATTGATTTGGCTGAAGAATTGAAGCAATTAACAGATTTTATCACTCCACCGGGAATGAATCAATTTACCAGGATGCTGTTTGGTCTGGCTTTTGCGGCCTCTGTGTTTTAGAGATCTGTGTTCCACATTTTTAGAGATGCTGACAAATCCGTAAAATGTTTTCAAGATGACATTCTAATATTTTTCAGAAATGAGGAAGAACACATGGGAAATGAGGAAGAACACTGACTGAAGTGTGCACCAGATTGGAGAAACATGGTATAACACTTGAGGATCACAAATGTAAATTGTTTAAAAATCGCTAGAATATCTTGTCCACACTCTCTCTGGTGATGGGGTGGAACCAAAGAAGTCCAATGTGGAAGCCATTGTAAATGCTCCTGCGTCCACCACTAAGGAATAGTTGCTTTCTTTTGCTGGCATGGGTAAGTATTATAGCAAGTTCTTGGAGAATTTTGCAACTAAAATGTAACCCCTGAGAGAACTGCTGAGACATAATGTTACGGATGTGTGGTCATACCGGCAGCAGGTGGCATTTGAGAACATTCAATATGAAATTGTGAGAGCTCCCACAATGAGACCATTCTGTATGACGAAGGAATGGTTAGCGCATTAGATGCGAGTCAGTATGGTGTGCGTGGCGTTCTGTCTCAAAGGTGTGGCAAGGAGTGGGATGTTGTGTTTGCATCCCACATTTTGAATGAGATGGAATGCAGGTATGCTGTGATTGAGAGAGACCTTGTTGCCTGTGTTTGGGCTATTGAACACTTTAAAAACTATGTATGGGACAGTAAATTTATCTTGAGGGTGGATCATAAGCCGTAAGTGAATATCTTGTCTTCTGGAGGTGAATGGAAAATCGACGGCACGTACTGCCAGTCACACTTCGAGACGACAGAAGTATAGCTTCAAAGATGAGTATGTTCCTGGGAAGAAAAATGTGGCAGCCGAGTTTTTTGTCACGGTTGCCAACTCCACAGGATGACATATGTGTCACGGGGGAATGTGAGATGATTGCCACCATTTAGGATGTAGTTACTAAGGAGTTTGAGGAGGTTTCAGACACATTCTGGATGGACTGTGGGGGATGACAAAGTCTGGCAAGACACCAAGAGGTGTGTGTTGGAGGCGTGACCCAAGAGGACTGACGTAAAACCTGAGCTGAGTGGTTATCCATGCTCAAGGCAGCAGAGGAATTGGAAATTGAGGGTGATTTATTGTTGAAAGGAAGAAAGTGTGTTCCTCCTATGGGGTACAGGAAACAATTTGCAAGGTGGCTCATAAGGGCCATCCAGGGATGTCTACCATGAAGCTGCTTGTGCTTATTTGCTTCTGGTTGCCTGGAATGAATAGAATGATAGAAGAATGATGAAAGAATGTGAGGTGTCTGCTGGCAGTAAAAAGAAAATTTTGAAAGTCGGTACATCTCCACGGAAAAGTAATGAGTGGGCGGATTTGCATTGGCAAAAGGTGGCTTTTGATATATCCGATCCTTTCAATTTTCTCCCTGTGGACACTGGGTTCGCGTTAGTTTTGATAGACTATCATTCTAAATGGCCAGATGTGAAATTTGAGAGTCACAGGCTACCACTGGTGCGGTGGTTAAAGTTTTCATTGAAGTGTTTGCCACGGAAGGCTGTACCTCTGTTTTGGTCACAGACAGTGGAGTTCAACTCACGAGTGGAGAAATGGAATCCTTTCTCAGGCTTTGTAACATCAAACACGTAACCACTGCACGATATAAACCCCATGAAAATGGTCAAGTGGAGACATTCAAGCATGTGCTGGAAGGATATGTGGTAGAGGCACATTGAGAAGGAGGTGATTGGAAAGATGCTTTGAGGGCAAGGTGATAGTTGTTCCGTGTAACACCTCACTCAAATACTGAGGATAGTCCTTTAAAATTGTTAAAGGGTCGAGATCCTGCTTCTAGTTTATGTCATTGGTAGTTTAAGGAGATGCCGAAGAAGTCTGCCGGGGGAAGTCAGTAGCCCAGTCTTCAAACCGCTACCACCTCAGTGCAGCACTGGGAACCAAGACCCGATGCACAGAGTTGAAACCGAGTTCTCTGACCCCAGGAGTGCTGTTGGAGAGTTGCTGGGACCTTCAGAAGGTGAGTTATCGACCCAGGAAGGATTGATAACGAGCAACAGCGGGTGGCTGGTAGTCCAATGGCGAATGGACTTCGTACAACGTCGACCCTGCAACCAGGACCCCCTCACCATCTTCGTGGACTGAGAAATCTGTGGAAAGACCCTGGTTGACTGCATCACATCCACAGCATCCTTAGAGAATCTTCAGCATCCCGCATCTCTTGTGGTGTAGTTCCTATATTCCCAATAGGCTCTTCGCATTGGAATAATATATCCTATAGATATGACGCAGGACTTAGGTCAGAAGGTCTCTATCGAATATACTAAACTTAATAGTGAGTGCCAGCTAACTCAGAGGTCACTAGAAACTTTCTCGAATACACAAGAAGGGATTAGTTTCTGACAAACGCATAAACATGACAACTTTGTTTCCCAAGAATAAGAACATATCTCTCAGAGTCGTGGAAACAATAAATAACTATTTTACGCAGTCAATCGTTGTCAGAACCCCTAAACAGACAGTGGGTGCTGTTTCCACCCACAGAAACAAGTTGCACCGATCAAATCAAGAAAAGAACTTTCAGACGGTGACTTGGTGATCTTTAATTCATCAGCGGAATTCCAAGATGGCCGCTGGTGAGTTAGCGGTCTAGTTGCTTGATTCTGCATAGGTGCTGGCGTTGAGGTGATGCACGTGAGCACAGACTGCTGCGCACTTCACTGAAGTAAAGAGCGGAGGTGGTCGAGTGTCTTCGGAGTTCCTGAGGTGTAATTTTTGAGACACTTTAAAGAAGAAGTTTTGCAGAAAAGACACATTAGGTGAAGAGCGCGCTCTCCATAGTTTCTGGCATTTCGGTTGGCTTACCTGAATGATGAGAATTCCTGAAAGGAGTTCCAAATCCAAAAGTGAAAAAGTGGTTATTAATTGACTGTGAATATTACATGCTAAAAGAAGAGAAAACCTGGAATGCCTTAGAGACATTATTACTTGCCATTGGAAACGAAGTCATAGAAATCCCTGGAGAGATAAAAAGGGAAAAAAACAAGTGATGTTAATAAGAGTAGAGTAGATAAACACAGATAGTAGTACATGTAAAACACTGTTAGTTTAGAAATTAAAAAGGAGTTAGGGAATTAGTTAGGCTATATAATTTAGAGATTAGGACAAATAAGTCACAATTCAGCGGACAGGAAAATCTTCAAGAGAAGATGAATAGCGACATAAAGTGAGAAACTAATAACAGAAAAAGATAGTCATAAAGTGGAGAGAAAAGACACAAGAGTAAATGTTGTTTATTTTCAATAGTTGTTGCATTTAAAAAAGAAGAGAGAGAGTGAGAGAGAGGAATACCAGTAAGAAGAAGTTCAGACTAGGAAGTTTATAAGGAGAGATCACAATAAGATAAAGGTGAGAAATTAAAAATATTTAAAAGATAGTAACAGTTAGGAGAAGTGACACAGGAGTAAGATTGTTTATTCTTTATAGTTTTCCTATTCAAGAAAGAGAAGAGCGAGAGAGCATACAGAGAAGAAGAGGTGCGAAGTCTCTGGAACTAAGGTATTAAGAGATACATTGAGAGTAGGGAATAGCGTAGAGAGGGCGTTGTGCTAATGTTGTCTTTTGATATAAATAAGGTCATCTCTGAAGAAAGGTCTGCTGGTCGGACAGAACAAGAGAATCCGTAGAACAGTTCCAGTGCTGTCTCTTCTGAATTTCTTTTATTATTTTATCTACTCCCCTTTCCCCCTGGGGAGTTTCTTAGGATCAGGTTTTAAGACTGATTCTGGGACATTCCTTGGAGGGAGTGGGGAATAGCATCTCTGTTCCTGTGCAAGTGTAGACGGTGAGATTTACACTTACTACTCTGACAGCGTAAAGTGCCCATGTTGAATACTTGCACCGAAAAGAATGGCGGAAGGTATTAATTTACAAACTCTGGGTACAGTGTTAGACGCTAGTGGCTGTTAGAGAAGATAATCAGAGTCTTAGACAAGAGGTGCTAAAATCCAGGAAAGAAACCGCAGAGTTGGCTCAGAGAGTTGGGCAGCATTAGGTCCAGGAAAAGGGAACAAGAATACCCTAGCTGAAGGTGCTAATAGACTAACAACACAAGTAATCCATTCCTTGTCCCCAGTTATTCCTTTAGCCACCCTGAACGTTTTAGTGGAGACCCCCAGAAAGTGCAGATATTTTTGACCCAATGCTCACTCCACTTTATGTGCCGTCCTTCCATTTTCCCGGATGCGAAGTCCAGAGTTGCATTTGCCTTGTCATTCCTGAGTGGCGATGCGGCATCATGGTCCATGCCATTAATTTCCAGAGATGACCCCATTTTGCAAAATTATGACGAGTTTAAGAAGAAGTTCCTGCGAATTTTCGATAGACGAAGAATTTCTCAGGCCGTTGACAATGAGTTATCGGAACTGCGTCAAGGTAATCGAGATTTGGTGGCTTACCTGGCCCAGTTTAATAAGCTGGTAGTTGAAACCAACTGTCCAGAGAGTAAAAGATCAGCAGTGTTTTATTGTTGACTGTGTGACGATCTCAAAGACATTCTAGCTCAAATACCGAATAGACCAACTGAAATTTCAGAATTAGTAGACTTGGTGTTGGAGATCGACTTTCGCCAAGGAGAGAGAAGAGGCGAAAACAAAAAAGATTTTAAACCAGTTGTGCCAAGATTTGACAGAGCAAGAGTCGAGAATAACCAAACTGGAGAAGGCCAATCTACTCCAGAGCCAATGCAGTTTGGAACCATCAGGGGTCCGTTAACGAAAGAGGAAGAAGAGGAGGGCTGGGAACCTGTGTATGTATTGCGGCTCCAACGGACATTTTGTAAGAAATTGCCCAAAGAAGCTCAAGACATAATTTAAACTGAAGGAAAACTTGCAGCACCACCTGTAGGAGGAGTTGGACAGGTGGATGTAAATCAAGACACAACTCCAAAGGAACATTGGTTGCCGAATACCCTACAATCCTCTTCTCCCCATTTAATAGTGTCAGTAGTAATACAATTCTGCAAGTCACCTTAACGGAAGTTTCGGTAATGATAGACTCCGGGGCTACTGGAAACTTTTGTGATATAAAATTCGCCGCCAAAATTGGGTTACAAGCGATCCAAAAGGATAAGTCTGAACCTGTACGAGCTGTCGACAGTACCAATCTTTGATCGGGACCCATTGTTAGCCACACAGAAATAATTCAAATGATCTCCATTAATGACCACAAAGAGACAATCCAATTCAACTTGATCGACGCACCTCAGTTCCAGTTGATTCTAGGGTTACCATGGTTAACGAAATACAACCCTACTATTAATTGGAGTGCACAAACAATAACTATGGACTCTGGTTATTGTAAAGAAAACTGTTTTGGAGACAACAAGAGAAGTTGTGAGATTAGTCCAGCTCACTCCTTATGTTTGAATGGAGCTTCGGTGTGCATAATAAATTCTCAAGAGATTCCATCAGAATACCAAGACTTTGCAGATGTTTTTGACGAAAAGGAAGCAGAACAATTGCCACCCCATCGAGCATATGACTGTAAAATTGATTTGGAGGTGGGTGTCAATTTACCATAAAGCCGAGTCTATGCATTAACCGAAAAGGAGCATAAACATTTAAAAGAATATTTGGATAGCTATTTGGCAAACGGTTTTATACGGCCATCTCAATCGCCGGTGTCCTCGCCTTTATTTTTTGTACTGAAAAAGGAAGGGGACCTCAGGACCTGCATAGATTATCGCGAGATCAATAAAATCACAAAGAAGAACTGATATCCACTACCCCTCATCTCGGTCTTATTAGATCAAGTTAAGGGAGCTCAAATCTATACTAAATTGGACTTAAGAGGAGCATACCATTTGATCAGAATGAGAGAGGGCGATGAGTGGAAGACGGCCTTCAGAACAAGGTTTGGATTATTTGAATACCAAGTTATGCCCTATGGTCTATGTAATGCCCCGGCAGCTTTCCAACATTTTATTAATGATATCCTCAGAGAGTATATTGACCAATGTGCAATAGTATATATTGACGACATTTTAATTTACTCAGACGACAAAAGCAAACATCCAGAACAAGTGAGAAACATTCTGCAAAAACTCAGGGAAAACCGACTATTTATAAAATTGGAAAAATATGCGTTCAATGTCTCCGCAAGGTGGAATTTTTGGGATTCATTATTTCGCCAACGGGAATGAATATGGACGAGAAAAAGATTCAAGCAGTAGTCGAATGGAATTCTCCAACTAGTGTGAAAGAGGTATAGAGTTTCATTGGCTTCGCCAATTTTTACAGGAGATTTATCAATTAATTTTCACGGAAGATACTACCTCTTACTAGCTTACTGAAAAAAGGAATTAGTTTCAAATGGACCAATGAAACGGAGGAAGCCTTTAGGTTGTTAAAGAAAAGCTTCACCTCAGCCCGGTACTTCTGCACACAGATCCATCTGAACCATTTTATGTTGAAACTGATGCTTCAGACTAAGCTATTGGTGGGGTTTTATCTCAACGACACCAGGAGACTGGTGTCATGATCTGCTACATGGCGCCTACCTGACTACAACTCCCAGAATGCAAACATAGTGGGAGGAGTTCAGGGCATATACCACAACGGAACACCAGGGCGCGCTGTATGTGATTGACAATTCTGAACCTTGTTTGTTTCTGTAATGGTTCCGTGCTGCGGAGCTGCTCGTTCGGAATTTTGGAGTAGAGAACGCGCTTCCGTGTTCTTTCGTACTTGTTACTAGAGTGACTCTGATTTGGAAGGTTTTCAGCGATAAGAACTTTGTTTTCCGTTCCTTTCCGCTTGCGGCTGCAGCGGGAAAGGAGTTGTGCGTTATCGGCTGAGACACGTTCTGTTTGGGGAATTAGACAAGCGGAGGACATTCCATCCACTACCCCGCTCTCTCACCCTTCTCGCTTGCGGCGGCAGCAAGGAAGGGCTTTGTGTTGCGTGTTCTCAGGCAGAGACACAAGAGGAGCTTCGACTTCTTATAGAGGAGGAAACCATAGCTACATTTCCACCAACATGCCATTCTCGCTGCGGCTGCAGCAAGAAAAGGTTTTTGTTTGTGCATCGCGTAGTGGAAGTTTAGAGGTCCAAAAATGCAGTGGTCCTCACCTTGAAACCTTTTCTTCTACTTCTGGAAGCGGTGCAAGATGAATGGTGAATTATAAGAGTTTCATACTCTATACCTTTCATAGATCCAGAATGGTTTGTGCTCGTTTGGAGTTAAGTCTACATGCTGGTAAGCCTCGGAAGAGGTTTGACTTGTTCCTGATATATCCTTTTTTGTGTGTTCCGTTTAGTTGGGCCCAGCTAGGAATACATTTTTGTTCATTTTTGTGTTTCGTTTGATTTGGATGAACTGGTATCGTTATAAAGACTATACTGAATCCTTCTGCTCTAGTGCCTCGAATTGACATTGGTTCACTCTGGAGGAGTTACAGCTTCTGGGTTACTGGAGAGAGTCTTTTTATGATTTCAAGGGAAGGGAAATAAGGGTACGTTGCCTATTTATGTGTCATTGATATTTCATTCAGAGTGCATGTGAACAAATAGTAATCTTTGGTCTTTCTTTAGGAAGCAACCACATATAGAGAAGAATCGAAGCAGAGAGGAAGGGCTCACCTCCTGATTCATGGGGTAGGTAGAGGTTCATTAGCGAGAATGAAACAAGAGTAGTTAGGATACATGTTTTAATTCTATCTTTTTGTCGTTTCAGCTATCCCTTCCGTTCCTGTCCCTTCCCTTACCTTTTCCCTCGCTTGATTACCTCTGCGCTCTGTGTTGTTGTAATAGTCAGAGTGTGGGGAAATCAGGAGGTGGACCCCTTTCAGCATCACCCTGATCCCGAGGAGGAGACCATCGTGACAACTGGACAACTGCATCCGGTAGCCTATAGATCAAGAAAACTAACGCCAGCAGAAGTAAATTATACGATTACGGAAAATGAGCTACTGGCAATTAAAGATGCATTTAAGGAATGGTGACATTACCTTATGGGAGCCAGGCACCAAGTAACAGTCTTTATTGATCACCAGAACTTAGCATTTTTTAAATCCTCAAGAACCCTAACACCTAGACAACTCAGGTGGTCACTGTACTTTTCGGAATACGATTTTGTAATTACCTATCGGCCAGGGGCACAAAATGGAAAGGCGGATGCCCTGTCCAGATTGGGAACAAATATCAATAAGCCTCAAGAAGAAAGTCAAACCATAATACCAGATACAAAGATCATTTGTGCTACCACGCCCATCTCTGTGAAGGAGCAGATTATCCACATCATGAGTCCGGAAGATATGCAAAGATGGGTCCAGGAAGAGCCTGGCAGAGAAATTCAAGATCAACTTCCCTACCACAAAGGAACTTTGTACTTGCCTACTAAAGAATTACAACATCAAGCAATGTATGAGTGTCATGACAGTCTCCTAGCTGGACATAAGGGTGAATCCAAAACAGAAGAACTAATCAAAAGACACTATTGGTGGCTACGAATGGGAGTAGATATCGAGAATTATGTCAAGGCATGTGAGGTCTGCGCTCAAGGAAAATTGGAACGACAGGCTCGTAAGGGTTTGTTACAACCCTTGCCCACATCTCCAGGTCCCTGGCACACTATCACCTCTGATTTAATAGTTGACTTGCCCCCTAGCCAAGGATATAATACCATCTGGGTTGTAGTGGATGCATTCACTAAAATGGTACATTTTATGGCCTTAAAAGGGGTGCCAACAGCAAAACAGTTAGCCAGCCTGTTCTGTACACATTTAGTCAAGCTACATGGCATTCCACGAGTTGTTATCTCAGTTCGAGGTTCACAATTCTTATCTAGATTTTGGAAGGCTTTTCTGACTAGTTTGGGAATTGAGGCCAGATATTCCACTAGTTACCAACCCGAGACTGATGGCCAGACCGAGAGAGTAAACCAAGAATTAGAACAGTATCTTAGGTTATTTCTGTTGAAACCGGATGGTGATTGGTCAGATTACTTATGGGCAGCAGAATTTGCACACAATAATGCTAGAAATGTGTCTACAGGTTATTCCCCATTCTATCTAAATTATGGGAGACACCCATATGCCACTCTAACCCATACTGAAATCTCAGTTCCAGCAGTAAAGGATCTTGTAACTCATATCGAGAAGGTTCATCAGACTGCTATTACAAATCTAGATCAGGCAAAGAAGAGATACAAGGGATTTGCAGATAGGAAGAGAAGAGAAGGGCCAAAATTACAGGAAGGTGACGAAGTTTGGTTTAGTACCAAGAATCTGCAGTTAAAAGGGAACAGGAAGTTTCTACCTAGATTTATAGGCCCTTATCCTATAGAGAAACAGATAAACCCTGTAACCTATCATTTAAAATTACCTGAGAAGTGTAAAATTCACCCTGTTTTTCACGTTTCTTTACTAAAAAAGACTTCACCAAATTTGCGAATAGGTTCACCACCTAATCCGATTCAATTTGAATCAGGAATTGAATACGAAGTCAAAGAGATTCTAGATTCCAAGAAGATTCTGGGACAGCTGCATTATTTGGTAGATTGGAAGGGTTATGGTCCTGAAGAACGATCTTGGGAATGTTGGTATGATGTTCATGCTCCTTCGATTGATGAAAGTTTTTCACCAAAGATTTCCAACTAAGCCCAGATTGGAAGGATCTCCTTTGTTGGGGTGTACTGTCAGAACCCATAAACAGTCAGTGGGTGCCGTTTCCACCCACAGAAACAAGTTGCAACGATCAGATCAAGAACTTTCAGACGGTGACTTGGCGATCTTTAATTCATCGGCGGAATTCCAAGATGGCCGCTGGTGAGTTAGCGGTCTAGTTGCTTGATTCTGCACAGGTGCTGGCGTTGAGGTGATGCGCGCGAGCACAGACTGCTGCGCACTTCACTGAAGTAAAGAGCGGAGGCGGTTGAGTGTCTTCGGAGTTCCTGAGGTGTCATATTTGAGACACTTTAAAGAAGAAGTTTTGCAGAAAAGACACGTTAGGTAAAGAGCGCGTTCTCCATAGTTTCTGGCATTTCGGTTGGCTTACCTGAATGAGAATTCCTCGAAGGAGTTCCAAATCTGGAAACGTAGCTGTAATCGTCCTGAGTGAAAAAGAAGAGAAGAAAGGAGATAAGTGAATAGTCGAAAATCTAATATTTATTAATTTACTGTGAATATTACATGCTAAACGAAGAGAAAACCTGGAATGCCTTAGAGACATTATTACTTACCATTGGAAACGAAGTCATAGAAATCCCTTGAGAGATAAAAAGGGAAAAAAACAAGTGATGTTAATAAGAGTAGAGTAGATAAACACAGATAGTAGTACATGTAAAACACTGTTAGTTTAGAAATTAAAAAGGAGTTAGGGAATTAGTTAGGCTATATAATTTAGAGATTAGGACAAATAAGTTACAATTCAGCAGACAGGAAAATCTTCAAGAGAAGATTAATAGCGACATAAGGTGAGAAACTAATAACAGAAAAAGATAGTCATAAACTGAAGCGAAAAGACAGAAGAGTAAATGTTGTTTATTTTCAATAGTTGTTGCATTTAAAAAAGAAGAGAGAGAGTGAGAGAGAGCAATACCAGTAAGAAGAAGTTCAGACTAGGAAGTTTCTAAGGAGAGATTACAATAAGATAAAGGTGAGAAATTAAAAATAATTATACGATAATAACAGTTAGGAGAAGCGCCACAGGAGTAAGATTGTTTATTCTTTATAGTTTTCATATTCAAGAAAGAGAAGAGCGAGAGAGCATACAGAGAAGAAGAGGTGCAAAGTCTCTGGAACTAAAGGTATTAAGAGATACATTGAGAGTAGGGAATAGCATAGAGAGGGCGTTATGCTAAGGTTTTCTTTTGATATAATTTAAGGTCATCTCTGAAGAAAGGTCTGCTGGTCGGACAGAACAAGAGAATCCGTAGAACAGTTCCAGTGCAGTCTCTTCTGAATTTCTTTTATTATTTTGTCCACTCCCCTTCCCCCCTGGGGAGTTCTTTAGGGTCAGGTTTTAAGACTGATTCTGGGACATTCCTTGGAGGGAGTTGGGAACTAGCATCTCTGTTCCTGTGCAAGTCTAGACGGCAAGATTTACACTTACTACTCTGACAATCGTGCATGAATCGTTTCTACAGAGTTGCAGAGAAATAGTGAGACAGGCGTTTTCAATAAAAAGGTTTATTGAACAGTCTTCTTTCTCATGCAAGAGAGGTGAACTGCTACAATCGTTAGACAGAATGCAAAGTATAATGCGTACAGCGTGAACAGTAATATAAAATAATACTGTAAAAGAATTGTATTGTGTCTAAGCCATATAAAAATACATACATAAATAACATGGGCTAAAATACTCAACTGGTGCTTCTAAAATACACCTACCCCGGTGTACCTAACCTAGGACTGGTACGAGGGAAGAGGGAAGTATGGTCTTTAGCATAGGTTTAGCTTTGCCAAGACCTGCCAAAGGTTTCTCTAGGTTCTTATCAGCTTCATAACTTAGACTGAAGGAGGTTTGGTATCTCTGTCTTAGACTCGATTTCCCAACACCTTGCAAAGGGAATCAGAAACACTGGAGCTGGATTCTCGGCAGGAGGATGTCAGCTGCTGTTCAGTGCATAAGCTGGAGAGTCGGCTTCCTTCGGCACTTGCTGTGGTGAGCTGTGTCAGGCAAGTAGGTAGTCGAACTGCACCAAACCACACTGTACTTTGCCATAGCAAGCAAATGTACATTTATACCTTGAAGGTGTTTAGGAAAACCAGCTTTGACGTAAAGTTGGGCATATGAACATCATGGATGAACCCCTAAGGAATAGTTGTTCATGCATAATAATGAGTTTCTTGGAGAAATCAATATTCAGGCTAGGGGAGGTCCCTTCTTCTTAAGAGTCTGGTTTTCCAAGAAATCGTTGTGACGTTTGATGAATGGATGGAAGTAGCCATGCCTGTATTTGGGTAGCATGGGCTATGCCTAAATAAGGGCTTGATTTCTATGCCTATATAAGGGCAACGCGAATTGTACCTATATAAGGGCATGAATCAGGAAAATTCATTCAGAGTCTAAAACGCCATACAACACCCTCGTATCAAGACCAGTCCATAGGGGTCCATTGCAAAGTGAATAAAATGCCTGGAACTCCTGAAGGATTGCTTCCCGTGTGAATGTACCTGTTGAGGAATTTTCTGGTCCCCCTTACTAGTTCACTGCCGAAGTTGGTCACCTCAAGTACTTGTAACCGACCGCATTGACACTTACCTAAGGTTTATTTAAAAGGTTTCTGTGTCAAATTTGTTGACTTTGCCAAGGCTTGTTCGCGGTTGAGTGAAATTGTTCTAATTTATTTTTGCATGTAAAATCTATATCTCCGGAACTCTATGGTGGATCTTTTTCTTTCTCTTGTCTAAAAACGTAGAAAAATTATAGTCTATTTTTCTAATGTGGTGTCAGGTTTCTTGAGTGTTGTAGCAGATGTGGCAAAATCACCATTTAAAAAATGTATAATCTACCCAAATAAAGATAAAGGAAGTGATACCCCAAATTTAGTGTCATTTAGCAGTTTCTCAATCTGCGAATGTATGTTTCTCGTACAAGTCCTCCCTACATATTGTGCCAGTTACACTCCCAAATATTTAAACCTGTATTTTACTACATGCATTTCCAAGGCCCAACTCTGATTGCAGGGACACTGACCAATCTGGTCAACAGACTTGGCTTTGTTTATATGAAGCCCAGTGGTGACATCAAACAGGTAAAAAATCCATAAAGTCCAGGGTCCGACCATTCCAAATCACTTAGGAACATTAAAATGTAATCTGCTTATATTGCAATTCTCTCTGATACATCCATTACCCATTCTCCGTATTTGAGTGTCTGTCCAGGATCAACTCCACCAGAAGCTTGCTAGCGAAGAGGAGCGGGAATGGGGGGCAACCCTTGCTAGTGCCATGCTCTATGGAGGAATCAGACGTCCCTGTCCCCTCCCAAACCCCTGCAGAAAGATCTGTGCCTAAAAGTTTGGTTTACATTTTTTACATTTACATTTTTATTGATGTGCATTGCTATATGCTGTGGAAGCAGATACAAACATTTTGTGTATTACACAAATACTTTTACATGTGTGCGTCGGTAATTGGTGTGTAGAAACAGTGATAGAATATTAATAATTACGCCCTTTAAGTAAGGAATTATCAATGTGAGGTGTATTATTATTATTATTATTATTATTATTATATTATATATTATATATTATTATTATTATATTCTTATATAGCGCCAGAATCAACCCCCGAAGGGGTATCTCCGCGCTTGCCTTGGGAACCCGTCCTGGTTTTTCCCTGTGAGATAGCCCCTACAGGGCATCCCCAAGGTGAAAGCCAGGCATCCCGCCGCGGGGTGTATGTTCCGTAAACCCTTTCACTTTCAGGTCTAAGACTCCAACCCCATGGTTCCACGTCCTTTTTTGACTATTTGGGGTAGTTCGTGCCTAAGCCCCAATAACATTTTGTTTACATAAGGTATCCATGCCAAATTTGCATACTTTTCTTCCAATATCATGAGGATTCTAAAGGCACCCAGGGTTTGTGGATTCCCCTTGAGGTGACCGACAAATTAGGCAAAATCAGCTACATTTGGTTTTTTGAGGTGATAAATGCTGCAGAAGACAACAGTTTTTTCCCCCCTGCAAATGGTATCAACAAAGGGCTTGTGGTGCTCAAGTCACTATTTTCCCAGCCTTCAGAAATAGATAGACTTTTGTCAGAAAACCAACATTTTCTACACAGTTTTCGCATTTTACTGGGACATAGCCTATATTTCCTATTTTTTGTGCTTTCACCCTCCTTCCAGTTAGTAGTAGAAATGGGTGTAAAACCAAAATCGGATCCCAGAAATCAATGCATTTCTGAAAAGAAGACAACATTCAGAATTTATCAAGGGGTTATTTGTGTAGATCCTTCAAAGTTTTCTTATAGAAAGTAACAGTTGAAATAAACAAAATATAGAAATTGAGTTGAAAAAAACCAGCCATTTGTATCCTACATTTTCACTGGTAACTTCTTCAAACTGTGCTAGAGTTTTCAAAGCAATATACCATTACATCCGCGGGACTCTTCTGGATGTGGGGATACAACGGGCTTGTAGGTTCACTAAAAAACGGAGGTAAACAGAGCCAATAACTGTGCTGCACCTTGCAATGGTTTTTCATTGTGTACTGTGTATATAGCAATTCATTTGGTAAAACTTGAAGAGTGAAAAATAGGTATCAAGGAAACTTATTTAGTCCCGAATTTAGAAAAGGATATGAAGTTTAGAAACCCTGGTTATTTGCACATCTCTGAATTTGTGGGTAGCTGTACTAGAGTCTGAATTAGTGAGCATTCGTCAAAATGTCTTCTTTTTTACACACTGTCTTACATTTGGAAGTCAGAAATGCATTGAGAGACTACCGGTAATAACACTTATTCTACTATTATGTGTTCCTATAAGTCTCCCAATAAAAACAGTACCTCACTTGTGTGGGTAGGCCTAGTGCCCGCAACAGGAAATGGGTCAAAACGCAACATGGACACATCACATTTTCCCCTTGAAAACGGACCCTTTTCCTGCAGTGTGCCTAGCTGTGAATTTTGAGCCCTAGCACAGCCGGCACCTTGAAAAACCGAGCAAACTTGAACATTTTTGTAAACTAGACGCCCAGGGGAATCTATGATGGGGTGACTTGTGTGGCTATAACCAGGTTCTGTTACCCAGAATCCCTTGCAAACCTCAAAATGTGTAAATAAAAAACACATTTTCCTCACCACGTTCAAGCTGCTTTGTATCACCCACAAAGCAATTCATGCAATGGGACCGCTCTTCAGCAGGAATAAAATCACAAAATGCATTCAACAAAGGAACCTCCACTCTAAAGGGGCATCTCGCCTCAAAATCCCAATATACAAGAAAAAGTTCAAGCAGCCAAACTATGGAACTCTTTACTCCCCAACATAAGATCCACGGACAGACACTTTATCTTCAGAAAACTACTCAAGAATTGGCTCTTCCCCTCATAAGCACCATGCGCAAACAGAAATATACAGCATATCCCTCTGTTTATAAGCATGTATTTGTACTATATATATGTACCTATATATGTGTATTGCTTTGTATAAACATGTAGAATAATTGTTTAAGAACAAATATTATTATTCTTTTTTTAAGTACAACACTTGAAAACCACAGTTTATCAAGTGCATCTTCAATCTACTTATTCTTCCTTCCTTTATGCATCTATTTACCTTTCAGGTACTTGGATCTATATATTTATTACCCTCCCCCCCAAAAAAGCATATTCAATGCACTACCTTATTTCTCACCCTATACCTATCAATATCTTTAATCTACATATACTTACTTCCTTTATGCATCTATAAATGTTCCATGTACTTATGGATCTATATATTTAAATAGGGAAGTGCATATCGAATGCACTACTCTATTTCTCACCCGATGCCTCTCTCAATATATCTTCTACCTCGACTCTGTGACTCTTCTCAAACATCTTTCTAGTACTCTTTCCAGTGCACTACTCTAGTTCTCACCCCATACTTCTATCAATATATTCTGTACATCCACTCTCTCATTCATCTCAAACCCCATACCACTACTATGATCGCCAGAATAGCCCTTTCTAGATTCTCCCCAACTCTACCTCTTTTTGCACCATCTGACACCTCTTTTACTATACTGATCCCCCAACACAAGCATTTCTGAACTCTTCCTTCTGACTCTTCCCCTCCACATCCCTTTTTACTCATCCCAAGCCTCCCATTACTGATATGACCTCCAAAAAACCACCCCAAAAAAGCAAGTCTAAATCCTTTACTCTTGCAACCCTCCTCTATCCTTTTCAATCAGAATAACAGACTAACATGTCCACTTCTCAAATTTTATATTTCACTATACTAATTCACCACTAACCCTTTATGGGTTCGAGAGTAGGGTGCTACTCACCGAAAAAAGCGCGTCAACACCCCATCAGGGGTAACAAGCGCTATATAAATGCAAACCTTCTCCCTCTTCTATCCCTCCGATATCCTTCTGAAACCAAATAACTGACTAACCTATCCACCACTCAAATTACTTTCATATTTCACTATACTAATTTAACACTAATCCTTTATGGGTTCCGGAGTAGCATGCTAGTTACCGAAAAAGTGCTTCAGCGCCTCGTCAGGGGTAGTAAGCGCTATATAAATGCAACTTCAATATAGTACAATGCATACAAAATACCTAGTTGGAATTTCATATTCAAGGTTTGTCTCTTAGCTGGTATATGAGCACTTAGGTCCAGTCCATAAGTAATTGTCGGCTTGAGGTCCAAGTGCGCTTTCATAAGACAGACACCCTTCAAGGCCCATTGGGCCCTGGTGTAGACTAAGGGGTCAATTACGATGCAGTTCGGAAAGCATTCGGTCTCAGAATGTTTCCCGACTGAATCGAATCTGGGGAGTTCGATCGACCGTTCCGATACATCTGGATGCTTCCGGATACAATTCGGTCAGACTCCCATTGACTTGAATGAGAGCCTGTGTTCCGACCGAATACACAGGCTCCCATTGAAGAAAGGGGTGGGTGGGGTGCATGGTGCCTGCCATACTATGCATGGTTGGAAAGGGGGTCCCTTGGGTACCAACACGTGATCGATTTGGAATCCCCTGGGTAAAGGGGGGGCTGCTGTGGGCCCCCAAAGTCAGATTCCGACAACCAATCCAAGTCGGAACAACTGATTCGGAAAGGCTTTTGAATCTGACATCGTAATCGCTCGGTCGGAAAGCTTCAGAGTCGTTCAGAAACGTGGCCCGTAGACACACATGATTGGGCTCAGAAAGATTCGGACTTACTGAATGCCGTCCGGTTCGGATTCAGAACTGATTCAGAAAGTCAGAACATAGTAATCAGTTGTACAGAATGGTTTCCGAATCGATCGGAAACAAGGCTGCCGAATCCGATTTGGAAAACCTGAATCTGATTCGTAGCCTTTCCGAACGGCATTGTAATCGACTCCTAAGTGTGACTTTTTAATTATTTTAGCACGTCATGAGCCATCGAATCGGTCTCAGAATGTTTCCCGACTGAATCGAATCTGGGGAGTTCGATCGACCGTTCCGATACATCTGGATGCTTCCGGATACAATTCGGTCAGATTCCCATTGACTTGAATGAGAGCCTGTGTTCCGACCGAATACACAGGCTCCCATTGAAGAAAGGGGTGGGTGGGGTGCATGGTGCCTGCCATACTATGCATGGTTGGAAAGGGGGTCCCTTGGGTACCAACACGTGATCGATTTGGAATCCCCTGGGTAAAGGGGGGCCTGCTGTGGGCCCCCAAAGTCAGATTCCGACAACCAATCCAAGTCGGAACAACTGATTCGGAAAGGCTTTTGAATCTGACATCGTAATCGCTCGGTCGGAAAGCTTCAGAGTCGTTCAGAAACGTGGCCCGTAGACACACATGATTGGGCTTAGAAAGATTCGGACTTACTGAATGCCGTCCGGTTCGGATTCAGAACTGATTCAGAAAGTCAGAACATAGTAATCAGTTGTACAGAATGGTTTCCGAATCGATCGGAAACAAGGCTGCCGAATCCGATTTGGAAAACCTGAATCTGATTCGTAGCCTTTCCGAACGGCATTGTAATCGACTCCTAAGTGTGACTTTTTAATTATTTTAGCACGTCATGAGCCATTGAGTCAGGATTAGCAAAAAGTACAAGACATCCTATATTTTTTAAAGAAGCAGCAATGTGGTCAAGCCTCAGCAGCTTATTTGGGTCTCTGTTTTCCTAAATGTCTGATACGCTAGATCAATACTGAGTCGCACTCTTGCTTATCCATAACCTGACCCAATATATAGAGAACTTAAGGGCAATTAGGGGCTGTATCCCGGCAACAACTAGCTCAGCCTTTAAGGCCATCATCAGAGTGCCGGGACCTAGATGTAGAAGCTACTGGGATGAGAACATGCTGTTGGGACATGATATGGCAAGAGATGTGTACCCCTGCCTTGAGTGCCCAACTGTACTGTTGTCTCAATCCCTAATGCTGATTTGTTGTCGTAGACGAACATGGATGATGCATGTGTGCCATGATATAGGCCTATCTTAAGGATTGCAGACTTATTGGGCAGGAAGGGGAACCCAAAGTGCTGCTTTCATAGTGGTGGAAGGCTACTGCCTTTACCAAGGGTTAAGCAGCACAAGCGTGATGGTGGCAGTGTACTGTGTAGTGATCAGTAGTAGTGACCAGGACCTTTTTACGCTGTGTCATGCGAGTAAGGGCTACAGACTCACTCCCTTTTTTAAAGTTCAGCTGCTGTGTGTTTAACTCACCCCTGGCCTGCATCAGGTATATATCGTAGGGCGTGTGTGATTGAAACGTATTAAGTGCATGGGTGCTCGCAAGAGGTACACTGCCCCAGTGGTCATGCATGGTAAATGTGTGTATGCTGGCACTTTGTGTTTTTAAAATCACCTGCTCTGGTACAACACAGAAAGACTGAAGTACTGACACGCAGGCTGAATGCGTGTGCTGCATGTAGCTATGCTTGTGGTGGCATAACACATGAGGATAACAGTGCTGTTCAGTAAGTGTGATGTGGATGAACACTGAGTGCAAGTGTGACTGCACTGGTACATTACAAGGAGGACCTTCGGTTCCATTTCAGGAATCTCAGGCCTGCGTGGTAGAGGAACCCCCCACATGGATTTTATGTTTTGCTGTGTTCCGGTAAGCTGGAAGGGACATACACTAAAGGGAAAGCCAGGCTCTCCCTCTGCATTTCAAAGGGTTCTTTGATTCAGTGACAGATCAGAAGGAAGGGGCCTGGACACATCTGATAAAAAGTGAGATGGCTCTGATAAGAGAACCATAAGGAGTAGGGCTGCTGAAGGCCTGGGATTAGCCTTTGATGCAGAGATCACTGTGGCTGACAACCAGGTGTGAACTCTGGTCACTCTGATGAATCTTGTGGGTTATTCAGTTTCAGAGCCCTGTGACAGAAGTCCTCCAGCAGGAGAAAGTGGAATAGATGTCCATTTTAAAGAAGCAGAATCTCAAAATAAAACTTTAAAGACTTAGACACTAAGTTACATTTTTTGTCTGGAAAAGAACTACAAGTAGGGGAGTTTGAGACCCCAAACTTTGTCATCTGCCAAGCAGACAGACGGGCTGTATGACAAGGGGAACTTCTACAAGACTTTTTTCCTGTGACCTGCACTGGGGACCCAGGCCTACTAGTGTTCATGTTGAGTGAGGGAAAATCACCCAGGGAAACCAAGCACCAGCCCCTGCCTGCTCGGTAAGACCAATGTGCCCTGTTAGGAAGAGGAGAGTATTGGAAGGAGCATGGTCCCAGGGAGAGCCATATAGTGAGGACTTCCAGTGCAAAGTGTGAGGAATTCGTTTCTGCACCATTCGGGCCACAGTGGGTGGTCCTGTGTGCCATAGAGGGGGCCACCCTGAACATCAACACCAGGTGACTAGATTTTTGAGTTCCAGAAGGGGCTGTCAGAGATGCTGAGGCCAAGGGTTTGGGCTGCCACCAGGAACCGAGAAACTGCTGCTGTGACCAAAGCGGGTCCAACCTGCATGCTACGAACTGCACCGCAGGAAGGCAGTGGATCAAAGGACATCACCGTAGCCCCGTCGGAGCAAGGATATCATCCTCCACCCTCGTGACAGGATGGTCTGACTGGGCAGGAAGCTTCAAAGACAATGCCACCTTTGAAATCCATCCCAGGCACCTCCAGATAGTGAGGGAGGCCAAGCCCCCTTTCCTGCACATCATTTGGTGGGATGAAAAGCAGGATAATTAGTTAAATGAGGAGGAGATTCCCCCCTCAGCCTGCACCACCCCAAACGCTGGGCAGACAAGACAAACTCCTCTTCTGAAATTCCACCATCTTGAGATGGTGAGAAAAACGCATGACAGGGCTAGGGTAGTGCTTCTTCCCACAGGAAGTGGTCACTAGAGGGTGTAGACACCCCAAAAGCTAAGTAGCCCATTAGCTCCTACCTGTCTCCACCTTATAACACCCTAACTTCAGTTATGAGTCAATAAGGAACGTGCATCAGAAAAGGATTCAATATCGCCATTGTTAGTTTATCATCTTTTTCGGTATTTAGGTGGGACCCCGAGACCTGAACCTCAGATTCATTGGACCAAAGAAGAGCAGGCCAGAAGACCTGCTACATGAGAACAGACGCCCTGCTGCAGAAAGAATAGGTGCCAACCTGCCACTGCAAGAAGGACTCAACAGTCGCTGCTACTTTGTTGTCTTGAAACCTGAAAGGACTCCAAGAACCCTGGAGCTTCTCCAGCCTTCGAGGAGAAATTGCCAGAAAGCTGCATTGGAGTGAAGGTATCACTTCCCTGCACACGGCAGGCACCGATCCAATGAAGTCTGGTCTGTCTACTTGCTGCTTCTTGATGACCTCGATACAGCACCAAAGCAAGAAGAGTTACAACAGCTCTGGAGGGTCAGATCTGCTTCTCCACCAAGTTTGGAGGCACCAGGACCTAACGGAGCCACGCCATGCCAATACCAAGGGTACTGGCCCTCAAAGGCAAAACCCAAGAAGAAGAGTCCACATCAGACTCCCAAAGCACCAGAAGCAAGACCCCACCGAGGGACATCGCGACACCCAAGATCCACCTCCTCAGCTGTACTAAGATTGTCTCTTCAAGTTGCCTGCTCCTAACCGCGATGCCCTAAAATGCACAGTGCCTGGCTGACCTATTTGCTCGGCCCCCGGCCTCACCGGCACCGGCATTGAGTCACCTGCTGTGCTCTCATGGTCCTCAGCCTCTTGCAACCTCCTTTCTTCCTAGGAGACCCACTGAACTTATCTGTAAGTCCACTTATACAGTGTTTTTTCAAGTGGCCCCCTTCGTCTTTGCGCTCCAGCACTCTGCTCCCGGCCGATCGGGTATGCTATCAAACTTCTTCCACTGGAACCTGGGACCTGGTTCTGACATCGACCTAAAATGAGAAGTTGAACTTTATGAAATCTTTGCCTGATTTTCTATGCAATTTTTTATTTCTTCCAATTAATTCCTATGGTGTGTAATTGCGCGCAATTGTGATATATTTTCCGAACTCTTTAAAAATCATAACTCGAAAAGTACTTACCTTAGAACTGTGTACTTGGGGCTAGATGTAGGTAAATGGCATTTACCGATTCGTAAATACCGAATTTTACCGATTCGGTATTTACAAATCGGTAAATGCAATGTAGGTATTTTTACCAAATTATTTACAGAATCTTTAAAATTCGGTAAAGACCTCAGCACTCTGCTCCCGGCCGATCGGGTATGCTATCAAACTTCTTCCACTGGAACCTGGGACCTGGTTCTGACATCGACCTAAAATGAGAAGTTGAACTTTATGAAATCTTTGCCTGATTTTCTATGCAATTTTTTATTTCTTCCAATTAATTCCTATGGTGTGTAATTGCGCGCAATTGTGATATATTTTCCGAACTCTTTAAAAATCATAACTCGAAAAGTACTTACCTTAGAACTGTGTACTTGGGGCTAGATGTAGGTAAATGGCATTTACCGATTCGTAAATACCGAATTTTACCGATTCGGTATTTACAAATCGGTAAATGCAATGTAGGTATTTTTACCAAATTATTTACAGAATCTTTAAAATTCGGTAAAGACCTCAGCACTCTGCTCCCGGCCGATCGGGTATGCTATCAAACTTCTTCCACTGGAACCTGGGACCTGGTTCTGACATCGACCTAAAATGAGAAGTTGAACTTTATGAAATCTTTGCCTGATTTTCTATGCAATTTTTTATTTCTTCCAATTAATTCCTATGGTGTGTAATTGCGCGCAATTGTGGTATATTTTCCGAACTCTTTAAAAATCATAACTCGAAAAGTACTTACCTTAGAACTGTGTACTTGGGGCTAGATGTAGGTAAATGGCATTTACCGATTCGTAAATACCGAATTTTACCGATTCGGTATTTACAAATCGGTAAATGCAATGTAGGTATTTTTACCAAATTATTTACAGAATCTTTAAAATTCGGTAATTACCGAATCGGTATTTACCAATTCGGTAATTGCCATTGATTCCTATGGGCCTTGAGGCCCATAGGAACCAATAGCAATTACAGAATCGGTAAATACTGATTCGGTAAAATTACCGAATTGACAAGGGGGACAGGGTGTCACTTTGACACCCTGTTGCACCCTTGATTCAGGCTTGTGTGCCATGTGGCACACTCACATGCCCTAAAGGCATGTATGTGTGTCACATGGCTCAGGTGTACATGCACAGATATGCATGTACACAGGAATTCGTTATTTACCATCAAATAGTATTTGATGGTAAATAACGAATTTTTAAGGGCCGGTGGCACTGTTTTCAGTGCCACCTACATCTAGATTTACCGATTCTGTATATTTACCAATTCGGTATTTTACCGAATTGGTAAATTTACAGAATCGGTAATTTTAAGGCCCCCTACATCTCAGACACCAAATTCCGGTCGGTAACGGCCGAAATCGGATGTTACCGACCGGTATTTGGTGACCTACATCTGGCCCCTGGTCCCTAAAAATACATAAATATCGATTTTATTGCCTCTGTGTGGCACACCAAATGCTTAGCACTACACATTGATAAGCCTAACTGCTCGCCCACACTACCACAAAGAGAGCATTGGCATGATCTACTTTTACCTCTGTCAACCAATTGGGGATCCCCTGAACTCTCTACACAGTGTTCTTCTTTTTAGTGCTCTATATAGAGATTAAGCTTCCAACACTGGGGAGCTGCCTAGACAGAAATCTAGGACTCGCTCCTTTCTCTTCAGTTGCCTCTGCAGTCAAACGGTCTAGTGACCTTACACAATTGCTCCATTAGAGAGAATATGCACCTCTTCCGGTATAGTTCAGTAGTTTGCTTGTGTGACTGTAATACTCTAATAATTTAAAAGATGGTTGTCCTCAAGCCCAAATTTAGATTGTAAAGCCTGCCTTTCCCTGAGATACCCATTCCTACTGGTAGCCCTGAGATGTGGAGGCACACGAGGCCCCTCCGCCAAGGGATCTCTCTCAGCTCTCCTGCTGATCTGCTTGGACAGTGTTGTTGCTGCTGTGTTTACAACTCTGGATATGTGACACCATCTGCAGTGCTCCTGATTGCAACATGGTGGCCGCAGGAATACAGACCTCTTGGAAGGTGCGTTTCTCCACAACCCCCATACATTTTGACTGCTGGGAACCCTGAGCCCCTTACCACTCCTCCCCTTGCATCTGCATTGGATGACCCTGCACCACCTCAGCGGACATTCCCCAGAGTCATTTCAAGCTGGGTCCAGTCCCCAAGATCCTGACTCTCTGGCATCCAGTGGTCGTTCTGGGTCCCTCGTGACTCCAGTAACACCTCTGTTCTTGCACCCAGACTGTTTCTGTCCAACTCAGACCCTGACACCACAGCAAGATCTACATACAAACCCACCCTGAACCTCTACCACCAATAACTACGAGATGCAAAGAAAAAACACTCTCACTCTCAGACTCGAAGTCAGCTCCAACAACAACAAAGAACTCTTCACCATCATCAAGCAGTTCTCTAATTCTGCAGCTGCCAACAATGACATCATCTCGTCCCAAGCACTCTGCAACCACCTCTCAAACCTCTTCGCCAGACAGCAGCTTAGCAATGGAAGCCCCTTTCGAATGAAAAAACCACCGCTCTGGTGAGTATCATCCACTCAAGAGCCCCCTCAGACCCTTGCCCCCACTTCATATAGAACCATCATCTCCCCCGTGCTCTCCGCTCACATCAACACATCCATAACCACAGCCACCTTCTTGCCTTGCTAGAAAAATGCAGAAGTCAATGCCCTATTGAAGAAAATAACAGCAGACACAATTCCCTCAGTAGCTACAGACCTATCTCGCGCCTGCCTTTTCAAGGTAAAGTTATTGGGAAAGCTCTCAATACTCATTTCACAGACCACCCAGGAACTCCATAAACTCATAGACAGCTCTCAATCAGACCTCAAGCGTATGGCTTTCCTACCAACCACAGCGCAGAAAAAAACCCTCATTGTGGCAAAACCGAAGCCTAATCTTTGGCAAAAACCACTTCCCCTGGGATGCCGAACTTGGCCCCACAACCACCTCTGAAGACCATGCCAAGAACCTCAGGCTCATTCTGGACACCAACCTCTGCATGAGCAGACAGATCAACGCCATCTCCTCATCTTGCTTCCACATACTGCGATTGCTGTGCACAACTTTCAAGTAGATTCCCCTGAACACCAGACGAATGGTCAGTCAGGCTCTTATCACGAGTAGGCATGATTACGTAAATGCCCACTACATTGGAATGCCAGCCTACGTCCTACACCACCGAAAACGCCACCGCCAGATTCATCCTGAACATCCTGCGAAATAACCTCATCTCTCCACACCTCAACAACCCCTACTGGCTCCCAGTCAAGGAAAGATGTACGTTCAAGCTACTCACCCACGCCTACAACGCTCTCCACAACACCGATCCAGCTTACCTCAACTACCACCTCAACTTCTACCAATTCACTGGACACTTTTCACCTGCATCCAGGCAAGGGCACACCTCCCTTGCATCAAGGAGACCAGAAGCTGAGGACGCTCCTTTTCATACCTCGCAGCCAAGACCGGGAACAACCTCCCGAAACAACTCAGAACCTCCACCTCCCTCATGGACTTCCAAAGGAACTTCAAGACATGGCTCTGCCAGACGAAACAGACATGATCTCTTCCTCCCTCTTAGGCCTGCCCTACACAGTGCCTGGATACCCTCACTTGTGATTATCTGCCCTCTACAAATTCACATAACTTAACATAACATAACATAACGTAATGTCAACATCACAAAACATAACATAAAATGTATTTTGTGCACACAACCACTTTCGTGGCCCCAAATTATACAACCTATCTTGGTCCCACCGCAGAGCTTGGGTGCACAATAGTTTTCTGCAAGGGTCTGAATTTGGGCTTTAATGTGCCTGAATGCTGGGGAGTTAGTGCAACCTGGGAAGTGAACTGAACAGTTGGGTGTTCATTGTGGACTTGCACAGTTTAATAATACTCTGTTTCAATTCCGGGACAAGTCTGTAGCTAGCAGTGAGCAAAAATGTGAAGTATTACCACATTAACTCCCATTCCGACCTGAGGAAGTCCGAATAGGGAGGTAAAACCACACAGAGGAAAATGCACAGAGAGATATCAGGATTCCAATGGGCGGTTTTACTGCACCCAAATACAGCTGACATCTTAATGAAGGCCAAAGGGAACGTGTAGAAATGGGCCAGTTAGGGTTGGACAATCCCCCAACCTTAATGAGACGACTACCCTTTTAATGTCGCAGGAGCCGGTCTTTCTTTTCACCCGCTGTGTCCATAACTCCTCTGAGAACCACTTATTCCATTCTCTGTTAAAGTTTTACAATGATTTTTCTTGGCGCCACAGAGTCCAAAGCTTGAATTATTTTTGTGTTTATATTGCTTAAAATTCTCTCCTAAAATTTCTGATACATTTTTTCCGCAGCAGGATCTGGTAGCTGTTGGAAGGCCTCAGGTTTCTGTTTGCTTCTTCTCACTGTGAAGTGTGTGGTTGTTATAATGTGTGATGTATAATGGTGGGGGAGAACTTTCCAAGGCATCTGAATAGTAGCACAAAGTTAACATGTAGGAAATGGGACCCCCGGCCGGCCAGGGCTTGCACCACAGCCAGTCAGAGACCGCCACTCCTATGTAAAGTCGACCCCTGCTCACCCTCTAGGTAACGCGGCGTGGGCAGTCAGGCCTATCTCGGAGGACATGTGTGAAGCATTTGCGCACGCACCCACCAACAGCAACATCCCAGGCCTCCCACAAAAGGACTCTACACAAAGTATATATGAAAATAGTCTTTGTATTAAGAAGGACACATAGGAACACACATTGTACAAGGTGCCATGGGCACGGGCAGGGGTTACAGGGAAGAAGGTACAGGGCAGGGCCAAGGGGCCCCTGCAAGGGGTATGCACAGGATGGATCTAGCATTAGAACACATATCGACTGGGAGCTTCCTCGAACTAGCAGTAGAACTCACTCTGACCAGGAATCGCATACAGGGGACATCTGGTATTCAGGGGGGAAGGGAGGACAAGGTACATAACATAACAGGAGCACCCGTAGAGGTGCAACACAGAATACTCGCAGGGATCACATTAATATTAGTCCATAGCATTCCACAGGCCAGCTGGCCTTTCTGGGGCAAGGGCGCCCAAGAGTCTCGATGTTCAGGGCAGGCTGCAGGTAGCCAGGGAAAAACCTACACGTGGCAGCTGCCCACGAAGTGCTGGGCAGCTGGGGGGCATTGTGGGAACCTCGCAGGCTCGGGGGGAATAACTGCGCCAAGAAGGAGCCTTGAGGATTCAGGACAAGGACCCTGGGCTGAGCCTCTCAGGCTCGGAGGGACAAAGGGCACCAGGTGGAGCCTCTCGGGGCTCATGAACCACGGGGGAGTCCTTCTCGGGGGACTCGATCTTACTGGGGGGCCCCGCGGGCCATGAAGGAGCCACTCGGGACTCAGGGACAAAGGGGGAGTGGCCGGAGTCCCTCCCGGGGGACTTCGGCTTCGCTGGAGGCCTTCTGGGCCTGTCTGTGCAAAGCAAGGGCTTCGCGGAAGAAAAGGGGCGGGCACCGGCAATGTGTCCCGACGCCCCCTCTCTCTCTCTCTCTCTCGGCACTCACCGGATCGGTGCGCCGTCCTCCTCAGTTCCGCTGGTCTCCTCTCGCTTGGCGGGGCCCTCCCTCAATCTCGGGGGCCCCGGCGGGGGTTCGGCGGCATCGGGGGACAATACAGGCACGCGGAGTAGGCTCCCGCCGCTACCTTTCCTACCCTTTCTTCTTGCGGTCCCCTGACGAGGCGGCCGGGCTCCCTGGACTTCCGGGTGCGCGTGGGGACGCCCCCAAGTTCGGGCCAATCCCTGCGCGGCCCAGCAATGACGCAGTAGGAGTCCCGGCGGCCATGACCAATGGCGGTGTGGCAAAGCCTTCTCCGGGGCCGCCAATGGCAGCGCGGCCCTGGAAGGGGAGGCGGGCGCAGCGCCTCCACAGCCGACTCCGGGCTGCGGCGGTGAACTCGGGGAGGTAGCGAGGAGTAAGCTCCCTCGTAAATATGCCAAGCAAGGGGATAGGCGAGGTAGGCACTCGCTGGGCGTCTGGCACCTCCATGGAACAGGGCAATTGCCGGGTGGCACCGGCTCAAGGAATCCAGCGCTCCCAAGCGCTAGAGTAGAAATACAGCGCTCCCAGCGCTATAGGGGGAAAATAGAGCGCTCCCAAGCGCTAAGGGTCAGAAGAAAGCGCTCCCAAGTGCCAGATGAAGGTAGCAAAGTCCGTAGGGAGTCCAGGACCTCAGGTGGAGCGTAGCAGCTCCTAGAAGGGGAAAGACCATCAGGAGTCCAGGAATAGGGCAGGGCCCAGGGAGGCAAGCCAACCCTGAGCCCAAGCAGCAGCAGCCCCTGGTAGATTCAAGTTGAGAACAAGAACAAGTCCAGAGTGTCACAGCACCCTTTTTATACACACATTCTTGGTCTGAAGGGGCAGGCAGGGAGAGAACTAGCTGGAACTGGTTATGGGGGGATTCTTTACACTGGCCAGGCTAGGAACATCAGCCGCACCCCAGGGGGTGGAGCCAGCATTGTCTGGGGAAAACTCAGCCTCATTCATGACACTCAAACCAGACAGTCAATCCACAAGCAGACCCAGGCTCACTCCTCCCCTCACATCAGCATGCTAAACACTCCATTCACCACCGGAGCAGACCCTCCCAGATCCTGGGAGCCAGGCTCACCAGCCAGCCTCGGCCAATCATACGCCAGGCACACATTCCACAAATATGCCAACTTCTAAAAGGGGGACTTCTACACTAGACACACTCATGCCACATATACCGTTGCGCAGCATTCAATCTCATGAGTTCATACATACCAGACTTGACCCTGCACACCCTACGCATCGGGAACTACCGAGGACTCATCCATTCCCCATGTATTCCTATGGAAGTGTAGGTCGCTCTCTCTTCACACGCACTCAGAGGGGGAATCACCATCCCCAGGTTACCTATACCATAAAAACCTCAGGGGCGGACCTGCCAGACGGGCCAAGTCCAACACATGCCCCTCTGTTGGACAGGCCACATGAAGGGCCCGCTCCCCCTCTGCACGACCGGGCCCGAGCCCGGCTCATCAAGTGTTACCCGCCACCACTCCACGTTTTCCGTCCCCTCCGGGACCCCTGCCTCGGAACATCTCGACCTCTTGGGCCCGATCCCCTACCGGCCCTCGCGTCCGACCTGGGCGCCATCTTGGACACTGCACCACGAGGCCGCGTGGCCTCCGATCGACCCTAACCCTGGGCCTGGCCAGGCCTCGGACATCCCGGCACCACCATCCACCCAGGAGGTGAGCGGACTACTTGGCAGGTCAATGGGAGAAAGAGGTGTTGATGGCTCTCCCCCGCCAGGTGCCGATCGCCCCCAGCCTCCCCGGGCGCTGGCTCCACCCCCCTGCTGGGTGTCTGGACTCCCTCATCCCGGACCCCCCGACCTCCAAGTGCGAGGGTCCGGACATCAAAGGGCACCAGCCCTATAACTGGGGCAGCTCCAGAGCAGGAAGGAGTTGTATCCTGGAGTCGAGAGACACAGAGAAGAACTCATCCTTGACGGACTACTGGCGCTGCCGTAGCCCTGCCTTGCGAACTATCGTCCTGCCTGCTGGCGCTGCCGCAACCTTCGTAAACCTTCATCGTCGTCGGAACCTGCTGGCGTGGCCGCGGACTGTTTGTACCACCATCTTCATCGGGACCTGCTGGCTCCGCCGCGGACCGTCGCTACCTTCAATCATCTCGGGACCTGCTGGCTCCGCCGCGGCCCGATCATCTAGAACGCCGAGCTCGAGGATTGAGAGCTATTCATCCACCCAATTGGTAACAAGACTGTCCCGCTACCCCTTTCCCAAACCAGAGACTAGAACCGAGGGGACCCCTGAGTCCAGACCTCCTTGTATCATTTGACCGTACTTGA
This sequence comes from Lissotriton vulgaris, assembly GCF_964263255.1. Classification (NCBI taxonomy): domain Eukaryota; kingdom Metazoa; phylum Chordata; class Amphibia; order Caudata; family Salamandridae; genus Lissotriton; species Lissotriton vulgaris. Next base: position 56,143,770 of record NC_141691.1, on the reverse strand, counting down.
AGAATTGCTGATAAAGTATCGTTTAACCTTATCCTTGTGTGGTGTCCGTCTGTGGGGGGGAAGTTACTTGTCTGTACGATCGCTGGAGACGGCTCTCCCTGGAGACCTCTCCCCTTATCCTCGGTCGACCCTCCCGGTCCGTCTAACATTGGTGGCCAGCGGCGCGATCCGAATCACCGCATAATCGTACAGAGAGTAGCTCACCCCACGACGAAATCACGATGACAACCAAAGAAAGCGGATCCACCGAGAAATTTCAGATGGAGAAATTGGAAGAATACAGCCATCGGGAATTAAAACAATTCTGCATCGAACTAGGTATCGCTACCACCGGTCTAAGTACCAAAGACGATTTCAAGCATGCCCTGGAGTCCTGGGCAGAAACCGGGGCCGTCAGACCCCCGGACCAAAATATCGCAGCAGTAGAAAAAGACACCACGGCTCCCGAGGAGCGAAGAACGGGTCTCTCGCAAGACGAGATCCAGGAACGAGAAAGAACAAGACTACATGAACTAGAAATGGCCCGGCTCAAAATGGATGGTGAACTCAAGTTGGCCGAACAGAAACTGAACTTAGAACATCTGAGGCTCCGAGAAGAAAGAGAGGAAAAACAGAGACAAAGAGAGCTCGAGGAAAAAAGATTGGCATATGAACATGAGCGCAAATTAGCTGAGATAGACTTACGCAAGCAGAACAAGGAATCAGGGGTGACCGAGCAACCCCGCACCCCAGGAGCAACAGATAAGAAGGTACACATCCCCAAGGATGTTGTTCGAGAATACTTCCGAGAGGACGACATCCAGCAATGGTTCAAGGCCTACGAAATAGCTATGACCTCCCACCGGATCGATCGAAGCGACTGGGGAGCCGGTCTATGGGGGAGGTTCCTCAATGAGGGCCGCGATGCCCTGCTACAGCTCCCGGACCATCTGATGACCTCCTATGACCACATGAAAGCGGCCCTCCTCACCCGCTATGGGCTCACACCCGAGATGTACCGCCAGAGGTTCAGAGACTGCACCCGCATCCCGGGTACAACTTGGGTGGAGTACGTGAACTATTTCAGCCGAGCCTTCGAGGGTTGGATCAAAGGAAGCAATGTCACAACTTACGAACAGCTCTTCAATCTCATGGTGTGGGAGCATCTGTCAAACAATTGCTTCATCGAGCACCGGCAGCACCTCCTCGACAGCAAATTGACTGATCCACGGCAGCTCGCAGCCGAGGCTGACCGGTGGGAAATCACCAGAGTGGGCCGAAATGGGTCCTATGAACAGAACCGGAACCACCACGGTCAGCACCATCCCCGAGGAGGAGGAGGAGGGGGCCAAGGACGAGGAAAAGACAACGCTCCGGCCGCCCCCGCTGCCAGCACCACCCCCCCGGCCAACCGGGGCAGCACCCCGGCACGACCGGGATATAGAGCCAATGTCACGTGTCACCGATGCCAGCGAGTCGGCCACTACGCAAACGACCCAAATTGCCCACAGAACCAGAGGCCGAGACCCCGCCAGGTGGCTGCTGCTGCCCTGGGGGAAGAACAGATCTCCGAGGAACAGGAAGAATATGAGCAAGAACATCAAGAATGGGAGCCAGCCGCCATGGCTCTAGCATGCTTAGGGGGGAAAGACATGGTCCCGCGGGTCCCCCTACCTGCTAACACCCGGAAGTACAGTCAATGGGTGAGCATCAATGGACGCCGGGCCGAAGCCCTCCGTGACACCGGGGCCAGTGTAACAGCCGTCCGCTGTCACCTGGTGACCCCAGAACAGTTCCTACCAAATATTCTCTGCCCTGTCCGTTCAGCCGATAACTCAGAGAGTCTGTGTCGGATGGCCTGCGTCCCTTTCGAATGGGGAGGAGTCTCCGGCATGTTGAAGGTGACGGTCCGAGATGATGCTCCCGTAGACTGCCTCCTGGGGAATGACCTTGAAAGCTCTCCGTGGGCAGCCGTAGAACGAAGAGAACACCTGGGGATGTTAGGCATCCCGGACTGGGCGTGCGTCACCACCCGGTCCATGGCCGCCCGTGCCAATCTCCGACCCGAGGAACCTGAATGGCCGGCACCTCCTCCCCCGGTCGCCCCAGTAGAAGACACCGACCGTGACGTCCCCCCAGGACGAGCTCCCGAGGGACTCGCTCAACCTCCGGACCTCTCCGGCCTGGATCAGTGGCATCAAGAGGGGGGGCCCACCCAGGAGCAGTTTCGCCAAGAACAGAAGACCTGTCCCTCCCTCGAGGGACTCCGCCAACAAGCCCTCGCTCAGAGCGCAGGGGATACATCCGGAACACATTGGGTCTATTGGGACAACGATCTGCTATACAGTGAACAAAGAATCGCGGATTTGGGGGCCAGTCGAGTGCTAGTAGTGCCCCTCCGTTTTAGAGACTTCCTGCTAAACCTGGCCCACGATGTCCCCCTGGCGGGCCACCTGGGTCAGGATAAAACCTACAGCCGCCTGGTGACCCACTTCTTCTGGCCTAAGATGAGGAATGATGTACTCCAGCATTGCCGATCTTGCCCCACGTGCCAAGCCAGTGGGAAGAGCGGCCGCAAACTGAAAGCCCCCCTGCAACCATTTCCAGTGGTCACCACCCCGTTCGAGAGGGTGGGGATAGACATTGTGGGGCCCCTCGACCCCCGTACAGCACAAGGACATCGGTTCATCCTGGTACTGGTGGACCACGCCACCCGCTACCCTGAGGCTGTCCCCCTGCGAACTGTGACAGCCCCGGTAGTCGGCCGGGCCCTGATGGGGATCTTCTCCCGTGTGGGCTTCCCCCGAGAAGTCGTCAGCGACAGAGGCACGAACTTTATTTCGAAATACATGAAGTCCCTCTGGCAACAGTGTGGGGTCACCTACCGATTCACGACCCCCTATCACCCTCAAGGAAACGGACTCGTTGAGCGGTTCAACCGCACGCTCAAAGGGATGATTGGGGGGTTGGAAGAGCCCCTCCGTCGCCAGTGGGATGTGCTACTGCCGTGCCTCCTCTTCGCATATCGAGAAGTCCCCCAGAAGTCCCTCGGCTTCAGCCCGTTTGAACTGTTGTATGGACACCCGGTACGGGGGCCGCTCAGCCTAGTCAAGGAAGGCTGGGAAATGCCCCCTCTAAAGAACCCTCCAGATGCCTTCAAATACCTCCTAACCCTCCGCAACCAGACCCGACGATTCAGGGAGATGGCGAAAGCAAACTTGGAGGCCAGTCAAGAGGACATGAAAAGGTGGTATGACCAAAATGCCTCCTCCATCGAATTTGAACCCGGCCAACAAGTATGGGTAATGTCCCCCACCGAACCATGCGCCCTGCAAGATAAATGGACGGGCCCTTCAAAGTAATCGAGCGCAAGGGCCCTGTCACCTATCTCATCGATATGGAATCTTCGCGGAACCCCCTCCGGGTTCTCCACGCTAATAGACTGAAACCCCATTTCGTGCGTTCAGAACTCAGCCTCCTGATGGCCACAGACAATGGAGCCGAGGAAGACTCCGAACCCCTCCCTGACCTCCTACGGACTCGGGAGAAAGACGGCTCCGTGGACGGGGTCCGACTCTCGGAGGCCCTCACCCTGGAACAACGCCAAGAATGCCGGGACCTTCTGCTGCAGTTCGCCAGCCTGTTCTCCCTCACCCCAGGGGTCACCTCCTGGTGTGTACACGACGTGGACACGGGGGACAGTCCCCCTATCCGCCACCGGGCCTACCGCGTACCAGATCGGGTACGGGCCTGCATCCAAGAAGAGGTGACCAAGATGCTCACGCTCGGGGTCATTGAGCCCTCAGACAGCCCCTGGGCCAGCCCAGTAGTACTGGTCCCCAAAGCGGCCTCCCCCGGCACCACACCGGAACTCCGGTTCTGCGTCGACTACCGGGGCTTGAATGCGGTCACCAGAACAGACGCACATCCCATCCCCCGGGCAGATGAACTGATCGACCGCATGGGAGCTGCCCGCTACCTCAGCATTTTCGACCTGACGGCGGGCTACTGGCAAATCGGCCTCACATCCCGGGCCCAAGAACGATCAGCGTTTTCCACTCCTGACGGCCATTATCATTTCAAGGTCATGCCCTTCGGCATGAAGAATGCCCCAGCAACGTTTCAGCGACTAGTTAATCAAGTCTTGGCAGGCCTCGAAGGATTCAGTGCCGCCTACCTAGACGACATCGCTGTATACAGCCACCACTGGTCCGACCATCTCCACCACCTCCGAGAGGTGCTACAGGCCCTTCAGCGAGCTGGCCTCACGATCAAGGCCAGCAAATGCCAAATTGGTCAGGGGTCCGTAACCTACCTCGGACACCAGGTGGGAAGCGGCCTGGTGGCCCCTCTACAGCTCAAGATCGCCGCCATCCAGTCCTGGCAGCCCCCCATCACCCAGACCGAGGTACGCGCCTTTTTGGGACTCACGGGCTATTACCGACGGTTCGTAAAGGACTACGGTAGCATAGTGGGGCCCCTCACGGAACTCACGTCCAAAAATCACCCAAAGAAGGTCAACTGGACCCCAGAGTGTCAAGCAGCCTTCGAGCAACTGAAGGCCGCCATGTGTTCCGCCCCTGTGCTCCAGGCCCCCGACTACAGCCGGGAATTCATCGTCCAGACGGATGCCTCCGACCATGGCATTGGGGCGGTCCTGTCTCAATTGAACCCCGAAGGCCGTGATCAGCCAGTGGCTTTCATCAGCAGGCGACTCCTGCCCCGAGAACAACGCTGGAGCACCATCGAGAGGGAAGCCTTCGCCGTGGTATGGGCCCTCAAAAAGCTCCGGCCCTATCTCTTCGGCACACACTTCCGGGTACAGACCGATCATCGACCCCTGCAGTGGCTGATGCAGATGCGGGGGGAAAACCCAAAACTACTACGTTGGTCCATCTCCCTACAGGGGATGGACTTCACTGTGGAACATCGACCTGGGCAAGACCACGCCAACGCGGATGGCCTGTCACGCTTTTTCCGCCTCGACGAGGAGAGTCCCCAAGAGGATGGGTGACTCTCCCCGCCTTCAGCTGGGGGGGACGCATGTTGGACAGGCCACATGAAGGGCCCGCTCCCCCTCTGCACGACCGGGCCCGAGCCCGGCTCCTCAAGTGTTACCCGCCACCACTCCACGTTTTCCGTCCCCTCCGGGACCCCTGCCTCGGAACATCTCGACCTCTTGGGCCCGATCCCCTACCGGCCCTCGCGTCCGACCTGGGCGCCATCTTGGACACTGCACCACGAGGCCGCGTGGCCTCCGATCGACCCTAACCCTGGGCCTGGCCAGGCCTCCGACATCCCGGCACCACCATCCACCCAGGAGGTGAGCGGACTACTTGGCAGGTCAATGGGAGAAAGAGGTGTCGATGGCTCTCCCCCGCCAGGTGCCGATCGCCCCCAGCCTCCCCGGGCGCTGGCTCCACCCCCCTGCTGGGTGTCTGGACTCCCTCATCCCGGACCCCCCGACCTCCAAGTGCGAGGGTCCGGACATCAAAGGGCACCAGCCCTATAACTGGGGCAGCTCCAGAGCAGGAAGGAGTTGTATCCTGGAGTCGAGAGACGCAGAGAAGAACTCATCCTTGACGAACTACTGGCGCTGCCGTAGCCCTGCCTTGCGAACTATCGTCCTGCCTGCTGGCGCTGCCGCAACCTTCGTAAACCTTCATCGTCGTCGGGACCTGCTGGCGTGGCCGCGGACCGTTTGTACCACCATCTTCATCGGGACCTGCTGGCTCCGCCGCGGACCGTCGCTACCTTCAATCATCTCGGGACCTGCTGGCTCCGCCGCGGCCCGATCATCTAGAACGCCGAGCTCGAGGATTGAGAGCTATTCATCCACCCAATTGGTAACAAGACTGTCCCGCTACCCCTTTCCCAAACCAGAGACTAGAACCGAGGGGACCCCTGAGTCCAGACCTCCTTGTATCATTTGACCGTACTTGAAGAATTGCTGATAAAGTATCGTTTAACCTTATCCTTGTGTGGTGTCCGTCTGTGGGGGGGAAGTTACTTGTCTGTACGATCGCTGGAGACGGCTCTCCTTGGAGACCTCTCCCCTTATCCTCGGTCGACCCTCCCGGTCCGTCTAACACCCTCCCAGCCCAAACGCAGGGTAGACCCATCACTACCGTGATGGACTTCCCTGCTGCAGGGCGATAAAACATGGATGCGGCCCGCACTGCCGGGACACCCTCCAGTTCTACGCCACATGGACCGATAGACATACACAGACTAAAAATAAATAAAAAAAATTAACAAAATAATGAAGACATAGGCCCAACAAGGCTACCCACCTGGTACTCCTTAGTTGTCCATGACTAGGACCAGGCCCTAGGCCACCCAGATACCACTGGTCCCTGCTAATCCGAAGTGGGGGGTGGTAACCCCTGGCCCACAATAGCCATTCTCCACTCCCTTTCTCAGTGTAGCCACGACTACCACTGTTCCTTCCACCTAGGGTCCGCACCCTCAGGCTTGCCAGAGGTCACGTGCAAGAATGCCCCACCCTACCTCTACTTCTGAGGTTCCGCGCTCTCCCAGGAGAAACACCCTCAGAACACACTCTCCTACCAGTCTTGGAACTTCCTCCCTCCACTGGTCTTCCACCTGGGAACTTAGGCGTTCAGCTCTCCCCAAGGCAAGCCGCGGCCGAGCCAACAGGTCTTCCTTGTCCGGGATACAACTTAACATAAATTCAACAAGATGAGCCGCGGCAGCGCCAGCAGGTCTCAGTGTTCAGCTCTCCCCAAGGCAAGCCGCGGCAGCGCCAGCAGGTCTTCCTTGTCCGGGATACAACTTAACATAAATTCAACAAGATGAGCCGTGGCAGCACCAGCAGGTCTCAAGGTTCAGCTCTCCCCAAGGCAAGCCGCGGCAGCGCCAGCAGGTCTTCCTTGTCCGGGATACAACTTAACCTAAATTCAACAAGATGAGCCGCGGCAGCGCCAGCAGGTCTCAGTGTTCAGCTCTCCCCAAGGCAAGCCGCGGCAGCGCCAGCAGGTCTTCCTTGTCCGGGATACAACTTAACATAAATTCAGCCAGGGCGACACCTGACGCCTAAAACACATTCAGCGGGGTACGGAACACATGATGCGTCAAAACACATTCAGCGGGGGAGGTAAGGACAGGATTATCGTTGATTCAGCAAGCTCCCCATCCCAGAGAACTTACACTCCATGACTCAGCACACCTCAACATTCATCCACACACCGTCCCCTAGACTGGTAAGACAGTTTTCCACCATCTCTGATTCCTCAACCTGACCCTTGTGGCACAGGTACCATTACTCTAGGGAAGGGACAGGGACCATACACATTGAACCCAACTACGCTGCCACCACTGGATCCCACCCTTCTGGTGAATCCAGAAAAACACATTGCACTAGGGAGTTGATCTACCCTCCCGAGCTAGGGCCACCTAACCAGAACACATTTTTCACAGAACGGACATTTAAGTAACCTCATAAAAACAATAATCTCCTTTCTTTGCGACCATTTACAATGCAGAGTTTTGTAGGGAGGCCAGTTATCGTTGTGGTACTGCGCAAACACAAGTCCGGATCCCACCGCTGCCACCAGTGTAGGAAATGGGACCCCCGGCCGGCCAGGGCTTGCGCCACAGCCAGTCAGAGACCGCCACTCCTATGTAAAGTCGACCCCTGCTCACCCTCTAGGTAACGCGGCGTGGGCAGTCAGGCCTATCTCGGAGGACATGTGTGAAGCATTTGCGCACGCACCCACCAACAGCAACATCCCAGGCCTCCCACAAAAGGAACTCCACACAAAGTATATATGAAAATAGTCTTTGTATTAAGAAGGACACATAGGAACACACATTGTACAAGGTGCCAGGGGCACGGGCAGGGGTTACAGGGAAGAAGGTACAGGGCAGGGCCAAGGGGCCCCTGCCAGGGGTATGCACAGGATGGATCTAGCATTAGAACACATATGATCTACCGACCCCCTGGACCACGCACACAATTCAGCGAGGACATCGCCGACTTCGTCAGCCCGCATGCCCTCCCCTCCGCTGACTACATCCTCCTGGGAGACCTCAACTTCCACCTAGAGAACAACAACGACCGCAACACCAGCACCCTGCTCGACAACCTCGCCAACTTGGGACTCAAGCAACTGGTGTCCACCCCCACCCACCTCGCAGGACACACTCTCGACGCAGTCTTCTCTTCCAGCACAGACATCGACTTCAGCCACGCCACAGAGCTCCAATGGACGGACCACAGCTGCGTCCACTTCACCTTCAAGAGAACGACGACCCACCACCACCAACAACAGGCCGCCCGCAGAAGCTGGAACAAGATCACAGCAGACCAGCTCGCCACCTCCCTGAGCCAGCACCCTCCTGCCAGCTCAGCGAACCCCAGCCAGGCCGCCGACAACCTCACGAAGTGGATCAGCAACTGCGCGGACGAACTCGCCCCACTGAGGACCCCGCCTAGCAGACCCGGCAGCAAGAAGGCGCCATGGTTCACCGACGAACTCAAGAGCTCCAAGAAGAACTGCCGAGCCCTCGAGAAAGTCTGGAGAAAGGAACCGACACCGGACAACAGGACCTCCTTCAAACTTGCCACCCGGAAACACCACCAGCTGATCCGCGCCGCCAAGAAAACAGCATTCAAGGACCGGTTGGACAACAACGCACACAACTGCAAGGAACTCTTCAACATCGTGAAAGAGCTCTCCAACCCCAGCGCAGGAAACAACGACATCACCCCATCGCAAGACCTCTGCAACTCCCTCGCTTCATACTTCCACAACAAGATCGCGGACATACACAACAGCTTCTGCAACCAACCAACGCACACCATGACCGACCTACCACCCCCCACCACCACCCTCCACGCCTGGACCCCGATCAGCACCGAAGACACCATCCGCACGATGAACTCCATCCACTCCGGATCACCGACCGACCCCTGCCCTCACCACGTCTTCAACAAGGCCGACGCTGTCATCGCACCCCACCTGCGAGACATCATCAACACATCCTTCGACACCACCATCTTCCCTGAGAGCTGGAAACACGCCGAACTCAGCGCTCTACTCAAGAAACCAACAGCGGACCCCACCGACCTCAAGAACTACCGCCCCATCTCGCTCCTCCCGTTTCCAGCCAAAGTCATCGAGAAGACCGTCAACAAGCAGATGGCCGCCTTCCTCGAGACGAATGGATCCCTCGACCCCTCACAGTCCGGCTTCCGAGCAAATCACAGCACCGAGACCGCCCTCATCGCCGCCACCGATGACATCCGAGCCCTGATGGACAATGGAGAAACAGCGGCCCTCATCCTCCTAGACCTCTCCGCGGCATTCGACACGGTCTGCCACCGCACCCTAGTACGGCGCCTCAGCAACATCGGAATCCAGGACAAGGCGCTGGAATGGATCATCTCCTTCCTCAACGGAAGAACACAGAGAGTCCGCCTACCACCGTTCAAGTCAGAGGCCTCCGAAGTCATCTGCGGCGTCCCTCAAGGATCATCTCTGAGCCCCACCCTCTTCAACGTCTACATGAGCCCCCTCGCGGCCATCGTACGCAAACACAACCTCAGCATAATCTCCTACGCCGACGACACCCAGCTGATCCTCTCCCTGACCAACGACCCCGCCGCCGCCAGAGCCAACCTGCACGAAGGGATGAAAGAGGTAGCCGAGTGGATGACGACCAGCCGCCTGAAACTGAACTCGGACAAGACGGAGGTCCTCATCCTGGGCCCCTCACCCTCCGCCTGGGACGACTCCTGGTGGCCTCCCGCCCTGGGCACCGCACCCAAACCGACAGACCATGCACACAACCTGGGCTTCATCCTGGACTCCTCCCTCTCCATGACCAGGCAAGTCAACAACGTCTCCTCGGCGTGCTTCAACATCCTACGCATGCTACGGAAGATCTTCTGGTGGATCCCCACCGAGACCAGGAAGACCGTCACCCAGGCCCTCGTCACCAGCCGACTGGACTACGGCAACGCCCTCTACGCCGGTACCACCGCCAAGCTCCAGAAGAGACTCCAGCGGATCCAGAACGCCTCAGCCAGACTCATCCTCGACATCCCACGAACCAGCCACATCTCCGGACATCTGAGAGACCTTCATTGGCTCCCCGTCAACAAAAGAATCACCTTCCGCCTCCTCACCCACGCACACAAAGCCCTACACGACCAAGGCCCGAGCTACCTCAACAGCCGGATCAACTTCTACGCTCCCAAACGCCACCTCCGATCAGCCAACCACGCCCTCGCCACCGTCCCCCGCATCCGAAGAGCGACTACAGGAGGAAGGTCCTTCTCCTACCTGGCCGCCAAGACCTGGAACTCCCTCCCGACCGACCTGCGCCTGACCCAAGACCACCTCTCCTTCAGGAAGAAGCTGAAGACCTGGCTGTTCGAGCAGTAGCGGCACCTCCCCCCCCCCCCCAGCGCCTTGAGACCCTACGGGTATGTAGCGCGCTTTATAAGTGTCACTGATTGATTGATTGATATCGACTGGGAGCTTCCTCGAACTAGCAGTAGAACTCACTCTGACCAGGAATCACATACAGGGGACATCTGGTATTCAGGGGGGAAGGGAGGACAAGGTACATAACATAACAGGAGCACCCGTAGAGGTGCAACACAGAATACTTGCAGGGATCACATTAATATTAGTCCATAGCATTCCACAGGCCAGCTGGCCTTTCTGGGGCAAGGGCGCCCAAGAGTCTCGATGTTCAGGGCAGGCTGCAGGTAGCCAGGGAAAAACCTACACGTGGCAGCTGCCCACGAAGTGCTGGGCAGCTGGGGGGCATTGTGGGAACCTCGCAGGCTCGGGGGGAATAACTGCGCCAAGAAGGAGCCTCGAGGATTCAGGACAAGGACGCTGGGCTGAGCCTCTCAGGCTCGGAGGGACAAAGGGCACCAGGTGGAGCCTCTCGGGGCTCATGAACCACGGGGGAGTCCCTCTCGGGGGACTCGATCTTACTGGGGGGCCCCACGGGCCATGAAGGAGCCACTCGGGACTCAGGGACAAAGGGGGAGTGGCCGGAGTCCCTCCCGGGGGACTTCGGCTTCGCTGGAGGCCTTCTGGGCCTGTCTGTGCAAAGCAAGGGCTTCGCGGAAGAAAAGGGGCGGGCACCGGCAATGTGTCCCGACGCCCCCTCTCTCTCTCTCTCTCGGCACTCACCGGATCGGTGCGCCGTCCTCCTCAGTTCCGCTGGTCTCCTCTCGCTTGGCGGGGCCCTCCCTCAATCTCAGGGGCCCCGGCGGGGGTTCGGCGGCATCGGGGGACAATACAGGCACGCGGAGTAGGCTCCCGCCGCTACCTGTCCTACCCTTTCTTCTTGCGGTCCCCTGACGAGGCAGCCGGGCTCCCTGGACTTCCGGGTGCGCGTGGGGACGCCCCCAAGTTCGGGCCAATCCCTGCGCGGCCCAGCAATACGCAGTAGGAGTCCCGGCGGCCAGGACCAATGGCGGTGTGGCAATGCCTTCTCCGGGGCCGCCAATGGCAGCGCGGCCCTGGAAGGAGAGGCGGGCGCAGCGCCTCCACAGCCGACTCCGGGCTGCGGCGGTGAACTCGGGGAGGTAGCGAGGAGTAGGCTCCCTCGTAAATATGTCAAGCAAGGGGATAGGCGAGGTAGGCACTCGCTGGGCGTCTGGCACCTCCGTGGAACAGGGCAATTGCCAGGTGGCACCGGCTCAAGGAATCCAGCGCTCCCAAGCGCTAGAGTAGAAATACAGCGCTCCCAGCACTATAGGGGGAAAATAGAGCGCTCCCAAGCGCTAAGGGTCAGAAGAAAGCGCTCCCAAGTGCCAGATGAAGGTAGCAAAGTCCATAGGGAGTCCAGGACCTCAGGTGGAGCGTAGCAGCTCCTAGAAGGGGAAAGACCATCAGGAGTCCAGGAGTAGGGCAGGGCCCAGGGAGGCAAGCCAACCCTGAGCCCAAGCAGCAGCAGCCCCTGGTAGATTCAAGTTGAGAACAAGAACAAGTCCAGAGTGTCACAGCACCCTTTTTATACACACATTCTTGGTCTGAAGGGGCAGGCAGGGAGAGAACCAGCTGGAACTGGTTATGGGGGGATTCTTTACACTGGCCAGGCTAGGAACATCAGCCGCACCCCAGGGGGTGGAGCCAGCATTGTCTGGGGAAAACCCAGCCTCATTCATGACACTCAAACCAGACAGTCAATCCACAAGCAGACCCAGGCTCACTCCTCCCCTCACATCAGCCTGCTAAACACTCCATTCACCACCGGGGCAGACGCTCCCAGATCCTGGGAGCCAGGCTCACCAGCCAGCCTCGGCCAATCATACGCCAGGCACAAATTCCACAAATATGCCAACTTCTAAAAGGGGGACTTCTACACTAGACACACTCATGCCACATGTACCGTTGCGCAGCATTCAATCGCACGAGTTCATACATACCAGACTTGACCCTGCACACCCTACGCATCGGGAACTACCGAGGACTCATCCATTCCCCATGTATTCCTATGGAAGGGTAGGTCGCTCTCTCTTCACACGCACTCAGAGGGGGAATCACCATCCCCAGGTTACCTATACCATAAAAACCTCAGGGGCGGACCTGCCAGACGGGCCAAGTCCAACATAACAAGACATCAGAGATGTTCTCCTTTTGTAAATAGGCATTGACAAAGCCAACAGGATTATCATTTGTATTACACAGAGAGAGACAACATCTATGTGCACAGTGACAATGATGGCACATACATGTACATATTGAGAGAGAGCAGCACACCCACGGAATTCAATACATTCGCAGACCAACATACACAGAGACCTCAATGCATACACAGGCAACCTACTTATAGACTCCCACCCACAGAGCCGCCAGCCCCTCTGACCCTCGTCCACCACAAATATTCTTGAATATTCTTCTAGCTACCTCTGCCGCCACACCAATGAAAACAATTAACATTAATTCCTTAACTGTGGGAATATTTCCAGAATACCTAAAAAAGGCATACATACGTCCATTTGTAACGAAAACTAACCTGGACCCGCTTGACCTTGACAACCACAGACCAATTGCAAATGGACCCATCTTGGGCAAACTGATAGAAAGAGCAGCGTTCGCCCAGATGTCTCCATTCATTGAAGATAACTCCATACTTTCCGACTTCCAAACAGGATTCTGCCCAGGAAGAGGCACAGAATAGGCCCTCATCGCCATCTTAAAAACACTATAGACTACAATGGGGACACTACACTACTTCTACTAGACCTCTCAGCTGCCGGCATTCTGCACCGGGCGTAGTAAGAGCGACCCCCTCAAGGGGCCAGCATTCTGCACTGGGCGTAGTGAGAGCGACCCCCTCTGGAGGGCGGCATTCTTCACTGATCGTAGTGAGAGCGACCCCCTCCAGAGGGCAGCATTCTGCACTGGGCGTAGTGAGAGCGACCCCCTCTGGAGGGCGGCATTCTGCACTGGGCGTAGTGAGAGCGACCCCCTCAAGGGGCCAGCATTCTGCACTGGGGGTAGTGAGAGCGACCCCCTCTGGAGGGCGGCATTCTGCACTGGGCGTAGTGAGAGTGACCCCCTCAAGGGGCCAGCATTCTGCACCGGGCGTAGTAAGAGCGACCCCCTCAAGGGGCCAGCATTCTGCACTGGGCGTAGTGAGAGCGACCCCCTCTGGAGGGCGGCATTCTGCACTGGGCGTAGTGAGAGCGACCCCCTCTAGAGGGCAGCATTCTGCACTGGGCATAGAGTGACCCCCTCTAGTGGGCATGTTAGACGGGGACCGGGAGGGTCGGCCGAGGACAAGGGGAGAGGCCTCCGGTGAGGGCCGTCTCCAGCGATCGTACAGACAAGTAACTTCCCCCCCACAGATGGACACCACACAAGGATAAGGTTAACGTTCTTTATAGGCAATTCTTTCGAGTACGGTAGTACGGTACAATGAGATCAGGACACGAGGATCCTCTCAATTCTAGTCTCTGGAAGGGGAAGGGGTAGCGGGACAGTCTTTGTTACCAATCTGGTACTGCGATGAGATCCTCGAGCTCGGCGTTCGAGAAGGACGGGCCGCGGCAGCGCCAGCAGGTCCCGAGGTGGTCGTAGATAGGAAAGGGCAGCGGCAGCGCCAGCAGGTCCAACGACGAGGACGAAGGTTGCAAGAAGGCCGCGGCAGCGCCAGCAGGTCCAACGAGGATGAAGGTTGCAGAAGGCCGCGGCAGCGCCAGCAGGCAGGACGACAGTTCACAAGGCAGGGCTGCGGCAGCGCCAGCAGTCCGTCAAGGATGAGTTCTTCACGGTGTCTCTCGACTCCAGGATACAACTGCCTTCCTGCTCTGGAGCTGCCCCAGTTATAGGTCTGGCGCCCTTTGATGTCCGGACCCTCGCACTTGGAGGTCGGGAGGTCCGGGATGAGGGAGTCCAGACACCCAGCAGGGGGGTGGAGCCAGCGCCCGGGGAGGCTGGGGGGCGATCGGCACCTGGCGGGGGAGAGCCATCAACACTCCTTTCTCCCATTGACCTGCCAAGTGGTCCGTTCACCTCCTGGGTGGATGGTGGTGCCGGGATGTCGGGGCCTGGCCAGGCCCAGGGTTAGGGTCGAGCTGAGGCCACGCGGCCTCGTGGTGCAGTGTCCAAGATGGCGGCCGGGCCGGGCAATGGTGCCGACAGTGGCCCGGGCCAGTGATACAGAGATGTCCGGGAGCAGGAGTCCCGTAGGGGACGGTTTGCGGGTTGCTTCTGTGGGTAGCACCTGGAGAGCCGGTGTCCGGGCCCTGTCATGCGGGGAGGGAGCGAGCCCTTCATGTGGCCTGTCCAACAGGGCAGCATTCTGCACTGGGCGTAGTGAGAGCCCTCTAGAGGGCAGCATTCTGCACTGGGCGAAGTGAGAGCGGCCACCTCTAGAGGGCAGCATTCTGCACTGGGCATAGTGAGAGTGACCCCCTCTAGAGGGCAGCATTCTGCACTGGGCGTTGTGAGAGCGGCCACCTCTAGAGGGCAGCATTCTGCACTGGTGTAGTGAGAGTGACCCCCTCTAGAGGGCAGCATTCTGCACTGGGCATAGTGAAATCGACCCCCTCTGGAGGGCGGCATTCTGCACTGGGCGTAGAGAGAGCGACCCCCTCTAGAGGGCAGCATTCTGCACTGGGCGTAGTGAGAGCGACCCCCTCTGGAGGGCAGCATTCTGCACTGGGCGTAGTGAAATCGACCCCCTCTGGAGGGCGGCATTCTGCACTGGGCGTAGAGAGAGCGACCCCCTCTAGAGGGCAGCATTCTGCACTGGGCGTAGTGAGAGCGACCCCCTCTGGAGGGCAGCATTCTGCACTGGGCGTAGTGAGAGCGACCCCCTCAAGGGGCCAGCATTCTGCACTGGGCGTAGTGAGAGCGACCCCCTCTGGAGGGCGGCATTCTGCACTGGGCGTAGTGAGAGCGACCCCCTCAAGGGGCCAGCATTCTGCACCGGGCGTAGTAGGAGCAACCCCCTCAAGGGGCCAGCATTCTGCACTGGGCGTAGTGAGAGCGACCCCCTCTGGAGGGCGGCATTCTGCACTGGGCGTAGTGAGAGCGACCCCCTCTAGAGGGCAGCATTCAGCACTGGGCATAGTGAGAGTGACCCCCTCTAGAGGGCAGCATTCTGCACTGGGCGTAGTGAGAGCGACCCCCTCTAGAGGGCAGCATTCTGCACTGGGCGAAGTGAGAGCGGCCACCTCTAGAGGGCAGCATTCTGCACTGGGCATAGTGAGAGCGACCCCCTCTAGAGGGCAGCATTCTGCACTGGGCGTTGTGAGAGCGGCCACCTCTAGAGGGCAGCATTCTGCACTGGTGTAGTGAGAGTGACCCCCTCTAGAGGGCAGCATTCTGCACTGGGCGTAGTGAAAGCGACCCCCTCTGGAGGGCGGCATTCTGCACTGGGCGTAGAGAGAGCGACCCCCTCTAGAGGGCAGCATTCTGCACTGGGTGTAGTGAGAGCGACCACCTCTAGAGGGCAGCATTCTGCACTGGGCGTAGTGAGAGCGACCCCCTGTGGAGGGCGGCATTCTGGACTGGGCGTAGTGTGAGCGACCCCCTCTGGATGGCGGCATTCAGCACTGGGTGTAGTGAGAGCGACCCCCTCAAGGCGCCAGCATTCTGCACTGGGCGTAGTGAGAGCGGCCACCTCTAGAGGGCAGCATTCTGCACTGGTGTAGTGAGAGTTACCCCCTCTAGAGGGCAGCATTCTGCACTGGGCGTAGTGAAAGCGACCCCCTCTGGAGGGCGGCATTCTGCACTGGGCTTAGTGAGAGTGACCCCCTCTAGAGGGCAGCATTCTGCACTGGGTGTAGTGAGAGCGACCCCATCTGGAGGGCGGCATTCTGGACTGGGCGTATTGAGAGCGACCCCCTCTGGAGGGCGGCATTCTGCACTGGACGTAGTGAGAGCGACCCCCTCAAGGGGCAAGCATTCTGCACTGGGCGTGGTGAGAGCGACCCCCTCTAGAGGGCGGCATTCTGTACTGGGTGTGGTGAGAGCGACCCCCTCAAGGGGCCAGCATTCTGCACTGGGCGTAGTGAGAGCGACCCCCTCTGGAGGGCAGCATTCTGCACTGGGTGTAGTGAGAGCGACCCCCTCAAGGGGCCAGCATTCTGCACTGGGCGTAGTGAGAGCGACCCCCTCTGGAGGGCGGCATTCTGCACTGGGCATAGTGAGAGCGACCCCCTCTAGAGGGCAGCATTCTGCACTGGGCATAGTGAGAGTGACCCCCTCTAGAGGGCAGCATTCTGCACTGGGCGTAGTGAGAGCGACCCCCTCTAGAGGGCAGCATTCTGCACTGGGTGTAGAGAGAGCGGACCCCTCTAGAGGGCAGCATTCTGCACTGGGTGTAGTGAGACCAGCCCCCTCTAGGGGGCAGCATTCTGCACTAGTGTAGTGAGAGCGACCCCCTCTAGAGGGCAGCATTCTGCACTGGGTGTCGTGAGAGCAACCCCCCCTAGGGGCCAGCATTCTGCCCTGGGCGTAGTGAGGGCAGCCACCTCTAGAGGGCAGCATTCTGCACTGGTGTAGTGAGAGCGACTCCCTCTAGAGGGCAGCATTCTGCACTGGGTGTAGAGAGAGCGACCCCCTCTGGAGGGCGGCATTCTGCACTGGGTGTGGTGACAGTGACCCTCTCTGGAGGCCAGCATTCCACACTGGTGTACAGGGCCGGACTGGGTACAGAAACCAGCCCTGGCAAACTGCTCAGCTGCCTTTCACCCAGGGGTAAGGGGGAGTGCAGCCAAGCAGTTTGCGAGGGCCGGTTTTGGCCAATTTTGTTACCGGGAGCCGTTGTTGCCGACCCCGGTAAGAAAAATGGCCCCCAGGGGCCCAAAACCAGCCCCCACCCTAGCGGCCTACCGGGGAAATGCCCGGTGCCCGCTATAGCCAGTCCGGGCCTGCTGGTGTAGTGAGAGCGACCCCCTCTAGAGGGCAGCATTCTGCACTGGGTGTAGTGAGAACGACCCCCTCAAGGGGCCAGCATTCTGCACTGGGCGTAGTGAGAGCGACCCCCTCTGGATGGCGGCATTCTGCACTGGGCGTAGTGAGAGTGACCCCCTCTAGAGGGCAGCATTCTGCACTGGGCATAGTGAGAGTGACCCCCTCTAGAGGGCAGCATTCTGCACTGGGCATAGTGAGAGCGACCCCCTCTAGAGGGCAGCATTCTGCACTGGGTGTAGAGAGAGCGGACCCCTCTAGAGGGCAGCATTCTGCACTGGGTGTAGTGAGACCAGCCCCCTCTAGGGGGCAGCATTCTGCACTGGTGTAGTGAGAACGACCCCCTCTAGAGGGCAGCATTCTGCACTGGGTGTCTTGAGAGCGACCCCCTCTAGAGGGCAGCATTCTGCTTTGGGTGTCGTGAGAGCAACCCCCTCTAGGGGCCAGCATTCTGCCCTGGGCGTAGTGAGAGCAGCCACCTCTAGAGGGCAAAAAGATATTTAGGGATTCTCTTTTCTGTTTCGGTCTCAGATTTACATACACTTACTTTTGAACCTCTTCTGCGGATAATACACTCAATGTTTGCTAGGTGGAGTCCTTTGCCATTATCAATCTTGGGTCGGGTGGCCTTGATCAAAATGTCTGTGCTTCCACTCTTCAATTTTTTGTTTGCAACTATTCCATGTTTTCTTCCTGCAGCCTTTTTTTCAAAAGTAGAATCTTTATTTTCCGGATTTATCTGGACAAAAAAAACTCCTAGATTAGCATTAAGAACTCTTTACACAGATACAAAACAAGGTGGGCTCTCTCTACCTAATATTAAAGATTATTATAGTGCATATTTCGCACAATATCTAGAGCGCTTTAAAATTGGAGTGCAAAGTCCTAGTTTATTTATCAATTTCTTTTTTGACCTAATTTGTTATGAGACTCAGATTCCCTTCTCTTTGCAAATACCGAAATCCCCAAAATTAGTGCGATATAAGATCATGAACTGGTTTTTAAACGACGGGATGCTATCCTTAAAAGATACTCCCTTCCGTGTTTCAACTCTAAGACCCCTTTAAAATATGTCTTCAATGATACAGAGATTAAAATAAGTTCAGATATCGTCACACAATGGAATCATAGAGGATTTAACAACTTATCAGATTTTTTAAGGGATGAAGTTTGGCTAACCCCCGGCGAGATGCAACAAATAATTCAGGGGAATTATTTGCTAATAGGTTCTTATATCTTGATTCATAAAATGCTGGAAAAGCTGGACCCAAGAAATATCTGTTTGCGGACTCAGCTTTGGGAAGATTTGTTTGTGACTATACGGTCAAAGAAACCGGGGGAATGGAAACGCTGTCTAGCACTCCATATCGAGATAGATGTCACCCCGAAAGCTATTAAAAAATGGCAAGATCAAGAAAATCATGTTCTCTCTGTAAATGTATGGAAAACGCTAAATGATTTAAACTTTAGAGTGCTGCGTGGTGCTAATTGGAGAAGAATGTTATTTTGTAATAAATGGTTGTTATACTATACGCCAGCGGTTATTTAAAAAATGTACGTCAATACATCTGCTAATTGTTTTAGATGTCAGCAATTCTCCCCCGCTAATTGGTCCCACACTATAGCTGATTGCTATAAAATTGTATCCTTTTGGTATGAGATATTTAGTTTTCTACAAGTTGACTGTAAGATTCAGATCTCGTATAATGTAAAATTAATCCTTTACGGATATGATTCCGAATTAGAATTTGCTGATCAAACTGTCCAATTGTTGTATATTGTAATGGCAGTAGCAAGGTCGTTAATATTGCAAAATTGGAGATCAACTCAGGTCCCGTTGTTCCAAACATGGTTGCAAAAAATAAGAAATGTTAGAAGAAGTGAATTCTTATACGCACAATGGATAGGAGGGATGAGGAAGTTTGAAAAAACTTGGAGATCGTTTTTTGAGTAATTATGGACTTGTTTTGCTTTGTCATGTTAAAAAATGTAGCCCTTTATATTTTTTGTATCCTGAATGTAAGCCTGATTTCATGTATGCCTTGATTCTGATTTTGATATCGTTTATAACTGTTCAGACCTTAAGAACCAAAGAACTTCAATAAAAAATTCTTAAAAAAAAAAAATACTCTGCATCGCTGCACTCTACCCTGCACCACTCCACTCTACACAGCTCCACTCTACACCACTGCACTCTATGTCAATCCACTCTAATCTACTCTGCACCACTGCACACTAATTTATGCCACTGCACTCTGTCACTGTATTCCATTCCGCGCTATTCCACTCTACGCAACTCTTGTTTACGCCACTGCACTCTGCTCCACTGCACTCCATGCCAATGCAATGTACACCACTTTACCAAAAATTAACACGCTCTACACCACTGCACTGTACGCCACTATACACTACTCTGCAATACTTTACTCTCTGCCACTGCAATCTAAGCCACAGAACTCCATGCCACTCTATTCTACTCTGCACCATTGCTCTCTACCCTACTTTGCTCTGCAGTGCTCTACTTTACGCCACTGCACTTTGTACCACTGCACTCTAAGCCACTCTACTCTACACCACTGAACTCTATGCCACTATATTCCACTCTGCACTGTTCCACTCAATGCCACTCCTCTCTAAGGGCCCGATTCACAGAACTGGTGGAGATAATCCGCCCGACATTGTTTCCCGAATTCCCCCCGCCATATTATAATGGCGGGGGGGACTGCGGCGGACGGAAAGACCGTCCGCCGCTTTTCCGCCCCGGTCGCCTTGCGGCCGGGGCGGAAAAAGAATAATATGGTGGCGGTGTCTATCAGACACCGCCAGCCATATTAGGGTGGGGTGAAACAGATGCATTTCCGTGGTGGCGATGCTGCCACAGAAAGGCATGCGGTCTTCACTTGGGGGGCCCCCTGCGGGCCCCCAAAGTGAAGGAGGGGTGCGGGGTGCACACAGGGGGGTACCACAGTGTTGGACAGGCCACATGAAGGGCTTGCTCCCTCCCCGCACGACCAGCCCGAGCCCGGCTCCTCAGGTGTTACACGCAACCACTACCCGTTTCCCGTCTCCTATGGGACCCCTGCCCCTGAACATCTCCACCTCATGGGCCCGATCCCCTACCGGCCCTCTCGCCCGGCCGGGGCGCCATCTTGGACACAGCACCACGAGGCCGCGTGGCCTCCGATCGACCCTAACCCTGGGCCTGGCCAGGCCCCGACATCCCGGCACCACCATCCACCCAGGAGGTGAGCGGACCACTTGGCAGGTCAATGGGAGAGAGAGGTGTCGATGGCTCTCCCCCGCCAAGTGCCGATCGCCCCCAGCTCCCCCAGGCGCTGGCTCAACCCCCCTGCTGGGTGTCTGGACTCCCTCATCCCGGACCTCCCGACCTCCAAGTGCGAGGGTCCGGACATCAAAGGGCGCCAGACCTATAACTGGGGCAGCTCCAGAGCAGGAAGGCAGTTGTATCCTGGAGTCGAGAGACGCAGTGAAGAACTCATCCTTGACGGACTACTGGCGCTGCCGTAGCCCTGCCTTGCGAACTATCGTCCTGCCTGCTGGCGCTGCCGCAACCTTCTGAAACCTTCATCGTCGTCGGGACCTGCTGGCGTGGCCGCGGACCGTTTGTAACCTCCACCTTCATCGGGACCTGCTGGCTCCGCCGCGGCCCGATCATCTAGAACGCCGAGCTCGAGGATTGTGAGCTATTTCATCTACCACCATATCCACCAAATTGGTAACGAGACTGTCCCGCTACCCCCTTACCCGACCAAGAGACTAAACTAGAGGGGACCCCGGAGTCCAGACCTCCTTGTACCATTTCACCGTACCTAAAGAACTGCTTATAAAGTAACGTGGAACCTTATCCTTGTGTGGTGTACGTCTGTGGGGGGGAAGTTACTTGTCTGTACGATCGCTGGAGACGGCTCTCCCCGGAGACCTCTCCCTCTCTCCTCGGCCGACCCTCCCGGTCCGTCTAACATTGGTGGCCAGCGGCGCGATCCGAATCACCGCATAATCGTACAGAGAGTAGCTCACCCCGCGACGAAATCACAATGACAACCAAAGAAAGCGGATCCACCGAGAAATTCCAGATAGAGAAATTGGAAGAATACAGCCATCGTGAGTTGAAACAATTCTGCATTGAACTAGGTATCGCTACCACCGGTCTAAGTACTAAAGACGATTTCAAGCACGCCATTGAGTCTTGGGCAGAAACCGGGGCCGTCAGACCCCCGGACCAAAATGTCGCAGCAGCAGAAAAAGACACCACGGCTCCCGAGGACCGAAGAACGGGTCTCTCGCAAGACGAGATCCAAGAACGAGAAAGAACCCGACTACATGAACTAGAAATGGCCCGACTCAAGATGGATGGCGAACTTAAGTTAGCCGAACAAAAACTGAACCTGGAACACCTGCGGCTCCGAGAAGAACGGGAGGAGAAACAGAGACAAAGAGAGCTCGAGGAGAAGAGACTGGCGTATGAACATGAGCGCAAACTAGCTGAGATAGACTTACGCAAGCAGACCAAAGAATTAGGGATGCCCGAGCAACCGCGCACCCCAGGGGCAACAGAAAAAAAAGTACACATCCCCAAGGATGTCGTTCGAGAATATTTTCGAGAGGACGACATACAGCAATGGTTCAAGGCCTACGAGATCGCTATGACCTCCCACCGGATCGATCGAAGCGACTGGGGAGCCGGCCTATGGGGGAGGTTCCTCAATGAGGGCCGCGATGCCCTGCTACAGCTCCCAGACCATCTGATGACCTCCTATGACCACATGAAAGCTGCCCTCCTCACCCGCTATGGGCTCACACCCGAAATGTACCGCCAGAGGTTCCGAGACTGCACCCGGATCCCGGGTACGACTTGGGTGGAATACGTGAACTATTTCAGCCGGGCCTTCGAGGGTTGGATCAAGGGAAGCAACGTAACGACTTACGAACAACTCTTCAATCTCATGGTATGGGAGCATCTATCAAACAACTGCTTCATCGAGCTCAGGCAACACCTCCTAGATAGTAAACTGACTGATCCACGGCAGCTCGCCGCCGAGGCTGACCGGTGGGAAATCACCCGAGTGGGCCGAAATGGGTCCTATGAACAGAACCGGAACCACCACGGTCAGCACCGTCCCCGAGGTGGAGGAGGGGGCCAAGGACGAGGAAGAGACAACGCTCCGGCCGCCCCCGCTACCAGCACCCCACCCCCGGCCAACCGGGGCAACACCCCGGCGCGGCCGGGATACAGAGCCAATGTCACGTGTCACCGATGCCAGCGAGTCGGCCACTACGCAAACGACCCAAATTGTCCACAGAGCCAGACTCCGAGACCCCGCCACATGGCTGCCGCCGCCCTGGGGGAAGAACAAATCTCCGAAGAACATGAAGAATGTGAGCAAGAACACCAAGAATGGGAGCCAGCCGCCATGGTTCTAGCATGCCTAGGGGGAAGAGACATGGTCCCGCGGGTCCCCCTACCCGCCAACACCCGGAAGTACAGTCAATGGGTGAACATTAATGGACGCCGGGCTGAAGCCCTACGTGACACCGGGGCCAGTGTAACAGCCGTCCGCTGTCACCTGGTGACCCCGGATCAGATCCTGCCGAACATTCTTTGCCCTGTCCGTTCAGCCGACAATTCGGAGAGTCTATGTCGGATGGCCTGCGTCCCCTTCGAGTGGGGAGGAGTCTCCGGCATGTTGAAAGTGACGGTCCGAGATGACGCCCCCGTAGACTGTCTCCTGGGGAATGACCTTGAGAGTTCCCCGTGGGCCGCCGTAGAAAGGAGAGAGCACCTGGGGATGTTGGGCATCCCGGACTGGGCGTACGTAACCACCCGGTCCATGGCCGCCCGTGCCATCCCCCGACCCGAAGAACCTGAATGGCCGGCACCTCCTCCCCCGGTCGCTCCAGTAGAAGACACCGACCGGGCCGTCCCCCCAGAACAAACTCCCGAGGGCCTCGTTCAGCCGCAGGACCTTCCCGGCCTGGATCAGTGGCGTCAAGAAGGGGGGCCCACCCAGGAACAGTTTCGCCAAGAACAGAAGACCTGTCCCTCCCTCGAGGGACTCCGCCAACAAGCCCTCGCTCAGAGCGCAGGGGATACTTCCGGAACCCATTGGGTCTATTGGGACAATGACCTGTTGTACAGCGAACAGAGAATCGCGGAGTTAGGGGCCAGTCGAGTGCTAGTGGTGCCCCTCCGCTTTAGAGACTTCTTGCTAAACCTGGCCCACGATGTCCCCCTGGCTGGCCACCTGGGTCAGGATAAAACCTACAGTCGCCTGGTCACCCACTTTTTCTGGCCCAAGATGAGGAACGATGTACTCCAGCACTGCCGATCTTGCCCCACGTGCCAAGCCAGTGGGAAGAGCGGCCGCAAGATGAAAGCCCCCCTGCAACCTTTTCCAGTGGTCACCACCCCGTTCGAGAGGGTGGGGATAGACATTGTGGGGCCCCTAGACCCCCGTACAGCACAAGGACATCGGTTCATCCTGGTACTGGTGGACCACGCCACCCGCTACCCTGAGGCAGTCCCCCTGCGAACTGTGACAGCCCCGGTAGTCGGTCGGGCCCTGATGGGGATCTTCTCCCGTGTGGGCTTCCCCCGGGAAGTCGTCAGCGACCGAGGCACAAACTTTATTTCAAAATACATGAAGTCCCTCTGGCAACAGTGTGGGGTCACCTACCGATTCACGACCCCCTATCACCCTCAAGGGAACGGACTCGTTGAGCGGTTCAACCGCACGCTCAAAGGGATGATTGGGGGGTTGGAAGAGCCCCTCCGTCGCCAGTGGGATGTGCTACTGCCGTGCCTCCTCTTTGCCTACCGAGAAGTTCCCCAGAAGTCCCTCGGCTTCAGCCCGTTTGAACTCTTGTATGTACACCCGGTACGCGGGCCGCTCAGCCTAGTCAAAGAAGGCTGGGAAATGCCCCCACTAAAGAACCCTCCAGATGTTTTCAAGTACCTCCTAACCCTCCGCAACCAGACCCGACGATTCAGAGAGATGGCAAAGGCGAACTTGGAGGCCAGTCAGGAAGACATGAAAAGGTGGTACAATCAAAATGCCTCCTCCATCGAATTTGAACCCGGCCAACAGGTGTGGGTAATGTCCCCCACCGAGCCATGCGCCCTGCAAGACAAGTGGACGGGGCCCTTCAAAGTAATTGAGCGCAAGAGCCCTGTCACCTATCTCATTGATATGGAATCTTCACGGAACCCTCTCCGGGTCCTCCACGCTAACAGGCTGAAACCCCATTTTGTGCGTTCAGAACTCAGCCTCCTGATGGCAACAGACAATGGAGCCGAGGAGGACTCCGAACCCCTCCCTGACCTCCTACGGACTCGGGAGAAGGACGGCTCCGTGGACAGGGTCCGACTCTCGGAGGCCCTCACCCTGGAACAGCGCCAAGGATGCCGAGACCTCCTGCTACAGTTCGCCACCCTGTTCTCCCTCACCCCAGGGGTCACCCCCTGGTGCGTACACGATGTGGACACTGGGGACAGTCCCCCTATCCGCCACCGGGCCTACCGCGTACCAGATCGGGTACAGACCGATCACCGGCCCCTGCAGTGGCTAATGCAGATGCGGGGGGAAAACCCGAAACTACTACGTTGGTCCATCTCCCTGCAGGGGATGGACTTCACTGTGGAACATCGGCCTGGGCAAGACCACGCCAACGCAGATGGCCTGTCACGCTTTTTCCGCCTTGACGAGGAGAGTCCCCAAGAGGATGGGTGACTCTCCCCCCCTTCAGCTGGGGGGGACGCATGTTGGACAGGCCACATGAAGGGCTTGCTCCCTCCCCGCACGACCAGGCCCGAGCCCGGCTCCTCAGGTGTTACACGCAACCACTACCCGTTTCCTGTCTCCTATGGGACCCCTGCTCCTGAACATCTCCACCTCATGGGCCCGATCCCCTACCGGCCCTCTCGCCCGGCCGGGGCGCCATCTTGGACACAGCACCACGAGGCCGCGTGGCCTCCGATCGACCCTAACCCTGGGCCTGGCCAGGCCCCGACATCCCGGCACCACCATCCACCCAGGAGGTGAGCGGACCACTTGGCAGGTCAATGGGAGAGAGAGGTGTCGATGGCTCTCCCCCGCCAAGTGCCGATCGCCCCCAGCTCCCCCAGGCGCTGGCTCCACCCCCCTGCTGGGTGTCTGGACTCCCTCATCCCGGACCTCCCGACCTCCAAGTGCGAGGGTCCGGACATCAAAGGGCGCCAGACCTATAACTGGGGCAGCTCCAGAGCAGGAAGGCAGTTGTATCCTGGAGTCGAGAGACGCAGTGAAGAACTCATCCTTGACGGACTACTGGCGCTGCCGTAGCCCTGCCTTGCGAGCTATCGTCCTGCCTGCTGGCGCAGCCGCAAC
The DNA here is from genome assembly GCF_964263255.1 of Lissotriton vulgaris. Classification (NCBI taxonomy): domain Eukaryota; kingdom Metazoa; phylum Chordata; class Amphibia; order Caudata; family Salamandridae; genus Lissotriton; species Lissotriton vulgaris. The sequence continues at coordinate 56,117,990 of NC_141691.1, read as the reverse complement.
CTTCTGAAACCTTCATCGTCGTCGGGACCTGCTGGCGTGGCCGCGGACCGTTTGTAACCTCCACCTTCATCGGGACCTGCTGGCTCCGCCGCGGCCCGATCATCTAGAACGCCGAGCTCGAGGATTGTGAGCTATTTCATATACCACCATATCCACCAGATTGGTAACGAGACTGTCCCGCTACCCCCTTACCCGACCAAGAGACTAAACTAGAGGGGACCCCGGAGTCCAGACCTCCTTGTACCATTTCACCGTACCTAAAGAACTGCTTATAAAGTAACGTGGAACCTTATCCTTGTGTGGTGTACGTCTGTGGGGGGGAAGTTACTTGTCTGTACGATCGCTGGAGACGGCTCTCCCCGGAGACCTCTCCCTCTCTCCTCGGCCGACCCTCCCGGTCCGTCTAACACACAGGTAACCCCCTGCATTTGCATATACAATGCAATAGGCACCGCGCGGTGCCTGCCGCATTGTGTATGCAAATGCATACAAGCATTCATAGCATTGTGGCGCCCGCAACAATGTTATGAATGCAGGCGTCCTAATGCCACCTACGGGACCCCCGCCCTTATGGCGGGCGGTCCCTACTCCTGATAGGATGGCGGGCGGACTAAGTCCGCCCATCATCCTAATGACCCCCTTAGAATTAGGATTTTTCTCAGTTTAGGAGTAGTAAAGTTAGCACTCCTAACTTTAGGACTCCTAAATGCCTACTGTGAATACCTAAATTCTTAAAGTTAGAACTTTTCTCAGTGTAGGAGTCGTAAAGTTAGGAGTCCTAACTTTACTACTCCTAAACTCAGAAAAATCCTAACTTTAAGACTTTCGGTATTCACAGAAGTGAAAGACAACAGTAATGTACCAAAGTCTTCCAATCAACTACGTAAGACTCTTGGGTCCTTCAGATTGTGGAAAAATTCTACAAAATTGACTTTGAACCATCTCCAGAGGATTCCTCTGCTTCAACTCCCACTGCTCGTTGCCCAGCCTGATTTCACAGCTTTCTAAAAGAAGTTCAGGACTCGCTAAAGAAGGAAGCAATAGTCCCAGTCGCAAAGGAGGAAAGAGGTTGAGGATGTTGCTTTTCAATGTTTTTATTTCAAAAGCCCTCAGGAGACCTTTGCACAATCCTAGACCTAAAAAGAGTGAATGCATCCATTCCGTACCAGCAGTCCAAAATGACTGCTCTCCAAAACACCTTACCAATTATGGCTCCTGGAATGTTCTCCGCTTCCCTGGATCGCTTGGACGCCTGTCTTCATGAACCAGTCCATCCAGAACCTCAAGGATTTCTATTTTCCTTCATCTTAGGAATCCTCACACCGGTTTTCTCAGCCCTGCTTTGATTCTGGTGACCCATTGGGCCACATGTATCAGCATTTGCATTAGCGATTACCTAATTGCGATTCTCTGCAAATCGGAATCAGGAATTAGCTTTTACAAATGTATGAAACAGATAGAGTTTCATTTAATGATTCCTAGGGGGTCGCAAATCGACCTACCTAATTTATAGTTAATGAGGTAGATCACAATTTGCGACTCCCTACAAATTGCTAAAATCAAGGGGATGGTGGCCTGCTAATCACCATGTCTGTGATTGCTTTTAAATAAAGCAATCTTTTTGTTGAAACCTTAAAGAAAACGGGTTGCGTTAAAAAAAAAATTAAACGTTTTATTTTAATTTTTTAGGAGTGGGCAGGTGTCTGTGGGACCACTGCCTGCTCTTAAAAAATGCTTTTACAAACATTCACAAAGGGGAAGGAGTCCCTTGGGACCCATGGGTTACCACCTACTTGAAGTAAGTGGTAAAATGCAAAAGTTTTGCGACTGCATTTCATTCCTATATACCGATGCGATTCGGTATTAGGAAGGGACGCCCTGAGCACGCCCCTTCCTAATAGCGATGCTCTAACCCATTTTGCAATTCAGACAGTAATAGGCAAAATAGGATTTGGTACATTGGGAAAGTCTTTTTCTGGTCGCAAACAGCCCGGTTGTGCGAATCGGTCCATTTACGACCTTACAATAGGTACATTACACGAGGCCCTTCGCTCCTAAAACAGAAGTTTGTGCTTTCCTTCGGACTGGTCTCCGCTCCAAGGGTTCCCCAAGGCTGCCTCTTTGCGGGGTTACCTGCATGTGCAAGGGCTGTCAGTTGTTCCACGCCTCAATGAGCAGTGACTCTGCTGCTTGTCTCTCAGATGCTCTAGATACAGGTCGCTGGTACCTGACACTCCCGCAGGGCGTTGGTTTCTGCTGAACAAAGATCGGCCCCAGAATCGGCAGCTTGTAGGAGCCCTTTCGAGAGAGGTTTCGTGAGAGTCTGTCTGCAACCTGCAATAGAGGAGAGGTGGGTAACTATAGTGCCAAGAAGCCCCAGGAAGACAATGGTTGATCGTTCAGGGGGCATGGCCCCCTGGTCGTGACTACATCTTTCCACCTATTACAGGATTTGGGTCCCTCCTCTCCTTCTACAGATCTGGGGATCTTGAGGCATTCCGTCTTCAAAGAGATCTCTGTGTTTACAGAACTTTCCCTTTCTGGCGGGTAGATTCTCTGCTTGTTACTTCTGGTTCAGCCAATAAGGGGCACGGTCCTTGCACTCCCACCTCGAGACAAGTGAGGGGGAGTATTTCCGTGGCCTGCGAGGGACCTGGGGCTCCTCTACTTCTATAGTTGAAGGTCACTCCGACTGGCCTCTCCTTGATTGGCATTTTAAAGGGCCTCCCTTAAAGGTGTTTATTCAGCTCCGACCTGGGCCCCCATCCATGAATGTCTCATGCTCTTCAGATGTGTGAGATAACTTCCTCTGCTTGGGTACAGAGCTGTCTCAGCCGCAGTCTCTCATATCATAGAGGGGGTGGGTGCACTTTAATAAATGTTCATGCGGTGTCGCGAGATCTTTGGTGAGGAATGTATTTGACGATCTTTCCTTTCCTTGACTCTACACTCACTTGGTGAGGACTGAGGGCGGAAGAGAGGCAAAGGAGGACATGCTGAACCACTTACCGGTAACATGTATGACTCCGTCAATGGCCTGGTGTCTCTTCCTCGCCTCCTGGGGAAAATATTGGTAAGATCAAATATTTTACAAGAAAAATAAAAATTGCATCTTTTTTATGTGGTTTCCTTGGACTGTGATAAGCTAGACAATGACTCAGCGTAATAAAGATTACAGGTAAGTAATCCTACCAGTAATGCAGAAATCCGAGCAGTAATGCATCAGGCTTTTGCATCAACATGGGGACAGGGGCAGCGGCAGAGCCAGCCACGTGTCAGGCTACTACTGAGGTACCCCCCCCCCCCCCCCCCCCCCAGGCCCCCACGCACACACAAGGCAGCCCTCCTCCACTTGCTGTCTCCTCTGCTGGCTCTGCTAAGACTGGCGCTGCTCGCAGCGCGTGACTTCAGGATTTCATGACTTCCCAAGGGCTGAGCTCTGAATCATCCCCCGCCCTGGCAGCGCCTCAGTCTCTAGAACATCCTCTATCTTGGGCCCATCTCGTGATTCTGGCAGAGCAAGAGCTGTAAACAACTACAGGCAGCAAACATAGCGTCTAACATTATATGTGCGACCTGCAGATAGCGCCTCGTGGGCGGTATACAAATGCAGGCACCAAACATAGCATCTAGCAGTGTGTGTGCAACCTGCAGATAGCGCCTCGTGGGCTGTAAACAACTGCAGGCTCCAAACATAGCATCTAGCAGTATATGTGTAACCTGCAGATAGCGCCTCGTGGGCGGTATACAACTGCAGGCACCAAACATAGCATCTAGCAGTATATGTGAGAGAGCGCAAACTGAACGAATTGTAGTAGTACATCATACTTACATGTAGTACGCACTATCATGAAGAGAAATGCCATGAGTGCCAACATTATATTCATTTATATTCTGAATTGTGTGGTTAACTTAGAGATTTAGGTAGAAGTGGAACTAATGCAGAAATATATACATGAATAACTTTATTAGACGTGATTAATCCTGAACCCATGTCATGTAGCTGCTAAAATGAAAGATGGCAATGCGGTTAAACGTAGAACGTGGTAGGCCTCAGGGCCTGAGCAGAAAGGGTTTGGGAAAGGTATTTCGTTTTCATGATGTGGGTTGCACTAAATGATATTTAGTAGTTAAGCATGTAATAGGTTTATATTTTATAGATGTGTTCACCGAATCATAGAATAGAGTATTAACATGCTATTAATTGATGAAAAAGATTTGAATGGTATAATCATTATGAGAAATGCTGTAGGCCTGAAATGTTTTAGTCATTGCATTACACATATTGGACTTTGAAGAGAAATGTTGCTATTTTGTCAGAAGTCTATGAAAATGGGGGTTTGACTGCAGATGTCTGTCTGCAAGACAGAGGGGGGATCCAATTATAAAATGAAATGAATAAAGTCTAGTTCAGAAGACGGTTCAGACATGTAGGAGGGTTCCGGAATGTTTTAGGGGGTATCAGCGGGCCGGAGAAGAGTCTGCGAAGCAAGGTCAACTCTAACGCACGAGGCCTCATCATGGAAAAAGCCAGAAGATACACCACGTGAGGGGCGTCTCACAAGGGGCGTCTCCAATGTTGTTGTGTTTTGTATTAGGGACAGCACCCCTGGGTGGAGGTAGAGCAGATGCCTGAGGACCCTTTAGAGAGCGGATGGGTAGGCAGAGAGGGGTCATGACTGGCGATTATAGGTTTCCATCTAGAGACTAAGAGTGGGTGATCTTTCTAGGAAGTCATTCACCGCTGACACCTTTTGATAGGTTGAGACCTTGTTAAGTAGGGATACCATCTAGAGCAGGGTAGGGACAGCCTAACCTGTATTTTTACTCCAGAATTAAATGACGGAGAGAATTCAATATGTGTCTATGCTAATGGCCTTATTATTCTTAGAACTTGTACTTGTAGTTTTCTTTGCTCGTCTGAGGGTTTTCAGAGAGCACATGTATGTAATTGGGCCGGTGTATCTAGTGAATCTCATTTTGAGATGCCTGTACTTACAGCTCACTTTAACCTTATAATAAACCTTTGAAAGTTAGAAGTTGTTTGTGGTTCTTCCGAGCGGAGTTCTTTCTGGGGTGTAACTAACTGGGTAAGAGGTGCACTTTCTTTCCTCAATGACAGGCAACAAAGGTTCAGTTGATCAGAATGGGGTTTTAGATCAATAGTGATTAGGTATCGATCAAAATCTCAAGTGGAGCAGTTGGTAACAGAGGATGGTTGTCTTCTTGAGGAAGGTGACCTAGGCCAGGTTAGATTACCCCAAGGCCCCTAGAGATCGATGATCGGAAGAACCGCCCGCAGAAGAAGGTCCGGATGACGTAAGACAGAAAAGCAGCAGTATCGGTCGAGAGTGAGTATAAAGGGTCATGCGTGTTAGATTGCGGTGTTTTTGTATTGTATCTATGTTGTAATGTCTGGCGGAGTTGAATGCCTGTAGAGTGATTGTGGAACAGGTTGTGAGCGCGCGCAACCGGTGAAAATCTTAAGTTCAAGGCGAGCTTAAGTGGTTCGGGTGTATCGGACATCCAGAGTAATTGTCAAACCGGAGTGAAGGGGGTCATGAGGTACCATTGATCGCCCGAAAGACCGAGATAGGGGGAACGAAAGAGTGAGTGTGTGAGTAACGGACGCTGGTCGGAAGTTACTGTGTGTAAGTAACCTATCAGAGAGACGGAGGACGTTTCGTCAATTGGTATGACAATTACAGATAGACTGTGGACGTACAGTCAAGAGAAGTGACGGCTTGGTCGGAAGTAGTCACTTTTCGGCGGATGAATGGGACGCATGCATGACCGGGAGACGAGTTGAGAAAGGAGGGGTGCTGCTGAGAAGCGGAGACTAGTGACGTCAGAAGGTGCCGCGCTGGGATTGGCCGGCCGGAGAAAGACCGCGCTGTGATAGGCCAGCCAGCAAAGCCGCGCTAGGATTGGTGGATAGTCATCAGGAAGTAAACAGAATATCGAGGCTGGAAATTGTGCGTAAAATCATGAAGTGTTTTAAATGGTTGAGAGCGGTGTTTAAGAAAGAGAGGCGGGGGTCGTATGCAGGGGAAGAAGCCCCGCCGGAGGGTACGCCAGCCCGTTACATGGCGGACAATGTTGGGCTACATACAATATTGTGGATTTCAGAATGGAGCAAGATTACAGAAGGAAATGAGGAACTGACGTTTCCGAAGTACGGAACGTTCAGATTAGAGGTGTTACATAGATTGAAAGCAGTCATGACTTCAATAAGACCCATGCCTAGACCAACCCAGTTTGAAGCTCTCAATGCATGGCTAAGGGCAGCGCACAAGAGGAACCTGAATAGAAGACAAGAAAGGGTGAAACGATCGGTAAGGGCAGTGCAGGATGCTAAGTGGGATGCGGATGCTAAAAGATGGAGAGTGCATAACATGGAAGTAAATAAATTGTACCCAGTATTAGAAATGCCTGGGAACAAAAGCCCCTTAGAAGAAGATGAGGAGAGCGAAACAGAAGACAGCTTGATAAACAGACTATTGGCAGATAGGCCACCCCCGTATAACAGAGCAGGGGGAGATGTCGAACATAGTGAAAAAGAGGGGGACAATGCAGGAGAGCATGGACCGCTTCCCAGTTCCGATTGGGATCCCGCGGCAAAGAAAGAACTGTCCCAGCCTAGCCAGGTGCAACAGGTGCTTCTGAGGTTTGTGGTACAAAGGCCGGAAACGGAGTGTGCCACATCCTACTCATTACCAGATGCACTGCAAGTACCTGTTACCATAGGTCCTATAGTATCGATGTATGACCCAGAAAGAGCCAGAGGGGAGGAACGGGTACGAAGGGACAGAGAGAGAGCAGAGATGACAAGGAAGAACGATACGATTAGCTCCCCAAGTCAGTTGCTGATACCAAGAGAGTGGAGCACCCCAGTACACACAGGAGAGGAGCAAGGAGGGGATCCGGGGGGGCCTAGATGGCCAGTGGATATGAGGGGATCAGGACGAAAATCCTTCCAGGAGCTAAGTGAGTACATGAGGAAGTGGGACGAGGCCGTGGAGGCTCACAAGAGCATCATAACAGCAGAAGCTGGAAGGGAAAGTCAGGATAGCAGAGCCCGGACTCACTGCGGGGCTGGAGAAAGCAGTCCAGAGTGGGACGGGAGGGAACAGGACCGGAGAGAGGACACTGGCCCAAGAAGAGGGAGGTCAGACCTGGAAAACAGGGGCTCCGAGTGTGGGGGGTTGTCTCGCGCAATGCACAATGAAGCAGACCGGAGGACGCAGGAATATAGAAACAGTTTCAAGTGCACTCACTATGTGTCTGGGAATAATGGACAGAACGGGAGCTGCGAGAGGTCTCGCCAGGATCCCTGTGATTACAGACAAGAACGTAGTCCTAGGGATATGGGGGATCGGGAAGGATCATACCAGATACTGAGTGACACTAGGACACGAGAAAATGAGGGCAGGACAGAGAACAATGGCGAATCTTGCCATGAAGGAAGGGGAGCAAAGGAAAATGGACAGAATAGAATAGGGGGAAACAGGCCTGTGTTTCATCACCTCCCCAGGCAGGATGGCCGAGCGTGGGATTTAGAGAGATGGGAGGAAGGTAGGGCTCTCCTTAACTCTCCGGAGTCTAAGCGGAGGGCTCGGAGTTGGGATGGCAGAGAGGCCGGTGAACCCCCTTCAAAGGACATACTGAGAGCGGAGATAAAAGCCAAGAGACTTGATGTTGCCAGCTTAAGGTCAGACCTGGATGACATGGTGGAGGGTCTCTTGCCTTTAGAAAGATTGGAAATGTATGAGCAGGATGAAATACTGTTCATGGCAAAGGACATCACTCGGAAAGCGAGAACAATTCATGAAAAGTTAGTCGAACTAGCAGGCAAATATATGGTGGATCTGTCAAGGACCAAAGCATTACAGGGTAACCACAGATTACATTATTCAGATCGAGACTTAGATGAGAGAAGGACAATAGGATTGAAAACGCACATAAGGGAACTGATCACTGGAATAAGGACATGGAGGACATTAGATAAGTGGGAAGAGAGGTGGTCCAAGAAAGGGACCGTCAGGAGAAGCACGCTTGGTATGGCACCAGGAGGATTGCAGGGAATGGAAGCATACCCTTTGCGTGAAGTCGCAAATGGGAACTATGTGCACGTGCCATGGAGTAGGGGAGATTTAGCTGCTTTTACCACCTCCTTTCCCAAATTGCGGGAGAACCCAGTGGAGTGGTATAAGCAAGTTGAAAGGTTCGTAAAAATCTCAAAGGTCCTCTGGATAGATCTGAATACGCTGTTTGACATTGTAGTGCCAGGAGATTTGTGGACAGCATGCAAGGTTAGCGCTGAGTGGCCCACGACAGAGCCAGAAAGATATCCTACAACTAATGGGCCGTCCGAGATTGTGATGGCAAAATACGAGAGAGTGATGACATGGCTGAAAGAGAAAGTGCCAATGCAAGACATAGATTGGGTCAAAATAGATCGAACCAGACAGGAACCCAAAGAGACAGTTCACGAATACTATGAGAGATTGCTGAAGGCCTTTAAACAGTATAGCGGGTTGGATGTAATGGATCCGAAGGACATAGGGCAATTTGTGTCCAAGTTTGTCCTCGGCCTGAGACCAGATATTAGTTTAATGATTCAGCAACACTTGATTTGTTGGCAAAACAAACCCTTAGATGAAATCCTGAGATATGCCAGATACTGCTGTGATGAGATAGACTCCAAGGCAAAGAAGCTAAAAGAGAAATTGATGGTGGTGCAGATGCAGGCAGCCGGAAAGGGGGGACAGCAACAACAGCCGCAAGGGATTGGGACTGGCGGAAAGAAGCAGTATGGCCAGAATAAGGGCAACGAGGAGAATTCCACCTTTAGACCCAGAATAGACATAGCCACCTTGAAGAAAACGACACGGTGTCACCAGTGTAATGAGGTGGGGCATTGGAAACGCGAGTGCCCATACAATGTCGAGATAGGAGAACAGGAGGTAGAGGAAGAAGAGGTCCGAAATGTGCAAAGGGGGGGGGGTAACGCAATACCAAGGAAAGGTGCTCAAAGGGGGGGGCCTCCTCCCCGAGCCCAGTTCCCCCAGCCACCTAGAGTAGGGACGATGGGTAAGACGTATAGACAGATGCCTCTGTTTGTAGGAGGAGAGGAATGCTATTACATCGATCCGCTAACAGGACAAAGAGTAGAAAGAGAAGACTGTACCCTCGGGGCAGCCTTAGATGTGGACCAAAGGGGACCCTACGTAGAGGCAGAAGTGGCAGGGTGCCCCACGACCTTTCTAGTGGACACAGGAGCCACTAGGTCCACGATCAGATCAGCTGCAGTCCCAGGCTTGCCCATGTCAGGAGAGACAATACAAGTGGTGGGGGTCGCTAACAGGAGAATGACCAGCCCACTGACTGAACCAGTGCAGGTGAAAATAGGGAAGTATAGCGATGAGCACCAGTTTGTGGTTTGTGATTCCAGTCCTGTATGTCTGTTAGGAAGAGACCTTTTGTGCAAATTAAATTGTACCATATACTGCACACCACAAGGAGTGGAGCTATTGACTAATGATGATGATGCAGACTTCAAAGTTGCAAATTCCAGAATATGTGTGGAGCTGTATCCCACTTTGACTGTAGATGAGCTCCCCTGGGATCTGAGAGAGACAGTAGCCCCGGAAGTGTGGGATTTCACTGGGGAAGACATTGGATTGGTTAAAGGGGTGGACCCAGTGAAAATAGTAGTGAAACCACACGCCGAGTTTCCAAGAACACCCCAATATAAATTGACACCAGAAACGATTGCTGGCATTAAGCCTGTGATCGAGTCCATGATTAAGCAGGGAATATTGAAGGAAATCGTGGGTAGTCCATGTAACTCCCCGATTATGGGCTTGCAGAAACCAAATGGGAAATTCCGAATAGTGCAGGACCTCCGAAAGATTAATAATATAGTCGTTTCATGTTGCCCTGTGGTACCGAATCCATCCGTGATATTGTTTCAGATACCGGTCCAAGCTGAGTGGTTCACTGTGATTGACCTTTGCCAGGCTTTCTTCTCGATCCCATTGGATGAAGATAGCCATTTCCTTTTCGCTTTTAAGCTGGAAAATCGCGTATTAACATGGTGTCGTATCCCCCAGGGGTATACAGAAAGCCCATCAATCTTTAACCAGTTATTGAAGAAGAACCTTGAAAGTCTGGTACTGCCCCAGAAGTCAGTTCTGGTCCAGTACATAGATGACCTCCTTGTGGCGTCAGAGACAGAGGAAGCGTGCAGGGAGGATTCCATTGCTTTGCTAAATCACCTAGCTGCAAATGGGCATAAGGTGTCCCCGGGAAAATTGCAGTACTGTTTGACAGAAGTGCAGTACTTGGGGCACAGAATAGAGAAGGGTAAACGAAAAGTGTCACCAGACAGAATAGAGGCGATCATGAAAATGAATGCGCCCAAGACACAGAGAGAAGTCAGGATGTTTCTAGGGATGGTGGGTTATTGCCGACAGTGGATTGCAAACTTTTCACTGAAAGCAAAACCTTTGCAGAAACTGACGCACAAGGAGGTGAGTGATCCGGTACCATGGGACAAAGACTGTTTGATGGCGTTCCTGCAGCTGAGAGAGGACTTGTGTCGTGCTCCTGCTCTGGGAATGCCTGATTACGATAAACCATTCTTGCTTTACTGTTGCGAGAGAGAGGGTTGTGCGTTGTCTGTGTTAGTCCAAATCCACGGGAGTGCCCGTAGACCAGTCGCATACTTCTCGGCTACTTTAGACCCAGTAGCCGCAGCGTTGCCCGGATGTCTCAAATCCGTTGCCGCAACAGGTGTCAGCATAGAAAGGTGTGAGAACATAGTTATGGGGCACCCGTTAGAGGTGTACGTGCCCCATTCTGTTGAACTGTTAATGACCAGGACCAAAACACAGCATCTGACTAATAGCAGGCTCACGCGCTATGAGCAAGTCATTCTTGCTGCAGAGAACGTGACCCTCAAGAGATGCTCTGTTTTGAATCCTGCTACCTTGATGCCTCTCCCAAATGATATCGATGACGATGATGAATGTACAGACCATGATTGCCTCGATGTGACTGAACTATGCACCAAACCGAGACCCGACATCGTGGATGAGCCATTGACTGACCCCGATGAAATTTTCTTTGTTGATGGCTCATGTGTAAGAGACGAAGTTGGGCAGTTGAGAGCAGCTTATGCTGTTTGTACGATTTCTGGAATTGTGGAAGCTGGATGCCTGGAAGGAGTACACTCCGCTCAGGTAGCCGAGATTATTGCATTGACCCGTGCCTGTTTGGCAAGCAATCAAATTCGAGTCACCATATACACCGACAGCTGTTGGACAGGCCACATGACGGGCCGCTCTCCCCCGGCTCGACCAGGCCCGAGCCAGTCACGCAAGCACCACACACCACCATTGCACGTCCTACGTCCCCTCAGGGACACCTGTCCTCGAGCATGATAACCTCGTGGGTCCGATCCACTGCCGACCCATGCGCCCAGCCGGGGCCGCCATCTTGGACACTTCGCCACGAGGCCGCCTGGCCCCCGATCGACCTCAACCCTGGGCCTAGCCCGGCCTCAGACATTCCGGCACCACCCTCCACCCAGGAGGTGAGCGAGCTACTTGGCCAGTCAATGGGAGGAAGAGGTGTCGATGGTTCTCCCCCGGCCAGTGCCGCTCGCCCATCGCCTCCCCGGGCGCTGGCTCCACCCCCCTGCTGGGTGTCTGGACTCCCTCATCCCGGACCTCCCGACCTCCAAGTGCGAGGGTCCGGACATCAAAGCACGCCAGCCCTATAACTGGGGCAGCTCCAGAGCAGGAGGGCAGTTGTATCTTGGAGTCGAGAGACGAAAGAAGAACTCATCCTGGACGGACTACTGGCGCTGCCGTAGCTCTGTCCTGTGCACCATCATCCTGCCTGTTGGCGCTGCCACAGCCGTCGTAACCTTCATCCTTCACCGTCGTCCGGATCTGCTGGCGAGGCCGCGGACCGTTGTAACCGTCATCTGCATCGGGACCTGCTTGGCTTCTCCACGGCCCGTCGACCATCCTTCATCCATCTCGGGACCTGCTTGGCTCCTCCACGGCCCGATCAGCAAACCCACCGAGCTCGAGGATTGAGAGCTATTGAACTCATTGGTAACTAAGACTGACCCGCTACCCTTTTCCTCAACCAGAGATCAGAACCGAGGGGACCCCTGAGTCCAGACCTCCTTGTATCATATCGACGTAACCTAAGAATTGCATATAAAGTCTCGTTAACCTTCAATCTTGTGTGGTGTCCGTCTGTGGGGGGGAAGTTACTTATTTGTACAGTCGTTGGAGACGGCTCTCCCTGGAGACCTCTCCCCGTAACCTCGGCCGACCCTCCCGGTCCGTCTAACATTGGTGGCCAGCGGCGCGATCCGAATCACCGCATAACGTACAGAGAGTAGCTCACCCCACAACGAACAACAATGTCGACTAAAGAGAGCGGAGCAACTGAGAAGTTCCAAATGGAAAAACTAGAGGAATACAGCCATCGTGAACTAAAGCAGTTCTGCATCGAACTAGGTATCGCTACCACCGGACTAAGCACCAAGGACGATTTTAAGCATGCCCTAGAATCTTGGGCAGAGACCGGGGATGTCGAAGCCCCTGAGCAAAGCACCGCGAAAAAGACCAACACGGCCCCTGAAGAGCAAAGAACGGGTCTCTCGCAAGACGAGATCCAAGAAAGAGAAAAAGCCCGACTACACGAACTCGAAATGGCCCGACTCAAGATGGACGTAGAACTCAAATTGGCCGAGCAAAAAATAAACTTAGAGCACCTTCGCCTCCGAGAAGAAAGAGAGGAGAAACAGAGGCAAAGGGAGCTCGAGGAAAAAAGACTAACGTACGAGCACGAGCGGAACCTAGCCGAGATCAACCTGCGCAAACAGAATAAAGAGTTAGGGGTGCCCGACAGACCGTCCACCCCAGGGACCACGGACAAAAAAGTGCACATCCCCAAGGATGTGGTCCGAGAATATTTTCGAGAAGACGACATCCAGCAATGGTTTAAGGCATATGAAATCGCGATGACTGCGCACCGGATCGATAGAGCCGACTGGGGAGCCGGCCTATGGGGCAAATTCCTCAATGAGGGCCGCGATACTCTGTTACAGCTCCCAGACCACCAGATGACCTCCTACGACCATATGAAAGCGGCCCTCCTCACTCGCTATGGCCTCACGCCCGAGATGTACCGTCAGAGGTTCCGAGACTGCACACGCATTCCAGGTACAACTTGGGTGGACTATGTAACGTACTTTAGCCGAGCCTTCGAAGGCTGGATCAGAGGGAACAACGTCACGACCTACGAGCAGTTGTTCAATCTGATGGTATGGGAGCATCTGTCCAACAATTGCTTCATTGAACTACGCCAACACCTCCTCGACAGCAAGCTAACCGATCCCCGGCAGCTCGCAGCTGAAGCTGACCGGTGGGAGATCACCCGAGTGGGCCGGAATGGGTCCTACGAGCAGAACAGGAACAACAATGGTCACCACCGACCCAGAGGAGGAGGAGGGGGCCAAGGACGAGGAAGAGACAACACTCCGGCCGCCCCCACTACCAGCACCACCCCCCCGGCCAACCGGGGCAGCACCCCGGCGCGACCGGGATACAGAGCCAATGTTACATGTCACCGATGCCAACGAGTCGGCCACTATGCAAACGACCCCAGCTGCCCGCAGTATCAGAGTCCAAAACCCCGCCATGTGGCCGCCGCGGCACTAGGGGAAGAACAGATCTCCGAGGAACAAGAAACAGACGAGCAAGAGTATCAAGAGTGGGAGCCAGCCGCCATGACTCTCGCGTGCTTAGGGGGAAGAGACATGGTCCCGCGGGTCCCCCTACCCGCTAACACCCAGAAGTACAGCCAATGGGTGAGCATCAATGGACAGCGGGCCGAAGCCCTTCGAGACACCGGGGCTAGTGTGACAGCCGTCCGCTGCCACCTGGTGACCCCAGAACAATATCTACCGAACATTCTCTGCCCTGTGCGATCAGCCGACAACTCGGAGAGTCTGTGTCGGATGGCCTGCGTCCCCTTTGAGTGGGGAGGGGTCTCCGGCATGTTGAAAGTAACGGTCCGAGACGACGCCCCCGTGGACTGCCTCCTCGGAAATGACCTGGAAAGCTCCCCGTGGGCAGCCGTGGAGCGAAAAGAACACTTGGGGATGTTGGGCGTCCCAGACTGGGCGTGTGTCACCACCCGGTCCATGGCCGCCCGTGCCAACCATCACCCGGAAGAACCAGAATGGCCGGCGCCTCCGCCTCCGGTCGCCCCCGCCGAGACCCCCGACCAGGACATCCCCCTCGAACCTGCTCAACCTTCCGACCTTGCTAATCTTGACCAGTGGGCTCAAGAAGGGGGACCCACACAAGAACAATTTCGTCAGGAGCAGAAGACCTGTCCCTCCCTTGAGGGACTCCGACAACAAGCGCTCGCCCAAAGCGCAGGGGATACCTCCGGAACTCATTGGGTCTACTGGGACAATGACCTATTGTACAGCGAGCAACGAATCGCCGAGCTGGGGGCCAACAGAGTACTAGTGGTGCCCCTCCGCTTCAGAGACTTCCTGCTAAATCTGGCCCACGATGTCCCCCTGGCAGGGCACCTGGGACAAGATAAAACCTACAGCCGCCTAGTGACCCACTTCTTCTGGCCAAAAATGAGAAACGATGTGCACCAGCATTGCCGATCTTGCCCCACGTGCCAAGCTAGTGGGAAGAGCGGCCGCAAGTTAAAGGCCCCCCTGCAACCCTTTCCCGTAGTCACGACCCCATTTGAGAGGGTCGGAATAGACATTGTGGGACCCCTAGACCCGCGTACAAGACAAGGCCATCGCTTCATCCTAGTACTAGTGGACCACGCCACCCGCTACCCTGAGGCTATTCCTCTCCGGACTGTGACAGCCCCAGTGGTCGGCAGGGCCCTGATGGGGATCTTCTCCCGTGTGGGGTTCCCCCGAGAAGTCGTCAGTGACAGAGGCACGAACTTTATTTCCAAATATATGAAGTCCCTCTGGCAACAGTGTGGGGTCACCTACCGCTTCACGACCCCCTATCACCCCCAAGGAAACGGACTTGTTGAGAGGTTCAATCGCACACTAAAAGGGATGATCGGGGGATTGGAAGAACCCCTCCGTCGCCAGTGGGACGTGCTGCTGCCGTGCCTCCTCTTCGCCTACCGGGAGGTCCCACAGAAGTCCCTAGGCTTCAGCCCATTCGAGCTGCTCTATGGGCACCCAGTACGGGGGCCACTCAGCCTGATCAAAGAAGGCTGGGAGACGCCTCCGGCCAAGAGTCCTCCAGATGTCTTCCGGTACCTCCTCACCCTCCGCAACCAGTCCCAGCGGCTCAGAGACCTAGCAAAAGCCAACCTAGAGGCCAGTCAAGAGGACATGAAGAAATGGTATGACCAGAACGCCTCATCTATTGAATTCGAGCCGGGGCAACAGGTCTGGGTAATGTCCCCCACAGAACCGTGCGCTCTCCAAGACAAGTGGACGGGACCCTTCAAGGTAATCGAGCGCAAGGGTCCTGCCACTTATCTGATCGATATGGAGTCCGCCCGGAATCCGCTCCGAGTCCTCCACACCAACAGACTGAAACCCCACTTTGCACGAACAGAACTCAGCCTCTTGATGGCCACAGACAACGGGGTTGAGGACGACTCCGAGCCTCTCCCTGACCTCTTGCGGACCCAGGAGCGAGACGGCTCCGTGGATGGGGTCCGACTCTCGGAGACCCTCACCCAGGAACAACGCCAAGAGTGCCAAGCCCTCCTATCACGATTTGCCAGCCTGTTCTCCCTCACCCCAGGTGTCACTTCCTGGTGTGTGCACGATGTGGACACCGGAGACAGCCCTCCTATCCGCCACCGGGCCTACCGCGTACCTGATCGGGTACGGGCCTGCATCCAGGCGGAAGTAGCCAAGATGCTCACGCTCGGGGTCATCGAGCCCTCCGACAGTCCATGGGCCAGCCCGGTCGTACTGGTCCCCAAAGCAGCCACCCCCGGAACCACACCCGAACTCCGGTTCTGTGTCGACTACCGGGGCCTGAATGAAGTCACCAGAACGGACGCACACCCCATCCCCCGGGCAGATGAACTGGTCGACCGAATGGGCGCTGCCCGCTACCTCAGCATCTTCGACCTAACGGCGGGCTATTGGCAGATCGGCCTCACACCCCGAGCACAAGAACGTTCTGCCTTCTCCACCCCCGATGGCCACTATCAGTTCACGGTCATGCCCTTCGGCATGAAAAATGCCCCAGCGACTTTCCAACGGCTCGTCAATCAGGTCCTGGCGGGGCTCGAAGAGTTCAGCGCCGCCTACCTGGACGACATCGCTGTGTACAGCCACCATTGGACCGAGCACCTCCACCACCTCCAAGCAGTGTTGCAAGCCCTTCAGCGAGCTGGCCTCACGATCAAGGCCAGCAAATGTCAAATTGGACAAGGGTCGGTGACCTACCTCGGACACCAGGTGGGAAGCGGTCTAGTGGCCCCTCTACAACTGAAAATTGCCGCCATCCAGAACTGGCAACCCCCTATCACTCAAACTGAAGTGCGAGCCTTCCTGGGCCTCACGGGCTACTACCGAAGGTTCGTGAAAGACTATGGTACCATCGTGGGGCCTCTCACCGAACTCACGTCGAAAAATCAGCCCAAGAAGGTGAACTGGACCCCAGAGTGTCAAGCGGCATTCGAACAGCTAAAGGCCGCCATGTGTTCCGCTCCTGTGCTCCAGGCCCCAGACTACAGCCGAGAGTTCGTCGTCCAGACGGACGCCTCCGACCAGGGCATTGGGGCGGTCCTGTCCCAGGTGAACACCGAAGGCCTTGATCAACCGGTGGCCTTCATCAGCCGGAGACTCCTGCCACGGGAACAACGCTGGAGCACCATAGAGAGGGAAGCCTTCGCTGTGGTATGGGCCCTCAAGAAGCTCCGACCCTACCTTCTTGGCACCCACTTTCGGGTGCAGACTGACCACCGACCCCTGCAGTGGTTGATGCATATGCGGGGGGAAAACCCAAAGCTGCTACGCTGGTCCATCTCCTTGCAAGGTATGGACTTTACCGTTGAACACCGGCCTGGGTCCGACCACGCCAACGCGGATGGCCTGTCCCGGTTTTTCCGCCTCGACGAAGAGAGTCCCCAAGAGGATGGGTAACTCTCCCCGCCTTCAGCTGGGGGGGACGCATGTTGGACAGGCCACATGACGGGCCGCTCTCCCCCGGCTCGACCAGGCCCGAGCCAGTCACGCAAGCACCACACACCACCATTGCACGTCCTACGTCCCCTCAGGGACACCTGTCCTCGAGCATGATAACCTCGTGGGTCCGATCCACTGCCGACCCATGCGCCCAGCCGGGGCCGCCATCTTGGACACTTCGCCACGAGGCCGCCTGGCCCCCGATCGACCTCAACCCTGGGCCTAGCCCGGCCTCAGACATTCCGGCACCACCCTCCACCCAGGAGGTGAGCGAGCTACTTGGCCAGTCAATGGGAGGAAGAGGTGTCGATGGTTCTCCCCCGGCCAGTGCCGCTCGCCCATCGCCTCCCCGGGCGCTGGCTCCACCCCCCTGCTGGGTGTCTGGACTCCCTCATCCCGGACCTCCCGACCTCCAAGTGCGAGGGTCCGGACATCAAAGCACGCCAGCCCTATAACTGGGGCAGCTCCAGAGCAGGAGGGCAGTTGTATCTTGGAGTCGAGAGACGAAAGAAGAACTCATCCTGGACGGACTACTGGCGCTGCCGTAGCTCTGTCCTGTGCACCATCATCCTGCCTGTTGGCGCTGCCACAGCCGTCGTAACCTTCATCCTTCACCGTCGTCCGGATCTGCTGGCGAGGCCGCGGACCGTTGTAACCGTCATCTGCATCGGGACCTGCTTGGCTTCTCCACGGCCCGTCGACCATCCTTCATCCATCTCGGGACCTGCTTGGCTCCTCCACGGCCCGATCAGCAAACCCACCGAGCTCGAGGATTGAGAGCTATTGAACTCATTGGTAACTAAGACTGACCCGCTACCCTTTTCCTCAACCAGAGATCAGAACCGAGGGGACCCCTGAGTCCAGACCTCCTTGTATCATATCGACGTAACCTAAGAATTGCATATAAAGTCTCGTTAACCTTCAATCTTGTGTGGTGTCCGTCTGTGGGGGGGAAGTTACTTATTTGTACAGTCGTTGGAGACGGCTCTCCCTGGAGACCTCTCCCCGTAACCTCGGCCGACCCTCCCGGTCCGTCTAACAACAGCCAATATGGTTTCGGCGTAGTTCATGATTACGGGCAGTTATGGTCTCAGAGAGGTTACATGACGTCTTCAGGCTCTCCTATTCGCAATGGAGAGTTTGTGCGTCTACTGTTAGAAGCTTTGCAATGTCCAGCAGGTATCGCAGTTGTGAAGTGTACCGCACATACCAGAAATATGGACTTCGTGTCACAGGGCAATAGATATGCCGACGAAGTCGCACGGTATTGTGCAGAACAAGGGTACAATTTCACAGAGGTGGAAGTGGGTGGAATAAATGTAAGAACTGAATTAGCTATGATATTAGAAACTGTCGACACTTGGGACGAACTGAAGTGCATGCAAGACAATGCACCTGAGGTTGAAAAACAGACCTGGGAAAAGGCAGGATGTGTGGTGGGTGAGTCCCACTTCTGGGTCTCGGCAGATGGAAGAGCAGTGTTACCCAATGAGATGGTGAGCCCAATGGCAAGACAGATACATGGCCCTGTACATCTAGGAAGAGATGCTATGCTGAGAGTATTTAGACAGACCTGGTACAATCCTAAGTTTAGAGTGGCAGCTGAAGCAGTGTGCCAACGTTGTGTGACCTGTCAGCAGTTGAATGTAGGGAAGAAAACACCAGTTGCACTGAGTCATATAGGGAGATCTGGAGGTCCATTCAACCGCATGCAGTTGGATTTTATCGAACTGCCAAGGTGCAACCGCCTCCGTTATGTCCTGGTGGTTGTCTGCGTATTCTCCAGATGGGTTGAGGCATACCCTACACGTAGGTGTGACACCCTTACAGTGGCTAAGTTACTGCTTAGGGAACTCATTCCGCGCTTCGGGGTACCGGCCTCTTTGGAATCAGATAGAGGGACACATTTCAACAGCGAGCTTGTGAAGATGATTTGTGCAGCTCTAAATATAGATCAGAAATTGCATTGCAGTTACCGACCAGAAGCCTCAGGAATTGTGGAGCAAATAAACGGCACCATAAAGGCTCGACTTGCTAAGATGTGTTCATCAACGTCCCTAAGTTGGCCTGACGCTTTGCCATTGGTCCTTATGAGCCTTCGTAGTACCCCAGATAGGAGAACGGGGCTGTCACCACATGAGGTGTTGATGGGGAGAGCAATGAGGTTGCCATCTGTACCAACTGCTGCATTGTTAAACATCACAGATGATATGATCCTGGACTATTGTAAGGGGCTGTCTGACGCCATTCATTCTGTGTCCCTCCAGGTGCAGGCTGCCGAAGTTCCGTCGTGCCAGGAGGTATGCCATGACCTGCTCCCTGGGGACTGGGTCCTCGTGCGAAAGCACGTGAGAAGAAGCTGCCTGGATGTTCGTTGGCGTGGGCCCTACCAGATCATCCTGATCACGAACACCGCCGTGAAGGTGGGAGGCCTGCCCAACTGGATCCACGCGTCACATACGCGGAGGGTTCCAGCACCTCTGGAAGAAACAGCTCCTCTCTCGGATAGACGTCCAGCTGTGGACCGAGAAGCCATAGAGGGGGCTAGCCAAGCTGTAGAGGTGCCTGAAGAAGCAGGGAGCGAGTCTGACCAAGCTGAGGACGGTCAGTATAACAGCGAGACAGACGACGCTACTGAAGGAGAAAGTAGCTGGGAGACTGAATCAGAGACTGACCAGTCTGAGAGGGAGCGTGAACGGACCCGGAGAAGGAGGAGTAGAAGGGTATGTGGAGAAGCGAATTGGCCGCAAAGAAGGAGCTCCAGCCTGAGGTCAACTCCAGAGAGAACCCTTGCTCCGGTAACGGAAGACTCAGACCCAGAAGAAGGTGCTCAGGGCGCTGAGGCACCGGACTTGAGAAGGTCAAGAAGAGTGCGTGTGCCTAGTCGAAGGTACTCCACCCCTGAGTGGACATATATGGTGGCAAATGTCTTCGGAACAGAAAACAGGGAGGATACGAGCGGTGGTGGTGTCCACTTCTGAGCCCATCGTCACAGTAGAAATAAGACTGTTGGTGCCCGGAATCGAACAGGAAGGGTCACTAACTTTCATGCTCCCCAGACCTCCCCGTCTCAGCAAGCTAAAGCACATGTTTTTCACAGAATTGCAATTCCCCGATTTTGGTACAAGGATGACAGGCCATGAAGATCACAATCTTCGTTTGGAAATATTGAACTTTGCTATTGAAGCTGCTGGTACAAACCTTATCATAGATGCTTAAAAAGACTTTGTAAATAAGCGAGAAGAAAAAGAAGATTACCTAGCGCCCAGGAAGCAGAGAATATTAGGGACTTCCTTTGAGTTGACGGAGAAGGGCTAGGGTTGTCTGTATTGAACTTTTAAAGGACTTTTGCGAAGAAGGTTGTCAGCTTCCAGTTGTGTGGTTCTAGGGACGACAGGAGAAAGAGAGACTGTAAAGGAACGAGAAGAAGAGAACTTTGTGCAGAGATAAGAGGGAGCCACACTGTCTGACGAAATGGAGGCCGGCACCCAGAACCGTAGAGCTAAATGTATAATAGGCACACTAATAGTAGGAGTGATAATATTAATAGTTTTAGTGGTAACAGTTTCCTATGTAAAGGGACGTGAGGAGGAGACAAAGATAACTGATGTGAAATCTGTAGAAACGCTTACACCCACTGTTGCTGGTGGGAAAAGGGAAAACACTCAAGAGAAAGCGTTACTAGCTGCAGAAGCTCGCAGGTTACATGTGGATGAGTCCCAAGGTGACTATAGGTCAAATGCTTATGCTAAACTTTTATATGAATACGTGGATGCTATGGAGGTTAAGGACTGCTACGTCTGCATGCAGTTGCCGGCGTCTGTAGATGAAGGCATTAGGTATCATCACCTCCCGCTGACATATGGCATCACATGTAGCTTATTGCTTAGTATATTTTATGGGAGAGATAGTTTTGAATACTATTTCTCCAATTACGACTCAGTGTTGCCAGAAGTCCCAAATTATAAGCA
Organism: Lissotriton vulgaris; assembly: GCF_964263255.1. NCBI lineage: Eukaryota > Metazoa > Chordata > Amphibia > Caudata > Salamandridae > Lissotriton > Lissotriton vulgaris. Next base: position 56,096,783 of record NC_141691.1, on the reverse strand, counting down.
AATGAACAAGTGGGACTACTGGAAGAGTGAAGACAGGTTGGCTAAGTTTTTCATTCCTTGGATTACTTTGGATACTTCACATGCCCGTAGAAACAATCTGACATGTAAGGTGTCAGAAGTCGAGAAGAAGTTCATAGGGCAGGTGGATGATAGATACAGAAGGCAGAAGATTTTGAAAAAATCAGGACAATGGAAAACAGATTGGACCGAGGAAGAGAAAGCACACAAGAGGAAGGGTAGTAGTGGTCCAATAGCTTTGGATAAAACGCAGAGAGGAAAGTTATGTCTTCACAGAGCCAAAACGTATTATGAAAATGTATACGTGGGAGAAGTCAGTTGTGAACATGCTTTTAATTTAGAATACTACACTAAAGATTTCCTCAAGGGAATGCAAGTGATTCCAAATGTATATTTTGTCTGTGGGAGAAATGCTTACGTGAGACTGCCTGACAACTGGTATGGCTCATGTTATCTGGCAATTATCTTCCCCAAAATATATCATGCCCAAGACATAGGGATCATCGAGGGCAAGGCAACATCGCGAGGGAAAAGAGGCCTAGGAGATGCAGAGATGGTTGGAGATGTATTTGGAGCCGCATTTCCTCTCTTAGGACTCATCCTTAATGATGTCAAGATTAGACGACTGGCAACAGTCGTAGACAGGTTGTCTGCCAGCACTGCTCATTCCCTAATGCTGGTGGAAGGAGAGATGCAATCGATAAGGGCTATGGTTCTTCAAAACCGTCTCGCCTTAGACGTCCTGCTAGCAAAGGAGGGCGGAGTCTGTAAGGCTTTGAAGGTCCAGGAATGTTGTACCTACATTCCAGACAATTCTAAACCCCTTGAAAAAGTTATTAAGAATATAACTGATATTCACAAGGAGATCGAAGACTTGAGTAGGGAAAATGTTTGGGAAAAGGTGGGCCAGGGAATAAGTAAAGCCGGAGGTTGGCTCACCTCATTAGGCAAGAGCTTTGTGTGGAGTATACTGAAACCTATCATCATGATATTGATCTGTGGGATCGTGTTATGGGGATTGGTGAGGGTATTCCAATGGTATAGAGCAAGGAGGTTGGAGAGGGCACATAGAGAGCAGTTGGAGAGATTAGCTGCGATACAAGATAATCAGTACAGGAGTCTGAGGGCTCTGGAAACGCGAAAACGAGGTATACTAGCTATCACTGCAGTTTAAAAGTTGGTGATGACCCCGAGAGGTCATCAAAGGGGGGAACTGAGAGAGCGCAAACTGAACGAATTGTAGTAGTACATCATACTTACATGTAGTACGCACTATCATGAAGAGAAATGCCATGAGTGCCAACATTATATTCATTTATATTCTGAATTGTGTGGTTAACTTAGAGATTTAGGTAGAAGTGGAACTAATGCAGAAATATATACATGAATAACTTTATTAGACGTGATTAATCCTGAACCCATGTCATGTAGCTGCTAAAATGAAAGATGGCAATGCGGTTAAACGTAGAACGTGGTAGGCCTCAGGGCCTGAGCAGAAAGGGTTTGGGAAAGGTATTTCGTTTTCATGATGTGGGTTGCACTAAATGATATTTAGTAGTTAAGCATGTAATAGGTTTATATTTTATAGATGTGTTCACCGAATCATAGAATAGAGTATTAACATGCTATTAATTGATGAAAAAGATTTGAATGGTATAATCATTATGAGAAATGCTGTAGGCCTGAAATGTTTTAGTCATTGCATTACACATATTGGACTTTGAAGAGAAATGTTGCTATTTTGTCAGAAGTCTATGAAAATGGGGGTTTGACTGCAGATGTCTGTCTGCAAGACAGAGGGGGGATCCAATTATAAAATGAAATGAATAAAGTCTAGTTCAGAAGACGGTTCAGACATGTAGGAGGGTTCCGGAATGTTTTAGGGGGTATCAGCGGGCCGGAGAAGAGTCTGCGAAGCAAGGTCAACTCTAACGCACGAGGCCTCATCATGGAAAAAGCCAGAAGATACACCACGTGAGGGGCGTCTCACAAGGGGCGTCTCCAATGTTGTTGTGTTTTGTATTAGGGACAGCACCCCTGGGTGGAGGTAGAGCAGATGCCTGAGGACCCTTTAGAGAGCGGATGGGTAGGCAGAGAGGGGTCATGACTGGCGATTATAGGTTTCCATCTAGAGACTAAGAGTGGGTGATCTTTCTAGGAAGTCATTCACCGCTGACACCTTTTGATAGGTTGAGACCTTGTTAAGTAGGGATACCATCTAGAGCAGGGTAGGGACAGCCTAACCTGTATTTTTACTCCAGAATTAAATGACGGAGAGAATTCAATATGTGTCTATGCTAATGGCCTTATTATTCTTAGAACTTGTACTTGTAGTTTTCTTTGCTCGTCTGAGGGTTTTCAGAGAGCACATGTATGTAATTGGGCCGGTGTATCTAGTGAATCTCATTTTGAGATGCCTGTACTTACAGCTCACTTTAACCTTATAATAAACCTTTGAAAGTTAGAAGTTGTTTGTGGTTCTTCCGAGCGGAGTTCTTTCTGGGGTGTAACTAACTGGGTAAGAGGTGCACTTTCTTTCCTCAATGACAGGCAACAAAGGTTCAGTTGATCAGAATGGGGTTTTAGATCAATAGTGATTAGGTATCGATCAAAATCTCAAGTGGAGCAATGTGTAACCTGCAGATAGCGCCTCGTGGGCTGTAAACGACCTACAAGAACAAATATATCATCTAGCAGTATGTGTGTAACCTGCAGATAGCGCCTCGTGGGCTGTAAACAGCTGCAGACAGCAAACATAGCATCTAACAGTGTTTATACGAACCTGCATACAGCACCAATAGTGCCTCGTGAGCTGCACACAACCTGCTGACTGCTCTGATCGTGCTGTGCATGTTTACAGCCTGTATAGCGCCTTGGAGTCTGTTTACAATCGTGAGACAGTCCAGCTAGCACCTCGAGGTCTGAATTCAACCTGCTGACTGCAGCAAGCGGTCTGTGTGGAACCTGCACAGAGCGCAGGTTCTGTGTGGCCCCGGGCCCGGGGTTAAAGGGGCCACAAACACCCCTCAACGAATAGCAGGGCCCCGAGCTAGTCTGTCCAGAATAGGCACTAGCAGATGGACGCAGGGATACTGGCTGCTTTTCGGCATGAAATGCCCTCGAGAACAAATATTGGGGTCTTTTCGTATTTCGTATGGCTGCGGATCAAGAGCGGTAAAGAAGGGAGGGGTGCGGGGGGGGGGGGGTACAACAGGGCAGGGGTAGAGATGCCAGTTTATTAGGATAAGACAGTGTGACAAATGTTGAGGGGGCGATGGTTTTCTCCCACTGGGGAGGGGGGGCGCCGCTTTAAAGCCCGTCCGCCTGGCCTCTCCCTCCCCAGGTGCAGGGCGGTGCTCTCTCTCACGGCTCCTTTCAATGCGAAGGACGTCTCACATAACACTGCTTTGTACCGGCAGTTGTGTGAACCTTGGTGATGAGACAATGGCCTGGCAGTGCCTCGGGCACGCGCACCCCGCGACACAACGCTCCCTGCAGCGCAGAGCAGGACCCCCGCCCCAAGGAGTCCGTCTTCTATGTCGGCTCTTCTGGGTGGGGTCCGGCTCATCGGCACGCAGAAACAAAGCTCTTCAAAATCTGTTTTACATTCCGTATTACATTGTGAATGTCTCTGTTTCAACAGTTATTCATCAAAAACATCTATACTATTTTTGACATTTTCTAGGCCCAACTCACCATCTGCAGCGCTTTCATTCGGGGCCGGTGTTCCTGTTTTAGGGCTGGAGGGCGCGGTGAGACCATCTTTCAAGGTGCCCCCAATGACCCCCGTCTTCACGGATTCCCTCCTCCCCACCACCCTACCAGTGCCCCTCAAGGCTCCAGAACCACTCTCTCACGTGCATATCATTTATTTTATAGCGCTACTCATACCAGTGTCGAGTGTCAGAGCACTTTACATCACACGCACATTACGCAGACACAATGAATCCTAGGTGTGTAAATCAGCCAATGAGGGTTACAAGGTGTAGGAGTCACCTGTCATCCAGCAGGCAGTATATTTTAAGAGTGTTCGGCCCGAAGAAGTGCAAACTCAGGATTTAAAACATACCACAAAGGTTGGTGTTGACTTTACTAATAAGAATCTATTTCTACCCAAACTAACACTTTTAGGCAACATTACAGTAATTGGAAGACTGGGGGAAAAACCTAACTTTCTAACCTGTACCATGAAGTTTGCATGCAGCTCTAATATGACAGTTCATAGGTCATAGCCCTTAACTACACCTAACACCCCCTTTGGAGATACTCCCCAGTTTTTTCATCCCACTTAAAGCCCTGGAAACAACACCTCATGGCCTAGCACTGTGCATCATGCATGACTCATTAGTTTCTCTTTTTCGTTTTGCCTATGTGCAGGGGCATAGTGAACCCTCCCCTTGCTTTAGGAACTACAGCAAGGGTGAAATTAATTAATAGGAAAAGGTGGGCGAGTGAGTAAGTGAAGGGATGGGTGGCTGGCTGGATGGATTAGTAAACGGGTGAGTGGATGAAGGAAAGGGTGAACGGATGAATAATGGAAGAAAGGATGGATGGATGGATGAGCGAGTGGAAGGATGGATGAGAAAAAAGGTAAATAGATGGATGTATGGGTGGATGGGTAGCTGGACGAGTGAAAGGAGAAATGGATGAGTGAAAGGGTGGATGATGGGCGAGTGAATGAGTGGATGGATGAGTGAAATGATGGATAGATTGATGAATTGATAAGTGAAATGGTGAATGGATGGACGAATGAGTGGAAGGGCGGATGGAAGAGTGAATGAACAGGAGGGTAGATGGGCAAAGGATGACTAGATGAGTGAAGGAGTGAAAGGATGGATGAGAGAAAGGATGGATGGATGAATGAGAGAAAGGATGGATGGATGGATGAGAGAAAGGATGGGTGGATGAGAGAATGGGTGGATGGATGACTGAAAGGATGGATGAGTGATAGGGTTAATGGATGGCTTCATGAGTGGATGAGTAGATGGATGGGTAGGTGGATAGATGGAAGGAGGGATGGCTAAGTAAAAGAGTTGATGGCGCGAGAAAGGGAGGATGGATGGATGGCTGAAAGGGTGAATGGGTGGAAGGATGAGAAACTGGGTGGCTGGATGAGTAAGTGAAAGGATAGCTTTATGGGTGAAAGCCTAATTGGCTGGATGGATGAGTGAATGGATGGATGGGTGGATGGATCAATAATGGATGGATGACTAAAAGAGTGGATGGAGGGATGGATGAGTGAAATGATGGGTGGAAGGATATATTTTGGATGGAAGGATACATGATGGATAGGTTTACAAATGGTTAAATATGTTTGGATATGGATGGGCTTACTTATATACTATTGTGTGACCTCCTTTGATGTTTCTATAAAACATACCCTTTGTCCCAATGTTTTGTCCTGAATTTTGACCTCCTGTCCTGAAGTTTTGTCCTGAATTGTGACCCTTTGTCCTGAATTTTTACACTCACTGTCCTCAATTAGCACCCATGCCCGTTGGTCACCCTAGCTAAGAAGGGATTGTGGTAAGGAGGCTCCTTGAGGTACAAAGAGACTGTTGGATACTTTGAGTTCAGGTGAATGAGAGAGGCAGGGCTTACTCTCCATCCATGAGATGTCACACCTCATCCTCAGACTAGGAAAGAGTGACATCCAAGAGATGGCACACCTCATCCTCAAACTAGGAAGGAGTGACATCCAGGAGATGTCACACCTCATCCTCATACTAGGAAGGAGTGACACCCAGGAGATTTCACACCTCATCCTCAGACTAGGAAAGAGTGACATCCAAGAGATGGCACACCTCATCCTCAGACTAGGAAAGAGTGACATCCAGTAGATGTTACACCTCATCCTCTGACTAGGAAAGAGTGACATCCAAGAGATGGCACACCTCATCCTCAGACTAGGAAAGAGTGACATCCAGTAGATGTCACACCTCATCCTCAGACTAGGAAAGAGTGACATCCAAGAGATGGCACACCTCATCCTCAGACTAGGAAAGAGGGACATCCAAGAGATGGCACACCTCGTCCCCAGACTAGGAAAGAGTGACATCCAAGAGATGGCACACCTCATCCTCAGACTAGGAAAGAGTGACATCCAGTAGATGGCACACCTCATCCTCAGACTAGGAAAGAGTGACATCCAGTAGATGTCACACCTCATCCTCAGACTAGGAAAGAGGGACATCCAAGAGATGTCACACCTCATCCTCAGACTAGGAAAGAGTGACATCCAAGAGATGGCACACCTCTTCCTCAGACTAGGAAAGAGTGACATCCAGTAGATGGCACACCTCATCCTCAGACTAGGAAAGAGTGACATCCAGTAGATGTCACACCTCATCCTCAGACTAGGAAAGAGGGACATCCAAGAGATGGCACACCTCATCCTCATACTAGGAAGGAGTGACATCCAGGAGATGTCACACCTCATGCTCATACTAGGAAAGAGTGACATCCAGGAGATGTCACACCTCATCCTCAGACTAGGAAAGAGTGACATCCAAGAGACGGCACACCTCATCCTCATACAAGGAAGGAGTGACATTCAGGAGATGGCACACCTCATCCTCATACTAGGAAGGAGTGACATCCAGGAGATGTCACACCTCATCCTCAGACTAGGAAGGAGTGACATCCAAGAGATGTCACACCTCATCCTCAGACTAGGAAGGAGTGACATCCAAGAGATGGCACACCTCATCCTCATACAAGGAAGGAGTGACATCCAGGATATGTCACACCTCATCCTCATACTAGGAAGGAGTGACATCGAAGAGATGTCACACCTCATCCTCAGACTAGGAAAGAGTGACATCCAAGAGATGGCACACCTCGTCCTCAGACTAGGAAGGAGTGACATCCAGGAGATACCACACCTCATCCTCAGACTAGGAAAGAGGGACATCCAAGAGATGTCACACTTCATCCTCAGACCAGGAAAGAGGGACATCCAGGAGATGTCACACCTCATCCTCAGACTAGGAAAGAGTGACATCCAGGAGATGTCACACCTCATCCTCAGACTAGGAAAGAGTGACATCCAAGAGATGGCACACCTCATCCTCATACTAGGAAGGAGTGACATCCAAGAGATGGCACACCTCATCCTCATACTAGGAAGGAGCGTCATCCAGAAGATGTGACACCGCATCCTCTGACTAGGAAGGAGTGACATCCAGGAGATGTCACATCCAGAGTGACATTCAGAATGTCATACCTCATCCTCACACTAGGAAGGAGTGACATCCAAGAGATGTTACACCCAGAATGACATCCAGGAGATGTCACACCTCATCCTCAGATTAGGAAGGAGTGAGATCTAGGCAATGTCACATCAAGAGTGACATCCAGGAGATGTTGCACCTCATTTTCAGACTAAACGGGAGTAGGACAAAAAAGAAGGAAGAGCAGTCTCCTTGGGATGAAACCCTGGAACCATCCAAAGAACCAAAAGTGAGGAAAAAGTGCAGGCAGGAAGATATCTTAGACAACCTTCCAAACTGCCAACCTGCATGCGGTAGGAATGGCCACTGGGAAAAACCTGAAAGGACTGCATCACTCCTGGTCTTGGAATGAGGTTAAGACCATCATAACCTCTTTTAAGAGAACTTCAACTCTAGTGGACCCAGGATCTGCAGCAGAGACATCCAGAAACCTCACAGGCGATCACCAGCGAGATGAGATAACACAGGGTCCAGACGGATCGATGCAGAAACACCCTGAGACCTCACAGGCAATCGCCAGTGTGATGAGATAAAACAGGGTCCTGCTGGATTGATGCAGAGACATCCCGAGACCTAACAGGCGATCACCAGCGGGATGAGATAACACTGGGTCCAGCCTGATCCATGCAGAAACATCCTGAGTCCTCACAGGCGATAGCCAGCGGTATGAGATAACACAGGGTCCTGCTGGATTGATGCAGAGTGAAAGGGTAGAGAGGCCTTCAAGGGATTTGATTCAAAACAAAGATCAGTTGTTCAATTTACTTTAAGGCTAAAGTTAAATAGCCTGATGTGTAAGTCATGTAATTAAATATACACAATCAATTTATAAAACACATCAAAACATATAAACATATAAACAACAAAAACACAAAGGTGTATCAAAAAAAAAGAGCTTTATCAAAAAATTCATTAAGTCAGCAGTAAATCAAAGAAGCAGGTGAGGCAATGCTGATATGAAGAGCCTAGTAGCAAATCAACAATAATACAGCAAAACCTATAAAAAACATCTATCTCAGGAAACAAAGTGAATCAAACACTGTAGAGATAAGATGGAGGTCGACGTTTCGGTCTCTCTACAACATAATTAACGAGACCATCTTCAGGACTGTTGTCAATAAAAACACTGCTATAAGCTGTGCTGAAATCCCAACTGAATGGAATGCCACACTGTTAGTCTTGAGGCAAAATTACACGTTGGAGACCTGGACGAGAGTCCTAAGTCAGGGAACACAATCGTCCCGTAGGTGAAAGCGCCAAGGATACCCTGGTAGATAAATATTGGATGGTGAATGGCTCAAAGCATGGAGGATGTTTGAAAAATCTCTCAAGTTTGGAAATTGGTAAACCGGGAGCCTTTTCTTATCATAGAGTAGTTGTGTCCATGAATATAGGATCTTGTGGGTTGGTGCTGTAATCCAACAAATGGTTGAATGGGCGTTTGGCAGCTTCGGTTCTGTTTTTACTTAGAAATCGAAGTCGGGTCAAAATCAATCTGACTGCAAACACGGAAATGATAAGAAAAGGCTCCCGGTTTACCAATTTCCAAACTTGAGAGATTTTTCAAACATCCTCCATGCTTTGAGCCATTCACCATCCAATATTTATCTACCAGGGTATCCTTGGTGCTTTCACCTACGGGACGATTGTGTTCCCTGACTTAGGACTCTCGTCCAGGTCTCCAACGTGTAATTTTGCCTCAAGACTAACAGTGTGGCATTCCATTCAGTTGGGATTTCAGCACAGCTTATAGCAGTGTTTTTATTGACAACAGTCCTGAAGATGGTCTCGTTAATTATGTTGTAGAGAGACCGAAACGTCGACCTCCATCTTATCTCTACAGTGTTTGATTCACTTTGTTTCCTGAGATAGATGTTTTTTATAGGTTTTGCTGTATTATTGTTGATTTGCTACTAGGCTCTTCATATCAGCATTGCCTCACCTGCTTCTTTGATTTACTGCTGACTTAATGAATTTTTTGATAAAGCTCTTTTTTTTTGATACACCTTTGTGTTTTTGTTGTTTATATGTTTATATGTTTTGATGTGTTTTATAAATTGATTGTGTATATTTAATTACATGACTTACACATCAGGCTATTTAACTTTAGCCTTAAAGTAAATTGAACAACTGATCTTTGTTTTGAATCAAATCCCTTGAAGGCCTCTCTACCCTTTCACTTAACTACCCAAGCCCTCAAGGGTATAATTGGGTTTCTCACTTTCTGTGAACCAGGATTGATGCAGAGACATCCTGAGACCGCACAGGCGATCGCCAGTTGGATTAGATAACTCGGGTCCTGCCGGATCCATGCAGGAAGCTCTGTCACCATGGCTAAGGGATGGAGCCTTATGGGTAAATCCACCTTTCCAAGGTCCTTCCGTTCTCCTTGAAGGTAACAGATCTGCCCAGGTTCTTACAGACTGGGGGAGGATGAGATTGTAGCCCCTGGAACATCACAGACCTTGCAGAAGGAAGATTTTCCTCAAATTTTAGCTGAAGGTTTTCTGTCAAATGTTTAAAGGCTTAATGCAATTCAATCTTAGAAGCAACTTGCTTCTAATAACTGGTTGAGGCTCCGCATCAGGGTGAGGAGGGTCCACCTCATGCTCAGAGGGTGTCCGTTGTGACACGGCAGGAGGAGCAGAGGCTGGAGACACAGATGGAGACCCACCAGCATCTTCTGACGCCTGCGCCTTCCCTGGACCCTGAGCTCAGTCCCAGGGAGGTTTAGCGAGGGAGGTCCTATAGCACCGGCAGGGTGTCCTTGAGGTCAACTCTGTGATGCTGGCTGTAGAAACCCTCTTCATCTTGCAGGTGGCACCTCTTAGGTGTCTGCTTTCTGTGCTCCATCTTCACTCTGTACAAAATGAGATCCTTTTAAATCCTGAACACAATGACCCTTGGGTGACCAATGTCCTCGGGGTCGATGGCACCAAAGAATTCGCTGGAGCCCCACTATCCAGAATCCAATAGAAGGAAAGAACCAGGCACTGCCAGGCTCCTGGTGATGTCCGACAGGACGTGGCATGTACTTCCCCACTCCTTCTAATCCTGGTCAGTGCTGGAGTTTTTCAAAGACCTTTATTGAAAGTCATGTACATCAGGTTACAAGGTAATCAAATAGTACTGTGGCAAATGACAGGCGCAATTGGAAACATCACATCAGTCATAAACATCATAGAGTCAGGAAGACAATAACGGCACTTGGTGGAATGTAGGACCATATGACAGGGTGCGGAGCAGGAGAGGGCAGCTAGGAATATCAAACGGGGTGGAATCAGGTCCGGCTCCAGGAATTTTTATTTGGGTGGGCCAAGGGTGAATTTGGGTGGGCCACTGCGGGCTCGATTTGTCACATATATGTCTAGGCCAGGCCTGCTTCAGGGCCCTCCTTTATCTATTCTTAGTCTTACAAGGCCCAGTAAAACGCACTCTTTTCCAAATCTCTTTCTAAATATTATCACTCTCAAAAAGTGTTTTTTCCATGTAATGTTCCTTTGATGGGAAGAGGAGGTTTCTGAGGTGGGAGTATCAGGCAAGTGACACTTCACGGGCTTCCTCTGTCGGAGTCTTCAGGGAGAATCCCTCTTCATTACTACCTGACCCCCGACTCTGCAGCGCACTCCCTTACAGGCTTGATTATCCACTACTCCTCTCCAGTGCACCTCATCTCACAGCTGACCTTGGGCCCCAGCCCCATATCAGGTACCATTGTGTTCCACTTTCATTTTTCCCGGTAAAAACATTAGTAAAATCACCTTCAAACTTAAAACATTGAATATAGCAGTAAATATAACTATCACGCACTTTAAAGTATGTTCCGCAGTAGCCCTTATGACCCGACTGCTAATTAAATAAACAAAAACAGAAAGGCCATGACAGGGCCGGCTTCAGCGCTGATGCGAAAGTCTTTTTTGGTGCTGCACCAATAACCTCTGTCTCCATAAATACCTTTACTACCATCTTCCAACAGTGCCCCTCATCTCTCCATTGCCCCCCTATTGACCTCCTCCTCGAATTCCCTCACTGCCACATGCCACAAGTGCCCCTCATCTCCCCATAGCCCCTCCCCCTTATGACCTCCTCCTCGGATTCCCTCACTGCCACCCTCCACCAGTGCCCCTCATCTTCCCATAGCCCCTCCCCCTTATGACCTCCTCCTCAGACTCCCTCACTACCACCCTCCACCAATGCCCCTCATCTCTCCCTAGATCCCCCCTCCACCCCATGACCTCTTCCTCGGATTCCCTCACTACCACCTTCCAACAGTGTCCCTCATCCCTCCATGGCCCCCCTATTGACCTTGGATTCCCTCACTGCCATATGCCACAAGTGCCCCTCATCTCCCCATAGCCCCTCCCCCTTATGACCTCCTCGGATTCCCTCACTACCACCCTCCACCAGTGCCCCTCATTTCTCCCTAGCTCCCCCCTCCACCCCATGACCTCTTCCTCGGATTCCCTCACTACCACCTTCCAACAGTGCCCCTCATCCCTCCATGGCCCCCCTATTGACCTCGGATTCCCTCACTGCCATATGCCACAAGGGCCCCTCATCTCCCCATAGCCCCTCCCCCTTATGACCTCCTCGGATTCCCTCATTGCCACCCTCCAACAGTGCCCCCCATCTCTCCATGGCCCCCCTATTGACCATCTCCTCGGATTCCCTCACTGCCACATGCCACAAGTGCCCCTCATCTCCCCATAGCCCCTCCCACTTATGACCTCCTCCTCGGATTCCCCCACTACCACCCTCCACCAGTGCCCCTCATCTCTCTGTAGCCTCTCCCCCTCATTACCTCCTCCTCAGACTCCCTCACTACCACCCTCCACCAGTGCTCCTCATCTCTCCCTAGCTCCCCCCTCCACCCCATGACCTCTTTCTCGGATTCCCTCACTACCACCCTCCAACAGTGCCCCTCATCGGTCCATAGCCCCTCCCACTACCTCCTCCTCGGATTCCCTCACTGCCACCCTCCAACAGTGCCCCTCATCGGTCCATAGCCCCTCCCACTACCTCCTCCTCGGATTCCCTCACTGCCACCCTCCAATAGTGCCCCTCATCTTTATGTAGCCCCTCTCTCATATGCATTTCATGTGTTGTATAGCACTACTCAAATCAGTGTAATCTGTGTCAGTACTTTACACCAGGCACACATTATACAGAGACAATGAATCATACAAGTATGTAAATCAGTCTACAGGGAATGTCACATTAGCCAATGAGGATTACAAGGTGTAGGAATCGTGGCGTCCATACTGGTGGGCAGTATATTTTAAAAGGGTTTGGTCTGGGGAAACACAAACTTAGGATTTAAAGAGTATTCCATGGGGGTCAGCTTTACTGATAAAAATGTATAGTTCTAACTATACCACAAAACAAAAAAAGTGAATTTCTTACTATACCATTCATGTTTGTATGCAGCTCTTTGGTGATAGGTCATTGGTCACTGTCCTATGTTAGGATTGTAACTTCTCAACTGCAAGTAACACAAGGATCTCTATGACAAAGGCATTGACCCACTGAGCTTCAACAAAAAATACAGTTCATCTGCATTTAAACACTACTAACGACAAATGATTGATCTCCAGTAGGTTCATTAATCACTAGCGTTATCTGGGCATTTTGTATTGTCTTATTGTTGACATGCATCCGCCATGATAATGATAAAAACTGTTTAAATGACGCACACACAAAGTATGTGTCGCGCTGGGCCTGTGCAGATTTTTAAAAGAAAAACAAATAGTAACACATTCTCTTACCTACTCCATGAGTCAAACTTTGTCTCACAGGCAGCCTGATGTGATAAGCAGCTGCGGGGGTCAGGAAAGGTGAATAGGAATAAACACTTATTTTCTCCTGCGATGCATAGAAAAAGAAATATCCACACAGCAGTACAGTAGGCAAAGGTTACCATTGTGAAAGAATGTATTTGTCGCCTTTCGCCATGTGGAGATGAAGGGGTGAAAAAATAAACAAAGCCTCGTTTATATGTAAATGGTCTTTTAAAGACCTGTGAAGTACTCGGTGCGGCTGCGATAATCTCAAAAACTGTGTGCGTGTGCGCCCGGGAAGCTGTCTCAGCCCGGGTCACACACACACACACAGACAGCCCTTGGAGCCCAATGCCGTCAAGCCCTCACTGCGAGGGCCAAGGGTCCTGTTTGGGTGGGCTGGCCCACCCGGCCCACCCCTAGAACCGGGCCTGGGTGGAATATAAGCGTAAAGAGTGCGGGAGGGTGGCAGCAGGCAGGGAGAGGGGGAGGAGGACCTATGGACCTGCACCGGGGGCCACCGAGGGCGGAGTGCCGGCGGGGAGCGCCGCAGAGTTCGCAAAGGGAGAGGCTCTCTGGGATAGAAGGTATGAAACAAGGGTCAGTGGCTGGAGTTTGGGAGTGAAAGGGGAAGGGGAAGGGTTTGGAAGGTGGTCTGTGGATGGATGTAAGATTATATTAAACTTAGTCACGTGGTGCCTGGGGCGAGGCGTGACCTCCTCATTAAAGAAAGGACTGGGACGAGGTAGGGCTCAGGGGTAATGTATGTTGCTACACGGAGGGTGATTATATGCAGTGCTTTAAATGGGCCGGTACTCACCGATCCTGAGTACGGGCTCTTCTAAATGTTCTACCCGTCAGTACCGGCACTTTTCTGTAGTCAGGGAAGAGTACCGGTACCCTGATTGATGGCACGGCACGCTCGAATTCGGTATCTCCTCCAATGCAGGACAGATGCCGCTCTGCTTCCGGGATCTTACAATTGCACTGAGCCTCCTCTGAAGTAGACTTTTGAAGGGACGCTACTAAAGTCCAGAGGCGCCGGGACCAGCAAATGGTGCGAAGGGCGCTCTGGCAGGGCGACGGGCCTGACAGCATAGTGGACCTAGCGGCCATTAGGAGGAGAGGCCTACTGGAAAGGATGGTCACCGACCTAGCATCACTAGCCAAGTTAATCCGTCCTGAAGATGTAATATGGTCAGAAGTAACAGCGCTTAGGGCTTGATGGGAGCCATAGACCAGGGCGCAGTTAAAAAGTCCAGATGCAAACTGAACATTATCATGGTGAAAATATAACATAAGTATTTTTAAAGCGCACGTTCACCCCAACGGGGTTTCTTGGCGCTGAATAACAGATGTTTATTGTTACCCAACTCAATGGCACTCATTTTATCGACCTCAGATGGATGAAAGGCTGAGTAGACCCGCTGGGATGTTAACCTGTGGCCATGAGGTCAAACACAGGCCCCTTCAGGGCACGCATTAGTCCACTGGGCCACCAGACCCGGCTCATGCAGGGCCAACAGCTGGGATTTCATAAGGCTACCACTTGGAGGATGGGGTGCACCTAACCGGGGTAGTGGGGGGTCCTGAGCAACTGTGTTTCTCTTGAGCTCCGGTACGGGAGTTGGCAAGGGGGGGGGCTGCCTGCTTGTGGAACCGTCAGCAGCGTAGCGGATGAAACCCAGGAAAAGATCCAAAGGGGACAGTACCACAGGTAGAAGAGCCGCCTGCTCAGTGTCCTTGGGATGCCACACGGCAGGGGCGTTGAGGAGCAGGCGAGCTGCCCGCGAGGGTCCAGAGCAAGCGGAGCGGCGCTCGCAGCCCGGGCCGGTCCTCACCGACGCCCACAACATCGGTAGCAAGGGTAGCCTGGAACCGCGACACTGAGGCTTTGCATAGGGGCACCTCGATAAATGATAGTGATGTCAGAAAAGGACTACTCCAAGCAGGGAAATAATGCATGACGCAAACTGACATGGATGTGCATGAGCGACCAACCAATAAATGCGAGATTTATAATCCATGTATTAAATAAACTACGGCCTTTCTATGCACCATTCCTTGTTGTTTCTGGAATGATTTATGGGGGAAAGGGACGCATGTGGTTAGGGGGCTAAGAGGAAAGGGGTGAGCTCGCCCCCTGGGAGGGTTTGTGAAGGGTGACTGAAGGCGAGGAGAGGGGTTGAGTCCCTAACTCGGGTGGAAGAAAGGCCCAGAACGAAGTTGCTCACCTCTGAACGACTGAACCTGTGCTGACACTTTATTTTCTACTTATTCTTGTCAGTAGGTGTCTCAGTTGAGCATACATTGATATAGCGCCTCTGGTGTAATTGCATATTGATGCAGCGCCGCTGATGTGAAAGGCATACCCGTAGCCCCCTGAGATGACTGTGCATTCATATTTCACCAATGATTTAGATGTACACCGATGCAGCAATTCTCTTCTGATTATATATGTATGGAGCAGCTCTGACGTGACTGTACTCTGATGTAGCGCCTCTGAGGAGAGTGGACATTGATGTAGAGCCTCTGAGGCGAGTGCACATTGATGTAGTACCTCTGAGGTGAGTAGACATTGATGTAGCGCCTCTGAGGCAAGTGCACATTGATGTAGCGCCTCTGAGGTGAGTGGACATTGATGTAGCGCCTCTGAGGTGAAAGGACATTGGTGTAGCGCCTCTGATGTGCATGGACATTGATGTAGCGCCCCTGAGACGAGTAGACATTGATGTAGCGCCTCTGAGTCGAGTGCACATTGATGTAGCGCCTCTTAGGCGAGTGCACATTGATGTAGCACCTCTGAGGCGAGTGGACATTGATCTAGCTCCTCTAAGGTGAGTGGACATTGATGTAGCGCCTCTGAGGTGAGTGGACATTGATGTAGCGCCTCAGAGTTAAGTGCACATTGATGTAGCGCCTCCGAGGTGAATGGACATTGATGTAGTGCCTCTGAGGTGAGGGGACATTGATGTAGTCCCTCTAGGTGAGTGGACATTGATGTAGTGTCTCTGAGGTGAGTGGACTTTGATGTAGCGCCTCTGAGGCGAGTGCACATTGTTGTAGCGCCTCTGAGACGAGTGGACATTGATGTAGCGCCTCTGAGGCGAGTGGACATTGATGTAGCCTCTCTGAGGCGAGTGGACATTGATGTAGCACCTCTGAGGTGAGTGGACATTGATGTAGCGCCTCTGAGGTGAGTGAACATTGATGTACCTCAGTGGCCGTGCACTGAGGTAGCGCCTAAGGTGTGATTGCACTGCAATGCGCCATGACTGATGTGGTTGTGCACTGAGGTAGCACCTCGGATGTGATTGCACAGCAATGCGGGCCGTACACTGAGGTAGCGCCTCAGGTGTGATTGCACAGCAATGCACCATGACTGATGTGGCGTGCACTGAGGTAGTGCCTCAGGTGTGATTGCACAGCAATGCACCATGACTGATGTGGCGTGCACTGAGGTAGTGCCTCAGGTGTGATTGCACAGCAATGCGCCATGACTGATGTGGCCGTCCAATGAGGTAGCGCCTCAGGTGTGATTGCACAGCAATGCGCCATGACTGATGTGGCATGCACTGATGTAGCGCCTCAGATGTGATTGCACAGCAATGCGCCATGACTGATGTGGTTGTGCACTGAGGTAGCGCCTCAGATGTGATTGGACAGCAGTGCGCCCTGACTGATGTGGTTGTGCACTGAGGTAGTGCCTCAGGTGTGATTGCACAGCAATGCGCCTTGACTGATGTGGTTGTGCACTGAGGTAGCGCCTCAGATGTGATTGGACAGCAGTGCGCCCTGACTGATGTGGTTGTGCACTGAGGTAGTGCCTCAGGTGTGATTGCACAGCAATGCGCCTTGACTGATGTGGCCGTGCGCTGAGGTAGCGCTTTGGGTGTGATTGCACAGCAATGCGCCTTGACTGATGTGGCCGTGCGCTGAGGTAGCGCTTTGGGTGTGATTGCACAGCAATGCGCCTTGACTGATGTGGCCGTGGGCTGAGGTAGCGCTTTGGGTGTGATTGCACAGCAATGCGCCTTGACTGATGTGGCCGTGCGCTGAGGTAGCGCTTTGGGTGTGATTGCACAGCAATGAGCCATCGCCTTTGAGGTCATCGCACATTAATGTAGCGCCTCTGAGGTGATTATGAATTGAGGAAGTAGGTTCTCAGTAGCAGGGAGCGCCTCGAAGCAAGAAAACGAGTTTCACTGACACCGTTCAATATTCATTAAGCAGGAAGAAGCAGCTCAGTTTAGCACAGGCGCTACAAAAAGGGTGAGTAATATTAAAGGGAACCCTGACTAGAGCCTGCGTTTAAATAACACGATGTTTTAAAACAAGCATTTACAATGCAATGGTTTTGCCTTTGTTAAAGTTAGAGCTATTGGCATTGCTCTTGACATTATTTTTATTTATGTGTTTTTTTAAAAAACATAAATAAATGGCATTGTCATTTACAATGCAACTAGCTTTATCTCTCGCAAATGACACCCACAAACACCCACAGAGAGCCCCCCCACACACACACAGAGCCCCCCCCCCACACACACACACACAGAGCCCCCCCACACACACCCACACAGAGCCCCCCACACACACAGCCACACAAAGCCCCCCCACACACACCCACACAGAGCCCTCCACACACACCCACACAGAGCCCCCCCACACACTGCGACCCCCCCCACACACTGCAAGCCCTACACACTGCGACCCCCATTTCAATAGATGTGTGATGCTTACCTGGTACTAAATTGGTCCCTGCATGGCTGAAAGGTTGAAATGGTGTAGGAGGCAAGGGGACAAATGTGAGCATGGAGAGAAAGGAGTATAAGTTTGAGATTAGTGACCAGGTGAAAATAAAATCAGGAAGGACACAGGGTGGTCTTTCCAAATTAGATGGTCTATTTCAGGTAGAAAATGTCAGTAGGTTCTTTGTGTTCTTGAGGGGGGATAGGTCCAACCGGCACCATAATCGGACGTTTATTGTTTATACCCATTCACAACAGGCAACTAGGCAGGGTGGCCGTCTCAGAGCCCAATCAGCAGTGAAGCAACAAGGTCCCTAAACCTTCGTAAAAGCAGGTGTAACACTGAGGGGCCCTCCTCAACACACACAGGGCTTGATAGAACTTAATTAGTTCCATACTGACAATTATTGCCAGACCAAAAATGTGTTTAAAACAGTAACATACACACTTGATATCTAGGAGAGCTCACCGTGTAGCACTGCAGACCCCAATTTTACCCCCATTTTTGCCTGCACACCCTAAAAACGACCACATACAACATGTATACACTTTACGCGTTTAATAGCAGTTGACTAGGAAGTTCAGAAAGCTTTTTACAAACGAGTAGTCCGCCTGCTCACGTTTTTTCTGGGTTTTCCGCTGCTCGAGTTCACATTTTTAACATGAAAAGCAAAAGGAAAAACACAAACAGACTTGATGGGCTACTCAACATATCTAATAATATACAACCGGATATTTTCGTGTCTGAAGTTCAAAAATGGGTTTTGGCAACTTCCAACTGAGCGTTGAAGGGACTGACTGAGAAATGTGTGTCTCCGAGGCAGGGTGACAGTGTAAACAAGCATTTACAATGCAATGGTCTCGGCAATATTAAAGGTAGAGCTATTGGCATTGCTCATGACATTTTTTTTGGGGTGTTTTTTTTAAAAATCATAAATAAATGGCCTTGTCATTTACATTGCCAATAGCGTAATCGTTAAATAAATGGCCTTGTCATTTACAATGCCAATAGCTTAATCGCTCGCAAATGCATGACCTATTGCATTTTACACCCACACAGAGCCACGCACGCAAAGCCACCCACACACACATAGTCACCCACACAATCTGCACTCTGCACTCTGAATCTGCATTCTGCACTCTGCACCTGCATTCTGCACTCTGAATGGAATCTGCACTCAGAATCTGCACTCTGCACTCTGAATCTGCACTCTGCACTCTCAATCTGCACTCTCAATCTGCACTCTGCACTCTGAATCTGCACTCTGCACTCTGAATCTGCACTCTGAATCTGCACTCTGAATCTGCACGCTGCACTTTGAATCTGCACTCTGCACTCTGAATCAGCACTCTGAATCTGCACTCTGCACTCTGAATCTGCACTCTGCACTCTGAATCTGCACTCTGCACTCTGAATCTGCACTCTGAATCTGCACTCTGAATCTGCACTCTGCACTCTGAATCTGCACTCTGCACTCTGAATCTGCACTCTGCACTCTGAATCTGCACTCTGAATCTGCACTCTGAATCTGCACTCTGCACTCTGAATCTGCACTCTGCACTCTGAATCTGCCTCTGCACTCTGAATCTGCACTCTGAATCTGCACTCTGAATCTGCACTCTGCACTCTGAATCTGCACTCTGAATCTGCACTCTGAATCTGCACTCTGAATCTGCACTCTGAATCTGCACTCGGAATCTGCACTCTGAATCTGCACTCTGAATCTGCACTCTGAATCAGCACTCTGAATCTGCACTCTGAATCTGCACTCTGCACTCTGCACTCTGCACTCTGAATCTGCACTCTGCACTCTGCACTCTGAATCTGCACTCTGAATCTGCACTCTGCACTCTGAATCTGCACTCTGCACTCTGAATCTGCACTCTGAATCTGCACTCTGAATCTGCACTCTGCACTCTGAATCTACACTCTGAATCTGCACTCTGCACTCTGAATCTGCACTCTGCACTCTGAATCTGCACTCTGAATCTGCACTCTGCACTCTGAATCTGCACTCTGAATCTGCACTCTGAATCTGCACTCTGAATCTGCACTCTGCACTCTGAATCTGCACTCTGAATCTGCACTCTGCAATATGAATCTGCACTCTGCACTCTGAATCTGCACTCTGAATCTGCACTCTGAATCTGCACTCTTAATCTGAATCTGCACTCTGAATCTGCACTCTGAATCTGCACTTTAAATCTGCACTCTGAATCTGCCTCTGCACTCTGAATCTGCCTCTGCACTCTGAATCTGCCTCTGCACTCTGAATCTGCCTCTGCACTCTGAATCTGCGCTCTGAATCTGCACTCTGAATCTGCACTCTACACTCTGAATCTGCACTCTGAAGATGCACTCTGAATCTGCACTCTGCACTCTGAATCTGCACTCTGAATCTGCACTCTGAATCTGCACTCTGCACTCTGCACTCTGAATCTGCACTCTGAATCTGCACTCTGCACTCTGAATCTGCACTCTGCACTCTGAATCTGCACTCTGGAATCTGCACTCTGCACTCTGGAATCTGCACTCTGCACTTTGCAATCTGCACTCTGCACTCTGGAATCTGCACTCTGCACTCTGAATCTGCACACTGAATCTGCACACTGCACTCTGCACTCTGAATCTGCACTCTGAATCTGCACACTGAATCTGCACTCTGCACTCTGAATCTGCACTCTGAATCTGCACTCTGAATCTGCACTCTGCACTCTGCACTCTGCACTCTGAATCTGCACTCTGAATCTGCACTCTGCACTCTGAATCTGCACTCTGCACTCTGAATCTGCACTCTGCACTCTTAATCTGCACTCTGAATCTGCACTCTGCACTCTGAATCTGCACTCTGAATCTGCACTCTGAATCTTCACTCTGAATCTGCACTCTGCACTCTGCACTCTGCACTCTGCACTCTGAATCTGCACTCTGAATCTGCACTCTGAATCTGCACTCTGAATCTGAATCTGCACTCTGCACTCTGCACTCTGAATCTGCACTCTGAATCTGCACTCTGAATCTGCCTCTGCACTCTGAATCTGCCTCTGCACTCTGAATCTGCCTCTGCACTCTGAATCTGCCTCTGCACTCTGAATCTGCACTCTGAATCTGCACTCTGAATCTGCACTCTGAATCTGCACTCTGCACTCTGAATCTGCACTCTGAAGCTGCACTCTGAATCTGCACTCTGCACTCTGAATCTGCACTCTGAATCTGCACTCTGCACTCTGAATCTGCACTCTGAATCTGCACTCTGCACTCTGAATCTGCACTCTGCACTCTGAATCTGCACTCTGCACTCTGAATCTGCACTCTGGAATCTGCACTCTGCACTCTGGAATCTGCACTCTGGAATCTGCACTCTGCACTCTGGAATCTGCACTCTGCACTCTGGAATCTGCACTCTGCACTCTGAATCTGCACACTGAATCTGCACACTGCACTCTGCACTCTGAATCTGCACTCTGAATCTTCACACTGAATCTGCACTCTGCACTCTGAATCTGCACTCTGAATCTGCACTCTGCACTCTGCACTCTGAATCTGCACTCTGCACTCCGAATCTGCACTCTGAATCTGCACTCTGAATCTGCAATCTGCACTCTGAATCAATATCAAAGACCCTACAGAGGTGGCGTCGATCCCATTCCACCCCACACTTTGAGCTGGAGTTGCAAAAGCCAGATAAAAGATAGGTGTAGTCCAACCACCCCATGATTTTGGAATGTCACCAAACTGACCTAACAGGGCGGTCTGCTTGACATAAATGTTTGGCTGAGTGATCGAATTCCTTATAAATTAAATTAAGTTCTTTAAATAGAACTTCACGGCAGACGTCTGCCTGTCTAAGCTCCGTGAATGACAGAGGGAATCCGTGGTGGTGAGTATAAACCATGCCAGCGCAGGTTAACATGTAGAATCCATATGAACGGCCTCGCGGTTATTGACAGCTTATATATTCTGTCCGTTCCTACAGCTTAAATAGTATCCCGATAAACAATGTAACTTGTCCTTTAATAGCAGAAATAGCCCTCAAGCAGCTGCTCGCAAGTGTAAGATTATAACCAACTGCAGGACTGTACATGTAATTCTAGTCCGAGCTGGTCTCAGAAATAACAGTGCCCCCCTGACAGTCCGCGGTCTGGATCGAAGAAGGAAGAAATCCAGATGAGTTCAGCACCTCTATAAAACTCCTCCAGACCGTCGCCTCGTTCAGCTAATGAAGAAAACGGGTTCAGCTGGGATTCCCATACATCTTGTTTATTGCATAATTAAAGATCACGGCAGGTCACGTACGGCCGTCTCCACCGCTCCGAGCTTCACGCGTGATGTTTCCAGAAGCATGGCTTTTCCTCCTTTTGTTTAAATGCACAGAACAGGAACATGCAGCGGTCTACAGACCTCACCAGAGCAAAGGGAATCTCCTAGCACATCGTCTGCTTACAACTAGTGTTACCTTTATTTATTCTTTATTTCCATAACACGTCCCTCCTTCCGTGTCTTTAGGTTTGCCCTTGTTTTTCATAACACGTCCCTCCTTCCGTGTCTTTAGGTTTGCCCTTGTTAAACAGAAGCCTTTTCGGTGACTCGTCCATGTCGGACCAGATTCGGGGGCGTTCCAGAGAAGAGGCTTTCGGCTGACGTAGCCAAAAGCCAAAAATTCTCGGGAACGCCCCCGAATCTGGTCCGAGATTGACGGACGCCCCCTCCTCCCAATGGCTAGCCTCCATTTATGGAGCTAGCCAATGAGAGGAGGGGGTGTATTCCCGACCCCACACACACACATCAAAAGGTTTTTTGGCGCATGCGTACTGAAGTACGCATCGTCAGTCAAAACCTAAAAAGCGAGTGTTTCTAAACAGCGGAAATCACTCCTGACTTGTCACGCACACACGAGGGAACTGTTTCCAAAATCTCGACAACTTTTCGGTCATATCTCCAAACTCCCTCACCTTGCGAGCCGAGATGGCGTCCACGTGTTCGGCCGATGGCAGAGATGAGCGCGTTTCATTCCATCTTCCTGCGAGCCAAGGGTGTTTCTGGGGGTCGGTACCCTATTCCTCGCTCTGTGTGTAGCACAAAACACACACCTTTCTTTATCTCTCTTACTTTACAGGATATTACAACTATTAACAATAAATCAGCTAATCGTGTAGAGCTTTCAGTGTATTTATGAAGCGCTACATGTCGTTAAAAGACGCTTTTGGCGCTATTGGTGAGCCACAAAATGTTCAAATGATTAATGATAAGGTCAGGAGAGATGGGAGAGGGGCAGAGGGGCAGGTAAAGGAGGTAGGAAAGGACGGGGGTGCGAGGACCTACGGACCCTAGAAACAGGGGGGCATATTCACAAGCCTCTTGCGCCATCGACACGTCACTTTTTCCCATGTTAAAAGTGACGCACCGGCGGCGCAAAGAGCTTGTAAATACGCCCCTGGGTGTACTGGAGAAACTAAAATTCAAAACTCTTCGACGGTTCATGAACTGCGGGGGGGCCTGGAGTGTGTGTGACGTGGAGGGGTGATGAGACCCAGAGCTCGAAAGTACGGCCAACACATTTATATATATTGAACTTTAGGATGGGCACAGATATTACATTTATTGAGTTTGAGACGGGCGTTCATTGGGATTCAGGCTACGTACAATCAATCAATCAGAACAATTTGTAAAGCACGCTTCTCACCCGGAAGGGTCTCAAGGCGTTGGGGGGTCTGTTACTGCTCGAAAAGCCAGGTCTTGAGTTGCTTCCTGAAGGGGAGATGGTCCTGGTTCAGGCGTAGGTGGGTGGGGAGGGAGTTCCATGTCTTGGCCGCCAGGTAGGAGAAGGATCTTCCTCCGGCGGTGACTCTGCGGATGCGTGGTACTGCGGCGAGGGCGAGGCTGGTTGATGGCAGCTGGCGGGTGGGCGTGTAGAAAGTGAGGCGGTTGTTGAGGTATTTGGGGCCCAGGTCGTGAAGAGCTTTGTGTGCGTGGGTGAGGAGTCTGAATGTGCTCCTCTTGCTGACGGGGAGCCAGTGCAGGTCTCTCAGGTGGGCGGAGATGTGGTTGTGGCGGGGGATGTCCAGGACGAGTCGTGCGGAGGCGTTCTGTATGCGTTGAAGTCTTTTCTGTAGTTTGGCTGTGGTTCCCGCGTAGAGGGTGTTCCTGTAGTCCATTCGGCTGGTGACGAGTGCCTGGGTGACCGTCTTCCTGGTTTCGGTGGGGATCCATTGGAAGATCTTACGGAGCATGTGCAGGGTGTTGAAGCCGGATGACGATACAGCGTTGACTTGTCTGGTCATTGCGAGGGCGGAGTCTAGGATGAAGCCCAGGTTTCGTGCGTGGTCCGTTGGCTTGGGGGTGGTGCCCAGGGCAGGGGGCCACCAGGAGTCGTCCCAGGCGGAGGGGGATGATCCCAGGATGAGGACTTCCGTCTTGTCTGAGTTCAGCTTCAGGCGGCTGTTCTTCATCCATTCGGCGACGTCCTTCATTCCCTTGTGTAGGCTGGCTCTGGCATTGGCCGGGTCGTTGGTGAGGGAGAGGATCAGCTGGGTGTCGTCGGCGTATGAGATGATGTTAAGGTTGTGTTGGCGTGCGATGGCTGCGAGGGGGCTCATGTAGACGTTGAAGAGGGTGGGGCTGAGCGAGGATCCTTGAGGTACGCCGCAGATGACTTCGGTGGCCGCGGATCGAACGGGGTGAGGCGAACTCTATGGGTTCTTCCGGCGAGGAACGAGGTGATCCACTCCAGTGCTTTCCCTTGGATTCCGATGTTGCTGAGGCGCTGCACTAGGGTGCGGTGGCAGACAGTGTCGAACGCTGCGGAGAGGCCCAGGAGGACGAGGGCAGCTGTTTCCCCGTTGTCAAGCAGGGATCTGATGTCGTCGGTGGCTGCGATGCGGCCGGTCTCGATGCTTTGGTTGGCTCGGAAACCGGACTGTAAGGGGTCGAGGGATCCGTTCGTCTCGAGGAAGGTGGTGAGCTGTATGTTGACGGTCTTCTCGATGACTTTGGCAGGAAAAGGGAGGAGCGAGATGGGGCGGAAGTTCTTGAGGTCGTTGGGGTCCGATGTCGGTTTCTTCAGGAGGGCGCTGAGCTCGGCATGCTTCCAGCTCTCCGGGAAGGTGGCGGTGCTGAAGGAGATATTGATGATGTTCTGGAGTTGGGGTGCGATGATGGAGCCGGCCTTGTTGAAGATGTGGTGGGGGCAGGGGTCGGTAGGGGATCCGGAGTGGATGGTGTTCATCGTGCGGGTGGTGCCTTCGGTGCTGACCGGGGTCCAGTTGCAGAGGGTGGTGGTGGGGGGCGCTGTTTCGGTGGTTGGGTGCGTGGTTGGTGCGTCGAAGCTGTTGTGTATGTCAGCGATCTTGCGGTGGAAGAAGGAGGCGAGTACGGTATTGTATTGCAGCATTTATGTAGCGCTTACAGGTGGTTACATGAGTAGCATGCCTCACAGTGTAGGGTGTGCGGTTGGAAGTGTGTTGCCTTTACTTTGATTCTAATGGTAGTGCTTTCATGTCATGTGTGATGTCCCCCAAGGTGCGGTTATCATGTTGTGGGACACAGCGCTTAGCTGTGTGTTGGATTAAGAAGTGTGAGGAAGGCGCTAAGCTGGCAGCGCTCAGCAGCTCCCTTTGCTGTGACCATGGTCTGCTGAGCTGGTCACTGCGCCGGGCTGTCCGTTCTGGGATATTCTGCTTAGAGTTAATGGTCGGGAGCAGGCAGCGGTGGGAGAGGGGAGTGGTGGAGTGATCTGTCGGGTGGATTGTCATTGTGAGGTGTCGAGAAGCGGTCATGGTGTGTTGCTTGTTGGGATCTGCAGAACTGGAGTAAATTAAAGGCCTCCATTGGCCAGAGCAGGTTTGTCTTATGTGAGTGGAAGAGAATTAAGCAGCGTAAGGTAATTACTATGAGGCTTCTATGAGCTACAATCCACTATCCAACCTCGAGTGTTATGTTAGTACTAGCAGGGCCTGTGGTTCTGGATTAAATTGCATTGTAATTATATCAGGCGTAATACACCTGAGCAGCTATGGTAATAATCCACATTTGTAAAGAACAGCAATCGCCCGTAGGGGTCTCTAGGCGCTGGGGGCCGTCGGGAAGATTAAGCAAGCTATTGCCCAGAGTCACATGGTGCTGGGCTAACGTGCCGCCGGCACCAGGGATCGAACCGTGATCCCCATATTCCAGCATCAGTCGCCCTGGCCGCGGCGCCACACCTCTCCCTCTCCTAATAGGACTGGCAGGGGATGGAAGGGCAGGAGAAGGTCCTTTGGAAGGAATAAGAAGAGGCAACAACCGGAGTTTTAACCCCCACGATGCTCATGATGAGCTCAGCTCGTCATGAGGCACGGTTGAGCTGTGCTGTCATGAACAATGGTAAATCTGGGAATGCAGCACCGGGGGGTGGGGGGGGGGGGAACCTCTAGCAGCCAAGGTGTTAAAGTCAAGGTCAGTGTTCATGGGAATGCTGAAATAGCTTTTTGGGGATTGCATGTGTGCTGGAGATGCAAAACTGTACAAACAACATCATTTGCATGAGTATTAGTGATATATTAGGAACTTTTAATGCGCTCTAGAATCAGGTGAAAATCCTACCCCGAATGATTACTTTACCACTGACCCACCGCTTTAGTAAACAAGCCGATCCTCGCAGGGGCTGGACGCATAAAGTAATGGCTGGGAGTGTATATATAGTGAATTATGAAGACGTTTAGGCTGCACTTGAAAGCAGAAGTAAATTCATCATCCTAGACATGTGAGCGAGTATACGGGTTAAAAAATGCAAACATTGAAAGGAAGATTCTGTAAATGATGGCAGTATTCTAATGTTCACCTTTAATGTTTGGAACACAGTAGTACTTATGGAAGCGAAGTGGGATCCATTTTCGATGCCCCTGGTCTGATGAAGATACCCTGAAACCGGTCCTCGGAAGCTTGTTTCCGGTCGAGGGAGGACCTGGCCTGGCAGTTCGTGCTGGACTGTTCCCATGAGGCACAGGGTCAAGACTAATTTGCATATGGCCATGTCTAAACTGAGTTGGTACGGTGAGAAAAAGAATGATGATGGATTAAAGCCAGATCTCTTGACTGAGGGTGAATGTATGATTCATTCAGCATTCCATCCATCCATCATTTGTTTGTGTAGCACCTGGTTGTGGCACAGCAGGTGAAGGTGGTGATGGTTGCTTCAACAGGCAGCCGATGTGTATCACCTGCATTCATGTGGCTTCAAGGAAAGGGACCCGGACAATGAAGTGAGAAGGATATGGGTAGGGACCCTTTTATCAATTTCATGAACCTTGTTAGCAAAGAGCTGCTCGTGAATGCTTCCTGTCCACTGCTATTTTGTTGATGGCAGAGAGAAGGGTGAGACCCGAGTTAATGTTGTTCAAGGCGAGGACATTTCTAGGCCAGGCCCGTTCTTTGTCAGTCCCTGATTGCTGCTTCAGAAAGGTTAATGATAACCAGGTGAACAGATCTCACACTTCATTGTGCCCACATTGTGGGCACTCCTGCTTATAGCCAGGTGTGCTGCTACGTGTTGTGAGAAGCATCACTTTACACAAAGGTAGGGAGCCTGAGAAGGACACTTGAAAAAGAAACATGTTACATATGAAACGAGATGAGTTTGGAGCTACAGTGAAAGGCACAATAGAAGAGTCAATGAAAGTAAACAGCAATAAACAAACAGAAAGCAACTCATTTCCAACTGAAGATTTGCTTCTATTATTTTTGGTGGCAACAAAGGTATAAAAGAGATGCATGATCGTCACTACTGTTTCCCCAAATGGTCTCTTTCCCCAAACAAAGGGCACAAGGAGATGGGAACAGAGATGCTGGCCAGGAACCGGTGCACCTACATGAAAAGTGTGTCCAAAGAGGGAAGGGGAGTCTGCTATGAGGGCACAGAGCTTGGGAAGCTGGGGTTCAGCTCCCCATGGACTGGATCTCACTCGAATTGACAAACAGTACGAGCATACCATCCAGTAGGAAGCATAGGCCTCAGAGAGAACACTCTCTCCATAATGTGGGAGAATATGTTTGCATCTTGACAAGGGAAGAGCTCTACTCTGTGTCCTCCATGTTGTCCTACTTGCGCGCTTCTCCCTTGCCCTTCCCTCCTCCCGCCTCCACTTCCTGTGCGCGAAGGCGGCTCTTATCTCATTGCAGGAAGTGATGCTCGGGTCAGGCAGGGACCATTTGGGACATCCCACAACACAAATAAAAACAGGTCAGCTCATAACAGTGATGAGTCTTTTCTGGGGGTCCATGGTAGGACAGGTAAAAAGAGCAGGATGAAGGAACAACAGGTAAGAAGACAGGGGCAGAGGAGTGAGAAGAGGGATGTAGAGGAGAAGAAATAGGAACAAGGAAGAAGGAGAAGATAAGAAGAACAGCAACAACCGCAGTAGGAGCAGTCCACACGCACCCGCCACTGCCATTGAGTTCACCGCGCCCGCCGACGGTGGAAGGGTTGACTTCAGCTTCATCAGAGTCTGAGAAGTCAATGGAGCTTTCATTCCTCCCAGAATCTCACTGGGAATATGAAGAGTTTTGGATGATAACAAACAGTGATCATTGTGCCCGTGATGACGTATGGTTGAGGTTTATAGCCGCAGTGATCTTCTCCTGGGAACTTACCACTAGCAGCTCTCCCTGGTGCAGATCAGAAGTTCTAGCTCCTCTTAATTTGCTGGTTTATATCTTTATCTTTCCTTTGTGCACACTATCTCAAACTCTCGCCTCACTGTGTAGATGAGAAACAGGCTTGGTGGGAGACTGTAGGGTCTTACGATCAAATGTACTAAGCATTATAACAGTCGCAAACAATCAGATGCTGTGTTTGCAATTATTAAAAGTTTTTTCAGGATGTACTGAAGTTTTTTTAGGAGTCAGTCACCTTTTTCTGACTCCCAAACTGTCTTTGAAAATTCATAATTTGGAAGAAGGTATTTTACGGCCAGTTTCAAATTGTGAATCTGTGTGTTATGTTGTGTATTAATTCTTGCAACTGAAATCTTGTTGCAGACCATTGAACAATTACAGACTCCTGAGTTGAGTTGTATAAGAAATTGAAGTGTTGGTTGATGGAGATAGGTACCCATCTCAGGTAATAACCACAATCCCTTTTACTGTCAATCACTGGTAGCCACGGCACAGAGCAGACAGGCTTAAGTTAATGGCAATGTGTAAAGTATTAATGTAGTGCTAAACAGTAATAAAGTCAAAATGTAAGACAATAAAAATCCCAAATCTAATTAGAAAAAAAGAGTAACATTTAGAGAACAAAATGACACCAAGCTGAAAAAAATACAATAAGGGGAGCGATAGATATGATTTAAAATAAATTTAAAGTAGAAATAGCACCAAGAACCACAAAGTGCCAATAAAAGTAAATGGTTACTGTAGAATAGGACGTAGCTAGAATTTAACGCTGATCGTTATGAAGCGCGGGTAGATACACTAACCAGATTCGTCCTGGTAAAAAATGCACCTTCTGACTTTTGTGCTTTAAGTTCCAATCAAGAGCACACCTCTAAAGCCCCCAGGACCTAATGAAGGCACTTACCGACTCACAGGGTGGCAGGTATAGGCCAACAGGAGGGTCCAGTCCTGGTCCAGTTGCCACTGGTCAATTGGGCAGTTGCAGAAAAAGGCCTCTTGTAGGTTTTTGTGTCCCTAAACCTTTAACAGAAGGTCAGCCTTATGACCCTTAGAGTCGACTTCTTTGTCCTGGGTACAAGAGAGACAGCAAGACCAGCCTTCTAGGCTCTTCTCAGGTCTCAGACAGCAGATTCATCTTTCTTCTGATCTTCCACTGGTTCAGGAGTGTTCTGAAGTAGGTTCCCGACATGCCACATTTAGGCTTGGCAGGAGCTAATGGGGGGGACTGACTCCTGGGGATGCCCAAATCAATCAGACAAAGGTTCCCAGGACTAACCCTACCTACTTTAGGCATTTTCAAGATGGTGAAAGTTTTCAGCCACACTAAACTTGGGCTCTGAGATTTATGGGTGTGTGTGAGGTGTGGTGCTGAAAATTCTGGACCCGACCATGGTGTGGTACCGAAGCTCTACCCTCGTGCAGAAAATATCATCATACCATGACGATTTTGGTATTGGCAGACCGGTAATGATTAGGACATTATTACTGTGCATTTGCGTCACGATTGAGTGACGGGAACACCCCTAAATCGTGCTTCCTGTCTTGAAGCCTTGGGTTCCATGTTGTGAGCGGCATCCATCTTGTGGTTGCCCTTACATTTGAACAATTGAACAAGGCTGAATTCGAGCTGAAAGGACACATACACCTTTCCTGACTCCTCTGTGACCTGGGCGAGCTGACTCCGCTGCCTCAAGCCAAACCTGTTCAGGCAGTCCCCAACCCAGTGGCCAAGCGAGATTAGTATCAAGGCACAACATACCACAAGCCTTTCATCGCACACAAACCATGGCTAATCTTACACACACCTGTCTCTGTTTCTTTCTTTATGATCTGCTTTACGATGGGGAGGTGCCCGTTTTTATTAGGGGTCCGCCGATATCTGATGGAAACACTGGACCTTGCCAGATAGTTAATTATAAACTGGACAAACTGAAATATGGACTTGTCATCATAACTTTGCCTTTTCTTTGTGTTGGAAATATGTGAATTATCTACTGTAAACCTAAGAATGTTTGCCCAGGGCATAATACAGTGTATAAAAGGCCTGCCTGAGATAGCCCAGGCAGACTACCTCATTCAGTTGCTTTAGGTGTGACTGGGCGACGTAGCCTCACAGTTAAATTGTAATAAAGTTGTCTTTTCATATTTCGAATTCTCTGTTGATTCCTTTGCTGCTTATGAATGAAGTACTTATTGGTAAGACCCCTGAGAAGAAGTATGATGGTTTTCAGGTACTTCAGTTGGCGCCCAACGTAGGGCCTCATCAAGAAGTGACTATCTGGAGGGGTAATCTTGTCAGAGGACAGAAATCTACTGGGGAAGGCAAGACAGAAATCTACTAAAAGAGGTACTCTGTGCACAGAGGTTCTGGGGGATTCTCTGTCTTTGCGGCCTAGTATATTTTTGATTTTTCTGACTTAAATCTCTCCAAAAGATGTCACTCCTGACTGAGGAACCCACTTTTTGGCGTAAGAGTTTTTTTAAGAAAAGTGACTGTAAGTGCAGTTAGAACTTGGCAGTTAGAATTTGGACAACTATTTGTTTGGTATAGCTTTGATAAGTTTGTATAGGTTTGTATGAGCGATTCGCAATTTGTGTAGGCAGGTAATGCCATTTGCTTTAGTTGAAGTATAAGTGGGTCGCTCCCAGTCCTTTGTTTTTGCTTGGTTTGTATTTGAGGATTGCAATTTTCAATAACCAAGGGTTTTGTATATTTACAAATGTATCGATAGAGATAGCCCCTTGAAGTTTGAAGCTAGATTAGTGAGCTATAAGATGCCTGATCTTAGCAAATTTTAAGATTTGTGTTGGCCAACTTTGTATACGTTTGGATTTGCCGGCTTCCCCTAAAGGGAATATCTAAATAGGTTAGATATACAAACATATTTCTTCCTTGGTGATTTTATATCCCCAGGGAATTAAAATATGACATGATACAAAACAAGGATCCTTTGCTCTGTGCACTTTTATATGCAGAACGATTTTTGGTGTTCTGCCAGCTACAGCTAGTGAATTGAGTGTATTTTCGTTTTTCTGCACATACAGCTAGTGCTGTTCGGCTGCTTCTGTAGTCTTTTGGAAACTCTATTGAGAAGTGTTTCTTGTAAATATAAGTAAAGAATTATCAAGGAGTAACCCTTTCAGAGAAAAGGGATGGGGTTATTAGATGCTCTAAAACAACAAAAGTTCCCTTTTCATAAGTTTTTTGGAGAGGAAAAGCTCCCTCTGAGGGATTTTCAACCGACAGGTTAAGGATGAACCATATGATGTATTTACGGTTGCATAGAGAATAACAAATTTACACAGGTAACATTATTTAACACAAAGTCTGTCTAGAGTCATACCAGTCCCAAACTTTAAGGACTACATACAAAATCACTGTACACTCGTGTCCTAATGAGAATATGCACAATCACAGGAGAAATTTCATAAAAATGTCTTTATTGGGTGATTTAACCGACCAATTGATTAAAAACAAGATCATTCACATTTATTTATCAGAAACATTAAAATCTTAAAAGGGCTGAAAAAGTGTCGACGCGGCGTTTCGGTGATGTCAGTTGTCACCTTCTTCAGGGCAATATTTCACATATTAAAATCACTATTAAAAAAATACAAAGGTTACAATTATTTCCATTCTATAAAGCAACTTCAGCTTTGCACAAATATTAACACACTTAATGGTACGGTAACTCCTGTGTCAATTTGCATTGACAATTATTCATGTATATTAAAAACCTTGTGCATATTCTTCATAGTCTCTCCTCTTTTATTAGGCCTTTATCTATACATAACAATGTATTAAGCACAAAAAACATTTACTGGTCTTTGACAAGCATAAACAGACATTTGTCAATCTCGCAACCTTCTATGGTCTAACCTTACTCTGATATCCCTCTTTGAACCGTTTAAACAATCCACGGTCCCATGTTTTGAATTTAAGAAAGATGTACTGTCTTTATTTGACAGTGCTGGGCACCTATTTCAATTGGTGGCTATGACGGGGCTATAAGGTTATTTTAAACTTAAACTTCCTGCCCTGAAGAGGTAACATACTTCTTCTTTATTTATCATATATTCGAATTTAGTCATTCAGAACATTTATTTGTACATCTTACCTCCTTGGTAGTTCATAGATCGCTTTTGTCAATTTGCGATTTCTGAGCTTTTTGTTCGTTTTGCACAGTTACTATAAATGGAAAAACACAAATGGCATAAGTTTATAGGGCTTTTTGTTTAGTTGAACGACCAAAGGGATTATTCACAAGTTTTATCTACCTTAGTTCTGTGACCTTTCCCTTGAAGATAGAGTTTCCAATTCTCAATGTGATTATTGGGTCTGCTCAAGGTTTTTCTCTATATGACAGGGAAAGGTTTGTTCCATTATTTTTAGCAAAAGAATTTTTTTTTAACATAGTGCACCGTTCGTTTTTACTTGACTTTGACTGTCTTTGTACAACAAAGTTTTGCATTACAGTTTTTTAATTGTTATCCTCTATTTAATAAGTGCTTTACTACTTGGCTCCTTAAGCATACAAGTTTAGTTCTTGGATGAGGATGTTTAGGGGCATCGTTTGTTTTACTTAAGTATCATACATATCTACAGCTCACTTGTTTAGAGCGTTGTTTACCTGGATTGATTTCGTTAAAATCCTACGGTAGACGGTGGTATTTACTCCTTGCCCAGCCGAACGGGGAAGTTTCCCTGAAAGTATATGGGGGAGCTGTTACACATCACTTTACCACTGTTTGAGATAGCTTCGTTACGTTGTTATATTATTCTTACCTTAATTAGATATCAAATGTATATCTCTGTATCCTCCCACTATTTCTTGGGCAGCGGTTTATATTCAAGCCTGGGTTTTTCAATTAATTCTGGCAAGAAGAATTTAAAAGAATTTTTTTTTTAATTCCTTCAATTCTTTTACCCACTCTAACTTGCTTAGGGCAATAGGTGGATAAAGCATACCTCTATTCTTAAAAACGACTTAAATGGGGTCCCTTTGCTTACTTACTTGTTTTAGAGGCTTTTTCTGGCGTCTCGAGTGGGCATCTGCACCGACCGTCTCACCGGACTGGAGTGGCTTTGCTCATTCCATCTCCGTTTAAATACCCTTCTTAATTGTGTCAATTACACGGTTTTAATATTTTTCACCTGTGGGTGTCTGTTTGTTTCTGTTTGGTTGCGCAAAAACAGTGGCGGCCATCTTAAAGTTTCTCCTTCATTATTACTCGGCCGACCCGATCTCTCAATATGTTACTTTCTACTAATGTTAGGATGGTCTAATGCTGTTTTATGAGCGGGGTTCGCCTGTGCCTTGCGACTTTCTACATTTAATAACAAGTATAAATTTTATTTTGGAAAAGACTTCGTGCCGCGTTTTTTTTTAAACTCACAAGCATGGTTTGTGCGTTCCATGCGTATCTATACATTATAAACAAAACGGGGGCAGGTTTGTTTAGATCGAGGGTTCGTATGTATGTAAACTCTGTTTTATTTTGGAAAAGACTTCGTGCCGCGTTTTTTTAAAAACTCACAAGCATGGTTTGTGCGTTCCATGCGTATCTATAAACAAAACTGGGGCAGGTTTGTTTAGATCGAGGGTTCGTATGTAAACCCTGTTGCTTCTCTGTCAGTATGTATAGTTTATGCGTAACTGGGGCATCCATCTTGAAAAAAATCTCTTAGAGCGCAGAACAGCGCATTTTAATGTTTACAGGGTATGTGTATGACCTAGTAGTGGCTGGGGATTTAAATTAAATCAAAGGTTGTGTTTATCCTTTTTGTTCTACATCTGTTCCGAATTATTCATGATATTGTCTAATCCCATAGTGATGGCTCTTTTTGTGGCTATTTTCTTAACCATTTTAATCTTTGCCATAATTAGAGCGCGATCCCACTCTTAATATGTTTTTTGGGCAGCCCTCTTGCAATGGTTTTCTCCATCTTACTCAGGGTATATTTGTCAGATATTTGGGCAGCGGTTTTTCTTTTAGTTCTAATATTTTAAATATTGTTTGGTCAATATTTATTATCTATATATATATTTGGAAACTCTATTGAGAAGTGTTTCTTGTAAATATGACTTACAGCTACGTACAGTCTGGTCTGTCCTGTTTTCGTCCTGAGTGTTGATTTGTGGGTTTAAATATGTGTTTAAATGTGTGTTTAAAATGTGTGTTTAAATGTCTATTTTGTTTGTGGGTTTTGTTGTAAATTGCGACAGCGCTATTTACAAGAAATGGTTAGAGCGCGCTGTATTGTGTGTCCTAAATGTTTTCAACACTTTCTGTTTATGTCTGAAATGAGCTCAATGTGTGTGGGTCACATTTAATGGATATAAATAAGGCCCCAGACAAAAACGAAATTACATGTTTTTGCAAAAATAAATGAATTTACAGCATTTTCCCTAGATAAACTGTATTAGATGTTCACAGGCGGAAATTCAGCTGCAGTATATTTGTTAGGAATGTTCATTTAGCCAACACTTTTTCCAGTTAAACACGGGTGGAATTTTGCATAACAGTTCTTTTAAGAAATCTGGCGCAGAAATGTGACGCAGAAATGTGACGCGTTTTAAGTTAGGCATATGCGCTTAGGTTTGTGAGTTAATGCATCTAAAATGAGAGGCAAGGGATGCAGCGGGCTCTTATATGTAGAACAATCACAAAAAAGGAATAATTGGTTTTATTAGAAGAGAAAGAAATTATTAATTATGAAAAATAATTATTAAAAATAAGTGCTACAAAAATCGTTTTTTAATATTTATAAAGCTTAACACTCATACTATGACCTCCTAGCATTAAAAATTTGATTTAAGTTATGTCACATCACTAAAATGACAAATATTCGTGTGTATAATTTGCCCTTGGCATAGGCGCAAACAAGCTCATTTTTATAACGTATAAATTATTATTTTCAAATACCTGACTCATGGGTTATGTAATAGACATTCTAGTAATGCATATGATGCAAGAAAATTGTAGGATATTCATTTTTTAATGCCCAAAATGTGAAAGTCGATTTTGAGTAAAATCACTGTTTAAACAGCATTTTGCTTTCATTCAGAGTACTCTTTAAAGTGTCTCAGCCTTAAGCAAATGCATGCATTTAGGTTTTGATAAAAGGTTGTGCCTTCTTATGATTCGGTGGGTTAATGTGCCAGTACACAGGCTTGTTTTAAATATCAGGGTTGAAGGTTCTACCTGCAGGTAGGCCTACGGAAAGTTCGCTTATTTAACACTGATGAAATGTGTACCATAGGATTGCAACAAGGTTTTACTCTAAAAAACTGGTCTGTGTGTCTTTAGGTTTTGAGAAAATTGACAGTGAATGTAGTTTAATGATCTGGGAATAGAGATAATTTTAACGCCTAAAAAGAGAAATTATTTTTCAAAATAGAGTGAATTATTGCAGGTTATAAGCCTTCTGCTTTGACGGGTTCAGTGTAGCAGAAGTTGGGGGCTGGGAGGATGGCTGACTCGGGCCGCGCTCCTGAGATGTTATCTTTTAGTGTTCACTGTAAATAATGGAGAAGGCCGTCATGTTGACATTTGCGACCTCTTAATTAGGACTTTTCCTCCGAGGAATGCAGAATGACCTCTCTGCACGGGCTGCTAAAAGTGGGGTTTCTGGTTTCTCTGTGAGAACATCAATAAAATGAACGAACTTAATTTAAAGGGGAAATACATAGGGGTTTCTCTGAAGGTCCCAACCATGTGCTAAATAATATGCAGAACTAATACATTTGTCTTTCCACGCTAAGGAAAATAATGTTTGCTAGCTGCGTTTATTTTACAGAGAATGAAGTGTTGCATTAAGTCTTAGATAAAAAATGTGCTCATTAGGAATTATTTTTCAGTGCACATTATAGGTGCCACATTCATATGGAATATCAGTGTAAAAATTTCTTTTAGAACGGTAAAAATAAGATAGCTTGATGTTGCGAGGTGAACTGACAGGAGAATAACAGTTAAGTAATAAAGAGTTATTTTTGTGTATGTTACAATTTTTTGTGTTGCGTATTTTTCTGCTTTTGCCAACAGATTATTCATGGATTGTTCTAAGGCAGACAAGACACGTGAGTTTAGTTAATTGAAAAAAGATGTGTTTTTGTGTAATTTCTTTGAAAGAAAAAAATTTCATGTTTTGGTTTAGGGTATCTGGCCCTGTCATGATATTTTAATTGGACATGTATGTGAGAAGAAAGACAGTAAAGTTATATTTGACAGTAGAACTACAACTGCGTTGTGCTCACTGTCAAAAGGAGGGTATAGAGTTTGTATGGAGTTTAGACCTGACAAAATTTAGACAAGCCCAAATATTGCATTTTGGGCTGCAGGTTTACAGTGCATAAAGTATATAGCGAGTATATCTGATGGCTTGACATGTGCATTGTGCATTTTTTATTTTGTGTATGTTTTGTTTTATGTTGTTACTATTACAAGTTACCCAGTGTTGTGAAGGGATCCGTATGATACGTATTGTTGCACAACAGTTGGATGGATTTGGTATATGATAAATTTCACAGATATGGGTTTTTTCATACTGTGAGGAAGACAGGCAGCATTCTTACCAGTGCATGCCTAAATTTGGCTATATTGATATTGAAGAGAACTAAAAAGATATACAGGTTCAAAGTGTATCACCTGATGTTAGTCACCTACTGCACATACCCTTAAAGGAATAGGCAGCCCTAAATTGTTATGTATCCTTGATTGGACCTAAGGATAGAATTATAGATCTGTGACTCAAGGTGGCCTAATTTCTATATTGCATTATTTAATCATGTTTTGTTTCCCAAATAGCATATGGCTTTGTCCCTTGAAAGGAAACTAGGTTTCATTTTTCTCTCCCTGAAGAAGGAACTGGAACATTAGCTAAGATTACTGTATATGGTGGAATTAGAATGTGTGTAACTTTGGTCTTGTGTGTATCCCCCGTACTCTTGGTGCTGTGTCACATGCCTGAGGCACCCAAGCAAACTCTTGTTCTTCCTATAGATTTTTCTTTTGTTGCTCCTCCCCTGACCAATGTTGCATTATGCTTAGTTACTAGGGATTTTAATTGTGTCCTACTTCCATTTCACTTTCCCATGTTCCTTTCACCAGTCAGCCCATTTATTATGGGTGTATTGTTTATGTGCACACTTCTAGACTGTAGTGAGGTATCAGGGACCCCCCATGTTATGTAAAATGTTTTTTCAGACTGACTGTCACGGTAGTGATAGACTGGTTAACTGACCCAATATTATAGTAAGACAAGTTTTCCATCTCAATAGGAGATACCTTAAGTTTACCCTTTTGAACATGACGAATTTTCAATGTCTATTTTAAATTTTTCATTTCCTTTTTGTTCCTGCTGCTCTAATTTTTGGTGGGATCAGATGTGTTCTAATCATGCAAATACCAGGACTTTCTAGTGCTCGTCCTTTGTCTGCACATTTGATCATTAGCCTTTGTATTGCATAGTGCACCTGATGCACATTTTTTAAAGGGGACTTTTCTTCATGTCCTTGATAATCTGAATCATGTTATTTCTCTATTTGAGATGTTCTAGATAAGGGATTTAGGAACATCTAGGCTTAGTCATTGAGGGAACACATGTATTAACCCCATTAGACAATGCCACTGTGTGAGGAAATTCATTTGGATAGTATTCCCGTGTAGCTATAGATGACAGAGAATAATGAAAAGAACATAACTGAAGATGCTAAAGATACTGTTTTGCCCTTTTGCCTTTGCTCTTGTATTTTATGCCCATGACATATTGTCACTTCCTTGCAGATTGCAGGCCACCTGCTTCAGTCCTCTTGTTAAAAACCCAACCCATGAACTGGTTTTGTGCTTGATTTGAAGGAAACTAACAATTGTGTTACATTTCCTACATCACTAGGTTCTGCTGGATCTTCCAGAGTCAAAGGAAGAGTGATTCCCTGCAGACCTGTGATCAACACTAAGCCCACTCCCCATCAGTGACCGCTACGGATTTCTTGGTTCTACAAATCCTGCAACAAGGAAGTCGCGAAGCTGGACAGCGATCATCAGCGCGACATCAGTGGTACCTCCAAAGCAAGGCATTTGCTTCACGAAAAGGCGTTGCAGAAAAAAGGAGGAGCCGGTTCCTTGTTTTCCACAGAATGAGAGTTTATTTGTTTGGGCTCTGTACCTGTTATGTGCTGGAAACCTCTGTCAGTGTACATTCCCTTGAGCCCTTGGCCGAGTTTTGGCCACACTCACACCCCTTTTGCTTTGCTCCAGCGGAAAGGCAGTGCACCCAAGGATCCACGTTTGGAAAAAAGGCACTACATTCTGGTGCCCATGAGAGAGCAGCTTGAGCGTCCTCTGACACTAAATGATGAGTGTTGGAGTCTGAAAGTGCTGCTGATCTTGCTAAGTAGTGCTTGGATCTGCACGAGATGCTTTGTGCCCTTGATCAATGAAGATCACATCATTTGTAGTGTCTGCCACAAAGAAGAGACACTGGTGCATTGTTTTGAGACATTGAGACTTTCAAGTGAGCTGTGGGTGTTTTGCCAGGAGGGCACTCCAACTAAACAGCATTGTTTTCTCATGAAAAAGTCTGAATTGAAGAGGCCCAACGCGAAGAAGACACTGGAAGCGGATTTGATGGACAATAGAAGCCTGCAAGGAGAGGCTTTGACGGACTCTGGGTATTTTCTGTGAGCTTGTATAGAATTGGAGTTTGGAAACTAATTTTTGCTCCTTTACTGGCATTTGTTTTAAAGTACTATTCTGTTTAGTAAAAGTAGAATAAAGTCTCTCTGTGGAAGAGTATCCCTTTTCATCTGAGAGCATTGATCAGGAACGCCACTGTTTCACTTGAACATATAATAAATTACTGAAATGCATAGGAAGCTATATAACATTTTATTAGATAATTCTAGGATTTGCCTTCTGCTTAGGATTGTGGAAAATTATGATTTCATTCGTAATAGTGGTCACTACCTTCTCCCGTGGTCTATATGTTCTCAACAACGTGTTTTCTAGTGTTTTTTAAAATGACATTGTCTTTTATGGGTGGGATTGTTTTTGTTGCTACCCAATTGACATCTGTACCCACCTCCCAACCTATGTCTCTTCCTACTATTACTTCTTTGCATTTGACTTTTGTTTTTCCTTTTCTCTTGCTTTTCCTGAAATGGTATTATGGTTTTCTGTTAAATTTTTGATTGGTTACCATTTGCCAGTTGCAGGGTCACGTAGGAGTACCAACGGTTCAGTTTGTGACCTGAGTAGTGGCAGTAGGTCTGCAGGACTTGCAGTGTCCCTATGACCTGCTAATAATCACAGCTGAAGTACTCTATCAAGATTGCGTGAGCGACATTAGAAAATGGAGATTGTATTGAGGAATGACGATAAAAAGCAAGAGATGAAAAACCGATATTATAGAATGTTGTTCTCTAAGTGTGGTAT
Organism: Lissotriton vulgaris; assembly: GCF_964263255.1. Classification (NCBI taxonomy): domain Eukaryota; kingdom Metazoa; phylum Chordata; class Amphibia; order Caudata; family Salamandridae; genus Lissotriton; species Lissotriton vulgaris. The sequence goes on along the minus strand of NC_141691.1, from coordinate 56,056,921 downwards.
AGCTTTATCTATTTTAATACTTTTATGTATTCTATTAGTTACTATATTCTGGTTTGTTCCTCCTACACAATTGACGTCTGCATCAACTTCTCAACCTACTCTTTCTTTTTCTACTGTTTCTTCACATGAGTTTCATATTTTACCTGAACATGAACTGGTTAGGTCAGAGTTTACTGATAATTCCTTTTGTACAGTTTCTACATCAACACCAGTTAGTAGTGAACATCACTAATTGTTGGGTGGGTGATCTTTTACCACATACTACAGATAGAGGTATTCCCTATTTGGTCCTGCCATATATGGCCTTTGTACCACTACGTGTGTAAGGAGACCTGTCCCGAGAGAGTTGCTAAGTAATAAGATGATACTACAGCAACCCCTTGATGATCTGATAAGTGTAGACCTAGATTCAGACTGACGTGGGTTTAGGTTATTGCCTATGTAAGGGCAAAAGGAGCGTCTGTGGTGCTGAAAATTCTGGACCCGACCATGGTGTGGTACCGAAGCTCTACCCTCGTGCAGAAAATATCATCATACCATGACGATTTTGGTATTGGCAGACCGGTAATGATTAGGACATTATTACTGTGCATTTGCGTCACGATTGAGTGACGGGAACACCCCTAAATCGTGCTTCCTGTCTTGAAGCCTTGGGTTCCATGTTGTGAGCGGCATCCATCTTGTGGTTGCCCTTACATAGTCAATTGAACAAGGCTGAATTCGAGCTGAAAGGACACGTAAACCTTTCCTGACTCCTCTGTGACCTGGGCGAGCTGACTCCGCTGCCTCAAGCCAAACCTGTTCAGGCAGTCCCCAACCCAGTGGCCAAGCGAGATTAGTATCAAGGCACAACATACCACAAGCCTTTCGTCGCACACAAACCATGTCTAATCTTACACACACCTGTCTCTGTTTCTTTCTTTATGATCTGCTTTACGATGGGGAGGTGCCCGTTTTTATTAGGGTCCGCCGATATCTGATGGAAACAATGGACCTTGCCGGATAGTTAATTATAAACTGGACAAACTGAAATATGGACTTGTCATCATAACTTTGCCTTTTCTTTTTGTTGGAAATATGTGAATTATCTACTGTAAACCTAAGAATAATTGCCCAGGGCATAATACAGTGTATAAAAGGCCTGCCTGAGATAGCCCAGGCAGACTACCTCATTCAGTTGCTTTAGGTGTGACTGGGCGACGTAGCCTCACAGTTAAATTGTAATAAAGATGTCTTTTCATATTTCAGATTCTCTGTTGATTCCTTTGATGCTTATGAATGAAGTACTTATTGGTAAGACCCCTGAGAAGAAGTATGATGGTTTTCAGGTACTTCAGAGGAGTGTTCTATAAGTAATCCTAGTGTCCTCCCACATCTAACTCTAAAATCCAGATTTAGGCAAGTCCTGCACCCTCAATAACCTCCGCAACAGAACTCTGGTAGAACAAAAGCGGAGTTTTCAGCAACTGGTGAATACATAAGAATTGTCTTCGCATCCATGTGAGAGGGGAGGTCTCCTTGAAGTTAATCAAGGACCATGACACAGCCCCCAGGCCATTCTGCTAAGGGCACATCAACACCTCCTCACACTTAAGACATTTTGTCCCTGCCCTGGGAGCAAGTTCACCCAACATTCACACCTATTCTATTGCCAATTACTGGCGGGCAGAAGTGGGAGAGCAAAAGGCAGATTAGCTTCCAGGGACTTCAGGCACTGCAAAGGTTAACTTTGTAAAAGTACCACTTCCTTAATAGTTATACAAAATTCGATTTTACCATTACATTGATTTTTGAATGACTACTACAAATAGTCATTGTATTATTTTTCTAGCAGCTTCCAACCCCAAATTAGCATTATTAGATCCAATAATGTAACCCATTGTTTTCCTATAGAAAAGCCATCGTTGCTACAGTGAAAATAGCGTTTGGGCCTTTTTCACTGTAACAACATCTGGAACAATAAACCTTTACACGTCCTACTTTTAAATCCAATGCACCCTGCTTTATGGGTAACAAGACCAACTTAAGCGTGACATATTAACATTTAAGAGGCAGGGTTTTGATCTGTGAAAAAGAGAGTTTATTTTGACAGGTCGGATTGGCAGTTTAAAACTGCGCAGCCAGGCTACAATGGCCGGCCCGGAGACAGGTTTGCTGGGTCACCGCAGTGGGTGGCTCAAGGGGTGCTGCAGCCCACTAGTGGCATTTCACTTGCAGCCCTACGTACCATGTGTACTATGTACCAGGGACTTATAGGTAAGTTAAATATGACAATCAGTGTATACAAATTTCAACATGCCTGAAGGGGGAGTCCAAGCAGTTTACAGCTGGTCGCAGGAGTAAAGTGTGCAACGTTTTACAGCCAAAAACAATAGGGTCCAGCAAAAAGGTAGCATCAGGGTGACCCTACTGAAAGTGCACATTCCAACAGGTTGGTAATGTTAATCGCTGTGACTTTTAGACAAAAAGTTTGATTGGGAGAAGACAGTGGTCCAGGGGACAACTGACAATTCTTAAACAAACTTTAGAAAAAAAACCTTTTTAAAGTCATTACCTCTGAGGAAAAGAGGCTACGATTTTGTGCGGGCGCTCGCGAAACGCAGCATCAGTTTACTATTTTAAAGGCCCGCTGGGGTAGCAAAACAATTGTATTCTGCTGCGCATGCCCCCCCCCCCAACTTTGGTCGATAAGGGTCCTATTTATTTTAATAGCACTTATTACACAGGTTAAAACTGCTTTTGAAGAAAAGGCGCCACTGTTCCCCAGCGTCATGTGTCGACCTCTGAAGAATGATACTCTGAGGGGGCCCTTCCAGGAGTCGAACCTGTGGCTGCACTTTACACGCAGAGCTCAGGGTCACGCATGTGCTCTGCTATCTTACCCTTGTTTGCGAAGTTTAATGAAGCAGCTCTGACTTTGTTCGATGGTTGTAAGGATGAAATGTTGAGCCCCCCTCCTGGATTCAGACTTGCCTGCAGTTCACTGGCCTGTCTTATTGGAAATCAAACCTGTGACTGGCGCTGAGGGGGCCACTGAAAGCTCGAGCCAGGCTCGAGCCTGAAGCCTGGCTCTGGCTTAGGTTGAGGTCCTCTTGGAACCTCGAGCCCATAACGAGCCGAGCTCTCATGGGCCTTCTCAGGCCTTCCTACCTCCCTGTGCCCTGGATGTGGCTGTTGACCTTTGACCCGGGGCACCAGGTTCAAATCTCGGCGTTGGCTCAACATTCTGTGATTTTGGGCAAATCACTTCATCTTCCTGTGCCTATAATCAATAAATGGTGACCGTGTGTATTCTAACGGGTGCTTATTTATGTAAAGTGCTCCAATACCTTTCGGTCGAGTATGCGCTATATAAACAAGCACTGGCGTTGCCAATAGGTCTCGCAGTAGGAAAGTTGGAGCTATTACAATTGCAAAAAACAATGCCTTTTATTTTTGTTTTCATTTTAAAAACATAAAGGGCTTTGTCATTTACAAAACCAATAGTTCCAACTTTCCTACTGCGAGACCTATTGGCAACGCCAGTGCTTGTTATTGAAGGAGGCTGTGGAAATATATTTTTCCGGCAGTTGGGAGGCTGTGCAAGCAGATTGGAGGATAATAAAGATGTGCCAGCAATTAATTGCACGACTTTTGAATGATGCGATGTTTTTATTGCAGACTGTCAATATGTGGTATGACGGATAGCTCTGAATAAAGATGTGCCAGCAATTCATTGCACGCCTTCTATCAATGAACTTGAACTTTTTATATACAATTTTCAAAAGACAGTGCCTATCACTAGTGTGGTGAGTGGCTGGGTGGATGCATGGATGAATAGATGGCGGGTGAATGAATGGATGGGTGTCTGGATGGATGCATGGATGGGTGTATGGGTGGATGATGATGTGTGTGTAGTAAGTGGGTGGGTGGGTGGATGCATGGATGGGTGCTGGGTGGGGGGTGGATGGATGGCGGATGGATGAATGGATGGGTGTCTGGATGGATGCATGGATGGGGGCTGGGTGGGGGGTGGATGAGGGATGGGTGTATGGGTGGGTGGATGCATGGCTGGGTGCTGGGTGGGGGGTGGATGGATGGATGGATGGATGGATGGATGGATGGATGGATGGATGGATGGCGGGTGGACAAATGGATGGGTGTCTGAATGGATGCATGGATGGGGGCTGGGTGGGGGTGGATGGATGGTGGATGCATGTGGTGTGCTTGCAACATAAATCGTGGCAAACAGGTACCAATGTTTAATCCTGAATATTAATTAATTCATAACGTGTAATTAAGAAACAGGTAGCAATCGTGCAATTAAATAGCGGTGATTTCATTACTAAACGTGTAATTAAAAAACAGGTGGCAATATTATTAAGAAGCAGGTTCTTTAATGAACGATGATTCCATCACAAAACGTGTAGCAGGTGGCAATATTTTATAAACAGTAGCTATGTTTTTGGGGGTGAATTCGCAGCGAATTCACTTATATATGTTATAATTACCACATCGATGACAGGGTGAGGATGTGGTCTGACGGCTAGTTCAGACGACTTTGATGCTGTCAACCAAGGTTCGTGCCTCCTATCAACGCCTCCTATCAAGTTTATGTATGTGAATTCGCAGTCAATTCATGATTAATCGTGAATCATGTTTAAATATTAATAAGAGACAGTTGCCACTATCAACATAACGGGAAACGATGAATTTTTCACCAAATATACACTTACCAATTTGTATGTGTTTTTTTTTTACACTTATGATGGATGGGTGAGTATGGATGGATGTGCTGTAACCTGCTAAATATTCACGATGTACAGGGAAACGCTCACAAAACATATAACCTCGTGTCACAGGAAAATGGCATTGTTTTGTATGGCAGGTTCAGGAAGAGAAACTAAGTGGCCGATATCCTGATCCTAGTGGCATCTCTCATGCTTAGAGAAAATGAATGAGTCCACCCAGGCTGTAGTAAAAACATGTAAATCAGTACAGTAGGCATAGTAACCTTACAGGGAAGTATGACCACAAGGCAAGCCAATTAAGACATAACTGTTAGTTTATTTATATTAATATTTTCTAAATGTCTGCGTGGAAGCAACATCAAGTTTAATTTCAAATGTAACTGGCTGACTGCACCCCGTTCTTTCTTCTCCAAATAGTAAAATGCTACTGAAATGTTTAACTGGTTACGCCTTTCCTTAATGGACTCACCTATGTTTATTGATTGGTATGCACTGAAGACACCCTTCCCTCCACCTCTTAAATCCTTCGGCGTGCACAGTGGGAGAGGGCAGCCAGACCAGACGGGAAACACCCGTCGCATCAGGGGCTTATGTATTGTAACTGTTCTTATGTAAAACACACTGTCACCCAATCGGGTATTGTTCGTGCTACATAGAACTGTGGATAAACAAATAAAAATCCACATATCGATCCTGGTTCTAGGAATTCGCGATTTTAGAGTCCCTTCATTAGTAACAGTCGATATCCTTCCTTTATGGTAAGTGTTGTCTTTCAACACACAAACACATTTTAGTATTTCTGGGGGTATGTAAATGAGAATTAGATGATGTCATCTCGAAAGGCACAATGTTTTTGCAGCAATTTGCCTGGTCACAGCTCCTAGCCTCCCTGAATAAAAAAAGTGCACAATTGTCACGGCAGCTGGGGGGTGATAGGTGGTGCCCATAGGGTCACACCTAAAAAAACAAGTGTTCAGCCCACTGAGCCATCCTACCATCTACCTTCAGGGTCATTGTTTACAAGCCTGATGCCAGAGCTCGTGTCCTGTACACCTCACATCAGGCTCATTAAACATGTATATAATCCGCAGTGCAGGTACCCGCCTGCCACACTTGTTAAAATGAATGGTAGGCAGCACAAGGCCTTTTGAGCAATAGAAGGCTTATAGAGGGGTCCGCACTGGGGAAACGTGAGCCTTGGGTGCAAGAATGCATTGTTTAATTGTACATAATCAGAAAACTCGAGTTTACATGTGAAATCTGTTCCTAATGATAAAGAGAGAAGGTTCTTGGGCGAACAATACCTTGGAAAGCTGGCGAACTTCCGCAAACGGGCGAGTTTGTGGGTATTTACAAATGTTTATAAACCACATTCCCATCCTCAATAGACATGGCGATTTATTCCTGAAGAGGATAGGAGAAAACCTTAACTAAAGCAGTAACAACAAACTAAAATAAAAAGAGCGAGGAGGGGGTGCGAGGGATGAGTGAGGATGGGGTAGCAGGGGAGGGAACACGGCCTGGGGGAAGCTGGCTGGGGAAGGGGAGGAGAAATCCAAGGAAGGCTGTGTGCGGGGAGAGAGGGGAGGTGCTGGAGCTGGGGAACAGATGGCCTGGGTGAAGCTGGCTGGGGAGGGAGAGGAGAAGCCGGCCGGCCATCCAAGAATAATTAGGGGAGGAGAAGCCGAGAAGCCGCAGAGCGCACGCTGGGCGAAGCCCTTTGATGTGCTGCGAAGATGAGCGGCCGGGAAACTGAAAGTACGGCCGAAAGGAGGGAGGGAGGCTGATGCGCGTGCTTGTTTGGTCACGTGATTCACGTGAACTTAAACAAAACCGCACGAACGAAACCCTTGGTTTCACGAGCGTTTTGAGGACATGAATTCTCGCTCCGCTCAATGCGCTTGCGTGCATTGATAGGTCGCGAGACCTAAAAACTAAAGAAAAGCGCACAAAGAGGTAAAAATACAGCTTTAACATAAGGAAAGGCAAATAGAGATCCATTTATTGCTGATTTCTACAAAGTGAAAGTAGAAAACATGAATTAATCATGGCTTTCCCACTTAAATTCTGTGATCCTAGGCAAATATCTTATTTTGTCAAAACACTTGTGTCTTCATTATGGCGTATGAAAGCAGTTTCGAATATTTTAGTTCAGAATAACAATTGACCTGTTGTGTTTCGTTTAATAGACTACAATGCTGCTCTTTAATAATGTTGTCAATGTACAGAGTTTACTTGGTAGTTGTTATTTTGCTCTTAGTTCACTAATGGTTCATGTTTTAAAACTATCACTTTTAATCAGTACTTATCTGTGCAGTGCTGCAATATGATTTATTAATATCAAACCTTCACATGTTAAAGAAAAATATGTTTTGAATGTTGAAGACACTTTATCATGTTTTCCTGACGTTTGGTCTATGATTTATCAAGCAAACCATTTCAGGGCTCGGCTCGTGCAGGGACTGTAAGGCCCGAGCCGGGCCCTGGGCTCGCCCTCCCCCGTCATTTGTTGGCTCGCCCACCTCTCCCCGTCACCTGCACATAGCCGAGAGCTGTCTGCGCAGGTGGGTTGACCCACTGAGCTGCCTCGGCAGTGCCAGGCGTGGCTTGTTACCTGTGTGCCGCAAGAGTGCAGCGGTTCTCCCGCCTTTTCTGGTAGAGGAGTCTGCCCTGAATGGCGTCTCTGCCATGAAGACAAAGAGGTGAAAGAGGGGGTGCCCCCCCGGCCGCACCCTGTCACCCCCCAGAACCTGGACGCCAGGCGGAGAGCTCTCCCCGTGTCAGGGTGGGGTTTCAATGCAGGGCGGGCCGTGCGGATCAGCTTCCAGCCTCCTCAGAGGGGCCGCCCTGGCCAGACCCCCCCCCCACACAATCCCTTCAGCACCTGCAGCAGTGTATGGAGTTACTGCATGAGGGGGGGGGGGTCTGGTATGCGGAGGAATGAGAGCCCTCCAGACTGGCGGGAAGTCTGATGCTGCGTCAGTTTACACCAGACTGGCAGGGCCTGTCCAGCGCTGACCTAAAGCGCCCCAGGGGCCTTATTTATGAAGGCCTTGCGCCACCGGTGCGTCACTTTTTCCCATGTTAAAAGTGGCGCACCGGCGGCGCAAGGCTTCATAAATAAGGCCCCAGGCTTCTAGGGGCTAAAGCTGGCGTAGACCAGCCGGGGGTCGGATGCAGACCTCGTGGTACCTCATGGCCTTCAGGGAAGGTGCGTAGTAATAATGATCATGTACAGCGCGCACGACGCGGCCTCTAGGCACTCCGCTTATCGATGTTAATAGGACTGATTGAATGTGCTCGTTCTAGGTACCTCGGAAGGATGAACGGCTGAATCTGCCATGTGTGTGTGGGGGGGGGCCTAGGCTTGTGACTGCAAGTTGAGCATACATGTCAGCAAGGGCGAGGTGCTCTCTGAGCTATGTGACAGCAGCTAGCACACCGCCTCGCTCAGCCCAGACCTCCGTTTACTAATAGGATCTCCCAAACAACCCTTTCTAAATTCTCCCCTCCAGTATCCCTCCTTTGGCTCATCCCAAACCTCATCTTACTACTGTGATCTCCCAACTAACCCTTTCTAGACTCTTCCATCCTCCATCCCTCCGTTCTCGTATTCAATGCAACAAACAGACTCGCCTACCCACCGCTCAAATAACTCCAATGCCCCCACACTAACCCACCACTAATCCCTTTGGGTTCCGGAGTAGTGTGTTACTCGCCAAAAAGAACGCTGACGCCTCGTCAGTGGTAGTAAGCGCTATATAAATACAAAAATTACAATGATTCTGGCATGGGTGAGAGGGGCCGTCTTCTAAGCACCTTGCCTTGGCACCTTCTCTTTCGATATTCCTCAAGCCTAGAGGCCTTCCCCTTTAGCCTGCGAGGCCTGGGGACCCAGAGCATGAGCCAAGAGGATGGCGGCGCTATTTCAAACTGTTGGCCCATAACATAAGTATTTGTAAAGCACACGTAGGTATTTGGGCGCTGAAGAACAGGTACTCATTTTATTGACCTCCTCTGGTGGATGAAAGGCTGAGTGGACCCGCTGGGATTTGAACCTGTGACCAGTGGTCGAAACACAGGGCCCTGTAACGGAAGCGTTAGTCCGCTGAGCCAGTAGACCTGGCACACAGATGCTGGACCCCGTGCATGCTGGAAAGTTACAACTGCTGGAGGGGCCCCTTTCTTCCCATTTTATTTCTGAGCTTTACAACCTGACAATTAAAAAATATATTTCTTACTGACTGCAGCATCACCCCCTGCCCGCAGCTCCTGAGGTGCGGACTCCAGGTAGGGTGATTAACCGTCCGTAAATTTCAAGGACCGTCGTAAATTGGACCTCACGTCCGTTGTCCGTGAGAAACCTTTTACGGACGCCTTTTGTCCGTAATTTTGGCCATCACAGGGAGCAGCGCTGCTCCCCTGTGAGAGGCCTCACACCCCTGATGGGGCGCCTCGCACTCCACCTCGGAGCACAAGAGCAGCCCCTCCCCCCATTGTCATTCAGTCTGGGCTGATGATTGCCACATACAGAATGAGAATGGGCCGTCTGGGGTGTTACTGCATGCGGTGGCCTCCTCCTGCCTCGGTCTAGGGCAGCGTATTTTGTTAGATTATAGGAATGTGCAAACACGCAAATCAATGCTGCTACAGAATCCAGTTCTTTCAAAGAAGCTGGTGAAACAAGTTGAAAAGAAGAGGCTCGGGCTAGAGTGCTTTCAGTCTCATCATTTTAGAAAAGTACAGTTTAAATATTATTTTCAACAAAGCCATGGTTGCAGCATTTTTATTTTTGCATCTAACAGCCATTGACAAAGCCAATAGTTCTGGCTTGTTGTAGGTGTAACATTACATGTTATTTATCTGGATACAATGACAGAAGAGGCAAAATACCAGTCTGGCGGCACACTATGCTAAACACAGATTTTTAGCTGAGGTGTTTTAAGCCCCTGTTAGACGGACCGGGAGGGTCGGCCGAGACTACGGGGAGAGGTCTCCGGGGAGAGCCGTCTCCAACGACTGTACAGACGAGTAACTTCCCCCCCACAGACGGACACCACACAAGGCTGAAGGTTAACGAGACTTTATATGCAATTCTTAGGTTACGAGGATACGATACAAGGAGGTCTGGACTCAGGGGTCCCCTCGATTCTAGTCTCTGGTTTGGGGAAAGGGTAGCGGGACAGTCTTGTTACCAATGAGTGAAAAATAGCTCTCAATCCTCGAGCTCGGCGTTCTAGATGATCGGGCCGCGGCGGAGCCAGGCAGGTCCCGAGATGGACGAAGGAAAACGACGGTCCGCGGCGGAGCCTGCAGGTCCCGGTGAAGATGACGGTTACAACGGTCCGCGGCCACGCCAGCAGGTCCCGACGACGATGAAGGTGATGAAGGTTGCGAAGGCTGTGGCAGCGCCAACAGGCAGGACGATGGTGCACAAGACAGAGCTATGGCAGCGCCAGTAGTCCGTCTAGGATGAGTTCCTCTTTACGTCTCTCGACTCCAAGATACAACTGCCTTCCTGCTCTGGAGCTGCCCCAGTTATAGGGCTGGAGTGCTTTGATGTCCGGACCTTCGCACTTGGGGGTCGGGAGGTCCGGGATGGGGAGGTCCAGACACCCAGCAGGGGGGTGGAGCCAGTGCCCGGGGAGGCGATGGGCGAGCGGCACTTGGCGGGGGAGAGCCATCGACACCTCTTTCTCCCATTGACTTGCCAAGTAGCCCGCTCACCTCCTGGGTGGATGGTGGTGCCGGGATGTCTGAGGCCTGGCCAGGCCCAGGGTTGAGGTCGGCCGGGGGCCAGGTGGCCACGTGGTGGAGTGTCCAAGATGGCGCCCCAGGATGGGCGCGTAGGCTGGCAGTGGATCGGACCCACGAGGTTGACGGGCTCGAGGGCAGGGGTCCCTGAGAGGACGGAGGACGTGCAAGGGTGGTGTGTGGTACCTACGGGACCGGGCTCAGGCCGGGTCGGGCCGGGGGAGAGCGGCCTTTCATGTGGCCTGTCCAACATGCGTCCCCCCCAGCTGAAGGCGGGGAGAGTTACCCATCCTCTTGGGGACTCTCCTCGTCGAGGCGGAAGAACCGGGACAGGCCATCCGCGTTGGCGTGATCTGGCCCAGGCCGGTGTTCGACTGTGAAGTCCATACCTTGTAGGGAGATGGACCAGCGTAGTAACTTCGGGTTTTCCCCCCGCATCTGCATCAGCCACTGCAGGGGTCGGTGATCGGTCTGTACCCGAAAGTGTGTGCCAAAAAGGTAGGGCCGGAGCTTCTTGAGGGCCCATACCACAGCGAAGGCCTCCCGCTCTATGGTGCTCCAGCGCTGTTCTCGGGGTAGGAGTCGTCTGCTAATGAAGGCCACCGGTTGATCAAGGCCTTCGGTGTTCACTTGAGACAGGACTGCCCCAATGCCATGGTCGGAGGCATCCGTCTGGACGACAAACTCCCGGCTGTAGTCGGGGGCCTGGAGCACAGGGGCGGAACACATGGCGGCTTTCAATTGTTCAAAGGCAGCTTGACACTCTGGGGTCCAGTTGATTTTCTTGGGCTGGTTTTTCGACGTGAGTTCTGTGAGGGGTCCCACTATAGTACCATAGTCTTTCACGAACCTTCGGTAGTAGCCTGTGAGGCCCAGGAAGGCTCGTACCTCAGTCTGTGTGATGGGGGGCTGCCAGGACTGGATGGCGGCAATTTTTAGCTGCAGAGGGGCCACCAGGCCGCTTCCCACCTGGTGCCCGAGGTAGGTTACAGACCCTTGTCCAATTTGACATTTGCTGGCCTTGATCGTGAGGCCAGCCCGCTGTAGGGCTTGCAGCACTGCTCGGAGGTGGTGGAGGTGCTCGGACCAATGGTGGCTGTACACAGCGATGTCGTCTAGGTAGGCGGCGCTGCATCCTTCGAGCCCCGCCAGGACCTGATTGACGAGCCGTTGGAATGTTGCTGGGGCGTTCTTCATGCCGAAGGGCATGACTGTGAAATGGTAATGGCCATCGGGTGTGGAAAAGGCAGAACGTTCTTGCGCCCGGGGTGTGAGGCCGATCTGCCAGTAGCCCGCCGTCAGGTCGAAGATACTGAGGTAGCGGGCAGCTCCCATGCGGTCGATCAGTTCATCTGCCCGAGGGATGGGATGTGCGTCTGTTCGGGTGACCGCGTTCAAGCCCCGGTAGTCGACGCAGAACCGAAGCTCTGGGGTGGTGCCGGGGGCAGCTGCTTTGGGGACCAGTACTACCGGGCTGGCCCAGGGGCTGTCTGAAGCCTTGATGACCCCGAGTGTGAGCATCTTGGCTACTTCTTCCTGGATGCAGGCCCGTACCCGATCTGGCACGCGGTAGGCCCGGTGGCGGATAGGGGGGCTGTCCCCCGTGTCTACATCGTGCACACACCAGGAAGTGACACCTGGGGTGAGGGAGAACAGGCTGGCGAACTGTGATAGGAGAGCTTGACATTCCTGACGTTGCTCTCCGGTGAGGGTCTCCGAGAGTCGGACCCCATCCACGGAGCCGTCTTGCTCCCGAGTCCGTAGGAGGTCAGGGAGGGGCTCGGAGTCTTCTTCAGCCCCAGTGTCTGTGGCCATCAGGAGGCTGAGTTCTGTACGCACAAAGTGGGGCTTTAGTCTGTTAGCGTGGAGGACCCGGAGTGGGTTCCGGGAGGATTCCATGTCGATGAGATAGGTGGCAGGGCCCTTGCGCTCGATTACTTTGAAGGGCCCCGTCCATTTGTCTTGTAGGGCGCATGGCTCGGTGGGGGACATCACCCATACCTGTTGTCCAGGTTCAAATTCAATGGATGAGGCATTTCGGTCATACCACTTTTTCATGTCCTCTTGACTGGCCTCTAGGTTGGCTTTTGCCAGTTCCCGGAACCGCCGGGTCTGGTTGCGGAGGGTTAAGAGATACCGGAAGACATCTGAAGGGTTCTTTAACGGGGGCATCTCCCAGCCTTCTTTGACTAGGCTGAGCGGCCCTCGCACTGGGTGTCCATATAGCAGTTCAAATGGGCTGAAGCCCAGGGACTTCTGGGGGACCTCTCGATACGCGAAGAGGAGGCACGGCAGCAGCACATCCCACTGGCGACGGAGGGGCTCTTCCAACCCCCCGATCATCCCCTTTAGCGTGCGGTTGAACCGCTCAACGAGTCCGTTCCCTTGAGGGTGATAGGGGGTCGTGAATCGGTAGGTGACCCCGCACTGTTGCCAGAGGGATTTCATGTATTTAGAAATAAAGTTCGTGCCTCTGTCGCTGACGACTTCTCGGGGGAAGCCCACACGGGAGAAGATCCCCATCAGAGCCCGGCCGACTACCGGGGCGGTCACAGTCCGCAGAGGGACAGCCTCAGGGTAGCGGGTGGCGTGGTCCACCAGCACCAAGATGAATCGATGGCCTTGTTTTGTGCGCGGGTCCAGGGGCCCCACAATGTCTATTCCGACCCTCTCAAACGGGGTAGTGACCACGGGAAAAGGTTGTAGGGGAGCTTTTAGTTTGCGGCCGCTCTTTCCACTGGCTTGGCACGTGGGGCAAGATCGGCAATGCTGGTGCACATCGTTCCGCATTTTGGGCCAGAAGAAGTGGGTTACTAGGCGACTGTAGGTTTTATCTTGTCCCAGGTGTCCTGCCAGGGGGACATCGTGGGCCAGGTTTAACAGAAAGTCTCTAAAACGGAGGGGCACCACTAATACTCGGTTGCTCCCCAGCTCGGCGATTCTTTGCTCGCTGTACAGCAGATCATTGTCCCAGTAGACCCAATGAGTTCCGGAGGTATCCCCTGCGCTTTGGGCGAGCGCTTGCTGGCGGAGTCCCTCGAGGGAGGGACAGGTCTTCTGTTCTTGGCGAAATTGTTCTTGCGTGGGCCCCCCCCCTTGAGGCCATTGGTCGAGGTTAGCGAGGTCGGAAGGTTGAGCTGGTTCGGGGGGGATGTCACGGTCGGTGTTTTCGGCTGGGGCGACCGGAGGCGGCGGCGCCGGCCATTCGGGTTCTTCTGGGCGGTGGTTGGCACGGGCGGCCATGGACCGGGTGGTGACGCACGCCCAGTCCGGGACGCCTAACATCCCCAGGTGTTCTCTTCGCTCTACGGCTGCCCACGGAGAGCTTTCAAGGTCATTTCCCAGGAGGCAGTCTACGGGGGCATCGTCTCGGACCGTTACTTTCAACATGCCGGAGACCCCTCCCCATTCGAAAGGGACGCAGGCCATCCGACACAGACTTTCCGAGTTATCGGCTGATCGTACAGGGCAGAGAATGTTCGGTAGATACTGTTCTTGGGTCACCAGGTGACAGCGGACGGCTGTTACACTGGCCCCGGTGTCACGAAGGGCTTCGGCCCGGCGTCCATTGATGCTCACCCACTGGCTGTACTTCTGGGTGTTAGCGGGTAGGGGGACCCGCGGGACCATGTCTTTCCCCCCTAAGCATGCTAGAGCCATGGCGGCTGGCTCCCACTCTTGTTGCTCTTGTTCGTATTCTTCCTGCTCCTCGGAGATCTGTTCTTCCCCTAGGGCTGCAGCGGCCACTTGGCGGGGTCTTGGGCTCTGGTACTGCGGGCAGTTTGGGTCGTTGGCATAGTGGCCGACTCGTTGACATCGGTGACACGTGACATTGGCTCTGTACCCCGGTCGCGCCGGGGTGCTGCCCCGGTTGGCCGGGGGGGTGGTGCTGGTAGCGGGGGTGACCGGAGCGTTGTCTCTTCCTCGTCCTTGGCCCCCTCCTCCTCCTCTGGGTCGGTGCTGACCATTGTTGTTCCGGTTCTGTTCGTAGGACCCATTCCGGCCCACTCTGGTGATCTCCCATCGGTCAGCTTCGGCTGCGAGCTGCCGGGGATCCGTTAACTTGCTGTCGAGGAGGTGCTGGCGGAGTTCAATAAAGCAATTGTTCGACAGGTGCTCCCATACTATCAGATTGAACAGTTGTTCGTAGGTCGCGACGTTGCTTCCTCTGATCCAGCCCTCGAAGGCTCGGCTAAAGTATGTTACATAGTCCACCCAAGTTGTACCCGGGATGCGGGTGCAGTCTCGGAACCTCTGACGGTACATCTCGGGTGTGAGGCCATAGCGGGTGAGGAGTGCCGCTTTCATATGGTCATAGGAGGTCATCTGGTGGTCCGGGAGCTGTAGCAGGGTGTCGCGGCCCTCGTTGAGGAATCTCCCCCATAGACCGGCTCCCCAGTCGCTTCTATCGATCCGGTGTGCAGTCATAGCGATTTCATAGGCCTTAAACCATTGCTGGATGTCGTCCTCTCGGAAATATTCTCGGACCACATCCTTGGGGATGTGTACCTTTTTCTCTGTGGTCCCTGAGGTGTGGGGTCGCTCGGGCACCCCTGCTTCTTTATTCTGTTTGCGCAGGTTGATTTCGGCTAGGTTCCGTTCGTGTTCGTACGCCAGTTTTTTTTCCTCGAGCTCCCTTTGTCTTTGTTTCTCCTCTCTTTCTTCTCGGAGACGCAGGTGCTCTAAGTTGATTTTTTGTTCGGCCAACTTAAGTTCAACGTCCATTTTGAGTCGGGCCATTTCCAGCTCGTGTAGTCGGGTTCTTTCTCTTTCCTGGATCTCGTCTTGCGAGAGACCCGTTCTTTGCCCTTCCGGGGCCGTGGTGGTTTTTTCTGCGGTGCTTTGCTCGGGGGTTCCGGCAGCCCCAGTCTCTGCCCAAGATTCTAGGGCGTGCTTAAAATCGTCCTTGGTGCTTAGTCCGGTGGTAGCGATACCTAGTTCGATGCAGAATTGTTTTAGTTCACGATGGCTGTACTCCTCCAATTTCTCCATTTGGAATTTCTCGGTTGATCCGCTTCCTTTAGTTGTCATTGTGATTTCGTCGTGGGGTGAGCTACTCTCTGTACGTTTACGCGGTGATTCGGATCGCGCCGCTGGCCACCAATGTTAGACGGACCGGGAGGGTCGGCCGAGACTACGGGGAGAGGTCTCCGGGGAGAGCCGTCTCCAACGACTGTACAGACGAGTAACTTCCCCCCCACAGACGGACACCACACAAGGCTGAAGGTTAACGAGACTTTATATGCAATTCTTAGGTTACGAGGATACGATACAAGGAGGTCTGGACTCAGGGGTCCCCTCGATTCTAGTCTCTGGTTTGGGGAAAGGGTAGCGGGACAGTCTTGTTACCAATGAGTGAAAAATAGCTCTCAATCCTCGAGCTCGGCGTTCTAGATGATCGGGCCGCGGCGGAGCCAGGCAGGTCCCGAGATGGACGAAGGAAAACGACGGTCCGCGGCGGAGCCTGCAGGTCCCGGTGAAGATGACGGTTACAACGGTCCGCGGCCACGCCAGCAGGTCCCGACGACGATGAAGGTGATGAAGGTTGCGAAGGCTGTGGCAGCGCCAACAGGCAGGACGATGGTGCACAAGACAGAGCTATGGCAGCGCCAGTAGTCCGTCTAGGATGAGTTCCTCTTTACGTCTCTCGACTCCAAGATACAACTGCCTTCCTGCTCTGGAGCTGCCCCAGTTATAGGGCTGGAGTGCTTTGATGTCCGGACCTTCGCACTTGGGGGTCGGGAGGTCCGGGATGGGGAGGTCCAGACACCCAGCAGGGGGGTGGAGCCAGTGCCCGGGGAGGCGATGGGCGAGCGGCACTTGGCGGGGGAGAGCCATCGACACCTCTTTCTCCCATTGACTTGCCAAGTAGCCCGCTCACCTCCTGGGTGGATGGTGGTGCCGGGATGTCTGAGGCCTGGCCAGGCCCAGGGTTGAGGTCGGCCGGGGGCCAGGTGGCCACGTGGTGGAGTGTCCAAGATGGCGCCCCAGGATGGGCGCGTAGGCTGGCAGTGGATCGGACCCACGAGGTTGACGGGCTCGAGGGCAGGGGTCCCTGAGGGGACGGAGGACGTGCAAGGGTGGTGTGTGGTACCTACGGGACCGGGCTCAGGCCGGGTCGGGCCGGGGGAGAGCGGCCTTTCATGTGGCCTGTCCAACAGCCCCGCTCTTAATTAAATCAAACACCCCCTTTTGTGAGACCCGCCCCCTTTTTTCATCACGTCCTAGCACTGTGCATCATGCATGACTCATGACTTCCACTTTTTAGGTCTCGCGACCTATCGATGTGCGCAAGCGCATCGAGCGGAGCGAGAATTCATGTGGCGAAAACATCTTCAAACCAAAGGGCTTTCAGCTCCGCGGTTTTCATGAAGTTCACGTGAACATGCACGCGCATCGCATGCAAGCCCAGCCTCTCCCGCCCCCATCCGGCATCAGGCTTCTCCTCCCCTAGCAGCACTCCTCCCACACCAGCACCTCCCCTCTCTCTCCACGCAATCACAGCCTCCCCCTCCCACACCAGCACCTCCCCCCTCCCACACCAGCACCTCCCTTCTCTCTCCACGCAATCACAGCCTCCCCCTCCCACACCAGCACCTCCCCCCTCCCACACCAGCACCTCCCCTCTCTCTCCACGCAATCACAGCCTCCCCCTCCCACACCAGCACCTCCCCTCTCTCTCCACCCAATCACAGCCTTGCCGCACTGCCGAGCCTGTCCCAACAACACAACCCAGCTCCGTCACATGGCTTCTGCTTTGCTCACTTTTGCTCTCCTCAACCCTTCCACTCTTGTTTTCTTCTAGGAGTGGTTCGTGCGCATATATTTAGATGGTTATGTGTTACAAGGGTGGGGATTGCCACGTGAGTCGTGTCCACTGTTTCCGCCTTCATTTTTTCACTGTTTGTTCATATGTGAAAATATCAGGGAAATAACGGGGTCGCCACCGGAGCGTCGTCTTGTATTAATTAAACACACCATAATATCGATCGGTGGAGTCTCGGCTCAGAAAGGGGCACAATTTCTGCTTTGTTCCAAGTGCCTCTTGTGGAGTTTTGCAGTTCACCCCAGAGGCTTTGAAGCACCCAAGTGTAGACCGGCAGAGGTGTGCACAGTTTTTTGTCTCCACTTCATAACGTGCGCTGGCTTGCGCGTGATTGATCTGCTGTTTGAGTGACCACCAGACCAGGTCTCATTGTGTGCTCTTGCGCAACTCCCCCCTCCCACACCAGCACCTCCCCTCTCTCTCCACGCAATCACAGCCTCCCCCTCCCACACCAGCACCTCCCCCCTCCCACACCAGCACCTCCCCTCTCTCTCCACGCAATCACAGCCTCCCCCTCCCACACCAGCACCTCCCCCCTCCCACACCAGCACCTCCCCTCTCTCTCCACGCAATCACAGCCTTGCCGCACTGCCGAGCCTGTCCCAACAACACAACCCAGCTCCGTCACATGGCTTCTGCTTTGCTCACTTTCGCTCTCCTCAACCCTTCCACTCTTGTTTTCTTCTAGGAGTGGTTCGTGCGCATATATTTAGATGGTTATGTGTTACAAGGGTGGGGATTGCCACGTGAGTCGTGTCCACTGTTTCCGCCTTCATTTTTTCACTGTTTGTTCATATGTGAAAATATCAGGGAAATAACGGGGTCGCCACCGGAGCGTCGTCTTGTATTAATTAAACACACCATAATATCGATCGGTGGAGTCTCGGCTCAGAAAGGGGCACAATTTCTGCTTTGTTCCAAGTGCCTCTTGTGGAGTTTTGCAGTTCACCCCAGAGGCTTTGAAGCACCCAAGTGTAGACCGGCAGAGGTGTGCACAGTTTTTTGTCTCCACTTCATAACGTGCGCTGGCTTGCGCGTGATTGATCTGCTGTTTGAGTGACCACCAGACCAGGTCTCATTGTGTGCTCTTGCGCGTGTTCCGCTGAGAGGAATGCGCCCAGTGTTCTTTCATCACTGGATGTGCAGTTGTCATAATAGAATACAAAGCAACACTTAAAATTCCACCGTTATACGATATGTATATAGCATAAGTTACCTGACCTTTGGGAGAGATGTCTGCCCCAGACGATAGGTTTAAAAATGCCATTCTCTTTAAAGAATATATATATATTTACATGCCTTGCTTTTGATCCTCTGCAGTGTAGCTAAGGTTCACAAGATAAAATATTGTTTTATATTGCTGGGGGTTATATACAAGGGTATGGTCGGTGCTTAGGGGCTACATGTCTGTGGCCAGCTCACCATGATTAAAAAAATAAATATTCATTACAAGGGAAATCACCCACGCAAGCCCACTATCACCCACGCAACACCACACTCACCCACGCAACGCCACTCACCCAAGCAACCCCACTCATCCACGCAACCCCACTCATCCAAGCAACCCCACTCATCCACGCAACCCCACTCATCCACGCAACCCCACTCATCCACGCAACACCACTCATCCACGCAACACCACTCATCCACGCAACACCACTCATCCACGCAACACCACTCATCCACGCAACACCACTCATCCACGCAACACCACTCATCCACGCAACCCCATTCACACACGCAACCCCACTCACACACGCAACCCCACTCACACACGCAACCCCACTCACACACGTAACCCCACTCACAGACGCAACGCCACTCACACACGCAACGCCACTCACACACGCAACCCCACTCACACACGCAACGCCACTCACACACGCAACGCCACTCACACACGCTACGCCACTCACACACGCAACGCCACTCACACATGCAACGCCACTCACACACGCAACGCCACTCACACACGCAACGCCACTCACACACGCAACGCCACTCACACACGCAACGCCACTCACGTTGCCAATAGGTCTCGCAGTAGGAAAGTTGCAACCATTACAATTGCAAATAACAATGCCTTTTATTTTTTTTTCATTTTAAAAACATAAAGGGCTTTGTCATTTACAAAACCAATAGCTCCAACTTTCCTACTGCGAGACCTATTGGCAACGCCAGTGCTTGTTCAGATTGCCTATGTGCAGGGGCATAGTGAACCCTCCCCGTGCTTTAGGAACTACAGGGAGGGTGACATTCTTGATGGGCCTCTTCTGTCTGCAACTCTGCAGACAAAGGCTCAGCTCATAATTAATATGAAAACGTGGGCGAGTGAGTAAGTGAAAGGATGGCTGGATGGATTGCTGAATAGAAGATTGAAAGGGTGAATAGATGGATAATTAGCAAAAGGATTGATAGATGAGTGACAGGGTGGATGACCCGTGAGTGAATGGGTGGATGGATGAGTGAAAGGATGGATGAGTGATAGGGTCAATGGATGGATTCATGAGTAGATGAGTAGAAGGATGGGTGGATGGATGGCAGGATGGATGGCTAAGTGAAAGGGTCAATGGAGAGAGAAAGGGAGGATGGGTGGATGGCTGAAAAGGTGAATGGGTGGAAGGATGAGTGCCTGGATGAGTAAATGAAAGGATAGCTGGATGGGTGAAAGGATAAATGGCTGGATGGAAGAGTGGATGGATTAGTGTACGGATGGATAGGGTGAAAAGGTGGGTGAATGGATGAGTGAAAGTATGGATGGAGGGATGGATGAGTGAAATTATGTCTGGAAGGATACACAATGGATAGGTTTGCAAATGTATGAATATGTTAGGATATAAATGGGATTACTAATATACTATGCACGACGTCCTTTGATGTGTCTGTAAAACCTACCTTTTGTCCCGAAATTTTGTCCTGAATTTTGACCCCCTGTCCTGAATTTTTGTCCTGAATTTTGACCCTTTGTCCTGAATTTTTACACTCACTGTCCTGAATTTGCACCCATGACAGTTGGTCACCCTAACTCCAGGCTCCCAGAGACGGAGAGACCTGCACCCCTCTCCCGCGCTGAATTCTGGGTCTCGCTGCAACCATGTGCTGTCGGACCTCAACTGTCTCGTAGGGTTATAGACTCCAAATCTAGCCCTGAGGTAAGAGGCCCCATTGATTATTTGAAGGTGCCCAGAGCTGTAGGCAGCGAATCAAGTTTATCGATCACCGGTGCACCGGAGCAGTCCGAGCCAGGCGAGGTGCGTAGGTTTGTGCTTCTTTAGTCATTTGTTCAGTTCCGCCGGCTTATGATCAATACCGAGACAGACACTGCTGCTGTATTTATGAGGTCCACCCGCGCATCCATCTTATTTGATTGATAGGACAGAGCCTCGGCCGTCAGCTGTGATACTGAGGAGCAGCTCCCAGAGACCCCGGGCTCCGCTGGGGGGGGGGGGGAGGGTAGAGGGGGGGGCATCCCTTGAGGTTAGGTGAATCTTGACACATTCGATAGGGGGGATTTGGCGGCTTGTCGGGTGCAATCGTTCTCTTGGACTCCCCCTGGTTGTAGCCCTGTCCGAACGGAGCCCGGGCTGAGGTTAGATGGCGTTTTGACTGTCGAGGGGGCTCTGGTTGTCGTCGGAGCACTGTTACTCCCCTTCAATCCAAGAAATGCCAGAAAAACTGCTGTGTCTTCATTAGTTTTGTCCAAACGGGACTATTGCAACGGCCTATGCATGAATCTCCAAGCCAGACTGCTCAGGAAGTTGCAGGGGTACAGAATGCTGCTGCTAGATCACTCCGGGATATTCCCAAATATCAGTCAGTTTGGACAGGTCTCCGGGATCTCCACTGGCTCCCAGTGTGTCCAGCGAGGTAAATTTAAGGCTCTCTGTTTTGCTCTTAAGGCTCTGCATTGAGAAGGTCCAACATTGCTTTGGAATATTTTCAGCTGGAATTCTCCAATTAGATCTCTTCGATCGGCCCACGCTAGCTTGGTGACCACGGTTAGAATCAAAAAGGCGAGCTGGGTGGCAGGAGTTTCAGCTGCCATACCATCAGGCTGTGGAACTCCCTTCCACTGTACCTCAGGACTACACCTACCCTCCTCGACGTCAGAAAACAACTTAAGACGTGGCTCTTTAGCTATACCTCAGCGTGGTTTCTTTGAGCTTGGAAGCACCAAGACACCTACGGGTATAAGCGTGCTGTATAAATTTTAATGAAGTAAAAAAGGGGGGGGCACTGTTCCAAAGTGAGTGACGCAAGAGGACATACACTCATTCCAAGGAGGAGAGAAGGCAGGGGGAAGGAAGTACTAGGTCTCGGACTCAGTGAAACGAGTGAGGGGAGATATTGAGAAAAGACAATTCTTGTCTCTTGTTGCCCTCACACACCCGAAGGATGTCATGCTTCCTCATTGGGCAGTTGCTCCTCGTCAGGCCGGCAGTGCAATGCCCTACGGTCCCCCGAAGGGTCACTTTTACGGAGATCTTTTAGAGAACTGCTCTTGGGTGCATGTAGGTGTGTGGATAGAGCCCTGGGTATAGAGTGATATCGTGCTTGCAGTGAGGTTAAAACTGCCTAAGCGTTACCTGAAGAAATTTTAATAGGGAGGTACCCTCAGCAGAGTAAAACAACCCGTAGGTTCAAGATACCAACAGCAGGGACTTAAAAACTATAGCAAAAGATGCATGTGTAACATTACCCACCCCAAAATACATATTTGCATTTGAAATGGCGTATTTGAAATACGTGGTAATTTTGGTACTGTACGTCTTTAAGCATAGAAATCATTCAAAATTATAGCATATGTAATAAATGAACGATTTTGCGAAAAAATTACACATGAAATATCTCTTAATACAGAAAAGAAAGGCGAGATAATTTCATCACATATAAATGCATTGCTGTAAAATGTGATAGAGACTGATGCAAAGTTATTGTGTCTCTAGAATTACCTAAAAATAGAAGCTTCTGTTCTTTATGAATAGTTTCTACTTTAAGCAAAGAATTTCGTGCCATGAAAAAGGTAAATATTTTGAAAAAGTGTTCAATTCAAAAAAATAAATTCTTGGTGAACGGGGGAATAGAGTTCCAACGTTTTTCAGCAGTTTTTGTTGATCAAAACTGAAGGCCAAATTCAGAGTTCATGGTAACGCTGTGTGTCGGAATGCTTTTCAAAAGTTATTGTTTCTGTTCGGGGGAGAACATCATATCAGACAGGCTCTCAAAAAATTGGTCTACAAAATCAGGTGACAGTTCGACCAAGTTCGATAGTGCTGTAACTTGGCAGGTGTGAGAATGATTGCTATCATCAAAGTCTGGATCAGCAATGCTCACAGAAGGTCGTACCTGGGTGATGTTGCTTTTATTTCTCGCTCCACTGTTACCACCTAGTCGTAGCACAGGAGTCTCAACGAATGCCGTCATCAGGATTGGTAGCCGCTGGGGACAACACAATGCGTGAGCCGTTATAGGACTTAGCAAAGTATCGATATCCATTGGTACTGCTGATGGAAGTGCAAGACAGATGTCCAACACGCACTCATCTCCGCATAGCATACATCGAAGCACAGGTAAGATGCAAGTCTGCCATATAGGTCTGAATGAAAGAAACCAGGTCATGTTCAGATCTCTCAGCCTGGCCAATCCAAGGACTCTAGTTATTCTGTCCCGGTAGCGTATTACTAGGATCGTTTCTTCCATCCTTCTCGGAGTCATGTCTGAGTTTTGGCTTGCCATATCGGAGCAGGAGGGTCAAAAATAAAATGCCTGCTACAAGTACCAAAATCAGGGGTATGCCGCCAAAGACTGAATGGACAAAATTAGGAATGATTCCTAGAATTGCTTTGAATGGTGTTAGCAGTCCCGAAAAAATCGTCTTAAATATGCCTGGGATGCCTGTGGCACTAGACATGTTAAGGATTTGGCTAAGCATTTCTGTGAAATGCACGGGGCAATTTGTTGATAAAAGGTCATGAATCTCTGATGTTGTCCTTGCAACTTGGAGTTCATACGTCTCTTTTGATGACGTGATGGGCACTGTTGTCTGCAAAAGCACAGACTTCATTCTGCTTAAAGTATCAATTTGTATAGAAGAGAAATTCAAACGAGGCCATATAGGAGTCTCAGTGTCTACAGGGCCGTTTGGAAACAATGCTTGCATACAGCATTTGACCATGGAAGTTACGCTTACGAGATATGCTTTCCCTGGCAAAAGGCCACAACAGCTGCGATCCGTTCTTAGAATGTAACTCCCGTTCGAGAGCTGCTTAAAGAAAGGCTCTATCTGCGTTGCAGGAGTGACGTGCTGGTGGCATGAAAGGTTGTTAGAATTTCCTTCACAGGCTCCGTGTAAATTATTACCCTGGCACAAAAGTATACCGCTTAGTGAATGTTTACAGTTTTCACCACTAAGAAATACATTTTTGTTGCTGTCACTATAGCATGTGTGTGTGCATGGTAATTTCCATGCTGACTTAATGTATCCTTTACCCAATCATTCATACTGGCCAGTAGGTTTGTATTCAAGGCAATTTTTAAATCGGGAAGTTGTTATCGGAATCGTGATAATCCTGTGTATTATCCATTCAATGACAGCACTTTCTGACATTGTCAAAGGTAATCTCTCAAGTTTTTCGATGCTCAGGATTGTATAGTCTGCTCCTTTCTGTGCCAAGCTGATTTGTTTATCAGTAAGGTTAAAGATGGAAAACAATGACGTTGTGTTGATTAAACGCCAAGGCACATAGCCTGAACGGAGATTTTGCAGCGTCCAGCCTAACTGTACAATAGAACGCAATTGCAACTGGCCATGCTGTAACAGTAGCAAGTCTTTGTCTATTATATCTATGGCAGATGATACAATACTGTCCAGTGAATATATTCTGGAGGACAGAGTCATTAACCCATTGTCCACTACAGAAAGTGATTTTTCCAAATTAATACGATCAATTTCTCGTATTTTTTCAGCTGTTTCAATTTGTGTGACTTTCCAAGCCTCGTTGTAAGCCGCATATATACTGGTCGCTATGAAACGCTTTTGACGCTGTTTGCGAGGTCCCAAAATGAAATCGCGCAAATCAGCACCATCTTTAAGTAAAGATAAGTGTTGCTTAATTTCAGCCAGTGTGAATGTTTCTAGCCATTCAAGGCACAGCTTCCCTACACTGTATGTTGTTACTATCCCTGGATGTTGTCTCTGGGAGTATCTAGGGTCTGGTCTGGACATTATTAACCCCTGTGTTTTGTTCAGGAATCTATCTTGACAGTTGTTTGTGTCAATAGGCCAGATTAACCACTTTTTCCAATCAGGATGTGTTCTGTTTAGATGTAACATTTTAGATACGTCTATCTCAATATCTGTTGTTGCATTATCAGGTATTGGCTTTGGAATAGACGGTTTGTTAAGGTCTTTAATCTTAGCTAGGCCAAGACAGGTTGTTTGTTGAATTGTGTCATTTAAGAACAATATTTGTTCTGGGATCAGGCAAGCTCGAAATAATGCTTCTAGGTCTTGTACCTGCCAATCTTTTGAACCCCAGATTGTTTTTGTTTCAATGTTATTTTTCCAATAATCAAAACCAAATGTCATCATTTTTTCATAAAATGCTTCTGAATATATCAATTTAGTATTTGTCAGCATAGTTTTCAATCCTGTTTTATCTAAACGTTTATAATAAAACGTTTCTGCATCACTGGTGTTAAACCCTGAGAAGTACTGAAATTTCTCATAGAATGTTTTAGAACTGCTTTTAGGTGGAGTAGCACAATGTTCCCATTGGTTATATTTAAAAACATTTCTAGGTTGTGCAGATTTATGCAAGTAGTGATCACCATAGTGTGTGTAGCAGAACATCTGCTCGTAATTAGATGAACCTTGTAAATAATCATGTTCTGTGAATCTAGCTGACATTACTAAATCTGACATCATATTATTAATACTTTCAAAGTCCCAATCATCAGAGAATGTACTAGGTTTTACAAAGTCACTTAAGGAAACCTTGAATTGATGAGGATATTTCAGGATTTCGACCGGACCATATATTTCATAGTCAGTTTTGTCCCATACTACCCCGCCGGGTATTGGAATGGCTGTGACATTTACTGTTGACAGTTCTCTTTTCTTCACGTGGGATGATCTGTGTGGTTTGAGGACTAAGTTGATGTTCTGAATGGCTGGGTCCATTGAACTGTAATAAACCTTCCTAAAATTAAAACTAAAATTAGGCATAGTAGGAGTATGAATACCCCTGAAATAATCCAATGTTCAATCAATGGTGCATCCAGATATACTTCTTTGATTTGTTGAAAGAGTTCTGTTGCTTTTTCTTTAAAAGTCTTTTTTGTTTCTGGCATCACTTCAGGGTCGTTTTGATCTTCAGAAAAGTTGTCGAAGTTGATGAAGTAGCCAGAGGCAGTTCTGTCAATTGCCGGGATTGTTCTCTCAATTTGTTTTTCGGTAGCACATTCTGATGCCACATCATTGTAGACTGGTGTTTCTTGACGAACTGTTTCAATCTGTGTTTCAAGAGGCACGAGTTCCATGGCATTATTGCGTAGTCCCTCTCTGTGTACTGCAGGCTTATCAAATGTGATTAGTCTTTCAGTTTGAACCTCTTGGATTGTTGCAAGTTTGGGTATTCTGTTGTTTCTCAGGAGTCCACTGGGCCTACTGTTGATTATAGGCCACATGCTTGTGGTTTTACCCGGATCGATTGATACAACTCTGTTCTCCTTTTTACCAGAAAGGGGCAGTAGTACTACTGATCTTGTTCCGTTGATTGCTAAGACAGATACTGCTTTTCTGTAAGAAGGCCCAAATTCCTTCTTCACCGCTATTTTTTCTCTGACTAGATCCCCAATTTTTGGAATCCAGACAGGCCTTGCTGGGGCTGGTGGTGCCGCGTCAGTGGTAGCTGGCTGTTGCTTTAACTTTATGTTGCTTAAGGATTTTCTTGTTTCATTCAAGTCCTGTAAAACAGCCTAACGGTCTTTGATGTCAAAGTCTGTATTCTTATCTTCTGCCACTGATACCTGACTATCTAAGTCCTGAATGTGCATTCTAGTTCCGAACAATAGTTCGTATGGGCTAAAACCTTTTAGAGAATTTCTTGGCAAATTGTTAAGACTTAACTGGACACTTATTAAATGTTTGACCCACCCATCACCCGAACCTAATACCTTCGGTGTTATGTCCCGGTTTTTTCTTTCTACCACACTGTTCCCTTCGGGGTGTGACGGACAGAAATACCGCAAGCCAACGCCCATGCTGGCCATGGCCTCCTTATAAGCTCGAGAGCTGAAAGCAGGACCCTGGTCAGAATGGAACATGGCAATTGCGTATGTGCCGATAAAGACTCGCAGATCTTTTATAACCGTTCTGGCGTCAGCCGAGCGCTGGGGCCACATTTTTTAAGTGGATTTTGTCTTAATTGATTAATAGGACACTGGATGGCATGTAGACAGCCTTACGCTGTTTCTAATTGGTAGCCGGGCAACAGACTGGACCGGTTCACTACTGCGATCCCTGTCACAATTGGGACAGTTCTTCACATATATTTGATGTTGCACGCTCATCCCCGGCCACCAGTATACTGATTGTAATTCAGTCAGAGATTCCTTGATCTTTTTGTGTCTTGAACCTTCACCCATGTGTGCGTCTGCTATTAATAACTTTCTCCTGTTCATGTTTAAAATTACCCTATCCCCCACTCCAGGGATTCGAGCAAAAGGAACGGAGTTTGCATCAATTACGTATGCATAATTGAGTGGATAGTTCACGGGTAGTGCTGCACAGTCGCCTTTTATGGACGTTTTTACTGCCAGCATGGTTTCCCCGTCTATGTGTTTTTCTGAACGCTTTTTTGTGGCTACGTAAACCGGTTTAGCGGCCTCCGCTTTGGCTGTATTAGCCAATGAATTCCCTGCAATGTGAACGCCATCACGTTGATGACTCAGAGTGTGTATCACGTGAGTCTTTTGTAGTTCTTTCTGTAAAAGAGCTACTTGTTTCCAAAGCATTTTATGCTTTATTGTGGCACCTGTGTCATCTTTGTAATCATTTTGAATCCAGCTCTGCATCTTGTTATTGTAAGAGTTGACGCAAAAATGCGAATCGCACACGATTAGTGTCGGGAATTCACGTTCTGCATTTTCAAGCGCCATCTTTAAAGATCTGATTTCAGCTCTCTGAGCCGAACAGTTTCTAACTGATTCAGTTTTTGTTATTTTCGGTCTGAATTTACCGCACAGCCAACGACCTTTAACAATCGCACAGGCTGCATCGTAGGATTTGTTCTCTACGTTAAAATGCTGTACAAATCTATCTGTATAGATTATACAGGCGTACTGTGGGAGAGGCAGAAGTTCGATTGGCAGAGGATATTCTTCTTCATAAGTCAAATCATTCCGTTTTTCGAATTGCGGGGCGAAATAGTATTTCACATCTTCCGCTCCAAGAGAATCTATACACTGTATCCATTTCTGATCCAGTGACACTGTGGGCAGATTTACTGGGCTGAATAGCGCCTCGAAGGCGGATTCCGTTGTGAGGATATTAATCCTTTTGCCGTGTGCTAGTTCCCTTTCATTGGCTAATGCCGTTAGTACTGCTTTCACAGTATTTTCTGTGGGACTGAATGTTTTTTCCGCTTGTGTGTACAAGTGAGATTTAATTGAAATTGGTACCTTTTCTCCCTCATTAGAGGTCAGGTACATGAATCCGCATCTTCCTGGGATTACTTTGATTACAAGATCGCGTGTGTTGTCACGTGTATCTAATTTTGTTTTTGCTAACATGTCTGTTTGCAGTGATCTCAACATTTCTGTGTGTTTTGAGTCCAAGTGATTGGTTTAAAATCAGGTTTAATTAGTTCGTAGAGAGGTTTAACCCTCTCTGTGTAATTTAGGGTGTAAGTCCTACCGAAATTCAGGAAACCTAGAATCGATTGTAAGTTCTTCAGCGTTTTTGGTGCTTGGAGTACAGCGCACTTCTCTAAGAAGTTGTCCGCTAGGCTTTTTCCTTCACTTGACATTTCGTATCCTAAAAATAATACTGTCAGATGGGTAATTCGAGACTTTTTAAAGTTGAATTTGTAACCCTCTGCTGCGAACCCAAGTATTTATGGTGTTCACTCTTTTCAAGTGAGTCTCCAAGTCGTCGTCTGTGAGATAGATATCATCTAAGTAAGATAATTCCTCATCATCATACATTTGTAGTAACTCTGTTACTCTGGCTGAGAATAGTCCTGGGCTGTTCTTGAATCCCTGTGGGAGCCTACAGAAATTTTTCTGTGACCCCATTACTGAGAAAGCGGTCAAATATCTGCTTTCTGGTGCAATATTTTGACAAAAGAAACCATTAGATATGTCTAATGTCATTTTATATTTCTTCCTAACTATGTTATTCATTAGTGCAGCACTATGCGAATTTTGTACTGCAAATGTTTTGCAACATGCGTTAAGGTGTCTGTAGTCCAAAACTAGACAATATGAATTGTCTGGTTTGGAGACAGGAAACAAAGGATTGTTCATTTGAGAGGTGCATGTTTCAAGTACCCCCTGGTATTCAAGTTGATCTAAAATCTCCCTGACTTGTTTTTTAGCTTCTTGCTTAATGGAATACTGCCTTTGTGCAGTCGGTTGACTTTTTAACTGGATTTTGTGAGGAGGAGAGTCCTCATCCCATCCTACATGATTTTTATATAATGCTGGTGCCTGGGCTACTGCCCATTTCCTTGCATAAGTATATTTTTTGTGAATCGGAATGTGATTCGAGAAGGCAGGCATAATCATTTCTTCGCCACGAGGGCACTCCCTGACAAACTCCTGGGGCCAGTCCTTTTCAGCTAACAGAATGTCATAGCCTTTTGAGAGTTTATCCCAAAATAGATCCCTTATTTTCCTAGTCTTATCACCCTCTATACGCAGTGTTATTTCGTATATCTTATGGGGCTCGCTAACTCTGGTGTCGGCAGTTTCAACCAGAATGTATTCATTCGTGTCCACTGTCTCCAGATGACTCATCAGGATCTTGCGAGCTATGGTGGAAACGATATTTTAAAATTGTGTCTGTAAATTGATTTTAATAATTTACGCTCTAACTCCTCACTTGCTCTTTCTCTTGGGGCACTTACCCTCACTCCATCACACCCATGCAGCCGATCTGAACGCTGCCACGGGATAGGAAATTGACATCGCCGCATTTTGCGAGCATGCCTGTACTCAGGCCACGCCCACCTGACAAGGCCACGCCCCTAACTCCAGTATAAAATATGTGCATTCCTCGTACGCGCAGCGGACGGGCGCAGTGGGCGCGCCTAAGGCAAGCCCGTCTGGGCCCGTCCGCGCCCGGACGGCCCCAGGCCCGGTCACTATGCCCATTTCTCCAAGGCGCTGCCCTCCCTATACCCGAGATATGCTTCTGGCTTTGAACCTGCATAAACACCCTTCCTGTAACTACATCTATACAGGAGATGACTCCTTCATCCGCTGCAGTCTCTGCAACCCGCCCTGCGCGGAGATAGAACACCGTAGCCTTCAACTCGGCCTCCTCAACTGCAGATCGCTTGTCAAACACGCCCACGAGTTAAACTTCCTTATTCTAGATCACGCCATTGACATTCTGTTTCTCACAGAAACATGGCTTACTTCTAACAACGGCTCCGATATCGTAAATGCCCTCCCTCCCGGTCACCAAATCTGCTCATTGAACAGACCGTGTGGCAGAGGAGGTGGTTTAGCTATAATCTACAAAGATCACCTTACCTGCAGAATTGCTGATGGCAACATTAAAGACTGCGAAAGCTGCCATTACACCGTACAAATCTCGCCAGAAACGTCCCTGACTGGGTTGCTTGTATACCGCCCCCCAGGCCCACTTGCCGAGTTCCCCAGCAGGCTCATTGACCATGTAACCCTTAAGGCCACGACGTCCCCTAATTTCCTTCTGTTAGGAGACTTCAATCTCCACTTCTTGGACCCAATTGACACCCCCGCAGCCTATTTGCGTCTGGACCTCGCTTCCATTGGTCTTTGCCTAATGAATTCACAGGCCACCCACGACAAAGGTCAGCTACTGGATCCGATTTTGACAAACATTCAGGACCTTAAAACCCGCCCGCCCCTCCCCCTTCCCTGGACAGACCACTTCCTGATTCCCATCGAATGGCACCTCGATACCCCCGCCCCCAACTGCCTAAAATCAGAACTCTCATCAGGCGTTGGCACAAACTTATACCAGAAGAATGGGCATTCAAACTTAGGGAATCCATCCCCTCTCCCACTCAGAACCCTATAACTGCCAATATTGAATTTAATGCTTGGCTCACCCAATCATTGGACTGCCTCCTACCCCGATCTAGCACCCTCAAACGCACCAAGAGAGTCAACCCTTCCCCTTGGTACACCCCTGAACTGAATGTTCTACGGAAGGAATGCAAGAGAACTGAACGCGCATGGAGGAAAGACAAGTCAGCAGACAAGAAAGACTTGTTCTGGTCCTCCTTAAGAACTTACAAACTTGCGCTTCATAAAACCAAGAGTTCATTTTTTGAGGAAAAAATTAAAAACTCATCCTGCTCCGCCCAGGAAACCTTTGCTATCCTAAAAGAACTTCTTCATGTCCCAGATCCCCCAGTAAAACCCATGGACCCTAAATCCGCGGAAAACAAATGTATCAAGCTGGCAACATTCTTCGATGAGAAAATCCCAAAAATTCTTGCCTCCCTACCATCTATTGACAGCGGTGGCACAGGCAAAGACTGCCTCAGCCCTCTTCCTTGTCCCGGTCTGTCCGCTGACTCCTCAGTACCCTCTCTCGACACCTTCGGTCCAGTCACCACAGAAGAGGTAGCCACGACGTTTGCTACAATCAAAAGTGGCTCTCCCTGCGACCCGACCCCCCTACGCTTCCTCAAAAAAGTGGCCCCCACTATTATCCCTCCGCTCACGGCCCTCATCAATGCCTCTCTACTGCAGGGAGAAGTCCCTCCTAGCTGGAAAGCAGCTGTTGTCAAAGGTCTCCTGAAAAAATCTTCATTGGACCCTCAGGATTTAGCCAACTATAGGCCAATCTCCCTCCTCCCAGGAAATAGCAAAATCACGGAGAAACTTGTGAATAAAAAGCTATCTCTATTCCTAGAAACAAACAACCTGCTCAGGAACTCCCAGACAGGCTTCCGCCCAGGCCAGGGCACCGACACCGCCTTCCTGGCGGCAGTGGAGAAGGCCAGAAGCATTTTAGACACAGGAGGATCAGTGGCAGTGATCCTCCTGGACCTCAGTGCGGCCTTCGACACTGTCAATCACCAGGTCTTAATCCAGCGTCTGAGAGACACGGGAGTGAAGGGCACGGCCTTGAAGTGGCTTGCCTCTTTCCTCGACGGCCGTTCCTTCCAAGTCTGGGAGAACGACAGCCACTCCCCTGCGGTCCCCCTCCGTTGTGGAGTACCGCAGGGTTCATCACTAAGCCCAACGTTATTCAACGTTTATATGTCCCCGTTGGAGGAGCTGGTCACCCCGTTCGGAGTGACGATTATCAATTACGCTGACGACACCCAGCTGGTGGTGACCCTCTCACACCCCAACCAAGAACCCTCCAATCTTCACAGCTGTCTTACTGAAATCCATGGTTGGATGAACACCTCAGCACTGAAGCTCAATGGGTCCAAGACCGAAATCTTGCTGCTTGGACAAAAAGGACCCTCCCTGCCACCAAACATCTGGCCCGCCTGCCTAGGTGATACCCCTTCTCCCAAAGACGAGGTTAAGAGCCTGGGTGTATGGCTCGAGAAAGATCTGACCTTCAGAGTCCAGGCAAAAAAAAACGGCGGGAATATGCTTTGGACTTCTCAGGGCATGCAGGAAGGTGCTCCCCCTGCTACCCCCTACCTCCCGGAAACTGCTGATCCAGGGCCTTATTTTGTCCAGGCTGGATTACAGCAACGCAATCTACTTGGGAGCCCCGGAAGCCACATTCAACACCTTACAGAGAATCCAGAACGCTGCTGCCCGGCTTCTAACTAACACCCCAGCAAGATCATCAGCAAAGTCAGCCTTGAAGCAACTTCACTGGCTTCCAGTCAGAGAGAGGGTGGTTTTCAAGGCCCTCTGCCTGGCTCATGAACTCCTTCATAACAAAGGTCCACCAATTCTCAAAAATGTCATCATTCCTTACACAGCTACTAGGTCACTCCGGTCAAACCAAGAGAACTTCATCACGGTCCATAGAGTGAAAAAAGCCAGGGCTGGTGGCCGCCGCTTCTCGGTAAACACAGCAAAGCACTGGAACAGTCTCCCTCGCAAGCTAAGAACTGAACCAAACATTCTCCATTTTAGAAAAGCTTTAAAAACCCTCCTTTTTCCCTGATCTCTCTTCTCTTCCGCTGCTGCTCCCTCTTGATTCTCTAGGTTCTAGCGCTGGGATGCTCACGGGTTACTACGCGCTCTACAAAAACCTTAAATAAAAATAAATAAATAAATAATAACTACGCCTACCCCAGTGTACCTGACCTAAGCCTAATACTTGGGAGGGAGTAAGTAGCAGTTTTAGTTAAGTTGGTTTTGCCAAGGTTTGCTTCAAGAATTCTCTCTAATGGTTTAGTCAACACCATACCTCTGGAATAGAATGTTGGAGGTCTTGTATCTCCTTCCAGGACTCGATATCCCAGTCACTCGCAAGAGTAGGCTGGAAACGCCGGAGCTGGATTTTCTCGGCAGGAGAAAAGACAGCGTCTCTTTCAGCGCGTCGAGGAGGAGGAGGGGCAGCGTCCGTGGGCAGCTTGCATCTTCTGGGCTCTGTAAGGGACAGCTGTTCTGCTCCTATGTTCACCACACCATCGCTATCATCGATGTTGTTGAGGCAGCGTTTGCTTAAGGCAACGTTGGTAATATTTATACCTGAAAGGTGCCTTGTTTGACGTAAGTTTTTGGACATAAGACGTCAATAAAGATGTCACTAGGAAGTGATCGTCTCTCAGTGCTCATTAGAGTTCTATTACTAATCAAAACATAGCAAGCGGGGTTTTCCCAGGTTGCTGAGTTTTTATCTTGTTGAAGAACTCGGAGTGTAATCTAGGAATCTTAGATAGTGGCTTCTGCTGTGTCATTTGCTCTAATGAGCTGCAGAGGAAGCTGCAGAGGAAGAGATTCTGAAATGTGGCTCTGATCGTGTTAGGCCAGAGACGAGTTTCTGAAATATCGCTCTTGATCGTTTATGCCATTATAGGGGAATAAATGGATTATAGCCGTATAGGGGCATAAGGTCACAGTATTGATCGGGGTCCTAGATTAGAACGCGACACCGGTAATCTTCATTACTTCGCGTCCAGGGCTTTCTCGACAATCAAAGGTTCCCTCTCTCCCAACCTAATTGGGGTTCGGCTTCATCCATATTTCAAGGCCTGTAAGAGAGACTGGATGTGAAAGGGTGGACTTACCTTTTATGTAGAGTGAGAGGAATAAGAAGTCAGCCATACTGGCGGGATGGGAAACTGGAATGTTGAGGTTTTTTGCTTGGAAAAGCTCTGTCCCCTGGAAGTTTTGCTCATCTTGTAGTGTTTGTGGGGAGGAAAACCTATCATTAAGCGCTGATCCAAAATTATGGCAAAGCCCCGGACACCAGTGGTAAAAGGCTCTGACACAGTCTGAGCCTAGTAACGTCTGTCCCATAGACATGCACTATGAACTGCCAAGGTTCGGAGTCTGTATCCGTGAGCGAATGGGGTACAGACCTTTGGAACACGCACAGTGAACGCCCATGATTAGGAGCGTGTTATATATGAAGGCATGGTGTCCAGACCTCTGTGTAATGCACAGTGAATTCCCATGTTTAGGAGTCATTAACCGTGCCGAAAGGCATATGGACCATTGTCATATGCACTGTCAAATCAGATCTTTCGGAATGTGTTATTGAAGAGGGAATGCCCCAGACCATTCGGACACACGCTATGATTCCATGGTTTGAAGTGAGTTATTATTGAGGGAATGGTGTCCAGACCACTGGACACGCACTATGAGCTCTGATGTTTGGAGTGAGGTATCTATGGAGGACTGGAGTCCGGGACACTGGGACACACACATTGAACTCCAATGTTTGGAGTGAGTTATCGATGCAGAAATGACGCCCAGACCACTAGGACACGCACTATGAACTCTGTTGTCTGGAGTGAGTTATCGATGAAGGAATGACGCCCAGACCAGTAGGACACGCACTATGAACTCTGTTGTCTGGAGTGAGTTATCGATGAAGGAATGACGGCCAGACCACTAGGACACACACTATGAACTCTGTTGTCTGGAGTGAGTTATCGATGAAGGAATGACGGCCAGACCACTAGGACACGCACTATGAACTCCGTTGTGTGAAGTGAGTTATCGATGAAGGAATGACGCCCAGACCACTGGGACACAAACTATGAACTCCGTTGTGTGAGGTGAGTTATTGATGAAGGAATGACGCCCAGACCACTAGGACACGCACTATGAACTCCGTTGTGTGAAGTGAGTTATCGATGAAGGAATGATGCCCAGACCACTAGGACACGTACTATGAACTCCGTTGTCTGGAGTGAGTTATCGATAAAGGAATGACGCCCAGACCACTAGGACATGCACTATGAACTCCGTTGTCTGGAGTGAGTTATCGATGAAGGAATGACGGCCAGACCACTGGGACACACACTATGAACTCCGTTGTGTGAGGTGAGTTATTGATGAAGGAATGACGCCCAGACCACTAGGACACGCACTATGAACTCCGTTGTGTGAAGTGAGTTATCGATGAAGGAATGATGCCCAGACCACTAGGACACGCACTATGAACTCTGTTGTCTGGAGTGAGTTATCGATGAAGGAATGACGCCCAGACCACTAGGACACGCACTATGAACTCTGTTGTCTGGAGTGAGTTATCGATGAAGGAATGACGGCCAGACCACTAGGACACGCACTATGAACTCTGTTGTCTGGAGTGAGTTATCGATGAAGGAATGACGGCCAGACCACTAGGACACGCACTATGAACTCCTTTATGTGAAGTGAGTTATCAATGAAGGAATGACGCCCAGACCACTAGGACACGCACTATGAACTCCGTTGTGTGAAGTGAGTTATCGATGAAGGAATGATGCCCAGACCACTAGGACACGTACTATGAACTCCGTTGTCTGGAGTGAGTTATCGATAAAGGAATGACGCCCAGACCACTAGGACATGCACTATGAACTCTGTTGTCTGGAGTGAGTTATCGATGAAGGAATGGCGTCCGGACCACTAGGACACGCACTATGAACTCCGTCTTGTGAAGTGAGTTATCGATGAAGGAATGACGCCCAGACCACTGGGACACACACTATGAACTCCGTTGTGTGAGGTGAGTTATTGATGAAGGAATGACGCCCAGACCATTAGGACACGCACTATGAACTCTGTTGTGTGAAGTGAGTTATCGATGAAGGAATGATGCCCAGACCACTAGGACACGTACTATGAACTCCGTTGTCTGGAGTGAGTTATCGATAAAGGAATGACGCCCAGACCACTAGGACATGCACTATGAACTCCGTTGTTTGGAGTGAGTTATCGATGAAGGAATGGCGTCCGGACCACTAGGACACGCACTATGAACTCCGTTGTGTGAAGTGAGTTATCGATGAAGGAATGACGCCCAGACCACTAGGACAAGCACTATGAACTCCGTTGTCTGGAGTGAGTTATCGATGAGGGAAAGGTGTCTGGATTACAGGGACACGCAGTATGAACTGACCAAGCCGTCATGCGCACTTAGGGAGGGAGTGCAAACCACTCCTTCTCTCTCTGATGGAGGGGGGCTTAGCCATTCCCCATTCGACCTGGCTGAAGCCACAAAGAAAAAGAAAATTATAATACCTTGTTATTATTATCACTTTATTTTTATTTTCCACTGCTCCGCGAGCAGTGGGGCGACGCTCCTCCGCCTTTGCGCACTATGAACGCTGAGGTTTGGAGTGAGTTATCGATGAGGGAATGGCGTCCGGAACACTGGGACACCAACCATGACCGCCCTCGCCATTTAGTCAAATGTCTGTCTTCGCCAGCGGTGAGCCTCTTGTCCAGGGTCACACATCGGATGGGCCTCCCCAGTCAATATCTGTGATTCTCTCTGATAAAAGTTGCTGAGGTTTTTCAGTACCCTCCTCACAAGTTATTCTTCTACAAAAGCCCATCCCTAGTAATAAATGCATCTCGTGCCAACTCCCCCTGTTTATGAACATATTTAAGATTCTTCCTGACCCCGGCCAGTGCCCTGTGCTCACTTTTTATTAATATTCCCCGTCATATCGCTTTCAGCGCCGGAATCCGCCTGGGTGGCTGCCCAGAGAGCCTCGGCTTCCCGCCAAAAGCTGTGTCATGGCCGCTTTGAATTAAACCGGAGCTCGGGGCTGCAGGCCTCACAGGGGGGGGGGGCAATAAAACCGAGTTTAAATCAGGTTTTTGTCCTTGAGTGACGGGTGCATCGACACCCAGCCCTGCCGATGCCTCGATGACTCTCGAGCTGTCCAAACTCCCTAAAGTGAAGGTTTGAAAAGTTTAAAGTTGAGATTCCATGGCTGGTCCCGGTGGCCGGGCCTGGGCTCGCGCCAGCGCGCGCCGCTGGACATGAACAAGCTGCAGCCTGAGATGCAATGAGGGATATTCACAAAACAAAAGGAAACGCTGCCAGTCGCCAACACTCACGTGACACACCTCCCTGGGATGTACCAGGAGGGGAAAGGTCAGGTGACGTCACTTGCAGAGAAACAGGTCAGGAGGTCAATTCCTGTGACGCTGTCAAGTGGTCAAAGATCGTGGGAGATCACATTTTGTGATGTGATCATGTCCAGGGTTCTGCTATAGTGGCAAAAAAATGAGAAATCAAAGAGAGAGGCGAGTATGTGTAGAGAAAGAGACAGACGAGAGCGCGGAAGAGAGGGATAAAAAGACAAAATAAAATGCAAGAGAGAATTAAAGAGAGACATGTGTGTCTACAGAAAGAGAGAAGTGAAACGAGAAATGAGAGCGCGGAAGAGAGGGGTCAAAAGACAGAGTACAATCTAAGAGAAATCAGCCAGAGACATGTATGTGTAGAGCAGCGCGGGAGCTTCACTAACTGTTTAGAACTAAGAGCCAATTCTTTACAGCTCATTTTCAGGTATTTACATTTTGTTGTGTGTCACAAAAAAGGACACCCCAGAGGCCTCCCTTTCACACTCCCTGTACCCCAGCAAGACTGTCACGTGATTCACTTTGCTTCTCTTTCTCTGACTGCAAGTTACAAACACATCAGCAGCGATTTGTCAGACGCCACAGCCTGACCTCTGACCTCTGTGTTTGAAGCCCAGCAAATGAGACAAGATAAATGCAGAACTGAGAGGCATCTGTATTGATTACAAACACCTTTGAGCTGCCCAGGTGAGCCCCCTCAACTCCCCACACTGTGCCTTAGTAGTACATTTAGTGCACACGTGACTTCGTATCGGCCGCTAATGAACACTACTGCAATGCAGATAAACATAAAGTTACAAACAGAGGGGTTTTGAAGTGAGAACTTTTGAAAAAGCTAGAAGGAAAATACAGAGTGTCGCGAGGGAGGAGGCTCTGAAAAAGAAGGAGGGCGTAAGAACTTGGAGCAAGGTGGGGGGGGGGGCAGCCTTTACACCACACGCAGGAACAACATCCATGAGATTCTTCAGAAACATTGGCACTTGTTCTTAGAAGTTCCTGGGTTCAAAAATGACACTTCAAAAGGGGGCTTTAGGAGGG
Organism: Lissotriton vulgaris; assembly: GCF_964263255.1. NCBI lineage: Eukaryota > Metazoa > Chordata > Amphibia > Caudata > Salamandridae > Lissotriton > Lissotriton vulgaris. The sequence goes on along the minus strand of NC_141691.1, from coordinate 56,018,836 downwards.
GGAGGTCTTTGAAGGACCGACTGTGTCCTGGTTACATGGCCCCTATACAAGAACATGGCACTGGAATACCACCCAAACCCCTGGGGTTTTTACATATAATGACAACAATGTGTGTACATTTGGTAGGAGTAAGACAATGAGTTTCAAGTAGAACTCTTCCAAAGAACCTGAGGGCCGGCTATGGATCTTCCTAGCCTGGATCCCCCGGGTGCCGAGGTGTGCCAGGTATCGGGGGTTAGGCTCACTCCCGGGGCGCCGGAGTCAGAGGCTGCCAATATAGTCAGTGTACTGGATGAAACCATCAATAGCAACATGCAATGTCTGTCCTTGATGGGGAAGCTGGCATTAGAAAATGCTAATCCTGCCCCGATGCCTTCACATATTCCAGGGGGTCCTCCTTGAGAAACCTAGAAAGTACTTTGTGGAACTAGAAAAGCTGATAGTTGGACTCCTGTGGGCGGCGGCAAGAACACGTGTTATCCTGTCGACTCTTACGGGCATGTGGAGCGGGGGACATCTTGAATTTCTGCTCATGGAGCTCTGCTGTTTTGTAGCCCAACTGCAACATGCAATGCACTGGGTGGATGACCATGCAAACTGGGAATCCAGATTGCTGAGGGGCACCTGTGGTGGCATCCTTTGCTGGAACTATTAGTGATGGGTGCCAGGGTGCCCTATATCGGTTGGTTTCCAGGACCTGGGAAAGGGTGGTACGGTTGGTGTTGAGTAGGGCCACATTTAGTTTTGATATGACCGTTTGGACACTTCGCCCATTCTCTCTTACAGCACTTTCAACGTCCGTGGACATGTGGCAGGAGAATATAAAGTAAATAAATGTAAATCCGTATTTGTAAAGCACAAACTACTCGCCCTTACAGGTTTCAAGGCACTGGGGGCCATCGTGAAAATTGAGCAATTGCCCAGAATCACATGGCGCAGGGCTAAGCTGCCACCAGAGCCAGAGATCAAACTGTGAACCCTGTGCTTCGAAGTCAGCTGCCCTGGCCGCTGCACCACACCTCTCCAGACCTAGGGTGACTAACTGGCATGGGTGCAAATTCAGGACGGTGAGTGTAAAAATTCAGGATAAAGGGTCACAATTCAGGACAAAAATTCAATTCAGAACAAAAGTTACGTTTTACAGACACATCAGAAGAGGTCACGCTAAGTGAACAGACAACCACTTAAGTACAAGTGAAAAGAACTTTATATTAGGTTGAGATAATTGTGCACTTCATGGTTTTTCAGTATGCGTGGAGCTTTGAGCAAATGTGCAGGTCTTTTTGTGGTAACAAAACCGCCCTCCCTCCCCCACCTTTCCAGCCTCCCAGGGAAACGCCTCATGCCCGTTCCGGCCAGTCCGGCCTTGCAATCACACGCCATTGGTGACCCTCATCTTCACATAAACCCTCTCTCACTTTTATTTAATTTCTTTTATAGTGCTACTCATCCCAAGTAAGAAGGACAGGGTGTAGGAATGAGTTACATCACACACACATTATATAGAGACAATGACTCAGATAAATGTGAAAGTCAATCTATAGGAAATGTACTTAAGATGATGGGGGTTACTTTCATCCATCATTAAGTCTTTCACCATTCATTCTGTCCTTCCATCTGTGCGCCCATCCATATCAATATTCAAAAATTTGCAAACCTATCCATCATCTATCCTTCCATCCATCCATCATTCCACTCATCTATCCCTCCATCCACCCTTTCACTCATCCATCCCTCAATTCATCCTTTCACCTTATCCACTGGTACACTTATCCATCCACTCATCTATCCATTCAGCTATCCAGACATCTACCCTTTCACCCATCCAGCCATCCTGTCACTTACTCATTTATCCACCCAGTCACTCATCCTTCCACCCATTCACCCTTTTCACTCATCCATCCCTCCATTCATCATTTCACCCTATCCATCCAAAAACTCAGCCATCCACTCTTCCACTCATCCATCCATTCACTCACCCATCCAGCCATCTACCCTCTCACCCATCCAGCCATCCTTTCACTTACTCATTCATCCACCCAGTCACTCATCCTTCCACCCATTCACCCTTCAAGTCATCCACCCACCCTTTCTCTCGCCATCCCTCTTTCATTTAGCCATCCTTCCTTCCATCAGCATGGGGCCCTGAAAAATCACAGGCCTGGGGCATACTATCTCCTCTGCCCTCCCATTGTGATGGCCTTCACATTAGAACATGGAAAGGGCTTTAATCGTCCACAAGAGAGATCCCCCACACAGCTTCTCTTTCTTATCCATTGACAGGGAAACAGCTCTTCAGAAGTTCCCACCCTCCCTACACCTGTCCTCTGCTCCCATATGCAGGGGCTTCTGTGAGAGGCCGGGGTCTTTGCATACCCAGGTTCATCTATGGGAAGGCACGAGGCGAGGAGTGTGGGGTTTAAAAGCCTGGAGGCTGTATAGCAAGCCCTCTCGGCCTACTCTGTTTGTCCCCCTCTCTTGTCTGCACATAGTGGCAATGGTCCATACGCCAAACCCCTTAAGTTAGGGAATGTCAAAGGTGCAGTCAGAAAACACTAAAATATGAAATATGAAGGACAAACATATGCATCTTTGGTCAATTTGAAGCTCCTGAGAAGGACTCTGAGGTGGGTTTCGGGTTGGACTGAACTGAAGGGTGGCTGACTGGCAGCCTTTCTGTTTAGCTCTGCTCCCAAGTTGGTCACATCATGGGGTCATTTGCTGCAAGGCTTGGCATCAAGCTCGATCACGGTTAGGTCTACCTGGGATCAGGAATCAGTGTGTCCATTCCCGCACATGACCTTTATTAGTTGTACAAGGATGTTGCAAAGTAAAGAATGTGATCACTCTGTATGTGACGTTACCCATCGCTCTGGACTGTAGTGCAGTTGCCCCACCACAGCTGCCAGGAAGGCTCATGCAAATGTGACTTGTTTATCTTTTTGTTTCCAGCCCATAACACACTCTATGCTGGGACTGTGATGCCCATATTTACAATGTGCTTTTGGCTAAAATGCCAGAACTGGTTTAGTGTTTCATACATGCAGGGCTCGAGTCGGGGACCACGCGGGTGGACGGCGTCCCCCCACTTATTTTACCGGGTGGACGCCGCCCCCTATCCAAACAGCTGGACTTCACTCTTTGGCCTCTCTGGGACGAGATCGCTGCTCACGCGCTGGCTTCTCTGATGCAATCACATCTAAGGGGTGAGCGAGGGGAGGCAATGAGCCCGATGGTGCAAGCCACCTTTCGTGATGTCACTTTCTGTTGTGATTTCACTTCTGGTGACAGCGTCCCCCCACTTCTTTTTGTAGGACTTGTGCCATGCATACATGGCTTGGGACCTTTCGACAGCTTTGGCTGGGTCACGTCATAAGTTCTACTTTTTCAAAGCCCCGCCCTCCGTACACTGTCACTTTTCAGCCATACACTCACCACTGGCCTCAGAGCCCTACACTTTGCAACTCTGCGGTTCAAGATCCACATTCCATGGGCCTGTCCCCCCAACACACAGAGGCATGCCCCCCAGAGTCCCGTGCTGTCCTTGCCCTTTAACCCCCAACGCGGTCATCCATATGCTTCGGATCAAAGCCGTGACCCTGCAGGCTCTTCCCAGCACTTCCACTCATAGGTCTATTCCTGTCTGTAATTGTCAGACACTCTACTCCTCACACCTCATACCTCTTTACAGACCTACCAGCCGCAGAGGACACATCCAATTACAGCATCTACAGCTAAACAGCCAAGCCTTACCTGCCACTCACAATCAGAGGCGCAATTAGAGCCACATTTCAGGGAAGGGGGGGGGGGGGCAACAAAGCCTCGTTAACACGTAAATGGTCTTTTAAAGACATGTGAAGTACTCAGGTGGGGCTGCTCTTGTACTCAGAGGAGTGCGAGGGGGCCTTATCAGAGAGCTGAGGCCTCTCGCAGGAGAACAGCTCTGTTCCCCTGTAAGGCCCAAAATTACGGACAAACGGCGTCCGTAGAAGGGATCGTCACAGCCAACGGACGTGAGATCCAAATTACAGACTGTCTGTGAAATTTACGGACGGTTGGTCACCCTATCCAGACCTGTACCCCAATTAGCAATTTATTACCCTAGCCGATGCCATAGAGACATTCAGCCTACGGAACAATCAATTCTCCAGTATGCAAAAATAGCAGTGACAGCCTGTGAAATTTGGCCCTCATTCCCAGAAGCCCCCCCCCCCTCCCCACAGCACCCACCCCCCCCACCCTGAGAATCCCAGACATTGGTAACTCTGTTAAGTCTGGTAGGGTGTCACCAGTGAATATCAAACATACAACGGGCCTTGAGGGATGATCAACCACGAGCAGAACTCCCAATACATGCCAAATGAGAGACTGCAGTGCAGTACATTATGGACGAACTATGCTGGGAACACGATGGGGGTCGAATCGACACCAGATTCTGCTGGATCTCTCTGCCGCCTTCGAATCAAGCGCCTCCTTTGAAGAAGTGCCTCGGAGCGCAGCTGAGGCACTAGAATTGCAGCCGCCCTCCATTGAGACCAAAATTGGTGTTGTGTAATACATTTTGCAGCCTGGACGAGCACGGGCTGAACCCTCCCTTCTTATAATGACACGGACTGACTGGCACTTTCAAGGGTACTTGCTGGAAGCCTTGCTTTTGCCTGCCAGTGAATAGGCAAGTGGCCAGATGGCACACAAAAGCGCTTGGTGACTCGGATCTTCTCGCCCAGCACTCCACCCCTGAGAGCTTTATTGGACCGGCCTCGGCCAGTAAGGGAATACTGAGACCCTTCTCTTCTAAACCAGTGCTTAATTTGAGCCGGATACCCTCCTCTTCCAGATCAATGACTAATCCTCGATTTCGTCTGGTTTCTCCTCACTGAGTATAGCGGCTAGGGACCCTTTGTGACAGTCTGCTCCATGAATGCTGATACCGTGACATACCGGGCCATCTTCAAATCTCTCTATTTTATCCACAAACCCTTCAATAATTCTGGGCCAGCCTGCTTCACGAACACCTTTTCTCCTTATCACCCTTCTGGTCTTCTATGCCCAGCCTCTCTGATTAAACTCGTGTTCCCACAGCATCTCAGAATAAACTTGTGGTCCCACAGCATCTCTGAATCAACCCGTGGTCCCACAGCATCTCCGAATAAACCTGTGGTCCAACAGCACCTCTAAATCAACTCGTGGTCCCACAGCATCTCAGAATAAACTTGGGTCCCACAGCATCTCAGAATAAACTTGTGGTCCCACAGCATCTCTGAATCAACCCGTGGTCCCACCGCATCTCAGAATAAACTTGTGGTCCCACAGCATCTCTGAATCAACCCGTGGTCCCAAAGCATCTCCGAATAAACCTGTGGTCCAACAGCATCTCTAAATCAACTCGTGGTCCCACAGCATCTCAGAATAAACTTGTGGTCCCACAGCATCTCAGAATAAACTTGTGGTCCCACAGCATCTCTGAATCAACCCGTGGTCCCCCAGCATCTCAGAATAAACTTGTGGTCCCACAGCATCTCTGAATCAACCCGTGGTCCCACAGCATCTCAGAATAAACTTGTGGTCCCACAGCATCTCTAAATCAACTCGTGGTCCCACAGCATCTCTGAATAAACTCGTGGTCCCACAGCATCTCAGAATAAACTTGTGGTCCCACAGCATCTCTGAATAAACCTGTGGTCCCACAGCATCTCTGAATCACAGGTCAGGTCGCCACCCGCCTGCCGCTCAGCTCCACCGGAGTGCCAGCACCTCTCCCCATTGCTGCCGCACCACCGTGAGTTCAATCCTGCTCTGCCTCTTGGCAAGTGTCTCAGTTTTGTGCTTTTATGCTTGTATTCTATAACTTGTAAATTACGATTCTGATTTTGTCCTCTTTTTGCCTCTTTTTTCCCTTGCGTCCAGCTCTCTCCTTTCTCCTCCCTTTTCCTTCTGTATTCCTTGCCCGTCTCCCGCCACTGCTCCCCTGTGGCCACGCCCCCTCGCCGTCATGACCGCCTCCCAGCTGATCCTCCCTCCCTCCCTCCCCGCCTTAAATGCCGGCCGCTGCGCCGCAGTAAGAGCAACCCCTGACCCTCACAGGCCAGGTCGCCCCCCTCCTGCCGCTCAGCTCTTCCGGAGTGCCAGCACCTCTCCCCATTGCTGCCGCACCACTGTGAGTTCAATCCTTCTCTGCCTCTTGGCAAGTGTCTCCGTTTTGTGCTTTTGTGCTTGTATTCTGTAACTTGTAAATTACGGTTCTGCTTTTGCCCTCGTTTTGCCTCTTTTTTCCCTTGCGTCCAGCTCTCTCTCCCCCCCTTCCTTCTCTATTCCTTCGCCATCTCCCGCCACTGCTCCCCTGTGGCCACGACTTACGCCGCCCCGCTCCCACCTCCCAGCTGATCCTCACTCCCTCCCTCCCTGCCTTAAATACCGACCGAGGCGCGCCGCGCCGCTGGCGCACCAGAGGCGTGCCAGAGGCAAGCCCATCTGCGCCCGTCAGCGCCAGGACCGTGCCCAGCGCCAGAACCCCTGGACCCCGCGAACGCCACGACTCCAGACGCTGATACGACGCCGGCACTCTCCTCGCTCTCAACGCCGGCCAAGACCTCCGCTGCTTCCAGGCCGCCCCAAAACGCACCCACGGTCCCTTCGCCTGCCGCTCCTGCAGCTTCACCTACAACAAAGCCACCATCCCTCCAAGAACCGGACCCAACCACCTTCACTGCATACTCCTCAACACCCGCTCCGCACGCAAACACGCCGTCGAGCTCTGGGACCTGCTCGACATCTCCGCCCCAGACGTTGCCTTCCTGACTGAGTCTTGGTGGAACGACTCCTCGGCGCCCAACATCGCCTTAGCCATCCCGGACGGCTACAAGATCACCCGCAGGAATCGAGCCAACGGAATCGGAGGAGGTGTAGCCATCGTCCACAAGTCCACCCTCAAGGTCTCCACCCACGCAGACGACACCCTCAACTCCGCCGAACACCTGCACTTCCGGATCCACACTGACCCCAACACCACCCTTAGAGGAACACTCGTCTACAGCCCCCCCGGACCCGGGGCACAGTTCAGCGACTCCATCGCCGACCTCGCCAGCACCCACGCACTTGCCTCCACGGACCACATCCTCCTCGGGTACCTGAACTTCCACCTCAAGAACAACAACAATGCCAACGCCGCCACCCTGATCAAGAACCTCGCCAACCTCAGCCTCAGACAACTCGTCACCGCACCAACCCACGTCATCGGCCACATGCTCGACCCCGTCTTCTCCACAAGTGCCCATGTCACCTTCAACCACACCTCCGAACTCCACTGGACTGACCACCGCTGCATCCATTTCACCTTAAAAAAAAAACACCACGTACCACCCCACCCAACAGCTGCCCTGCCGATGCTGGAGCAAAGTCACCGTTGACCAGCTGACCACCACCCTCGCCCAGAACCCATCCACCGACCCAGACGCCGCCGCCCGCAACCTCGGACAATTGATCGACGACTGCGCCAACACCCTCGCACCGCTCAAGAAACCCTCCAACAGCCACACCAGCAAGATAGCCACCTGGTTCACCAAAGAGCTCCAGACCGCCAAACATACATGTAGGAAACTGGAGAAGAAATGGGTCCACAAACGTACCCAGGACAGCCACGCAACCCACAAGGACGCCATCCGCAGACATCACCACCTCATCAGGTCAGCCAAGAGATCTTCTTTCAAAGCCCGCCTGGACAACAACACACACGACAGCAAAGAGCTCTTCAGCATAGTGAAGGAAATCTCCAACCCCAGCGCCAACACCAACAACATTCTGCCCTCACAAGATCTGTGCGACTCCCTGGCCACCGCGACCTCCCTGACTACCTCAGACTCCACCCCCCCTGCGAACACCACCCGACCCAACCGCCTGACCTCCTGGTCCAACGCCAACGACGACGAGACACGTAAGGTCATGAACTCCATCCACTCAGGATCACCTTCAGACCCCTGCCCACACCACGTTTTCAACAAAGCAGATGCAGCCATCGCACCCCAATTACGGAAGGTCATCAACATCTCCTTCGAGACAGCAACATTCCCAGAAAGCTGGAAGCACGCCAAAATCAGCGCCCTCCTCAAGAAACCCAAGGCGGACCCCAAGGACCTCAAGAACTTCCGGCTCATCTCCCTGCTCCCTTTCCCGGCGAAAGTCATTGAGAAAATCGTCAACATGCAACTGGCCCACCACCTCGAGGACAACAACATTTTAGACCCGTCCCAGTCCGGATTCAGACGAAACCACAGCACCGAGACAGCCCTCATCGCCGCCTCAGACGACATCAGGCGCCAACTAGACAACGGCGAAACATCAGACCTCATCCTCCTGGACCTGTCAGCCGCCTTCGACACGGTCTGCCACCACACACTAAAGACACGCCTCCAAGAAGCCGGAATCCAAGAGAAGGCCCTGGACTGGACAACATCCTTCCTCTCCGGCAGAACCCATAGCGTCCACCTACCTCCGTTCCGGTCCGAATCCACCGACATCATTTGCGGCGGACCCCAGGGCTCATCCCTAAGCCCGACACTGTTCAACGTCTACATGGCCCCCTCGCACAAGTGGCCCACCAGCACGACCTAAACATCATCTCCTACACCGACGACACCCAGCTCATCCTCTCCCTCACCAAGGACTAGCTCACTGCCAAAACCAACCTCCACGAGGGAATGAAGGTCATCGCCGATTGGATGTGAGGAGCAGCCGTCAGAAACGTAACCTGGACAAGGCGGAGGTCCTCATCCTCGGCCCCACCCCCTCTGACGACTCCTGGTGGCCAACCACACTGGGAACAGCGCCGACACCCACCAACCACGCACGCAACCTAGGATTAATCCTCGACTCCTCCCACTCCATGTCGAAACAGGTCAACGCCATCTCCTCCTCCTGCTACGACACCCTCTGCTTGTTCCGAAGGATCTACAAGTGGATCCCGACCGAAACAAGAAGAACGGTGACACAGGCCCTCGTCAGCAGCAGGCTGGACTACGGCAACGTACTCTATGCAGGAATCCCGGCCAAACACCTGTGACGACTACAACGCATCCAAAACACCTCGGCCCGACTGATCCTCAACATCCCCCGTCGCAGCCACATCACCCCCCACCTCAGAAACCTACACTGACTCCCCGTCAACAAGAGGATCACCTTCAAGCTCCTCACCCACGCACACAAAGCCCTCCAAGACACCGGTCCAGCCTACCTGAACAGCAGACTCAGCTTCCACACCCCCACCCGCCAGCTCAGCTCCACCAGCCTTGCCCTCGCCACCATCCCCCGCATACAGCGAACGACCTCCGGAGGCAGATCCTTCTTCTTCCTCGCCGCCAAGACCTGGAACACCCTCCCCACCCACCTGCGGCAGACCCAGGACCTGCTAACCTTCAGAAGACTCCTCAAGACCTGGCTCTTCAAACAGTGGCGGCACCCCCTCCCCTCAGCGCCTTGAGGCTCTCACGGGTAAGTAGTGCGCTTTACAAATTTTTTGATTGATTGATTGAGTGAATCAACTTGTGGTCCCACAGCATCCCCGAATCAACTCGTGGTCCCACAGCATCTCTGAATAAGCCTGTGGTCCCACAGCATCTCAGAATAAAATTGTGGCCCCACAGCCTCTATGAATCAACTTATGGTCCCACAGCATCTCTGAATCAACTTGTGGTCCCACAGCATCTCTGAATAAATGCATGGTCCCATAGCATCTCTGAATAAACCTGTGGTCCCACAGTATCACAGAATAAACTTGTGGTCCTCCAGCATCTCTGAATAAACTCATGCTCCTACAGCATTTCTGAATAAACGTGTGGTTCCACAGCATCTCTGAATAAACTCATGGTCCTACAGCATCTCTGAATAAACTCATGGTCCACAGCATCTCTGAATAAACTTGTGGTCCTACAGCATCTCTGGATAACCCTGTGGTTCCACAGCATCTCTGAATAAACTCGTGCTCCCACAGCATCTCAGAAAAAACTCTTGGTCCACAGCATCTCTGAATAAACTTGTGGTTCGACAGCATCTCTGAATAAACTTGTAGTCCTACAGCATCTCTGAATCAACTTGTGGTCCCACAGCATACCTGCTTCAACTTGTGGTCCCAGCATCTCTGAATATTCTCATGGTCCCACAGTATCTCTGAATAAACCTGTGGTCCCACAACATCTCTGAACAAACCTGTGGTTCCACAGCATCTCTGAATCAACGTTTGGTCCCTTAGCATCTCTGAATAAACCTGTGGTCCCACAGCATCTCAGAATAAAGTTGTGGTCCCACAGCATCTCTGAATCAACTTGTGGTCCCACAGCATCTCTGAATAAAAGTGTGGTCCCACAGCATCTCAGAATAAACTTGTGGTCCCACAGCATCTCTGAATAAACTCGTGGTCCAACAGCATCTCTGAATCAACTCGTGGTCCCAGAGCATCTCTGAATAAACCTGTGGTCCCACAGCATCTCAGAATAAACTTGTGGTCCCACAGCATCTCTGAATCAACTTGTGGTCCCACAGCATCTGCGAATAAACTCTTGGCCCCACAGCATCTCAGAATAAATTTGTGGTCCCACAGCATCTCTGAATAAACCTGTGGTCCCACAGCATCTCTGAATCAACTCATGGTCCCACAGCATCTCTGAATCAACTCGTGGTCCCAGAGCATCTCTGAATAAACCTGTGGTCCCACAGCATCTCAGAATAAACTTGTGGTCCCACAGCATCTCTGAATCAACTCGTGGTCCCACAGCATCTCTGAATAAACTCATGGTCCCACAGCATCTCAGAATAAACTTGTGGTCCCACAGCATGTCTGAATAAACATGTGGTCCCACAGCATCTCTGAATCAACTCATGGTCCCACAGCATCTCTGAATCAACTCGAGTTCCCACAGCATCTCTGAAAAAACGTGTGGTCCCACAGCAACTCTGAATAAAACTGTGGTCCCACAGCATCTCTGAATCAACTCGTGGTCCCACAGCATTCCTGAATAAACCTGTGGTCCCACAGCATCTCTGAATAAACGTGTGGTCCCACAGCATCTCTGAATGAACTCGTGGTCCCACAGCATCTCTGAATAAACTTGTTCTCCACAGCATCTCTGAATAAGCTTGTGCTCCACAGCATCTCTGAATAAACTGGCTGTCCCACAGTATCTCTGAATAAAGTTGTGGTTCCAGAGCATCTCAGAATAAATTTGTGGTCCTACAGCATCTCTGAATCAACTCGTGGTCCCACAGCATACCTGCAACAACTTGTGGTCCCACAGCATCTCTGAATCAACTTGTGGTCCAACAGCATCTCTGAATAAACCTGTGGTTCCACTGCATCTCAGAATAACCTTGTGGTTCCACAGCATCTCAGAATAAACTTGTGCTCCCACAGCATCTCTGAATAAACTTGTGCTCCCAGAGCATCTCTGAATCAACTCGTGCTCCACAGCATATCTGAATAAACTTGTGGTCCCACAGCATCCCTGAATGAACCTGCAGTTTCACAGCATCTCTGAATAAATTAGTGGTCCCACAGCATCTCAGAATAAACTTGTGGTCCTACAGCATCTCTGAATCAACATGTGGTCCCACAGCATATCTGCATCAACTCGTGGTCCCACAGCATCTCTGAATAAACCCATGGTCCCACAGCATCTCTGAATAAACTCATGGTCCCAGAGCATCTCAGAATAAACTTGTGGTCCCACAGCATCTCTGAATCAACTTGTGGTCGCACAGCATCTCTGAAGAAACTCATGGTCCCACAGCATCTCTGAATAAACTTGTGGTCCCACAGCATGTCTGAATAAACATGTGGTCCCACAGCATCTCTGAATCAACTCATGGTCCCACAGCATGTCTGAATAAACCTGTGGTCCCACAGCATCTCTGAATCAACTCGAGTTCCCACAGCATCTCTGAAAAAACTAGTGGTCCCACAGCAACTCTGAATAAAACTGTGGTCCCACAGCATCTCTGAATCAACTCGTGGTCCCACAGCATTCCTGAATAAACCTGTGGTCCCACAGCATCTCTGAATAAACGTGTGGTCCCACAGCATCTCTGAATGAACTCGTGGTCCCACAGCATCTCTGAATAAACTTGTGCTCCACAGCATCTCTGAATAAGCTTGTGCTCCACAGCATCTCTGAATAAACTGGCTGTCCCACAGTATCTCTGAATAAAGTTGTGGTTCCAGAGCATCTCAGAATAAATTTGTGGTCCTACAGCATCTCCGAATAAACTCGTGGTCCCACAGCATCACTGAATAAATTTGTGGTCCCACAGCATCTCAGAATAAACTTGTGGTCCTACAGGATCTCTGAATCAACATGTGGTCCCACAGCATATCTGCATCAACTCGTGGTCCCACAGCATCTCTGAATAAACACATGGTCCCACAGCATCTCTGAATAAACTCATGGTCCCACAGCATCTCAGAATAAACTTGTGGTCCCACAGCATCTCTGAATCAACTTGTGGTCGCACAGCATCTCTGAAGAAACTCATGGTCCCACCGCATCTCTGAATAAACTCGTGGTCCCACAGCATCTCTGAATAAACTTGTGGTCCCACATCATATCTGCATCAACTCGTGGTCACACAACATCTCTGAATAAACTCATGGTCCTACAGCATCTCAGAATAAACTTGTGGTCCCACAGCATCTCTGAATCAACTTGTGGTCGCACAGCATCTCTGAAGAAACTCATGGTCCCACAGCATCTCTGAATAAACTTGTGGTCCCACAGCATGTCTGAATAAACATGTGGTCCCACAGCATCTCTGAATCAACTCATGGTCCCACAGCATGTCTGAATAAACCTGTGGTCCCACAGCATCTCTGAATCAACTCGAGTTCCCACAGCATCTCTGAAAAAACTAGTTGTCCCACAGCAACTCTGAATAAAACTGTGGTCCCACAGCATCTCTGAATCAACTCGTGGTCCCACAGCATTCCTGAATAAACCTGTGGTCCCACAGCATCTCTGAATAAACGTGTGGTCCCACAGCATCTCTGAATGAACTCGTGGTCCCACAGCATCTCTGAATAAGCTTGTGCTCCACAGCATCTCTGAATAAACTGGCTGTCCCACAGTATCTCTGAATAAAGTTGTGGTTCCAGAGCATCTCAGAATAAATTTGTGGTCCTACAGCATCTCCGAATAAACTTGTGGTCCCACAGCATCACTGAATAAATTTGTGGATAAACCTGTGGATCCACAGCATCTCTGAATAAACTCGTGGTCCCACAGCATCTCTGAATAAACTCGTGGTTCCACAGCATCTCAGAATAAACTTGTGGTTCCACAGCATCTCTGAATAAACTCGTGGTCCCACAGCATCTCTGAATAAACTCGTGGTTCCACAGCATCTCAGGATAAACTTGTGGTCCTACAGCATCTCTGAATAAACCTATGGTCGCACAGCATCTCTGAATAAACTTGTGGTCCCACAGCATCTCTGAAAAAACTCGTGGTCCCACAGCATCTCTGAATAAACTCGTGGTTCCACAGCATCTCAGGATAAACTTGTGGTCCTACAGCATCTCTGAATCAACTTGTGGTCCCACAGCATTTCTGAATAAACCTGTGGTCCTACATCATCTCTGAATAAACGTGTGCTTGTTGTATTCTCTTATCTTATTTCTGCTTGCATTTCCCTTTAATTGATGACATTCTTTCTATGCTGATGTCATGATGCTACTTGTCGTCCTTACATTCTCTGTTTGTCAGTTGCTCCTGAGCCTTGATTGGGAACACCAGTTTTTACTCTGTATCTACATTAAATCTCTTTGTTATTTATACTGCCTCCATGTCTACCTATCTTCGAGTATATCAGATGGCGATGATTGGCTAATGGAGCAAGTAACATACAGAGTGAGTTTATTTACTTAAACTTGACTGGTCGAAAAGGACCCATGCGGAGAAATCTTTCTTTAACCTCAAACTGAAATCGATCAGTAAGGAGAAGAAATGAAAATTAAGGAAAAGAAAAGAAGAATAGTCGGCCAAAGAAAGAAACGACTTTCGGAGTCTTGAGAAACACAAAAAAAAAGTGGAATAACTTAATAGCTTAATACTGAAATCGACAGCTAAACAGACAAATCGACAACTAAACAGACAACCGTCTGCAACATTGATAAAAAGTAACAGACTGCCCGTGAAAGGTGAGCTGACAGTGTTTTTGTCGAGGGACAACAGTCGGCAGCAGGGTGAACGGCTGGACTGTGTATTGTCTAGTACATTTTGTATTGCATCGTTGGAGCTGGGCTGCGAGAACGACTAGCGGCTTTGTCCGAAGACAGCGGTGAGCAGTTTGTTTTTCTTTTATCAGCAAAGAAAGTTATTTGGGAAACAAAAGACATTCTTAACTTGTAATATCCACCGTTGTATATTTAGCGTCGTTTAAATTTACTCACTCGCGAGCCGGCTGCTCGTTCCTTCCATTCTTCATTCTTCCCGACGCCTTATTTCTTTCGACACGCCGCTACGTCTGCGTAAGGAGCACAGTGCGCATGCGCTGTGCGTAAGATAACGTGACGGCCATTTTGTATTTAGCAAAGTATCCTAGCAACCTTACGAGTGAAATTTACCGCTTGGTGAAGAAATAGCACACGGTAAAATCGATTGTGAACAGGATTAAACAAGGAAAACGGAGGACTTAACAAGGGAAACGGAAGAAGAAAGAATTAGTGAGTAAACATCATTTTTGTGTTTCTGGAGCTTGTGTAAGGCAAACTAACTCAGCGAAGCGTCTCACTGGTTAGGGAGAAAGAGGCATATAAGGCAAATACCAGCTTCATTAGCGGAGCATGGAGAATCCAAGTGTCATAGCACCCCCAATGTTTTTACAGACAAGTGGAGAACCGCCCATAGAATGGGATGAGTGGATTGACATTTTTGAAAATTACATAGAGACTCTAGATGGAAAGGACTTCAGCGCAACAAGGAAGAAAGCTTTAATATTGAGTGTCCTTGGAAAGGAGGGTCAACATTCCTTTAAGTACTTACCTTTGGGGGTGAACCAGGATGGTAGACCTATTAACAATGTTTATACTGAAGCTAAAGCAAGAATGAAGAAACAATATTCGAAGGAGGTGAATATTGTTATGGCAAGACATAAGTTTTATACACAGCCTCAGAGGGCTGAGGAATCTGTTGATCAATTCGTGACTAGACTGCGAGAGCTTTCCTTGAAGTGCAATTTTGGTGAGATGAGGGACGAGATGATCAGGGATCAGATGATCATCCAGTGTAAAAACAAGAAAATGCAGGAAAAACTTTGGGCAGCAAAGAATCCCACCCTACAAGCAGCAATAGACATCGCAAAAGTTGTTGAGGAATCTACTGCATGTATGAAAGAAATGGAAAAAAAGAGTCTGTGAGAGAGAGTGGGGGTGGGTTAAATGTGTCATCTGTTGCACAGAATGAAGTTGCTGTTATGAATAAGAAAGGACTTGAAAGTAATGATAAAACGGAAAAGAAGAATTTAGGAGGGTACAACAGTGGTGAGAAAGGGAGATATCAAGTTTGGATGTGTAGCAGGTGTGGCAGCACTTATCATGGTGCTGATTATAAACGTTGTTTTGCTATTGATAAGAAATGTAGGAAGTGTGGGAAACGAGGTCACTTTTCAAGGATGTGCAAAACGTTAAATAGTGACAAAGTTGCAGTTGTGGATGAGAAGCTTGAGGTTGGTGTGCCTGCAGTGTAGAGGGGGCAGATAAAATATTATGTTTGAGTGAAGTGAGTACACGACGGATGGAATCTGGAAGGAAGAACAGACCTAAAGCTACTTTTAAATTAAATTATAAGGTGGTTGAATTGATGGTTGATCCGGGTACATTTTGGACAATAGTACCAGAGACCTTATTTAAAGAGAATTGGGAGGGTACTGTTTTGTTCCTTAAAGACATCAATCCCTGTGGGTACCAAGGAGAGTGTATTGATTTATTGGGTTACATGGAAGCTGTGATTGAGTTTCAAGGACGGTCTATCCAAGGAAAAGTTTATGTTGCAAGTTCTGGACTTGCAATATTAGGATGGGGTCACCAGTATGACCTTCACATTGTCATTGATCCCAGAGCAAGCCAACAGGTGATGGTTGTAGAAGCAATGACTGCAGAAATGATTGTAGAGGGCATGCCGAATTTGTTTGCTGAACGCATTGGTGAACTAAAGGGGTATATCCATAAAATAGTGCTTAAGGAAGATGCGGTTCCTATGCAGCACAAAGTCAGGAAAGTGCCATTTATCGCTAGACAGGAGGTGAGGAAGTTGTTGGATGATATGCTTGTGCATGGTGTGATTGAACGGATAGAGATTTCTCCTTGGGTTTCGCCAGTGGTGATCACGACCAAATCTGTTGGAAAATTTAGATTCTGTGTGGATCTTCGCACGCTCAACCAAAACATTGTTGTGGATAACTTTCCACTACCTAATATTAATGAATTGATTTTGTCATTAAAGGGTGGTACGTTTTTTTCGGAACTTGACTTGAGAAGCGCGTACCATCAGATAAAGTTGCACAAGGATTCTAAGCCGCTGACTGCTTTCATCACCACTGAAGGCATTTATCAGTTTACTCGCATGCCTTTTGGTCTGGCGTCGGCGGCAGGGGTATTTCAGAGGATGATGGGATCAGTTTTGAAGGGGATAAGTAATGTAGTGTATTTTCAGGACGATGTTCTGTTGTTTGGAGAGACGATCTGTAGGAAGGTGGCTACCTGACTAAGGTTACCCCAGATTTTTTGCCTTGTGTTTAGCTGGTTTTCGACTTAGTTGGCCTGGTGCCCTGCTAATCAGGGCCCCAGGCTATCTGCTCTCTCTGTAAAATGGATTCCAAGTACCCTAGGTGCATAACTAGATTGGCTTGGGTCACCTTATCAGCCCCTGTACAGAGCACTATAGGTGCCCAGGGCATAGGTGCATCCAAGGCCTACCAGGGGCTGCAGCATGTCTTTTGCCACCCCTGGCTGGCTATCTAAAATTGACACAACTGGCTGATCACTCAGCTGGGGCAAGGTGGTGTAATCACCCCTTGCTTAGATATAGTATGCCTATATCTAAACCTAACTGGACACATATATACCTATCAGTCACTCCTATGGCAGGCCTTAACAATCCTGGAGGCAGAGTGCTTGGTTTTATGTGAGATGGTGCCCTAGCATGAGCTGAGCCTGTCTGCAGCTGTCGGGACCAATTCCCTAAGCTGTTCCGGGATAATGCCATACCATATACTCTTAAGTGCCTTATAATCCTCGCGATTATATAGTAACTTTGGTTTGGCTTTATCAAAACATGTCGTGTAAGGTGTCATACGATTTGGAATACTACCCCCTCGCCAGTCCTGGCAACGGGGGTAGCATTCCACCCCTCTAGAGGGAGACGAGATGTTACTTTTCTAAAACGCGGTTGATTTTTAAAAGAGCCTCAGATCCACAAAATGGATGCTTCTGCCACAGACACATGTCTGACCTCCTGCTGCTGCCCGAAACTCAGCAGAGGAGGCCTGGACAAAGGCTTTCCTGTCGCAGGGAGGTGTCACACCACCCCAGACAGGAGATAGTGGATTGTAGCAGGGAGGTTTGAAAGAAACCAGACAGTGCCTGGGGAGCACAAGGCTTCCCCTTGCATAATATGGTCAAACCGGTTCTGGGGCACACCAGCCCCAGCTCCAGTGCGACCTGGACAAAGGGAAAGGGGTGTAACCACCCCCTTCCTGGGTCCCCCCATAGGAGGGGACCTAGCAGGATGTCCAGCCCCCAAGATTGGTACAAGAATGGGAGCAGTGCCAAAGCACTCAGATCATCCTGAATCAACTTTAAACTAAGAAGACGACTGGACTTCGACATTCTGATGAATAGAAGACTGAAGAACATCTCCCTTGTGGCCTAGGAGGGGCCACCCTGTGAACACAGGCACCATCCAGCAACTCGACGTCTGCTTTGCCGCCGCCTCCCGCCGGAGCCCGAGTGCAGAGCCTGACAAGACCCAGACTCCCAGACTTCTCACAGCCCGATCCACAGTCCCTGCAAAGAAGGGACCCGTGGAGGCACCGAGAGACGTGGGACCGGACATCTTGGAAGACCCCCGAGACGCTGACTGCGCAGCACCCGAGGCCCCCTTGACTCTGTGCTTTGGGGTTTGAGAAGCCCCACAACCGAGCAGCATTTGCACCGAAGATCAGCCACCATAAGGGATTGTTTGGACAGATACAAGGTGGTTCCAGAATTGGAAACATCATATATCAGGCCAACTTCTCACATTGGTGCGCAGCGGTGCGGATTTGAGCTTGCTGTTGTTTTACCATTGCAATCTTTTTATCAAATTGAAAGATCACATCAAGTACCTTAGGTACATATAAATCAAAAGCTTAGCATATTAAGTTCTACTGAACTTAGTAGTTGTAGATTAAAGGGATTAGCACACCCTGACTACAACTCACTAGCAAGGTACAGTAGGAAAACACTTAGTGTAGGTAAGTGCACCACTTGCACCTCACCAGCAGTCATGTCTGACGCAGGTGGAGCCTCAGGCTCTCTCCCTATGACAGTTGACCTTACCAAGGCAACTTCCAGCTATGACAAACTTAGCCACAAAGACGTGAGTTCCTTGTGCATTGCAAGGGGGCTAAAAAGGGGCAGACACCCCACCATTCCTACCCTGATAGCCATCCTGGAAATGGATGACTTAGCTAAGGCGAATGCAACTCCCTTAGATTTAGGAGATGGAGTGACCCACCCTGAGAATAAGACCACTCCAGAAGAGGAAAAGGAGGAGGAGGGCTCAGAAGAAGATGAACCTGAGAATCAGGATCGACAGGGTAACCAGGTCCCAGTGGGGAGGCTTAGCCAAGCCAACTTGGACCTACATGGGAATGGAGAGGGCCAGCACCTCCCCAGATCCTATAACCTAGTTCCCACAGGCAACAGAAGGGTGAGATCTCCATCAGGGGGCTCTCACATTTCTAGTGTCTCAAGAAACTCTCAAAGGGGAATGACTTCCCCCCAGAGAAGAGAGCATAAGGCCAGGATGAAAGCTGTAGAACTCCAGATAGAGAGTGAAGAGTTAGCCCTGGCCCAAGCTAAACTTGCTCTAACAAGGGAACAGCAAATGTGTGGCTTACATGCCACTGGTGGCAGCAATAATCCTAGAGAGAAAGACAGGTCCTATAATACTAGAAACCTGACAAAGATTGTGCCCCCCTACACAGAAGGGGATGACATCCACAAGTGGATAACTGCTCTTGAGAGAGCCTGCATGGTACAGCAGGTTCCTGAGGAACAGTGGGCAGCAATCTTATGGTACTCCTTTTCAGAGAAAGGGAGAGATAAGCTCCTCACTGTCAGACATGAGGATGCTAAAAACTACAAAGTCCTGAAGAGTGCTCTAATAGATGGGTTTGGCTTAACAATACCACCGCTGCCACCAATGTGAGAAGTTGGACTGATACAAGGTGGTTCCAGAATTGGAAACATCATATATCAGGCCAACTTCTCACACGATTAAACAACACAATCAGATTTTGAAACAGGTCTTGTGCAGAATGGAGCAGTCTGGGTTAACCTTAAGGAAGGAGAAGTGTAAATTTGCGGTGGAGGAGGTAGAGTACTTGGGTTACACGCTTTCAGCAAGTGGGGTGAGACCTAAGAGGGATCTCTTGGAGTCAATACGGAAGGCTCCGGCACCGGGTGACAAAGATCAATTACGATCTTTTCTTGGCCTTATAGAATACTATGCGAAGTTTGTGGAGAATTTTGCGGCCAGAACTGAAATGATTAAATTGTTATTGAGGAAGGGGTGCAAGTTTGTGTGGGGTGCCGAGCAGGATGAGTGTTTTGTTAACATCAAGAAGGCAATATGTGAGGCAAAAATTCTAACCCCATTTGACATTATGCGGAAGTCTGTGTTGACTGTTGATGCCAGTGCAGTTGGTATTGGTGCGGTGTTAGCGCAAGGACACGATTCGGAATTGAGGACTGTTGCTTTTGCATCGCGGACACTTACCAGTTCGGAACAGAATTATTCCATCATTCCCCCCTTCCTACGTTGCTCTGCGCGCCGACCGCCCTGCGGGTAGGATAGGTGGCGGTGTGGCTTTAATTGCTCGGTCCGATTTCAATTTCCAACTTCTTCCCTCCCCCCCATTCCCCCAACTGAATTCCTTGTAGTCCGCTCCCTTTCCTTTTCCCCTCCAATTACGTGCCTCTTGATGTATCGTCCACCCCAGCCTTCGTCTCTGTTTTTGCCAGCATTTCAAGACCTATTGGCCACCCTGGCGGTCAACTATGCTTCGGTCTTGGTGCTAGGCGATTTTAATTACTGGCCCTCGGACCCTTCAGAGTGCACCGCATCTAAACAATTCACTGAATCTCTCCTTTCCCTGAACTTTGTCCCTCACATATCCGTCCCCACACATTCTCACGGTCACATACTCGACTAGGTCTGGTCCCTCAACCTTTCTGTTTCCCCGGTGTCTGTATCTCCCTGTCCCTGGTCTGACCATGCCCTTATCTCTTTTTCCATCCTTCTCAACCCTGTTTCTAAGGTCCCACATGCCAAAAACACCTGGGCGCGGAATTGGAACCGAGTTGATCTTCCTTCCCTGACCTCCCTGCTTCAGAACTCCTCTCCGACCCTCACTGGTCTTTCATCCAATTCTCAAGCCATCGCTATCAATACCTGGCTGGCTGGAGGTTGCGACTCGGTTGCTCCACTACGTCGTATTTCTACCCGACGACCCAAGGACTCCAACAGGTGGTTCAACGACAACCTAAAAGAACAAAAACTGACCGTACGGCAAGCAGAGAGGCAGTGGAGAAAAAATTACTGCCCCTTATCAAAAACTCATTACTTAACATTACTAACTGAGTATAAAAAAGCCATCCTAGCTGCCAAAACCACCTATTTCTCCACAAAAATAATGACAGCGGGAAATAAAACTAGGGAGATTTTCGGTATAGTCAACGACCTAGCCTATTCCGACAGAGCCTCACCCCAAATCCCTCCAACCCAGCCCCTGTGTGACCAATTAAACTCCTATTTTCTGGACAAGATTGCAACCATCAAGGCTAACATCCCCCCCCCTCCTCTATCTTTGTTGATCCTTCCCCTCCCACTGTTCAGTGCCATCTTACCTCAATTCCCCCCCTTACTGAGGAAGTATTCTTGGAGGTACTTCCTAAAGTCAAATCGGGCTCTCCGGCAGACATCTGTCCGGCACGAATCCTACAACAGATCTACTCTTCTTGTCCCCAGCCCCCCATTACTTTCCTTAATAGTTCCCTTACGCAGGGAGTGGTGATCCCCGCTCTTAAATCAGCCACAATAGTGCCCATTTTAAAGAAGCCCGGCGCTGACCCGTCCATCTCAGCTAACTACCGCCCCATTTCCCTGCTGCCCTTTTTGGGCAAGGTGCTTGAGCGCCATGTCACCTCGGTACTCAGCGCCCACGTAGAAGCAAATGGGGGTCTGGCATCTCGTCAGGCCGGCTTCCGCCCCAGGCACTCTACCGAATCTGTCGTGGTGTCGGTCCTGGACAACCTCAGGGAGGGCATGGATTATAACAAACATCAGGCTCTGGTGCTCCTCGACCTCTCCGCCGCCTTTGACATGGTGGACCATACCATCTTGCTTTCACGTGTCAAGGCGGCGGGAATTGAGGGCTCAGCCCTGGTCTGGCTATCCTCCTTCCTGAGGGACCGCACCCAGGCGGTTCGGCTGGGGGACTTCACGACTACCCCACTTCAAGTCACCTGTGGTGTCCCCCAGGGTTCCTCTCTTTCTCCCCTACTGTTCAATCTTTACATCTTTCCTCTAATCTTTGCACTTCAGCAGCTGGAGGTCACCGTTTATAATTATGCGGATGACCTCCAGCTCATCTTTAACTTCTCCTCTTCTCCCCTCTCTGTCTCAAATTTCCAGTCCACTATGATTTTCATCAGGGACTGGATGAACCACAACCATCTCAAGCTGAACCCGGACAAAACCGAGTTGGTCCTCACAGGTGGTTCTTCCAGTCCCTGGAACTCTCTCTTCTGGCCCTCTTCTTTTGGTCCCTCCCCCACTCCTTCCTCCACAGTTAAAACCCTGAGTGTCAAAGTGAACAACCAACTCACTTTACACTCACAAATTAGCTCTGTGGTTTCTTCCTGTTTCCTCACTCTCCGAACCATCCGCACTGTCTCCAGTTTCTTTTCCCCCCAGGCACTTAAACTGATCATGTCCGCCCTGGTGATTTCGCGGCTGGACTATGCCAATGCCCTGTACAACGGCATCCCTGCATACAGCCTGCGGAAGCTCCAGATGGTCCAGAACCAAGCGGCTCGGCTGGTGTATGGTCTCCCACGTTTTCACCACTCTACACCCCTCCTCAAGGAGCTCCACTGGCTTCCTGTCAAGGAACGCTCCCTTTTTAAAACCGGCTGTATGGTTTTTCAGGCCCGCCAGGGCACTGCCCCCGCCTTCATTTCCTCTCTGATCAATGAATATGTTCCGGTCGGAGAGCTTCGTTCTTCTTCTAAATCCCTCTTGCAAATCCCACGTTTTAAACGTAAAAAGTGGGGAGGAGCCAATTTTTCAACTTTGGCTCCCACCTTTTGGAACTCCCTCCCCGACCACCTACGATTTGCCACACACTATTCCTCCTTCCGCAAAGATCTAAAAACGTTTTTGTTCAAACAGGCCTTTTTCTTGTAACTTGTCCCTCCTTTCCCTGTGCCTCCGCCCTCAGTTGCTGGACCTACCACTATAGCGCCAAGAAACCGTAGGGTGAACGCTGCGCTTTACAAATGTTTTAAATTCAAATTCAAATTCAAATTGAGCGTGAATCGTTGGCGGCTGCTTGGGGCTGTGAGTACTTTAGGATGTACTTATGGGGTTTTGAGTTCAGGATGTTGACTGACCATAAACCATTGATCAAATTGCTGTCTCCAGGTGGTGCTGGAAAAGGGTCAGCGAGGTTGACAAGATTAGCCGCTAGACTTCAAGAGTTTTTGTATAGAGTGGAATACATTCCTGGGTGGAAGAATAGCCAAGCAGATGGCTTGTCTAGGCTTCCTTTACCATGGGAGGTTGTTGACAAATTGGGTGTGGAGGACATGCAGAAGGAAGGATCTGTGGCGGCCATTGATGAATTAGTTGATATCTGCAATGGTGCAATTAACAAAGGCAGGTGGAATTCTTGTATGGCTAATGATGAGGTGTTAAGGTGTGTGAGGGATATGATTGTGAAGGGTTCTAGGAGAGAGAGTTCTCTACCTTTGGCTGTTCGTCCTTTTGTCAAGGTTCTTGATGATTTGTCAATTCTGGATGTTGAGGGTAATGTTATTATGAAAGATGATAAATTTATTCCGCCTCAGGAATTAAGGTTTGTCTTGTTTAAGTTAGCACACGAAGGACACTTAGGGCAATCTCTTACGAAAAGGAGAATTAGAGAGTCCTTCTGGTGGCCAGGAATGGACCAGCAGGTCTCTGAGTGGGTGGAGAAGTGTACAGAGTGCTTTGAGAGCGAAAAAAGATTGAGAGTTGGGTCTCAGAATGATTTTGGGAAAATTGATAATCTAGATTTGCCTTGGCACACTGTGTGTCTTGACTTTATTGGCCCTTTTTCTTCATTAAGTCAGGACATGAGGTTTGCCTTGGTTATGGTTGATGTTACTTCAAAGTGGTTGGTTGTGAAATTTACGAAAGAAATAACCACTAAATCAACGATCAATTTGTTATCTGAGGTTTTCAGGGAAGAGGGCTACCCTGTTAGATTGATCACTGACAATGGGACGCAGCTTGTTTCAGAGGATATGGTCAAATTTTTGGATGCATGTGGTATGGTTCATACCAGGACCTCGCTATACAACCCACAGGGCAATGGCATTGTGGAGAGGGCCAATAGAATGGTGAAGGGTGCCATTCAGATGGCTATTAGTTCTGGTGGGTGTGTGCGAAGCATGGTTAACGACTTAGTCTGGGCATATAGGACAACGGTTAATGGTGTCACTGGTAAAGTCCCGTTTGACTTGATGAGGGGTCGTTTGGCAGGAACCAAACTACTTCCAGCTTGGATGAAAGAGTGCATTGGACTTGCTGATCTGGGCCACAATGCATCCAGGCCTGATTTAGGGAGTGACGAGTTTAAGGTTTCTGACAGGTTACGTGTGAAGAGATTGTCAGTGAATGATTGGGTGAAGGTGAAGCCTGGCCGTGTTTATTCGGGCTTAACCAAGTTTAGACGCCCATTCAAAGTCAAGTTGGTCCATGATAAGTTTGTGACGCTTTACAATGGTGAGCACTGGAACCTGAGGAGGGTTGCTCTCTACAAGAAAGCAAAGGGTGGTAATGGTGGTGAGCGTCTGTCTCATTCTTCAAATGAAAATCAACCTGGAACTGATACCAGAGTTCTTCCACCAAGGGTCAGAAAGCAACCCAGTTATCTTCATGATTGTTTGTGCCATTGAGTTTGTGTATGGAAAGCATGTGCATATGTTCTTGTTTCTTTTTGTTTTTTTGTTTTTTTTGTTTTTTCCTTTATCTTTTGGTTAGAAGGACCCAGGATATGTTGTAATCTCTTATCTTATTTCTGCTTGCATTTCCCTTTAATTGATGACATTCTTTCTATGCTGATGTCATGATGCTACTTGTCGTCCTTACATTCTCTGTTTCTCAGTTGCTCCTGAGCCTTGATTGGGAACACCAGCTTTTACTCTGTATCTACATTAAATCTCTTTGTTATTTATACTCCCTCCATGTCTACCTATCTTCGATTATATCAGTGCTCCAACAGCATCTCTGAATAAACGAATGGTCGCACAGCATCTCTGAATAAGCCCGTGGTCGAACAGCATCTCAGAATAAACTTGTGGTCCCACAGCATCTCAGAATAAACTCGTGGTCCTACAGCATCTCTGAATAAACTCGTGGTCCTACAGCATCTCTGAATAAACTCGTGGTTCCAGAGCATCTCTGAATAAACTCGTGGTCCTACAGCATCTCTGAATAAACTCGTGGTTCCAGAGCATCTCTGAATAAACTCGTGGTCCCACAGCATCTTTGAATCAACTTGTGGTCCCACAGCATCTCTGAATAAATTTGTGGGTGCTGTCTCTAAGCCGGGGTGTTACACAGGCCTCAGGGTTTCATAGGAGAGAGTGCCAGGGTGGGCTCTGAGCTCCTGTAAACACAGGGTGTGGGCGCTGTCTCTAAGCCGGGGTGTTACAAAGGAGGAGAGAACTGTCGCAGGCCTCAGGGTTTCATAGGAGAGAGTGCCAGGGTGGGCTCTGAGCTCCTGTTCATACAGGGCGTGGGCGCTGTCTCTAAGTCGGGGTGTCACACAGGAGAGAGCTGTCTCAGGCCTCAGGGTTTCATAGGAGAGAGTGCCAGGGTGGGCTCTGAGCTCCTGTACACACAGGGCGTGGGTGCTGTCTCTAATCAGAGTGTTACACAGGAGAAAGCTGTCTCAGGCCTCAGGGTTTCATAGGAGAGAGTGCCAGGGTGGGCTCTGAGCTCCTGTACACACAGGGCGTGGGTGCTGTCTCTAAGCCGGGGTATTACACAGGAGAGAGCTGTCTCAGGCCTCAGGGTTTCATAGGAGAGAGTGCCAGGGTGGGCTCTGAGCTCCTGTACACACAGGGCGTGGGTGCTGTCTCTAATCAGAGTGTTACACAGGAGAAAGCTGTCTCAGGCCTCAGGGTTTCATAGGAGAGAGTGCCAGGGTGGGCTCTGATCTCCTGTACACAGAGGGCGTGGGTGCTGTCTCTTAACCGGGGTGTTACACAGGAGAGAGCTGTCTCAGACCGCAGGGTTTCATAGGAGAGAGTGCTAGGGTGGGCTCTGAGCTCCTGTACACACAGGGCGTGGGTGCTGTCTCTAATCAGAGTGTTACACAGGAGAAAGCTGTCTCAGGCCTCAGGGTTTCATAGGAGAGAGTGCCAGGGTGGGCTCTGATCTCCTGTACACAGAGGGCGTGGGTGCTGTCTCTTAACCGGGGTGTTACACAGGAGAGAGCTGTCTCAGACCTCAGGGTTTCATAGGAGAGAGTGCTAGGGTGGGCTCTGAGCTCCTGTACACACAGGGCGTGGGCGCTGTCTCTTAGCCGGGGTGTTACACCGGAGAGAGCTATCTCAGGCCTCAGGGTTTCATTTGAGAGAGTGCCATGGTGGGCTCTGAGCTCCTGTACACACACAGGATGTGGGTGCTGTCTCTAAATTGGGGTGTTATACAGGAGTGAGCTGTCTCAGGCCTCAGGGTTTCATAAAGGAGAGTGCTAGGTTAGGTTCTGAGCTCCAGTACACACAGGGCGTGGGTGCTGTCTCTGAGCCGGGGTGTTACACAGGAGAGAGCAGTCTCAGGCCTCAGGGATTCATAGGAGAGAGTGCCAGGGTGCGCTCTGAGTTCCTGTACACACAGGGAGTGGGTGTTGTCTCTAATCCGGGGTGTTATACAGGAGAGAGCTGTCTCAGGCCTCAGGGTTTCATAGGAGAGAGTGCCAGGGTGGGCTCTGTGCTCCTGTACACACAGAGCGTGGGCGCTGTCTCTCAGCTGGGGTGTTATACAGGAGAGAGCTGGCCCAGGCCTCAGGGATTCATAGGAGAGAGTGCCAGGGTGCGCTCTGAGTTCCTGTACACACAGGAAGTGGGTGTTGTCTCTAATCCGGGGTGTTACACAGGAGAGAGCTGTCTCAGGCCTCAGGGTTCATAGGAGAGAGTGCCAGGGTGGGCTCTGAGTTCCTTTACACACAGGGAGTGGGTGTTGTCTCTAATCCGGGGTGTTACACAGGAGAGAGCTGTCTCAGGCCTCAGGGTTTCATAGGAGAGAGAGCCAGGGTGGGCTCTGCGCTCCTGTACACACAGGGCGTGGGCGCTGTCTCTAAGCCGGGGTGTTACACAGGAGAGAGCTGTCTCAGGCCTCAGGGTTTCATAGGAGAGAGTGCCAGGGTGGGCTCTGAGCTCCTGTACACACAGGGCGTGGGCGCTGTCTCTAAGCCGGGGTGTTACACAGGAGAGAGCTGTCTCAGGCCTCAGGGTTCATAGGAGAGAGTGTCAGGGTGGGCTCTGAGCTCCTGTACACACTGGTGGCATGGACGCTGTCTCTAAGCTGGAGTGTTATACAGGAGAGAGCTGTCTCAGGCCTCAGGGTTTCATAGGAGAGAGTGCCAGGGTGGGCTCTGAGCTCCTGTACACACAGGACGTGGGTGCTGTCTCTGAGCCGGGGTGTTACACAGGAGAGAGCTGTCTCAGGCCTCAAGGTTCATAGGAGAGAGTGTCAGGGTGGGCTCTGAGCTCCTGTACACACAGGGCGTGGGTGCTGTCTCTAAGCCGGGGTGTTACACAGGAGAGAGCTGTCTCAGGCCTCAGGGTTTTATAGGAGAGAGTGCCAGGGTGGGCTCTGAGCTCCTGTACACACAGGGCGTGGGTGCTGTCTCTAAGCCGGGGTGTTACACAGGAGAGAGCTGTCTCAGGCCTCAGGGTTTCAAAGTAGAGAGTGCCAGGGTGGGCTCTGCGCTCCTGTACACACAGGGAGTGGGTGCTGTCTCTAAGCCAGGGTGTTACACAGGAGAGAGCTGTCTCAGGCCTCAGGGTTTCATAGGAGAGAGTGTCAGGGTGGGCTCTGAGCTCCTGTACACACAGGGCGTGGGCGCTGTCTCTAAGCCGGGGTGTTACACCGGAGAGAGCTGTCTCAGGCCTCAGGGTTCATAGGAGAGAGTGCCAGGGTGGGTCCTGAAATCCTGTACACACAGGGGATGTGGGGGCTGTCTCTAGGCAGGGGTGTTATACAGGAGTGAGCTGTCTCAGACCTCAGGGTTCCATAGGAGAGAGTGCCACAGTGGGCTCTGAGGTCCTGTACACACAGAGGACGTGGGGGCTGTCTCTAGGCCGGGGTGTTATACAGGAGAGAGCTGTCTCAGGCCGCAGGGTTTCATAAAGGAGAGTGCTAGGGTAGGTTCTGAGCTCCAGTACACACAGAGCGTGGGCGCTGTCTCTCAGCCGGGGTGTTATACAGGAGAGAGCAGTCTCAGGCCTCAGGGTTTCATAGGAGAGAGAGCCAGGGTGGGCTCTGCGCTCCTGTACACACAGGTGGTGGGTGCTGTCTCTAGGCCGGGGTGTTACACAGGAGAGAGCTGTCTCAGGCCTCAGGGTTTCATAGGAGAGAGTGCCAGGGTGGGCTCTGAGCTCCTGTACACACAGGGCATGGGCGATGTCTCTAAGCCGGGGTGTTACACAGGAGAGAGCTGTCTCAGGCCTCAAGGTTCATAGGAGAGAGTGTCAGGGTGGGCTCTGAGCTCCTGTACACACAGGGCGTGGGCGCTGTCTCTAAGCCGGGGTGTTACACAGGAGAGAGCTGTCTCAGGCCTCAGGGTTTCATAGGAGAGAGCCAGGGTGGGCTCTGTGCTCCTGTACACACAGGTAGTGGGTGCTGTCTCTCAGCCGGGGTGTTACACAGGAGAGAGCTGTCTCAGGCCTCAGGGTTTCATAGGAGAGAGTGCAAGGGTGGGCTCTGTGCTCCTGTACACACAGGGCGTGGGTGCTTTCTCTAATCAGAGTGTTACACAGGAGAGAGCGGTCTCAGGCCTCAGGGTTTCATAGGAGAGAGTGCAAGGGTGGGCTCTGAGCTCCTGTACACACAGGGTGTGGGCGCTGTCTCTAAGCTGGGGTGTTACACAGGAGAGAGCTGTCTCAGGCCTCAGGGTTTCACAGGAGAGAGTGCCAGGGTGGGCTCTGAGCTCCTGTAAACACAGGGTGTGGGCGCTGTCTCTAAGCCGGGGTGTTACACAGGAGAGAGCTGTCTCAGGCCTCAGGTTTCATAGGAGAGAGTGCCAGGGTGGGCTCTGAGCTCCTGTACATACAGGGCGTGGGTGCTGTCTCTTAGCCGGGGTGTTATACAGGAGAGAGCTGCCTCAGACCTTAGGGTTTCATAGGAGAGAGTGCCAGGGTGGGCTCTGAGCTCCTGTACACACAGGGCGTGGGTGCTGTCTCTGAGCCGGGGTGTTACACAGGAGAGAGCTCTCTCAGGGTTTCTTAGGAGAGAGTGCCATGGTGGGGTCTGAGCTCCTGTACACACAGGGCGTGGGGCTGTCTCTAAGCAGGGGTGTCACACAGGAGAGAGCTGTCTCAGACCTCAGGGTTTCATAGGAGAGAGTGCTAGGGTGGGCTCTGAGCTCCTGTACACACAGAGCATGGGCGATGTCTCTAAGCCGGGGTGTTACACAGGAGAGAGCTGTCTCAGGCCTCAAGGTTCATAGGAGAGAGTGTCAGGGTGGGCTCTGAGCTCCTGTACACACAGGGCGTGGGCGCTGTCTCTAAGCCGGGGTGTTACACAGGAGAGAGCTGTCTCAGGCCTCAGGGTTTCATAGGAGAGAGCCAGGGTGGGCTCTGTGCTCCTGTACACACAGGTAGTGGGTGCTGTCTCTCAGCCAGGGTGTTACACAGGAGAGAGCTGTATCAGGCCTCAGGGTTTCATAGGAGAGAGTGCAAGGGTGGGCTCTGTGCTCCTGTACACACAGGGCGTGGGTGCTTTCTCTAATCAGAGTGTTACACAGGAGAGAGCGGTCTCAGGCCTCAGGGTTTCATAGGAGAGAGTGCCAGGGTGCGCTCTGAGCTCCTGTACACACAGGGTGTGGGCGCTGTCTCTAAGCTGGGGTGTTACACAGGAAAGAGCTGTCTCAGGCCTCAGGGTTTCACAGGAGAGAGTGCCAGGGTGGGCTCTGAGCTCCTGTAAACACAGGGTGTGGGCGCTGTCTCTAAGCCGGGGTGTTACACAGGAGAGAGCTGTCTCAGGCCTCAGGTTTCATAGGAGAGAGTGCCAGGGTGGGCTCTGAGCTCCTGTACATACAGGGCGTGGGTGCTGTCTCTTAGCCGGGGTGTTATACAGGAGAGAGCTGCCTCAGACCTTAGGGTTTCATAGGAGAGAGTGCCAGGGTGGGCTCTGAGCTCCTGTACACACAGGGCGTGGGTGCTGTCTCTGAGCCGGGGTGTTACACAGGAGAGAGCTCTCTCAGGGTTTCTTAGGAGAGAGTGCCAGGGTGGGGTCTGAGCTCCTGTACACACAGGGCGTGGGGCTGTCTCTAAGCAGGGGTGTCACACAGGAGAGAGCTGTCTCAGACCTCAGGGTTTCATAGGAAAGAGTGCTAGGGTGGGCTCTGAGCTCCTGTACACACAGGGCGTGGGCGCTGTCTCTAAGCTGGAGTGTTATACAGGAGAGAGCTGTCTCAGGCCTCAGGGTTTCATAGGAGAGAGTGCCAGGTTGGGCTCTGAGCCGCTGTACACACAGGGCGTGGGCGCTGTCTCTAAGGTGGGGTGTTACACAGGAGAGAGCTGTCTCAGGTCTCAGGGTTCATAGGAGAGAGTGTCAGGGTAGGCTCTGAGCTCCTGTACACACAGGACATGGGCGCTGTCTCTAAGCCGGGGTGTTATACAGGAGAGAGATGTCTCAGGCCTCAGGGTTTCATAGGAGAGAGTGTCAGGGTGGGCTCTGAGCTCCTGTACACACAGGGCGTGGGGCTGTCTCTAAGCAGGGGTGTCACACAGGAGAGAGCTGTCTCAGACCTCAGGGTTTCATAGGAGAGAGTGCTAGGGTGGGCTCTGAGCTCCTGTACACACAGGGCGTGGGCGCTGTCTCTAAGCTGGAGTGTTATACAGGAGAGAGCTGTCTCAGGCCTCAGGGTTTCATAGGAGAGAGTGCCAGGTTGGGCTCTGAGCCGCTGTACACACAGGGCGTGGGCGCTGTCTCTAAGGTGGGGTGTTACACAGGAGAGAGCTGTCTCAGGTCTCAGGGTTCATAGGAGAGAGTGTCAGGGTAGGCTCTGAGCTCCTGTACACACAGGACATGGGCGCTGTCTCTAAGCCGGGGTGTTACACAGGAGAGAGCTGTCTCAGGCCTCAGGGTTTGAAAGGAGAGAGTGCCAGGGTGGGCTCTCCGCTCCTGTACACACAGGGAGTGGGTGCTGTCTCTAAGCCGGGGTGTTACACAGGAGAGAGCAGTCTCAGGCCTCAGGGTTTCATAGGAGAGAGTGCCAGGGTGGGCTCTGAGCTCCTGTACACACAGGGCCTGGGTGCTGTCTCTAATAAGAGTGTTACACAGGAGAGAGCTGTCTCAGGCCTCAGGGTTTCATAGGAGAGAGTGCAAGGGTGGGCTCTGTGCTCCTGTACACACAGGGTTTGGGCGCTGTCTCTAAGCCAGGTTGTTACACAGGAGAGAGCTGTCTCAGACTTCAGGGTTTCATAGGAGAGAGTGCCAGGGTGGGCTCTGAGCTCCTGTAAACACAGGGTGTGGGCGCTGTCTCTAAGCCAGGTTGTTACACAGGAGAGAGCTGTCTCAGGCCTCAGGGTTTCATAGGAGAGAGTGCCAGGGTGGGCTCTGAGCTCCTGTACACACAGGGTGTGGGCGCTGTCTCTAAGCCGGGGTGTTACACAGGAGAGAGCTGCCTCAGACCTCAGGGTTTCATTCGGGAGAGTGCCACGGTCGGCTCAGAGCTCCTGAACACACAGAGGACGTGGGGGCTGTCTCTAGCCCGGGGTTTTATACAGGAGAGAGCTGTCTCAGGCCTCAGGGTTTAATAAAGGAGAGTGCAAGGGTAGGTTCTGAGCTCCAGTACACACAGGGCGTGGGCGATGTCTCTAAGCCGGGGTGTTACACAGGAGAGAGCTGTCTCAGGCCTCAGGGTTTCATAGGAGAGAGTGTCAGGGTTGGCTCTGAGCTCCTGTACACACAGGACGTGGGTGCTGTCTCTCAGCCGGGGTGTTACAGAGAGAGCAGTCTCAGGCCTCTGGGTTTCATAGGAGAGAGTGCCAGGGTGGGCTCTGAGCTCCTGTACACACAGGGTGTGGGCGCTGTCTCTCAGCCGGTGTGTTACACAGGAGAGAGCTGTCTCAGGCCTCAGGGTTCATAGGAGAGAGAGCCAGGGTGGGCTCTGAGCTCCTGTACACACAGGGCGTGGGCGCTGTCTCTAAGCCGGGGTGTTACACAGGAGGAGAGATCTGTCTCAGGCCTCAGGGCTTCATAGGAGAGAGTGCCAGGGAGGGGTCTGAGCACCTGTACACACAGGACGTCGGTGCTGTCTCCAAGCTGGGGTGTTACACAGGAGGAGGGAGCTGTCTCAGGCCTCAGGGTTTCTAAGGAGAGAGTGCCAGGGTGGGCTCTGAGCTCCTGTACATACAGGGCGTGGGTGCTGTCTCAAAGTCGGGGGGTTACACAGGAATGAGCTGTCTCAGGCCTCAAGGTTTCATAGGAGAGAGTGCCAGGGTGGGCTCTGAGCTCCAGTACACACAGGGCGTGGGCGCTGTCTCTCAGCCGGTGTGTTATACAGGAGAGAGCTGCCTCAGACCTTAGGGTTTCATAGGAGAGAGTGCTAGGGTTGGCTCTGAGCTCCTGTACACACAGGGCGTGGGTGCTGTCTCTGAGCCGGGGTGTTACACAGGAGAGAGCTCTCTCAGAGTTTTATAGGAGAGAGTGCCAGGGTGGGCTCTGAGCTCCTGTACACACAGGTGGCATGGATGCTGTCTCTAAGCTGGGGTGTTATACAGGAGAGAGCTGTCTCAGGCCTCAGGGTTTCATAGGAGAGAGTGCCAGGGTGGGCTCTGAGCTCCTGTACACACAGGGCGTGGGCTCTGTCTCTGAGCCGGGGTGTTACACAGGAGGAGAGAGCTGTCTCAGGCCTCAGGGTTCATAGGAGAGAGTGCAAGGGTGGGCTCTGAGCTCCTGTACACACACAGGATGTGGGTGCTGTCTCTAAATTGGGGTGTTACACAGGAGAGAGCTGTCTCAGGCCTCAGGGTTTCATAAAGGAGAGTGCAAGGGTGGGCTCTGAGCTCCAGTACACACAGGGCGTGGGCGCTGTCTCTCAGCCGGGGTGTTATACAGGAGGGAGCTGTCTCTGAGCTCAGGGTTTCATAGGAGAGAGTTAGGCAAAAGGTCCAGAGCACACAATATGCATAAATAGACTGGTTTGTCTTAGAGTAGTGATAGTAGGGATGGACCGGACAAAGCGTATAGTTTTCAAAGGTTTTATTCACCCACAGTGTTCCCCACCTGGGAATCACTGTAAATACAAATCAAGCCGACACGTGTTTCGTCACAACATATGGCTGTGACTCTTCAGGGCGGTGAACCGGTGATAATTCCAACCCGGTCCTAATCGGGTGGTTTTAAAGTTTGAAAGGGCGGCACCAATCGGGTTGCCGGTACCGATATGTTGGTTAAGAACTTGTTAAATCTACAAATTCTGGGGAGCTGAGGTCGTGTTGTGCCTGAGTAGTGGAGTCGACATCAAAACTATACGCTTTGTCCGGTCTATACCTACTATCACTACTCTAAGACAAACCAGTCTATTTATGAATATTGTGTGCTCTGGACCTTTTGCCTAATTCACAGAAAAGGAGGTCTCTGTCCTTCTTTCTTCACAGAGGTTAAGGTTTTCCTCTGGCCAAGAAGCACCTACCAAAATATCCTTTCAAGAACCTATTGACCACTACCCTACCGTAACAAGTTGTGCGCCATTTTTCTGAACACTCAAAAAACCGATTCGCAGAATTCTCATCATAGGAGAGAGTGCCAGGGTGGACTCTGAGCTCCTGTAGACACAAGGTGTGGGCGCTGTCTCTAATCAGAGTGTTATATAGGAGAGAGCTGTCTCAGGCTTCAGTGTTTCATAGGAGAGAGTGCCAGGGTGGGCTCTGTGCTCCTGTGCACACAGGTTGTGGGTGCTGTCTCTAATCAGAGTGTTACACAGGAGAGAGCTGTCGCAGGCCTCAGGGTTTCAAAGGAGAGAGTGCCAGGGTGGGCTCTGAGCTCCTGTACACACAGGGTGTGGGCTCTGTCTCTAAGCCGGGGTGTTACACAGGAGAGAGCTGTCTCAGGCCTCAGAGTATCTATCATAGGAGAGAGCTGTCCCTGAGCTCGGTTGCGCATGCGCAGTCTCTGAGCTCGGTGTTAGACCTCAATTTCCCCGCCCTTCCAGCCTCGTGGCAGCAACCTTCCTTCCTTCCCTGAGACACGATGGATCCAGCCCTAGAGCCGTGCCTTGGAGCTGCTGCTTCTAACGCCCCGTCCTGGCCCTCCTCTGTGTCCCCCCCCCCCGCCATCTTCACGCTTCCCCTCCCTTTGACCCCTCAGAGCCAGGCCTGGGTTTTACGAGCTCTCGGGGACATTAAAAGCTCCATTTCTTTTCTTGTGGCTTTGTTCAGCTGTGTGTTGTGTGCTGTGATGTCACATCCCATCTGGACTCTCCGAAGCGCGGGCGGTTCGGGCTTTGCTGTGAGAGCTTTTTGGCTGACAGCATCGCCTTCGCCTGCCTCAGCCCTTGTCCAGTCTTGGGTCTTCGTGTGTTGATCGGCGCACAAATGGAAACTTTGAGTGACAGCTGACCTCCTATGACACTTTGAGTGACAGCTGACCTCCTATGACACTGTGAGCGCCAGCTGACCTCCTTTCCTGGACACTTTGAGTGACATCTGACCTCCTTCATTGGACACTTTGAGTGTCAGCTGGCCTCCTTTGACACTTTGAGTGACAGCTGGCCTCCTTCCCTGGACACTTTGAGTGTCAGCTGGCCTCCTTTGACACTTTGAGTGTCAGCTGGCTTCCTTTGACACTTTGAGTGTCAGCTGGCTTCCTTTGACACTTTGAGTGTCAGCTGGCCTCCTTCCCTGGACACTTTGAGTGTCAGCTGGCTTCCTTTGACACTTTGAGTGTCCTACTGACCTCCTTCCCTGGACATTGTAAGTGACAGCTGACCTCCTTCCCTGGACACTTTGAGTGACAGCTGACCTCCTTCACTGGACACTTTGAGTGACAGCTGACCTCCTTCCCTGGACACTTTGAGTGTTCAGCTGACCTCCTTTCCTGGACTCTTGAAATGACAGCTGACCTCCTTTCCTGGACACTTTGAGTGTCCAGCTGACCTCCTTGCCTGAACTCTTGGAGTGACAGCTAACCTCCTTTCCTGGACACTTTGAGTGTCCAGCTGACCTCCTTTCTGGACACTTTGAGTGTCAGCTGACCTCCTTCCCTGGACACTTTGAGTGCCAGCTGACCTTCTTTGACACTTTGAGTGACAGCTGACCTCCTTCCCTGGACACTTTGAGTGTTCAGCTGACCTCCTTCCCTGGACACTTTGAGTGACAGCTGACCTCCTTCCCTGGACACTTTGAGTGACAGCTGACTTCTTTTCCTGGACACGTTGAGTGACAGCAGACCTCCATTCCTGCACACTTTGAGTGACAGCCGACCTCCTCCACTGGACACTTTGAGTGTCCCGCTGACCTCCTTTGACACTTTGGGTGACAGCTGACCTCCTACCCTGGACACTTTGAGTGACAGTTGACCTTCTTCCCTGTACACTTTGAGTGACAGCCGACCCCCTTCACTGGACACTTTGAGTGTCCCACTGACCTCCTTTGACACTTTGCGTGACAGCTGACGTCCTTTGACACTTTGAGTGACAGCTGACCTCCTTTCCTGGACACTTTGAGTGACAGCTGACCTCCTTCCCTAGACACTTTGAATGACAGCTGACCTCCTTCTATGGACACTTTGAGAGACAGCTGGCCTCCTTCCCTGGATACTTTGAGTGACAGCTGCCCTCCATCCCTGGACACTTTGAGTGACAGCTGACCTCCTTCCCTGGACACTTTGAGTGACAGCTGCCCTCCTTCCCTGGACACTTTGAGTGACAGCTGACCTCCTTCCCTAGACTCTGTAAGTGACAGCTGACCTCCTTCCCGGGACACTTTGAGTGACAGCTGACCTCCTTTACTGGACACTGTAAGTGACAGCTGACCTCCTTCCCTGGACACTTTGAATGACAGCTGACCTCCTTCACTGGACACTTTGAGTGACAGCTGACCTCCTTCCCTGGACACTTTGAGTGTCCAGCTGACCTCCTTTCCTGGACACTTTGAGTGACGGCTGACCTTCTTCCCTGGACACGTTGATTGTCCAGCTGACCTCCTTTCCTGGACACTTTGAGAGACAGCTGACCTCGTTTCCTGGGCACTTTGAGTGTCCTGCTGACCTCCTACCCTGCAAAAACCACAGTTGATGGACAGAATGCAGAACAATGTCCTACATTCACTCCAGTACAGAGATCTGGGCCTAAATCCATCATGTTTTGCACTCCACACCACCCCAGTTCAGACATGGCCATATGCAAATCAGTCTGACCCTGTGCCTCATGGGAACAGTCCAGCCTGAACTGCCAAGCCATGCCTTCCCTGGACCGGAAACAAGCTACCGAGGACCGGTTCCTGGCATTCCAGCCGTCTTCAGCCCGGCTTGCTTGAATCCAGTGGTGTGGAGAGCATGAGACTCACGTCTGAGCATACCCATCCCACTCGGGGTGACAAATGCAAAAACCACAGTTGATGGACAGAATGCAGAACAATGTCATACATTCACCCCAGTACAGAGATCTGGGCCTAAATCCATCATTTTTTTGCACTCCACACCACCCCAGTTCAGACATGGCCATATGCAAATCAGTCTGACCCTGTGCCTCATGGGAACAGTCCAGCCTGAACTGCCAAGCCATGCCTTCCCTGGACCGGAAAAAAGCTTCCGAGGACCGGTTTCTGGCATTCCAGCCGTCTTCAGCCCAGCTTGCTTGAATCCAGTGGTGTGGAGAGCATGGGACTCACGTCTGAGCATACCCATCCCACTCGGGGTGACAAATGCAAAAACCACAGTTGATGGACAGAATGCAGAACAATGTCATATATTCACCCCAGTACAGAGATCTGGGCCTAAATCCATCGTTTTTTTGCACTCCAGACCACCCCAGTTCAGACATGGCCATATGCAAATCAGTCTGATCCTGTGCCTCATGGGAACAGTCCAGCCTGAACTGCCAAGCCATGCCTTCCCTGGACTGGAAACAAGCTTCCGAGGACCGGTTTCTGGCATTCCAGCCGTCTTCAGCCCGGCTTGCTTGAATCCAGTGGTGTGGAGAGCATGTGACTCACGTCTGAGCATACCCATCCCACTCGGGGTTGCAAATGCAAAAACCACAGTTGATGGACAGAATGCAGAACAATGTCATACATTCACCCCAGTACAGAGATCTGGGCCTAAATCCATCGTTTTTTTGCACTCCACACCACCCCAGTTCAGACATGGCCATATGCAAATCAGTCTGACCCTGTGCCTCATGGGAACAGTCCAGCCTGAACTGCCAAGCCATGCCTTCCCTGGACCGGAAACAAGCTTCCGAGGACCGGTTTCTGGCATTCCAGCCGTCTTCCACCAGGCTTGCTTGAATCCAGTGGTGTGGAGAGCATGGGATTCAAGTCTGAGCATACCCATCCCACTCGGGGTGACAAATGCAAAAACCACAGTTGATAGACAGAATGCAGAACAATGTCATACATTCACCCCAGTACAGAGATCTGGGCCTAAATCCATCGTTTTTTTGCACTCCACACCACCCCAGTTCAGACATGGCGATATGCAAATCAGTCTGACCATGTGCCTCATGGGAACAGTCCAGCCTGAACTGCCAAGCCATGCCTTCCCTGGACCGGAAACAAGCTTCCGAGGACCGGTTTCTTGTATTCCAGCCGTCTTCAGCCCGGCTTGCTTGAATCCAGTGGTGTGGAGAGCATGGGACTCACGTCTGAGCATACCCATCCCACTCGGGGTGACAAATGCAAAAACCACAGTTGATAGACAGAATGCAGAACAATGTCATACATTCACCCCAGTACAGAGATCTGGGCCTAAATCCATCGTTTTTTTGCACTCCACACCACCCCAGTTCAGACATGGCCATACGCAAATCAGTCTGACCATGTGCCTCATGGGAACAGTCCAGCCTGAACTGCCAAGCCATGCCTTCCATCGACCGGAAACAAGCTTCCGAGGACCGGTTTCTGGCATTCCAGCCGTCTTCAGCCCGGCTTGCTTGAATCCAGTGGTGTGGAGAGCATGGGACTCACGTCTGAGCATACCCATCCCACTCGGGGTGACAAATCCAAAAACCACAGTTGATGGACAGAATGCAGAACAATGTTATACATTCACCCCATTACAGAGATCTGGGCCTAAATCCATCATTTTTTTTAACTCCACACCACCCCAGTTCAGACATGGCCATATGCAAATCAGTCTGACCCGTGCCTCATGGGAACAGTCCAGCCTGAACTGCCAAACCATGCCTTCCCTGGACCGGAAACAAGCTTCCGAGGACCGGTTTCTGGCACCTCCTACCCTGGACACTCTGAGTGACAGCTGATTTCCTTCCCTGGACACTTTGAATGACAGCTGACCTCCTTCCCTGGGCACTTTGAGTGACAGCTGGCCTTCTTCCTGGACATTTGGAGTGTCAGCTGACCTCCTATCCGGGACAATTTGAGTGGCAGCAGACCTCCTTGCCTGGACTCTTGGAGTGACAGCTAATCTCCTTTCCTTGACACTTTGAGTGTCCAGCTGACCTCCTTCCTGGACACTTTGAGTGTCAGCTGACCTTCTTTGACACTTTGAATGACAGCTGACCTCCTTCCCTGGACACTTTGAGTGTTCAGCTGACCTCCTTCCCTGGACACTTTGAGCGACAGCTGACCTCCTTCCCTGGACACTTTGAGTGACAGCTGACCTCCTTTCCTGGACACTTAGAGTGACAGCAGACCTCCTTTCCTGCAAACTTTGAGTGACAGCCGACCTCCTTCACTGGACACTTTGAGTGTCCCGCTGACCTCCTTTGACACTTTGGGTGACAGCTGACCTCCTACCCCGGACACTTTGAGTGACAGTTGACCTTGTTCCCTGTACACTTTGAGTGACAGCTGACCTCCTTTCCTGGACACTTTGAGTGAACAGCTGACCTCCTTCACTGGACACTTTGAGTGTCCCACTGACCTCCTTTGACACTTTGGGTGACAGCTGACCTCCTACCCTGGACACTTTGAGGGACAGTTGACCTTCTTCCCTGTACACTTTGAGTGACAGCTGACCTCCTTGTCCTGGACACTTTGAGTGACAGCCGACCTCCTTCACTGGACTCTTTGAGGGTCCCACTGATCTCCTTTGACACTTTGTGTGACAGCTGACGTCCTTTGACACTTTGAGTGACAGCTGACCTCCTTTTCTGGATGCTTTGAGTGACAGCTGACCTCCTTCCCTGGACACTTTGAGTGTCAGCTGACCTCCTTTGAAACTTTGAGTGACAGCTGACCTCCTTCCCTGGACACTTTGAGTGACAGCTGACCTCCTTCCCTGGAAACTTTGAGTGACAGCTGACTCCTTTCCTCCTTTGAGTGACAGCCGACCTTCTTCACTGGACACTTTGAGTGTCCCGCTGACCTCCTTTGACACTTTGGGTGACAGCTGACCTCCTACCCTGGACACTTTGAGGGACAGTTGACCCTCTTCCCTGTACACTTTGAGTGACAGCTGACCTCCTTTCCTGGACACTTTGAGTGACAGCCGACCTCCTTCACTGGACTCTTTGAGGGTCCCACTGACAGCTGAGATTCTTTGACACTTTGAGTGACAGCTGACCTCCTTCCCTAGACACTTTGAGTGACAGCTGCCCTCCTTCCCTGGACACTTTGAGTGACAGCTGACCTCCTTTGACACTTTGAGTGACAGCTGATGTCCTTTGACACTTTGCGTGACAGCTGACCTCCTTTCCTGTACACTTTGTGTGACAGTTGACCTCGTTTCCTGGACACTTTGAGTGGCCTGCTGACTTCCTTTCCTGGACACTTTGAGTGTCCTGCTGACCTCCTTCCCTGGACACTTTGACTGACAGCTGACCTCCTTCCCTGGACACTTTGAGTGACAGCTGGCCTCCTTCCTTGACATTTTGAGTGTCAGCTGACCTCCTTTCTGGACACTTTGAGTGACAGCTGACATCCTTCCCTGAACACTTTGAGTGGCAGCTGACCTCCTTGCCTGGACTCTTGGAGTGACAGCTGACCTCCTTTCCTGGACACTTTGCGTGTCAGCTGACGTCCTTCGACACTTTGAGTGACAGCTGATGTCCTTTGACACATTGCGTGTCAACTGACCTCCTTCCCTGGACACTTTGAGTGGCAGCTGACCTCCTTCCCTTGACACTTTGAGTGTCAGCTGACCTCCTTCCCTGGACACTTTGAGTGACAGCTGACCTCCTTCCCTGGCCACTTTGAGTGACAGCTGACCTCCTTCCCTGGACACTTTGAGTGACAGCTGACCTCCTTTCCTTCACCGTCTCACTGCGTTCCTCGGCCCTCCCTCTGAGTCAATGTTAGCAGTATTGGCTGCGGTCAGAGCTTTCATGAAACTCCCTTCTGTAGGGGACGTACTCTGGCGCGTTCTGGTAGTACTGTGAACAATGTGTGTAAAGTTTCATCAGTGTCCTGGGACAGGGATTAGTTTGACCTATGTTGCTCTTTACGAAGATACACGAGTCCCAGGAATGCTGATGAGTCCAATGGCGACGCAATACGCGAGATTGGCTGATGACGACACCTTTGCTTTTATTCCCAGTCCTGAGTGAGAGTCCACCGCTTCCAACAGCTGTTTTACGCTATGGTCAGTTTGAAGATTCACTGCTTTTACCAGTTCTTCTGCACTAGGGTCAGTTCGAAGACCAACTGCTTTCAACAGCCGTTCTACGGTATGTTAAGTATCATGACCCCCTGCTTTCAACAGCTGTTCTATGGGATGGTCAGTTTGAAAACCCACTACTTTTATCAACTCTTCTGCAGTAGGGTCTGTTCAAAGTCCCATTCATTTCAACAGCTGTTCTACGGTATGGTCAATTTGAAAAGCCACTGCTTTTAACAGCCGTTCTACGGTATATTAAATTTCACGACCCACTGCTTTCAACAGCTCTTCTGCATTAGGGTCTGTTCGAAGACCCACTAATTTCAACAACTGTTCTACGGTTCAAACACTCATTTTTCAGTTTAAAGACCCATTGCTTTTAACAGCTGTTCTATGGGGTGGCCAGTTCAAAGCCACACTGCTTTCAACATCTGTTCTACAATATTTTCAGTTTGAAGACCCATTGCTTTTAACAGCTGTTCTATGGGGTGGTCAGTTCAAAGCCACACTGCTTTCAACAACTATTCTACGATATTTTCAGTTTGAAGACCCATTGCTTTTAACAGCTGTTCTATGGGGTGGTCAGTTCGAAGACCCACT
This sequence comes from Lissotriton vulgaris, assembly GCF_964263255.1. Taxonomy (NCBI): domain Eukaryota; kingdom Metazoa; phylum Chordata; class Amphibia; order Caudata; family Salamandridae; genus Lissotriton; species Lissotriton vulgaris. The sequence goes on along the minus strand of NC_141691.1, from coordinate 55,977,713 downwards.
GCTTTCAACAGCTGTTCAACGATATTTTCAGTTTGAAGACTCATTGCTTTTAACAGCTGTTCTCTGGGGTGGTCAGTTCAAAGCCACACTGCTTTCAACAGCTGTTCTACAATATTTTCAGTTTGAAGACCCATTGCTTTTAACAGCTGTTCTCTGGGGTGGTCAGTTCAAAGCCACACTGCTTTCAACAGCTGTTCTACGATATTTTCAGTTTGAAGACCCATTGCTTTTAACAGCTGTTCTCTGGGGTGGTCAGTTCAAAGCCACACTGCTTTCAACAGCTGTGCTACGATATTTTCAGTTTGAAGACCCATTGCTTTTAACAGCTGTTCTATGGGGTGGTCAGTTCGAAGACCCACTGCTTTCATCAACTCTTCTGCAGTAGGGTCTGTTCAAAGTCCCATTAATTTCAACAGCTGTTCTACGGTATGGTCAATTTGAAAAGCCACTGCTTTTAACAGCCGTTTTATGGTGTATTATATTTCACGACCCACTGCTTTTAACAGCTGTTTTATGGTATGTTCAGCTCAAAGACCCACTGCTTTCACCAACTCTTCTGCATTAGGATCCGTTCGAGGGGCGTGGCTTGGGCGCCGATGGCGATGGTCGCCTGAGAGCTCGGCTCCGGGACTGAGCCCGGGATTATCCTGTAAATCGGAGGCCGTGGGGCACCCTAACCCCTACAAACTGTTGATCGGCCCGACGGGGACCTGCCAGGGCACTTGGCGCAGTCCGTACGTGTGGTGACCCGGCGGAAAATCGAAGTTTGTGGAACCGCGGAGTGCGACCTAACATGGCGCCCGGATTTCATTGTCCCCTTGGCCGGGACCATTAGACTGGAGGAGCATCACTAGCAGTGGCGCACCCTGTGATATGAGGGTCTGGATATCGGTCTGATTGGACTCTGGCAACGGGGATCGCACCTAGATGGTCGGATGCCCTCGCTATAGCGGATCCCGGCACACGGACGCCTGGAGGCCCTGACCGTAGCGCCCACTCCCTACACCGCACTTGGCTGCATCTCCCTGACCGACCCACTCCCATGGGAGGCACAACCCTTTGGCGCCACAAAGTAACCGGTGGAGTTGGTGACCCTCATTCCGGGACCTCATCAGCCAAGCGGGCCTGCCCGACCTGGCGCCGATTGTCTCCGCCTCCTCTTCGGTGCCCTCAGACGACGTGGTGGTGGCGCGAGCCGAAGCTGGGAAGGTCGAACAGGCCCTGGAGACGGGGATCACCGGCACTCGACCCGAAGACCAGCAACCGGGAGAGACATAGCCGACGCCCACACTCGGTGGCGCCTATCCCTAGATCCACACTGTGTGCTTCCGGCGACATGGGGAAACCTAGGGGAGCCAAGGGGACTACCCCAGCCGCCTCAGACTCGGAGACCCCGGACAAGGAGGAACGTGGAGACCCGGAGAGTTCTGGAGGTGCACCAATGCAGCAGCAATTTGACCGCGTCTTGGAGGCGATTGCGATCACACGCTCAGCCCTCCAGCAGGACATTGCCCAGGTGGCGACGAGCCTAGGCCTCCTTAGAGCGGATCACGGCAAGCTTTCGGATAGGGTCAAGGAAGTGGAGAGCTCGGTGAAAACCTTGGAGCCGGCGCAGCGAACCTTGGCCGCGACTATGAAGGATGCCCTGTCCCAGATTACTGCCCTGGAGCAGCGAGCGGAAGATGTGGAAGGCCGTAACAGGCGAAACAACATTCGTGTGGTGGGCCTGCCGGAGAAGATTGAGGATGGAGACATGGTGGCATACTTGGAAGCCTGGCTCCGAGACACGGTGGCCCCGACGGGTCTATCCTCCTTCTACACCCTGGAGCGAGCTCATAGAGTCCCAGCGAGGCCACCACAACAGGGACGTGCCCCGCGACCAGTGGTGGCACGGTTATTGTACTTTCGGGACAGAGACCTCATCCTCAATGCCGCCAGACATAATGGCCCATTCAAAGTGGCGAACAGCCAGGTGAACATCTTCCCGGATTACACCTATGAAACCCAACGCAGGCGGTTTTCATTCTTGGCGGTCAAGCGCGAGCTCCGGAGCGAGGGCATCCAATACTCGCTCCTATTTCCTGCAAGACTCCGCATAATTGTCGATGACAAGACTCAATTCTTTGATACCCCGGAGGATGTCTGTAACTGGCTTGAACTCTATAGAGCTGGGAAAGATGGCTTTAGCTCCTCATCTCAGCTGGCGGCGGAGCCGGAGCAGAGACGGCGGTCCAAAAGAATTCGGAGTCGCCGTGGCCGATCAGGCGGACCCTCAACTGCGGAGACATCGACGGAGCGGAAGGGAGTGCTGGAGGTGTTATCTGCGCTATCTGGCTCACGAGACGGTGCCATTGAAGAGGAAGCGGACCCCGGTGACGAGGGGGCACCGACGGACTCCGAGGAATCGGTGACTGATAGCGTCCACACGCCGGTGATCACACCGAAATCGGTGGAGGACCTTCTGGATGGACAGGGTTAACGGGGTGAGCTACATCCATTTGGGTGGGGGCCCGAAACGGGGGTGGCGGGTACCGACGATTGATGCTGACTCCCGGGGAAGGGGGGGTGGGGTGCCTTGCTTTTGCCCCGAGGGTTTCTGGTACTGTTTTGGGCTTGCTTTAGTCCTGGTAGCCAGGGCGTCGAGGGCCCACTGCCAACGCCCGGCCCGCACCTGGCCCTTAAGGCCTTCCTACGGTGGCGACCGCAGGATTAGTCGGGGACAGTGGGTTTTTGGAGGGTATGGTTTGGATGGGAACTAGATGGTGCTATTTGGGTCCTGTTCTGGGGAGGGTGGATGGGGGTTTGGTTCGAATTGGGGTTGTTGAGTTTTGGTTGGGGAAAATGGCCGCCATCAGTGCTGGGTTGATTGATGCTCTTTCTTTGTTGGGACCCGGATGGGGAGACTTTGCACGAACGATATGGGACAATGGCTGATGTTGCTAATGTGAAATGTATTACTTGGAACGTGCGTGGGCTCCACACCATGTCTAGGCGTCACAAGGTCCACGCTTATTTAGTGCGTAGGGGGGTACAAATGGCGCTGCTGCAGGAGACCCATCTAAACAAGGCGGAGGGGGCGGCGCTACAGCGTAGGTGGAGGGGGCAGGTCTTTTGCACTTCGTACTCCGCGTATGCCAGAGGGGCGCTGATTTGGGTTAGAGCTGGGGTTCCCTTCCAGGTCACGAAAACAGTGATAGATCCAGAGGGGCGTTATGCGGCCATTTCGGGCACTTTGGGAGGGAGGGACCTAAACGTTTGCTGTGTGTACGCTCCCAATATGGACCAGATTGCCTTCCTTTCCAGATTATCGGGCTCGTTGGCCCACTTCTTCTCCGGGCCCCTCCTGCTCGGTGGAGATTTCAATTCAGTAGTGGATGTGGACACTGACCGCTCGCATCCGCCCCTCCCTGACTCTCCGGTTCGCCGTGTAGCTAAAGGTCGTAGGGACTGGCAGACGCACTGGGGTCTAACAGATATTTGGAGGGCGCAACACCCCGCAACTAGGGACTATTCCTACTTCTCGGGCCTCCATGAGTTACACGTTAGACTGGACGGATTTCTTGGCTCGGCTGAACTGGTTTCGGCAGCGGTCCGGTCTGAATACTTGGCCAGGACCATCTCAGATCATAACCCCCTCCTGCTGGACCTTCGGTGGTTTCCGGGGGTGCCTGCGGTGCCCACCTGGAAGTTACGTCCCGAGATCCTTGAGGACAGCGTTTTCAAAGCGGACCTAGGAGATAAGATCTCGGAGTACTTCGCGTCCAACGGGGGCACCGCGAGCTCGAGAGCGCTGGAATGGGACGCTTTTAAGGTGGTGGTGAGGGGATACTGTATTTCCAAGAAGGTCGGCATGAGGCGAATTATCCTTGCCGACTTAGACACAGCTGACCGGAAACTCCGCGAGTTGGAACTCCGCCGCCCCGGGCGCCCTGAACTACAGGAACGCACGGCGGAGGCGAAGGAGGCGGTAGCGGCGGAGGTCGAATGGCTGCGCTGTTTCGACTACAAGGCCTACACGGTAAGGTCCCTCGCAGAGGGGGATAGGTCGAGTGCGTTGCTGGCATGGCTAGCCAACCCCACGCGCCAGTCCTCATTGACGACGTCCATGCGCATGGCGGACGGGACCATGGTACACACTCAGCCTGAGATTCTGAGCTGCTACCTGCACTACTACGAACGTTTGTACCGCAGTCGCTCTGTCAGAGACCCGGACCTGCTTGATAATTATCTACGGCCCCTGGAGCTCCAAACAGTGGAGCAGGACGTGGCGAAGGCCCTGGGGTCCGACATAGAACTGGGAGAGATCCGCAGCGCCATTAAAAAGATGGCGAGGAATAAGACCCCGGGCCTAGACGGCCTTCCTGTGGAATTTTATGCAGTTTATGCTGACCTCCTAGCCCCAAGGTTATTAATAGTATATAGAGAGGCGAAGAGGCTTGATCGGCTCCCAGGCTCGATGTGCGAAGCCTTAGTGGTTCCCCTCCTCAAGCCCGGAAGGGACTCGTCCGATCCGGGGTCTTACCGTCCCTTATCAATGTTGACGGTTGACTATAAAATACTGAGCAGCATCTTGGCTTCGAGGCTGCTGGGTCACATGGGCTCTCTAGTACATGAGGACCAGGCTGGATTCATCCCCAGACGAAACACGACCATGAACATCCGCAGGTTGTTCCGCTTGCTGGGAGAGCCGCTCGTGGATGCCCCGTGCCCGGTAGTCCTATCGGTAGACTTAGAGAAGGCTTTTGACAGCCTGGAATGGGACTACCTGTGCACTGTGTTACGGAGGTTCGGCCTTGGCGAGGGCTTCATCAGATGGACCACGGTCCTGTATGCCTCTGCATCGGCCAGGGTTCGGGCGGGCCCACTAATTTCCTCACAATACCCGGTGGAGAGAGGCACGAGGCAGGGTTGTTCGTTATCCCGCTTCTCTTTGCACTGGCGGTGGAGCCACTCGCGCTGCACCTCCGATCGGGAGCCCATTATAATGGCTTGTGGACACCTTCAGGCCCACACTACGTTTCGCTGTATGCAGACGACCTGCTGCTCTTCCTTGAGGACCCGATTGCTGCCCTGCATGGAGCTGCGACGGCGCTCACGACGTTTGGGGAGGTCTCTGGCCTCCGGGTGAATTGGGCTAAGACCTGTCTTTTCCCGGTTCGCAAAGGCACCCCTGGCCCTGCTCTCGGTAGAGAGATCAGATGGGAACCTGACTGCTTTAAGTACCTGGGGGTGTACGTCTACCATGAACCATCTGACATCCTGGATGGGAACATTGCCCGCGGCACTCGAGCACTACGGGGCAGTATGGACTTCTGGGCTACACTACCGCTCTCGGTGGCAGGGCGGATCGCTTTGCTCAAAATGGTGGCGCTTCCCCGGTTGCTGTATTATTTCCGGGCGCTACCGATCTGGGTCCCACCGGCCACGTTTCGACTATTACGATCAATGATAGTCGGATTCCTCTGGGGCTCGGGCCGCCGAAGGGTGGCCCTCAGGACCCTGATGAGGCCGAAAGCCGAGGGTGGGCTTGCGGTGCCGGACTTTGAAAAGTACTACTTGGCGGCGCAGCTCCAGACCTTCACCCAGGAGATCGCCCGGGAATTCCGGGGCCCAGAAGACAGGAGAGGTACGGGTATGGCCAGGCATCTTCTCTCCTTCATAGTGCTGCGACAACGTTTGGCCTTACAGGACTTGTCGCTAGAGGAGAAGACCGTTCGCCTGTGTTGGAACCGAGCTCACGCCCGGGGCCACCTGAGAATACCGTATGCGCCCGAAATACCTTTGGGGATGCTGACGGCCTTGCCCCATGGCGGTGATTGGTCACGGTTGGCAAACTGGGAGGACGCAGGCTTACAATTGGTAGGTGACCTCTACGAGGACGGATCGCTCTTGCCCTTTCAGGAGCTCATTGATCGCTTCGAGATTCCTCGCGGCGACTTTCTATTGCACTCGGCCCTAACCCGAGCGATCCAGGCGCACTGGAAATGCGGGCAAGAGGAACCCCCTATATCTCCGGTGTGCCAATACGTCATGATGTCGGTGGGTACGGTGAAGGCGGTCACTTGCCTCTACGGTAGACTGATCAATGAGGGGCTGGCCCCCCTCACTATTCTGAGAACCCGTTGGGAGGAGGACATTGGCAAGGAGATCCCGGAGACGACCTGGTCCCAACTGGTGCGGCGAGCCTGGAAGGGCACACGCCACGCCCGCTTTCAATTGGTCCACTACTACGTACTCCATAGGGCATATCTGACCCCGGCGAAAATCCAACGATATTTTGCTACGAGCTCGGCGAACTGCCCCAGATGCCCGGCGCCGGAGGCAGACCTTCTCCACGTGTTGTGGTCCTGCCCGGGATTGTCCTCCTATTGGATGGAAGTGGGGAAGACCCTGGAGGAGGTGACAGGGAGATCCTTATCGGTTGATGCGGCAGTGGGACTCCTGCACTGGTTTCCACATACCCCCAAAAACAAAATTACTAGCAAATTCATCGATTTGGGGCTTCTCCTTGCTAAACGAGAGGTGACCAGGAACTGGAAGGCACGGGCTGGTCCGACAGGGAGCCGGTGGCACAGCGAACTCTTGAAGTGGGCAGCGGGGGAAAGCACACTAAGATACCAGCTAGCTAGGAGACAGCGTAACGAGAAGGCACAGGAGGCAGCGCTAGAATGGGAGACGTTAGTGCAGGCCCTCAGGGATTATTGCGCTCCCAGCGACTCTGAAAGTGAGGAAGCAGCTCGCCCCGAGTCCCGATAGACGGCTGCACTTTACAGCTCTGTTGATTTCCCTCATGGGTCCTCTCACAGATCCTAATGCGGTTGTTACTGTGCACTGATGGCGGGGTTGGGTAGGGATTACTTTGGTTCATAGTGTTTTGAGGGTGGGGTTTTTCTTTCTGGGTTTTGTAGGCTTGTTTGGAAAAGCAGATGACGGACAGTGGATCATCCGGACCAGCTTCGCCTTCCTGCTGAGCCCCCATTGAATTTCGCCGCCCGACCGTTGGGTTGTGGGCTGAATGGCTGTGTAAGAGTACATACTGCTGGGGGACGGAGGGTTGCGTTTCATTGATTTTGTTTGATCTATAATGCTGGCCGAATATGTAACGATTTACTGATTCCTGCAATAAAAATATATTTAAAAAAAAAAAAAAAAAAAATTAGGATCCGTTCGAAGCCTCTATATTTCCAACCATTGTACTACCGTGTGGTCAGTTCAAGAATCGACTGCTTTTAACAACTATTCTACGGTATGGTAAGTTCCAAGACCCATTACTTTCACCAGCTCGTCAGTAGAAAGGTTTGTTGGAAGACCCACTGAGTCAAGCATTCTTGATTTTGACAATTATGGTAGCTTAGTTTTAAAGAAGAGGGATACTTTTATCAAAATGAGGCACCGTTGGAGGGCTGAGTTGGATAGCAGCCAGGCACCGTCGCGCCCTCACTCTGCGTCGCGCCCTCACTCTGCGTCATCTGAACACCATGTTGTCATAGATCGCCTTCCTTCTGCAATCCTTTGGGTCTGGGAGCTGTGGTCTTCACCAGAGCACAGTGTATTGTGACACATAAGCTCAGCATGGCGTGTTGATGACATGGAGCCAGGTGTCTACCCTGGCACCGGGCCCTCGGGAAACCTGCAGAGATCTGCTGCTCTGGTTGCCTTTAGGCTACAAGATATCTTGAAACATCTGGTTGGCCACCTGAGAGAGCAGGTTTGTATTTCTGGGGTCCCTGTGGTGGGCTTTGTGCAGCTCCACATGGGCTGGTGAGCCTGCAAGAACCTTGGATGAGGTCTGAGAGACCAGATGAGGGCTGTAGGTGGTGGGTGGGGGGCAGAGAAGGTCTACCTGCTGCTGCACGGAGAGCCGGTGGCCACAGATCTAAACGTTTGTCATGGAAGGGAGTCGCTTCTGCGTGTGCCAGATGTGGCAGCAGACGAGCTCATGACTGCCCAGTGGGACAACTTGGACCTCTCTCCATCCCCACCTTCTGGGCTCACTCCTCAGCCTTCCACTTGTCCCTGAAGGCAGTAGAGTAGCTCAGGGTGCTGGACAGCACTCAGTCAGCTGCATTCTGGGTGAGTTTATATCTAGCCAGGTTGCAACACCTCATCAGGACACCCGTCCTTCGACGCGCGACATCGCTAGGGTTGGCATATCCCTCTCCGCCTGGTGGCCCGGGGAGGTGCAGTGAGGCTTCTGTTGTCTCTGAGGTCCTGCACTGTGCCCGCTCTGGTGCCCAGCTGGGCGGAGCCTGAGCAAGGACCATCTTTTCAAACCCTGATTGCAAAACCCACTTGTTAGTTATGATTCTCTTCATTATTGGCTGTGACTTGCAGAGGCAGCCACGCGATATGGGAGGGCCTAGATTCACGATATGTCTTTACCAGAGCTTGCCCATTGCATTGCAGCTCTTTGCAGAGCAAACAGAAGCCCTAATCCAGTTTCAGGCGCAAAAACGATTTTACGCCAAAAGTTGACACAATTCCAGCATCAAAACGGCTTTGCGCCAAGGAGCACCCATTTTTCTGTTAACGTATGCAAAGGAGCAGTGACCAGTGGCGTAACATAAGCCCCGTGGTGCGGGGGGCAATCTCCATGGGGCACCTCAGCAAAAGTGGTAGGTGGTGAGCGGGGGACCCCCTACCGGTGCTTTGCAGGGAGCCCCCCTCAAGTTTCGTTACGCCACTGACTGCCAAAGTCCCTGGGGTTTCATGCAAAGCCAATCAGCTAAAGCAGCACGCCTTGGCTTTATGTGAAATCCTAATGCATATATGCTGACTGACCTGATTCAGGCGAGAGACTTACAATTTTTACGCAAAACATTTGTTTATTTCAAGTGTCTCCCCTTAAAATTGCCTTTGCTTCAATGTACATCAAAAGGGAAAATAAAGTCCCCCGATAATTTTTTATTTTTTTATTTCCCTCTTTCTAGTTTTAAAATGTTGGCATGTATTCTAAAGCCAAATCAAACCAGGCGTGAACAATTGGCAAGTGGAATATTTCGCGATATTCCAATGCACCATGTGTCATTGAAGCGAAATGACACATTTTACAAGGGTTTCCCTTCTCTAGTTGCCATTGCGTAGACATTTGTGCTCAAGAGTGCACCTCAAGTACAAGTAAGACACTTCTGTCTAACTTTTGTCCCATGGTGGACTGGCTTTAGTGCAAAACCGGCATTATTTTGTAACTGATGACATCATAAGCGTTTGACGCTTTGCAGATTTGATGTTGCTCAATTTGTCTTCATTTTACAACACAGCACTGCTATTTTTCACGCAGCGCCGTTGGATCAATCTAGGCTGAAGGCTCTGTGTGGCACCCGGCACCGGCTTTGTGTGAACAGGGCGGGCGACCATCTTGTTTTGGGAATAAGGGCTGCCGATCCTCATGGAAACTGCACTCTATAGATGCCGCAGGGTACGCACAAGCGGCTTCAACAGGAATCTCCTCAACTGACCATAAGCTATAATTATTGTTAATGGGCCTGATTCACAGAACTAATTTAAGACAAAATCCTAAACTTACTACTTTTGGTATTCACAGAAGTTAGGATTTTGTCATAAGTTTGTCTTAAAACAGACTTAAGACAGACTTAAGACAAAATCCTAACTTCTGTGAATACCATAAGAAGTAAGTTTAGGATTTTGTCTTAAGTTAGTTCTGTGAATCGGGCCCATTGTTTTTTTGTACAGCGCGCAGCTACTCATGAGTGTTCCGGAGCTAAGGTCTGGTGACCACAAGTCAAGGTAGATTGATCATTGGAAAGCCAGATTGAAGAGACAGGGTTTAGACCCCGTTTGAAGGCACTCCCGTCTTTGGTGACCCGTAGATGGCGAGGAAGGGCGTTCCAGCCGGAAGCGGCAAGGACTAAGAAGGAAGAGCCGCCACGTTTCTTCCTCCTAGTTTTGGGCGCAAGAGCCAATAAGCCAACAGAGATCACCACAGACCTAATGCAAGCCTTCCAACCACAGATGTCCGCCATGTTGTTTTACATTGGAGCACAACTTTGTGGGCTGGACCAGCACAACCGGGTAATGAGCGAACAACAAAGACTGTGGAAGTAGGTTTGCAAAACCCACCACCAAGCAAGAGCAAATGGAGTGACTTCCAACAGAGACCACGGTGGACACAAACCCAGAGGATGTTGGAGAAGGAAGACCACAAGTTGAGCCAGCAGACTACAGGTGGAGTTTGAATCCTTCCTGATGATTGGTCCTCCCTCCTTCCTCTAACAAGCATTGGAAATGCAATAGGTCTCGCATTAGGAAAGTTTGAGCTATTTGTCTTGTAAATGACACATTTTTTTATTTGTGTTGGTTTTGAAAATAGCTAAATTAATAGCTTAGTCATTTACAATGCCAATAGTTTTCGCAAATGTGACACCGATAGCATTTGTAATGCAATGTGCTGTATTTACGTGACTTACATGTATTGATATTACAAATAACAATGTCTTTTAATGTTTTTAATTAATTAATACTTAAATAAAAGTTATTGTAATTTCTAATGGCAATAGCTTAAACTTTTGTAAATAACTTTCGTTAAGATTATGTTCAGTGTATTTTATTGTGATGAAAATCCAAGAACAGAAGTGAAATATTAACATCTTTTTGTTACATTTGTAATAAAGCTTGAAACATTGAGAGAACATATTTGAACCAGTTGTTGAATGGTTGCACAGATTGATGCTGTGGTGGCGCTGAGTGATATTGTGATGGCGAACGAGTAATGCTGCAGCATTCAGTTATGTTGTGGTAGCGCATAGTGGTGTTGTGGTGCCCCTGAGTGATGCTGTGGTGGCGCTGCGTAATGTTGTGGTGGCGACGAGTGATGCTGTGGCGTTCAGTGATGCTGTGGTAGCGCATAGTGGTGTTGTGGTGCCCCTGAGTGATGCTGTGGTGGTGCTGAGTGATGCTGTATGCTATGCTATGTTTTATTTTGCTTTCCTATGTTTTGTTTTGGTATGCTATGCTATGTTTTGCTATCCTATGCTTTTGATTTGTTATGCTATGCTATGCTGTGTTTTGTTATGCTATGTTTTGCTATTCTATGCTTTTCTATGCTATGTTGTGTTTTATTATGCTATGCTTTGTTTTGCTATGTTATGTTTTGTTATGCTATGCTATGGTTTGTTGTGTTTGGTATGCTATGTTTTGCTATGCTATTATAGGTTTTGCTATGCTATGTTTTGTTGTGTTTTGTTAAGCTATGTTTTGTTGTGTTTTGCTATGCTTTGTTATGCTGTGTTGTGTTTTGTTATGCTATGTTTTGGTATGTTATGCTATGTTTTGTTATGCTATGCTATGTTTTGTTATGCTATGCTATGTTTTGTTATGCTATGCTATGTTTTGTTTTGCTATCCTATGCTTTGTTTTATTATGATATGCTATGTTAAGTTTTGCTATCCTATGCTTTGTTTTGTTATGCTACGCTATGTTTTGTTGTGTTTTGTTATGCTATGCTTTGTTGTGTTTTGCTATGCTATGTTTTGTTGTGTTATGCTATGTTTTGTTTTTGCTATCCTATGCTTTGTTTTGTTATCCTATGCTTTGTTTTGTTATGCTATGTTTTGTTATGTTATGCTATGTTTCGTTCTGCTATGTTTTGCTGTGTTTTGTTATGCTATGCTTTGTTGTGTTTTGCTATGCTATGTTTTGTTTTGTTATGCTATGTTTTGTTTTGCTATCCTATGCTTTGTTTTGTTATCCTATGCTTTGTTTTGTTATGCTATGTTTTGCTATCCTATGCTTTTTTATTGTTATGCTATGCTGTGTATTGTTAATCTATGCTTTGTTTTGTTATGCTATGCTGGTGAGGGTGTGTGAGGGTGAGTGAGAGTGAGGGTGTGTGAGGGTGTATGAGGGTGTATGAGGATTGTGAGGGGGTGTGAGGGTGAGTGAGGATGTGTGTGGGTGTGTGAGGGTGAGGGTGAGAGGGTGTGAGGGCGAGGGCGTGTGAGTGTGAGGGCGTGTGAGGGTGTGTGAGGATGAGGGGGGTGTGAGGATGAGAGGGGGTGTGAGGGTGAGGGGGGGTGAGGGTGAGGGGGTGAGGGTGAGGGTGTGTGAGGGTGAGGGGGTGAGGGTGTGTTATGGTGAGGGAGTGTGAGGGTGAGGGGGTGTGAGGGTGAGGTTGAAGGGGTGAGAGGTTGAGAGGGTGTGAGGGTGAGGGTGAGGGGGTGTGACGGTGTGTGTGAGAAGAATCAGGTTTATGGGGAAGTGAGGGTGAGGGTGTGTGAGGGTGTGTGAGGGTGAGGTGGGTGAGGGTGTGGGTGTGAGGGTGTGAGGGTGAAGGGGGGTTGAGGGTGACGATGTACCGTTATCTATGAGCAAGGAAAAAAAGGAAACAAAGGTCAGATTGGTTGCACATTGAAAGACAGCGTCAATAACTTTTATATAGCGCTCTGACCTACATGCGCATAGGCACCATTAATGAATGCTGCGCTTTGAAAAAAGTTACTGAATCAACATGCTATAAGTGGAAATGCTGTCAATTTAACTAAGTAAGTCTTTAAGTGTTGATTATAGTTAAGTTTTTGATTAGGAATAAACGGTTGATTTTAGCTTTATATTTGATACATGTGAGATAGAATGCATTACGCTCTTTACCCTAGTGCACGTTTAATCCTGCTTCATACCGCATGAGTCATCGCAATGTGGATTAACGTAGGTGGCGCAACACACAATAGCACAGTCATGGCTGCACTGGAGGAAATGGATTATTCATAATTTCATTGCGGTTTCGGTTACTCGTACTCATTTCGGAAGTCTGCAACAACGGGTTGCAGTCCTGACACCTGAACAATGAAGTCACGCAAAATATCCACACCATTTCTTTATGAGCAATGGTTACAGTATAAGTGTGGATTCAACTAGAAACCTTGTCGAGTGAAATGTATTGCTTTGACGATTTCTCCCATGAATATTTGGTTTTGCTTTTAATATGATAAAAATAAAATCCTAAGTAATGGTACCTAGGTTACCAGGCTGCTGACTAGAGATGACATACCACCTCTCCTGCGTGGGTTTAGGTGCAGACCCGACAGTAAATAAAATAAAACGAGACATGGCCTGCCGGCCATGAAAGTGGAAGTACGGCCAGCCGGCCGTGAATAATTAGGGGAGGAGCAGCCAGGAGAGAGCAGGAGCGGAGGCGCCAAGCTGGGGAACAGATGGCTGGCGATTTGATGCTGTGCACGCGCATTTTAGGTCAATGCGCAAGCGCATTGACCTAAAAGCGCACGGGCATAGCATGAAATCGCCAGTCTAGTTCAACTCTGTTTAAGCCCCTATAGTCTCGCAAGCTCAATGTGCATGCGCATTGACAGGCGAGACCTAAAAAGCACTGCTAACAAGAACCAGGTAATTCTCTGCCTAAGATGACTTCCAGCTACAACCTGAATCCGATCAAAAAGCGGCAGTAGCTGCGATGAAGGATGTTCCGCAGAGGAACTATTCAAAGGTAGTGACCACAACTACTCTGAGAAGTGTAGCAAACTTAGGCCCCAATTTACTAACAATTTGCGCCATGGCTGTGCCACTTTTTTGGTGCGGCCGCACCGCAAAATGTCTTTTGGAATTTACAAAGCCATACAAAGCCCAATTTGGGTGGTTCTGTAAAAAAATAGAGTAAGCAGCACATAGCGCTGCTTTACGTTACTTTGCATCTGGGAGATTGTACACAGGTGAAACATCGGCATTCGGGTGCATTCAACCATGTATTCGGACATAAACCCATATTTACTACAGTCTGCAATTGCACCAAAATGGTGTACCCCTCAGCAAGAGAGGCAAAACGAGGAGAAATAACTTTATTTCTCCTTGATACTTCCTCTTTGCCTGTGTGCTGCATTCTGTCCTATTTTACTTCCCACATTGTGTTAGTAATCATAATTTACCAATATGCAACCCAGACCCTGCTCCGTGCTCATAGTCAAGGCGCTACATACTTTACTGTTGAGAAAAGGACCCGCCGGTCTCATTTTATGCCTTTGTTGCTAAATTGAATACACCAGGAGAAGGGCTCTCCTGAGGCTATGTCCATATGAATCTTTTAAAATCCATAACATATATGTCATCCCTTAATTAAAGTGCCTCCACTTTTCCAATTGTTACCTATATTTTAGGCTAAAAAGCCCCATCATGTGCAAGGAAAGCTGCGTCGTCATTAAAGACGCTATGGTGCTCCGTGCACAGTGCTTGTTAGAAATGGGGGTCTCTAGTTGGCAGAGGTAGGTAACTTTCTCCAAACAGGGACCCATCTTCCTATTCAGGATAAGGGAGTTACATGCCTAAAATAACCCCTGCTCACCCCCTTGGCACGAGCAGTCAGGCTTATCTTAGACTCAGAGTGTAAAGCATTTGCTCTTAACCAACAGTAATATAGTGTAAGCATACAAAAGGACACCACACCAGTTTAGAAAAATATCCAATATTTGTATATACTTAAGACAAGACCAAAAACGATAAAAATCCACAATACAGTACTTAAAAATCTTCAGTTATCAAAATATGCTTGAAAAACAGTTCCTTGATGTTGATAGCTCCGTCCGGGGCTATCACGGCGTCGTAAGAAAACAAATCCAAACAGGTCTGGCTGACCACGGCTTCGCGGGCCTGCTACGGTGTCGGGAAGACCCGCAAACAGTACCTTTTAGAAATGCAGGGCGTCGGCGACCTCTCGTTGAGCTTCCGAAAGCACAGTGTCCACAAGTGTCGGTGCAGGAGTCGTCGGCCTCTCGAAGTCACACGCATTGCAGATCGCACTCCTCTCTGTTAAGGTCAGAAGCGCTGGTGTCAGCAGGCGTAGGGTGCTGCGGTGCGAAGTGCAGCGGTGTGGCGTGCAGTGCCATCAGGTCGCGGTGAGGGCAGCAGCTCGGTGGCTGCGTCAGATGGCGTCGTCAGTGAGACCAGGGTCGCGGTACTAAGTGAATGCGGTGTTCGTCGCAGTGCTGGCAGGTAACGGTGCAAGCAGCGGCAGCTTTGTTGCTGAAGCGCTGTCGTCGGTTGACAAACTGGAGTTGATGGCGCCGGCGTCAGTAGGCCAAGGCTGCGGTGCAGGATGAGAGTGGTGCATTGGGTAACTTTACAAGCGGTGCCCTCGAACCACAGTGCAAGCAGCGGCGTCGATTTCGGCGTGGAGCGTCGTCATCAGGGATACCAAGGCATCGCCATGAAGCGAGGTAATTCGGAGTGCGGTGCTCACAGGTCGCAGTGGCGTCAGCAGGTGGCATCGGTGAGACCAGGGTCGCGGTGCCCTCTGTGGTGCCTTCATAATACTGTAGGACCCTGTTCTGTGTTAAAGAGGTGTTGTCATTACGCTGTCGGACCCTCTCCTGTGTTAAAGAGGTACTGTCATTATGCTGCAGGGGCCCTGTCCTGACTTCTAGTTCTGGCAAGTTTTCTTCCTGTCTCAGACATTCACCATTTAAGGGTCACTGTCGCTTATTCTGCACCTTTTTACGATTCTATCTGACTGTCTGCTGAACCCATCAGTCACACAGTCAAGGTGACTGCTGCTAAATAATGGAATCCTGACAATTTACCAGTGGCATCCAAGATGAAGTCTTTCCAGGGGCATCCAAGATGGAGTCTTTACCAGTGGTATCTAATATGGAGTCTTCACCAGGGGCATCCAAGATGGAGTCTTCACCAGGGGCATCCAAGATGGAGTCTTTACCAGTGGTATCCAATATGGAGTCTTCACCTAGAGCATCCAAGATGGAGTCTTCACCAGGGGCATCCAAGATGGAGTCTTCACGTGGGGCATTCAAGATGGATTCTTCACCAGGGGCATCCAAGATGGAGTTTTCACCTTGGGCATCCAAGATGGAGTCTTCCCCAGGGGCATCCAAGATGGAGTCTTCACCAGGGGCATCCAAGATGGAGTCTTTACCTATTTCACCCAAGATAGAGTCTTCACCAGGGGCATCCAAGATGGAGTCTTCACCTGGGGCTAAGATGGAGTCTTCACCTAGGGCACCCAAGATGGAGTCTTCACCAGGGGTATCCAAGATGGAGTCTTCACCTGGGGCTAAGATGGAGTCTTCACCTAGGGCACCCAAGATGGAGTCTTCACCAGGGGTATCCAAGATGGAGTCTTCACCTGGGGCTAAGATGGAGTCTTCACCTAGGGCACCCAAGATGGAGTCTTCACCAGGGGTATCCAAGATGGAGTCTTCACCTGGGGCATTGAGCGAGAGAGGATGGTTCACTGGCACCCAGGACCAGTCTCTGGAGAAGCCTAGGAGAGGCCCTGGGTAACTCTCACAGTCTGAGCTGACTCAGGGCCAATGTTTTTGAATGTCGCTATCAGGGCTCCCAAACGGACACAGCGCCTCGAGGCTTGGACCCTCGATCTGCTCACCTGAGTCCCACCTCTCTTCCCGCCAACTCTCAGTTGCTTCACACTCTCTTCCCCCTCAGCACCAGCACTCCAAAGGGAACATTACTCCTGCTATAGCATCTCTGCAAAGCAGGCGCTAGAGCTGCCATCCATATTGGCGCTAGAGGGATGGTTTCCTCTGAAAGATCTGGAGAATTGCAGAAGCCACAGGAGCCCCCAATGCCTTCTCGCTCAGAAGGAGCTGCAACGTGAAGCCACGAGGGTCCCAGGATCTCTGGCTGGGAAAAGGAATTATTTACCGGGTGGGGGATGTGGGGTGGGGAGGTGGGGAGGGGGGGTATGGAAGAGCTTTACAGCTTGTGAAGTAAAACCAGGTTTTATTAAGGAATCCAAGGCTTGCCCCTGGCAGCTGTATATTAAGAATATATTATTTTCTCTCAGAAAATGTGTGTAAATGTCTTAGCAGCGCCAGAACAGCATTTCCTTTGATCCCCGGTGATCGAACTGGAGGCCGGGGGATTATGGGGGGCGGGACTTCCGCAAGAACAGATGTCAAGGCTCCTGTCAATGCAAGCAAAAGGATTTTTAAAAACTTACCTTGGCAGAAAGGACTTGTTAATAGGACGCGTGGCAACCGGGCTGATGCATCATATGACCACCGTCAGTGCCACTCTGTGAACCCCCGCTCTCCGTGGGCAGAAGAGGCAAGTGACGTGGGCACCACTTGGACTCATTCTGCTGACAGCAGCCCTGCCACGGTGGGCACTGCCCTGGCACCATGGCACGGTGGACCCTGCCCCAGTACTCTCACAGCAGCCCTGGTACCCTGGCAGCAGCCCTGGCATGATGGGCACTGTCCTGGCACCCTGGCAGCAGCCCTTGCACTCTGACAGCAACGCTGGCAGCAGCCCTTGCACGGTGGGCACTGCCCTGGCACCCTGGCAGCAGCCCTGGCATGATGGACCCTGCCCCAGCACTCTCACAGCAGCCCTGGTACCCTGGCTGCAGCCCTGGCATGATGGGCACTGTCCTGGCACCCTGGCAGCAGCCCTGGCACTCTGACAGCACTCTGAGCAGCAGTTGTGCTTCTCATCATCAGGGTCCTCGCGGGTCCTTCAGCAGCATCCCTGGCAGACGAGTTTATCAGCAGCTCAATGGATGTGATAAGACTTTTCACTGGCAAACACGCAGTGATGGCTTCATGACGTGACCCTCGTGGCACAGGGTTCATGGTGCGAGCACCCTCTGCCAGAGGGACATGGCATCATTTTGTGTGTTTGTTTACTCATCTTGGTAAACGCGCCCCGCCTCCCAGCTGAGCCGCCCTCGCCCCTCCCCCCCCACTATCCATATATGACAGTAGTTCCCGCGCGCAGCGTTCACGCGCAGCGACCGCGCCCAATCCGCGCCGAAGGTGCGCCAAAGGTAAGCCCGTCTACGCCCGTCCGCGCCTGGACCGCGCCCAGCGCCAGACCCCCTGCCCCTCTCGCTGCCCAGCCCCCCCGCGTCACCTACGATGCCGCCACCCTCCTAGCCCTTAACCCCGGTCGCGCCCCCAACTGCGTCCAAGCCGCTCCTGGACACACCCATGGACCTTTCTCCTGCTACTCCTGCAAATTCAGCGGCACCGACAACATCTCCGCTACAACTACACCACAGATTCCCGACCCCAACCACCTACGATGCATCCTTCTCAACACCCGCTCAGTCCACAGACACGCCATTGATCTCTGGAACCTACTAGACACCATCTCTCCTGACGTCGCCTTCCTAACGGAAACATGGATGAACGCTTCCTCCGCCCCTGACATCGCCATCGCTATCCCTGAAGACTATAAGATCACTCGCAAGGACCGCACCGACCATACAGGAGGAGGAATCGCTATCGTCCATAAGAAATCCATCCGCATCTCAACCAGCTCCGACGCCAACCTCGCTAACTCCGAACACCTTCACTTCCAGATCCACACCGACCCCAAAACCACACTCCGAGGCACCCTCCTCTACAGACCACCAGGACCCCGCGCAAAATTCAGTGAAGACATCACGGACTTCATCACCCCACACGCGCTCCCCTCCAAAGACTACATCCTTCTGGGAGACCTCAACTTTCACCTTGAAAAGATCAACGACCGCAACACCGCCACCCTCGTGGACAACCTCGCCAACCTCGGACTTAAACAACTAGTCACCTCCCCCACCCACATCGCAGGTCACACACTCGACCCCATCTTCACCTCCAGCAACCATGTCTCCTTCAGCCACACTACGGATCTCCTCTGGACTGACCACAGCTGCGTTCACTTCACCTACAACAAGCCGAAACCCATCATCCACCTCCAACCAACTCTACAAAGAAACTGGAACAAAATCACCACGGACCAGATCTCCACATCGCTCCTTCAAACCTCCCCAGCCCTCTCTTCTAACGCCAACGAAGCCACCTCCAACCTCACCCTTTGGCTATCCAACACCGCCGACACCTTAGCACCACTGAAAAAACGTCAACACAAACTTGGCATCAAGAAGGCTTCATGGTTCAACGATGACCTCAAGAAGTCCAAGAAAATGTGCCGCTCCCTTGAAAAGGCCTGGAAAAAAGACCCATCCACCAGCACCAAGGACGCCTTCAAAGGCGCCATCCGTACTCACCACCAACTGATCCGAAAAGCCAAGAAAACAGCACTCAAGGATCGACTTGACAACAACGCCCACAACAGCAAGGAACTTTTCAACATCGTCAAGGAATTTTCCAACCCCTCTGCGAACTCCAACGACATCACCCCCTCTCAAACACTCTGCGATTCCCTAGCCTCTTTTTTCCACAACAAGATTGCTGACATCCACAACAGCTTTGACAACCAACCCGGAAGCCAACCCACTCTACCATCAGCTGACCATCTTCCCCTCGTTAACACCCTTAACGCCTGGAACCCAATCTCCACTGAGGACACCATGCGCCTGATGAATTCCATCCACTCTGGATCCCCCACAGACCCATGCCCTCACCACATCTTCAACAAAGCAGACTCCATCATAGCTCCGCACCTCCGAGACGTCATCAACTGTTCTTTCAACTCCGCTACCTTCCCAGAAGACTGGAAACACGCTGAACTCACCGCCCTTCTGAAAAAACCAACCGCAGACCCCACCGAACTCAAAAACTACCGCCCCATCTCGCTTCTTCCATTCCCGGCCAAAGTCATCGAGAAAGCTGTCAACAACCAGCTCGCCGCCTTCCTCGAAACCAACAAATCACTCGACCCCTCACAATCTGGCTTCCGAGCCAAACACAGCACTGAGACCGCCCTCATCGCAGCGACAGACGACATTCGAACTCTACTGGACAATGGAGACACAGTCGCCCTCATCCTCCTCGACCTCTCTGCAGCCTTCGACACAGTCTGCCACAGCACCCTTTTACAACGCCTCAGAAACATCGGAATCCAAGGAAAGGCACTGGAATGGATCACCTCGTTCCTCACCGGAAGAACCCAGAGAGTCCGCCTCCCACCATTCAAGTCCGAGGCCTCTGAAATCATCTGCGGCGTACCACAAGGATCCTCACTCAGTCCCACCCTCTTCAACGTATACATGAGCCCCCTCGCAGCCATCGCCCGCCAACACAACCTCAACATCATCTCTTACGCGGATGACACTCAACTGATCCTATCTCTCACCAAGGACCCCAGCACCGCCAAAACTAACCTACACGAAGGAATGAAAGAAGTCGCCGAATGGATGAAACAAAGCCGTCTGAAACTGAACTCAGACAAAACAGAAGTCCTCATCTTAGGTAAATCCCCCTCTGCATGGGACGACTCCTGGTGGCCGGAAGCCCTCGGAAATGCGCCCATCCCGACTGACCACGCACGGAACCTTGGCGTCATCCTGGATTCTTCACTCTCAATGAACAGACAAGTCAACGCCGTATCCTCTTCTTGCTTTAACATTCTTCGCATGCTCAGAAAAACATTTCGCTGGATCCCCTCCGAAACAAGGAAAACAGTCACCCACGCTCTAGTCACGAGCCGACTGGACTACGGAAACACCCTCTACGCAGGTACCACCGCTAAACTCCAGAAGAAACTACAACGAATCCAAAACGCCTCAGCCAGGCTCATATTAGACATCCCACGCAACGAACACATCTCTGATCACCTTAAAGACCTCCACTGGCTACCCGTCAATAAGAGGATTACTTTCCGTCTGCTTACCCACGCACACAAATCACTCTACGACATCGGACCAGATTGCCTCAACTCTCGACTGTCCTTCTACACCCCCCCCCCGCCAACTTCGCTCTTCCAGCCAAGCCCTCGCCACTGTACCTCGCATCAACAAGACCACCATGGGAGGCAGATCCTTCTCATACCTGGCTGCCAAAACATGGAACTCACTCCCCGCTTACCTTCGCCTCACCCAGAATCACCTAGCGTTCAGAAAGCAGCTTAAAACGTGGATTTTTGACAAATAATCCTCCTCCCCTTCCTAAGCGCCTTGAAACCCTCTGGGTATGTAGTGCGCTATACAAATTTTATGACTTGACTTGACTTGACATCAGTACACAGGAGCACGCTACCCGTGCCTCTGCAGCGCTTCGAAGCCTCCTCGGGAGTACGAAGCGCTGCATAAACGCAATTACAAAGCAAAACCGGCCTGTGCCTGCCCTGCATCTAGGATTCCGTACCTGGCACGCAATGTTTATCCTATGCCCATATACCCTGCGCCGTGACGCTGCTGCAAACATATTCTAATATTAATTCAGCCGCTTTCTGAAGTTTTTGTACATTCTATGTTTCAAACCAATTCCTGTGAGATTGTGTGGTGTATTATGCACCATTTGTAGACGGTTTTTGCAGATTTGGGTGGCCAGGCTGCCCCTGAAGTCTTCCCATACCCTCTGTACCGAGGGGCCAGGCTGGGTGTGAAGGGGCCCCTGAAGCCTTCCCATACCCTCTGTACGGGGCCAGGCTGGGTGTAAAGGGGCCCCTGAAGCCTTTCCATACCCTCTGTACGGGGCCAGGCTGGGTGTGAAGGGGCCCCTGAAGCCTTCCCATACCCTCTGTACCGTGGGGCCAGGCTGGGTGTAAAGGGGCCCCTGAAGCCTTCCCATACCCTCTGTACCGCGGGGCCAGGCTGGGAGTGAAGGGGCCCCTGAAGCCATCCCATACCCTCTGTACCGAGGGGCCAGGCTGGGTGTGAAGGGCCCCTGAAGCCTTCCCATACCCTCTGTACGGGGCCAGGCTGGGTGTAAAGGGGCCCCTGAAGCCTTTCCATACCCTCTGTACGGGGCCAGGCTGGGTGTGAAGGGGCCCCTGAAGCCTTCCTATACCCTCTGTACCGAGGGGCCAGGCTGGGTGTGAAGGGGCCCCTGAAGCCTTCCCATACCCTCTGTACCGCGGGGCCAGGCTGGGAGTGAAGGGGCCCCTGAAGCCTTCCCATCCCCCCTGTACAGAGGGGCCAGGCTGGGTGTGAAGGGGCCCCTGAAACCTTTCCATGCCCTCTGTAAGGGGCCAGGCTGGGTGTGAAGGGGCCCCTGAAGCCTTCCCATACCCTCTATGCCGAGGGGCCAGGCTGGGTGTGAAGGGGCCCCTGAAGCCTTCCCATACCCTCTGTACCGTGGGGCCAGGCTGGGTGTGAAGGGGCCCCTGAAACCTTCCCATACCCTCTGTACGGGGCCAGGCTGGGTGTGAAGGGCCCCTGAAGCCTTCCCATACCCTCTGTACGGGGCCAGGCTGGGTGTGAAGGGCCCCTGAAACCTTTCCATGCCCTCTGTAAGGGGCCAGGCTGGGTGTGAAGGGGCCCCTGAAGCCTTCCCATACCCTCTATGCCGAGGGGCCAGGCTGGGTGTGAAGGGGCCCCTGAAGCTTCCCATACCCTCTGTACCGTGGGGCCAGGCTGGGTGTGAAGGGGCCCCTGAAACCTTCCCATACCCTCTGTACGGGGCCAGGCTGGGTGTGAAGGGCCCCTGAAGCCTTCCCATACCCTCTGTACGGGGCCAGGCTGGGTGTGAAGGGCCCCTGAAGCCTTCCCATACCCTCTGTACGGGGCCAGGCTGGGTGTGAAGGGGCCCCTGAAGCCTTCCCATCCCCTCTGTACCGAGGGGCCAGGCTGGGTGTGAAGGGGCCCCTGAAGCCTTCCCATACCCTCTGTACCGCGGGGCCAGGCTGGGAGTGAAGGGGCCCCTGAAGCCGTCCCATACCCTCTGTACCGAGGGGCCAGGCTGGGTGTGAAGGGCCCCTGAAGCCTTCCCATACCCTCTGTACGGGGCCAGGCTGGGTGTAAAGGGGCCCCTGAAGCCTTTCCATACCCTCTGTACGGGGCCAGGCTGGGTGTGAAGGGGCCCCTGAAGCCTTCCTATACCCTCTGTACCGAGGGGCCAGGCTGGGTGTGAAGGGGCCCCTGAAGCCTTCCCATACCCTCTGTACCGCGGGGCCAGGCTGGGAGTGAAGGGGCCCCTGAAGCCGTCCCATACCCTCTGTACCGAGGGGCCAGGCTGGGTGTGAAGGGCCCCTGAAGCCTTCCCATACCCTCTGTACCGAGGGGCCAGGCTGGGTGTGAAGGGGCCCCTGAAGCCTTCCCATACCCTCTGTACCGCGGGGCCAGGCTGGGAGTGAAGGGGCCCCTGAAGCCGTCCCATACCCTCTGTACCGAGGGGCCAGGCTGGGTGTGAAGGGCCCCTGAAGCCTTCCCATACCCTCTGTACCGAGGGGCCAGGCTGGGTGTGAAGGGCCCCTGAAGCCTTCTCATACCCTCTGTACCGAGGGGCCAGGCTGGGTGTGAAGGGGCCCCTGAAGCCTTCCCATACCCTCTTACGGGGCCAGGCTGGGTGTGAAGGGCCCCTGAAGCCTTCCCATACCCTCTGTACGGGGCCAGGCTGGGTGTAAAGGGGCCCCTGAAGCCTTTCCATACCCTCTGTACGGGGCCAGGCTGGGTGTGAAGGGGCCCCTGAAGCCTTTCCATACCCTCTGTACGGGGCCAGGCTGGGAGTGAAGGGGCCCCTGAAGCCTTCCCATACCCTCTGTACGGGGCCAGGCTCGGTGTGAAGGGGCCCCTGAAGCCTTCCCATACCCTCTGTACCGTGGGGCCAGGCTGGGTGTGAAGGGGCCCCGGAAGCATTCCCATACCCTCTGTACCAAGGGGCCAGGCTGGGTGTGAAGGGGCCCCTGAAGCCTTCCCATACCCTCTGTACCGAGGGGCCAGGCTGGGTGTGAAGGGGCCCCTGAAGCCTTCCCATACCCTCTGTACCAAGGGGCCAGGCTGGGTGTGAAGGGGCCCCTGAAGCCTTCCCATACCCTCTGTACGGGGCCAGGCTGGGTGTGAAGGGGCCCCTGAAGCCTTCCCATACCCTCTGTACGGGGCCAGGCTGGGTGTGAAGGGGCCCCTGAAGCTTCCCATACCCTCTGTACGGGGCCAGGCTGGGTGTGAAGGGGCCCCTGAAGCTTCCCATACCCTCTGTACGGGGCCAGGCTGGGTGTGAAAGGGCCCCTGAAGCCTTCCCATACCCTCTGTACGGGGCCAGGCTGGGTGTGAAGGGGCCCCTGAAGCCTTCCCATACCCTCTGTACGGGGCCAGGCTGGGTGTGAAGGGCCCCTGAAGCCTTCCCATCCCCTCTGTACCGAGGGGCCAGGCTGGGTGTGAAGGGGCCCCTGAAGCCTTCCCATACCCTCTGTACCGAGGGGCCAGGCTGGGTGTGAAGGGGCCCCTGAAGCCTTCCCATAGCCTCTGTACGGGGCCAGGATGGGTGTGAAGGGGCCCCTGAAGCCTTCCCATACCCTCTGTACGGGGCCAGGCTGGGAGTGAAGGGGCCCCTGAAGCCTTCCCATACCCTCTGTACGGGGCCAGGCTGGGTGTGAAGGGCCCCTGAAGCCTTCCCATACCCTCTGTACGGGGCCAGGCTAGGTGTGAAGGGCCCCTGAAGCCTTCCCATCCCCTCTGTACCGAGGGGCCAGGCTGGGTGTGAAGGGCCCCTGAAGCCTCCCCATACCCTCTGTACGGGGCCAGGCTGGGTGTGAAGGGGCCCCTGAAACTTCCCATACCCTCTGTACCGTGGGGCCAGGCTGGGTGTGAAGGGGCCCCTGAAGCCTTCCCATACCCTCTGTACGGGGCCAGGCTGGGTGTGAAGGGCCCCTGAAGCCTTCCCATCCCCTCTGTACCGAGGGGCCAGGCTGGGTGTGAAGGGCCCCTGAAGCCTTCCCATACCCTCTGTACCGAGGGGCCAGGCTGGGTGTGAAGGGCCCCTGAAGCCTTCCCATACCCTCTGTACGGGGCCAGGCTGGGTGTGAAGGGGCCCCTGAAGCTTCCCATACCCTCTGTACCGTGGGGCCAGGCTGGGTGTGAAGGGGCCCCTGAAGCCTTCCCATACCCTCTGTACGGGGCCAGGCTGGGTGTGAAGGGCCCCTGAAGCCTTCCCATCCCCTCTGTACCGAGGGGCCAGGCTGGGTGTGAAGGGCCCCTGAAGCCTTCCCATACCCTCTGTACGGGGCCAGGCTGGGTGTGAAAGGGCCCCTGAAGCCTTCCCATACCCTCTGTACGGGGCCAGGCTGGGTGTGAAGGGCCCCTGAAGCCTTCCCATACCCTATGTACCGAGGGGCCAGGCTGGGTGTGAAGGGGCCCCTGAAGCCTTCCCATACCCTCTGTACGGGGCCAGGCTGGGTGTGAAGGGCCCCTGAAGCCTTCCCATCCCCTCTGTACGGGGCCAGGCTGGGTGTGAAGGGGCCCCTGAAACTTCCCATACCCTCTGTACGGGGCCAGGCTGGGTGTGAAGGGCCCCTGAAACCTTCCCATACCCTCTGTACGGGGCCAGGCTGGGTGTGAAGGGGCCCCTGAAACTTCCCATACCCTCTGTACCGTGGGCCAGGCTGGGTGTGAAGGGGCCCCTGAAGCCTTCCCATACCCTCTGTACGGGGCCAGGCTGGGTGTGAAGGGCCCCTGAAGCCTTCCCATCCCCTCTGTACCGAGGGGCCAGGCTGGGTGTGAAGGGCCCCTGAAGCCTTCCCATACCCTCTGTACGGGGCCAGGCTGGGTGTGAAGGGCCCCTGAAGCCTTCCCATCCCCTCTGTACCGAGGGGCCAGGCTGGGTGTGAAGGGGCCCCTGAAGCCTTCTCATACCCTCTGTACGGGGCCAGGCTGGGTGTGAAGGGCCCCTGAAGCCTTCCCATACCCTCTGTACGGGGCCAGGCTGGGTGTGAAGGGGCCCCTGAAGCCTTCTCATACCCTCTGTACGGGGCCAGGCTGGGTGTGAAGGGGCCCCTGAAGCCTTCTCATACCCTCTGTACGGGGCCAGGCTGGGTGTGAAGGGGCCCTGAAGCCTTCCCATACCCTCTGTACGGGGCCAGGCTGGGTGTGAAGGGCCCCTGAAGCCTTCTCATACCCTCTGTACGGGGCCAGGCTGGGTGTGAAGGGCCCCTGAAGCCTTCCCATACCCTCTGTACGGGGCCAGGCAGGGTGTGAAGGGGCCCCTGAAGCCTTCCCATACCCTCTGTACGGGGCCAGGCTGGGTGTGAAGGGGCCCCTGAAGCTTCCCATACCCTCTGTACCGAGGGGCCAGGCTGGGTGTGAAGGGGCCCCTGAAGCCTTCCCATACCCTCTGTACCATGGAGCCAGGCTGGGTGTGAAGGGGCCCCTGAAACCTTCCCATACCCTCTGTACGGGGCCAGGCTGGGAGTGAAGCGGCCCCTGAAGCTTCCCATACCCTCTGTACGGGGCCAGGCTGGGAGTGAAGGGGCCCCTGAAGCCGTCCCATACCCTCTGTACCGAGGGGCCAGGCTGGATGTGAAGGGGCCCCTGAAGCCTTCCCATGCCCTCTGTCCCGTGGGGCCAGGCTGGGAGTGAAGGGGCCCCTGAAGCCTTCCCATGCCCTCTGTCCCGTGGGGCCAGGCTGGGTGTGAAGGGGCCCCTGAAGCCTTTCCATACCCTCTGTACCGAGGGGCCAGGCTGGGTGTGAAGGGGCCCCTGAAGCCTTCCCATACCCTCTGTATGGGGCCAGGCTGGGAGTGAAGGGGCCCCTGAAGCCTTCCCATGCCCTCTGTCCCGTGGGGCCAGGCTGGGTGTGAAGGGGCCCCTGAAGCCTTTCCATACCCTCTGTACCGAGGGGCCAGGCTGGGTGTGAAGGGGCCCCTGAAGCTTCCCATACCCTCTGTACGGGGCCAGGCTGGATGTGAAGGGGCCCCTGAAGCTTCCCATACCCTCTGTACCGTGGGGCCAGGCTGGACGTGAAGGGGCCCCTGAAGCCTTCTCATACCCTTTGTACGGGGCCAGGCTGGGTGTGAAGGGCCCCTGAAGCCTTCCCATACCCTCTGTACGGGGCCAGTCTGGGAGTGAAGGGGCCCCTGAAGCCTTCCCATACCCTCTGTACCGAGGGACCAGGCTGGGAGTGAAGGGGCCCCTGAAGCCTTCCCATACCCTCTGTACGGGGCCAGGCTGGGAGTGAAGGGGCCCCTGAAGCCTTCCCATACCCTCTGTACCGAGGGGCCAGGCTGGGTGTGAAGGGGCCCCTGAAGCCTTCCCATACCCTCTGTACGGGGCCAGTCTGGGAGTGAAGGGGCCCCTGAAGTCTTCCCATACCCTCTGTACCGTGGGGCCAGGCTGGGTGTGAAGGGGCCCCTGAAGCCTTCCCATACCCTCTGTACGGGGCCAAGCTGGGAGTGAAGGGGCCCCTGAAGCCTTCCCATACCCTCTGTCCCGTGGGGCCAGGCTGGGTGTGAAGGGGCCCCTGAAGCCTTCCCATACCCTCTGTACGGGGCCAGTCTGGGAGTGAAGGGGCCCCTGAAGTCTTCCCATACCCTCTGTACCGAGGGGCCAGGCTGGGTGTGAAGGGGCCCCTGAAGCCTTCCCATACCCTCTGTACCGAGGGGCCAGGCTGGGTGTGAAGGGGCCCCTGAAGCCTTCCCATACCCTCTGTACCGCGGGGCCAGGCTGGGAGTGAAGGGGCCCCTGAAGTCTTCCCATACCCTCTGTACCGCGGGGCCAGTCTGGGAGTGAAGGGGCCCCTGAAGCCTTCCCATACCCTCTGTCCCGCGCGGCCAGGCTGGGAGTGAAGGGGCCCCTGAAGTCTTCCCATACCCTCTGTACGGGCCAGTCTGGGAGTGATGGGGCCCCTGAAGTCTTCCCATACCCTCTGTACGGGGCCAGTCTGGGAGTGAAGGGGCCCCTGAAGCCTTCCCATACCCTCTGTACCATGGGACCAGGCTGGGTGTGAAGGGGCCCCTGAAGCCTTCCCATACCCTCTGTACCGCGGGGCCAGGCTGGGAGTGAAGGGGCCCCTGAAGCCTTCCCATACCCTCTGTACGGGGCCAGTCTGGGAGGGAAGGGGCCCCTGAAGCCTTCCCATACCCTCTGTCCCGGGGGCCAGGCTGGGTGTGAAGGGGCCCCTGAAGCCTTCCCATACCCTCTGTACGGGGCCAGGCTGGGTGTGAAGGGGCCCCCGAAGCCTTCCCATACCCTCTGTACCGCGGGGCCAGGCTGGGAGTGAAGGGGCCCCTGAAGTCTTCCCATACCCTCTGTACGGGGCCAGGCTGGGTGTGAAGGGGCCCCTGAAGCCTTCCCATACCCTCTGTACGGGGCCAGGCTGGGTGTGAAGGGGCCTCTGAAGCCTTCCCATACCCTCTGTACGGGGCCAG
The DNA here is from genome assembly GCF_964263255.1 of Lissotriton vulgaris. Lineage (NCBI taxonomy): Eukaryota > Metazoa > Chordata > Amphibia > Caudata > Salamandridae > Lissotriton > Lissotriton vulgaris. The sequence continues at coordinate 55,949,747 of NC_141691.1, read as the reverse complement.
GCTGGGTGTGAAGGGGCCCCTGAAGCCTTCCCATACCCTCTGTACCGAGGGGCCAGGCTGGGTGTGAAGGGGCCCCTGAAGCTTCCCATACCCTCTGTACCGAGGGGCCAGGCTGGATGTGAAGGGGCCCCTGAAGCCTTCCCATACCCTCTGTACCGCGGGGCCAGGCTGGGCGTGAAGGGGCCCCTGAAGCCTTCCCATACCCTCTGTACCGAGGGGCCAGGCTGGTGTGAAGGGGCCCCTGAAGCTTCCCATACCCTCTGTACCGAGGGGCCAGGCTGGGTGTGAAGGGCCCCTGAAGCCTTCCCATACCCTATGTACCGTGGGGCCAGGCTGGGAGTGAAGGGGCCCCTGAAGCCTTCCCATACCCTATGTACCGTGGGGCCAGGCTGGGAGTGAAGGGGCCCCTGAAGCCTTCCCATACCCTCTGTACGGGGCCAGGCTGGGCGTGAAGGGGCCCCTGAAGCCGTCCCATACTCTCTGTACCGCGGGGCCAGGCTGGATGTGAAGGGGCCCCTGTAGCCTTCCCATACCCTCTGTACCGCGGGGCCAGGCTGGATGTGAAGGGGCCCCTGAAGCCTTCCCATACCCTGTGTACTGAGGGGCCAGGCTGGGTGTGAAGGGGCCCCTGAAGCCTTCCCATACCCTCTGTACCGAGGGGCCAGGCTGGATGTGAAGGGGCCCCTGAAGCCTTCCCATACCCTCTGTACCGAGGGGCCAGGCTGGGTGTGAAGGGGCCCCTGAAGCCTTCCCATACCCTCTGTACGGGGCCAGGCTGGGAGTGAAGGGGCCCATGAAGCCGTCCCATACCCTCTGTACGGGGCCAGGCTGGGAGTGAAGGGGCCCCTGAAGCCTTCCCATACCCTCTGTACCGAGGGGCCAGGCTGGGTGTGAAGGGGCCCCTGAAGCCTTCCCATACCCTCTGTACGGGGCCAGGCTGGGAGTGAAGGGGCCCATGAAGCCGTCCCATACCCTCTGTACGGGGCCAGGCTGGGTGTGAAGGGGCCCCTGAAGCCTTCCCATACCCTCTGTACAGAGGGGCCAGGCTGGGTGTGAAGGGGCCCCTGAAGCCTTCCCATACCCTCTGTACGGGGCCAGGCTGGGAGTGAAGGGGCCCATGAAGCCGTCCCATACCCTCTGTACGGGGCCAGGCTGGGTGTGAAGGGGCCCCTGAAGCCTTCCCATACCCTCTGTACGGGGCCAGGCTGGGTGTGAAGGGGCCCCCGAAGCCTTCCCATACCCTCTGTATGGGGCCAGGCTGGGAGTGAAGGGGCCCCTGAAGCCTTCCCATACCCTCTGTACGGGGCCAGGCTGGGTGTGAAGGGGCCCCTGAAGCCTTCCCATACCCTCTGTACCGAGGGGCCAGGCTGGGAGTGAAGGGGCCCATGAAGCCGTCCCATACCCTCTGTACGGGGCCAGGCTGGGAGTGAAGGGGCCCATGAAGCCGTCCCATACCCTCTGTACGGGGCCAGGCTGGGTGTGAAGGGGCCCCTGAAGCCTTCCCATACCCTCTGTACGGGGCCAGGCTGGGTGTGAAGGGGCCCCTGAAGCCTTCCCATACCCTCTGTACCGTGGGGCCAGGCTGGGTGTGAAGGGGCCCCTGAAGCCTTCCCATACCCTCTGTACCAAGGGGCCAGGCTGGGAGTGAAGGGGCCCCTGAAGCTTCCCATGCCCTCTGTACCGAGGGGCCAGGCTGGGAGTGAAGGGGCCCCTGAAGCCTTCCCATACCCTCTGTACCGGGCCAGGCTGGGTGTGAAGGGGCCCCTGAAGCCTTCTCATACCCTCTGTACGGGGCCAGGCTGGGTGTGAAGGGGCCCCTGAAGCCTTCCCATACCCTCTGTACGGGGCCAGGCTGGGTGTGAAGGGGCCCCTGAAGCTTCCCATACCCTCTGTACGGGGCCAAGCTGGGCGTGAAGGGGCCCCTGAAGCCTTCCCATACCCTCTGTACCGAGGGGCCAGGCTGGGTGTGCAGGGGCCCCTGAAGCCTTCCCATAGCCTCTGTACGGGGCCAGGATGGGTGTGAAGCGGCCCCTGAAGCCTTCCCATACCCTCTGTACCGTGGGGCCAGGATGGGTGTGAAGGGGCCCCTGAAGCCTTCCCATACCCTCTGTACGGGGCCAGGCTGGGCGTGAAGGGGCCCCTGAAGCCTTCCCATACCCTCTGTACGGGGCCAGGCTGGGAGTGAAGGGGCCCCTGAAGCCTTCTCATACCCTCTGTACGGGGCCAGGCTGGGTGTGAAGGGGCCCCTGAAGCCTTCCCATACCCTCTGTACGGGGCCAGGCTGGGTGTGAAGGGGCCCCCGAAGCCTTCCCATACCCTCTGTACCGAGGGGCCAGGCTGGGTGTGAAGGGGCCCCTGAAGCCTTTCCATACCCTCTGTACGGGGCCAGGCTGGGTGTGAAGGGGCCCCTGAAGCCTTCCCATACCCTCTGTACGGGGCCAGGCTGGGAGTGAAGGGGCCCCTGAAGCCTTCTCATACCCTCTGTACGGGGCCAGGCTGGGTGTGAAGGGGCCCCTGAAGCCTTCCCATACCCTCTGTACGGGGCCAGGCTGGGTGTGAAGGGGCCCCCGAAGCCTTCCCATACCCTCTGTACCGAGGGGCCAGGCTGGGTGTGAAGGGGCCCCCGAAGCCTTCCCATACCCTCTGTATGGGGCCAGGCTGGGAGTGAAGGGGCCCCTGAAGCCTTCCCATACCCTCTGTACGGGGCCAGGCTGGGTGTGAAGGGGCCCCTGAAGCCTTCCCATACCCTCTGTACCGAGGGGCCAGGCTGGGAGTGAAGGGGCCCATGAAGCCGTCCCATACCCTCTGTACGGGGCCAGTCTGGGAGTGAAGGGGCCCATGAAGCCGTCCCATACCCTCTGTACGGGGCCAGGCTGGGTGTGAAGGGGCCCCTGAAGCCTTCCCATACCCTCTGTACGGGGCCAGGCTGGGTGTGAAGGGGCCCCTGAAGCCTTCCCATACCCTCTGTACCGTGGGGCCAGGCTGGGTGTGAAGGGGCCCCTGAAGCCTTCCCATACCCTCTGTACCGAGGGGCCAGGCTGGGAGTGAAGGGGCCCCTGAAGCTTCCCATGCCCTCTGTACCGAGGGGCCAGGCTGGGAGTGAAGGGGCCCCTGAAGCCTTCGCATACCCTCTGTACCGGGCCAGGCTGGGTGTGAAGGGGCCCCTGAAGCCTTCTCATACCCTCTGTACGGGGCCAGGCTGGGTGTGAAGGGGCCCCTGAAGCCTTCCCATACCCTCTGTACGGGGCCACGCTGGGTGTGAAGGGGCCCCTGAAGCTTCCCATACCCTCTGTACGGGGCCAAGCTGGGCGTGAAGGGGCCCCTGAAGCCTTCCCATACCCTCTGTACCGAGGGGCCAGGCTGGGTGTGCAGGGGCCCCTGAAGCCTTCCCATAGCCTCTGTACGGGGCCAGGATGGGTGTGAAGCGGCCCCTGAAGCCTTCCCATACCCTCTGTACCGTGGGGCCAGGATGGGTGTGAAGGTGCCCCTGAAGCCTTCCCATACCCTCTGTACGGGGCCAGGCTGGGCGTGAAGGGGCCCCTGAAGCCTTCCCATACCCTCTATACGGGGCCAGGCTGGGAGTGAAGGGGCCCCTGAAGCCTTCTCATACCCTCTGTACGGGGCCAGGCTGGGTGTGAAGGGGCCCCTGAAGCCTTCCCATACCCTCTGTACGGGGCCAGGCTGGGTGTGAAGGGGCCCCCCGAAGCCTTCCCATACCCTCTGTACCGAGGGGCCAGGCTGGGTGTGAAGGGGCCCCTGAAGCCTTTCCATACCCTCTGTACGGGGCCAGGCTGGGTGTGAAGGGGCCCCTGAAGCCTTCCCATACCCTCTGTACGGGGCCAGGCTGGGAGTGAAGGGGCCCCTGAAGCCTTCTCATACCCTCTGTACGGGGCCAGGCTGGGTGTGAAGGGGCCCCTGAAGCCTTCCCATACCCTCTGTACGGGGCCAGGCTGGGTGTGAAGGGGCCCCCGAAGCCTTCCCATACCCTCTGTACCGAGGGGCCAGGCTGGGTGTGAAGGGGCCCCTGAAGCCTTTCCATGCCCTCTGTAAGGGGCCAGGCTGGGTGTGAAGGGGCCCCCTGAAGCCTTTCCATACCCTCTGTACGGGGCCAGGCTGGGCGTGAAGGGGCCCCTGAAGCCTTCCCATACCCTCTGTACCGAGGGGCCAGGCTGGGAGTGAAGGGGCCCCTGAAGCCTTCTCATACCCTTTGTACAGGGCCAGGCTGGGTGTGAAGGGCCCCTGAAGCCTTCCCATACCCTCTGTCCCGTGGGGCCAGGCTGGGTGTGAAGGGGCCCCTGAAACCTTTCCATACCCTCTGTCCCGTGGGGCCAGGCTGGGTGTGAAGGGGCCCCTGAAGCTTCCCATACCCTCTGTACCGTGGGGCCAGGCTGGGTGTGAAGGGGCCCCTGAAACCTTTCCATACCCTCTGTCCCGTGGGGCCAGGCTGGGTGTGAAGGGGCCACTGAAGCCTTCTCATACCCTCTGTACGGGGCCAAGCTGGGTGTGAAGGGGCCCCTGAAGCCTTCCCATACCCTCTGTACCGAGGGGCCAGGCTGGAAGTGAAGGGGCCCATGAAGCCGTCCCATACCCTCTGTACGGGGCCAGGCTGGGTGTGAAGGGGCCCCTGAAGCCTTCCCATACCCTCTGTACCGAGGGGCCAGGCTGGGTGTGAAGGGGCCCCTGAAGCCTTCTCATACCCTTTGTACGGGGCCAGGCTGGGTGTGCAGGGGCCCCTGAAGCCGTCCCATACCCTCTGTACGGGGCCAGGCTGGGTGTGAAGGGGCCCCTGAAGCCTTCCCATACCCTCTGTACAGGGCCAGGCTGGGAGTGAAGGGGCCCCTGAAGCCTTCCCATACCCTCTGTACGGGGCCAGGCTGGGTGTGAAGGGGCCCCTGAAGCCTTCCCATACCCTCTGTACGGGGCCAGGCTGGGTGTGAAGGGGCCCCTGAAGCCTTCCCATACCCTCTGTACCGAGGGGCCAGGCTAGGAGTGAAGGGGCCCCTGAAGCTTCCCATGCCCTCTGTACCGAGGGGCCAGGCTGGGAGTGAAGGGGCCCCTGAAGCCTTCCCATACCCTCTGTACCGGGCCAGGCTGGGTGTGAAGGGGCCCCTGAAGCCTTCTCATACCCTCTGTACGGGGCCAGGCTGGGTGTGAAGGGCCCCTGAAGCCTTCCCATACCCTCTGTACGGGGCCAGGCTGGGTGTGAAGGGGCCCCTGAAGCCTTCTCATACCCTCTGTACGGGGCCAGGCTGGGTGTGAAGGGCCCCTGAAGCCTTCCCATACCCTCTGTACGGGGCCAGGCTGGGTGTGAAGGGGCCCCTGAAGCTTCCCATACCCTCTGTACGGGGCCAGGCTGGGCGTGAAGGGGCCCCTGAAGCCTTCCCATACCCTCTGTACCGAGGGGCCAGGCTGGGTGTGAAGGGGCCCCTGAAGCCTTCCCATAGCCTCTGTACGGGGCCAGGATGGGTGTGAAGCGGCCCCTGAAGCCTTCCCATACCCTCTGTACCGTGGGGCCAGGATGGGTGTGAAGGGGCCCCTGAAGCCTTCCCATACCCTCTGTACGGGGCCAGGCTGGGAGTGAAGGGGCCCCTGAAGCCTTCTCATACCCTCTGTACGGGGCCAGGCTGGGTGTGAAGGGGCCCCTGAAGCCTTCCCATACCCTCTGTACGGGGCCAGGCTGGGTGTGAAGGGGCCCCCGAAGCCTTCCCATACCCTCTGTACCGAGGGGCCAGGCTGGGTGTGAAGGGGCCCCTGAAGCCTTTCCATACCTTCTGTACAGGGCCAGGCTGGGAGTGAAGGGGCCCCTGAAGCCTTCCCATACCCTCTGTACGGGGCCAGGCTGGGTGTGAAGGGGCCCCTGAAGCCTTCTCATACCCTTTGTACGGGGCCAGGCTGGGTGTGAAGGGCCCCTGAAGCTTTCCCATACCCTCTGTCCCGTGGGGCCAGGCTGGGTGTGAAGGGGCCCCCGAAGCCTTCCCATACCTTCTGTACAGGGCCAGGCTGGGAGTGAAGGGGCCCCTGAAGCCTTCCCATACCCTCTGTACGGGGCCAGGCTGGGTGTGAAGGGGCCCCTGAAGCCTTCTCATACCCTTTGTACGGGGCCAGGCTGGGTGTGAAGGGCCCCTGAAGCTTTCCCATACCTTCTGTCCCGTGGGGCCAGGCTGGGTGTGAAGGGGCCCCTGAAACCTTTCCATGCCCTCTGTAAGGGGCCAGGCTGGGTGTGAAGGGGCCCCCGAAGCCTTCCCATACCCTCTGTCCCGTGGGGCCAGGCTGGGAGTGAAGGAGCCCCTGAAGCCTTCCCATACCCTCTGTACCGAGGGGCCAGGATGGGAGTGAAGGGGCCCCTGAAGCCTTCTCATACCCTCTGTACGGGGCCAGGCTGGGTGTGAAGGGGCCCCTGAAGCTTCCCATACCCTCTGTACCGAGGGGCCAGGCTGGGTGTGAAGGGGCCCCTGAAGCCTTCTCATACCCTTTGTACGGGGCCAGGCTGGGTGTGAAGGGGCCCCTGAAGCCTTCCCATGCCCTCTGTACGGGGCCAGGCTGGGTGTGAAGGGGCCCCTGAAGCCTTCCCATGCCCTCTGTACGGGGCCAGGCTGGGTGTGAAGGGGCCCCTGAAGCCTTCCCATACCCTCTGTACCGCGGGGCCAGGCTGGGAGTGAAGGGGCCCCTGAAGCCGTCCCATACCCTCTGTACCGAGGGGCCAGGCTGGGTGTGAAGGGGCCCCCGAAGCCTTCCCATACCCTCTGTACGGGGCCAGGCTGGGTGTGAAGGGGCCCCTGAAGCCTTCCCATACCCTCTGTAAGGGGCCAGGCTGGGTGTGAAGGGGCCCCTAAAGCCGTCCCATACCCTCTGTACGGGGCCAGGCTGGGTGTGAAGGGGCCCCTGAAGCCTTCCCATACCCTCTGTACCGCGGGGCCAGGCTGGGAGTGAAGGGTCCCCTGAAGCCGTCCCATACCCTCTGTACCGAGGGGCCAGGCTGGGTGTGAAGGGGCCCCGGAAGCCTTCCCATACCCTCTGTACGGGGCCAGGCTGGGTGTGAAGGGCCCCTGAAGCCTTCCCATACCCTCTGTACAGAGGGGCCAGGCTGGGAGTGAAGGGGCCCCTGAAGCTTCCCATACCCTCTGTCCCGTGGGGCCAGGCTGGGAGTGAAGGGGCCCCTGAAGCCTTCTCATACCCTCTGTACGGGGCCAGGCTGGGTGTGAAGGGGCCCCTGAAGCTTCCCATACCCTCTGTACGGGGCCAGGCTGGGTGTGAAGGGGCCCCTGAAGCTTCCCATACCCTCTGTACGGGGCCAGGCTGGGTGTGAAGGGGCCCCTAAAGCCGTCTCATACCCTCTGTACCAAGGGGCCAGGCTGGGTGTGAAGGGGCCCCTGAAGCCTTCCCATACCCTCTGTCCCGTGGGGCCAGGCTGGGTGTGAAGGGGCCCCTGAAGCCTTCCCATCCCCTCTGTACCGAGGGGCCAGGCTGGGTGTGAAGGGGCCCCTGAAGCCTTCCCATCCCCTCTGTACCGAGGGGCCAGGCTGGGTGTGAAGGGGCCCCTGAAGCCTTCCCATGCCCTCTGTACGGGGCCAGGCTGGGTGTGAAGGGCCCCTGAAGCCTTCCCATCCCCTCTGTACCGAGGGGCCAGGCTGGGTGTGAAGGGGCCCCTGAAGCCTTCCCATACCCGCTGTACGGGGCCATGCTGGGTGTGAAGGGGCCCCTGAAGCCTTCCCATACCCTCTGTACGGGCCAGGCTGGGTATGAAGGGGCCCCTGAAGCCTTCCCATACCCTCTGTACCGAGGGGCCAGGCTGGGTGTGAAGGGCCCCTGAAGCCTTCCCATACCCTCTGTATGGGGCCAGGCTGGGTGTGAAGGGGCCCCTGAAGCTTCCCATACCCTCTGTACAGTGGGGCCAGGCTGGGTGTGAAGGGGCCCCTGAAGCCTTCCCATACCCTCTGTACGGGGCCAGGCTGGGTGTGAAGGGGCCCCTGAAGCCTTCCCATACCCTCTGTACGGGGCCAGGCTGGGTGTGCAGGGGCCCCTGAAGCCTTTCCATACCCTCTGTACCGAGGGGCCAGGCTGGGTGTGCAGGGGCCCCTGAAGCCTTCCCATACCCTCTGTACGGGGCCAGGCTGGGTGTGAAGGGGCCCCTGAAGCCTTCCCATACCCTCTGTACGGGGCCAGGCTGGGTGTGAAGGGCCCCTGAAGCCTTCCCATCCCCTCTGTACCGAGGGGCCAGGCTGGGTGTGAAGGGCCCCTGAAGCCTTCCCATACCCTCTGTACGGGGCCATGCTGGGTGTGAAGGGGCCCCTGAAGCCTTTCCATACCCTCTGTACCGAGGGGCCAGGCTGGGTGTGAAGGGGCCCCTAAAGCCGTCCCATACCCTCTGTACGGGGCCAGGCTGGGAGTGAAGGGGCCCCTGAAGCCTTCCCATACCCTCTGTACGGGGCCAGGCTGGGTGTGCAGGGGCCCCTGAAGCCTTCCCATACCCTCTGTACGGGGCCAGGCTGGGTGTGAAGGGGCCCCTGAAGCTTCCCATACCCTCTGTACGGGGCCAGGCTGGGAGTGAAGGGGCCCCTGAAGCTTCCCATACCCTCTGTACCGAGGGGCCAGGCTGGGTGTGAAGGGGCCCCTGAAGCCTTCCCATACCCTCTGTACGGGGCCAGGATGGGTGTGAAGGGGCCCCTGAAGCTTCCCATACCCTCTGTACCGAGGGGCCAGGCTGGGTGTGAAGGGGCCCCTGAAGCCTTCCCATACCCTCTGTACGGGGCCAGGATGGGTGTGAAGCGGCCCCTGAAGCCTTCCCATACCCTCTGTCCCGTGGGGCCAGGCTGGGAGTGAAGGGGCCCCTGAAGCCTTTCCATACCCTCTGTACGGGGCCAGGCTGGGAGTGAAGGGGCCCCTGAAGCCTTCCCATACCCTCTGTACGGGGCCAGGCTGGGTGTGAAGGGGCCCCTGAAGCCTTTCCATACCCTCTGTACGGGGCCAGGCTGGGAGTGAAGGGGCCCCTGAAGCCTTCCCATACCCTCTGTACGGGGCCAGGCTGGGTGTGAAGGGGCCCCTGAAGCGTTCACATACCCTCTGTACCGTGGGGCCAGGCTGGGAGTGAAGGGGCCCCTGAAGCCTTTCCATACCCTCTATGCCGAGGGGCCAGGCTGGGTGTGAAGGGGCCCCTGAAGCCTTCCCATACCCTCTGTACGGGGCCAGGCTGGGTGTGCAGGGGCCCCTGAAGCCTTCCCATACCCTCTGTACGGGGCCAGGCTGGGTGTGAAGGGGCCCCTGAAGCTTCCCATACCCTCTATGCCGAGGGGCCAGGCTGGACGTGAAGGGGCCCCTGAAGCTTCCCATACCCTCTATGCCGAGGGGCCAGGCTGGGTGTGAAGGGGCCCCTGAAGCCTTTCCATACCCTCTGTACGGGGCCAGGCTGGGCGTGAAGGGGCCCCTGAAGCCTTCCCATACCCTCTGTACCGCGGGGCCAGGCTGGGAGTGAAGGGGCCCCTGAAGCCGTCCCATACCCTCTGTACCGAGGGGCCAGGCTGGGTGTGAAGGGGCCCCGGAAGCCTTCCCATACCCTCTGTACGGGGCCAGGCTGGGTGTGAAGGGGCCCCTGAAGCCTTCCCATGCCCTCTGTACGGGGCCAGGCTGGGTGTGAAGGGGCCCCTGAAGCCTTCCCATACCCTCTGTACCGCGGGGCCAGGCTGGGAGTGAAGGGGCCCCTGAAGCCGTCCCATACCCACTGTACCGAGGGGCCAGGCTGGGTGTGAAGGGGCCCCGGAAGCCTTCCCATACCCTCTGTACGGGGCCAGGCTGGGTGTGAAGGGCCCCTGAAGCCTTCCCATACCTTCTGTACAGAGGGGCCAGGCTGGGAGTGAAGGGGCCCCTGAAGCTTCCCATACCCTCTGTCCCGTGGGGCCAGGCTGGGAGTGAAGGGGCCCCTGAAGCCTTCTCATACCCTCTGTACGGGGCCAGGCTGGGTGTGAAGGGGCCCCTGAAGCCTTCCCATCCCCTCTGTACCGAGGGGCCAGGCTGGGTGTGAAGGGGCCCCTGAAGCCTTCCCATCCCCTCTGTACCGAGGGGCCAGGCTGGGTGTGAAGGGGCCCCCGAAGCTTCCCATACCCTCTGTACGGGGCCAGGCTGGGTGTGAAGGGGCCCCTGAAGCCTTCCCATCCCCTCTGTACCGAGGGGCCAGGCTGGGAGTGAAGGGGCCCCTGAAGCCTTCCCATACCCTCTGTACCGAGGGGCCAGGCTGGAGTGAAGGGGCCCCTGAAGCTTCCCATACCCTCTGTACGGGGCCAGGCTGGGTGTGAAGGGGCCCCTGAAGCCTTCCCATCCCCTCTGTACCGAGGGGCCAGGCTGGGTGTGAAGGGGCCCCTGAAGCTTCCCATACCCTCTGTACGGGGCCAGGCTGGGTGTGAAGGGGCCCCTGAAGCTTCCCATACCCTCTGTACGGGGCCAGGCTGGGTGTGAAGGGGCCCCTGAAGCCTTCCCATACCCTCTGTCCCGTGGGGCCAGGCTGGGTGTGAAGGGGCCCCTGAAGCCTTCCCATCCCCTCTGTACCGAGGGGCCAGGCTGGGTGTGAAGGGGCCCCTGAAGCCTTCCCATCCCCTCTGTACCGAGGGGCCAGGCTGGGTGTGAAGGGGCCCCTGAAGCCTTCCCATACCCTCTGTACGGGGCCATGCTGGGTGTGAAGGGGCCCCTGAAGCCTTCCCATACCCTCTGTACGGGGCCAGGCTGGGTGTGAAGGGGCCCCTGAAGCCTTCCCATACCCTCTGTACCGAGGGGCCAGGCTGGGTGTGAAGGGCCCCTGAAGCCTTCCCATACCCTCTGTACGGGGCCAGGCTGGGTGTGAAGGGGCCCCTGAAGCTTCCCATACCCTCTGTACAGTGGGGCCAGGCTGGGTGTGAAGGGGCCCCTGAAGCCTTCCCATACCCTCTGTACGGGGCCAGGCTGGGTGTGAAGGGGCCCCTGAAGCCTTCCCATACCCTCTGTACGGGGCCAGGCTGGGTGTGCAGGGGCCCCTGAAGCCTTCCCATACCCTCTGTACGGGGCCATGCTGGGTGTGAAGGGGCCCCTGAAGCCTTCCCATACCCTCTGTACCGTGGGGCCAGGCTGGGAGTGAAGGGGCCCCTGAAGCCTTCCCATACCCTCTGTACCGGGCCAGGCTGGGTGTGAAGGGGCCCCTGAAGCTTCCCATACCCTCTGTACAGTGGGGCCAGGCTGGGTGTGAAGGGGCCCCTGAAGCCTTCCCATACCCTCTGTACGGGGCCAGGCTGGGTGTGCAGGGGCCCCTGAAGCCTTTCCATACCCTCTAAACGGGGCCATGCTGGGTGTGAAGGGGCCCCTGAAGCCTTCCCATACCCTCTGTACCGTGGGGCCAGGCTGGGAGTGAAGGGGCCCCTGAAGCCTTCCCATACCCTCTGTACCGGGCCAGGCTGGGTGTGAAGGGGCCCCTGAAGCCTTCCCATACCCTCTGTACGGGGCCAGGCTGGGTGTGAAGGGGCCCCTGAAGCCTTCCCATACCCTCTGTACGGGGCCAGGCTGGGTGTGCAGGGGCCCCTGAAGCCTTCCCATACCCTCTAAACGGGGCCATGCTGGGTGTGAAGGGGCCCCTGAAGCCTTCCCATACCCTCTGTACCGTGGGGCCAGGCTGGGAGTGAAGGGGCCCCTGAAGCCTTCCCATACCCTCTGTACCGGGCCAGACTGGGTGTGAAGGGGCCCCTGAAGCCTTTCCATACCCTCTGTACCGTGGGGCCAGGCTGGGAGTGAAGGGGCCCCTGAAGCCTTTCCATACCCTCTGTACCGAGGGGCCAGGCTGGGTGTGCAGGGGCCCCTGAAGCCTTCCCATACCCTCTGTACGGGGCCACGCTGGGTGTGAAGGGGCCCCTGAAGCCTTCCCATACCCTCTGTACGGGGCCAGGCTGGGTGTGAAGGGCCCCTGAAGCCTTCCCATACCCTCTGTACGGGGCCATGCTGGGTGTGAAGGGGCCCCTGAAGCCTTTCCATACCCTCAGTACCGAGGGGCCAGGCTGGGTGTGAAGGGGCCCCTAAAGCCGTCCCATACCCTCTGTACGGGGCCAGGCTGGGTGTGAAGGGCCCCTGAAGCCTTCCCATACCCTCTGTACCGTGGGGCCAGGCTGGGTGTGAAGGGGCCGCTGAAGCTTCCCATCCCTCTGTACGGGGCCAGGCTGGATGTGAAGGGGCCCCTGAAGCCTTCTCATACCCTCTGTACGGGGCCAGGCTGGGTGTGAAGGGGCCCCTGAAGCCTTCTCATACCCTCTGTACGGGGCCAGGCTGGGTGTGAAGGGGCCCCTGAAGCCTTCTCATACCCTCTGTACGGGGCCAGGCTGGGTGTGAAGGGGCCCCTGAAGCCTTCCCATACCCTCTGTACGGGGCCAGGCTGGGTGTGCAGGGGCCCCTGAAGCCTTCCCATACCCTCTGTACGGGGCCAGGCTGGGTGTGAAGGGGCCCCTGAAGCCTTCTCATACCCTCTGTACGGGGCCAGGCTGGGAGTGAAGGGGCCCCTGAAGCCTTCCCATACCCTCTGTACGGGGCCAGGCTGGGTGTGCAGGGGCCCCTGAAGCCTTCCCATACCCTCTGTACGGGGCCAGGCTGGGTGTGAAGGGGCCCCTGAAGCTTCCCATACCCTCTGTACCGAGGGGCCAGGCTGGGTGTGAAGGGGCCCCTGAAGCCTTCCCATACCCTCTGTACGGGGCCAGGATGGGTGTGAAGGGGCCCCTGAAGCTTCCCATACCCTCTGTACCGAGGGGCCAGGCTGGGTGTGAAGGGGCCCCTGAAGCCTTCCCATACCCTCTGTACGGGGCCAGGATGGGTGTGAAGGGGCCCCTGAAGCCTTCCCATACCCTCTGTCCCGTGGGGCCAGGCTGGGAGTGAAGGGGCCCCTGAAGCCTTCCCATACCCTCTGTACGGGGCCAGGCTGGGTGTGAAGGGGCCCCTGAAGCCTTTCCATACCCTCTGTACGGGGCCAGGCTGGGAGTGAAGGGGCCCCTGAAGCCTTCCCATACCCTCTGTACGGGGCCAGGCTGGGTGTGAAGGGGCCCCTGAAGCGTTCACATACCCTCTGTACCGTGGGGCCAGGCTGGGAGTGAAGGGGCCCCTGAAGCTTCCCATACCCTCTATGCCGAGGGGCCAGGCTGGACGTGAAGGGGCCCCTGAAGCCTTTCCATACCCTCTGTACGGGGCCAGGCTGGGCGTGAAGGGGCCCCTGAAGCCTTCCCATACCCTCTGTACCGTGGGGCCAGGCTGGGAGTGAAGGGGCCCCTGAAGCCTTTCCATACCCTCTGTACGGGGCCAGGCTGGTGTGAAGGGGCCCCTGAAGCCTTCCCATACCCTCTGTACCGAGGGGCCAGGCTGGGTGTGAAGGGCCCCTGAAGCCTTCCCATACCCTATGTACCGATGGGCCAGGCTGAGTGTGAAGGGGCCCCTGAAGCCTTCCCATACCCTCTGTACCGAGGGGCCAGGCTGGGTGTGAAGGGGCCCCCGAAGCCTTCCCATACCCTCTGTACCGAGGGGCCAGGCTGGGTGTGAAGGGGCCCCTGAAGCTTCCCACACCCTCTGTACGGGGCCAGGCTGGGTGTGAAGGGGCCCCTGAAGCCTTCCCATACCCTCTGTACGGGGCCAGGCTGGGTGTGAAGGGGCCCCTGAAGCCTTCCCATACCCTCTGTACCGAGGGGCCAGGCTGGGTGTGAAGGGCCCCTGAAGCCTTCCCATACCCTCTGTCCCGTGGGGCCAGGCTGCGAGTGAAGGGGCCCCTGAAGCCTTCCCATACCCTCTGTCCCGTGGGGCCAGGCTGCGAGTGAAGGGGCCCCTGAAGCCTTCCCATACCCTATGTACCGAGGGGCCAGGCTGGGTGTGAAGGGGCCCCCGAAGCCTTCCCATACCCTCTGTACCGAGGGGCCAGGCTGGGTGTGAAGGGGCCCCTGAAGCTTCCCATACCCTCTGTACGGGGCCAGGCTGGGTGTGAAGGGGCCCCTGAAGCCTTCCCATACCCTCTGTACGGGGCCAGGCTGGGTGTGAAGGGGCCCCTGAAGCCTTCCCATACCCTCTGTACCGAGGGGCCAGGCTGGTTGTGAAGGGCCCCTGAAGCCTTCCCATACCCTCTGTCCCGTGGGGCCAGGCTGCGAGTGAAGGGGCCCCTGAAGCCTTCCCATACCCTCTGTACGGGGCCAGGCTGGGTGTGAAGGGGCCCCTGAAGCCTTCCCATAACCTCTGTAAGGGGCCAGGCTGGGTGTGAAGGGGCCCCTGAAGCCTTCCCATACCCTCTGTACGGGGCCAGGCTGGGTGTGAAGGGGCCCCTGAAGCCTTCCCATACCCTCTGTACGGGGCCAGGCTGGGTGTGAAGGGGCCCCTGAAGCTTCCCATACCCTCTGTACCGAGGGGCCAGGCTGGGAGTGAAGGGGCCCCTGAAGCCTTCCCATACCCTCTGTACCGAGGGGCCAGGCTGGGAGTGAAGGGGCCCCTGAAGCCTTCCCATACCCTCTGTACAGGGCCAGGCTGGGTGTGAAGGGGCCCCTGAAGCTTCCCATACCCTCTGTACCGAGGGGCCAGGCTGGGAGTGAAGGGGCCCCTGAAGCCTTCCCATACCCTCTGTACCGAGGGGCCAGGCTGGGAGTGAAGGGGCCCCTGAAGCCTTCCCATACCCTATGTACCGAGGGGCCAGGCTGGGTGTGAAGGGGCCCCTGAAGCCTTCTCATACCCTCTGTACCGAGGGGCCAGGCTGGGAGTGAAGGGGCCCCTGAAGCCGTCCCATACCCTCTGTACGGGGCCAGGCTGGGAGTGAAGGGGCCCCTGAAGCCTTCCCATACCCTCTGTACAGGGCCAGGCTGGGTGTGAAGGGGCCACTGAAGCTTCCCATACCCTCTGTACCGAGGGGCCAGGCTGGGAGTGAAGGGGCCCCTGAAGCCTTCCCATACCCTCTGTACCGAGGGGCCAGGCTGGGCGTGAAGGGGCCCCTGAAGCCTTCCCATCCCCTCTGTACCGAGGGGCCAGGCTGGGAGTGAAGGGCCCCTGAAGCCTTTCCAAACCCTCTGTAAGAGGCCAGGCTGGGTGTGAAGGGGCCCCTGAAGCTTCCCATACCCTCTGTACCGAGGGGCCAGGCTGGGAGTGAAGGGCCCCTGAAGCCTTTCCAAACCCTCTGTAAGAGGCCAGGCTGGGTGTGAAGGGGCCCCTGAAGCTTCCCATACCCTCTGTATCGTGGGGCCAGGCTGGGAGTGAAGGGGCCCCTGAAGCCTTCCCATACCCTCTGTCCGGGGCCAGGCTGGGTGTGAAGGGGCCCCTGAAGCCTTCCCATACCCTCTGTACGGGGCCAGTCTGGGTGTGAAGGGGCCCCTGAACCCTTCCCATACCCTCTGTACGGGGCCAGTCTGGGTGTGAAGGGGCCCCTGAAGCCCTCCCATACCCTCTGTACGGGGCCAGGCTGAGTGTGAAGGGGCCCCTAAAGCCTTCCCATACCCTCTGTACGGGGCCAGGCTGGGTGTGAAGGGGCCCCTGAGGCCTTCTCATACCCTCTGTACGGGGCCAGGCTGTGCGTGAAGGGGCCCCTGAAGCCTTCCCATACCCTCTGTACCGTGGGGCCAGGCTGGACGTGAAGGGGCCCCTGAAGCCTTTCCATACCCTCTGTACGGGGCCAGGCTGGGTGTGAAGGGGCCCCTGAAGGCTTCCCATCCCCTCTGTACGGGGCCAGGCTGGGTGTGAAGGGGCCCCTGAAGCTTCCCATACCCTCTGTACCGTGGGGCCAGGCTGGGTGTGAAGGGGCCCCTGAAGCCTTCCCATACCCTCTGTACCGTGGGGCCAGGCTGAGTGTGAAGGGGCCCCTGAAGCCTTTCCATGCCCTCTGTACGGGGCCAGGCTGGGTGTGAAGGGGCCCCTGAAGCCTTCCCATACCCTCTGTACCGAGGGGCCAGGCTGGGTGTGAAGGGGCCCCTGAAGCCTTCTCATACCCTCTGTACCGAGGGGCCAGGGTGGGTGTGAAGGGGCCCCTGAAGCCTTCCCATACCGTCTGTACCGAGGGGCCAGGCTGGGAGTGAAGGGGCCCCTGAAGCCGTCCCACACCCTCTGTACGGGGCCAGGCTGGGAGTGAAGGGGCCCCTGAAGCCTTTCCATACCCTCTGTACGGGGCCAGGCTGGGCGTGAAGGGGCCCCTGAAGCCTTCCCATCCCCTCTGTACCGAGGGGCCAGGCTGGGTGTGAAGGGGCCCCTGAAGCCTTCCCATACCCTCTGTACGGGGCCAGGCTGGGTGTGAAGGGGCCCCTGAAGCCTTCCCATACCCTCTGTACCGGGCCAGGCTGGGTGTGAAGGGGCCCCTGAAGCCTTCCCATACCCTCTGTACCGCGGGGCCAGGCTGGGAGTGAAGGGGCCCCTGAAGCTTTCCCATACCCTCTGTACGGGGCCAGGCTGGGTGTGAAGGGGCCCCTGAAGCCTTCCCATACCCTCTGTACCGAGGGGCCAGGCTGGGTGTGAAGGGGCCCCTGAAGCCTTCTCATACCCTCTGTACCGAGGGGCCAGGCTGGGTGTGAAGGGGCCCCTGAAGCCGTCCCATACCCTCTGTACCGCGGGGCCAGGCTGGGAGTGAAGGGGCCCCTGAAGCCGTCCCATACCCTCTGTACCGAGGGGCCAGGCTGGGTGTGAAGGGGCCCCGGAAGCCTTCCCATACCCTCTGTACGGGGCCAGGCTGGGTGTGAAGGGCCCCTGAAGCCTTCCCATACCCTCTGTACAGAGGGGCCAGGCTGGGAGTGAAGGGGCCCCTGAAGCTTCCCATACCCTCTGTCCCGTGGGGCCAGGCTGGGAGTGAAGGGGCCCCTGAAGCCTTCTCATACCCTCTGTACGGGGCCAGGCTGGGTGTGAAGGGGCCCCTGAAGCCTTCCCATCCCCTCTGTACCGAGGGGCCAGGCTGGGTGTGAAGGGGCCCCTGAAGCCTTCCCATCCCCTCTGTACCGAGGGGCCAGGCTGGGTGTGAAGGGGCCCCCGAAGCTTCCCATACCCTCTGTACGGGGCCAGGCTGGGTGTGAAGGGGCCCCTGAAGCCTTCCCATCCCCTCTGTACCGAGGGGCCAGGCTGGGAGTGAAGGGGCCCCTGAAGCCTTCCCATACCCTCTGTACCGAGGGGCCAGGCTGGAGTGAAGGGGCCCCTGAAGCTTCCCATACCCTCTGTACGGGGCCAGGCTGGGTGTGAAGGGGCCCCTGAAGCCTTCCCATCCCCTCTGTACCGAGGGGCCAGGCTGGGTGTGAAGGGGCCCCTGAAGCTTCCCATACCCTCTGTACGGGGCCAGGCTGGGTGTGAAGGGGCCCCTGAAGCTTCCCATACCCTCTGTACGGGGCCAGGCTGGGTGTGAAGGGGCCCCTAAAGCCGTCTCATACCCTCTGTACCGAGGGGCCAGGCTGGGTGTGAAGGGGCCCCTGAAGCCTTCCCATACCCTCTGTCCCGTGGGGCCAGGCTGGGTGTGAAGGGGCCCCTGAAGCCTTCCCATCCCCTCTGTACCGAGGGGCCAGGCTGGGTGTGAAGGGGCCCCTGAAGCCTTCCCATCCCCTCTGTACCGAGGGGCCAGGCTGGGTGTGAAGGGGCCCCTGAAGCCTTCCCATACCCTCTGTACGGGGCCATGCTGGGTGTGAAGGGGCCCCTGAAGCCTTCCCATACCCTCTGTACGGGGCCAGGCTGGGTGTGAAGGGGCCCCTGAAGCCTTCCCATACCCTCTGTACCGAGGGGCCAGGCTGGGTGTGAAGGGCCCCTGAAGCCTTCCCATACCCTCTGTACGGGGCCAGGCTGGGTGTGAAGGGGCCCCCGAAGCTTCCCATACCCTCTGTACAGTGGGGCCAGGCTGGGTGTGAAGGGGCCTCTGAAGCCTTCCCATACCCTCTGTACGGGGCCAGGCTGGGTGTGAAGGGGCCCCTGAAGCCTTCCCATACCCTCTGTACGGGGCCAGGCTGGGTGTGCAGGGGCCCCTGAAGCCTTCCCATACCCTCTGTACGGGGCCATGCTGGGTGTGAAGGGGCCCCTGAAGCCTTCCCATACCCTCTGTACCGTGGGGCCAGGCTGGGAGTGAAGGGGCCCCTGAAGCCTTCCCATACCCTCTGTACCGGGCCAGGCTGGGTGTGAAGGGGCCCCTGAAGCTTCCCATACCCTCTGTACAGTGGGGCCAGGCTGGGTGTGAAGGGGCCCCTGAAGCCTTCCCATACCCTCTGTACGGGGCCAGGCTGGGTGTGAAGGGGCCCCTGAAGCCTTCCCATACCCTCTGTACGGGGCCAGGCTGGGTGTGCAGGGGCCCCTGAAGCCTTCCCATACCCTCTGTACGGGGCCATGCTGGGTGTGAAGGGGCCCCTGAAGCCTTCCCATACCCTCTGTACCGTGGGGCCAGGCTGGGAGTGAAGGGGCCCCTGAAGCCTTCCCATACCCTCTGTACCGGGCCAGGCTGGGTGTGAAGGGGCCCCTGAAGCTTCCCATACCCTCTGTACAGTGGGGCCAGGCTGGGTGTGAAGGGGCCCCTGAAGCCTTCCCATACCCTCTGTACGGGGCCAGGCTGGGTGTGAAGGGGCCCCTGAAGCCTTCTCATACCCTCTGTACGGGGCCAGGCTGGGTGTGCAGGGGCCCCTGAAGCCTTCCCATACCCTCTAAACGGGGCCATGCTGGGTGTGAAGGGGCCCCTGAAGCCTTCCCATACCCTCTGTACCGTGGGGCCAGGCTGGGAGTGAAGGGGCCCCTGAAGCCTTCCCATACCCTCTGTACCGGGCCAGGCTGGGTGTGAAGGGGCCCCTGAAGCCTTTCCATACCCTCTGTACCGTGGGGCCAGGCTGGGAGTGAAGGGGCCCCTGAAGCCTTTCCATACCCTCTGTATCGAGGGGCCAGGCTGGGTGTGCAGGGGCCCCTGAAGCCTTCCCATACCCTCTGTACGGGGCCACGCTGGGTGTGAAGAGGCCCCTGAAGCCTTCCCATACCCTCTGTACGGGGCCAGGCTGGGTGTGAAGGGCCCCTGAAGCCTTCCCATACCCTCTGTACGGGGCCATGCTGGGTGTGAAGGGGCCCCTGAAGCCTTTCCATACCCTCTGTACCGAGGGGCCAGGCTGGGTGTGAAGGGGCCCCTAAAGCCGTCCCATACCCTCTGTACGGGGCCAGGCTGGGTGTGAAGGGCCCCTGAAGCCTTCCCATACCCTCTGTACCGTGGGGCCAGGCTGGGTGTGAAGGGGCCCCTGAAGCTTCCCATCCCTCTGTACGGGGCCAGGCTGGATGTGAAGGGGGCCCTGAAGCCTTCTCATACCCTCTGTACAGGGCCAGGCTGGGTGTGAAGGGGCCCCTGAAGCCTTCTCATACCCTCTGTACGGGGCCAGGCTGGGTGTGAAGGGGCCCCTGAAGCCTTCTCATACCCTCTGTACGGGGCAAGGCTGGGTGTGAAGGGGCCCCTGAAGCCTTCCCATACCCTCTGTACGGGGCCAGGCTGGGTGTGCAGGGGCCCCTGAAGCCTTCCCATACCCTCTGTACGGGGCCAGGCTGGGTGTGAAGGGGCCCCTGAAGCCTTCTCATACCCTCTGTACGGGGCCAGGCTGGGAGTGAAGGGGCCCCTGAAGCCTTCCCATACCCTCTGTACGGGGCCAGGCTGGGTGTGCAGGGGCCCCTGAAGCCTTCCCATACCCTCTGTACGGGGCCAGGCTGGGTGTGAAGGGGCCCCTGAAGCTTCCCATACCCTCTGTACCGAGGGGCCAGGCTGGGTGTGAAAGGGGCCCCTGAAGCCTTCCCATACCCTCTGTACGGGGCCAGGATGGGTGTGAAGGGGCCCCTGAAGCTTCCCATACCCTCTGTACCGAGGGGCCAGGCTGGGTGTGAAGGGGCCCCTGAAGCCTTCCCATACCCTCTGTACGGGGCCATGATGGGTGTGAAGGGGCCCCTGAAGCCTTCCCATACCCTCTGTCCCGTGGGGCCAGGCTGGGAGTGAAGGGGCCCCTGAAGCCTTCCCATACCCTCTGTACGGGGCCAGGCTGGGTGTGAAGGGGCCCCTGAAGCCTTTCCATACCCTCTGTACGGGGCCAGGCTGGGAGTGAAGGGGCCCCTGAAGCCTTCCCATACCCTCTGTACGGGGCCAGGCTGGGTGTGAAGGGGCCCCTGAAGCGTTCACATACCCTCTGTACCGTGGGGCCAGGCTGGGAGTGAAGGGGCCCCTGAAGCCTTTCCATACCCTCTATGCCGAGGGGCCAGGCTGGGTGTGAAGGGGCCCCTGAAGCCTTCCCATACCCTCTGTACGGGGCCAGGCTGGGTGTGCAGGGGCCCCTGAAGCCTTCCCATACCCTCTGTACGGGGCCAGGCTGGGCGTGAAGGGGCCCCTGAAGCTTCCCATACCCTCTATGCCGAGGGGCCAGGCTGGACGTGAAGGGGCCCCTGAAGCCTTTCCATACCCTCTGTACGGGGCCAGGCTGGGCGTGAAGGGGCCCCTGAAGCCTTCCCATACCCTCTGTACCGTGGGGCCAGGCTGGGAGTGAAGGGGCCCCTGAAGCCTTTCCATACCCTCTGTACGGGGCCAGGCTGGTGTGAAGGGGCCCCTGAAGCCTTCCCATACCCTCTGTACCGAGGGGCCAGGCTGGGTGTGAAGGGCCCCTGAAGCCTTCCCATACCCTATGTACCGAGGGGCCAGGCTGAGTGTGAAGGGGCCCCTGAAGCCTTCCCATACCCTCTGTACCGAGGGGCCAGGCTGGGTGTGAAGGGGCCCCCGAAGCCTTCCCATACCCTCTGTACCGAGGGGCCAGGCTGGGTGTGAAGGGGCCCCTGAAGCTTCCCATACCCTCTGTACGGGGCCAGGCTGGGTGTGAAGGGGCCCCTGAAGCCTTCTCATACCCTCTGTACGGGGCCAGGCTGGGTGTGAAGGGGCCCCTGAAGCCTTCTCATACCCTCTGTACGGGGCCAGGCTGGGTGTGAAGGGGCCCCTGAAGCCTTCCCATACCCTCTGTACCGAGGGGCCAGGCTGGGAGTGAAGGGGCCCCTGAAGCCTTCCCATACCCTCTGTACCGAGGGGCCAGGCTGGGAGTGAAGGGGCCCCTGAAGCCTTCCCATACCCTCTGTACAGGGCCAGGCTGGGTGTGAAGGGGCCCCTGAAGCTTCCCATACCCTCTGTACCGAGGGGCCAGGCTGGGAGTGAAGGGGCCCCTGAAGCCTTCCCATACCCTCTGTACCGAGGGGCCAGGCTGGGAGTGAAGGGGCCCCTGAAGCCTTCCCATACCCTCTGTACCGAGGGGCCAGGCTGGGAGTGAAGGGGCCCCTGAAGCCTTCCCATACCCTATGTACCGAGGGGCCAGGCTGGGTGTGAAGGGGCCCCTGAAGCCTTCTCATACCCTCTGTACCGAGGGGCCAGGCTGGGAGTGAAGGGGCCCCTGAAGCCGTCCCATACCCTCTGTACGGGGCCAGGCTGGGAGTGAAGGGGCCCCTGAAGCCTTCCCATACCCTCTGTACAGGGCCAGGCTGGGTGTGAAGGGGCCCCTGAAGCTTCCCATACCCTCTGTACCGAGGGGCCAGGCTGGGAGTGAAGGGGCCCCTGAAGCCTTCCCATACCCTCTGTACCGAGGGGCCAGGCTGGGCGTGAAGGGGCCCCTGAAGCCTTCCCATCCCCTCTGTACCGAGGGGCCAGGCTGGGAGTGAAGGGCCCCTGAAGCCTTTCCAAACCCTCTGTAAGAGGCCAGGCTGGGTGTGAAGGGGCCCCTGAAGCTTCCCATACCCTCTGTACCGAGGGGCCAGGCTGGGAGTGAAGGGCTCCTGAAGCCTTTCCAAACCCTCTGTAAGAGGCCAGGCTGGGTGTGAAGGGGCCCCTGAAGCTTCCCATACCCTCTGTACCGTGGGGCCAGGCTGGGAGTGAAGGGGCCCCTGAAGCCTTCCCATACCCTCTGTCCGGGGCCAGGCTGGGTGTGGAGGGGCCCCTGAAGCCTTCCCATACCCTCTGTACGGGGCCAGTCTGGGTGTGAAGGGGCCCCTGAACCCTTCCCATACCCTCTGTACGGGGCCAGGCTGGGTGTGAAGGGGCCCCTGAAGCCTTCCCATACCCTCTGTACGGGGCCAGTCTGGGTGTGAAGGGGCCCCTGAAGCCTTTCCATACCCTCTGTACGGGGCCAGTCTGGGTGTGAAGGGGCCCCTGAAGCCTTCCCATACCCTCTGTACGGGGCCAGGCTGGGTGTGAAGGGGCCCCTGAAGCCTTCCCATACCCTCTGTACGGGGCCAGTCTGGGTGTGAAGGGGCCCCTGAAGCCCTCCCATACCCTCTGTACAGGGCCAGGCTGAGTGTGAAGGGGCCCCTAAAGCCTTCCCATACCCTCTGTACGGGGCCAGGCTGGGTGTGAAGGGGCCCCTGAGGCCTTCTCATACCCTCTGTACGGGGCCAGGCTGTGCGTGAAGGGGCCCCTGAAGCCTTCCCATACCCTCTGTACTGTGGGGCCAGGCTGGACGTGAAGGGGCCCCTGAAGCCTTTCCATACCCTCTGTACGGGGCCAGGCTGGGTGTGAAGGGGCCCCTGAAGCCTTCCCATCCCCTCTGTACGGGGCCAGGCTGGGTGTGAAGGGGCCCCTGAAGCTTCCCATACCCTCTGTACCGTGGGGCCAGGCTGGGTGTGAAGGGGCCCCTGAAGCCTTCCCATACCCTCTGTACCGTGGGGCCAGGCTGAGTGTGAAGGGGCCCCTGAAGCCTTTCCATGCCCTCTGTACGGGGCCAGGCTGGATGTGAAGGGGCCCCTGAAGCCTTCCCATACCCTCTGTACCGAGGGGCCAGGCTGGGTGTGAAGGGGCCCCTGAAGCCTTCTCATACCCTCTGTACCGAGGGGCCAGGCTGGGTGTGAAGGGGCCCCTGAAGCCTTCCCATACCGTCTGTACCGAGGGGCCAGGCTGGGAGTGAAGGGGCCCCTGAAGCCGTCCCACACCCTCTGTACGGGGCCAGGCTGGGAGTGAAGGGGCCCCTGAAGCCTTTCCATACCCTCTGTACGGGGCCAGGCTGGGCGTGAAGGGGCCCCTGAAGCCTTCCCATCCCCTCTGTACCGAGGGGCCAGGCTGGGTATGAAGGGGCCCCTGAAGCCTTCCCATACCCTCTGTACGGGGCCAGGCTGGGTGTGAAGGGGCCCCTGAAGTCTTCCCATACCCTCTGTACCGGGCCAGGCTGGGTGTGAAGGGGCCCCTGAAGCCTTCCCATACCCTCTGTACCGCGGGGCCAGGCTGGGAGTGAAGGGGCCCCTGAAGCTTTCCCATACCCTCTGTACGGGGCCAGGCTGGGTGTGAAGGGGCCCCTGAAGCCTTCCCATACCCTCTGTACCGAGGGGCCAGGCTGGGTGTGAAGGGGCCCCTGAAGCCTTCTCATACCCTCTGTACCGAGGGGCCAGGCTGGGTGTGAAGGGGCCCCTGAAGCCTTCCCATGCCCTCTGTACGGGGCCAGGCTGGGTGTGAAGGGGCCCCTGAAGCCTTCCCATACCCTCTATACCGCGGGGCCAGGCTGGGAGTGAAGGGGCCCCTGAAGCCGTCCCATACCCTCTGTACCGAGGGGCCAGGCTGGGTGTGAAGGGGCCCCGGAAGCCTTCCCATACCCTCTGTACGGGGCCAGGCTGGGTGTGAAGGGCCCCTGAAGCCTTCCCATACCCTCTGTACAGAGGGGCCAGGCTGGGAGTGAAGGGGCCCCTAAAGCTTCCCATACCCTCTGTCCCGTGGGGCCAGGCTGGGAGTGAAGGGGCCCCTGAAGCCTTCTCATACCCTCTGTACGGGGCCAGGCTGGGTGTGAAGGGGCCCCTGAAGCCTTCCCATCCCCTCTGTACCGAGGGGCCAGGCTGGGTGTGAAGGGGCCCCTGAAGCCTTCCCATCCCCTCTGTACCGAGGGGCCAGGCTGGGTGTGAAGGGGCCCCCGAAGCTTCCCATACCCTCTGTACGGGGCCAGGCTGGGTGTGAAGGGGCCCCTGAAGCCTTCCCATCCCCTCTGTACCGAGGGGCCAGGCTGGGAGTGAAGGGGCCACTGAAGCCTTTCCATACCCTCTGTACGGGGCCAGGCTGGTGTGAAGGGGCCCCTGAAGCCTTCCCATACCCTCTGTACTGAGGGGCCAGGCTGGGTGTGAAGGGCCCCTGAAGCCTTCCCATACCCTATGTACCGAGGGGCCAGGCTGAGTGTGAAGGGGCCCCTGAAGCCTTCCCATACCCTCTGTACCGAGGGGCCAGGCTGGGTGTGCAGGGGCCCCTGAAGCCTTCCCATACCCTCTGTACGGGGCCACGCTGGGTGTGAAGGGGCCCCTGAAGCCTTCCCATACCCTCTGTACGGGGCCAGGCTGGATGTGAAGGGCCCCTGAAGCCTTCCCATACCCTCTGTACGGGGCCATGCTGGGTGTGAAGGGGCCCCTGAAGCCTTTCCATACCCTCTGTACCGAGGGGCCAGGCTGGGTGTGAAGGGGCCCCTAAAGCCGTCCCATACCCTCTGTACGGGGCCAGGCTGGGTGTGAAGGGCCCCTGAAGCCTTCCCATACCCTCTGTACCGTGGGGCCAGGCTGGGTGTGAAGGGGCCCCTGAAGCTTCCCATCCCTCTGTACGGGGCCAGGCTGGATGTGAAGGGGCCCCTGAAGCCTTCTCATACCCTCTGTACGGGGCCAGGCTGGGTGTGAAGGGGCCCCTGAAGCCTTCTCATACCCTCTGTACGGGGCCAGGCTGGGTGTGAAGGGGCCCCTGAAGCCTTCTCATACCCTCTGTACGGGGCCAGGCTGGGTGTGAAGGGGCCCCTGAAGCCTTCCCATACCCTCTGTACGGGGCCAGGCTGGGTGTGCAGGGGCCCCTGAAGCCTTCCCATACCCTCTGTACAGGGCCAGGCTGGGTGTGAAGGGGCCCCTGAAGCCTTCTCATACCCTCTGTACGGGGCCAGGCTGGGAGTGAAGGGGCCCCTGAAGCCTTCCCATACCCTCTGTACGGGGCCAGGCTGGGTGTGCAGGGGCCCCTGAAGCCTTCCCATACCCTCTGTACGGGGCCAGGCTGGGTGTGAAGGGGCCCCTGAAGCTTCCCATACCCTCTGTACCGAGGGGCCAGGCTGGGTGTGAAGGGGCCCCTGAAGCCTTCCCATACCCTCTGTACGGGGCCAGGATGGGTGTGAAGGGGCCCCTGAAGCTTCCCATACCCTCTGTACCGAGGGGCCAGGCTGGGTGTGAAGGGGCCCCTGAAGCCTTCCCATACCCTCTGTACGGGGCCAGGATGGGTGTGAAGGGGCCCCTGAAGCCTTCCCATACCCTCTGTCCCGTGGGGCCAGGCTGGGAGTGAAGGGGCCCCTGAAGCCTTCCCATACCCTCTGTACGGGGCCAGGCTGGGTGTGAAGGGGCCCCTGAAGCCTTTCCATACCCTCTGTACGGGGCCAGGCTGGGAGTGAAGGGGCCCCTGAAGCCTTCCCATACCCTCTGTACGGGGCCAGGCTGGGTGTGAAGGGGCCCCTGAAGCGTTCACATACCCTCTGTACCGTGGGGCCAGGCTGGGAGTGAAGGGGCCCCTGAAGCCTTTCCATACCCTCTATGCCGAGGGGCCAGGCTGGGTGTGAAGGGGCCCCTGAAGCCTTCCCATACCCTCTGTACGGGGCCAGGCTGGGTGTGCAGGGGCCCCTGAAGCCTTCCCATACCCTCTGTACGGGGCCAGGCTGGGCGTGAAGGGGCCCCTGAAGCTTCCCATACCCTCTATGCCGAGGGGCCAGGCTGGACGTGAAGGGGCCCCTGAAGCCTTTCCATACCCTCGGTACGGGGCCAGGCTGGGCGTGAAGGGGCCCCTGAAGCCTTCCCATACCCTCTGTACCGTGGGGCCAGGCTGGGAGTGAAGGGGCCCCTGAAGCCTTTCCATACCCTCTGTACGGGGCCAGGCTGGTGTGAAGGGGCCCCTGAAGCCTTCCCATACCCTCTGTACTGAGGGGCCAGGCTGGGTGTGAAGGGCCCCTGAAGCCTTCCCATACCCTATGTACCGAGGGGCCAGGCTGAGTGTGAAGGGGCCCCTGAAGCCTTCCCATACCCTCTGTACCGAGGGGCCAGGCTGGGTGTGAAGGGGCCCCCGAAGCCTTCCCATACCCTCTGTACCGAGGGGCCAGGCTGGGTGTGAAGGGGCCCCTGAAGCTTCCCATACCCTCTGTACGGGGCCAGGCTGGGTGTGAAGGGGCCCCTGAAGCCTTCCCATACCCTCTGTACGGGGCCAGGCTGGGTGTGAAGGGGCCCCTGAAGCCTTCCCATACCCTCTGTACCGAGGGGCCAGGCTGGGTGTGAAGGGCCCCTGAAGCCTTCCCATACCCTCTGTACCGTGGGGCCAGGCTGCGAGTGAAGGGGCCCCTGAAGCCTTCCCATACCCTCTGTACGGGGCCAGGCTGGGTGTGAAGGGGCCCCTGAAGCCTTCCCATAACCTCTGTAAGGGGCCAGGCTGGGTGTGAAGGGGCCCCTGAAGCCTTCCCATACCCTCTGTACGGGGCCAGGCTGGGTGTGAAGGGGCCCCTGAAGCCTTCCCATACCCTCTGTACGGGGCCAGGCTGGGTGTGAAGGGGCCCCTGAAGCTTCCAATACCCTCTGTACCGAGGGGCCAGGCTGGGAGTGAAGGGGCCCCTGAAGCCTTCCCATACCCTATGTACCGAGGGGCCAGGCTGGGAGTGAAGGGGCCCCTGAAGCCTTCCCATACCCTCTGTACAGGGCCAGGCTGGTGTGAAGGGGCCCCTGAAGCTTCCCATACCCTCTGTCCTGAGGGGCCAGGCTGGGAGTGAAGGGGCCCCTGAAGCCTTCCCATACCCTCTGTACCGAGGGGCCAGGCTGGGAGTGAAGGGGCCCCTGAAGCCTTCCCATACCCTCTGTACCGAGGGGCCAGGCTGGGAGTGAAGGGGCCCCTGAAGCCTTCCCATACCCTATGTACCGAGGGGCCAGGCTGGGTGTGAAGGGGCCCCTGAAGCCTTCTCATACCCTCTGTACCGAGGGGCCAGGCTGGGAGTGAAGGGGCCCCTGAAGCCGTCCCATACCCTCTGTACGGGGCCAGGCTGGGAGTGAAGGGGCCCTGAAGCCTTCCCATACCCTCTGTACAGGGCCAGGCTGGGTGTGAAGGGGCCCCTGAAGCTTCCCATACCCTCTGTACCGAGGGGCCAGGCTGGGAGTGAAGGGGCCCCTGAAGCCTTCCCATACCCTCTGTACCGAGGGGCCAGGCTGGGCGTGAAGGGGCCCCTGAAGCCTTCCCATCCCCTCTGTACCGAGGGGCCAGGCTGGGAGTGAAGGGCCCCTGAAGCCTTTCCAAACCCTCTGTAAGAGGCCAGGCTGGGTGTGAAGGGGCCCCTGAAGCTTCCCATACCCTCTGTACCGAGGGGCCAGGCTGGGAGTGAAGGGCCCCTGAAGCCTTTCCAAACCCTCTGTAAGAGGCCAGGCTGGGTGTGAAGGGGCCCCTGAAGCTTCCCATACCCTCTGTACCGTGGGGCCAGGCTGGGAGTGAAGGGGCCCCTGAAGCCTTCCCATACCCTCTGTCCGGGGCCAGGCTGGGTGTGAAGGGGCCCCTGAAGCCTTCCCATACCCTCTGTACGGGGCCAGTCTGGGTGTGAAGGGGCCCCTGAACCCTTCCCATACCCTCTGTACGGGGCCAGGCTGGGTGTGAAGGGGCCCCTGAAGCCTTCCCATACCCTCTGTACGGGGCCAGTCTGGGTGTGAAGGGGCCCCTGAAGCCTTTCCATACCCTCTGTACGGGGCCAGTCTGGGTGTGAAGGGGCCCCTGAAGCCTTCCCATACCCTCTGTACGGGGCCAGGCTGGGTGTGAAGGGGCCCCTGAAGCCTTCCCATACCCTCTGTACGGGGCCAGTCTGGGTGTGAAGGGGCCCCTGAAGCCCTCCCATACCCTCTGTACGGGGCCAGGCTGAGTGTGAAGGGGCCCCTAAAGCCTTCCCATACCCTCTGTACGGGGCCAGGCTGGGTGTGAAGGGGCCCCTGAGGCCTTCTCATACCCTCTGTACGGGGCCAGGCTGTGCGTGAAGGGGCCCCTAAAGCCTTCCCATACCCTCTGTACCGTGGGGCCAGGCTGGACGTGAAGGGGCCCCTGAAGCCTTTCCATACCCTCTGTACGGGGCCAGGCTGGGTGTGAAGGGGCCCCTGAAGCCTTCCCATCCCCTCTGTACGGGGCCAGGCTGGGTGTGAAGGGGCCCCTGAAGCTTCCCATACCCTCTGTACCGTGGGGCCAGGCTGGGTGTGAAGGGGCCCCTGAAGCCTTCCCATACCCTCTGTACCGTGGGGCCAGGCTGAGTGTGAAAGGGCCCCTGAAGCCTTTCCATGCCCTCTGTACGGGGCCAGGCTGGGTGTGAAGGGGCCCCTGAAGCCTTCCCATACCCTCTGTATCGAGGGGCCAGGCTGGGTGTGAAGGGGCCCCTGAAGCCTTCTCATACCCTCTGTACCGAGGGGCCAGGCTGGGTGTGTAGGGGCCCCTGAAGCCTTCCCATACCGTCTGTACCGAGGGGCCAGGCTGGGAGTGAAGGGGCCCCTGAAGCCGTCCCACACCCTCTGTACGGGGCCAGGCTGGGAGTGAAGGGGCCCCTGAAGCCTTTCCATACCCTCTGTACGGGGCCAGGCTGGGCGTGAAGGGGCCCCTGAAGCCTTCCCATCCCCTCTGTACCGAGGGGCCAGGCTGGGTGTGAAGGGGCCCCTGAAGCCTTCCCATACCCTCTGTACGGGGCCAGGCTGGGTGTGAAGGGGCCCCTGAAGCCTTCCCATACCCTCTGTACCGGGCCAGGCTGGGTGTGAAGGGGCCCCTGAAGCCTTCCCATACCCTCTGTACCGCGGGGCCAGGCTGGGAGTGAAGGGGCCCCTGAAGCTTTCCCATACCCTCTGTACGGGGCCAGGCTGGGAGTGAAGGGGCCCCTGAAGCCTTTCCATACCCTCTGTACCGAGGGGCCAGGCTGGGTGTGAAGGGGCCCCTGAAGCCTGTCCATACCCTCTGTACCGAGGGGCCAGGCTGGGAGTGAAGGGGCCCCTGAAGCCTTCCCATACCCTCTGTACGAGGCCAGGCTGGGCGTGAACGGGCCCCTGAAGCCTTCCCATACCCTCTGTACCGAGGGGCCAGGCTGGGTGTGAAGGGGCCCCTGAAGCCTTCCCATACCCTCTGTACGGGGCCAGGCTGGGCGTGAAGGGGCCCCTGACGCCTTCCCATACCCTCTGTACCGAGGGGCCAGGCTGGGCGTGAAGGGGCCCCTGACGCCTTCCCATACCCTATGTACCGAGGGGCCAGGCTGGGAGTGAAGGGGCCCCTGAAGCCTTCCCATACCCTCTGTACGGGGCCAGGCTGGGCGTGAAGGGGCCCCTGACGCCTTCCCATACCCTCTGTACCGAGGGGCCAGGCTGGGAGTGAAGGGGCCCCTGAAGCCTTTCCATACCCTCTGTACGGGGCCAGGCTGGGCGTGAACGGGCCCCTGAAGCCTTCCCATACCCTCTGTACCGAGGGGCCAGGCTGGGTGTGAAGGGGCCCCTGAAGCCTTCCCATACCCTCTGTAAGAGCCAGGCTGGGTGTGAAGGGGCCCCTGAAGCTTCCCATACCCTCTGTACGGGGCCAGGCTGGGTGTGAAGGGGCCCCTGAGGCCTTCCCATACCCTCTGTACGGAGCCAGGCTGGGAGTGAAGGGGCCCCTGAAGCCTTCCCATACCCTCTGTAAGGGGCCAGGCTGGGTGTGAAGGGGCCCCTAAAGCCGTCCCATACCCTCTGTACGGGGCCAGGCTGGGTGTGAAGGGGCCCCTGAAGCCTTCCCATACCCTCTGTACCGAGGGGCCAGGCTGGGAGTGAAGGGGCCCCTGAAGCCGTCCCATACCCTCTGTACCGAGGGGCCAGGCTGGCTGTGAAGGGGCCCCTGAAGCCTTCCCATACCCTCTGTACGGGGCCAGGCTGGGAGTGAAGGGGCCCCTGAAGCGTTCACATACCCTCTGTACCGTGGGGCCAGGCTGGGCGTGAAGGGGCCCCTGAAACCTTCCCAAACCCTCTGTAAGAGGCCAGGGTGGGTGTGAAGGGGCCCCTGAAACCTTCCCAAACCCTCTGTACCGAGGGGCCAGGCTGGGTGTGAAGGGGCCCCTGAAGCCTTCCCATACCCTCTGTACCGAGGGGCCAGGCTGGGTGTGAAGGGGCCCCTGAAGCCTTCCCATACCCTCTGTACCGTGGGGCCAGGCTGGGTGTGAAGGGGCCCCTGAAGCCTTCCCATACCCTCTGTACGGGGCCAGGCTGGGTGTGAAGGGGCCCCTGAAGCCTTCCCATACCCTCTGTACGGGGCCAGGCTGGGTGTGCAGGGGCCCCTGAAGCCTTCCCATACCCTCTGTACGGGGCCAGGCTGGGTGTGAAGGGGCCCCTGAAGCCTTCTCATACCCTCTGTACGGGGCCAGGCTGGGAGTGAAGGGGCCCCTGAAGCCTTCCCATACCCTCTGTACGGGGCCAGGCTGGGTGTGCAGGGGCCCCTGAAGCCTTCCCATACCCTCTGTACGGGGCCAGGCTGGGTGTGAAGGGGCCCCTGAAGCTTCCCATACCCTCTGTACCGAGGGGCCAGGCTGGGTGTGAAGGGGCCCCTGAAGCCTTCCCATACCCTCTGTATGGGGCCAGGATGGGTGTGAAGGGGCCCCTGAAGCTTCCCATACCCTCTGTACCGAGGGGCCAGGCTGGGTGTGAAGGGGCCCCTGAAGCCTTCCCATACCCTCTGTACGGGGCCAGGATGGGTGTGAAGGGGCCCCTGAAGCCTTCCCATACCCTCTGTCCCGTGGGGCCAGGCTGGGAGTGAAGGGGCCCCTGAAGCCTTCCCATACCCTCTGTACGGGGCCAGGCTGGGTGTGAAGGGGCCCCTGAAGCCTTTCCATACCCTCTGTACGGGGCCAGGCTGGGAGTGAAGGGGCCCCTGAAGCCTTCCCATACCCTCTGTACGGGGCCAGGCTGGGTGTGAAGGGGCCCCTGAAGCGTTCACATACCCTCTGTACCGTGGGGCCAGGCTGGGAGTGAAGGGGCCCCTGAAGCCTTTCCATACCCTCTATGCCGAGGGGCCAGGCTGGGTGTGAAGGGGCCCCTGAAGCCTTCCCATACCCTCTGTACGGGGCCAGGCTGGGTGTGCAGGGGCCCCTGAAGCCTTCCCATACCCTCTGTACGGGGCCAGGCTGGGCGTGAAGGGGCCCCTGAAGCTTCCCATACCCTCTATGCCGAGGGGCCAGGCTGGACGTGAAGGGGCCCCTGAAGCCTTTCCATACCCTCTGTACGGGGCCAGGCTGGGCGTGAAGGGGCCCCTGAAGCCTTCCCATACCCTCTGTACCGTGGGGCCAGGCTGGGAGTGAAGGGGCCCCTGAAGCCTTTCCATACCCTCTGTACGGGGCCAGGCTGGTGTGAAGGGGCCCCTGAAGCCTTCCCATACCCTCTGTACTGAGGGGCCAGGCTGGGTGTGAAGGGCCCCTGAAGCCTTCCCATACCCTATGTACCGAGGGGCCAGGCTGAGTGTGAAGGGGCCCCTGAAGCCTTCCCATACCCTCTGTACCGAGGGGCCAGGCTGGGTGTGAAGGGGCCCCCGAAGCCTTCCCATACCCTCTGTACCGAGGGGCCAGGCTGGGTGTGAAGGGGCCCCTGAAGCTTCCCATACCCTCTGTACGGGGCCAGGCTGGGTGTGAAGGGGCCCCTGAAGCCTTCCCATACCCTCTGTACGGGGCCAGGCTGGGTGTGAAGGGGCCCCTGAAGCCTTCCCATACCCTCTGTACCGAGGGGCCAGGCTGGGTGTGAAGGGCCCCTGAAGCCTTCCCATACCCTCTGTCCCGTGGGGCCAGGCTGCGAGTGAAGGGGCCCCTGAAGCCTTCCCATACCCTCTGTACGGGGCCAGGCTGGGTGTGAAGGGGCCCCTGAAGCCTTCCCATAACCTCTGTAAGGGGCCAGGCTGGGTGTGAAGGGGCCCCTGAAGCCTTCCCATACCCTCTGTACGGGGCCAGGCTGGGTGTGAAGGGGCCCCTGAAGCCTTCCCATACCCTCTGTACGGGGCCAGGCTGGGTGTGAAGGGGCCCCTGAAGCTTCCCATACCCTCTGTACCGAGGGGCCAGGCTGGGAGTGAAGGGGCCCCTGAAGCCATCCCATACCCTCTGTACCGAGGGGCCAGGCTGGGAGTGAAGGGGCCCCTGAAGCCTTCCCATACCCTCTGTACAGGGCCAGGCTGGGTGTGAAGGGGCCCCTGAAGCTTCCCATACCCTCTGTACCGAGGGGCCAGGCTGGGAGTGAAGGGGCCCCTGAAGCCTTCCCATACCCTCTGTACAGGGCCAGGCTGGGTGTGAAGGGGCCCCTGAAGCTTCCCATACCCTCTGTACCGAGGGGCCAGGCTGGGAGTGAAGGGGCCCCTGAAGCCTTCCCATACCCTATGTACCGAGGGGCCAGGCTGGGTGTGAAGGGGCCCCTGAAGCCTTCTCATACCCTCTGTACCGAGGGGCCAGGCTGGGAGTGAAGGGGCCCCTGAAGCCGTCCCATACCCTCTGTACGGGGCCAGGCTGGGAGTGAAGGGGCCCCTGAAGCCTTCCCATACCCTCTGTACAGGACCAGGCTGGGTGTGAAGGGGCCCCTGAAGCTTCCCATACCCTCTGTACCGAGGGGCCAGGCTGGGAGTGAAGGGGCCCCTGAAGCCTTCCCATACCCTCTGTACCGAGGGGCCAGGCTGGGCGTGAAGGGGCCCCTGAAGCCTTCCCATCCCCTCTGTACCGAGGGGCCAGGCTGGGAGTGAAGGGCCCCTGAAGCCTTTCCAAACCCTCTGTAAGAGGCCAGGCTGGGTGTGAAGGGGCCCCTGAAGCTTCCCATACCCTCTGTACCGAGGGGCCAGGCTGGGAGTGAAGGGCCCCTGAAGCCTTTCCAAACCCTCTGTAAGAGGCCAGGCTGGGTGTGAAGGGGCCCCTGAAGCTTCCCATACCCTCTGTACTGTGGGGCCAGGCTGGGAGTGAAGGGGCCCCTGAAGCCTTCCCATACCCTCTGTCCGGGGCCAGGCTGGGTGTGAAGGGGCCCCTGAAGCCTTCCCATACCCTCTGTACGGGGCCAGTCTGGGTGTGAAGGGGCCCCTGAACCCTTCCCATACCCTCTGTACGGGGCCAGGCTGGGTGTGAAG
Organism: Lissotriton vulgaris; assembly: GCF_964263255.1. Classification (NCBI taxonomy): domain Eukaryota; kingdom Metazoa; phylum Chordata; class Amphibia; order Caudata; family Salamandridae; genus Lissotriton; species Lissotriton vulgaris. The sequence goes on along the minus strand of NC_141691.1, from coordinate 55,916,722 downwards.
GGGCCCCTGAAGCCTTCCCATACCCTCTGTACGGGGCCAGTCTGGGTGTGAAGGGGCCCCTGAAGCCTTTCCATACCCTCTGTACGGGGCCAGTCTGGGTGTGAAGGGGCCCCTGAAGCCTTCCCATACCCTCTGTACGGGGCCAGGCTGGGTGTGAAGGGGCCCCTGAAGCCTTCCCATACCCTCTGTACGGGGCCAGTCTGGGTGTGAAGGGGCCCCTGAAGCCCTCCCATACCCTCTGTACGGGGCCAGGCTGAGTGTGAAGGGGCCCCTAAAGCCTTCCCATACCCTCTGTACGGGGCCAGGCTGGGTGTGAAGGGGCCCCTGAGGCCTTCTCATACCCTCTGTACGGGGCCAGGCTGTGCGTGAAGGGGCCCCTGAAGCCTTCCCATACCCTCTGTACCGTGGGGCCAGGCTGGACGTGAAGGGGCCCCTGAAGCCTTTCCATACCCTCTGTACGGGGCCAGGCTGGGTGTGAAGGGGCCCCTGAAGCCTTCCCATCCCCTCTGTACGGGGCCAGGCTGGGTGTGAAGGGGCCCCTGAAGCTTCCCATACCCTCTGTACCGTGGGGCCAGGCTGGGTGTGAAGGGGCCCCTGAAGCCTTCCCATACCCTCTGTACCGTGGGGCCAGGCTGAGTGTGAAGGGGCCCCTGAAGCCTTCCCATACCCTCTGTACCGAGGGGCCAGGCTGGGTGTGAAGGGGCCCCTGAAGCCTTCTCATACCCTCTGTACCGAGGGGCCAGGCTGGATGTGTAGGGGCCCCTGAAGCCTTCCCATACCGTCTGTACCGAGGGGCCAGGCTGGGAGTGAAGGGGCCCCTGAAGCCGTCCCACACCCTCTGTACGGGGCCAGGCTGGGAGTGAAGGGGCCCCTGAAGCCTTTCCATACCCTCTGTACGGGGCCAGGCTGGGCGTGAAGGGGCCCCTGAAGCCTTCCCATCCCCTCTGTACCGAGGGGCCAGGCTGGGTGTGAAGGGGCCCCTGAAGCCTTCCCATACCCTCTGTACGGGGCCAGGCTGGGTGTGAAGGGGCCCCTGAAGCCTTCCCATACCCTCTGTACCGGGCCAGGCTGGGTGTGAAGGGGCCCCTGAAGCCTTCCCATACCCTCTGTACCGCGGGGCCAGGCTGGGAGTGAAGGGGCCCCTGAAGCTTTCCCATACCCTCTGTACGGGGCCAGGCTGGGAGTGAAGGGGCCCCTGAAGCCTTTCCATACCCTCTGTACCGAGGGGCCAGGCTGGGTGTGAAGGGGCCCCTGAAGCCTGTCCATACCCTCTGTACCGAGGGGCCAGGCTGGGAGTGAAGGGGCCCCTGAAGCCTTCCCATACCCTCTGTACGAGGCCAGGCTGGGCGTGAACGGGCCCCTGAAGCCTTCCCATACCCTCTGTACCGAGGGGCCAGGCTGGGTGTGAAGGGGCCCCTGAAGCCTTCCCATACCCTCTGTACGGGGCCAGGCTGGGCGTGAAGGGGCCCCTGATGCCTTCCCATACCCTCTGTACCGAGGGGCCAGGCTGGGCGTGAAGGGGCCCCTGACGCCTTCCCATACCCTATGTACCGAGGGGCCAGGCTGGGAGTGAAGGGGCCCCTGAAGCCTTCCCATACCCTCTGTACGGGGCCAGGCTGGGCGTGAAGGGGCCCCTGACGCCTTCCCATAACCTCTGTACCGAGGGGCCAGGCTGGGAGTGAAGGGGCCCCTGAAGCCTTTCCATACCCTCTGTACGGGGCCAGGCTGGGCGTGAACGGGCCCCTGAAGCCTTCCCATACCCTCTGTACCGAGGGGCCAGGCTGGGTGTGAAGGGGCCCCTGAAGCCTTCCCATACCCTCTGTAAGGGGCCAGGCTGGGTGTGAAGGGGCCCCTGAAGCTTCCCATACCCTCTGTACGGGGCCAGGCTGGGTGTGAAGGGGCCCCTGAGGCCTTCCCATACCCTCTGTACGGGGCCAGGCTGGGAGTGAAGGGGCCCCTGAAGCCTTCCCATACCCTCTGTAAGGGGCCAGGCTGGGTGTGAAGGGGCCTCTAAAGCCGTCCCATACCCTCTGTACGGGGCCAGGCTGGGTGTGAAGGGGCCCCTGAAGCCTTCCCATACCCTCTGTACCGAGGGGCCAGGCTGGGAGTGAAGGGGCCCCTGAAGCCGTCCCATACCCTCTGTACCGAGGGGCCAGGCTGGGTGTGAAGGGGCCCCTGAAGCCTTCCCATACCCTCTGTACCGAGGGGCCAGGCTGGGTGTGAAGGGGCCCCTGAAGCCTTCCAATACCCTCTGTACCGTGGGGCCAGGCTGGGTGTGAAGGGGCCCCTGAAGCCTTCCCATACCCTCTGTACCGAGGGGCCAAAAGGGGCCCCTGAAGCCTTCCCATACCCTCTGTACCGAGGGGCCAGGCTGGGTGTGAAGGGCCCCTGAAGCCTTCCCATACCCTCTGTACCGAGGGGCCAGGCTGGGAGTGAAGGGGCCCCTGAAGCCTTCTCATACCCTTTGTACGGGGCCAGGCTGGGTGTGAAGGGGCCCCTGAAGCCTTCTCATACCCTTTGTACGGGGCCAGGCTGGGTGTGAAGGGGCCCCTGAAGCCTTCCCATACCCTCTGTACGGGGCCAGGCTGGGTGTGAAGGGGCCCCTGAAGCCTTCCCATACCCTCTGTACGGGGCCAGGCTGGGTGTGAAGGGGCCCCTGAAGCCTTCCCATACCCTCTGTACGGGGCCAGGCTGGGTGTGAAGGGGCCCCTGAAGCCTTCCCATACCCTCTGTACGGGGCCAGGCTGAATGTGAAGGGCCCCTGAAGCCTTCCCATACCCTCTGTACCGAGGGGCCAGGCTGGGTGTGAAGGGCCCCTGAAGCCTTCCCATACCCTCTGTACCGAGGGGCCAGGCTGGGTGTGAAGGGGCCCCTGAAGCCTTCCCATCCCCTCTGTACCGAGGGGCCAGGCTGGGTGTGAAGGGGCTCCTGAAGCCTTCCCATACCCTCTGTATCGATGGGCCAGGCTGGGTGTGAAGGGGCCCCTGAAGCTTCCCATACCCTCTGTACCGAGGGGCCAGGCTGGGTGTGAAGGGGCCCCTGAAGCCTTCCCATGCCCTCTGTCCCGTGGGGCCAGGCTGGGTGTGAAGGGGCCCCTGAAGTCTTCCCATACCCTCTGTACCGAGGGGCCAGGCTGGGAGTGAAGGGGCCCCTGAAGCCTTCCCATGCCCTCTGTACCGAGGGGCCAGGCTGGGTGTGCAGGGGCCCCTGAAGCCTTCCCATACCCTCTGTACGGGGCCAGGCTGAGTGTGAAGGGGCCCCTGAAGCCTTCCCATACCCTCTGTACGGGGCCAGTCTGGGTGTGAAGGGGCCCCTGAAGCCCTCCCATACCCTCTGTACGGGGCCAGGCTGGGTGTGAAGGGGCCCCTGAAGCCTTCCCATACCCTCTGTACGGGGCCAGGCTGGGTGTGAAGGGGCCCCTGAAGCCTTCTCATACCCTCTGTACCGTGGGGCCAGGCTGGGTGTGAAGGGGCCCCTGAAGCCTTTCCATACCCTCTGTAAGGGGCCAGGCTGGGTGTGAAGGGGCCCCTGAAGCCTTTCCATACCCTCTGTGCGGGGCCAGGCTGGGTGTGAAGGGGCCCCTGAAGCCTTTCCATGCCCTCTGCCCCTCGCAGGGGGCGCTGTGGGGCTGGCGCTGCGTGCTCTGCTCCCTCGCAGGGGGCGCTGTGGGGCTGGCGCTGTGTGGCTGGCGCTGTGTGCTCTTCTCCCTCGCAGGGGCGCTGTTGGGCTGGCGCTGTGTGCTCTGCTCCCTCGCAGGGGGCGCTGTGGGGTTGGAGCTGTGTGCTCTGCTCCCTCGCAGAGGGCGCTGTGGGGCTGGCGCTGTGGGGCGCTGTGGGGCTGGCGCTGCGTGCTCTGCTCCCTCGCAGGGGGTGCTGTGGGGCTGGCGCTGTTTGCTGTGTTCCCTCGCAGGGGGCGCTGTGGGGCTGGCGCTGTGTGCTCTGCTCCCTCGCAGGGGCGCTGTGGGGCTGGCGCTGCGTGCTCTGCTCCCCCGTAGGGGGCGCTGTGGGGCTGGTGCTGCGGGGCTAGCGCTGCGTGCTCTGCTCCCTCGCAGGGGGGGCGCTGTGGGGCTGGCGCTGCGGGGCTGGCGCTGCGTGCTCTGCTCCCTCGCAGGGGGCGCTGTGGGGCTGGCCTGCGTGCTCTGCTCTCTCGCAGGGGGCGCTGTGGGGCTGGCCTGCGTGCTCTGCTCCCTCACAGGGGGCGCTGTGGGGCTGGCGCTGTGTGCTCTGCTCCCTTGCAGGGGGCGCTGTGGGGCTGGCGCTGCGTGCTCTGCTCCCTCACAGGGGGCGCTGTGGGGCTGGCCTGCGTGCTCTGCTCTCTCGCAGGGGGCGCTGTGGGGCTGGCCTGCGTGCTCTGCTCCCTCGCAGGGGGCGCTGTGGGGCTGGAGCTGTGTGCTCTGTTCCCTCGCAGGGGGCGCTGTGGGGCTGGCGCTGCGTGCTCTGTTCCCTCGCAGGGGGCGCTGTTGGGCTGGCGCTGCGTGCAGGGCCGGCTCTAGGCTCATGGTGGCCCTGGGCAGGGAGCGTAGGTAGGGGGCCCGGACGAGGGGGTCCGGGCGGGGCGGAGCGCGCAGGCCAGTAAAGAGGGGAGGGGGTCAGGGAGTTTAGAAGTGGAACAGAGCCGGAGGCCGCCAAATCCCTGCCAGGGGCCACCACGCAAATATGTATCCATCCTCAGAGGATTAATATATTTAGGATATATATTGGCGTGGTGGCCCCTGGGGTTTGGTGGCCCTGTGCAGGTGCACAGCTTGCACATGCCTAGAGCCGGCCCTGCTGCGTGCTCTGCTCCCGCGCAGGGGGCGCTGTGGGGCTGGCGCTGTGTGCTCTGCTCCCTCGCAGGGGGCGCTGTGGGGCGGGCCTGGTTCCCTGTCAGTCGAGTGCTGACATGGTTTCTGCCTGTTACTGCAGCTGACCTCTGTGAAATGCTCGTAAACCGCGGTCTGCCGCCAGGGCCTCCCCGGGCAGGGCGGGCCAGGAAATAAAAATGTCTGTTTTTATGAAATAATCTGTTTCTGCTGATTAGAACCGGCTGGAAGCATCAAAACCAGAGGAAGCTGCGCATATAGAACTGGCATGAGCTCATAGTCACGTCTCTGCCCTTCCAGGCTGCCTCCCTCTGCCACCACCATCACCACCACCTTCACAGCTACCACAACCAACGATCAGAGCCACCAGTAACACCACCACCATCACCACCACCTTCGCAGCGACCACAGCCACCCATCAGAGCCACCAGTAACACCACCATCACCACCACCTTCACAGCGACCACAGCCACCCATCAGAGCCACCAGTAACACCATCACCACCACCATCACAGCTACCACAGCCACCCATCAGAGCCACCAGTAACACCACCACCATCACCACCACCTTCACAGCGACCACAGCCACCCATCAGAGCCACCAGTAACACCACCATCACCGCCACCTTCACAGCTACCACAGCCACCCATCAGAGCCACCAGTAACACCACCACCATCACCACCACTTCACTTCACAGCTACCACAGCCACCCATCAGAGCCACCAGTAACACCACCACCATCACCACCACCTTCACAGCGACCACAGCCATCCATCAGAGCCACCAGTAACACCACCACCATCACCGCCACCTTCACAGCGACCACAGCCATCCATTAGAGCCACCAGTAACACCACCACCATCACCACCACCTTCACAGCTACCACAGCCACCCATCAGAGCCACCAGTAACACCACCACCATCACCACCACCTTCACAGCGACCACAGCCATCCATCAGAGCCAGCAGTAACACCACCACCATCAACACCACCTTCACAGCGGCCACAGCCACCCATCAGAGCCACCAGTAACACCACCATCATCACCACCACATTCACAGCTACCACAGCCACCCATCAGAGCCACCGGTAACACCACCACCATCACCACCACCTTCACAGCTACCACAGCCACCCATCAGAGCGACCGGTAACACCACCACCATCACCACCACCTTCACAGCTACCACAGCCACCCATCAGAGCCACCGGTAACACCACCACCATCACCACCACCTTCACAGCTACCACAGCCACCCATCAGAGCCACCGGTAACACCACCACCATCACCACCACCTTCACAGCTACCATAGCCACCCATCAGAGCCTCCAGTAACACCACCACCATCACCACCACCTTCACAGCGACCACAGCCATCCATCAGAGCCACCGGTAACACCGCCACCATCACCACCACCTTCACAGCTACCACAGCCACCCATCAGAGCCACCGGTAACACCACCACCATCACCACCACCTTCACAGCTACCACAGCCACCCATCAGAGCCACCGGTAACACCACCACCATCACCACGACCTTCACAGCGACCACAGTCACCCATCAGAGCCACCAGTAACCCCACCACCATCACCACCACCTTCACAGCGACCACAGTCACTCATCAGAACCACCAGTAACACCACCACCACCTTCACAGTGACCACAGCCACCCATCAAAGCCACCAGTAACACCACCACCATCACCACCACCTTCATAGCGACCACAGCCACCCATCAGAGCCACCAGTAACACCATCACCATCACCACCACCTTCACAGCGACCACAGCCACCCATCAGAGCCACCAGTAGCACCACCATCACCACCACCTTCACAGCGACCACAGCCACCCACCAGAGCCACCAGTAACACCACCACCATCACCACCACCTTCACAGCGACCACAGCCACCCATCAGAGCCACCAGTAACACCGCCACCATCACCACCACCTTCACAGCGACCACAGCCACCCACCAGAGCCACCAGTAACACCACCACCATCACCACCACCTTCACAGCGACCACAGCCACCCATCAGAGCCACCAGTAACACTGCCACCATCACCTCCACCTTCACAGCGACCACAGCCACCCATCAGAGCCACCAGTAACACCACCACCATCACCACCACCTTCACAGCGACCACAGCCACCAATCAGAGCCACCAGTAACACCACCACCATCACCACCACTTTCACAGCTACCACAGCCACCCATCAGAGCCACCAGTAACACCACCACCATCACCACCACCTTCACAGCTACCACAGCCACCCATCAGAGCCACCAGTAACACCACCATCACCACCACCTTCACAGCGACCACAGCCACCCATCAGAGCCACCAGTAACACCACCACCATCACCACCACCTTCACAGCGACCACAGCCACCCATCAGAGCCACCAGTAACACCACCACCATCACCACCACCTTCACTTCTACCACAGCCACACATCAGAGCCACCATTAACACCACCACCATCACTACCACCTTCACAGCGACCACAGCCACCCATCAGAGCCACCAGTAACACCACCACCATCACCACCACCGTCACAGCTACCACAGCCACCCATCGGAGCCACCAGTAACACCACCACCATCACCACCACCTTCACAGCTACCACAGCCACCCATCGGAGCCACCAGTAACACCACCACCATCAGCACCACCTTCACAGTGACCACAGCCACCCATCAGAGCCACCAGTAACACCACCACCATCACCACCACCTTCACAGCTACCACAGCCACCCATCATAGCCGCCAGTAACGCCACCACCATTACCACCACCTTCACAGCGACCACAGCCACCCATCAGAGCCACCAGTAACACCACCACCATCACAACCACCTTCACAGCGACCACAGCCACCCATCAGAACCACCAGTACTACCACCATCACCACCACCTTCACAGCGACCACAGCCACCCATCAGAGCCACCAGTAACACCACCACCATCACCACCACCTTCACAGCGACCACAGCCACCTATCAGAGCCACCAGTAACACCACCACCATCACTACCACCTCCACAGCGACCACAGCCACCCATCAGAGCCACCAGTAACACCACCATCACCACCACCTTCACAGCAACCACAGCCACCCATCAGAGCACCAGTAGTACCACCATCACCACCACCTTCACAGCGACCACAGCCACCCATCAGAGCCACCAGTAACACCACCACCATCACCACCACCTTCACAGCAACCACAGCCACCCATCAGAGCCACCAGTAGTACCACCATCACCACCACCTTCACAGCGACCACAGCCACCCATCAGAGCCACCAGAAGCAGCACCACACCCACCAGAGTCATCATTAATGCAATTAACACCCATAACGCCAAAATCACCCCATAACAAACACCACTGTCATAATAAACACCACAACAGGCACCACCACCCAAAATACCACTGGCACCACCATCAGCACAGATATTAATATGGCCCCTACAGAAACATCTCTAGAGTCACCACTAATGCTACTGCAAACACCACCACCAAAATTAGTCACACAGCCACCAAATGCCCCAACACAGCAAACATCACCAGCACAACAGCCCCCACTAAAACAACGGTAAAACATCCATCGTCCCCACAATGACACCAACCCCACCTTAATGTCCCACTGCAGCCCTTAACTCAGCAGCAAATACGTTAAACATCACCACCATTAATATATATACACAACTACAAACACCATCTCAAGCACTACCGACCCCACTCCACAGTCACTTCTAATATTATCACAGACATACTGGAACAATGGGCAGACACACCTAAAAACACTGGTCGCTCATTACATTCCAACAAGGAACACACCAGGAGGCCCAGACACCCATGATCACACCAGTAGACACATACACCCTGGAACACACCAGGATACACAGACACACATAGTCACAGCAGGAGACACAGACACCCAGGATCACACCAGGAGACACAGACACACATAGTCACAGCAGGAGACACAGACACCCAGGATCACACCAGGAGACACTGACACACATAGTCAAAGCAGGAGACCCAGACACCTAGGATCACACGAGGAGACACAGACACACATAGTCACAGCAGGAGACACAGACACTCAGGACCACACCAGGAGACACAGACACACATTGTCACACCAGTAGACACAGACACCCAGGACCACACCAGGAGACACAGACACACATAGTCACACCAGGAGACACAGACACACATAGTCACAGCAGGAGACACCAGCACAAGGCACACTTGGAGACACTGACACCCAGGACCACACCAGGAGACGCAGACACACATAGTCACAACAGGAGACACAGACACCCAGGACCACACCAGGAGACACAGACACACATAATCACACCAGGAGACACAGACACACATAGTCACACCAGGAGACACACACACACAGGTTCACACCAGGAGACACAGACACCCAAGTTCACACCAGGAGACACAGACACACAGAGTCACACTAGGAGACACAGACACACATAGCCACAGCAGAAGACACCAGCACAAGGCACACTTGGAGACACTGACACCCAGGACCACACCAGGAGACACAGATACACAGAGTCACACCAGGAGACACAGACACCCAGGACCACACCAGGAGACACTGACACACATAGTCACACCAGGAGACACAGAGACACAGGATGACACCAGGAGACACAGACACCTAGGATCACACCAGGAGACACAGACACACATAGTCACACCAGGAGACACACACACCCAGGTTCACACCAGGAGACAAAGACACCCAAGTTCACACCAGGAGACACAGACACACATAGTCACAGCAGGAGACACCAGCACAAGGCACACTTAGAGACACTGACACCCAGGACCACACCAATAGACACAGACACCCAAGTACACACCAAGAGACACAGACACCCAAGTTCACACCAGGAGACACAGACACACAGAGTCACACTAGGAGACACAGACACACATAGCCACAGCAGAAGACACCAGCACAAGGCACACTTGGAGACACTGACACCCAGGACCACACCAGGAGACACAGATACACAGAGTCACACCAGGAGACACAGACACCCAGGACCACACCAGGAGACACTGACACACATAGTCACACCAGGAGACACAGAGACACAGGATGACACCAGGAGACACAGACACCTAGGATCACACCAGGAGACACAGACACACATAGTCACACCAGGAGACACACACACCCAGGTTCACACCAGGACACAAAGACACCCAAGTTCACACCAGGAGACAAAGACACACATAGTCACAGCAGGAGACACCAGCACAAGGCACACTTAGAGACACTGACACCCAGGACCACACCAATAGACACAGACACCCAAGTACACACCAAGAGACACAGACACCCAGGTTCACACCAGGAGACACAGACACACGTAGTCACAGCAGGAGACGCCAGCACAAGGCACACCTGGAGACACTGACACACAGGACCACACCAGGAGACACAGACACACATAATCACACCAGGAGACACAGACACACATAGTCACACCAGGAGACACAGACACACATAGTCACACCAGGAGACACACACACAGGTTCACACTAGGAGACACAGAGACACAGGATCACACCAGGAGACACAGACACCTAGGATCACACTAGGAGACACACACACAGGTTCACACCAGGAGACACAGGATCACACCAGGAGACACTGACATACATAGTTACAGCAGGAGACACCAGCACAAGGCACACTTGGAGACACTGACACCTAGGACCACACCAGGAGACACAGACACCCAAGTTCACACCAGGAGACACAGACACCCAGGTTCACACCAGGAGACACAGACACACATAGTCACAGCAGGAGATACCAGCATGGCACACTTGGAGACACTGCTACCCAGGACCACACCAGGAAACACAGAAACCCAAGTTCACACCAGGAGACACAGACACCCAGGTTCACACCAGGGGACACAGACACACGTAGTCACACCAGGAGACACACGCACATGTTCACACCAGGAGACACAGAGACACAGGATCACACCAGGAGACACAGACACACATGGTCACAACAGGAGACACCAGCACAAGGCACACTTGGAGACGCTGACACGCAGGACCACACCAGGAGATACAGACACCCAAGTTCACACCAGGAGACACAGACACCCAGGTTCACACCAGGAGACACAGACACCCAGGTTCACGCGAGGAGACACAGACACAAGTAGTCACAGCAGGAGACACCAGCACAAGGCACACTTGGAAACACTGACACCCAGGACCACACCAGGAGACACAGACACCCATAGTCACACCAGGAGACACAGACACCCAGGACCACACCAGTAGACACAGACACACATAGTCACACCAGGAGACACAGACACACATAGTCACACCAGGAGACACACACAGGTTCACACCAGGAGACACAGAGACACATGATCACACCAGGAGACACAGACACCTAGGATCACACCAGGAGACACACACACAGGTTCACACCAGGAGACACAGAGACACAGGATCACACCAGGAGACACTGACACACATAGTCACAGCAGGAGACACCAGCACAAGGCATGCTTGGAGACACTGACACCCAGGACCACACCAGGAGACACAGACACACATAGTCACACCAGGAGACACAGACACCCAAGTTCACACCAGGAGACACAGACACCCAGGTTCACGCCAGGAGACACCAGCACAAGGCACACTTGGAGACACTGACACCCAAGACCACATCTGGAGACACAGACACACCAGAAGACACAGACACCCAGGACCATACCAGGAGACACAGACACACATAGTCACACCAGGAGACACAGACACACATAGTCACACCAGGACACACACACACAGGTTCATACCAGGAGACCCAGAGACACACGATCACACCAGGAGACACAGACACACCAGGAGACACAGACACACATAGTCACACCAGGCGACACAGACACCCAGGACCACACCAGGAGACACAGACACACATATTCACCCCAGGAGACACAGACACACATAGTCACACCAGGACCCACACACACACAGGTTCACACCAGGAGACACAGAGACACAGGATCACACCAGGAGACACAGACACCTAGGATCACACCAGGAGACGCACACACAGGTTCACACCAGGAGACACAGAGACACAGGATCACACCAGGAGACACTGACACACATAGTCACAGCAGGAGACACCAGAACAAGGCACAAAAGAAGGAATGGTTTTTAGATGTCAATCTAACAATGGGCGCACTGCCTGTATGGAAGCACTAGTGAATAGTAGTTTGTGGTGCAACTGGGTGAGTGGAAAACCATATAGCCACCCAATGGTAATGTCAGCAAGCCGACAGGACCTCACAATTACTACATAGACGTACCCTATGCACACACTTAATATTTAAGTGACCGTAGGTTATAGTATACAACATTCATCATAATAAATACATGCAGAGAAACAGTTGGTGTGAAACAATTAGGAAATGAATGGTATGACAAGGGAAGATCCTAATGTCCTTTTTTTAATTTTCAAGGCTTAACAACAGCCAGCCGACACGTGTTTCATCGCATCTCACGAATCTTCAGGGCTCTAGGTAGCTGTGTTTGAGCCAAAAGGTCGCTCTGCCGGTGATACTTCCGACCCGGTGGGGCCCAAGACCGTCTTATATTCCAATGTCGATAAGAAAACGTGGACTCGAAGCAAAATGCGCTTGTTATTGAGACCCGGGAACTGTAGTACGTGTTTGAAGTGAGCCAGTGGCTTATAGATCCGATAAAGTTATGTAGCTTCGAGGCAGCAGAGGTAGCTCTGTGCCTACATTGTAAGTGTAGGCTGGTTATAAGTAGATTTACGATGTGCTGCTCCCGGGTCGCTGTGTTCCTGGTAGTGGACACAGACACACATAGTCACAGCAGGAGACACAGACACTCAGGACCACCCCAGGAGACACAGACACACATTGTCACACCAGGAGACACAGACACCCAGGACCACACCAGGAGACACAGACACACATAATCACACCAGGAGACACAGACACACATAGTCACAGCAGGAGACACCAGCACAAGGCACACTTGGAGACACTGACACCCAGGACCACACCAGGAGACACAGACACACATAGTCACACCAGGAGACACTGACACCCAGGACCACACGAGGAGACACAGACACCCAAGTTCACACCAGGAGACACAGACACCCAGGTTCACACCAGGAGACACAGACTAACATAGTCACAGCAGGAGATACCAGCATGGCACACTTGGAGACACTGCCACCCAGGACCACACCAGGAAACACAGAAACCCAAGTTCACACCAGGAGACACAGACACACATAGTCACACCAGGAGACACAGACACACATAGTCACACCAGGAGACACACACACCCAGGTTCACACCAGGAGACACAGACACCCAAGTTCACACCAGGAGACGTGCTTGTTATTGAGACCCGGGACCGTAGTTCGTGTTTGAAGTGAGCCAGTGGCTTATAGATCCGATAAAGTTATGTAGCTTCGAGGCAGCAGAGGTAGCTCTGTGCCTACGTTGTAAGTGTAGGCTTGCTATAAGTAGATTTAGGATGCGCTGCGCCCGGGTCACCGTGTTCCTGGTAGTGGACACAGATACACAGAGTCACACCAGGAGACACAGACACCCAGGACCACACCAGGAGACACAGACACACATAGTCACACCAGGAGACACACACACAGGTTCACACCAGGAGACACAGAGACACAGGATCACACCAGGAGACAGAGACACCTAGGATCACACCAGGAGACACAGACACACATAGTCACACCAGGAGACACACACACCCAGGTTCACACCAGGAGACAAAGACACCCAAGTTCACACCAGGAGACACAGACACACATAGTCACAGCAGGAGACAACAGCACAAGGCACACTTGGAGACACTGACACCCAGGACCACATCTGGAGACACAGACACACATAGTCACACCAGGAGACACAGACACCCAGGACCATACCAGGAGACACAGACACACATAGTCACACCAGGAGACACAGACACACATAGTCACAGCAGGAGACACCAGCGCAAGGCACACTTGGAGACACTGACACCCAGGACCATACCCAGAGACACAGACACCCAAGTTAACATCAGGAGACACAGACACCCAGGATCACACCAGGAGACACTGACACACATAGTCACAACAGGAGACACCAGCACAAGGCACACTTGGAGACACTGACACCCAGGACCACACCAGGAGACACAGACACCCAACTTCACACCAAGAGACACAGACACCCAGGACCACACCAGGAGACACAGACACACATAGTCACACCAGGAGACACACACACAGGTTCACACCAGGAGACACAGAGACACAGGATCACACCAGGAGACAGAGACACCTAGGATCACACCAGGAGACACAGACACACATAGTCACACCAGGAGACACACACACCCAGGTTCACACCAGGAGACAAAGACACCCAAGTTCACACCAGGAGACACAGACACACATAGTCACAGCAGGAGACAACAGCACAAGGCACACTTGGAGACACTGACACCCAGGACCACATCTGGAGACACAGACACACATAGTCACACCAGGAGACACAGACACCCAGGACCATACCAGGAGACACAGACACACATAGTCACACCAGGAGACACAGACACACATAGTCACAGCAGGAGACACCAGCGCAAGGCACACTTGGAGACACTGACACCCAGGACCATACCCAGAGACACAGACACCCAAGTTAACATCAGGAGACACAGACACCCAGGATCACACCAGGAGACACTGACACACATAGTCACAACAGGAGACACCAGCACAAGGCACACTTGGAGACACTGACACCCAGGACCACACCAGGAGACACAGACACCCAACTTCACACCAAGAGACACAGACACCCAGGTTCACACCAGGAGACACAGATACACGTAGTCACAGCAGGAGACGCCAGCACAAGGCACACTTGGAGACACTGACACACACACGACCACACCAGGAGACACAGACACACATAATCACACCAGGAGACACAGACACACATAGTCACACCAGGAGACACAGACACACATAGTCACACCAGGAGACACACACACAGGTTCACACCAGGAGACACAGAGACACAGGATCACACCAGGAGACACAGACACCTAGGATCACACCAGGAGACACACACACAGGTTCACACCAGGAGACACAGGATCACACCAGGAGACACTGACACACATAGTTACAGCAGGAGACAACAGCACAAGGCACACTTGGAGACACTGACACCCAGGACCACACCAGGAGACACAGACACCCAAGTTCACACCAGGAGACACAGACACCCAGGTTCACACCAGGAGACACAGACACACATAGTCACAGCAGGAGATACCAGCATGGCACACTTGGAGACACTGCCACCCAGGACCACACCAGGAAACACAGAAACCCAAGTTCACACCAGGAGACACAGACACCCAGTTTCACACCAGGGGACACAGACACACGTAGTCACACCAGGAGACACACACACATGTTCACACCAGGAGACACAGAGACACAGGATCACACCAGGAGACAGGGACACACATAGTCACAACAGGAGACACCAGCACAAGGCACACTTGGAGACACTGACACCCAGGACCACACCAGGAGACACAGACACCCAGGTTCACACCAGGAGATACAGACACCCAGGTTCACACGGAGACACAGACACCCAGGTTCACGCCAGGAGACACAGACACAAGTAGTCACAGCAGGAGACACCAGCACAAGGCACACTTGGAGACACTGACACCCAGGACCACACCAGGAGACACAGACACACATAGTCACACCAGGAGACACAGGCACCCAGGACCACACCAGGAGACACAGACACACATAGTCACACCAGGAGACACAGACACACATAGTCACACCAGGAGACACACACACAGGCTCACACCAGGAGACACGGAGACACATGATCACACCAGGAGACACAGACACCTAGGATCACACCGGGAGACACACACACAGGTTCACACCAGGAGACACAGACACAGGATCACACCAGGAGACACTGACACACATAGTCACAGCAGGAGACACCAGCACAAGGCACACTTGGAGACACTGACACCCAGGACCACACTAGGAGACACAGACACACATAGTCACACCAGGAGACACAGACACCCAAGTTCACACCAGGAGACACAGACACCCAGGTTCACACCAGGAGACACAGACACACATAGTCACAACAGGAGACACCAGCACAAGGCACACTTGGAGACACTGACACCCAGGACCACACCAGGAGACACAGACACCCAAGTTCACACCAGGAGACACAGACACCCAGGTTCACACCAGGTGACACAGACACACGTAGTCACAGCAGGAGACACCAGCACAAGGCACACTTGGAGACACTGACACCCAGGACCACACCAGGAGACACAGACACACATAGTCACACCAGGAGACACAGACACCCAGAACCACACCAGGAGACACAGACACACATATTCACACCAGGAGACACAGACACACATAGTCACACCAGGACACACACACACAGATTCACAGAGACACAGGATCACACCAGGAGACACAGACACCTAGGATCACACCAGGAGACACACACACAGGTTCACACCAGGAGACACAGAGACACCGGATCACACCAGGAGACACTGACACATAGTCACATCAGGAGACACCAGCACAAGTCACACTTGGAGACACTGACACCCAGGACCACACCAGGAGACACAGACACCCAAGTTCACACCAGGAGACACAGACCCCCAGGTTCACACCAGGAGACACAGACACACATAGTCACAGCAGGAGACACAAGCACAAGGCACACTTGGAGACACTGACACCAAGGACCACACCAGGAGACACACACCCAAGTGCACACCAGGAGACACAGACACACATAGTCACACCAGGAGACACAGACACACATAGTCACACCAGGAGACACAGACACCCAGGATCACACTAGGAGACACAGACACACATAGTCACAGCAGAAGACACACGCACAGGTTCACACCAGGAGACAGAGAGACACAGTATCACACCAGGAGACACAGACACCTAGGATCACACCAGGAGACACCAGCACAGGGAACTCTTCGAGACGCAGGCACCCAAGCCCACACCATGAAGCACAGACACCCAGGATCACACCAGGACACACAGGCACCAAGGAACACCCCAGGAGACACAGGCACTCGAAATTACACCATGGAGACACAGACACACATAGTCACAGCAGGAGACACTAGCTCAAGGGCACACTTGGAGACACAGGCACCCAGGAACCCACCAGGAGACAAACACCCCCAGGTTCAAACCAGGACACTCAGACGCCCTGGATCACACCAGGAGACACAGACACTCAGGACCACACCAGGAGAAACAAGCACCCAGGATCACACCAGGAGACACCAGCACAGGGCACACTTGGAGGCACAGGCACCCAAGACCACACCATGAAGCACACACTCATTGTTACTGGAGGCAGAGGTACAGAATCTTTCTAGGTCTGGACTGTGGACTCCTGGTCCCACGACAGGGTCAATGCAACCAATGCCAGGTCCTGAGATGTTCATTGGTAAAAGAAAGAGAAGTGGATGCCTCAGACTGTTCCCATGAGGCACAGGGTCAAGACTGATTTGCATATAGCGTTGTCAGACCCGGGGTGGCAAAGTGAGCTAAAGAATGATTATGGATTCAACCCAGATCTGTGACTGGGGTGAGTGTTTGAAAAGTTTCAGCGCTCCGTCCATCATCGCTTTGTTCGCCCTCAGTTGGCAGGGTATGCCCAGATGTGGGTCCCTTGCTCACTTTGCCACTGGATTCAACCTAGTCTGGCTGATGAGGGCTGGTAGCCCGAAATCTGTCCCAGGATGATTGTTTACGGTCCAGGGAAGACATGGCTTGGCAGTTCGGGCTGGACTGTCCCCATGAGGCACAGGGTCAAGACTGATTTGCATATAGATTTGTCAGACCCGGGGTGGCAAAGTGAGCTAAAGAATGATGATGGATTCAACCCAGATCTGTGACTGGGGTGAGTGTTTGAAAAGTTTCAGCGCTCCGTCCATCATCGCTTTGTTCGCCCTAAGTTGGCAGGGTATGCCCAGACGTGGGTCCATTGCTCACTTTGCCACTGGATTCAAGCAAGCCTGGCTGATGAGGGGTGTGTCGCACGAAACAGGTCCCAGGATGCTTGTTTCTGGAGCAGGGAAGACATGGCTTGGCAGTTCGGGCTGGACTGTTTCCATGAGGCACAGGGTCAAGACTGATTTGCATATAGCTGTGTCTGACCTGGGGTGGCGAAGTGAGCTAAAGAATGATGATGGATTCAACCCAGACCTGTGACTGGGGGGGTGAGTGTCTGAAAAGTTTCAGCGCTCCGTACATCATCCCCTTGTGTTCGCTTCATCCAACATCCTCCGCATCTGGAAACAGGAGGTTTCTGTGCTTTAATCGCCACGCACATGGAGCCAGATTTACTAAATACTTTTACAGTCGAAAACCATCCACATCACTGACCGTGACTGCAAAGATAGTTTTAACAATGTACTCAAGGCATTTTAGGATTCAATAAACTTTTGCGGACTCCTGACATGTTGTTATGACCTCATACCCAACTGCTAATCACTCAGAAGGGGGAGGTTGTAGGTGTCACTTCCAAAGAGCGATTCAGTGTGAGGTGTATCACAATGCGTTTCAGCCGTAAACCGGCCACAAAGCACTGAACCGTGACTGACTTCTGAGTTGGGGTGGTGAAACATTAGCGAAAGGTAAGAAGACCCACTTGGGTCCCTTCCCCTGTGTGAATGTAAATAAAAGTGTGTCGGGGAGCAGGCGGCAGCCCAGGGCACTCTTCCAACTCTGAAACAAACTTTTCACAAGATGAAAACTTTTTGTTTTAAACACAGCACCATTTCTTTTAAGGGACACGATCTGCAACAAAAAAAGACTTCACTGAAAGGCAATAGCAGACACGGGGGTCTGTGGACCCTAGCAGGCCACCATCCCGATGAAGGCCACCAAATGGAGTGAGTCTCAATGTGCGACCTGCCTCATTTACAGCCATTTGGTGGATCGCGTTGCAACCCACAGGGAATCAAACGTAGCAACCCAACCTATTTGTACATAGGTCAGTTTGATCAATTCTTTACTGGTAACAAAAATACAGGATTCAAATTGCAACCAGAAAAGTTGTAAATTTGCATTAATAAATGTACTTTCAGACCCAGGCGTAGAGTTATGAGGATTTCCAATTCACAACACTCTCAAGTAGTATTTTTGAAAAGCTGTGCCAGTCATGGCTTTCCAGCCTCGCACCTGGGAAAGTCATGTAGACATTGTGGTTCCTCCAACATGGAATTGTACAAAGTGTATATTGGAGTAAGCTGATGCATCTGTACAGTTCCACTTTCTTTGCGTTTTTCCCTTTTTTTTCTTTGTTTTCCCCACTGGAATCCTATATTTTCTCATAGCTAAACCACTTCCCTGCTCCGTTACCCTTCTAATGATGAACATTTTAGCTGTGTTTGTCAGTATGAGTTCCACTGTCACCTGCTTCAGTCATGGTTCTTGCTCCTGTTGGCATTGCCCACAGGCTGTGCCTTCTGCTGATGTTCAGGCTCCCTGTGTTATGGTAACAGTGATGTGAAATTCTGAATCCACTTGCAGAGGCTGAAACTTTTTTATAGTTTTGTAACTCTTGAAGGCCTTTTCCCAGTTCTCATGAGCTCAGCTAGGCACCTGCTTGACATTCTTGTGAGTCATATGTTGTGACCAATACTAGAAACCTGTGGCTAGTAAAGCATGCATTTGGCTCCTGAGTCTACTTGCCTAGTTTGTCTGGAACCGATGATCACACAGGAGACCTTGGTCGGTCAATTCTCTCATTCACTAGCCATTCATTTTTCTTTAGTCAATAAATGTTTTCAGATCCAGGAAAACCTGCGGTGACGTTTTCTTCCAAACCACCGTTGAAAGAGATTTAATGCAGTCAAATCTCTCACCATTTCCTAGGTGGAAAGAGATCAGAGAGGAGTTTCTGAGTGCCAAATTCACAGAACAAACCTAAGACAAAATCCTAAACTTACTACCATTTTGGTATTCACAGAAGGCACTTACTCATTTCGGTATTCAAAGAAGGCACTTACTCATTTTGCTATTCACAGAAGTTAGGAGTCCTAACTTTAGGACTCCTAAGTGCCTTCTGTGAATACCAAAATGGTAGTAAGTTTAGGATTTGGTCTTAAGTTAGTACTGTGAATCGAGCCCCGAATGCTCACAAATTAGCGTGTTTTTGGGCACTCACAAATTTTCAAGGCAAATCACAGCTTGAAATGTTTATTACCTCCCCTTGTGTGGGATTTTCTCATGCGATTAATTTCACAGCTGTGGGATAATATTATAAGGAGTGAAATGAACATGCCACTGTTAGGTCAACTTTAGTGAATACCTAGCAGTTCTAAATTGGGCCAAATCTTAATTGAAAAAGTAAAAATCTTTGTGACATGAGATATTCTGTGCCCACACATTAGAGATCAGAGCCTCTGAGTGCAGCTAATGTCCCTGAACCTGAGACTCCCTCGAAATCAGCCTGAACTCAACACAAGCTTGGACAATCCCGTAGAAACTGGACACCATCCACGCGCCTTTTAAGTCCTTTTTGATCAATTTTATGAGAAGAAACTGAGAGATAAGCTCCAAAATGAGAGCCTTAAAATCACAGAGGGGCATATTATAAAAGAAGAGCGATAAACATTGCTAAGCGCACTTAGCGCGTTTCTTATTATCGCCGTCTATCGCTGAATTACATCGCCGTGTTAGCGGTGTATTATCAACGCTTTGCGAACAGATGATGTAATTCCAGTGACAGAAATATCGCCTGAAATCCAGCGATGATTATGGAGATGCTTGCTGATAGTGGAGTGTGGTTGTATGGCCATCCACCTCCCATTATCAGCAAAGCTAAGTAAAAGAAAAAGCAGACGTTAACTTCATGCGATAACTGCGGTTTGTTTTATCGCTGGGGCCGCAGTGTTAATAGTGCGAAGTTCTGCTTGCCACGTTAATCATGCAAGCATTGTGAGGAACGCCTACCTTGCATTTCATTAGCGATAATAATCGCTGACATGCAAAATGGAGAAAACCCGGCAACTAAATCAAGGAAACACACGTTAGCGTGTCCTTGATAATAGTGTGATATGTAAAGCGCCGCTTTTCGGCCAAAATCGGGCGCTAAAGCAGCGAAAATGGGCTTGATAACATGCCCCCTAATCTATGGTGGTCATTCCGACAGGTAAGAAATTCCTGGCTTTTGTGAACAGAGTTTCCTAAGGTCACATTTTGGCAGGTAACACCTGATGGATTGTTAGCAGGAAACAGACCATAATTCATGTGGTAATCAGTGCAGTGATGCTGATATCCATGCCGATTTCTACTTCTTCGGTAGAGACCTTTTAATAGAGTAGTAAGACAGCAATCCGATGCTCCTGTGTCCACTGCATCCGCAGGTCTGATGTGGCCGGTCTGCATCGTAGCCCCTCGACACTCGGAATAAGGGTCTAGAATGATGGAAATATCACTTCCGGCTTTGGAGCATCAGACGTACGTTCACGATGGCCAACGATGATGCTTTTCTCCTTGAACTTCTGCCAAAGTCCGTCTCTCAGCTTCTTGTGGCCTGGTGGACGCGACATCAATTGACTTGCATCAGGGCCCCTCCTTTGCTCTCCCGCGGGGCGCGAGCTCTGCGGGAGTATTGTATTGTGTTGCAGCACTTATATAGCACTTAGTACCCCTATGTGGGGCACTGAAGTGCCTACCTACATGAGTAGCAAGCTACACCATGTAGGGTCTGTGGTTGGATGAATGTTTTGTTTTGATCCTATGTGGGAAGTGTTTCCATGCTGTGTGAGGGGTTGCTGGTGAAGTGTACGACCACACATAGTGGGGGACGGCTGCTGTACCCTCACCTGAGTCGAGGAGAGTGACAGCTGGCTGCAGTCGTAGTTACAGGAGGAGCAGAGACTTTGTTTCCTGAAGCCCCTGTAGAGGGTCAACTAATGCTGTTGGAAAAATCTGCTCAGTCCCCAGTAACTGGGGCCTTTCACACCCCCTTACCACATGTTGTTTGAATGTTTGCATCTCATTACATGCGATATGTATGGAGATTGGGTGCTGAATCAGTTGCGATCTCTGTTAGGACACATTGCGTGCCACACATGATAGTGATTCCCTGTATTAGGATTGAACTCATTCTGACTTCTCTGCCTGCCCTGGGACCACCCTGGGGGTCCACGCCTCAGAGACCCAGCTGCGATTCATAACTCTCTGATGCCTGAGGGGCAATCCACATTCAACCCAGAGACATTCCCGGAAACACTGGGGATTTTATTCCACCGAGCATTTCCCTGGTGGGTGGGAGACCTTTGGGGAGGGTTTGAACGTCTAGTTCCAGTGCCTCTGTCACGTTCCCCATCTGGAGGATAATTGCAGCAGGCATGGGGGGGCTTCAAGAGAGGATGGGTGGAAAGAGAGAGATTGCATGAGGTGCAGAAGGGTGTGGGCTGGTTTGAGCATTTTTGCCAGAGCTGCTTTTGGTTCCCAATCAGGCCCGGTCTGTAACTCTCCCTGGCTCAAACCTGGATCAGTTCTTATCCCCTCATTCAATAGCGCATGAAGCTTAATTTATCTCAGCCTAAGACCTACATATTAGGGTGGTTTCAAGAAGTTCAGAGCAGTATTGGGGTGGTCGCATGTGCCTTTCCACACACATACCCCTATAGTTTGCTAGGGGAGGTAACCCAGGATGAGCTGGACTCCAAACCTAATATGCACATACAAAAGAAGCTACCCATCGCTGTTCTTCTAAAGGTGTCCTCTGCTGGTGAAGAGAAAGCGAGGGACGCATCTTGAGGCAAGTGTGACTACAGGGGCCCCTCAGCCCCCCCTTCCCATGGGGCAGTACAATCCCTGACTTGGGGCTTCAAGAAACCCCAACTTTAGGTATAGAATGACATAGGTCACCCTAGTAATCACGGGACCCCACTTAGTTTGTGAAGTGCCTCCCTGTCTCCAGGTGAAGGCCCGCTCTCTACCAAGCGCAGTTTCTAGAGAGTGAGGACTGCCAATGACGAAGCGTGACACCTGGAGGTGTGTGAGGACACTCCTTCACATTTTTTGAGATGCCCTGCCCCCCACTCAGTCAAGTGTAGCGTGCTTGTTAATGTGGATAGAATCAGTTCCCTAAGGTCAGGTGTGTGTGTCAAAGCAGAGCAGCGAGCTGCGCTTTGCATATTGAATGAGAAGAGGGGTTCCTAGCCTCGGGGAAGCATGTATTACAGGCTGTAGGCGGGGGGCACTGACAGGCAACAACAGACTAATGGAGGAGGGCAAATATCGTCTCCGTTGGTATTTCTGTAGGGCCAGCAGCAGGAACGCGCCAGAGTACAGTGGGACCTCTTGGAGTCAAAGGGGGGGGGGTATGGATCCCCACGTGCTTTACACTCATATCAGGGTTGAGTTGAATGAAATGACAGATTTACAAAGCGCACAATTACTGCAGGGCGTCAAGGTGCTAAAGAAAGGAGAGCTCTGAAGGAAAAAGACAGAAACAAAACTCCTATCCCCAGGAAATTTGCTGGCTATACATTTAAGGAACGAAAAGCCGGGTCTTCAATGCTTTAAGAAAACTACCGTGAGCCTCTAGATCACTAATGACTCCTGGAAGAGTAGTGCACAGTTTTGCTGTGGCCACGTAAAAAGCCTTGCCCCTCACCTGGTCTTCCTAAGTTTGGGCACCCCTGCAAGATTGTAGCTAGCTGACCGGAAGTGTCTAGTGCGGGTCTATCTCTGAAATTGCAGGGTGAACGCGCTGTGTACGGTTGGGTCAGGGGGCACGTGGAGTGGTGGCGACTCTGCGCAGGGCAGTACCCCGGGTCAGTAAGGTGGCATGGACACCAACGTAGCAGCTCTTTCTTTGCAGGTAAGGAGGTGGTTACATTTATGCTGTTTTTAAATCAGCTGTTAGCTAGACCAATGACTGGCAAGAAGGTCTGTGGGAAGCCTTCAGGAGGGCAGAGCGGGTGCCGGAAGAGTCCGGCCGCTTCTCTTCCACCCCCTGATTAATGTCTCTGAAGCAGCGAAGGAGGCGGGTGGATTCCCCCAGCAGGGGGTCTTTGCAAGACTTGGCTGCTGAACTGCAGAGCTTGATGGATGCAGGGGGTCTCTGCTGACAGAAGAAGTACATGGAAGGGACACATCAATGGCCCCTCTCTCACAAAAACCGTAAACTACACTTGTTGAACCCAAGTACATAGTCAGCTAGACATCATATTACTTTCCTTCCAGTGCCTCCTTATGCGTTAAAACACATTGGGAACTCATGAGTTGACTCCTCCACTGGTACCCCTGGCACCTCTAACCCTTCTGGGTTCAAAAGAGAGCCCACCTCAAAAAGTGATACCAAAGGGGTTGATGGACGGAGCCTGAATCAAATCAAGCACTCACCCCCAGTCAACTGATCTGGGTTTAATCCATCACCGTTCTTTAGCTCACTCCACCACCCCAGTTCAGACATGGCCATATGCAAATCAGTCTTGACCCTGTGCCTCATGGGAACAGTCCAGCCCGAACTTCCAAGCCATGCCTTCCCTGGACCGGAAACAAGCATCCTAGGACCGGTTTCTGGCTAATCGGCCGTCTTCAGCCAGGCCAGCTTGAACCCAGACACCTCTAACCCTTCAAAAGAGAGCCCACCTCAAAAATGGCCTAGTGTGTTAAAAATATGTGAAAAGCACCCAATCATGGAAGCACAACAGGTGCGGTCTTTAGCGAAACCAGGTTCTATTCTATATGCTAGAGGAGCAGCCCACCCCATAGAAACCCGCTGTGTGGTACCCCCAACACCCATTGGAGAGATGGGCCGGGCAACCGGACCATACCTTGGTCCCCTAGAGCAGACCGCATCCTCCACCACCCCAAAGGGCCACCAAAATGTGCGCAGGTCGGTAGGGTCATGGAAGCAATGACACAACCCACAGTGAAATGTTTAAAATGCTCCAGATGCCCCCTTCAGTGCCACACGAAACTGGCATTCTATGTGCCTTATTTCTTGTGAGTTGCCAAGCTGGTCAGAAGAGTCCCCGCCAATCATGACATCACCCGGCCCAAATAGGGGATGTATGACACAATCGCGCATGCTTTTATAATGCATGCCATTACAACGCGGGCAATGCAACAAACTCGTGGTTACCATGGGCTCCATTACCAGGCAAGTCGTTACAAAGACTTGCCTTAGGGAAGCGCTGGACGTTGGACTCCAGTCTGTGAAACAGTAGGGAAGGTGTTGGATTTAAAATCCAACAACATGTGTCCCAATGCAAGCCGTTGTAACGACTTGCGTGGTAATGGAACGCGCGGTAACAACACGTTTGTTGTATTGCCCGTGTTGTAATTGTACTGCATAGTTCTAGCTGCGTAGTGAAGGCTGTTTCCCCCAAAATGGGACAAACAGCAAACTATCATCACCTAGAAAACGGCACAATCACAAGGCGTACGTCCCATAACCCACCAAAGAAAAGCTACAGTGACCATATCACAGTTCCAGAAGCCCTTTTAAATACTACAACTAAAGCACCGGTGGGTGGGGAAAGCTGAAAACCCCTCTTAACAGCCTCTGAAGGGGTCACAATCACAGGGCCTGAGGCAGTGGCACATGGGGGTGAAAGGCAGGCACAGAGATCACTGTGGTATCCTCAATGTGATGTCATGTGTTCTGTATTCTTTCCTATGGATTCATTCTATAATTTGTTGTTGGTATGATATCAGTGCATCTTCCATGGGTGTTTCCAGGTTCTACGTTCCTGCCTTGGAGGACAGCTGGCTGTAGCCACTTGACTGGGAACAGCAGAGCTGGGTGGCGGCTGTCGATGGGCTCTGTACCTTGCATCCTTCTTGCTTAATACATGGATATCCTTTGGATAAGCGTACCTCAACAACCATACCTTGCCTCGCGCTGTGTTGTCAAGGACTTGTTTGCCACAAGGTGTGACTGGGTGGAATCTCACTTTTCTCCGGATGTAGGATACCCCGGCATGTAAAGTGGATGCCTTGATGCCGCCAGGGCCTAAGGGTTTCCATATGCTTGTCTCCTTTCCCCTGAATCCACTGTCCTAGGTCATCTGGGTTGGCTATAGAGACACTTAAAGTTCAGTGGGCGGTGCTGACGGTGTCCTGGACGCCTTGGGGTGGGTTGGATGTCCTTAATTCTCTGGTTTGTAGATTACTGAAGGGTTTCTTGCTTCTCAATTCTCCCCAGAAGGTGATTCTTCCTTCCTAGGATGTACCTTTGATTTTGGGGTTCCTGCTGCATCCCCTCTACGAGACTTTTAAGGACATCCTCATGGATCCAATGTCTTCCAAGGTGGTTCTTTGAGACAATTGAGGGATTTGAAATCTGGTTTGCTCCCCATCGTAGGTGTGTATTCTACCTGGTAGACTGGTGTTGCAGCCTTTGTTGGCCAAAGTCCTTTTTAGGTCTTGCCTAGGCAGCGTGCATGCGCTACTCTAGGAGAGGGCCTTTAGCAATCGGTCTTGACTCTTCAAGCACTTGCACTGGTGCTTGTGGCGGCATCCACCTTGTGGGAGTGAGCAGCGGCGCAGCCACGTTAATTACAAACAAATTGCCCCGTGTGCGCCGCTGTTCGCTCCCGCAAGGTTCGCTCGGAATGCTGTGTCACATGACACTTCTGCTGTTTTCCACTTCCTCAGCCCCTTACACTGCATTTCAATTCCTCTTTCCCTTTCTTGTGTACACAGACACATTTTTCATATCACTCTCAAATGCACGCTTCATGCAACGTGATGTTTTCTCTCCAGCCCCCTCGTTTCCTTTCTGCCTCTGACTAGCAGAATTACGCACAAAGCCGTCCACGTCTTTTCTCAATGAAGCCCACTGAATGGATCATGGGCTGCGCGCGGCAGTCCTCGAGAGACGCATCACATCTCCATTATGTGTACCTATCCATGAATAGCATTTCGGTGCGCAATAGTCCGTGACAGACTCCTGGGTTATTTCCTCACCTTCAACCTTTTATCGTTCTTCCCTTTTGATGTTGTTTTCCCTCTTGTATCTTTCTATTTCAACCCCTGCCATTGTTTCCATTCTTTTACCCTCCTGTCTATTTCATCCTCTTATCGGGTTGCCATGGCACAGGTTGGCCAGCAAACCTAGACAGTGCATGGCCAGCTCATCCTCGGGGGCCTGCCCATGTGCCGCCAGGAAACCCAGCAGCTCATCCGTGTGGGCGCCGGCCCCACGCTGGCCTCCTTCTACGTAGGTCAGGCGCTGCAGCAGTTGAAGGCAGGGCAGCAGAAGAGGCTCTACCGCCGGGTTCCCTCCTCTGCTGTAGCGATGCACAGTGGCTGCCAGCACGCCGTCCAGGCATGGGCCTCTCCATCTGCTGCCAGAGTTGATCGAGATGAGCCCCAGGGTGCGCAGGGCCACGGGCTGGCCACAGTTCAGATCCTCGATCATCTCCACCAGTCGGGTGAGGCATTTGCAGGGTAGCACCTGGCCGGAAGTGAAGTGCCGGGTCAGCTTCAGACCGGCGATGACCTCAAGCTGCAGCTGGAGCTGTAGCGCATTTTGCTCTGACTTGAGGCCCTTGTAGCGGCCAGCGGCCAGCAGCAGCGACTTATGACAGGAGGTTGCATCCATAACCACAGCTCAGGATGCAGCAGAACCGGCAACAAAGACAAGGCGCCAATGGCGGCCAGCGCACGCTCCCGTTCTAGAGGTGCTGGTGCTAGCGCAGGCCCGCTTCTTCCAGCATCAACCCATTAGCAGCCCTAAGGGGCCGCAGCGGCCTCCGCCCCTTACATAAAGTAATGCATACAGTATTTTGTCTGGTTAATGTAATACCCTAGGTATACATTTCAAACTGGCTACACGCTAACACATAAGTGTAAACTCCTGCACTTTGTTAGCAAAAACCTTTGAAGTAGAAAAAGCACTTACCGTTTTGAAATAGGCGCCTTGGGTGGAGCGTAAGGTTTAGTCTGTTCTTCATGTTTATAACAATAGTAGTTGAGTCTTTCACGGCCAAGCCGACTCTTTCTTTCTGACGTCAACACTGTTGCATGCCTAAACACTTAACGTCCTAAAGGCAAGACCTATTGGCTATGCCAATGCTTGTTGACCTTGCCTCTGGACCAGGTGGTGGTGCTTCACTATATACACACACTGTAGAAGCTGCCCTGAAGTAATGGTCACTTACATACTGTAACCGTGTCCCTACAAGCACTAAATAGATTAAGTGCTGGGATCCCGAAAATTGTGAAGGACTGTCCTCACACACCACCAGGTGTCACGCTTCATCATAGGCAATCCTCGCTCTCTTATGACTTAAGATTGGAGATAGGGGTAATAGTTCCCCTAATCCCCACATTCCAGTTTAATACCAAGTAGTTCCCTATGACTTGCAAGGCATTGCTCCAGTCCCTACTTCAAACTTCTCTCTACACTCCCCTTAATGACACCTTCACCTCTATGACTTATTCGTACTCAAACTTGTTCCCACTGCTCCGAACATTTCTTCTCTAGTACCGCCTCTGTTACCTGCCGAAATTTGTTAAAAATGTTTTTGATACTATCTCTGCCTTGTTTCGCAAATGTTTTTAGACTTACTCTGCTTTTTTGTAAAGCGCTCTGATACCCTAATCAGGGTCTTGTTCGCGCTATAAGAAACTCTAAAAATAAATAAAAAATAAAATAAATGTAATTCGGGTAGAATATTGGTTTTTAAATCACTGTTGCACGGGCCCCCACTTATATCATTGGAAGGGCATCCCTGTCTTCCGGTGTTGGCCCGCTCTCTACCAAACCGTGGGGCATATTATCAAGGACAGGCGATACATTATCGCCGCTTTTATCGGCAGGAAACTGCCGATAAAGCGGCGATAATGGCCTTGATAATATGCTCTATGAATTCCAATCGAAGCCCATGTTAAATGTGAACACATCTAACATGGGCTTCGATTGGAATTCATAGAGCATATTATCAAGGCCATTATCGCCGCTTTATTGGCAGTTTCCTGCCGATAAAAGCGGCGCGTGTTTTTAGAGAGCGAGGAATTCCAACTGATGAAGCGTGACACCTGGTGTGTGAGGACCCTCCGTCACATTTTTTGACGTGCCCCGTACTCAATCTATTTAGTGCTTGTAGGGACACGGTTACAGTATGTAAGTGACCATTACTTCAGGGCAGCTTCTGCAGTGTGTGTATTTGGTAGGTTTGGAGGCCCGCGGACCCTGAAGACTCCGTAGCCTCTAGTTCCCTCCCTTGGATAGTTCTAAGGGTTCTGTGTTTGGGGGTGCTTCACTGTCTCGTCCTCCGGGCTGGAGGTACTTGGGGACATATTATCAAGGGGTAGAGATATTTTTATCACCGCGTTTGCGTCCGTTTTCGCACGAAATATGACAATAATAATATTGCTTTATTTACAAGAGCACGCTAAACTGTGTTCAATGGGATTGGCGCTGGCTTCAACATCGCATCTCCTTGCATCGCTAATGAAATGCAAGGGAGGCGTGTCCCGTGAAGCAACATGGGATTTTATCGATAACCCAGCTTCTCTCTATTTACTAGTGCATCGCTAACATGCATAGCGTTATTAAAATCAGCGCTAACCGGGTTGTCGCCGGTTTGGAACGCCTGCTATTTTTCTCACTAAGCCATATCTGTAATGGGAGGTGGATTGTTGGGCTGAATCCACGTCTCCCTATCTATAAGGTTTTCCCTGACGCGGTTTTCTATCGCTGGATTTCCAGCGATTTCTACTTTTTCTGCCGCTTTTGCCTGGATTTCTATCGCCTCGGCGATGCGCGTTGCTGATAGTGTGCTCACCGGGCGATAGAATCCGTCGATAGGCAGCGTTCATTTTCTGCACGCTACACGCGGACAGCGATAATTATCGCTGGCCATCGATGACATGCCCCTCGGTGATGTACTATGCTGTCCAACCATGCACCAACCTTCCATGCTTGTGGGGCTTTGCTTGTGAACTTGGCACAGAAAACTCGGGGTTGAAGCCTTGTTCTGTTGTGAGCCCAAGTACCAGTTGGGTGGAGAGGAGTTCCCGGTGGAGTTCTGCTCCACCCAATCAGAAACGGCTCCGTTTCCCTGCATCTGGATACACTGGGTGTGAGGACAGTGGGCCCAAATCTAACGAGCAGAAATGTCAGCTTATAAAATCACTGTGGGAAATGGCTGAATTGTAGTGTAGTCGAATTCTTTTTCCAGCCCCTGCGCCCCCCTCAGCAATTATAATCTTTGCCAAGCCATAATCTCCCCCCCCCCCAGCCTCGCCCGTCCCCTTCCCACACCCCCGCTACACAGCAGCCCAAATCGACATTTACCCCATGGTCTGAGCAGGTGGTAAACATGAGCAGGAATCCCCATGGAACTGGGAATGCCGAGCAGAATTCCTCCAGGTAGAACCAGGCCTGGCAATTCCATGGGAACACTCTGGCTGGTCTCGATAGTTCCAGACGCCCAGATTTTCCCCAAGGAATACCAAATGACTGGTAATCGGCCCCTGGTAGCACCATTGGCAACCTCCCTTATTGAAAAGCTCCTTAATTACAGGGGGTCCCCAACACTTGTGACTCAGGGGCCCTCTACTAGAGCAATAGTGGCAGCCTGTCCACCTGATCCGGGATTCCTTTGGTTGATGTTTGTAGGGCAGATACCGGGGCCTCTGTACCAGCATTCCTCCGGTAGATGTGTGTAGGGCAGATACCGGGGCCTCTGTACCAGCATTCCTTTGATAGATGTTTGCGGGGCAGATACCGGGGCCTCTGTACCAGCATTCCTCCGGTAGATGTTCGTAGGGCAGATACCGGGGCCTCTGTACCAGCATTCCTCTGATAGATGTTTGTAGGGCAGATACCGGGGCCTCTGTACCAGCATTCCTCTGATAGATGTTCGCAGGGCAGATACCAGGGCCTCTGTACCAGCATTCCTCTGATAGATGTTTGTAGGGCAAATACTGGGGCCTCTGTACCAGCATTCCTCTGATAGATGTTTGTAGGGCAGATACCGGGGCCTCTGTACCAGCATTCCTCCGGTAGATGTTCGTAGGGCAGATACCGGGGCCTCTGTACCACCATTCCTCTGGTAGATGTTTGTAGGGCAGATACCGGGGCCTCTGTACCATCATTCCTCTGATAGATGTTTTCAGGGCAGATACCGGGGCCTCTGTACCAGCATTCCTCTGATAGATGTTCGTAGGGCAGATACCGGGGCCTCTGTAAGAGCATTCCTCTGGTAGATGTTTGTAGGGCAGATACCGGGGACTCTGTACCAGCATTCCTCCGGTAGATGTTTGTAGGGCAGATACCGGGGCCTCTGTACCATCATTGCTCTGATAGATGTTTGTAGGGCAGATACCGGGCCCTCTGTACCATCATTCCTCTGATAGATGTTTGCGGGGCAGATACCGGGGCCTCTGTACCAGCATTCCTCTGATAGATGTTTGTAGGGCAGATACCGGGGCCTCTGTACCAGCATTCCTCCGGTAGATGTTCGTAGGGCAGATACCGGGGCCTCTGTACCAGCATTCCTCTGGTAGATGTTTGTAGGGCAGATACCGGGGCCTCTGTACCAGCATTCCTCTGATAGGTGTTTGTAGGGCAGATACCGGGGCCTCTGTACCATCATTCCTCTGATAGATGTTTGCAGGGCAGATACCGGGGCCTCTGTACCAGCATTCCTCTGATAGATGTTTGTAGGGCAGATACCGGGGCCTCTGTACCAGCATTCCTCTGGTAGATGTTCGTAGGGCAGATACCGGGGCCTCTGTACGAGCATTCCTCTGGTAGATGTTTGTAGGGCAGATACCGGGCCTCTATACCAGAATTCCTCCGGTAGATGTGTGTAGGGCAGATACCCGGGCCTCTGTACCAGCATTCCTCTGATAGATGTTTGTAGGGCAGATACCGGGCCTCTATACCAGCATTCCTCCGGTAGATGTGTGTAGGGCAGATACCGGGGCCTCTGTACCAGCATTCCTCCAGTAGATGTTCGTAGGGCAGATACTGGGGCCTCTGTACCAGCATTCCTCTGATAGATGTTTGTAGGGCAGATACCGCGCCTCTATACCAGCATTCCTCCGATAGATGTTTGTAGGGCAGATACCGGGGCCTCTATACCAGCTTTGCTCCGGTAGATGTTCGTAGGGCTGATACCGGGCCTCTATACCTGCATTCCTCTGATAGATGTTTGTAGGGCAGATACCGGGGCCTCTGTACCAGCATTCCTTTGGTGGATGTTCGTAGGGCAGATACCGGGGCCTCTGTACCAGCATTCCTCCCGTAGATGTGTGTAGGGCAGATACCGGGGCCTCTGTACCCGCATTCCTCTGATAGTTGTTTGCAGGGCAGATACCGGGGCCTCTGTACCAGCATTCCTCCGGTAGATGTGTGTACGGGAGATACCGGGGCCTCTGTACCAGCATTCCTCTAATAGATGTTTGCAGGGCAGATACCGGGGGCTCTGTACCAGCATTCCTCTGATAGATGTTTGCAGGGCAGATACCGGGGCCTCTATACCAGCTTTGCTCCGGTAGATGTTCGTAGGGCTGATACCAGGCCTCTATACCAGCATTCCTCTGATAGATGTTTGTAGGGCAGATACCGGGGCCTCTGTACCAGCATTCCTTTGGTGGATGTTCGTAGGGCAGATACCGGGGCCTCTGTACCAGCATTCCTCCGGTAGATGTGTGTAGGGCTGATACCGGGGCCTCTGTACCAGCATTCCTCTGATAGATGTTTGCAGGGCAGATACCGGGGCCTCTGTACCAGCATTCCTCCGGTAGATGTGTGTACGGCAGATACCGGGGCCTCTGTACCAGCATTCCTCTAATAGATGTTTGCAGGGCAGATACCGGGGGCTCTGTACCAGCATTCCTCTGATAGATGTTTGCAGGGCAGATACCGGGGCCTCTGTACCAGCATTCCTCCGGTAGATGTGTGTAGGGCAGATACCGGGGCCTCTGTACCAGCATTCCTCTGATAGATGTTTGCAGGGCAGATACCGGGGCCTCTGTACCAGCATTCCTCTGATAGATGTTTGCAGGGCAGATACCGGGGAATCTGTACCAGCATTCCTCTGATAGATGTTTGCAGGGTAGATACCGGGGCCTCTGTACCAGCATTCCTCTGATAGATGTTCGTAGGGCACATACCGGGGGCTCTGTACCAGCATTCCTCCGGTAGATGTTCGTAGGGCAGATACTAAGGCCTCTGTACCAGCATTCCTCTGGCAGATGTTCGTGGGGCAGATACCGGGGCCTCTGTACCAACACTCCTCTGGTAGATGTTCGTAGGGCAGATACCGGGGGCTCTGTACCAGCATTTCTCCAGTAGATGTTCGTAGGGCAGATACTAAGGCCTCTGTACCAGCATTCCTCTGATAGATGTTCGTAGGGCAGATACCGGGGCCTCTGTACCAACACTCCTCTGGTAGATGTTCGTAGGGCAGATACCGGGGGCTCTGTACCAGCATTTCTCCTGTAGATGTTCGTAGGACAGATACTAAGGTCTCTATACCAGTATTCCTCTGGCAGATGCATGTAAAGTGGATACCAGGACCTCTGTTTGGCCATTCCACTGGCAGATGTTTGTAGTGCAGATAACGGGCCTCTCTTCCGACATTCCTCTGGTAGATGTACATAGGGCAGATACTAAGGCCTCTGTTCCAGCATTCATCAGGTAGATGTTTGTAGGGTAGCTACTGGGGTCTTACGTGCAAATTTCCTACTCGTTATTGTTTGTAGGTTGTGGAGATGACCGCAGACGCGGTGCGCTGTGCGGTTATATCAATCTGTACAACTTTGCAGTGTTGTTTATTTCATTAACATTTCACGTGTTTTGCACATACACTTTATGGTATGGTTTCTGAGAGTCTGGTCTTGCTGCAGATGGTGATGATTTATATGGTCAGAGTTTGTAATTTTGGAGAGTGGATGGGCCATAAAGGCCAGAGCTGCTGACTTTGAAACCGGGTACCAGGTTCGAGTCTCGGCTCAATATCCAGTGATTCTGGATAAATCTCTCAGTGCCTACCAAAAACAAATGTGTCTTTGTGTAAAGTAACTGGTGCTCATGAAAAGAGCTCTGATACCTCCAGGTCGAGATCCTGCTAAATAAAAATGCAACAAAAAGAAGAAGAGAGCGGGGAGCGGAACAAGTGGTGGCAGAAGTTCAAGAATTCCATTCCGTGATGTAATCCTCACGCCTGGCCTTCCTCCAGGCATCGTTCATATCTTCCCTCCCACCCACCCAGGTGCTGTCGCAGCCTGCATTTCTTGGATTGTTCTAGAAGGGGGCGTGGCTCTGGGGCAGGTCACAGCAGGGCAAGGGGAGGAGACATGGAGGAAAGAAAGACAGTTCTGTACTGTAGCCAGGGGCTGACTGTCTTTCGTGGAGTCAACATGTCTCGTGTTGTTATAGATGAAATGAGGCCAGGAAAACTAGGCGTAATGAGGCTTAACGATGCTTTAAACCTCCAGCGCCAAGAAGCTTTAAAACTCCAGCGCCAAGAGGCTTTAAAACTCCAGCGCCAGGAGGCTTCAAAAGTCCAGCGCCAAGAGGCTTTAAAAGTCCAGCGCCAAGAGGCTTCAAAAGTCCAGCGCCAAGAATGAATGAATGATTATACATTTCTATAACGCATGGTTACCCTGAGGCTTCAAAAGTACAGCGCCAAGAGGCTTCAAAAGTCCAGCACCAAGAGACTTCAAAAGTCCAGCGCCAAGAGGCTTCAAAAGTCCAGCGCCGAGAGGCTTCAAAAGTCCAGTGCCGAGAGGCTTTAAAAGTCCAGCTCCAAGAGGCTTTAAAAGTCCAACGCCAAGAGGCTTCAAAAGTCCAGCGCGAAGAGGCTTTAAAAGTCCAGCGCCAAGAGGCTTTAAAAGTGCAACGCCAAGAGGCTTCAAAAGTCCAGCGCCAAGAGGCTTTAAAAGTACAGCGCCAAGAGGCTTTAAAAGTCCAGCGCCGAGAGGCTTCAAAAGTCCAGAGCCAAGAGGCTTTAAAAGTACAGCACCAAGAGGCTTCAAAAGCCCAGCGCCAAGAGGCTTTAAAAGTACAGCGCCAAGAGGCTTCAAAAGTCCAACACCAAGAGGCTTCAAAATTCCAGCGCCAAGAGGCTTTAAAAGTCCTACGCCAAGAGGCTTCAAAAGTCCAGCGCCGAGAGGCTTCAAAAGTCCAATGCCAAGAGGCTTCAAAAGTACAGCGCCAAGAGGCTTCAAAAGCCCAGCGCCAAGAGGCTTTAAAAGTCCAGCACCAAGAGGCTTTAAAAGTACAGCGCCAAGAGGCTTTAAAAGTCCAACGCCAAGATGCTTTAAAAGTCCAACGCCAAGAGGCTTCAAAAGTCCAGCGCAAAGAGGCTTTAAAAGTCCAGCACCAAAAGGCTTTAATAGTACAGTTGAAGGACTGGGTTCTTTTGGACCCAGCGGTGCCAGGGCACAACACCTGAAACCTTCGTGGGTAACCTGCTCCGGCGTACAAGTCACAGAGACACGGGACACTTCCTTCGGCGTCAAAGAGTCAAGGTTTATTTACTGCAGGGAACACAGAAGTCACAGGAAGTACATCGAGTGTAGTTCGGGGAGACTGCTTCAAATTGTATTTGTGGATCGCTCCTTTTATACAGTTTTTACCCATAGAATAACATGATACACAATAGTTTACAACCTGGTTCCCACAAGTTGCTCTCAGAGGGGTCGCTTTGGTCACTTTGAAACACATAAGGTCCGGAACATAAGTGCGGTAACATTTGGCGGTTCCCAACTGTAAAAACCCATCTTCCCACCATTAGCAAATTCCAATCAGCAGTAAAGTAGATCGAAATAAGAACGAAGACAGGTGCAGAGGAAGACGGAGACAGTAGGGAGATCGGAAAGGGTGTAAAAGGGGAGTGTCGAGGAAACACGAGATACAGGCATCAAAGGGACGTGCCTAATGAGATGCACGGCTGAGAAAATAAGCCCGTGCGGCAAGATGAGCCTCGAGCGGCGCCATCTGCCTTACAGTAGCAACCCCCTCGTCATAAAGACACTTACAAAGGACATGTGTCTTCCGCTTGGGAGTCCCAGGGTCGCGAAGCGGACAGCGTCCGTTCGCTGGCTACTTGAGGGCAAGAGACAAAATGGATGCCGTATCTAAGATGG
This sequence comes from Lissotriton vulgaris, assembly GCF_964263255.1. NCBI lineage: Eukaryota > Metazoa > Chordata > Amphibia > Caudata > Salamandridae > Lissotriton > Lissotriton vulgaris. Next base: position 55,880,603 of record NC_141691.1, on the reverse strand, counting down.
AACCCGTGGGTACAGATGACAAACCCACGTAACAAACGAACGGTTTAAGTTAGCACAGCGAAACTGCGCACACTTACTAAACTCGTCATTTGCGGTTCATAGATACTAGACTCGCCCATATTCGTGCGAGTCGAAAACACCACTTACAATTGTCACGGAACCTCAGACGCTCCTTTTGCCCTCATGTAGGCAAGCACTAGTCGGAATCATATTCGATATTCATCAGACCATCAAGATGTCGTTGTAGCATAGCTCTGTCCGATCGAGTCCCCTTGGTAACAGATGGTTGTCTTATACACGTTGTAGCACAGAGGCCACATAAGGCAGGACCACACTGCACACAAAGGCAACACGTGAACAGGAACACTACCACAACCCCGATGATCGTCAGAATCTTCCAACCCCAAGCCGACACCAGGCCCCAAAACCAACCAAGTAGCGTCCAATCCCCTACATCCACGTGTATGGATTCGGAGATCTTATGCAACTTCGAGATGGCTTGATAGACAGTAGGAGCATTATCTGGGATGAAAATGCAACAGCTCGAATGGATCACTTTACATACCCCACCACGATCTGCCAAGACAACATCTAAAACCATACGGTTTTGTAATGTCATAAGTCTCTCCGCCTGAAGTTCTGTGGTGATATTACCAAGGGCACTGGCAGTAATATTAGCTGTCGATTCTACCACTCGAGTCAAATGTCTCAGGTTCCTACTATTAACCATAGGTCCCCAAAACGGGAGGAAACCCTTGAAAAAGTCTCCTGCCTCTTGACCGGCAGTATCCTCTTCGCTAATTACGCCTCGTACAACTCTAGTCTTATGATAATCGGCATCTACAGTAAACGTCGGAGGCAACAGATTTGCAACGAAACATGAGCCCATGAAGTCTGCGGGCAACCATGTGTATGCACGATCATGACAGATAAAGTATGTACCCTTGGCAGCCAGAAACACAGGGGACGGGGACATTGGCAGAACGTAACTTTCAGTGCAAGCACTTACTCCAAGTGAGGCTTGCGAGCCACGACCCACAAGACAAAGATTACCAGTGTGGGGTACGACCCATATTGGAGACGAGCTTTTAAGCTGCTTTTCATTACTGAACATACTATATTCCCCTCTACTTAGGACCCTATAGGCTTGTACCTCTTCTCTAGGAATAAGAAAAGGATCATGGATCTCATCTTCCATATCCTCTATAGCCATCGATAGCAGCCTCTGATACGAGGTAGGACCAAAGTTGGGGGAACGTTGTTCTTGCGTGGGGTGGGAACCCAGTGCGCTTCGAAACATCGTTTGGAATGCTCGAGCTGACCCTTGGGAACTATACGGTAACACCAGATATGGAATTCCCTTACCCGTAGTATGTGGCATCAACCCACACACCCAACAATTAGTAGTGTTAACCACTAACTGATGCTGATGGAGGAGCTGGATAAAGGAATTATTGCGGAATTCTACACGTCTAGCCTGTTCGTGTTCTGGTAACATATGAAAGGAATGAGGAGAAGCAGTAGAAGTAAGGTTAGGGTAAGGAGTAGGAGTAGGAGTAGCAAGGAAAACGTAAGACATAGTGTAATACACCCCACCCGCAAAAAATGCAGAAGCAGTCAAAAACAAAACAAACAATTGGGATACAAAACATTTCGTACGACTAAGTTTCTGCAGCTTGACTCTATACGCCTGAGCTCCTTCCAAATCATTCAGCTTCGAAAATGCCATTTCCCTACGACCGTCCGCAACGTTTCTTGACGCACTTCGTTCTGTGCAGCAATAGTCAATCCCCAGGAGTTCCTAGGAACCGACGGTCTTTAACCTAGCGTCAAGACCTACTGTCCAGAAGGAAGTACGCGCGCGGCCCTACGGCCCTCAATACACAATATGTATTTATTTAGCACAATATTTCTCAGCTGTGGAAGGAAAAAGATACAAGGAAGAAGCTTGATATATATATACAAAAACTTTCAATGATATGAATGTTCAAAATTGATCATGGGAAACGAGGATATTGCAGTTATCAATCTCAGCAAAGCAAGCAAATTTATTTGTCCTTAGTGTGAGATCGCAAAGAATATCGATGTTTCCCTGGACGTGTCTGCTCGTCGAACAAAGGATCTGTTGAAGAGACAGCGTCCTGCTGATCAGTTCGTTGATCTGGTCTTGAGTCTCTTGCTGACAAATGTTCAACAGTGGCTTTCTGCTGCGCTGAGGGTTCCTCAACAAGCTGTGCGTCGCTAAAAGGTACAAATGCCGGCAATGTTTCTGTTTCTGTTGACGCAATGCCTTTCCTTACCCACGGGTCTGCCGGCAAAGGAATAGGGACTCGCTTACAATGGGTAGCATGTACCCAATTTTTCCGCCCCTCAAGACGAACGGCAGTCCTCGTGGCCAGGAGCACCTGGTAAGGTCCGGTAAAGCGGGGGTCCAGATTGTTTTTTCGTGAAAAGTTACGAGTAACCACCCAGTTCCCGGGCTGGAGCTGGTGGCCTGGACCCTCCGTCTGCGTCGGCAAGGCGTCGTAAACCTGTTGATGAATTAACCTCAGTTTAGCAGTCAAGTCATGTAAGTAATCAATCAACATCGGAAACTCAAGATCAGAGAATATTCCTGGCCTAGGAACCCCCCACACATTCGCAGGACGGCCGAACACTATTTCATAGGGACTAAGCCCTATTCGGGAGTGTACAGTCGCCCTAGTTGACAGTAATGCTAGGGGCAAAGCATCAGGCCACGAAAGTCCAGTCGTAGCTTGAATCTTCGCTAATTTTAGTTTAAGGGTGCCATTGTACCCTTCAACCAATCCAGCTGACTGAGGATGATTGGCGCTATGGAATTTCTGATTGATTCCAAGGCCCTTACACACACTCTTCATCACACTTCCAACAAACTCACTTCCGTTATCTGACCACACGACTCTAGGCATTCCATACCGAGGAAAGTATTCCTTCAGTAGGATTTTCGCAGTAGACAAAGCAGTATTGTCTTTGAGGGGATAGGCCTCAATCCATCGGGAGAATGCGCAAACCACAACCAAAACGTATTTCAGGTTATTGCATCGCTCCATATGGACGAAGTCCAATTGGATCACCTCAAAGGGATACGAAGGAGGAGCAAAACTGCCAGGAGGAGTTGGGGTTCCTTTGCCAGGATTGTATATTATACACACCATACAATTCTTCACCAAACGTTCAGCACACTTAGTAATTCCATCATTCTTCCACACATCAGCCAGCAACTTGCAAATACCTTTCGCGCTAATATGTGCTAACCCATGTGCCATTTGCACAACGGCCAGTACATACGCGTCAGGCAACATCCATCTTTTCTGATCCGACAAATCAATCCAGCAACCATTCACATCCAACCTTCCCGTACTTTCTTTCCACTTCATCTTTTCAGTGTCGGTGGCCTCATTCTGAATAGCTTTCACACTCTCTATGGTATTTTCACACATACTTGATTCTGTAGGCCACCTAACCGAACTTGTCACATACATTCGAGTGCTAAGGTTCCGAGCAGTCTCCTTAGCAATCTCATCTGCAAACGCATTACCACGACCAACATCATCCGTCACTTTACGATGCGCACTACACTTAATAATTGCAATTTGAGCAGGCAAAGTCAATGCATCCAAAAGATCGTTCACAAGCTGGCCATGCTGTATTTTCGTGCCATGCGACGTCAAGAAACCACGCTCTCGCCACAACCGTCCAAAACTATGCGCTACACCGAAAGCATACTGACTATCGGTGTACACATTCACACGTTTACCTTTTGCTAATACACATGCTCTAGTGAGAGCAATCAGCTCTGCAGCTTGGGCAGAATTCTGATTCAATCTCGCAGTCTCAACAACAGTATTCAATGTCACCACAGCATAAGCAGTAGTCACATCACCATTCGGCAACTTAAAACATGACCCATCCACATACAGGGTGCCATCCGGGTCTTCCAATGGGGTGTTTTTAAGGTCCACACGACCTTTTATTTCCTCTTCTGTCCGCAAGTAACAGTCATGTTCTGCTACTTCATCTGACTCTGCACTAACTGGTAACAAAGTTGCCGGATTTAGGACATTACAACGTTTTATCTGAATGTGGCTTGCCAAAAGCGTCAATTCGTACCCAGACAACCTCGCACTCGTCAAGTGCTGAGTTTTCGTACGATTCAAAAGAGTATCGACTGCATGCGGAACCATCACCGTAAGCATATTATCCATGACCAATCCTGCTGATTGTCGGATGGAGACCGCAGCTGCCGCAGTTGCTCTCAAACAACTCGGCAATGCTCTAGCTACTGGGTCTAAGGTCGAGGAAAAATATGCACATGGACGCTGTTTACCACCAAAAGGTTGCGTTAAGACACTCAAAGCACAACCTTCCCTCTCGTGAACATATAACGTGAACGGTTTACTGTAATCAGGGGTACCTAACACAGGAGCCGAACACAATGAATCACGTAATTCAGAAAAACTTTTCTGGCATTCTTCCGTCCATGGTAAAGGAGTAGAAACATCCTTGCACGTAAGAGCCACCAATGGTTTCGCTAGCAATGAAAAATTAGGAATCCACTGCCTGCAGTACGACGTGATACCTAGAAAGGCACGCACATCTCTTTGGGTTTTTGGCACAGCCATTCGCGCAATCGCTGCAATTCTCTCTGGGGTCAATCTCCTTCCCTCCTTTGACAATAAGTGACCTAGGTAGGTTACTTCTTGACAACAATATTGGAGTTTAGAAGGTGACACCTTGTGATTTAACTCACAGAGGTGTTGCAGCAACGACACTGTAGCAATTTTGCAAATGTCCTGAGTATCAGCAGCCACCAATAAGTCATCGACGTATTGGATTAAAGCCGCACCAACCGGCAACCTAAACGCATCTAGTTGACCCTTCAAAGCTTGACTGTAAATCGATGGACTTTCACAGTAGCCCTGAGGAGCGCGTTTGAACCGGAAGCTACGTCCACCAAGAGAGAAACCGAAAAGGTCCCTACTCTCTTCGGCAATCGGGATGCTGAAAAACGCATTTTTCAAATCAATCACCGAAAACCATGAAGCAGTAGCTGGAATCAGAGTCAGTAGCGCCGTGATGTCAGGCACAACAGGGAATTGAGGAACCACAATTTTATTTACCTCCCGTAAATCGATAACAAAACGATAAACAGGTGGTTTGGTAGGATCAGTACGTTTAAGAATGGGCAGTACAGGACTATTGCACACGTTTCCCCGAGTTTCTTCAATGACATCTTTCTCGATCAAATCATAGATGATCGTTAACAAAGCTCGTTCACCATCAAGGGAGATACGGTATTGGGGAATACGTGGCAATCGCACATTAGATTTCAACTGAACAACATAAGGGGAGATATCAAGTAGGCCCACATCATTCGGACCCGTCGCCCACAAAGACGCAGGAAGAGAATCCAATTCCGGTGGAAGCTTATCGAGAGACAAGTACATGGGAGAGACTACTCTCTCTCCTAACGTAAGCTTTACACCCGCAGGAGAACAATACAAAGTCGCATACAAACGTTTAAGCAAATCCAGACCCAAAAGATTTTCGCCACAACCAGTAGACAAAATCAATGGAGCTTCGAGCTCACGAGGCCCAATTTTAAGGGGCAAAGGGCACGAAACTGGATTGCTAACGGGGGCGCCAGAGAATCCAACGGAAACATTTGTTAAGCCAGACAAAGGTGCGCCAGGGAGTTTCGAATGCATGATAGAACTTTTCGCTGCACCAGTGTCCAACAGAAAAGGCTCAACGACGCCCGATGTAGCAACTGCGACATAAGGCCCTCTCTGATCAACCGGAACTGATACCACTCCCTCTCCTTGTCTTTGGCTGTCCTAGTAATTACTATCGTCAGTTCCCTGATCGACGTAATAATCGTCTACATTATACTGCGCAGATCGTCCTTGCGATGATCCACGTTGATCGAAACAGTTATTAGAATTTGATGAATGGTCAGAGCGATCATTCTGAGCACCACGACCTCTACCACGTGATGCGTGCTGTGCACCACCACGGCCTCCTCTAGACGAGTTACCACCACTACGGTCATTTAAAGCAGGACAATTGAATTTAATGTGTCCCTCCTGTCTACAATAAGCACATTGATTGTACCCTAATGAAGATCTTTGGAAAGAAGAATCATTACGCGGCTGCGATCGATTCGATTGCGACTGCGATCTATTCTGCTGAGGCGCATTCTGATTAGAACGCGGCGGATATACTTGTTGTAACAACACTTTAGTTTTTAGCTCTTTTGTTTTTTTATCGGCACGGTCATTTTCCTCTTTTTCTCTATTTTCGTAATATTGTGCCGTAGCCAATATCTGAGCTGAGGTAGAAACGGCCCACGCACTTTCAGAATTCCTTAATTTATGGCTCAAGTCGGGCAATAAGTTTGACACAAACTTATCCACAAACAACCTCTGTCCACCCTCAGTACCCATATCCTGTCCACTATGATCAACGAATGCTTCCTCGAACCTCGTAAAGAAGTCCGAGACACTCTCATCTTTCTTTTGCTTACAGGCTGACAACTTATCCCAATTTACCTTCATAGCTGGCATAAGCGTTTTCATTAATGTAATGATTCGCTGAGGAAGTTCAGCAATCAACTGATCGGGTTTAGTGGCAGCCACTTGTCCAGCGTCTGCCGCTGTAATGGCATTCCAATCGCCACCTAATTCATTTGCGTGATCTTGGTGACGAATCTTCGCCCATACCGGTTGTGGTACGATATTACCGAACAACATGTCGATATCGGCAAGATTCATTATCGTAGCGTCTACGAGCTGCGATAATTCCTTGTAATACCCAGCAGGATTTTTGCGAGGATCAGGCAAAGTTTGTTTCACCTGAAGCACTTCCGATCGTTTCCAAGGGAGGTGTATCCACACTCTCTGGAAATGTGCCGCCACTGGAGCGTTAACATTAGTATTATCAGCGGGTATCCAAACTGGCGGAACTTCACGCATAGGATATTGGCCAGACCCATCTCCTTTCTCAATGTCCTCAACGAACAATGCATGAGGAATAGGAGCGGGACGAAGAGATAGCAAGTGCTCAACAGCACGTCGAACATTAGTGTCGACTATCAGTCCAGTTGCGAACTGAAGCCGAAGTTCAGACAGGGCGGACAGCACCTCGTCAGGCGCAAAGGCCACTATCTGATCATGTAAGAACTTGCACATTTCATCAAACACATACCTCTGAGTTGGTATGTTGAATTGATCAAACGTTTCGAGGACAACACGTGGTGGATTTCTAACAGGGTTTATCATCCAACCCATCGCCATATTGTATAGCGCAACACGTTCTCTATTACCAGGAAGCTGGCTACGTCTCTGAGGACCATCAGAACCAGCAGACCCAAAAACAGGTCCGAGCGACTGGAAGAAGTTTGTCGCAAGGGGAGAATTACGATTACGAGTAGAGGGAGAAGAATAAGACACAGGACTAACAAGAGAAGGAGTAGAGACATTAGCAGCAACAGGGGTTAACAACACAGGAGCAGTAGCGGGAACAGGAGTATGTGGAAGCGGAGGAGCAGTAGGAATAGAAATAGGCAAAGGAGCAGGAACAGGCGGAAGAGCGGGTGCAGGTTGAGGAACTGGTGGAGGAATAACAGGTGGAAGAACAGGTACGGCAGGGACCACAGGAGCTGCGGTACCCTGTACGTACGGAGGTGGCGACTTCATAAGATAAGACATTAAAGAATCCTCAACTGCCTCTTCCTTCTTATCCGACTCCGTAGGCAAAGCAGGATAGCATTTGTCTATGGACATACGCTGTAATCTCTCAAACACTTCCTTATCCTTATCCTCCTTATCACGCTGAAACTGCTCAGCTTTCTTCACTATAGTAGCAACAGTATCTCGCTGACTACGTTTATTTTGTCTGATCTCTTTCTGTCGGGCTTCTTTGCGCCAGAACCGAAAGGCATCAAACATGGCCGGCCTAGATTTGCGTTCGAACAACTTTATTTCCAAATTATCTAAGATCGACGCTTCGAAGCTACCGTGAGGTGGCCAACGAAGATCGCCGTCTTTCTTTGTATATTTTATCCAATAATCGTTAAAAGCAATCGGGCCTAGCCCATGTTTGCTATATAAATCATAAGTAGGAGTTCCAACCGGAGGTATCGGACACGAGTCCTCCAGCAGGGAATCCGCACCACAAGGTCTAAAGCAACTGAACAAAGTACTACGACCAGGCATCTTGCACACTAGCCGAGTTTCACAAACTTCAAGGGTTACGGGATTTCGGGATTTACCAAGTCCCAGCAAAGAACAAAACCCTCGGTCTTTGGCGGCTGCAGTCGTCAAACAAATACAACAACAACGAAGTACGCTAGCAAAGTGTCACCGACAAAAACACTCACACAGCGTGTACAACAAAGACACCCGCTAAAGTGTCTACAACAAAAACACTCGCTAAAGTGTTTACAACAAAGACACTCGCTAAAGTGTCTACAACCAAGAACTCTGGGAGCGACCCACAAATACTTAACTCAAAGATCAATGGCGTCCTCAGGAAGGCCCGTCAATCGTCTCGCTATACCAAGGTCTACGCCAGGCGCCAAAACAGGTCTACAGTCAGGGCAGCAGTCCGTCGCAGCCGTTAGGAGGCGGGAATCTTCGCGGGAAAAGTCTTCGGGCCACTTATTTCGACAACAGGATCGATGAAGCGGGGTGCACCTTCCCTCGGAGATTTCACACGAAGTTCCTCACGATCGTCGGGCTTGGACCGGTACCACTGATGAAGCCCCACGTTGGGCGCCAACTGAAGGACTGGGTTCTTTTGGACCCAGCGGTGCCAGGGCACAACACCTGAAACCTTCGTGGGTAACCTGCTCCGGCGTACAAGTCACAGAGACACGGGACACTTCCTTCGGCGTCAAAGAGTCAAGGTTTATTTACTGCAGGGAACACAGAAGTCACAGGAAGTACATCGAGTGTAGTTCGGGGAGACTGCTTCAAATTGTATTTGTGGATCGCTCCTTTTATACAGTTTTTACCCATAGAATAACATGATACACAATAGTTTACAACCTGGTTCCCACAAGTTGCTCTCAGAGGGGTCGCTTTGGTCACTTTGAAACACATAAGGTCCGGAACATAAGTGCGGTAACATTTGGCGGTTCCCAACTGTAAAAACCCATCTTCCCACCATTAGCAAATTCCAATCAGCAGTAAAGTAGATCGAAATAAGAACGAAGACAGGTGCAGAGGAAGACGGAGACAGTAGGGAGATCGGAAAGGGTGTAAAAGGGGAGTGTCGAGGAAACACGAGATACAGGCATCAAAGGGACGTGCCTAATGAGATGCACGGCTGAGAAAATAAGCCCGTGCGGCAAGATGAGCCTCGAGCGGCGCCATCTGCCTTACAGTAGCAACCCCCTCGTCATAAAGACACTTACAAAGGACATGTGTCTTCCGCTTGGGAGTCCCAGGGTCGCGAAGCGGACAGCGTCCGTTCGCTGGCTACTTGAGGGCAAGAGACAAAATGGATGCCGTATCTAAGATGGAACCCGTGGGTACAGATGACAAACCCACGTAACAAACGAACGGTTTAAGTTAGCACAGCGAAACTGCGCACACTTACTAAACTCGTCATTTGCGGTTCATAGATACTAGACTCGCCCATATTCGTGCGAGTCGAAAACACCACTTACAATTGTCACGGAACCTCACAGTGCCAAGAGGCTTTAAAAGTCCAGCACCAAAAGGCTTTAAAAGTCCAGCGCCAAGATGCTTTAAAAGTACAGCGCCAAGAGGCTTTAAAAGTCCAGCTCCAAGAAGCTTCAAAAGTACAGCACCAAGAGGCTTCAAAAGTCCAGCGCCAAGAGGCTTCAAAAGTCCAGCGCCAAGAGGTTTGTGGCATCAGCCCAAAAGGGGTGTAGGGAGAGGAAGGCGAGGAGTGAACGCGGGGCTGGTTTGAACATTTTTACCAGGGCTGCTCTTGGTTCCCATCACGACTGTGATGATTGTACAACACTCTGCCCAATAGCGCCCAGAGGCTTGGTAAGCAGCGCTAGCATCTCCTTATGACTGAACATAGTCACTGCTGGCTGGACAGCAGTAGTGACAAACTACACTGGGACATTACAGTGTGGCCCCTTCATGGCTGGCTGTAACCGGTTCAAGTCGTATAATTTTCATGCGCGAATTGCAGAAGAGGCATTGCTATTGGAAGCTGCACGCGGCTCTATTTAGTACAGTAAGTATAGTTACTTCTGCAACAAGGCAAACCCAGTAAGGAGCCACTACAGGTCAGGAGTTGCTTCTAAGCAGGATCCAGCATGAGTTGCCAATTCACCTTAAACAACCACTCAACACCTAGGTGGACAAACAACCAATGGCTAAAGAGATCGCAAGGACACTATCCAATCACTCTGGACATGCCCTACGCATAGCAAGGATGACTGTAGCACAGACCATCCAGGTATATCGCTGTGATTCAAGGTGTATTCAGGAATAACCAGGCATTTCCAGGTATAACCAGGCATACCTAGGCATATCAAGGTATAGCCAGGCAAATCCCGTACATTCAGATATATCCAAGTACATCCAGGAATAAACAGGCATATATATCCAGGTACATCCAGGTGTATCCAGGTGTATCCAGGTATATCCAGGCATATCCAGGCATATCTACATGTATCCAGGAATATCCAGGTGTATCCAGGCATATCCAGGTGTATCCAGGTATATCCAGGTGTTTCCAGGCATATCCAGGTGTACCCAGGCATATCTACATGTATCCAGGCATATCCAGGTATATCCAGGTATATTCAGGCATACCTAGGCATATCAAGGTATGTCCAGGCATATCCAGGTACATCCATGCATTTACAGTACATTCAGGTATATTCAAGTAAATCCAGGTTAGCTAGGCATATCCAGGTACATCCAGGTGTATCCAGGTATATTCAGGCATATCTAGTTGTATCAGGCATATCCAGGCATACCCAGGTACATCCAGGTGTATCCAGGCATATCTAGATGTATCCAGGCATATCCAGGCATACCCAGGTACATCCAGGTGTATCCAGGCATAATCAGGTGTATCCAGGTATATCCAGGCATAGTCAGGTTTATCCAGGCATACCTAGGCGTTTCAAGGTATAGGCAGGCATATCCAGGTACATCCAGGTATGTCCAGGCATATCCAGGTATATCCATGCATATCCAGTACATTCAGGTATATTCAAGTAAATCCAGGTATAGCCAGACATATCCAGGTACATCCAGTTGTATCCAGGTATATCCATATATATCCTGGCATATCTAGATGTATCCAGGCATATCCAGATATATCCAGACATGTCCAGGCATATCCTGGTATATCCAGGCATTTCCAGGTATATAAAGTTATATCTGGGTATATCCAGGTATAGCCAGGCATATACAGGCATATCCGGGTACATTCAGGTATATACAAGTAAATCCAGGTATAGCCAGGCATACCCAGGCATATCCAGTATATCCAGGTACATCCAGGCTTATCCAGGTTTATCCAGGCATATCCAGTATATCCAGGTATATTACTGCTAGATTCTCTCTGCATATCCTCCCTACCATATCCGCAAGAGTGACCAACCCCACTCCATCGGCCAGTGTGGGATTTAATAAAAATGATGAAGAAAATCAGGAGTGTGACGGGGTAAATGATGCCTGCTGATAGATAGAGTGAGGGCGATAGATAGATAGAGGGTGATAGATAGATAGATAGATAGATAGATAGATAGATAGATAGATAGATAGATAGATAGATAGATAGATAGATAGATAGATAGATAGATAGATAGATAGATAGATAGATAGATAGATAGATAGATAGATAGATAGAGTGAGGGCGATAGATAGATGGAGTGAGGGCGATAGCACATATGTGTAAAACAACTACAGCAAATAATAGCTATTGTATACGAGCTAAGAGGCTTCAGCTTGATCAAAGATAAAATACAACAAGCTATATTAAAATAATTAAGAGCAATTAAAATAACTGCTAGAAAGGCACCAATAAAAACATCCCAGGCACTTATGCTCATAAAGGTTCGAGGGGAGTGGATCCTCAGAGGTCCGATATGCGACTAAGCATCTATCAAACCTATTCACTATAACTTCCAAAGTGCAATGAACCAGGAAGATGCACTATTACGCCTTAACAGAGTAAAAAATACAAAATTCCAAATTACACTAAAACTATGTTAACCCTGACTAGAAGTCAAGTTGCAGCCTGACCATTATCCCCAATTGAAAAGAGTGAAACCGAAAAGATAACTTCACTTTCAAGCTGCTGTAAAAACAACAGTGCCTCTGCGCTGTGGCCAAAAACTAGATTTATGCAAGATGGGCTTGATAAATTGGCTCCTTCCATACGCATAAAAAAGGCAGAAGAACGTTAAGTGCAGGATAGTGCGAGTAGTAATGGTGTCACAAGGACAGGGGCAAAGAGTGCTGGCCTAATCGTTTCGTCTCGGGCATGAAAGGATATGATGAAACATGTTTAAACGAAACCCCACATGGAAGAATCTTGTATGATGATCCTTCATGGTCAACAGAAAAGGATGAATTCGGGGAATAGGATTAAGTCTCATGTACGCCCAAACAGAGGACAGAGGCTGCATCCCTTGTTGTCCCTCTCCCTCAAAATAAAAGCAAAACTGAAGCTCGTCTAGCGCTCATGTACAACTGAACGAACATATTAAAAAAGTATTAACAATAAATAATGTCTTGAGTTTTTTTTGTCCTTTCAGTGCTGGCAACTTGTATCTGCCTGTCCCAATGGTTGCTTGTTATGGTTAAATTTGACCAAACACGGCATGACCGTAACACTTAACAGAATTTCAGGCGCACTGTACACAAGATTTGGGGACTCCCCACTATCACTTTGGACAATGTAGAGACTCTTAGAAGAAATGTAAAGTATATTCTCATTCAAAGCTTATAAGATGTCATTTAAGTCCATGATGAGGATGGTCCTGGTTGTAAGATTTCTGAGAGGCCAAACTGACTTTTCAGCGGTGCAACTCCAAAACTATGTCACAAAAAGATGCAAGCACAATAGAGTGCAAGGGGGCAACGCAGGGGGCAGGATTACAAACACTACGGGAGAGGGGAGCAATAGGGGAGCGACGGAAGCAACAGAGGGCAGGGAATGCGTGGGGGAAGGGGAGCAACACGGTGGGTGGAGGGAAGGGAGAGAGTAACATGGAGCAAGCTGGCGGCTGCAAGAGAACAAAGAAAAAGGCGATTCAGTGGCTTTACAAAAAAAATATTCACAGCTGGTTTGCTCGAGTTCACAGTACGTGTATTACTCACTGCTGGGACGTGAGACACTTTCACCCGTCTCAACAGCGACTACTGCATGCAAAACAAACTTTTCACACACAAGCAAGTCTCCAAAACCACGCGTGAGCATGCGTGCACAAAGCCCGTGGGCACATACAAACACATTCACTGACTAATATATTTACACAGGCACGCAAGCCCGGTGCTGTGAAGTGACTCGCCAAGATCGTTGTGCCAACAGCATTTGCAGTGTCAGTAGTTCTTCGTTTTCCAGTTTGAAGTTTGGCCCGCAGGCCTGGACATGCAATGTGATGCTGGATAAAAACCGGAAGCACATGCTTTGGGTGATCAGCCGACTGCATGTCACCAGTAGACCACACTTCCAGTGCTAGACATTAATATGCATTTATTTTATGCTGGTCCCACAATGTATCCAGCCAGTGGAAGAATTTTCGGGCCTGAGCCAGAACAGAAAACATGAAGAAACAAGCCTTAACCACATGGAAAGCGGTCACAAATGAATAACTCTACAGAGAGATGGAGGCGAGGGAGGTGGCAGGGATCAGAGAAGGGATGCTGACAGAGGAGAAGATTGTGCCGTGTAGGCGTGAGAGAAAGGGGAAAGTGGAGGGAGAGAGAAGGAACAAAACAAGAAGCTTGAAGGGAAAGAGATGGGGCAACAGGATGGCAGAGAAACAAGGCAACAGGCATTGCCGGACACTCTAAAATGGCATTAAACATGTCTTTCCTGGGACGCAAGAGTGGAGAGAGGTTAAATGAGTGAGAAGCGGTATACAAACGAGGGAGCAAGAAAGCAAATGGTCTCCCACGAAGTGCTGAAATAAAAAAACAAGCAAAGCAGTAAAGTGAGGGCTTCGGATGGCAAATGGTGATCACTTTCACGGCTACTTTGATGTTCTCAGTGGCCGCGCGGCTCACTGAGAACTTCAAAGCAACAGCGAAAGTGATCAGCTAGCGGAGAAAAGGGGCGCGCGCCCAGCGCACATGCACGGTACCCGATCCGCACTTTGGGAACACTTTTGAAAACCCTTACTTAATATCTCGCCAAAGCATCGCTAACACGATGGCTTAGGCAAGACCTAAAAATCTTTGGGCCCAGCAGAAACACAAATCTGTTTTTTCACAATTATTCTATCAAACGGGCAACTCGACACATATTTAAAAATACAAATATTACAATTTTGTTCCATTATCTTCTATAAAAGGCAATCAAATACATATTTGCCGATGTGCTGTTGGCAGTCAGGTCTCCCTGAAGAAGGGACAGTAATTATACGGCCTGGGGATGGTGGCACTTGAAGCCCTCCTGACACTTACATTTGCCCCCTTGAAAACAACAGCTCTGGCCATTATTAGACTGCTCTTCGCTTGACTGAGCAATATTCAGAAAGATATTAAACAAACGGGCAAGCTTTTATTTACACATTAACTGAAGTAAACTAAAAGAAGCACAGAAGGTGTCCTGCACCACTTACCTGTGGGAACGCCGCCATGTTTAAAGACATCATGGAACAAAAGTACAGATATGATGAAGTCACTTCCGAATTCAAGAAAGTGTAGCTTGTAACATGGTGAAGAGTTTCATCTTAGCACATCTGACATTTGGCATTTATTAGAAGTTATAGGGGCATATTAGCAAGGTCCAGATCGCCGCTTTATCAGCACTTTTTGCAGATAAAGCAGCGATTTTTGTATCGCCCAATTACCAAGCTGTCGCTAACAGCAGTTAGCGACAGTTTCCAGGCGATAGCGACCGGTTTGGGGCCCGCTTTGCATGTCAGCGATATTTATCGGTAATGACATGCAAAGTGGGCATACCCAAACTGGTAGCGACTGAAAGCAGTGGCTAACACAGCTATCGTCTATTAGCAATACCCACGACACGTTAAAAAAAACGTGCGCTAACCGCGATTAGTGACAGGATTTTACACCTGGTATAAACCTGGCTTAGCCATAATAGTGAATGGGAGATGGATTCTACGGCTAAGTCCCCACCTGCCTATTAGCGAGTTTTTCCCTAGCGATAGAATTTTTATCGCTGGAAATCTCATGTTAAAGATGTGATTTGCCGCTATCGCTGGATTTTTTATCGCCGTGGAGATAAACGTTGGTAATACTACGTTATCTCCGTGATAAAATGCAGCGATAGGAGGCGACACAAAAAATGTGCGCTAAGCGCGTTTTGCAATAATTATCGCAAGTTGTTGCTAATATGCCCCATAGTTTGCAAACATAAACTGCGAAATAGCCATGCCCTCCTATATCTGATGAGAATGCCATTAGTGAATCAAGAAGCAGATGTGTTGCCACGATCACCCTATATGTGGTCTAGCTTGTTATTATGTATGGAAGAATATTATATAATCTATTACATCAAGCACAAGAGACGTTTTTGTGCAGTGCACATGCTGTACTAATGTACTTTAAGGTACTCCTATATGGGATTATGATAAAAAGATGCAAGGTGGAATATCATTTCCCAAAATCAGACCGTTTGGTCAAACAGGAAAGCTAAGATTGTTCCAGGTTTTCTGGTTTCACATTGTGCAGTTCAGCCTCTAGATGGGTTATCTTGTTTGTTTCACATCTTACGGTTAATGCTTTGATTTCAATTCTTGGCACTCCAGGCTACAGCGGGGGTGGTAGACAGAAGCCACAGAAAGGTTCGTCTCATTTTGGAATTGAGAATCCAAGAAAGCCTTAAAGCTTAGCATCAGCTCGGCATTTGACTTGAACGCGGCTCGAGCCTACAGTGGCCCATTTAAGTTCATCCCACCACTAAAGGAGCAGAGAAATGTGCTTAAAAATCGATTACCTTTGGGAAAACGCCATGGACTGGTGTCAACAGGCTGCGCGGGTGGTATATCAGAGTCGGGCTGCCCTAGAAAATTCAAGAACGTTTGGGGCAATTGGGGTGAGCCCAGGAGACTATGAAGCCCGGCTCTGGGAAGGTGGGGGGGGGGCTAAGGCCCGAATGGTGATTGACAAAGAAAATACTCACGTGTATCTACAAGTATATGTATTGTGGTAAACCAATTTCTGTGTGCAATTTATGGTTGTTGTGCCTCTCCAAGGCAAAATGCCAAATCCTTCCTAAAAGAATGTATTCTCTTATGTAAACTGAGCATTTAATAAAAATAATTTTCTAAAAATTGATTGCCCTCAAGCACAACATTTGTCACACAGAGATGACGAGATTAATAAACAAGCATTAGCATAGCCAATAGGTCTCACCTTTGGGACCTTATAAGTGATTGGTCATGCAGTACATTATCCTGGGTAGGCTCAGACAATTCCAGCATGGGAAGTTGTGTTGAAAAGAAATCCAAGGCAGGCTGGAGGTATAACACTGGCACAGTGCCACGTTCAGTTACAACCTGCATGGGAGAGGGAAGGTTGGGAGGGGCAAGGAAGTTGGGTAGAGATAGGAAATGACTTAACTATGAGGGTGAGAGACAGCAGGAGGTGTTACTGATGGACAAGACGAGAGTGAAAGAGCTATGGGACAGGAAGTGGGGAAGATATCAGTGAAGATGTAGGGTTGTTTGGATGCATGTGGCAAAACAGAAACACCAGTGCTTGCGCAAGCTGACAGCTTGCGCGCTGCCTTCCATTTAAAGCCCAGCCCCAGCAATCCGGGACAAGAGCACGTCATCACGGACGTGTCGTTCTCATTTGGTTGCGCACTTCCCCTTCCATTCTGAGAAGTTGTGACCGTCTTTTTATGAAAAGACACGCTGAGAGCAAACGGCCAGCGCCAGAAGAAAGTACGGCATGTGTGGGCGTCTAGCTTAAGAAGGCACGGGTGACAGGTGCTGCCGTAAAACAGCACGCATGCCTTACACCTTCGTAGATATTTGAGATCCAATACATTAAAGGTCGTCATTTGGACTCAGGCTGTGACTATGCGCATGCCCTTGGTCAGAAAAGTGCTGCTTAGATAATTGCGCAGTAAGGACTATTTCAATGGGACCGCTTCAATGTTGCACCTAACTTTCTGAAGGTTTATTCAGAAGCGACACAAGAAACGCCGTAGATATAGCACACTAAGGTTTTGTAATTCTCGAGTCTGACTCCATTTTGTTCCGTGCCACCATTTTGTGTTGCCCTCACGTAGGCCTGTGAAGGTAGCCTGGCGAACAAAGTGGCCTGGCCTTCTTAGTTCATGTATACATTAACTAGGTTTCTTTTTGACTCTGAAATGAACTGTAAGAAACTGACCTCTTTACCTGAAACTGACCTCGCAAAGCCAATTTCCCTGATCGATCTTTGTCTGAGATTGCCAATCAATGTTCAGGACATCGTTAACTTTTACTTTCCTTGCACATGCCTTATCTTGTTCAGCATCTGTTACTGTTTCTTTTTTATGTTTCTTCATTACATGGGTTATGCTTTCAATTATAGGTTTATCCGGCTTGTGGAGATTGAATTTGGAACATTCCTAATAATTAACTTTTGGGTTGGGATACTGTAAATTGAGTTTTTGTTATGTGATACTTTGTTTGAAAATGTACCTTATTGGCTAGAATTTTGTGCAGTGGGTGTACATTTATAATGTGAATATTGGGTATAAAAGGAGACGTCTCGCCTTAGTAAATGAGCAGTCTCCTGAGAATTTACACCGTGATGTATTTCTAGGATCACTGTTACTAGCTGCAACTAATAAACTTGGTCTCTGATGCCATCCAGAAGTATTCCGTGTCTCTGTATACCAAGACAGGTGAACTCGAAGATCTTAGGCGTGCCCCTGACGCAGCTGGGTTAAACCCCGGTTCTTCAACACTCAGAAGCACAAAGCGCAGAATGTGGCCTTTTGCAGTGGATACGTTATGTGTAAAAACTCACAAGTACGTGACTTCGAAGTATAGTACAAAAAAGTTTTTTGAACTGCGTAGGTAAAAATGTCAATCGACCAGTTTTGTGTTTTCCCCAAGAAAGTTTACTTAAGACCAGCAGGTTTAAACAGTTCTCTTGTATTTTGACAGTGTTTAGGTCCAACTGAAGGAGTGCAACAGTGAAAAACAGAGGTCAATGAAGATGAGCTGGTGAAAAGAAGTACCTTCTTTGCAATTTAAAAAAAAAGCTTTGAGTTCCAAACCTAGTTGGGGACGCGCCTTCTAATGAAAGTGCCAAGGAAAGAGATGGCCCCTGCACGCCGCTGCTGGCTCCCGAGAGCAAAACGCTCTGGGAGTAAACCTTTGAAAAGAAGCTGGGACCTCCATACGCCTTTGGCCAATTGCTTACTGAAGCCAGACGCAAAGGCCAATAGAGTGAGAGCCCCACATGCACACGCTTTGAAGAAAACTGAAGTGATTCCAAGAGGTCGATTTCCTAAGCAGCGCATGCGCGCTGCTATAGGCTCGACCTAAAAAAGGGTTTTCTGGTTCCAGGGATCCGTCTCACTCATTACACAACAACTAGAGTTCCAGTTGTTCCCGTGAGAGTCACAAACTACTCTCACCAAAGAAGTGCCACTGTGTTGTGGAACCTGCTGAGAATGTAATATAAAGATCACACCAGTGTATTTTAGTAAAGTGGGAAAGCCACATCAAGTCTCCTAATGCCATGGCTAAAACTTTTCCACTGTACCCCATCTCGCGATGGAGGCTGGGTGCTTGTATCTGCCCCCCTCAGTAAATTGCAGTACTTGTTGGGGGTGGGGGGTCCCTGTCAATGATTTGTATTGTACCTGCTACCTTCACTTAGCCTGTTTCTAAGTTCTCCTAATCCTTACAGTTAAGAGACTAAAGACACTGGGAGATTGTGCGACCTTCGGTTGAATTTCATTCCAGTTCCATAATCAGGTTATTTCCTTGCACGCTTGAGTCGCTAAGATGTAGCACAACACACAATAGTCAAACCTATGCCTCTAGAGACTTTGGGCTTAATTTAGAGGTCATATGGAAGGAAACTATCCAAATAGCACCCCCACTCACAGTCCACACCATTAAAAAAACAAAACGAATCTTATTGAATTTTTTTCAATTTGCACAATGTAGCCAAAATACAGAGGTGTTCAAGTAATAGCTGTTACAATATGAGTCATAACGACACTCTGTATGTTCTATCATGCGTAAGCTGCGAGGGTGCCAGTCACTGTAAGCTATGAGGGTGCCGCTCACTGTAAGCTGCGAGGGTGCCGGTCACTATAAGCTGCGAGGGTGCCGCTCACTGTAGGCTGCGAGGGTGCCGGTCACTATAAGCTGCGAGGGTGCCAGTCACTGTAAGCTGCGAGGGTGCCAGTCACTGTAAGCTGCGAGGGGGCCAGTTTTAGGCTGAACAGGAAAGAGGTGAACACTTTCTAGGGTCAGGGACGAGTCTGATGATCATATGGGCGTCACCCAAACAAAAAAAAACATACTGGGGGACTCTGTCGCGGGATACGTGTGCTAAGGGAATGGTAACTGTGGGTTGTGGGGGAATGTCGAGAAGCAGTACGAGCATAGGTGGTGCACAGTGTAGTGTAGGGGTGGTGATGGTTTGCGGCAGGTGTATGGGGTGGCCGGGCCACATTGGAGCAGCGGTTGGTGGTCACGCTGTCTCTCATTCGCCCACAGATGTGGATGTGCGAGGGGGCCTCTTTCAAAGGTGGTGTGCCTCCTCGTAGTGCCGATTGGTACTTTTGGCTTTACCCCAGAGTGTATGACGGCATGGTTCATCATCAATGATATGCCATCAAAGATGGCACGTAGCCAGGAGCTGGCCATTGAGGAGGCATTGGCCGGGGGGGATCATAGTCCTTTCGCAACTGGTCGAATGTCAGTTGGTGATGGTCCTGGAATAGATTCCTCATCATTTCAATTGGTCGCTCGGTCCAGGGCATTAAGTCCTCTGAGGCGATAGACCTGAGGAATCGTGGCAGCCTTCGCAGAGGAATCGAGGGGGCGTATGGGAGGACATGTTGCGTCAGGCATTTGCGAGACACCCAGACATACTGCCACCGCGAGCGATATATTTTAGCGGAGTGTTGCAGGAGTTGGCAGAGGATATCTAACGTAGGAGTCCAATTGCTGGTAAAAGTTTCATATGAATTGCTGCCTGTTAACCAGTGCGATACCCACTGCAGTTGCGCCGCTAAGTAATACGATTCAAAGGAAGGGGCTTGCAACCCGCCCTGTCCCACCTGCATCTGGAGTTTACTGAGAACTATTCAATGTTTGTCAGCCATATGAGTTCCCCCAACATGGAGTCTAACTCTCGGAAGTGTGACCTGGGTGAGCATACCGGCACATTAACAAAATATTAGAACATTGGGATGTGGAGCACGCCAAAGAAGACAATGGAGTGCTCCCTGCTTCTACGACCAGTAAAGGTCCGCAAAGCAACCTTCCAATGTTTTCACAAAGGCCTCTCGGAGTTCGAGGGATCTAAACCCTCTCGGGCACTGAGATGCCTTTGTTTTATTTGTTAGAACATCCTGCCCTCTAGTGGCAGAATATTCAAACAGCCTTATAGCCCTTGGTAGCTGGGCTATACCGGCCATTAAAGTCTCGCTCCCTTGTTAAAGTCCCTCGCCTTCAGCTCGGGTCTTTAACGCTGGAGCGGACCTTTAATAGCCGGTATAGCTCGCTATGGCAAACTATGAGGCTATAGTATAGTTGGCGGGGGAGAATTACCATCTTGGAGAGGGAGACTCAAAATCCACAAAATGTACATGCTTTGACCCACTATGTCCATTTCGCCCTCACCACCCCCCACCCCCACCCCCTCCATCTAAACCCCTACACTGCCGGCATCAATGCAGCCCTTGGTCACACAACATGCCATATTTTTTGCCCCAGGGAAAATATTTTCGAGTACCCCTGCGGAAAGTGTGAAAGTATCCACTGTGTGGCCCTTTACCAGAAAAAAACATAGCACTGGTTTCAGCAGGATGCTCCTCTTGACCAGTGACGGGAAGCCTCCCTCGACTACACACTATCCCTCCTCTCCAAACTCCCTTTGCCAGAAAAGTTCAGATTAGGTACCTCAACTCACCAGTTTGAAGGCTCCTGTAGTACAGAGAGTGTTGTGTCAGTCTGTATTTTGGAAATGCTTGCAGGGTCTGAAGTAAGAAGCAATGGTGCTTTCCATCAGCAAATGTAGTATCTTCTGCATGTGCAGTGGAGCGCCAGGGTCGTAATTGTGCTAATATGGTTATTTGTTGTTACGAAGCACCCATCATCGTCCTACATAGTTTCTAAAAAGCTTTCTACACGATGCAGGTATGTTACTGCTGATATGTCTGTGTCGCGTGTTGTTTGAAACGCGTTGGTGCTGTTTTGAATGCAGTAATATCATAATCTATATTGTGTTCATCACAGGCAGGTGATCAGTGTGCGTTGGAAGTCTGTACGCTCGGTCATTTCTTTATAATGTCCGCAGATCAGGAGCTCTGTACTGTAGATTTGTCCCTCCTATCTGGCCTCCGAGGGAGATATACTCATATGAATGTTTTACCTTGTTTTATCACTTAAACAAAATCAGGTATGCACCTTCGGACGCACCCCTTTCCTCCAATCCCATAGCCGTAGTTACTAAACAGACCGCACTTTGGGGCAAATTTACAAGCCCCTTGCATCACTTTTGTGCTGTTGTTGCGTCACGTTTGTGATGCATCGACGTAAAAGTTGCAGCCCATTTACAACATGACGCATCTAGGGAGATGTGTCACGTTGTAAAGCCCTGCATGACATTATACCTGCATCAGGTATAATGTATGCAGGGTGGGCGTTCCCACGCAGGAAAGCCTCGTAAAAGTGATGCTGTGAAATATACAAGATTTCACTGCGTGACTTTTAGGGCGCCACTGCGTCAAAACCTTACGCCTGCTTGAAGCAGGCAGAAGGAGTGATGCCGTGTATTGGGAATAGGCCGCAACACGCATTGCTGGAGTTGCATCGTGCTTGCGACACGACTCCACTAATGCGTGATTTTTCAGTTCACAGAGGCATCAGAATTTCTGACGTATTTACAATATGGCGCACCATGGGGTTTTGGATGTGGCGCAGGGAAAGTGACGCATCTCTACAGATGCGTCACTTTCTTGTAAATCTGCCCCTTTGTCCCCAGCTCTGACTTTGCAGGCGCAGCACTCATCCGAAACATGTCTGCAAAGGAGCATAGTACCTACAAAGACCTTGTGCTAAGGATCTCTTGACTTCTGTGTGATGCTGCTGCAGCCCAAACTTTCTTTTGAAGTCCTGAGGGTCTGCCCTGCAGGTTTTATAAAGTATCCCTAAGGGGGTCAATAATCGTAATGGGTAGACTTTGGGACCCCATGTGTGATAGGTCTATTGGAGCAACCCTCGGTCGTGTAGCCTATTTATAATCAATACCATCCAGATTTCCAGGGGGAACAATTAGAATAAAATAGAAAGTCTTTCTCTTCCTCCTGCCTGCTGCCATCAGCATTAACCTTGTGCTCACCCCAAGGCAGGCTGCTCTCTCACCAGTTTTGGACTTGTGTGACCGGGATGGTGGTATGCGACCGCGACGGCGTGGCGATGGGGTTCTAGAACGTGATGGGAATGGAGAGTTGTTTGTATAATGCTTGGATCTGTCGTATGATTGGATTTTGGGAAGGAACGCTAAGCTGTGTGCAGCGTTGGATAACAAGGCAAGCCAACACCCGATCCCGTCCAAAACGTGAAACAAAGGCGCGAGTGATAAAATGGAATCACGAGAATCTAGGAGTGTCTGGACACGCTGCCCTGTCGCTAAAATGGGCAGTCTAATGAGCTCAAAAAACCAACATGTTGGTAGTAAGTTAACATTATTTTATTAATGTCTATAGATTTGCAGAGCTCTAAGCGTCTGCATGTATTTTTTTTTGCAGCGTTTTATATAGCGCAAACTTGACCCAAATCAGGTATCAGAGCGCTTTACATAGCACCAGTTTCGTTACATGAGGACACATTCATTTTTGTTAGGCACAGGGATATTAAAAGATTTGCTCAGAATCACAAGGGGGGCAGATTTACAAGCCCCTTGCGCCGCTTTTACACCGCCGTTGGGTCAGTTTTGTGACGCAGCGGCATAGCAAAAGATGCGCCATGGTGTTTTTTTTTTTCAATGTGACGCATATCCCAGATGCGTCGCGTTGTAAAGCCCAGCGCCAGAAGAGACGTGCCATCGCAGGGGGAGGCGTTCCGGCGCAGGAACGCCTCACAAAAGTGGCTGAGTGAAATCTGCAAGATTTCACTCAGTCACTTTTGGGCCCATGCTGCGTCAAAACCCTGCGCCTGCTTGAAGCAGGCGTAAGGATTGACGCAGCATTGTGCACATAGGGCCCCCCTGATCATTGCTGGAGCTGCGTCACACTTGCGACGCAACTCCAGCAATGCGCCACATTTACGGCACAGATGCGGGACGCATCTCTGCCGTTTTTGCCCCATAGTGCGCCGCATTGTAAATGCGGCGCATCAAGGGGGGCGAAGCTGCGGTGCACAATTACTGGCGCATCCCTTCCGATATGCAGGGATGCGCCAGTAATTGTAAATCTGCCCCAGGATGTTCAGCGTCATTGCCGAGACTTGAACCCAATTCCTCAGGTCAGAGGTCAAGCGCCCTAGCCGTTTAGCGCCCAAGCGCTGTCAGACTTAGTCATGCTGGTGAAAATGTATTTAAAATGTCTGACCACCTTAGTGAAAATATCAGCTGGCCAGTTGAAGGGTTTCTAGTGATACAGATTTTGGCTCATGCATGCTTGGACTCAGGGACACCTGAAGCGGAGGACACTCCTTCTCAGACCTCACAGCCAGAACCCGGAACAACCTCCCGAAACACCTCCGTACCCCCCTCCCTCATGGACCTCCGAAGGAACCTCAAGACATTGCTCTTCCAGATGAAACAGGCACGAACTCCTCTTCCCCCTTCAGGGTTAGCCTGCTCAGCGCCTGGACACCCTAACGGGTGTCTAGCCCCGCTCTGCAAATTCACATAACAGAACAGTAGAAACATATACTCTTTCTTAACCCTTGCACCAGGCGGGGTGTACCAGTACAGTCTTTTACTTCACCAGTATCACATTTGAAACATATCGCTGTTAACTCTTTGTTGGATTCTGTGCTGTTTTTCCCTCTTTGTCCTCCAACTTGAAGCCCTATTTTAATGTATAAGTAACAGTGCGTCCCCGCCTGTATCCAAATGTAAGTGTCCCTTCTTGGCCGCTCTCCAGACACAGCCTTTGTGTACTGATGCCCCTGACAGTGAGGGGGAGCACGCACAGAGGTGCGAGGTTTCCGCTTCGGGCTCTGATCAAGAAGACACACAAAAGGCTGTGGCTCGCCTGAAGGGTCGCCTTCACTTTGTACAAACAGCCTCTGCCCTCCCACCCCTCACTCCTGCCATCCACCAGAGGGCACTGCTTCGGGAGGTTTAATCAGCAGCTCCTTGCTAACAAAGGCGTCATTTAATTCCTAAAAGGAGCCCAGTGTCCACCCTCCTCGCCACAGGGTCTGAATCTCCACCCTCCAGACACAGAAATGCAGGCAAGACTCTTGCCCTGTCTGGGGTACCCGTCTCGCCCTCCATCATGGGCCGTGCCACAGCCACGGGCAGCCAAAACCGATCCCTCTCTACTTTTATAGTTCACACTGGGAGCCGCACCTGAGGAAAACATCACCAGACGTCCACTCCAGCACTTACAGAATCCCCTTCTCAATTTTTTCTTGATTTACCCATGTACTTTCTCACATTGCTATGATGTTTAGGTTACTGCTTCTTTCGAGCGCAGCCTAAAACGGATATATGATGTTACAACGCGTACTGTTACAACGCATACCGTTACAACGCGGATTTTACAACGCAAATACTATTACAACGCATGTTTTTACAACGAGTACTATTACAACGCATAATAGTACTAAAATAGGAAAAATACTATTACAACGCAACATATAACAACGTATACCTTACAACGCATATATATATAAAAAAAATTCTTTGTTAAATAAAACCTGGCACGGGATGCAGGAAAAATAGGGGTTTTGGGTGGGTAAGTGTATTAAAAAACGGCATGAAAATCTACCATATTATTACGAATACCATTTAATTATTTATTAAATTATTACTCGAGTATTTTTTAAAAATAATATATAAATATATATTTATTATTTCCTTTGTAAAATAAAACCTGGCACGGGATGCAGGGAAAATAGGGGTTTTGGGTGGGTAAGTGTATTAAAAAACGGCATGAAAAACTACCATATTATAACGAATACCATTTAATTATTTATTAAATTATTACTCGGGTATTAAAATTAATACTCGAGTACTTACATTAATACTTCGATTAGTAAAAATGTAAATGTAAATGTAAATGAGCTTATATAGCGCACAGCTACCCACAAAGGGTTTCCCGGCGCTTGCTTAGGGAACCCGTCCTGGTATTCCCCTGTGAGATAACCCCGGCAGGGTATCCACAAGGTGAAAGCCAGGCATCCCGCCGCGAGGGGCCGTTGTGGAGATTAAGCAAGCTATTGCCCAGAGTTGCAGAGTGTCAACCCATGAGTCGAGAAGGCACCGGAGCGAGAATTATCGAGTCCGTGGAATTTTTGAGCCCAAGACCTGCAGAGGCGGGGAATTGAACCCTGGTCCAGGGCCGATCTCAGCTTCCGGGTCTGCCGCCTCTAACCCCTGAGCCACACCTCTCCTCTAAAATGATATCATTTTACTTAATTCCTTTCTTATAAACTAAAATATACACTTTTTTATAAGTATACACGAAATGTAACTTTTCGGATAAAACAAACAGATATATAGGATTCATGGACGCCATTTTGAATAGGTATCAGAATATTTAGTCCTACTATTATTTCAATGAATAAATACCACAACACAATAGCCAAAATGGATGCCAAAACGGCAAACATAACGCTATATAAACTAATTATAATTGATTTTTAAATTATATGTTCTCAGAGAAATTAATGTAAAATTAAAAACGATTTCCAGCGCATATTTTTACAACTAATTTTGAGATACTACACCAAACTTATAAATAGTAGGGAAACACCATTTTGAAATTAGTTGATCCTCAACTACCCAAGAGAGCAGACGTGAAATCTCATTCTGTGACCTTTTCACCCTGTCATCCCAGTTAAAGTTACTGATCTACTGAATAGAACGATTACCAACGATTTACAAGTAAGTAACGTTTACTAAAAACGTAAACTGAATAAATATTAGTTAATTTATATAAATATATACTAAAATAATATGAACTATATTTCTTATTTCAAATGTAATTAAATGTAGGGAAAATATTACTGGGAAGAAATATAGATAAACGAAAAATAATTACATTTCTTAAAAATAAGTCCAATTTATATTGACACATAAAATTAAATTAAATTATTTTCTGCGGAAAACGTCATTTTAATATAATACAATAGCATTAATATATTCTTTATTTATTATATTTCTCTTAGAATTCACTTCAGAACGGTTAAAAACGAGAGACCTAAATATTTCATTTATTTAGAAAACCGACCCGTTTTTGAAAGTTAAAAGAAGGTACATCATCATTATTCATTAAATACATTTATTATTTATTATGTGTAAAAGGTCGCATTACGAATAAACATTACATATTTTTTCTGACAGAAATATTACTTCTAAATTATATATCGATTCATTACTGGCCCCAAAAACATTTTCGACATCGTTTTAAAAGGTAATAAACATATTTTATTATCAAACTAAATACTGCATTTTGATTCCCAAAAAAATAAGGTAACACGGAAAAAATTATTATTATTTTTTTAAATGTTTCAGATAAAAACACCAATCTAAGAAAAAAATAAAACCAACGGCAAGTGCAAGAACCCATTTCTGCAAATCAAACATCCTAACCGAAAAGTAAGTGAAAAACAGTTTTCAATATACAAATATGAATAAAGCATAAACACTAAAGAATGCTAGATAGTGTAAAGATACAGATACATATACCAACTCTAGGTAAGTGCAGCAATGAAAAAAGTGTAGGATAGCGTGCAAGTGTAAATTAGTATTCCAACTCCTGGTAAGTGTTGCAGTAGAGAAAGTGCAGCATAGTCTAGAGAAGTAAATTACTATCCCAAAACATGGAAAATACAGAAGTAGAAAAAGTGCAGGATAGTCTAGAGGTGTAAATTACTATTCCAACTCCAGGTAAGTGCAACAGTAGGGAAAGTGCTGGATAGTTAAAAAACATTTAAAATATTATTCAAACTCCTGCTACGTGCTGCAGTTCAGAAAGTGCAGGATAATCTAGAGGTGTAAATTACTATCCCAACTCCATGTAAATCCAGCAATAGGGAAAGAATTGAATAATCCATAGGTGTAAATTACTATTCCCACTCCAGGTAAGTGCAACAGTTGGGAAAGTGCTGGATAGTTAAGAAACATTTAAAATACAATTCCAACTCCTGGTAAGTGCTACAGTAGGGAAAGTGCAGGATAGTCTAGAGGTATAAATTACTATTCCCACTCCAGGTAAATGCAACAGTAGGGAAAGTGCTGGATACTTATGAAACATATTAAAAAATAATCTTACTCCTGGTAAGTGCTGCTGTAGGGAAAGTGCAGTATAGTCTAGAGGTGTAATTTACTATCCCAAATCCATATAAGTGCAGCAGTAGACAAAATACTGTATAATCCACAGGAGTAAATTCCAATTCCAAATCTGTGTAAGTGCTGCACTAGGTAAAGTGCAGAGAAAGTGCTAAACTATGCCTTATTTCTATATGTCTCGAATGTAAAAAACATTTAAACTGTAACGAATTAAAAAGTCACTCTCCTCACAAAATTTAACTGACACATTTTTTAACATACATTTCTTTTTAAAGGACTCTACCCCACAAAAACTTGAAAAAGATCAAATTAAACCAACTGCAAGTGCAAGAACCCATTTCTGCAAATCAAACATCCAAAACGAAAAGTAAGTGAAAAACAGTTTTCATTATACATATATCAATAAAGCAAAAACACAAAATAATGCTAGTAAGTGTAAAGAAACAGATACATATTTCAATTCCAGGTAAGTGCATTAATGAAGAAAGTGTAGGATAGTGTACAAGTGTAAATTGCTATTCAAACTCCCGGTAAGTGCTGCACTAGAGAAAGTGCAGCATAGTCTAGAGGTGTAAAATACTATTCCAACTCCTGTTAAGTGCTGCAGTAGGGAAAGTGCAGGATAGTCTACAGATATAAATTACTATTCCAACTCCAAGTAAGTGCAACAGTAGGGAAAGTGCTGGATAGATAAGAAACATTTAAAATACTATTCCAACTCCTAGTAAGTGCTGCAGTAGAGAAAGTGCAGAATAGTCTAGAGGTGTAAATTACTATTCCCACTCCAGGTAAGTACAACAGTAGGGAAAGTGCTGGATACTTATGAAACATATTAAATAATAATCTTACTCCTGGTAAGTGCTGCTGTAGGGAAAGTGCAGGATAATCTAGAGGTGTAATTTACTATCCCAAATCCATATAAGTGCAGCAGTAGACAAAATACTGTATAATCCACAGGAGTAAATTCCTATTCCGACTCTGAGTAAATGGTGCAGTAGGGAAAGTGCAGAGAAAGTGCTAAAGTATGCCTTATTTCTATATGTCTCGAATGTAAAAAACATTTAAACTGTAACGAATTAAAAATTCACTCTCCTCACAAATTATAACTGACACTTTTTTTACCATACATTTCTTTTTAAAGGACTCTACCCCACAAGAACTTGAAAAACATCAAATTAAACCAACTGCAAGTGCAAGAACTCATTTCTGCAAATCAAACATCCAAAACGAAAAGTAAGTGAAAAACAGTTTTCATTATACATATATCAATAAAGCTAAAACATTATAGAATGCTAGTAAGTATAAAGAAACAGATACATATTTCAATTCCAGGTAAGTGCAGCAATGAAGAAAGTGTAGGATAGTGTACAAGTGTAAATTGCTATTCAAACTCCCGGTAAGTGCTGCATTAGAGAAAGTGCAGCATAGTCTAGAGGTGTAAAATACTATTCCAACTCTTGTTAAGTGCTGCAGTAGGGAAATTGCAGGATAGTCTAGAGATATAAATTACTATTCAAACTCCAGGTAAGTGCAATAGTAGGGAAAGTGCTGGATAGATAAGAAACATTTAAAATACTATTCCAACTCCTGGTAAGTGCTGCAGTAGAGAAAGTGCAGGATAGTCTAGATGTGTAAATTACTATTCCCACTCCAGGTAAGTGCAACAGTAGGGAAAGTGCTGGATACTTATGAAACATATTAAAAAATAATCTTACTCCTGGTAAGTGCTGCTGTAGGGAAAGTGCACAATAGTCTAGAGGTGTAATTTACTATCCCAAATCCATATAAGTGCAGCAGTAGACAAAATACTGTATAATCCACAGTCATAAATTCCTATTCCGTCTCTGAGTAAATGGTGCAGTAGGTAAAGTGCAGAGAAAGTGCTAAAGTATGCCTTATTTCTATATGTCTCGAATCTAAAAAACATTTAAACTGTAACGAATTAAAAATTCACTCTCCTCACAAATTATAACTGACACATTTTTTACCATACATTTCTTTGTAAAGGACTCTACCCCACAAGAACTTGAAAAACATCAAATTAAACCAACTGCAAGTGCAATAACTCATTTCTGCAAATCAAACATCCAAAACGAAAAGTAAGTGAAAAACAGTTTTCATTATACATATAACAATAAATCAAAAACACTAAAGAATGCTAGTAAGTGTAAAGAAACAGATACATATTTCAATTCCAGGTAAGTGCAGCAATGAAGAAAGTGTAGGATAGTGTACAAGTGTAAATTGCTATTCAAACTGTCAGGTTCCAGCATTCAGCGCCTACCTAATCTTTAGGAACTACATATCCCATGATCCTTGCAAGGAGGAAGTATATAGTGTATTGAGGCAGGAAACTCGTTGCAAGTAATTCTTAGTCCTATGTCTGTGTTTCTTGTCTGGTTGTGAGGTCCTGTGCTGATCGAGCTGCTGATGTCTACAGAGAAGCGGGAGCGCTGATTCCTGCTCCGTTTCAACTTTAAGGTATTGTTTCCCCAAACCGGGAAGGAGCCCTGGTCTCGGGCGCCTACCGGCAACGTTAAACTGTGACCTTCACTTTTCAATCGGCGCGCACCGTTTTGGTGCGTGTCTACGTTACCCGGAGCTTAGCGGCGGACGCTGCAAGCTTCCGTGGTGAATTTCAGAAAAAGAGCTTACCTTGTCCCTTGTTTGTCCGGAGCATAGTGGTGGGCTCACTACATGCTACCGGCGTATGATTGGTGATTGGTGTTTATTGGGATAGCGGAACGTAGTGGCGGTCACAACCACACGTTACCGTTGTCAAATAGGAAATCGGGTTGTGCCTTTGGTTTTATTACACAGCGGAACGTAGTGGCGGTCACAACCACACGTTGCCGTTGTTTATATGAAGTTGAGTTGTGCTTTTGATTTGTGTTCATAGCGGAACGTAGTGGCGGTCACAACCACACGTTGCCGTTACTTTGGATAAAGACTTTGTTTATCGCTTAAGTGCTCTCGAAGATAAAACTTTGTGGAACTAAAAGGAATAGCCTAACGTTTACTAGGGGATAATACATTGCTATATGAATCGATGAAGAGTGGTATTACTGCAAATCGTTTTTAAAGTATTCAGACTATGAACTGTGCTAACCTCAAAGAATTATTTAGAGGAACATGTTCAAAACACCAGGGAGGGATCAATAATCTGAAGTTCATTTCCACATGAAATGGTGTGTATTCTCACAGGGCGTGTATTTCCAAGAGCATGTACCTGTGTAAGATATATGTGTTAACAAGTGTCTTTCATTACAGGAAACAGAACTGATAAACCGTTAGACTTATTGGCGGACTGTGTACAGCCACTTAAGGTATTCAGCGGTCTGTTGAGTTGTATTGTGGTTAGTCAGATTATTGGCAGGTGTTATAAAGCTTTTGCTTCTGTCATTTCAGATCCCTTGTCCCTGCTGACCCCTTCCCGTCCCCGGTCTCTTTTTCATTATTTATCCCTCGCCTGATGGTTCGAACCCCCTGTGTATAACATTCAGGGGGTTGGTAACGTCAGGAGGTGGACCCCTTTGTTCATCAATCGGTTCCTGTGGAGCAGGTCCTGACAGAATTACTTGCCCAAGATATATGCTCCACCTGACACGGTTGTTGAACAAACATGGCTACCCTAGAGGAAGTACTACAAGCTTTGGTTATAGTCCAACAAGAGTTGGTGGCTTCAAGAGCAGAGGCTACAGCCTCACGAGCAGAAGCCACAGCTTTAAGGGAAAGAGTGGATAGACTTGCTGGCAATCCCTTTGATGCTGCTACACTCAATCCTCGTATACAAGTAACTGTGCCTCCTCCTATCCCATTGGCAAGCCCTGAGAGATATTCTGGGGATTCTTCTAAGACGCAGATATTCCTCACCCAGATAATGATGCACTTCTCTTGCAAACCTGCTTCTTTTCCCAACCATCATTCAAGGGTAGCATTTGACATCTCTTATATGATAGGAGACGCAGCCAGTTGGGCGGTTCCACTAGTAAGGAGAGATGATGCCATTCTTTCTGACTGGGGGGCGTTCAGAACGGAGTTTGAGAGGGTGTTCGATAGAAGAGCCACTACGTTCCGGGCAGACAAAGAATTGATGGAGTTGAGACAGGGACGTAACGAACTGATTACCTATTTAACGTCCTTTAATAGATTGGTGGCCGAGTCATCCTGGCCTGAAGAGAAACAGATGTCCATCTATTATCAAGGGTTACGGGATGGGATGAAAGATGTTATAGCGCAAATAGACCCCCAACCCACTACCTGTGCAGGTATGATTAACTTGTCCTTGAGGCTTGATAGCAGAATGTCCGAGAGGTCTGGGGACAGGAGAAAATGGGACAGAGGATCCTCTAGGCCAGAGTACTTCAGCAAGAAAGGGCCATCGTCCATAGGGGAGAGCCATGAACCTATGGAGATTGGGGCAGTGAGAGCACCATTGACCAGAGAGGAAAAAGAAACCCGTAGAACCCAGGGGCTGTGCATGTACTGCGGTCGAAAAGGTCATTATGTGAGAGAATGCCCTTCCAAGCCAAAAAGTACAGGGAGTTGGGTCAAGAAAAGGTTAGCAGTTTCCAGTACCGAGACATATGACAAAAATACGGATGATAAGGAAGATCAGATACCCTTAAAATTGCCTTCTTTGGTATGTGATGTGCTTCAGGAATCAGTGTCCCATATAGTTTTGTCCATGTGTTTGGAAAGCCATTTTGTTGGCCACCAAGTATTGGTTATGATTGATTCTGGAGCCACAGGCAATTTTATAGACAGTGGACTGGTCACATCCCTAAATCTAAAACGAATTAACAGGGCACACCCCGAAGAAGTATGGGCGGTAGATGGGAAACCTTTAACATCCGGAAAGATTACTGAACAAACCGAGGAGGTGTTGTTGGTGGTAGAACTACCAGAAGGGGAACATAGAGATAAGTTAACCCTCAACATAATTGAGGCTCCTCAATATGAGGTAATTTTGGGTATGCCATGGCTTTCCTATCACAACCCTGACATTGATTGGAAAGAGAAAACATTGAAGTTCCTTTCATCTGAGTGTCAGGAACATATGTCAGCTCGTCCTGTAACTCAGGCTAGAGAGTTGTCTACTCCCTTTCAGGTGGCAACCGCGGCTGAAAAGGAAGTAGTTTTACCCGGTGCCTATCAGTCTTTTTCTGATGTATTCAGCGAACAGCTGGCTAATGAACTACCACCTCATCGCACGTATGACTGTTGCATTGACATGGTTGAGGGAGCCCTGATGCCCACATGTCGGGTGTATGCGTTATCTGTGCCTGAAACCAAACATCTCAAAGAATATCTAACACACTACCAAGACATAGGCTTCATCCGCCCTTCCAAGTCCCCAGCGGCCTCTCCCCTATTTTTTATAGCGAAAGCTAATGGTGAATTGAGGGCTTGTGTGGATTACAGGATGCTGAATAAAAACACTGTCCGTAACCGGTACCCTCTCCCCCTCATTCCGGTGCTATTAGACCAAGTACGAAAGGCCTGCATATATACCAAGTTAGACCTCCGGGGGGCATATCACCTTGTGAGAATGAGGGAGGGTGATGAATGGAAGACGGCCTTCAAAACATGCTATGGGTTGTTTGAATACATGGTTATGCCGTTTGGATTATGTAACGCCCCGGCCGCATTCCAATACTTCCTGAATGATGTCCTGAGAGATCTGGTAGACATTAGTGTAGTGGTGTACATTGATGATATTCTGATTTATTCTGGTAATGATGAATTACACCACAACCATGTGAAGCAGGTGTTACAGAGACTGAGAGAGAACCATCTATTCTGTAAATTAAGTAAATGTGAATTCGGTGTAACCACTGTGGAATTCTTGGGGGTCATGCTATGTCCAGATGGATTGCAAATGGCGGAAAGGAAAGTGCAAGCAGTCCAGTCGTGGCCCAACCCTAAAACCGTGAAAGA
Source organism: Lissotriton vulgaris (assembly GCF_964263255.1). Taxonomy (NCBI): domain Eukaryota; kingdom Metazoa; phylum Chordata; class Amphibia; order Caudata; family Salamandridae; genus Lissotriton; species Lissotriton vulgaris. The sequence continues at coordinate 55,846,791 of NC_141691.1, read as the reverse complement.
GGTTCAATGTTTCCTGGGTTTTGCAAACTACTACAGGAGGTTTATTGATGGATTTTCGCGCCTTGCTGCACCTCTGTCTAGACTACTCAGAAAAGGGGTGGTGTTTGATTGGTCACAGGAAGCGGATTCTGCTTTCAAGGTGCTCAAAAGGGCGTTTGTTACTGCACCCATATTGGCACATCCACAACCTGAGTTGCCGTATGTGGTAGAGGCAGATGCCTCGGATGAAGCAGTAGGGGCTATCTTGTCCCAAAGGCATGTACAAACAGGTCAACTTCATCCGGTGGCATATCTATCCAAAAAACTGAGCCAAGCGGAGAAAAACTATACTATAGCTGAAAAAGAACTCCTTGCTATTAAAAAGGCCTTCCAGGAATGGAGACAGTATCTTTGGGGGGCCGTACATCCAGTGACCGTGTTCTCTGACCACCGCAACCTGCAATATAGGAGAACAGCTAGACATCTGTCACAGAGACAGATGCGATGGATGCTGTTTTTTGCGGAGTATAATTTTCTGATAACTTTCCGTCCAGGCATCGAAAACAAAAAAGCTGATACGTTGTCACGCTTGGGCGAATCCTTAGAGGTAAAGATCGATCCTCCCTTGGATGCCATCATTGAGCCTAGCAAAGTGATCTGTGTGCTCAATGCGGATGTCTTCCTAGAGACAATCAAGGGACAAAAGACAGAGACAGCCTGGAGGTCATGGTGTAGCAAAGACAACAGACGATCCCTTATCAGGGGTTTGCCTTTTGTTGAAAAGAAACTGTTCTTACCTTCCTTGGAGAGTAGAAAAAAGGCCTTTGAGTGGTGTCACTCTTCTCCGATGGCTGGTCATCAAGGCATGAAGAAATCGGTGCTTTTAGTCCAAAGACATTTCTGGTGGGATACCTTGTCCCGAGACGTTAATGAGTGGGTAGGCCGGTGTGAGGAGTGTGCACGTGCAAAGACGATGCAGTGCCAGAGTAAGGGGAAACTTATGCCTCTGCCCACTCCAAAGAAACCCTGGCAGAGTATCAGTATGGACTTCATCACTGGGTTACCTTCTGATCGGGGTCATACAGCGGTACTGGTGGTCGTGGACAGCCTTACTAAGATGGGACATTTCATACCATGCCGAAACCTTCCCACGGCAGGCCAAACTGCTCAGTTGCTGTTGTCTAATGTTTTTCGTTTTCATGGAATCCCTGAAATCATTATTTCGGACAGGGGCCCGCAGTTTATTGCGAGCTTTTGGAAATCTTGGTGTTTGGCGTTGAAGATCAAAGCATCTCTGTCAACCAGCTTCCACCCACAGACTGATGGTCAGACCGAACGGCTCAATCAGACACTAAAAAAGTACCTACGTTGTTATGCGTCAGAGGCTCAGGATTCATGGGTGTCCCTGCTGTGGCTAGCGGAATTTGCCTATAATAATACCTGGCATAGTTCGCTAGGGGTGTCCCCCTTCTATGCCAACTATGGGTTCGATGCCCGGGCCTTGCCAATTTCAATTCCTGGTGAAGTGGGTAATCAACCTTCGGTATTGAGCACGGTTCGACGACTGCATGCAATCCAAAAGAAGGTGACAAGACATTTGGATCGTGCCAAACAAGAGTACAAGAAATGGGCAGATAAACATCGTGGTGTGGGACCAGTGTACCAGGTGGGAGACAAGGTGTGGTTATCCACCAAAAACATTAGGTTCAAGCTCCGTTCGGTGTTCCATCCGAAATTCATTGGCCCGTATGTGGTGTTGAAACAGGTTAATCCTGTGGCTTATCGACTGAAGCTTCCTGCCTCTCTCCGTATCCATCCGGTATTTCACTGCAGTTTGTTGAAACCAGCTGCTGCGGCCCGTCGGAGAGCTCCCCCTCCAGTGATGTGTGACGAGGGTTTGGAGTACGTGGTGCGGTGCATAAAAGACTCCAAACGTCGCAGGGGCGCATTGTGGTACCTGGTAGCTTGGAAGGGCTACTCGGCTGAGGACGATTCCTGGGAGCCATCAGTAAACGTGCATGCTCCTGTGGCCGTCAGGGCATTCCATCGGAGGTTTCCTACCAAGCCTGGGCCTAGGAGGCGCTAGGAGAGAGGGCATACTGTCAGGTTCCAGCATTCAGCGCCTACCTAATCTTTAGGAACTACATATCCCATGATCCTTGCAAGGAGGAAGTATATAGTGTAATGAGGCAGGAAACTCGTTGCAAGTAATTCTTAGTCCTATGTCTGTGTTTCTTGTCTGGTTGTGAGGTCCTGTGCTGATCGAGCTGCTGATGTCTACAGAGAAGCGGGAGCGCTGATTCCTGCTCCGTTTCAACTTTAAGGTATTGTTTCCCCAAACCGGGAAGGAGCCCTGGTCTCGGGCGCCTACCGGCAACGTTAAACTGTGACCTTCACTTTTCAATCGGCGCGCACCGTTTTGGTGCGTGTCTACGTTACCCGGAGCTTAGCGGCGGACGCTGCAAGCTTCCGTGGTGAATTTCAGAAAAAGAGCTTACCTTGTCCCTTGTTTGTCCGGAGCATAGTGGTGGGCTCACTACATGCTACCGGCGTATGATTGGTGATTGGTGTTTATTGGGATAGCGGAACGTAGTGGCGGTCACAACCACACGTTACCGTTGTCAAATAGGAAATCGGGTTGTGCCTTTGGTTTTATTACACAGCGGAACGTAGTGGCGGTCACAACCACACATTGCCGTTGTTTATATGAAGTTGAGTTGTGCTTTTGATTTGTGTTCATAGCGGAACGTAGTGGCGGTCACAACCACACGTTGCCGTTACTTTGGATAAAGACTTTGTTTATCGCTTAAGTGCTCTCGAAGATAAAACTTTGTGGAACTAAAAGGAATAGCCTAACGTTTACTAGGGGATAATACATTGCTATATGAATCGATGAAGAGTGGTATTACTGCAAATCGTTTTTAAAGTATTCAGACTATGAACTGTGCTAACCTCAAAGAATTATTTAGAGGAACATGTTCAAAACACCAGGGAGGGATCAATAATCTGAAGTTCATTTCCACATGAAATGGTGTGTATTCTCACAGGGCGTGTATTTCCAAGAGCATGTACCTGTGTAAGATATATGTGTTAACAAGTGTCTTTCATTACAGGAAACAGAACTGATAAACCGTTAGACTTATTGGCGGACTGTGTACAGCCACTTAAGGTATTCAGCGGTCTGTTGAGTTGTATTGTGGTTAGTCAGATTATTGGCAGGTGTTATAAAGCTTTTGCTTCTGTCATTTCAGATCCCTTGTCCCTGCTGACCCCTTCCCGTCCCCGGTCTCTTTTTCATTATTTATCCCTCGCCTGATGGTTCGAACCCCCTGTGTATAACATTCAGGGGGTTGGTAACGTCAGGAGGTGGACCCCTTTGTTCATCAATCGGTTCCTGTGGAGCAGGTCCTGACAAGTGCTGCAGTAGAAAAAGTGCAGCATAGTCTAGAGGTGTAAAATACTATTCCAACTCTTGTTAAGTGCTGCAGTAGGGAAAGTGCAGGATAATCGAGAGATATAAATTACTATTCAAACTCCAGGTAAGTGCAATAGTAGGGAAAGTGCTGGATAGATAAGAAACATTTAAAATGCTATTCCAACTCCTGGTAAGTGCTGCAGTAGGGAAAGTGCAGGATAGTCTAGAGGTGTAACTTACTATTCCCACTCCAGGTAAGTGCAACAGTAAGGAAAGTGCTGGATACTTATGAAACATATTAAATAATAATCTTACTCCTGGTAAGTGCTGCTGTAGTGAAAGTGCAGGATAGTCTAGAGGTATAATTTACTATCCCAAATCCATATAAGTGCAGCAATAGACAAAATACTGTATAATCCACAGGAGTAAATTCCTATTCCGACTCTGAGTAAATGCTGCAGTAGGAAAAGTGGAGAGGAAGTGCTAAAGTATGCCTTATTTCTATATGTCTCGAATGTAAAAAACATTTAAACTGTAACAAATTAAAAATTCACTCTCCTCACAAATTATAACTGACACATTTTTTTCCATACATTTCTTTTTAAAGGACTCTACCCCACAAGAACTTGAAAAACATCAAATTAAACCAACTGCAAGTGCAAGAACTTATTTCTGCAAATCAAACATCCAAAACGAAAAGTAAGTAAAAAACAGTTTTCATTATACATATAACAATAAAGCATAAACACTAAACAATGCTAGATAGAGTAAAGGTACAGATACATATTTCAATTCCAGGTAAGTGCAGCAATGAAGAAAGTGTAAGATAGTGTACAAGTGTAAATTGCTATTCAAACTCCCGGTAAGTGCAACAGTAAGGAAAGTGCTGGATAATCCACAGGTGTAAATTACTGTTCCAAGTCCTATTAAGTGCTGTTGTAGAAAAAGTGCAGAATAGTGTAGAGCTTTAAATTAGTATTGCAACTGCACGTAAATGCAGCAGTAGCTAAAGTGCTGGAAAATCCACAGGTGTAAATTACTATTCCCATTCCAGCTAAGTGCAACAGTAGGGAAAGTGCTGAATAGTTAAGAAACATTTAAAATACTATTCCAACTCCTGGTAAGTGCTACAGTAGGGAAAGTGCAGGATAGACTAGAGGTGTAAATTACTATTCCCACTCCAGTTAAATGCAACAGTAGGAAAAGTGCTGGATAGTTAAGAAACATGTTAAATAATATTCCAACTCCTCGTAAGTGCTGCAGTATGGAAAGTGCAGGATAGTCTAGAGGTGTAAATTACTATTCCAACTCCAGGTAAGTGCAACAGTAGGGAAAGTGCTGGATAGTTAAGAAACATTTCAAATACTATTCCAACTCCTGTTAAGTGCTGCAGTAGGGAAAGTGCAGGATAGTCTAGAAATATAAATTACTATTCCCACTCCAGGTAAGTGCAACAGTAGGGAAAGTGCTGGATAGTTAAGAAACATTTAAAATACTATTCCAACTCCTGGTAAGTGCTGCAGTAGGGAAAGTGCAGGATACACTAGAGGCGTAAATTACTATTCCCACTCCAGTTAAGTGCAACAGTAGGGAAAGTGCTGGATAGTTAAGAAACATGTTAAATAATATTCCAACTCCTCGTAAGTGCTGTAGTAGGGAAAGTGCAGGATAGTCTAGAGGTGTAAATTACTATTCCAACTCCAGTTAAGTGCAACAGTAGGGAAAGTGCTGGATAGTTAAGAAACATTTAAAATACTATTCAAACTCCTGTTAAGTGCTGCAGTAGGGAAAGTGCAGGATAGACTAGAAATATAAATTACTATTCCCACTCCAGGTAAGTGCAACAGTAGGGAAAGTGCTGGATAGTTAAGAAACATTTAAAATACTATTCCAACTCCTGCTAAGTGCTGCAGTTCAGAAAGTGCAGGATAATCTAGAGGTGTAAATTACTATTCCTACTCCAATTAAGTGCAACAGTAGGGAAAGTGCTGGATAGTTAAGAAACATGTAAAATAATATTCCAACTCCTCGTAAGTGCTGCAGTATGGAAAGTGCAGGATAGTCTAGAGGTGTAAATTACTATTCCAACTCCAGGTAAGTGCAACAGTAGGGAAAGTGCTGGGTAGTTAAGAAACATTTCAAATACTATTCCAACTCCTGTTAAGTGCTGCAGTAGGGAAAGTGCAGGATAGTCTAGAAATATAAATTACTATTCCCACTCCAGGTAAGTGCAACAGTAGGGAAAGTGCTGGATAGTTAAGAAACATTTAAAATACTATTCCAACTCCTGGTAAGTGCTGCAGTAGGGAAAGTGCAGGATAGACTAGAGGCGTAAATTACTATTCCCACTCCAGTTAAGTGCAACAGTAGGGAAAGTGCTGGATAGTTAAGAAACATGTTAAATAATATTCCAACTCCTCGTAAGTGCTGCAGTAGGGAAAGTGCAGGATAGTCTAGAGGTGTAAATTACTATTCCAACTCCAGTTAAGTGCAACAGTAGGGAAAGTGCTGGATAGTTAAGAAACATTTAAAATACTATTCAAACTCCTGTTAAGTGCTGCAGTAGGGAAAGTGCAGGATAGACTAGAAATATAAATTACTATTCCCACTCCAGGTAAGTGCAACAGTAGGGAAAGTGCTGGATAGTTAAGAAACATTTAAAATACTATTCCAACTCCTTGTAAGTGCTACAGTACGGAAAGTGCAGGATAGACTAGAGGCATAAATTACTATTCCTACTCCAATTAAGTGCAACACTCCTGGTAAGTGCTAAGTGCAACAGTAGAGAAAGTGCTGGATAGTTAAGAAACATTTAAAATACTATTCCAACTCCTGTTAAGTGCTGCAGTAGGGAAAGTGCAGGATAGTCTTGAGGTGTAAATTACTATTCTAACTCCAGGTAAGTGCAACAGTAGGGAAAGTGCTGGATAGTTAAGAAACATTTAAAATATTATTCCAACTCCTGTTAAGTGCTGCAGTAGAGAAAGTGCAGGATAGTCTTGAGGTGTAAATTACTATTCCAACTCCAGGTAAGTGCTACAGTAGGGAAAGTGCAGGATAGACTAGAGGTGTAACAGATAATCTAAAAGTTTAATTTACTATTCCAACTGAATGTAAATGCAGCAGTAAATACAGTGCTGTATAATATAGAAATAAACAATTATCTTACTAATGTAAAATGAAAACAGCATACAAATCTTAATGTTAAATTTTTATATTCAAAAAATTAAAAAAATGTTTATTTCTTTTCAGAAAATGTCTACACAACCAACTGCTAAATATATTGCTTCCAGGAAAGGAAAACAATTACTGAATCATGCCGGTTACATTTATTGTAAGGATAGGTTAAGTAATCCACGGATTCATTGGAGATGCGTGCAATACCATACAACTCGTTGCAGCGGCAGAGCGGTTACGGTCAATGATATTATTGTAAGAACAACTGACCATAACCACTCTGCCTCTGCAATGGAAGTTGATGTAAGAGAAACTGTAAACGAAATGAAAGCTATTGCAAGCACCTCCAATGAATCCACAGGATCTATTTTGAGACAGGTTGCACAACATGTCCCTACTCATGTTGCTAGTAATATTCCAAACATTCATAATTTGCGTAGAATTATACAACGTCAAAAGCAGGCAAGTAATACTCAAGTAAACACACCACATACCTTTTCTGATATCAATATTCCTCCTGAACTTACTATTTCTTTTTCTAATGAACCTTTCCTCCTGCATGATAACGAAAACCCTCTTAAGCGCATATTAATTTTTAGTACTCCACGCAACCTTGTTAAGCTTGAAACAAGTGAAATTTGGATGATGGATGGGACGTTTAAAAGCACTCCCCATCCATTCACCCAAATTTATACTATTCATGCAAAAATTAATAATAGTGTAATACCCCTAGTATATAGTTTGCTGCCTGATAAGACTTCAGCAACTTACACAGAATTTTTAACTGTGATTAAATCAAAAACAAACCAAAGTCCTAGGAAAATAATTATGGATTTTGAATTGAGCATGATCAATGTGATCACCAAAATGTACACGGATACCCAAATTCAAGGGTGTTTTTTCCACTTTTCCCAGGCATTCTGGCGTAAATTACAGAAAACACCCTTAGTTACTGAATACTCAACAGACAGCAAACTTCAAGTCGAATTAAAAAAATTAACAGCTCTTTGTTTTGTCCCTCCCGAAAGTGTAGACGAGTACTACACTGCCATTACAGAATCAGATTATTATTTAACAAACGAAGATAAATTGGCACCCATTTTAAATTATATGGAAGACACATGGATTGGACACCTAGGCAGATCGGGTCGCAGGAGGAAGCCACGTTTCCATGTGGAGTGGTGGAACTGTTATTCGAGTTGCCTACAGGGAGAGGCAAAAACAAATAATGCCATTGAGGGATGGCATAACTCCTTCAATCATTTAATTGGTAAACCCCACCCTAATTTCTATTCATTTCTTGAAACTTTGAAGAAGGAGAAAAGTTTTCAAGAAATGAGACTTTCACAAACTCTCACAGGTAGTCTAAACTCACGGATTACTCAAAGAACTAAGGAAATGTCTGAATGACTATTGGCACTATTACAACAATTTTCGTTGTGTGTGGCTCTAGATTACCTTGAGAATCTTGCTAACATCCTTTCTTTCTAAACTATTATTGACATTACTTTCCTGCTTTTACCCAAATTAACTATTTTTCTAATTTAAATTGGCCAAAAACATTTTTTCTAAAACATTTTTTTAAATTTAATGTTGGGTCACCTTTTTTTCCATTTAATTATTCTTTTACCAAACTTTTTGGAATAAATCCCTTACAAGATTCTTTTTTTTATTAATTTTGAAAAAAATAAACTTTTTGAAAATTAGCAGAAAAAATATTTCCAACATTCATTTTGTAACTGCATTATTAAATAATAGGAAATTACTTTGCAAATGAAATAAATGCATTTTCAAAAATTTTCAAAACTCTTCTTTCAAAACCACACCATAAAATTAATGACTACAATATATATGTAATCAAAATATTGATATTTCCATGTTTCTAAATTAAGTGCAAATTCCTAAAACATTTGACATAACAATAAATAATTCATATATGAATTACTTTCTTTTCTTCAAAAAGTGAAAATCAATCTGGCTTTGTCATTTTAAAAATTCAATGTAACCTCATTTTCTAAATTCAAATTTATCAACTCCTGCTAAAACAAGAAATACAGACTTCACCTTATTTTAAGAAAAACCATAACCATCAATTCTGCCTTTAAGTCTAATAAAGCAAAATAAACTAACTCTCCGAATCTTTTGCTTTAATAATTTCAAAAGAAAAACAAAGCAGAATGTTATACCAAATTTTTAAATGAAAACTAAATTGCAACCAATATAACCAATCATAACATCACTTATTTGTAAAAAATCCCAACAATTGAATCTTCAACAAATACATAATTTTTTTTAAAAAGCACGAATAAAACATTGGAAATATCACTATTAACATTCGTATAATATTTTATCAACAATACTTAGAAACTAACTTTCTCAAACTCCATATTTCCAAACTGTAATGTCACTCGAAAATGCATTTTAATTCTTTGCATACATAAATATATTTTTTGTATATGAAATACAATTTAAAACACTTTTTCATCATTTAATAGAACTAATTAATGCTTTAATCTAATTACCGATCTTCCCCACGCCCACCGACCCAACATCGGCATATTCTAATAATACGAGTAGCGACATGTTGTTTAAATGACATATTCGAGCAACCTCTACTTAACATATCCTTACAATAAATGCTAATCTTTTATTATTTTACATTATTATTTAATATGTAATTGTTTTCCTACCTGATCGTAGATCAGCGTCCTGCTGCTTCCTGCTCCGGTACTCCACAAAATGGCCGATGACGCTCGCGTATACGTAATGACGTCAGGATATGCTGCAACAATAAACAAAGGACTACTGTACATTTATGTATAATACTATTTTGCATTAAAAGTATTTTTTTATATATTATTACATGTATATGAAAATAGTACAAAAATATACATTACATTTCTAAAAAAGTGAAGTTTATTTTAATATATTTCTTATTTAATAAAAAAATATTTTTACTTAATAAAAGACTGTCTCTTCGTATTTATTTATTTAATGCAATGTATCATATCTTTAACATTTTCATATAAAAATTGTACTTTCTTATCTTACCTGTTTTCTTCTTTCTTTTCTGCTTTTTTCCAAGTCTTTCCTTTCCTTTCCTTTGCTTTAATTCCGGACCGCTATACATATCTGGATGTATCATGAAAATAAATGAAGGACAAATGTATCCATAGAAAACAATGTTAAACCGTGGGAACGAAAACATTTCTATAAGTATTTCACAAACATAATCAATTAATTATCTTTTTAAATTACAAACTTAATTATTATTCAAGTCAAAATTTAAAAACCATTATATTTTAATTAAGTTAAAACTAAGACCTTTTCAAATAAATAATTTTATTAATATAATTGTCTATAATATCCATAAAAATATTTAAATTAAATTTTCTTAAATTATTTAAAATATACATACCTAAATGTAATAAACATACATTAAATTTATTATTAATACATACATTATTTCAAATAAATAAATGTTAAATATTTTTTTTAAATGATAAAATACACAAAATAATACTCAAATTAATTTTTATTTACTTAATTAAATAAAACTCCACTAAATAAAATTTAATCATTTTTTCCAGTAATTATTCAATTTTAAAATTAATACTGTAATACCCTAATTAAAACACAATATAATTATAAATACAATTAAATTATTAATTAAAATATCTTTTAATAATGAAATATTTAATACCCAAATTTTAACACACATAGATTATTAAAGTAATATTTCATATTTATTTATATTCATTATTATTAATTATTATACATACATACATATTTATTTCACATTTCCTTTGTTTAATTCATTAATTAATTAATACTTTAATCCCCAAATTAATACTCATAATACTAAAATAAACTATATAATGTAGAAATAATAATCCTTTGTATAAATCATTAATTAATTAATACTTTACTAATAACATTAAATTAACATTAAAAATTTTAAATTATACATTACTATATTTATACTCATTTACCATATAAATTACCATATACATTAATAATACAAAAACAAATATTAATTTTAAAAAATACAAAAAAATATTACTAAAATCTAAATTATTTTTAAATAATAAATTAAATTTAAATAGATATTTATATATATATATGCGTTGTAAAAGTACCTGCGTTGTAACAGTACCTGCGTTGTAACAGTATAAGTTGTAAATGTATGCGTTGTAATAGTACCTGCGTTGTAAAAGATGCGTTGTAACAGTACTGCGTTGTAAAAAATGCGTTGTAACAGGTGTATACCGCCTAAAACTCTTGGGGGCAGATTTACAAGCCCCTTGCGACACATTTATGCCGCTGTTGCGTGACTTTTGTGACGCAGCGGGGGCGTAAACAATGCGCCACTATGCGACATATTTACAACGTGACGCATCTAGTGAGATGCGTCACGTTGTAAAGCCCTGTGCTACATTATACCTGCGTCAGGTATTATGCATGCAGGGTGGGCGTTTCGTCACAAGGAAGCCCCGTAAAAGTGAAGCAGTGAAATCTACAAGATTTCATGGAGTCACTTTTACGTCACTGCTGCGTCAAAACCTTACGCCTGCTTATAGCAGGTGTAAGGGATGACACAGCACAGCAACTATAGGCTGGCCCTGAGCAGTGCTGGAGTTGCTTCGCGCTTGCGACACGACTTCAGCAGTGCCTCACCTATACGTTGACAGATGCATCACGCATCTGTCTCTCCTTGCGCCACGGTGCGCCGCATTGTAAATGCGGCGCATCCATGGTGGCGCAAGGGCTTCCTAACGTCACGCCACATAACTGGCGCATCCCTGCTGATCTGCAGGGATGCGCCAGTTATTGTAAATCTGCCCCGTGATATTTCCTATATATGTGTCCCACCACTTCTTTAGGCTTCCAGCCCCGGAGCGGATCAGCCGACCCAGCTGGAACCGTGGTCCAGTGGTAGCCTGTAAGCGAACAGACTGCTCGCCTGATTCTCGTACCTAGCAAAAGTCTCGCGATCATGCGAATTACGGCATCTCTTTCTACAGTCTTGCATCCTCAATGTGCACGCTATCTCAAAAAGTAACCTCTATATTTCTAAATCCAGCATGAAACTGACCTTTACTTCAAACGTCGATTTATCGCTTCTCCTTTTTTCATCTTTCAGATGTCCCTGTCCTCCCCCCCACCCCTGGCCTGTCCCTCCACCCCTGGCCTGCCCCTCCACCCCTGGCCTCCCCCTCCACCCCTGGCCTCCCCCTCCACCCCTGTCCCCCACACCCCTGGCCTCCCTCTCCACCTCTGTCCTCCGCCTCCACCCCAGCCTCCCCCTCCAACCCTGGCCTCCCCCTCCACCCCTGGCCTCCCCCTCCACCCCTGTCCCCCTCACCCCTGGCCTCCCCCACACCCCTGGCCTGCCCCTCCACCCCTGGTCTGCCCCTCCACCCCTGTCCCCCCCACCCCTGGCCTCCCCCTCCATCCCTGTCCTCCGCCTCCTCCCCCCCACCCCTGTCCTCTGCCTCCACCCCTGGCCTCCCCCTCCACCCCTGTCCCCCCCACACCCCTGGCCTCCCCCTCCACCCCTGTCCCCCCCACCCCTGGCCTCCCCCTCCATCCCTGTCCTCCGCCTCCTCCCCCCCACCCCTGTCCTCTGCCTCCACCCCTGGCCTCCCCCTCCACCCCTGTCCCCCCCACACCCCTGGCCTCCCCCTCCACCCCTGTCCTCCGCCTCCACCCCTGGCCTCCCCCTCCACCCCTGTCCCCCCCCACCCCTGGCCTGCCCCTCCACCCCTGGCCACCCCCCCACCCCTGGCCTCCCCCCCCCACCCCTGGCCTCCCCTCCACCCCTGTCCTCCGCCTCCACCCCTGGCCTCCCCCTCCACCCCTGTCCCCCCCCCACCCCTGGCCTGCCCCTCCACCCCTGTCCCCCCCCACCCCTGGCCTGCCCCTCCACCCCTGGCCACCCCCCCCACCCCTGGCCTCCACCCCCCACCCCTGTCCTCCCCCTCCACCCCTGGCCTCCCCCTCCCCCCTGGCCTGCCCCTCCACCCTTGGCCTCCCCCTCCACCCCTGGCCTCCCCCTCCACCCTTGGCCTCCCCCTCCACCCCTGGCCTCCCCCTCCACCCCTGGCCTCCCCCTCCACCCCTGGCCTGCCCCTCCACCCCTGTCCTCCCCCTCCACCCCTGGCCTGCCCCTCCACCCCTGTCCTCCCCCTCCACCCCTGGCCTGCCCCTCCACCCCTGTCCTCCCCCTCCACCCCTGCCCCCCCACCCCTGGCCTGCCCCCCTTCGTTGCATCTTTGCCTTGATGTCTATTGCTGTATTCCTGCATATTTGACCACAACTCATTCCAGTGAGGGCAGCCACTCCTTGTTCTTGAAAGTCATATTCTTGCCACCTTAAGTGCCAACTCTGCTCCGACTCACCTATGAACCCCTCCACATATCTGCATGAACTCACCCCCGCCCTTACCATTAATGACCACATCAAACTCCTATTAATTTAACTGACCCCCCCCCCCAAAACTGGAATGAATGCACGGAATATTTGAGCGCACAAGTCTAATTCTAATAACTAGTAACATTGGACCAACCACTGGCCACGGGTTCCAGAGCAGCGTGCTGCCCGGCGTAAAGCGATTTAAGGTCTCATCGGGGGCAGTAGGGGTGGGCGGGCCCTTGAATGCTCGAGCCGGGCTCGAGCCAGATGTCAGACTCTGGGCCACTTCGGGGTCTTCGTGGACCCTCGAGCCCGACACACTCTGATTCTGACCGCTCCCTCTCAAACAAGAACTGAGCCTGCAAAAACATATGTTTGAAACACAAACATGGAGGCGCAGTCTATTGGCATCTCTGACAGGCTGTGTTGGTGTTTCTTGCACTTTTAACACAATGTTTGTTTTTATAGGCTGTGAAAACCAGCATTGTCTTAAAAGTCTACAAAACTCCAAGACGGACCCATTGCCTTTGGGCATGTCTGACTAAGAACCAATGTATCCATTTTGATGTTTCGTAAAGTTTTAACACCGTGTTGGTTTTCACAAGATGTGAAAACCATCATTGTGTTAAAACTCTAAGGGGCATATTCACAAGGAGCTATCACCGAATTAACTGCACGACACCTCAACATTCTCAATGACCAGCTTGATCGGCGATAAGCACTAAACACGCGATAAGACATGTTGACCTTGTGTAAAGTCAGACCACAGCCTGCACCACAAACGGGAGCCCAGCCCAGGGCCACACCTGAAGGCAAACAGATGCCATGGAGCCACTGAACATGCAGCTCGGACACCCAAGAGGGCCACAACACCCACCGACGCCACACCCAGGACTACCCCTCCCTGGCACCCCGACCAAAGACATGCCACATCAGCTACACCTAAACATGTACGAAATAATCTGCCTGACGTCGCACAATCACAACTGGTGACATGCATGTGTCGTCACAGATGTGACCAACACACATTCTCATTCGAAGCAACCAATGAAACTTTATTGAAATGAACACTAAAATGAAATGAAGACACATGGCTGCTCCCCTCGGAACAATCCATAGGTCACAGTCTGCAAGACAAAAAACATGATGAGAAGGTGTGTCCTGCTCGCATCAAAAGAGACAGAGAGGGAGCGAAGGAGAGAGAGAGAAGAAGAGAGGGGGAGAGAGAGAGAGAAGAAGAGAGGGTGAGAGAGAGAAGAAGGGAGGGAGAGAGAGAGAGAAGAGAGTGGGAGAGAGAGAAAGAATAAGAGAGGGGGAGAGAGAGAGAGTGCCACCCCTGCGCACCCAGGCCACACTGCTTACCTACTGCCACCGGTGTGTCTCCAACCACTTGCCGGTATGTATAGCAGTACACCAGGTCACACATCAGATTCAGAGCCGTCATCTGAAATAGAGTCCAGATACATGACTGGCACAGTGCACACACTTGCTCAAGACAATATCGCCCGCCTCCCCATGCACAACTAGGCAGAGGCACCCCCACCCCTACCTCCGCCCAACGGAGCATGCCCACCCAAGCACACCCGGGCCTCACTGGTCACCTTCCACCACCGGTGTGTAGACAGGAGGTCCCACCATGTGCCGCTGCAAGCCACAAGCCTGGGCCCCGTGGAAATAGCACCCTCCACACCATGCAGCCATGCTGCGCAGACCGCCAGGTCTCAAGTCTGGTGCTGGGTCTTGATTACTCCACGGCATAGGACATACCAGGGCACCCGGCACTATCGCAGGCTGCACACACGCTCAGCCCAAAGGGTGCCACTAACTCTGTGATCCTGGAAGTGAGGCCACGGGGCGGTAGGCCCGGGCTGCCCGCTGGCTCGGCCTACACTGCGGTCCAGCAGGGCACACAAATCCTGAGTAGACTGGACCGCCGGGACTGGGCATCATCGCAGGCTGCACATCCGCTCAGCAGCTTAAGGTGCCAATGACTCAGCGCACCCAAAGTCACTGTCCGTGGCGGAGTGCCTGTGCCAGCTGCAATGCACTGTGGGCCACAAACCCTGTTCAACTCCAGTCAGCGTCCCATGGTGGGGAGTGACTGTGCCGGACGCAATGCACCATGTGCCACAAACCCTGTTCAACCCCAATCAGCGCCACGTGATAGTAGGTTCGTGCCGGCCTCAGGGCCTTGGGTCCGTCATCCAGTCACCATCGGCAGAGGGGTATGTGACGTCGTCTGCCCCTTATATTTGCGGGGTCACATGGCCTGTGACGCCTGTGCCGGATGGGTATGGTATGTGTGCAAACCTGCCCTCAGGGAGTGGCTGTGATATGCTGACAACTAGACCAGTGACCTGCACATCACCAGCGAGTACGCCTGCGAAGGGTAGCAACGAGGCCCCCCCCCTCGGAGTGGTCTGGCCTGAGGTACGCCGGAACAGCACAGGGCTTGCAAAAATTACTTGTGGGCACTGGGCGTGGTTCAGTCCATGTCCAGACAAGGAAGTGGCTGATGGGTGTGTCCTGTTGAGGTGTCCACGGGACCCGTTAAACAAATTGGTGTGTAGCACCCTCTGACTGGCATCCCACAGGATGAGCATCATTGGCGCCAGGGAAATCACTGCCCCTATATTCATCCACACACACATACATGAATGATGAAAGACATGACACAGCAGTGCATCACTAGATGTTTACTGCACATCCAGTGCAGTTCTGCAGCTGGAGCGGTACAGGGCAATGCCGAGCACACTACACAACATGGGCCCATGGAGGGCCACCAGAGTCCATCCGGGGATGACCAGTACTGCGGAAGAGGAAGGGTACAGTCCGCTGTCTGGTCGCCGTGTCATAGGTCAAACATGATGTGGCAGTCCATATCGTTGTCCAAGGTGAGTGCATCGGAGTGTGTCAGGTTAGTGGAAGGTCATGAGGTCATGTGCGGGACCAAGCAGAAACAGGCCAGGTGGCGGAAATGAATGCTACTGAGTACTTCTGCAAAAACAACAAGTGATGGACCGAATGTGGATCAATGTCACACATTCCCCCAGTCAAAAGATCTGGGCCCAAATCCATCGTTTTTTTGCACTCCACACCACCCTGGGTTAGACAATGGCGATATGCAAATCAGCTCTGACCCTGTTGCCCCATGGGAACAGTCCAGTCCGAACTACAAAAGCCATGTCCTTCCCAGAACGGAATCAAGCATCCGAGGACCGGACCGGTTTCGAGGTAACACCTCTCATCAGCCCGGCTAGCTTGACTCCAAGTGATGTGGAGTGCCTGGGACCCACGTCTGGGCATCCCCAGCGCACTTAGGGCGGCAATTGCAAAAACAACAAGTGATGGACCGAATGTGGATCAATGTCACACATTCCCCCAGTCAAAAGATCTGGGCCCAAATCCATCATTTTTTTGCACTCCACACCACCCTGGGTTAGACAATGGCGATATGCAAATCAGCTCTGACCCTGTTGCCCCATGGGAACAGTCCAGTCCGAACTACAAAAGCCATGTCCTTCCCAGAACGGAATCAAGCATCCGAGGACCGGACCGGTTTCGAAGTAACACCTCTCATCAGCCCGGCTAGCTTGACTCCAAGTGATGTGGAGTGCCTGGGACCCACGTCTGGGCATCCCCAGCGCACTTAGGGCGGCAATTGCAAAAACAACAAGTGATGGACCGAATGTGGATCAATGTCACACATTCCCCCAGTCAAAAGATCTGGGCCCAAATCCATCGTTTTTTTGCACTCCACACCACCCTGGGTTAGACAATGGCGATATGCAAATCAGCTCTGACCCTGTTGCCCCATGGGAACAGTCCAGTCCGAACTACAAAAGCCATGTCCTTCCCAGAACGGAATCAAGCATCCGAGGACCGGACCGGTTTCGAGGTAACACCTCTCATCAGCCCGGCTAGCTTGACTCCAAGTGATGTGGAGTGCCTGGGACCCACGTCTGGGCATCCCCAGCACACTTAGGGCGGCAATTGCAAAAACAACAAGTGATGGACCGAATGTGGATCAATGTCACACATTCCCCCAGTCAAAAGATCTGGGCCCAAATCCATCGTTTTTTTGCACTCCACACCACCCTGGGTTAGACAATGGCGATATGCAAATCAGCTCTGACCCTGTTGCCCCATGGGAACAGTCCAGTCCGAACTACAAAAGCCATGTCCTTCCCAGAACGGAATCAAGCATCCGAGGACCGGACCGGTTTCGAGGTAACACCTCTCATCAGCCCGGCTAGCTTGACTCCAAGTGATGTGGAGTGCCTGGGACCCACGTCTGGGCATCCCCAGCGCACTTAGGGCGGCAATTGCAAAAACAACAAGTGATGGACCGAATGTGGATCAATGTCACACATTCCCCCAGTCAAAAGATCTGGGCCCAAATCCATCGTTTTTTTGCACTCCACACCACCCTGGGTTAGACAATGGCGATATGCAAATCAGCTCTGACCCTGTTGCCCCATGGGAACAGTCCAGTCCGAACTACAAAAGCCATGTCCTTCCCAGAACGGAATCAAGCATCCGAGGACCGGACCGGTTTCGAGGTAACACCTCTCATCAGCCCGGCTAGCTTGACTCCAAGTGATGTGGAGTGCCTGGGACCCACGTCTGGGCATCCCCAGCGCACTTAGGGCGGCAATTGCAAAAACAACAAGTGATGGACCGAATGTGGATCAATGTCACACATTCCCCCAGTCAAAAGATCTGGGCCCAAATCCATCGTTTTTTTGCACTCCACACCACCCTGGGTTAGACAATGGTGATATGCAAATCAGCTCTGACCCTGTTGCCCCATGGGAACAGTCCAGTCCGAACTACAAAAGCCATGTCCTTCCCAGAACGGAATCAAGCATCCGAGGACCGGACCGGTTTCGAGGTCACACCTCTCATCAGCCCGGCTAGCTTGACTCCAAGTGATGTGGAGTGCCTGGGACCCACGTCTGGGCATCCCCAGCGCACTTAGGGCGGCAATTGCAAAAACAACAAGTGATGGACCGAATGTGGATCAATGTCACACATTCCCCCAGTCAAAAGATCTGGGCCCAAATCCATCGTTTTTTTGCACTCCACACCACCCTGGGTTAGACAATGGCGATATGCAAATCAGCTCTGACCCTGTTGCACAGGGTCAGAGCTGATTTGCATAAAGCCATTATCTGACCCAGGGTGGTGTGGAGTGCAAAAAACGATGGATTTAGGCCCAGATCCTTGTACTGGGGTGAATGTAAGACATTGATCTACATTCTGTCCATCAAATTGTTTTTTGTAATTTTCTCCCTGAGTGTACTGGGGTAGCTCAGACGTGGGTCCCAGAGCCTCCACACCACTGGAGTCAAGCTAGCCGGGCTGATGAGAGGTGTTACCTCGAAACCGGTCCGGTCCTCGGATGCTTGATTCCGGTCTGGGAAAGATATGGCTGTTGTAGTTCGGACTGGACTGTTCCCATGGGGCACAGGGTCAGAGCTGATTTGCATAAAGCCATTATCTGACCCAGGGTGGTGTGGAGTGCAAAAAACGATGGATTTAGCCCCAGATCCTTGTACTGGGGTGAATGTAAGACATTGATCTACATTCTGTCCATCAAATTGTTTTTTGTAATTTTCTCTCTGAGTGTACTAAGGTAGCTCAGACGTGGGTCCCAGAGCCTCCACACCACTGGAGTCAAGCTAGCCGGGCTGATGAGAGGTGTTACCTCGAAACCGGTCCGGTCCTCGGATGCTTGATTCCGGTCTGGGAAAGATATGGCTGTTGTAGTTCGGACTGGACTGTTCCCATGGGGCACAGGGTCAGAGCTGATTTGCATAAAGCCATTATCTGACCCAGGGTGGTGTGGAGTGCAAAAAACGATGGATTTAGGCCCAGATCCTTGTACTGGGGTGAATGTAAGACATTGATCTACATTCTGTCCATCAAATTGTATTTTGTAATTTTCTCCCTGAGTGTACTGGGGTAGCTCAGACGTGGGTCCCAGAGCCTCCACACCACTGGAGTCAAGCTAGCCGGGCTGATGAGAGGTGTTACCTCGAAACCGGTCCGGTCCTCGGATGCTTGATTCCGGTCTGGGAAAGATATGGCTGTTGTAGTTCGGACTGGACTGTTCCCATGGGGCACAGGGTCAGAGCTGATTTGCATAAAGCCATTATCTGACCCAGGGTGGTGTGGAGTGCAAAAAACGATGGATTTAGCCCCAGATCCTTGTACTGGGGTGAATGTAAGACATTGATCTACATTCTGTCCATCAAATTGTTTTTTGTAATTTTCTCTCTGAGTGTACTGGGGTAGCTCAGACGTGGGTCCCAGAGCCTCCACACCACTGGAGTCAAGCTAGCCGGGCTGATGAGAGGTGTTACCTCGAAACCGGTCCGGTCCTCGGATGCTTGATTCCGGTCTGGGAAAGATATGGCTGTTGTAGTTCGGACTGGACTGTTCCCATGGGGCACAGGGTCAGAGCTGATTTGCATAAAGCCATTATCTGACCCAGGGTGGTGTGGAGTGCAAAAAACGATGGATTTAGGCCCAGATCCTTGTACTGGGGTGAATGTAAGACATTGATCTACATTCTGTCCATCAAATTGTTTTTTGTAATTTTCTCCCTGAGTGTACTGGGGTAGCTCAGACGTGGGTCCCAGAGCCTCCACACCACTGGAGTCAAGCTAGCCGGGCTGATGAGAGGTGTTACCTCGAAACCGGTCCGGTCCTCGGATGCTTGATTCCGGTCTGGGAAAGATATGGCTGTTGTAGTTCGGACTGGACTGTTCCCATGGGGCACAGGGTCAGAGCTGATTTGCAAAAAGCCATTATCTGACCCAGGGTGGTGTGGAGTGCAAAAAACGATGGATTTAGGCCCAGATCCTTGTACTGGGGTGAATGTAAGACATTGATCTACATTCTGTCCATCAAATTGTTTTTTGTAATTTTCTCCCTGAGTGTACTGGGGTAGCTCAGACGTGGGTCCCAGAGCCTCCACACCACTGGAGTCAAGCTAGCCGGGCTGATGAGAGGTGTTACCTCGAAACCGGTCCGGTCCTCGGATGCTTGATTCCGGTCTGGGAAAGATATGGCTGTTGTAGTTCGGACTGGACTGTTCCCATGGGGCACAGGGTCAGAGTTGATTTGCATAAAGCCATTATCTGACCCAGGGTGGTGTGGAGTGCAAAAAACGATGGATTTAGGCCCAGATCCTTGTACTGGGGTGAATGTAAGACATTGATCTACATTCTGTCCATCAAATTGTTTTTTGTAATTTTCTCCCTGAGTGTACTGGGGTAGCTCAGACGTGGGTCCCAGAGCCTCCACACCACTGGAGTCAAGCTAGCCGGGCTGATGAGAGGTGTTACCTCGAAACCGGTCCGGTCCTCGGATGCTTGATTCCGGTCTGGGAAAGATATGGCTGTTGTAGTTCGGACTGGACTGTTCCCATGGGGCACAGGGTCAGAGCTGATTTGCATAAAGCCATTATCTGACCCAGGGTGGTGTGGAGTGCAAAAAACGATGGATTTAGGCCCAGATCCTTGTACTGGGGTGAATGTAAGACATTGATCTACATTCTGTCCATCAAATTGTTTTTTGTAATTTTCTCCCTGAGTGTACTGGGGTAGCTCAGACGTGGGTCCCAGAGCCTCCACACCACTGGAGTCAAGCTAGCCGGGCTGATGAGAGGTGTTACCTCGAAACCGGTCCGGTCCTCGGATGCTTGATTCCGGTCTGGGAAAGATATGGCTGTTGTAGTTCGGACTGGACTGTTCCCATGGGGCACAGGGTCAGAGCTGATTTGCATAAAGCCATTATCTGACCCAGGGTGGTGTGGAGTGCAAAAAACGATGGATTTAGGCCCAGATCCTTGTACTGGGGTGAATGTAAGACATTGATCTACATTCTGTCCATCAAATTGTTTTTTGTAATTTTCTCCCTGAGTGTACTGGGGTAGCTCAGACGTGAGTCCCAGAGCCTCCACACCACTGGAGTCAAGCTAGCCGGGCTGATGAGAGGTGTTACCTCAAAACCGGTCCGGTCCTCGGATGCTTGATTCCGGTCTGGGAAAGATATGGCTGTTGTAGTTCGGACTGGACTGTTCCCATGGGGCACAGGGTCAGAGCTGATTTGCATAAAGCCATTATCTGACCCAGGGTGGTGTGGAGTGCAAAAACGATGGATTTAGGCCCAGATCCTTGTACTGGGGTGAATGTAAGACATTGATCTACATTCTGTCCATCAAATTGTTTTTTGTAATTTTCTCCCTGAGTGTACTGGGGTAGCTCAGACGTGGGTCCCAGAGCCTCCACACCACTGGAGTCAAGCTAGCCAGGCTGATGAGAGGTGTTACCTCGAAACCGGTCCGGTCCTCGGATGCTTGATTCCGGTCTGGGAAAGATATGGCTGTTGTAGTTCGGACTGGACTGTTCCCATGGGGCACAGGGTCAGAGCTGATTTGCATAAAGCCATTATCTGACCCAGGGTGGTGTGGAGTGCAAAAAACGATGGATTTAGGCCCAGATCCTTGTACTGGGGTGAATGTAAGACATTGATCTACATTCTGTCCATCAAATTGTTTTTTGTAATTTTCTCCCTGAGTGTACTGGGGTAGCTCAGACGTGGGTCCCAGAGCCTCCACACCACTGGAGTCAAGCTAGCCGGGCTGATGAGAGGTGTTACCTCGAAACCGGTCCGGTCCTCGGATGCTTGATTCCGGTCTGGGAAAGATATGGCTGTTGTAGTTCGGACTGGACTGTTCCCATGGGGCACAGGGTCAGAGCTGATTTGCATAAAGCCATTATCTGACCCAGGGTGGTGTGGAGTGCAAAAAACGATGGATTTAGGCCCAGATCCTTGTACTGGGGTGAATGTAAGACATTGATCTACATTCTGTCCATCAAATTGTTTTTTGTAATTTTCTCCCTGAGTGTACTGGGGTAGCTCAGACGTGGGTCCCAGAGCCTCCACACCACTGGAGTCAAGCTAGCCGGGCTGATGAGAGGTGTTACCTCGAAACCGGTCCGGTCCTCGGATGCTTGATTCCGGTCTGGGAAAGATATGGCTGTTATAGTTCGGACTGGACTGTTCCCATGGGGCACAGGGTCAGAGCTGATTTGCATAAATCCATTATCTGACCCAGGGTGGTGTGGAGTGCAAAAAACGATGGATTTAGGCCCAGATCCTTGTACTGGGGTGAATTTAAGACATTGATCTACATTCTGTCCATCAAATTGTTTTTTGTAATTTTCTCCCTGAGTGTACTGGGGTAGCTCAGACGTGGGTCCCAGAGCCTCCACACCACTGGAGTCAAGCTAGCCGGGCTGATGAGAGGTGTTACCTCGAAACCGGTCCGGTCCTCGGATGTTTGATTCCGGTCTGGGAAAGATATGGCTGTTGTAGTTCGGACTGGACTGTTCCCATGGGGCACAGGGTCAGAGCTGATTTGCATAAAGCCATTATCTGACCCAGGGTGGTGTGGAGTGCAAAAAACGATGGATTTAGGCCCAGATCCTTGTACTGGGGTGAATGTAAGACATTGATCTACATTCTGTCCATCAAATTGTTTTTTGTAATTTTCTCCCTGAGTGTACTGGAGTAGCTCAGACGTGGGTCCCAGAGCCTCCACACCACTGGAGTCAAGCTAGCCGGGCTGATGAGAGGTGTTACCTCGAAACCGGTCCGGTCCTCGGATGCTTGATTCCGGTCTGGGAAAGATATGGCTGTTGTAGTTCGGACTGGACTGTTCCCATGGGGCACAGGGTCAGAGCTGATTTGCATAAAGCCATTATCTGACCCAGGGTGGTGTGGAGTGCAAAAAACGATGGATTTAGGCCCAGATCCTTGTACTGGGGTGAATGTAAGACATTGATCTACATTCTGTCCATCAAATTGTTTTTTGTAATTTTCTCCCTGAGTGTACTGGGGTAGCTCAGACGTGGGTCCCAGAGCCTCCACACCACTGGAGTCAAGCTAGCCGGGCTGATGAGAGGTGTTACCTCGAAACCGGTCCGGTCCTCGGATGCTTGATTCCGGTCTGGGAAAGATATGGCTGTTATAGTTCGGACTGGACTGTTCCCATGGGGCACAGGGTCAGAGCTGATTTGCATAAAGCCATTATCTGACCCAGGGTGGTGTGGAGTGCAAAAAACGATGGATTTAGGCCCAGATCCTTGTACTGGGGTGAATTTAAGACATTGATCTACATTCTGTCCATCAAATTGTTTTTTGTAATTTTCTCCCTGAGTGTACTGGGGTAGCTCAGACGTGGGTCCCAGAGCCTCCACACCACTGGAGTCAAGCTAGCCGGGCTGATGAGAGGTGTTACCTCGAAACCGGTCCGGTCCTCGGATGCTTGATTCCGGTCTGGGAAAGATATGGCTGTTGTAGTTCGGACTGGACTGTTCCCATGGGGCACAGGGTCAGAGCTGATTTGCATAAAGCCATTATCTGACCCAGGGTGGTGTGGAGTGCAAAAAACGATGGATTTAGGCCCAGATCCTTGTACTGGGGTGAATGTAAGACATTGATCTACATTCTGTCCATCAAATTGTTTTTTGTAATTTTCTCCCTGAGTGTACTGGAGTAGCTCAGACGTGGGTCCCAGAGCCTCCACACCACTGGAGTCAAGCTAGCCGGGCTGATGAGAGGTGTTACCTCGAAACCGGTCCGGTCCTCGGATGCTTGATTCCGGTCTGTGAAAGATATGGCTGTTGTAGTTCGGACTGGACTGTTCCCATGGGGCACAGGGTCAGAGCTGATTTGCATAAAGCCATTATCTGACCCAGGGTGGTGTGGAGTGCAAAAAACGATGGATTTAGGCCCAGATCCTTGTACTGGGGTGAATGTAAGACATTGATCTACATTCTGTCCATCAAATTGTTTTTTGTAATTTTCTCCCTGAGTGTACTGGGGTAGCTCAGACGTGGGTCCCAGAGCCTCCACACCACTGGAGTCAAGCTAGCCGGGCTGATGAGAGGTGTTACCTCGAAACCGGTCCGGTCCTCGGATGCTTGATTCCGGTCTGGGAAAGATATGGCTGTTGTAGTTCGGACTGGACTGTTCCCATGGGGCACAGGGTCAGAGCTGATTTGCATAAAGCCATTATCTGACCCAGGGTGGTGTGGAGTGCAAAAAACGATGGATTTAGGCCCAGATCCTTGTACTGGGGTGAATGTAAGACATTGATCTACATTCTGTCCATCAAATTGTTTTTTGTAATTTTCTCCCTGAGTGTACTGGGGTAGCTCAGACGTGGGTCCCAGAGCCTCCACACCACTGGAGTCAAGCTAGCCGGGCTGATGAGAGGTGTTACCTCAAAACCGGTCCGGTCCTCGGATGCTTGATTCCGGTCTGGGAAAGATATGGCTGTTGTAGTTCGGACTGGACTGTTCCCATGGGGCACAGGGTCAGAGCTGATTTGCATAAAGCCATTATCTGACCCAGGGTGGTGTGGAGTGCAAAAAACGATGGATTTAGGCCCAGATCCTTGTACTGGGGTGAATGTAAGACATTGATCTACATTCTGTCCATCAAATTGTTTTTTGTAATTTTCTCCCTGAGTGTACTGGGGTAGCTCAGACGTGGGTCCCAGAGCCTCCACACCACTGGAGTCAAGCTAGCCGGGCTGATGAGAGGTGTTACCTCGAAACCAGTCCGGTCCTCGGATGCTTGATTCCGGTCTGGGAAAGATATGGCTGTTGTAGTTCGGACTGGACTGTTCCCATGGGGCACAGGGTCAGAGCTGATTTGCATAAAGCCATTATCTGACCCAGGGTGGTGTGGAGTGCAAAAAACGATGGATTTAGGCCCAGATCCTTGTACTGGGGTGAATGTAAGACATTGATCTACATTCTGTCCATCAAATTGTTTTTTGTAATTTTCTCACTGAGTACTTCTGATCACAGGCCCATCCACGTCCTCGTCCCCGGATGAGTGCTCTGCCCCACCTGTGGGTGTTGCTGTACCGGCTGAGGCACTGTGTGTATGAGGCACTTACACACCAGGGGGCAGAGATGTGGATGGTGTGGGGCCAGCAGCATTCAACATCGCCACGCCTTGCGGAAGGAATGCCATGATGAGGATCTGAAGGGCATGGTAGATCCCAGCTACATTCCACTGATGTGCAGCGGTGGCTGCCATCCTTTCCGCCTCCATCCGCACCATGTCCTCCATGAGCCTCCGTATGGTATCGCTGGAGCCACTCTGAGTGGACAGGTGTTCTTCTCTCTGCACCATGATTCCAGCAATGTCAGTCAGGGCTCGTTGGAGACCATGGAGGGGGCCTACACACCCAAGGATGGCGTCAAGTTTGGTAGCCATGATGCCGAAGCCCAACCGCACCTGCTCAGCCGTCTCCCTCGGGCACTCCAGCACATGGCGTTGGAAGGCCATGTGTAGTTCCTGGGGGTCTTGGGAGGGTGCCAGCAGTGGGTGCCTCCTGCTGGGTGGTTTGGGTAGTGGGTGGGGTCTCCTCGATGTAGCTGAGCTGCCCTGATCCTGGAGGAGGGTGACGGATGAGGTCAATGATGTCTTGGATGGTTTGGGTGTCTATGCTGCTGTTGTCCTCCTCGTCATCAGTGATGGGTGGCTTGGACTGCTCTGCTCGAGGTGTTGACGGTGCCTCTGCATTGTGAAAGGGAGATGGTGTATTACAATGTGTCCACATGTATGTAGCCGCATGGTACATGTTGACATTCAGACAGCATAGCATTGTACATTGTGACAATCTGTAGTTCGGGGCCATGACCCAGAGTCATTGTGGGTGCACTGTGCTGTGCTTGGTTGTGCATGTGTGTCATTGTGCCCATCTCCATCCATCCCCCCAGTACCTGGTGGTCACTCACCCTGTTGCAGTTGTGTTTTGTCCTGTTGAGCAGTGTCCGGTCCCCCGACTCCGGCCACAGTCTCCACACTGATGACTGTCGACACCAGCTCCTCCATGTCATCCAGCTCTAGCCGTGGCGCTTGGCCCCTACCTCCAGTCTGCATTGCTGCCTTCTGGTTGGCAGAGAGTTTCTCCTTGGTCCTCCACTTGATGTCATTCCATCGCCTCTTGACCTCGTCCATTGTCCTCTTGTGCTCTCTGACAGCATTCACCTTGTCCACGATGTCCCACCATAGTCCATTTTTGGTGCCCAATGACACGTTGGAGGTAATGAACAGTTGTTGATGGTGTTCCATCACCTCCGTGACTATGATCCTGTTGCCTGCAGACTGAACTTCGTCTTCCGCTTCTTCTTGTCCTTGCCCTTCCCTGTCCCCGAGGTCCTAGGCTGGTCGTCTGGGGTGCTTGTGGGGTTGCACTCGTCCTCTGTGCCTTCTCCGGCTGCCTCCATGGTGCTTGGGTGTTGTTCAGTTTGTGTTTGGGTGTTTTTTCTTCTTTTATGGTGATTTTTCTCGCCTGCCAGGTGTGTGTTGCAGGCCTGGCGCTGCTTATTGCTGATTTCCTCATCGCACTTTGGCCCATTGCAGGTTTTTTGGTGTTGTGGTGTGTGTTTTTGTCTCCATCATGGTGGTTGTATCACCGACATTGTCCGCGGTTTCAGCAGACTATTGCATGCTATCGCCTTGTTGTGAATACCACGTTGTCACTGGGCTATTTTCCTGCGATAGGCTGCAATGTTGAAAGTTGCGTTACTCTACTCTTGTGGTAGTTATCACACCTTCTTGTGAATATGTCCTTATAAACACCAAAATGGAGGTGGGGGGGGATGGGGCATGAATGTGGTGTTGTGGCCAGAGCTGCCAACTTTGGAACTGGAGAACCAGGTTCCATTCTCGGCATTGGCTCAATATCCTGTGATTCTGGGCAAATGCCCATGCTGTAAAAAAATGAAAGTGACCTTGTGTAATGTAATACATTTTAATGGGTCTGTTTTGAAAGAGGTGAATGCTTTCACTTATCTTGGTATTTCCTTGCAGGGTAGTATGAATTGGAAATCCCACATTGATGCTGTGGTTTTAAAGTTCCATCAGCTGGCTGGGGCCATAGCACAAAAATATAAATCTTCATTAACAAAACCCATCCAGCCTAATATGGAGATTTATAGTATGAAAGTGCTGGGTGCCTGTCTTTATGGATCAGAGCTATGGGGCTTCGCCAATCTGAGTGTCTTGGCTACTGCAGAGAACAAATTCCTTCGCCGGTTGGTTGGTGTCCCGCAGAGCACTCCATCGATCCCTCTCCTATATGATCTTGGGAGGAAAAAGATCGAGGATATGGCTCGATTGCACCCACTTTTATATTGGAGGCGCATAAAGACTACACCTGAACTGGGTCATTATGCATCTGCTCTCATGGACATTATTAGCTCTGATCGGTTCCATAAAATAACTTGGCTTAAAGAAATCAGGAACTTGCTACAAAAACTGCAACTAGACCACTTATGGACTACTACTGACGCCTTTCCATCTAAGGTGCTGTTGAAAAAAATGTATTGGGACATGGTACATCAATCTGTTTTAATTTCCAATCAACCCTCTATGTTGACATCCCAGTATTTGGAGTCCAAACTAACTCCAAATTGTGAACAGTACTGGGATCTGATCACAAAACCCTCGGACAGAAAGCTGTATTTCCAGTTCAGAGTTGGTTGCCTACCACTAAATGCTTTTACTTTAAAATGGTCACCAAGTAATCTTAATACATGTTGCTACTGCAAGGTCCACGTTGAGGATATTCCACACTTTTTGTTTGTATGCCCCTTGTATGCTGCTCCAAGAAGTAGATGGCTAAAACCAGTGTGCAAGAACTTGGGTATAAGAAAATACCTAGAAGCACTAAGAATATTAAGATCAAATTGTGCCCCCAATCTTGCAACTGCCTTAGCCAAATATTTGGGTTGGGCCTGGATTATCCGCACCCGCACTTTAACTGCGATTAATCATGAATGATGACAAGTATTTCGTTTTATGCTAGACTTATTCTTTATGTATTAGGCATAGTTACCCTGATTTTTAAACTGTATAAATTCTTTTTAGTGTAAAGAATTCGCCAGCAATCTGTATTTAATGTGTATCTTAAATTGATCTTAAACTCAGCATAGTATTTATTTATGTTTAGAATAGGGATAAAATGCTTTTATGACAATGCTGTCGAATAAAGTATTGAAACTTGAACTTGAAAGTGACCTTGTGTAATGTAACTGGTGGTCATATAAGGCGCTCCCAAACTTATTAGAAGGAGATATGCAACCTGTATTTTCTCCAGCCTTATCAGTGCATACTTTAAATAGAAAATATACGAAGAAAGCACTTTAAAACGTGCCCTAGATCTACCATGGTAATCCCTGACTGATAAGTAAAGTAAAAAAGGTCAAGTTTTATATTAAAACAGATACCTTCATATGAAGTTCTTGCTAAGCATACCACGTGGGCTGTTGCAGACTCGTAAAACATGGACAAATAAGCTGGTTTTTTGTTTTTTTTAAAGATGGCATCCTGTAGTCACAGTGTCAATGCAGGGGCCCTTCAAATTTTCAATTACCCCATCGATTCCGACCCTCTCAGCTCTGGACGGTGTAAAAATTGTCTACGATGGGACTCAAAAGGACAATTTTATTTTCCTTTAACCCTTTCGCTGCGGTGGCTATTCCGCCGCAGTGCTAAGGGGCGGGGGGGGGGGCAGCGCGGTGCTCACACGCTGGTGACAGAACCACTCCGTCACGCCTCTCGGGTGAGCTGTGCTTGTGGCGGAACGGTTCCATCACGTCCCCGCCCGCTCAATAGAACGCGCCGCGTAGGTGTGAAATCAGCGCCGCGCAGGTGCGGCGAGCGGGCCGCGATGAAACCGTTCCGTCACCAGCACAGCCCATCAGAGGGGCGTGGCGGAACGGTTCCGTCACCAGCGTGGGAGGGGTTAAAGAACTCGCAGACAAAAGAAAAGCTGGCTTTTGCAAAGCACTTGGCTCAGCAAGAGGGTGTAACATGCCAGCCTCTCCCTTGATTCCCCCACCATCACCCGCACAATCACAGCTGCTGGAATTATGCATTTGACAACCTTCCCAGCGGCACACCTGACAAGAGAGGGAGGAGCTGGAGGTTGGGAGTTTAGGGGGGGTACAAGGGCAGAGGTAGGGATGCACTGAACTCCACAGCACTGTTCATTCATCCTTATCCAGAGGGAGGCGTGCACTGCAGTATCACACACCAGGGCCGTATTGCAGAATGTGCCCAGGGGCACAATGGGCATGTGTACTCGCTGTGCGCGCCTGGGGCACTTTGGTATTACAGATGCTAACGGATGCTTGTGCAGCCCTTTCTGCGATGCTGCCAGTGGTGGGTCGTATTTAGCGCAAGCCATAGCTTCAGAGGGCGTTCCCTTATTTGCATGAGGGCGGGCACCATGCATATGAGGGAATCTCTTTGCCTCTGCACCAGTGACGTATTACATGGAGGTGGGTGAGCCAACCAATCAATAGGGAGAGCCGAGCCAAGAGTCTGGCTCTGATGTTAGACCCCCATACATGAGCTGAACCCAGAACATATTTCCTATGTAAAGTATGCAACAAACATCACGTAAAATATGATAAAATCTCTTAAAAATTCAAAAAGGTGTATTTCTTTAACATGTGTAAGCTTTGACGTTATTAGTACAGATTATAGCACTGTGCTGAGAAGTACTTATTAAAAGTGATAGTTTTGTACAACTGGTAGTTTAAACTCACATATTTGAAAGTGCATTTATACGTGATAATGAAGAAAAAAGAGTTTTGTGGAAATTAAATATGTGGCTAAGATCACACTATTTAAGTGGGGAAGCCACAATTTAGACAGGTTTTTTGGTTTCACTTTGTGCAAATCTGCCAGTTAATGGGTATCTATTTGTGTTTCCCTATGTTACGGTTATGTTTTAATCGCTTAGTGCAGTTTTTTAATTATGAAACTAACTTGAAGGTTGTGTGGTTTACATGAGCACAGTTGCATTGCACAAGGTCACATGCATTGTTTACAGGCATGCAGCGATGGCCGGTACAGATTGGGGTGGCGGGGCAGGGGAAAGAGGGGTATAAAAAATAATGGAAAAACATACCTCTTCTCCACATCCCTCCTCTGTCTACTTGCCGCGTCTCTCCCAGCCAGGAACAGGAAGCACATTCAGGCTCCCAAGACCAATCACAGTGCTGCGATTGGTCTGCGCACTGTGGTTCACATTCAGCCAGGAAATGGGAGCCTGGGCATGTTCTCCACCCAGGCTGTAATGCAGCTTTG
Organism: Lissotriton vulgaris; assembly: GCF_964263255.1. Lineage (NCBI taxonomy): Eukaryota > Metazoa > Chordata > Amphibia > Caudata > Salamandridae > Lissotriton > Lissotriton vulgaris. The sequence continues at coordinate 55,816,607 of NC_141691.1, read as the reverse complement.
GTGGAGAACATGCAAAGTGCGCATGACTGTTTGACCGGCCCGAGAGAGCTGGTAATCGGTCATTGCGCCACTATAGACATGGGTAGATTAAGTTATTTCTAAAGGGAGTGTCCAGTTCCTGTCTGGACGTGGGGTCTTTCTTCGTGATGCCCTCACACGCCCCGAGAGGTGTCATGCTTCATCATCGGGCGTTTGCCACTTGTCAGGCCGTGCTGCAATGTCTGACGGGGTTCCGGATTCGGGGCTCTGTATCGGGGATCTTTTGAAGAAGCCATTAGGTGCAAGCGTGTGTGGGGGCTGCATAGTGAACGGGGGTGAGATAAGTAAAATAGGTCTGGAGCAGACCTACTTAGTTCAAATTTTAATGTATTAGGTAGCTCTAGCTTGGTTAAAAACTGTGTGCCCCTATGTGGGAATAATGTTCCTAAAGGGCTATCAAAGTGTGGACGGTCAAAGTGTGGATGGTCAGCTAATTGTGAAAAGTGCACTACCGTCTGGTATTGAGATTCTTTGACATAAATTACCAGATACGGTGGGAGTACCTAGTAGACGTGAGGCAAGATGGCGCCCGCTTAGTTGTGGCTGTAACGGCGGTGCGGTGAGGCTGGTAACCGAAGGAGCTCAATGGAAGCTCAGTCCTAGCCGAGTGCCCACTTACTGTATTTAGAGGATCTTGAAGTAAAGCGGAGCAGCAACCAGGGATTTCCAGAGGCATGTTGACTGCGCTGTCCTGCCGCGGATCAGCAATTCATATACTACGAGAACTAACGGTCGTGCTATCGGCTCTCTCTCCCAGCCTGAAACGCCGCAGTTCCATCGGAGGGCGGAGTCTGGCGCGAAGACTGGCGCTGCGAAGAAGTTCGGAGCCCAGGGCAGAACGTTTAACCAGGAAACCATTTGGGTGTCCGTGCTCGACCAGATTGCAGAAGGGAGTATTTAGGGAAACTATGGCCCCAAAACTAAATCAAGCCTCTAAAGCCGCCACAAAAAAGAAAAACCAGCGAGAGGAGGGCACAGTCAAGATGACAGGAGCATAAACACCGACGCCGGATAATCCCAAAGAAAAACAACAGCCTGTGACCCGGACCGGGCAGGCTACAGTTTCGATAGCCGAGATGCTCACAAAAGCCGGTAAGGAGAAGGTGGCGGAGGCGGCAGGGGGTGTGCCTGTGTTGGCAGAATTGACTGTAGATGAGACTGAGGCACCACAGGTACCCCAGGATGTTTTCATTGCCAGCGGGACTACCCCCCCAGTAATTTAGATTTTTCAGGCTGAAGCAGCTGCGCAGGGCAAGGTGGAGGTGCCAAAGGGGTCAAAGGAAGGAATTACCCCCGGAGACTACGCTATAGGATTGGGAGAGACGGCTGGGGCGACAATCGATCCCCAAATACAGGCACAGGTACAGGGTGCTATCGATGCTATCGACGCTGGCGGAAGGGAAGAACTAGCTCTATTGAAGCAGGGAGAGGTCACTGGTGCTGGGGACGGGGCACAAAGTGAAGCCTTTTTCTCGGCCTCTGACAGTGTGGAATGGTCCGAGGAGGAGGAAGATGGTGATTGCAGCTCCCTTGGGGATTCGAAGAGCGAACCGGAGCTGGAGCACCCGGCAACTGCACTAAAAGTATCAGTAGCTGCAGGGAAGGGCCAGAAAGACCCCCGGTGCAAACTGAGCTGGGACCATTCCACCTCATTACCTCTACAGGGCAGCCCGTGTATTGAGAGGGTACAAATGTCCCTATTAGAAACAATTCATCAGAAGATCATTGCCCACAGGGAAGAGACACGCCAGGAAAACCGCAAATCACAAGCGGCAATGAGGAAAATGAGGACCGTGGGTAGGAAGCTGTCCAAGGCCTGCGTAAACACCGGGGACAGAGTCTCAAATCTGGAGGACAGGATTGTCTCAACAGAAGCGGAGGTGGAGGAGGCAGTAGCCAAGGTTAATGCACAAAGCTCACAGGTTGTTGTAGACATACAATAGAAGCTTGAGGAGATGAGAACAGGCTCCGCAGGAACAACCTGAGGGTTCTGGGAATCCCGGAGGGATCAGAGGGGACCGATATCAGGGCATTTACCATCAAGCTCTTTGAACAGGCATTCCCCGAGTTGGCGAGCTGGAATTGGTCCATTGAGCTGCAGAGAGTTCATCGTACCCCTTTTAAAGTCAAAAGGAATGCGAAGGAAGGGTACAAACCCAGAGCGATTTTGATCTTCTTAGGAAACTTTATTTTGCGACAGGCTATCTCTGATTTAGCAAGGCCTAATGCTAAACGGGGATGTGATGGGTTTTCATTTTTCGTGCGGCCGGATTTCTGCCACTCGACGGTAGAAAGACGTTGGCGTCTAAGAGGTCTGATCAAGCCCTTCCAGGACAAAAAGATGCAGGCATTTCTAATAAACCCAGCGCAGTTGAAGGTTATTAACGAAGGGAGGACATTGTTCTTCTCATCTGAGATCAAAGCGAAGGAGTATTTGGACTGTGTAGGAAGCTAGGGGGAATAGCTGCTCCCAAGATTATCGAACGGGCTGTTGGCTATCGGCTGATTTTGAATTTGTGTATGACTGTTTGATGACTTGCAATCTTTTGAGCTCCAATTTTTTTAATTCATTGGGTGTATTGGTATAGTAAGTCCTCACCGCACGTACCGTGCTCCATCACACACACAGACCAGGTCTGAGTACCTCACAGAGTAGGGTGGCGGGGGGGTTGGGGGTCAAGGGTGTGGGGGGTAGGGGGTGGGCCTTTTGGTGTGGGAAAGGGTGGAGAGGGGGGGTTGAGGTGAAAATTGGAAAAAGGAGGGAATGGTGCAATATTGGTCAAGGACAAAAAGAGTTAATGAATATAAAAATATTTGAGCAGTTTCTTGTTTTAGGTGGCCTTGTTCAACTAAATGACGAACATTAGAATTTGCACAATGAATGTGGGGGGCTTGAACGACTGAAAGAAAAGGCAGAGATTAGCATATGTGGTGAGGCACAACAGAATTGATGTCCTCTGTCTTCAGGAGACCCATCTCCCTTGGGCTAAGAGAAATTTGTTGCTCTTAAAAGGCTTTGAGCTGGTGGCATTCTCAACACAATCCTCAACTAACAGGGGAGTTGTCATTTTAGTAAGAACAGCTCTGGGAAGGGCCAGGAAAGTGAAAACTGATAGTAATGATAGATGGGTGATAGCCAAAATGGAACTGGGTTTTACAATTTGTTGGACATACGGCTCGAATAATGACGATCCTGAAATTTTTGATTTCCTAGAAGTAGAGCTAGTTAATTGGCCTACCCCCTTAATAATTGCTGGAGATCTAAATATTTCTTCTGTCTGGGGTAATGGAATATCCTATGGGGGGCGGAAACCCAGAGTTTTCTGATCAGTTCAGGCTCTTATTAGCTCGCACAGGCTGCAGTATGTATGGCGAACTAAAGAGCCCCAGAATCTGGGTTTTACTTACTTCTCAAACCCTGCTCAGAAGTACTCAAAACAAGACTACTTCTTTATTTCCTCTCTGGAAATAGGGAAAGTTGAGATTATTAAACTTCCAAGAGCAATCTCAGACCATAACCCGTTACTGCTAATGTATGATCTAGGAAGGGTGGAAAGATCAAAGTCACATTGGACATTTGAAAGGAGATTGTTGGCAGACAACAGGTTTGTAGATCATTTGAATAAATGGGTGGGAGAATTTTTTGCAGCAAATAGGTATAGTACGTCACGGAACGGGGTGTGGGAGGCCTTTAAAGCCGCTTTAAGGGGAGAGACGATTAGCTGTTCTGCCAGGCTTAGAAGAGAGGATAGGGGGGAGGTAGAGAAACTAATGAGTATGCTGGTTACCGCGGAGGAACAGCATATCAGGGACATTGTCTCTGGTGGAGATGGTAAGGAAAGCCATAATGTAATGCTGGTAGTTAAAGCGGCATTGCAGAAGGAGGTAACACAGAAGGCAATCAGGGACTTTCAATCTTCATGGGCAAAAAGATATGAAACAGGAGAGCAAGCTGGTAGAGCTCTTGCCTTTTGGCTAAGGCAGGAAAAATCTATGAATCTGATTATTCGCATTGAGGAGAATGGAATTGTTTTTACTGAAGTTAAGGATGTAGTGAGGGTGTTTAAAAACTTTTATCAAAAACTGTATGATGTGGGGGATACTGAGAGTAACCAGGGGGGATGAGCATCTGGATAGGGGTCCCCGTTTGGATGAAGTAACCAGAGCGGACCTCGACAAAGATATATCGCATGCCGAGGTCCTGGCTGCATTGCGGGAGTTAGCGCCCGGAAAAGCCGCCGGCCCAGACGGGATCCCCCTGGAGGTGTACAAAGCAATCTAACATGAGATTGTCCCATTGTTGGTTGACCTATTCAATGGTATTGCGTACTCAGGGGTGGTCCCGGATTCGTGGAAGGAAACCAATATTATAATCTTCCACAAGAAGGGGAAACCAGGGTCCTACCGGCCGATATTGCTGATTATTGTTGATACAAAGCTCTATTCAAAGATCTGGGCTAAGAGGTTGGGCAGGATCATTGGCGGTCTCGTTTCCCCTTGGCAGCATGGGTTTGTTCCTGGGCGGGGCACAACAGATCATACATGCAGAGCTATAACACTCTTTGACGCCCAGGATGCCACGGGGGGGGGGAGATCGCCATGATCCTGCTCGACGCAGAGAAAGCATTTGATCGCGTTGTTTGGAGCTTTCTCTGGGGTATATTGGCAGGGAGGGGCTTCGGGGAGAAAGTCATCAGAGCGCTCAAAGCCATGTATGTAGATCCGGCCGCTAGAGTCACGGTTATGGGGGAAAAGTCAGATAAATTTAATATAAAGAGAGGGACACACCAGGGTTGCCCCTGTTCCCCTATCCTCTTCTAGCTGTATATTGATCCCCTTATCCAGAGAATATTAGAGATCCCCAGTATCCCTCCTGTGATTTTTAACAGCCATGTCAATAAGATATTAGCGTATGCTGATGATCTGGCTGTTTTCACGACAAACCCCCAGCAGGCACTTCCGGCTCTGGTACAGATGGCAAAGGTTTTTGGTCAGGGCTCTGGGTACCTCCTAAATGAATCTAAAACACAGATAATCTGTTCAAAAAATATTGTGAAATCCGATTCTAGATTTGTGGACTCAGCTGTTTATTTAGCGGTAAAAATGAATGCTTCAGTGGGTAGAATAGTAGAAGAGAATTATCCCCCACTAATTGAGTCTATAGAGACCGAATTGAAAAGAATAGACGTGCGGCATCTCTCTTTGGTAGGCAGGGTCAATGCTTTAAAAATGTTAATGTTCCCTAGAGTGCTGTATGTCTTTAGGGCTATACCCCTTTTTATTGAGGAAAAAATAATGAAACAGCTGGAGTCCGTCTTTATAAGGTTTATATGGCAGTATGGCAAGGTCAGACGATCCACCAGCCTTATGTCATTGCCGAGGGAAAGGGGCGGTATGGCACTCCCAAATCTTAGACTGTACCTTTGGTCCTGCCTCCTGATTCAAATGTCTATTCTCTTTCAATTTGATGTCGGATCTGCGGGGGAAAATTCAAACTCAGGCACCCAGGGGCCTCCCCCAATCTTGGAGATGCTGTTGGGGGGGAAAGCAACTGGCCTGTTGCAGTGTGAAGGGGAACGTAGGTTTTATAAGAAGGCCCGCTTTAAGACTTTACACGGGGCTTGGTTGGTCTGGAAAGCTATTTTGAAATTTTTTAATGCCCCAAAGGTAAACTCTTGATTACATTTGGAAAACTCAAGTCGTCTCCCTCAGGTGAGGGCTGACAGGAATCTCCAGGTTTGGAAAAGATTGGGGGTTAAGACTATTGGAGATGTCATGGAGGGGGATAAGATCATAGGGTTTGAGGACCTGCAAAAGCGGTTTGGCATTCCTGCCGACCAGTGTCTTGTGTACGGACAAATTGCTCGCACCCTAAGGGCCCTAAGACCTAAACTGAAGCCTCCGGTAGATATTCCTGTGGTTGAGGCCCTGGTTAGAGGGTGTAGAAAGATTAAAGTGGTTTACGATCTTCTGGTGGTGAGTATTCAGGACGATATCGGAAAAACGGAAAGCGCTTGGGCTACTAAACTGGGAAACCCGCATGTTGATCTGGATCTTGCACTTGGTTTAAATTAAAAGCTTTCGGGCCTCTAACCTACGGGCTCAGCACTATAAAACAGTTTTAATCTGTACCATACTCCGGCCAAATTATTTGCATGGGGTGTTAGGACTGATGATCGCTGCCCGAGGTGTAATACAGGTCAAGCAGACCTAGTACATATGTTTGTTACCTGTGACCGACTGGGCCCACTCATGGATGAGATCATGAAATTCTGGGAGGGGCTGCTAGGTCACAAGATCGATCCATCCCCTACATTGGTGTTAATGGGAACAGACTCAAAATTGGCTCTGGCAGAGGACGAGGAAGCCCTGGTTTTTATGTCGGTAGATGTGCTTCGAATCTTGATTTCAGCTGGCTGGAAAGATGTTATTGCACCCTCCTTCCAGATGTGGCTCTCGAGACTCCTGGGCATCCACAATATTGAGTCTTGTTTATATTAATTCAAAGGAGTTAAAAAACGGGAGATGGGAAGACGTTTTTGGGCCCCTGTTATGAAGTGGAGGGATGCCAGAATTTGATCTGGAATTAGTATTTTATTGGCACATTTATCTGAACGCAAATGTATTTTATTCCCACATCATGAGTTGTGCATTTATATATTCATATTTCGAGTGTCATGTCCCTGCTATTGTATTTTTGTATAAAATGTTAACGCTTTATTTGTGTCAATTTAATTGTTAAATCCTTTTATTGCATCATAACCTTCAATAAAAAAAAAATTTAAAAAGAAAAAAAAAAAAGGAGTACCCTAGTCGACTTGTACTGGGGAGTACTGTAGACCTGCAGGAGAAGGGGAGACGAAGGGGAGGTACAACCAAGGCTGGATTACCACGAACGAGGCCGCGTTATGAAAAATCAGAATCCTAGGCTACCCTACTCTTACATCTTGCCCAAAATCCATAAAACGGTCATTCCACCACCTGGGAGACCTATTGTCTTGGGCATAGGGTGGGTCCTGGAACTGCTATCCAAGTTCTGCGACCATTTTTTCCAACATTTGGTCCATACTTTCCTACAAGACACTAGGGCTGCCTTAAGACTCATTGAAACCACCAACTCAGAGGGCCCTCTTCCAGATGTACCGCTTACACTGGACGTGGAGGCCCTCTATACCAACATTTCACAACTTAACACACCTGAGGTAGTGGAGGAGACACTCCACAGTATTCCCGGGTCTTCACCCACTCCGATCAGCTTTGTCATGGAATACGCCCACATCGCACTCACTGAGAACTTCTTTCAGTTTGAAGAACAATTATTCCATCAGACGCAGGGTACGTCTATGGGCAGTACCTTCGCCCGAGTCTAGCATGTCTTTACATGTCAGACTTTGAGGCAAGGTATGTGCTCACAGATTCCAACCCTTTCTCGGATAACTTTCTCCTTTGGAGACGTTATATCGATTATATTTTTATATTTTGGAAGGGCCACAAAGACGTGATTCTCAGTTTCCTAATATGGATTAATAACCTAAATCCCTACCTCAAATTCACAGCCAATTGCTCTGAACAGTAACTCCCTTTCCTTGATCTCCTGATCATCAAGAAACCGGACAGACTGGATGCCATCACATACAAGAAACCCACCGACAGCCACTGCCCTCTCTTGTACCAAAGTTTCCACGCCAGGGCCCTTTGGGAGAATTTACCCTATGGGGTGTGTGAGGGCATCACGAAGAAAGACCTGTCTTTCCCCCACGTCCAGACAGGAACTGCACACTCCCTTTAGACTTGAGCTTCCTCCAGAGCCTGTGTGCAGGACCTCTAAACCCGGCTCCCTGTCCCTCCCTTGTTAAATAGATTAAGTTATTTGCCTCAGAATTACAGATTGCTGAGCCAACTCTGAGTTTCGAACCTGTTTCTCCAGTTCTACAGTCAGCAGCTCTGACTATAAAACAACATTCTGAGTAGTGGGAGGGAGGCAGACCAAAGTCGCCCGAAGGCTCGACTCGCTATAGACTCAGGGGCAGATTTACAAGCCCCTTGTGCCTCTTTTGTGTCGCCGTTGTATCACTTTTGTGATGCAGCAGTGGCGCAAAAGATGCGCCATGGTGCGGGGTATTAACAACGTGACGCATCTGGGAGATGCGTCACGTTGTAAAGCCCTGCGCCATAAGGAGGCGTTCCTGCGCGGGGGGGGGGTCCTAAAAGTGGCTGAGTGAAATCTACAAGATTTCACTCATTCACTTTTAGGCCCATGCTGCGTCAAAACCCTGCGCCTGCTTGAAGCATGCGTAAGGCTTGAGGCAGCATTGAAAGAATAGGCCCCCCAGAGCATTGCTGGAGTTGCGCCGCGCTTGCGACGCAACTCCAGCAATGCGCCGCCTTTACGGCACAGATGCGTGATCTGTGCCGTTTTGGCCCCATGGTGCGCCGCATTGTAAATGCGGCGCATCATGGGTGGCGGAGCTGCGGCGCACAATTACTGCTAATTTACAGGGATGCGCCAGTAATTGTAAATCTGCCCCTAAATGTTCACGAGGACCTCGAGCTGAGCCAGAGCCGGACTTCGAGCTCGGCCAGACTCGGGCTTTAGTTGCCCGCCCACCTCGGGTATCACAGACGCAAGTGCAGAGGCAACCCTGCCCTGTGGAGGCGCAAACATGCCCTTTGGATGTGTGCCACAAAAGGGTGGTGCATTGTCAGTGCACCCTCTGGGGGCAGCCCTCTCAAGGGGTGAAAGGGGGTCCCATGGACCCTGACAGACACCCCCCTGGACGCGGGTGCAATCACTGCAAGGGGCTCTCTAATCCCTCTTGAAAGTGCAGGCTGCTGCCGCCTGCTCAGAGACACACAGCAGCTTTCAAGCAGCTGTTCCGTCCTGTACCAGATGTGCTGCCGACAGGGCATCGCGAGTCCGCGCCAGCCCTGAGGGCAGCGCTTTCATCATAATAGGGCCACTTTCCCTGTTTTCGTCTGGTGCACTTGTAAGTGCACCTGCTCTCCTCCACCGTTCTCGTAGTTTCTCTCCATGTAATGTAACAATTCGGCGGCTGCTGCCTTCTTTTTAACCAGGCTCGGCTCGCACTTGGACTCAGAGCCAACTCGGCTTCTCCCACCAACAATCTGGCTCGCACAACTTTCAGGGGTGGTATGCGCAATATAAATGCAATGACAATTCATACATGCCAACAGATCCGATTCAGGCGGGAGACTACCGCTTTTTCAAGCAAAAAGTGGCTTTATTTCAGCTGTCTCCCGCCTGAAATTGCATTTTCTGCAATAGAAGTCAAAGGGGAATTTTCATTCTCCCATTTTTTTTATTGTAAATCTCCCACGTCCCTGTCCTAAAATGTTGCCATATATGCAATATACAACGTAATATTAATGCGATCACAATACAGTAAATAAGGGATGGTCTCGACCCTTTCAAGCCCACTGAACTCCTGGAAAGGCTTTTTATGTGTCCATTTTTCAGTCTCTGTTGCCCTCTGGTGGCTGCAGGCAAGCGCGCCCTCCCACGGGGCCTCGTCGAAGCTGTGATCCTGGACGACAGGCGCCTCCTGCGAAGAGAAACATCCACAGCGGAATCCGCGGTGCTGTGGCGCCCTCTGGAGGAAATGCGGAGGAACTGCTGCTTGTTCCCGGTGCTATATATTGTGAGTTGTAGTCGAATAATTTTTACAACACACGTCAAATATTCAACTGAATAAATGTCGCATTAGTACATAAAATGTCTCTACTTATTTCGTAAAAGCAGATGATGACAAACATTGAACATTCTAAGAATTCATTCCTTGGTTTCCTTTACTCGATTCGACCACCTTAAATGTATGGGTAATATCCTGTTTCCTGCACAGCAGTTCATGACGTTTTTATGTCGTCTCAGCGCCCGCTGTAAATATCAGGCGTTTCTATTGGCTGTTGTGTCCTGTGAGCCACTCCCCTATGGGAGGGGGCACACTGGCACCCCACACGCATCCCTCACAGGCGTCACCAGTGACGTGAGCCTGCTAATAAAAGGGCCCGAGCGCACGTGCTCGGGGCCAGTTGAATAATGGTAGTCACGGTGTCTGCGTCACTTATTCATTAGCATGTGGGCCCAAGGCCCACAACATCACATTGGCGACGAGCGGGTCTTGCCCCCCTGTGTGCAGCCGCCCTTCTAAATGTAGTTGGGGGGAAATCCTGCCCATGTACGGGGCACCCCCTGCGAGTCGGAGCAAGACGCGCCTGATGCCCTGCGAGGTTGAGGGGAGCCGGTGGCGAGAACCCACCCTGCAATGAAGAGCCTGCTGGCCTGCTGTCGTCATGAGTAGGCCCCTGTGACAACAGAGACCAAGGTACGTGTCCGGGAGCCGGTGGCATGCCTCAGCCAGTGAGGAGCTGAAGCAGAGCCCACCCGCATCGACAGAACCAACCCGCCGAGCTTGATGCGAGCCCGTCGGCTGGACAAAGAATGAGCCGATCGGAGCCTACCCGCATCGGTCGCGGTGACATGCCATGCAGAAGGTGAGCATTGACTGCGGGACAGCGGGCCCGAGAAGAAGTAGCCAGTCTCCGGGAGCAGCACGAACCCCACCTCGCCCCCGCGCATCGTGAGAACTGAGTGCAGCTGCTGTGGGCGGGTGGAGCAAGGAAGACAGGGCCAGAGGCCGATCAGCACACAAAAGGCGCTACTGTAGCCCAGAGGCCTGCAAGTGAATGGGCTACAGTAGCGGCTGCAGAGCGGGTGAACAACTGCTGCTGCAAAGAGCGGAGCACAGCGAGTGACGGTGAGACCGGAGGTGCGTGTGTGTGCCGAGTGGCAGCTAGAAGAGTCGGTGCCACGTCTGGGAGGTAAGTGCGGTCAGTGAGGCGAGCCGATTGCTGGCTGTGGTGTCCCCACAGAAGGGGGAAAGAGGGACAGAAGAGGCCATGCCAACAGGTGCGAGGCCCCGCACAACCCGGGGTGAAGGTGTAAGCGGCACCTGGCCTGCACTGACTGCAGCCAAGGAGCAGAGAGGCCAGCCGTCTAAAGGACAAGCTCCCCTAGAATTACAGCAACACTGCCGTTGTGTGGTGCTACACTCGCTGAACAAAACACACTGCTAACATTGACTGCACCTTGTGATGTCCCCAGCAGGAGCCTCTGACAGTAGCCACAGTCACAAGGACACTATCCTAGCCAAGCCTGAACGAAAAAGGAGTTAGAAGCAAGGGCTAGCCAAAAGAGCATGGTATGGCTCTCAGTGGTAGCCAGCCACCGCAGCCATAAAGAGACAGTGTCTCAGAGAGCCTGATTGCCGACAGACACCCAAGAAAAAGGACTATGCAGTGTCAAGTGCTACCAGCACTCCGGCACAGGATCAAGTCTATGCAACGGTCTAGCAATGCGGGTATGCTGGCAAGAGAAAAGAGGCCGCAGGTGGGTAAGCAACATCCATGGAAAAGAAGACAGCGCAGTACGCCCCAACATGCGAATGCCCAACACTAATAGAGGCAAGTGAGCACGCAAGACGCCAGCAGACCCTGATTAGTAGCCCCAGTCCTCATCAGGGATCAACTCAGATCTGTCTCATTAGAGGGGTGAGTCTGTGAAAGCCCACAAGGGGCCTAGGGAGAGACTGATGGACAGCGCAACCAAAGTGCCTGTCTTACACCACAGCCAGGGAGAAGGGTGCACCACATGCCCCTGGTGGTGAACGACCATCACTACAAGGAGAGAGAGCAGGCACGACCGATGCCAGAAGAGGGCGCCCTAACAAAGAAGAGCGCGCAGTCCGAGGTGCACACAGTAGGCACCCAGAAGCACGCCAGCATAGGTGCACCCCCGGAAGGAAGAGAGACCTCTCCCAAAGTGAAGAAGCACTGTTGGAAACAGCAGGGAGATCCCACACATCTCCGCAAAAGCAACAGCAATGGAGCCCAGACGGGGCCAAAACGCAGCACAGTGTCCTCCCTCACACTGCCGCAAGCAGAAGTCGTCAGTGACCCAAGGCTGATGAGAGGAGCGTCGTACACCACACATGGTCAGCTGCCACCACAGCTCATCACTGCCCGTGGAAGCCATTCCCTGGAGAGGGAACACCCGGAGTAGGAGCATCAAGAAGCTACAGCTCACCACTGCCTGTGGAAGTCATTCCCTGGAGAGGGAACACCTGGAGTAGGAGCATTAAGAACCCGGAGTAGGAGCGTTGAGAACCCGGAGTAGGAGTGTTGAGAAGCTGCCTGAAGAAGGAGCACCCAAGATGAGTGGCTGCTCGCCATGCAGCTGAGAAAAGCGAATGAAGATTTGCCTGTATGGACCAGAGACCATTGAAGTTAATAGGCCCGTTGGCCTTGTTAGAACATGGGGCACGTCACTGCACCCGGAGAAAAAGCAGAAGAGTGGAAACCGTGTCACCCAGAAGAAGCGGCACAGATGCAGGTGTGTCAAAGACAAAGAGAGGAGAAGCACGAGGACTCGTAGCACCATAAGACAAGAACACCTCCAAAGACACCAGAGAGCCACCAAGGTTGACTGACTGCCCTGGAGACAGCACCAAGTGAGAACCACACGTAAGCCACAGAAAGCGCAAACCGCGTTGCTCCCATCGCTTCACAGTGAGACCGGCCAGGCCGAATGTCGGCAGTTGGAGTCAAACGGCATCCCTGCCCCTGATCGCAAATGCCAGAGGTGCAAGCGAAGAGTCCGAAAAGGCAGTCAAGTGACTACGACGTTCATCCAGAAACATCCTCTCCTAGTTCATCATCACCACCTGTCGTCCAGGCCCAATGGCAGCTACGTCATCAGTGCTATGTGCATGACACAGCACTCAGCAAGTTATGTGGAAGTGTGACCGGAGGGACTACACAAGGACTCGGACAACCAGCTGAGGTCAGAAGGGGAAGTCGTGGGTGGCAGGGCCAGACGATGAAGAAACCCAAGCTACGACAGGAGTGAGTCCTGACAACGAAACAGCGAGGGAAGAGGGGAATAACCCGAGAAGGAACTGGCAACCGCACAGCGGGAGTCCGAGAATAAGCTGCACAGCTCGCGCGAACCGAGTCTCAAGTCGTACGTTCCTCAGCGTCATCAAAGTCCCAACAGCTCAAGAAGTCAAAGTATATGAATGCAAGTGCCTCACCCAGAGAACATGGCCACTCCCTGCCTCAGGTGATTGACTCCAGACTAGATGCCTGCATCCGTCAAGGCAATTAATCACCCGCCGTTGTTTAGATTCCCTACTCGGCTGGCAATGCTACCACGGCAGTCCTCATCAAGTGCGTCTACCGACACCAACACGGACACACATGGATTGGAGCCCGACACTATTGCCAAACTAGCCTACAAAGAGACTCAGAGACTACCTGCTAACCCGGTCTGCACCTGAACTGCGGCAGCAAGAGCAGGTCCTGACCAAGACCCACACACCCTTGAGGTTTGTGCGAGAGACTGGCTATTGGCTCATCAGCCGTTTGCAGCTGCTCCAGCTGGCACACACGCAGCCCCATCGCAGCCTACCAGCAGCCTCGTGGCAAGCGCGATGAAGGGCCTCCCCAGGCGCGAGAGCTGGAAGAGACATTGCCACACCGTCAGGTCACCGGACACAGCAAGAGAGCCTAAGAGAGACTTCCGGCGACCCAGAAGTAATCCAGTGAACTTTCACCATGGACTCCAACCATGATCTTGACGCACCCAGTTATTGAACTGTTGTTAATCATCACATACCATCCTCAATGTCAGCGAAAGGAAGGCACCTGGGACCAAAGGGCATCCCTCCACCGGCATGATACTAGAGTGCAGCAGACATCTCCAAGCAAGCGTTCGTGTCCTGAATCACACAGGTTAAATGATGAGGGCCCGCCGAGATCGTCCTGCTACCGTCTGAGTCACCAGTCCTGGTCTGCTGTCTTCCGGATGCCTGACCCGCAAAGCTGATGGACCCTCTGGTGTATATTTCATTGTTAGTTCTTCCTACAGGTTGAACTATTGAGCTTTTGTTTTCATTAACATTTTGGAGGAATGTTGTGTCCTGTGAGACACGTTCTAGTGTCTCGACAGACACTGAATTAGTAGCCACTCCCCTATGGGAGTGGGCACACTGGCACCCCACACGCATCCCTCACAGGCGTCACGAGTGACGTGAGCCTGCTAATAAAAGGGCCCAAGCGCACGTGCTTGGGGCCAGTTGAATATTGGTAGTCACGGTGTCTGCGTCACTTATCCATTAGCATGTGGCCCCAAGGCCCACAACATTACAATTGGCTAACTTTATGAGGTAAGGTGCAGTGCTCATAAAATATTTGGAGGATTGCCTTTTTCTCAACTAGAGTTTACATTAACGTACTGCTGCTGGATGTGTTTTATAAAAATATCTTTATTCTCTCCCCTCCCCTCCCCCGGCTTTAGCATGACCTGGAGCCAAACATGCAGGCAGAATTGAACAACCTCCATGTCCTATAGAGCTTTGTCTTCCTCAGAACTAAATGCCACATGCTTGAGTTGTTATAATATATGTGTATTTGGGGAATATATTGCAGCAATATTACAAGCTCTTTGCCGTCCAGGACCTCTTGCTAAGATGAGGAATGGTCAGAAATAGGATGTTTCTAAAGCACAATGTTCACCAAAAAGGTTTCTAGGCACTTCCTGTAGAAAGTACTGTCAGAAGTAAGCCTGGCATATGATGTCCACTATTCTAGTGGGCACCTTGCACCAGTCCAAATGACCCTTATTGATTGTAGTTTGTAAAATCAACCTTATAGAAAGCTATCCTAGTGGAAGCTGTGGAGAGCAGCCTTCAGGCTAAGACTTAGAGGCGAGTTAGGCAAGTTGTTTTACCAAGTATAATCTCTTGAGTGATCAAATAAAAGCACACCACACAAGGTATATATCAAATATGTATGTATTTATTCTAACCCCTTCGCTGCTAGGCCTTTTCCCCTCCTGTGCTAAGCCCTTTTTTGACGATTTGGGGTAGTGCGCGCTTAGGCCCTTGTAACTTTTTGACCACATAAGGTATCCACGCCAAATTTGCGTCCTTTTCTTCCAACATCATGTGGATTCTAAAGGCGCCCAGGGTTTGTGGATTCCCTTGGAGGGGTCCCAGAAATTAACCAAAATATAGTGATTTTTTTGTTTTTTTCAGAAAAATGGGAAAAACGGGCTGCAAATGAAAGCCTCTGGGTTTTTCCCTGAAAATGTTATCAAAAAAGGGTTTGTGGGGCTGAAATCTCCATTTTCTCAGCTTTTAGGAAATGACAGTCTTTTGTCAGAGAACCGACATTTTTCACACAGTTTTGGCATTTTTCTGGGACATAGCCTATTTTTGCTATTTTTAGAGCTTTCCACCTCCTTCCAGTTAATGGTAGAAATTAGTTTGAAAGCAATAATGGATCCTAGAAAGCTGTACATTTTCGAAAAGTAGACAAAATTCTGAATTCAGAAAGGGGTCATTTGTCTAAATCCATGAAGTTTTCTTTATAGAAACTAACAGTTAAATATTGGAATAATTGAAAATTTGTTGAAAAAAACAGCCTTTTGTCTCAACGTTTTCACCTATAACTTTTTAGGTTTCGACCTGGCGAAGGGCACGCAGTGCCCCTCCCAGATCGAAAACTTTTGTTTTCAGTAGGGATGTTTGGACCGCCTCTGTTTCCAATTGGCTAGCTCCATAAATGGAGACTAGCCATTGGGAGACAGAGGCTGTCAATCACGCTTTCTGGTGGAAACGCGATTCGGGGGCGTTTCTCAGGCTTTTTTTAAGTCCCGCCCCTTTGTCCCGGGCCGCGCTGTGATTGGCTGCCGGCCCGGGACACTCCTGTGACGTCATTTCCCGGGCCGCGCTGTGATTGGCTGCCGGCCCGGGACCTGACTTGTTTATCTTTGTAACATAATGCTGGCAAAAAAATCTTTAAAAAGCTCCCATTGCTTCAACTTACTCCTTTTCAAATTAGAAAAGTACAGGTACTCAATACGTGACAGAGCCTACCAGTTAAGGGCAGTCAGAATGCACCTTGTAAAACTAAAACATGCTTCCCAAACTTTCTATGTTCAGCGGAAGAGGGGGTGGGGCAGACAACTTCTGCATTTCAGGGCTCCACGCTTATTTTCATAAGTCTACTGCCATTACTGCGAGCGCTGCGCCAGTGACATTATTTCCCTGTGAGACCTGGCAGCGAAAGGTGCTGGGAAACCAAGAGATTACCAATATCAGGGCATAGCTGAAGGCAGCAGGCAGCCTTGCTAAGGCAGGGCAAGATACCCTCAGCGCCTCGAGGAGGAAAGCGAAACCTCACAGTTTCGGCATACTCCCATTGTCGAAGCGGACGCACCGTGGCTCTGCGGCGAGTAGCTTGCAATGCCGTCCTACACTGTGACCGTGGCGACTGGAAGCCAGTGGTTTGCAGGCACCGATGACTACGTTTACATCACGCTCATCGGCACCGAGAGAAGCAGCGAGAAAAACCTTCTCGATAAAGCGATGTACAACGATTTCGAAAGAGGAGCGGTAGGTCACTCAATTTACAGGCGCATATTTCTTCTTAGCAAAGTCGGTTGTTTCTACATGTTAATTTTGTTCCTTGTTTTTTTTGTTATGACGCATTTCGGTTGATGCAGTTGTGGAAATAGACAAAGGACAAACAAGCACACCGAATTGCGCCATCTTTTAGTTGAGAGACCTTATTGAAACCAATATTGGAAAACATAGAGTTGCAACTAAATGCAAGTTATGTGATTTGTACTGCAAGATTCGAGTTCATGTATTTTTTCTGTCTGCTTTTGTTTACATCCAGCTCCCGCCCCCCCCCCCCCCGACCGCCAACGGAGGAAGCCTTCCCGATCCCCCTCCCGCTGTCCGTTACCGCCACCCCCTCCTCCCCCGGCTCGGTAGTTATTGCGCAAGTACCTTTTTACTGGCCTAACAACTGCTGTCAAAAAAACACTGGTACTGCTAGCCGGACACGGTTCCTTGTTTTATGCTTAAGCCAGCTGCGGTGCCTCATCACCTCCTTGCCCGCTGATTGCAACTCGATATTATGTTTTAATCACTCCATAGACCTGTTTGGTCTTTCGAACCATGCATACATCCGAACTAACTCATTCTCATAGTGTCGCGCTCAACAGTGAGTCTTTTCCCACCGATACGCATCTACCACAAACCCGTAATCTTCACATTTCCGCATATATGCCAACGCTCCCAACTAAAAAGGTTTACCTAACTGTTTATCCAAACATTTCACTACGGCTTTTTTTTCCTTCGATGTCTGATGTTTGATTCGTATGTTTACGGCTCACTCAAGCCACTTACTAGTTCCGTGATTGAAAACGCGTCTTACTTAGCACGTTTCTCATTTGCATTTGGGCTCGTGTTAGATAACTAATCTCTATTACATCTCATGAAATTCTAGTCCTTTTTTATCATTCTCTTACATTTATTATTTACATTTGACAGCTGTGACAATGGTCTGCAAATGGAGTCATGCAGTCCCACTAAACTATGTTCGTAACGATGCAACATGTTACATTTTTTAATCTAATAGACTCATTTGGCTCCCACCCTATGAGGATGAGAGAGGGGTTGTGAATATTGATGACAGCACCACATGTTACTTTGGATAATTCCCGTTTTAAGGCAACATAGGTGCAAAAAAATAGGGTGATGTTTATTTATGGATGTGGTCCAATTCCATTTTCGTTTAAGCAGAGAGGAGGCTGGCAGTCGCTGACTAATACAAAGTGTATGGGTGGGAAATTATGGGCCTCGTACATTAAGGAAAGACAAGTTCGGTATGTTGAAATAAATGGTTTACAGTGTGCAAAAAAGTATGGATTCCTTCAGAAAAAGTGACAGGAATAACTAACATACGTATCGAGTTACACTAATTTCCCTAAAATGTATCCATCTGAAAGTACCATGCCTCCATAGACGACTTTAGGCCACCCTATATGGAAATCTGTATGTCTGAGAGTGAATATGTGACTGTGTGTGAGGGACAGGTGTCTAATGAATGGACGTGTGACCATGTGTGTGTGATTGATAGTTTAATGACAGGTGGGCATGAGATTGCTGGTGTTTGCTGTATGTGTATGTGTGAGAGTTAACATGCAGCAATGTGTGTGTATGGTTGCATGTGCGACGAATGGGTGTGTAGCTTCATGTGTGTGTTTGACAGTGTTGCCACGAGTCAACGTGATGTTAATTGTGTGACATTTGCAGTTTCTGTTGCCTGCTGTTGGTGGACCTGAGTAGCGCTTGGAGATTAGAACTTGCCCTTGATCTATGTCTTATTTATACCATCTACTTGCAGAATAATAGATCCACTTCCTTGTCTCCGTCAGGAGAATTTATTCAAAATCAATAAGGGAAAATAAATGTATATTTTAAATGTAAAACTCAAGTAAGTAAGCTTCATTCATCAAGGGCAAAGGCGTACCGCAGTCCTCCTGACATCACACTCCGGCTATCAGCCTCTTCACAAATCCTCTTCCTGTCTTTCTTGTTAGATCCCTCTTTCTGCCACTCACTCCTTTGCACTTTTCCCTGCACCCTCTCGTCTGTTTATCTTCCATCACTTTTCCTATTAATCCTTTGCAACACCCCCTCTGTTCTTTATATCACTATTACATCTATTTCTTGTCTCTGATTTCCTCAAACTCATTATCTTTTGCTACTCCTAAATGTATGCTCCCCAGCACACTACCCCTTTCTTTCGCCCTCTCTCTTTCATCTATTTCTAAAGTCACATTTATATCACTTTGTCCTATTTACTGTTTTTCATATCCCCATATCCCTTTTTTCTATATCAACCTTTCCACAAGCTTTCTATTTCTACTGCTCACTTTTACTTGCAATAGAGAAATATTACTGAACTAAATATGTATATTCTGTTAATATCTCATATCAGCATGAAGGAGGGGTTAGAGAGCCTGACAGCATTTTCATTTAATGGTTTATGAGTTTACATCATCGTCTACGTAGCCTTTCAGGAACTAATATTCACATCTATAACAATCATCTGGATTTTTTGCGCCTTAGAAGGAATCCGCAGCATCTCTGTCACACAGCTCATTTAAGAGTATAGGGTCTGGACCAGCCTTATGTCCTCAAGCAGTTTCCCATTTTCTGTTCTCTGTGCCTCACCCAAAAGCGTTTATCTACTTGGAAGGTGGTCTGGTTTGGTTGATCAGTGTTGCCAGACCAGTTGTTCATTTGCAGGCAGGTCCTTGATTTCCAAAGAAAGTCGAGTATGCTTCATAAGGCTTGAGGAAATATCTCTGGCTAGCTGACAGTTTTATGTATACAATATATTATTGGTCAGATGCCAGTATATTTGCTCCAAATTTCTCAAGGCCCTTCTTGCATCGCTCTTTTTTCTACTTTGTAAAAGAAAGCATGGATAATAAATTCACTTTTTTTGAAAAAATGAAAGGAAAAAAACAAGCGGTGTCTTTGGACAAGACTCGGTGCAGTGCTTAATCTCTGTTTACCACTTTTTCTGTCTGCTTTCTCTCCATGGCGACCACTTTTCAGAGTATTAGTGCTGTAGTTGTTATCTCTTTCAACAAGAACAACTATTTTCCGAGTCGCTCCTGGGAAGAGTCCAGTTAATATTGCAGGCCTTTAGTCCTGAGGGGTCCATATTTCCCGGGACAGTCTTCTATCACAGCTTGGCCTCACTACGCTGGCTGATGTGCTTGGAACGTTGAAATCGCATTTGCGAGAGATTAAGCTATTGCCATTGTAAATGACAATGCCATTTATTTATCTGTTTTCAAAACCAACACATAAATAAAAAGTTTGTCATTCACAATGTCAATAGCTCAAACATTTCCAAGGGCGAAACCGTTGCATTGTAAATGCTTGTTCTAATTTTGACAGTTCTTGGAAAGTAATATACCGTTACATCCGTTAGACCTTCCTGGTTGTGGGGATATATAGGACTTGTAGTTTTACCAAGAACCGGACGAACCCAGATCCAAAAACTGAGCAGCAACTTGCAATGGTATTTTTTCATTTACTGGGTATAGAGCACTTTGTCTTGGAAAATGTATACATGGAAAAATCAGTATGAAAGACACCTATGTATTTCTGAATTGGGTACAAATTATAGAGTTCAGAAACAGTATATAATTGCTAATTTTCAAAATTGGGAATACTCATACTAGCATGAGAATTATTGGTCATTTTTCAAAAAAAATTTTTTTTTACACAATGTCTTTCATTGAAAGGGAGAAATGCACGAAAGCTCAATTGGTAATAACAGTTGATTTACAAATCTGAATTACCCCAAGTCTCCCGATAAAAACGGTACCTCACTTGTGTGGGTCGGCCTTGTGCATGCGACAGGAAACGGCGCAAAATGCAACGTGGTGACACCTAAATTTTGCAGTTACAAATTGACCCTTTTTTAACAAAGTGCCTACCTGTAGTTTTTGCACCCTAGCTCTGCCGGCACCTAGGGAAACCTAGCAAACCTATACATTTTTGAAATGTAGACACCCAGGGGAATTTAGGATGGGGTGACTCGACTGCCTACCACCAGGTCTTGTTAACCAGAATCCCTTGCAAAGCTAAGAATTTGACAAAAAAAACACATTTTCCTCACATTTCTGTGGAGGAAAGTTCTGGAATCTGCGTGGATCAACAAATTTCCACCCACCCAGTGTTTCCCCAGGTCTCCCGAAAAAAATGGTACCTGACTTGCCTGGGTAGGCATAGTGGCTGCGACACGAAACAGCGCAAAACGCAACGTGGTTGCACCTCAATTTCCCAGTGAAATCTTGCGCTCTTTGGACAAAGAGTCTACCTTTTGTTTTTGAGCCCTAGCTCTGTCAGCACCTAGGGAAACCTAGCAAACCTATACATTTTTGAAAACTAGACACCTAGGGAAATTCAGGATGGGGTGACTTGACTGACTACCACCAGGTTTTGTTACCCAGAATCCCTTGCAAAGCTAAGAATTTGATAAACAAAACACATTTTCCTCACATTTCTGTAGAGGAAAGTTCTGGAATCTGCGTGGATCAACAAATTTCCACCCACCCAGTGTTCCCCAAGGTGTCCCAAAAACAATGGTACCTCACTTGCATGAGTAGGCATAGTGGCTGCGACACGAAACAGCGCAAAACGCAACGTGGTCGCACCTCAATGTCCCAGTGAAATCTTGCGTTCTTTGGACAAAGAGATTACCTTTTGTTTTTGAGCCCTAGCTCTGCCAGCACCTAGGGAAACCTAGCAAACCTATATATTCTTGAAAAGTAGACACCCAGGGGAATTCAGGATGGGGTGACTCGACTGCCTACCACCAGATATTGTTACCCAGAATCCCTTGCAAAGCTAGGAATTTGTAAATAAACAAACATTTTCCTCACATTAGTGTGGAGGAAAGTTCTGGAATCTGCGTGGATCAACGAATTTCCACCCACCCAGTGTTCCCCCAGGTCTCCGGAAAAAAATGGTACCTCACTTGCGTTGTTAGGCATAGTGGCTGCAACATGAAACAGCGCAAAACGCAACGTGGACGCACCTCAATTTACAAGTGAAATCTTGTGCTTTTTGGACAAAGAGACTAACTTTTATTTTTGTGCCCTAGCTCTGCCAGCATCTAGGGAAACCAAGCAAACCTATACATTTTTAAAACTAGACACCCAGGGAAATTCAGGATGGGGTGACTCGTCTGCCTACCCCCAAGTTTTGTTACCCAGAATACCTTGCAAAGCTAGGATTTTGACAAAAAAAAAACATTTTCCTCGCATTTCTGTGGTGGAAAGTTCTGGAATCTGCGTGGATCAACAAATTTCCACCCACCCAGCGTTCCCCCAGGTCTCCCGAAGAAAATGGTACCTCACTTGCATGGGTAGGCATGGTGGCTGCGACATAAAACAGCGCAAAACGCAACATGGTCGCACCTCAATTTCCCAGTGAAATTTTGCACTTTTTGGACAAAAAGACTACCTTTTGTTTTTGCACCCTAACTCTGCCAGCACCTAGGGAAACCTAGCAAACCTATACATTTTTGAAAACTAGACACACAGGGAAATTCAGGATGGGGTGACTCGTCTGCCTACCCCCAGGTTTTGTTACCCAGAATCCCTTGCAAAGCTAAGATTTTGACAAAAAAAACACATTTTCCTAACATTTCTGTGGTGGAAAGTTCTGGAATCTGCGTGGATCAACAAATTTCCACCCACCCAGCGTTCCCCCAGGTCTCCCGAAAAAAATGGTACCTCACTTGCGTGGGTAGGCATAGTGGCTGCGACATGAAACAGCGCAAAACGCAACATGGTCGCACCTCAATTTCCCAGTACAATTTTGCACTTTTTGGACAAAAAGACTACCTTTTGTTTTTGCGCCCTAGCTCTGCCAGCACCTAAGGAAACCTAGCAAACCTATACATTTTTGAAAAGTAGACAGCCAGGGGAATTCAGGATGGGGTGACTCCTCTGCCTACTCTCAGGTTTTGTTACCCAGAATCACTTGCAAAGCTAAGATTTTGAAAAAAAAAAACATTTTCCTAACATTTCTGTGTTGGAAAGTTCTGGAATCTGCGTGGATCAACAAATTTCCACCCACCCAGCGTTTCCCCAGGTCTCCCGGAAAAAATGGTACCTCACTTGCGTGGGTAGGCATAGTGGCTGCGACATGAAACAGAGCAAAACACAACATGGTCGCACCTCAATTTCCCAGTAAAATTTTGCACTTTTTGGACAAAAAGACTACCTTTTGTTTTTGCGCCCTAGCTCTGACAGCACCTAAGGAAACCTAGCAAACCTATACATTTTTGAAAACTAGACACCCAGGGAAATTCAGGATGGGGTGACTCCTCTGCCTACCCCCAAGTTTTGTTACCCAGAATCCCTTGCAAAGCTAAGATTTTGACAAAAAAAAACACATTTTCCTAACATTTCTGTGGTGGAAAGTTCTGGAATCTGCGTGGATCAACACATTTCCACCCACCCAGCGTTTCCCCAGGTCTCCTGAAAAAAATGGTACCTCACTTGCGTGGGTAGGCATAGTGGCTGCGACATGAAACAGCGCAAAACGCAACATGGTCGCACCTCAATTTCCCAGTAAAATTTTGCACTTTTTGGACAAAAAGACTACCTTTTGTTTTTGCGCCCTAGCTCTGCCAGCACCTAAGGAAACCTAGCAAACCTATACATTTTTGAAAAGTAGACACCCAGGGAAATTCAGGATGGGGTGACTCCTCTGCCTACCCTCAGGTTTTGTTACCCAGAATCCCTTGCAAATCTAAGATTTTGACCAAAAGAACACATTTTCCTG
The DNA here is from genome assembly GCF_964263255.1 of Lissotriton vulgaris. NCBI lineage: Eukaryota > Metazoa > Chordata > Amphibia > Caudata > Salamandridae > Lissotriton > Lissotriton vulgaris. Next base: position 55,793,316 of record NC_141691.1, on the reverse strand, counting down.
ACATTTCTGTGGTGGAAAGTTCTGGAATCTGCGTGGATCAACACATTTCCACCCACCCAGCGTTCCCCCAGGTCTCCTGAAAAAAATGGTACCTCACTTGCGTGGGTAGGCATAGTGGCTGCGACATGAAACTGCGCAAAATGCAACATGGTCGCACCTCAATTTCCCAGTAAAATTTTGCACTTTTTGGACAAAAAGACTACCTTTTGTTTTTGCGCCCTAGCTCTGCCAGCACCTAAGGAAACCAAGCAAACCTATACATTTTTGAAAAGTAGACACCCAGGGGAATTCAGGATGGGGTGACTCCTCTGCCTACTCTCAGGTTTTGTTACCCAGAATCCCTTGCAAAGCTAAGATTTTGACAAAATAAACACATTTTCCTCACATTTCTGTGGTGGAAAGTTCTGGAATCTGCGTGGATCAACAAATTTTCACCCACCCAGCGTTCCCCCAGGTCTCCCGGAAAAAATGGTACCTCACTTGTGTTGGTAGGCATAGTGGCTGCGACATGCAACAGCACAAAACGCAACATGGTCGCACCTCAATTTCCCAGTGAAATCTTGCACTTTTTGGACAAAAAGACTACCTTTTGTTTTTGCGCCCTAGCTCTGCCAGCACCTAGGGAAAACTAGCAAACCTATACATGTTTCAAAACTTGACACCCAGGGGAATTCAGGATGGGGTGACTCCTCTGCCTACCCTCAGGTTTTGTTACCCAGAATCCCTTGCAAAGCTAAGATTTTGACAAAATAAACACATTTTCCTCACATTTCTGTGGTGGAACGTTCTGGAATCTGCGTGGATCAACAAATTTCCACCCACCCAGCGTTCCCCTAGGTCTCCCGAAAAAAATGGTACCTCACTTGCGTGGGTAGGCATAGTGGCTGCAACAGGAAACGGATCAAATCGTATGGTGGTGAATTTACAATACCCAATTGCAAAACAACCTTGATTTTTTCGGGGGGGGGGCACCTGAGTTTTTGGCCCGGGGCTCGGTGGTATTCTTTGGAAAGTACTAAACCCAAACAGTTCTGAAAAGTAGACACCCGGGGGAGTCCAGGGAGGTATGGCATGCGTAGGTCCCCCAATGTTTTCCTACCCAGAACTCCTTGCAAACCTTAAAATTAGGTAAAAATATCACTTTTCCAAACTTTTTTTGCGTGGGATCTCCGTGCCGGCAAAAATGTCCTACCACCCAGCGTTCCCCTTGTTCTCCCGAGTAAAAGGATACCTCACTTGTGTGGGTGCCCCAAAGCAGAACAGTTCGAAAATGAATTTTGAAAAAGTAGTATTTGAGTTTTACAAATTAAGCCCCCCTGCCTTAGACACAGGCCTTTGGCCCACCCACACAAGTGAGGTATCATTTTACTCAGGAGAAAAAGGGGAACGCTGGGTGGTAGGACATTTGTGCCGACACGGAGATCCCACGCAAAAATGTATGGAAAACTGTTTTTTTGACCTAAATTCATGGTTTGCAGGGATTTCTGGGTAGGAAAACATTGGGGGACCCACGCATGCCATACCTCCCTGGACTCCCCCGGGTGTCTAGTTTTCAGAACTGTTTGGGTTTGGTAGTTTACAAAGATGCCCGCCGAGCCCCGGTCCAAAAACTCAATCCTACCCCCCAAAAAAGAAGGTAATGTTGCTATTGGTTATTGTAATTTCTCCACCGTATGATTTGGACCGTTTCGTGTTGCAGCCACTATGCCTACCCACGCAAGTGAGGTACCATTTTTATCGGGAGACCTGGGGGAACGCTGGGTGGGAGGAAATTTGTGTGAGCCCAGTGACGCCACGCTTTCCCACGCATAAAAAGTGTGAAAAAACTGATTTTTCCAGCAAAAATTGAGGTTTGCAAGGGATTCTGGGTAAAGGAATGTTGGAGGATCCACGCAAGCCATACCTCCTTGGAAGCCCCCGGGTGTCTACTTTTCAGAAATGTATGGGTTTGGTAGGTTTCCCTAGATGGCCGTCTAGCACGCGGCCAAAAACCCAGGTAACCCCTCTTGCAAAAGCTGGCGGTATTGACATTCAATACAACCAGCTTTTGCAAGAGGGGTTACCTGGGTTTTTGGCCCCGTGCTAGACGGCCATCTAGGGAAACCTACCAAACCCATACATTTCTGAAAAGTAGACACCCGGGGGCTTCCAAGGAGGTATGGCTTGCGTGGATCCTCCAACGTTCCTTTACCCAGAATCCCTTGCAAACCTCAATTTTAGCTAAAAAAAATCAGTTTTATTCACACTTTTTTGCATGGGAAAGCGTGGCATCACTGGGCTCACACAAATTTCCTCCCACCCAGCGTTCCCCCAGGTCTCCTGATAAAAATGGTACCTCACTTGCGTGGGTAGGCATATTGGCTGCAACAGGAAACGGTCCAAATAGTACGGTGGAGAATTAAGTTTTCAATTTGAGAGCGTGTGATTCAAGGAAATTGTGACAGACAATTTCAAGTTTGCAGGAGATTCTGGATAAAAATCAACAATAGAATTCACCAGAAAGACATGACCATATACTTCCATGGTTTAACAATAATAACTAAATTTAGTAAGTTATTTATAGCTATAATGTACACCGTAACAGAGTTACTCAAAAGTCAAACATTCAAGGCACGGCTAACTATTCCTCAAAGACACACACATACAGGTTGGATTTAGCACGAGGGCGAGTGATGGTTCAGTACATAAAATTTTATTAACAAGATATTTCAAAAAATGAAATGCTCTGTCAATAAATAAATGCATAAAAACCGGACCAGTGACTCGCAACTCGTGAGCTGTAAAGCCACGACAAGGCACCAACCGTTTTACAGGCCATTCACGCACCTTTCATACCTGATACAAACCAGACCATTGACACCATCCGGAAAGAACAGCAACACATTACAACAATCACAATAAGGGACAAGGTACACCCTACTTCAGAAAGAGATAAAAGACAAACATTACTGCACAGCCATCTAATCCGCAAGCACACACACATTCTGGTTGGATTTGGCACGAGGGTGAGTGATGATTCAGTACATACAATTGTATTCGCAAGTAATTTCACAAAAATGAAATAGACTGCGTATAATTGAAAGTATGATAAACTGAACCACTGACTCACAGCTTGTGAGCTGTAAAGCCACGTCAAGGCACCAACCTCTTTACAGGCCATTCATACACCTTTCGTACGTGTGACACATACAAAACATTCACACCGCCAGCCGCGGACCCATCACATTTCAACACTCACACCAGCAGTCAGCGCCATTCAAGGCCCATCACTTTCACACGCCCACATTTCTGACATTGCAACAACACAAAATGATGGACTGCGTGGAGTGTCACTCACCTAGCAGTGTGTGTAGTGACCAACAGAAAGTAACTACTCACACACCGCCAGCCGAGTGCCAGTCCACCGACACCACCATCCAAGCACCAGACCATGCACACCACTAGCCAAACACCACTCAGCGCACACCGACAGCCAAGTACCACTCCACACACACCACCAGCCAAGCAACACTCCACGCACACTGCAAGCCAAGCGGCACTCCACACACAACGCCAGCCAAGCACCACTCCGTGCACAGACAGCCAAGTACCACTCCACACACACCGCCAGCCAAGCGCCACTCCACGCGCACCACCATCCAAGCACCGGACCATGCACACCGCCAGCCAAACACCACTCAGCGCACACCGACAGCCAAGTACCACTCCACACACACCACCAGCCAAGCACCACTCCACGCACACCGCAAGCCAAGTGCCACTCCACAAACACCGCCAGGCAAGCACCACTCCGTGCACAGACAGCCAAGTAGCACTCCACACACACCACCAGCCAAGCGCCACTCCACACACACCACCAGCCAAGCGCAACTCCACACACACCGCCAGCCAAGGACAAATCCAAACACAACACCAGGCAAGCGCAAGAGCACACACACGGCCAACAAAACATCAGACCACGCACACCGCCAGCCAAGCACCAGTCCACAGACACCGCCAGACAAGCACCAGTCCACAGACACCGGCAGCCAAGCGCCAAACCATGCACACCGTCAGACAATGGACACTACACGCAAACCAACATCATACTTTAGTTTTTTTTTTAAATAAAAGAAAAACAAAAACAAATTGCAAATTGAAACAAATCTACTAACTCAACAACTAAACTAAAAAGACTACACAAATGCAAACTTTGAAACTGAACAATAAGACCAACCAATTCACTTTACCACTCATTGATACTCCCAAAAATTCTTTTGCGTGTGGTACAATCTAAAACAAGCAGGTACACACAGCCCGGGGTTTGAAGGGCAGTCAGGGCAGTATATACGAAGCTCCTTCCGCAAACCTCTTCGCCAACAGACTCTACATCTCCGACTGGGAAAGTCTTTTGAGGTTGTAGGAGGAATTGTATCAGGAAAGTGGCGATCTTTCAATCTGGCAATATCCTCCACCACTCCAACTCTAGGAACACTTGCCTGTTCCACTAAAACAAGGCTGCCTATTACAGACTCCTGAAACTTTTCAAAAGTCATCTTTGACTGGGGACAAGATTTCTGGAACACAACAAAAGCATTAAAGGTTGCCAAGTGGAAAAGATGGATAGCCAACTTCTTGTACCAAATGTAAGCCTTACGAAGAGCAGCATACGGTTCCAACCTCTGATCTACTCTGTCAACACCACCCATGTACTTATTGTAGTGCATTATGCACACAGGTTTGCGCACTTCTGCAACCTGACCCCAAACAGTCACCGGTTCAGTGCTTTCATCATGTATTGTAGTCAACATGTAGACATCTCTCCTGTCTGAAAACTTAACAGCTAGAAGCTCCTCACAACGCAATGCACTACACTGTCCCCGAGCAAGCTTCTGACACACAAGTTCTTTTGGGAAACCTTTACGGTTTGAGTGGATTGTGCCACAAGCAACAGTGTCCACTTTGCCCAATTCCCTGAACAACCGCACACCAGTGTAGAAGTTATCGACATACAAATGATGGCCTTTGTTAAAAAATCCACGACCAAGTTCCCACACAATTTTTGTCAGTCACTCCAAAAGTCGACGGACAACCAGGGGGGTTAATCCTGGATTCCTTACCAGTGTACACCCTGAAATTAGAGACATATCCAGTCTCACTGTCAAACAGCATATACAGTTTGATTCCATAGCGTGCCCTCTTACTAGGAATGTATTGCCGAAATACCAAGCGGCCTTTGAACAACAGCAAAGACTTGTCCACCGCAATTTCTTTACCAGGATAAAAGATCTCAGAAAATCGATCAACGAAATGATCAATGACAGGCCGAATCTTGAAAAGACGGTCACAATCAGGGTGATCTCGTGGCAAAGCAAGACTATTGTCAACAAAATGCATCATACGAAGCAGAAGCAAATACCGATCACGACTCATGACTGCCGGAAATATAGCTGTTGCCATCAAGGGACTAGTAGACCAATATGAAGCCATTGATGGTTTCCTAAGCAAGCCCATCAAAAAAGTTAAACCCAAAAACTTTTTCATCTCCTCCAAATTTGTGGGAGTCCACCGGGTAGCTCTAGCGTGGGGCTTAAGGCTGGCACTGTTCACCCTCAAAAAATTTTCAGCATACAAATTAGTCTGCTCTACAATCTCTGCCAAAAACACATCATCCATAAACAACTTGAAAAAATCAATAGGCAAAAAGTTTTCAGTGTTCACCCTACACCCTGGAACACCAGTAAATTCAGGCAATGCCGGCTGCACCATGCCTGGTGCAACCCAGAGGTCAGAACTTTCAACATCAAGTCTTGCAGCCGCAGGCTGCCGCCCAGCTGCCTCTCGTCTCACTGCACCAACTGAAAGTCTAGCAACCCCAGGCTGCAGCCCAGATGTCTCTTGCCGCACTATTGGCACAGGAATGTCCTCCGCAACCACAGGCACAACAATGCCCTCTGCAACCACAGGCGCAGCAATGTCCTCCGCAACCACAGGCACATCATCCACACCAAAAGTAGCTTCATCAGCACTCAGAGTGTCTTCATCATCAGATGAAGCCATGTGTAGAGAAAACTCACTACCTAAATCTTCACCTCCCACCTCTGGATCAGAATCAGAGTCAGACTCTGGACCATGGTCAGAGGAAGAATCAAAAAGCAATCGAACAACTTACTGAGCAGTAATCCGGCGGCTAGCCATTATCCTTACAAATAAAGGAGTCTGCACAAACAACTCAACAACCCCAACACTGCGCAAAGTAAGATAAAAAATGTAAGCCTTTTTTAAAAAAAACTAAGTTAGAAAATATATACAATTCACTTATAAGACACAACTACACTCACCAGCACCTACTCTGCAAAGACACAGCAAAGAGGCAACGATATCCCACTAGAAAGAAGAAGAAAAAAAACTTACATCTACAGAAGGACACATCAAAAACAAATGCAAAACATGTTTTACAATCACAACAAACAGAAACCAAACATACTCGTATTTTACTACACACTTTGCAAAAAAATACAATTACAGTACAATTGAACAAAAAAGAGGTCTCTTACCAAACACATACAACTACAGAAACAGCAGAACAACAGAACCACCAGTAACGGAACCGCACACTGCAACACTCTAAAGAGAAAAAAAAACAATACACATTAGAAGAAACAAAAACAACACACATTACAACAGGCTATGTCACAAATGGGGGGGTCTGTCCCCAAGGGGGGAAGATTATAAATCATTATAAACGTGGGCCCCCTGGAAGCAACCCTACGGAGGGCAGAGAGCTCAAATAAAGACACTGCAGAACATACTTTTGAAATGGGCACAAGGAAGCAATCCTTGGCCAAGGGGTGGCTCCCTATAAAAAAAAACCCTGATGTCTAGTGGGCTTTTCTATCCCCCCCCTGGGTCCAGAAACGGTAAAAAAAAAACAGTCGAGGGGGGGCAGAACAGTCTACAATATTTATAATGCCCCCTGGAAGCGACCCTTCCCCAAGGGGTCGCTTCCTTTTCAAAATACAAACAACCTGGTGACTAGTGGGCTTTTCTGCCCCCCCCCCCCCTGGGTGCAGATCGGCCACAAAACAGCCAATCTGCCCCAGGGGGGGGGCAGAAAAGTCTGAAAAAATATGTTATCCCCCTAATGAAGCGACCCTTGCCCAAGGGGTCGCTTCCTTTATAAATATAACCCAAACCCTGGTGTCTAGTGGGCTTTTCTGCCCCCCTGGGTCCAGATGCGGCCCAAAAAACGGCCAATCTGCCCCCAGGGGGGGCAGAAAAGTCTAAAAAAATATTAGGGCCACTAGGAAGCGACCCTTCCCCAAGGGGTCGCTTCCTTTTCAAATAAAAACAAATCCCTGGTGACTAGTGGGCTTTTCTGCTCCCCCTGGGTGCAGATTGGCCGAAAAAACGGCCGATCTGCCCCATGGGGGGCAGAAAAGTCTGAAAATTATTGTATGCCCCTAAGGAAGCGGCCCTTGCTATAAATAAAAATCAATCCCTGGTGTCTAATGGGCTTTTCTGCCCCCCCCTGGGTCCAGATGCGGCCCAAAAAACGGCCGATCTGCCCCAGGGGGGGGCAGAAAAGTCTGAAAAATGATTTGCCCCCAAAAGGAAGCGACCCTTGCCCAAGGGGTCGCTTCCGATTTCAAACACAAAGTAATCCCTGGCTCTAGTGGGCTTTTCTGCCCACCCTGGGTGTAGATCGGCCAAAAAAACGGCCGATCTGCCCCAGGGGGGGCAGAAAAGTCTAAAACATAATTTGGCCCAAGGGGTAGCTTCCTGCACACAAATAAACACACACACAAAATCCCTGGTGTCTAGTGGGGCATTCCTGGTGCACGATCGCGACGCTGTGCGCGATCGTGCACCAGGAATGCCCTGCATTGGGACATCAGGGGAGAGGAAACACAGTTTCCTCCCCCCGATGCCTCAAGGCACCGAAAACCGCCCCCCCCCGCCCCACCGGAGCACCAAACACGCACCTTGATCCTGGACGCGCTGGAAACAAATGGCTTCCAGCGCGTCCAGCGCTTCCTGATGACATCGGCGCGCGCTGTGCGCGCTGACGTCACCAGGAAGCGTGGGGGGGTCAGGGGGTGGCAGCGGACAGTCTTCCGCTGCCACCCCTGCAAAAATAAGTAAGATCGCTGCACAAGGGGGGAGGAGCGCCAGCGCTCCCCCCCAGGGCTGTACTGATGACGGAGCGGTTTCATCATCAGCACAGCCCACCGATGCTGATGACGGAACCGCTCCGTCATCAGCATCGAAGGGGCTAAACACAACCCCTCTGCACTCTTTATGAGGTTAGAGGTAAAAGTACAATACAAGGAACTTAATTAGCATACGATAAGTTGCACAGTATACGTTATGCCAGAGGTACCTCACAAACCATATACTAAAATAGTGGTATAAGAACCTCGTCTGGAATAGAAAGCAGGCCTAGGGCCTTTGGAATTGCTGGTGCTGCCTAGAACCACCAAAGGTTAGGATGTAGGAGGCCCACGGGAGACGTGTGTAGTGTCTAAACACAGCCGTGGGTTACCATTGACTTTCTATGGAGAATGAACAAGTTACAAGTTTAAAGATTAAGGGCACAAGGAGGTGAACTACAATGGAACCCTTTTAACTAGGACACTTGGAGAGTCAATACCCACGTGAGCACCGGAGTACTCGTGTTACCTTACCTAGGGAAGCCGGGTGCATAGGTGTCCTTTCGTGTTGGGTTTTGTCGTCGATTCCAATGGAGAGCTGCAGGCAACCAGAGGAAAAGTGTCCGGGTAGATCCAAGGGTGGATCCGAGATGTGAAGAACCTCAAAGCAGAAGGGACAGAGTATGGGTCACTAGCCAGTGACCAGTATGGCGATGGGAAGCTGACAGCCAATGTCGGGTGATTTCAGGTGCAAGAGGGGAAGTTTGTCTCTTCAGCCACGAGGTCCAGGAGGCGTTGACAATCACCAGGAGCTGGATTCAAGCTGTCCCATGAAGGATCTAGTTGACTGCGGTGTCGTGGTCTGGATTGGACGCAACGAGCCTTGGCAAACGCAATCCACGCAGGATGTCGTGATTGGCTTCGGTGCCGACCAGCAAGGTCTGAGGGACTCCTCCTTTGGAGAGGAGTAGGAGCAAGCCTGGAGCAACCAGGAAAGCAAAGTAAATCAAGTGCAGTAGTGTGGCTCACTGGTTAGAGGCGGCAGACCCGAGAGCAGAGGACGGCCCGGGACCAGGGTTCGATTCCCGACGCGGCAGGTTTCTGGACCAGGGTCAGCGGACTCGATAATTCTCTCGCCTCGGTGCCCACTCTGATCAGCGATCACACTCGGCAACTCTGGGCATAAGCTTGCCTCATCTGCACTAACGGCCCCACCAGACCGCCGGGGATGCCTGGTCTCACCCTGGAGATACCCATTAAGGGACCATCTCTCAGGGAAGCCAGGAAGGGTTTCGCAGCGGTCGAAGCGCGGAGATACTCCTCCGGGAGTCTATCCTAGCGCTATATAAACCCACAATTAATTGGTCTTCGTGGTGGCTCACGAGCCAACAGACTAGGAACCGCAAAGACAGGTCATGCTGAAAAGCACAAAGCGGGCCCACGGGACACTTGTGGAGTGTGGGCCTCTGAGCTTTCGTGCAAAAGGTGCTTGGGCTGGGGCTTCAAGCACCCCAATGCACAGCTTCAGGATACCTCGGGAAGGAGGTGCAGTTTGCAAAATGCAGGATGTCCAGGAGTTCCGGTCCCACGTCTCTCGTGTCCGCAACAGGTCTCAGCTTTGCTGGGAGCGCAGGTCAGCATCAGAGATGTCTGGAAGTCTGTGTCCTGTGTCGCAGAGGCCTCAGGATCCAGCGGGAGCCTCGACAATGCAGACTGGCAAAGGTGCAGTTGGTGCCTGTTTGAACATGGTGGTCACTCATTAACCACAAGGGAGATTTCTTCCATCGTCCAGCCAATATGGAATGCCGAAGGTCCAAGATATATGTTACAGAGTTTCGTCCAGGGTAATCTAAAGTCCTAGGGCCTGGGATCCTATTCTTATAGCAAGATTAGGGGTTGGTCTAATTCTAAGGTCCCACCTATGGGAGGACCTGGGGAGGGGGAGGTTACACCCCGTCCCCTTTGTCCAGTTTCGCGCCAGAGCTGGGGCAGAGTGCCCCAGCACCCGGTTTGAACGGGGAAATGCATGGAGCACCTTGTGTGCCCCAGGCAGTGTCTGAAAAGCATTCACTGAATGCAACCCTCCCTGCCCCAATACACTAAACCTGTCTGGACAGGAAACCTATTGTCCAGGCCTCCCGTGCCGGAGTTTCATCCAGCAGCAGGAGGGCAGACTCGTGTCTTTGGCAGCTGCATCCATTTTGTGATGCTGGGGCTCTGTTTAATTTTAACCGGGTTTACCAGTAACTACATGTCTTCTCCCTCTAGAAGGGTGGAATGCTACCCCTGCCGCCAGGACTGGCAGGGGGGGGGGGGGGGGGGGGGGGTAGTATTCTTAAGTGTTTGAAACCTTACACTACATATTTTGATAAAGCCAAACCAAAGTTAGCATTAACCGCGAGGATTATAATGCACTTAAGAGTATATGGTAGGGCTATATCATAGAACAGCTATAAGGGGATGGTTCCGAAAGCTGCAGAGGGGCTCAGCTCATGCTAGGGCACCCTCTCACACAAAACCAAGCACTCTGCCTCCAGGATTGTCAAGGCCTGCCATAGGAGTGACTTATAGGTTAATATGTGTCTATATATATAGATATAGGTATACTATATGTCAGTAAGGGGTGATTGCACAACCTTACCCAGGCTGTAAGTGCAGACCTGTGGAATCAGTTTGGAAGGCTAACCAGGGGTGGCACAATACATGCTGCAGCCCCTGGTAGGCCTATGCCCTGGGTACCTAAGGTACCATATACAGGGGCTCACAAGGGTGACCCAGTAACCAATCTGGTATGTACCTAAAGTACATGGTATCAATTCAGAGAGAGAACAGCTAGGCTGTGGTCCTGGTTAGCAGGCCCACAGCCATACTAAAGTCGAAAAACCAGTGAATCACAGCAAAAGTGGGGGTAACCATAGGAAGCAGATCCTACTCTCCTACACAACCCCCTACCCCCCCCCCCAAAAGCAGGGACATTAAACTAACCTTGACCAGGTGAGTCTTCATGCTCTAAGTGGAAATATCTGGAGAGTCCATCTTCATTGGCATGGTTACTCCCAGGTCTATGTTCCACTGTATAGTCCATACCCTGTAGGGAAATGGACCACCTGAGCAGTTTGGGATTTTTACCCTTCGTCTGTTTTAGCCACAAGAGGGGCTTATGGTCTGTCTGAACTGGGAAGTGAGTACCAAACAAGTATGGCCTCAGCTTCTTCAGGGCCCAAACCATAGCAAAGGCCTCCCTTTCAATAGCTGACCAACGTTTCTCTCTAGGGCTCCGCCTTCTGCTAATAAAAGCTACTGGCTGGTCCTGACCTTCTTCATTCAATTGTGATAGCACAGCCCCTACCCCCAACTCAGAAGCATCTATTTAAACAATGAATTATTTGGAGTAGTTAGGACTTTGCAGAATTGGTGCAGTGCACATGGCCTGCTTCAGGGCATCAAATGCATTTTGGCAGATGACTGTCCACTGAACTTTCTTAGGCATTCTTTTAGAAGTTAAGTCATTCAGTGGTGTCACTATGGAACCAATCCCCCTTGACAAATCTCCTCTAGTACCCAGTCAGGCCCAAGAAAGCTCTGACCTGAGTCTGGGTGGTTGGAGCAACCCAGTCCATTATGGGCTGGATTTTGCTCTGCAATGGATGAACCTGGCCTCCACCTACAAGGTGTCCCAGGTACACAACCTGACTCTGCCCTGACTGGCACTTAGTAGCCTTGATAGTTAGGCCTGCCTTCTGCGGTGCCTCCAAAACATTTTCAGGTGGATCAGGTGATCTTCCCAGGTGGAGCTAAAGACAGCAATATCATCAAGATAAGCTGCACAGTAGTCATCCAGGCCTGTGAGGACTTTATTCACCAACCTTAAGCGCCGAGATGCCCCCGGGTGAGTTGTGCGCTATACAAGAGCCCCTTAACATAACATAACACATAACATCATTAGCTAGTCTGATCTGCCAGTAGCCAGCTGTTAGATCAAATGTACTCAGAAATTTGGCAGAGGCCAACTTATCTATGAGCTCATCTGCTCTGGGTATTGGATGGGCATCTGTCTTAGTGACAGCATTTAGATCTCTGTAGCCTACACAAAGCCTCATCTCTCTCTTACCACCCTGGGTGTGAGGGTTGAATACCAAGACTACTGGACTAGCCCAAGGGCTATCTGAGGGTTCAATAACTCTCAAATACAACATTTTCTGGACTTCAGTCCTGATACAGTCCCTGACATGATCAGGTTGCCTGTAAATCTTATTTTTAACAGGCAGACTGTCTCCAGTGTCCACTTCATGAGTGCACCAGGTAGTCTGACTTGGAGTCAGTGAAAACATATGTCTGTATTGTTGCAGAACTTGTCTGCAGTCACTTTGCTGCTGGTCAGTGAGGCTGCCTGCCAAGGCTACACCATCAACTGACCCATCATCAGGGGTCTGAGAGAGCAGGTTTGGGAGAGGGTCACTCTCTTCCTCCTGTCCTTCATCAGTAGCCATGAACAAGCCCATGTCTGCCCTGTCAACATATGGTTTCAGTCTGTTGACATGAAGCACCCTATGGGGGCTCCTGGGAGTTCCAAGATCTACCAAATAGGTAACCTCTCCCTTCTGTTCAACAATAGTGTGGGGTCCACTCCACTTGTCTTGGAGAGCTGCTGGGGACACAGGCTTCAACACCCACATTTCTGTCCTGGCTGGTAAACAGTCAGTACAGCCTTTTGGTCATGTCAGGCTTTCTGTTTTCATGGCTAGCCTCAAGGTTGTTAGATGCCTTTTTCATGTACTCAGCCATCCGGGAGCGGAGACCTAGGGGCATATTACCAACAACTAGCGATAATTATCGCTATGTTGGTTTAGCGGCGATATTTTTATCGCCGAGCTGCGGCGATTTTTATCGCTTAGGAACCTTGCTATTATCAAGGTATATCTCCTAAGCGATACAAATCGGCCGAAATGCGTGAATATCACTGAAAAGTCAGCGATATTCATGCATTACCAAGCTAATGCTCTTAGCCATGTTATCCACCTACCATTGGATAACATGGCTAAGAACTGCTCAGGGGCAGGTGTTAGCTTTTGGAGATATTCGCGCTTAGCGCAAATATCTCCAAAAGTTGGTAATAGGAGATAGCGATGTTAGCGACTGTTTCCAGTCGCTAACATCTTGGCACGCCCACTTTGCATGTCATTAGTGATAAATATCACTGACATGCAAAGCAGGGCCCAAGATGGTCGCTATCTCCTACTAGCTGTCGCTAACTGGTGTTAGTGACAGCTAGGTAATAGGGAGATAATTTTATCTCCGCTTTCTTGGCTTTTAAAGCCAAAAATGCAGAGATAAGCCCCCTTGATAATATGCCCTCAAGTACATTGTCCAAAATGTCTTGTTTGGGAAGTTTGAGAGGTAACTCCCATCCTTCCTTCACATGACAAAGGGGTCCTCTTACAGGGTGCCCAAACAGAAGTTCATAAGGGCTGTAGCCAACCCCCTTCTGTGGAACCTCTCTGTATGCAAACAAAAGGCAGGGTAGCAGGATATCCCATCTCCACCTGAGCTTTTCTGGGAGACCCTTAATCATACCTTTTAAGGTCTTGTTAAATCTTTCAGCCAGACCATTGCACTGTGGATGATAGGGTGTGGTGAACTTGTAGTTTACTCCACACTCCTTCCACATTGCAGTTAAGTAACTAGACAGAAAGTTTGCACCTCTGTCTGATACAACCTCCTTAGAGAACCCCACTCTTGAGAAAACTCCCAAGTGGGCTCTTGCCACAACAGGTGCTGAAGTGGTCCTAAGTGGTATAGCTTCTTGGTACCTGGTGGCATGATCCACTACCACCAGGATAAACCTGTGCCCAGAGACTGTCTGAGGATCCATTGGTCCAACAATATCAATCCCCACTCTTTCAAAGGGAACCAACACCACAGGTAGTGGTATAAGGGGGGCCTTTGTAGTGCCACCTGCTTTGCCACTGGCTTGGCAGGTTTCACAGGAGTGACAAAACTCCTTTATGTCTTCTGGCATGTGGGGCCAGTGAAAGTGAGGGACAAGCCTGTCTCAAGTCTTGCTCTGTCCAAGATGTCCTGCAAGAGGAATATCATGGGCTAGTGTAAAAAGGAAGCCCCTGAATGCCAAAGGTATGACCAACCTCCTGGAAGCACCAGGCATGGGGTCTCTACCCTCTGAATACAGGAGCCCTTCATCCCAATAAACATTATGGGTACCACTATCATTCCCTGAAGCAGCAGCAGAGAAGGGCAGTCCAACTGCACCTGCCTCAGATCTGCGCTGGAAAAGCCCCCTGTCCCAAGAAACTCAACCTGATTAGGTTCAAGTTCTTCTAGGACAGTTCCTTCTTCAGGTTCACAATCAGCTTCCTCAGAAGGCTGATCCTCATCCTGAGGCAGGGGGGAAGGCCCTGCCTTAACCCTACTGCTCCTTTTCCTGGTAGGCAACTAGTCCATTATTCCAGAATCCAGTGCCTGTTCAGTGTTAGACTTTTTGACCTGTGACCTAGTCACTGCAAGGACATGTGCTAAGATTCCTAACATTTCTGCATGAGTCCTAAACTCCACTTCATACCAGGCTGAAGTCTCTAGGTCATTGCCAAGCAAACATTCTGCAGGGAGGTCTGAACCAACAACAACCTTCTTAAGGCCAGTTACCCCTCCCCAGGAGAAATTAACAACTGCCATACTGTGTGTGGTAGTGACATTGCTAGCATTGGTCACTCGGTAAGTTTCACCTAGTATGATCTGTCCAGGCTCCACAAAGTCAGGTATCACCATTTGTGACACTGGCACCTGTGTCCCTGTAGGCCTGTGCCTTTTTCTCATTGACTAAAGGAGTTTGTCTGTACTTGCCCAGATTACTGGGACCCACAGAGGAGGTCATATCCATGCCTCCATCACAGATCAAAACAGCTTGAGTCGGTACTCTGACTAGGCCAAAGTCCATCTCAGTTCCCAGGGTTAACCCTTCTACACCCTTCTGTTGAGAACCACCACTTGGAGCTGAACTAGGGGGAACAGTTGCCTTAGGGGCAATTGTAGCTGGAGCTGTCTCCCTGTTGGCGCAATCACTAGTCCAATGACTATTAACCTTACAAGTCTTGCACCATGGTTTTCTAGGACCTTCTTTCTTTTTGGATTGTTGGGGACCCCCACCATTAGAAGGTTTTTGGGGACCTTGTGAAGACTTCTGATCTTTAGCTTTCTCCCCACCCCTTTGGTCTTGCTTCTTCTGTTTACCACCTCGGTTCTGTACCTTCTGTTTCACCCTGGTTCTGACCCATTTGTCTACCTTCTTACCCAATTCTTGTGGAGAGGTTAAATCAGAGTCAACCAAATGCTGATGCAATAACTGGTTCTGACAATTATTAAGAATCTGTTCTCTCGGAGGAGGAGCCTAGCACGGGACTAAGATGGCCGCGTAATCGTGTAGCTCTGTAATACCCGTTCCTCCGTTTGTCTATCCTGCCAGTTATCCTGCGACCTGAGGACCGTATTCGATGGGAGAATAGCATTGCTGCGCCCTGAAGAAATTGCGGCTCGAAAGGTGCAATTCTACCCTCCCGGATCGTCGTCCGAAGTTTTGGGCCTTTCCGTCGCCTGAGCCGCGGACTGTGGTGACAATTGTGGCCGGGCACTAATGCGACAACAGAGGCTGTGTCGACCGAAAGTGGTGCCTCCTCCTGTACAAATAATAGTGGAGGGTCAAAGGTATGGAATTCACAAGGGACGACTATGTGATGGAACTAGAGATACTAGTTCACTAGACAGGGTACATCATTCATAGTTTTTGAAAAATACCCATCAGTAGCTCTTCCTGGGCGCCCTTTTCATCATGTGGGTTCCTTCGAACCATGAAGGATAGGAAAAGAGTTTAGTCATGAATGACAACATGGGAACCAGTGATGATATATCTGGGTCGCAGGGGGCTACTGAAAAGCAGTGCGAGGAAAAGTGAAATAGTGCAAAGGTGCAAGGTAGTGATATTTAAAATTAGATGGCTCTGAGGAAAGTACTTATTTATTGGAGACCTCAGAGTCTCTAAGACTTAAAAAGAGCGAAAATGGTAGTTTTAACTAATAGCTACCAACAGGTTGGTCGACATGTTTCAGCAGGAATTACGGATCACACTGGTATCCACTGCATTCTTCAGGACCTGTGTCGCTACTGCTAATGTTGTGTAAAGGAAATATAAAAAAGGAAAAGGTATCACCTGGGTATTAGTGAAGGATCATTCTCCCAGCAAATTGTGCAGGAGAGTACTGCCTCACCTCACCTGACCTGGCAAACAGCTCAGGTAATTGAAGCACCGCTCTGTCCGTCGGTACTTCCAGCGTCCCTCTGGCTGTAAGCCAGAGGGACTTCCAGTCGGTACTTCCAGCGGTACTTCCAGCGGTACTTCCAGTCGGTACTTCCAGCGTCCCTCTGGCTTACAGCCAGAGGGACGCTGGAAGTACCGACGGACAGAGCGGTGCTTCAATTACCTGAGCTGTTTGCCAGGTCAGGTGAGGTGAGGCAGTACTCTCCTGCACAATTTGCTGGGAGAATGATCCTTCACTAATACCCAGGTGATACCTTTTCCTTTTTTATATTTCCTTTACACAACATTAGCAGTAGCGACACAGGTCCTGAAGAATGCAGTGGATACCAGTGTGATCCGTAATTCCTGCTGAAACATGTCGACCAACCTGTTGGTAGCTATTAGTTAAAACTACCATTTTCGCTCTTTTTAAGTCTTAGAGACTCTGAGGTCTCCAATAAATAAGTACTTTCCTCAGAGCCATCTAATTTTAAATATCACTACCTTGCACCTTTGCACTATTTCACTTTTCCTCGCACTGCTTTTCAGTAGCCCCCTGCGACCCAGATATATCATCACTGGTTCCCATGTTGTCATTCATGACTAAACTCTTTTCCTATCCTTCATGGTTCGAAGGAACCCACATGATGAAAAGGGCGCCCAGGAAGAGCTACTGATGGGTATTTTTCAAAAACTATGAATGATGTACCCTGTCTAGTGAACTAGTATCTCTAGTTCCATCACATAGTCGTCCCTTGTGAATTCCATACCTTTGACCCTCCACTATTATTTGTATTGTGTCTAGTTACTTTCGGGGAGTGTAGTGCTGAGTGGTCATTAAAATTTATCCCTGAGACCCAAACCCATTCTGATTTGTTTGATGCCTCCTCCTGTAACCATCACTGGGAATTATTCCTATCGACTGGGCGTTCTGAGGGGGCCTTCTCTACACTAATTGACTGCTTTTGATCCGGCTCTTGGAGCGAGGAGGAGGTGTGAAGTGTTGTCGGAGGTGTGAACTTGTGCGACATCGGCCGATTGATTGAGGCCTCCTCGATCACCCTCCATGGCGGCGAGATCGGAGATTGAGAAACCTCTCCCCAAAGGTGGGAGAGGACAGAGAGCTGTCCAGTCCAACAAACTGGACAGATACACGCTTCCTAAGGGATCTCTGAGCGACCAGAGGCAACACCCCGCGACCGGAGCCGCCTCCCCAAGTGGCGGCTCTGAGCCTTCCCTGAAAGACATAATGGATGTCGTCACTAGGATTGAGGCGTCTATGGGGACTAGGATGGATGCGCTTGATACCAAACTGGACTCGGTTAAGAATGATTGACTTTAACCTTCTGCGCACGGATCACGCTAAGACTAGTGAAAAGGTGAAGTTCCTGGACATCAAAACGACTAGTTTGGTGGACGACGTCGCTGAAATGCAGAGAGAGGTCCGGGCCTTGCAAGCGGCACGGGAGGAGACCCGACGAGTGCTTGATGACTATGAGGGCCGTAATCGGCGCAACAACATTCGCATCCTAGGTGTACCGGAAAAGGCGGAAGATCATACACCTGATCTTTTTGTGGAAGACCTGATCCTTAACCATTTGAAGCCTAAGGGACTCAGCAAGTTTTTTACAGTGGAGAGGGCGCATAGGGTTCCGGGCGGGCCACCGAAAGTGGGGGCGCCACCTAGACCCATGATTGTGAGGGTCCTGAATTTTCGAGACCGTGATATTATACTCCAGGCCTCAAGGACGGATGGCCGGCTACGGTATGAAAATACTACTGTGTCCTTCTTCCCGGACTTTACGCAAGCTGTAGGGAGGATGCGTCAGAGCTTCCTCCAAGTGAAGCGGAGGATGAGAGACAAAGAGATGAAATACTCGATGCTGTATCCTGCTAAGCTACGAGTCGAAGCGAGTGGAAAGACTTGGTTTTTTGACAATGCAGAGGTGGCATCGGATTGGTTGGACACTGTGATGGCTGACGGTGCTGAAGACCGGCGACAAGAGGCTGAGGATGAGCGGCAGGGCCCAGAATGAGAGACTTCTACACTGAATGATTCAATTGATCTTTGGGCACGGGGGGTGGATATAACCTTGTCTTATTGTGTAACAGTACTGCTCTGGGCTAATAAGTTTGTTCCTTAGGCATGATTCTTGTGGGGAATGGGTTTGGGGCTATGCAGCAGGCCCCTCCTCTTCCTACTTTTAGTTACCATTGTTGGGCGGGGTGACAGGCACACTGCGAGTTGGAGTTGGGGCGTTGGCCTAATGCAGGGGTGCAGTGAGGGGGGCAGGACTTTGAGCGAGGGGGGAGTTTTTCCTTTTTGTATCGGTTTCGTTTTGAATTGCATTGGGTGTTGGCTGATTTGAATGTGCGCATGTGGAGTGGGGTGAATGTCTCGCTCTAATCATGGATCGGGGATCCGGGTGTTGAGTTGGAACGTGAATGGTTTGGGGGACAAAATTAAGAGAGGTATGGTTAGTCAGCTTATCAGGCGTCATTCGCCAGATGTGGTACTTCTGCAGGAGACGCATCTTGTGGGTAACCGTTGTATGGCCCTTCATAGAGGGGGATATAAACTGATCACACATGCGGGGTTCACGACGGGCTCTAGGGGAGTTGGAATCTTGGTGAGGCCTTCCCATTTGAGATTCAGGCTACGTGGCCCGATCAGCGGGGCAGATATGTGGGTGTCTCTGGGAGGATCGGGGGTAAAGCTGTCGCCTTTCTCTCAATCTATGTTCCCCCGGGTCTCCAATCTGACACCTTTAAGGATCTTGCCAAGGTTTTTCTCTCGCTCCCACTTGGTCTTCTAGTTCTTGGTGGAGACTTTAACACTGTTGTCGATGGTAGTTTAGACCGTACCACGCTGAGATTGCTCCCTCCATCGCGTCAGTGGCTCCCCGAATTTTCGGATTTGTTGGGTCTGGTTGATGTGTGGCGT
The DNA here is from genome assembly GCF_964263255.1 of Lissotriton vulgaris. NCBI lineage: Eukaryota > Metazoa > Chordata > Amphibia > Caudata > Salamandridae > Lissotriton > Lissotriton vulgaris. The sequence goes on along the minus strand of NC_141691.1, from coordinate 55,773,935 downwards.
CTCTTGAATCCTGTACTATGAAGTTATACACATCTCTCGGCGGCGCATGGCTCTATGTCGCGACTTGACTATATTCTGTTGCCAGCGGCAATGGCGGACACTATCAGGGAGGCGCGTCATTTGGGCAGGGGTATCTCTGATCACTCCCCAGTTTGGGTCCGAGTTGAGATGGGACAGCCTACAGTGGGTAGAGTTGCGCCGATTAACGGCTGGCACCTTCGAGACCCCGTCATTAGGAAAGAGATATGTAGGGCTTCGGAACAGTATTTTCAGCATAATCAGGAAATGGTGGATTCTGCGCAGACGCTGTGGGAGGCCTATAAGGTTGTCCTACGCGGGGAGGCTTTGTCTCTCATTGCGGTTAAGAAAAAGAGACATCTGGCGGAGATTAATACAGTTGAGGCGGAGGTTGTCGACTTGGAAGAGCAGGTTGCCAGTGGTGCGTTCGTTGAAAATCAGCATCAGTTACACCTCAAGCATGACGAGTACCATAGACTGTCTAGGGAATCGGCGGTGACACAACATAATGATGTCCAGAGTAGGATTTATGAGCATGGCGAAAGGGCTGGCAAGCTCATAGCGTGGCTGGAGCGTGGTGAACGCGCCTCTCGGTTGGTGCCGGAGCTTGAGAGTGACGGTCCTGAGGCTCTCACAGATCCTCAGATGATCGCGGATTCCTTTGGCTGCCACTATAAGAGTGTCTATGCTTCCTCTGACGCATATACTGGCGCTGAACAGGCTGAGATGATTAGGGATATTATTATGCCTAGTTTGTCTGAGGAAGATCGGAAGTATATGGATTCCGCTATTACGGATGACGAAATAGTGGGAGCCATCCAGAGCATTAACTCGGGGAAGGCGACAGGTCCCAATGGTATTCCGATTTAGCTCTATAAATTGAATGCTTACAAAATTGCGCCGCATATTAAAGCCATGTTCATTGAGAGTAAAGAGTCTGGTAGCCTCCCCTACGATCAGCGGATTGCGAATATCGTCGTTATCCACAAGCCAGGTAAGCCCCGAACCTCCCCCTCTTCCTATAGACCTATTTCTTTGCTTAACACGGAACCCAAGATTTTGGCCAAAATACTGGCGATCAGGTTGGTCCAGGTGATCTCCACTTTGGTACACCCAGACCAGTCGGGCTTTATGCCACGCCGCAACACTGCGTTGAATCTTCGGCGTCTACACGGAGTGCTGGGTAGGGCCCGTGACTTGTTGCAACCCGCTGTGTTGGTGTCCCTAGACGCCACCATGGCCTTTGATCGGGTCGAATGGTCGTATCTATTCGCGGTGTTGGAGAAGCTGGGTTTCGGGCCTGAGTTTATTGGATGGGTGTGCCTGCTATACACGGCCCCTTTGGCTCGCGTCGTTGTGAACAATTGTCAATCCGGTGATTTTGCATTGGTGAGAGGGACGCGACAGGGATGTCCTCTGTCGCCCCTTCTGTTTGCGTTGGCGCTGGAGCCGTTGGCAGCATGGGTCAGATGGGATAGGTCTGTACGTGGGCTGCGGTGGGAAGACAAGATTTCGCTTTATGCCGATTATGTGCTTCTCTATCTCACTTCGCATAGATCCTCGTTGCTTGTCTTTCTTGACATTCTCAGAGTTTTTTTGGTGAGTACTCGGGCTTTGCTATCAATTGGGCGAAGTCTGTATTGTTAGTATTGTCGGGAGACCCGCCGGTTATTCCACAGACCTGTCCTCTCCAAATTGCTACTACGGGCTTCATGTATTTGGGAATTTATATTTCCTTGGACGCCAAGACGAGATACGTAGAGAACTTGTTGCCGCCGCTGGTTAGACTACGCACTGATGTTGAGCATTGGAGGGCACTGCCTCTGTCTCTCCTGGGCAGAGTGGTATTGTTTAAAATGTTGGCGCTTCCTCGGTTTTTATATGCTCTCCAAAATGCTATGGACCCTGTGCCCGCTAAATATTTTAAGGAGATAGAGGCGCTTCAGAGGCTGCTTTTATGGGATGGTAGACCCCGCATCCCCTATACTAAACTCACCCTGGCCTAGTATGATGGAGGTATCGGGCTCCCCGATATGAAGAAATACTATTGGGCCTCCCAGTTGGCGGCTATTGATCAGATAGTGTATGGCTTGCCAGGAGACCCTGGGTACTCCATGGATTGTAGTCAGTCCCCCGGGGGAGACTTCTTTTGGGCCCTGTATAATCGACCGGGACGGTTTTCGCTCGCGGGTCCCACCTCACATGCGGTGAAGATCTGGCATGCGGCTAACAGGAGTCTGGGATGGGAAGGTAGATTAACTCTCGCGACCCCTCTCTTTAGCTCCGCCAAACTGGGCAATCTGTTGACCACCAAAGGATTTTGAAGTACCAGGTTTTTAAGAACCCAGCGGTGCCAGGGAGAACACCCAAAGACTTCGAGTCCTTCCTGTTTCAGACTACAGAAACACAGAGTCTTCTTGCTGAAGTCAAAGATCGTATTTATTGGCTGCAGCCAGTAACAGGTATCCTAGAAGTACAACAGCATGAACAGCATGTATGTTCTCAGGAGACTGCTCAAAATTACAAAGCCAGGTTGTACTTATATACAAAATAATATGCTTCAGGCAAACATTCCTTATTTTACGGTAAACCATTCACATATTTTCGCTACAAAGGAAAAGCAGAGTCACGATGACAAGCCCACATTTCAGTTTGTCCAGTCCATAATCAATTACCCGGCAAGGCCCAGAACTTTCATCAGATATCGACGGACCCCTAATAAAAACGGGCACTTCCTCCTCGTAAAACAGGTCATAAAGAAGAAACAGGGACAGGTGTGTGTGAGATTAGGCATGGTTTGTGTGCGAGGATCGGTTTATGACATGTTGTTCCTTGATTCTGATCTCGCTCGGCCACTGGGAAAGAACCTGGCCGGACAGGTTTGGCTTCAGGCAGTGAAGTCAGCTTGCCCAGGTCACAGCGGAGTCAGCAAAGGTGTACGTGTCCTTTAGGTTGGTTTCGGCCTTTAGTCATTGCCTTATGTGAGGGCAATCACAAAATGGCTGCCGATCACAAAATGGAACCCGTGGGTTCCGGACGAAAAATCCGATTTCAGGGTGATTCCGTCACTCGAACATGACGGAAATGCTTGCGCATAGAATTCGAACCATTACCGGTCTGCTGATACCAAAATCGTCATGGTACGACGATGTATATGACACGGGTCCAGAATTTTCAGTACCACAATTTGACAAGTGGGAGTTGATTGGCATTAGTCAGATTAAGGATGTCTGTGGAAAAGGGGAAGTTCTGTCCTTCGAGGCGCTCCAGCAGAGACATCACCTTCATAGTAGAGCGGTTTCATTACCTACAGGTCAGGCATGCCCTCCTCTCCCATCTGTTACCAAGGGACACCATCCTCGAGGCCTCCCCTCTCGAAGATCGCGTATTGGATGGGCATTTACCAGAGAAAACGATTTCATTGATCTATCGAAAGTTGATTAATCACATGGAAGACCCGTTGGGGTCTCTCAGGGTGGCGTGGGTTGCTGATGGTTTGGAGATAGATGATGAGGATTGGGTTGAGGCTGTGTCCTCCCCCAGGGTAGTTGCGATACAGATGAGGTTGCGTCTGGTGCAATTAAAGATTCTACATAGATCGTATGTAACGGGTCCGGGTCTGGTGAGAATGGGATGGAGTACGAATGGCGAATGCAAGAGAGGCTGTGGAGAGGTTGCGACGTTTTTGCACATACTGTGGCACTGCGATAGTGTTCAGAGTTATTGGCACGCCACCCATGATACGCTGAAGGAGGTCCTGGGCTGTGAGGTGCGATTGGAAGCGCGCAGATGTCTTTTGAATATCTGGGAACCCACGGATCGTGATCAATATTTAAAGCAATGGGTTACTCTGGCCTGTATGATTGCGAAGCGCAATATAGCACAGCCCTGGGGAGCCACTCAATCGCCGCAGCGCACCAAATGGGTCCAGGATCGGGACTGGTGTATGTTCAGGGAGCGTGCTGTGTATGTTGCGAGGGGCTTCCCCGAAAAGTGGATAAAGGTTTGGGGACCGTGGAATGTTTACCGGGGCGACATTTGTGCTCCCCCTGCCGGGCGCTCTGATTTGGACACTCAGGACTCCCCTTGATTCTAAGCTCCATACTATTCTGTGTATCATATTCTGTTTGCGAGACTTCCTCTGCTCCGAGCACTGCAGAAATAATGTTGATGTAACCCCAATGCATTTGTTAATTTTGTTTAATTGTTTATTATATATTAATAAAAATAAAAATAAAAAAAATAGAAAAGAATCTGTTCTCTCATGATTAGATTATACAATCCTGTATAGTCGCCCACTTTACTGCCCAGTAATCAGCTCTTCAGAGCCTTAGTAGCACAATCTACAAAGTCAGTCCGATCCTGAGTCTGTGTCTTCTGGGTATCTCTGAACTTCAATCTATACTGTTCAGTGGTTACGCCAAACCCATCTATCAGAGCACTCTTCAGGGCAGTGTAATTGTCAGCATCCTCTTCTCTTACAGTGAGGAGCTTATCTCTGCCTTTGTCTGCAAAGGAGAGCCACAAGATTGCTGCCCACTGCTTAGGGTACCTGCTGTACTTTGCAGGCCCTCTCCAGAGCAGTTATCCATTTGTGGATGTCATCCCCACTCTGATAGGGAGGGACACTCTTGCTTAGGTTTTTATGGTCATAAGACCTATCCCTACCACTAGGGATTCTGCTGCCACCAGGGGACTCTAGTCCTGCCAATTTTCTCTCTCTTTCACGAGCTAGGGTCTCTTTTTCTAAGGCAATCTCTTGTCTTCTGATCCTGAGCTTGACTTCTTTCATTCTAGCTTCATGTTCCCTCTTCTCAGGAGAAGTTCTTCTCCTATGAGATGAGGCAGAGGACCCTATTGATGTATCAGAATGCTCAGATTCCCCTGAGGGTGATCTTGGCCTCCTAGGTACACCAGTAGGCCTGCGAGGGAGGATGGAAGGAGGCCTAGTTTGACCAACGTCCTCTCCCAGTAGCCCTGTGTCTTCCAGGTTGGGTTCATTAACCTCTTCCTGGCCTGCATCCTCATCATCTTCAGATTCCTGGTGGTGGATCCCACCAGAAGCCTCTTCAGATGATGGATGGCCCCCATCCCCACTACCTTGTGTATCTGGATCTGATGCTTTTGCTAAGTCATCTGCCACTAAGATATCTATCAGGCGTTGGGTGGTGGGACTTTGTCCTTGCTTTAATTTTCTTATGGCACACAAACTCCTTAACTCCTGGAAGGAGGATGTGTCATATTTAGATGGCCGCACTAGGCTGTCATCTTGCAGAGACCCACTTTGTCCTGCCTTTAAAGCCATGTTATAGTTCAAGTTCAGTAATTTGTATAGCGCACTACTCACCCAGAGGGTCTCAAGGCGCTTGGGGGGGGGGGAGAGATCATTACTTATCGAATAGCCAGGTTTTTAGCTGCTTTCTAAAGGAGAGGTGGTTCTGTGTAAGGCGGAGGTGAGTGGGGAGAAAATTCCGGGTTTTGGCCGCTAAGTAGGAGAAAGATCTTCCTCCCATGGTGGATCTATTGATGCGCGGAATTGCGGCGAGGGCTTGATTGGATGAACGTAGTTGGCGGGTGGGTGTGTAGAAGGACAGTCGTTTGTTGAGGCATTCGGGTCCTAGGTCGTAGAGGGCCTTGTGTGCGTGAGTGAGGAGCCGGAACGTTACTCTCTTGTTGACGGGAAGCCAGTGGAGATCTTTCAGGTGACCGGAAATGTGGGCTTGACGGGGGATGTCCAGTATGAGTCTGGTTGAGGCGTTTTGGATGCGTTGGAGTTTTTTCTGTAGTTTGGCTGTGGTTCCGGCATAAAGGGTGTTTCCATAATCTAGTCGGCTAGTGACTAGTGCGTGGGTGACTATTTTTCTTGTTTCGGTGGGGATCCAGCGGAAGATTTTTTTGAGCATGCGTAGGATGTTGAAGCATGATGATGTAACGGCGTTGACTTGTCTGGTCATCGAGAGGGAGGAGTCTAGGATGAAGCCCAGGTTCCGTGTGTGATCTGTAGGTATGGGTGCTGGGCCCAGAGCCGGTGGCCACCATGGGTCGTCCCATGCAGAGGGGGACGATCCTAAGATGAGGACTTCCGTTTTGTCCAAGTTTAGTTTTAAATGGCTGTTCTTCATCCATTCGGCTACTTCTTTCATTCCTTCGTGTAGATTGGTTTTGGCGGTGTTGGGGTCTTTGGTGAGGGAGAGGATTAGCTGGGTGTCGTCAGCGTAGGAGATGATGTTGAGGTCGTGTTGTCGCGTGATGGTTGCGAGGGGACTCATGTACACGTTGAAGAGGGTGGGACTGAGTGATGATCCTTGTGGTACGCCGCAGATGACTTCGGTGGCCTCTGATTTGTTCTTCCGGAGAGGAACGAGATGATCCAGTCCAACGCTTTTCCTTGTATTCCGACGTTGCTGAGGCATTGTATGAGGGTGTTATGACAGACTGTGTCGAAGGAGGCGGAGAGGTCAAGTAGGATGAGGGCAACTGATTCTCCGTTGTCCAGTAGCGTTCGGATGTCATCCGTAGCAGCGATGAGGGCGGTTTCGGTGCTGTGTTTGGCTCGAAAGCCAGACTGTGAGGGGTCGAGTGAATTGTTGGATTCAAGGAAGGCGGTGAGCTGGCTATTGATGGCTTTCTCGATGACTTTTGCCAGGAAGGGGAGGAGTGAGATGGGGCGGTAGTTCTTAAGTTCAGAGGGATCCGCTGAGGGTTTCTTCAGAAGGGCGCTGAGTTCAGCATGTTTCCAGCTTTCTGGGAAGGTAGCGGAGTTGAGGGAGCAGTTGATGACATCGCGGAGATGGGGTGCGATGATGGAGTCTGCTTTGTTGAAGATGTGGTGGGGGCATGGGTCAGTTGGTGAACCTGAGTGGATGGAGTTCATCAGACGGATGGTGTCTTCAGTAGTGATTGGGTTCCAGGCGCAAAGGTTGTGAGAGTGCTGTTTTGGTTCGGAGGTGGGTGGAGTGGGTTGTTCTTCGGACAGGTTTTCAAAGCTGTTATGAATGTCGGCGATTTTGTTGTGGAAGAAAGAGGATAGAGAGTCGCAGAGGTCTTGGGAGGGAGTGATGTCGTTGGTGCCGCCGGTGGGGTTGGTAAATTCTTTGACGATGTTGAATAGTTCCTTGCTGTTTTGGGCGTTGTTGTTGAGTCGATCCTTGAATGCTGATTTCTTGGTGGATCGGATCAATTGGTGGTGTTTGCGGGTGGCGTCCTTGAAGGTGGTCAGGTTGTTAGTGGTTGGGTTTTTTCTCCAGGTTTTCTCGAGGGTACGACATAACTTCTTGGATTTCTTAAGGTCATTGTTGAGCCAGGGGGCCTTTTTGTTACCTTGTTTGATCTGGTGGTTTTTCAAGGGTGCTAATTCGTCCGTGCTGTGGGTGATCCATTGTGTGAGTTTGGTGGCAGCTTGGTTTGGGTCCGATGATATGGCGGGGGGGTTTTGGTTAAGCGATGTGAAGAGTTGGTTGGTGGTGATTTTGTTCCAGTTTCTTCGAGGAATAGGTTGTGGTGGGATGTGGGTCGTGGTCTTTTTGTAGCTGAAGTGAACGCAGCTGTGGTCCGTCCAATGGAGAGCTGTGGTGTGATCGAAGGAGATGTGTATGCTGGAGGTGAAGATAGGGTCGAGCGTGTGTCCGGCTAAGTGGGTGGTGGTGTCAACAAGTTGTTTGAGTCCGAGATTGGCCAGGTTGTCCAGAAGGGTGGTGGTGTTGCTGTCGTTATTCTTTTCCAGGTGGAAGTTGAGGTCTCCCAGTAGAATGTAGTTCTCGGAGGTGAGGGCATGTGGGCTGATGAAGTCAGTGATGTCTTCATTGAATTGTGTGCGGGTTCCTGGTGGTCTGTAGATGAGGGTGCCTCTAAGTGTGGTCCTGGGGTCGGTGTGGATCTGGAAGTGAAGGTGTTCGGCGGTCGCGAGGTTATCGTCGGAGCTGGTCGTGATTCGGATGGTGTTCTTATGGGCGATGGCGATGCCTCCTCCTGTTTGGTTGGTGCGGTCCTTTCGGATGATCTTGTACCCCTCCAGGATGGCTATGGTGATGTCGGGCGCTGATGAGGCGTTCATCCAGGTTTCTGTAAGAAAGGCCACGTCCGGTGAAGTAGTGTCAAGTAGGTCCCAGAGGTCAGTGGCATGTTTGTGGATCGAACGGGTGTTCAGCAGGATACACTTCAGGTGGTTAGAGACAGAGTTGTGTTTGGAGGGGGAGGAGTTGGCATGGGTCCTGATGCAGGCGAACTTGCAGGAGTGGCAGGTGAATGGTCCGTGGGTGTGTCCTGGGGTAGCTACGCAGCATTGTGGGGTGCGTCCGGTGTTAAGGGCAAGGAGAGTAGCGGCGTCATATGTTAAGTGAGTGGAGTGGGTTTTGCGAGGGCCAGGGGGTCTGGCGCTGGGCGCGGGGCAGGCGCGGACGGGCGTAGACGGGCTTACCTTTGGCGCATCTTCGGCGCGCATAGGGCGCGACCGCTGCGCGTGAACGCTGCGCGCTAGAGCATCTGTCATATGTGGATAGTGGGAGGGGAGGGGCGAGGGAGGCCCCACAACAACAACAAAATGGCCGTAAGCTGCAAAACGAAACCGGAATGGGACACAGATAAGCATGGGCGTAAAATCCGTTCCGCTTGCGGATTTTGCGGATTTTCGGTAAATTCGCAATCCGCGAGATTCGCGAATTTCCCGCAAAATCCGCAAATTCGCACGCAGCGGATGTTTTTTTTCTTGGTGATACAATTTTGCGGCGCACGGCGTTTACTTACCGTCATTCAGCGTTTGCCGAGTTATTTTTCTTGATATTTTGCGAGTGCTGCGCCATTTTGGATCTTGCTGCGGGATCCCGCGGGAATTTGGCAAGCGCGATTACGTAATCGCGGCTTGCCAACTTGCACAGCGAGAGTTTGTCAACGCGAGTACGCTGTGATCACGTATCGCGGTACTTCGCAATTGCGAGCTTGGAGATGCGGCGAGCAGCAACAATCTCGCACTCGCGAAAATACAAAATTTGCAATTCTGCACAAGAAATCCACCAGCAAGCAGCATAAACCTTCTGGAAATGATGATTTTTATCTGAATAACTCCTCAGGTTGACATTTGCCTGCACTTTTTTTGCGAGGAGTCCATTTTGGGGAGGGGGGGTGGGAGGAAGGAAGTGCCCCACAGTCTTCAACTTCCTGTTCCTGTCCAGCAGGCTCCTCCCAGTGCTTTGTCCATCTCCTGGTCACTTTTCATTTGGATCTGGAGCTGGAAGGATTACTTTTTGTGGATGCTGCTGGATATTTGGATTTGAGGCCTTTTTGACTTTCTTTGGATCACTTTTGGATTAGAAATTTCACAAGTAAGTTTGTTTGGGGCATTACAGTTGCTGCAACTACAATTTTGGAATTTTCGATTTTTGGGCTGTTTTGGGGCCTTTTGCCCAGGGGTACTCAGTGGTGGGTGCACTGAGTCTTTCTGTGGAGTGTTTTGAATTTAAACATCATGGAGGGGCTGGATGGCTTGGGATTGTGCCGATTTTTCTGTGATTTTCGTTTTTTTGGCCTGTTGTGGCCTTTTCACCAGGGGTAATGAGTGTTGCATGGGCCTAGTCTTTCTGTGGGTTTTCTTGAATTTAAACATCACGGAGGGGCTGGATGGCTTGGGATTGTGCTGATTTTTCTGTGATTTTCGTTTTTTTGGCCTGTTGTGGCCTTTTCACCAGGGGTAGTGAGTGGTGCATGGGCCTTGTCTTTCTGTGGGTTGTCTTGAATTTAAACATCATGGAGGGGCTGGATGGCTTGGGATTGTGATGATTTTTCTGTGATTTTCGTTTTTTTGGCCTGTTGTGGACAGGCCATGTGGTTGGGGGCCATTTTGAGTGCTGCTACAGGCCCTGGCCATGTGCTGTGAGGGAGGGGGCCATTTTGAATGCAGGCAGTGTTCTCAGGCCTGCACCCATTTTGCCTAGCTTTCATCCATTATGCCCAGGGGTAGTGAGTGGTGCATGGGCCTAGTCTTTCTGTGGGTTGTCTTGAATTTAAACATCATGGAGGGGCTGGATGGCTTGGGATTGTGATGATTTTTCTGTGATTTTCGTTTTTTTGGCCTGTTGTGGACAGGCCATGTGGTTGGGGGCCATTTTTAGTGCTGCTACAGGCCCTGGCCATGTGCTGTGAGGGAGGGGGCCATTTTGAATGCAGACAGTGTTCTCAGGCCTGCACCCATTTTGCCTAGCTTTTATCCATTATGCCCAGGGGTAGTGAGTGGTGCATGGGCCTAGTCTTTCTGTGGGTTGTCTTGAATTTAAACATCATGGAGGGGCTGGACCCCCAGTCAACTGATCTGGGTTTAATCCATCACCATTCTTTAGCTCACTCAGCCACCCCAGTTCAGACATGGCAATATGCAAATCAGTCTGACCCTGTGCCTCATGAGAACAGTCCAGCCCGAACTGCCAAGCCATGTCTTCCCAGGACCAGAGATAAGCATTCTGGGACCGGTTTCGGATTCATAATACTCATCAGCCAGGCTATCTTGAATCCAGTGGCCAAGTGAGCAAGGGACTCACATCTGAGCATACCCTGCCAACTTAGGGTGAGCAAAGAGATACAAAAGGGGATGATGGACGGAGCGTTTGAGCAAATCAAACACTCACCCCCAGTCAACTGATCTGGGTTTAATCCATCACCATTCTTTAGCTCACTCAGCCACCCCAGTCCAGACATGGGCATATGCAAATCAGTCTGACCCTGTGCCTCATGGGAACAGTCCAGCCTGAACTGCCAAGCCATTTCTTCCCTGGACAAGAAACAAGCATCCTGGGACCGGTTTCGTATTCATAATCCTCATCAGCCAAGCTATCTTGAATCCAGTGGCCAAGTGAGCAAGGGACTCACGTCTGAGCATACCCTGCCAACTTAGGGCGAACAAAGCGATACAAAAGGGGATGATGGACGGAGCGTTTGAGCAAATCAAACACTCACCCCCAGTCAACTGATCTGGGTTTAATCCATCACCATTCTTTAGCTCACTCAGCCACCCCAGTCCAGACATGGGCATATGCAAATCAGTCTGACCCTGTGCCTCATGGGAACAGTCCAGCCTGAACTGCCAAGCCATTTCTTCCCTGGACAAGAAACAAGCATCCTGGGACCGGTTTCGTATTCATAATCCTCATCAGCCAAGCTATCTTGAATCCAGTGGCCAAGTGAGCAAGGGACTCACGTCTGAGCATACCCTGCCAACTTAGGGCGAACAAAGCGATACAAAAGGGGATGATGGACGGAGCGTTTGAGCAAATCAAACATTCACCCCCATTCAACTGATCTGGGTTTAATCCATCACCATTCTTTAGCTCACTCAGCCACCCCAGTTCAGACATGGCCATATGCAAATCAGTCTGACCCTGTGCCTCATGGGAACAGTCCAGCCCGAACTGCCAAGCCATGTCTTCCCAGGACCAGAGATAAGCATTCTGGGACCGGTTTCGGATTCATAATACTCATCAGCCAGGCTATCTTGAATCCAGTGGCCAAGTGAGCAAGGGACTCACATCTGAGCATACCCTGCCAACTTAGGGTGAGCAAAGAGATACAAAAGGGGATGATGGACGGAGCGTTTGAGCAAATCAAACACTCACCCCCAGTCAACTGATCTGGGTTTAATCCATCACCATTCTTTAGCTCACTCAGCCACCCCAGTCCAGACATGGGCATATGCAAATCAGTCTGACCCTGTGCCTCATGGGAACAGTCCAGCCCGAACTGCCAAACCATGTATTCCCTGGACCAGAAACAAGCATCCTGGGACCGGTTTCGGATTCCTACTCCTCATCAGCCAGCCTATCTTGAATCCAGTGGCCAAGTGAGCAAGGGACTCACGTCTGAGCATATCCTGCCAACTTAGGGCGAACAAAGCGATACATAAGGGGATGATGGACGGAGCGTTTGAGCAAATCAAACACTCACCCCAAGTCAACTGATCTGGGTTTAATCCATCACCATTCTTTAGCTCACTCAGCCACCCCAGTTCCGACATGGCCATATGCAAATCAGTCTAACCCTGTGCCTCATGGGAACAGTCCAGCCAGAACTGCCAAGCCATGTCTTCCCTGGACCAGAAACAATCATCCTGGGACCGGTTTCGGATTCATAATCCTCATCAGCCAGGCTATCTTGAATCCAGTGGCCAAGTGAGCAAGGGACACACGTCTGAGCGCACCCTTCCAACTTAGGGCGAACAAAGCGATACAAAAGGGGATGATGGACGGAGCATTTGAGCAAATGAAACAGTCACCCCCAGTCAACTGATCTGGGTTTAATGCATCACCATTCTTTAGCTCACTCAGCCACCCCAGTTCAGACATGGCCATATGCAAATCAGTCTGATCCTGTGCCTCATGGGAACAGTCCAGCCCGAACTGCCAAGCCATGTCTTCCCTAGACCAGAAACAAGCATCCTGGGACCGGTTTCGGATTCATAATCCTCATCAGCCAGGCTATCTTGAATCCAGTGGCCAAGTGAGCAAGGGACTCACGTCTGAGCATACCCAGCCTACTTAGGGCGAACAAAGCGATACAAAAGGGGATGATGGACCGAGCGTTTGAGCAAATCAAACACTCACCCCCAGTCAACTGATCTGGGTTTAATCCATCACCATTCTTTAGCTCACTCAGCCACCCCAGTTCAGACATGGCCATATGCAAATCAGTCTGACCCTTTGCCTCATGGGAACAGTCCAGCCCGAACTGCAAAGCCATGTCTTCCCTGGACCAGAAACAAGCATCCTGGGACTGGTTTCGGATTCATAATCATCATCAGCCAGGCTATCTTGAATCCAGTGGCCAAGTGAGCAAGGGACTCACGTCTGAGCATCCTGGGACCGGTTTCGGATATAGCCATGTCTGAACTGGGGTGGGAGAGTGGGCTAAAGAATGGTGATGGATTAAACCAGATCTTTCGACTGGGTATGAGTGTTTGATTGATTCAGATGCTCCGTCCATCACCACTCCATTTTGTACCGCTTTTGGCCGCCATAAGTGTGGCAGGGTATGCTCAGACGTGTGTCCCTTGCTCACTTTGCCACTGGATTCAAGCAAGCTGGGCTGAACACGGACGAATTGCCAGAAACCAGTCCTCGGAAGCTTGTTTCCGGTCCAGGGAAGACATGGCTTGGCAGTTCAGGCTGGACTGTTCCCATGAGGCACAGGGTCAGGCTGATTTGCATATAGCCATGTCTGAACTGGGGCGGCAGAGTGGGCTAAAGAATGGTGATGGATTAAACCCAGATCTTTTGACTGGGTGTGAGTGTTTGATTGATTCAGATGCTCTGTCCATCACCACCCCCTTTTGTTCCGCTTTTGGCCGCCATAAGTGTGGCAGGGTATGCTCAGACATGAGTCCCTTGCTCACTTTGCCACTGGATTCAAGCAAGCCGGGCTGAAGACGGCTGGAATGCCAGAAACCGGTCCTCGGAAGCTTGTTTCCGGTCCAGGGAAGACATGGCTTGGCAGTTCGGGCTGGACTGTTCCCATGAGGCACAGGGTCAGACTGATTTGCATATCGCCATGTCTGAACTGGGGTGGCAGAGTGGGCTAAAGAATGGTGATGGATCAAACCCAGATCTTTTGACTGGGTCTGAGTGTTTGAATTATTCAGATGCTCCGTCCATCACCACCCCCTTTTGTACCGCTTTTGGCCGCCATAAGTTTGGCAGGGTATGCTCAGACGTGAGTCCCTTGCTCACTTTGCCACTGGATTCAAGCAAGCCAGGCTGAAGACGCCTGCAATGCCAGAAACCGGTCCTCGGAAGCTTGTTTCCGGTCCAGGGAAGACATGGCTTGGCAGTTCGGGCTGGACTGTTTCCATGAGGCACAGTGTCAGACTGATTTGCATATAGCCATGTCTGAACTGGGGTGGCAGAGTGGGCTAAAGAATGGTGATGGATTAAACCCAGATCTTTTGACTGGGTGTGAGTGTTTGATTGATTCAGATGCTCCGTCCATCACCACCCCCTTTTGTACCGCTTTTGGCCGCCATAAGTGTGGCAGGGTATGCTCAGACGTGAGTCCCTTGCTCACTTTGCCACTGGATTCAAGCAAGCCGGGCTGAAGACGGCTGGAATTCCGGAAACCGGTCCTCGGAAGCTTGTTTCCAGTCCAGGGAAGACATGGCTTGGCAGTTCGGGCTGGACTGTTTCCATGAGGCACAGGGTCAGATTGATTTGCATATAGCCATGTCTGAACTGGGATGGCAGAGTGGGCTAAAGAATGGTGATGGATTAAACCCAGATATTTTGACTGGGTGTGAGTGTTTTATTGATTCAGATGCTCCGTCCATCACCACCCCCTTTTTTACCGCTTTTGGCCGCCATAAGTGTGGCAGGGTATGCTCAGACGTGAGTCCCTTGCTCACTTTCCCACTGGATTCAAGCAAGCTGGGCTGAAGACTACTGGAATGCCAGAAACCGGTCCTCGGAAGCTTGTTTCCGGTCCAGGGAAGACATGGCTTGGCAGTTCGGGCTGGACTGTTCCCATGAGGCACAGGGTCAGACTGATTTGCATATAGCCATGTCTGAACTGGGGTGGCAGAGTGGGCTAAAGAATGGTGATGGATTAAACCCAGATCTTTTGACTGGGTGTGAGTGTTTGATTGATTCAGATGCTCCGTCCATCACCACCCTCTTTTGTACCGCTTTTGGCCGCCATAAGTGTGGCAGGGTAAGCTCAGACGTGAGTCCCTTGCTCACTTTGCCACTGGATTCAAGCAAGCCGAGCTGAAGACGGCTGGAATGCCAGAAACCGGTCCTCTGAAGCTTGTTTCCGGTCCAGGGAAGACATGGCTTGGCAGTTCGGGCTGGACTGTTTCCATGAGGCACAGTGTCAGACTGATTTGCATATAGCCATGTCCGAACTGGGGTGGCAGAGTGGGCTAAAGAATGGTGATGGATTAACCCAGATCTTTTGACTGGGTGTGAGTGTTTGATTGATTCAGATGCTACGTCCATCACCACCCTCTTTTGTACCGCTTTTGGCCGCCATAAGTGTGGCAGGGTATGCTAAGACGTGAGTCCCGTGCTCACTTTGCCACTGGATTCAAGCAAGTTGGGCTGAAGACGGCTGGAATGCCAGAAACCGGTCCTCGGAAGCTTGTTTCCGGTCCAGGGCGAGACATGGCTTGGCGGTTCGGGCTGGACTGTTCCCATGAGGCACAGGGTCAGACTGATTTGCATATAGCCATGTCTGAACTGAGGTGGCAGAGTGGGCTAAAGAATGGTGATGGATTAAACACAGATCTTTTGACTGGGTGTGAGTGTTTGATTGATTCAGATGCTCCGTCCATCACCACCCCCTTTTGTACTGCAGCCAAAAGTAGGCGTTGGTGCGCGGGGGGGGCGTTCCGGAGCAGGAACGCCTCCTAAAAGTGGCTGAGTGAAATCTACAAGATTTCCCTCAGTCACTTTTGGGCCCATGCTGCATCAAAACCCTGCGCCTGCTTGAAGCAGGCGTAAGGATTGACGCAGCATTGTAAGAATAGGGTCCCCCAGATCATTGCTGGAGCTGCATCGCGCTTGCAAGGCAACTCCAGCAATGCCCGGCCTTTACGGCACAGATGTGTCACACATCTGTGCCGTTTTTGCCCCATGGTGCGCCGCATTATAAATGAGGCACATCCATGGTGGCGGAGGCATGGCGCACAATAACTGGCGCACCCCTGCTGATATGGAGGGATACGCCAGTTATTGTAAATGTGCCCCTAAAGGCGGCCATGATTCGCAACTGCCCTACTTAGGGCAAAGCCTATTTTAACTCTTTGTTAATTCCTATAGTGTTAAAACATTATTCTTCACACCATTTGAATATCTTATTCATTTTTTTCATTTTATTTCATTTTTCTTATTAGACATTTACCCTTTTGCTTCCTTACTGTGGATATTGTAGTCTCTTTGGTTTTACTGTTAAACCGCGGTATGGAGGCTCGCTGCACGCACAGTAGAGACACTTTTCCCTGGAAATGGCCTTGATGGTCGATCTTGATACCAAAGGTAACCTTGGCCAGACCTATCTACCTCTGAGGAGTCCCCTGTGAGGGAGCTCAGGTACAGCTCACCCCAAAACTGTGACGTCTTCCTGCCCAGTCAGTCGTCGCCCTCCCCAAAAAGGCCATTCAAGCCTGAACTGCTACCCTATGCCCCCTGCAAAGGAGCACAGACAACACAGACATGTTTTGGACTTATAGAGACTCATCAGTGGAGCATATCCTGAACCCAACCGTGCAGCACATGACGGGGTCCCCATCTGTATGAACCCCCCAATCTAGGGCGCCCTATTGAGGTCTGAGGTCATGTCCATGATGGCTGCTGACCCCCACTTCAGACCAGATCGACGAACAGAATCCAAGTGGTCACTCCTGACGTAACTTGACAAGTACGCAGTGGCTGCCGACCCAGAGCAGATCAGAAATTGATCTGGATGTGCAGATTAGGACCTCCTCAGTGCGAAGCCCTTGTACACCCCCTCCGGCCGGTATTATGAGTTAGTAGCAAAATTAGTATTTCAAGGTATGGAATGACCTGTGAGTTTAGTTTTCACATGGACACGCCACCTGCAGGAAGCAGGCTTGTTAAATGAGGAAATCCATGAAAGCCATAACGTTTAGAAGTCGTAGTTTATTGCCAGAATTACTCCACCCAGCACATGAAGCATCCGACCAGTAGAGAGCCCAACGGTGACTGGTTACATCGTTAGAACTCTCCACAGAACGAACCCTTCATGCGTGAGCCTTCACATTTGAAACATAACACAAGGTAAAATATCTATGACGCCTGTGAAATGCGCGAGGAAATAAGAACATCGAATAGACATCGCGCGATGGACCGCACGATGTACACTAAACACTTACCACTGCACCACCTTCACCCTTACAATAGCAAAAAAAGAAAGAAGGTAAAATTACATTTTTTTTTAAATCTGACAAAACCATCAAACTTTTTAGGGACTCTAATAGTCCTGCCACGAGAAGAACTTATAGCAACATTTGGAACATCTGAATGACTGTGTGATGCAACAGCTGGAATGGACCCAGTACTCTGATTAGAAACATCCAGCCAATGACTCCAATCTAAATCCTCTTTAGATTCACAACGTCTATTTTGCATAATTTCCACCTGTCGATGAGAAACTTTTGCCAGCTGACGTTTGTTCCACCAACCCTTCCCATCAACAAACGCAGCCCCCTTACTGACTTTAAGGACTTGGACTGGCTCGAGAAACTTTGATTCACCTTTTTTGACTCTGTCTGGTTTTTTAATTAAAACCCATTCCCCAACCAAAATATCCACATTCACAGAATTAATTTTCTTATCAAAATTCTTTTTCATTGGATTCTGTTTGTCATCTACTTTTTTTACAAATAGCACCCAGATCAACCTTCCTCTCACCAGACATATGCTGAAGCCAAGAAGGAAACAAAACAGAATGAGCCTCTCTGTTCCTCAATAAAGTAAATGGAGGTACTCCCGTGGTACAGTGCGGTGAGGTGTTGTAATGCCACACTTTTTGTTTAATGAATTCATCCACATTAAGATTGCATGCTAATGAGGGGGCGTGGCTAAGCCAGCGAGCATGGAGGCCGTGCAGAGCTTCATCTCCGGTCAGCCTAGAAGAATCCTTGCACACATATCCTGCCCTGGGCATCTGAAGTGGGTCCCTGCCATAGCAACTGATTGCGGACACGCAAGGCTACACTCGGTAGCAGTTTCCACCCTGTGGGGGCCTGGGTAACGGCGTTGCGGCCCGGCGACGAGACGGGTCCCGAGTAGATCCGGCGAGCCCTAAGCAGCCGGGGCCTCGATTTTGGGGCCGCCAGATCCTGACATCCCGGCGGGCGCTGGGGACGAGTGGAGTGCGGCGCCCGATCCGGTGCATGAGTGGAGATCTCTTGCGGAAGGGATCGAGGAGGGGCCTTGGTGCAGGCTTTCTACCTGAGCGCGCGCAGCTGATGCGGTGGGGCCCGGCGAGACCTGCACCACCGGGACCTCGATTTTGGAGCTGCCCGGGTGGAGCGAGCCTGCCGACCCTGATGTGGAGGGCCAAGGCGCCGGCTGTCTCTGGGGGGTCCGGGTGACCGTCGACCCCATTGATCCATTGTCCTTGGTTGCTGCAACAGCGCGTTGCTGAGGGCACTGTGTGGGGGTGCCAGGAGCTGCCGTGGTGAGAGGGGAACGCCACTCAAGTGGAAGTGGATGTGGAGACTGGGCCGGTCGGCAGCTGCGGAAGGCAAATGACACTAGGCCGCAGTGGACATCAGAGATAGGTGGATCTGGCCTGAGCGTGCAGTGGGACTCCCCTGGTGGAGCGGGCGGGCCCCGGAGGTCCGAGAGGTGGGCCGCCGGTGCTGCTGTGGTGTGGGGAGTGTGCTCGGGGGCTATATCGGGCCCCGGTAGGGAGGACGGGCGATACCCGGGAAAAGATCACTGCTACTGCTGGGGAAATCTAGGAGGCAGCGTGGGACGTTGGGGCCCGACGCTTTGACAGTGGGTCCCCTGGAGCGGTGTGGACGCCGCCAGGCGTGTCCTGACTGGTGGTGAACCCCGAGGTGGTGCTGCCGGGCCTGGCTGACTGGAAGGAGCAGTGCGGTCCGACGAACACCAAGGGGTGGCGGTGAGTTGGGAATTGTCTCGGGGGTCAGGTCAGGCCCCGGTGGGGATATCGACGCCTGTGGCCCTGTGGCACGTTGGCCCTGTGGGACTAAGGAGAGACTTAGTGGTGTTGGGGGCCACCCCTGAGCCTCCACTCTGCGTTGGGCGGAGGCCTGCCTGCATCTGGCCTACACGGCTTGCCCAGGACTGTGAATATATCTGCACAAGGAGTTGCCACTGCTGTGGGCGCAGAGAGATGACGCAGGGAGGGGCCGGAGGTGGCCAGGCCAAGCAGGGGCCGATGGACAAATTCACTGGGGCTGCGGGATCTGGGGGATCTCAGGCCTGACAATGCGGCGCTGCTGGCGGCCATCACACAGTCGAGGGACATGCTGGTCGCCAAAATTGGTGCGGTCGGTGCCGATGTCACCCTTCTCCGCCAGGACCTACGGAATGCGGTAGAGCGAATCACTAGTGCGGAGACCCGTATCACTGAGGTTGAAGATGATGTCTCCATCCTAAAGAAAAAGGTTGTGTCCATGGAAAAGTGCCAAAAGGGCCTCGCCATTAGGGTCGAAGATGCCGAAGGGCGCGCTCGGCGGAATAACCTCCGCTTCGTGGGTTTTCCGGAGGGTTGCGAGGGAGACAAGGTTGAAGATTTCTTGGCGCAATGGATGAAGGGCTGGATCCCGGCAGACACACTATCCCGCTGCTTCGTGGTGGAAAGGGCCCATCGGGCGCTCGTGAAGAAACCCCCCGTGGGAGCGCGCCCACGGCCGATCATAGCCAAGTTTCTGAACTACTCGGATAGAGATACCATTCTGCGGCAAGCAAGACTCAAGGGCGAACTACTGCACGACAAAGCGAATATCCTCATTTTTCCGGACTATACGAGAATGGTACAGCAGCAGCGTCATTCGTTTCTTGCGGCCAAGGCCCGCCTTCGTGGGCTTAAACTCCAATATCCGTTGCTTTACCCGGCGCGGTTGCGGGTGAGTTACAAGTCCCGGACATTATTCTTTGACACTCCGGAGGAGGTTTTCCACTGGACAGATGAAACTGTGAAAGTTAGGGTCAACACGGCTAGAGATGGGGAGTCAGACTCCTCCTCCAGTGGAACTGCCCGAGGGGCCTCAGAAAGCAGAGTCGGCGCCATGGAAGGCCGCGCTCGAATAGGGGCTCGCCATCGGTCTCGGTCGCCCGCAAAGACAATCCCTCAAGGGACAACAGACTGATGGAACGGGATGATCCGGGGCAGTGAATTTGACTCAATGCTTATGATGGGTGTGGATGCTCAGGTGCACTGTTGCTTTGGGCTGGGAGCCCTTCCCGGTCTGAATGGGTGGGAGGGAGTGACAGCCTAGTTCCTATGAGCTGCCACAAGGGGATCCATTGGAGGACGTTGGGCTGGGTCTCCCGTTGGGGACCATGCCGCGATCCCACCGCGACAGGTGCTTCCATGTTCGGGAGGTACATACACAAACGCCTATGGTCGGATGTGCAGGGCAGGTATCTTTTTCTGCAGGGCGAAATTGGAGGGGATAGTGTGATCCTTGGTGGCGTGTACGCTCCGCCGCCACTACAGTGGTCCTTGGTGGAGCGGCTCATGTCCCTTTGGGGTACCATGCCGGAGGCCCTGTCTATTGTAGGGGGAGATTGGAACGACGTCCTAGATAGGAGCTGCAATAGATGGCGGAGTGGGGCGGCGGCCGCGGCGCAGGAGGGGGAAGGGCCCACTACTAGGCTGCATGCATTGACAGTAGGTCTTGACTGGATAGATACATGGAGGTATAAACATGGGGCGCGCAGGGACTACACGTACTCTCTGCGGCACACGATTCCTTCTCCAGACTGGACTGTATTTTTCTCCCCAGGGCGTTGGCCCACGAGGTGCTGTCGGCAGAGATTCTGCCGCGGGCGCTTTCAGATCCTTCACCGGTGGCTATCACGCTTAGTGTGGGTCCGGCCAGGCAGCCGTTTCGGTGGTGAATGTCGGCCTGGCACTTGACAAAAGACGACTATAGGGCACACATGACGGTCGAGATAGACCGGTACCTGGCTACGAACTTGGGCTAGGTGGACTCCCCGACTGTCCTCTGGGAGGCCATGAAGCCGACAATGCGTGGCGTGGACATATCCTGGTGCCCTGCGGCCCGGAGAGAGAAGCGTCAGGATTTAGTGCGACGCGAGGCAGAGCTGGAGGTGTTGGAACGCAGGGGTCGGGAGGAGGACGGCAGGCCTGCCAGACGGCGACTGGCACTGGCGCAACAGCATTATGCCACGGTCCTGATGGACGAGGCGAGGCAGGCCTGGCTGGCCAACCGCAGTCGGATCTATCAATGGTGTGACAAATCATGCAAGATGCTGCACCGCCTATGTCAGGGCATCATGCATGCTCAGCCGCTGCCCCGGATTGAGACCCCGCAGGGGGAACCTATACTTGAACCCGCGGCGATAGCGGAGAGCTTTGCAGGGTATTACGAGGGGTTGTACATGCCTAAGGAGTGTCTGGAGGCCGAAACGGTCCAGTGCTTCATAGATGATCTTCCCCCGAGAGCCGTCACAGATGAGGTACGGGAATCCCTAGATCGGCCCCTGACGGATGAGGAGCTGGGTGAGGCCTTGGGCGAATTGAATCCGGGTAAGGCGCCAGGTCCTAACAGATTCCCGAGCGAATTTTTCTGCCGGTTTTTGGTCCAGCTAGGCCCGCATTTTCAGCCGGTACTGGAGGAGGCGTGCGAGAGTGGGGCGCTCCCACCGGACTGGCGACATGCTGAAGTCGTGGTCTTCTTGAAGCCCGGGCGACCCCCGGAAAACCATGCGTCCTATCGCCCCATCTCCCTACTGAACACGGAGGCGAAGATCCTTGCGAAGGCCTTGGCCACTAGGCTCAAACCCTATATTAAGGACCTGGTCCATCCGGATCAGGCGGGATTCATGCCGCGGAGGGCCACTCGACACAACATTAGGAGGGCCCAGGTCACAATATCTGCCTGGAGGCACCTCGGGTAGCCGGCGGCACTGTTCCTAGCGGACATAGACAGGGCATTTGACTCCCTGAGCTGGACATATTTGTTTGCACTGCTGAGGCGCCTCAATCTTGGTCCGAGATTCTTGAAGTATGTTCAACTACTTTACACCGGCCTTACGGCGTCGGTGCGCGTTGGAGGGGCGGTCTCCCGATCGTTTCCGGTTCAGCGGGGGACGCGGCAGAGCTGTCCCCTTTCCCCATATCTATTTGCGCTCGCAATGGAGCCTCTCGCGGCGTGGGTGCGCATCGACGCCCAACTTGAAGGTTTCCGGTGGTCGTCAGACCATACCGATATAATTGCGCTATACGCAGATGATGTGTTTTTCTTTCTTACTGACTTGGACCATTCTGGCCCGCGACTTATGCGTATACTTCAACTCTTCGGCGAAACCTCTGGCCTTTACATGAATCCGAGCAAGTCCACGCTTTGGACATTGGGGGGTGAGCGAATGATGGGCGACTGGGCGTTAGGTCTCCAGCTGGCGACGGATGGGGTGAAGTATCTGGGAGTATATCTAACTGAGGATGCAGCGGTATCCCGTGATCGCAACCTTACCCCGGTTTGGGATCGCACACGCGAGGACTTGAAGGTATGGACTAAGATGCCATTGTCTATACTGGGCAGGTCTGCCATCTTTAAGATGGTGGCGCTGCCACGCCTTGTATACCAACTGCAAAACCACCCGCACGTGATCCCGGCTCGCTGGTTCCGACAGTTGAATTCAGCGCTCAGTGGGTTTCTGTGGGAGGGGGGAGTGGCGCGCATAGCCCTGAGGACGTGCTTCCTGTCCACATATACTGGGGGATTGGCCACATCGGATGTACTCTCCTACTACCAGGCGGCTCATCTTCTGGTGTTGAACGACTGGTGGTATGGGGACAGGGGTGACCCGGCATATGCGGTGGAGAGGACGCTGATGGGATCTGCATCTTTACATGCACTGCTGTACTCGGACCGCTCCGGAGATCTCTTCCCGCAGCCACACAAGTGATTTTCCACGTGTGGAGGCAGGCTCTGCGTAGGATGGGGTTTGTGGAACGTACTCACCCAGGAAACCCCTCTCTGGCGGAATGGCAGGCTGCCCCAGTTGAATGCGTTGAGGGGCTTTCGGGGATGAGACGCCATAGGTATCTCTACCCTTGGAGATGTTATGTCAGGGTGCGCCCTTAAATCATTTACTAACCTGCAGGAGGAATTTGGGATGCCCCGCACCCAGTTCTTCCGCTACCTCCAGTTTCGTCACGCTTTGGCGCCCCATCTAGTAGGCTTGGAGCGGCTGCCCGAGTTTAGCCCTCTGGAAGCCAAGATTTTTATGGGGGAATTGCCGGACAAGAAATTGTCGCGCATATACCAAACGCTGGTGCGCCACTGCTCGTCGGATCTACTTGGCCTTAGGACTGCATGGGAACGGAATGTTGGAGAGATGGATGAGGAGGACTGGGTGGAGGTCCTGGAAAGTCCCAGGGGAGCAGCCATATCCACGCGCCTGCGCCTGATTCAGTTCCGCTACATACATCGCACATACTATACCAGGCAGCGCTTGTGGAGGGCGGGCATGATAGCGTCCCCCAAATGTCTCCTCTGTGGGGTAGAGGTGGGCACCCTACTACACATGGTCTGGGAATGCACAGCACTGCGAAGGTTCTGGGATGGGGTGCATTGTTGCCTGGTGGAGGTTCTGGCATGGGAGGTGCAGAGGGACCATAAGCTAGCACTACTGCATGTCATGGCAGGGGTGGGGGGGAACCGCTACAAGCATCACCTATTGTTACTGGGCCTCACGCTGGCAAAGCCCGATATTGCTAGGGAGTGGAAGGCGCCTCGGGCCCCGTCACTTGCCGCCTGGAGAAATGGTATGGACTTTTGCATGGGGCTGGAGCAGCCTGTATTTGTGGCCAGGGGGTGCCCTAGAAAGCACTTCAAAATTTGGTAGAGGTGGGCAGACTACTGGGGGCTGGACCTGGACCCGCCACATGAGGAGGCCACCCTCTCAACCCTCTGATATGTTGGACTGTGAAAAGACACTGTTGGTGTATGTTACACATGGCGAGCGATCTAGTACTGTATTATGGTTAAGGGGAGCGAGCAGCTACGCAAAGGGGGGGTGGGTGTTTACTCCTCCTAATACACATTGTGGAAGACTATGCAGATTAATTGATGATGGCAGTAGCCTCTGGATGACGGAGCTTTGCATAATATATGTGTTTCAACAATAAAATATGTTTAAAAAAAAAGATTGCATGCTAATGCAGTTTGAACCCCTTCTTTGATCACTTTATTCCCTCTCTCCACCAAGCCATTCGATGAAGGTGAGTATAAAGCGACTTTTAACTGTTTAATGTCCAACTCACTTAGAAACTTGCACATTTTTTTAGATAAAAAATGCGTGCCGTTATCAGTAACGATTACTCTAGGAGTACCTTCCACATTAAAAATTTTGCTTAAAAAAGAGATTGTAGAATCAGAATCAGGGTCTTTAACAAACTCGTGATATCCATTTAGAATAATAGTAAACCAATAAAATCACGTATTTATTTTCTTGACTCAAAACAGAATATGGACCGGAAAAATATAGCCCGACTTTCTCCCACGAAGTATGTGGAAACTCAGTTGGATGTAGGGAAATTTTCAAAGTTTGCTAGTGTTTGTCGATAAAAGACATTCAGGACAAGCATCAATCAACTTCCTAACCTGATCATCCAAAGAGGGCCACCAGTAGTGCTGCTTTATCCAAATGACAGTCTTGGTAACCCCTAAATGACCCTGATGAGCTTCATTAATAATTGAAGAACGTAACTTGAAAGGGGGAATACATTTGTCACCTCTACGAACAATTCCATTCTCAACTGAAAGTTCTTCCGAGACAAATCTGCGCAATTCACCTTCTAAACACCTAGGCTCAGGCCAATGGTGTGTGGAATAATCAATGACTTTCTGAAGAATTACATCCTTCTCATGAGCAGACCTCCAATCTTTTTCATATAGAACTGAACTCATTTCACACACTGCATCCACCACAGTAACACATTCAATATCCTTAGCTGAAACATCCTTTTCATTATCCTTCACCATGGGCCGTCTTGAAAGGCATTCAGCCCGGAAATTCTTCCCCCCTTGAATGTTTTTCACCTCAAAATTAAACTCTTGCAATTTGGAAACAAGTCTCATCAACCATGAAGACATACAAGAAGAACCTACTTTGTTGAAAATGTAAATTAGAGGCTTATGGTCGGTAACCAATTCAAACTTCCGACCCCAAATGTACATTCTGAACTTTTGCACCGCCCAGACGCATGCTAATGCTTCCCTTTCGATAGTACTGTACTTTTCTTCGAAAGACTTGAGGGACTTATAAGCAAAAGCAACAGTTTCTTCATGACCCTTCACTCTTTGAGTAAGCACTGCTCCAAGTCCAGACATGCTGGCGTCAACTGTTATAATCAAAGTACAATCCTCTCTAAAAGCATGGAGAGCTCGAGCGGACACAATCATCTTTTTTACCTCACTGAAAACTTTATCGAGTTCAGAAGACCAAACAAAACTACTGCCTTTCCTTAATATTGTGGACTATCTAAAACAAGCAATCATGTAAGTTGCTTTCATCTCAAATTCATTGTACTAAAAAAGCCTGAATTACCCTAAAAAGTACTGACTTAGAATGGCTCATTCTTTCTGTTTCAGACTTTATGACTTGAACACTGTTACTTGAAAATACAGGTATGATACAAGATCGTGCTGATCAGTATGCGAGTTGAAGGTCTCTCATGTGTGGTCTTGACTGAGTGTCTGTTTATTTATGTTTTTCAGATTATGTCTGTCGGTCCTGAAGAGAATCCCTGAATTTAAGCAGGGATTCGAAACGCGTCGACCCCCCCTTCTCCTCTTTTCTGATTTATTCTGTTTTGCGACCAACCTCCCTTCTTTTGAAAATCTGTAAACATAAATCCAGTGTGTGGTCGTATATGGAAAAAGATATATCTACATTGGCATGTTTTCATTTGTATGTATAGGCCTATCTATGATTAGAGCAGAGATTCTGCAATAGGCCCTAGTTGAAATAATTTGAATTGAAATAGAGGTTTCTCATTAGCCTCATTACTTCTATATGTTGTCTATTGTCTGATTGTTGTCCAAAAGTGTCATTTTTCATGTTGTATTGGTGAATCAGTATTTGGGTATTGATACCCCATTGTCTTTGGCTTTTTTCGTTTTTGGGTATTGAAATAACCATTTAAAATAAGTGTGTTTTACATGTTGAACATTAGATGAGTTTTTTGTCAACACTCATCCTAATCAATCCTTTGTTCAAATTGACTGGTTTATTTTGTTTTAAAAGCAAGTAAAAATAAAAAGAAAATAAAAAATCCAATGAAATAAATTATCTTTCATAAGATTTCAGACTGAAATAGTGGTCTTTGGGTTGAGTGAACTTCTGCTCAACACCTTGTTAAAAGCACAAATTATTGCACAGTACTGGCAATTTCTTTGTTCATTTTGTATCTGGCACAGCCTTACTGTGCTTTTGCCAAAACCCTCTTTGTTACACATTTCCTTAATAACAGCAAAGGTTCAACTTATTGGGAATAAGACAGAACAAACCTTCCGTAATACTCTGCTAGACCAAGGAAGGACCGTAAAGAATCTTTTTCTGTAGGGTGTTTGGCATCTTCAATGGCCCTAATGACTGAACATTTTGGTTTAATCCCCTGTTGGGAAACAGTGTGTCCCAAATATTCGAGTTCATTAACTGCGAATTTACATTTGTCACTGCGGACGGTCATGTTCTTAGACATCAAAATTGAAAGGACACGCCTCAAAATTATATTATGTTCCTCCAAAGACTTTGCAAAAATTAAAATGTCGTCAAGATATGCCTGAACGCCCACAACTTCGTAAAAAAAGAATCCATACATTTTTGAAAAACGCTTCCGGCCGATGCCAAGCCAAACGGAAGACGTAAAAACTTGTATGCCCCAAAGGGGGTGATGAAAGTAGTTAACTCTTTGGACTCTTTTGATAAAGCAACCTGATGGTATGTTGATTTCAAATCAACAGCGAAAACCATTTGGAACCACCGAGGTTTGCGAGTAACTCATGGATCTTAGGCAGGGGGTGGCAATCTATGATGATATTTTTATTTAAGGCGCGCAAGTCCACGCAGAGCCTAATCTCGCCAGTCTTTTTGTGCGCGACCACGATGGGGCCACCCACTGAGAAGAATCAACAGGCTCTATGATACCCTGATCACATACATTTTTCAAAGAATCTTTTAATTCACTCCTCACACTCAGAGGGACAGATCAAACTCTATGAGAAACAGGCTGAGCTCCCAGAATTAATCTGATCTTGTGCTCAAAACCTTTTACACTGCCCACAGTGTCACTAAACTGGCTTGAACTCATCAATAATTTGTTTTAAAGTAAAAGAATCAGACATGGGCATGCCACAATCAATACTAGACACAGGTAGTTCCCCAACCTTGATTGGATTATCGTCCCCAGGAACTAAGTACAAACCCATGCGAGCAAGATCCTTCTAACCTACTATATTATTTCCTTTCTCTGCAACATAGATTTTAGTCATGGTTTCTCTTCCCAGACATTGGACTAACCCAGAGAAATACCCAATCATGTTAATGTCCTTTTCTCCAAACGCTTTCGGATTTTTGTTGGATTGTAACAGGTCAACCTTTCTTTTCTTCTTTTCCACAAATCATAAAAACTGGTATCTCAGTATTGTGAATGGGGATCCAGAGTCTGCCATAACCTGTAAAGGAACATTATCGATTATTGCAGAACATAAAGGACCTTTTACAGAATCAACTCCACCATCACAGTGTAAGGTAGCCACTATGTTGCTGATAGAGTTGCTACAATAATCAACATCGGAGTCAATATAAATCACATTAGGTGGCTTTCTAACATTTCTACATACCCCTTGAAAGTGACCCACTTTTTTACAAATTACACAACGTTTGTTGGTGGCAGGACATCCTGGAAAATTTCCAATGTGGTTTTTGGATCCAATCTGTAACAAAATAAAACTTATTTCTTTTGAGGAAACTTAAAATTTTTGCTTTTTATATTTACTGCACAAATAGCATTGTCCTGATTAGTATCAGATGGGTTGATCAAGTTAACTCCGCCCTTTGCTGTATCGATCATCACTTTACTAGAGAGTGTGGAACGCTCAATGCCTAATGCGAGGTCAATTACTTCAGTCAAGGAAGGATTTTTGCACCCTAAAATCCGTTCCTTGATCTTACGGGATGCGCAATTGAAAACAAACTGATCCCTGATATAGTTATTGCATAATGGACCAAAGTCGCATGTAGTTGACAGCACTCTAAGGGCAGACATGTACTCTTCAACTTTCTCCTCCTCTTTTTGTTTCCTTGCATAAAAGTTATGGCGCTCTAATGTTTGGTTCCTCTGCAAACTGTTTCTTTAAGCGAGCAACAGCTTCAAGGTAAACGTTCCATTGAAGATCACCAGCATGAGAAGCAGGAGGAGGAATAGGTACAACACTCTTAAAAATTCTTTGTGCAGCTTGGCCAAGACAACTAAAATGAATAGCAAATTTCCGTTCAGGTGAATATGCAACAGCGTCAATAGTAACAAGGTGGTTTTCAAAAAGACCAAATCACTCAGACCATATGTTCTGAGGCCTCCAAGGTTTACTTAGAAAAGGAGGTGGTTGAGTAATTTGCTGTAACTGGATATTAGACATCATGTAAATTAAAACCACCTAAAATCCTGTGGATTTATAAGAAAATCTTGAAAACTTACAATTACTGCTGCAAATACTGTGAAATTCACAACACGAAATCAAGCAAATGAAATAATGATCATTGCTAACAATAAAGCAAATGAAATAATGATCATTGCTAACTCAATAGGATAAACAATAAGTTATAAAATAATGACGATAATAATAGACACCCAAGCGTGTGTATCGCTGATGAAAAGTGACACACAGGCAGGCTTCAAATTATCAGTTGAGCATGCGTGTCGCTGTGGAAAAAATGCAATGCAGATAAACGTTGCTAGGATACCAGGCAAGCGTGCATATCGCAGAAACAGTAGGCAGGTTTAAATGACAACAATTGAAAAGACAAGCGTGCGTATCGCTGCAATGATGTGTTGGTAAAATGACATGAGAGGCAAGCGTGCGTATCGCTGAGACAAAATGCTGTATTATTTTATAATCGGGTGTGATTTATCTTGAACTATTGAGCGTGCGTATCACTGTAGAAATATTTAAGCGTGCGCGTCGCTGTAGCAATGCGCTTGTGTTGATGAAATACATTTTCCACAACACGGACTGGAAGGAGTGTCACTACGATGGACCAATTATAGTAGAAATGACGCTGAACCAATCAGCGTGGGCAAAAGAAAAGAAGGAGGTTGATTCCTTAGCGAGGAAAAGGTACAGACGTACACTGGAAATAGCTAAAAAGGAGTGGGATGAGGACTTCTGGTGGACTTTGAAAGAGGCTAGTGCAAGGAAAGATTCAAGGTGCTTTTGGGATATCATCAGAACAAGAAACAGACCAGACAGTGATCTTATAACTTGCAACATTACTAGCCAAGAGTGGGTTAACTACTTCTCTAAGCTATACACTCGCCAATCTGATCAGAATACCCTAGATAGATCTAAAAAAGATCAGGTACGAGAAGTGGTTCCAATTAGGATACAAAAGGACTGGGAAGCAGACCCAATACATCTAGACTTCTCTATAAAAGAGGTTGAATATGCCATCAGTACTATTAAGCCCCAAAAGGCACCTGGGCCTGATGGCATCCCTGGGGATTTGCTGCGCTCTGATATCACGACATGGGGGAAATCTATCCATAGATTACTGATTGCCATATGTAGGGGCGTCCCAGTCCCTACATCCTGGAAAGGGGCAGAGGTCGTCCCCATTTTTAAGAAGGGCGCCAGGGATGACCCGTCCAATTACAGGCCAATCAGTCTGTTAGATATAAGCCAAAAGGTAGTCGGTAAGGTACTATTGACCAGAATACTGGAATGGATTAATGAAAATAATGTCCTTTCTGACTTCCAGGCTGGGTTTAGAACAGGCACTGGCACAATAGAACAAGCCTTTAGACTGATGCTAGTGTTCTGGAAGGTGGTGGTTATAGGCAAAGGCAGTCTTTATCTCGCATTCATCGATTTAAAGACTGCCTTTGACCTTGTACCGAGGGAGACCCTCTGGAGAGTTCTTAGTGACATGGGGTTACCAAATTACATTTTATCACTACTTGTAAGACTCCAGGAGAACAGCTTTGCCCAGATCAGATGGGGTTCAGGGGGAGAAAAAACTACCAACACTCCAGTAGAGAGAGGAGTTCGCCAGGGATGTGTTCTGGCCCCCACTCTTTTTTCCTTGTACATCAATGGAGTGGTTGAGCACCTGCTTAAAGATCCCTCAGATGAACCATCCCTGGCGGGGACGCGCATCCCTACTCTTCTCTTTGCTGATGATACTCTCCTCCTGTCTAAATCCCCAATGGGTCTCCAAAAACTCCTCAACAACTTCCAGACCTTCTGCGTGGAGCGGGGCCTTATAGTCAATACCGACAAAACAAAATATCTTGTAATGAATCCGCCCAAAAAATCTGCACGCCCTCCTAAACTGAATGGCGTACCTCTGGGGAGGGTAGACGTATTTGACTACTTGGGAATCCGCTTGTCACACAACATGCAGTGGGCCCCTCATCTAGATAAAATGTTGCTAGCACACAAGAGGGTAACTGGGGCCCTTCTGAAGGAACAAAGCTCTTGTGCTATAAGACCCATAGCTCCAGTCATTGACATATACACAGCAAAGGGAGTCAGTTCTGCTCTGTATGGGGCAGAATTATGGGGCTCATGCAGAATCAACGAACTGGCAAGCTCTGAAAGGAAGTTTTGTAGGGCAATTATGTCACTCCCACAAGGTACTCCCACAACTCCACTAATGCTGGACCTAGGCTGTCGACCTATTGAAGATCTAGCAAGGTTCAGACCTCTACTACTATGGGCTCGGCTGTGGCGAGTTCCGGAGCTCGAGTCCTATGCGAAAGGGCTTTCTGAAATAATGTCTCTACCTGGATGGTATAAAATTAAATGGCTCAAGGACATGAAATCCCTTTTGTGCGAACTGGGTAAAAGCGAAGCCTGGACTAACAAATCATCCCCGCCAAAGGCAGTACTTAAGAACTTGTATTGGAGTTGGATTCGGAATAAAAGGAGCACTGATTCCACATTGGGCAGATTGACAAAGGACTTTTTGTGTTTTAAGGACTTACCAATCCGGGAACTCTATTTAGACATTATTGAGAAACCATTTGATAGGTCCTTATATTTCAAATTTAGAACTGGAACACTACCCCTGCATTCCTTTACCTGTCGGTGGAAAAAGCCAACTCTGACCACAGATCTCTGCCCTGCGTGTCCACACAGACAGGAGTCAGTGGCACACCTTTTGTTTGAGTGTCAAGAAAATTCCAAACCAAGAAGTAAATGGCTTAAGAACTTGTGTCGTATGCTGGGGACTAGGTACCATGTTGAGGCTCTTCGTATTTTAATGTCAGACACACGTCCGCTTTATGTTTGCACTCTGTCAAAATTTCTATCGTGGGCCTGGCGCATTAGGAGCAAAAGGCTAAAAGAAAAAGTTTAATTCTTTTTTAACTTACACTTTTATGAAATGCTTCTTTTAATGGAAATGCAAGGTTTTTAAATTCCAATGTAATTCATTAGTTGTACTTTTTGCTAATGAACTTGTGTATATTTTTATTATGAAGCTTTTATGATAATTTTTATCGAAATAAAGCCTTTTGACTGACTGATTCCTTAAATTATCGGAGGCGTCACAAGCAGGAGTCACAAGCTGAATTTAGTAAATTTCACTGGCCAATCATGAAGAGAGAAAGTCACAAAGTATTGAATAGGAAAGCCAGAAAACGGGCTTCTGAATTAACCAATCGCGCTTCAGAAATAGTTTTCTACATACCTCATCAGAAGGAAATGGGAATTAGATCAACCGGATTTATGGAAGGTAGGTCCCCAACTCGAAAATCTGAGTTTGTAGAAAATGATTTTAAATCTTCTGCATGGGTGTGGGTGGAGTTTCCCGATCGTCGCCAAATGGTAAATGAGGAAACCCATGAAAGCCAGAAGGTTTAGAAGTCGTAGTTTATTGCCATAATTACTCCACCCAGCACATGAAGCATCCGACCAGTTGGAAGCCCAACGGTGACTGGTTACATCGTTAGAACTCTCCACAGAACAAACCCATCATGCGTGAGCCTTCACATTTGAAACATAACACATGGTAAAATATGAATCGCGTGAAATGCGCGAGGAAAAAAGAACATCGAATAGACATCGCGCGATGCACCGCGCAATGTACATTAAACACTTACCACTACAAGGCTCAATATATCTCATGAAAAGCCAATTGAAGGAGAGAAAAGCTATTGGGAATCTGTGTACAAAGAGGGGTTCCTGCAGAGAGCCCCCATTCCTCAGGGTAACATCTGCTGGGGTTACAGCACACTCGGGGATTACCGTCTCCTACAGTCGTGGTAATTTTAAATCTAACAGTACCACATCGGTTTTGCCGCAGGACCACGAATGAGGGTTTTAGAAGGATTTGAGCTTGTCTTTTTGAATAAAGGTGCCACTTTGTTATTCCTGCTGATCAGCCAAGGTGACTGTGTGAAAGAATGTTGGTGGTGGAATGTTGGTGACTGTGTGAGAGAATGGAAACAGGGAGGGAGCTGATGCTAACTACATGGACCACGATGCTTTGGGGCAACACGCTGATAGGACAAGCAGTGTGCGACCAATTGGACTTTTACTTATATTCAAGCTCCTAGGAGCTGGTGGGGCTGACGAGCCGGGTTACGCACCTGCGTGCCACGAGTGGTACCGGACCTGAGGATATTTTTTGGCAGCCTATGCAGCACCCCTAAATACATGCCTATTCCCTGCTGACGAGAGGTAACAAACTCGAAACACGTGTCCAGGGATGGCCAACGCGACTTTGATTTTTTGCTCAAGCGCCTGGCTGAGGCGCACCCGCTGATGCTAACTACATGGGCCACGATGCTTTGGGGCAACACGCTGATAGGACAAGCAGTGTGCGACCAATTGGACTTTTACTTATATTCAAGCTCCTAGGAGCTGGTGGGGCTGACGAGCCGGGTTACGCACCTGCGTGCCACGAGTGGTACCGGACCTGAGGATATTTTTTGGCAGCCTATGCAGCAGCCCTAAATACATGCCTATTCCCTGCTGACGAGAGGTAACAACCTCGAAACACGTGTCCAGGGATGGCCAACGCGACTTTGATTTTTTGCTCAAGACCCTGGCTGAGGCGCACCCGCTGATGCTAACTACATGGACCACGATGCTTTGGGGCAACACGCTGATAGGACAAGCAGTGTGCGACCAATTGGACTTTTACTTATATTCAAGCTCCTAGGAGCTGGTGGGGCTGACGAGCCGGGTTACGCACCTGCGTGCCACGAGTGGTACCGGACCTGAGGATATTTTTTGGCAGCCTATGCAGCACCCCTAAATACATGCCTATTCCCTGCTGACGAGAGGTAACAAACTCGAAACACGTGTCCAGGGATGGCCAACGCGACTTTGATTTTTTGCTCAAGACCCTGGCTGAGGCGCACCCGCTGATGCTAACTACATGGACCACGATGCTTTGGGGCAACACGCTGATAGGACAAGCAGTGTGCGACCAATTGGACTTTTACTTATATTCAAGCTCCTAGGAGCTGGTGGGGCTGACGAGCCGGGTTACGCACCTGCGTGCCACGAGTGGTACCGGACCTGAGGATATTTTTTGGCAGCCTATGCAGCAGCCCTAAATACATGCCTATTCCCTGCTGACGAGAGGTAACAACCTCGAAACACGTGTCCAGGGATGGCCAACTCGACTTTGATTTTTTGCTCAAGACCCTGGCTGAGGCGCACCCGCTGATGCTAACTACATGGACCACGATGCTTTGGGGCAACACGCTGATAGGACAAGCAGTGTGCGACCAATTGGACTTTTACTTATATTCAAGCTCCTAGGAGCTGGTGGGGCTGACGAGCCGGGTTACGCACCTGCGTGCCACGAGTGGTACCGGACCTGAGGATATTTTTTGGCAGCCTATGCAGCACCCCTAAATACATGCCTATTCCCTGCTGACGAGAGGTAACAACCTCGAAACACGTGTCCAGGGATGGCCAACGCGACTTTTATTTTTTGCTCAAGACCCTGGCTGAGGCGCACCCGCTGATGCTAACTACATGGACCACGATGCTTTGGGGCAACACGCTGATAGGACAAGCAGTGTGCGACCAATTGGACTTTTACTTATATTCAAGCTCCTAGGAGCTGGTGGGGCTGACGAGCCGGGTTACGCACCTGCGTGCCACGAGTGGTACCGGACCTGAGGATATTTTTTGGCAGCCTATGCAGCACCCCTAAATACATGCCTATTCCCTGCTGACGAGAGGTAACAACCTCGAAACACGTGTCCAGGGATGGCCAACGCGACTTTGATTTTTTGCTCAAGACCCTGGCTGAGGCGCACCCGCTGATGCTAACTACATGGACCACGATGCTTTGGGGCAACACGCTGATAGGACAAGCAGTGTGCGACCAATTGGACTTTTACTTATATTCAAGCTCCTAGGAGCTGGTGGGGCTGACGAGCCGGGTTACGCACCTGCGTGCCACGAGAGGTACCGGACCTGAGGATATTTTTTGGCAGCCTATGCAGCACCCCTAAATACATGCCTATTCCCTGCTGACGAGAGGTAACAACCTCGAAACACGTGTCCAGGGATGGCCAACGCGACTTTGATTTTTTGCTCAAGACCCTGGCTGAGGCGCACCCGCTGATGCTAACTACATGGACCACGATGCTTTGGGGCAACACGCTGATAGGACAAGCAGTGTGCGACCAATTGGACTTTTACTTATATTCAAGCTCCTAGGAGCTGGTGGGGCTGACGAGCCGGGTTACGCACCTGCGTCCCACGAGTGGTACCGGACCTGAGGATATTTTTTGGCAGCCTATGCAGCACCCCTAAATACATGCCTATTCCCTGCTGACGAGAGGTAACAACCTCGAAACACGTGTCCAGGGATGGCCAACGCGACTTTGATTTTTTGCTCAAGACCCTGGCTGAGGCGCACCCGCTGATGCTAACTACATGGACCACGATGCTTTGGGGCAACACGCTGATAGGACAAGCAGTGTGCGACCAATTGGACTTTTACTTATATTCAAGCTCCTAGGAGCTGGTGGGGCTGACGAGCCGGGTTTCGCACCTGCGTGCCACGAGTGGTACAGGACCTGAGGATATTTTTTGGCAGCCTATGCAGCACCCCTAAATACATGCCTATTCCCTGCTGACGAGAGGTAACAACCTCGAAACACGTGTCCAGGGATGGCCAACGCGACTTTGATTTTTTGCTCAAGACCCTGGCTGAGGCGCACCCGCTGATGCTAACTACATGGACCACGATGCTTTGGGGCAACACGCTGATAGGACAAGCAGTGTGCGACCAATTGGACTTTTACTTATATTCAAGCTCCTAGGAGCTGGTGGGGCTGACGAGCCTGGTTACGCACCTGCGTGCCACGAGTGGTACCGGACCTGAGGATATTTTTTGGCAGCCTATGCAGCACCCCTAAATACATGCCTATTCCCTGCTGACGAGAGGTAACAACCTCGAAACACGTGTCCAGGGATGGCCAACGCGACTTTGATTTTTTGCTCAAGACCCTGGCTGAGGCGCACCCGCTGATGCTAACTACATGGACCACGATGCTTTGGGGCAACACGCTGATAGGACAAGCAGTGTGCGACCAATTGGACTTTTACTTATATTCAAGCTCCTAGGAGCTGGTGGGGCTGACGAGCCGGGTTACGCACCTGCGTGCCACGAGTGGTACCGGACCTGAGGATATTTTTTGGCAGCCTATGCAACACCCCTAAATACATGCCTATTCCCTGCTGACGAGAGGTAACAACCTCGAAACACGTGTCCAGGGATGGCCAACGCGACTTTGATTTTTTGCTTAAGACCCTGGCTGAGGCGCACCCGCTGATGCTAACTACATGGACCACGATGCTTTGGGGCAACACACTGATAGGACAAGCAGTGTGCGACCAATTGGACTTTTACTTATATTCAAGCTCCTAGGAGCTGGTGGGGCTGACGAGCCGGGTTACGCACCTGCGTGCCACGAGTGGTACCGGACCTGAGGATATTTTTTGGCAGCCTATGCAGCACCCCTAAATACATGCCTATTCCCTGCTGACGAGAGGTAACAACCTCGAAACACGTGTCCAGGGATGGCCAACGCGACTTTGATTTTTTGCTCAAGACCCTGGCTGAGGCGCACCCGCTGATGCTAACTACATGGACCACGATGCTTTGGGGCAACACGCTGATAGGACAAGCAGTGTGCGACCAATTGGACTTTTACTTATATTCAAGCTCCTAGGAGCTGGTGGGGCTGACGAGCCGGGTTACGCACCTGCGTGCCACGAGTGGTACCGGACCTGAGGATATTTTTTGGCAGCCTATGCAGCACCCCTAAATACATGCCTATTCCCTGCTGACGAGAGGTAACAACCTCGAAACACGTGTCCAGGGATGGCCAACGCGACTTTGATTTTTTGCTCAAGACCCTGGCTGAGGCGCACCCGCTGATGCTAACTACATGGACCACGATGCTTTGGGGCAACACGCTGATAGGACAAGCAGTGTGCGACCAATTGGACTTTTACTGTGTGAGAGAATGTTGGTGGTGGAATGTTGGTGAGTGTGTGAGGGAATGTTGGTGAATGTGTGAGAGGATGTTGGTGGTGGAATGTTGGTGAGTGTTTGAGGGAATGTTGGCGGTGGAATGTTGGTGAGTGTGTGAGGGAATGTTGGTGGTGGAATGTTGGTGAGTGTGGGAGAGAATGTCGGTGAGTGTGTGAGCGAATGTTGGTGAGTGTGGGAGAGAATGTTGGTGAGTGTGTGAGAGAATGTTGGTGAGTGTGTGAGAGACTGTTGGTGAGTGTGTGAGAGAATGTTGGTGGTGGAATGTTGGTGAGTGTGTGAGAGAATGTTGGTGGTGGAAGGTTGGTGAGTGTGTGAGAGAATGTTGCTGGTCGAATGTTGGTGAGTGTGTGAGAATGTTGGTGTGTGTGTGAGACAATGTTGGTGAGTGTGTGAGGGAATGTTGGTGAGTGTATGAGCGAATGTTGGTGAGTGTATGAGCGAATGTTGGTGAGTGTGTGAAAGAATGTTGGTGAGTGTATGAGCGAATGTTGGTGAGTGTATGAAAGAGTGTTGGTGAGTGTGTGAGAGAATGTTGGGGAGTGTGTGAGAATTTTGGTGGTGGAATTTTGGTGAGTGTGTGAGAGAATGTTGGTGAGCGTGTGAGAGAATGTTGGTGGTGGAATGTTGGTGAGTGTGTGAGAGAATGGAAACAGGGAGGGAGCTGATGCTAACTACATGGACCACAATGCTTTGGGGCAACACGCTGATAGGACAAGCAGTGTGCGACCAATTGGACTTTTACTTATATTCAAGCTCCTAGGAGCTGGTGGGGCTGACGAGCCGGGTTACGCACCTGCGTGCCACGAGTGGTACCGGACCTGAGGATATTTTTTGGCAGCCTATGCAGCACCCCTAAATACATGCCTATTCCCTGCTGACGAGAGGTAACAAACTCGAAACACGTGTCCAGGGATGGCCAACGCGACTTTGATTTTTTGCTCAAGACCCTGGCTGAGGGGCACCCGCTGATGCTAACTACATGGGCCACGATGCTTTGGGGCAACACGCTGATAGGACAAGCAGTGTGCGACCAATTGGACTTTTACTTATATTCAAGCTCCTAGGAGCTGGTGGGGCTGACGAGCCGGGTTACGCACCTGCGTGCCACGAGTGGTACCGGACCTGAGGATATTTTTTGGCAGCCTATGCAGCAGCCCTAAATACATGCCTATTCCCTGCTGACGAGAGGTAACAACCTCGAAACACGTGTCCAGGGATGGCCAACGCGACTTTGATTTTTTGCTCAAGACCCTGGCTGAGGCGCACCCGCTGATGCTAACTACATGGACCACGATGCTTTGGGGCAACACGCTGATAGGACAAGCAGTGTGCGACCAATTAGACTTTTACTTATATTCAAGCTCCTAGGAGCTGGTGGGGCTGACGAGCCGGGTTACGCACCTGCGTGCCACGAGTGGTACCGGACCTGAGGATATTTTTTGGCAGCCTATGCAGCACCCCTAAATACATGCCTATTCCCTGCTGACGAGAGGTAACAAACTCGAAACACGTGTCCAGGGATGGCCAACGCGACTTTGATTTTTTGCTCAAGACCCTGGCTGAGGCGCACCCGCTGATGCTAACTACATGGACCACGATGCTTTGGGGCAACACGCTGATAGGACAAGCAGTGTGCGACCAATTGGACTTTTACTTATATTCAAGCTCCTAGGAGCTGGTGGGGCTGACGAGCCGGGTTACGCACCTGCGTGCCACGAGTGGTACCGGACCTGAGGATATTTTTTGGCAGCCTATGCAGCAGCCCTAAATACATGCCTATTCCCTGCTGACGAGAGGTAACAACCTCGAAACACGTGTCCAGGGATGGCCAACTCGACTTTGATTTTTTGCTCAAGACCCTGGCTGAGGCGCACCCGCTGATGCTAACTACATGGACCACGATGCTTTGGGGCAACACGCTGATAGGACAAGCAGTGTGCGACCAATTGGACTTTTACTTATATTCAAGCTCCTAGGAGCTGGTGGGGCTGACGAGCCGGGTTACGCACCTGCGTGCCACGAGTGGTACCGGACCTGAGGATATTTTTTGGCAGCCTATGCAGCACCCCTAAATACATGCCTATTCCCTGCTGACGAGAGGTAACAACCTCGAAACACGTGTCCAGGGATGGCCAACGCGACTTTTATTTTTTGCTCAAGACCCTGGCTGAGGCGCACCCGCTGATGCTAACTACATGGACCACGATGCTTTGGGGCAACACGCTGATAGGACAAGCAGTGTGCGACCAATTGGACTTTTACTTATATTCAAGCTCCTAGGAGCTGGTGGGGCTGACGAGCCGGGTTACGCACCTGCGTGCCACGAGTGGTACCGGACCTGAGGATATTTTTTGGCAGCCTATGCAGCACCCCTAAATACATGCCTATTCCCTGCTGACGAGAGGTAACAACCTCGAAACACGTGTCCAGGGATGGCCAACGCGACTTTGATTTTTTGCTCAAGACCCTGGCTGAGGCGCACCCGCTGATGCTAACTACATGGACCACGATGCTTTGGGGCAACACGCTGATAGGACAAGCAGTGTGCGACCAATTGGACTTTTACTTATATTCAAGCTCCTAGGAGCTGGTGGGGCTGACGAGCCGGGTTACGCACCTGCGTGCCACGAGAGGTACCGGACCTGAGGATATTTTTTGGCAGCCTATGCAGCACCCCTAAATACATGCCTATTCCCTGCTGACGAGAGGTAACAACCTCGAAACACGTGTCCAGGGATGGCCAACGCGACTTTGATTTTTTGCTCAAGACCCTGGCTGAGGCGCACCCGCTGATGCTAACTACATGGACCACGATGCTTTGGGGCAACACGCTGATAGGACAAGCAGTGTGCGACCAATTGGACTTTTACTTATATTCAAGCTCCTAGGAGCTGGTGGGGCTGACGAGCCGGGTTACGCACCTGCGTCCCACGAGTGGTACCGGACCTGAGGATATTTTTTGGCAGCCTATGCAGCACCCCTAAATACATGCCTATTCCCTGCTGACGAGAGGTAACAACCTCGAAACACGTGTCCAGGGATGGCCAACGCGACTTTGATTTTTTGCTCAAGACCCTGGCTGAGGCGCACCCGCTGATGCTAACTACATGGACCACGATGCTTTGGGGCAACACGCTGATAGGACAAGCAGTGTGCGACCAATTGGACTTTTACTTATATTCAAGCTCCTAGGAGCTGGTGGGGCTGACGAGCCGGGTTTCGCACCTGCGTGCCACGAGTGGTACAGGACCTGAGGATATTTTTTGGCAGCCTATGCAGCACCCCTAAATACATGCCTATTCCCTGCTGACGAGAGGTAACAACCTCGAAACACGTGTCCAGGGATGGCCAACGCGACTTTGATTTTTTGCTCAAGACCCTGGCTGAGGCGCACCCGCTGATGCTAACTACATGGACCACGATGCTTTGGGGCAACACGCTGATAGGACAAGCAGTGTGCGACCAATTGGACTTTTACTTATATTCAAGCTCCTAGGAGCTGGTGGGGCTGACGAGCCGGGTTACGCACCTGCGTGCCACGAGTGGTACCGGACCTGAGGATATTTTTTGGCAGCCTATGCAGCACCCCTAAATACATGCCTATTCCCTGCTGACGAGAGGTAACAACCTCGAAACACGTGTCCAGGGATGGCCAACGCGACTTTGATTTTTTGCTCAAGACCCTGGCTGAGGCGCACCCGCTGATGCTAACTACATGGACCACGATGCTTTGGGGCAACACGCTGATAGGACAAGCAGTGTGCGACCAATTGGACTTTTACTTATATTCAAGCTCCTAGGAGCTGGTGGGGCTGACGAGCCGGGTTACGCACCTGCGTGCCACGAGTGGTACCGGACCTGAGGATATTTTTTGGCAGCCTATGCAACACCCCTAAATACATGCCTATTCCCTGCTGACGAGAGGTAACAACCTCGAAACACGTGTCCAGGGATGGCCAACGCGACTTTGATTTTTTGCTTAAGACCCTGGCTGAGGCGCACCCGCTGATGCTAACTACATGGACCACGATGCTTTGGGGCAACACGCTGATAGGACAAGCAGTGTGCGACCAATTGGACTTTTACTTATATTCAAGCTCCTAGGAGCTGGTGGGGCTGACGAGCCGGGTTACGCACCTGCGTGCCACGAGTGGTACCGGACCTGAGGATATTTTTTGGCAGCCTATGCAGCACCCCTAAATACATGCCTATTCCCTGCTGACGAGAGGTAACAACCTCGAAACACGTGTCCAGGGATGGCCAACGCGACTTTGATTTATTGCTCAAGACCCTGGCTGAGGCGCACCCGCTGATGCTAACTACATGGACCACGATGCTTTGGGGCAACACGCT
Source organism: Lissotriton vulgaris (assembly GCF_964263255.1). NCBI lineage: Eukaryota > Metazoa > Chordata > Amphibia > Caudata > Salamandridae > Lissotriton > Lissotriton vulgaris. The sequence continues at coordinate 55,733,091 of NC_141691.1, read as the reverse complement.
GATAGGACAAGCAGTGTGCGACCAATTGGACTTTTACTTATATTCAAGCTCCTAGGAGCTGGTGGGGCTGACGAGCCGGGTTACGCACCTGCGTGCCACGAGTGGTACCGGACCTGAGGATATTTTTTGGCAGCCTATGCAGCACCCCTAAATACATGCCTATTCCCTGCTGACGAGAGGTAACAACCTCGAAACACGTGTCCAGGGATGGCCAACGCGACTTTGATTTTTTGCTCAAGACCCTGGCTGAGGCGCACCCGCTGATGCTAACTACATGGACCACGATGCTTTGGGGCAACACGCTGATAGGACAAGCAGTGTGCGACCAATTGGACTTTTACTGTGTGAGAGAATGTTGGTGGTGGAATGTTGGTGAGTGTGTGAGGGAATGTTGGTGAATGTGTGAGAGGATGTTGGTGGTGGAATGTTGGTGAGTGTTTGAGGGAATGTTGGCGGTGGAATGTTGGTGAGTGTGTGAGGGAATGTTGGTGGTGGAATGTTGGTGAGTGTGGGAGAGAATGTCGGTGAGTGTGTGAGCGAATGTTGGTGAGTGTGGGAGAGAATGTTGGTGAGTGTGTGAGAGAATGTTGGTGAGTGTGTGAGAGACTGTTGGTGAGTGTGTGAGAGAATGTTGGTGGTGGAATGTTGGTGAGTGTGTGAGAGAATGTTGGTGGTGGAAGGTTGGTGAGTGTGTGAGAGAATGTTGCTGGTCGAATGTTGGTGAGTGTGTGAGAATGTTGGTGTGTGTGTGAGACAATGTTGGTGAGTGTGTGAGGGAATGTTGGTGAGTGTATGAGCGAATGTTGGTGAGTGTATGAGCGAATGTTGGTGAGTGTGTGAAAGAATGTTGGTGAGTGTATGAGCGAATGTTGGTGAGTGTATGAAAGAGTGTTGGTGAGTGTGTGAGAGAATGTTGGGGAGTGTGTGAGAATTTTGGTGGTGGAATTTTGGTGAGTGTGTGAGAGAATGTTGGTGAGCGTGTGAGAGAATGTTGGTGGTGGAATGTTGGTGAGTGTGTGAGAGAATGTTGGTGAGTGTGTGAGAGAACGTTGGTGAGTGTGTGAGAGAATGTTGGTGGTGGAATGATGGTGAATGTGTGAGTCAGTTGGTGGATGGGCTGAGCAGTAGGAAGGCTGCTCCGGGTGGGGCTCTCTTCTTGTAACATCTTAACTAATTAATAAATCTACATGAAGAAACTACATGAACCTGAGCATTCCTTATTCACTACACAGTTTTCCCAGCTTCATGCCGATGCATCAACTATTCAGAAATGTTCTCAGCCAGAGCAGGACTGTCCTGTCCAGCTCCAGAGGGGCCAAAATACCTTTTCACAAACACGCCGGTGGCCTCTTAGTCACTTTCTGTGTTATGTTTTTTGGTGACAGCGGCTCCTTTCTGTGAATGGGTACATTGTTCCTTTTGTGTTCCCATTAGATTTGGGGTTTTGGGCCGGAGTGTCCTTTTGTTAGAACAGAGTCACTGTCTGCCTTTTAATGTATTTGTTTTACATGCACAACTATATTTTAATTGCTGGGTCGTAGTTTTCTTGTTTAGCAAGTGGCATTCCTTAATACCTTGGTATGTTTTTTTTGCATATATTTTTTTTTTATATAGCGCGAACTCGACCCGAAGGTATTGGAGCGCTTTACATGAGCACGGTATATACATTACACATTCAGACACGGGGAGATTAAGTGATTTGCCCAGGATCAAAGGATGTGGACGCGACCTTGAGGCTCGAACCCTGGTTTCCAGCACCAGCGTCGGGGGTTTATACGTAGCTGACGTGATGACGTGGGTTGTAGACCGTTTTTACTTCGCAGTGGAAAGTCCTACATGTGCGTAGGCTTCCTTCAAGATGCAACAAAGATACTGTGCCTTTGTGACAAGCATTTACTGTGCAATATCTGTTGGTTATTTCTTTTAGGTTCACCATTTCCAATGCAAGCGTCCTCTCCTGACCCTGTTTCATTGCCCTCTTCTTCGAGGGAGCAGTGTAACCCAGCTGATGGGGTCTGAGACGGCCCCCCTCCCAGCTACCCGAGTGTTGTTGCCCAAGATGTTGCCTCAGTATGGGGGTTTCTATCTAGGGCAGCAGATAACAACATTCAAAATCACCCAAATATCACTGACACTTCCACTGATGAAAGTAAGGCCTCGCCTCCTTCTTCTGAAAGTGCAGGGGCGGCCTTAGGCATATGCAAACTGTGCACCTGCACAGGCCCGCCAAACCCCAGGGGCCGCCACGCCAATATATATCCTTAATATAATAATCCTCTGAGGATGGATACATATTTGCGTGGCGGCCCCTGGCTCTGTTCCACTTCCAAATACCCTGACCCCCCCCCTCTTCACTGGCCTCCGCGCCTGCGTTCCTCCTGGTTCCTGATTGGCTTCTTTTTTTCCCTTCCCACTGCTGGCCACGTCGTGTGTCACAATACCCTCCTCCTCCTAAATTTTATCGTTCTGAGATGAATTCGGAAGGGTAGGAGCAGCCGCAGGTACTGGTCATCTAACACCTTTTCTGGACGTTTTATTAAAACACCTTCCTGAGCTCCGGGGGGCTCCGCCCCGCCCGGCCCCCCTCTTCCAGGGCCCCCTACCTACGCTCCCTGCCCAGGGCCGCCATGAGCCTAGAGCCGCCCCTGGAAAGTGTCCTAATACAAAAGAGCCATTAGACGCTGAGAATTGTGTATAGTTCCTGCGCGGAAATCCAAGTTTAATCAGTTCACACTATAAAATTCCGCTTGTTATCTTCAGCCAATCGACCTCATACCGCTCCATCTCGTGTCATGTTCTAGGTGTGCATACATAACGACGCGTCACTCACTTCCGTCATCAGTCATGCATAATGACACATCACTCACTCACGTCATCAGGCATGCACAATGATGCATCACTCACTCACGTCATCAGGCATGCACAATGACACATCACTTACGTCATCAGGCATGCACAATGACGCATCACTCACTCCCGTCATCAGGCATGCATAGTGACACATTACTCACTCACGTCATTAGGCATGCATAATGACGCATCACTCGACCCATCACTCACTCACGTCTTCAGGCATGCCTAAGGACGCATCACTCGCTCACGTCATAAGGCATGCACAATGATGCATCACTCACTCACGTCATCAGGCATGCACAATGACGCATCACTCACTCACGTCATCAGGTATGCATAATGACGCATCACTCACTCACATCATCAGGCGTGCATAATGACGCATCCCTCACTCACGTCATCAGGCATGCATAATGACGCATCATTCACTCACATAATCAGTCATGAGTGGCCTAGAAAATGACGCGGTCACTGTGGTTACAGTAACTTTATTTTTTTGTGGGTTTTTTTTAAAATCTTTTGGTCATCTTGCCAATTATATTTCACATGGCAAAGCCTGTAGCAATGGGCCCCTTTTTGTATGGTCACTATCCCCACTTTTTGCTCCAAATGCTGATGGTTATGACTCTGAAAGTGCACTGGAGCCTGCAGTCCAGACCCCAGTGTCTGTGCTCTCCCCTAAAACTGTTATATTCTACCTGGTAATCTCAAATTGGCAAAAGCTTTACATCCCTGATAAGTCCCTAGTATATGGTGCCAGGGGTACCCAGTGTATTGATGGTAAAGGGGTCCCCAGGGCTGTAGCATGAGGTTGTGCCACCCTGGGTGACCCATGCAACCTACTGACAGCAGGCCTGCCATTGCAGGTTGGCAGAGCATTCCGAACTACTCGACCTCAACTGTGACCTCACCAAATGTGGGCCAGTATCCCTCACTGCTTTTAATGTATGTAAGGCACCCCTAAGGTAGGCCTCCTCCACCCAGGAGTTTTGGTGCATTATATTTGAGGTGTGGACTTGTAATTGCATGCCTGTATATCCCTATAATGGCGTATTTACCATTGAAAATCATCATATGTTTTAGCGGTGCATAGGATAACATGGGCTGATAACTGAGCACCCCAAGATTGGCAGCTCCATTATGGTACCACTAAAATAAGTTATGTTTGGTATCAAACATTGTGCCTCTCATCCCTGACAGTATGCTTCTGCCCTGTGTGACATGGCATGCACCCAGAGGGCACCTTAAAGGTTACCACCTGGTTGCCCCCAACGGTACTCTGTTCTGGCTGACCAGCCTGCTCTTTCCAGTACCTGCTGCTGCCAAGAAAAGATTCTAACCTCCTGTTTGACAGTGTGATCACTTCCAAGAGTCAGACACAAAGGCTGGGCATGAAGGAGATTACACCTCCCTTCTTACCAGATGGCTGGTGAATTGGCACATCAGAGTGGTAAGCTTCAAAGGCTACCTGCTTCTTATATGCATCTGGGCTGCCCCACTGAGAAGGAAACAGCCCACCCTTAGACTCAGCCATGCTTGCACAGGGCAAGGTGGGAAATTAGCTATGCAGGAGGTGTACACCTCCAGGAAGGCTGACAGAAATAGAGTGTTCTGGGTTGAAAAGATGACCTACACCACCTGATGTGATCACCTCAGGGGTGGACTAGCTGTCCATTGGCTACTAGCTTCCACACCCATAACTCCCCTAATCTAGGATTCAAGGGGCTCCGCTGCCACCAGACCCTCAGCTCTGAACAACGTACTTCAAGGAAGGAACAAGAGGAGACCCATGTCGCCGATAACAGGACTGTGCCCACCAGCACAAAGCAAAAGATGGATACTTTGTCCCTGAGGCAACAAACTTGGAACTGAGTGAACAACCCTCACCCTTATCCAAAACCCAATACCGCCAAAGAGAGGGACTCTTGTTGAAGCCACAAGCACCCTTAGTCTTCCTTGGACTATTGGCACTAGTCTCCTGTAAACTGCAGATAAAAGCGTTCACCAGATCTAAAGAATTATTGGCCTCTGAGGTATAGCCCAAATCCAGTTGGTCCAGTGCATTGTGGGAGTTGTAATCTCACCTGTTCCGAAGTCTCAGACCACTCCGTTACTCCACGGGAACCAGTGAAGTTCTCAAAGCTTTTTGTTGCGCTTACCACTGCCAAGGCTTGTTGGTCATCAGTCTGGTAACCGAACCCCACACTCAACACTGCAGCTACAGAGGATCTCGTGCAACCATCATCCAATGTCAGCAGCTGTGTACCTATTGTGGTTTTGGATTTTGTTTCTTGCAGCACCAGGTAAGCAGTAAACACAGCACCGTCCACCGCTCCCGTTCAGCACCAAGAACAGCCAGAACAACTCAGCACCCGGACTCCGTGGGCTAGGCAAAATTGATCTGACTGCTGTTGCCTGGTCCTGGGGCCTGTATGACCGTATCCCCATAAGGGTTCCAACTAATTCAACCTGCAAGTGACTGATTGTCACTAGTTCAGTTTGCCATTGACTGCAATGTTATTTTGTCTCTGTATTTTACTGTACTGATTTAATATTGCTTCAAAAATCTATAGCTCGTGTTATATGTATGATATCCCATTTGTTTTGGTGTCTAAATTAAGATAAAAATAAACTCTACTTTTATAAATTGGAGCTGGATTTCTCTTGAGTCGTGTCAATTACTTATCGTCTATGTTGGTACTCTGAAATGCTTAACACATGTTCTTCTAGTACAACCTGACTGATCTTTGTTACTCTATCTGGACTGAGCTAAGGATTTATTAGTGTGAATCCAAGGACCATCATTGGGGTATTGTGATAATATTACATGGTAAGGCCGCCCAGTCATACCACATAATATTCCACTTTCCTACAAAGTCAATGGGTCACAAAAGTGAGACATAATGGCTTAGCTAATGCTTGTTTCAATTTATGGCCTGGGACAATGGGAAGCGAAATGGGACATTACCAGCATGGGCAGGAGTGACAAGCCACTTCACTGTGACCTTGAAGGTCCCACGTGAGCCCTGATTTCATTGGCTAGTGGGCTGCATGTGCTTTATGCTCCAATCTGGGTGAGATAGATTTAAGTGGCCGCGTGTTCCTTGGGTAGTCTGAGACAGAGTTTCTGCAGATAAGATAGCGCTGAATGTCCCTAGCTGTGGCTTCTAATCCACTTTATAATGCTTGTGCTAGAGAAAAAAATAAAAACACAGAGAAAGAACGAACAGTCGGCTTACCTGTGCATTGCACGTGAAGGGCTCCACGCACTTACTGACAAAACGTATACCTTACCCTGTGACTGGGGCCATGTTGTGCTCACCAGTGCAGGGTGGCAGGGTTAATACAAGAATACAAGAAAGAAGGAGCATTGCTGTGCAAATGTCCCTCCCAAACCTGGGACGATGCTGCAAGTAATAATGAATGATTCAGTTGGCCTCAGGTGTTCAAGCGCAGAAGACCAACCTTGCCAAGGCAGTCACCTTTCTCCCTAATCCTGTTAGTCCTACAGGGAGCCACTGTGGGCCATATTTACTTACTTTTGGTGCACCGCAGCACAGCAGCCAAAGTTGCTGCGTTGCTTCAAAGAGGTTGTGAAGAACAGTGCTATATCGATTAAGATATGGCGTTGTTTTTCTTCCCCGGCACTAGTGCACTTTTGTCTGACCTGCGCCAAATACACACCGCTGCACCATGGTGCTTTAGAGCGCAGCACGCATGCAAAATTGGAAAAGTTTTGAAAAATCAAAACTTTTCTAAAACCTTCCGCCTGGAGGTGTACGTTTTTGGCACAAAGTCCTGCCTACCCTTTTTTAGGTCTCGCAGAGGGCAGCGCATGCGCTGCCTCTACGAGGTATTAAGTAATTTGTATATTGGGAGAAACTCCCTTAATTTCTCCTGCCTCTTCCCATTTGTTTAACGTATCATAACTTTTCTTATCAGGGTTATCATTGACTGTAGAGGCGATGCTTCACTTCCGTTTATTCGGGAAGCAGCACCGCCTAACTACAGTTTCCCTCCGCTCTTCAGGTTAATCTGTGTTCGAGGGGAACTTTCTTAACTATTCACGGATCAAGAAGCCCGCACCCAGGCTTACTTATTCACCTCCTGCTTGTGTGTGCTGTACACCAGAATTGTTCTCGTCCAACAGAGCAGCTGCGTGTGTGGCACAGAGAGCATCTGGTGTTTTGGTCACACCGTGTTCCTTTCGGTGTCTCCGGGTGTGCTGTGCAGGTTTCTGTTATCAGCAAGAATGATGGCTCACGTTCCGGAGCTGTGCGTGCCTCGATGGAGACTGCCCAGGAGCGCTGAATCAGTGAGTAATATCAACAAAAAGGGGGAACCAAGGTGGGCTATTTTTAACGGGGTCCAGTGTACAAGCCCTGACAATATCTCAAACAAAGAGAGGTACACGGATCCCCTCTCTTTCTGTCTTGCTCCTCACTTACTGAAGATCGTGAATTGAAGGAACGGTTCACACCCTCTCTTTCCTTCTTTCCTTAATTTGCTTCCCTGTGAAATGGATCCAAAAAAGAAAAACACTTTTTGCGTGGAAATGCCATTTTCCTGACATTTTTCTATTCCAAAGTGCAGCCTCGGGATGGAGATAAATATAATGTTTTAAATATGAAAAATAAATACATAACTAATTAAAACAAGACAGAGTGCTTGCAAAGTGACCAGTTTGATTGTATTCACACCTAAACACATTAGCGCCACTTTACAGACTTTGCAGTGAAGCGCTACTTTTGTTTTCTCGTCTTTTTTTGAACAGCATTGTTTTCCCCGGATGGGGAAGTGCACCATTCCTGTATGTATTGCAATACATGGTTGATGGGTGGATTGGAAAACAAAATGTGTACCATGGCTCTGTGTTTATAGAAGTGTTCTTTTAAAACCAGACTGCCTACGTTTTGTAGGATATAAGCGATGAACATTGAAAGGTTCCCTTCAGGGCCCAGTAGTCATGTCCTTAACTTTTCAGGTATAAGCACTCACTGATTTCTAAATAGTGAGCGAGAATTCGTTAAGGTAACCATGTTGCTTCTGCTTACATTCCACATACTTTACTTAATCTTGCATTCCCTATGAGTGTTTGATTTTTCCGGGATGTTATTTTTTTTTAAGTCAGCATATTACTCTTGTCTAGTGGGTAATTTGAATTGAGCCACATCCATGTGTTTATAGTGGGGCACAATTAGGTTGTAGCTGAAGGCAGTGCGAGTTTCTCTCACTGGGGCAGTATGGTGTTCATTGGGGGAGAGGATGTCGCATTATGGCCAGAGCTGCTGAATTTGTAACTGGGGAATCAGGTTTAGCCTTCATGACCAGCCTACCAGACCACGTACCTGAAGAAGCACATTCGCATTCTAGACCTTAGAAGGCCTGCTAGACCTTAGAAGCCCTGGTGTCTTAGCACCAGCAAGTGGACCCTTGTGGTGGCAAGTGTGGGTTAACCTTGAAGGCTTGTCCACCACAATCAATACTGAAGTTTAACTCCTGTCTTGCGGCAGGCCTACGAAGCAGCATACCCTAGAGCAACAGTGATCCAGTCACTGTGACTCTGTCACTGAGGTCACATGAACCTTGAGCAGGCTAGGGTGATGTGAACGGCGTGACCGCATTGGGTACCTATTTTGGGTGAGTGCATAATGTTTGCAAGTATATTATGGTTTAAAAAAAAACTTGCTGCCTCCTTCCTGGCAACCTCATCAATATTAAAGGGGGAAACCCAATTAACCAACAGGCATCTGGGCAAACAATACAAAGGTAATGAAGGTGATGCCTATGGAACATTTACAAATATTTTATAGGAACAGATACCATTAATTATCCCTTCCTCAATACAATTACTCTTGTAGAAAATGAAGCATGAGTTTTTTACTCTTATTCGACTAGCTTGCAATCCACCAAATTCAAAAAATCAAGACAATCTAAAAAGATCAAATAGTTGGTTTATATATTTCATTTAATAAACCATGTATATCTCAAAAGGTTGTTTCTCTTTTCTTTTTCTTGTGTTAATACTCTATTTTTTACATATATATATATATATATATATATATATATATACACAACTTCAACATATATATATACACACACATATATACAATATACAAACAAATATACCATATACAAACAAATACAAAGAATCCTTAAACCTTTTTTAGGGTTCTTTGCCCACAATAATATCAAAAAGGATGTTTTCAATTAATTACAAAAGAACATTCCTTATAACCAGCTCACCAAAACCAAATTCGGGGGAGCATCCAAAGGTATAATCCTTTTTTAACCTTTCCTTGTATTTGAGCTCCTCCCAATTTATTTCATATGTTCAACAAAAATTATTTTGTAAAGGTGCCTTCCGAACAACAGTCGACGCGTTTCAGCCTTTCAACATTTTAGGCATCATCGGGACTTTGGGCAAACAAGGCTCTGCCGTCATATCTTGCATCCATCTGTAGTATAGATATTATGCTCTCCTATACATCTCAGTAAAACCATTTGTCAACACCTCCCTCAGCAAGGTCGAAGTCCTCACTCTTCAAAGGTTCGGTCAAACCAGTAATTCTTTAGTGCATAAGGAGACGGACATCCTCCCGGACCGCAAAGTTCAGTCAAACTTGTATTTCTTTAGTATAATAGGAGTCGGACATCCTCCCGGACCGCAATCACGCCTGCAGTAATTTTCAGCAACAAAAAAATGACATGATAACTTCGATGATTAATGTTCTTCCTAGAGAGAGATCAGAGTTTTGCTAGTGGAAGGGTTGACTCCTGGAAAGGCAGCACAGAGGGGTAATATTCCTGCTGCAAAGAACATGTACCATGCAGATCACAAAGTGCACATAATGTTAACTAGGTTAGTATGTTGCTGCTTTTGTCAGAGAGATACTTTTGTTACTTGCAGTTTATAAGTTAAAATCCTAACATAGAACAGTGAGCTATTAAACTATACTGCCTACTAGTATGGTTGTCATGTGGCTTCTACACCTTGTAGTCCTTTGTCTTATGTAACATTTCCTATACAGTGATTTAAACACGTATAAATGATTATCTCTGTGTAGTGTGTGTGATGTAAAGTGCTCTGACACCGTACACTGGTATGAGTGGCACTGTAAATCAAATTAAATGCATCTGAGAAAGAGGGTGGTTATGGAGACTTGAGGGGGACTGTTAAAGGGTGGTAGTGAGGGAGCCTGAGGCATAGGTGATCATTGGGGGCACCAACAAACATTGTTGCACAGGGCGCCACCAGTGCTAAGGCTGGCCCTGCCATAGAGGCCAGTCCATCTCACCCATTGGTCCCTCCATTGGCCTTGTTTCAGCAGTAGTAGCTGCAACTCACCAGTGATCAGCAATGCAGGATTTGCCCGCACGCCAAACTAAGTTTGCAAACTTCACAGTCTCTCTGCTTCATGCACAAGCACTTTTAACATGTGCTACCTGCTCTGGAGCCACTGAAATTGTGCAGCAATGGGGGACAAAATGATGCTGCAGTGTTGACTAAATTATGCAACAAAAAAAAGGCTGCAGCGTAATGCAATATATTTTCTTATACTTTATTATTTAGACATTTCTACACATGTTAAGTCTCTGCAAAGATTCTGTCTCATTAGTATCAGTATAACATACAGATGCAGCAGTGAGAAAGGTGATCAGTCAACCTTATGTAACTTGTAACTCGCTGATCCTCTTGTAAAGCGCTCTGATACCTCCGGGTCTAGCCAGCGCTATATAAAACTTTTCAAATAAATTTAAATAAATTTGCAAAGGGCCGTCCACTTTGGAGCAACTCAAGTCACGTTTTTTAGTAACTTTATATCCGTTTGAGCTACAAAAATTATTAGTTAAAACTGTAAGATTATGCAGTGGATGATGTATTATGTGGAAAATATGGCAGAGCCATAATTATATAGAAAACATTTGCAAACTAGGATATTTTGCCATTCATGTTTGAATTGCTCTTGTGGAAGAAGGGAGGAGAAGTGCTAATGAGAGAAACTGCATGGCTTGGAGACAAATGGCTTATGATTCCACTTTTGAGCGTATTTGGGACATTGTGTGATTGGAAATATATCCCACTTTCTGAATGTATTTAAATGCCAATAACTCCTATTAAACCTTAAATAATCAAGTGTATCCATTGGTTGAATTAAATAACACAATAAGCTGTAACTGGTGGGTGAAATGCCAAACAAATACTAAAAATTGGGATGTATGGCACATTCTGGACACACCTCTGACTCCACCCACTGATCCAATCCTTGGGTAATCCCCGCCCTCGGAGTCTCTGCCCACAGTTCCCCTTTTTTTTTCTCCCACTTTGACCACTGTTTGTATGTATGGCATATGTGTGTGCCTCTGCACTCATGTCTGGTTTGTGTGTCTGTTGCATGTTTTAAATCTGTGCATCCGTATGCACCTCTAATGCACACGAGCCTGTCTTTCCACTGTTCTTGTATGCATGTTTTATGTCAGTGTATCTGTATACCTGTCTTGATTTTGTGCCTGCTTCAGGCGGGAGAAGGACATCAGATATTGTGCAGGCACTGCTAGCCTTCCACGGTCCAACGAGAGAAGTCAGGGGTATGTAAACACGCCGTGCTGCCCTAGTTTTTAGGTTTCGCCTGGCGATCCGCTGCGCAGCAGCGTTCGCGCAGGCGAAATCTTTTGAGAACACAGTATGTGGCTTTGTCCCGCCTCTGTCTTCCATTTGCTAGCTCCATAAATGGAGGTTAGCCATTGGAAGAGAGAGGCGTCCGTTATTGTCCTAAGCGATTTGTGGGCGTTCCGGCGATTTTTTCCCTCTCCGCCCCTTTGTGACATCATTCCGGCGGTGGGCGGTGGTTTATTTATTTATTTATTTTAGGTTTGTTTTGGTAATTTCGCCGAAGATGGCGCCCGGGCAGTAGCTTCGTATTGGAACAGCTACCGACTGATCCCGCAACTGGGGTTCTGCACTTTCATCGTTTTTAGCCCTAATGAGTTTACGGCACTGTACTTGCAGGTTTACTGTTTGTTATGATAGCAAACACAATAAGTACCTCGGACAATAGCTGTACGTGAGGCTGCTGAAAGCCCGGGCTGCTGGTGCCACTCAATGCCCCCCACCACCCGGCCCACATCAAGGCACCAGTGCGGACTCTTAGGGAAACCCGACTCCTGTCCCCCTCGGCGTGGGTTTGTTTGTAGAGTTTAATGCTCGCTGCTGTTTGTAGTCAACATTTAACTGTGTCTTTCCTCCTTTCAGATGCAGAGTGGGCTGGCAGGGGCGCTATTGTGACGAGTGCATCCGATACCCGGGCTGCCTGCATGGCACCAGCCAACAGCCTTGGCAGTGCAACTGCCAGGAAGGGTGGGGCGGACTATTTTGCAACCAAGGTGAGTTTCTCAGCGCTGGCAGCGCCATCCTGTGCATGTGGTTCTTTATTTCATACAGTGGGCAAGTGGGGGCTGAGGGAGGAGGACTGATTTGCAGAGGATCACAAAACGAGACTAGTTGGGGCGCTGGAATTGCTAAGGGCCTCCGCTAATGATTTCAGATTTCAATAGTAGACAGAACTCCTCCTCTGGGCATCTTGGCGCAAATTCTCACTGCTTTGCCTAGACCTTTATTAATCCTCTCATCCGATTTGTTTTCCAGATCTCAACTACTGCACCCACCACAAGCCCTGCAAGAATGCGGCCACCTGCACCAACATCGGCCAGGGCAGCTACACGTGCTCCTGCCGCCCTGGGTACACTGGTGCCAACTGCGAGATTGAGGTCAACGAATGCAAAGCCAGCCCCTGCAAGAACAGAGGCAGCTGCGCGGTAAGGAAGGGGGCAGCCGCGGGGCATGGCACACCTGCTCCGAGCTGGTATGGGGCTCTTACAAATTCTGGCACCGGGCTCTCATGCCACACTCTAGGAATCATTTATTTCAAAACATAACCGGGCCACTTTAATGCCAAGCCCAGCCGCCTAGGTGCCCAAAAAAGTACTGGAAACTGAGGGAGCAATTCATTCACTTTAGGCTCCTTCACATTCGACAACAAGTGGACAGAGTCCCCCGGCACGGATTGTTATCGGTCCTCGTCTGAGGCCGACCCTGGGGTCTTAGATCTGCAGATGCATCAGACTTTGGGCGGGAGACAGGGGTTTTTCTTCAGTTGCATAATCTTACAGAAAGGTTGGGCTTCAGGGCTCCTATGCAAATGTATGCAGGGTGCGCAGCGTTTATTTAAGTTCTCTGCCTCTTTACCTTGTCGACAGCGAAGTTTCGCGTTTCTTCTCCAACTTGTTTGTATGGTCTCAGGGTTTTTATGAATCACGACTCAATGTGACAGATGTTACCTGGGATCTTTAGAAACAACCAGCGCTGGCGACAATAATGCCCAGGCCTCACTTGTGCACCTGAAACTGGTCAGCAGTTTCACTGTCAGACACAAGAGGCACTGTTGTGCATTTTTTAGAGAGAAGTGGTATGGTGGCACATAATGTTAGGCCCAGGCGCCTGAGTGCTAGGGCGATTTAACGCTTCCAATACCGCGACAATGTAACATATTTACTTCAGTGTCCAAGCCTAAATGTGCTGGACGCCTTTAATATTGCCTTCCTTTTGATTTGTTCTTCAGGACCTTGAAAACAGCTACTCCTGCTCCTGTCCACCAGGCTTCTACGGTAAAAACTGCGAGCTGAACGCTATGACCTGCGCCGACGGGCCCTGCTTCAACGCAGGCCGCTGCTCCGACAACCCGGAAGGAGGCTACAGCTGTCGGTGCCCGCTGTCCTACTCCGGCTTCAACTGCGAAAAGAAAATCGATTACTGCAGCTCCAACCACTGCTCCAACGGTAAGGAGGCAGTGTTTCCGCAAGTCACTTTTTTTCCAAGTGATGCCTCATACTAAAATAGACATTGTGGGACCTTAATGATTAAAAGAGGAACGCGCTTTTTTGTGTACCCCTTTCCCTATACTTTTTGCTTTGGCTGCCTTCCTTCTCTCTTCAACTCGAACATTTTTTTACTATCCTGTGGGCAGGAGTAAAGCAGCTTGTAATTGCACATTGAAAAAGCAAGCATTTTTTTGATTGTTTTCTTTTTGAGAGGATATCTCCTCACACCTTTAGTGGTGTTTGGTGCCCTGCTTGTCACTATAGGAAAAGGTGCGCCTACAACGAAGCTGAGGTTGTGACTCAAGTGAAATTGCTGCATTTTATGATTTGTACTTTGGAAGACCTCACACAGCTATGGGACGGAGTCAGATAAAACTCCTGTCTCTCCAGTGAAAAATGATTCTTAATGATTGTGTATCGAGGTCATGTTATGTGGCCTGGCTGCAGATTGGATGCTGGTGTTTTTGGGGGAGAAATTAATGAGTAATCTAACATGTGTGTGCGGCTGGCTCTGGGTGTGCGTGGCTGGCTCTGGGTGTGTGTGTGTGGCTCTGGGTGTGTGTGTGTGGTAGTAATTGCTCTCTGCTGAGCTCGTCCGTAGGGTACAATAGGTCTCATATTTGCGAGAGATTAAGCTAATGGCAATGTAAATGACAATGCAATTTATTTATCTGTTTTCAAAACCAACACATAAATACAAATTTTGTCATTTACAATGCCAATAGCTCTAACTTTTCCAAAGGCGAAACCATTGCATTGTAAATGCTTGTTAATAGTGAGATCAGTTTGTAAACAAAACAAAGGATGCATGTTAGTTTAGTCTTTCTTTTTTAGTGAGAGATTAAGGTTGACAACTTAATTAGGTCAGATTAACCCTTGAATTGAGTACATTTAAACAAATATTGTTTAAAGCAACAAGGTTCAATAAGGTGTCACATTTTCAGGTATCAGAATGCAGCCGATTTCCTTTTTCAGGTTATTCAGAAACACTCTGCAGGGTGTTCTAGAAGATGCTCTTATATCTACATAAGGAGTCTTCCAAAGGTTTTTGGGGAGGTATGGAGACCATGTTGACTTTCAGTATTTTTTAATTATTTAGATGGCACTTGCTGGGTTCCTGCTTATATTGATAACAGGCAGCTGACACATAGGTCTTATTTAGTCTGTAAGCACTATTTTTCTTTAATACGTTTCTCCTACTGCAGGCACAACGTGCTTTCCTGCAACATTCAGCGTGCAATGTGCGCTTTCACTTTATAAGCAGCCCGGGACAATGTTTGCCGCTTCTTTGAAATGAAATAGGTCTCGCATTTACAAGAGTTTGAGCTATTGGAATTGTAAATCACAATGCCTTTTATGCATTTGTTCATTATAAAAACAGATAAATAAAAAACATTGGCATTTACAAAGCCAAAAGCTTAAACTCTCACAAATGCGAGACCTATTGCATTGCAAATGCTTGTTTGTAGATTGGGTTTTACACCAAAACCTGTGGGTGGTTGCATGGTAATGCCCACATACCGCAAATGGAATGCCCCCTTGACACAAAGTAGTGCTACTTTACTTTAGGAAACTTTCCATAGCAAATCAGATTTTGCGTGGGACGGCAATCCCAACACAACACTTTCAGCCAGGTTTGCGTTTCTTTGGTGATGTAAACTCAGCGCAAAGTGTCAGTAAAATTCCAGCTGTGAATCTCACCGGCATTCCTGAGCCACAGCATCTCTCCATCTTGTGACTAGATGTCAAAGTGTCAAAGTGCCTCCTCCCCAGTCATCTCATCATCTCTGCCCATCTCTTGCGTTTGTGAAACCTCAAACTCTGGCTACCTTAAAGAATTGAGTGAGCAGATTTCTTCTTGCCTGTGACGGTTCATTGTATCACGTGAATAGACTGTATTTTCATGTCTCTCTAGAATAAACATTGAGTGTGGCCCGCAGGCAAGAACAGTAATCTTGACAAGCTGTCCAGAATTAGAGTCTACGAATTCAAGGCTGTCTGTCGCTGCGCACACGGTGGAACCACTTTTGTTCCATGTCTGGTGGAGACTATGAGAAGCTCTAGGTTTTAGAATTATGAGTCTTGTTGAATGTATTTAGTTGGAAATGTTTCTCTTTGCTTAGGCTATGGGAACCATGACAACTGTGGTAAATGTATGAAATCCATTGTTCAGAACCCTATATAAGAGTGTGTTTTTTTGCTGCAGCAGCAGACCCTTTTCCACTTATCTTAGGAAGCGAATACATGCCGATTGCTCTCTCACTTTCAATACTTTAGGGCAAATTTACTAGCCCCGTGCGCCACTTCGGTGTCGCCGTCGCGTCACTTCTGTGACGCAGCGGTGGCGTAAACCTAGCGCCATGCTGCGGGGGAATTTCAACGTGACGCATCGAGGGAGAGGCGTCACGTTGTAAAGCCCTGCACCACATGAAACTTGTATCAGGTTTCATGTGGGCGTTCCAGCGTGGTGGGGGAGTGAGGGGGGGGCGTTCCGGAACAGGAACACCTCGGAAAAGCACCTGGGTGAAATCTACACGATTTCACTCGGTCACTTTTCCGACCCAGCTGCATCAAAACCTTGCGCCTGCTTGAAGCAGGCGTAAGGTGTGACGCACCATGTGCAAGATGGGCCGGGTTGGCACAGTTCTGGAGTTGGATCGGTCCCGCGACACAACCCCAGGACTCACCATCTGCTTTTCCTTGCGCCGTGATGCATTATAAATGCTTAACAACAAGGGGTGGTGATGGACAGAGTTTCTGAATTAAGCAGAATACTCTCACCCAGTCAAGAGATCAGGGCTAGATCCAACACCGTTTTTTAGCTCACTGCACCATCCCAGCTCAGAACCTGGCTATATGCAAATTAGTCTGTTCCTGTCCCAGTGCATGATGGGAACAGGGCAAACCAAACTACCAAGCCAATTCTTACACTGGGAAGGAAACAAGCTTCCGGGGACCGGTTTCTGGCATTTCAGCCATCGTCGGCCCAGCTTGCTTGAATCCTGATGGTGCAATGAGCAAAGGACTCACATCTGAGTATACCCTTCCACGCTTAGAGTGGACAAAATATTTAACAACAAGGGGTGGTGATGGACAGAGTTTCTGAATTAAGCAGAATACTCTCACCCAGTCAAGAGATCAGGGCTAGATCCAACACCGTTTTTTAGCTCACTGCACCATCCCAGCTCAGAACCTGGCTATATGCAAATTAGTCTGTTCCTGTCCCAGTGCATGATGGGAACAGGGCAAACCAAACTACCAAGCCAATTCTTACACTGGGAAGGAAACAAGCTTCCGGGGACCGGTTTCTGGCATTTCAGCCGTCGTCGGCCTGGCTTGCTTGAATCCTGATGGTGCAATGAGCAAGGGACTCACATCTGAGTATACCCTTCCACGCTTAGGGTGGACAAAATATTTAACAACAAGGGGTGGTGATGGACAGAGTTTCTGAATTAAGCAGAATACTCTCACCCAGTCAAGAGATCAGGGCTAGATCCAACACCGTTTTTTAGCTCACTGCACCATCCCAGCTCAGAACCTGGCTATATGCAAATGAGTCTGTTCCTGTCCCAGTGCATGATGGGAACAGGGCAAACCAAACTACCAATCCAATTCTTACACTGGGAAGGAAACAAGCTTCCGGGGACCGGTTTCTGGCATTTCAGCCGTCGTCGGCCCGGCTTGCTTGAATCCTGATGGTGCAATGAGCAAGGGACTCACATCTGAGTATACCCTTCCACGCTTAGGGTGGACAAAATATTTAACAACAAGGGGTGGTGATGGACAGAGTTTCTGAATTAAGCAGAATACTCTCACCCAGTCAAGAGATCAGGCTAGATCCAACACCGTTTTTTAGCTCACTGCACCATCCCAGCTCAGAACCTGGCTATATGCAAATTAGTCTGTTCCTGTCCCAGTGCATGATGGGAACAGGGCAAACCAAACTACCAAGCCAATTCTTACACTGGGAAGGAAACAAGCTTCCGGGGACCGGTTTCTGGCATTTCAGCCGTCGTCGGCCCGGCTTGCTTGAATCCTGATGGTGCAATGAGCAAGGGACTCACATCTGAGTATACCCTTCCACGCTTAGGGTGGACAAAATATTTAACAACAAGGGGTGGTGATGGACAGAGTTTCTGAATTAAGCAGAATACTCTCACCCAGTCAAGAGATCAGGGCTAGATCCAACACCGTTTTTTAGCTCACTGCACCATCCCAGCTCAGAACCTGGCTATATGCAAATTAGTCTGTTCCTGTCCCAGTGCATGATGGGAACAGGGCAAACCAAACTACCAAGCCAATTCTTACACTGGGAAGGAAACAAGCTTCCGGGGACCGGTTTCTGGCATTTCAGCCGTCGTCGGCCCGGCTTGCTTGAATCCTGATGGTGCAATGAGCAAGGGACTCACATCTGAGTAAGAGTGGTCTGCTTAATTCAGACACTCTGTTCATCACCACCCCCTTTTCTGAATCACTTTGTCCACCATAAGCGTGGAAGTGTATACTCAGACATGAGTCCCTTGCTCACTGCACCATCAGGATTCAAGCAAGCCGGGCCGAAGACGGCTGAAATGCCAGAAACCGGTCCCCGGAAGCTTGTTTCCTTCCCGGTATAAGAATTGGCTTGGTAGTTTGGTCTGCCCTGTTCCCATGATGCACTTGGCCAGGGACAGACTAATTTGCATGTAGCCAGGTTCTGAGCTGGGATGGTGCAGTGAGCTAAAAAACGGTGATGGATCAAGCCCTGATCTTTGGACTGGGTAAGAGTGGTCTGCTTAATTCAGACACTCCGTTCATCACCACCCCCTTTTCTGAATCGCATTATAAATGCGGCGCATCCGTGGTGGCGCAAGGATTAAGATACGTGTCGCAAGTTTCCTGGTGCGTCCCTGCTGATTTGCAGGGATGCGCCAGGAATTGTGAATCTTCCCCTTTGTATTTTGATGATTCGAACTTTATGGAGCTCTTAATTTTTACCCTATTTTTACTGATCTTTGTACCCTGATTGATTGACTAATTGATTTTGACTCTATGAGATTGAATCCTGTATGACTACAAATTCTAAAAATAAACCCTTTATGGTTAAGACTTTTCTGTGAGTTCTTTTTCTAGGACCAAGTGGGTTCTGCGTGGTTGTCAATTGAAATGATCTAGAATGCTAGCGTTGAGACAGGTCCAGCGCGGAGCACCAAACTCTGTACCGCCACTGGGATAACTCCACTCCCGATCCATCAGGTGCCCATAGGACGGGAACCGTGCTCGTGCATCATCGAACTCTGGTAGCAGAGGGGATGGTTCCCACTGGGCCTGGATAGGTAAGTTATCCATAGAGACTACAAACTACACCTTCATGGCCAGTGGGTCTTGCCCTGAGATTCAAATTGACTCTGACCCAATCTTCATCACTGTTTTCCGATGACCTTGTGGCAGCCATTTTGGAGTTCCTAGAGCGGCCTTTGTGATAGCAACTCAAGAACGTTTTCTGATCATCTGATTAGTCCTGAAAGTCACAGCCATGGTTGTCTATGTAAACACATTCTATGATGTCCGCCACGTGCTGATAGAATTGCCATATTAACTGCTGTCCTCATAATCTGATCAGAGATCATTGAACATTCATAAATAAGTCACACTCCAGGCCAGACACCGAATCTAATCTGCCCCAGGACTAGTCGAGGTAACAGGAAACTCGGCCATGATTTAGAGCGATCACCAGGTCACCACCTTCAATATAAAAAAAAAAGCATCAGCTGAAGTGACCCCAATCAATAGTACTTACAGATATTGGAAGAAATTAAACAAATTCAGCACTTGACTCAGACCTCGCCAAGACTTTATCCAATAAGCAAATAACAGAAGTGTGTGAGTTCTACAACCGTCATACCCATGGCTTGGACAAACAACCATCTTTGAGGTTCCCCACTCATCCTTGATGCAGGAAAAGGAAGCCCTTGACGAATGAAAAGATAAAAACAAGCATTTGCAATGCAATAGGTCTCGCATTAGGAACGTTTGAGCTATTGGTATTGTAAATGACAAATATTTTATTTATGTGTTGGTTTTGAAAATAGCTAAATTAATAGCTTTGTCATTTACAATGCCAATAGTTTTAACTTTCGCATTTGTAATGCAATATGTGTTGTATTTACGTGACTTAGATGTATTGATATTACAAATAACAATGGCTTTTAATTTTTTTAATAATTAATACTTAAATAAAAGTTATTGTAATTTATAATGGCAATAGCGCTAACTTTTGTAAATAACTTTTGTGAAGATTATGTTCAGTGTATTTTATTGTGATGAAAATCCAAGAACAGAAGTGAAATATTAACATTTTTTTGTGACATTTGTAATAAAGCTTGAAACATTGAGAGAACATATTTGAACCAGTTGTTGTTGAATGGTTGCACAGATTGATGCTGTGGTGGCGCTGAGTGATGTTGTGGTGGCGCTGAGTGATGTTGTGGTGGCGACGAGTGATGCTGTGGCTTTCAGTGATGCTGTGGTAGCGCATAGTGATGTTGTGGTGCCCCTGAGTGATGTTGTGGTGCCCCTGAGTGATTCTGTGGTGGTGCTGAGTGATGCTGTGGTGATGCAATAGATAGATAGAGTGTGATAGATAGATAGAGTGAAGGCAATAGCTAGATAGAGTGAGGCCAATAGATAGAGTGAGGCCGATAGATAGAGTGAGGGCGATAGATAGATAGATAGATAGAGTGAGGGCAATAGATAGAATGAGGGCGATAGTTAGATACACAGATAGATAGAGTGAGGGCGATAGTTAGATAGACAGATAGATAGAGTGAGGGCGATAGTTAGCTAGATAGATAGAGTGATGGCGATAGTTAGATAGACAGATAGAGTGAGTGTGATAGATAGACAGATAGAGTGAGGGCGATAGATATAGTGAGGGTGATAGACAGATAGAGTGAGGGCGATAGATACAGAGATAGAGTGAGGGCGATAGAGTGAGAGTGATAGATAGATAGAGTGAGGGCGATAGAGTGAGAGCGATAGATAGAGTGAGGGAGATAGAGTGAGGGCTACAGATAGATAGAGTGAGGGCGATAGATAGATAGAGTGAGGGCGATAGATAGATACTAGAGTGAGGGCGACAGATAGATAGAGTGAGGGCAACAGATAGATAGAGTGAGGGCGATAGATAGAGTGAGGGCGATAGATAGATAAAGTGAGGGCGATAGATACATAAAGTGAGGGCAATAGATAGATAGAGTGAGGGCGATAGTTAGACTGAGGGCGATAAATAGATAGAAAGATAGAGTGAGGGCCATAGATAGATAGATAGTTGGTTGTGTGTGTGGGGTTGTGTGTGTGGGGCTGTGTGTGTGTGGGGTTGTGTGTGTAGGTGTGTGTGGGAGGGTGTGGGGGGGTTTGTGTGTGCGGGTGTGTGTGTGGGGGGTTTGTGTGTGTGGGTGTGTGGGGGGTTGTGTGCGGGTGTGTGTGTGGGGGGTAGTGTGTGGAGTTGTGTGTGTGTGGGTGTGTGTGTGTGTGGGGTTGTGTGTGTGGGGGGTTTGGGTGTGTGTGGGGGGTGTCTGGGGTGTGTGTTGGGGGGTTGTGTGTGGGGGAGTTGTGTCTGTGGAGTTGTGTGTGTGGGGTTGTGTGTGGTGTTGTGTGTGTTTGGGATTGTGTGTGGGGTTGTGTGAGTGTGGTATTGTGTGTGTGTGGTGGGTTGTGTGTGTGGGGGACAGTGGAGACAAAAGCGGGAAAAGTGAAGAGAAAGCGGGACAAAAGTGTGGTGCACTGGCCTGCCAGGAGCAGTACTTATCCGAGTCTCACACGACCAGCCCCTGCCTTCTGAAGCCCACCGAGAAATTTGGAATCAGAAGAGTAAATCATCGCGTCTTAGTATCGTATGGATTGAATTCGGTAATGTCGGTGGCTACATTTAGTATCAGGGAGCCTAGAATATTTCAAAAGTACACTAGCTAGAGCAGCTGCGCACATATCGCTAGTGCCCCGGGGGGACTCTGGAAAGAACACAAGTGCATCAGCGCTCTGACTTCAGGCACTGCCCGCTGTCGGGACAGGCGGACAGAAGAGGAGGTGTCTGCATGGAGGAGAGATGACGGTTGGCGCGCTCCCGCCGATGCGTGAAGCCTGCGCATGACGTCGAAGCGAGCATCTCTTTGTTTTGTACAGAGACCAGTGAGTAACGTAGATTGCAGACTAGACCGCCGCCCCCCTTTTCTTCACCTAGGTGGTTTCTGTGCGCTGCCTTGGTGAACCTTCGTCTGTTCATGCACAGAGGTTTTATTTATAGCATACATGCCAGTGTTTTAAACAGGAAAGTGGGAGATTTTGAAAAAGGAATCATGAGATCATAGTTTGACCATTTGCTTACTTTGAAGCGCAGTCAGTTTAAGGTGGGAGACAACTAAAATAAAGCCAGTTCTGGCTTAAAAAATCAGGAGTCTCTCGCATGAAGCATGTATGTTGGCATATACGTTAAAGGCCGCACCAGGACTCTCCCATTCTCTTCCGTCCAAATAAATGGACCCGGTGGCGCATGTGCAGCGCAGTTGTCCGTATGGGTCAATGGCTGCGGCCCGGGACTGTCTGCCGTACGGTGCAGCCGCTGAGTGATGTCAGGCGGGCGCACGCATTTCAGCGCAGGCGCAGAGTGCTGTTGGGCGTTTCTCCGCTTGCTGATGTCGTAGAAGAAGAGGCGACGGACGGAGAAAGAACGGGGACCGGTGAGAAGGCGTGGGATCCGGGGGGTGGGGGTTACTGCTGATGGGGTACGGGGAGGCAATGCCCGAGAGGGGAGGTAGAGCAGAGAGTGGGAACAGAAGTTTGGGGGAAATTAAGAAACGTGTGTGTATGCGTGCGTTCACAAGTTTCGTGCACTGGCTGGGGGTGTGTGTGTGTGTGTGTGTGTGCGTGTGTAGGCATGTGTGTGTGTGTGCGCGTGTATGTGCCTGTGTGTGAATGTGTTAAAATAATGCAATTGCAGGAGGCTGACTTGCCTCGGAAGCGGGACAGGAGATGGGCACAGCGCGTGGCTCTACGTGTGCGTACACCTGTGCAAATCGCCAAAATCTCTGCGCGTGCCCATTTCCTGTCCCACTTCCGAGGCAATTCCCAAACAATAGAGCTCTCTGGCGACAACAGTGCTTCGCACTGCTGACGCCAGGCTCGACCTAAAAAACAGAAAAGGGAGTTTGGTGCATTGCAACGCAAAAGGAGACAGTCACCAAGCGGCAACCACAATTTCTGTCAGGGTGAAGTCACATGCAAACCCCAAATTAACATCGGTTTATCCCTCTGGTAGCTTGGCACAAAATCCGTCAGGCTTAACTTAGAGGCAATGTGTATCATATTTATGCAGTACTTCAAAGAGGAATATGTTAAACCACACCACAAGAAAAATCACACACGAATTAAAAACAGAATAAAATATAATACATTAGTTGAGACCAAAACAACAAAAATCCAATCAATAGAACCAGAGCTGTGCAATTCCAAGATTTTCAGGTAGTTATAGCAGCAAAAAGCATAAAGCGTCACTCCAAGTGAAAGTCACACATGTTTAGGTCAACCACAATGGAACACATGCTGGATACAGGGACCAGGTTAAATACTGCTGAAAGAATTACCTTGAAAGTCCAGTGCGTAGAGTTTCTTTTGCAGTGTTGTTGGCCACAAGGAGCAGGGACAGCTTCGCAGATGGTGGTCACTGTAGTGCGAAGCACAGGCTAGGAGTCGTGGAAGGTCGTCGCTGTAGCACAAAGAAGCTGTCGGGTACTGCGGATAATTCTTGCTGGAGAATCTCTTTGGCGTCACCGCGGGCTGTCTACATTGTAGCACAAAGTGCAGATTGCGCGTCGCCGGGTGTAGCTGGCATAGGCTGAGGCACTAAGATTCAGGTTAATCCGAGCTTCTTGATGGTGGGCGGTGCAGGCAGTGAGATCTTAGCGTGAACTGGCCTATCCGTAGTTGCAAAGAGCCCGAAACTTCAGGTTTCTTCTTTTCTTGGGGAGCGAGCTCAACTGATGCAACACCAAAGGTACCGGACCAGGGGAGCATCTCTTGGGAATCAAGAACTCACTCCAGCAGAGGTCAGCAGGACTCGGCATGTCCAGTTGTAGGCCCAATTGAACATCCAGGCAGCAGGCCAGCTGGACACATGCGGAGAGGCCTTTGGAACTTGTTATATCCCTTTAGCTCAGAACAGAGGGTCGAGCAGGTACAAGTGCACAGCTGGTTAAAAGCAATGCAGGAGAAACAGCAGGAGTAAACTTCGACTCATGGGTGAAACCAAGCTCCATGATTCGAAGTGACAAGCACCTCAAAGGATAGAGTGCATCTCGAAGATAAATGGCTAAAGAATGAAATGAAGAGAAGGAGAATACTGTTGAAATCAAGAAGGCCAGAGACTATTAGAAAGGAGAGGAACAAGAGGACTGAGAGCAAGAAGAACTTAGTGGCACTGACTTGGATCAACTCTAGATAAAAAGACCAAAAAGAGAGAAAAAACCCTATCAGAAGTACTCAGGCCCTGATTGGACTTAACTTGCGAGGAGTGATGCTGACCTGAGTGACTTTCAAACGGAAGTTGACAACACGTGTGAAAATAGAGATTGTAGTTGAGGTGACGGAAAACGTAATGGAACTTTGCAAACCTCACTGAAGGGAGATCTTTGAGGTGGATCAGTGAAATAATATCGAGGGACATAATATCGAGTACCAAAAATATCGGCGACAAAATATCGACAGACAGAATATCGACTTTGTATATACAAACAGGTAAGTACAAAAATATTGAGTAAAAAATATCGTTTACAAAAACATAGTTTGTAAAAATATCTACTTTATTAAAAACAATGTTAAATTAAATTAAAATTAAAAATTATTTACTAAAATATACTTAAAAATACTTAAATTACCTTATAATAATTAAATAATTAATTAAAGTTATAAAAAAAAATTTTACAATCATATTTGTTAAAACATATATATATATATAGTAGCATAATATAATTAAAATATATCCAATATTAGTACCGTAGGATAGCGGAAGTATGAAATTACTATTCCCACTCCAGAGAGTGCAACAGTAGTTAAGGCGTTGGATAGCGTAGAGATAAAAATTACTATTCCCACTCCAGAGAGTGCAACAGTAGGGAAAGCGTTGGATAGCGTAGGGGTAAAAATTACTATTCCCACTCAAGAGAGTGCAATAGTAGGGAAAGGGTTGGATAGCGTAGGGGTAAAACTTGCTATTCCCACTCCAGAGAGTTCAACAGTAGGGAAACCGTTGGATAGCGTAGGGGTAAAAATTACTATTCCTACTCCAGAGAGTGCAACAGTAGGGAAAGCGTTGGATAGCGTAGGGGTAAAAATTACTATTCCCACTCCAGAGAGTGCAACAGTAGGGAAAGCATTGGATAGCGTAGGGGTGAAAATTACTATTCCCACTCCAGAGAGTGCAACAGTAGGGAAAACGTTGGATAGCGTAGGGGTAAAACTTACTATTCCCACTCCAGAGAGTGCAACAGTAGGGAAAACGTTGGATAGCGAGGGGATAAAAATTACTATTCCCACTCCAGAGAGTGCAACAGTAAGGAAAGCGTTGGATAGCATAGGGGTAAAACTTACTATTCCCTCTCCAGAGAGTGCAACAGTAGGGAAAGCGTTGGATAGCGTAGGGGTAAAAATTACTATTCCCACTCCAGAGAGTGCAACAGTAGGGAAAGGGTTGGATAACGTGGAGGTTAAAATTACTATTCCCACTCTAGAAAGTGCAACAGTAGGGAAATCGTTGGATAGCGTAGGGGTAAACATTACTATTCCCACTCCAGTGAGTGCAACAGTAGAGAAAGTAGATACTTCATATATTATTTAAAAATATATATATATATATTAATATCTATAAAAAAATTAATTAAAAGTAATTACCACTTTAATATAATATAATTATTAATTAATTACAAATACTAATTTAATTTAATCATTACAATTAATTATCTATTAACATTAATTAATTACAAATTAACAATTAATTAATAATTAAACAGTTACTTAACAATTAAAATCTAATAACTAAAAAAATTAACATATGTAATTAGTTATAATTAAATTACTTCCCACCCTATTCCCCTATGAACCCACAACCCGCTAGAGAAATTAAATTACTTAAATTAACATAATTATCAATTAATCAATTAAATAAAATTATTTGGCATTTAAAATTTAATTAATTACCAAAAAAAATATTATTTAACAATTAATTATAAACAAATACCAATAAATAAATTAACATATTTAATTAATTATAATTAAATTACACTACATAAATTAACATATTTAATTAATTATAATTAAATTGCTTCCCACCCTACTCCCCTATAAACCCACAACCCGCTACAGAAATTAAATTAGTTAAATTAACATAATTATCAATTAATCAATTATATAAAATGATTTGGCAATTAAAGTGTAATTAATTACTAAATAAAAATTAATTAACAATTAATAAACACATACTAATAAATACATTTACATATTTGATTAATTGTAATTAAATTACACTACATAAATTAACATATTTATTTAATTATAATTAAATTACTTCCCACCCTACTCCCCTATAAACCCACAACCCGCTACAGAAATTAAATTAGTTAAATTAACATAATTATCAATTAATCAATTAAATAAAATTAATTGGCAATTAAAATGTAATTAATTACTAAATAAAAATTAATTAACAATTAATTATAAACAAATACCAATAAACAAATGTACATATTTAATTAATTATAATTAAATTACTTCCCACCCTATTCCCCTATACACCCACATCCCGCTACAGAATTAAATTACGCTAAATTTAAATTAAATTACATTATAACTTAAATAAACACTTTTAACACATAAAATACACTATAAAAAATTTGATATTATTAAAATTTTGATATTTTTCTTAACCTATATTATGTACTTCGATATTTTGACTATCTATATTTTAAAATTCGATATTACATTACTTACCTTCTAAACGATATTTTTGATGTCTATATTCTGTCCATTTGATATTCTGTCCAGCCTATATTTTAAACTCGATATTATGTCCATTCGATATTTGGTAGTCGATATTTTGTCTGTTTACCCTTTGAGGTAACCTACCTTCGGCCCGTGGTTAGAGGACCATCGAGACCATAGGTATCCAGCTGCAGAAGGCGACTATCACCATAGATATTGAGATAGGGAGAGACAGAAAGGTAGGGTCCAATTCACAAAAGTAATCTAAGACAAAATCCTAACTTTACGACTTTTGGTATGCCCAAAATGCATTTAGGACTACTTAAGGTAGGAATCCTAACTTTACTATTCCTAAATGCCCTTTGTGAATACCGAAAGTCGTAGGATTTTGTCTCTGATTACTTTTGTGAATCGGGCCCGTAGAGAGTAGAGAACTAACAAGAACTAAACAGGCCCAAACGTGCTGCAAAACTGTCCTAGTGATTTTGGCTGTCGCCATAGCAATTTCTGTAGCTGGCTTGTTATCGCATCTCTGTCTTATGGAAGGAAATGCCTCATGTAACCATAGAAGAATGAATCAAAACTAGTAATTATCCAAGAAAATGCAGTAGGGAGAATTTCACATAAACCAAATTCTGAAAGTATCTTCGGATATCACGTATATTACCAAATGTTTTCAGAATATATAAAACGTATGCATGTGGAAAATTGTTTTGTTCGCTCTTACCTTCTTACGCCTGCAGCTGAGGGTTCCACATGCTGTCATCTTCCTTCATCAGATGCCTTTTCGTGTAATGTGCTCTTGAAACTGTTTTATCAGGATTTGATTAAGCTGTTTTATTCTTATTATATATAACACTTAAAGAAAGTACCTGCCACCCATTCTTCAAAGCTGTACATATGGAGGACAACCCCTACTTCTCGATTTTCTAAATTTTACAAGCAGGTGAGTAGAATAGAGGACATGATGGAAGACTAGCACGTGCTAACTCGGATCCATGTGAGCTTTCATGCAGAAATAACTATGCGGGAGGGTCTTCACTGATAAACTTAACAAAAGAACAGGAAGGAGAAGGAGATGTTAGAAGAGGGAGCGAAGCAAGAACCAAAGCAAAGTAAAAGGTGGAAAGAAAGACTTATATACAAAGTTAAATTTGGATCTGGCAAAGAGAGGGAACTCATGTATTGTTCGAATAGAGTAAAGAAATGAGATAGTAGAAATGGTCGGTTGGAGTGATTGTGACCAGAGTTACTTTTTTCCCACCGGAGTTTTATATAGCACAAACTTAACCCGAAGGTATCAGAGCGCTTTACATGAGCACCAGGTTGCACTACAGACGGACACATTCATTTTTGTTAGGCACGTGGAGATTAAGTGATTTGCCCAGAAAAACTCCAACTCGTACAGAATGCAGCGGCCAGATTGACGTCAGGTATCCCAAAATGCGAATCCATTTCGGCAGAAATTAGGAAGTTACACTGGCTGCCTGTTAAGAAGCGAGTTTTGTTTAAGGCCCTATGTGTGGTCCATAAATCACTCCATGGCACTGGACCAAATCATCTGATCCAAAATGTCAATTGGTATTATGTCCCAACAAGATCTCTGCGCTCCTCAGAAGCCAAACTAATCTGTGTACCGTTGGCAAAAAAAGTCAATTGGGGTGGCAGGAGCCTTTTTTGTGGGCGCCGCCAAAGCATGGAACTCCCTTCCACTTTCCATCAGAGGCATAACAAGACTGATTGTTTTTAGGAAGGCTCTGAAACCCTGGTTGTTCAATGCCTAATTCCCAACTTAATCCCCCCGTGACCAGGTTTTAGATGGACATTTTACACAGCGCCAGTACAACCTTGGGTAGTAGCGCGCTTTATAAATGTCAATAACATTAACATTAACATATGGTATGGTATGGGTTGTTATGGTGGGGTAAGATGGGATGGTATTGGTTGGTATGGCATGGTATGGGTTGGTATGGTATGGGCTGGTATGGTAGGGGTTGGTATGGTTTGTTATGGCATGGTATGGGTTAGTATGGCATGGGTTGGTATGGTATGGGTTGGTATGGTATGGTGTATTATGGGGTGGGATGGCATTGTATGAGTTGGTATGTTATGGTATGGGATGGTTTGTTATGGTATGATATGGTTTGGTATGGTATGTCATGGTATGGGTTGGTATGGTATGGGTTGGTATAGTATGGTTTGTTATTGGGTGGGATGAGATGGTATGGGTTGATATGGTATGGGTTGGTATGGTATAGTATGGCATGGGTTGGTATGGTATGGGTTGGTATGGTATGGTATGGTATGGTTTATTATGGCATGGTATGGGTTAGTATGGCATGGGTTGGTATGGTATGGGTTGGTATGGTATGGTGTATTATGGGGTGGGATGGCATTGTATGAGTTGGTATGTTATGGTATGGGATGGTTTGTTATGGTATGATATGGTTTGGTATGGTATGTCATGGTATGGGCTGGTATGGTATGGGTTGGTATAGTATGGTTTGTTATTGGGTGGGATGAGATGGTATGGGTTGATATGGTATGGGTTGGTATGGTATAGTATGGCATGGGTTGGTATGGTATGGGTTGGTATGGTATGGTATGGTATGGTTTGTTATGGCATGGTATGG
Source organism: Lissotriton vulgaris (assembly GCF_964263255.1). Classification (NCBI taxonomy): domain Eukaryota; kingdom Metazoa; phylum Chordata; class Amphibia; order Caudata; family Salamandridae; genus Lissotriton; species Lissotriton vulgaris. The sequence continues at coordinate 55,703,719 of NC_141691.1, read as the reverse complement.
GTTGGTATGGCATGGTATGGGTTGGTATGGTATGGGATGGGTTGGTATTTTATGGTATGGTATGGTATGGGTTGGTATGGCATGGTATGGGTTGGTATGGTATGGTATGGTATGGGTTGGTATGGTATGGTTTGTTATGGCATGGTATGGGTTGGTATTGCATGGTATGGGATGGTATGGTATGGGATGGGTTGGTATGGTATGGGTTGGTATGGCATGGTATGGGTTGATGTGGTATGGGGTGGTATGGTTCGTTATGGTATGACATGGGGTGGTATGGTATGGGATGGTTTGTTATGGTATGGGTTGGTATGGTATGTCATGGTATGGGTTGGTATGGTATGGGGTGGTATGGTCTGGGTTGGTATGGTATGGGTTGGTATGGTATGTATGGGATGGTATAGTTTGTTATGGTATGGGTTGGTATGGTATGGTATGGGATGGTATGGTTTGTTATGGTATGGTATGGGTTGGTATGGTATGGTATGGTATGGTATAGGATGGTATGGTTTGGTATGGTATGATATGGGTTGGTATGTCATGGTATGGGTTGGTATGGTATGGTTTGTTATGGGGTGGGATGGGATGGTATGGTATGGGTTGGTATGGTATGGTTTGTTATGGGTTGGTATGGTATGGGTTGGTATAGTATGGGTTGGTATGGTTTGTTATGGTATGGTATGGGTTGATATGATATGGTATAGGATGGTATGGTTTGTTATGGTATGATATGGGTTGGTATGTCATGGTATGGGTTGGTATGGGTTGGTAGGGTATGGGTTGGTTGGTATGGTATGGTATATTATGGGTTGGTATGGTATGGTTTGTTATGATATGGTATGGGTTGGTATGGGTTGGTATGGTATGGGATGGTAAGGTTTGTTATGGTATGGGTTGGTATGGTATGGTTTGTTATGGGGTGGGATGGTACGGTATGAGTTGGTATGGTATGGGTTGGTATGTTATGGTATGGTTTGTTATGGTATGGTATGGGTTGGTATGGCATGGTATGGGTTGGGTTGGTATGGCATGGTATGGGTTGGTATGGTATGGGTTGGTATGGTATGGGTTAGTATGGTTTGTTTTGGCATGGTATGGATTGGTATGGCATGGCATGGTATGGGTTGGTATGGTATGGGATGGTAAGGTTTGTTATGGTATGGTATTGTAACGACCGGATTTTCAGACCAGATAGGATCAGCTCACCAAGACACCACCAACCCAGCCGAAGCGTAACCACCTCCCTCCTCAGGACCCATCTATCCAGGCACCTGGGTACCTACCTGAGGATGGGGAATTAGCAATATACAAGCTCATATCATCAAAAACACCACTAAATCTATGGGGATTACTAGGAATACTCACTGATTACTAAGGACGTCCATGCCCTACACCACACTCATACAATATAGTCTCGCGACCACATGGGCCCAGACTAATCTACCCTGGGGCAGTTCTGATTACTTACCATTACACACTGACTGCAACCAGTGCGCTCATTAGCCACAATCCTGTGGGTATCCACACCAGTGTCCCCCCTGGTGCTCTCATCTTCCTACAAGCCACAATCCTGTGGGTATCCACACCATGCTCTCTCTAATGCCCAAGCCACAATCCTGTGGGTATATACACCAGTTTCCCCCCTGGTGCTCTCATTAACGCCGCCTTACCACGACGATCACTTTCCTATGAATACCTTCAGCTCTCTCTCTCTCTGTTGGGAAGTTTCTCTCACTATCCACTAAAGGTACAATACTACAATGTTATGGATCACACAAGAATGGCCGAATTACACGGTGTACAACTTATTCTCTATTTCAAGGGCTCCTCTCTCCCTCATTATTCAGTTACCATTTACCTGATCGGGGGTAGCATCCGTTCATATAATAGCACCTGACTAGAAGAAAGGTTAACTTTACTGTATAAGAATAAAATCTACACACTTGTTCATTAAGAACTGGGGTTTCTTTATTCACTAATAACATCAACAATATAATACTGCACTATAACACATAGCCTGAAAAGTAAAAAGGGGAATAGACACATACCCAGATCTGTATTATAATGGAAAGCTTTATTACTATAACACATCCACATGTAACTAACAGGGACTGTAGAAAGCTAAAGAGGGAATGGATTATACTGCACACCGCTGAAAGAAAAAGGATTAGCAATACAGTAGGGGAATTTAGCCTAGGAAATAAAAGCACTAATATAACAGGACAGATATCACCTGATTAGTATGAAGTCTTGCTCTAGCTGTCATCTGGGTTCCTCTCTCGTCTGTGCCTTAGCTCGTCTCATATTCTCCCCTGCACTCTTGGACACGCATCTGAGCTGATCACTCTGCACTGGATTCCTCTCCCCCACAAACTGTCTTCACCTTCCAGCTTCAGTCTAATAGTTTATGCCGCTCTGATAACCGTTCGCTCCACTAGCTTCTTCACTCTGTCTGATTATCCCAGCTCCAATGTCCAATTCACTCCAGCTGCTCCCACAGACTAATCCACGATATAACTTCAGTCTCTTCCAAAAGGCATCACTTCAGACTCCAGCTGATCACAACTCCTTCTGATAAGTAACTGCTTCTGACTGCTTTCTTCAGCTCCAAACATCATCTCACTTCTCTCTCCAGCTTCAACTGACTTCTCTCCCTCCAAGCATTAACTGACTTCTCTCTCCAGCTTCAACTGACTTCTTCTCTCTCCGGCTCCAACTTACTGACTGACACTCCTCCTCTTCTGCACTTCACTAATATGGAATGCTCTCCCCTCATGGAAATTTCCAACAGAGGGCTGCCTCCCACCGAATTCCTGTGCCAGCTCCGAGGCCTCCTGCGCAGCCTGCAGTGACCATCTGCATGTTACGTCTAGGCCCAAGAGACAAACACATTTCTTCGATAAGATCCAGTCTCGGCTGGTTGTCCCCAAGCGAACAACACCTCATAACTAAAATATCACCTTTACCCTGCAAGCATCTCAGTCTGCAGGGACAGAAAGCAAAATGGAGTCTCTCTAGTTCTGGGCCTTGTAGGCCCGAAAAGGATGAAATAACACTTAGCTCTATCAGAGTACATACACAAACCATACCAATATGTAATATAAAGTCAGGACTACAGGATCCACCCTCTACTATAGGTAGGATGATGAAAGGACACATAATTATGTCAAAGCCAATAGGCAATAGATGAATTAGAGTCAAGAATAAGGGATCTATCATCATATAAAGCAGCTATCCTCTAGTTTATGCTTCTAGGTCTGGAAAAAGGCCTGAAAAGAACCAACACAAGCCAAGAATAGGGATTCAGGATGGTAGCAAGCTTAAAGTCACCATCACTCAGAAATAGAGCCAAAAACACGGTCACTACAGGTATGGAGTGTTATGGTGTGGGATGGCACGCTATGAGTTGGTATGTTATGGTATGGGATGGTATGGTATGAGTTGGTATGGTATGGTTTATTATTGGTTGGTATTGTATGGTATGGTATGGTATTAGTTGGTATGGTATGGGGTGGTATGGTTTGGTATGGTATGGTATGGGTTGGTATGGCATGGTATGGGTTGGTATGGTACAGTATGGGATGGTATGGTTTGTTATGGTATGGTATTGTGTAGCGGGAATTCCGTTCTCCTACAGAACTGTGCACAGAGACCTGGAACCTCGGTGAATTAGGATGGCCCAAAACTCACCTCAGTACCCAAAATCCCCTTACCGAGCTAGCTACAGTGTCTCATTGGTCATAACAAACTCCCAATGTTTAGACAAACCAGAACATGAACTTGAAATACCTCAGGTATCGTGGAACACATGAACACTCTTTCGCTATATAATCATTTCAAACCAGAACGTGGAGTAAATGAGGACACGTGCATATTTGAAATATTTATTTACTAATGCAGGGTTCTCAAACGCAGTATCTTATATAACACTAGCAAACATATTATAAGAAACAAAGTTATCAGCATAGTTACTAGTCCATAGAAAGCAAACGGTGACAGCATACTAAGATGCTGAAATGAATAGGAATTTACAATACCTAATTCTCACCCTTCCTATTCTGCATAGTATTTTATATCTATGAAGGTCTCATTTGGGTTTTAGCAGGGCGGGCCCATACCTCAAAATCTCAGTGGCAGAGGATCACATCGTCTTCCACCAGCTCTCTGCATGCGAAGCACCATCAAGTGTATTCGGTGTGTTCAGCACAACAATATAAAACCCGCCTAGAGCCAGATTTTGGCAGCAGCATGTGTGTTATGTCTATAGAGGTGCGAAGATCAGACCTTACAACAACACTGTGTCAAGTTATCCTTGTAGCCTTCAGCACTCACTGTGCAGACAGAGTACCGAACAAAACTGATATCAGAGCAATAACATATTATTTCTCAAGTAAATCACGAAGCTCTTCTGGGTTGAAAGCTAAAACAACAATTATGTGTTGTGTGCAAAAATGAAGCAGAAAGGAAAAAAAGGTGTTTAAACATTTAATAAGCTCATGCTAACTTAACACAGTATGTAGAAAAGAATTAGCTATATGACACCACCCCCAATGATCCGAGCACTGTCAAAATTCATGGAAAGTTAGGACCAGAATAGGGGCATAACCTGAAAACAGAGTTCAATCATAATGAGATAAGCTATTCTCCAAAATCATATATGAAGGCCTATAGGGGCCAAGCGAAATTGTTCCAACCTTTGAGAATATAAGTCAATAGGTCTGGGATGCATAAAAAATTGTACGTAAGAAAAAGGCACTGTCCAAAAATACAAACATGCACATGCCGAAATAATAAAAGACTCCATGGCATCTCACGATAGCACTGAATATGCAAAATATGCAGCAACAGCCTCCAACATGAAATCACTGTCATCATCCGAAAACAATTCAGCCATCCAATTAAGTAGTGGGAAGGAACATACATGTTGCTCCAGCACTGGATCCTCTAGCATCATCAGAGGACAACTCGGTGGGTTCTCAAGAAAGCTCTGTGCCAAGAACTCATGCGCCGGTGCGAGTATGTCCCAATGACCCATTAGTCCATGCATCGCTGCCAAGGCCGTAATCCTTTCGCCAGAACAAACCAACTCGTGAGCAACTACGGGGATCATCAGATGATTAAAGTCGACGTCAGGAGACACCGTCAAGCAGAGACACAAATCAAGGGCCCAGTTGAAATCGCAGCTCAGGCAATGAAACACAGGCTGGACACATGTGAAATAGAAAAATCGAAACGATAATCCAAATGCCGTGCTCAAAGTCGCAAGCGGCAGGGTGCCATAGTAATCAAGCATCCGATTTCGAAACAGTGACAGGAGGGGCTCTGCTGCTCCTAACGCAGGACGAACATCCATGTTTAATAAAACAAAATATCACCAACATGCCTGCAGCTAATGCCAGCAAAACAGGGAAGCCACCGAACAAACTTGAAAAAATAGAATGAAAGAAGGCAGGGATGACTCCAAATATCTTTTCAAATGAAGTCACGTGACCGCTGCTAACTAATTTAAAAAAGTGAGCAAGGCCAAAAGTGGAGGAGGCATTAAAGATTTGATGAACCAGCTCGCTGAAATGTAACGGTAAATCAGTATTTAAAAGCGCCTGCACCTCTGCGCGTGTGTTAGCTATGTGAAGGACGAATGTTTCTCGGGCCGAACTCAGGGCCACCTCTTTTTGAGACAAAAGGGCTCTTATTCTAGTCATACCATTGAACTCTGCTTTCAAGGTTGGGATGCGCGGCCCGATGGAAACATCTGAATTCCCATGCATAGGGGGATACAGAACGTTTTTGCAACCCACAACACGTTCTGATACAGTTACCACATAAGCGATACCTAAAATTAAACCACAACACTCTTTGTTATTCAACAACAAATAACTACCATTCGCCAGTAGTGTGAACGTGGGAACGATTGCGGGAACCGGAGTTCCTTTTAAAACACAGGCTAAATTAGGCCGTTCCTGATTACAGGAACCATGTAACTGGATGTGCCTGCATATCAACGAATGGTCAGGGGACCCGGTGCATTCTTCCCCAATAACATTCACTTCTTTTTCGTCTTTCAGGCACCTATACGTGAATGGAAGAGACCACGCTTCATGGAGGAATGCGCTACCTAATGGTTCATATTGCCCTATCGCAATATATCGCATACAATTAGTATATTTGTACAAGGAGAATGGTAATGTAATTAATCCGTGGATAAGCCACGTTGCATCAGTGGCCTCAGCTACGGTAAAGATTCCAACCTCTCAATATGTAACATGGAAAATGATGCGTCACGCATTGAAAGCATGCGCTGTTTATCAGTCAAATTAAATGGGGCAAAGAGGGAGGACATGTTCATATAATTCCAGGGCACTCGACCAGCCTTAAGAGTCTGCAGGGTCCACGCAAATTGCATTACAGAACACAATTGATTCTGACCATGGCATAAAACAGATACCTCATCATTTACAGTATCAACCACAGAAGATACAATATTATTCAACGTGTAGATGCGGGAAGAAAGCATGTTAATACTATTATCAACCGCAAGCACCTTTTCCAAATTAGCTTGATCAATAGCCCATAGGCTTAGCAGCCTAAATTTGTGAAAGTTTCCAGATTTCATTGTAAACAGCATAAATCCAACGTTTAGATCTACCACTAGCAGGGCCCTTTATGAAATCATTTAGATCCACATTATCAGTCAGCTTGGATAGATGTAACTTACCAGCAGCTAATGTAGAGTGTTGTAGCCAATTCTGACATAATTTGCCAACTGGGTATGTTGTAACAGTGTGGTCAGGATCAAAACGTGGATCAGGCCTGACTTGTGTAAAACCTTCAGTTAAACCCAGAAAGCGACGTTGGCAAGAATCAGAGCTTCTGTGCCACATCAGCCAACCCTTCGGATCCAAACTGGATACATTAAAGGATGCATTATGTAATAATGTTTGCAAATCTCGAATGGAAAACTTTGTGAAATTATCCCAACCGGAATATTCTTCCAAATCAGGAATAGTAGGGGTATTCAACTTTTTTGAAGTAGCCAATCCAAAGCACGTTGTCAGGGAAATAGTAGAATTTAAAAACAACATATGATTTGGGATGAGACATGCACGGTGCAAAGCCTCAGCGCCTTGTACCTGCCAACTTTTAGAAAACCAAACCGATTTAAGGTCAATGGTTTCCTTCCACAGCTCGTAGCCCTCTACAGCGAACCTTTCTAGAAAGGACTTCGAATACAACAATTTAGTATCAGTAAGTCTAACTTTGGACATGGACTTCTGTGTCATCTTAAAATAAAAGGACTCAGGACTTGATTGATTAAAGTCGGTAAAGTAAGTGTACTTCTTCAAAAATGTACTGGGACTGCCTTGTAATGGTGCTGGGAAATGTTCCCACTGTGTGTAATTTACAGTACCCCTTCTGGAACTTGTTTTGTGCAGAAAATGGTTACCAAAATGTTGAAAGCAAAATAAATCACCATAATTAGCAGACTCTAAATATAAATCTTCAGCATCAAAGGCAGCATAATATTTCAAATTAGAGAATAATGATTCTACGGCCTGAACATCCCAATCATCAGAACGTATGTTTTGTTTTACCACATCCCCCATGTTCACTCTCAGTACATTTGGGACATTAACCACTTCAGTGGGGCCATGAATTTGAAATTTAACTGCATCCCACACAATCCCAACAAGAACCGGCCAAGCAGTGATGTTAACAAAGTTCAAGTCTCTTTTCAGTCTGTGTGCAGAATGTGAAGAGGAAAAGGGGGCCAAAATTCCATTAAGATGCTGAATGCATGTTCTCTCCTCGACATAGTGTCCAACGATGATACTGAAAAAATAAAACACAAAGCTAAATGACATAAAAAGGTAAACTGAAAAAAGTACTAGCCAAATATATGTCCAAGGGGGAATTAAAAAATGTTTCTTAAATAAAGAGGCATAAATTGCACAACGTGAGGGTTTTGTCGAAGTCACTGAAGCAGAGTCAAATGAGAACCTTGATTCTGTGGCCAAACGTGTTTGTAAATCAGGCATCGATAAATCAGCAGGATAGGCATAATCTAGGTTATCAATGTCATTAACGGGGACAGTATTGAGTAAAGGATTGGAAACAGCAGGCAACTCGAGGGCCACTTCTGGCTCAGCATTAGAAGTAGTGGCCAAAACAGAATTTCTCACAATCGAAGGACAGGAGACCGCCGGTGTCATGCTATGAAGAATCAGCCACCCTGTGTATCTTGACATTGTCAATTGAGATAAACCTGTTTTCCTTACGACCTGGAAGTGGTGGTAATATGACTGTTCTTGTGCCCTTCACTCCAAGAACGGGGACCGGTGCTCAATAGGAAGGACCAAATTCTTTCTTGTTATCGATCTTCTCTCGAACCAGTTCTCCAACTTTGGGTAGCCAGCCAACTACCGGGATCTGCAACACATCATCCGATGTGGAGGGCAAATGTTCCTTTGCAAGACTGTCTCTGGTCTTTTGTAGATCCTGTAAAACATTGCAATGCTTATCTACGTCAAAGGCCGTGGCTTGAGCCACGCAGTCTAGACCGTCAAGGTCAGGGACATACATCTTGATACCAAAGAGCATTTCGTACGGGGTCTGCCCACCCAGAGACCTTCTAGGGAGATTATTAAGTGCACGCTGCACGCCATTGAGATGGGCCAACCAGTTTCTGCCAGTGCCTATAACTCGAGCTGTCAAAGATTGCTTTAAGTCATGGTTCATTCGTTCCACTACACTATTTCCCTCAGGTCTGTATGGAGATAAAAACTTGACTTGGACCCCCATCGAAACCATAGTACCCTTATACGCCTTAGAGGTAAAGGCCGGACCCTGATCCGAATGGAAGGTACCACAGGCAAAAATCCCTACAAAGACACGCAAATCTCCTATGACAGTCCGTGAATCAGCGCTGCAATGGGGCCATACCCAACAAAGCGTGTGCATGAATCAACTGCTACTAAGATGTACTTATACGCAGTATCAGAAGGAAAAGGACCGCAGTGATCTAAATAAACGCAACCCAGAGGTTTATTAGATATGTACAACTGTGTGACTGTGGCGGACGCGCAGCAGTCGAAGGCTTAATCTGATGGCAAACGTCACATTGAAGGACATAATCGCGCGTCTGTTTGTACAGTCCGCGCCACCAGATTCGTTGTTGTAGCTGAGTTACAGTGGCTGAGACGCTCACATGCGCAGACGCCACACCTTCATGCGCCGCTGTAATCAACGTAGCCCTGCGATCCAAGTTGGGTATCAGCCGTTCCCCAACATCAGGAATTTTTACATAAGGAACCTTGTCGGGACATAAGTGGTATGTGTACTTCGAAGGGAACCCCGAAGGATATTTACCTCCCTTCTCAGTGGCAGCTACTGCCACCAAGATGTCATCATCTATTTTACTTTTGGACCGTGTAACTGCTGCAACTAAATATTTTGATACCGCAGATTTCGCTGCTTCATCAGCAAGCGAGTTACCGACAGAGTGGACTCCAACACGCTGATGGCCGAGAGTATGAATCACAAACACAAGTGGCAACTGCTCTTTAAGCTCAGCCACTCGGACCCAGATCATTTTATGTTTTAGTGTGCTACCTTTGGAATCACGAAATTCATTCTGAATCCAAAAGAACAAGTTCTCATTGTAAGACTGGACACAGTAGTAAGAATCACTTACGAGAAGTGTTGTCACACTACCATCTGCGTACTCCAATGCAAGCATCAGCGCACGTAGCTCTGCTAATTGTGCAGTGCAGGCCCCTAGTCTCTGCATGTGCACGACACTGGACTTGAACTCATCGTTCACCATGGCACCGACCACAATGGCGCATGCGGAAACATAGGCATGTTTAGAGCCATGCGCAACCTGCGCCGAACCATCAGTGTATATCATACAATGGAAATCCTCCAGGGGTCGCATTGCTAAAGGAGCTGGATGAACGAATTCATACTGTAAGTACTCCTGCAACCGTAATGAGGCGTCAAAAATAAACGTGACATCCTAGTATGTCAAGGATGCAGCCCATTGAATCCACTGAGGGTGCAAAGCTTTAGAATTTGGTACACTGGCTTTCGTGCCCGCCTCCAAGGCAGGACACGGCGTTACAACCAACATGCGCTTTCCCTGTGACAGGGCACGTTCCTTAAGAATTGCCATCTGCACAGCAGTCAAAACCTTCTCCACAGTGGAAAAGTGCAACTCAGCTGAAGTGTACAAGTGTGACTTGTAAGCAATAGGTACTGTGTCTCCTTCATCAAAAGTCAGGTACGTGAAACCTACCGTCCCAGGGATAATTCATATCACCAGGTTGGTTTGATTATCACGAGTCAGTAAGAATCTAGAAGCGAGCAGATCAGCTTGCAATGACTGCAGAATAGCCAAATGCTCAGGCAACCAGCATGATTTGGAAAATGATGGTTGCATCAAAGCATACAAAGGCTTGATACGCTGGGCATATTCCGGAATGTAAGTTCTCTAGAAATTCAAGAAGCCCAGTAAAGACTGTAATTTTTTCAGTGTTGTCGGAGCACGCAGTTGTGCGCATTTCTCCAGGAAGTGGGGAGCTAATCCCTTCCCCTCATTGTTGAGCTCGTAGCCCAGAAACAACACTGTGTACTCTGCAATGTGCGACTTTGCAAAGTTGAATTTGTAACCCAAGTTTGCAAAGGTACAAATGATCCTGTTTACTCGACACAGATGCTCCCAAAGTTCGTTGTCTGTGAGATAAATGTCATCCACATACGAACAAGCATCCGGGTCGATTCTCTCCAAAAGAGAGACTATGCGAGCAGTAAAAATCCCAGGACTATTCCTAAAGCCCATAGGCAAACGACGAAATTGTTGGTTGACACCGCCGCAAGTAAAGGAGGTCCATTGGGAACTTAGACCATCCAATCGATGGGCATAAAAACCATTGGAAATGTCAAGCGTGGTCTTAAACCGCTTACGCACAAGACTATTCACTAGTGCAGAGGCGTGAGTATTCTGTACTGCACAGTTATGGCAATGCGAGTTTAAATGCCGGTAATCCAACACCAAACGATACGAACCGTCAGGCTTGTTTACAGTAAAAAGAGGGTTATTTATCGGTGACACACACGTTTCAATTACACCTTGATATTCCAATTGGTCAAGGATTGCCGCGACGGAAGCTTTGGCTTCACGTTGTATGGGATATTGAGGTTGAGGCTGCGGCTGAGACCGTAAAGGAATCTAGTGACACGGGGACAATTTATCGCACAACAACAAAGAAGCTTGAAGGTCTGAAAGGTGTAGCCACAACGAAGTGTTACACACCACAGTCTCAACTAACGGTGAGAAACCATCAGATGTAGAGAAGTCCTATCAGCCCACCCATGTGGCGGTACATCGTCATCTAGGACCTTGTCAACAGGTTCTTATATGGCCAAACCCATAGATAGTGGCTTGGTACCAATAGATCCTGATTCTGAAACAAGATGTGTCCTCACCGATAGTGGTGCTGAAAGGGTGCAGTGTAACACTTCGTTGTGGCTACTTCTTTTGCTCAACCTTTCAGACCTTCAAGCTTCTTTGTTGTTGTAGTATAGTTCACAAGGGGTATGAGCTTGACAGGTCGATAAATCTAGTCCCCTAGACCCTCATTTGACAGTTGTTTTGACAATTTATCCCAACCACACTGATTGCGGTACACAGCCGGCGCTAGAACCAGAGCCCACTCCTCCGCAAAATGCAGCACGTCCTCCTTCGAGACTGTGTTCGCGAAACTGGGGAGGATCACCTCCTCCTCTCGCGGAGCTGCGAGCACAAAAGGTGGGGGCCAGTCAGCCTCCGAAAGCAGAATGTCATAAGTAGACGAAAGATTTTCCCAAAATACCCCTTTAATGGTTCGATGTATGTCACCTTCTATTAACAGGACAATTTCAAAAAGTCTATCAGGGGGAGCAACTCTGGTATCAGCTGTTTCAATGACAACATAAGTATCAGTCGCTGTTTCCTTCAGTAGTGGACAGAGGGCCTCTCTCACTATGGTAATCTCCGCCGCGCTGTCCAGCAAGGTCAGAGCCCACGTCAGATTCTGAAGCCGCGTTCTCACTATCTGGGGCATATCGATGCACTGTTAAGGCTGCGACTTTCTTCTTGGCAAACTGTGGTCTCCTAGGCGTAGAGCCTTCCTGCTTTTCTACACCGCTCCTCGGGCAGGGCTGGTCACGTCCTTGCTGGCCACCCCGACCCCTGCTGCCCCCTCCACCACCGGTTGTCGGAGCCGATGAGTCCTGAAAGGAACGAGGAGAGCGTTGGTCAGAAGCCTGAAATCGATCATGAGTTTTAATCGTCGCGCGGTCGCGCAAGTCATAAACACGTTCCGACTGCGCAGGCAACGGAGACGCAGGACGAGAAACCTGTGTTTGTTGTTGTTGCTGTTGCTTTCCCTGTTTCTGTTTTTTAGGCCAATTTTGTTTTTTGGACTTGGGCTGAACGTCCGTTTCCAAAGTTTGTCCCTGGGGTTGCTTTTTCTCCTTATCAGAAAAAGGCTTAAGACCCTTACTATTGCGACCCACGGTCTTATAAGCCGCCACAATAATCTTCGCTAACTGTCGGGGTTTATCGGCCTCGGGAAGCGCCGCCAACGCGTTAGCAACCTGAAAGTTCACTGCATCCCCCTTGACATTAGCAAGGATCAGATCGCAAACTACATCAAAGGTGCCACACAGGCGCATGCCTAACTCAACCGCAGACTCCGGTCCGTGATCATCTTGAACACGTTTAAGGACCGTAGACAGCACTGACATAGACGGGGTGCGGTAGCACCTCGCATAGACCGCTGAAAAAGTCTTACCCCATGTCTCACAGTCAACGAGCTCAGGGCCAAATCTTTCGGTAAACTAGGCGTAAGAACCCGGTGTTTTTCACCAGGAGTCGTATTAGGAAATACAGCTTCCAGCTGGTCAAATTTCTCGGCAAGCCAGAAAGGAAAATCATCCTTATTCTGGGGTTTATTGCCCATTACGGCATTGACCATGACGGGACTGAGTTTCAAACCACCCTGTCTGGCCGGAAGCGCCGCACCCCCCCAGGACTCCACCCGGAAGATTACGGCCCATGTAATGCACTAAGGCTCTAATCACGGCAATTGCGACTACATGTAGTCGTCGGAGTTCAGCCACGTTACAATTGCCGTGTAGAGGATGAGGAGTAAATCCTGCCAAAACAGGCCAACTAGCGCCTGGAATGGACAAAGGACCTAACCTCGGAGCGGTCAAAGTATGGCGTAGGGCGCCACCAAACCAAACTCGATGCTGCCAAACGTCAATAGTAACTCCCTGTGCTCTGTACGGAGTATACTCATTAGGTACAGCCGTGGGAGTGTAAGTGTGGAACACACCAGAATTAGTGTCCACTTCCGGAAACGTCACCCACGAATAAAATAGTTCGTAAGGGTAAGCTGCATCCGCACTCACCACCATGATCACAGCCAAGCCTTCCAAAGGCCACATTGTACATCCGCAAATGATCTCGCACCGCAATACGACTATGCTGCGGAATGTCCACGGCAGCCATGACAGCACAGGAAATATGAAAAACAAAGTAATCTTTGTAGCACAACTGGGTAGTAATTCAAGGAAACTGTTTTAGTAAGAATCAAGCTTGAAAGGACCTATCTCAAAAATAGGTAGGTATTCCGACACCACCGTTTTCCGGAAACGGCAGTGAAGGGGTTAAGGTTTGAATGATATACTACTCGAGTTTCATGATATAAGGCCAACAACGTAAGGGCGCCATGTAGCAGGAATTCCGTTCTCCTACAGAAGTGTGCATAGAGACCTGGAACCTCTGTGAATTAGGATGGCCCAAAACTCACCTCAGTACCCAAAATCCCCTTACCGAGCTAGCTACAGTGTCTCATTGGTCATAACAAACTCCCAATGTTTAGACAAACCAGAACATGAACTTGAAATACCTCAGGTATCGTGGAACACATGAACACTCTTTCGCTATACAATCATTTCAAACCAGAACGTGGAGTAAATGAGGACACGTGCATATTTGAAATATTTATTTACTAATGCAGGGTTCTTAAACGCAGTATCTTATATAACACTAGCAAACATATTATCAGAAACAAAGTTATCAGCATAGTTACTAGTCCATAAAAAGCGAACGGTGACAGCATACTAAGATGCTGTAATGAATAGGAATTTACAATACCTAATTCACACCCTCCCTATTCAGCATAGTATTTTATATCTATGAAGGTCTCATTTGGGTTTTAGCAGGGCGGGCCCATACCTCAAAATCTCAGTGGCAGAGGATCACATCATCTTCCACCAGCTCGCTGCATGCGAAGCACCATCAAGTGTATTCGGTGTGTTCAGCACAACAATATAAAACCCGCCTAGAGCCAGATTTTGGCAGCAGCATGTGTGTTATGTCTATAGAGGTGCGAAGATCAGACCTTACAACATCACTGTGTCAAGTTATCCTTGTAGCCTTCAGCACTCACTGTGCAGACAGAGTACCGAGCAAAACTGATATCAGAGCAATAACATATTATTTCTCAAGTAAATCATGAAGCTCTTCTGGGTTGAAAGCTAAAACAACAATTATGTGTTGTGTGCAAAAATGAAGCAGAAAGGGAAAAGAGGCGTTTAAACATTTAATAAGCTCATGCTAACTTAACACAGTATGTAGAAAAGAATTAGCTATATGACAATGGTTTGTTATGGTATGGTATGAGTTGGTATGGTATGGTATGGGTTGTATCGTACAGTATGGGATGGTATGGTTTGTTATGGTATGGTATGGGTTGGTATGGCATGGTATGGGTTGGTATCGTACAGTATGGGATGGTATGGTTTGTTATGGTATGGTATGGTTTGTTATGGTATGGTATGGTATGGGTTGGTATGGTATGGGTTGGTATGGGATGGGATGGTATGGTTTGTTATGGTATGGTATGGGTTGGTATGGTATGGTATTAGTTGGTATGGTATGGTTTGTTATGGTATGGTATGGGTTGGTATGGCATGGTATGGGTTGGTATGGTACAGTATGGGATAGTATGGTTTGTTATGGTATGGTATGGTTTGTTATGGTATGGTATGGGTTGGTATGGTATGGGTTGGTATGGTATATGGTTGGTTTGGTACAGTATGGGATGGCATTTTTTTGTTATGGTAAGGTATGGTTTGTTATGGGGTGGGATGGGATGGTATGAGTTAGTATGTTATGGCATGGGATGATATGGTTTGTTATGGTATGGTATGGGTTGGTATGGTACAGTGTGGGTTGGAATGGTTATGTTATGTTATGTTATGTTATCATAGGTTTTATTAAGCACTCAGCTACTCTAGCAGAGTGTCCCGGCGCTGACAGATCAGACACAGCATAACTGGTATGGGTTGGTAATGTATGGTATGGGTTGGTATGGTACAGTATGGGATGGGATGGTTTGTTATGGTATGGTATGTTATGAGGTGGGATGGTATGGTATGAGTTGGTATGTTATGGCATGGGATGATATGGTTTGATATGGTATGGTATGAGTTGGTATGGCATGGGTTGGTATGGTATTGTATGAGTTGGTATGGTACAGTATTGGATGGTATTGTTTGTTATGGTATGGTATGGTTTGTTATGGGGTGGGATGGTATGGTATGAGTTGGTATGGTATGAGTTGGTATGAGATGATATGGTTTGTTATGGTATGGGTTGGTATGTTATGGTATGGTATGGGTTATTATAGTATGGTATAGAAATACCTGCAGGACCTCATGGAACAGAAAGTAATTTAAAAATTCCTTGGTGTGTTCGCATTTTGATGTGGCCACTTTCATTTAAACTACACAGTTAAAAAAACAGTAAGACGGGCCTTTTTGATAACACACCCTCTCGTCCATTGATAAATGTGTTTCGGACACCGATGACCAGCTGGGCAACATTGCTAAACATCGATAAATCTAATAGCTATTGTCGGCACACGCCACTGGTTTTGCCAACTCTTGTTTCAGGATGCGCCTACGAGGTCAAGGGTAAACCATCCTCCTTGAAGCCATTGTTGGCACGGAGCATTAATCTGCTCTCACTGTGTGCCGCTTAAGGCGTTCTTGAGTTCTTGGCCCACAGAGGCCTGTAGGGTTCAGTTCATAGTTTATAAAACTACGTCATAGGTCTGACGCAATGGCCAGTACCAGGGCCTGCGCGAGGGTTCACTCTACTGGGGCCCCAAACATATGTATCAATGGGCGAGGCGAGAGGATGTGGAAACACAAGGGGCATATACTCAAGTATGTGTGATAATCATCGCCAAAATAGGTTAACGCAATGTTTCATATCGCCGTCTATCGCGGGAAAATAACTGTGTTAAAATCCCATTCACAACACGTCTGTAACATGCGATAGTTTCCCGATAGCGTGTCAAATGTCTGCGATAAAATCACTGGGACAACGATAAAAATGTAAACCCGAATGTGAAAAAAGTTGCAATGGCCCAACCGCGATAAAAAAATCTGCAATAAGTTGCACCTGGCCTGCAATACACAAACGTCAGGTGGGAAAAATCACTTTAAAAGCTGAAAAAACCCACAAACAACTGCGAAGCACAATGGAGGTTGCTGGAGCAAGTACAGAGGACAACCAGAACCCCACAAGCCCCACAAAGGACCAGCCTGGGACCTCTGGGTCAAGGAGGGCAAGGACAAGAAGAGTAGGAATACACGGTTCAGTCTGTAGGAAAACAGGATCCTGATAACAGAGGTGATAGAACACCTTCAACTACTGTTCGTCACCTCCACTTTGTCATTGGCAACAAAAATGGAATTTGGCAGACCATCGTGGACAAGGTGAATGCAGTCTGAGTTCTGAGGGGGACAATGGAAGAGGTCAAGATGCGCTGGTATGATGTGAAGCGCAAAACCAAGCAGAAACTTGGCAACAACCAGAAGGCAGCAATGCAGACCTGGGAGTCCTGCGCCACAGGAGGATCTGGACGAGTTGGAAGAAATGGTGTCCACAGTCATCAGTGGGGAGATGGTGGCCGGAGTTGGGGGACCGGACACTGCTCAACATGATGAGTAATGACCAGGGACTGGGGGACGGGGGGAGATGGGCACAATGGCACACATACCCAATTAAGTATAGCACAGTGCACACCCACAATGACTCTGGATCATGTCTCTTATCCCCTTGGCACACTGCAGCACACCTATAAACAGCAAGTAGGCCCCCGTTGACTATGTGCCCAGAGGGGGCCCTTCCCACACATCACCAATCTCACAACTAATCCATGCACATGGGCCAAACACAGCAAAGCGGCATGCCTGTGAGCCACACTGACAATGCAAGTGGCACTGCATGACAAATAGCATTGCTGCAGTAATTAGATTATGACATGTTGCACACGTCGACACTGAAGTGGCTGAGTGTGGACCACATCCGTAAAGGAGCAGGTCACAATCTGACACATCCAGGTGCACAAACAACCCCTGACGTCAACAACACATCTGCGGACAAACCATGCCCCAGAGTCACAACTCACACCAAGAGCTCAATTTTCCCAAGTGCGCAACAGCTCAGTACTGTATAAGCACAGAAGTGAAAGGCAAACCTCCTGAAAGGAATAAGGGCCAGCAAAATCAGAACTGCAGAGGGCCGACTCTCCCAAAATGCAGCACACACATTAGATTCAGAGCACATCAACATTGACAACAATGTGGTACAAACTACAACAAGTTCACAACAGAACAGAGGACACAACTGCTACCGCCTGTGTGTGAAAATTGGCCGATCACATTTGGCATAGCAGGGAAATGTAAGATAATAATGTACAAGTACAAACACACATCCGTGATATTGTCGAAATGTACACTGTCCCGCATTAAATAGGCAGCTCCTCCCAGTCACAATGCACATTGTCATACAGTCTTTATGTAAAGTTGTACAATGCGTCAACATACATGTGAACCCAATGTTAAACTGCATCTCCCCTCACATTGCAGAGGCAAAATCAACACCTCCTGCAGAGCAGACTCAACAACTCTTCACTGATGACGAAGAGGACCTCCCCACCTTCGACTCTGACGCCCTCCAAGAGCTCATGGACAGCTTTGGCACCCCACCTCCAGGAGCAGGGTAGCCTAGCTGCATCGAGGAGACCCCACCCCCTGCACAAACCACACATCAGGAAGCATCAACCACCACGACTGTCTCCCAGGACCCACACGAACAACACATGGCCTTCCAACGCCATGTGTTGGGGTGCCAGGAGAAGATGGCTGAACAGGTGCGGGTGGGGACCTCATGGCAGCCAAACTAGATGCCATACATGGGTGTCTAAGTACCATCAAGGACCACTTACAATCCCTAATGGACACTCACAGTACGCTCCATGCTCTCCAACGAACCATGGCTGACATCGCTGGAGTCCTGACTCTGAGACAAGGACAGCTGTCTAGTCAGAGTGGCTCCAGCGATGTCAGCTGGGAGTTGGGACACATGCAGAGAATCATGGAGACTATGGAGCGGGTGCAGGCAAAAAGAATAGCTGCTACGGCTGCACACCAGCGAGAGGTATCTGGGTTCTTTCATGCCCTGCAGACCCTCATCATGACATTGTTGCCGCAAGGCCTGGTGCGGAGGAATGCTGCTGCTACCACTCCATCCACATCTCCACCCCCTGAAGTGTCAGTGCCACACAGTGCGGCAGACATTCCACCTCCAGCCCCTGAGGTGTCACTGCCACACAGTGCTGGAGATAGAACATCACCATCCACATGTGAGGCATATGATACAACAGAGGACAAAGATGAGGAAGATTCTGCCTCAGTGGTAAGAAGGACGCAGTAGCATTCATCTCCGCCATATGGCCTGTTTCTGCTTGATTCTGCCCTCTGCATCGTCACCTTCCACTGTCCCCCTATACACTCTGCAACACTCACCTTGGACCTCGACATGGACTGACATATTCTGTTTGGTTACCAATGACACAGCATTCAGACTGCGGACTGAACTCTTCCTCTTCCGATGAACCTGTCATTCCCTAAAGGACTCTGGCTGGCCTTCCACGGGTCAACAATGTAAAGTGGGGTTTGCATGGCCCTGTACTGCTCCAGCTACAACACTCCACTGAATGTGCATTAAACATTCAAATTCACACAGATGTGTCATGTCTATGATCATTCAAGTGTGAAAGTATGGATGAATGTAGGGTCAGAGATTCCCCCTTTCGCCCATGTTGCTCATGTTGTGGGACTTGAGTCACAGGTTGCAACATTACCGATTGCAGTCCGGGTGGAGCCAACACTACAACAGAGACATACGCATTAGTTACTTCCTTGTCCAGCCCAGAACGGAACCACGCCCAGAGGCCCGGGGTCATTGTTCATACCCCTACGCTGGACTGGCATACACCAGGCCGGCCCACTACGCTTACGCTTACAGTGGGTGACGACAACGCTACATGTCCCAGGCCTTCCCTGTAGTGATCTGCTGATCACAGGTCTAGTTGTCAGCATGCCACAGCCACTCCCTGAGGGCTGGTTTACACCCACACCACAGCATCCAGCACAGGTGTCACAGACATGTGACCCTGTCAACAAAACGGGCCGGGCGCACGTGCTCGAGGCCATTTCCACTATCTATCTGAGTGTGTCCGTGTGGTCATTATTTATGCATGAGGGCCTAGGGCCCTAACACATCACATTCCCCACTGCCAGAGGTGACATGATGGCGTCCGCACCAAGAGACTCAATCATAAAGGGCCCATGACTTGTGGTGCACGGAGTTGGTGGCAGCCGAGGCACTTTAGCCGTAATGAGTAAGCATGGGCGAATTTTGCTAATTCGCGATTCGCGAATTTGCGTATTCATGAATTCGCAATCTGCAAAATCCGCAAACTTTCGCGAATTTGCAGATTTTTTCTTTTTTTTGTGTTCGCAAGGGTTTCTGCCAGTTCGCGAGGGTTTTTTACCAGTTCGCAAACGTGAACTTACTTGTCGGGTCGCAACGGTCGTGACCATGTTGTTTCTACATCTGGTTCATCACAGCACCCTCTGTTTCACCACTGCCACCCTCTGATTCACCCATGCCACCCTCTGGTGCATCACTGCCACCCTCTGGTTCATCACTGTAGATTATGGGGGAAAAGCACTCTGCATTTCTTTTTCGCTGATAAGGAAACATCATAACAGGAGGAGAGAGACACCAATACTGGCTTAAAGTGCAAGTAGTCTACTTTCAATCCACCCACTCATCTAATGCCACCACAGGTCCTGGCTTTTGAGCAGGCGATTGAAAAAGAAATAGAGAGACTTTTTTCAGAGAACAATAGGGTGTTTTGCAATCTACCAAAAGCTGAACATTTGGCATTGAAATCATTATCAGCCGATAAAGAACTCACCATTAAACCGGCTGACAAGGGTGGATCCATTGTCCTACTTGATACTAGCACTTACCGGTCTGAATGGCTACGACAACTCAATGATAGGAATTTATACCATCTCCTTGAACAAGACCCTACAGAAGAACTGAAAAGGACGATCCAGATGATGATTGAAGAAGCCTCGTCAGAAGGCTGGATTACTCAAGCCGAAGCCGCCTTCCTATACACCGAACATCCGGTGATGCCTTATTTTTATGCCTGGCCCAAGGTCCATAAAAAACAGAGGCCGCCTCCCGGTCGCCCAATCATCTCAGGTATAGGGTCTGTTCTAGAACCACTATCAACCTTTGTGGATCATTTCTTGCGACCTATGGTACAAGAAATGCCTACTTACCTAAAGGACACCACAGACGTTTTACGCCTGTTACCCAACATCGACTTTGATACCACCACGGATCTCCTGGTTTCCTTTGATGTTGAGGCACTTTACACCTCCATCCCCCAGGATGAGACATTGGAAGTCATCCACTCTCTGTTGGACTCAAGGGATTTGGACAGCATTACACCAGTCCATTTTATTATGGCTTGTGCTACCTTGGCCATGAAGCGAAATTTCTTTAGATTCGAAGAGAACATATACTTGCAAGTGTCTGGCACTAGCATGGGGAACGTTTACGCCCCCAGTCTAGCGAATCTATGCGTTCATTCGTTTGAGCAGGAACATATTTTCAATGACAGCAATTCATACATCGAAAATCTTGATACATCGATGATGTGCTGGTGGGGGCGTGGCTTGGGCGCCGATGGCGATGGTCGCCTGAGAGCTCGGCTCCGGGATTAAGCCCGAAATTATCCTGAACATCGGAGGCTGAGGGGCGCCCCAGACCCCGCAATCGGTTGAGCGAGGCGACGACACCCTGCCGGGGGCCTTGGTGGAGTTTGGTCGGGGGCGGCTTCGAGGAAATGCCGAAGTTTGCGGAGTTGCGGAGTGCGACCCAACATGGCGCCCGGACCCCTTTGTCCCCTTGATCGAAACTACGGAGTTGAAGAGGTCTCGCGGGTGTCGCCTGGCACCCGGCTTCACCATCCTCAGTTGTTTTAGGCATTGGACATTGGCAGGTTCGGAACTTCTACAACGGGTTCATACTCGATTAGACGACCGGGCGGGTGCCCACGCACTAGAGGGCACCGGGCGCGGGTGCCCTCTGTTCCAGGCGGTGGTCTGCACCGTGACTCCGCAACCAGCTACGATTTCCTGGCCAGCCCAACTACATGGATGGCGCGACACTCTGGCGCCACAGGTCAACCGAGGGAGTTGGTGGCCCTCACCCCGGAGCTATAGTGGGTGAACGGGCCTGCCCGAATCAGCGACGGTTGTCTCCGCCCCCTTATCGGTGCCCTCGGACGCCGTGGCGGTGGCGTGAGCCGAAGCGGCGGAGTCTCCACAGGCTCTGGAGAAGGAGATCGCCCATACCAGACTTGAGAACGAAATCCCGGGAAGGTCGTGCTGGACACTTGTACACGGAGACGCCTACTCCGGGACCCTCGCGGAGAGCCCCTGGCAGCATGGGGAAACCTAAAGGAGCCAAGGGATCCAACCAGACCACCTCAGACTCTGAAGCCCAGGACAAGGAAGAGCATGGAGATCCTAAACGACCTGGTGGCGCACCACTCCAGCAACAATTCGACCGTGTGCTGGAAGCGATAGAGGCAACTCGGTCGGCCCTCCAACAGGACATTGCCCAGGTGGCGACCGGCCTGGGCCTCCTTAGGGCAGACCATGGTAAACTCTCAGACCGGGTCAAGGAGGTGGAGGGCACGGTGAAGACTTTAGAACCGGCGCAGAGAACCCTGGCTGCGACGATAAAGGATGCCATGTCCCGAATCGAGACCCTCGAACGGAGGGCGGAGGATGCGGAAGGCCGAAACAGGAGGAATAACATTCGGGTGGTGGGCCTGCCGGAAAAAATCGAGGATGGCGATATGGTGCGATACTTGGAGACCTGGCTCCGAGACACGGTGGTCCTGGAGGGCCTGTCCTCCTTTTACACTCTAGAACGAGCCCACAGAGTTCCAGCACGGCCCCCACAGCAGGGACGAGCCCCAAGGCCAGTGGTGGCGCGGTTGCTACACTTCCGGGACAGAGACCTGATCCTAAATGCCCCCAGGCACAATGGCCCGTTCCAGGTTGCAAACAGTCAGGTGAATATCTTCCCTGACTACACCTACGAGACGCAGCGCAAGCGGTTCTCCTTCCTGGCGGTTAAGCGTGAACTCAGGAGTGAGGGCATCCAATATTCACTCCTATTTCCCGCAAGGCTCCGAGTCATTGTCGACGACAAAACCCAGTTCTTCGACACCCCAGAGGAGGTCTGTGACTGGCTCGAGCTGTACCGGACAGGGAAAGATGGTTATAGCGCCTCGACCCATCAGGCGGAGGAACCGGAACAAAGGAGGCGATCTAAGAGGGTCAGGAACCGCCGCGGCTGCACGGGAGGGCCCTCGACAGCGGAGACATCATCGGAGCGGAGGGGAGTGTTGGAAGTTCTATCGGAACTGTCGGGAGCAAGAGGCGAAGTCATCGAGGAAGAGGAAGAAAACCCGGGTGCTCGGGGGGCACCATCGGACTCGGAAGACTCAGTGGCAGACAGTACCCATACACCGGTGATCACACCGAAATCGGTGGAGGACCTTTTGGACGGGCAAGGGTAACGGGATATGCTGCCTTGTTTTGGGTGGGGGCCCGGCAGGGGGGAGGCGGTTGCCGTTCTTTATTGCTGACAATGAAGGAGGGAGGGTTGGGGGGCTTCTGCTCTTGCCCCGAAAGGTTTTGACACAGGGGGGGGGCTTTCTATAGTCCTGGTAGCCTGGGCGACGAGGGCCCACTGCCTCCGCCCAGCCCGCACCTGGCCCATAAGGCCTTCCTACGGTGGCGACCGTAGGACTAGTGGGGATTTTGGGGTTGATCTCCGTAGAGGTTTGGATGGGATCTAGATGGTGCAGTTTGGGTCCTGTTCTGGGGTGGTTGGGGGGGGGCTTTGTTGGTTTTTGGGTGGTTTGGTTCTGGTTGGGGAAAATGGCCACCGTCAGCGCTGGGAGGATTGATGCTTTTTCTTTGTGGGGACCCGAACGGGGAGACTGTGCAAGAACACTCTGGGACAATGGCTGATGTTGCTAACTTGAAATGTATTACTTGGAACGTGAGGGGGCTTCACACTATGTCCAGGCGTCACAAGGTCCATGCTTATTTAGTGAGTAGGGGAGTGCAAATGGCGCTGCTGCAGGAAACGCATCTGAACAAGGCGGAAGGGGCGGCGCTTCAGCGTAGGTGGCGAGGGCAGGTCTTTTCCACGGCGTACTCTGCTTATGCCAGGGGGGCGCTAATATGGATTAGGGCAGGAGTCCCCTTCCAGGTCACGAGGACAGTGTTGGACCCAGAGGGGCGTTTCGTGGCCATATCAGGCACGCTAGGAGGGAGGGACCTGAACGTTTGCTGTGTGTATGCTCCTAATGTGGACCAGACTGCCTTCCTTTCCAGGTTATCGGGCTCGCTGGCCCACTTTTTCGCCGGGCCCCTCCTGCTGGGGGGAGACTTTAACTCCGTAGTGGATGTAGACATAGACCGCTCGCATCCCCCGCTCCCCGATTCCCCGGTCCGGCGGACGGCTAAGGGCCGTCAAGATTGACAGACCCGCTGGGGTTTGACGGACATTTGGAGGGCGCATCACCCCGCGTCTAGAGATTATTCATACTTTTCGAGCCTTCATGAGCTGCATGTCAGACTAGATGGCTTTCTTGGTTCGTCCGAATTAGTTTCGGCAGCGGTCCGATCGGAGTACTTATCGCGGACCATCTCGGACCATAACCCCCTCCTACTGGACATTCGCTGGTTCCCTGGGACGCCGGCAGTACCCACCTGGAAGATGCGCCCCGAGATCCTCGAGGACAGTGTCTTCAAGGCGGACCTAGGGGAGAGAATCACGGATTATTTTGCGTCCAACGGCGGCTCCGCGAGTACTAGGGCGTTCGAATGGGACGCTTTCAAGGTGGTGGTGAGGGGCTACTGTATCTCTAAGAAGGTGGGCATGCGGCGTGTTATCCTGGCTGACTTAGACGCAGCGGACCGAGCGCTCCGCGAGCTTGAAATTAGCCGCCCCGGACACCCGGAATTGCAAACACAAACGGTAGAGGCGAGGGAGAAGGTAGCGGTGGAGGTCGAACGGCTCCGCTGTTTCGATTATAAGGCCTATACGGTCCGGTCTATTGCGGAGGGCGACAGGTCGAGCGCGTTACTGGCGTGGTTGGCCAACCCTACGCGCCAGTCCCAAACGACGACAAATATGCGTAGGGCGGATGGGACCGAGGTGTGCACCCAACCGGAGATTCTTAGTTGCTTCCGGCATTACTACGAAAGTTTATACCGCAGTCGCTCCGCACGTGACCCAGACCGGCTTGATAACTATCTTAGCCCACTGGAACTCCGCACAGTGAGACAGGAAGTGGCGGAAACCCTGGGTTCTGACATCGACTGGGGGGAGATCCGCGGGGCCATCAAACGGATGGCGAGGAACAAGACCCCGGGCCTGGATGGCCTTCCGGTGGAGTTTTATGCAGCTTACGCTGACCTCTTGGCCCCTCGATTACTGGTGGTCTACAGGGAGGCGAAGAGGTTGGGTCGTCTCCCTGGCTCGATGTGTGAGGCGTTGGTGGTTCCTCTCCTCAAACCAGGCCGAGACTCGTCTGACCCGGGGTCCTACCGTCCCCTTTCAATGCTGACGGTGGATTACAAAATATTGAGCAGCATCTTGGCCTCGAGGCTGCTGGGACATATGAGTTCCCTAGTGCATGAAGACCAAGCCGGTTTCATCCCACGAGGGAATACGACTATGAACATCCGAAGGTTGTTCCGCTTGCTTGGGGAACCATTCGTGGATGCCCCGTCCCCGGTAGTCTTGTCGGTGGACCTGGAGAAGGCTTTTGATAGCCTGGAGTGGGACTACCTATGCACGGTATTACGGAAATTCGGCCTCGGGGAGGGATTTGTCAAATGGACAGCAGTCCTCTACGCTTCCGCTTCGGCCAGGGTTAGATCGGGCCCTTTGATTTCATCGCGATATCCGGTGGAGCGTGGCACGCGGCAAGGGTGCTCCTTATCCCCGCTTCTTTTTGCACTAGCGGTGGAGCCACTAGCGATGCATCTTCGCTCGGGAGCCCACTATACGGGCTTACGGACAGCGGCGGGCCCACATTACGTCTCGCTCTATGCGGACGACCTGTTGCTCTTCCTGGAGGATCCGGTTGACGCATTACGGGGAGCGGAATTAGCGCTAACGGAGTTCGGAGCGGTCTCAGGCCTCCAAGTGAATTGGTCTAAGACCTGCCTCTTCCCGATGCGTAGGGGTACCCCCACTCCTGCGCTAAGTAAGGAGATCAGATGGGAGCCCGACTGCTTTAAATACCTTGGGGTATTTGTGTACCACGACCAACCCGACCTCCTAGATGGAAACATTGCCCGTTGCATACGAGCACTCCGAGGTAGCATGGACTTTTGGGCCACGCTGCCGCTCTCCGTGGCGGGACGCATCGCCCTGCTCAAAATGGTGGCGCTCCCCCGACTATTGTATTACTTTCGGACTTTGCCGATCTGGGTCCCACCGGCTACGTTTCGTCGCTTGCGTTCTATGGTGGTCGGGTTCCTTTGGGGAACGGGCCGGCGGCGGGTGGCCCTCAATACCCTGATGAGGCCGAAGGACGAGGGGGGGCTCGCTGTGCCGGACTTCGAGAAGTATTACCTAGCGGCGCAGCTCCAGACCTACACCCAGGAGATAGCCAGGGAATTCAGAGGCCCGGAGGACGGTAGTGGGACGGGTATGGCCAGGCACGTCCTCTCCTTTATCGCGCTGCGACAGCGCTTAGTCTTACGGGACCTGTCGATGGAGGAGCGGACTATCCGACTATGTTGGAATCGGGCTCATAACAGAGGTCGCCTACGGACGCCATATGCGCCTGAAATACCATTGGGGATGCTGACGGCCCTCCCCCACGGAGGAGATTGGTCACGACTGGCGGACTGGGAGGATTCCGGTTTACAGCTCGTAGGGGACCTGTATGAAGACGGAGCGCTCCTGTCCTTTCAGGATCTCATTGACCGCTTTGGGATCCCCCGGGGCGACTTTCTGCTGCACTCGGCCATTGTGCGAGCGATCCAGGCTCACTGGCAAAACGGGCTGGAGGAACCTCAATTGTCTCAGGTGTGCCAGTACGTAATGATGTCGGCGGGCACGGTGAAGGCGGTCACTTGCCTCTACGGCAGGTTGATTGCCGAGGGGTTGGTTCCTCTCGCCACACTGAAGTCCCGCTGGGAAGAGGACATTGGTAGGGAGATCCCGGAGACGACCTGGTCCCAGCTGGTGAGACGTGCCTGGAGGGGTACACGTAGCGCCCGTTTCCAACTGGTCCACTATTATGTTCTCCATAGGGCGTACCTGACCCCGGTAAAGATCAGGCGTTATTTTGCCACGGCTTCGGCGGAATGCCCTAGGTGCCCGGCTCCGGAGGCGGACCTCCTACACATGCTGTGGGCCTGTCCAGGACTGACGTCCTACTGGCAGGAGGTGGCGGCGACTTTGGAAGAGGTGACGGGGAGGCACTTATCATTCGATGTGGCGGTAGGGCTATTGCACTGGTTTCCCCATACCCCCCGGAATAAAATCACCAGTAAATTTATCGACCTGGGGCTCCTGCTTGCTAAGCGAGAGGTGACCAGGAACTGGAAGGCACGAGCTGGTCCTACGGGTAGCAGGTGGCACAGTGAGCTTTTGAAATGGGCGGCGGGTGAGAGCGCGCTGCGATATCAGTTGGCTTGGAGGCAGGGCAATGAGAAGGCGCAGGAGGCCGCGTTAGAATGGGAAACGCTGGTGCAGGCCCTCAGAGATTATTGTACCCCCAGCGACTCCGAAAGTGAAGAAGCAACCCGACCCGAGTCCCGTTAAACATTAGCATTGACAGCACTATTACCTTCCCCGTGGGTCAAGCAGTGGATCCTATGTTGATGAGCTCCCTGGCGCTGATGGTGGGGGGGGGGGGGGGGGGGGGGGAGTCTCACGGTAACTGGGAATTTTGAGGGGGGGTTTCTTTTTGGGGTTTGGGGTTTGTTTAGAAAAGCAGAGGACGGACAGTGTGTTATCCGGACCAGCTCCAGCATCCTACTGACCCCAGCTGCATTTGCCGCCCAACCCCAGGGATATGGGCTGATCGGCTGTATAGCAACGTTATGGAGGGGGGTCGGTGGGCTATATCTTGTATAAGTTGTTTATAATACGATACTGGTCGTTACTGTATTGTTTTACTGATTCCTGCAATAAAAATATATTTAAAAAAAAAAAAAAAAAATCGATGATGTGCTGGTCATATGGCGGGGCTCAGGTGAGAGATGTCTTGAGTTCCTCCAGTGGTTGAATAGCAGGAACTCTTTCCTCAGGTTACCATCGAAATAGGAGGCCATAGCCTTGCCTTCCTTGACTTAATGATTGTGGCCACTTCCGATGGCCTACAGTCTGAACTTTACAGAAAACCGATGTCAAGGAATTCACTCCTATTGTTTGATAGTCACCACCCTAGATCCTTAAGGGAGAATCTCCCTTTCGGACAATTTCTGCGGGTTCAAAGGAACTGTTCCGCCACTGCAGCGTTCAAGGAACATTCTACTACATTGTGCAACCAGTTAATTTCACGTAAATACCCACCCAAATTAGTATGACGATCAATGAAACGGGCTAGGAATAACAACCAATCAGCACTATTGGAACCTTCCACGCCTAAACCACCACTTGAAAGACTCACATTTGTACATACCTTTGGGACTCTTTCTAATAAAATCCAAAAGTTGGTCAAAAGGCATTGGCCAATTCTCAATGCTGGGCATATGAATATTCAAACTCCACTGTTCTCTTTTAAGAGAGGTCCAAATTTGAGAGACAGAATGGTCCACACAAGACCCCGAGAAGAACAACCGAGGGCCTTGGGTTCCCTGTGGGACCTTCCTCCTATTACCGGACACCACCCTTGTGGTTCATGTCAGGCGTGCCCACAAACCAAAAAAACAACAGAGGTTGACATAGGTACATCCGGGCCTTGGAAACAAATAAAATTCACGAATTGCAACAGTGAACGATTAGTCTACCTGATAACATGTCCCTGTGGGTACAAATACGTGGGAATGACAACGCGCAAAATACGCTTAAGCATATCTGAGCACAAGAGTACTATTCGCTGTAAGAGGCAGGCCACTAAGCTTACCACACATTTTCTAGAAGCACATCATTCTTCCACTGCATTCCAGTGGACTGTGTTGGAACAACCCTTCATTCCTTCTCACACTACGGATGTGGCAAAATGTCTTCTTTTGAAGGAACAGAAATGGGTCCTGAAACTTGACACTCATCGTAGTGGGCTCAATGATGAGATTCCTGGGTCCACCTTCTAAATGAATTACTAGCAGAAGTTTTTTCTGACACTCCAACATCTGTCATCTTAGAGACAGGGTCTGCTAGTTCCAAGGTTACTGTTATGGTGTGCAAGGAGATATATATATTTATTATATCAATTTAATATTTTTACCTAGCACCGATCAGTTACAAGTTTCCAATTCTTTACCTGCAATAATATTGCCCCGCCAACATCCGGGTGCTTGTGCGCTACTACGCACGCTTTCATTTAGGGATCTGAGTTTCAGTAATTTACAGAGCCGCCTGGCAAGCGCTTTGTTAACAACTCTGATTTCCTAGGTATCCATCACGCTGCCAATACCTGCAATAATATAGCCCCGCTAACATCCGGGTGCTCGATGCGCTATTACGCACGCTTTCATTTAGGGATCTGAGTCTCAGTGATTTACAGAGCCGCCCGGCAAGCGCTTTGTCAACAACTCTGGTTTCCTAGGTATTCATCACATTGCCAATGATATGCGTCCTTACAAATCTCAAACCCGGCGAACCTATCATAGAGCACGTCAGAGGACCACATGACCCATACGACCAATTAGAACTGTCTTTATAACGTAATGCGGTCTGATCCGCCGGTACCTCCCCAGTCGGTTCAGACGCCGGCTTCGAAGTACCGACGGATAGGTAAGCCCGCTATGGCTGTGTGCGTGACAGATATGCTTCGCCTCAGCAGCCTTTCTCGTTACTCCCCGGTTTCTTTACTTG
The DNA here is from genome assembly GCF_964263255.1 of Lissotriton vulgaris. Lineage (NCBI taxonomy): Eukaryota > Metazoa > Chordata > Amphibia > Caudata > Salamandridae > Lissotriton > Lissotriton vulgaris. Next base: position 55,674,138 of record NC_141691.1, on the reverse strand, counting down.
TAACATTTTTTCGCCCAATGGACATGCTGCCCTTTTACGTACCTGTGGGTGTCTCTGAACGCTAACTATGGGCTTAATTCAAATAGGAGATACTTACTATCACGTATCACGAACCAAAATGTTTGTCTCTTTTTAAATAGCTCACAATGGGGGAATGTCATTGTGTGGGTGAGTTTTCATAGAGGAGAGACATGTTCTAGAATTTTTGTTTACTTGTCCCTTTAGAGCGGTGCTTCACTCTACTCCTGAGCCACTGCCAGGTGGGGTGAGGTCGTCACTTCTTACAAGTTGTGGTAAGATTTAAATAACTCTCTTTCATGTGGCATATAATTTATATATCCTGAAATGTCAACTAATTACACTACGTACATGAGTGACTAGAGTCAGTACTGGTGGCCTGACTGCGCTTGAGGTCTACATATGACGGACCTAGCATTCTTGTGTGTTTTTGTGTGTTTTTGTGTGTGTTTGTAGCCTTTCTGGCACTTAACCTTTTTTTCTGACCTTTTTAGTGAATTACATGACCTGTAAGAAATAGACAAGACTCTTCACCTAGAAACTGCAGGTGACCTCAGTACTTGTCTTTAAATCTAGTTTCTTATTGTCTTTTTTCACTTATTATTTCTTTCATGACGGCAGTAGCATATATTTGTTGTAAGGTCCTGAAGAAAGCAAGGACAACCTTGTCCACCTATTGCTGAAACACGTCGACCTGGTTCCATTTCTAGACAGCTAATTCTTTAAACTGTCTTAACAAATATTTTAACATTGGTGGAGTGAGTACCACCCGAATAAAATTTGCTCTGTACTCCCTCATCCAATTTTAACACACTCTTTACTTTATTATTTTTTCACGTAGTTTTCTTCACTGCACCCCACTAGTCATCTTACATTTTACCACTCATTAGTTTAGAGAAGTGGTACGCCATACTACCTGTTATTTCAGTCGAAGGGATCTATTAACATTCTGGTCTCCTTCTTTCTGAGAATAGCACATCTGAGTAGATAGTCTTGAAGGAATCCCAAATGATGAAGGGTGGTTCCGAGTGGTGACTGATGGGTATCTTTGACCATCTATTAGGGTGTCAATGATTACCATCTTCTATAGGTCAGTTAGAAAGATTATAGGTTTTTGTTGAATGGCTGCACACACTGTTAACCCACTTTCTTTTTAGACCCTCTGGTACTCTTTTGTTGTTACGTATCTGTTGGGAATGTTCCCAGAGCTCGGTCTTTAAATATTCCCTTGGGTCCCACTTGATCGTTGTGTTGTTGTTGGGTTAGAGATTCCCCCTTTCGCCCATGTTGCTCATGTTGTGGGACTTGAGTCACAGGTTGCAACATTACGGATCGTGGTCCGGGTGGAGCCAACACTACAACAGAGACATACGCATTAGTTACTTCCTTGTCCAGCCCAGAACGGAACCACGCCCAGAGGCCCGGGGTCATTGTTCATACCCCTACGCTGGACTGGCATACACCAGGCCGGCCCACTATGCTTACGCTTACAGTGGGTGACGACAACGCAACATGTCCCAGGTCTTCCCTGTAGTGATCTGCTGATCACGGTCTAGTTGTCAGCATGCCACAGCCACTCCCTGAGGGCCACACCACACCCATCCAGCACAGGTGTCACGGAACATGTGACCCTGCCAACAAAACGGGCCGGGCGCACGTGCTCGAGGCCATTTCCACTATCTATCTGAGTGTGTCCGTGTGGTCATTATTTATGCATGAGGGCCTAGGGCCCTTACACATCACATTCCCCACTTCCGGAGGTGACATGATGGCGTCCGCACCAAGAGACTCAATCATAAAGGGCCCATGACTTATGGTGCACGGAGTTGGTGGCAGCCGAGGCACTTTGGCCGTCATGAGTAAGCATGGGCGAATTTTGTTAATTCGTGATTCGCGAATTTGCGTATTCACGAATTCGCAATCCGCAAAATCCACGAACTTTCGAGAATTTGCAGATTTTTTCTTTTTTTTTGTGTTCGCAAGGGTTTCTGCCAGTTTGCAAGGGGTTTTTACCAGTTCGCAAACGCGAACTTACTTGTCGGGTCGCAACGGTCTCGACCATGTTGTTTCTACGTCTGGTTCATCACAGCACCCTCTGTTTCACCACTGCCACCCTCTGGTTCACCCATGCCACCCTCTGGTACATCACTGCCACCCTCTGGTTCATCACTGTAGATTATGGGGGAAAAGCACACCTGCCCTGCCTCAACTGATATGAATTAATTTGGGGCTGATTAATGTGTCACTGAATTTGAGCTGGCACCTGCTTCCTTAGCTGTAAGTACTTCCTGATTAATGATGAGCTTGAACTTTTGCACCTGCTAAGTGCTTTCAGTTTTGCAAAATTCGTTAGCACACCTGCCCTGCCTCAACTGACATGAATGAATTAGGGATTGATTAATGTGTCACTGAATTTGAAGTTCCAGTCTGGCACCTGCTTCCTTATCTGTAATTGCTTTCTGTTGCAGTGTAATTTTTTTTAACAGGACCTTTGTGGCATACTTGTAGCTATTCTCTGAGCCTGCTGTGAGGGTCAGAGCAGGGTCAAAGAATAGTTGCAAGTAGGCAACTGAACTCTGGAGGGGCCCCTCAGGAAGCACTACAGGGAATGGTTACTAATGATGAGCTTGCTGAGTGCTTTCAGTTTTGCAAAAATCGTTTTTCTGCAATTTCGCGGGATTCGCGGGGCGCGGATTTGCGCGGGATCGAATTCGGAAGCCGCAAATTCGTGCGAATATGTGATTTGTTTTTTGGGGGCGTGTTAGTTCGCGTGGTTTTTTGCGTTTTCACAAGCCGCTGGTAGCGCAACGAGGCGAAGTTACCCTAGCGGTCGTACATGGGCGCGGCCATCTTGTTTGTGTGACGTATTTCCGTTTCCGGGCGCTATGTGTAATCTCGCAAAGTGTGCGGCTCGCTAGTACAAGTATGTGTGTGATCGCGGGGGAAATCTCGTGCGAACTTACCCACGCGGTCATAAACTGGCGCGGCCATCTTGTTTTTCATTCATTGCTATGGTTCTTGGCATGCGTTGTGTATTCTCTCTCAATCTCTGCCATCCTTTGCTTGTTTGAAGTTTTTTTGATCTATTTTACTTATTATCTATCCCTCAATTATTCTAACTCTATATTTTTGTGTTTTCTGCTACTTTTAGTTAATTTCAAACTACTTTTTTAAACTCTTTCCTTTTCTTCTTCCCTATTCTATTTCCTATTTATTATTTACCTTCCTTTCTGCCCAGACCATGGTAAAGGGAGCCAGGAAGCAGCCCGAGAAGGGGAAGGTTTCCCGCACCCCGTGCCCGGCTCCCGTGCGGGCGTTTGAGGGGGGAGCTAGTGATGCCACGGGAGATCTTTAGCGCGGGGGAGGTGACCGCACTAGTGTTCTATGTACAGCGCCGCCTCCCCAGGATCATCATGGCAGGCGGCAGGATCGCAAGCGGCTACGGGTTCCGGGAGCGCCGGAAGCGGTGGGAGAAGGTGTGCCGGGCCATGTATTCTCACTCTCGGGTCCGGCGCACCTACAACCAGGCCACCCACCGTTGGACGGATCTCCTGGACCGGGAACGCGACTTGCTCGACCTGCTCGGCATCGAGATCCCCGGGCTTGGTGAGTAGTAGTAGCTATTTCATCACCACTCTGTTTTCTCCTGCTCTGTGTGTTATTATATTGCAAATTTTTGTTTTTTACCAAGAGCAATAATGCTGCCGATTACATTGTAGGTAAATTATATTTCAAAATCTTCTGTGTATTTCAGGTGCACTGCTCTCCTTCTCAGTAGCGTTGCTACTATGCTTATTTGTTTTTGATTTTGTGTTCATTTCATTGGCCTGAGAAATTATGTATGAGTGTAGTTTACAGAACTGCGTAATGCTAGACACTAAGGGGCAGATTTGCAATTACCGGCACATCCCTGCAAAGTAGCAGGGATGCGCCAGTAATTGTGCGCCACGCCACCACCACCCATGGTGCGCCGTATTTACATTGCAGCGCACCATGGGCCGAAAGCGTCACGAAGCGTTACGCATCTGTGCCGTAAAGGCGGCGCATTGCTGGAGTTGCGTCGCAACGATGGCGCAGCTCCAGCAATGCTCTGGGGTGCCCTATCTCCCCAATGCTGCGTCAAGCAGTACGTCTGCTTCAAGCAGGCGCAGGGTTTGAGTGACGCATCATTGTCCTAAAAGTGACTGATTGAAACCTTGTAGATTTCCCTCAGCCACTTTTAGGATGCGTTCCTGCGCAGGAACGCCCTCCCTTGCGCCGGAACGCCCCCTGATGGTGCAGGGCTTTACAACGTAATGCAGCTCCAATATGCGTTACGTTGTTAATATACGCCGCACCATGGCGCCTCTTTTGTTCTGCCACTGTGTCACAAAAGTCACGCAACAACGGAGCAAAAGAGCTGTAAGGGGCTTGTAAATCTGCCCCTACAGACTCAAGTCCAGTCCTTCCTTTGTACACCTGGCAATAAGAAGAAATAGTGGTGGTGGATTGATAGTTTGAGTATTTTAATGACTGGTTAATGTAGTAGCAAACTTTTTAGTGTTGTCACTGATCTGCAATCACGATGAAGTTTGTCTGTCACTTCGCGTGCTGCGGACTGCTGCCTGCCAGTCCTGGGCGAACCTTTTTAGTAGTTTGTTTAGTGAGTTACATAACTTTCCAAGTCGACGGTCCGCAAATCAAGCAATACTAATATCATAGTAGACCACATGAGATAGATCAATATATCCCGTGGAATAGTTGTCTATTTGCTATTTCGCCAAAATATTTTGTTATTGTTTTTTTGAAATGTTTCATTTGGTTGACAACAATCAGCCATGTTTTCGGGTCTTTCTTTCTTTCATGTTGTACATCAGCTCCCCCCAGGGGCAAGAGGACAGAGGAGGAGGGGATATCGGCTGCTGCTGCTGTACATGGCCAGGATCGGTCAGGCGAGGGCTCCTTTGCTGGCCCCGGTAAGTTTTAATTTTAATATAGAGTACCTATTTTTTCCTAGCGTTCCTCATTCGATTTTTTCTAAATCGTCTTTGATCTTCCTGTAGACTGTATCTAAATTCTTATCCTGCCTCTACTATGACTCCCTGTGGTATTACTAGATTATTCTTATTAGTCTGTCTGTGTAGCTAACTAAGATTGCACATTTGGCAAAAGGTGTTAAACGAAACTCCCATTCTAGTCAGCAATAGCGCTATGCACTGAGTGCAGTCCTCTGGGATTGTCCATAATGTCTTTTCAAGTCTTCTAAATGTTTATGCTTTGACAATTACCAACAATAAAATGTGAATGACCACCAAGAAAGAATAAGATACTACTTTACTTTTGGTTTGGATAGGAGGACAATCCATACTACTACTGTTGCAGGGACAAATCAGCACAAACAGAACCATGGACACTAAATTTACTAGTAGTGCTGTAATCACGCCTTGTCAGCTAAGGTCTACCTCCTCTATCCCTACCAACTGTCAGCAAAATCCGATTGACAGCCCTCCCAATGACTCATCTCTTAACTGTAAAAACCTCCAGTGTAATGTCCGCTCTTTAGTTTCCCATTCCACCCAGGTCTGGGATCTTATAACATCAGAAAAGCCACATTTTTGCTTTTTAACAGAGACTTGGTTAAAGCCCCACTCTGTTCCAGCCATTACTATGGGGGTACCTCAAGGATACAAATTAATAAGGATGGACAGGCCAATTAAAACTGGTGGGGGATTAGCCATTGTTTTCAAACAAGAAATCGAGGTAGTGGTCACTGAGACCGTATGTAACCCGCAAATGGAGCTCCTCATCTTCACTATCAACCCTAATTCTAGGGAAGCCAGGAAGGGAGCTTTAGTCTATCGACCCCCAGGCCCGCCGGGGAATTTCTCTCTTCAACTTGTTGAAACACTGGCCCCCCACTTACAGGGGAATTCTGACTTCATCTTGGTAGGGGATTTTAATGTTCATAGTGAACTCACCTCTTGTGTGGAGGCACAGACACTCCTGGCTGATCTAACTACCCTTGGTCTGCATCAAATTAATCAGGGACCCACGCACTTAGCCGGTCACACCTTGGACCTTGTGCTATGTAACTCCACCTCTATAAAATGTCTCCCTCCCTGTCAAGTGGATTGGACTGACCACTCCATTATTGAATTCTATACTCGCTCCAACCATGAGGCTAAGGGGGTCCAGAGGACCTTGGCTGATGTCAGAAGATCCTGGAATAAATTAACGCCTGAGAGCTTTAGGGAGAAATTTACCGAACCTAACTGGGCTGAATGTGGCGACAATGTCACCGCTGTACTAGCCATTTTCAATGAAGCGGTAACTACCTCCATCAACCACGTTGTTCCTTTTAGAACATATAAACCACAACCTGCCCCAAAACAGGAAGTCTGGTACACAGACGATCTCAGACAACTAAAAATCACTGCACGGAAATCTGAAAAACGATGGAGAGTTACACCCAAGGCAGAGGATAAAGAAATTTATAGGATTTCCCAAAAACATTATCATAAAGCTATTAGATCTGCTCGGAAACATCACATAGCAGCCCAAATATCAGCAGCGGGTAAAAATGCTAAAGTCCTTTACCAAATCTTACAGACCTTTATCAAGCCTGCAGCCTGTGAAACGGAGGGGTTTGAGTCCCAGGAACTCTGTGATAACATCTCACAGTTCTTTGTTAGGAAAATAGAAGGCATTTATGCTAAGATCTTAGCCTCAAAATCTACTTCTAACACTTTGAGAACTGATGACAGTATGGCTCCGCCACATCTCAGCACAGCAGAAAACAACGCTAGCAAGCTTGTTGAATTCCCTCCTATATCAATGGAGGACATTGACACTCTAATCAATCAAACTAAGAGTGGATGCCCTTCGGATATCGTTCCAGCTCGGATCATGTCACTTTTGAGGGATGATCTAGGAGTGGGTATTCAGTGGGTAGTTAATCTATCCTTAGGATCAGGGGAAGTCCCCCCTGATTGGAAGCGTGCTTTGGTGAGGCCTCTACGGAAGAACAACTCCATTCCATGGACTGACCTCACTAATCTGAGACCCATCTCTCTCCTCCCTTTTTTAGGGAAGCTCGCCGAGAAGTTTGTTAACCGGCACTTATCCAATTACATCGAGAATGCAGGGGGACTAGACCCCTCTCAATCGGGTTTTAGGCCCAGGCACAGCACCGAGACCGCCTTGCTGTCCGTCGCTGACAATCTTCATATGCTTCAGGATAAGGGGTATTCCGTTATCCTGGTGTTATTAGATTTGTCAGCGGCGTTTGACACTGTGTCACATGATATCATGACCACCAGACTAGTTGACATCGGTCTGGGAGGCAAGGCGCTGGCCTGGTTAAGGAGCTTTTTCACCAAACGCACTCAGAGAGTCGTACTTGGTTCTTACCAATCAGAGGAGGTGGAGATCTCAAAGGGGGTGCCACAGGGCTCCTGCTTGAGCCCAACATTATTTAACATCTATGTGGCACCCCTAGCTAACATCATGAGATCCCACGGGTTTATCCCCGTATCGTATGCAGACGATACTCAACTCCTCTTTCCGTTTAAAATCATGACTCCTGAAGTGCGTCACTCCTTCGCCCAAGGGATGAAAGAAGTGGCACATTGGATGGCAGCAAACTTCCTTCAGTGTAACGTCTCCAAGACGGAGGTGATGCTCTTTGGGGAAGCCAAACGTCTGTGGACTCCTGACTGGTGGCCTTGTGATCTAGGCCCAGTCCCAGAACCAAAAATGGTAGTGAAAGATCTAGGAGTCAAACTGGATCAGGAGCTCACTCTAAAACATCATGCTACTCAAGTAGTAAGCTCCTGCTTTCATGTCATTGGCCTTCTCCGAAGGGTGTTCCCCCTGTTACCTGATACCACCAGGAAAACCTTAGTTCAATCGCTCGTGCTGAGTAGACTGGACTACTGTAATGGTTTGCTGCTAGCCGCCAATGAGGGGGTCATCGCCAGACTTCAAGTTGTGCAGAACACGTCTGCACGCCTTGTGCTCAATGCCCCGGCCCGGACTCCTTCAAAGCCCCTTCTTAAAAAACTCCACTGGCTCACGGTAAAACAAAGAGTGATGTTCAAAACTTGTTGCATCATCCACAAGTGCCTTTCCGGCAGAGGCCCGGATTATCTAACTAAGAAATTTATCCCATACATCCCGGCAAGATCCCTGAGATCTGGAGACCGTGAATTGCTATGCGTCCCCAGATTCTGGAAGACACGACAAGGTGGAAGAGCTTTGTCAGTGGCAGGCCCGAAACTTTGGAATGAACTCCCATTCGAAATCAGAGCATGCAGGGAACATTTTCCCTTCAGGAAAAAATTAAAAACTTTCCTGTTTAACTACTGATTTTGGTTGAACATTAAATAAACACATGACAGGGCTATTTGCTTTTTGATGACGCCAAAGGCGCGGAGATACTCCCCAGGGAGTCGATTCCCAGCGCGGTACAAGTATGCAAATAAAATAAAATAAATTAATAAATAGTGCATTGTTTATCAATTATAATAGGCGCAGGTAGACTTTCCACATACCTCAGTGATATGAGACTTTGAAGAACCCCCAATCTCCTTACTGACTAGATAGTGTGGCAGAGTCATTTACCTCCTGAATTCATCGATGATTGATCCCCAATGATGATTATCCAACGCAGGACAAGAGTACGGAGTCAGAGTCCAGAAGTGTCAGAGGCACGGACTCATGCTTGCAAATTGCAAAACCTTTTGTTCAGTCACTCTTGACCAAAAACCACAGTCTATTTAAGTTTTAAAGCTTTATAAAAAGTAAAAACATTTATTAAAATCAAGCTTGTCATAAAACATAAACGGTTGATTAAAAATGGAAAAGTGCTTACTGATTTATTTCACACATTTATTGTGGGCGAGCTGAGCCCTCACCTGGTTTGAACTTTAATTTTTCTTTTTGGTGCTGAATCGTTGGTCACTCCGTCCCAGTGATGATGATCTGATCTTGCTCTTGTTCTTAGAAGTGAAGCTTCTGTCTGTTATGAGAAAAATGGTGTGTGTTAAAAAGCAAGCATTCATCAGTTGTGCCAAAAAGTGCAGCAAGACAACACCCTTCCCTGGAAAAAGGGACATTTTTACTTTAGAGTAGACAGTCACAAATTATTAGATTGGTTTCTGTATTCACATTTCTTCATTCCTAGACAAAATACTAGTGAGTGGTGTATGTCTATGACATCTAACATTCTTAAATGTACTTTGTAGGTGGAACATCTGGTGCCGGGGCCAGCGCTGAGGTGGAGGAGGACACTTCTGGGGAGGAGGCGGTGCAAGTGCCGGAGGAATCTGCTGTGCGGGTTGCCACGGTAGTGGCGGGCAGTGGTAAGCTCTTATATTCCTTACTTATTGAGATTGCAGACTGCAGAGTGTGCTCTCTGCACGGGTGTAGTATATATGTTCTACAGTTAAGTTACTATACTGTTAAGCAGACTTTCAAATTTAGAACAAAGTTTTTATCAACCAGGTAGTAGCCTCCTCTAAACTTACTTCAACACAGCTGTAAAAAAAATTTCGAGAATCCAAATCAGATCTGAGATGAACTTGATGGATGGGATGAACGAAAAGCGAAAGAAGGGTGTAAGTAAGTGTGGAAGGACGAGCAAGTTAAAGGTAATGATGACTGACAAAGAAGAATGATACGTGTTTGATTGGTGCCCGAGGTGGCTGGGAAGGAATGTGATGCATGGCTGGGTGAAGGATGAAGCAAGGATGGGTGGAAGGAGAACAGCCTGGGTGGGTGAAACAGAAACTGTATGTGTGTGCAATATATACTTTGGTTGAAATTCAAATGCAAGTCAAGCACGCATGTATGGCTTGCGGTTTCCCACATAAAATGAAAAGGTTGTTTTCCCGTGAGAAAACGTAAGGTTTGTCCAGATGAGAGACATGAAGAAGAATGATTGACATATAGTTTGAATGGATGGATACCTGGATCATGGTACTATCTGACTCTTAGATAGCATATGTGTATCTAGAGAGAGTAGACGGTCACTGGATGAACTGAGTGTTACTTTGAAGAGCATGTAACACCGCACCGCACATCCGCCCCAGAGTAGGAAAGGCAAGGAAAAGAAGTTGTAATTTTGTCCGAATACTACCATGAATAGTAGCATTAGTTTGTATTGCAAGCACAGCATATATCTGGCTATTACGATGGCCACTCACTACCTCTGTTAATAAGTTTAGTAGAACTCGGTCATTCATGTGTGGATGTATCACTGTTCACTCAATAAAAAGCAAAGCACCTAAAGTCATCTCATATGTAAGCAAATACATACCATGTGCAGTGATAGATAATCAGATTATTTATCTTCTTCATTTTCCTTTTCTGGTATTCATTGGCACTGTAGGGTGAAAGTTAAATTAATTAAGCAGTAGCCCTTGTAACAGAGTATTCTCAGTGCCACCCGTAATAGAAAAGTAAGAGCATCACCTCCTGCATGTACTGGACTGGTACAGTAACGCAAGTCTGTCTCACTCATCATGGCGGGCGTCTGTTTTTCTCGGGTGCAAGTTGACTGCGCTGGCATTATGCCGGCTTGCAGAAGTTAACGTACCAATTTTGGTAAACAAGAGAGAAGAAGAAGAATAAGACTGGTGTACTGTCATAGTCGACTCTAATGGAGTGAGTCCATAGTGCTCGTAGAATTGATTCCTTAAACTCCCACTAATGTTAGAGCAAGGATGAAGAAGTGGGAGGTTAGATAGATACTGGCCACAACAGTTATGTACTGCACTTGCAAGTTGCTAGTTCTACTGTGACACAACTTTCTGCTGAATCCTTTTGTGTTAATCTTAACACCTTGGCTGCTAGTGATATTTTCCTCCTATGCTGAATATTATATTTTCCCATTGTTCATGACGAGCTCAGCTCGTCATGAGCACAGCTCAACCATGCCTCATGACGAGCTGAGCTCGTCATGAGCAGCAAAGGGGTTAAAGAGCATTGGTTACAGACTATGTCTTTCTTTCTTCATATAGATGCTCCTTCCAAACCAACACGGAAGGAGCTGGCTAAAAGGGCCCGGCAACGGAGGCTGGAGACGAGTGTCGCCGAATATCGGCGGCTGGTGGCCCAGGAGGAGGGGGACACGCAGTCGACCACAACATCGACCGGGACAGCTGCATCCTCCTCCGCGCTCCCTGAGTCAGCCAGTCAGCGCAGCTGGTCTCCAGCGGTACGGAGCCGGGGTACCGCAGCCACCCGCCACCGCCGAGCAGCAAACAAATCAGCTGCCCCCCACAGCAGTACCAAAAAAAGGTTGCACCGCCTTTCACTTAGGGTGTCCTACCTCGAGCAGGAGCTTTTGAACACCAAAACCCTGCTCGAGACCCTCCGCAAGGAGCATGCCGACCTGGCCCGAAAAGTGAACAGCAGCCAGCAGTAGGAGGAGACTGTCCCTTGCCCCTTTTTTAAAGACTTCTGGGGGGTGGGAATTGGGAGTTGGTTTTTTTGGACTTTTCACGGACATTCGTTGGGGTTAGGGATGGGGAGTGGGTTGGGTTTTGGGGAGATTATTTTTGTTAGGGATATAAATATACTTTAAACTTTATCTTAGCATATTTGTTTTTATTTTTACTGCTTTTGAGGCTGGTGGATGGGGGTTTAACAGTAAGTTTTTTTTCCTGAAACGTAAGTGGCATCTTGATTCAAGTTGTGTAAGTAATTACTAATTGCCCAAATGTTTTCAAAACTAAGTGCCTCTCACAGAGTAAGTGAATTCAATAACCTAGGACTTTACTAGTACCACCGTCAGTCTCTCATCTCTCCTAATACTCCATTATACTACCTCCCCCCAAACGCTTATCTTACCTGTAATTTGTGTTTGGAAATAGGGCTAGGCACAGGGCTGGCTGCACGGGAAATGGCGATTAAGGTTGGCAATCCTGGGCGGATGAAATGTCATCATTGCGGTGGTACTAGTGGTGTTACACAGTGGCAGTTGCAACATATGAAAAAAAAGAAAATGAAACCTTGTTTGTCCTTACCGTAGCATTAGAACGGTACGATAGAGAATATAGCAGGTGACAGTACACTAGAACAGTGCCACAATGTAGCCTAACAAATGGTAAAGTATTGAAAGTATAACTAGTACTTGGGTTGAATTTCTTTGACATTGGCTACTACTACAAGAAATAGTACTGAAGGTGAAGGACACAGCAGCGTAATAATTTGCCACATCTAGGAGGAGGATGTTCTTGATGACCAATCAAGTTGATGACGCACATGAAAATCTGCTTTCATTTGCCAATAGTGACTCTGTGTCAAATTAGGTTTGAAAAATAGCAGAAGTAAAACCTATACAATGGCTGTAGGGATGAATTTAGAAGCAGAGATCAAAGAAATGCAGAGTCACACTCATAGAAGTTCACAGCAATAACATTACTTAAAAGATAATTAGAAAAAACGGATACTGTATCTGTATGTTGTTGTAGTTGTCCTGTTGAATTTGGTAAGTTGCATGCATCCAACCATTCCTCTTATTAGCGGGACTCCTCCATTCCATCTGGCGCTCCGTCCATCAATGTTGGTGACCAGAAGACACCCTGTCCACTGCCTACCTGGTGGATGCTGAATTGCGGCTCGCTAATGTGAAGCCTGACTTCATCCTTTTTTTCCCATTGAACAGGCTGAAACCCGGCCTGTAATTATTGATGGAAAAACAGGAAGTGATATTAGAACACCACTGACAAATAAATATAAGGTATGTACGATGTGTAGTGGAAAAAGTCACACTTTGAGTTTCCTAATAGACAGTACAATATTTTTGAAAGTGCGTACTCTGTCTGAGTCTCCTTTTGAAGGATAAATAAGTATGGGCGAATTAATTTAGCGGAGCTTTCCCCTCAAGCTAGGTGTAATGTAAACTGTGTTTTAGAACAAAATTAGACCTTCCCAGCAGTGCTCCCAGACCCTTACTAAACCCAGTTGCAAAAATGTAGAAGACCCCCATTCAGATCTCCAAAAACGAGGCCTAGTAGAAAATGGTGACAAAACGTACTTTGAAAGTAAAGTAGGCCCAAATCCCCCCTTACCCACCATGGATTGTATTCAAACCACTTGCAAGCAAGCAAAAGTATCCATACCCAGCATTGCTCCAAGACTCGCAAATCCCCCCCACAAACACCAAGAACCCCCACAAACAGCCCCCCAAAAACGGTAGAGTGAGCAAATCTCAGAAAATGCAAAAACTTTTTCCCCAGGGATTGTCTCCAAAACACTTTCTTTCGGGTATTAGACCTTCCCAGCAATGGCCCCAGAACTGTCAACCCGGGTGAAAACAAGTTTAAGCCCCCCAACAAGCCAAAACCCGGGAACAGCCACAGTTAGAAAACTTTGGGCTTACCTGGAATTCAGTCCAAATGCGCTCTGCAGCTAGGCCCCAACTCCCCTTTTCCACCATGGATTTCCTGAAAAACAAATGCAATCAACATTAGACTGTGCCAGCAGTGCTCCCAGACCCCAAAACCCACCCACAAAAACCTGGTAGCTCCCCAAACAGCACCCCAAAGACATGCAAGTGAGCAAAAACGCAAAAACATTTTCACCATGGATTTGGTCCAAAACACTTGATTCCAATATTAGACCTTCCGAGCTATGCCCCCAGACCCCTGCAGCCACCCGCAAAAAGCAGAACACCCCCAAACAGGCAAAAAGATAAAAAATGGCCTACCTTCAGTTCAGTCCAAATACGCTGTGCAGCTAGGCCCTAACTCCCCTTTTCCACCATGGATTTCCTGAAAAACAAATGCAATCAACATTAGACTGTGCCAGCAGTGCTCCCAGACCCCAAAACCCACCCACAAAAATCTGGAAGCCCCCCAAACAGCACCCCAAAGACAGGCAAGTGAGCAAAAACGCCAAAACTTTGACACCTTGGATTTGGTCCAAAACACTTGATTTCAATATTAGACCTTCCGAGCTGTGCCCCCAGACCCCTGCAGCCACCCACAAAAAAGCAGAACACCCCTAAACAGGTAAAAAGCAAAAATGGGCCTACCTTCAATTCAGTCCAAATACGCTGTGCAGCTAGGCCCTAACTCCCCTTTTCCACCATGGATTTCCTGAAAAACAAATGCAATCAACATTAGACTGTGCCAGCAGTGCTCCCAGACTCCAAAACCCACCCACAAAAACCTGGAAGCCCCCCAGAAGTGAATAAGGACGAAAAAGAAAGTTAGTGATTCATTGACTCATTTTCAGGGCTCGGTGTCAGGGAAAAAGAGCTCGTCCTCAAACTCTGCGAATTCAGACGGGAGTAAGTCAGTTAACAGAGAAGAACTTCCCTCATCTAAGTTGGTGTCCTCCTCGTCTTCTTCCTGCGTGCATTCTCGTATTTTGTAATCTGGTGGTATGAGGTGCTGATTCATCTTGATCATTGTTAACCTCTCCACATTTTTGGGCGAGAGGCGGGTCCTTTTGGAAGTTACAATGCCACCAGCAGCACTGAAAACACGTTCAGAAGACACACTTGCGAGTGGGCAAGACAAGTAATTTATAGCCAGGTTGGTGATCTCTGGCCACACATCTCTTTTCCCATGCCAATACGCCAATGGGTCATCATGAATATAGACCTCTGTTGAGTCATTCAGATAGTCCTGCACCATTGACTCAAGGTTCTCCAGGGTTCCTCCACTTTGCTTACTTTTTTCTGGGACCTTTTGAGAAGCAAACCCAAGCTGAGTTAGCCAAACCTCTTCTTCACACAATGTTACTGTTGTATCTGGTGCAGATGATACGGTTGCTGGTGTCGTTAATGGCTGAGAGGGAAAATCACTCACTTCTGCCACAGCCACAGATGCAGAAGTGGATTTTTTTTACTCTGGATGGCCTGCTGATGCTGATGTACTGCATTTTCCTTCAATTTCCTGCCGTTCTCTTTCAAACCGACTGGCTGACACAGCTAGCCAATGTTTGTACTTTGTAACATCTGCGTCATCAAAAGGAAAGAATACTCTGCCTGCCACTGCTTTTTTGTACCGTGGATCCAGAATAGTAGCAGAAATGTAATGCTGTTCTGTGTGGATCTTTTGAAGACGTTCATCGCAAAGTAGGTGCTGTAATAAGTTCTCTGCCAACTCAAATGCTTCTTGCTTTCCATTTTTTTGAAACGTAGAAGACACCTCCTTCAGTTTGTGCTCTAGCATGCGCAACAATGGGATAGCTTTTCCCAAATTACAGTCCTCCGTGCTGACTGCACGCGTGAAGACCTCAAAAGGACGAAGCATGTCTGTCAGGCTTTTAACTAGCTCCCATTGCTCCACCTGTATCCTCAGGTCTATCATAGGTGTACCCAGTTGAAAGAAATACTGATCGACTACTGCATACTGCTCATACAGACGCTCAAGCATGTAGAAGGTTGAGTTCCAACGTGTTACCACCTCCTGGATGAGTGCTTTCACTGGCACTTTACGTTCATGTTGCAGGCACCTCAGCTGCTTCCGGGCCTTAAAAGAATGGTTGAAATGTGTGCACATTCTTCGGCAGGTGGTCAGTAACTCGCACACTGGACTTTCTTCACTCAAGAATTTTTTAACAACCAGGTTTATACAGTGCGCCAAACATGGCACTCTGAAATAGTTACCCTTATCCATGGCCTTAACTACATTGGCGCCATTATCCGTGGAAACATAACCAATCATGTGTTTTCTTGGGGACAGCCATTGAAAGACCTTTGTGTTAAACTCATGCAAAATGTTTTCTCCTGTATGATTTTTCTCCATGGCAAACATGGCTAGTGTTGCAGCTTTATAAACTTTGTCCGTGTCAACACCTGCGGTTACCTTTGCTTTAACCCCTGAAAAAGAGACCCAGTGTGTAGTGATGCACATGTAATCAACGGCTTGGCAACTGGTCCACATGTCTGTTGTCAGATGTATAGTGTGAACAGCACTCTTCTGCAAAGCTGCCCCAATCACCTCCAGCACATCTTCATGTAGTGTTGGAACCGCAACTTGGCAAAATAGAACTGGCTAGGAACCTTCTATTTAAGGCAGAGCGTTGCCACTAATTCAAGAAAACCCACCCCTTAATTAATTAATTATGTGCTTATATAGCGCTGGAATCACTCCCGAAGGGGTACCTCCGCGCTTCGACCACTGCGAAACCCTTCCTGGCTTCCCTGAGAGATGGTCCCTTAATGGGTATCTCCAGGGTGAGACCAGGCATCCCCGGCGGTCTGGTGGGGCCGTTAGTGAAGATGAGGCAAGCTAGTGCCCAGAGTTGCCGAGTGTGATCGCTGATCAGAGTGGGCACCGAGGCGAGAGAATTATCGAGTCCGCTGACCCTGGTCCAGAAACCTGCCGCGTCGGGAATCGAACCCTGGTCCCGGGCCGTCCTCTGCTCTCGGGTCTGCCGCCTCTAACCAGTGAGCCACACTACTTCACTAAAGAAAGAAAGAAAAAGGGAGAATGTCCAGCGCTAGCATTTTAGCCAGCTTAGTGTTATACAGACACGTCATTGGGTGGTTGCGTTCAAATGGCGCATCTGAAAACAACATGCTTCTAATGGTGGGCTGGACCATTTTATGGGATGATGATGACTTCTTCGACCCAGTTACGCTCGGTGATGATGAACTTTTTCGCATTGGTGTCTCACTCTCTCCCACACTCTTAGTGTGGCTCATATATCTTGCAGGGGGGTGTGCTGCTGACAGGGGTGTAAGTGAAGAAATGTTTGACGCTTCTTCCTCCTCGTCATCATCAGATGAAACATCAACGGATACAATTTGTTGACTTGCAATTCGGGCTTCCTTGATCTCCTTTAGGTGCGCATGCCATTTGACAGTGTGCTGTCTCTCAAGATGACCTCTCTGGCCTCCGGTACCATAGTTGGTACCAAGCTTACCACGACTAACTCAAACCTTACAAATGGTACAAATGGCTATGTTTTGCCTTGTTGGGCTAACGCTAAAGAAGTCCCAAACTGCGGACTTCAAATGTCTGTGGGGGGCGGAGGAGGCGATACTGGGAATGCTAATGCCAGATGAAGTGGAGGATGTGTGTTGCCGAAATTTACTAAGTTGTGCACTTACAGCACCACTAATTGAGGAAATGGAGGTCGAGGTGGATGGAGGTCCCTTCTGGCGAGAAAATATGGAAGCGGTAGGTGGTGGTGTACTAGTTAACTGCATTGGTGGTGGTCCCATTGCCACGTCGCCAACATCACGCTATGCAGCATTTCGGGATAGGGTAAAAATGTCTGTTTGCTGCATGCCCGATGAGGCTGGAGTGACGTGTATGATGACTGCGTCGTCGTCATGAAAGTCTTCATCAGCAGGAGTATACGCCACTGCTTATTAAGTGTCATCATCACACTCCATAACTATGAGACTTTCGGGGACCTTCCTTTTACACTTAGCTACCTTTGTCAGATCATGTTGTGCCTCACTCTCAGACGGCCGTGGTGGTTCCCAATTTTCATCCATATCATCAGAAGGAAGGGGGCTTGAAGAAGATGTAGACACCATCCTTGATCTTTTCCTTGCTAGGGATCTGGAAGACAATGAATGATCAGGAGGAGTGGCTTCCTCAAATAATACCTTGGCTTGAATGTCCATTTCCTGATGTGCCCCTACTTCGGGAGGAACAACTATTGTGGGCACTTGTGCCGCTCCATGCACCTCTGCTTGCGCCTCTCCTTGCGCCGCCTCTCCTTCCACATGTACTTGGGCTTGTACTTGCACATGTGGTTGTTGTTGCGGCTGTGGTTGTTGAACACTCGTCAGATGAGTTACAACAAACTGTGTTGATTGAGGGATGCTGCTACTTTCTTGCAATGATCAATGGTGATTGAACCACTATACCGGCTGCCTCTGCAGTACTCAAGGGCTTGGACCTAAGTTGGCGTGGTGGTGGTGGCACTGAGCCAAATGGAGCGGAGGTGCTGCTCCCAGCTCGGTGCCCAGTAGACCCCGCTGCTGCTGCAGGCATACTTTTTTCCACAACAAATGCGGCGGTCGGCACACCAGTCTCCTTGGTAAGTGGCGCCACTTGCTTCTTCTGCTCCTTACTGGCAACTTTCTTGCTAGAGGCGCTACGGGCAACTTTTTTTGGGGCCATCTTCTTCAGATGTCAGAACAGCAGGCCGCAGTTGCACAAGTTGCAGAGTTGTCTGTGGCCACACGTGACGTTGTGCTGCACACACCGCAGCAGGACTTGTTCCTGGCACTGATGAGGAACGATGAGGCTGATGATTCGTCTTTCTGCACCTAAAAGCAAACGAAGCCAGAGGAACATCAGTTAAATAAATGTTGCATATGTAGCGCTTCAATTAATAGTTTGCAAGTAAGCATTTTTATTATACCCACCCCCCAAAATGGAAAGACCAATAAAATGCACCACTGACAGAGTACCCCTGGGCATAATGGATGAAAGCATGGCAGACTGGGTGCCGGCCTATGGCACAACAAAGCACACTGCCTGGCTTCTAAATGGCCCCTAGACCCCCACCCACATGGCCAGGCCCTGCCTGTACCAGGCCTCAAAATGGCCCCCACCCACATGGCCATGCCCCATCAACACCCCAAAAAATCGAAAAACACACAAAAATCACCACAATCCAATGCCATCCATGCCCTCCATGATGTTTACATTAAAGAGACCCCACAGAAAGACTCAGTCCATGCACCACTGAGTACCCCTGGGCAAAAGGCCCCAACAACAGCCAAAAAATCG
The DNA here is from genome assembly GCF_964263255.1 of Lissotriton vulgaris. Classification (NCBI taxonomy): domain Eukaryota; kingdom Metazoa; phylum Chordata; class Amphibia; order Caudata; family Salamandridae; genus Lissotriton; species Lissotriton vulgaris. The sequence goes on along the minus strand of NC_141691.1, from coordinate 55,655,425 downwards.
AAAAACACACACAAATCACCACAATCCAATGCCATCCATGCCCTCAATCATGTTCAAATTCAAGACACCTCACAGAAAGACTAGGCCCATGCACCACTGAGTACCCCTGGGCATAATGGATGAAAGCATGGCAGACTGGGTGCAGGCCTATGGCACAACAAAGTACACTGCCTTGCTTCAAAATGGCCCCTAGACCCCCACCATATGGCCAGGCCCTGCCTGTACCAGTCCTCAAAATGGCCCCCACCCACATGGCCATACCCCATCAACACCCCAAAAAATCGAAAAACACACAAAAATCACCACAAACCAATGCCATCCATGCCCACAATCAGGTTCAAATTCAAGACACCCCACAGAAAGACTAGGCCCATGCACCACTGAGTATCCCTGGGCATAATGGATGAAAGCATGGCAGACTGGGTGCAGGCCTATGGCACAACACAGCACACTGCCTGGCTTCAAAATGGCCCTAGACCCCCACCCACATGGCCAGGCCTCAAAATGGCTCCCACCCACATGGCCATGCCCTATCAACACCCCAAAAAATCGAAAAACACACAAAAATCACCACAATCCAATGCCATTTAATGATGTTTACATTAAAGAGACCCCACAGAAAGACTCAGTCCATGCACCACTGAGTACCCCTGGGCAAAAGGCCCCAACAACAGCCAAAAAATAAAAAAACACACAAAAATCACCACAATCCAATGCCATCCATGCCCTCAATCATGTTCAAGTTAAAGACACCCCACAGAAAGACTAGGCCCATGCACCACTGAGTACCCCTGGGCATAATGGATGAAAGCATGGCAGACTGGGTGCAGGCCTATGGCACAACAAAGCACACTGCCTGGCTTCAAAATGGCCCCTAGACCCCCACCCACATGGCCAGGCCCTGCCTGTACCAGGCCTCAAAATGGCCCCCACCCACATGGCCATGCCCCATCAACACCCCAAAAAAATCGAAAAACACACAAAAATCACCACAATCCAATGCCATCCATGCCCTCCATGATGTTTACATTAAAGAGACCCCACAGAAAGACTCAGTCCATGCACCACTGAGTAACCCTGGGCAAAAGGCCCCAACAACAGCCAAAAAATCAAAAAACACACACAAATCACCACAATCCAATGCCATCCATGCCCTCAATCATGTTCAAATTCAAGACACCCCACAGAAAGAGTAGGCCCATGCACCACTGAGTACCCCTGGGCATAATGGATGAAAGCATGGCAGACTGGGTGCAGGCCTATGGCACAACAAAGCACACTGCCTGGCTTCAAAATGGCCCCTTGACCCCCACCCACATGGCCAGGCCCTGCCTGTACCAGACCTCAAAATGGCCCCCACCCACATGGCCATGCCCCATCAACACCCCAAGAAATCGAAAAACACACAAAAATCACCACAATACAATGCCATCCATGCCCTCCATGATGTTTACATTAAAGAGACCCCACAGAAAGACTCAGTCCATGCACCACTGAGTAACCCTGGGTAAAAGGCCCCATCAGCACCCCAAAAAATCTAAAAACACACAAAAATCACCACAATCCAATGACATCCATGCCCACAATCAGGTTCAAATTCAAGACACCCCACAAAAAGACTAGGCCCATGCACCACTGAGTAACCCTGGGCATAATGGATGAAAGCAAGGCACATTGGATGCAGGCCTATGGCACAAAGCACACTGCCTGGCTTCAAAATGGCCCCTTGACCCCCACCGCATGGCCAGGCCCTCAAAATGGCCCCCACCCACATGACCATGCCCCATCAACACCCCAAAAAATCGAGAAACACACAAAAATCACCACAATCCAATGCCATCCATGCCCTCCATGATGTTTACATTAAAGAGACCCCACAGAACGACTCAGTCCATGCACCACTGAGTACCCCTGGGCAAAAGGCCCCAAAAACAGCCAAAAAATCGAAAAGCACACAAAAATCACCACAATCCAATGCCATCCATGCCCTCCATGATGTTTACATTAAAGAGACCCCACAGAAAGACTCAGTCCATGCAGCACAAAGTACCCCTGGTGTCGCGTTCTAATCTAGGACCCTGATCGATACTGTGACCTTATGCCCCTATACGGCTATAATCCCTTTGTACCCCTATATTGGCATAACCGATCAAATGCAATATTCAGAAACTCGTCTCTGGCCTCACACGAACAGAGCCACATTTCAGAATCGCTTCCTCTGCAACTTCCTTTGCAGCTCATTAGTGTAAATGACACAGCAGAAGCCACTATCTAAGAATCCTAGATTACACTCCGAGTTCTTCAACAAGATAAAAACTCAGCAACCTGGGAAATCCCCGCTTGCTATGTTTTGATTAGTAATAGAACTCTAATGAGCACTGAGAGACGATCACTTCCTAGTGACATCTTTATTGACGTCTTATGTCCAAAAACGTACGTCAAACCAGGCACCTTTCAGGTATAAATATTACCAACGTTGCCTTAAGCAAATGCTGATGATACCATCGCTGATGCAGCTGACCCTAACACGGCTGCCACTATCGCTACTGCTATCGCTGCTAACGAGCGAACGATGGTGTGGTGAACACAGGAGCTGAACAGCAGTCCCCTTCAGAGCCCAGCAGATGCAAGCTGCCCGCGGACACTGCCCCTCCTCCTCTTCCTCGACGCGCTGAGAGAGACGCTGTCTTTTCTCCTGCCGAGAAATCCAGCTCCAGCGTTTCCAGCCTACTCTTGCGAGTGACTGGGATATCGAGTCCCTGGAAGGAGATACCAGACCTCCAACATTCTATTTCAGAGGTATGGTGTTGACTAAACCCTTAGAGAGAATTCTTGAAGCAAACCTTGGCAAAACCAACTTAACTAAAGCTACTTACTTACTCCCCTCCCAAGTATTAGGCTTAGGTCAGGAACACTGGGGTAGGCGTAGTTAGAAGCACCAGTTGAGTACGTTAGCCTAATGTATATATGAATGTATATATGTTTTATTCATTTTAAACCATTGTATGGCTAAGAAACCATATCAATGCTTTTACAGTATTATTTCGCAATACTCATCTTACTGTACGCACTTTTTATAATAACAAGTCTTGCAATTGTGGCAATACATTTCTCTTGTACGAGAAGAAAGACTGTTCAATAAATAATACCTTTTATTGAAAACGCCCGTCTCTCTATTCTCTGCATATTGGTGAAAGTAATCTGCACAAAACTGACTGAGTAAAATAACTGTCTATTGTTTCACATGACTCTAGAGATTGACTCTTATTCTAAGGAGCAAAGTTGTCATGTTTATGCGGTTGTTGGAAAACTGAATCCCTTCTTGTCTGTACCAGGGAAGCTGATCACTTCCTATTCAGTCAAGAAAGTTTCCAGTGACCTCTGAGCTAGTTGGTAACAAACCCAATTAAGTTTAGCATAGTCAGTGGAGACCTGGAAGATCCGCACTTCTACGTCCATACTACTGTTTATGTTATTCCAATGCGCAGGGCCTATTGGAAAAATAGGAACTACACTACATGGCGCCCAACGTTTGGTAAGGCGATAAACTAACGCAAGACGTTGGAGTAACTCAGTCGTGCATTTTTCACACAAGCCCTTTCTCCCGTAAATACTCCAATAGACGTCTGGAGTGGGTGAAAGGTTAAAATTCGCCCGAACTCAGTAGGAAGAGATTCCTATGTAAAGCTCTGGTTTATTCAACGTTGAAGGATACAGTGTTCCAAAATATTGTGCACCTAATCTTTGTCTCCTTGGAGACCTGCTCTGCAAAACCTGCATTTATAAAATGTCAGTAGAAAACAACGGAGCTGATGCCGCAGTAAATGCGACTCAGCAGGGTCCCGACAGGACTACTGAACCGGGTGCGATAATCATCCTGGCACATTTAAGAAAATCTATAACGTCAAAACTTATAGACAATGGACTGACCACACAAGGTGGCACAGTCGTCTTCGTGATAGAGGCACACGAATATCGGCAGACAGAGGTATTCTATTCATGGATAAAATTTCCAGCGGCAAACGCTGCAACACACGAGTTCCACTATTACAAAGTAGAGGATCCACCGGGAGAGTACGCTCCTTTTGAGGAGATTGAAATCCCATTAAAATTCCAAGAGCACCTGCTCTGGTTTAATGGCGCCCTAAAACATAATGATCATATTACCAGGCTCGGTCCACTAGGTAGACCAGGAGCAACGTGGCCGGTTCTAGCCAGCTACACACCACATCCGGACATTGATAAAATGTCAAGTGAAGAACTCTTAGTTAACATAAGAGAATTAACAAAAGCATATAGAGAGTTAGTAAAATTATTTATTAAAAATAATTCAAACACTCCTAAAAAGAGCTGGGATGGAAATAAACAATCCACTCCCAAAGAAAAAGTTTTCCAGTCCAGAGGAAGGTCTCCTCGACGGAGGGAAAGAACTCCGACTCAAGAACACCAGTCCCCCCAGAGGGAGCCCTCTGAGAAAAGATATAACCTTAGAAATAGGGATAATTTGAAGAAGCCTGATAGATATCAAAATATTGATACACGTCCCTCTCGATCTTTTTTGCAGAAATCGGAAAGAAGAGGACGGTCAGACCCAGGAGAGCACACCAAGTCCAAAGACAAGGAACCTGCTCAGAGTAAAAAATCTCAATTTCCAAAAAAGAAGGTAGCCAGTATTAGAGTAATCGAACATGCCGAGAATACTGAGGACACAGTTGAAAAACGGGGAGTGGGCACAGACAATGCTAGACAGTGCAGCAGAAATCACTATAGCCCGCAAGATCCTGATGAGTCATCTGGAGACAGTGGACACGAATGAATACATTCAGGTTGAAACTGCCGACACCAGAGTTAGCGAGCCCCATAAGATTTACGAAATAACATTGCGTATAGAGGGTGATAAGACTAGGAAAATAAGGGGTCTATTTTGGGATTAACTCTCAAAAGGCTATGATATTCTGTTAGCTGAAAAAGATTGGCCCCCAGAGTTTGTCAGGGAGTGCCCTCGTGGCGAAGAAATGATTATGCTTGCCTTCTCGAATCACATTCCGATTCACAAAAAATATACTTATGCAAGGAAATGGGCAGTAGCCCAGGCACCGGCATTATATAAAAATCATGTAGGATGGGATGAGGACTCTCCTCCTCACAAAATCCAGTTAAAAAGTGAACCAACTGCACAAAGGCAGTATCCCATTAAGCAAGAAGCTAAAAACAAGTCAGGGAGATTTTAGATCAACTTGAATACCAGGGGGTGATTGAAACATGCACCTCTCAAATGAACAATCCTTTGTTTCCTGTCTCCAAGCCAGATAATTCATATCGTCTAGTTTGGACTACAGACACCTTAATGCATGTTGCAAAACATTTGCAGTACAAAATTCGCATAGTGCTGCACTAATGAATAATATAGTTCGTAAAAAATATAAAACGACATTAGACATATCAAATGGTTTCTTTTGTCAAAACATTGCACCAGAAAGCAGATACTTGACCGCTTTCTCAGTAATGGGGTCTCAGAAAAATTTCTGTAGGCTGCCACAGGGGTTCAAGAACAGCCCAGGACTATTCTCAGCTAGAGTAACAGAGTTACTACAAATATATGATGATGAGGCATTATCTTACGTAGATGATATCTATCTCACAGACGACGACTTGGAGACTCACTTGAAAGGAGTGAACACCATTATACTTGGGTTCGCAGCAGAGGGTTACAAATTCAACTTTAAAAAGTCTCGAATTGCCCATCTGACAGTATTATTTTTAGGATACGAATTATCAAGTGAAGGGAAAAGCCTAGCGGACAACTTCTTAGAGAAGTGCGCTGTACTCCAAGCTCCAAAAACGCTGAAGAACTTACAATCGATTCTAGGCTTTCTGAATTTTGGTAGAACTTACATTCTAAATTACGCAGCGAGGGTTAAACCTCTCTACGAACTAATTAAACCTGATTTTAAACAAATCACCTGGACTCAAAAACATACAGAAATTTTGAGATCACTGCAAACAGACATGTTAGCAAAAACAAAATTAGATACACGTGACAACACACGCAATCTTGTAATCCGAGTCATCCCAGGAAGATGCAGATTCACGTACCTGACCTCTAATGAGGGAGAAAAGGTACCAATTTCAATTAAATCTCACTTGTACACACAAGCGGAAAAAACATTCAGTCCTACAGAATAAACTGTGAAAGCAGTAGAAACTGCATTAGCGAATGAACGAGAACTAGTACATGGTAAAAGGATTAATATCCTCACAGCGGAATCCGCCTTCGAGGCGCTATTCAGCCCAGTAAACCTGCCTACAGTGTCACTGGATCCGAAATGGATACAGTATGTAGATTCTCTAGGAGCGGAAGATGTGAAATACTATTTCGCCCCGCAATTTGAAAAACTGAATGATTTAGAATATGAAGAAGAATATCCTCTGCCAATCGAACTTCTGCCTCTTCCACAGTACGCCTGTATAATCTATACAGATAGATTTGTACAGCATTTCAACGTAGAGAGCAAATCCTACGATGCAACCTACGCGATTGTTAAAGGTCGTTGGCTGTGCGGTTAATTCAGACCGAAAATAACAAAAACTGAATCAGTGAAGTACTGTTCAGCTCAGCGAGCTGAAATCAGATCTTTAAAGATGGCGCTTGAAAATGCAGAACGTGAATTCCCGACACTAATTGTGTGCGATTCTCATTTCTGCGTCAACTCTTACAATAACAAGTTGCAGAGCTGGATTGAAAATGATTACAAAATTGACACAGGTGCCACAATAAAGCATAAATTGCTCTGGAAACAGGTAGCTCTTTTACAGAAAGAACTACAAAAGACTCACGTGATACACACTCTGAGTCATCAACGTGATGGCGTTCACGTTGCAGGGAATTCATTGGCTAATACAGCCACAGCGGAAGCAACTAAACCGGCTTCCGTAGCCACAAAAAAGCGTTCAGAAAAATACATAGACGGGGAAACCATGCTAGCAGTCAAAACGTCCTTAAAAGGCGACTGTGCAGCACTACCCGTGAACTATCCACTCAATTATGCATACATAATCGATGCAAACTCCGTTCCTTTTGCTCGAATCCCTGGAGTGGGGGATAGGGTAATTCCAAACAGGAACCGAAGAGGTTTCCTATTACAGGAAGCACATATGGGGTTGGGTCTGAGACACCAAACAATCAGGGACTCTTTGAGAGAATTGGAATCAGAGTACCGGTGGCCGGAAATGAGTGAAGGTATTCATGAGTTTGCAAAAAACTGTGAAGACTGCAATAGAGATCGCAGTGGAGAACCGGCCAGTGTAGTGTCAGAAGCCCTAATAGAAAGCATTAGGCGATCTATCCGCGCTATCAAACAAGAGAACCGCGTCTCATTGTACATCATGAAGGCTAAACACACTTAAAAAATGTGGCCCAAGCGCTCGGCTGACGCCAGAACGGTTATAAAAGATCTGCGAGTCTTTATCGGCACATACGCAATTGCCATGTTCCATTCTGACCAGGGTCCTGCTTTTAGCTCTCGAGCTTATAAGGAGGCCATGGCCAGCATGGGCGTTGGCTTGCGGTATTCTTGTCCGTCACACCCCGAAGGGAACAGTGTGGTAGAAAGAAAAAACCGGGACATTAAGCAATCTATAACAGCGAAGGTATTAGGTTCGGGTGCTGGGTGGGTCAAACATTTAATAAGTGTCCAGTTAAGCCTAAATAACTTGCCAAGAAATTCTCTAAAAGGTTTCAGCCCATACGAACTATTGTTCGGAACTAGAATGCGAATTCAGGACTTAGATGGTCAGGTATCAGTGGTACAAGATAAGAAAACAGACTTTGACATCAAAGATCGTTTGGCTGTTTTACAGGACTTGAACGAAACAAGAAAATCCTTAAGCAACATAAAGTTAAAGCAACAGCCAACTACCACTGACGAGGCACCACCAGCCCCAGCAAGGCCTGTCTGGATTCCAAAGATTGGGGATCTAGTCAGAGAAAAAATAGCGGTGAAGAAGGAATTTGGGCCTTCTTACAGAAAAGCAGTACCTGTCTTAGCTATCAACGGAACAAGATCAGTAGTACTACCGCCCCTTGCTGGTAAAAAGGAGAACAGAGTAGTATCAATCGACCTGGTAAAACCACAAGCATGTGGCCTATAATCAACAGTAGGCCCAGTGGACTCCCGAGAAACAACAGACTACCCAAACTTGCAACAATCCAAGAGGTTCAAACTGAAAGACTAATCACATTCGATCAGCCTGCAGTGCACAGAGAGGGACTATGCAATAATGCCATGGAACTCGTGCCTCTTGAGACACAGATTGAAACAGTTCGTCAAGAAACACCAGTCTACAATGATGTGGCACCTGAATGTGCTACCGAAAGACAAATTGAAAGAACAATCGCAACAATTGACAGAACTGCCTCTGGCTACTTCATCAACTTCGATAACTTTTCTGAGGATCAAAGCAACCCAGAAGTGATGCCAGAAACAAAAAAGACTTTTAAAGAAAAAGCAACAGAACTCTTTCAACAAATCAAAGAAGTATATCTGGATGCACCATTGATTGAGCATTGGATTATTTCAGGGGTATTCATACTCCTACTATGCCTAATTTTAGTTTTAATTTTAGGAAAGTTTATTACAATACAATGGACACAGCAAGTCAGAACATCAACTTAGTCCTCAAACCACACAGATCATCCCACGTGAAGAAAAGAGAACTGTCAACAGTAAATGTCACAGCCATTCCAATACCTGGTGGGGTAGTATGGGAGAAAACTGACTATGAAATCTATGGTCCGGTCGAGATCCTGAAGTATCCTCATCAATTCAAGGTTTCCTTAAGTGACTTTGTAAAACCTAGTACATTCTCTGATGATTGGGACTTTGAAAGTATTAATAATATGATGTCTGATTTAGTAATGTCAGCTAGATTCACAGATCATGATTATTTGCAAGGTTCGTCTAGTTATGAACAGATGTTCTGCTTCACACACTATGGTGATCATTATTTGCATAAATCTGCACAGCCTAGAAATGTTTTTAAATATAACCAATGGGAACATTGTGCTACACCACCTAAAAGCAGTTCTAAAACTTTCTATGAGAAATTTCAGTACTTCTCAGGGTTTAACGCCAGTGATGCAGAAACGTTTTATTACAAACTATTAGATAAAGCAGGATTGAAAATAATGCTGACAAATACTAAATTGATATATTCAGAAGCATTTTATGAAAAAATGATGACATTTGGTTTTGATTATTGGAAAAATAACATTGAAACAAAAACCATCTGGGGTACAAAAGAGTGGCAGGTACAAGGCCTAGAAGCACTATTTCGAGCCTGCATGATCCCAGAACAAATTATGTTTTTAAATGAAACAATTCATCAAACAACTTGTCTTGGCCTAGCTAAGATTAAAGACCTAAACAAACCGTCTATTCCAAAGCCAATACCTGATAATGCAACAACAGATATTGAGATAGACGTAACTAAAATCTTACATTTAAACAGAACACATCCTGATTGGAAAAAGTGGTTAATCTGGCCTTCTGAAACAAACAACTGTCAAGATAGATTCCTGAACAAAACACAGGGGTTAACAATGACCAGACAACACCCTAGATACTCCCAGAGACAACATCCAGGGATAGTAACAGCATACATTGTAGGGAAGCTGTGCCTTGAATGGCTAGAATCATCCACACTGGCTGAAATTAAGCAACACTTGTCTTTACTTAAAGAGGGTGCTGATTTGCACGATTTTATTATGGGACCACGCAAACAGCGTCAAAAGCGTTTCATAGCGACCAGTATCTATGCTGCATACAACGAGGCTTGGAAAGTCACACAAATTGAAACAGCTGAAAAAATACGAGAAATTGATCGTATTAATTTGGAGAAATTACTTTCTGTAGTGGACAATGGGTTAATGACTCTGTCCTCCAGAATATATTAATTGGACAATATTGTATCATCTGCCATAGATATAATAGACAGAGACTTGCTAATGTTATAGCATGGCCAGTCGCAATTACGTTCTATTGTACAATTAGGCTGGACGCTGCAAAATCTTCGTTCAGGCTATGTGCCTTGGCATTTAATCAACACAACGTCATTGTTTTCCATCTTTAACCTTACTGATAAACAAATCAGCTTGGCATAGAAAGGAGCAGACTATACAATCCTGAGCATCGAAAAACTTGAGAGATTACCATTGACAATGTCAGAAAGTCCTGTCATTGAATGGATAATACACGGGATTATCACAATTCCGATAACAACTTTCCAATTTAAAAATTGCCTTGAATACATACCTACTGGCCAGTATGAACAATTAGGTAAAGGATACATTAAATCAACATGGAAATTACCATACACACACACATGCTATAGTGACAGCAACAGAAATGTATTTCTTAGTGGTGAAAAGTGTAAACGTTCACTAAGCGGTATACTTTTGTGCCAGGGTATTAATTTACACGGAGCCTGTGAAGGTAATTCGAACAACCTTTCATGCCACCAGCATGTCACACCTGCAACGCAGATAGAGCCTTTCTTTATGCAACTCGTAAATGAGAGTTACATTCTAAGAACGGATCACAGATGTTGTGGCCTTTTGCCAGGAAAAGCCTATCTCGTAAGCGTAACATCCATGGTCAAATGCTGTATGCAAGCATTGTTTCCAAACGGCCCTGGAGACATTGAGACTCCCATCTGGCCTCGTCTGAATTTCTCTTCTATACGAATTGATACTTTAAGCAGAATGAAGTCTGTGCTTTTGCAGACAACAGTTCCCATCACGTCATCAAAAGAGACGTATGATCTCCTAGTTGCAAGGACGGCTACAGAGATTCATGACCTTTTATCAACAAATTGCCCCGTGCATTTCACAGAAATGCTTAGCCAACTCCTTAACATGTCTAGTGCCACAGGCATCCCAGGCATATTTAAGACGATTTTTACGGGACTGCTAACACCATTCAAAGCAATTCTAGGGATCATTCCTAATTTTGTCCACTCAGTCTTTGGCGGCATACCCCTTTTTTTGGGACTTGTAGCAGGCATTTTATTTTTGACTCTCCTGCTCCGATATGGCAAGCCAAAGCTCAGACATGACTCCTACGAGAATGGAAGAAACAATCCTAGCAATACGCTACCGGGACAGAATAACTAGAGTCCTTGGATTGGCCAGGCTGGGAGATCTGAACATGACCTGGTTTCTTTCATTCAGACCGATATGGCAATCCTGCATCTTACCTGTGCTTCGATGTATGCTATGCGGAGATGAGTGCGTGTTGGACATCTGTCTTGCACTTCCATCAGCAGTACCAATGGATATCGATACTTTGCTAAGTCCGATAACGGCTCACGCATTGTGTTGTCCCCAGCGGCTACCAATCCTGATGACGGCATTCGTTGAGACTCCTGTGCTACGACTAGGTGGTAACAGTGGAGCGCGAAACAAAAGCAACATCACCCAGGTACGACCTTCTGTGAGCATTGCTGATCCAGACTTTGATGATAGCTATCATTCTCACACCTGCCAAGTTACAGCACTATCGAACTTGGTCGAACTGTCACCTGATTTTGTAGACCAATTCTTTGAGAGCCTGTCTGATATGATGTTCTCACCCGAACAGAAACAATAACTTTAGAGAAGCATTCCGACACACAGCGTTCCCATGAACTCTGAATTCGGCCTTCAGTTTTGATCAACAAAAACTGCTAGAAAGCGTTGGAACTCTATTCCCCCGTTCAACAAGATTTTTTTTTTTGAATTGAACACTTTTTAAAAAATATTCACCTTTTTCTGGCACGAAAATTCTTTGCTTAAAGTAAACCTATTCATAAAGAACAGAAGCTTCTACTTCTATTTTTTATATACATCTAGAGACATAATAACTTTACACCAGCCTCTAGCACATTTTACTGCAATGCATTTCTATGTGATGAAATTATCTCGCCCTTCTTTTCTGTATTCAGAGATATTTCATGTGTAATTTTTCGCAAAATCGTTCATTGATTACATATGCTATAATTTTGAATGATTTCTATGCTTAAAGACGTACAGTACCAAAATTACCACGTATTTCAGATACGCCATTTCAAATGCATATATGTATTTTGGGGTGGGTAATGTTACACATGCATCTTTTGCTATAGTTTTAGTAAATTGATGGACATAAATTCGTGGAGTGGGTGTCGCGCTCTAATCTAGGACCCTGATCGAAACTGTGACCTTATGCCCCTATACAGCTATAATCCCTTTGTACCCCTATATTGGCATAACCGATCAAATGCAATATTCAGAAACTCGTCTCTGGCCTCACACGAACAGAGCCACATTTCAGAATCGCTTCTTCTGCAACTTCCTTTGCAGCTCATTAGTGCAAATGACACAGCAGAAGCCACTATCTAAGATTCCTAGATTACACTCCGAGTTCTTCAACAAGATAAAAACTCAGCAACCTGGGAAAGCCCCGCTTGCTATGTTTTGATTAGTAATAGAACTCTAATGAGCACTGAGAGACGATCACTTCCTAGTGACATCTTTATTGACATCTTATGTCCAAAACCTACGTCAAACCAGGCACCTTTCAGGTATAAATATTACCAACGTTACCTTAAGCAAATGCTGATGATACCATCGCTGATGCAGCTGACCCTAACACGGCTGCCACTATCGCTACTGCTATCGCTGCTAACGAGCGAACGATGGTGTGGTGAACACAGGAGCTGAACAGCAGTCCCCTTCAGAGCCCAGCAGATGCAAGCTGCCCGCGGACGCTGCCCCTCCTCCTCTTCCTCGACGCGCTGAGAGAGACGCTGTCTTTTCTCCTGCCGAGAAATCCTGCTCCAGCGTTGCCAGCCTACTCTTGCGAGTGACTGGGATATCACGTCCCTGGAAGGAGATACCAGACCTCCAACATTCTATTTCAGAGGTATGGTGTTGACTAAACCCTTAGAGAGAATTCTTGAAGCAAACCTTGGCAAAACCAACTTAACTAAAGCTACTTACTTACTCCCCTCCCAAGTATTAGGCTTAGGTCAGGTACACTGGGGTAGGCGTAGTTAGACGCACCAGTTGAGTACGTTAGCCTAATGTATATATGATTGTATATATGTTTTATTCATTTTAAACCATTGTATGGCTAAGAAACCATATCAATGCTTTTACAGTATTATTTCGCAATACTCATCTTACTGTACGCACTTTTTATAATAACAAGTCTTGCAATTGTGGCAATACATTTCTCTTGTACGAGAAGAAAGACTGTTCAATAAATAATGCCTTTTATTGAAAACGCCCATCTCTCTATTCTCTGCATATTGGTGAAAGTAATCTGCACAAAACTGACTGAGTAAAATAACTGTCTATTGTTTCACACGACTCTAGAGATTGACTCTTATTCTAAGGAGCAAAGTTGTCATGTTTATGCGGTTGTTGGAAAACTGAATCCCTTCTTGTCTGTACCAGGGAAGCTGATCACTTCCTATTCAGTCAAGAAAGTTTCCAGTGACCTCTGAGCTAGTTGGTAACAAACCCAATTAAGTTTAGCATAGTCAGTGGAGACCTGGAAGATCCGCACTTCTACGTCCATACTACTGTTTATGTTATTCCAATGCGCAGGGCCTATTGGGAAAATAGGAACTACACTACACTGGGAAAAAATCCCCAACAACAGCCAAAAAATCGAAAAACACACATAAATCACCACAATCCAATGCCATCCATGCCCTAAATCATGTTGAAATTCAACAAAACCGTTGTATCATGCACCCATAACTAACCCTGGTCCTACTGGATACTGTGGCTACCCCAATATAATTTATTTAATGTTCTGAAAAAGATCCAAAAATGTAGTTGCAGCAACTGTAATGCCCCAAACAAACTTACTTGTGAAATTTCTAATCCAAAAGTGATCCAAAGAAAGTCAAAAAGGCCTCAAATCCAAATATCCAGCAGTCTCCACAAAAAGTAATCCTTCCAGGTCAAGATCCAAATCAAAGTGACCAGGACATGAACAAAGCACTGGGAGAAGCCTGCTGGACAGGAAGAGGAAGTTGGAGACTGTAGGGCACCTCCTTCATCCCACCCCCCCCCCCCCAAATGGACTCCTTGCAAAAAAAAGTGCAGGCAAATATCAACCTGAGGTGTTATTCTGATAAAAATCATCATTTTCAGAAGGTTTATCCTGCCCGCTGGGGGATTTCTTGTGCAGAATTGCAAATTTTGCAATTTTGCAAACGCGAGATTGTTGCTGCCCGCCGCATCTACGTGTTCGCAAATGTTTACTCCCGCGATGCGTGATCACAGGCCTTTATGACGTACTCTCGTTGACAAACTCTCGCTGTGCAAGGTGGCAAGCCGCGATGACGTAATCGCGGTCGACAAACTCCCGCGGGATCCCTCAGCAAGATCCAAAATGGCGCAGCACACGCAAAACATGGAGAAAAACAACTCTGCAAATGCTGAATGACGGTAAGTGAACACCGCGCGCCGCAATATTGTATCACCAAGCAAAAAAATCCACTGCGTGCAAATTTGCGAATATTCGGGAAATTCGCGAGAATTCGCGGATCGCGAATTTGCCGAAAATCCACAAGTTTCGCAAGTGGAACGGATTTTACGCCCATGCTTAGTCATGAGACTCCCGCCACGAGACAATGACTTGCGGTGCACAGAGTTGGTGGCAGCGGAGGCACTTTGGCTGGCTCGGGTCTACTGCCACGTGGCAATGACTTGCGGTGCACTGAGTTAGTGGCACCAGAGCTGAGGGGGTGTGGAGCCTGCGATGAAGCGTAGGCCTCCATACGCCGTCCTGCCAATCAAGATTCGATTTGAATTGTGAGCCCAGCTGGACCGCAGAGTATGCCAAAGGCAGCAGGATGCACAGACATGACTCTGTGGCGCGTTGCAGCGGGGTGCGCTGGGGGCCTGTGGCGCGGAATCCAGCAAATGGCTACGGAGGTTGCACCAGCTCGCGGTGGGCCCTCTTGCTGACACGCCGGTGGCGGCAGGTGAGCATTGAGCCCGAGTGCACAGAGGCGGCAGTCATCGCTGGGCAGCGGACCAGTCTGGGGACCAGGGCTGGGGTGCAGCAGACGCACTGGGTCGCGTAGGCACCTCTGGTCACAGTGACACCCTCGTGGCAGGGTGGGGGGAGTGAAGGTGAATCAGGTATGAGAAATCCTGCATCATGAGACCGTAACAGAAGTTTGTGTGACTGTAACCTTCCTTTTCTTTCCTACGAATGTTACGACCACACGTACTTCTGTTTCAGTCTTTTTTAGCAGGATTTGTCCTTCCTGTAAGCATTCCGGTGTGTCCAAGTTCTATACACTGTACTGATGGAGCGGTAATTTCTTCTGGTAATTTCTCAATGCAAAACCCTCATGCTACCTCTAATTTACCGCTCAAAAGGTGTTGGGCCCTTCACACCATGTAATACCTTCAGGAGACTTTAAATAAAGATGAACAGTCAAAAATGCAATTATTATTTTAAGCCAATAAAGAGAGTTGTTGAGTGTTTAAAGGGTTTTATTTTCTAGTAAAAAGTTAATTTTCTCTGACCCTTTATTCATTAATAAAATATCAATCAGGTTACAGAATTTGAAAACCAGGAAAAATAGCATTAATACAGAACACATTACAGTCTGCATATAGGCATAACATGTAGGAATGTGGCGCAAAATGTCATTCAAGACTCAAAGAGTTTCTAAGAAAAATATAGTCTTGCAAGGCTAATCAAAAATCAAATAGTTTGCAAAAATCTCCCATAAAGAGAAATAAATGCATAAGACAAATAAATCATTTCAGACCTAATTAATTAGTAAAGCATAACTGAAAGTTTAGCATCTAATTCTATTTAATCAGCTGTTCTTCTGCATCTGTCTGTGTCTAAAGAGCAAGCAGGGAGTGAGATAGCCCCTCCTTCACAAGACCTCAAAGGAATGCGCCTGCAGTGCCAAGATATGACGTGGAAGCAAGAACCCTCCCCCTGACTCTCCTCGGACGCCCATGCACCCGTGACGATCTCGTACCTAACCCATAGGCTGTCTGGCCTAATCTGTTCCTTCTCTTCAAGAGCTCACACACCCCCTAATGAGCCTAGAAGCCAGCTGAGCTGAGAAAGCCCGCCCCTGTCAGTTTTTATACACAAAATTTTGGCAGACTACACAAAATGTTGCATTTCAGGAAAACCTGTATGTTGATTGGTTAGTCATGGTGGCATGAGTTCTCATCACCCTGACGCATTCTAAAAAACCTGACCATGCCAGTTTTTAACAAATGAAGCATACATAATAAATACATTTTATAAGTTTGCAACAATTGCTAGGGAAAATTTTCAATAGTCTTCCTTCCTTCCTGCCAAAGCGCAGTCAGATGGACACTTTTAACTAACACTGGTACATTTGGCAGAATCACAAGGATGTACAGTTCAAGGTGTTCTTGACTTCTGGGCATGAGGAAAGCTGCCACAGTCTGCGCATGCTCCCTTCTCATTCAAAGCAAGCCATAGCTTTTGATGGTTTCACAGGCAGCCATTTAATGGTAGGCCCCAAAAATAAAATAAACAAAAAGATAATGTTAATTTCATGTAAATCAGCACATTATGTTTCCAAACTCCATAATAATACTCATTATAAATGTTTTCCTAGCCAAGCTACTAGTGTAAAGCAGCGTTTCTATTATTTATGACAACATGCAAAATAAATGTGCAATGTACAACAAAGAAAAAGAGGTGTTATTAACTGAAAATATTTATCAAAATATGCAACAAGTCAAAGTCTTTTGAAATAGTGAATGTATATTGCATGGGATGAGCTGGGAAGAGAGAAACATATTCTATTAATCTTCAAAGCTAAAAAGGCCACTTTTCTCTACATTGCAAAAACACATGTTAATTCAGCACAAGCATTTCAGAAAGACTAGGTGTCACTTTTATATTTTTCATGTGCCTTTGGTTTTAACTTGCACCAAAATGTGCGTGGCAATTTAAATGCAGTCTGTCTGAAGCATAAAAATAAAACAATGCCTGACTGCAGATGAAATCTGCTCCATCAATCCACCCTTCTGATGATTCAAATCATAATAAATTGATTTATAATTCATCACACATATTTCATTTTCACAAGTGACATTTTTCTTTTTTTTTTTATTGCAAAAGCTGAGCATATAACAATTTCACTTCTATTTCTAAGGCAAACACAAGTCTATCTGTAATCAGATCATATATAGCCAAGCTCAAATGTTTTAGTGCAGAGTTCTGTAAGTAGCTTCTTGGAACAGTTAGTCTTCTTTAAAATAAGTAACTAAAATAATAAAAAAAAAGGAATTCAACAGGACAGTTTCAGCATTTCTTTGCTCTTTGTCATCAGCTTGCCATCAGAATGGCTCATTGGCATTCTGTACCTTTTTCAATGCAAATTAGACTACTTAGGTGCTGAGAAACTCTGACAGAGCACCATCAATCTCTTGCACTTTTTCAACCAATGCCTTTCACTCTTATCTTCACTTTGATCAGATTCAGATGATTCACCACTTCATCTCTCAGACCAAAGCCGTTGCACCATCCATTATGCAGATCTTGTGTAGCAGCTGCAATCTGGTGAGAAAC
This sequence comes from Lissotriton vulgaris, assembly GCF_964263255.1. Lineage (NCBI taxonomy): Eukaryota > Metazoa > Chordata > Amphibia > Caudata > Salamandridae > Lissotriton > Lissotriton vulgaris. The sequence continues at coordinate 55,637,804 of NC_141691.1, read as the reverse complement.
TGCACACTGTACATTAACCAGACCTACACAGCCATGGCTAGTGTTCTCCTCAGTGTTTTCCACAAGTGCATTTGCATATGCATTTTCAAGCCACTTTGGTGTTGGTGAGACACCGTCTTTTGCAAAAGGTAACTCAGTGCTGCCATTGTGTTGCTTTATTATGCGTGACACTTCAGGCAGATAGCTGCAATCCATTCCTTGTCCAGTCTGTTGTCCTGCACTCATTATCTTTGAGACCACCTTATGATCTGATTTCAGAGAAACTGGCAATCTATACCTGGGCATCAGTCTTTGCAATAACACTTTTGCCACTATGCAGTTGTCACTTTTCTCAAAAACAGTTCTGATACAACCCTGTTGTGCTGCTTCAAAAACATTTTCTTGAGCCTCTTTTAATTCACCTGTGAAGATTCCATAGAATGTGCATGCTAACAGAACACAAATGTGTGCAACTGAATTAGCATTTCTCTCTCCCATGACAACAGTGACTCTCATTTGAGCAGATATACTGCAAGTTATGGTAAGGGCAATCAATTTCGAATTTTGGACTGGGGCAACTACTGAGAGCCATGACACTTTGACACCATAATGCATAAGGAGCACAGCATGTGCTGCTTTTAATGTGTCACCTTTCAAACATGGGCCATCTACAAAGTGGACATTGTTGGGCTGACTCAGACATTCATCATTAAAGTCTGATTTTGGCTTTATGCATATGTTCATGATATCTAGACACTCATATTCATTATCATCACAAACCAAATCATTGGCTGACATTCTTGTGAAGTTAGGGTCAAAGGTCATTGGGCAATACATCACAGACCTTTGAACACATTCATCTTTTTGAATAGGCAATGAGAGAGTGCAGCCCTCCCTCTCACTGCAAATTGGTGTATTTTCTTTTAAATAAACTTTCATTCCTAGTGCTGGGGCGCAACATTCTTTCTCTTTCAACTCTAGGAATGCTTTTGTGAAATTGTTGTCCAATGGAAGTGGATCAGACACATCCTCATGTGTCAGCCTTAGTAAAGGCTTAGCCACTAGGGAAAGGTTTAGTAACCACTCTCTACGGCAGCTAACCATTCCCAAAAATGTCCTGACTTCTTTCATTATTTGAGGTGGATTTATCTTGGAAATGATTTCCACCCTTTCTGGTGATACCTTTCTACCTCCCTTTCCAATTTTGTGTCCCAGATATTCATCTGCTTTTTGACAGTACTCCTGACTATTCTCATGCATTGGCACTGTTACATGGACTTTGGAAAAATCAATAAAAGTAAGCCATTCTTCAGCACATGGAATGTGAAAAAATATATTGGCTGGATTCGGTACCACAGGACAACATGAAAAAAATATGCTTTTAATCTCCTGCACTATTCTGTTCTTTTCATTTATTTTCTGTGAACCTGTGATCAGAAAGTTACACAAACTTCCAATCAAGTCCATCAAAAATCCTTTTATTGGTAAAATTCCTGCAACTGATGGTGTTCCTGAATACATGTCGTTTGGTTCTAATTTTAATAAGACATGTTCTGCACATTTTATTAATCTGGCATCCTTCTCTGTGAACTCTCTTATTTCTGTGTTTATTATTTTTTCAAAAACAGAAGGTAATTTTTCAACTGTCTTTTCTGAAAATAATGCTACAGCTGTTTCTTGTTGGGCCATTTTAAAATGTACCTCCTCATCAGGAATCTGAAAATGAACATTAACTGATGTACAGTATTCTGTGCTGTTTAATTTGCAAAAGAATTGTTTTTCTGCTAGGCCTGAATCACAGACAACAGTTTTGCAATCTTCCTCAAATGGGCCTAATTTTGGTGCAAATTTTTCTAAAACTGGGTTTGTAATTTCTTTGTTTAAAACTCCTGCATTTAAATCTGTACTTTCCACTGCCTTCACAATGGACTTGGTAAATTCAGAATTGTGAGTGTTAAAACTCTCATTTTCAAACACAGCAACCTGTTGGACTGGGTTTTGATTTTGTCTCTGGAAAAAATTCACATTTGCTCTGGACACCTTATTTAAATTAATTTGAGCTTTTTCCATATTTTGTGGGACCATCTTTGCTTGGAAAATTCCTGCCATAGGTACCTGTTTCTGATTTGACATTTGCATTTGCTTAGCTGGCATATTTTGCATATGCATTTCTCCATGTTTTTGTGCATCATGTTTAAATTTATTTTTCATCTTCCAATGCTCAAATCTGCTATAAAGATGGCAAAAGGACACATTTTCCAGCAGTACAACATCCATCCCTGAATTTTCACAAACCAAAACACCTTTACTTCCATCCTGTGTTATTTTAATCTGTACACAATCAACATCCTTTGCTGGCACTCCACCCTTCAGGAAAATAATCACTGCTATATTTTCCTCCATACCAACAGAAAATGATGGTGCATTCATGCAAACCCTTTTCATTGTCTCTTCACCTGGCCTTTGAATAACTTTAGATTCAAACCACAATTCATTCTGCACGGCAATGTAAAAGAACATTTCCAAATTAATGCACAACTCTTTTAAAATTTCAACAAATCCCTCAACATTTGGGTACCACAGCATAATTCTGTCTCTCAATTGTGGGATTGTGTTCAGAAATGCTGCAAGTTCACTTTTATTCTGTGGCATAGGAACATGCACTTCTCCCACCTTTTCTCTCAACGAGTAAGCAAAAGTTTCTCCCTCATTCTGCTTATTATTTTTCTCAACTAAATCTGGTGGCTTCTTTTCCTTATCCAGTTTCAATGCAAGGTCTGGTGGTTTCTTTTTCTTCTCATGTTTTCTTGCCCATTTGTCTCCTAATTTCTCAAACCCATTGCATTTAAAAACATACTTTATTTCTGCAATGTGCAATTTCATTTCTGAAGAACATATTTTCTCATTTGCTTCATCATCCATATGTACCCTAAAACTTTTCTGAGATGGAAAACTTCCTGAAACATCAGTTTCATATTTTTGAGCCAAATCTGCCAGGCCATTATGTGTAGTTAATGCACATGCAACTGTTTCCTTACTCAGGGAAATTAATTCTTTTTCCTGACACTTGTTCACATTTTCATTATTTAAACAGCATGGACTGTTATTTTCTCCATGTTCAAGTGCTGAATTTAAAACACTACGCTGTCTCTCTTTTTCATGGTCTGTGTTAATATGTTCCCCCATGTTTTCAATCTTTTTAATCACTGCTGCTTCCTCTAAGCAGGTTTGAAAAATCACATTTTCAATTACATTTATTTTATTTGGGGCTGCAGATGTTGTAAATACCATTTGTCCCTCAACTTTCAGTGCTTGGGGTAATTTCTGTTCAATAATCTGTGAATTCTGAGTTTCTGAAATAAACTCTGCCATAATCACTCCTTCTGCAGCTCTTTGAACCTTTTCAGTAGGGACCATATTAATTGGGACAGTCATAATATTTCTATGCATTATCTGTGCATCTCCAGTTAGCAATTCTTGGACTGAATCAGGCACATTTGAAGCAGTAACACCTGGAGGTAACACTGTCAGTGCTGAATCAACAGGTAATGGGTCAATCTGAAATGTTTGCACAGTTTTCTCAACCTGTGTTTTTCTCTGTTTAACAGAAGCAGTAGCCACAGTAGTGCTTACTGGTACACTATTTTCAGTATTTTTAATGGGAACCACATAAAGTGGTGGACACTCAGTTAACAATGCATCCATTATTTCATCCCCTGAATCATTATTTATTTGAAGCTCTTTATCATCATTAATTCTCTTCTCCTGTATTTGGTGCTTTACATTTTTATCCTCACTTGCTTTCTCTCTTGCTGTCTTTTCCCACATGCTTAAGGCCTCAAATTGTGCAGCTTTAGATGGTGTCTTTATTTCACATAAGACTTCCCTTAATTTGTCAATAATTTGCAATTCAAAAGTACCATTTTTTGGAAACCTCAAAGCACCCTCTTTTTCAGTAATCTTGCACCATTGGTGAACCCACATACATGTATTTTGTCCCAAATTGGTAGACATAAAATGCACAGGTGTTCCTTCAGGAGCATCACCAATAAAAAACGAATTTTTCACTTTACCTCCTAACAGCTTCTTTAAACCTTCAAACATTTTCATTTTTGCAATAGTTCAATGCAATTTCTTTTCTCCAAAGCTGTCAATCTCAATTTTAGTCAGTTTCACTCCTACTACTGAACCTCCACGAAATCTTACTGCAATATTTCTCTGAATCAATACCTCTGTTAGTAACAACATAAATACATTCGCTACTCTGTCTGTTGTGCTAAATAAAGGATAGATTTATATTCACTGCGAGTAACACATTCCGCTTACCCTTCACAAAGTAAGACCTTCCGTTTACTCTTCAAACACTACAGGTAAATCCCTTCCGCTTACCTGTCACACAAGCTCAGAAGAACCTGCTACTCCTTTGGACTTATCCTTCAGGATATATCTTAGTCCAAAGTTTCACCAGCGAACCCTTTTGCTGTCACTCAAGCTCAGAAGAACCTGCTACTCCTTTGGACTTATCCTTCAGGATATATCTTAGTCCAAAGTTTCACCAGCGAACCCTTTTGCTGTCACTCAAGCTCAGAAGAACCTGCTACTCCTTTGGTGTGACCCTTTCTAGGTGATATCAGACCAAAGTTTCACCAGCGAACTCTTTGCTACAATCACTCACACAGAAAATAGTCCCTAATTTAACACTGCCAGCCCTACCTAGCTTCTCAGTGTTATTCCAACAGACGAGTAACCTCACTGCAGTGTGGCTTCCATTTACCACCCGCTATTCCTTCCCGGGATTCCACAGGTGTGCATACCTGCGTGTTTCAAACAACATAGAACAAGACACTAACTTAACATAAAGAGTTAAAACATGTAATCAATAACCAAAAATTATGTCCTATGAAATTACCAATATAATCAATAACACCATCAATTCAAAATGAGCAAAATGTCACCAACAGTAAAAATCCTTACTATTTTCAACACTTCAAAAATACATCCTAGCATATTAACAACATTTCACAACCCTATTCATACTCACACCACTTCTTGCATCACCTTCCAGTACTGCTTTGCCAATCTTCAGGTTCTGAGCATCGGAGTCAGGAATCAGGACTTGGACATTTATCTAACTTGGGCAATTATTTTATTTCCCTTCTTAAGGTCAATGATCCATTAGTTGAGTAGTTGATGGTGAAATCAATAATCATTAATCACCAAACTAATCAATAATGACCATCCTCTGATTACCAAAAACTGATGGAGCGGTAATTTCTTCTGGTAATTTCTCAATGCAAAACCCTCATGCTACCTCTAATTTACCGCTCAAAAGGTGTTGGACCCTTCACACCATGTAATACCTTCAGGAGACTTTAAATAAAGATGAACAGTCAAAAATGCAATTATTATTTTAAGCCAATAAAGAGAGTTGTTGAGTGTTTAAAGGGTTTTATTTTCTAGTAAAAAGTTAATTTTCTCTGACCCTTTATTCATTAATAAAATATCAATCAGGTTACAGAATTTGAAAACCAGGAAAAATAGCATTAATACAGAACACATTACAGTCTGCATATAGGCATAACATGTAGGAATGTGGCGCAAAATGTCATTCAAGACTCAAAGAGTTTCTAAGAAAAATATAGTCTTGCAAGGCTAATCAAAAATCAAATAGTTTGCAAAAATCTCCCATAAAGAGAAATAAATGCATAAGACAAATAAATCATTTCAGACCTAATTAATTAGTAAAGCATAACTGAAAGTTTAGCATCTAATTCTATTTAATCAGCTGTTCTTCTGCATCTGTCTGTGTCTAAAGAGCAAGCAGGGAGTGAGATAGCCCCTCCTTCACAAGACCTCAAAGGAATGCGCCTGCAGTGCCAAGATATGACGTGGAAGCAAGAACCCTCCCCCTGACTCTCCTCGGACGCCCATGCACCCGTGACGATCTCGTACCTAACCCATAGGCTGTCTGGCCTAATCTGTTCCTTCTCTTCAAGAGCTCACACACCCCCTAATGAGCCTAGAAGCCAGCTGAGCTGAGAAAGCCCGCCCCTGTCAGTTTTTATACACAAAATTTTGGCAGACTACACAAAATGTTGCATTTCAGGAAAACCTGTATGTAGATTGGTTAGTCATGGTGGCATGAGTTCTCATCACCCTGACGCATTCTAAAAAACCTGACCATGCCAGTTTTTAACAAATGAAGCATACATAATAAATACATTTTATAAGTTTGCAACAATTGCTAGGGAAAATTTTCAATAGTCTTCCTTCCTTCCTGCCAAAGCGCAGTCAGATGGACACTTTTAACTAACACTGGTACATTTGGCAGAATCACAAGGATGTACAGTTCAAGGTGTTCTTGACTTCTGGGCATGAGGAAAGCTGCCACAGTCTGCGCATGCTCCCTTCTCATTCAAAGCAAGCCATAGCTTTTGATGGTTTCACAGGCAGCCATTTAATGGTAGGCCCCAAAAATAAAATAAACAAAAAGATAATGTTAATTTCATGTAAATCAGCACATTATGTTTCCAAACTCCATACTAATACTCATTATAAATGTTTTCCTAGCCAAGCTACTAGTGTAAAGCAGCGTTTCTATTATTTATGACAACATGCAAAATAAATGTGCAATGTACAACAAAGAAAAAGAGGTGTTATTAACTGAAAATATTTATCAAAATATGCAACAAGTCAAAGTCTTTTAAGACAGAAATAGTGAATGTATATTGCATGGGATGAGCTGGGAAGAGAGAAACATATTCTATTAATCTTCAAAGCTAAAAAGGCCACTTTTCTCTACATTGCAAAAACACATGTTAATTCAGCACAAGCATTTCAGAAAGACTAGGTGTCACTTTTATATTTTTCATGTGCCTTTGGTTTTAACTTGCACCAAAATGTGCGTGGCAATTTAAATGCAGTCTGTCTGAAGCATAAAAATAAAACAATGCCTGACTGCAGATGAAATCTGCTCCATCAGTACCAGATTGGGTTTGTGACTATAAGGACGCTTGACCACTGTCACCATTTGTCCAATGGGTTTCTGAATACTGACTTCCGGAGTATGGAATTGTATTGGGGAGTTCCTGCAGCATATGCAGTTACTTGAATCCACACGTTGCCCTGATGAAGTTCCCCGTTGGGTGTTGGCTGTGCTTTTCGTATTGTTTATTTGTGTATTTGTAATAAAGGACTGTTTTTGCACTACTGTTGACTACTGGACTTCATGACTGTGCGCACCCTCAATTCAGTTACTACAATCTTAGATCTGCGGCACAGAGGCATCTGGCAAAGGCTGGGGTTGGGGTTGGTTGTGCAGGAACACTATGAATTAGAACTGTCGTATGGTGCGGATACAGGGGCCCGCCGTTGCAATTGTGGACATGCATCCAAGACATGTGTGAGGAAGTTTGATAGGACTGGCCGTGAGACTCCTCCGACTCTGGCAGTTGTGGTTGGGAGGTATCAGGGGCCAACAGGTGCAGCACAGCCAGCAGCTTTGTCTGCGGATGGATGTTGGTTGTCCGCTGTGTTGGTACCGTCAGAATGTGGCCAATGTGGGTTGGGATGCAGAGGACGGTTGTCCTTTTGTGCCTGTAGTGGGCAATGACTTCATCTGGCGTTGAGTCTCTGAGGCTGGTGCATGTTAGGAGCATCTGATGTCCTGTTCTGCGCTGCCTTGGTGGTAGTCCGGGGGGGGGCTCTTGGGGGAGGGGCATGGGGGTGGTGGCGGTGGGTGTTGTGGACCTCTGGGGTCTCCAAGCTGCATCAGTGTCTCCATGACATGTGCTGGTCTTCAGATGTGGCTCTGGGTTGGGCTCCCTTTCATACTGCAGGTAGTCAACTTACTTTACACCAGTAAAAGGCAGGTGTTAAATCCCTGCTGCTAACGCGCCTTATTTCATGTTTTTGGATCGCTCCGCCGATCTGGCTAGTCGTTGAGAATATCGTGAAGTGGTGTTTTCGTGTGCTTTTGCATGGGAACGCCTACTCTGCATATCATTAAGGTTAGTTGTCACTCTCATCCGTGGCAATGTTCTTTGCGAAAGCTATCGCTGGAAAACTGCCGATATCGGCAGTTTGCACCAGCTTGAGAATGGGGCGATAATTCTTTCACCACTTTTGCTGCGCTAAAGTTATGTTATGTTATGTTATAAGCTTATATAGCGCTATATCACCCAGAGGTATCTAAGCGCTGTCAGCGGATACACAACATCGGTGGGAGCAAAAAGCTAGATCACAGAGATCCCCACGCCTCCTCAAAAAGCACCGTCTTCAGCTTTTTCCTGAACAGCAATAAGTTTGTTTCCTTCCTAAGTTCCGCCGGGAGATGGTTCCAGGCCAGAGGAACTGTGCTGGAGAAGGCTCTACCGCCCTTGGATGTGAGGTTGTACCGAGGGCAGAGTAAGTTACATGCCTCAGCCGGCCGGAGGGACCTAGTAGGTAGATACCTAGAGAGCCGGTCTTTGATGTATTTGGGGGCTGAGCCGTAAATAGCTTTGTGTGCGATACAGAGATTTTTAAATTTGGTTCTTTGGGCGATGGGCAACCAGTGTAAGCTGCGGAGTAGGGGCGAAGCACGAGTGTGCCTAGGTTTATTAAAGAGAAGCCTGGCCGCGTCATTCATTACGACCTGTAGTCGGGCCAGAAGGTAGTTTGGGAGGCCATAGTAAAGGGAGTTGCCATAATCCAGCCGTGCCAGGATTAAGGCGGATACTGCCAACCTCATTGTGGAAAAAGATAGGAATGAGGAGAGTTTCCGCAACTGGCGAATCAGACTTACACAGATGCCCACCACAGGTGATATCTGCTGGGTCATAGAAAGTCGGGCATCAATTTTGATGCCAAGACTTTTAACTGCTGGTGCTGGTGCTTGCAGTGGCCCTAGGTCAGTTGGCCAAAACTGATCACACCAAGGGTTGGCAGGTGTAGTGATTGCCAAGACTTCAGTTTTGTCTGGATTTATTTTTAGGGAGTTATTTGACATCCAGCTGACTGTAAATTTGAGTATGTTCTGCATTCTCAAAACATACTCAAATTTACAGTCAGCTGCCGATAACTCAGCGACAAGTCCTTGAGAATATGCTCCAAGGCAAGCCCGGCTTAGCTCAAACACACTTTTAAGAAGTCTAGGCGCTTTGAAGTCATTGATTCAAATCCTGACCCATGGCTCTTTTCCACTGCGTAGCTTGGAATTCAATTGTATCACTTATACACAAAAACTGTGGTTGTCTTTTTATTAAAGGAAAGTGGCCGCATCCAAATGGGAACACACCAAGGATTTTTTTTTTTTTTTTTAAGTTTTATTTTTGTTGTTGCTATCACATGGTACAAATAACGGTTATTCGTTCTTCAGAGCAGCGTCAACATTCAGCTGCCTACAATCAATAGAGCAACTTTTTACATTTTACCCCCCCAACTTTAAACTTGCTACTTCAAGGGTCTCAGTTCACGATCCGGAACAGTAGTCTATTGCAACATTGGTGTGTCTAGAGGCATCTAGCAGCCTTTGAAGCAGTCACTGGTAATAACACTCTCGCCTGTGTTTACAGTTCCCAGGGCCTCGTGACGTGCGCTGCATCTGATTCCTACTCCTCCCTCCCTCCCACTACTCCAGATCCTCATCATCCCCTGAGCTGTCCCCATCCTCCTCCTCCGGCAGAGGCTCACAAATGTCCCCCCTATAGGTGTTCCAGGGTGTCCAAATTCTGTTCCATTTTCGTGGATTATGTCTCTGTTGATACACTGCCCTCTCTGTCACCATAAGCACGTCCATATTCCTGCACCATGGCGCCAGTGTCGGTGCCTCCAGTGCCCCCCAGTTTTTCGCGATATCACGCTTTGCCAGCATTACGCCAATGACCACCCATCTTTTCGCATGCAGTGACAAGTCTGTTGGGCCCCACACATTTAAGAGACAAACTCTAGGGTCAGGCGTGAACGGGTTCTGGAGGGTCTGGCTGATCGTGCGTGTGACACGCCTCCAGTAGTCCTGTATATTTGGACAGGTCCATACAGTGTGGAACAGTGTACCCTCCTCCCCACAATTTCTCAGGCAATACGGGTGTTCTGCTCTGTGTATTTTATATAGTGTCGTGCGGGTGTAGTAGACCCTATGTAATACTTTGAATTGGACCAGCCTGAATCGGGTGGAAATACCTGCCTCCCTGGGCGATGCCAGGGCTGCGTTCCAGTCTGCCTCATCCAGGTCCCCTATCTCGTCTTCCCAATATTCCTTCAGCTTTCCAAGGGGATCCGGGAGGTTGTTCAATAGTTTGCGGTAAGTGAGGGAGGTTGCACTTGACTCCATGTAGTCCGTAAGCAATCGGTCCTCTAACGGAGCCGATTCCGGAAGTGTCACACCTGGCTCCAACACCGACATGAGTGCGTGCCTAATTTGTATGCATCTGTATGTTTCGGTCACCTCAAGGTTGTATTGCTCCCTCAGGGTCGCAAAGGAGAGCACGCCCTCTCTTGTCCATAGGTCGCCCACCGTGGAGATCCCAATGTTATCCCATTGATCAAACCCTTTAGAACTGCACAGGTTACCGAGGGCCTTGGTATCCCATAGTGGCGTGAGTCTAGTGATCACTCCCTCCCATGCTAGCCGTCTTTGAGCTTTGTGCCATATGGCTACTGTGTGTTTGGTAGGCCCTTCCAACTTCCTTACCATTCCTTTGTTGTAGAGTGGGGCCAGAAGGGTGGATGTGCCCAGTTGGTGTCTATCTGCCTTGTATGCCGGGTCGTCCTGTGCTGCGTGGATCCACTGGTTGATCACCTTAAGGTGAGCGGCCCAGTAGTACAGTTCAAAGTTGGGGAGGGCTATCCCCCCACTATACCAGTCCCTAGTTAATTTCAACTGTGCAACCCTGGCCGGTTTGTCTCCCCACAGAAGGCCGGACAATTGTGCCGACACATGGCGGAAGAATGATACGGGGACCATCGCCGGCGTGTTTTCCAGGACATAGAGGAAGCGAGGCAGCGCCATCATCTTAAAGAGCGCTGCCCTACCCAGAAGTGTTAAGGGGAGATTTTTCCAGAGGCGCACGTCTGCCTTCAGCCTGTCCAGCTGGGGCTTAAGATTCAGTTCAAGGAAGGTTGAGTGTTCCCTCGTAATCCGCATCCCTAGGTACTTAAAGGAGATGTGTTCTACGAGCAATTGGCAATCCTCAGGCAAGGCTGGTAGGTCGCCCTGTACCATATAGATTATGGACTTGGACCAGTTAAGTTTATAGCCTGAGGCTGCACCGTGGCTTTCGCACAGTGCCAGTAAGACCGGGATACTGTTCGTGAGGTCCATGAGGTAGACGAGCATGTCATCGGCATACAGGGATACCCTATCTTCCCATCCACCTCCCCACTGTATGCCTTTCAGCAGCTGGGTGGTTCTGATAATCGTGGCCAGGGGTTCTAGCACTAAGGCGAACAGCAGTGGCGAGAGCGGGCATCCTTGTCTCGTGCCCCTTGCCAGCGGAAGCTCCCTTGATATGTGTCCGTTTGCGGTTACCCTTGCCACGGGTTCGGTGTACAGTAGTCTGACCCACGATATGAACGTCGGGCCAATACCCACGTGTTCCAGGACCGCAAAGAGATAGCGCCACTCCACCATGTCAAACGCCATTTTGGCATCTAGTGACAGTACCGCTGCCGGTTCCTCCAACTGCGGGGCTCGGGCTAGTACCCCGTGCAGCCGTCGCAAATTCAGCGCCGTACTCCGGTGTGGTATAAAGCCCGACTGGTCCGGGTGTATCAGGTGCGCCAGATGGGGCAGTAGTCTGGTGGCCAATAGTTTCGCCAGAATTTTACTCTCGGCGTTAAGGAGGGAGATCGGGCGGTATGATCCGCACTCCTCAGGGGGTTTGCCGGGCTTAGGTATCGCGACAATTGCGGCCGTGCGCTGATCAGGAGGCAATCGCCCCTGTTCCCGACACTCCTGGAACATATCGAGCAATGGTGTGGATAGCGTTTCGGACATGAGTTTGTACCATTCTATCGGCACACCATTGGGGCCTAGCGCTTTCCCCGGGTGTAGTGCTGCTATGGCTATCTGTATTTCTTCCGCCGTCAGATCGGAGTCAAGCTCGTCCCGTTGGTCTGGTGAGAGAGTGCGGGTCGGCACTCCTATGAGAGAGCTCTCTGCCATCTCCCGTGTGACCTCATATTCAGGGGAGTATACGGAGTGAAAATGGTCTGCCAGGAGTTCCACTATTCGTGCCGGACTGGTTTGTATCTCACCACTAGGGTCCTTCAGTTGGAGTATGGCCCTCTGGCCTCCCCGTGCCTTCTCCAACCACGCCAGGATTTTCCCTGCTTTATCGCCTATGTCATACACCCTACTCGTAGTTGCTGACATATTGTCCCTCACTCTGCGGCGCAGAAAGTCGGTGTGACGTTGCTGGGCCAGTCGGAGCGCGTGCTGGGTGTCCCCAGTCGGGTTCCCCTCGTGGTCCTGCGTTGCCTTGTCAAGTTGTTCCTCTAGACCTATCAGTTCCTGACGCTGTGTGTGCTTGTGCTGTGCGATCACTGAAATCGCCTGCCCGCGAAGAACCGTCTTGTAGGCCTCCCACAGGATTGTAGGCGACGCCACTGATCCTACGTTTTCGGTGAGGTAAGATCGTGTACTTCTCTTCAAAGCCTTGGCTATGCCCGGTTCCCTAAGGTAACCCGGGTAGATAGGGTAAACTCGTCTACGGGTCCGTTCCTGACTGGACAGAGTCAGTGTCAGCGGGGAGTGATCGGAGACCCCTCGCGGTCTAATCCGAGAGTCAGTGAAAGTGAGGAGACCCCCTCCCAACGTCAGGAAATAGTCAATCCGCGATAGGCTGTCGTGAACTGCCGAGTAGTATGTGTACTGCCGGTCTTCTGGGTGGAACCGCCTCCATATGTCTACTAAACCCTGCGCTTCCATGAAGTCATGTAATTTGGAGGGCCCCGGTGTTTGTGTACGCACTGGGTGGCGATCTAGGGAGTCTTGTGCCACTGCATTAAAATCACCTCCCATCACAAGATCCCCTTCTGGAAGGACTAACAAAAATTTTCCTAGTTCCGGGAAAGCTATGGTGTGTAGTGCCGGCGGAATGTACACCGAGACCACGTTAAGCGGCTTTCCCTCCCACTGTCCATGTATCGCTGCGAAGCGCCCCTGTGTGTCTACTGCAACTGATTGGGTTATGAACCTGGACGAGCGATGAATTAATATCCCGGTGCCCCGGGACCCCTTCGTGAACTCAGAGTGTACCACCATGCTGTAGCCTTTCCTGTCTAGGGCCTTTGTGGCTGTGCCGGTGAGGTGTGTTTCCTGTAGTAGGACCAGGGCGGGATTCAACCTCTTTATACTTTGCAGGACCAGCCCTCGTTTAATTTTGTCACCCAGACCCCTCACATTCCAGGACATGAGGCTTAACGGGGACGCCTGCCCTACATTAGTGCCCTCCCCCATCATGTTTGGGTGTGCGGACGGAAAATTTGCGCGCGTGGAGGACCAGGAGGCCCGCGTAGTGACCCTGCGTGCTGTATCGTGACACTACCATTCTATGCTCGTGTGCCCCATCGTAGCTATCCTGACCCTGTGTAGAAACTAAGAACCAAAACCCCATCCTACCCCCAACTCCCCCCCTCCCTGCCCCCCTGCTCAACGGACTCAAAACTGCCCGCCCCCCCCAACTCAGCAGAGTGCCTGATCCCAACCCATAACATAGTACTTGCTCGCTGGGGTGAAGGCTTCTCCGTGGTCAGCGGCCCCCTTCCTAGCTGCGGAGGCCTTCCGCCCAGTGTCCAAGGCGGCCTTGCCAGTCTTCGTCTCCATCAGTTCAACCAGACAATAGCAGTGACTCATTGTTCTCCGTCGGCACTGTCCTCATGATGTTCGGCCAAAGGGGAATGTAGCTCTGCATCTTCGTCGTTGGCTTGTGAGCCCTGTCGGGAGCCAGCAGTACGGTGTTTGTTCTGTCTGTTGGAGCGACGAGGGAGGCCCGCCGTCCTCCATCCCTCTAGCCAATCCTGCGCCACCTCCGGGGAATCAAAAAACCAAGTTTTGTTGTCAGCCACGACCCGAAGCTTGGCCGGAAAAAGCATTGAGTATGGGATTTCTCTGGCTCTTAGTTCTTTTTTGACTTCAAAAAAGGTCCTCCTCCTCCGTGCAACCTCGGCCGTGTAATCAGGAAAGAATGCCAGTGTCGCGTTTTGAATCTTAATGGGGGGCGAGTTCCTTGCCGCCTGTAGGATGGCGTCCCGATCCCTGAAATTGAAGAGCCTCGCTATGATCGGTCTGGGGTTAGCGCCTGTCTTATGGCGTCCCCCCGGCACCCGGTGCGCCCTTTCCACTGTGAAGAAGGCGGAGAGTCCTTTGGGCTTTAGGGTCTCTTTGATTAGGTTCTCCACATATAGGTCCATCGCCCTCGTGTCTTCCGATTCTGGAACACCTATTATACGGATGTTGTTCCGCCTCGAGCGCCCTTCCTGGTCATCGAGCTTGTCGCGCAGTTCCTTATTTTCTTTTGAGATGCGCTCCATACTAATCTGCAGTTCCGACACGTCTTCAACCAAGGATTTGGTCACCACCTCCATATTATTCACCTTCTCTGTCATCTTATGAAAGTCCGCCCTTATAAGTGTGATCTCGGCTGAGATTGACCCCACCGTGGCTTGTACCTGCGTGAGGGCCCGCATGACGTCGTCAATGGTCGCCTTCTTGCCACCGGTCACTTCGGCCGTCTTGCTCGATTGTGGTTTGGCTTCCTGCGAGGGAGAGCCGGGCTTTTCGTACGCAAACCGGTCCAGGCGCGACTGTGCCGCCACGTTTTTAGGCCCCTTGCCGGCCATCTCGGCGTCTCCTGGGCCGACCTAACTTTGTGTAGGCGCTTCACCCCAAGTTCCACTGGGGTCGTTCCACTCTATCCTTCCCCAGACAGCTACCGGGGGTCGTCCCGGGGCCCACGCTGTGTTCAGGGGTCAGGTGTAACCCTTGAGAGGTGTTTTGGTTTCTGCGGCCAGTAACGATAGCAGGTAGGACAGGGTCTCTGTTGTTTGGTGGTGTGAGGCTGCCAGTCGATTCTCGGACTATTTTGTGGGGCAGGCAACCGATTGATGCCGCCCTGGAAGAACTTCCTCTGCCCCCCTCCAGTTCCACGTGCGCCGCCCCTGTCTCGTGGCCGTCGGATCTACCGCTTGGGTCCCCTGATGTTGACGGGGGCCCCGAGTTATCGCCAGGCAGATCCTACTGGATTTAAGATGAGTGCCCCGCGCGGATGCTCATCTGCTCTCAGAGGCCATTCCGGGCGGGGGGGTCTTTAGGTCTATCTTGTATTCGGGCTCTCCGCCTCTCAGTGCGCCCTCGGTCGGCGGGGGGGAGCTACAGTGTGGTCGATTAGGCAGCGCGGGTCCTCCGCCGCCTGCCCCAGCGCTCTGGCCGCCGCTGCTCAAGATGGCGGTCACAGGTCCCGATGTCGCCGCTCCGAGCGCCGGCCTCCGTCTTCGCCGGGCGTCTGGGTCTGTATCCCCCTCACCTCAGACGGGTCCCCCGCCAGGCATTCCGGGCTCCTGAAGTCCGGTGATGGTGGCTGGATGCCCCGTTCTCTTTTTTGCTGTCGCTCCCCGTGGCCGGGCACTTCCGGTAAGTCACTGCCCGAGACGGGCCACTTCCTGCCAGGCCTGCCGCGCACTCTGGTCCCCGGTCCGGATGTCGCACACAGGCCCACACGGGGCACTGTCAAAACTGTACTTCCCGACCTCGGATTGAGGTCCCGCTGGTCTGATTTGCTGCCGCCTGGTCCTGGGCTTCGTTGCCTTCCCGCCTGGGAAATTCTGACGAAGGATAGATGTACGGATTTGTCTGGGAGCCGCTTCAATCACGGAGCTCTCCCTCTAGGCTGCCGCCATCGCCGGCTGCTAGCCACGCCCCCCAAGGATTTGTTTTTTAATTACTTTCAGTTCCAGGGGTTTTTCTTAAAGGTATCTGAGACTGAGCTTTTCTATAGGGCCGCTTTGTGCACCATTACGCACCCAATGACGCACGGGGAGTAACAACGGAGAAGCCAGGAGGAGGCGGGTTTTGCAGGAGCAACGATTTGGGATGGGGAGCTGTAGTGCACAGGCCTAGATGTGGAGGCAGGCCGTCGCAGGGCGCTATGAACAGGTACGCGCACACTGAGGGGCAGATTGACAAGAAACTGATGCATCTGTATAGATGCGTCAGTTTCCCTGCGTCTGCGTGAAAAACCCTTGCGCCACCATAGATGCGCCGTATTTACAATACAAACACAAGGAGATGATGGACGGACCGCTGAAACTTTTCAGCCACTCACCCCCAGTCACAGATCTGGGTTGAATCCATCATCGTTCTTTAAATCACTTCGCCACCCCAGTTCAGACACAGCTATATGCAAATCAGTCTTAATCCTGTGCCTCAGGGGAACAGTCCAGCCCAAGCTGCCAAGTCAGGTCTTCCCTGGACCGGAAACAAGCTTCCTGGAACTGGTTTCGGGCTAACGGCCTTCATCAGCCAGGCTAGCTTGACTCCAGTGGCAAAGTGAGCAAAGTGGTCCCAGGATGCTTGATTCCGGTCCAGGGAAGACATGGCTTGGCAGATCGAGCTGGACTGTTCCCATGAGGCACAGGGTCAGACTGATTTGCATGTGGCCATGTCTGAGCTGGGGTGGTGAAGTGAGCTAAAGAATGATGATGGATTAAACCCAGATCAGATGACTGGGGGGGTGAGTGTCTGAAAAGTTTCAGCGCTCCGTCCATCATCTCCTTGTGTTTGCTGGGTAACATTATGGCACAGACTGCCATACTTGAATCCCAGTTCGCACAGGGACTAGCTGGCACTGTGGGCTTCTGTCCATCCTATAGGGTAACACCACATTGTAGACCTCCAGGCTTCTTTGACAATAGGACAGTGTAGACGAGATGCACCAACAGCTCTAGGAAGGTGGATTAAATACATTTCCCAATGTTCTTGTGTTTGGCAAGCGCCAAGACACATGCGTCCATCACATAGCAACGATGACCACGCTCTTATTTTATTCTGCCCCAGTTCGGCCTTTCTTTAGGCAGAATTTCCCTGTATATGAGTCTACATTTATATATAAAGCGAAGAACAATTACACTTCGGGAAGTGCAGCTGCAGGCCTAAAGAAAGACAAACACTGTAAAGATGCTAAAAATAGCAGGCTTACCTCCATACGCAGATAGTAAGTCATTTCGAAGTTTACATATTCGGTCACACTATTTCTCTTAAGCTGGTAGCAGGAAAACATCCCTCTGAAATGGAGGTATTTTCTGAGTAACAGTTTTTTTTTAGTATTGTAGGAGAGTAGGGTCTGCTTTCCTATGGTCACCCCATTTTTTGCTTTTTGCTTCACTGGTTTTCGACTTAATGTGGCTGTGGGCCTGCTAATCAGACCCACAGCCTGCTGTTCTCTCTCTAAATTCACAACCATGTACTTTAGGTACATCTCCAATTGGACATTGGGTCACCTTATCAGCCTCTGTACAGTGTACTATAGGTACCCAGGGCATAGGTGCATCCAAGGCCTACCAGGGGCTGCAGCGTATCTTTTGCCACCCCTGGCTGGCTATCCAATCTGACACAACTGGCTGATCACTCAGCTGGGGCAAGGTGGTGTAATCACCCCTTGCTTAGATATAGTATATCTATATCTAAACCTATATCTGGACACATATACACCTATAAGTCACTCCTATGGCAGGCCTTAACAATCCTGGAGGCAGAGTGCTTGGTTTTATGTGAGATGGTGCTCTAGCATGAGCTGAGCCTGTCTGCAGCTTTCGGGACCAACTCCCTTAGCTGTTCTGGGATATTGCCATACCATATACTCTTAAGTGCATTATAATCCTCACGGTTACTTGCTAACTTTGGTTTAGCTTTATCAAAACATTTCGTGTAAGGTGTCATACGCTTTGGAATACTACCCCCTCGCCAGTTCTGGCGACGGGGGTAGCATTCCACCCTTTTAGAGGGAGAAGACATGTTACTTTGCTTAAACGCGGTTAAATCTAACCAGAACCTCAGCATCACAAAATGGATGCTGCTGCCACACAGACAAGTCTGGCCTCCTGCTGCTGACCGAATCTCCGGCAGAAGAGGCCTGGACAAATGTTATCCTGTCACAGGGAGGTGTTACACCACCCCAGACAGGAGATAGTGGATTGGGGCAGGGAGGGCTGAATGAAACTAGACACTGCCTGGGGCGCACAAGGCCTAGGAGGGACCTAGCAGGTGATCCAGCCCCTTGATTTGGAATAAAGGTAGGAGCTGTGCCAATGCAAACTAGATCATCCTGACTGAAACTTTGAAATGAAACTCTGGACCCTTTGACATCCTACTCAACGTAGAAGACTGAAGAATCTCCCTTGTGGTCAAGGAGTGGCCACCCTGTGCAAGCAGGCACCATCAGCACATCAAGACTTCCTTTGCCGTTGCTCCCGCCGGAGCTCGAATGACAGAGACCGACAAGACCTTGACTCCCAGACTTCCAACAGCCCGATCCACAGTCCTAGCAAAGCTTAGACCCGTGGAGGCGACGAGAGACGTGGGACATCTTGAAAAGTTGACAAAGTGCTTCCTGTGCAGCTCCTGAGGCTCCCTCGACGCTGTGCTTTGGGGTTTGAGAAGCCCCAGCCCCGATCAGCCTGTGCTCCAAAGATCACCCCTCCACACTCTCCGAGTGCTGCGTGGGGCCCTTTTGCACTTTTCCTGCTCAACGCATTGTCCGGTCGCTTGCCCATTGGCTAGTGGACTCTGTGACGACGATCCATCAAAATTACACTGCTGGTCTGGTTGCTCCAGACTGGCCCCAGCTTCTCTGAAAAGGAGCCATCGATCTGACCTTCCCGGTCCGATCAAGAAGACATCTTCGAGTCCTGCGTGGGTTGCATTTGCCAAGGCTTGGTGACTCCGATTTGAGAACCGACACCACCGACAGCAAGAGCCTTCATGGGACAGCTCGTGTTCACCAGCTGGTCATCCTCGATCCTTCCTGGTCCACGTGGCAGCGGAGACAAACTACTCAACAGCTCCTGATCGCAACCCAACATTGCCTGGTTCCGTCCTGGTTCCATCCTGGTCACTGGCTAGTGACCTAGACTCTGTCCCTTCTGCTTTCAGGTACTCTACATCTTCGATCCACCCTTGGATCCAACCGGACTCTTCTCTCCTGGCCGCCTGCAGCATCTTTTCCTCCAGGCTCCATAGAACTTCACGACGAAACCCGACTGACTTTGGCATCTATGCACCCGCTTCCTGTGGGTGAGGTAACAATATAACTCCGGTGCTCCTGTAGTGGTTTACACCTCTAGTGTCCTAGTTTTAAGTGGCTACGTTCTAGTCCAGTCTGAAGTCTCCTAAACGTATAACTTTCTGATTTTTACGCACCATTGACTTGTATGGTAAACGCGGTTGCCTTTAGACACAGTACCCGCATCCTGTGGGCCTCCTATGTCCTAACCTTCATTAGTCCAGTGTAGGCCCAGCGATTCCCAAGGCCCTAGGCCTGTTCATTGTTCGTGACGTGGTACTTATACCACTTTCTTAATATATGGTTTGAGTGGCCACCCGGCCTATCCATAATTGTGCAGCTTATTGTATGTTATACTGTGTTCTTTGTTTAACGCTTGTGCTTCTGTGCTCATAAAGAGTATAGGGGATTATTCTAGAAATAAATACATATATTTTGTAATATATAACTTGTGTGGTGTCCTTTCATTTGGTATTTAAAAGGATTGCATATGGTAAAACAGCTGGCTTCACATGCCCTCATGAGTTTAGCCTAAGACTGCTTTTGTCCATGCTACCCCTAGGATAGCTGGTCTATAAGGTTGACTTACAACCACTCACCATAAGGGTCGTTTGGACTGGTGCAAGGTGCTCACTAGAATAGTGAACACCATATACCAGTCCAACTTCTCACAAGTATGCACTGAGGTGAGCTTTGTGTGACCAAGAAATTTAAGTTCAGGGAAGTAATTCATCCATTAACATTAACCCGACTTCCCCTCCTCCAGACACTAGTCCTCCAGGTGAGATTTGAACATAAATCTCTGGCCTGCGCTCGTCGTTTCTTAATGAGATTGCACACAAATTTATCTTTTTTAAGACTGAATATTTCTGCCATCTTGTTCACAGTGCGTGAAAGGCTCTTGTCAAAATCCATAAAAATGTTATAATAGTGGAGAGAGATTGCCGAGGTGTTATCGAGGAAAAAGATTGTTTCTGACCGAAAAGGGAAACTCCTGCGATGCAAATGAACAATGTAGTTAGAAGGCAGATGATTGACTGAACTAAAGCAAAATGGAACTACCACAAAAACATTTGACATCCTTTTTGAGGAGTCACTGCTCTCTGTGAGAAAGCAGGATGTCTGTGCCACGAAGTTGGTGCTACCAGACAGGGTGGAAAGAAGTCTAGTCTAGTCTAGTCTGGATATTTGTATTGCGCAACATATCACATCCCAAGGGAGTCTCATGGCGCATGCGGACGGTCCTGAGGAGGGAGAATGAGCCAGAAGATGGAATTAGCAGAAGAGCCATGTTTTCAATTTTTTGCGGAAGCTCATGAGTTCCGTTGTTGTGCGCAGGCTTAGAGGAAGTTTGTTCCATAGGGATGGTCCCATGGAAGAGAAGGCACGACCGCCATTTCTGGCAGTTTGAACTCTGAGCGGCGTGAGCTGTGACTTAGTGCTTGATCTCAGCCCCCGAAGCACTGTAATCTCTGTGCGCACTAGGATGCAAGCATGGCGGTCTGTGCCATGATGTTACCCAGGGCACTCAACAGCACAGACAAGAGCTGGGAAGTTAGGCAAGTATAAAAAAAAGTAATAAAGGATGCAGGTGGTATACCGCCCATGGTTACTTTAAACCACAATACATTTCTCACTATGGTTTGTCTGCCCCGGGCCGTGATCATGGTGCCATCCACTTGAGTCACAGTCCACACCTCGGGCTCATATGGCGTGCGAAACTTCCAGCCCGGGTGGCGGTCCTTGAGTACTACCTTGGATCCTACACGCAGCGTCAAGGCTTTTGCTCTGCGATTCTCCGTTAACTTCTCGTTGGTTACCCGCCGTTTCTGTTGAGCCTTTTCGACATCCAGGCAGGGTGGCGCCCACTCAGGGTCCTCTGGGATTAGGTCCCTTGGCGGTCGCTTGAGCAGTAGAGAGGTTGGGGCGCATCTGGTTGTGGAGTGAGGCGATTGTCGGATGCAGACTCACTTCGGGGTCTTGGTGCTGATCCACTCCGATTCTTAGGGCCCTGATTAGCGTCTGCATGAATCGCTCCACCTCGATGTTTGCTTGAGGCCATTGTGGGGTGATTCGTCGATGCCTGACAGCCCTCCGCGCCAGGAAATCATGGAAATCCTGACCCTGGAAAGGTGGCCTGTTATCTGACTTGACTTCATCCGGAAGCCCACGTATTGCGAATGTCTTCTCCAGGGCTGGCTGGACGTGGATAAATGGCGTAGATGGTACGAGTTCAAAGATGGGGAACTTTGAGAATGAGTCCAGGATCACCATGGCATGGCGCTCATCTAGGAACCTCCTGAAGTCAATACTGATATTCGTCCAGGGTATAAGCCAGGGTTCTTCAGTTAGCACTGGTGCCGGAGTAGGTTCGACGCCTGTGATGGTGCATGGATGGCAGTGCTTGACTTCTTCGTCCACCATCTCATCCATGTTGGGGAACCACACCTTTGTGCACAATCTGGCATTAGTCTTGGCAGTCCCCTGATGGCCTTCATGGGCGAGCGTAACCATTTGTTTGCACAACCTTTTTGGGACGACAATACTTTTCCCTCGTCCTCGTCCAGAATTGCTTACACTGCGCTCATGCCGTTCTGTCCAGAGTTGGCATCTGCTGTTCTGTTCTTCCGCTGTGAGCAGATTTGCTCCATCGAGGAATCAATGCCATTGCCTCTTCTCTAGGGCCGCCTTCACCCTTCCCAGGGCATCATCCGCGTCGGTAGCATCTCAAAGATCCTCCCGTGTCACAGCTAAGAGGCAGACGCTGGCCACGACCATGTTCACGAATGCTTCGGTGTGTACGGCATCCTCCAGGGTTACCTCGCTTTTGGCTTGTGTGGGGTGTCTAGACAGGAAATCACCTGGGTTGTCTGCCCCTGATTTGTAGAGCAACAGGAATGAGTATGCCTGCAGCTGGATCGCCCACCTCTCTATCCTTGGTGGTGCAAGGCGTGACAATTCATTGAACAGTGGCAAAAGAGGTTTGTGGTCAGTCACCACTCAGAATGGATGGTCGCAGGGGTATAGATGAAAGTGTTGGCACGCCCACCTTATCACTAAGGCCTCTTGCTCTATTTGGGCATATCACGTTTCTGTCTGGGATAGGCCCCGACTGGCGTAGGCAACCGGAACTCTTGCAGAAGGACTGCCCGAGCCCTACAGGGCTGGCATCCACGAGCTCTGTCTTCTTCTCTGGATGGAAGACACCATGGTTGTCTGGTCCAGAAGAGCCTTCTTGATGTTTTGGAATGCCGCTTCTTCTTTGGGACCCCATTCCTAGGCCGTGCCTGTCTTCCTCAGCTGGTGCATGGGCTCTGAGAGTGTGACCAGGTTCGGGATAAACCTCCCACAGTATGTTACCATGCTGAGGAAACTCATTATTTCAGTTGGGTTCTGGGAAATCGGGGCTTTCCTGATGGCCTCTGCCTTGCCTGGGTCAACACGGAGTCCGTCTCAGGAAAAGACATACCCAAAGAAGTCAATCGACCCCTGATAGAAGGCGCATTTCCTCTTGTGCAGGGTGAGCCCAGAGTCTGCCAGCCTTTGCAGGTTCACTCTCAGCCAGACGTGGTGTTCCTTCAGGCTCTGCGAGTATATTAGGATATCATCACTTAGATTTATCACTCCGACCAAGCCTGAGAGGGTCTACTGGGTGGCATTTTGAAACACCTCTGCGGCAAAGGAGACACCAAAGCTGTGTGTACTGTCGGAGGCCGACGTCCGCTGAAAAGGTGGTTATGTAGCGACTTTCAGGCGCAAATTCCAACTGGTGGTACCCAGAGTTCAAGTCTAATTTGGAGAACCATTGTGCCTCATTCAAGTCAGCCACAATGTCATCCATCGTTGGGGTCACGTGCCTCTCGCTCTGAATGGCCTGATTCGGGAGCCTCATGTCGACATATAGCCGAATAGTGTCAGGCTGGTTGAGCTTCGGTGTGACCACCAGCGGGGACACCCACGGGGTGGGTCCCAAAACCTTTTCGATGACCCCAAGTCTACTAGGTCTTGCAGCTCCTTTCCCACAAGGGGCAGAGATGAAATGGAATGTGCCGGTGTTGAAGCGCCCTTGGCTTGATGACTTTGTCTATGTGAAGTTTCACCTGGTGTTCTTTCAATTTTCCGAGTCTCGGTGTCAGCGGTGCTTGTGCCCGCCGCTGCGGCGGTGGTGGGTCTCCCATGGTGTGCAGATGCTTGTCCCCACCTGCGAGATGTGTGTCAATGCGTGCAGTGGGCGAGGTGTTGCTGTGTTCTTACAGCTCCAGAGCGATGAGAGTGACCTCTTCTTGAGCCCAATCTGTATAGTCATGGGGCCTTGTGGCACTCCTTCCCGGGGGCCTTGGGACTGACCTGTCCTTGTGTTGGGGCTGCTGGTATTGCAGGGCCTGGGCACCTGATGGTGGTTCTCCTGGGGTCAGGCTCAGGCTGCAGATCACGTTGTGCCCCTGTCCTTCTGACACTGCCTTGTTGCTCAGTCCTTCTGCACTTCTGTCTGCTTGGCATATCGGGTGGCATCTGTGTCTGTTTCTAGGCCTCAGGGTGGCAGGGAGGGAGCTGAGCTGTGCGTCGGAGCTGTAGGCCCAGCCCTCAGGCCGAGCGTCTCGTGCAGGCCGGGCTCCTAGAGTTTCTCGCCTCTATTCTCGGGCACTCTTCCGCTCCGGATCAAAGGTGCATCACTGCGCGGCCCGGGACGGGTCAGCGGTCTGTTCTCCTCGCCGCCTCCGCGGGATGCTGCAGGGGGTGCCGGATCGAGGCAGCGGCGCCAGAGGAGCTCAGGCGGGGCGCCGATCCTTCCGACGACTGCGTTATACACCTACAGCTCGCCAGACAGTAAGTGCCATGGAGAGGTGAGAGCGAGGATGCGTACTCCCCTCGTCGCCAGTGTAGCGCCCAGGCCTAGATGTGGAGGCAGCTGCACACACGAGTTACTGTCTCAGCTGAAGGTCATGTGTGACCTGGGCACATATATTTATATAATCACAAGTGGGGTCGCACGCCGCTCACGCATCAGCGGGATCGCCCCTAAGGATCATGGTAAGTGTAGTTACCTTTTCTCAACGCCGTATCTTCAATCACAATTTCAAATATCTTCATCTTCGCCATCCCTGGACACGTGTTTCCTTCAAGCTGACGAGCTTCTGGATGACGCACCTGCGTGCCGGTTAGGCATCGAGGCCTGTGACGGTTACTTGGCGGCCTTCTTTTCCACCCCAACTACGTTCTCTACTGATGAGGGAAGATATCCCGAAACCCGGGCCATGTCTCGGGTCTAGAGATCATCAGAACAACAAGTGCTTACTTGCACCTACTGAGGTGAACCACTTATGAACTATATGTACCAGAATCCTTAGGGGCGATCCGGAGGAGGGGCTAGCGGTGTGCGATCCATTGCGGTTGATTCCACATATATTTATACCCTGGGACCGAGCCAGGTCACGAGGGCTGGTGCGGGGATACAATGTAGAGAAAGAGCCTTGTGGCCCTCTACAGGAGAGGCGGAGGAACAAGCAGTGAGGACAGGGGAATCAACAAAAACTGAAAAAATACCTCAACACGAGGAAGGTCACAGAGGGAAACCTGTATCCACAACTCGAGGAACCTGGATGAAAAGCAACCACAAGACAGACATCTTACGCTACACTCCGGAGTAGTTTAGTGGTTCGAGTATAAGGTGCGTTATTTGGTAAATAGTTGTTGTTGTTTGGTTTATGGGAAGGGGAGCTGGTGCTGCAGTGTGTGATGTGTGTGAGAACGAAAAATAAACAGAGAAAAAAGACAAGGCAGTGAAAGAGAACACAACTAATAAAAAAAAAACAAGTTCAGAAACATGAAAAAAAATACGAATCTGATAACTCAGGAAACGACAGCCATCGGTGCAGCCATCACTCACTCAGAAGAGTTAATCATTGCAGAGTCAGGAGTTCATGGACCGCAAACACCAAAAAATGAAAACACCCAGCAAAGAAATGCTGCTTTTCATTAGCACGCAAGTGCGAGGTCTTGGCCAAAAACGTCATGCAGACGTGCGAACACGAAGGACATGTGGAAATGTGGTGCCTTCAGCACTTGTTTTCATCGCATTGGCACAGAAAAATCATTCAAATTTAGACATTTGGAACTGAAAAGCCTAACAAACCCAGACGAAGCATACATGGGGCGTCTTCCATCACGGTTAGCGTAATTAGGATCATGTTTAATGCGTTGTTTACCCGTAAATGGTGTTAATTGAGTGGAAAGACATCCCGCTCCAGATGTAACAGTTTGTCACGCAACACAGTGCAGAAGACGCAAATGCTGCGTTGCGTGAGAAGGAGAGAACAGCAGAGCACCTTGGGGATAATTTGCAAGCCCCTTGTGTCGCTGGTGAATCACTTTTTCCCGTATTAAAAGTGACGGAACGGTGGTGCAAGGGGCTTTTAAATAAGCCCCCATATTTACAGAAATATGGCACTCTCCTCCCCTCTCCCAAGCACCAGCGTAGAAATGTGCATCCGCGCGACTGACGTACAAGTTACTTACCTTCGATAACAATGTATCTGGTAGAGACGATTCTAGCCACAGATTCCTTAACGTAGAATTATCCCCAGGTGTGAGACTGGATCCGGAAACATTTTTGCCACTGCATCTCTGCGCGCTGGGGGACGGCACCAAATGACTCCGCCCTGACGTTGTCCACATACGTGACGTCAGCGAAGTCACATAAGTCCCACCCCGGCGCATTGACATCAGTTTTCGTCAGAGAAAGTTTTCGCGCTACAACGAAAACCATCACAAACAAAACTTTGAGAGTATGGGTACAGTGTGCAAAAAAATCAGTGAAACAGAAAGGGAAGAAGTGAAAAGAGCAGAGCACTGCTCTGAGTAGCAACCCTGCAAAGCGAAGGCAATGTCCTCCCTAGAAGCAGAAAAACATGTGAAAAATGTCATGACAGTCGACAAAAAGTCTGCAACCCCAATTTATAACAGTGAAGGAGCCACAAGCCCGGAACAGATGAGTAACGACAAGGTACCTCGAGACAACACCATCAAGGAGTGTTGTATCCCCTGCAAAGAGCTAAGGGCTGAGGCACAGCCAAAAGACCCCACCCAGAGGATCACAGAGGAGTCCGAAACTTCAGGCAATGAAAAAGAGATAAGAGTACGGGTAGGACCCACACTGCAATAACCAGGGTGTGGGGATGCAGAGGTACACATAAACCTACCGTCCAATTATTAGAAGGGAAGAGCGGAACAAATAAACAGAACGAAGCCCCCTGCCAGGCAGGAAGTGAAAGAGGGCACTCACAGAAGACAAGCCACCCGGAGGGAGGCGAGTGCAGAAGACCAAGCTGAAGGTCCTCGCAGAACGGGGAGGAAGGGCAGGCCGTGAAGGAATCTGCGGCTAGAATCGTCTCTACCAAATACATCGTTACCGAAGGTAAGTAACTTGTACATCTGATAAAGATTGCTAGCCGCAGATTCCTTAACGTAGAATAGATACCTTAGCCATAACCAGAGGGGGGAGGGTCTGAAAGAGAACCTCACCAGTTTGGAAGAACACAGGGCCCCAACAGCGAACGTGTCATGGGAGCAGGGAGGACGGCCCAGCCCCCACCAAGCAGAAGTAAGCAAGAACTCGGAGAAGGGAAGGCCAGGATACCACAAGCCTACCCGAGGGTCAAAGGTCGTCCGCCAGAAACGCTGGAGGGACAGACGGCACCAAGAGAGTACCAAATGAAGAAAAGAACCACCCGCCAAATCCAAGGAGAAGAAGCGGTGAATGGAGGCAGAGCCCGCCTCAGGAGAACACACACAGCGAAGGGGACAGCTGAACTGGCATCAGCCCGAGGCAGCGGACAAAGCAGGAATGGCCCCACAGCCGAGAAGCTCATACGTGAAAAGGAAGACACAGTCGTGCAAAGCGCCAGCAGAGCAAGGGACAGGAGCACACGGGTACACGCCGAGGCCCACGGAGGTGGACCATAACGAGCAGGCATGCACTGCAGGCAGCTGGTACATACTATGAAGTAGTGTGCCCAGAACAAGCCAAGCGCAAGACAAAGACAGAGGCAAGAGACCCCAGTACAAGCCACAGAAAAGGACCGTCCCAGTGGCACAACCCGACCCATGAAAAGAAGTGGAACCGGCCAGAAGATAAAGAGGAGAAATATGTAGTACAAGCCTAAAGCCGTCAACCAGAACACAGGAGAACACCAGGAATATCCTAGCCCTCCTGGAAAACAAGGCAGAGGCCCAGGCCGAAGCGTTGGATAACAAGGCGAAAACACCATGACACGACGCCGTAGATGGCATGACAAAACCGGTCTGGCGCTCCAGAGGCTGAAGAGGGAAGGCAAAACGCACAGAAGCAGATATCCTGCAAGGACAAGGACAAAATGCATGACCGGTAAGCCCTGTAGACGAAGGATAAAAAACACCATCGGATACTGAGAAGGACAAAACCTGGAGCAGTGCGAGCAGTGCAAGCTGCACTAAGACGGAAGAAAAAAGATCGCACAAAGTGGTATACAGTGACGCCAGGAAAGGCGAGAAACCGAGAAGGTCCCCACACCCGCCGAGCTTACCCAAAACAAACATGGGAACACCTCTTAGGGAAAAACCCGCAATAGAGGTCAAGAACATAAAGGACCTGTGGGTAGCACCACAGACGGCTTACCAATCAGCCAAAAAATACACAGATGGTCCAACCTGAGGACCTATACAGCTTTACTAACAGCCAAAAAACACACACCCACCACAAAAGTTGAGGGCTGTACCAGCAGCCAACAGTACAGAGGGGTCAACTTAAGGAACCTGAAGGCATTCCAAGCCACACAGAACACACAGACGGGCCAATCGAAGCACTAGGCCCAAAGAGAAAGGGGGGATAAACGCCTCCCATAAGGCACCTGAGGACTGACAAGCCGAAGCTTATGGAGGGGGCCCCGCAAGGAGCCGTTGAATGGCGGAGTCTGCGTGGGTGTTAAATAGAAGAATCCCACCAAAAGGCAGGTCAACAAGACGCTCTCGAACATTCTCCGAAAAGACGTTATCCCGCAACCAAGCATGGCAGCGGAGAGCCACAGAACTCGCCATAGCACGGCCGAGAGAATAAGAAACATCCAAGGCTGAACGGAGAATAAATACAGCCAACTCCCGACCATCCAGCACATGGTGCCGCAGATCAGCGCAGACACCTTCGTGGGAGGTGTGAGATAGAAGGGACTCCGTGGATTCCCATAGGCCGGAGGTAGCCCTTGCCAACACAGAAAGTTTGTTGAGCATGCACAAAGCAGCACTAGTGGAAGCGAAGATGTTATGCCCCCAGGAGTCCAACCACCGGGCCTCCCGTGACGGAGGGAGCAACACTGAAGGCTAGGAAGGAAAAGCAGTCTGCAGGACAGGGCCCTGGGCAGAAGGGTGGGAAAAAAGGCAGACTGGATCATGCGAGCAGGACTGCGGCGGTGGACGAGCGGCTGAGGCACAGGATCTCCTGTAGTAGGACGCCCCCAGGCTCCCAGAAGAGAGTTGTGGAGTGAAGCTTCAAATGGAAGAAGCCGTTCCCTTCCACCAGAGCCCTGGTGGAGAACCTCCAACAAATGGTCCATAGGAAGAGGGGTGACTGGGTTGCCCTTTTGCAAAATGCCAGGGGCTGTGGAAATGACCCGGGCAAAGGCTACACCCTCCTCCCTAGGGCGGCGTGGGGGAGAGAGAAATTATTTTGTGGGCGAAGGCTGCAAACTAAGCCGTCCATCCCCGTGCCCTGCTGGAGGAAGAAATGGCCAGCCCCTGTAGGATGGAAGACCCATGGACGAGTGAGGGGCCTGAGAGGTCTCCGAAGAAGGCGGAGAAGCCTGCGGGGCATCCAACAACGAGGTGCGGAAGAGAGGGTCTGAGGGTTGTGGCCGCGGAGACAGCGTAGAGCCCGCCCTGGAAGACACCGGGGTGAAAAAGCAACGATGCGTCGTCCAGTCTCCGGTGAAGAGGAGACAAGGAGATGACAGACCTCTGAAGAGGAAGGGACCTGCAGTGGAGTCCGCCATGGGCACCGGTGTGTCCTCGATCGACGCCAAAGCGGGCACCAAGGGTGCTGAGTCAACCTCCCTTATAGGAGAAAGGTGTGGGGTCGGAGCCAAAGCGGCTAATGAACGGTGCCGAAAAGCCGCAGGCTCGACCTCCAACGAGGCAGCCGCCTGCGTAGAGGACCGAGAGGGTCTCGGGGAAGTGCCCCGGGTCCCAGCCTCCACCCGCAGCGCCACGAGGGCCGGAGAGGAAAGCTGTCGGTGCCAGAAAGGCGCCGGCTCGGCCTCCGATAAGACAGCCGCCTGCCCAGAGGACCGAGGGAAACTCGGGGACAAACCGTGAGTCCTGGTGACCTCCTGCCACACCACAGGGAACCCGTGGGGTTTTGCGGCGAGGCAGGGGCGCCGTGGGTCGAAGAGGGGAACCTTGCAGGAGCGCACCTCGACCACACCACACCTCTAAAACCTGAAGCCGCACTCGTTGGCGCTGGGGGCCAATCCGCCGGCGAGTCCACGGAAGGCCCCGCGCACGGCGAGGCATCCGCAGACGTATCAGGAAGAGGAGGGGGGCCCAATGAAGCCTGCAGAGCCACAGTGTAGGCCTTCATTTGGGCCCTAGTCACCCCAACACCAGGACACGGCAGATAGGGTGGTGACGGGCGAGAGCGTACGCCCCGAGAGGAACCTGCACCTTCTGCAGAACGAGGACAAGGCTTCGGTGACGAGCTGCAGAACTTACCGGTGGGCGAGCGACGCCCATGGGGCCTTGGTGAAGGACGATGCCGCAGCCGGAATCAGCGGCTTCTGGACCCTCCTGAGGTAGGGGACGGATGCTGTGACGAGACCGATCTGAACAAGCGGGCTGAAAGCAACTTCAACCGGCGCTCCCGCCGGGACTTCAGCTTGAGATGCTGACAAGCGTCGCAGTCCGTAGAACCATGGTGCTCGCCCAAAAACCACATACAAATAGGATGAGGGTCCGTCGCCAACATCTGACGTGTACAGGAAGTACACGACTTGAAACCCAAAGGCATTTGCACACGGTTCCAACACAAGAATGTAAAAGAAGGCCTGCAAACAGTTCAAGGGAACACATTCCGGATCCGCGTTGCACGCGGAAAAGAAAGAAACTGATGTCAGCTCGCCGGGGTGGGACTTATGTGACTTCGCTGACGTCCTGTATGCGGACAACGTCAGGGCAGAGTCACATAGTGCCGTCCCCCGGCACGCAGAGATGCTGTGGCAAAAAAATTCTGGATCCAGTCTCACGCCTGGGGATAATTCTACATTAAGGAATCTGCGGCTAGTAGTCTCTATCAGATACGCCTTTACACGATAGTGCAAGGGTGTCCGTGTGAGTCTAGCATAGGTTTTGTACCTGAAGTGTACCCTTCCTGCAGAAAATGCTATGCTTACACTAACTTTAAACCTGTCCTCACTTTGTATGTGCGCTGAACAGGGCAGCACTCATGCAAAGTCAGAAAAGAAAGGAGAAATGAAAGCATTTTTCCTTCGTAGTGCCTATCTAAAATGGGCGCTATTTTCTGACGCTAAACCTAGGCTAAATTTTTCAGTAAATAGGGCTTATCAACAGATCCCTTGGGTAGTGCATGGGAATGCCCATGAGCCACCCATGGTACGTCCCCTTGGTGCTAAGTAATGCAAGGCAGCGCTATGTGCTGTGGTACTGAAAATTCGGAACCTGTGTTTTAAATATCATGATTCTGTTATGAATTTGGAAAACAGCAGACCGTAAACAGTGAGTTCAGCAAGTGCGAGTGTTTTCGTCATGTTACACCAATGGATTCCCTGTGTATTTGAAGGTTTTGTTCTGAACCCTCGGGCTCCATCTTGTGCATAGCAGCCATTTTGTGGATTGCCCTTACAGTAGGCCCTCGCCGTGGCAGAACAAGTATTTAAGGACATAACCTTAATATGGGTTTGTCATCATGACTCTGCTTTTTCCTTGTAGTGAAAATATGTGAATGATCAACTGTAAAATAAGGAATGTTTGCCTAGGGCATAATAAATGGTATAAAAGGTCTGTGCTGAGACCATTCAGGAGGCTGCCTCATTCAGTTGCTTTAGGTGTGACTGGGCGACGTAGCCTCACAATTAATTGTAATAAAGATGTATTTTCATATTTCAGATTCTCTGTTAATTTCTTTGCTGCTTTTGAATGGACTACTTATTGGTAATACCCCTGAGAAGGAGTTTGAGGATTTTTAGTACATCAGATGGCGCGAACAACGATGGGCCTCATCAAGAAGTGACTATCTGGAGGAGTAATCTTGTCAGAGGACAGAAATCTACTGGGGAAGGCAAGACAGAAATCTACTAAAAGAGGTACTCTGTGCACAGAGGTTCTGGGGGATTCTTTGTCTCTGCGGCCCAGTATATTTTTGATTTTTCTGACTTAAACTCTCCAAAA
The DNA here is from genome assembly GCF_964263255.1 of Lissotriton vulgaris. NCBI lineage: Eukaryota > Metazoa > Chordata > Amphibia > Caudata > Salamandridae > Lissotriton > Lissotriton vulgaris. The sequence continues at coordinate 55,606,137 of NC_141691.1, read as the reverse complement.
GATGTCACTCCTGACTGAGCAACCTTTTTTTGGCGTAAGTGTTTTTTTTTAAAAAAAGAGACTGTTAGTGCAGTTAGAACTTGGCAGTTAGAATTTGGACAAGGTTTGTATAGGTTTGTATATGCGAATTGCAATTTGTGTAGGCAGGTAATGAAGGGATTTTTCTCCATCTGCTTTAGTTGAGGTATAAGTGGGTCGCTCCCAGTCCTTTGTTCTTTGGTTCTGTGGTTCTTTGCTTAGTTTGTTTGGTCCTTAGTTCTATTTGAAGATTGCAATTTTCAATAACCGAGGGTCTTGTATATTTACGAGTGTATCGATAGAGATAGCCCCTTGAAGTTTGAAGCTAGATTAGTGAGCTATAAGATGCCTGATCTTAGCAAATTTGAAGATTTGTGTTGGCCAACTTTGTATACGTTTGGATTAGCCGCTTTCCCCTAAAGGGAATATCTAAATAGGTTTAGATTTAAAAACATATTTCTTCCTTGGTGATTTTGTATCCCCAGGGAATTAAAATATGACATAATAGAAAAACAAGGATCCTTTATTCTGTGCAATTTTATGAATGGAGATATGCAGAACGATTTTTGGTGTTCTGCCAGCTAAAGCTAGTGAATTGAGTGTATTTTTGGTTTCCTGCACATACGGCGGTCTGTTGGGCTGTTTATGCAGTCTTTTGGAACACTATTGAGAAGTGTTTCTTGTAAATATGACTTACAGCTACTATTTACAAATGGTTTGGTTTAAGTACAGTCTGGGCTGTCCTGTTTTCGTCCTGAGTGTTGATTTGTGGGTTTAATGTATGTTTAAATGCTTATGTGGCTTTTTCTCACTAGTGTAACTTTGGTATGTGAATAGCGTTCGCGCAATTTATGAAACAAATGCCTAAAAGCGTTGTATTATGTGTCCTGAATGTTTCAACACTTTCTGTTTATGTCTGAAATGAGCTCAATGTGTGTGTGTGGGTCACATTCAATAGATATAAATAAGGCCCCCCCCCCCAAAAAAACGAAATTATCTATTTTTGTAAAAATAAATATATTTACAGCATTTTCCTTAGATGCACTGTATTAGATGTTCACAGGCAAACATTTCAGCTGCAGTATATTTGATAGGAATGTTCATTCAGCCAGCACTTTTCTAGTTAAACACGGGTGGAATTTTGCATAACCGTCCTTTTAAATAAATGTGGTGCAAAAATGTGACGCAGGAATGTGACGCGTTTTAAGTTAGGCATATGCGCTTAGGTTTGTGAGTTAATTCATCTAAATGATAGGCAAAGGATGCAGCGGGCTCTTATATGTAGAACAATCACAAAAAGGAATAATTGGTTTTATTAGAAAAAATTATTAATTATGAAAAATAATTATTAAAAATAAGTGCTACAAAAATCGTTTTTTAATATTTATAAAGCTTAACACTCATACTATGACCTCCTAGCATTAAAATTTGATTTAAGTTATGTTGCATCACTAAAATGACAAGAATTTGTGTGTATAATTTCCCCTTGGCATAGGCGCAAGCAAGCTCATTTTTATAAAGTATAAGTTATTATTTTCAAAAGCCTGACTCATGGGTTATGTAATAGACATTCTAGTAATGCATATTATGCAAGAAAATTGTAGGATATTCATTTTTTAATGCCCAAAATATGAAAGTCGATTTTGAGTAAAAGCACTGTTTAAACTGCATTTTGCTTTCATTCAGAGTACTTTTTAAAGTGTCTCAGGCTTAAGCAAATGCATACATTTAGGTTTTGATATATATTTACAGGTTGTGCCTTCTTATGATTCAGTGGGTTAATGTGCCAGTACAAAGGCTTGTTTTAATATCAGGGTTGAAGGTTCTAGCTTCAGCTAGGCCTACGGAAAAGTTTGTTCATTTAAGACTGATGAAGTGTGTATCATAGGATTGCAACAAGCTTTTACTCTAAAAAAACTGGTATGTGTGTCATTAGGTTTTGAGAATTATTGACAGTAAATGTAGTTTAATGATCTGGGAATAGAGATAATTTTAGCGCCTAAAAAAGAGAAATTATTTTTCAAAATAGAGTGAATTATTGCAGGTTAGAGCCTTCTGGCCTTGACAGCTTCAGTGTGGCAGAAGCTGAGGGCTGAGAGAATTGCAGAGGCTGGCTCGAGTCGTGCTGCTGAGATGTTATCTTTTAGTTTCCCTGTAAACAATGGAGAAGGCTGTCATGTTGACATTTGTGACCTTTTAATTAGGACTTTGCCTCCGAGGAATGCAGAATGACCTTGCTGAACGGGCCTCTAAAGGTAGGGTTTCTGGTTTCTCCGTGAGAACATCAATAAAATGAAAGAACTTAATTTAAAAGGGAAAATAAAAAAGGGGTTTCTTTGAAAGTCCCAAACCTCGTGTTAAATGCTCTGCAGAACTGATACATTTGTGTCTTCACGCTAAGAAAAATAATGTTTGCTAGTTGCGTTTATTTGACAGAAAACGAATGGTTGCATTAAGTCTTAGATAAAAAAATAAGATGCAGCCCTTTTCCAAAATTTTGAAGGCTACAGGCTACAGGCTACAGGCCTAAGTGAAAACGATTTGCTAATTAGGAATTATTTTTCACAGTGGAAATTATAGGTGCCAAATTATTATGGAGTGTCAGTGTAACCATTTCTTTTAGAACGGTAAAAATAAGGTGGCTTGACGTTGCGAGGTGAACTGACAAGAGAGTAACAGTTAAGGAATGAAAATTTATTTTTGTGTATGTTAAAATGTCTTTTTTGTGTTGTGTATTTTTCTGCTTCTGCCTACAGATTATTCATGGATTGTTCTAAGGCTGACAGGACACGTGAGTTTGGTTAGTTGAAAGGAGATGTGTTTTTGCGTAATTTCTTTGAATTTTTTTTTCATGTTTTCGTTTGTGTATTTGGCCCTATCATGAAACATTTTAGCTGATCCTGTATGTTAGAAGAGAGACAGCAAAGTTATATTTGACAGCAGACTCCCACTGCCTGGTGCTCTACTGTCAAAAGGAGGGTAAGGATTTTAGACCTGACAAATTTAGACAGGCCCACATATTGGGTTTTGGGCTGCAGGTTTACAGTGCATAAAGTACATGTGCCATGGTGCTGTGTGTCACCGCTTATTCACATATGCTATTGATTTGTCTGTGCTGCTTTTTTGTGCTTGATATACAGCAAGTATATCAGATGGCTTGACATGTGCATTTTTTTGTGTATGTTTTGTTTTATGTTGCTACTATTACAAGTTCCCCTGTGTTGTGAAGGGATCCGTATGACGATACGTATTGTTGCACAACAGTTGGATGGATTTGGTATAATGATAAATTTCACAGATATGGTTTTCATACTGTGAGGCAGACAGGCAGCACTTTTACCAGTGCATGCCTACATTTGGCTATAATGATATTGAAGAAAACTAAAATGATATACAGGATCAAAGTGTGTCACCTGATGTTAGTCACTTACTGCACATTCCCTTAAAGGTTAAAGTGTTGATTTGTGGGTTTAATGTATGTTTAAATGCTTATGTGGCTTTTTCTCACTAGTGTAACTTTGGTATGTGAATAGCGTTCGCGCAATTTATGAAACAAATGCCTAAAAGCGTTGTATTATGTGTCCTGAATGTTTCAACACTTTCTGTTTATGTCTGAAATGAGCTCAATGTGTGTGTGTGGGTCACATTCAATAGATATAAATAAGGCCCCCCCCCCAAAAAAAACGAAATTATCAATTTTTGTAAAAATAAATATATTTACAGCATTTTCCTTAGATGCACTGTATTAGATGTTCACAGGCAAACATTTCAGCTGCAGTATATTTGATAGGAATGTTCATTCAGCCAGCACTTTTCTAGTTAAACACGGGTGGAATTTTGCATAACCGTCCTTTTAAATAAATGTGGTGCAAAAATGTGACGCAGGAATGTGACGCGTTTTAAGTTAGGCATATGCGCTTAGGTTTGTGAGTTAATTCATCTAAATGATAGGCAAAGGATGCAGCGGGCTCTTATATGTAGAACAATCACAAAAAGGAATAATTGGTTTTATTAGAAAAAATTATTAATTATGAAAAATAATTAAAAATAAGTGCTACAAAAATCGTTTTTTAATATTTATAAAGCTTAACACTCATACTATGACCTCCTAGCATTAAAATTTGATTTAAGTTATGTTGCATCACTAAAATGACAAGAATTTGTGCGTATAATTTCCCCTTGGCATAGGCGCAAGCAAGCTCATTTTTATAAAGTATAAGTTATTATTTTCAAAAGCCTGACTCATGGGTTATGTAATAGACAGTCTAGTAATGCATATTATGCAAGAAAATTGTAGGATATTCATTTTTTAATGCCCAAAATATGAAAGTCGATTTTGAGTAAAAGCACTGTTTAAACTGCATTTTGCTTTCATTCAGAGTACTTTTTAAAGTGTCTCAGGCTTAAGCAAATGCATACATTTAGGTTTTGATATATATTTGCAGGTTGTGCCTTCTTATGATTCAGTGGGTTAATGTGCCAGTACAAAGGCTTGTTTTAATATCAGGGTTGAAGGTTCTAGCTTCAGCTAGGCCTACGGAAAAGTTTGTTCATTTAAGACTGATGAAGTGTGTATCATAGGATTGCAACAAGCTTTTACTCTAAAAAAACTGGTATGTGTGTCATTAGGTTTTGAGAATTATTGACAGTAAATGTAGTTTAATGATCTGGGAATAGAGATAATTTTAGCGCCTAAAAAAAGAGAAATTATTTTTCAAAATAGAGTGAATTATTGCAGGTTAGAGCCTTCTGGCTTTGACAGCTTCAGTGTGGCAGAAGCTGAGGGCTGAGAGAATTGCAGAGGCTGGCTCGAGTCGTGCTGCTGAGGTGTTATCTTTTAGTTTCCCTGTAAACAATGGAGAAGGCTGTCATGTTGACATTTGTGACCTTTTAATTAGGACTTTGCCTCCGAGGAATGCAGAATGACCTTGCTGAACGGGCCTCTAAAGGTAGGGTTTCTGGTTTCTTCGTGAGAACATCAAAAAAAATGAAAGAACTTAATTTAAAAGGGAAAATAAAAAAGGGGTTTCTTTGAAAGTCCCAAACCTCGTGTTAAATGCTCTGCAGAACTGATACATTTGTGTCTTCACGCTAAGAAAAATAATGTTTGCTAGTTGCGTTTATTTGACAGAAAACGAATGGTTGCATTAAGTCTTAGATAAAAAAATAAGATGCAGCCCTTTTCCAAAATTTTGAAGGCTACAGGCTACAGGCCTAAGTGAAAACGATTTGCTAATTAGGAATTATTTTTCACAGTGGAAATTATAGGTGCCAAATTATTATGGAGTGTCAGTGTAACCATTTCTTTTAGAACGGTAAAAATAAGGTGGCTTGATGTTGCGAGGTGAACTGACAAGAGAGTAACAGTTAAGGAATGAAAATTTATTTTTGTGTATGTTAAAATGTCTTTTTTGTGTTGTGTATTTTTCTGCTTCTGCCTACAGATTATTCATGGATTGTTCTAAGGCTGACAGGACACGTGAGTTTGGTTAGTTGAAAGGAGATGTGTTTTTGCGTAATTTCTTTGAATTTTTTTTTCATGTTTTCGTTTGTGTATTTGGCCCTATCATGAAACATTTTAGCTGATCCTGTATGTTAGAAGAGAGACAGCAAAGTTATATTTGACAGCAGACTCCCACTGCCTGGTGCTCTACTGTCAAAAGGAGGGTAAGGATTTAGACCTGACAAATTTAGACAGGCCCACATATTGGGTTTTGGGCTGCAGGTTTACAGTGCATAAAGTACATGTGCCATGGTGCTGTGTGTCACCGCTTATTCACATATGCTATTGATTTGTCTGTGCTGCTTTTTTGTGCTTGATATACAGCAAGTATATCAGATGGCTTGACATGTGCATTTTTTTGTGTATGTTTTGTTTTATGTTGCTACTATTACAAGTTCCCCGGTGTTGTGAAGGGTTCCGTATGACGATACGTATTGTTGCACAACAGTTGGATGGATTTGGTATAATGATAAATTTCACAGATATGGTTTTCATACTGTGAGGCAGACAGGCAGCACTTTTACCAGTGCATGCCTACATTTGGCTATAATGATATTGAAGAAAACTAAAAAGATATACAGGATCAAAGTGTGTCACCTGATGTTAGTCACTTACTGCACATTCCCTTAAAGGAACAGGCAGCCCTACATTTATGTATCCTTGATTGGACCTAAGGATGGAATTATAGATCTGTGACTCAAGGTGGCCTAATTTCTATATTGCATTACTTAATCATGTTCTGTTTCCCAAATAGCATATGGCTTTGTCCCTTGAAAGGAAACCAGGTTTCATTTTTCTCTCCCTGAAGAGAGAACAGGAACATTAGTTAGGATTACCGTATATGGTGTGGTTGCCAGCGGTAGAGTTAAAATTTGTGTAACTTTGGTCTTTTGTGTATTCCCCGTACTCTTGGTGCTGTGTCACATGCCTGAGGCACCCAAGCAAACTCTTGTTCTTCCTATAGATTTTTCTTTTGTTGCTTCTCCTCTGACCGATGTCGCATCATGCTTAGTTATTGGGGATTTTAGTTGTGTCCTACTTCCATTTCCCTTTTCCATATTTCTTTCACCAGTCAGCCCATTTATTATTATGGGTGTATTGTTTATGTTCGCACTTCTAGACAGCAGTGATGTATCAGGGACCCCCCCATGTTATGTATAATTCCCTTTTGTATGTCCAGACTGGTTTCAAAGATTTTCCTTAGGCCTACTTCAATGTTTTTTTCAGACTGACTGTCGGGGTAGTGATAGACTGGTTAACTGACCCAATATTATAGTAAGACAAGTTTTCCATCTCAATAGGAGATATCTTAAGTTTACCTTATGAACATGACGAATTTTCAATGTCTATTTTAATTTTTCATTTCTCTTTTGTTCCTGCTGCTTTTATTTTTGATGGGATCAGATGTGTTCTAATCATGCAAATACCAGGACTCTCTAGTTCTTGTCTTTTTGTCTGCACATTTGCTCATTAGCCTTTGTATTGCATAGTGCACTTAATGCACATTTTTTTAAAGGGACTTTTCTTCATGTCCTTGATAAGCTGTATTATGTCATTTCTCTATTCGAGATGTTCTAGATAAGGAATTTAGGAACACCTAGGCTTAATCATTGAGGAAAATATGTATTTACCCCATTAGACAATGCCACTGTGTGAGGACATCCATTTAGATTCCTATGGCGTATTGCCATTCCCTTGCAGATTGCAGGCCACCTGCTTGCAGTCCCCTTGTTAAAACCCATGAACTGTTTTTTGTGCTTGATTTGAAGGAAACTAACAATTGTGTTACATTTCCTATATCACTATTTATTTTATTTATTTATTTAATTTGCATAGCGCTACAGCTACCCACCAAGGGGTTTCCCGGCGCTAGTAGTTCAGAAATGCGTATTTTGCCAGTCAATATCAGATGTTAAAAAGCCACGTTTTTAATGCTTTCTAAACTTCACATGGCTGACTTCCGAACGTAAGGAATGAGGCATCTTGTTCCAGAGGGATGGGCCTAAGAAGGCAAAGGATCTTCCCCCCATCCGTGATAATTTGATTTTGGGAATAATGAAATTGTTAGCGGTTGCTGATCTAAGGACTCTCGAAGGTAAGTAAGGATGCACAAGGTTCCGCAGATATTTAGGAGCAGTTCCAGTTGAAATTTTGTGCATAAAGCATAAGGATTTGAACCTAATCCTATTTTCAATTTTCAACCAATGAAGGTCACGGATGTATTTAGTAATGGGGCAGGACATGGGGATTTTGAAAAGAAGTCTCGCCGCTGCATTTTGTACTAATTGCAGCCTTCTGATTGTAGCTTTCTTTGCCCCTAGGTACAGCACATTACTATAATCTAGCCTTGAAGTAATCAAGGCATTGATGACAGTTTTTTTGGTGCCATCAGGAAGCATCCAGCAGATCTTCTTAAGCCATTTTAAGACTGCAAAACATGTAGCAGAAGTCTTAACGGCTTGCTGGTGCATATCTAAAGATTCGTCAATGATGACTCCCAAGTTACGTGCCTGTGAAACAGGTATAGGAAGAGGGCCCATTTCAGATGGCCAATGTTGTGGTCCCCAGGCCTCCCTATTTTTTCCAAGAATAATTAGCTCAGTTTTCTCGCCGTTAAGCTTAAGAAAATTATCCTGCATCCATCCAGCGATCTTACCTAACCCTAATTTTAGCATGGAAGGATGGTCACTTTCGGCTGAAGAAAGAGAGAAAAGGAGCTGTGAATCATCAGCATATGAAAACATATTCAAACCTGTCTCCTCAACTAATCTCGCAAGAGGACTCATATACAAATTAAAAAGCAGTGGACTTAAAATTGAGCCCTGTGGTACTCCATGTTTAAGAAGTAAAGTCTCAGAGCAAGCAGACTGAGAAAAAACTTGAAACGTACGATTGCTTAACAGTGACTCAATCCAATTTATGGCTGCGCCATGAATACCTATGGTGGAGAGTGTTCGTAACAGTACCACATGTGAAACAGTGTCGAACGCGGCACTCAGGTCGAATAATATGAGTGCCACAGTTTCTCCTCTATCTATCATGGCGCGGATGTTTTCTGTCACTCCAAGCAACGTCGTTTCCGTAGAAAAACCTACACGGAATCCAGATTGTTGTAAGGGAAGGAGATCGTGTGTTTTTATGAATTCCGACAGCACCTGATGCACGTGCTTTTCCAAGATTTTTGAAAAGATAGGCAGAAGAGATATTGGTCTAAAGTTGAAGGGCATATTTGGATCCGCTCCAGCCTTCTTCAACAATGGGTGGACCATAGCATGCTTCCATTCTGCTGGAACGTATGCTTCCTGAAGAGAGGCATTAAGTAGATCTGTAATGGACGTCAATACATTTCTATTCAATTGTTTTAGGACAGAGCAGGGTAAGGGGTCCTTTGGTGAGCCGGATTTGATCGTATTAAGTAAATTGACAACCATGTCGGCATTTAGCGGTGGCCAACATTCTAAGGTTGCATGTCTTTTGTCAATGGTCACAAGAGACTAGGTTCTGCGGGATCTTCCAGAGTCAAAGGAAGAGTGATACCCTGCAGACCTGTGATCGGGACTAAACCCACTACCCATCAGTGACCGCTACAGAGGAATGACAGACTTCTTGGCTCTACAATTCCTGCAACCAGAAAGTCGCGAGGCTGGACAGCGATCATCAGTGTGCCGTCTTTGGTACCTCCCAAGCAAGGCACTTGCTTCATCGGAAGGCGTTGCAGAAGAAAAGAGGAGCCGGTTCCTTGTTTGCCACAGAATAAGAGTTTCTGTCTGTTTGAGCTTTCTACCTGTTATGTGCCGGAAACCTCTGACAGTGTACAGTCCTTTGAGCCCTTGGCCTGAGTTTTGGCCACACACGCACCTCTTTTCCCTTTGCTCCGACGGAAAGGCACTACATTCTGGTGTATTTATCAAAAAAGGACTAGCTTTGTTGTGTTTTTAGGGAGACTCAGTACGTATGATGGCAAACCATTTGGTTTGGTTGTTAAGCCCTCACCCACCGACCTAGTCGGTGGCATGCTTCATCATCGGGCCCACCACAGTGACACCGAATGTGTCCCGGGTGTGCTTCGACTCCAGATTACTGAGGAGCTGGTATACTTCTCTGAGTGTGCTGTGAGGGGGTGTGTAAGAAGGTGAATTAAAAGCTATGTAGTAGGTCCCAGTTCCCGAGGGTATATAGAAAACTTTAATATCTGGGCCCACGCTAGCGAATAAAAAGGCAAACGGACGCAGTGGAGCGAATTATGAACTCCCACGTCCTATGTGGTCGACATGTTTCAGCCAGGCCTTTTATATTTACAACTGGCTTTCCTCAGGACCAATGAGTGGGGTGAAACTATAAATTATATTAAGTGAAATGAGTTTAAAAAGTGTCGCACACGCTAAGGTGCTATACATGTGTGGAGGGGGATTCCCTCCGCTTTAACTCGCTATTAGCTCTTAAAGCCTCATGGGTCACCAGGCAGTCCTGTTATCCTGCTCGGGACACCGCAGCAGGATAACAGGTTCATGGAGCTCTCAGACCGATATTCTCGGTCCTCTCTCCCCCTGCCTGGTGACCCATGAGGCTTTAACAGCTAATAGCGAGTTAAAGCGGAGGGAATCCCCCTCCACACATGTATAGCACCTTAGCGTGTGCGACACTTTTTAAACTCATTTCACTTAATATAATTTATAGTTTCACCCACACACTCATTGGTCCTGAGGAAAGCCAGTTGTAAATATAAAAGGCCTGGCTGAAACATGTCGACCACATAGGACGTGGGAGTTCATAATTCGCTCCACTGCCTCCGTTTACCTTTTGATTCGCTAGCGTGGGCCCAGATATTAAAGTTTTCTATATACCCTCGGGAACTGGGACCTACTGCATAGCTTTTAATTCACCTTCTTACACACCCCCTCACAGCACACTCAGAGAAGTATACCAGCTCCTCAGTAATCTGGAGTCGAAGCACACCCGGGACACATTCGGTGTCACTGTGGTGGGCCCGATGATGAAGCATGCCACCGACTAGGTCGATGGGTGAGGGCTTAACAACCAAACCAAATGGTTTGCCATCATACGTACTGAGTCTCCCTAAAAACACAACAAAGCTAGTCCTTTTTTGATAAATACATATTAACTTGGGGATCCGGACTGGCTTACCTAGTCCTCTCTCTCCGTTTTGATTTGCTACTACATTCTGGTGCCCATGAGAGAGCAGCTTGAGCGTCCTCTGACACTAAATAATGAGTGTTGGAGTCTGAAAGTGCTGCTGATCTTGAGAGGTTGTTTCTCAGTAGTGCTTGGATCTGCACGAGATGTTTTGTGCCCATGATCAATGAAGAGCACATCATTTGTAGTGTCTGCCACAAAGAAGAGACACTGGTGCATTGTTTTGAGACATTGAGACTTTCAAGTGAGCTGTGGGTGTTTGCCAGGAGGGCACTCCAACTAAGCAGTACTTTTTCTCATGAAAAGGCCTGAAATCGAGAGGCCCAACGCGAAAGAAGACAATGGAAGCGGATTTGATGGACAATAGAAGCCTTCCAAAGAGGCTTATAACGGACTTTGGGCACAGTTGCAAATATAGACTGAGTGATTGCCTATGTAAGGGCAAAAGGATGTTCTGTGGTACTGAAAATTCTGAACCTGTGTTTTAAATATCATGATTCTGTTATGAATTTGGTAACAGCAGACCGTAAACAGTGAGTTCAGCAAGTGCGAGTGTTTTCGTCATGTTACACCAATGGATTCACTGTGTATTTGAAGGTTTTGTTCTGAACCCTCGGGTTCCATCTTGTGCATAGCAGCCATTTTGTGGATTGCCCTTACAGTAGGCCCTCACCATGGCAGAACAAGTATTTAAGGACATAACCTTAGCATGGGTTTGTGCTGACTTCTGCATGACCTGGCGAAAGCTGACCCTGTTGCTTGAGGCTAACCTTGCCAAGCCAGTTCCTGCCCTTTAGCTGATCCAGATTGTAGATCAGAGCACAGGACATTGTAAAGGTTTACTATACACAAACCATGCCTAATCTTACACCCACCTGTCCCTGTTTCTTTCTTTATGACTTGCTTTACGAGGAGGAGGTGCCCGTTTTTATTGGGGGTCCGTCTATATCTGATGGAAAAACTAGGCCTTGTCGGGTAATTGATTGTGGGCTGGACAAACTAAAATATGGGTTTGTCATCATGACTCTGCTTTTTCCTTGTAGTGAAAATATGTCAATGATCAACTGTAAAATAAGGAATGTTTGCCTAGGGCATAATAAATGGTATAAAAGGTCTGTGCTGAGACCATTCAGGAGGCTGCCTCATTCAGTTGCTTTAGGTGTGACTGGGCGACGTAGCCTCACAATTAATTGTAATAAAGATGTCTTTTAATATTTCATATTCTCTGATGATTTCTTTGCTGCTTTTGAATGGACTACTTATTGGTAAGACCCCTGAGAAGGAGTTTGAGGATTTTTAGTACATCAGTGCTTCTTTGAATTACTTTTAAGTGATTTTACATCAAAAAACAGGTTTTACTCTGGAAAGTAAATAGGTGAAAAAGATTTAGGGGCATTTTCACAAGAAGTTAACTCCTATTTATCTCCACCTAAACGCAGCAAAAGTGGAGATAGATTTAACACCTCATTCACAAGCTGGTGCAAACTGCAGACAACACCAGTATTCCCGCGATAACTGCCCCCATATTTATCTCCACGGTGGACACCACCAACTAACACAAATGAGATGCAAAGTAGGTGTTGCCGTGCAAAACCACACGAAAAAAACACAACACCACTTTCACAAAGACCTGCGAGATCTGAGAAGCGAAGCAAAAACAGGGGATAAACCGCGGTAGCAGCAGGGATTTTACACCTGCCCTTTGCTGGTGCTAAGCAGGACGACTACCCACAGCATGAATGGGATCCAGGCCAAGAGCCACACCTGAAGACCCACAGATGCCATTGAGAAAATGATCATGCAGCTCCGATAGCCATGAGGGTCACAACATCTCCAAACGGAGAGACAATGTATTTATTAAGAGCACAAATATGAAACACAGAACCAAATCTATATACAAAATAACTGACTAACCTATCCACCACTTAAAATGTACTTGCATGTTTCACTATACTAATTCAACACTAATCCTCTATGGGTCCCGGAGTAGCGTGCTACCAGCCGAAAAAGCGCTTCGACGCCTCGTCGGGTAGTAAGCGCTATATAAATGCAATTACAATACAATACAATATCAGAGCGTCCTGATGATGATCTCCCTCTCTTAGTTGGGATCGAAACATCCTCGACTTGCATATCTTGACTCGAAACAGTTTTATTTGGATTAATTTTTGGAGCACAAGATGTTTTTCTGTACAGTGACTATTCCTAATATGCAATTATTGACGAAATAACTTTATTGGTGAATGCCTAAAGCTTGGAAATGTGTTGATTTCCAAACTTTTACCCACTGAAATTTCATATGTAGATTTTGTTTGTGTTTCTTATTTGTGTGCTTAATACATTGTCTCTCTGTTTGGAGATTTCTGACACAGATCTGAATACAGCTCTGTGTAACATTGGTTCTATGTTTGTTGGAGGGACTGCTATCTCTTACAATACATGTGCAACTCGAAACCAAGTTTATGGCTGGCGAAAAGTGGCACTGATCTTGTTGGCAAGTCATGTGAAATTCAGATTCGTGGCCAGTGGAACACATTACAGGGTGCAAAATCACAATGTGTGCACCCTGGAATGCATTGAGAATGTCATGCTATTTGCCCAAAGATCCTCACCAGGTCTTACCTGACAAAGGTGTGGGCAAATAGCACATAAGCAATTATAATATGGCTTGGGGGGGGGGGCGTGGCTCGAGTGCCGAGGGAAGATGGCCGCAGACCTGAGGAGCTCTGTCGGGGCGTGAAGCGACGGGAGACTCTCTGGGTATTTCAAAGCACCTCCGGTCCTCAAAACCGTGGAATTGAAGAGCAGAATACCAGCGGCGCCGGGAGATGTCTTTTCGAAATCGCAGTGTGAGATGAACATGCTTTATTAACTCATCCTCATATCGGCGGATCGCGCTTGAGGCGCGTCCGCCATTTTGAATCCTCCGTTACTCTGCCGCACCGCAACGAACTTTGCCTCAAATTACGCTTCTTATGCCCATAATAGCGTCTTTTATGCCTATAAGACCCCTTTTCGGAGCGAAATTATGGTAATTTCTGCAGAAATTTTTCACAATGCAGGGTGAAGAGTAATGACGAACTGTGTTGTGTTGTGCCTGCCATTTTGAACATCTCCTCAGCCTTCTCACATTGGTGTACAAAATATATTCTTCTTTGAGCAATTAAACGCTCCTCACAGCAAATTCAGTTAGATGTTGAAACTTTTTGACTCTTATGCTATGGTACAGTATTCTGCTGTCTCCTATACTCTGGCCACTGGCAGACATCTCCTTTTGAGTTCCATGCTACCATCATGAGTTGCAGTATTTTTTCTCAAAGAATACCTCAATCCTGGAACTCTATTCATTTTAACTAGTGGAATAAGAGGATTTCTCCTTTCTTGGATATTTTCATTTTTCTGCAGCATATCGTTGTAATCTAACTACCTCTCTACAGTGATTTCTACATTACTGGTTTGCTGTGTTTCTTCTCCTCTTCTCCAGCTGCATCTTTTGGACTTTGCAATTTCAACATAACATATTTTTGTTGCAGTCTCCACAATTGTCATCTTGTATTTTATGAACTTGTATTCTCTTTCTACTTCGAGTTCACAATGGCTATGTCACGCACTAACCGGAACTCTTCTCAACAAAAAAATGTACTCAACCTAGCTCTGGAGGACAACAATCCATTCAGTGTTCTGCAAGATACTGTGGATGACTCAACAAGCGATACATCTGCAGTCAAATGCACCTCTACTGATACCTCTCGTCCATCCTCAAAACCGTCGGCTAAAACTTCCTCTTCGGCTGCTTCTACCCCAGGAAAAAGAGTCAAAGTGGATCCTCCATCTCCCACCAACTCTTCCTCCTCCATCGCTATGGAACTTTTACTGGAAGAAATTCGTTCCCTCAAACCTTACATGACGGAAACAAATTCTTGGCTTCAAAGCCTTGAAGATAACTGGTCTCACACTGAGAGGAGGTTGGAGAATCTTAAGAAACGGTTTGCCTCAGCTCAACCAGTCATTGACCAAGTTCCCTCAATGCATGAGGAGATTGCATAAAATTCGTTCCCTCAAACCTTACATGATGGAAACAAATTCTCGGCTTCAAAGCCTCGAAGATAACTGGTCTCACACTGAGAGGAGGGTGGAGAATCTTGAGGAACGGTTTGCCTCAGTTCAACCAGTCATTGACCAAGTTCCCTCAATGCATGAGGAGATTGCATATCTTAAGCAGCCAGTTGAAAATTTGGAAAACCGAAACAGGCGTAATAACCGATGCATTTACGGGCTTGCGGAAGTTCTTGAAGGTTCAAATTCCATCTAATTTTTTCAATCCTTCCTGCCTAACCTTCTTGGTCTCCCTACGTCTCCTCCATTAAAGATCCAAAGAGCTCATCGCTTCGGTTCCATTTCTCACTCCTCTTCTTCTTCTTCAGTAAACCTAGAGGTGTTATCCTATACTTTTTGGAATACACAGAGTTTCTCAAAGTTCTACATGCTGCCAAGCAGAGAAGGGAAATCACCTGGAATGGTTCCAATCTTTTCTTTGCTCAAGATTACGCCAAAGCCACTGCTGACCGTCGCAAGAAGTTCCTAGAGAAGAGACCTGCTCTACGTTCCTTGAATGCTCGCTATGGCTTATTCCATCCTTGCCTCTTTAAAGTGACTTACAACAACAGGACGACAACTTATGAAGACCAGATGCTTCTTCAACAATTTCTAGACTCTTGCAGATCTGACCCTATGGACACCCCTTAAGCATTTATATTGGGCATTAATATCTATGCTTATTGTTGTGATATTATGTCAAAACTACCTGCTCTTTTATTGTACCTGCTGTTTAATGTATTTCGAGTTCTGTTTTTGTTATTATCTTAGTCATTAATCATTTTTTTACTTTCTGGATTCTTTCTTTTAGGTGCAGGTTTTTTGGTCCCTTGCTCGTTTATATGTCCTTCATGTTATACCTGGAGGTATTTATCCTTTTGCCGCGTTCCGACGGAGTCCCTGGCACGGTGTGCTGCCTTCCTTATGTGGGTCCACCATCCCCAGTCTTATTGTTGTCCTGTGGTATGTCTTTTTGATATCTTTTTTCGTCTTTTATTGTTAGATTTTTATTGTATTCATGTTTTTTTGTTTCTCCCTTTCTCAGCTATTTCCCTTCATGTTCCTTTCACTTCTTTCTTTCTCTCTTTATTCCTTTACTAGCAGCCCGTCCCGACGTTGTCCGGGTATGAATTGCTGCCGGCCAGTAGTATATTGTTTTGTAGGATTTCGTTTTGATAGCATTTCTTATCTGTGACAGGTCTGTGAAACGCTCCGATTCACAGTGCACTGCTGAAGCACTTAAGAGTGCGCGTTCAGTAGTGTGTGAACTCGAGTTTCCCTACTTTATTTTTCCTTGCAATATTATATAGCGCGAACTCGACAACAAGGCATGAGCACAATTTACATTACAGAAGAACACATTCATTTGTGGTAGGCACAGGGAGACAAAGCGATTTGCCTGGAATCACAGGATGTTGAGCTAATGCCGAGATTCGAACGTAGCTCCCCAGCTCTAAAGTTCGCAATTCTAGAACTTGTGGCGGGAGGTGTGTTCTAAAAGTGTATATCGGTGCTGGCCATCAATGAGAGAGACCTGTGCATTTTTCAAATGGGTGATGAAAAAATATGAGTATGTTGCTGGAGATGTGGGCCGTCGTGCCACCAAAGTACTTACCGGGGGAGGGTAAAAACTCATTATTCCGCAACTTTCTTTCCGCATACCATCACTCTGCATACTTTCATTAGGAAAGTACCATGACTCCGCAATGCCATTATAACGCATGGCATTACATTTTATATGCTTTTACCACGCATACATTTACAACGAAATTCGTTGTAAATGCATGAATGGTAAAAGCATGTTTTTTTATGTTTAGATAAGGTAAGTATGGGTACAGGGATATATGTTTTGGGGTACTGAGGTATACGTTTTGGGGTGTTTGGGTATTTTAAGGTTTCAGATATAGTTTTGGGTTATGGGGTACAGAGTAATTTTAGGGTTTTGGGATAGGCATGGGTTTTGGGGTACAGGGGTATTTTTAGGGTTCAGGGCTAGGTTTGGGTTTGGGGTACCGGGGTATTTTAGGGTTCAGGGGTAGGTTTGGGTTTTGGGGTACAGGGGTATTTTTAGGGTTCAGGGCAAGGTTTGGGTTTTGGGGTACAGGGGTATTTTTAGGGTTCAGGGGTAGGTGTGGGTTTTGAGATACAGGGGTATATATAGGGTTCAGGGCTAGGTTTAGGTTTTGGGGTACAGGGATATTTTTAGGGTTTAGGGATAGGTTTGGGTTTTGGGGTACAGGGTATATTTATAGGGTTAAGATGGGTTAGTGTTTAAGGGTGTTGGGGTATTTTAAGGAGTAAGGGTGGGTTATGATTATGGGGTACAGGGGTATTGAAAGGGAGCAGGGTGGGATTAGCACACAATATGAGACATGGCATGAAGGGCGGAACGTACCACACGCCCCCAGCGTTTGTCACCCCCCAGAACACGCCCACAGCACAACGCAGACACACCCACAAGGGACTACTTTGCTGACACGGTTCTTTTACCTTTTAAATGTATATGGTGGGCGTCTGCATAGCCTATGTCCTTCTGCTGCAACTGCCCTTTCCAACGCTGTATTGGGTGTTGTGATTGGTGCTGTGGTTCCTGAGATTACCCGCCTCAAAGGTTTGGGCTCTCTCTTTATTATATTAGTATGGATACTCTACAGTGCTTCTCTTTTACTTTTTTTCTTTTCTCCTCTCACTCCTGAATTTTCTATTTACATTTTTATTCTATATTCTCTTCTCCTCAAGTAACAGATTCCTGAATTTTTGTGCTATTTGCATAACGATTGTTTATGTTTTCATCGATAGATGCTCTTTTTACTGCTTTTATAACATTTTAATATGTTTGTTTTTAATGGTTTACATTTAGAGTTGTAACCTGGACTGTTAAAGGAGTTAATCATCCTATAAAAAGTCAATGCGTATTAACCCATTTAGCTACATTAAATACTGATATTGCTTTTATCCAATAATCCCATTTATCAGAAGCGGAAGCAGCAAAATTGAAAATAGGTTTGGTTGGGCATGTTTTTTCTTTCCCTGCTTTAGGAAAGAAAAATGGTTCTTCTATCTTATGTCATAAGAAACATCAGCCTTCAGTAGTACATCAAGAGACTGACCGGATGGTCGTTGGGTTATTGTTACATTACTTATTGACCATATTCCCTTAGTATTGTTCAACGTTTATGCACCAGTTAATATTGATAATAAGTTTTGGAATCAAATTTCTGATAAACTTCTTATGTTTGATGAGGATTATGTTACTTTCGGAGGTGACTGTTACCAGATTCTGGACCCAATTTTGGCTAGACACTCCTCTGTGAAATTTTCCAATACCAAGATTCACTCACAATTTACCTCTGCCATACGCCGCAAAGCTTCAACTGACATTTGTAGACTTTGTAATCCAGATCTACAGGAATACACTTTCTATTCTCCCGCCTCATAACTCACAATCCAGAATAGACTATCTTTTTCTCAGTAAACCCTTGTCTCAATTTGTCTCGCATACTGCGATTGACTCCATCCTAATTTCTGATCATGCTCCAGTTTTTGTTGATTTTGATCTGCTACCTTTCTCCCTCCATGCTGGTAGGTGGCGTTTTAATAATATTTTACTTTCAGATCCAATTTCACAGGCCAATTCACCTTTTTTGCTTCTGAATTCTTTTCTATTAATTCCACCCCAGATTCTTCCCCGGTAATGATTTGGGACTCTTTTGAGGCAGCAGCAAGAGGCTTTATCATAGATTTTGTTTCAAGAAAGAAGACATTTTTTGCATCCAAAAATGCTCAGCAGTTAGCCAAATATAGCTATTATCGCTCAAATTCGGAAACATCCGTAAAACAGCTTATTGAGGCAAAAATATCTTTTAATAAATCTTCTACGGAAGCCGCATCCTCTATTCTCTTGAAAAGCAGTGCCCGATATTACGGAGGCCAGAATAAAATGGGTAAACCTCTTGCAAATCCTTCTTCTGTTGATCGCTCCTCTTTCTTTCAATCAATTCATTCTCCTCCTGCTCAGGACACTGATTTTTCCTTGCTTGAATCGGACATCACCTTATCTGACATTAAACATGCTGTATCAGTTTTGAAAAAGGGAAAAGCACCTGGTCCAGATGGTTTTACCATAGAATTTTATACCCATTTTGCGTCTTTATTACTTCCTCACCTCTTACTACTTTATAAATTCTATATTACAGAAGGTTCTTCCTCAGGTTCTTTTCAAGAAGCTGTCATCTGTTTAATTCCCAAAGAGAATAAAGATCACTCTTTTTGTAAAAATTATCGTCCAATCTCCTTAGTTAATTTAGATTATAAAATTTTTGAAAAAATCCTCGCTCTTCGTTTTGATCCCATTTTACCTAATATTATTGGCCCGGAACAATCAGGATTCGTCAAAGGTCGCTTATCTTCAGACAATTCTAGGGTTTTCTTCAATATTTTAAGTAAAGCTCCCTCCCTACCATATCCTATTGCTAAAATAGCACTGGATGCTGAGAAAGCATTTGACAGGATTTGATGGGATTTTATGTTTCAAGCACTTAAATGGATTGGATTCCCTGCTAAATTAATTTCTCTCATTTCACTTTTATATTCTGGCCCCAAAGCTTCTACTTTTGTTAATGGCAAATCCTCTGATTATTTTCCTTTTTTCAGAGGTGTCGGTCAGGGTTGCCCTTTATCTCCTCTTTTATTTATAATTGCTTTGGAACCTTTTATAACGAAAATTAGATTAGATGACAGAATTACTGGTTTTAACATTGACGCAGCCCAAGTTAAAATGTCTGTCTAAGCTGATGATATCCTTTTATACTGTTCGAATCCCTCTACTTCTCTTCCGGCGTTCCTTTCTCAAGTTGATACCTTTTCTAAATTGTCCAGATATCGCCTTAATCCGGATAAATGTGAAGTTCTCCCTTTAAATGTTCTCTGTTTGAAACAGGATTTTATCTCTACTGGTTTCTCTTGGAAAACCTCTAAAATTAAATATTTCGTTTTATGGTTTTCCCCCACTATTCCAGAAACATTCAAAGAAAACTTTGCTAGTCTCTCCAAAACTTTATCTCTATCTATTGAACTCTGGCATCCACTTTTCCTCTCTTGGTGGGTTCGCCTATATTCTATTAAAATTATGCTCTCCCCACTTATTCTCTACCTTTTGTCTATGATTCCAGTACACATTCCTAATTTTTATTTTAAAAAACTTGATTCTATATTAAACAAATTCCTTTGGAAAAATAAATCTACTCGAATAGCTCTTAGTGCTCTCAAAGCTGATAAAACTTCTGGTGGTCTCAAATTTCCTGATTTTAAATCATATCATTATGCTTTTTCTCTGCGGCAGTCCTCGCGATGGCTTTCTCCAGATCACTGTATTTATCCTCCTCTCTGGTTGAATATTGAAAAACATTTTATAGCCCCTTTTCATTTTAATGAAGCTCTTGCTTTTACTAATAATATCTCTTCTTTCCGTCCCCTCGTAATCTCCCATACTCGTAAAATTTTGATTCCTCTTCTTCCATCCTCTTATCCTTCTTCTATCTTGTTAGATCAATAACCTATCTGGCATAATCACTTATTACGCATCAAGGGCCATACTATTTATTGGAAAACTTGGAGGCTCAAGGGTTTACTATGGATTTCACAATTGATATTTAATAATACTCCTTTATCCTTTTCAGATCTTCAATTAAAATTCTCTTTACCTTCTTCCTGTAAATCTCAATATGATTTACTCATCCCTCCTCTTTCACAATACCTTCTTCTCTTACCGCCTCACCCCAACGTACCTAGTAGATGTTATAATCTCTTCCCTTTATTATCTATTAATTAATCGGCTTCTTCTCTCTATAGGAATTTGTTTTTTCTCGTGTGATAGGGTTAAAGTGAAGTCTGAATTGGCCTGGGAAACAGATCTTTCAGAATGTTGATCTACCCTCTTTTGGGACAAATTATGGTTAAAAATTCATAAAACGTCAAGAGCAGCTAACACATCTCAGACTCTTTACTTTATCTACAAACACCTCCTTATCACCCCAGTCAAATTGGCCTATTTTTCCAATGACTTTTCCTCAGACTGCTGGTCATGTAAAGGTCCCTCAGCCGATCTAAAATATATGATTTTTGATTGTCCTTCTCTTTCTCGATTTTTGGCAATTAGTTTGGTCCCAAATTAATAAAATCTTTACCACCCGAATCCCCTTTTCCATTTCCACAATCTTTTTAGGCTCCTTATCTTCCTGGCCGCATCCGACTCCCAATCCCCCCGTAATTAACTTGCTATTAGCAGTAGCCCTTCATTTGATATCCTCAAATTGGAAACAAGCTGATAAAGTTACTTTAAGAGCTTGGGGGAATGCTGTTTGTTTTCATCATAGATCAGACACCAACAATGTCACTCCTATATATCTGTCCATTAAAAGAGATCTTTTATGGCTCCCTCTTTCCTCCACCTAACAGATATATCTTTATCTTCAGCCACCTTCTCTGTCCATTAAAAGAGATCTTTAATGGCTCCTGCTTTCCTCGACCTAACGGATATAGCTTTATCTTCAGCCACCTTGGTTACTTCCCCTGATAAAGTTCGGAAACCTCCATAAATCCTCTGTTGTCTTTTTATTTTTATTTCCAGATATGCTATTTGTTATTACTCCTTTTACATTTTCAATTTTAGCAATTTTTGAGTTTATACATTATAGTTTATTCATTAATGTTTTCTTGTTGATGTAATAGATTTGCAATTCAGGTAATTTTCTTATTCATACTGTTTATTAAGATATCCCCCCTTTTCCCTTTTCCCTCTTCCTCTCTCTTCTTCCTCCCCTCCCTTTAATTACAGTGTATTTTTTGTTATATATTGTATACTATTATTCTCCCCACGTATGCTATAATCTTATTTTCAATAAACTTTAAACTTAAAAAAAATAATAATATGGCTTTGGGCCATTTTGGGGGTAAACAGGACTGCGCTCCCAAAATAAGCCCCTTGCGCCGCCAGTAGGTCACTATTTCCCATATTAAAAGTGACGCACTGGCGCACAAGGGGCGTTTCTAAATAAGCCCTAGGATTTTAAAAAGGTTTCCAGACGCAACTTCCTGCTGCGCTGCATCTGGAGAGGGGGTATGGTGCATGTGCACAGACTGGCTGCCTTTCATGAATTACAGGCAAAAGCTGAGCAGATAAACAGCATAGAGAGTTAACATATGCCTGTATTTAAAGACATCTCATCTTGTATTTTAACATATATTTATAGGGTGCTAATATGCTCCTGTGGGTGTAGAGGTTTGTTATATGTGACTTCTTAATTTGCTAAACCGTGATGCACAATCATGTATGAGTGCACGTCTAAAGTGTTAAATTAATGTGGAAATATACCATAATTTTACTTTATGTATTCTCAAAATACATAATAAATATGGATAAATACCATAAAGATGGGCAAATAAATATAGATAAATTAAGATAGAAATGTAAAAAAAAAATACCATAAAACCAGAAGCCCTAGTTATGTGTTTGTCTATGGCAATATACATCTGAATACACCCAGCAATCAATCTGGCCAAGCCTGCTTTTGAGACAATCAATCAATTAGTCAGTATTTGTAGAGCGCTGCTTATCACCCGTGATATGACAGGACTCCTGAGGTGCAGTTGGACAAATGCAACAAACAGCTGCTTGGTTTTTGTAATAGAGGTCGATCTGTGAAGTATGTGAGTGCCGTCCTGACATCTAAAGTACGTAAAGCCCTTTAGATTGCACACCTGGACTTTGGAAAAAATATGTTAAATCAATAGACTGAGTAAAGTGGAAAGGCGAGCTGCTATTGGGTAAAAACCCAAGATCTGTACATAACATTCTCTAGCTTTGTGGATCTGAATACATGGTTCCTCCATTGAGAGGGCCTGCAGGACCCTAACCACTCGGAGAGAGACGAGAGCGACCAGGAATACCACCTTCCAAGGAAGGGCCTGAAGCGAGCTTGAGTGATGAGGAGAAGCCTTGAATGGGATTGGCTCCAGCAGCTCATCATAGATGCCTTGTCATCGCCCTGCTCTCCTGCCCCTTGGTCTTGATCTAGGGACAGTGGGTCTGTAAAAACATCTGCAGTGGAGTCGGAATGTGGAGGATGGTGGTGGAGGCAGCGGCAGTATCAACAGTCATGGCTCGTGGGGAAGGGGGTTCACGCAGGGAGGGGAGGGGATCATAATTTCAAAAAATATTTAAAACCTACCTTTCCACCGGGTCCCGCATCTTCACTGCTCCTACTCTCCTGCTTTTCTGCCTCCGAGAGGATCAGGAAGTAGGCAGCCAGGCTCCCTCCCCTAAGCCAATCACAACACTGCAAGCATCGTTGTGATTGGTTGGGATGGCACCCAGCCAGGGGCTAGTGGGGTGGGCATGTTCTTCATGCAGCCTGCATGCATGGAGAAGGACAGAGTGCTGCCCTGGTTTGGGCGGCCCCAGGGCCGACCAAAGAGTCTTTGCGCACTTAGGAGTGGGCAAACCACTCCTCTCCTGCCCTGCCCAAAGAGCAGAGCATTCCCGCCCACCATGCGCAAACCAAACATAAAAGGGTAATACCTCAAAGTTTTTACCATTTTATGTTTTGGCTTTCCCGCACTGCGAGAAAGCAGTGGGGCAGCGCTCCTCCACCCTAGTGGAGGAGCCGCCCCTTGGCAGCGGCCTCGCATAGGTGGTACTCTTTGTCTTCTTGCAGACAGGGAACGCCCTGATCTCTGGGATGGGCTGATCAAAGGTAAAAATATGCATTATCTGTAGCGACTGTGCATGCTATTGAGGCTGGCCCTCAGCATGGCGTGTGTCAGGATCCATGTAAGCTGCCTCATGCTTGGTTGTGGTGTGTGATGAACATTATTGACTTCTTGCCCGTGCTTGGGGGGTTTATCTGGGCTTAGATGCTGAGGGGCAGATTTACAGAATAGTCGTGCAGTGCAGTGAAGCAAGTCACCGTCCTGCCCCTCTGAGAGGGACCCACCTGTGCTCTACTCGCCTGGAATAGCTTTTGGATTTGTGTACTCTTCTGGGAGGTGCCTGGCTACCACGGCGCTTGGAGACGCCATATTAGGAAGGGTTTCTTTCTTCATTGACTTGAGATGTTTTTATGTTTCTGATTTTACACCCTCTTATTTTAATTGCTTTTAATTTCATCAGTAGCCCTTCCTTGCAGGGGAGCCTGCAGGGTTTGCTGTGCCCCAGTTAAAAATCTCTTTTACCCTGCACTATTTTTAGGTTCAGTCGCTACGTCACTCACCTTCCCTGACACGCCCACTGGCTGATGTCACGCTTGAAATAAAGAGGCCGCAGATCATCCACACCGCTGGCAAGCCAAAGGCAAGCCCATCTGTGCCCGTCCGCGGCCGGACCGCGACCAGCGCCAGCCCCCCTGTTCGTTACTCACCAGATCTTATCCCCATGGCATCTAACTCGAAAGAAGACCTACCAGCCTTCCATAAGTCAGTAAGAATCCTCTCTGTGAAATGTATGACCCCTCTGTTGGCACTCACGCGTATCAACCCATTTACAGACTCATCCAGACAGCCAGATTGTGTTTATAACTGCCCTACAATGCCAATATGGAATGCCCCATGCTGTGTATTGTGTATTCATGCTTCGTTTGATGCTTTTTACTATGCAAAACAGAATTGAAATATTCACACAAAAAAATGTCCTGCTTGCCTTTTCAAACTCCAGCAGCCCACTACACCAAAAGATTTTATATCTAAGCCCCAGCATTTAGCCTCCAACACACACAGGCACCTCAAATGTGTTCTTATCAATGTAAGATCGCAAATCAAAAATGGAAGGACTTCTTAATGCTGTACGAAGTAGACTTGCCTTTCGTTGCTGAAGCTTGAGTTTACCCGTAAGTCGGTCTTGACTTAGCAATGGCCACGCCCCCCGGCTATGCTATATCCAGACACGATTGCACCGACCGCAGAAGGGGGGGGGGGGGGGGGGGAGGGGGCGGTTAGGGACGGTATTGCTATTATAGCCAGAAATTCAATAGGTGCAAACAAAGACCTCGTTGCTATGAGCTCATAAGCTCCTATCTCGAATCTAGACTAAACTCCGAACATTTTACAGATCTTGGGGGCATATTACCAACAACTAGCGATATTTATCGCTAAATAAGCTTAGCGAATTTTTTTTATCGCAGCACATCGCCGGATTTTATCGCAGAGATAACGTGCTATTAGCAACGTTTATATCAAAAGCGATAAAATTTCCAACGATAGCACCGAAATGCGTGAATAACGCTGGAAATCCAGCGATATTCAGGCATTATCGCTAATCGGGACTTAGCCTGAATATCCACCTCCCATTGGATATACAGGCTAAGAACTGGTCTGAGCAGGCGATAGGTTTTGGACATATTTGCGCTCAGTGCAAATATTTCCATCGCTACGCCTGCGTTGATAATAGGTGATAGCGATGTTAGCGACTGCTTTCAGTCGCTAACAGGTTGGGTACGCCCAATTTGCATGTCATTAGCAATAAATATCACTGATATGCAAAGCGGGCCCCAAATCGCTTGCTATCGCCTACAAGCTGTCGCTAACTGCTGTTAGCGACAGCTTGCTAATAGGGCGATAAAATTATCGCCACTTAGAGGCCGAAAACAGCTCATATCGCCCGTATTGGTAATATGTCCCTGGGTGACTTTAAATATCACCTGGAAAACACGTCAGAAGCTAACGTTGCTCTTTTTATAGGTAATACGACTAATTTTGGACTCACACAAGTGGTCCTCGGTCCGTCCCACGCCGCTAGTCACACTTTAGACAGGATTTCTTCCGATTATCCAGCTCTCAAATTCCTCAAGTCGATTCTTTTAGCATGGTTTGACCACTTTGCAGTGAGATGTGTTATTTGCGTGACCATCCCAGTGCATCTCTTAACACCAATATCACAAGCAGGAACTATACGACCCTGGTATAAAGTGACCACGCCCAATCTCACTAAGTCTCTTCTCAACTTGCCTCCTCTTATTACCGGTGAGCCAGAGTCATCAGTAGATAATTACCACGCCTGGTTGCAGCCGCGGTTTGTGCAGGTAACATCGGTGAGGCTGGGTAAACGGCGATTGCGAGGGACAATGCTGAGGGAAAATTAAATAAATAATTACTTTTCCCTCGACATCGTTCCTCGAAATCCCCCCTGACAGGGCCCCACCGATGTTACCTGCACGGACCGCGGCTGCCTAGGTTGAATACCACCCTAGATATCCTCGCCCCTTCCACCACCAGTCCCACTCACCGTAAAACCACTTCAGAACCCTGGTGCTCTTCTAAGCTCAAACATCAAAAGAAAATGTGCCGGAACTTCGAAACAAAACAGAGACTTCAATACAAGAGGTAAAATCCATTTGCTAAAGATCTCTTCAGGTTTATAAAAACATAATTCTTGCTGATAAATCAGCTTAATACACCGTTAAAATAGAGTCTGCATAAAGTCATCCAAAGGACTGTTCAAAACAGTTCAATCTTTGTCCAATCCTCCCCACAGAAACTGCGCAAGTGTCAGTCAAGAGTTTTGTGCCTCATAGCCTCCAGCTTTCAAGAGAAAGTTTTGAATATTTTCTCATCCTTCCAATAGGATCACTCTTCGCCTCTTATAAACCCTCCTTATGAGCCATCCAACAATCTCAATGGAGTCTACACAGACTTTACTCCTTTGGTCAAAGAGCAAGTTACAAACCCACTACCTACTACTAACTCAGGTTACCTTGCCCCCAAGAATACTGAATCTTGCTCCCAAAGCCATCACTGACCATCTCACACCTATTTTTAGCGAAATCATTCAAATCTGATCTTTTCCTCAAATTTTCAAAAAATCCTCCATTCTTCCCTTGATAAATCAGGCTTCTGTCCCCGCCTCGGATCGGTCAAACTATCGTCACATTTCCAGTCTTCCCTTGATAAAAAGCTGGACAAAGTGCTCAACCAACAGCTTGCCACTTTCATCACCCAAAATAATCTTCTAGATCCCTCCCAATTCGGCTTCCGAAGCAGCACAGCACTGACTTTTGGACTTATCGGCAGTGTTTGATACCGTAGACCATAACATCCTCATCAGTCAGCATCAGAAGCTCTGCCTGGTCTTAATAGCCTCCTTCCTCACGGACAGAGAACAATACGTGTCTCATGGCGCTTACACCTCGAAAGCCTTGAATCTGCCCCGTGGTGTTCCCCAGGGATTCTCCTTAAACCCCAGCCTGTTAATCTAATCATCTCTCCTCTTGTCAAGCTCATTAAAATCTTAGATTTCCAGGTAATATCCTATGCGGATGACACCCAATTCGTGGTATCCATTCACAGAAACCCTGAATCTACTGTGAGAACGTTCAAGTTCTGTGTGGAACCTATCAGCCTCTGGATGAACCCTACCTGCTTGAGACTGAATTCTGGCAAAACCGAAATTCTGCGGTTCGGCAACGCAGCGGATTCCTGGTCCCCAGATTGGTGGCCACAAGATCTGAGCCCAGTTCCATCCCTAGTGAAAAAAAGCAAACATTCTTGGGAGTCATCTTAGATAACAAGACTCCCATTTAAATCACAGGGCCTCAACACCTTTCTTTCTCTTAAACAGCATTCCCAAATTCCTTTGCAATAGCCTCTATACCAATCACAAAGAGAAACATCTAAACAAACATTGGTGGGCACCTTAAATTGTCAGACTTGAATACTTTGACATCTATAGCAACCTCTGGAGTCTGCGTTCTGCATGAGGGCAAAGCGCACCCACCTTCTATCGATTCACTCGTTTTGCAATGGAAGGCGCTGCAGACTGTAGAGGAGCTGCTGCTGTGGTTCCTCGATGTCAGTGCTCGCAAACTCAGGCCCAGACTCACAAACACTTTGCGTCAGGTGTTGTTAACTTTCAAAACGATTTAATGCAAGCTTGATGCAAAGTGTTAGATTGGCCCGATTATGAGAAGCTTGTTATATTCTGACCAGTGCGCAAACCTGTTCACACATGGGACGAACTTTGAGTGATAAGGTATTTAATGCATCCAATAGATATGTGTTAAATACCTCAAGCTTTGTTAAATTTCAGCAAATTAACAGGGGAAATGTGTGTGGTATTTCCTGATTCATGTGGGTTTTATTGCGTTAAACACCAAAGTCTGCATACTATTCCCCATATACTCGTAATAGGTGTTATTAATCGCCCCGATAAGCAACGAACCCCACGTGGTAACATTATTTATGAAAGGCGACAAATAACGCCTCAACACGCTATCAGGCCATTACACTCCAATGCAAATGATGATTTGTGTTGAATTGTGATCTAAAATAATTTAACAGCGCCATGAGCTGCCTTGTGGTACTTTCCACCACGGAGGCGTTGCATGGCTGGTACATGGGCATTCCTGTGCATCCGCCCATGGATTTTGACACAAATACATATCTACAAAGACCAACAGGCATGGGTTTGCGTCAAAATCCTGCACCTGCCTCAGGTGGACATAGTTAGGAATTTTTTTTTCTTTCTCCTCATTTTTCCCCTTTGCATGTGTGCTGCTAAAGAGGAAATTACCTTTGTGTAGCGAGTTTTTGTGCAGAAATAGACACCTTCCAGCACAAAAACTATGCTGGCCACAGCGCAGACACCCTTGCCCTGTGGTGCAAGGGTGTCTGAGTAGACTCATGGCAGCATGAAGTGTGCCAACTGCTCCGCATGTTGTAAAAAAGTGTTTTCCATAGCCTCTACCATTTAAGTCATTCTCATAGGATCTGGGCCAGGGCTCTTCAGTGCAATCTGCTCTCAGATGGGGTTGGTTGGTATGCAGGATGCAACAGTGCTTAATTTGAAAAACAAAAACAAAAAAAGTAGTACCAGGAGCCTTGTCGCGAGGCCACGGCAGCCTGCACCACCATCGCACTCCTACAAGTGATAGACTTCAGATTATATTTATGTATTTTGACTTTTAAAACACAATTGTTCTCATCTCAAACTTAAACAAGCATTTACAATGCAACGGTTTCGCCTTTGAAAAAGTTAGAGCTTAATGGCATTGTAAATGACAAAATTTTTATGTATGTGTTGGTTTTGAAAACAGATAAATAAATGGCAGTCATTTACAATGCCAATAGCTTAATCTCTCGCAAATGCCACACACAAACACACAGCCACAGAGTCCCACACACATACCTACACACAGAGCCACACACAAACATACACAGCCCTCTCCCCCTCCCCCCATCGGGACGCACCCTCCAGGACCAGCATGGACGCCAGGCGAAACCTAAAAAGTGCTGGTACTCAGTACCGGACAGTACCGACCCATGTTAGGCACTGCAAATACTGCTTTTGCCATATAATTAAGTATCCTACTGGACATTCATTTATTGGGGTTGTTGGACGTATTTTGGGTATTGTGACCGTGTAAACCTTGCACCGCTGATTCCGTATAAAATTGCAATGCTTTTACTCATTGTTAAACATGCCGCATGTGTTTTTAACACTAGCCCCTCCCTTTCGCTCCCATCTCGCTCTTACACCCTGCCTCAGTGCCTCCACACACCCCCTCCCTCCCAACAAACTACGTGGCTATGTTGTGAGTGTAACGAGTGTGTTGGAGAAGTTGTACAGACCTCTGAAGACAAATGCCCCCCACCCCTTGCTGCCTTACTTTATCCACCAACAGCAGGCAAGGGAGTAAAATGCCTTGCCGCCCAGGGCCCTATCCAGCAAAGGCCCGCTCGGGGCGTGACAACGGACTATTTTTGGCCAGGAGTTTTTCTTAAATCCGAGTGGGAAACCTGGCAGCCTCCTAGACACGCATCCTTAGAAGGATCATATCAGCGAGGGCCAGGTTCCTACGAAAAACAGGGACGGTCATAGAGATAGGACTAAATTCCCTGTTACGGCTTATGACATCTCTGGGCTTCTGTTTTACAAATATATTTTATTCTATTCTCTAGGATTTCCCGACGCTGTAAATATGTATTCTGTTCCTGTACGTTGGATTTTGTGTTTGCCACCTTTTTTTATTAACTATCCCGATTGTATTTGTAAGGTGCAAGTATGTAAATCTCCTTATGTATCGTACTTGGTTCTATTGTAAAGCACACTGACACCTATTGTTAAAGTCCGCGCTATATAAATATGCATTGAATAAATAAACAAATGAAACCGAAATATCTAGAGAGTTGTCAGTGAGGGAGATTCTCTCAAAAGGAATGTGAGTGTCACCAAGCAATGCCTCGAGCTCTGGCACAGCGCAGCATGTGGGACGCTGCAAGACCTCTCATAACTGGGGCAGAAGAGCAGTGCATGACAATGCCCCACCCTGGCCTCTCTGCTGCGAGCCATCTGTCACTTTAAGCTGATCCACTGAGGGGGGGGGGGGGGAATAACGGAGTGACGGACCAGAGGCAAGGGGCTTGTAAATAAGAACCTGTGTTTTGCGTGTAAAATAAAACAAATCATAAGAAAATACAACGTATTCGATGTGTCCGAACTCGCCACGACTTTTCGTGACATAAACATAACGCAACAGCAAACTCCTGAGCCGTACCTACTCCGAGCGCATGTAGAAAGCTGCGGATATTCAGACTGCGCACTACTACGCAACAAGATTGTTGTGACTTAGTGTCAGTGACTCGGTATGTGTTCGATGCAAGAGGGCGTGAGGTAGACAGGCATTGCGGTTCAAAAACACTCCTTGCAGAAAAAAAAGCAAGAGCCCTCCGCCGCAATGACGTTCTACAAGGGGCAGAGAGCGAAAAAATCGCCGGAACGCCCACAAATCTGCTCAGGCAATGACTGACGCATCCCTGTTCCAATGGCTAGCCTCCATTTATGGAGCTAGCCAATGGAACAGTGAGGCGGGTTAAAGCCCCATACTGATTCTGAAAAGATTTCGCCTGCGCAAACACTGCTGCGCAGTGCTATGCCAGGCGAAACCTAAAAAACAGTGCCACCATGTGGTGGACTATCTCTAGACCCGGTGCTGACAATTAACTGCTGGTGCCGAGCACCGGAAACCACTGGCTCAAATTAGGCACTGATGCAGCAGCATCAGTCTTCGGCTCCTCGGTCCTCTGTGTTGAAATATTCTGGGGTACCGCTTTAGCCGAGCACTTGAAGCAGGTCAAGATCCAATCTGAGGAGGAGGGTCTGTCCCCAACCAGGCTATCTCCAAACTGAAAGCATTTCCTTGACAAACAACTTGTTACATTCCAAGCGCAATGCAGGGTGGCGGGTGTGTGCAGCATGTCACCTACAGCAACACATGTGGTAAACACGAACATGTAAAGAAGAGAAAAAAAGTTGATTTTTTAAAAAAAATATTGGAAAGATTTATTTTTCTATTACTAAAGTGTTAGAAGGCGCGGCACACAGGAAGAGAATAACGGTTCTTGTCAAGTTTTCCTAATTAAATAAGCAAGTTCTTATGATAATGATTAAGCGACCAGAGGGAGTTATTTTGTACAAAAAAAACTTTACCAACTTTTTTCTTCACATACTATATAAACAAGTTTACAGTAAAAAATAAAGTACAAAAAAAGTTATAAAACATTAAAAACCATGTACAAGTTACACAGCAGAACAGTGGGCAGTCTAATAGCATTCTGATAAATATTAAATACAATTGTGATTGTAAGACAGAAGGGAAGGGACAAAAGGCCATTTTTACCAACTAGTGCAATGCTAAACGCGACGAGCATTTTTCTGTACAAGTACTCCTTCAGAGTACAGAAGATGCATGATGTTCAGATGTAGCGTAGGGGCTCAGCCCCTAGAACATACGAGTGCATACATTATATGGAGCGAGACTCAAACACTATGTTAACATAACATATTGCTCCAGTCTTCATTTGGCAACTCCACCCGTAAACAGGTGGCGGTACTAAAGGTCCCAGAGACTAAAACAGTAGCGATGGAGCGCCTGGGCCGATGTCCAGAAGATGTGGTCATATGGTGGACGTCACCAGACCCGTGGAGTCGGCTTTGAGGTAGATGGGCGGCTTGGCTTTTAGCGTCAACTCGCACTCCTCGCGGTTCTGCCCTTCAACACTCTTGCGTATTCCATAGCCGAAATAGATTGCGAAACCTGCCAAGGGATTGGAATGATGAGTTATTTTACCAAAAATTAAAGACTCGCCTGAGTTTTTCCAGCAGTGCACATTTTCCATCTTACAATCCTCCCACCCGTCCCACTGGTCAATCCACAGCACTTGTGCGAGAAGAATCCCACCCAGAGAATAAATATTCCATTTTACAATCCTCCCACCCGTCCCATTGGTCAACTAACAGCATTTGTGCAAGAAGAATCCCACCCAAAGTGCAAATATTCCATCTTACAATCCTTCCACCCGTCCCACTGGTCCACTAACAACATTTGTGCAAGGAGAATCCCACCCATGGTGCAAATTTCACATCTTACAATCCTACCACTGGTCAACCCACAGCACTTGGGCACGGAGAATCCCACCCACGGTGCAAATTTCACATCTTACAATCCTACCACCCGTCCCACTGGTCAACTAACAGCACTCGTACAAGAAGAATCCCAACCACAGTACAAATTTCACGTCTTACAATCCTTCCACCCGTCCCACTGGTCAACCCACAGCACTCGTGCAAGAAGAATCCCAACCACAGTACAAATTTCACGTCTTACAATCCTTCCACCCGTCCCACTGGTCAACCCACAGCACTCGTGCAAGAAGAATCCCAACCACAGTGCAAATTTCACATCTTACAATCCCCCCACCCGTCCCACTGGTCAACTAACAGCACTTGTCCAAGAAGAATCCCACCCACAGTGCAAATTTCACATCTTACAATCCCCCCACCCGTCCCACTGGTCAACTAACAGCACTTGTCCAAGAAGAATCCCACCCACAGTGCAAATTTCACGTCTTACAATCCTTCCACCCGTCCCACTACTGGTCAACTAACAGCACTTGTGCCAGGAGAATTCAACCCACAGTCCAAATTTCACATCTTAAAATCCTTCCACCCCGTCCCACTCGTTAACCCGCAGCACTTGGACAAGAGAATCCCACCCACAGCGCAATGTTTACCTATTATCATCCAGACTCCAAACCGGGCCCAAGTCATAGCATCCAACTGCATCATGAGGTAAATGTTCACAAACACACTGAAGAGAGGGAGGAGGGGGAGAGCAGGCACCTGCAAGACAACAAGGCACGAGGTAAGTCAACACACAGGAACCGCTGCGCTACCACACACAGCGCGCCTGCACTAGTGAAACAATTCGCTTCAAGGAAACAAGCCTTCTAGAAGATCTCAATGTTGAACTTTCCAACTGGAAATGACAGGCAAACGCTGCACAAGCGAAGGACATAGGGAGGGCGTAAATAAGGCAAGAAGGTGAAAATACAGAGGTCTTGCAATGACAGGCAAACGCTGCACAAGCGAAGGACATAGGGAGGGCGTAAATAAGGCAAGAAGGTGAAAATACAGAGGTCTTGAAATGACAGGCAAACGCTGCACAAGCGAAGGACATAGGGAGGGCGTAAATAAGGCAAGAAGGTGAAAATACAGAGGTCTTGAAATGACAGGCAAACGCTGCACAAGTGAAGGACATAGGGAGGGCGTAAATAAGGCAAGAAGGTGAAAATACAGAGGTCTTGAAATGACAGGCAAACGCTGCACAAGCGAAGGACATAGAGAGGGCGTAAATAAGGCAAGAAGATGAAAATACAGAGGTCTTGCAATGACAGGCAAATGCTGTGTATTGTAGACACCAGGAGAGTAAAACGTAATTTTTTTGGGTGTAAAAACACAAATGTTTCCTGGTGAGAGCATTTCTTGAAGCCGCCACGCTAGCAAATATAATCAAGACCATCAACGAAAGGCCACAATGAAAAACACACAGTAAGAGGGTGAGACAAGGGGCTACCAGGAGGCAGCAGCTGCACAACACTGCAGAAGAAAGATGTGATCAAGTAGTCAACAGTTAATCTACGTGAAGAAACCTTAACTTTGCTTCTGTCACTGGACAATCAGGTCCCTTTGTCTCCAGAGCCCAAGAGCCTCTAGATAGGCTGAGCAGCAGCACTGTGTGCTGATTCCAAAGGTACCAAGAAACAAAGGAGAAATGGCAGCACAGACAGAATGGCACGACATCAAAACAAAAGACAGAGATAGGATAGAGAAGAAAGAAGGAAAGAAAACAGACTACACTTATCGCTCATTCGCTCCTACCTTGAAAGACAGACGAGCACCGCTCTCTGGCTGTCTCCAAATCAGCCCCGTGATTATGGCACAGACCACCAGAAGGAAAACACATGCCGCGATCCAGCCCACGCTGCCTGCCAGCAGTGCGTCGAGCTTCACCGACAGGATTATACAAAGGATGATGAACACAAAAGCTGCAAGAGAAGAAACACAGGGAGAACCAGCGAGCTCTCGTTAGAATAGAGCCTGCAGTACATCTCAGCTCCCAGAGATCTTCAATCAAACATTCAGGGGGTTCGTAGAGTTTTCAGCGGGGTGAGGTGCCCATTTTGTTAACATCACCTCCCAGCCCACAACAAAACACTATCTCTCTGCACTGACACCAACAGCATGGTGCCAAGTACTCGCCACCCCTCCCTGCAACCCATGCACCTGCTGGCTTTGACTGTGTTTTTAGGGGGTTTCAGCTAGCCTTCCTTCTAAAGAAGATATGCCTGTAATATAAGGAGAAGGGCGCAGGGTGGAGCCATTGTTCCATGCATGTGAATTTGTGAAGTAGACAAACTACTGTAGGAATTACATCCCCCAAAGCTCCAAGGACAATGCAAAGTGCCACTTGCACATTTTCACTTCACTCAAATCAAGACTAGCTCTGCTGTAATCAGGCATCGAAGCACACCTCGGAGGCACTGGACTTCCAGGGTGGGAACCCAATGACGTTGGTCACCACACAGGTTGGGGAGTGAGGGATCTTTTAAAAACCCTGAAGGTTTTAATTTAACCCTGCGTGTCTGCAAGTGAGAGTCCAGAGGGCCACATGTTAGGAATACAAAGTACTCGCTCTTCTTAATTAATTGTGGGTTTGTAATGCGCTAGAATCGACTCCCGAAGGAGTATCTCTGCGCGGTAGACCGCTGGGGAACCCGTCCTGGCTTTCCCTGTGAGATGGTCCCTACTGGGTATCTCCAAGGTGAAACCAGGCATCCCCGGCGTATGTGGGGGGCCGTTGTGGAGATGAGGCAAGCTAATGCCCAGAGTTGCCGAGTGTGATCCCTGGTTAGAGTAGGCACCGAGATGAGAATTATCGAGTCCGCTGACCCTGGTCCACGACCCTGCCGCGTCGGGAATTGAGCCCTGGTCCCGGGCCGTCCTCTCCTCTCGGGTCTGCCGCCTCTAACCAGTGAGCCACACCACTCTTGTTCGATTGATTTAGTCAAGGAAAGACGAGCGAGTTTTCTCTCTCCCTTTTTTCTGTTTATGAGTTTCATAAATCCTCAAAACTTTAAATTTCATGGTTGAATCTCTCTTTGTGAACAGGAGTGAGCACAGATAAACACTCAGGGGGCGATTCACAGAACTAATCTGAGACAAAATCCTAAACTGACTACGTTTGGTATTCACAGAAGGCATTTAGTAGTAGTAAAGTTAGGATTTTGTCTCAAGACAAACTTAAGTTTAACTTAAGTTTAATTCAAGTTTAACTTAAGACAAAATCCTAACTTACGACAAAATCCTAACTTAATACTGTACTAAATGCCTTCTGTGAATACCAAAAGTAGTACGTTTAGGATTGTGTCTCAGATTAGTTCGGTGAATTGGCCCCTCAAGCAGAAGGGAGGTTTAAATGTGAGGGTTCCGGTTTAAGAGGGAGGCGGCAGAAGGGAAGTCACCTTGACACGTGTAGGCCTGGCAGAGGTGTGAGCTGCTTCCGAGGCCTCATCAGCTGCTGCTGGGGGTCCTTCGGGGTCAGGTGATAAGAGGGAGCAAGAGTCCAGCGCAGAAGGACTTTCCAGAGTTCTGTGATTGGTAGTTAGGTATGTGCTTTGTGGGCCCGCTCAAGCGCTCCTGTGTTTCAGAAGTTATTTATGGAAATGACCAAAGCATTGTGTGTGGGGGGGGGGGGGGGGGGGGGGGGGCAGGCAGCAGAATATCAGCCACAAGGTATTATACACATTTATAACTCTGCAGAGCAGGACTTGGGGGTTCCACAGACTAATATCCACACAGGAAGGCCAGAGTACTAGGATTCTGGAGGCTCAGAAAAAAGACTCACTTCAGGGACCAACAGCATCCCTAAATAATGCTGCAGGAATGTTAACAGACAAGAGAAAACAGTTCAGAGAAGACATGCCCAGCACAACCCAGAACAGCAATCCAAGCAGTATAAAGTGTTATGGCCAGCCCTGTCAGGATCCTATTGTTACTTGGAGGTCAGATACAGCCATTCAAAGAGCTTCTCCCCATCACACCCCACCCCATATTCCCCAGCAGACTTACAGATCGCAGAGACGCAGCCATACACAATGCGGCCAGAGACGGCTGTGGGGAAGCTTTTGTGGGGCACAAACAGGCACTTGAGTTTGAATTTGGGTGGGAGGCCGGGGTCAGAAAGGTCGTCTAGGTGCATGGCCATCTTCTCAGACTCTGGGCTGGTAAGGTCGTCCAGATCCCCACAGGTGAGTTGATCTGGTTGATACCTGAGTACAGAGAGAAAAATGAAAAATGCACATCAACAAACTACACACAGTCTCACTTGGCACAAAAGAAGCAAGGGTGAAGGCAGTATCCTGTAGGAGGTGTCTGTAGGAGGTGCCTGTAGGAGGTGCCTGTAGGAGGTGCCTGTAGGAGGTGCCTGCAGGAGGTGTCTGCAGGGGGTGCCTGTAGGAGTTGTCTGTAGGAGGTGCCTGTAGGAGGTGTCTGTAGGAGGTGCCTGTAGGAGGTGCCTGCAGGAGGTGCCTGTAGGAGGTGCCTGTAGGAGGTGTCTGTAGGAGTTGTCTGTAGGAGGTGTCTGTAGGAGGTGTCTGTAGGAGGTGCCTGTAGGAGGTGCCTGTAGGAGGTGCCGGTAGGAGGTGCCTGTAGGAGGTGCCTGTAGGAGGTGCCTGTAGGAGGTGCCTGCAGGAGGTGTCTGTAGGAGGTGCCTGTAGGAGGTGCCTGTAGGAGGTGCCTGCAGGAGGTGCCTGCAGGAGGTGCCTGTAGGAGGTGTCTGTAGGAGGTGTCTGTAGGAGGTGCCTGTAGGAGGTGCCTGCAGGAGGTGCCTGTAGGAGGTGCCTGTAGGAGGTGTCTGTAGGAGGTGTCTGTAGGAGGTGCCTGTAGGAGGTGTCTGTAGGAGGTGTCTGTAGGAGGTGCCGGTAGGAGGTGCCTGTAGGAGGTGTCTGTAGGAGGTGCCTGTAGGAGGTGCCTGTAGGAGGTGTCTGTAGGAGGTGCCTGTAGGAGGTGTCAGTAGGAGGTGTCTGTAGGAGGTGTCTGTAGGAGGTGCCTGCAGGAGGTGCCTGCAGGAGGTGTCTGTAGGAGGTGCCTGTAGGAGGTGTCAGTAGGAGGTGTCTGTAGGAGGTGTCTGTAGGAGGTGCCTGTAGGAGGTGCCTGTAGGAGGTGCCTGTAGGAGGTGCCTGTAGGAGGTGCCTGCAGGAGGTGCCTGCAGGAGGTGCCTGTAGGAGGTGCCTGTAGGAGGTGTCTGTAGGAGGTGTCTGTAGGAGGTGTCTGTAGGAGGTGCCTGTAGGAGGTGCCTGTAGGAGGTGCCTGTAGGAGGTGCCTGCAGGAGGTGCCTGTAGGTGTCTGTAGGAGGTGCCTGTAGGAGGTGCCTGTAGGAGGTGCCTGCAGGAGGTGTCTGCAGGAGGTGCCTGTAGGAGGTGTCTGTAGGAGGTGCCTGTAGGAGGTGCCTGTAGGAGGTGCCTGTAGGAGGTGCCTGCAGGAGGTGCCTGTAGGAGGTGTCTGTAGGAGGTGCCTGTAGGAGGTGTCTGTAGGAGGTGCCTGTAGGAGGTGTCAGTAGGAGGTGTCTGTAGGAGGTGTCTGCAGGAGGTGCCTGTAGGAGGTGTCTGTAGGAGGTGCCTGTAGGAGGTGTCAGTAGGAGGTGTCTGTAGGAGGTGTCTGTAGGAGGTGCCTGCAGGAGGTGCCTGCAGGAGGTGCCTGTAGGAGGTGTCTGTAGGAGGTGCCTGTAGGAGGTGTCAGTAGGAGGTGTCTGTAGGAGGTGCCTGTAGGAGGTGCCTGCAGGAGGTGTCTGTAGGAGGTGCCTGTAGGAGGTGCCTGTAGGAGGTGTCTGTAGGAGGTGCCTGTAGGAGGTGCCTGCAGGAGGTGTCTGTAGGAGGTGTCTGTAGGAGGTGTCTGTAGGAGGTGCCTGTAGGAGGTGTCTGTAGGAGGTGCCTGTAGGAGGTGCCTGTAGGAGGTGCCTGTAGGAGGTGCCTGCAGGAGGTGCCTGTAGGAGGTGTCTGTAGGAGGTGCCTGTAGGAGGTGTCAGTAGGAGGTGTCTGTAGGAGGTGCCTGTAGGAGGTGTCTGTAGGAGGTGTCTGTAGGAGGTGCCTGCAGGAGGTGCCTGCAGGAGGTGCCTGTAGGAGGTGTCTGTAGGAGGTGCCTGTAGGAGGTGTCAGTAGGAGGTGTCTGTAGGAGGTGCCTGTAGGAGGTGCCTGCAGGAGGTGTCTGTAGGAGGTGCCTGTAGGAGGTGCCTGCAGGAGGTGTCTGTAGGAGGTGCCTGTAGGAGGTGCCTGTAGGAGGTGTCTGTAGGAGGTGCCTGTAGGAGGTGCCTGTAGGAGGTGCCTGCAGGAGGTGCCTGTAGGAGGTGTCTGTAGGAGGTGCCTGTAGGAGGTGTCAGTAGGAGGTGTCTGTAGGAGGTGCCTGTAGGAGGTGCCTGTAGGAGGTGCCTGTAGGAGGTGTTTGTAGGAGGTGTCTGTAGGAGGTGTCTGTAGGAGGTGCCTGTAGGAGGTGCCTGTAGGAGGTGTCTGTAGGAGGTGCCTGTAGGAGGTGCCTGTAGGAGGTGCCTGCAGGAGGTGCTTGTAGGAGGTGTCTGTAGGAGGTGCCTGTAGGAGGTGTCAGTAGGAGGTGTCTGTAGGAGGTGTCTGTAGGAGGTGCCTGTAGGAGGTGCCTGTAGGAGGTGTCAGTAGGAGGTGTCTGTAGGAGGTGCCTGTAGGAGGTGCCTCTAGGAGGTGCTGCCTACTCAAGCTGTACCCTGTGGGGCCAGCACAGCGCACAAGGAGTTCTGGTGAAACTGGTACCACACACCAGAGCTGCACAACACACGACAGCCGTGCAATGCACACGTGTGTCCACAACGAACATGAAGGGCGAGTCTTTCAGGGGGGCGGTGAGTTCCAAGCCCTCATAGTGGGGCGTGCACGCCCTTCGGGCCACCCGCCCCGAATGAATGAATCACTGATTAGCAGAGCCGGATCTCGAATGAGGCAGAGCTGCTCTGAACTGATATTCAAGCTGGACTGGGGGAAGATGGAGGGACAGTGGTCTGCGGGGACCGAGCCACCGCCCGCATCCCACCTCACCAGCAGGGGGCGAAGAGGTGCAGACTGAGAATGCACCCAGGGCTGTAACATAGCAGCCCAAAGCAGTTAGCAATGGGCCTATTACACCCAAAAAATGGAATGGGGCTTATATAACCCCAGGAAACTCTATAGTGCCCCTTTTCCAACAAGGGGCAAAGAAATCAGGAGAGTGGTTACCCCTGATGGCCTTGAAGGATGAGCACAGAAGCAAGAAGGTACTTCAGGGATAGAAAGGCATCACCGGTATCAGCCGAGAGTGGTGCCAAAGGGGGGAAAGGACATTATCATCATGCCCTACACAATACTTGCATTCAGAAGGCTTCTGTCAGTGCAGTGCCTTAGACTGATCCCTGGGGCCTCTAGACTTCCAACAAACACTGCACAGACAGACAGCTCCTTAAAGCACCAGGGCTCTGGCACAGTGGGGTACAGGGCGGTCTGGGGGAACCAGCCCTCTGCAATAGTGGATTTAACACCAGTGCCCAACGGCAGGCCCAGGGCTGGACAAAGCCTGTCCCAGGATATCTAGACAGAATATTTATGGATAGCTACACAAAACACATTTATAGAAAGAGTAAAGGGGTCGCTTTAGGATAGCCAATGGCAACTGTTAAAATCTGGCATGGATTCCGCCCTTGCGGACGATGCTTTTGTTGTCTTGTGAAGACTCGTAAGTGCAGGGGTTCTAAAGTCCGGTGTGAGCTGTGTAGCCACAACGGAAAGTCTCAGACAACTTTTTAAGTACCGAAGAGCAGGACCACTGAGATTGCATAACTGAGAGGGGTTCCTCTACCTGAAAACAGTAAACCACTGACTGTTCCCTTTCCCTACTATTTCAGTCTTCCAAGATTGCAAAATAATTCTATTAAGAAGGGCACCACCCATCGGTGTCTGGAGCCCCCCAAAAAGGGCTTTGGGTCTGGGTTATGCCATGTCCCCTCTGAACACTAGGAATCCCAGACTTTTCTACTCTTTTGGGCCTCCTTTAGGTACCAGGGGTTGAATGCATGGAGTAGTTCCACGAGGCGCGTTAAGGGTGGTTAAAAAGAATGGTGGCCTGGCCGTGCCGACACCACCAGAGGTGACTCCCATCTGCCCCATGGAGCCAGCAGCCTGCAGGTCCAAACCCTGGCTTTGTGACCGAGAGTAAGGCCACCCTAGCTCCGCTCGCATGCGATGGCTACCGCTGTACGCCTAGTACACTCTTAGAAGACTCGCTGGACGAGAACCTTTAATAATTCTAAAGAAGCCCACCTCACCCCACTCAATCCATCATCAAATATAATCACTAGAGAACAGTACTCACCTAAGAATCAGAACACAGACCGCCACCAGGGAGTACGCCAGCAGGGTGCCGATGGACATCAAGTCGACGAGGTCCTTGAGTTCGAATAAGAATGCCATGAGCGCTAGAAACAAGAGTTGGGTTGAGAGGGGCCATTAGAGCTACAACTTCAACATGCAGAGCACCAGATTTAGAATGGAAGGTTCCGGGGCTGGCTACTCGCAGCCTGGTGCCTGCCAACCATCCACCCACCCACCGACTCACCCATCCATCCATCCACCCACCGATCCATCCATCCATCCACCCACCGACCCATGCAGCCACCCACCCACCGATCCATCCATCCATCCACCCACCCACCGATCCATCCATCCACCCACCGACCCATGCAGCCACCCACCCACCGATCCATCCATCCACCCACCGACCCACCCACAGATCCATCCACCCACCCACCCAGAGTAGGTGTAAACACATGAAACAACCCAACAGTATGAGATGCTGAGGCCAGGTGGTGGATAATAAACAGACTCCAGCAAAGAGAAGCAATAGTGCAACAGAGCAACTGTAGTAGGCGTGCAGGCCGTGACCTCATGCACAGCTCCACGACCACAGACAGCAAAGCAATCTTCAGCAGAAATTTCATGCAGCAGCAAAAGCAATTCAACAGAAAACAATGTACATTGTAATAGTCACACAGTACTTGAGCAATTACCAGAAAGGGGGCATATAGCTGAGCAGTGGGACAATAACAGAGAGTTTATGGAATTAGTGGGCGCTGGGACGGGAATGTATAGAGCAGGGTTCTCCAATGTCGGTCCTGGGGGGCCGGATCCATGCCAGATTTTTAGCATATCCACATGTAGATAAATGTAGTTATCTCAAAAATCTGACACGGATCCAGCCCTCCAGGACCGACATTGGAGAACCCTGGTATAGAGGTTATGGAATTCATTGCCGGTGAGACAGGAACGTACAGAGGTTATGGAACTGATGGGGAGCGGGACAGGAAGGTAGAAAGATGATGGAACGAATGCTCCATACAGAGATTATGGAACTGATGGGTGGTGACGGAATGTATAGAGGGTCTGGATTGGTTGGTGGTGGGAGGGAATGTATAGAGCGGGGGTCTCCAACCTTTTCTGTAGTGAGGGCTACTTCTGATCAGTGAAAAGGAAGGCTGTGAGCTACTGGTAGCTCATGATCGACTGGTTGGAGACTCCAGCTATAAAGTATCTGGACTTGGTGAGTGGTGGGAGAAACATTGAGAGGTTCTGGAACTGGTGGGTGGTGAGATTGGGTTGTGTAGCGGTTCTGGAATTGGTGGGACGGGAATTGAGCTTATGGATCTGATGGGTGGTGGTGTTGGATGCTTCAATGTTCTATTTAGCTTTACAGGCACTGGAGGCCGCCCTTGCCGTGTACCCAGGACCTGCGATGTGTAGTAGCATGGACGAGAGGAGGTTCAGAGCAAGCAAACCCGAGCAATGGAACCACTCAAGTGCCTTTGACTTCAGAGGCGCCCCCAACCCCCCCCCCCCCCCCCCCCCCCCATGACTGCAATGCTCCAGTGACGTTTGCATCCCTAATCCCGCTTTTGATCACACATTGGACAGACCCAGAGTAGCAGCTCTTCCATGCCAGGTACCAAATGGTCCAGCCCTTTAAATCCTTACCAGCAATGATGCCCGACACAATGGTGGCAACCAAGGGGGTCTTGGTCCTCTCGTTAATGCTGGCAAGAAACTTGAAGAGAAGCCCATCCTCAGCCATGGCGTAGATCACACGCGGCATCGGGAACATGGAGCCCAGAAGACTAATTGAGACAAGAAACGAAGTGAGCCCCTCAGAGGTCGCAAGTAGTGCAAATGCTTCAATTCACCTGCACGCTGCCCTATATCCTACAGAATCCAACCCTTTACACACAGAGACAGGCTGCCGTCCCCATCTTAAAATGCAGATATCAAAACTTTCATAAATGGTGGTAATTGGTGCCATTTTACTGCTGTCATGGGTGTGCAGGATGCCGCAGGAATCCACCACAGTGTAATTTTCACTTTTCTTACTCTCAATACCCTTCGTGACAAGGCGTGAATGAACAAGAGCGCTGGTGACTACTACCCAACATTTTACCTGCCCCCGGACCTAGCACGTCAATGGGTGTTCGAAACGTGTCAGAGTGCTGGACATAAAGTAACCTCTAAAACACAACCAGCCGGTGTGCTTGACCTGCTCTTGGGGCGAATCACTGAGTCCTGGCGCTTTCTACTCAGAGCCCACAGCGGTGCAAAGTGAGCACATTCTATTACATACAAACAGCAGGCTCATTACACATACACCTGAACCCGATGAATCACAAAGAACAGCAACTACACACCACACTGAAGAAAAGGATTTAGTCAAGCTAGGACGCGATTGGCTGGGCACTCACAGGTTCCTACTTTAATATGGCTAGAGTTGTCCTCCTGTCCAGGTTTTGAACCTAGTCCCACACATTACTTGGGTACCCTTTTCTGCAGTGGATACAAGGTTGTGCGCCCCTGCCATTGCGTTCTCTCGGTATTGGGTGCGCACCATCAGACGTACCAAGGGAAACCATGAGAGAAACAGTGGGTATGGTCTGCTTCACTCTTCCAGGAGACAATCACTCCTGAACCTCATCTAGAGAAAGAGTGGATGGAGGCTTAGATGAAACAACAAGAGTCAGATGCTCCGGAACAGATTCTGTTCCGTGCTGCAGTGTAGCTGATCTCAAGACATTAAATCAAATGTAGCCCGACGAGCAAGAAACAAAAACCCTAGCCGTAAACACTGGATCCCTCCAGCCTTTCCACCCCAAAATAGACACAGAGTACTGAAGGTTTCCGCTAAGCAGCCTCTTTCTTAGGATATGTGGGGTGCAGCCAAGTAAATGCCTCAATGGAAGAGCCAAGTGCAGACAACTGAAACCTTCCAGGTACCTGACTCGAGGCAGGTCTGTGACTGTGAATCGGTCTGGATTTCCTCACTACACCCTCTGCAGAACTGACCCTCAACGCTCAGAGAAGTCCCTGCGAATTTCTGCACTTACCTAGTGGAGAGTGCGCAGAGGGACCCGATGGCAACGACGTAGCGGGCAGGATCCCAGTTTACGTAATGAAAGGCCTCCGGGAGAGGGCTGTCCCTGTTGAGCAGGTAGTAGGGCATCATGAGGGTGAGCGAAGCGGAGACGCCGAAGTAAGCCACGAAGCAGATGAGGAGAGAGACGATGATGCCCAACGGGATGGAGCGCTGAGGGTTCTTGGCTTCTTCACCTGGTAAAGAGCAACAGACTGAAGGTGAGTAAACTGCCCACACCCTCTGCATCCACAAAAGATGACCATGCTACGCTTCACAACGAGGCATTGCACTCGACAACACACACACGCATACACACTTACAAAGTCATGGACTACGCATACACTAATCGTACAGCCAAAGTGGGCAAAGGCTCATGCCTGGCATCAAGGACCTTGGAGTGCTCCGAACTTAGCATGAGAAGTCAGTACAACACGTTTCACAATTTAGGAACAGCAGTGACGTAACCACAGCTACTTTGTGCTAGCCACTGGAAGGTGCTGGGTCGTGAATACCCGGTCCCTCAGATCTAGCATTCGTGAAGGGTACATTTTATATTTAGTTAAATAGTTCACACAATTTCCATGAGGCATAAAAGCACAGGAGATGAGATCTTGAGGTAAAGCTACCGACCCGGAGAGGGGGTTTTTACCCCAGCTCCAGCGCTTGATTGAAAAGTGTGTGGTTGTACAAGAACCACAATCTCCCTGTGCCTTGAATTTTAAATATGTGTTGTACGCAATACGATGGTAAATGTGGCATGACACGTAATGTGGTGGAGTATTTGAAAAATTAGATCAATGCCATCTTAGGAAGCTGATCTTGTATCCTTTTCCAGCCACCCAGTAGGGTTTACTGCGGGCTTCGATGTAGGGTTGAGTTATCAGTACCAAACCGTACATACATGTGGTCTAATGACGCAACCACCTGAGGT
Source organism: Lissotriton vulgaris (assembly GCF_964263255.1). Classification (NCBI taxonomy): domain Eukaryota; kingdom Metazoa; phylum Chordata; class Amphibia; order Caudata; family Salamandridae; genus Lissotriton; species Lissotriton vulgaris. The sequence continues at coordinate 55,561,611 of NC_141691.1, read as the reverse complement.
ACTGTGCATGTAGAGTTGTGTCCTGAGGAGGGCTAAGATAGGACTATCAATGCTCAAGGGCGAGATTGTGGAGCTCACTTCTAGGGCTCCAGGTCCACGAACTTGAAGGACCTCAGTGGATCTACCAAAAGACTGAGGGCCTTCGATCTAAAGGGATCTTTCCAGGGAGGACCTCCTGCCCACATCTGGGACCAAGAAGAATGAATGACAGCAAGCTATGAGAGCGCTGCATCAACGCTCTAACTGATACCGGTTAATATCACGTACAATGTTGATCACCGCACCTATGCTAAAGGTACAATGACTCTGAAGGACAGATTCTGAAGAGATAAGAGATCAGACCACATTCAAGCACAAGAAGTAAACACTGACGACCTAAGCATGGCCTCTGACCGGCCCCATGCAATGCACCAATAGAGTCCTGTGTGATACAGCCAACATAGGTAAGTGTCCCTTTACCAGTGTCAAAAGATGGAGATCAGTGGACTGGGATGTGGACAAGCAAATGTGTTCATGGCTGACAGACAGATCTTTCATTCATACATCCAAAAGTGGCGGTAAAGGTAGGAGCTAGCTCCAGCCCAGAGACCAGATGTGAGAACCTTGTTCGCAGTCGCTGCATCTACAGCAGCGAGACGACTTCACCACCACATTAGTGGTCAGACCATCTGCCTGTCTCCAAAGTACGTCTACACATGTACATCAGTCATTCTTCTTCCCACCTGAATTGACATTCATCAAAAATTCATTTAAACAAAGAACAGCCTCATAGTACCCTCCTCCTCCGCACATTTCACAACTGCTGTGCCAGAGCCGTGGTGCTTCACACAACTTGTGCAGTTTAGCAGGACTGGAGCACAGTTGAAGGCGTGCGTCAGACAAGTATTCGAGAACGCAGTTCAACGGTCCTGAGCATGATTGAGAAATGGTCATCTCTACGGATGGAATGTGTGCAGCGGCAGTTAGGTTACCTGTAGTCGCGATACAGTCAAAGCCCACAAAGGCGTAGAAGCAGGTGGCAGCGCCAGCGACGATACCACTGAATCCAAACGGGGAAAAGCCACCAGACCCGAACTCTCCAATGCTGGAAAAAAGAAATGAAATTATTCCGTGTGGAACCAGATTTGGACTGCTCGCCTCTAAGTCAGGTCTGGGGTAGGACGGGAATCCAAGGTGGAAGTGACGCATGGAATGGAGAAAGGAATAGGACTTGAGACCAAGAGTAGGGTGGGTAAGACTAGGCGAGTGGAGGAGGGTGCAGGCTCAAAGGGATGAGGGTGCTGTGGGGTGGCGAAGGACGGTGAATAGATAGAGGGGTTCATTGCCACCTGGAGGAAGCTCCAGTCACTGCCATGAGCCGTGGAAGGTACAGGCTCGAAGCAACTTGGACTGGGACAGAGGGTGTGAAAGGAAGGAAAAGGGAGGAAAGTAAGCAGCAGAAGGCATCAGTACTCAATGGTGTTTGGGGGGTACGAGGGGGAGATGGAAGGGTGAGAGATAGTGAAATGGGAAAGAAGTGTGATAACTAGAAGAATGTACACAAAAACAAGTATTGAACCTTAAAGACAGACAAGATGAGCCCAAACATGCGGAGCAGATACCTATGGCCTCATTTATTGCCTTTTGGCATAGGGCAACGCTGCAAGTTAGCCAAAGTGAAAGTGCAGGAATGCACCATATTTAAGCAATATGGAGCAAGTCCTGTCTTTTCTCCCTGCACTAGAGCCGTGTCAGGAGCTTAGCGCCAACGTTGGCACCCTGGCACCATGGTTCTAGGGTGCCTCCGTTGCAGGCAGAATTCTTTTGGTGCAGGAAGGAGCAACTTTCAGCACAAAACAATCCTAAGAGGTGCTTTCACTCATGTGTGCTGCAGAAAACATGGAAAGAGGAAAAAATGGGGAGAAATTAACGTATTTCTCCTTGTTACACCTCACCTCGGGAGACGTGCGGATTTGGGGCTACCCCAGGTTTACATCACTTTGTAAATCCGGGACAGGGTCAAATTCCATGGGTGGGTGTTGCATGGAAAAACCCACCGCAATGCCCATGGAACGCCTCCTGGGGGCAGAGTAAGGTGATGCAGCGATTTGTGCTGCATCGCCGTACTCAGGATTTGAGACAACTAAAAGGGTGGTTTTGCGTGGCTTCATAAATCTAAATGAGAGTCCTGCGTCACGCATTTATCACTTGCCCCCTAGCGTAAAGCGGGAGCAGGGGAGCCCCTAAACCCCTCCTACCTGGTGCTGTTATAGGTGTACGAGTCATTCCTGTAGTCGTCCTCGCTCAGGCTCCAGTTCTTAGTGTCGCCCTTCACGAATCCGGCGATGATGATGAAGCCCAGAACCAGCAGGTTCACCGCGGTGAAGATCTTGTTCACCAGCGCAGACTCGCTCACACCGAAGGACAAAAGGCCTGCGGGGACAAGGAGAGGTTAGGGCCGGGCTGTGGACCGGGGCTGCCAAAGCCTTCTCTCGAAACCCTCCAAAGCTGCACAAACTTTAAAACACTTTGGTTTTAATTGCAAGAAAACAGCAATGGTGGAGTTTGTTAGGAGAAAATTCTCGCATATGGTTTCTACAAGAAAGTTCTAAAGGTACAACTCAGTACAATTCAGCCGTACTGAAGACTCCAAGCTAGTTTTAAAGATTCAACTAAAATTGCATGGACAAGAAACACAAGCTCTCAAAAAATATCTGGGGAAATTACTAATTGTGGCAGTAAAACTACACAGAACACAAAGAACCTGACTGGTCTTTTTCCACAGTCATCACAAATGGCCATATACTATGACCAGAGCCAATGGAATTATGAGGCAGGGGAGGGCCAAATTATGCAGAAGGGTTGAGTAAATTATGCTGAAAGAAAAGACAAATGATGCTGCGTGAAGCAGCAAATATTATGATAGTATTACCTCATTATTTTGTCATTTTTACACTTGTTAACACTGTTTGGACATTGTTTGCACTCCATTAGTACCAGTTAAGCACCGAAATATAGCAATAAACAAGAGAAAGGTAACCTGTCACCCTTTGCATAGGGCCAGCCCCTGTGCTGCAACACGTGTCGCTGCGCTTTTAGTAACTTTTGAATTGTTTGAGCTGGAAACAATTTTTTGTTAAAATCTGCAGGTTATGCGGCAGGTGATGGATTATGAGGCCATGCAACAAATGCATAATTATGCGAGAAGCTCCGCGGCTGCTCAATCGCATATTTTTAGTGGCTCTAATAATAACCTCAAAAAGGGAGTGGTTGAAACTACAAAAATGTTATTAGGGCAAGACATCTACCTGCAAGATAATGGGTGCCTAAAAGTTAAAGCACGCTTTGCCAAGTTGCCATGCATCGAACAGGTTTAATTAACCTATGGCGTCTCACCTGTCAGCAAGAGTACAATCAACAGTGCAAAGACATCCGGGTACTCGGCCAGGACATGCTCCACCTTGATGTTCACACGCTCTCTGAAGAATATCGAGATCTGGTTCCCGATGAGGTTATCGAAGGTAGAGCTCCAGGCGCGGGCGACGCTGGCAGTACCTGTTCAAGTTACATAAGACAAGAGGGTGAAGCCAATTGGACAGAAGCCAAGAATCTCCAAATAACTTTACAGAACATGTCGCAGTTACAGGTAAGCGAAACCGCACCTCCATGAAAATCTATGTAAAATACACGCCTTGTAATGAAATGGGCAGTTGTCTCAAATTCTGATACAACAAGTCTGCTAAAATACTTTTGTGATGGCCCCTCTAGTTTAGATGAGGATGTACCGGCCCACCACACGGGCAGGTACAATAGTCTGTCTGACTTTGGGTGGACTGGTGTAGGGTAGGTGATGGTCTACTGTAACCATAACAGAGACTGATTACGAGCTAGGCGGACAGGGTTACTCGACCCGCCAAATTTCAATTTCATTATATCCTATGGAACTTGTAATACTGCGACTGGATATCAGTCACTTTTGTGACAATTTCTTCCACTTGTGACGGAGTATCCCATTCGCCAAGATCCAAACCAGGCGCGTAATCCCTTAACTCAAGGATGGTATAAAAACAATAGAGGCGTACGCGGTCACCAAGACCAGGGCGTGCGAGAATGCGACAGACAGGCATTCTGCCAATGTAAAATGGGCATTCCCCTTCTTGGAATGCTTTCCTGTGCCATCACGTAGGGCAGCACCTCTGTGCTTGGCGTCGCGTGGCTGTGAGTCACACAGGTGTGTCGGGCCTAAATAAACCTGCTAGTCACCAGCTCCAAGCAACTCTCACTGGGATAAAACAATTAACCAGTGTGAAGGCTGGCTACAACAAACCACCCTTCCCCTCACCTGCACCCTCTGTGCTCGCAGGCGGCTCGCTTACCTAGAACATAGGACAGTATGAGGTTCCAGCCCGTGGTGAAGGCCCAGATCTCGCCTACCGTCACGTAGCTGTAGAGGTAGGCTGACCCGGTCTTGGGGACTCTTGCACCGAACTCAGCATAGCAGAGTCCGGCCAGCACCGAGGACAGGGCGGCGATGAGGAAACACAGCACGATGGAGGGCCCGGCCTTCTCCTTGGCTACTTCACCAGCCAGAACATAGACTCCGGCCCCCAGGGTGCTGCCCACACCCAGAGCAATGAGGTCCAAGGTGGACAGGCATCGGGCGAAGCGGGTCTCCTTGCTGCTTAGGTCCACCACTCGCCTGCGGATCAGCTTGTTCCCAAAGTTGGACAGGGATCCCACCAGCCTCTTGGCCATGTTCTTATGCCTTCACCTGCAAGGACGAGAAGAGAGCCCGTTAGCCAGGGTTACGTTTCCAGACAGAACCCAAACAGAAGGTGTAGGGACCAAGGCCACCATGGGTAAACAATGCAAACAGAAGGTGCAAGCGCCATGGCCACCGTGGAAACAGAACCTAAACAGAAATTGGAAGCACCATGGCCACCATGGAAACAGAACCTAAACAGAAAGTGGAAGCGCCATGGCCACCGTGGAGACAGAACCTAACGGAAAGTGGAAGCACCATGGCCACCGTGGAGACAGAACCTAACGGAAAGTGGAAGCACCATTGCCACCGTGGAGACAGAACCTAAACAGAAAGTGGAAGCGCCATGGCCACCGTGGAGACAGAACCTAAACAGAAAGTGGAAGCGCCATGGCCACCGTGGAGACAGAACCTACACAGAAAGTGGAAGCGCCATTGCCACCGTGGAGACAGAACCTAAACAGAAAGTGGAAGCGCCATGGCCACCGTGGAGACAGAACCTACACAGAAAGTGGAAGCGCCATTGCCACCGTGGAGACAAGAAGGTCTAAGCACCATGGATCTAGAACCAAAACAGATGCCGGCACTGGGCACAGACCAAAGAAGGTGGAGATGTCGGACACTGACCCCAAAACAGACGATGTAGGTGTCTGAAACCAACATACAACAGAAGGTTTAGGCACCGACAAAGACCCAAACCTGAAGGGATAGGCACCAACACTGGCCCAGAAGGTATAGGTGCCATGGAAACAGAGTGCAACACGGGAGTTACGTCCAATTAGCCCACCAGATCTTTTCGCTTTGACTACCCAGTTTTCAGACCTTTACTATGGGTGACTTTCACATGTGGTCACTGGTAAATTATATTGTGATGTTGCATCTTGTGTAGGTTAGGCGGGCGAGGCATTGTGATTCTGGGGTTCAGGACCCACTAGGGTGAAATGTAATATGAGGGTGTCACCAAAGGTACTTCCATCTACCTGAATGCAAATATCTGAATTTCATGTGTAGTATTTCGTAGTGTTTGCATAATAAATGTACTGTTCCTTCCTTTATAAAAGAAAAAACACTGCCTGGACTATCATGTTTTGAGTGTTGTTGCGTCAATGAGCTGGGATTGCTAGCTCACACTACCTCCCCTGGCTTGGATTGCTCTGAGAGAGTCAAGTGCTACAAGGGGGTACTTGGTTTCCAATAAAAAGACAATTGATGACAGGACTCACACCTTTTCAAATAACCCAATTTCTTACACAGACAGAAGGTGTAGACATCAGACACAGACGCAACACAGAAGGTGTGGGTGCCAAGGACACTATTGATATAGAACTAAAGCAGAAATTGTAGGCGCAGCGGAACCACCAGGGACGAAGAACAAGTGAACCTTAACTGCAAGCCGCCATTGTGCAGACAGCATGGAGAGAGTTCACACAGGAAAGAGTCTTCCAATCCAAGCAGGGGAAATTCATCGCAGCATTGATATGAAGGTATGGGGGAAGACAGTATGGAACAGGGGGAGTGCAATCTTGGACAGACTGGAGGGTACGTGATGGTCAGTGCAATCTTGGACCGACAGGAGGGTACGTGATGGGCACTGCAAGCTTTGACCGACAGGAGGGTATGTGATGGGAAGGGCAAGCTTGGATAGACAGGAGGGTACGTGATGGGCAGTGCACGCTTGGAGAGACAGGAGGGTATGTGATGGGCAGTGCAAGCTTGGACAGACAGGAGGGTATGTGATGGGCAGTGCAAGCTTGGACAGACAGGAGGGTACGTGATGGGCAGTGCAATCTTGGATAAACAGGAGGGTACGTGATGGGCAGTGCAATCTTGGACCGACAGGAGGGTACGTGATGGGCACTGCAAGCTTTGACCGACAGGAGGGTACGTGATGGGCAGTGCAATCTTGGACCGACAGGAGGGTACGTGATGGGCACTGCAAGCTTTGACCGACAGGAGGGTATGTGATGGGAAGGGCAAGCTTGGATAGACAGGAGGGTACGTGATGGGCAGTTCAAGCTTGGATAGACAGGAGGGTACGTGATGGGCAGTGCAAGCTTGGATAGACAGGAGGGTACGTGATGGGCAGTGCAAGCTTGGATTGACAGGAGGGTACGTGATGGGCAGTTCAAGCTTGGATAGACAGGAGGGTACGTGATGGGCAGTGCAAGCTTGGATAGACAGGAGGGTACGTGATGGGCAGTGCAAGCTTGGATAGACAGATGGGTACGTGATGGGCAGTGGAAGCTTGGATAGACAGGAGGGTTCGTGATGGGCAGTGTAAGCTTGGATAGACAGATGGGTATGTGATGGGCAGTGCAAACTTGGATAGACAGGAGGGTACGTGATGGGCAGTGCAAGCTTGGATAGACGTGAAGAATACAAGATGGGCAGCGCAAGCTTGGATAGACAGAAGGGTACGTGATGGGCAGTGCAAGCTTAAATAGACAGGAGGGTACGAGATGGGCAGTGCAAGCTTGGATAGACAGGAGGGTACATGATGGGCAGTGCAAACTTGGATAGACAGGAGGGTACATAATGGGCAGTGCAAGCTTGGATAAACAGGAGGGTACATGATGGGCAGTGCAAGCTTGGACTGAGAGGAGGGTATGTGATTTATTTATTTATTTATTTACGAATTTTGTAAAGCGCGCGGCTACCCCCAATGGGGGTGTCCCGGCGCTAGAACTGTCAGCAGGAGGCGAAGGAGCAATCTAGATAGATGAAAATAACCACGTTTTCAGGCGTCTGCGAAACAGAGCTTCGGATGGGGCAAATCTGAGGTCGATCGGTAAGCAGTTCCAATGTTTGGCAGCAAGAACAGCAAAGGCTCTGCCACCAGTTCTTGTGCGGCGGAATCTTGGCACAAGCATGAGACGAAGGTTGTTAGAGCGAAGGTCTCTGACTGAGTGGGACAATCTCAATGTCTTTTTTAAATAATCTGGGCCGGTACCGTTCAGAGCTCGGAAAGCAAGTGTAAGCGTTTTAAACTTAATACGGTCGGCTATAGGGAGTCAATGGAGTTCTTTGCGAAACGCTGATATAGGGTGTCTGTATGGGATATTGCCAATCAGTCTTGCTGCAGCATTTTGAACTACTTGCAGGCTTTCAATTTGATATAGAGGGGCCCCAGCATATAAACTGTTGGCATAATCTAGGTGGGAGGTAATTAAGGCCTGAGTTACTGTTCTGCGAGCCTCCATTGGCAAAAATGTAAAGATCTTTCTCATCATTTTTAATTTAACAAAGCAGGCCGCAGTAACCTTGTTGATTTGAGGGCTGCAGGAGAGCGTATCATCAAATATAAACCCCAAATTGCGGGCAGAGTGAACCGGGGTTGGAGGGGGGTTGAGTACCGTTGGCCACCATAATGGGGGTGGAATGGTCATTTTTTGATTAAAGAACAAAACCTCCGTCTTGTCGGTGTTAAGTCGCAGGTGGTTCGAGGACATCCAAGAACAGATTTCGCCAAGACAATGGCGGAAACTAGAGAGGCTGGAGTCAGAGTGATCTCTAAAAGAAAATATCAGCTGTGTATCATCAGAATAAGAGATCACTCTGACTCCGCATGCCTCCACTACCTTGGCCAACGGGGCTAGGTAGACATTGAAAAACAGAGGACTCAACGCTGAGCCTTGTGGGACTCCACGTACAAGAGGTTTACATCCTGATTTAAACGGTCTGAGCAGAACCCTCTGTAATCGTCCTTGGAGAAAGGAGCTGATCCACGCCAGGGCGGTGCCGCTCAGTCCAATCTGCTCCAGTCGGTCTAGAAGAATTTTGTGGGACACCGTATCGAATGCGGCGGATAGGTCGAGGAGGACCAACATGGCCTCCTCGCCCTTATCCTCACAATCTCGCACAGTCTCCGATACCTCTAGCAGTGCGGTCTCCGTACTGAATCCAGTACGGAAGCCGGACTGGGAGTCATGTAGAAGAGAGTTGGTCTCTAGGTATTCTGCCAGTTGTAATTGGACTGCCTTCTCCAAGACCTTCGCGGGTTTCGGAAGGAGAGAAATGGGCCGATAATTACTGAATTGCGTGGGGTCAGCATCAGATTTCTTTAGGAAAGGCACCAGCAGTGCTTCCTTCCAGGCAGAGGGGAATTGGCCTAGTTGTAAAGAGGCGTTCCAAATGGCAGTGAGTGGCTCTAACAATAAAGTAGTCAGTTCACTCATGATTTTAGGGGGAACCGGGTCCAAAGGGGAGCCAGATTTGCACTGTAAGAGTAATTTAAGTGCAAAGTTAGGAGTGAGATCCTTAAATGCTACTAGTGAAGGAGCGGTATCATGGTTGTTAGAGACCGGGGAAAGGGAGAGGTCAGATGCTCCAACTAGAGGAAAGGAGGATGCGATTTTTTCAATTTTTTCTTGAAAGAAATCTGATAGTCCATTGCAAAGAGGGCAGCGCAAGCTTGGACTAAGAGGAGGGTACGTGATGGGCTGTGCAAGCTTGGATAGACAGGAGGGTACGTGATGGGCAGTGCAAGCTTGGATAGACAGGAGGGTACATGATGGGCAGTGCAAGCTTGGATAGACAGGAGGGTAGGTGATGGGCAATGCACGCTTGGATAGACAGGAGGGTACGAGATGGGCAGTGCAAGCTTGGATAGACAGGAGGGTACATGATGGGCAGTGCACGCTTGGATAGACAGGAGGGTACGTGATGGGCTGTGCAAGCTTGGATAGACAGGAGGGTACGTGATGGGCAGTGCAAGCTTGGATAGACAGGAGGGTACGTGATGGGCAGTGCAAGCTTGGATAGACGTGAAGGGTACGCCGTTCAAACCCCTCTACATTGGCTTGTCAATAATCTGGGGGCGCTTCCGTACTACAGGCCAGGCCTCTGGGCGCTACCCTCGAACGCCCACTGTGTAGAAGCCTCTCTCCCCAGGTCACCCTCACCCCGGGATGACAGAGAGGCCTCGCACACGAGGGGAGGACTCTGGAGGACGCAGGCTCACGAGTATCAAAGGCGGGGTGGGTGCCTGCTGGCACCCCGAGCGATGCCAGGGCTCGGATACAGATGGGCTGTCGGCCCCGCAGCTGCCTGTGGGGACCCTGCTGGGCTTTAATGGACCTGGAAATGGAGTGCCCCCCCCATCCATCAGGGGGCACAGGCCCGCCGCAGACCAGCGCCCACTCACTGGTGGACAACCCGAAGGCATGCTTGCTACTCTTCAGTGACTGCCCCCTTCCAGCGCTGTGCCAGTCCAACCTCCTGCCAGCCCTGTGCCAGTCCAACCTACCAGCCCTGTGCCGGTTCACCCCGTGCCAGTCCAACCTCCTGCCAGCCCAGCGCCAACCTCCTGCCAGCCCTGTGCCAGTCCAACCTCCAGCCAGCCCTGTGCCAGTCCAACGTCCTGCCAGCCCTGCGCCAGTCCAACCTCCTGCCAGCCCTGTGCCAGTCCAACCTCCAGTCAGCCCTGCGCCAGTCCAACCTCCAGCCAGCCCTGTGCCAGTCCAACCTCCAGTCAGCCCTGCGCCAGTCCAACCTCCAGCCAGCCCTGTGCCGGTTCACCGAGTGCCGGCCTTGTGCCAACCCTGTGCCAGTCCAACCTCCAGCCAGCCCTGTGCCAGTCCAACCTCCAGCCAGCCCTGTGCCAATCCAACCTCCAGCCAGCCCTGTGCCAGCCCTTTGCCAGTCCAACCTCCTGCCAGCCCTGTACCAGTCCATCCTCCAGCCAGCCCTGTGCCAGTCCAACCTCCTGCCAGCCCTGTGCCAGTCTAACCTTCTGCCAGCCCTGTGCCGGTTCACCCCGTGCCAGCCCTGCGCCAGTCCAACCTCCTGCCAGCCCAGTGCCAACCTCCTGCCAGCCCTGTGCCAGTCCAACGTCCTGCCAGCCCTGCGTCAGTCCAACCTCCAGCCAGCCCTGTGCCAGTCCAACCTCCAGCCAGCCCTGTGCCAGTGCAACCTCCAGCCGGCCCTGCGCCAGTCCAACCTCCAGCCAGCCACGCGCCTGTCCAACCTCCAGCCAGCCCTGCGCCAGTCCAACCTCCTGCCAGCCATGTGCCAGTCCAACCTCCAGCCAGCCCTGCGCCAGTCCAACCTCCAGCCAGCCCTGCGACAGTCCAACCTCCAGCCAGCCCTGCGCCAGTCCAACCTCCAGCCAGCCCTGCGCCAGTCCAACCTCCTGCCAGCCCTGTGCCAGTCCAACGTCCTGCCAGCCCTGCGTCAGTCCAACCTCCAGCCAGCCCTGTGCCATTCCAACCTCCAGCCAGCCCTGTGCCAGTGCAACCTCCAGCCGGCCCTGTGCCAGTCCAACCTCCAGCCAGCCCTGTGCCAGGCCAACCTCCAGCCAGCCCTGTGCCGGTTCACCGAGTGTCGGCCTTGTGCCAGCCCACACCTCTGCCAGCCCTGTGCCAGTCCAACCTCCAGCCAGCCCTGTGCCAGTCCAACCTCCTGCCAGCCCTGTACCAGTCCAACCTCCAGTCAGCCCTGTGCCAGTCCAACCTCCTGCCAGCCCTGTGCCAGTCCAACCTCCTGCCAGCCCTGTGCCAGTCCAACCTCCTGCCAGCCCTGTGCCAGTCCAACCTCCAGCCAGCCCTGTGCCAGTCCAACCTCCAGCCAGCCCTGTGCCAGTCCAACCTCCTGCCAGCCCTGTGCCAGTCCAACCTCCAGCCAGCCCTGTGCCAGTCCAACCTCCAGCCAGCCCTGTGCCAGTCCAACCTCCTGCCAGCCCTGTGCCAGTCCAACCTCCAGCCAGCCCTGTGCCAGTCCAACCTCCTGCCAGCCCTGTGCCCTGTGCCAGTCCAACCTCCTGCCAGCCCTGTGCCAGTCCAACCTCCAGCCAGCCCTGTGCCAGTCCAACCTCCAGCCAGCCCTGTGCCAGTCCAACCTCCAGCCAGCCCTGTGCCGGTTCACCGAGTGCCGGCCTTGTGCCAACCCACCACCCCTGCCATCCCTGTGCCAGTCCAACCTCCTGCCAACCCACCCCTCTGCCAGCCCTGCCAGTCCACCCATCTACTACATTTGCGCAAGTCCACCTTCTACCAGTCCACCCTCCTGTCAGATTTGTTGCAGTCCAGTCTCCTGCCAGGCTTATGCCAGTCCATGTCTGAGGCCTCTCTGGTACCCGCTGAGATGCCACAAGTGAGCAGAGCAGGGTCTGTGGTTGGTGGCAGGGGCCTGCAGGGAGCCGGATCAGAACCAGGGGTGGATCCGCAGTAATAGGAGGGGGGGCGGGGATATCACCATGAGGTGGGGAGAGACCCCCTTACCCCCTGCAAGGGTCACTGCTTGCAGCCCCCCGCGAGGGCCCGGGGTGGGTCTGGCACCAGAAGCCAGACCGAGCAATGATGAACATATGGTCGCTGCAGGACGCCCACTTAGGGCCAATCACAGATGCAGTTCACGGTGACGCGCCACCGCCTCTTAATTAGCTAATTAATGAGGGGGAAATAAAGTCTTCTTATTATGACATTATGGATAGAAAGGGCCCGGCTGCCCTGGCGGCGGCTCTGCCACTGCAGGCTGGTGCCACCGCCGCCCGCGAGCTGTCCTGGGCACAGCCTCGCCACCCTGCCAGCTGTGCCAGCCGCTAGAGAGGGCACACGCAAGTACGGCTGCTGCCCGAGCCCCCTGGCACCGTGCTTGGCACAGCATCCGCCCACCCACAGGAGACACCGATGGCCAGCCATGAACGCGCCTTCACGGTCACACTCCCAGCCGTAAATGTGCAACTGGTGAGCTGTGGCGCCTATGCACCGGCACAAGGGCTCAGCGCACAAGTTCCAGCACCATGGGTGTTGGAGGGCACTGTAGGGGCCAGACAGGGGGCAGCGCCCACCCATCCCCGGAGCCAGCCTCGGGGCCCAGGAAGCAGGGAGCCTCCCTGCGAGCTCTTTAATCCGATGTAAGATTCCTGGTTTGATCGCTCTGAGTGGCAGAGATTTCAAGCGCGCCCTGCCCTGCCCCGCGCCCGCGTCTGTCTCTAAAGGGGGGCAGGGGGGCGAATGCATTCTTATTTACTTTCCAAACTGGACCTGGGTGCTCGAGTCACCCAGGGTGGGTCTGGGGACCAAAGGGCGGGAGATGCCAGCACCCGCTGCAGCCTGGGATGGAGGCCCGTGTCTTCAGTGAGGAGATCACCCCCCACTGCCCCTGCCACCCACTGCCCTGCCAGCACCAACACAACTACAAACCATCACACTGCACGTGTGGCACTACAGACTATGCCAGGCTTCTCAAGCTATAAGAATGGCTGGGCTGCAGCATTTTTTTTATGCATATTCAATTATTATAAATTATCAACTGTTGTGCTGGTCTCTAAATTAAGCAGGCGGCACTGCCATGTGGCAGCCCGTCAAAAGTCTAGACAATTACGTGCAGGTGTCACGCAACGGAAAGAACCGGCTCAAATTAAGCACTGAATTGGTGATGCTATGATAGTGCGACCAGTGGCCGCGCACCCAGCACAGGTGATATTACCACAGCACGACCAGTGGCCGCGCCCAGTTGCCCTCCTCGGCTCTTCATCCTAGGACACACATCACATGCTGCGGTGCGAGGTCCTTCGGTATTACCTGCTCAGACCTCAGCATTGCACCTCCCTGGCCTCGACGTCACTGCCACTCCCAGAACACTGGCACAGCCGACTGCTGGCACCGGAATTAAACCACAGCCAATAGTGGGCATGCCAATGTTGGCGCTGGCAAAGCACCCCATGCAGAGCTGTCAGGGTTCATGGTCCTGGCCACTGAGGAGGAATCAATGGGTCAATCACTTCCAAGGTTTATACAATAAGTCAAAACTAGAAATTCAGGAGGGTGAGTGGCAGGGCACCCGGAGTGATAAAATAATATTCTCACTAGAGGAGATAACAAAAGCGATCAGTGGGTTGACCCCTAATAAGGCCCCTGGTCCAGGTGGTACCCCACCGGACCTATATAGAAGTAGTCAAGTCAAGTCAAGTCAAAAACCACTTTATTCGATTTAGTTAATAATCATAAAAGCATTCTACAATCAAAGGAAAAGGGACAATACAAATTCATGAGAAATTACATACATCAATAGTAATTTATATATTCACAATTTAAAAACGGCTAAAAAGAAGAATAAATATTTAGCTAAAAAATTACAGGTACAAAAACATTTTCCGTTTCATCCTTCCGTGCAAAACCCTTATGTTACATTTTAAGTCGTCTCCTCCTGATCCTAACAGCGGCAACAAGATAGTTGGCCACGCTAAACATAACCAAAGCTGAATCCAACAATTGAAGATACAGGAGGGCAGGTTTTGCCTGATGGAAGGCTTTGTCCTTCAATAAAGGTACCAGGTATTTCTGTCTGGGCACAATAAAGAAATGACAGAACAGCATAAGGTGCATATTATCTTGCGTTGAGAAGTTGTCGCAGTTACAGACAGGAGCATCCTCCTGCTTATACCAACCTTGGCTATCACAAAGGACCGTGTAAATCTGGTTAAACCGAAATTTAACCAGAAGCCACCTGTGAAAAGGGATGTTAACAATGGCAAGATACGGTTGTATAGTAAGGCAGGAAATGGTCAGAAAATGGGCTCTGACTGTGGGTTTAGTAAGTTGGCGTTCTTCCCTCTCCACAATTTTCAATTTGGGAAAGTTGAGCTTGACCCAATCTAAATCAGATTTCTTTAGACCTTGAGGGGCAGAAAAAATCTCAGGACGACCAAGGTCCAAAGAACACTTATGAATGTAGGATAGCCAAGCAATATTTTTAGAATTATCCAATTTTAAACAGTCCCCCAGTATTTTATGATTCAAACCTAGATTGTTATTGGTCCAGGTCCTAATCCATAACAAAATAGGTGCCATTAAAAGGGTATCAATGATATACCCTCGAAGGAACTTATTTTCTTCCCTTTGAATAGGTTCACAATTCACATAGCCCCACAGGCCTGAGCCATACCTGGCTATTGCCACAGATTTTGCCCTATACAGGTTTAATAAAGCACCAGTTGGCTTCCCGCCCAGTCTCCTGGAAAAACTTAAAATAGCGTTGGCCGAGCTCCTGACCGCTTTAGTTTTGGCTGTAATTTGAGGAGCCCAGCTACCCTTGGTATCATAGATTACACCAAGGTAAGTAAATATTTTGACATTAGTGATCACGTCACCATTGCAATAGAACTGTTTGGTATTATTTTTAACAGCCCCAAAAGCCATGACGTGAGATTTGGAATTGTTTATCACTAAGTCAAGTGAAGACATAAAATCATTAAAAGCATTTAAGAGTCTTTGCAAACCTAAATGAGTCCGAGCTATCAAAGCTGCGTCATCCGCGCACAGGAGAACAGGGATACGAGTATCCCCTGCACACGGAGTGTCCAAGGTAGCAGTTAAAAGATTCTTCTCTAATGAATTTATATAAAGAGTGAACAGCATGGGAGCAAGAATGCAGCCCTGCCGCACGCCCCTGCTCGATTTGAACCAAGCTGTACGATTTCCTTCTTGGTCCATTCTAATTGAAGCTTTTAAATCCTTGTGAAGTTCTGCCAAAAAGTATACAAGGGGAGGATCAAGTCCCAATTTTAACAACATGGTCCACAGCCGGGCTCTATTAACCAAATCAAAGGCCGTGGACAGGTCCATAAATGCAACAAAAATTGACCCCTTTTTTGCAGTTGTGTATTTTGAAATTATCAAATGAAGATTTAAGCATTGGTCCTCTGTTCCTCTGCCTGAACGAAACCCATACTGGGCATCTGTTAAAATATCATTGTCTAGAGACCAACTGTTAATTCTTGCTAGCAAAACTTTGCCCAGGATCTTCATGGAAGAATCCAATAAAGAAATTGGTCGAAAGCACTTGGGGTCGTTTCTTTGGCCCTTTTTAAAAATGGGTACTATGATTGAACATGCCCAAGTTTTTGGCAAACCCCCCTCATACACACAGTTGAAAACGTTGGCTAAGATCTCAGCCCACATCTCAGGGTTAAGTTTGTAGAGATCCAAAGGGACCCCGTCTGGGCCGGGAGCTTTATTAGCAGCAGAGCCTAAAATTGCCAGCTCTACTTCAGATTTACTAAAGTTTAACTTAACCGGAGAAGCTGGGGAGCAGGGCATTACAAATGCCTCAACTATTTCATTTGAGCCGTATATATTAGAAAAATGTTTAATCCATTCTGCTTCAGGGATGTTAATTTCAAGATCCATGTTATTTGTTTGAGCAAATAAAGGATTATTAATTATGGACCAAAATTTGGAACTGTGTTTGAGGGTTGTAGAATCCATTAAAGAATCCCATGCTTCATCTTTGATGGCCTTTTTTCGCGACTTAACCGCCAAAGCATATTCTTTTCTCAACTGTGCCACCAATGACCTATCTCTAGGGGATTGTTTAAGGGCTTTCAGCAAAGCCGAGTGTGCCTTGGAGCAAGTGCGATCGAACCACCCAAAGGCTAGAGCAGGACCCCACCTTGGTTTAGCTGTAAGCTCTTTTTCTACTCTGGCACAAATAGCTTCAAAGGCACTAACTACCTCCTTCCCCCTCCTCTCTCCGTCCCTACATTTCTCAATTTCTACTGCCATGTTTTGCTCAATAAGACCATGAAAGTCCTCAGGGCAAACTTTACACCATTTGAGTCGCCTTCCCTGGTCTCTACTCCTTACATCCCTTGCAGAGGTGGCCCTCAAATCCCCTTTGCTCAAGCCGGAAAGAGAGTCCAAAACTAGCAGCACCGGGTTGTGGTCACTGAACCCGCTTACAATTGCATTATAGAACAATACATGGCGTAAGAGCCCCGGGGACATAAAAAAGTAATCGATAATCGATTCGCTTCCCCTTGCATTATACGTGACCACACGGTTTGTTGAGTCTGAGAACCCTGGTTCATATAAATCATTAGATGATAACAGATTTTCCATTGCCACACCCTTAGGGCTATGTTCAAAATGTGGCAGCGAAGTGTGATCTGGACCGGTATCATCTACAATCTGGCAGTGTAACTCACACAAATGAACATTAAAATCTCCTATCATAATTAACTGAACAAAAGTGGTTTGTTTTGACATGTAATTAATTAAAGAAGAGGATAAACCTTCTAGAACAAAATTAGGCCCCCCCTGCATGGAGTTGTAACAATTTATAAACACAATCTTGTTCTTGTCTGCCAAAAGAATTTCCACCAGCTGAAAAAAGTGTGAGGAACTGGGGATTTCTTTGACAGTCCCTGCTATTTTAACTGAAACTAGAAGTAGCAGACCCCCTCTATCCCTTCCAGCCGTGGAACTCTGCGCATTGACAAAGAATGAAATATAGCCATCTACCCAGAATCCCTTTTCTTTTGACCAAGTTTCTTGTAAGGCAACTATATCGTGTTCCTTCAATTGTTGTAGCCAAATTGGGTCCTCCTGTTTAGCCCGTAGGCCCGCGATGTTCCATGATAATACCCTGATCTGCCCCCTGCCCGGTTCTAAAGGGTCATTTATAGCAGTATTAACAGTGTCGTCTGATGTGGTAACCACTGCATTATCTAGGCATGGGACAGTCAGGTTATCATGCTCAGGCTCTAGTCATTCAATATCTATACGATCGGCTAGAGCCGTGAACCTATTTGACAATAATAAGTCATTTGAAGGAATGTTCCTTACAGCATTAGCTAGGCCACTGCCCTTGGGTGGCTTTGTCACCCAATCATCATTAACAAACATAGGCGAAATAAGTTTGTCCTCAGCCCAAGCATTTTTAGTAAATTGTGACTTGTTGTTCTCACCATCACCTGGCCTTTAGGCTCGAGGGTAAAAAAAGCCAAGGGGCATCGCTCGAACACCTTTTCCTACAGGGTCCAAAGGGGAGCCATCCCAGAAGAGGCGGCTGGCGACATTTCTAGATTTAAAATTAACAATTACACAATCTCCAGCTACTGCCCACCCAGTTGACCCTTCTACTTGTTACAATATTGTCTGCGATGTTACTTTCTCCCGTGCAGTTAGCATTACACCATTTTTTACATGTTAAAGAAGAGTGTCATGATGTTCCACCACCCCATCTGCAAGTTTAGGCACGTTAACCAAAATTGCTACAAAAGGTGTTGCATCCGGAGGTAGATTTACTGGGGGTGCCCTTCTTGCCACAACCCCCTGCGGGCCTCTAGGCCTTACTGAGGTATTTACACTGGGAACAGCCTCCGTCGTGGGAATATATATCCCCTTATCCACTTTCCCTTTTTTTGGACAGGGTTATCGGTGGCCACTTTAGAAGTGACAGTCAATCTATTTGTAGAAGGACCACCAACCTTAGGGGCAGAAACCTGCACAACTGTAGGACATGGCGCCATAGGTGTAAAAGAAGAGGGGGCCCGGGTGTTAAGGGCATCATTGATGCGCTCACATTTTGCCACAAGGCTCTTGACACAATCCTTCAGAGTCTCAGTGATGTCGGAAGCAATCTGGATTAATGCGGTTTCCAGTCTTTCTGTAAACAGTTTTTCCAGTAAAGACGAGATGCCCTCCTCAGTTACGTAAATTGGCCGTTGAGGCCCAGGCTGGTTAAATGCAGTCCTTCCTGCATCCCCCGGGGTCATAGGGAATGATGGTATCACTGTTTCAGGCAAAACCGGGAATGGAAGAACTGTGGATTGTGGCAGGGTGGGTCTACAAGACTCAATGATGACCCTAGGTTCCAGCGGGATACAGTTTATAGCAGAAGCATTGGATGTGTTAACAGCCCCAGGGCTGATTGCAAGGCCCAACTCACGCTCTGACTCTGCAATCTGCGTTGATAGCTCACCCACCTTTGTTGTTAAGTACGTGATAATGCTAGTCGTGTACTTTGGAACCTTAGCTTTATCTTCGCCTGCCGCCGATGTAGCAAGTTTGCGCTTACCCATGATGAAAGGGATGTGGCCCGTCCCGTCCCTGGTCGTCCTTGGACGGCCTTAGACGGCCCGCCCTCTGCCCGGGCTCGACCCGGCGCCGCCCGCGCGCGTGCGCGGCGCGGAGGAAGCCGTCTACTTTTGTGCACCTCCTGGCGCTGTCAGCAGGAAGTGGGCGGTGAAGTGCACCGGGCAAGCTGGGAGTTGTGGTCCGCTCCTCTCCGCGGCCGTGTGATGGTGCTGCACGCGGCGGGGGCGACCACAACGTCAGGGACCCAGCGGCGCGGTGAGTTGGTGCTGCACGGCGTCTGGTCACAGAGCTGTGTGACCCCTCCTGAAGCCGATAATGATTTTGGTAAGGCCCCCGCTCCACTCCGGGAGCCGTCTCCTTTTGTGCGCCTCCTGGCGCTGTCAGCAGGAAGTGGGCGGTGAAGTGCACCGGGCAAGCTGGGAGTTGTGGTCCGCTCCTCTCCGCGGCCGTGTGATGGTGCTGCACGGCGGCGGGGGCGACCACAACGTCAGGGACCCAGCGGCGCGGTGAGTTGGTGCTGCACGGCGTCTGGTCACAGAGCAGCGTGACCCCTCCTGAAGCCGATAATGATTTTGGTAAGGCCCCCGCTCCACTCCGGGAGCCGTCTCCTTTTGTGCGCCTCCTGGCGCTGTCAGCAGGAAGTGGGCGGTGAAGTCCACCGGGCAAGCTGGGAGTTGTGGTCCGCTCCTCTCCGCGGCCGTGTGATGGTGCTGCACGGCGGCGGGGGCGACCACAACGTCAGGGACCCAGCGGCGCGGTGAGTTGATGCTGCACGGCGTCTGGTCACAGAGCAGCGTGACCCCTCCTGAAGCCGATAATGATTTTGGTAAGGCCCCCGCTCCACTCCGGGAGCCGTCTCCTTTTGTGCGCCTCCTGGCGCTGTCAGCAGGAAGTGGGCGGTGAAGTGCACCGGGCAAGCTGGGAGTTGTGGTCCGCTCCTCTCTGCGGCCGTGTGATGGTGCTGCACGGCGGCGGGGGCGACCACAACGTCAGCGACCCAGCGGCGCGGTGAGTTGGTGCTGCACGGCGTCTGGTCACAGAGCAGCGTGACCCCTCCTGAAGCCGATAATGATTTTGGTAAGGCCCCCCTTAATAGTAATATAGACCTATGGGCCCCGATCCTAACCAGGGTCCTAAATGCGGCCATTAAATCAGGGCTACCACGCTCCTGGTCCACTGCATTGATCGTACCCATTTTCAAGAAAGGGTCCAGGGATGATCCTAAATGCTACAGGCCGATTTCGCTCATAGATGTCTCTGCCAAAATTTTGGGTCGATGATCTTAAATCGGCTCATGGAGTGGACTGAAGAACATCAAACTATAGCTGACATACAGTACGGGTTCAGAGCCGGCAAATCGACCAGTGACCAGTGCCTAAATTTGTATCTTTTAACAGCTAAATATACAAAAGCCAGTAAAGGCACGGTTTATATGGGATTCATGGACCTGGCCGCGGCCTTTGATAGTGTCAATAGGACTAAACTGTGGTTCATGATGCATAAGCTAAGTATTGAAGAGGGGTTGATAAATATCCTGAAAGAGCTGCATTGGAACACTACTGACAGGGTCCGTTTAAGCCCAGAGGGGGGGCGAACTGACCAATTCCTATGCTCAGGAGGAGTAAGGCAATGGTGCATACTAGCCCCTTTTCTCTTTTCACTCTACATCAATGCCTTAGAGAGTGCCCTCACCGCCCTAGATGTGGATTGCCACAAAGTAGGACCGCGTCAAATCCCAGTACTATTGTACGCGGATGACGCGGTCCTGCTGGCCCGGACCCAGAGGGCTTTACAACTTTTGGTGGATGGATTTGTTAAATTTATGACTGGCTTGGACCTATCTGTGAATTTAAATAAATCGTTTGTCATGGTGGCTGGCAAAAAACCAGCCAATAACTGTGTGTTCAAGATAGGGTCACATACCTTGGATAAAGTAAAGACTTTTCCCTACCTGGGCTTGCTATTTGATGGTAACATTCAGTTTAGCCAGCTGCTCGAGGAACATTGTACCAAGCTTGTCTCTTCGAATGGTGCCATATTATGCTTTGCCCGAAGTTTGGGGTGTTGGTGTCCAGAACAGATAACGGCACTATTTGGCTCAATTAGTACAGCTAAGGCCTTGTATGGTGCTGAGGTATGGGGTTTCAGGGACTGCACGCAACTGCAACAACAGGAAGATACATTTTTCCGCAGAATCCTGAAAATCCCACATACCATCCCTGCTGAAATTGCCCATGCCGAACTGGGGATGCCATACCTTTCAGACAATGCTATGCTGAGGCCAATCATGGCATGGACTAGAATTTGGACCAACCCGGAGGCAGCCCTGAGCAGGGAAAACGTGTTAGACTGCTTGCAGAGGGACAAGGGGCTACAAATTCCTTGGCTAAAATATGTGAAAGACTCTTTAGTGAACATTGACCAGTGCCAACTTTTTAATAATCCATCCTCGATCTCAAATAGTTGTAAACCAAGGGTGAAAAAATTGCTCTTAGAAAAATTATTCTGACAGAAGTGGTCTTGGCTCTGTAAAGAAATCAATAGCAGCTCACGACCTTGTAAGAAATGGGGTGGGAATGGAACCATATCTGTTTTTGATGTACAGCCAAAATGACCGATTTTTAATGTGCCGTTTTAGGCTCAATTGGTTACCTAACATTTTAGCCTATCCTGCTGGTTTTACTGTAACAATTGAGCAGAAGGGTGCCTGCGGCTGCGACAATAGGTCTCCGCAGGACACCCTTCATTTTGTACTTTTATGTTCATTTCATAGAAACCCTAGACGTTTGTTCTTGGTGGACATTCTTAGGAAACAGAAATTTCGCCATGCAAGAGCGGCATTGTTGTTCCTACAGAAAGCGAGTGATACCCATACTTTATGTGCCATTTTAAGCTTTTTAAAAGTAGCCGTAAGATTGAGGAACACAAGAAATGAATTTATCTTTGTAAATAATCAGACTCTCTTTATGAATTGTACCCTCTCTTTTTCAAAGTTTTTATTTACTAAAAGTTCACGAATGATATATAATGAAATTTTATTATGTAATGTGTTTTTATGAGGAATTTTATTCTTCGAAATAAAGATTTACTGAACTGACAATTACGTGCTGGTGTCACGGAACGGAAAGAACCGGCTCAAATTAAGCACTGAATTGGTGATACTATGATAGTGCGACCAGTACAGGTGATACTACCACAGCACGACCAGTGGCCGCGCCCAGTTGCCCTCCTCGGCTCTTCATCCTAGGACACGCATCACATGCTGTGGTGCGAGGTCCTTCGGTATTACCTGCTCAGACCTCAGCATTGCACCTCCCTGGCCTCGACGTCACTGCCACTCCCAGAACACTGGCACAGCCGACTGCTGGCACCGGAAATAAACCACAGCCAATAGTGAGCATGCCAATGTTTGCGCTGGCAAAGCACCCCATGCAGAGCTGCCAGGGTTCATGGTCCTGGCCACTGAGGAGGAAAAGGCGTGACCTTTGGTAACAGGAGAAGAGCCTTTAGGTAAGAAAGCTCCGGGAGAAATTAAGCTCTACCACGTCCAGCCACTTGGCCACAGGCAGCAGCCCGAACATGCAAGCGGTTTAGCTTCTGTTTATATTTCACGCTTTGCTCTATCTTGCATTCCCGCGATTGTGGGCTTTTTCGTTGCGTTTCCGTGTATGTGACGTTCAGTACACTAATAACCCTTGCAAGGGCGGTCGCGTCCAGATGTTTCTGTCGGCCTCGATTAAAGAGCTCTGGAGTCGAGGCTGAAGGCAATGTGACTCACATCACCTGTCACTGGGTCAGAAAGGTGTTCAAATACCGTGCCCATCCAATCCCTGGCCTCTCTGCTAAAGTGCTCAGAGCAGTGGTCATGTATTCCAGTTACAATTCAAATGATATGCAAATGTGGGTGACGGACAGTTGTCAAAATAGTGACAAAGCAAAGAATTAGAAAATGTAGCGCAGGAGATCCAGGACAGTGTAGGAGACACTGACAAGAAGAGAGGAGCGGTGAGGCTAAGACGGAGGAGACGTGGAGAGAAAGTGGGGAACAAGTCTAACAAAGTGGCCACAACGTGAGTGATTGAGGCTGCACTTTCCACCGGCTCAGTGCTGTTTATTCAATCTCATCATTTCAGAAATAAAACATTTGCAATATTATTTAAAACAAATATTGACCTTACTCGGTTCTCTTAAACAGCTAACAAGCATTGGCAAAGCTGGCTGCAGTAACAGAACGTGCAGGCAGGGCCGGACTGGGAACCAGAACCGGCCCTGGCAAAGTGCTCGGCCGCCCCCCCCCCCCCCCCCTCCGGGAGGAGGGGGAGGTGTGGCCGCGCTCTATGTGTGTAAGGGCCGGTTTTCGGCCGTTTTTGTTACAGGGCCGTTTTTGCAGCATAACGGCCCTGTAACAAAAACGGCCCCCAGGGGGCCAAAACCGGCCCCCAACCATGCGGCCCACCGGGGGATTTCCCGGTGCCCGCAACGGCCAGTCCGGGCCTGCGTGCAGGGGGCACCAAACCACTGGTCAGGTGGCACACCATAGACATCACAGACACGTGGCTGGCTTTAAGTCGCGCCCTAACCAGTTAGCCCCCCCCCCCCCCCTTGAGACCACCAATGTTTTCTTCCCGCTTACTCATGTCTGGTGCGGGGGCCGGGCTGTGTCCAGTCTCTTGGGCCTGAGGTGGACAGCGAGTGGGGCAAATGATGGACCGATGGGAGGTACCTGGGGGTGGAGGTGCCCCCATAAGTAGGGGGTCCTGGCATGATGGTTGAATGCCCTCCCCTCAGGAGACCCGCTGGAGTCCGTTCAATCAGATCGAGCCTGT
Organism: Lissotriton vulgaris; assembly: GCF_964263255.1. Classification (NCBI taxonomy): domain Eukaryota; kingdom Metazoa; phylum Chordata; class Amphibia; order Caudata; family Salamandridae; genus Lissotriton; species Lissotriton vulgaris. The sequence continues at coordinate 55,538,224 of NC_141691.1, read as the reverse complement.
TAAACGCGTCCCGCCTTTATTGAATAGCGCTTCGAGGCGCGTCATTTATTATTCTGCAGGACGCTTGCTGAAAAAGCATTTTGTCAATTTCCCGTTCAGGCCGTTATCGCAGCCTGAGGGGAGGGGGGATGCCCCCCCCCGCCCCCCCCCCCCCAAGAGGCGGCTGTTATCACACCCGCAGCATCCCCGCCGAAGCTCGGCCCTGACATATTAATAATCTCCTTGGAGACGGGATGCTGCGGCGTGGCCCCCGGGGGCCCCCGCAGGGCACCCGACCTCGGCGCCGACTGACAAGCGAGGCCCCCCATCCCCGCCGGGAGGGGGCGCCACCCCACCGAGGCGGCAGCCTTCAGTGGGTACCAGTAACAGGCGCCGAGGGGGGGGGGGGGGGATGAGAGGATGCTGCTGTCTGGAGGAGGGGCGCCAGGGATGGAGGGGGCGGCACCCCAGGGGTCGGGAGCACCCCACGACAGGAGACTACACCCCACGACAGGGGGCTACACCCCAGGGAGGGAGAGACCCCAGGACAGGGGGCGACACGACACTCCATGGGGTGGAGGGGATCCCAAGGGGGCTACACCCCAGGTCTGAAGGGGATCCCAGGACAGGGGACTGCACCCCACGACAGGGGGCTACACCCCAGGACTGAAGGGGATCCCAGGACAAGGGACTACACCCCAGGGGTGGAGGCTGAGAAGTGGCAGGGCAGGACCCCCCGCCCAACCAGTGCAGGCCTGGACCCAGACCTCGCAGGGCCCAGCAGGCGGGTGCACGGCCCAGCAGGCGGGTGCACGGCCCCGCCTTAGAGGGTCCAGAGAGAGATTACCCCTGTTAGGTTCGCCCCAGAACTTAAAAAGTTCGAATAGAAAGGCTCATTGCACTCGCTAATTGAATTCCGCGAGGGTGTGGCGCCTGGTGCAGCGGACAGCGCAACCTCCCGTCCCTCCGCCTCTCCTGACGAGATGCCCGGGGCCCGACCTGCCAGAGGGGCCACACAGGTCTCCCCGCCCCCCACTTGCTGGTGCGGTGAGGGCCCCCCCCCCCCCCCCCCGCCTCCGAGGCACACCCCAACCTCACGCCTCATTAACACATCACGGACAGCACCTGCCCTTCGAGACAAACCCAAACCTTTCATCTTTTGTGCTGAGAGAGCTCGGGAGACAAGACCCCCGCCTTCGGGGCAAGGGGGGGCGAGTCCTCTAACGAGCGGCGGTGCAGAGCATCAATGTGCGGGCTGCAGCCCTTCCAGTGCTTGCCAGCGCCGTCTGCAGCCGGGGGGGGGGGGGGGGGGGGAGGGCACGGGCACTGCCACCCTGCCAATTTATTTATTTATTTATGACATTTAATTAAGCGCGAACAAATGCCCGTGGGCGTCTCGGCGCTGAGATATCTGCGAATAATTCTCCTACTGCCAGGGTAGATCTAGTGTTACTGGTTGAACAGCCAGGTCTTTAGCAGTTTGCGGAAGGTCCAAAGTGAAGGGCTGGTTTTTATTGACTGGGGTAAGGTGTTCCATAGTTTCGGAGCCGAGACCAAGAACCTCCGATCACCCCAGGAAACAGTTTTGGTGCGGGGAATCACTAGATCATTTAGAGTGGAGGAACGAAGAGATCTAGATGGACAGTAGGGAATCAGTTCTTTGAAAAAGGAGGGTCCTTAATTATGCAGAGACTTGTACACAATGCAAAGAGTTTTAAACTTAATCCTGCTTCTGATAGGAAGCCAGTGTAAGTTTCTGATGGTGTCGGTTGCGGACTTATGTTTGGGAATTCTGGCCAAGAGTTTAGCTGCTGAGTTTTGGACGGTTTGCATTTTGTTGATGACCCTTACCTGAGCATTTGCTAACAGAGCGTTACAGTAGTCCAGAGTGGACATCACTAGAGAGGTCACCAGGGTTTTTCCGGCGGTTTCAATGTACAGGCTGCAGCACTTCCTGTACTTGCCAGCGCCGTCTGCAGCGGGGGGCACTGCCACCCTGCCAATGTACAGGCTGCAGCCCTTCCTGTGCTTGCCAGCGCCGTCTGCCACTATCTGCACTGGGACCCAACTCAGTCCGGCCAATGGGCAGTGCAAGGGGCGCTTGTTCCATGCCTCGCGGGGCCGCAAAGTACAGGAGGCCTGGTGGGCACAGTGCGGGGCGTACGGTGCCAATGTGCCCACTCTCCTCCGGCACAGGGGGCGTGCATGGTATAACCTCGAAGCGCCTGGTAGGCATATGTAGGCGCTAGAGAACAACAGGTCAGAGGGGGGCAGAAGCGCATGTGAGGTACACCCATGTACCACTCAGGGGGCATATGGAGGAGCCCGGGCACTTGAGTGGACACGACGGAGGGAGACAGGAGTGAGGGTCCCCTCACTCACGAGGAGAGAACAGTCAAGGCGAACACTGGCCAGGCCGGGGTGCGCCTCTTCCGCCAGGTGTAAGAGTGGGGGCAGTACAGAAACCCACTGAGCTACCTTCGGACCGTGTTGTGTGCACACATGGCGAGTCTGGGACAAGCCCCCGCTGTGACACACGAGCGGGTCACCAAAGGAACACACTGCGGCTCCCAGCGGCTCCTGGATGTCAGTCAACAGTACGTGTGATTCTGGACAAACGCCAACCCCTCAGATCCCAAAGTGAATGTGTCATCAACGCTACAGCGTGGTGTCAACTGCACCCTACGCAGGACACAAAGGGCCCGTCTCCAAGGGGTGCCACAACACAACTTAACACAGACCGACCTTGAGGTGCTGCTAAGGGGAGTGAAACCACAAAACACACACAGATCTCAAGAATAGTCAGCAAAGCATCTGAAAACATTGGTTGCGGGTTGAACAGAAGATCCGCCTTTGAGCTTCCTTGTATCACCACAAAGAAATGCATGTAACAAGGCTGCTTGAAAGGAACCCCACAAATACAGAGATTGGCACCTCACCCCACCATACAAGAAATAATATATAATTATATATATATATATATATATATATACATATACATACAATTACCACTCAAAGGTGCATCCAGGCACCGAAAAGACAGACCCCTTTTTAGGTCTCGCCTGCCGATACGCTTGCGCATTCGAGCTGGCGAGAGATATAGGGGCTTATCCAGAGTTTAACCAAAGTGGCGATTGGATGCAGTGCACGTGCGCTTTTAGGTCAATGCGCAAGCGCAATGAGTTAAAATGCGCGTGCACAGCATCAAATCGCCAGCCATCTGTTCCCCATCTTGGTGCCGCCAGCAGCTCTTCCCGCTCCGCTCCGCCCCCTGCTGCATCAAAGCGTGCGCTCTGACTCAGCCCGTTCTCCTCCCCTTTTAGTTTCACGGCCGCCAGGAAAAAAAAAACTGTGAACATACCGCAGTTTCCTCTGCTCTGTCATTGTGTCCTAACATCCCACGCACTTGTGCCTGCATGTAAAATCAATCATCTCGCTGACGTAGAAGAGACCCTTAACACACCTGCTTTGGCCTTAAAAGATCACACCCGTTTTATGTCCCGGTCCCCTTTTTACTCACAATCACAGGATGGGGCACCAGCTCAATTATTGCTTCTTAATAAGACTGCAAGTGCGCTAAAAATGCCAAATTCTCAGTTCGCATATGAAAGGACCGATTCCCAGGGTTCTTGGCCAGCATCTGTGTTTGCAGTTACTGCTCGTTTCTCGTACCCGAATCACAATCCTTCCCTTTGAAGCCCAGCAGCGAGTGTTGTTGTTATCACTAGTGCAGCAGGTGCAGTGACACCGACGCAGAGTGGTTAGCAACTCCCGCTGCAGCCCCGTCCTTGCTGCATTTTAGTACCCACATGGTGGGCAAGTGTTACCCTTTTCTTTGGTTGCATAAGGTAGCATGGAACTTAAGTTGTGCTTGCGCGCTTCTGGTGTTCTGGAAATGGACACTCGTGTACTAGCTATGCGCTTTAGACGTGTTTTCATTCATTCCAGTATTTTGCACTAAATGCAGGTGCCCTGTCAACTTGCCAACGCTGAAAAACGGAGTGCTGTAGTGGGCTTGACTTGCACAACACCGCACCTCATGGCTCACACGCGCGATCTTGTGCAAATGCATCCTATAATCCACACACTGGTTCAAGAGCAGTTGGAAGTATTTCAAGGCATTACAGGTACATGATGTGGTTCACGCTGTTCTAAATCTTCTCCATGTTTTTTTTGGTCATTGGTGGTAAACCTGTGCCAAAAGAAATCATTTTTGTGTTTTAAAATGAAATTTTTCAATGAGCAACCAAACAAGTCGTCTTACAAGTGCACCTGCAACCAGCGGCACGAGTGTCCTTCCTGTGTCGACTTGTAGTTAGTTTGCGCGCGAGGAGCGGCCACCTAGTCCTCACTCTAACACAATAACTGCCTCTTTTAACATATACACTGGAGGATGTGTCTACTGTTTTTTTACTCGGGGGAAACAGCGGTTCTACTGCGTTTACCTCTAACCCGCTGTATTTAGCCGACATGTTGTGGGAGTATTCATTTTGGGCGTTAATGTTCAACGCTGCATTAACCGCTTTTCAGGACTACAGGTGGGAGCACACCTATGGTAAATGGATAATTACATTACAACAGTGACATTTTCACCGACACTTATTTGGATCCGTCAAATAAACAAACGTGGATTTTGTTTTTTACTTTTCTTCAGTCAGCGCTAGGAGTGTGCACATTTCAGCGAGTTAGAAAAGACAAATGCTTCCATGGGTTGTTTGAACAATCTGCTCGCGTATGAGCTTTTAAACATTGTAGCATTCCGTCATTTGTATGGGGGCTTGCAGCGAGTTTCCAATACACAATGCTTCCCTGGCATTCCCTGTCTGAACATAGCCAGCTCAGGTATGTGATGTAAAATTGCAGCATTGTAGCCGGCATGATTTAAGATTCTGAACTGGGAACTGCCACTCTCGCTTAATAAATTAGACTCCAAACATTTGTTCTCTTGTGCCTTCAACATGATAAGCCGGCTCGGCAGTGAACTTGCGAAGTAGACAAACTCGTTTGGTTCAATTCTATGCGAGGGACACTGACTTTAGGAACAGAATGGAACAGATTAGGCGACGCTTACTTACAGGGGAAAACTAAACCTGAACCTTTACTAATGCTATAGATGTAACATTTGCTAATTTTATAACTATTGCCATTTCTAATAACAAAATTAATACTTTTATATTTTGAAAAACAAACAAAAATTTAAAAATATTTACATTTTCCACACAAAAAGCTCAAACTTTTTTATTTTAGCAAAAAAAAAAAAAATAAACAAACATTTTCAACACCAAAAACTCAAACTTTTCTATTGCGAGACCTATTGCGTTTCCAATGCTTGTTCTTCGCTGATACTGCCGGTCGCAGGGGTGTTTTTATTAAACCATTTTCAAAGTGCAAATCTTGCACATATGACGCATTATGGGTCACTGCATATTTTCACAAATACGTCATTTGATTAGATGCTTATGGGTCTCTTTTATTTAACTATCACAATATGTAAATATTATCGTAAGTAATTGCTTCACAATTGAAATACGGTGGAAAAGATAATAAATGTTATAAAATGACACACATTGGCTACAAGTACAGCAACACTTGAGAGTCAGAGTCTATCTTTACAACTTTAAACCTTAATATATATTCTTATACACCTATATCCTTTCTATGCCGTTATGTATCTATATATTTATTAATTTACACCTACTGAAGAATAAGAAAAAACACATTTGGCTCGGTCCAATGCACTACTCTGTCTCACTCAATACCTCGCTCAATATATTGCATTGTAATTGCATTTATATAGCAGTTACTACCCCTGACGAGGCGTCAAAGCGCTTCTTTATCCTCTACCTCAATTCTCTGACTCATCTCAAACCTTATTCTACTGCTATGATGCCCAAAGTAACCCTATCTAGACTCGTGCCTCCTCTGCCCCTCCTGGTTTCACCTGAAAGTTCATTTCGACTGTGGTCTCTCTGGTACCCCTCCTATCCCGCCATGATCCCATTCAATCCAACGAACAGGCCGCATTTCCACCTCAAAAGAGCTCATATTCTCCCATACTAATCCACCACTAATCCTTTGGGTTCTGAGTAGCGTGCTACTTGCCGAAAAGTGCTTTGATGCCTCGTTAGGGGCAATACGCGCTATATAAATACAATAACAATGAGGGGCGCAGAGTTAATGTGACCCCCCTCCTGCCCAAACATCCACAAGGGGCCCCCTCGCCTGAACCTGGCCTACAGAGACAGAACGGGACAGGGGTGCGACCTATACAGTGGGGCACCCCCCCCTCCCCCCCCCCCCTTATATCCTGCATGTGCAGCTAAATCCGTGCCGCTGCTGGGATCCGCCTTCCCTCCACCCTGTGGGCGGCCGAGGAAGCACAAACGACCCTGGCACCAACACAGCGGGTAACCTACAGGAGGGCAAACAAACCAGCCTAAAACCGGACACACAGCCAGGGGAGACAACAACCACAGCGCCTGCTGGCTGCATCCCATGCCCAGGGAACACTGACGGAGACTGCACCTCTGCCAATGCCACCCTCAGCATGGCAAGGTACCCTCCTGCAGACTGCCCCTCAGCCAGGCTATGCCACCCTCGGCATGCCAAGGTACCCTCCTGCAGACTGCCCCATAGCCAATCTACGCCACCCTTAGCATGCCATGGTACCCTCATGCAGACTGCACCTGTCTGGCTATGCCACCCTCAGAATGCCTGGGTACCCTCCTGCAGGCTGCCCCTCAGCCGTGCGGTGCCACCCTCAGCATGCCAGGGTACACCCCTGCAGACTGCCCCTAGGGCACGCTGTGCAACCCTCAGCACGCCTGGGTACCCTCCTGCAGGCTGCCCCTCAGCCGTGCTGTGCCACCCTCAGCATGCCAGGCTACCCTCCTGCAGACTGCCCCTAGGGCACGCTGTGCCACCCTCAGCATACCAAGGTACCCTCCTTCATACTGCCCCTTAGGCAGGCTATGCCACTATCAGCATGCCAAGGTACCCTCCTTCAGACTGCCCCTTCGGCAGGCAATGCCACCCTCATCATGCCAAGGTAACCTCCTTCAGAATGCCCCTTCGGCAGGCTATGCCACCCTCAGCATGCCAGGGTACCCTCCTTCAGTCTGCCCATAGCCACGCTATGCCAGCTCTGTCCCTCAGCATGCCAAGGTACCCTCCTTCAGATACCTCTCAGCCAGACTATGCCACCCTCAGCATGCCAAGGTACCCTCCTTCAGATACCTCTCAGCCAGACTATGCCACCATCAGCATGCCAGGGTACCCTCCTGCCAGTCTGCACGTCCAGGGTCCTCAACTGGTGCCCACCTCGAGGTCACCCGCAGCATGCCCAGGCTACCCCGAGTGAATGTGTAGATGCGCGCCCCCACCCTCTATATGTACCACCCATCGACGTGAACCTACAGGCCATAGAATAACGCCACCCACACGCGACTACTGGGGAACAACGCGGATCAAATAGCGCTTAGAGGCCGAAAAACCCAAGCACAGAAAAGAGGCGCAACAGGGACTCCTTTCATCGCCTCATTGATGGTGAAAGACTGAGCCCGGCACCGAGCCCAGCATCTTTCCACAGCTCTCGCACAAACCAATTTGCAGTTTCCCAACCCCCCCCCCTGCCCATAATGAAATCCAGTCTGTAGACGCTACCCCCCCCCCCCCCCCCCCTGCCGCCCGCCGGGAGGAAGAGACATCTGATGTGATAAAGATTAATGAACAGGAAGCAGACGATGTGCTGTGAGCATGAGAGACACTGCAGGGCAGTGAGGCTTTCCTGCCGCTCACTGCCCTCTGGGCTGGGCAGGGCCACTAAAGGCTTCTTGGCGCTACATGAACCGCAACACAGGTTGGCAAGTGTGCAGAATAACATTTGGCGCCTGGTCGGCATACAGCGCCTTCTCTCCCGTTGCCAGCACTATTCGTTTTGTTGTGATGAAAGTGCTGTGCAAATGGAGTTGTGCGCACAGACGCGTGCATTTACGCACACTAACGTGCATCTGAGGTGGGGCATGCAGTACGTTAAAATGGCGCTAGAGTCCCGCATGCGAGCGGGCAAAGAACGAATGTGCATATATCTCCACGGAGCCAGCTGCCAGCGCCGAGAGGCGGCTGTGGGTGGCACGGGGCGCTATACAAGCACTAACGTACCATATCAGTTCCACATCTTCACTGCGCATGTCGGGAGCACTGGGCGCTATATGGGTACCAAACACACTCGTTCAGTGCCAAGAGGCGGCTGCCGTTGACGCTGTGCGCTATATGGGTGCCAGATGCACCAACTTGTCCCATATCTGTATATGGCGCGCGCCAGCAGCACCACAACACAACTCCAGTGTCCAACCCAGCGCCAAGAAGCGGCTGCCGGTGGCTCTAGGTGCTATAGCATTCTATTATATAGCGCGTAGTACTGTGCTTCGAGAGCTATTGGGGGCTATGGTAGTGAGATGGTATGGTTGGTGCTTGTATAGCGCCCGTGCCACCCACAGCCGCCTCTCGGCGCTGGTTGTTGGAGATTGTTGTATTTTGGCGCCGGAGTGTTGCTAACAATAGTAGTGGGGCGGAGGCGGGGCACCAGCCCCCCCCCCCCCTCCTCCCGCAGGAAGCCCAACCGGAAGTAGACTTGAGCTGATGCAAGAGGCCGGCGGGTTACAGCAGGGAGAGCTGCTTTACTACCAGGGAGGGTGATGCAACACCAGGGGAGGGTGCCAGGGTGAAACTAACACACTACACCTCCACCCACTCACGGTGCCACACTACACACCAGGGGGAGGGGTGCTAGGGCCAAACTCAAACACTACACACCACCATCTCAGGGTGCCACACTACACACCAGGGGGAGGGGGGCCAGGACCAAACTCACACTCCACTCCACCATCTCACGGTGCCACACTACACACCAGGGGGAGGGGGGCCAGGACCAAACTCAAACACTACACTCCACCCACTCACGGTGCCACACTACACACCAGGGGGAGGGGGGCCAGGACCAAACTCACACTACACTCCACCATCTCACGGTGCCACACTACACACCAGGGGGAGGGGGGCCAGGACCAAACTCACACTCCACTCCACCCACTCACGGTGCCACACTACACACCAGGGGGAGGGGGGCCAGGACCAAACTCACACTACACTCCACCATCTCACGGTGCCACACTACACACCAGGGGGAGGGGGGCCAGGACCAAACTCACACTCCACTCCACCCACTCACGGTGCCACACTACACACCAGGGGGAGGGGGGCCAGGACCAAACTCACACTCCACTCCACCCACTCACGGTGCCACACTACACACCAGGGGGAGGGGTGCTAGGGCCAAACTCAAACACTACACACCACCCTCTCACGGTGCCACACTACACACCAGGGGGAGGGGTGCCAGGACCAAACTCACACACTACACACCACCCTCTCACGGTGCCACACTACACACCAGGGGGAGGGGTGCCAGGGTAAAACTAACACACTACACACCACCCACTCACGGTGCCAGACTACACACCAGGGGGAGGGGTGCTAGGGCCAAACTCACACTACACTCCACCCTCTCACGGTGCCACACTACACACCAGGGGGAGGGGTGCTAGTGCCAAACTCAAACACTACACACCACCCTCTCACGGTGCCACACTACACACCAGGGGGCGGGGTGCCAGGACCAAACTCACACTACACACCACCCTCTCACGGTGCCACACTACACACCAGGGGGAGGGGTGCTAGGGCCAAACTCAAACACTCCACCCACACACTGCCCTTGTAAGGTGCCAGACCACACATCACCCCCTACAACACCAGGGGAGTGAATACCTGTACACACGCCACCCCCCAGACTACACAACATCCGTGGAGTGATGCCGTGGTGCCAGGGCAAAGGTGCCAGCAAAGGTGCCAGCATACTTACAACCCCCGTGGAGGTGAAGTCACCACAATGGAGCAACCAGTGGCACAAAGTACCACACTATCCATTGAAGACACCGCAGTGTGTACAAGGCCACTGCAGCAGAGAAGGCAGTGCCACACTGCACAACACCCCACGGTGCCAGACTGCACCTCACCAGGGAGGTGAGGCCACCGCACTCGTGCAAGCAGTGGTACACAGTGCCACACTATCCATCGAAGACACAGCAGTGTACAAGGCCACTGCAGCAGAGAAGGCAGTGCCACACTGCACAACACCCCACGGTGCCAGACTGCACCTCACCAGGGAGGTGAGGCCACCGCACTCGTGCAAGCAGTGGTACACAGTGCCACACTATCCATCGAAGACACAGCAGTGTACAAGGCCACTGTAGCAGAGAAGGCAGTGCCACACTGCACAACACCCCACGGTGCCAGACTGCACCTCACCAGGGAGGTGAGGCCACCGCACTCGTGCAAGCAGTGGTACACAGTGCCACACTATCCATCGAAGACACAGCAGTGTACAAGGCCACTGCAGCAGAGAAGGCAGTGCCACACTGCACAACACCCCACGGTGCCAGACTGCACCTCACCAGGGAGGTGAGGCCACCGCACTCGTGCAAACAGAGGTACAGACCGCAGTGCCACACTACACAACACCCCAACTCCAAGGGAGGCTGCGAGCACCAGTGCCCCTTTAACAACACACTAAGGGCACTGTTCCCCCCACCCTGCCACAGGCGGGAGGAGGCCTCAGCACACTGGCAGCGGTGCCAGGCTGGTACAGCAGTGTGCCAGTCACCCTGTGACACCGGAGGGCCGGTGGTGGGACTCCTGGTGGGCACACGCCCCACTGTCACTGGGATCCCCTACAGCGCACGCCCAGTGCACCAGTCCTACATGTAGTGCCCATCTCACCAGGGGTGCCCGCTCAGACCATCCCAGCCCTCTGCTGGCACTGCTGCCCACTCGTAGGGTCGCTGCCCCCTCAATGAACACCTCCAGGTCCTGCTGCTGCCAGTTCCGATCAGACTTCACCGGTCCCGGGGGTTCACAGCATTGTAAATTGTTGTGTCTTGTAAAGCGCACTGCTACCCGGAGGCCTCGTAGCGCTATAGACCGCTGGGGAACCCGTCCTGGCTTTCCCTGTGAGATAGTCCCTCCTGGGGGTCTCCAAGGTGAAACCAGGCATCCCCGGCGTTTGTGTGGGGCCGTTGTGGAGATGAGGCAAGCTAATGCCCAGAGTTGCCGAGTGTGCTCCCTGGTCGGAGTAGGCACCGATGCGAGAATTAGCAGTCCGCTGATCCTGGTCCAAGACCCTGCCGCGTCGGGAATCGAACCCTGGTCCCGGGCCGTTCTCTGCACTCGGGTCTGCCGCCTCTAACCAGTGAGCCACACCTCTCCACTTCCCTCATGTGATCTTGTGCAAAGAGATCCTCCACAGGGGGTCGTGGCAGACTCCACATGTGACCCTCGACACCCGCCGCCACCTAACCTGCTCTGGCGCCCCTGGCACACCGTGTGATCCATGGCAGTATCCATTGACCCACACCCCCCAGCTGGAGCCCAGCGCCCCCTGGCACACGGTGTGATCCATGGCAGTATCCATTGACCCACACCCCCCTGCTGGAGCCCGGCGCCCCCTGGCACACCGTGTGATCCATGGCAGTATCCATTGACCCACACCCCCCTGCTGGAGCCCGGCGCCCCCTGGCACACGGTGTGATCCATGGCAGTATCCATTGACCCACACCCCCCAGCTGGAGCCCAGCGCCCCCTGGCACACGGTGTGATCCATGGCAGTATCCATTGACCCACACCCCCCAGCTGGAGCCCAGCGCCCCCTGGCACACGGTGTGATCCATGGCAGTATCCATTGACCCACACCCCCAGCTGGAGCCCAGCGCCCCCTGGCACACGGTGTGATCCATGGCAGTATCCATTGACCCACACCCCCCTGCTGGAGCCCGGCGCCCCCTGGCACACAGTGTGATCCTGGGCAGGATTACCCTTAATTCATACCAGCTCCTCGGGCACACCCGGGGTGATCATGGGCAGCATGGTGCCCCCCCCCCCTCCTCTCCCCCCCCCCCATCCCCCTGCTTCTCTCTGACATGCGGTGGGTGTTGGGAACCCCTCGGCCCGCGCCCCGCCCCCTCCGTCACTCACCGGTGCTCGTGAACCGCGCGTGCGTGCGCTCGCTGGCGGCTGGAGGGGCGCGAGGGCAGTCTCTGGGCACGAGGCGCCGAGTCCGGAGCGCGAGACGGAGCCTGTCCTCGTGGCCGTGCGCGAACCGCTGCACGGGTGCTTCCGTCACAGAGTCTGAGCGCGCGCTGCCCACGTCTGTCTCCTGCCGCCTCTACTTCCAACTGCCGTTGCTGTCGCAGCGCGAGGAGCTTTCATACCCGTGGGCGGGGCAGTGCCCTCGCGAGCGGGAACAGTGTCAAAAACGGGCGTGACGTCACGGACGAGCGTCTCTCACAACACAAGGAAATGTACACAGAGCGCGAGCTCCATAACTACGCACTCTCTCTCGCAGGGCTGGCGGGCGCGCGCCACCTCCCCTGGGCCTCAGGCCCTCAGCCCCTCCTCGTGCAGCCTTCAAACTCAAATAACCCCTGCCCCACCCCCGCCTGCTCTTCTTTCAAGTTTGGAGACTTATTAGGACAGCAGAGAGAACTAACTACCATTTGTATGACGTCACAGGAAGTGATGTCATATAACTTTTAACACAAATGATAAAATGAAAAGAGACTTCAAATGAAACGACAGCAAGCTACCCGTAAATAGAATACAACAATACCACACCTTGAAGTAGATGGAAGTTGCAGAAGTTGATGAGCAGCAGTCTGATGTGTGAGGGGCCTCCATCAACTGGTGAGGCCTGGAGCAGGGCTTCTACTGGAGCAGGGCTGTTTTTAGATGTTTCTGGAGCTCCTGCACAGCAGAAGATAAGGAATCTATACGGTATATGGTTAATTAAACCCATCACAATGTGCAATACTGATAAAAGATGCTCAAATGTATAAAATGAAGCACAATACTAGGACAAAATAAAAGAGCCAGATAAATATAGTAAATACATGAATATAGAATGATTAGACAAGTGCCTTCAAGTCCTGGCAGCAAATTGCTTACGTCTGGTGACTTTGATAAAATACTGGTGTTAGCAGGTAATTGTTCCTTAAATATAAAGAACTTTAACCTTATTGAGCACCACATTGCAAAAAGCTGCAAATCTGTTATGTCCAGCACCTTCTCAAAAACTCACTTTAGAGCAATAAGTAAGCAGACAGTTGACAGCTCTCGGCATCGCTTCCATGGGGGAGGGGCCTATAAGGTGCTGGTACAGGGCATGAGAGATGGGCCAGGTGGGGTGCGATACCCAGGGTGCGAAATAGGGGGTACTGTCGAACTGCCCAGTGGATCACCTAAGCCCCTAAACTTTTTGAATGCAAGGAGGACAAAAAGTATGTTTAAGGCGGTGTTATTTGGATTAAGCGCTGCTATAATGCCCTGCTGACAAGTTTGAAATCCCAAAGTGTTCCACCCCCACCCCCCCAGGAGCCTTGTTTTACTTTCATCCTAAAGCGGCTGGGCAAGCCCGGTTTGGTCTTGGTCTGATAAATGCTTGCTCATCAACAATCCTCAACAAAGCTTTCCACTTGTCAACTCTAACCGATCATGCTTTTAAGAGTATCTCTAAATATTTCACGGACAGGCCAAACTGTTATTGAACAGTGAAAGTTATTGATAGGTTGGTGGGAAGTCGATATATTTTGTGAAAACAGGTTAAAAACCAGGCGAGGTGGCAGTGCCAGGCTCCAACATACATCCAGGTGATCACCCTTCACTTAACCGCTTCAGCGCGGCACAAATTCCTGCGCTGTGCTGAACGTTCCATTGGGCTTATGGAACCACGACGGAACGGTTCCGTCATGAGCACAGGCCAGCCGACGCTCATGACGGAACCGTTCCATCATGAGCACGGAAGGGGTTAACTAACTCTTCAGTTCCTCTTCTGCCTGAGATGAGGTCTGATCTCAGAAGGGGGTGAACAGTTCACCATGAAGCTCGTGCCTGCAACACTTTCCACTGAGGGCGTAATGTAGTGGTGATCAGTGCTTTTTTGAGCCTGTGACTTTCGGTGCTCGGCACCCGCACTTAATTGTCAACACTGACTTATGATAGCCTACCACATGGTGGCACTCTTTGTCTAATTTTGTGATGAGCACATCAGTCACTCAATAGTTCAATATATATTCAAATTACTAATATCTGCCTCCCAAGGCTATAAGAACAGCAGGTATTTGTAATTTATAATCTGAATTGACACACTTGTAGGAGTGGGACAGTTAGTTGTGCTGGTACTGTCAATGGCGGTGCTGGAGGGGGCAAAGTGTGGTGCAAGCTGCAGGGGCCTCCTAACGAAAGCCCTGCCTTTTTTTTATTTTTACAGATTAAGCACTGGACTGGTGCTGGACGCTTCCAGAAGAGCTCAGTGAATTTTCTATAAAGTGATGTGTGCCTATCACATGGTAGTCACTGCTTTGCAGACAGTGGTGAGTATCCCCGCGCAGCGCTTCCTGCCTGCTCACGGCCATGTTCCTGCATTGGGGCGCTGAATGCTCCCAGGAGGGGTCTGTGTGTTTTGTGAGGGTGCACGTGCCCTCCTTAGCATTCCTAATGCATTCTTTGGGGTTACGTCCCATACATTGCTTTCCATAAGATGCTGTAGAATGGTATAGAGACTGGCGGCGAGTGTGCACCATGGGGTGGGGAAAGAGGGTACTGGGGGGGGCTAGGAAAGGTGGAAGGATTTTGAATTTAGAGCACTCTCATTAAATGAAAAGGTGGCATGCTGCTGCTATTTGGTGCCACCCTAGGTTCTACCCTTATGTTGCTGCCACTCCCTGTCTTGGTGGGCGGGGCAGGAGGAACACATGACTTTGGAGGTATGTAAAGGAGAGCTGGGGGCGGGCCACAAAAGTTGGTCAGCCACATATGTTTTTGTTTTATTCTCTTTACTAAGACACATTACAGTTTCATATCTTCAGGAACCGAAGAACATGGAATAATTGAATTCAACCAAATACAATTGTAAAATAAAAAGATACTTTAACTGCATAGAGGGAAGCATCGGAACAGCCAGGTGTGTAACTTCACTAGGGGTGTCTGGGGTGTTACACCCCTCTAAAAAATGTATTTTCTGGTAAATAGTTGGACACAGCTCCTTTCAGTCGGGTATGATGTGGTGTCTGTCAAAATTCACCATGGGTTTTTACATACACAAAAATTAAATGCACACACACTCTCTTCCTCTCTCTGTTTTGAACGTTTTCAAAGATGTTAGGTACTTTACTAAATATTGTGTTTTCTCTTATTTAGTACTCCTACCAATCCACATACCTCTCCCTTTGCACCAGTGCTTAATTTGAGCCGGTGCCATCTGGTGCTCAGCACTGGCTCTTAATTGTCAACACCGACACTTGTGGCAGTCTGCCACAAGGTGGCACTGTCTGGCTGATTTAGAAATGACCACAACAAAAGTTAATTATTAATTCAATATACATAAAAAATGACTAGTATTACCTGCTACCCAAGCCAGTCTTATAGCTTGGGAGCCTGAATAGTCAGAAGTCTCACGTTTGTAGTTATATGATGGTTAGCAGTTGGGCTGGTTCCGTCATTGGCAGCGCTGGCAGGGGCAATGTGTGGTGCAAGCTGCATGGCCTCCTGGCAAGGGCCCTGGCACTCATATTTTTTACAAATTAAGTACTGCTTTCCTCTGCCCCTTAAGCCCCTTGCATGTGCCCTGCTCGTCGTGGAATATATTTTAACATGATATGCCAACATGATTGTTGGACAATCGAACACTCAATCAGCCCCCCACCCCCGAACTGACCAAGCTACGTCCCTGTCGAACAATGAAAATAAGTGTAAAAAAAGCCCTGGAACTATTTATAGTAAGAATGGGAGTAGAAGGAGCCCGTATTTGTAGGTGGGGCCCACCAGCACTTATTTTTGGGTATCAGCACTTATTTTTCCTCCACAGACTTTGACGCAGAGAAAGGAGGAGGAAGAGGGGCCTGAAAAACTGTGACAAAAGAGAGAAAGTAGGAGATGAAAAAGAACGTGTAAGCTAGACGGATACAGGGGCAGGGTGTGTGCGCAAAGTGCTTTAAATGGATCTCTGAAAGGGGAATGGACTGTGTAGTTAAGGGTGTGGCTTAAACATGTAAACTACATTTTTGTGATCCCCACTCACCTGTAAACACTACATTTTCTTTTACTTTTGCCTTCTTAATATTTTGACAACTGTGTCCCTCTTCCACACACATTTTCACAGAAACACAGTTTGAACTGGAATATGTGAGCACTGCTCTGTGCACTCTATTGAGAGGCCAAGGATTGGATGACCACTATTCACCTTTTTAACCCGCTGACAGGCACAGCGAGAAACAGCCTTCAACCTGGCCCCTGAAGATGTCAATCAAGGTGTGTATAAATAAGGCTCCCAGTTGTCAGTTTTTATAGATTTTTGCAGATATATAGAGAGAAAAGAAAGTGTTTCCTGTCTATATTTATTTTTTAAAGCGGAAAAACACAGAAAATTATACCTCTAATGAGTGACTTTTCATGCTGGCTGTAGTAAATTCTAAGACTCTGTATACACACTTTTTTATTAGTTGCATTACTGAACCAATATTATTTACAATAAACAAGCCAATGTCGGCAATTCAAAAGCTTGTGTGATTTATTTCACTATTATTTAATCTTATTCAAAGAAAGTTGTTGATGTATTTAAATCATGTCATTATAAAGGGCAACAGATTCAACTTAATTACAGACAGTGAATATGTGCAAGAATGTAACATATACAAAAAATGACAAATATATCGACAAAAAAGAGAGAATGCTGAACGTCAATAAAAAAATTCACAAACTAAATAACATTGTGCTTGTATGACAAATAAGACCAGTCCCTAACTAGAAGGACCAGGTCCAGGTCCTGATGAAAACCCCAAAACGATGTCGGGGTTTGAAACGCGTTGACCCTGGCCTCTGGGACACGACATTGGCAGTGTGTTTTAGGAGAGATTTTTTCGTAAATACACTCTCCGATTGACAACACTCTATCATCTAATGCCCAGAGCTTTACACAATGGCAGGAGACAAGAGACATTAATCTGCAAATATTCATACTCTCCGCCTAGTGTTTTCCATTCTAGTTAGGGACTGGTGTTATTTGTCATACAAGCACAATTTTATTCAGTTTGTTTGAATTGACGACATTGGCTCGTTTTTTTAGTAAATATTATTGGTTCAGTAATGCAACTAGATAAAAAGTGTGTATACAATTTAACCCCTCTGATGCGGCGCAAATATCCCTCCCCAGTGCTGCGCTGTCCATTGGAACTAGTGCTGAATGGACGTCCAATGGTCGTGCGCAGCACTGGGGAGGTAGTGCACGCGACGACCGTTGGACGTTCGCAGCACTGAAGGGGTTAATAGTGGTCCTATCTAGTTTGCGTAGGGAAACAAGCCTCCTTTAGGTTCCAAGTGAATTCTAAGACAACAGATGAGCAGATAGACAGCATGGGAGTTAGAAAACAAGCCGGGCCCTGGTACCACTGGAGCGTGGAGCCAGCCTAACCACCATCAAAAGTCTTTGAAATCTTTAAAAAACAACAAATATCGAGTTTTGTTGATTGTCGGAGCTCGGCCTTGTGACTGTGTGACCTTGTGGATGCCGGCCACCATCGAAGGCTTTAGAGGTTTTTATTAGGCCTGGGCGGTAAATTCCGTTCCGCTCACAGAATTTGGGTAATTTTGCGTTCCGCGGAGAACGCGGAATTGCCAAAAATTCTGTGATCCGCGGCTTGCCAAAATTTTTCGCTTATTCGTGGTTTCAAAATGTGTGTTCGCAAAATATTTCCCTCCGAGAATGCAAGCAGTGTTCGTGAACAGAAAAAAAGCATTGCGAACGGACGGAACAAGCAATTCTGCGTGTTCCACCCCTAGTTTTTATTTAAAAAACTAAATATTAAGGCTTTGTGGATTATGGTAGCGGCCACCCGGTGAGCTGGGCCTTATGTCCACGTGTGGTTAAGGTCAGTCCAACATCTAAGTGGCTAGAAGTCTTTCTAAAACCTCAGATATGGAGGTTTTGATGACTGCAGAGCGGAGGCCTGTGGCTTCAGCCTTGTGACCACTGACCGCCTGAGCTTGGTACCAACCCAACATCTAAGGCCATAGAAGCCTTTTTAACTATTCCCTGCAAACCTCCAGCCCCAAACATCAAGGTTTCTGCTTTCTCAACAGCGCATGTGCATTTCTTGTGGCTTCGCATCCAGTGGGCCTGGATGACGTACACCCCTGCAGAGAGGAAGGCGTCAGTGGACCAGGAGATGCCCAGAGCCACACAAGGTCTGCTCTGGGTACCATCAGTATGGCATCGGTGCTGCCCACCCTCCCCGGGATGCTGGGCCAAGCCCCTGGGATGGCATTACGTGGGAAGTGGTGGACTGTACAACGTCCTGTTGTAGGTCTGTGAGCGTTCCCCATACGCCTCTTCCTCAGACCCCGAATAATAGCATTACACAAGGTGCCATAAAACAGACCCTCTGTTTCCTGTCCCATATTAGACCTGGCTGAGCTCTCCCAGACCTCCCAGGCGCCAGGCACCAGTGAGCGAGAGAGCTGTGTGCAACCAGGAGCGGTGTGCACAGGGAAGTGCCTCAGAGCACACCCGTGTGCAGGCCAACTGGAAACCCGGGAATATCAGAAGATGGGGAAGGATGCTGCTGAACGCTGCTATGAGGCCGCACAACAGGACATGATTCAGGACCTGGGACCACTGAAATTATGCAGCATTGAAGAGCCAATTATGAAGCATTGAAGAGACAATTATGCAGCATTGAAGAGCCAATTATGAAGCATTGAAGAGACAATTATGCAGCAGTGAAGGGCCAATTATGAAGCATTGAAGAGCTAATTATGCAGCAGTGAAGGGCCAATTATGAAGCATTGAAGAGACAATTCTGCAGCAGTGAAGAGCCAATTATGAAGCATTGAAGAGACAATTATGCAGCAGTGAAGGGCCAATTATGAAGCATTGAAGAGCTAATTATGCAGCAGTGAAGGGCCAAATATGAAGCATTGAAGAGACAATTATGCAGCAGTGAAGAGCCAATTATGAAGAATTGAAGAGACAATTATGCAGCAGTGAAGGGCCAATTATGAAGCATTGAAGAGCTAATTATGCAGCAGTGGAGGGCCAAATATGAAGCATTGAAGAGACAATTATGCAGCATTGAAGAGTCAATTATGCAGCAGTGGAGGGCCAATTATGAAGCATTGAAGAGACAATTATGCAGCTGTGGAGGCATTGAAGAGCCAATTATGCAGCAGTGGAGGGCCAATTATTAAGCATTGAAGAGCCAATTATGCAGCAGTGGAGGGCCAGTTATGAAGCATTGAAGAGACAATTATGCAGCAGTGGAGGGCCAGTTATGAAGCATTGAAGAGACAATTATGCAGCAGTTGAGGGCCAATTATGAAGCATTGAAGAGACAATTATGCAGCAGTGAAGAGCCAATTATGAAGCATTGAAGAGACAATTATGCAGCAGTGAAGAGCCAATTATGAAGCATTGAAGAGACAATTATGCAGCAGTGAAGAGCCAATTATGAAGCATTGAAGAGACAATTATGCAGCAGTGAAGGGCCAATTATGAAGCATTGAAGAGCTAATTATGCAGCAGTGGAGGGCCAAATATGAAGCATTGAAGAGACAATTATGCAGCATTGAAGAGTCAATTATGCAGCAGTGGAGGGCCAATTATGAAGCATTGAAGAGACAATTATGCAGCTGTGGAGGCATTGAAGAGCCAATTATGCAGCAGTGGAGGGCCAATTATTAAGCATTGAAGAGCCAATTATGCAGCAGTGGAGGGCCAGTTATGAAGCATTGAAGAGACAATTATGCAGCAGTGGAGGGCCAGTTATGAAGCATTGAAGAGACAATTATGCAGCAGTTGAGGGCCAATTATGAAGCATTGAAGAGACAATTATGCAGCAGTGGAGGCATTGAAGAGCCAATTATGCAGCAGTGGAGGGCCAATTATGAAGCATTGAAGAGACAATTATGCAGCAGTTGAGGGCCAATTATGAAGCATTGAAGAGACAATTATGCAGCAGTGGAGGCATTGAAGAGCCAATTATGCAGCAGTGGAGGGCCAATTATGAAGCATTGAAGAGACAATTATGCAGCAGTTGAGGGCCAATTATGAAGCATTGAAGAGACAATTATGCAGCAGTGGAGGCATTGAAGAGCCAATTATGCAGCAGTGGAGGGCCAATTATGAAGCATTGATGAGACAATTATGCAGCAGTGGAGGGACAATTAAGAAGCCTTGAAGAGCCAATTATGCAGCAGTGGAGGGCCAATTATGAAGCATTGAAGAGACAATTATGCAGCAGTTGAGGGCCAATTATGAAGCATTGAAGAGACAATTATGCAGCAGTGGAGGCATTGAAGAGCCAATTATGCAGCAGTGGAGGGCCAATTATGAAGCATTGATGAGACAATTATGCAGCAGTGGAGGGACAATTAAGAAGCCTTGAAGAGCCAATTATGCAGCAGTGGAGGGCCAGTTATGAATCATTGAAGAGACAATTATGCAGCATTGAAGAGTCAATTATGCAGCAGTGGAGGGACAATTATGAAGCATTGAAGAGACAATTATGCAGCAGTGGAGGGACAATTATGAAGCATTGAAGAGACAATTATGCAGCAGTGGAGGCATTGAAGAGCCAATTATGCAGCAGTGGAGGGCCAATTATGAAGCATTGATGAGACAATTATGCAGCAGTGGAGGGACAATTAAGAAGCCTTGAAGAGCCAATTATGCAGCAGTGGAGGGCCAATTATGAAGCATTGAAGAGACAATTATGCAGCAGTTGAGGGCCAATTATGAAGCATTGAAGAGACAATTATGCAGCAGTGGAGGCATTGAAGAGCCAATTATGCAGCAGTGGAGGGCCAATTATGAAGCATTGATGAGACAATTATGCAGCAGTGGAGGGACAATTAAGAAGCCTTGAAGAGCCAATTATGCAGCAGTGGAGGGCCAGTTATGAATCATTGAAGAGACAATTATGCAGCATTGAAGAGTCAATTATGCAGCAGTGGAGGGACAATTATGAAGCATTGAAGAGACAATTATGCAGCAGTGGAGGGACAATTATGAAGCATTGAAGAGACAATTATGCAGCAGTGGAGGCATTGAAGAGCCAATTATGCAGCAGTGGAGGCATTGAAGAGCCAATTATGCAGCAGTGGAGGCATTGAAGAGCCAATTATGCAGCAGTGGAGGGACAATTATGAAGCATTGAAGAGACAATTATGCAGCAGTGGAGGCATTGAAGAGACAATTATGCAGCAGTTGAGGGCCAATTATGAAGCATTGAAGAGACAATTATGCAGCAGTGGAGGCATTGAAGAGCCAATTATGCAGCAGTGGAGGGCCAATTATGAAGCATTGATGAGACAATTATGCAGCAGTGGAGGGACAATTAAGAAGCCTTGAAGAGCCAATTATGCAGCAGTGGAGGGCCAGTTATGAATCATTGAAGAGACAATTATGCAGCATTGAAGAGTCAATTATGCAGCAGTGGAGGGACAATTATGAAGCATTGAAGAGACAATTATGCAGCAGTGGAGGGCCAAATATGAAGCATTGAAGAGACAATTATGCAGCATTGAAGAGTCAATTATGCAGCAGTGGAGGGCCAATTATGAAGCATTGAAGAGACAATTATGCAGCTGTGGAGGCATTGAAGAGCCAATTATGCAGCAGTGGAGGGCCAATTATGAAGCATTGATGAGACAATTATGCAGCAGTGGAGGGCCAAATATGAAGCATTGAAGAGACAATTATGCAGCATTGAAGAGTCAATTATGCAGCAGTGGAGGGCCAATTATGAAGCATTGAAGAGACAATTATGCAGCTGTGGAGGCATTGAAGAGCCAATTATGCAGCAGTGGAGGGCCAATTATGAAGCATTGATGAGACAATTATGCAGCAGTGGAGGGACAATTAAGAAGCCTTGAAGAGCCAATTATGCAGCAGTGGAGGGCCAGTTATGAATCATTGAAGAGACAATTATGCAGCATTGAAGAGTCAATTATGCAGCAGTGGAGGGACAATTATGAAGCATTGAAGAGACAATTATGCAGCAGTGGAGGGACAATTATGAAGCATTGAAGAGACAATTATGCAGCAGTGGAGGCATTGAAGAGCCAATTATGCAGCAGTGGAGGCATTGAAGAGCCAATTATGCAGCAGTGGAGGCATTGAAGAGCCAATTATGCAGCAGTGGAGGGACAATTATGAAGCATTGAAGAGACAATTATGCAGCAGTGGAGGGCCAGTTATGAAGCATTGAAGAGACAATTATGCAGCAGTGGAGGCATTGAAGAGCCAATTATGCAGCAGTGGAGGCATTGAAGAGCCAATTATGCAGCAGTGGAGGGCCAAATATGCAGCAAAACGTTGTTCTCTGAAAATAATATGTTTGACCTGCAGGACGCACAGAAACGCCATTCTGCGCACTGCCCCCTGTAGTTCACAGGGTGAAATCGTTGTATATGACATTCACTGTCTGTCTTTGAAGAAACCAAGCCCACGTGTCCACACATTATGTCCTGAATATTAGAACCGTGGTTTTATTGGATGATACTCTTGTTTCCACCTTCGAGGCCTGTAGTCGCACCTTGCAGAACAGCATTGTACATTCAACGAGTCTCGCTAGGGGGCAGTGTGTGACAAAAGACGCCTCGCCTATAAAAGAGAAAGTTTCTTTGGGATTAGTTTGAACTCGGGTGGCCTCTTGAAATAACTGCGTTTGTGTGTTTGTGTCAGTGCGCGCGTGCGTGTGGCTGTGTCTTTGTGTGTGTGTGGGCGCGCTTTCCAGGTGGTTTGAATTTTATGGAAATAAATATGTAACTCAATAAATATTGAAATAAGTCATTATGCCTGCAGTATCAGAACCCATAGTTTCAGGGACTCCTTCAAGCATGAAACCTTCCGCAGTTACAAAAGAGTCCGGCCTGAAACACTTCGACCAAAATAGACTTCAGCGGAGGGATGCCTCGGCAGCAAATATATCTGAACTCAGTCAGAGCAGCGCTGCCAGACAGAGGCAACTGCACACCACGTGGGCAGAGTCTGGGGCGACAAAAATACACCTTAGTCTACCCGGACTGCAGGTGAGATGTAGGAACAAGGGGGTAGCATAGAAAACAGTGCCCTGGAGCCCTGCGGGTGACGCACTCCAGAGAGCACACGTGACCAAGGGCAAGTTAATATTAGAAATCAGCCATGCCATATGGCCCCTCACTAGTCTGCCATGAAATCTCCCAGCAAGGGAACTCGACATTCGCTACCTTGCCTCCAGTTACCCCCTGCGGCCTCTCCGTATGTGGTGATATTAACTGGAGTTCCTTTGCTGTCTGGTGAGCGAGGTGAAACATTCCCTGAGCTGAAGAATAAAATCATTTTTTGGTTGAACAAATATAGACCACTAATGGGATCGGGGCAGGGAGAAATGTTATTCGCAGGAAGAGTCAGCTGGCTGGGGACTAAACCTAAGGATATTGGAGGGGACTGTGTGACTGTCAATTTCAGGGATCCGGGAGTGGTTAAACACATTCTTGATTGGGGAGGTCCTTGCCAACTGGGTACAATCATCCCACTCCCTCTGGGGTACTTTTACCCACGGGAATTAGCCCCTGGTGGATTTGGATCAACCTATTCTCACCAAGGCGGACAGGAGGTAGAATGTAACTTACCTGTAGTCAATAGATTCAGCGCCTTGAATAACGTAGATTGACTGCACCACCCACTAAGGTTTAATGAAACAGTTTCTAGTGTAACTGGGTGTTCTGTGGAGGAGTGCCATAGGGCTGAGGAGGGTCCACCCCAGACGGCTTTCGGGGCCCTGGAGGATGAAATATTAATGAGTCCATTAAGTATAAATCCACGCCCTCAAGGAGATGGAATGGAGCTGGACAACCTGGCAAGAACTACTCTAGCTAGTCCTTCTAGGGCTGAACCCCTTAGATCATTGCTTGGGTCTTGGAACCTAGCGGGGATAGGTTCTAAGCTAGCCCATCCAGACCAGTACGATTTGTGCTTTTTTCAAGGGACTTGGATGTTGACCGCCCCATAAGAGTGGGCTTTGCAACATTTTATATACCTGCTGTTCAGGGACCCAGAGGGAGACCCTCGGGGGGACTTTGTATTTGGGTAGATACGCACTTGGGGTGCTCAGTGAAGGTCATAGAATCCCACTCCCCGGATATTCTTTGTATTGCTCTTACGTACTTGGATGTTCCAGTGTGGCGGTTAATGTTATTTGCGCCCCACTCCCCACACGTTGGGGTCATCTGTGTTAGATGCTCTAGATGAACTCCTTACATTATTTCCCTCACCGACACATAGAATTATCAGGGGTGATTTTAACTGTCATTTTGAACCTTTGGCCGGGATCCCTTCTGCAACGCAAGATGAGGATTCTACTTGGCATATTCAGGAATGCTCTATGTACCCGGCAAAGCGCTTGTCGCCACTGGCTCTGCAGATTAACAAGCTCTTATTAACTCACTCCCTCGGAGCTTGTAATGGCAGACTCCCTCCCGATGTGCCAGTTAAGATCACCTATAACAGAGTTGGGAAAAGCACAACCATCGATTATATCATGGTTTTTTTTTTTTAATAAACATTTTTATTGCAGATGCACAGATACATGTAAAAAATACACCTCCACAATCCAGCAATCAGTAATCAATGTCTACACCGGTAGGAAAGAGGCCCAGCAGACCCCCTGCTTCAACATTGCGAAAAAACAGCACACAAATCGCCATTGCACCGGGGTCACATAGGCGGAGCCCCGCCCAAGCATAGAAGGTGGCCATAGTGTCCATCCGGGCATCTGCTTTTTTCTTTTTTTTTTTGTTGGTTTGTTTTTCTCTTGGGTCATTAACTGTCCTCCGAACCCAAGTAGCAAAACCAAACCCCCCCCCCCCCCTCCCCTGAACTCAACTAAACAATGCGGGGGAAGTAAGAGCTCATCCCGTAAGTTAACGTGAGTCCGGATATCCTAGAGAATAATGCATTCTGTTTCCATCAGCCGCAGCCCTCCCTGTCCCGCCCCACACACAAGCCGCCCCTGGACTGTCAAATCATTGGCACACTCCTTGCACACTGGGTCCCCTCCAAACCAGGCCCGCTGCCCACCCGATCATCCCCCCCAGACCCCGGACCCCTGCGTAGGCCTCCCTACCCCGACCCACTCTCCAGCCCATGATACTGCCTCCATTTTGACCAAATCCTCTTGAACTTCTTGGGTCAGCCCCTAGCTTTATATGTCACCCGCTCCGCCGCCATGTAGAGGTCCAACCCCCTCCTCCACTCCTCCATGTTAGGCACCGACTCCGCCCCCCAATACTTAGCAATGTCTCGTTTTGCGACCACCAGGGCCAAGGTTAGGAACGTTAGCAGAGGGCAGGGGAGGTCCACATCATTGGTCATTCCCAGCAGGGCCAGTTTCGGCTCCTGGACGAGTGGCACTGCCAGGACCTCCTTCAGTTCGGTAAAGACAAGTGTCCAGTACGACTGAATCTTGCCACATTCCCATAGAATATGGAAGACGCCCCCCCCTCCCGCTGGCAACGGAGGCACCTGTCATCTAAGGCCTTCCCCATCCTAAACAACCGAACCCTGTCAAAGTACGTCCTGTGGAGTACGTTATACTGGATCAGGCGGAGTCGGGATTTAATGGCCACCTCCCTCGGGTGCATTAGGACTAATTCCCAGTCGATTTCCTCCATACCCCCCACGTCATGCTCCCATGCAGCCCTGAGTTTCGTCAGATCCCCCAGCATGTTGTTTGTAAGTGTCCTGTAGGTAAGGGATACAGCCTTGTTGGGAATTTGCTCCTGCAGCAGTCTACCTTCCAGGGGTGCATATTCTGGGAGACCCTCTAATGACATCGCCTGGGCCCTCCACGCATGCCGTAGCCGTACATATTTATAGAACTGCGATTGGTGGAGTCCAAATTCCGCCCGCAAAGCCTCGAACGATTTGAGCTCTCCTCTAGCAATGACATCACCCACCGTGGAGATCCCGATATCATCCCATTGTTTAAAGCCGCGTAATTTGCTCAGCTCCCGTAGCCATGCACAATGCCAAAGCGGAGTCTGCCGTGTTGGTTTCTGGTCCCAGCCCATACGTTTCGTGGCCACTCTCCAGGCCCGGAGGGTGATATTAGTGGCTGGGAGGAGGGGCGTCCTCCGCCGGCCCCCGTATAGGTACGTAAGCAGGTGAGAGGGGGACAGCTTTGCTCGTTCCAACACATATGTGGGGTGGCTCGCCGGGGCATGGAGCCAGTCGTTAATAGGGGAGAGGTGCTCTGCCCAGTAATAGGCCTCCAGGTTCGGTAGGGAGATACCCCCGCTATATTGGTGGCGTTGCAGGGTGGTGAGCGCCACGCGCGGCTGCTTACCCAACCAAATGAAGGACCTCAGGTCAGCGTGAATTTTGCCTAGGAGGTCTCCCGGGATGGGGTAGTACTCGTTTTGCAGGGCGTACAGGTATTTGGGCAATATCACCATTTTGTACAACGCTGCTCTGCCCAGGAGGGTCAAAGGCAGCTGGCGCCACCGTGTCATATCACTGGCAGAATTCTGCAGTATCCTGTTTACATTCCTAGAGCGGGACACTTCAGCGTCTAACGTCATAAAGACCCCCAAATACGGAAAGCCTTCCGTAGACACCACCAGTCGATCCGGGAGGGTGCCACCACTCGTGTTCCCCTTAGGGTCAAAAAGGACTGACTTGTGCCAATTTATGGCGTACCCGGAGTGGTCCCCATAACCATCTATCTCCCGGAAGAGCTCGGGCACGGTAGTGGGCGGGTCAGTGACATAGAGCAATACATCATCAGCGTATAGGGACAGCTTTTCTTGCGTGTCATCAGCGGGTGTAACCTTGAAGCCGGTGACACTCGGGTTCTGTCTGATCCTAGCCGCCAGCACCTCGATTGTCAGGGTGAAGAGGAGAGGGGACAGGGGGCACCCCTGTCTGGTGCCACGCTGGATCTGGATTTCGCGGGAGAGTGTCCCGTTCACTCTCACCCAGGCCCTCGGGGTAGTGTAGAGCAGCTGTACCCAGGAGCGGAACTTGGGGCCAAAACCGAACTTATACAGGGTGGCCTCCAGGAACGGCCAATGCACGGAGTCGAAGGCTTTTTCGGCATCTAGGGAGAGGAACCAGTGCGGCGGGTCCCTATCCCTCACCTCCTGCAGCCAATTGTGGGTGCGACGGAGATTAAGTTTCGTGGCCCTGTCCGGCAGGAAGCCCGTCTGGTCTAGATGTATCAGGGCAGGCAGAACCGCCCTAAGGCGGCGCGCCAGGATCGTAGCAAAGAGTTTCACCTCCGTGTTCAGCAGGGAAATAGGGCGGTATGAGGCACAGTCCTCCCGCGGTTTGCCCTCCTTGTAGATGGGGATGACGGTGGCCAGGGTGAGGTCGGGGGGCAGTCCCCCCTCAGCGTAGGCCTCAAGGAAAAGGTTCCGCAAGTGCGGTGCCACTATGTCAGCCGTACTTTTAAAGAATTCCGGGGGGAATCCATTCGGCCCTGGGGCTTTGCCCGGTTTCAACCCCGCAATGGCAGCCTTCACCTCATCAAGAGAGATGTCCGCTTCCAGTCGTGGTATGTCCTCATCGTCTACGCATGGTAGGTCTACGTCCACCAGATAGAGGAGTGAGTCATCACAGGAACCTAGTTGCCGTGCCCTGTAGAAGGCCTCGTAGTACGTTGCAAATGCTTCCGCAATGAGCGAGTCCGAGCACACGACCCCCCCCTGTCCATCCGCCACCTCACTCACCCACCTCGCCAACCTCTCCCTCCGACTAAGCCACGCTAATAATTTTCCAGATTTATCCCCCACATCATAGAGGCGATGGAGGGTGGCCAGGTTCTGTGTCCTAGCTTCATCCGACACTAATTCTCGATATCGCCTCTGGGCATCTAACAGCCTACGGAGGGTCTTCCTGCACTTGGTACGTAGGTGCTCCTTTTCCAGGTCAACAACTGTGCGCTCAACAGCCACAACCTCCTCCACTACTTTCCTCCTCTCCTCCCCCAGCCTACCGTTTATCCTATCTCGTAGCACCGGTTTCAGCGCTTCCCAAAGGGTCACCGCCGAGTCCACCGACCCGTCGTTTTCGGCCAGGTACACACGTACATCCGCCCTGACGCCTGCAAGAATCGATTTGTTCGCCAGATCCCATGCGGTGAGACGCCATGCAGCCTCCCTCCCGCCTCCCGGCCCGCCCATCGAGAGCAACAGGGGCGAGTGGTCCGACAGACCCCTCGCCAGATATGTCGCCGTGTCCCCTGCAGTGAGCGTCTGTCGCGGCATAAATAAATAGTCCAATCTGGAGAACACTTTGTGGGCCGCCGAGTAGAAGGAGTAGGCCTCAGTCGTCGGGTGGATCGACCTCCATACATCACACAAGCCCATTTCAGTCATCAGTTGGGCCAGGGGGGTCTGAGTATCTCGGACATGAGCCACTCCGGATCTATCCACCGCCCTGTCCATCACGTCATTAAAGTCACCCCCCACTATCTGAACGGTGTCTGGGGTGTCCAAAAGTATGGATGCAAGGAGCTTTAGCGCTTTTGCCTGCAATTTGGGTGGAGCGTATACTGATATCAGTGTGTAGGTGCGCCTTCGCCACGTTCCCTGTACCCCCACGCATGTTCCCAGAGGGTCACCCCATGTGCGTGTGATGTGAAAGGGGAAAGTATTTTTGACCACAATCGCTATACCCCGTGAGTCAGACGTGTACCCTGCGTGGCCGAGCACCTTGTATCTCCCTCTCGCTATGAACGGACAGATAGTGCCCCGCAGGTGTGTCTCTTGCAGGAAGATGATGTCTGGGCCTAGTCTCTTCAGAAAATTGTTCACCAGTCCCCGCTTAACCTTATTCCCCAGCCCGTTCACATTCCAGGTCAGGACCTTCAGCTTATCAGTGGCCATGGATATAGCAATAGGATAAGTGCACCCCAGGACTTGGGGCTAAGTTGTCGGGCATACATTTGCAATCTCCAGATTTCTAAGCAAGACTCCCCCCGCAGCCCCCCCAAGAACAGCCAAACAACGTAAACAAACCCCATCCCCCCCACCCCCCCCCACCCCACCTACGCTACCCGGCCATCCCACCCGTACAACCATCGACGGTTCAGGACACCAGGGAGCAAGGTCTGTCGCCCACCCTCCAAACAAACCCACCTAGTGGATACCTAGCTGTCCAAAGTCACTTATCAATACGGAGTGTTTCCACCCCACAGAGCAAATCGAACAGTACCTGTGCGTCCCCGGCAGGGAACTGGCAAA
The DNA here is from genome assembly GCF_964263255.1 of Lissotriton vulgaris. Classification (NCBI taxonomy): domain Eukaryota; kingdom Metazoa; phylum Chordata; class Amphibia; order Caudata; family Salamandridae; genus Lissotriton; species Lissotriton vulgaris. The sequence goes on along the minus strand of NC_141691.1, from coordinate 55,508,854 downwards.
ACAGAATCTCAAGTCCTTAGCTCCTCAGGAATGCGAGTCTTGTGTCTCAGGATCAGTACCTTCCACGATGTGCGGCCCACCCTGTTCCAGGTCACGGATGGCCACCGCCAGGGGGTGGAGGGACGGTTCCGTGCGGTCTTCCGCGTCCGACGCAGACACTTCTTCCTCTTGGTCTGTAGCATTGCCCGACCCGTTCAGCAGACACCGGAATCTTGATCCCCTATCTGGGTCCCGTGTCGCTGCTTCACCTGCACCTCCCGTTCTCCCACCAGCGGCACCCTGGCGCGTTGGATACGGGGTCCGTTGAGATGTCCTGTCCACTCGCTGTTGGCGAGAGCGCTGCGATCCACTGCGGGCGCGAACGAAGTTAGCTGCCGCGAGCTCCTCTCGGATCCTGCGACCTTCTTCTTCTGCCTCTTTCAGCAAGGGCCGTTCCTCTAGCCAGTGCCAGGCCTCCTCCGGTCGAGTGAAGAAGAGTGATTTTCCCTTGTAGAGGACCTTGAGTTTGGCGGGAAATAGAAGCATATACGATATGTTCAGGGTCCGCAACTTAGCCTTTACAGTATCATAGGAGCGTCTCTGCTTCTGCACGTCCTGGCTATAATCGGGGAATATCATTACAACCGTGTTCTCAAACTTAAGTTCCCCCCTTTTCCGGGCCTCCCTCAGGATAAGGTCTCTGTCCGCATAGTTCAGAAATCGGATAATTATCGGGCGGGGTCTCGCCCCCTCCGGAGGCCTGGCCAGGAGCGCCCTGTGCGCTCTCTCGATCATAAAACACGGAGAGAAGGGTGCTTGTGGAAACATGGTCTTGAGCCAGGAGTGGAGGAAGGCCGCCGTATCGTTCTTCTCGATTCCCTCCCTCAGGCCCACGAAGCGCAGGTTGTTTCGGCGGGCTCTGTTCTCCGCATCGTCCACCCGCCACAGCAGCTGCCTGTGGGAGGCCTGTAGTTCTGCCATATCTTTCTTGAGTGAGGAAACCGAGTCCTCCGTCTCCGTAATCCTGGTCTCTGTTGCGCCTACGCGGTCCGACAAGTTCCGCAGGTCCTGGCGCAGCAGTAGGACTTCCGATCTCACCTCTCCGATCTTCGTTTCAAGGGCAGCTCTGGAGTCCTGAATATCCGTCCTGGAGGCCTGGATCGCCTCCAGGAGCATGGCGGTGTCCGCATGCGTGTCCCGGGCCCCTGCGGCCATATCCTTGGTGGTCCTGGTGGTGGTGAAGGACTCAATGGACCCCTGCCTGGTGGAGCGCGGTGGCGGGTTCCCTTTGCCCATATTGCACCCCGGGGGGTCCCCAATGCCCGCAGTCCGGCGGCCGGGAGACCGGCTTAGTAGTGCCCCCGAGGCTGACCCCGGATCTCGCCAGACTGTGCTACGGTGCCCCAACCACCGCTACCTCCAGGCGTCGCGGGCCGGACACCCCCTCCCGAGCCAGGCCTTCACCGGGTTCCCTCGTGTCTCCGGGGGGATGGGAAGGTAAGTAGCGGATTGCGTCCGTGCGCCACTAGGGGCCGGGATCGCCGTCCAGGGCTCCGCGTGCTCTCAGTACCAGCTGTAGAGGGGGGGGGGGGTAGGGGGGACAATCACCCCACAGCCCCGTGCAGGCCCTCGGCGGGACAGCGTTGCGCCCAGGCTCCCAGTTCCCAATGTAGAGGGGGGGGGGGGAGGGGGGACAATCGCCTCACAGCCCCGTGCAGGCACCCGGCGGGACAACGTTGCGCCCAGGCGCGAGCGCCTCTTACTTGACTCCCGTTCCAGGGAGAGCGGGCGGCGGCCAGCAACTCCAGTCCCAGGCTTCACAGGCCCCGATCCGCCTCCGCCCCCGCGGTCCGTCAGGGGGGGCTCCCAGGCTTCGGTCGCCGGTTCGGTAGCAACCGCACTCACGCGGGAGGGGGAGCGGACCGCTCCACGCCGCCGCAGCCCAGCAGTCGCGTCAGCTCCGGATCCCCGCTCCGGCTGTCTCCGCCATCTTGGGCGCCTCGGGTCCCGAGGGAAGGCTCTCGAGCAGGTCGGTCACCCCACAGCGGAAAGGCAAACCGGAGGGCTGTGCCTGTGCCTCCCGCCTCCGCTCACTTCTCCGCCGTGTTTTGTGCCGTTTTGCAGGCTAAGGGCATAGAATCGCCGGATTATAGGCAGCTTTGCCGCGAGCGTTTCCGAGGCACGACTCACTCCGCCATGCAGCTAGCCACGCCTCGATTATATCATGGTTAATGTGGAATTTTGGTCTCAAATCAGGGCCTTCAATGTAATCCCAAGGGTAGACAGCGACCATAATCTTCTGTCACTAGAACTAAAATGTAGACTGGGTTACCGATCTAGATTGGGGGAGCTGGAGACCCATGCTGACACAAATCTAATCTTAGCTGCGGGTGGCAGACGTATTAGGTGGGCCAAGCTTGCGCCAGCTGCCGATAAAATAGCTGAGCTATACCAACACGCTGCCTGCTCCCTTGTGGAGGCTTTCGATCTCCCGGTTGCTAACTATGATTCTTCCAATTTCCAGGTGTTTGAGTCCATCCACTCTAATTTAACCACTACTCTGGCCGCCTATTTCTACACCACAGTTAACAAGAGGCCACAGCCAAAAAATCAGGCCCAATGGTTCAACAAACCCTGTAGTGGAGCTAAATGTGCACTCGTTAGGGAGGTTAAAACTGGTTCTGTACTGAGCATTAGAGCAGCTAGACTCCCATACAAAAGTATAATTGTGGAGTCTAAGTCAGAATGGGAGGCTTCAAGTTGGGCAAGTATGAAAGAAGCCTTGGATGGACGCGAGTACAGGGCCTTCTGGAATTTAGTTAGAACAGGCTCGCCAGAAGGCACGTCTGCTTTAATACCTAACCTGAGAGAAGAGGTGTGGATATCATACTTTAAGCCTTTGTTCTCCCATACCGATACCGCATCTTCGGTAGACCTAGTCCCACCAATGAAGGGTACACTCGTCCTAGAAGTACTGGATGCAAAAGATTACGATTATCCACCTTGCACCATGCTGGAAATCCAGGCTGCCCTTAGGAGCTTGTCCTCCGGGAAGTCTCCGGGATTGGATAGAATCCCTGGAGACCTATTCTTGAGTGAGAAGAAGGTGTGGGTCTCCTATATTTGGTTATATTTTAACGCCATCCTTCATGGTATAGAAATCCCCCTTACATGGTTGGGGGCAGAGATCATCCCAATCCATAAAAAGGCTTCCCCTCTCAACCCGGCAAATTACCGCCTCATTAGCCTGATTGACGTCTTGCAGAAATTGTTTGCCCGCCTTTTACTAGCGAGGTTGCAGAGCTGGATTGACGAACATCACATCCTGACCTCCCTCCAAGCGGGCTTTCGTGCTAAGGTCTCCACCATCGACCAACTGTTTATACTACAATTGGTCTACTGGAAGACTGTGACTATTGGAGCTGGTAGTCTCTATCTGATCTTTGTAGATCTTCGATCTGCCTTTGATTTGGTCCAGAGGGATAAGCTTTCTGCCATACTGTTAGAGATGGGTGCCCCAGTATATTTGTGCCAATTGTTTAAACGCTTACATCAAGGCACCTTTGCGAGGGTGGGATACGGGAGAAATGGGGAGCTTTCGTTCCCCTTCCCGGTGGAAAAGGGTGTTAGGCAGGGGTGCGTGTTGGCCCCGACGCTCTTCTCTTTGTTCCTTAATGGACTTATTGACCATCTTTTGGGTGCGAGGGATTTAGATTCTCCTAGTTTAGCTGCACGTAAGATATTGGCCCTGATGTTCGCTGATGACACCCTTTTGTTATCAAAATCTTCTATGGGCATTCAGCAAACTCTGGAGGCGTTCTGCCCCTTTTGCAGAACTAGAAATCTGGAGATCAATCTTTCCAAAACCAAATACATGGTTTTTAAAGCTAAATCATCCAATTATCCTCACCCCCATTTGGATGTCTCGGTGTTGGAAACAGTTTCTACCTTTGACTCCTTGGGGGTAACATTGAATGATAAGATGGAATGGGGGTCGCACATGGCCAAGGCAAATATGAAGTTAGCCCAAGCTTCCGGTGGCATTTTAAAGGTTTATAACAAGTGCTCATTTAAAACCTTGGGACCGCCAGTGGAAATCTATAAAGCCCAGGCGAGAGGTGGTGCGCTGTATGGAGTAGAGCTGTGGGGTCACGCTAGCGCCACCTCTCTGTCCACCACCGAGAACAGCTTCACTAGGCGCCTATTGAGACTTCCCCAGAGCACACCTTTGATCCCACTACATTTAGACTTGGGTTTGGCCCCTATACAGGAGGTTATGTCTAATCGCCCTCTGTTGTACTGGAGGCGACTCTGGACCGCCCCAGAGCTCCTAAGTTATAGGGAGGACCTGCAGGATCTATTGACTATTAGGGGAGTGGGAAAAATTCCCTGGTTAAAACATGTTAAGCAGCTTTGTCACACATTGGGTAGGGGAGACATGTGGCTATCTCCAGAGCAAACTTGAGCCTCAATTCCCAAAAGGCTTTTGGTTAATGTACTTAAGCAATATCGAATGCTCCCGACGCTCCCTGCTCCTCAGTGGTATCGTTGGCTGCATTCATTGCTTTACTCTTTGCAATTGTGTCCGCTAGCTGCTGCTTGCCATAGCGCTATACTGGTAGAAGCTTGCTTGCCATAGCACTATATTTGTAGAAGCTTAATCGAGTGCTTCATATTAATTGTTGAATCATATGTGCAGGCTCATTGTTTAGTCTCATAGCCTTGATCCTAATTAAGCATTGCTCGCTTTTATGCATTTAAATTGGTAGCGCTTTCTTTTGAGAGTGTTTACAGATCCTCAATTTGTCTGTGTGCCCCTTCCTGTTCCCGATTTCTATTTGCTGCCATCTTGTTGTTATTGTGATTCGGAGCCCCGTCCTCTCAGCCTCGCTCCCGCCTCCCAGCTGACCCACCCTCCCACTGATTGCATAGCCTGACCCCCGCCCTCTGTAGCGCTGTGACCGTCCTGGCGCTTCCAGAAGTGGTCGCTCCCGACGCTCCCTGCTCCTCAGTGGTATCGTTGGCTGCATTCATTGCTTTACTCTTTGCAATTGTGTCCGCTAGCTGCTGCTTGCCATAGCGCTATACTGGTAGAAGCTTGTTTGCCATAGCGCTATATTTGTAGAAGCTTAATCGAGTGCTTCATATTAATTGTTGAATCATATGCGCAGGCTCATTGTTTAGTCTCATAGCCTTGATCCTAATTAAGCATTGCTCGCTTTTATGCATTTAAATTGGTAGGCTTTCTTTTGAGAGTGTTTACAGATCCTCAATTTGTCTGTGTGCCCCTTCCTGTTCCCGATTTCTATTTTCTGCCATCTTGTTGTTATTGTGATTCGGAGTCCCGTCCTCTCAGCCTCGCTCCCGCCTCCCAGCTGACCCTCCTTCGCCCCTCCCCACCCACTGTCCACATATGACAGCTGCTTCTACGTGCAGCGGTCACGCGCAGCGGTCGCGCCCAATGCGCGCCGAAGGTGCGCCAAAGGTAAGCCTGTCTACGCCCGTCCGCGCCTGGACAGCGCCTATCGCCAGACCCCCTGGTCCTCGCAATACCTTCTCCACTCGCTTAAAGTATGATGCCGCTACTCTCCATGCCCTTAACCCCGGACGCACCCAACAATGCTGCGTTGCTACCCCGGGACACACCCACGGACCTTTCGCCTGCCTATCCTGCATGTTCCCCTGCATCAGGAACCACACCAATTCCTCCTCCTCCAAACACAGCTCCGATTCTAACCACCTGAAGTGCATCCTACTGAACACCCGCTCGGTCCACAAACACGCCACTGAACTCTGGGACATACTCGACACCACATCGCCGGACGTCGCATTTAAGCATGGGCGAATTTTGCGGATCTCGCGTTCGCGAATTTTGCGGATTTGCGAACTCGCAATCCGCAAAATCCGCGAATTCCCGCGAATTTGCGGATTTTTTTTTTTTGTGTGTTCGCAATTGTTTCTGCCAGTTCGCGAGGATTTGGTACTAGTTCGCAATTGCGAACTTACTTGTCGGCTCGCAACGGTCGCGACTATGTTGTTTCTACGTCTGGTTCATCATCACAGCCTCCCAGCACCCTCTGTTTTACCACTGGCACCCTCTCTTTGACCCATGCCACCCTCTGTTACATCAATGCCACCCTCTGGTTCATCATCACTGTAGAAGATGGGGGGGAAAAGCAAGCCCACCTGCCCTGCTTGAACTGACATGAATTAATTTGGGGTTGGTTTATTAACAACACCTGCCCTGCCCCAACTGACAATAATGAATTAGGGGCTAATTAATGTGTCACTGAAAGAATTTAAAGTTCCAGCCTGGCACCTGCTTGTCTGCTCCTTTAGCTGTAAATCAGGACCTTTGTGGCATACAGTTAAGGTCAGAGCAGGGTCACACAATAGTTGCAAGCAGGCAACCGAATTCTGGAGGGCCCCCTCAGGAAGCACTACAAAGAATCGTTACAAATCATGAGGTTGACCTTTTGCACCTGCTCATTGCTTTTGCTTTTGCTGAAATCGTTTTTCGTTTTTTTTCGCGCTATTCGCGGGGCGCGGCGTCGTGCGAAACCGACCGCGGAAGCCGCCAATTCGTGCGAATGAGCATTTTATTTTTTTGCGGCTTGTTGTTTCGCGAGTTTTTTTGCAGTATTCGCGAGCCGCTTGCAGCGCAACACGTGAATTTACCCCAAGGTCGAGTACGGGCGCGGCCATTTAAGCAGGTGCAGGGTTTGTGTGACGCATCATTGTCCTAAAGGTGACTGATTGATATTTTGTAGATTTCCCTCAGCCACTATTAGGCTGTGTTCCAGCGCAGGAATGCCCTCCCTTGCGCCGGAACGCCCCCTGATGGCGCAGGGCTTTATAACGGGATGCATCTCCCAAATGCGTCACGTTGTTATAATATTATACGCCGCACCATGGCGCCCTTTTTTGTTTAGCTGCTGCGTCACAAAAGTCACGCAAGAACGGCGCAAAAGAGCCGCAAGGGCTTAAATCTGCCCCTTCCTTTGTACCCCTGACAATAAGAAAAATAGTGGCGGTGGATTGATAGTTTGACTATTTAAATGACTGGTAATGTAGCAGGCAACTGTTAGTGTTGTCACTGATCTGACTGAAATCACAATGGAGTTTGTCTGTCACTTTGCGTCTTGCCTGCGGACTGCTGCCTGCCAGTCCTAGGTGAACGTTTCAGTACTTTGTTTAGTGAGTTACGTGACTTTCGAAGTCACAGGTCCGCAAATAAATGAAAAGTAACCATAATCAATATAATTTCGCGGAAATATTTTGTTATTGTTCTTTTGAAATGTTTGATTTGGTTGACATTGACAAGCAACAATCATCCATGTTTTCTGTTCTTTCTTTCATGTTGTACGTCAGCTCCCCCCAGGGGCGAGAGGAGGACACAGGAGCAGCAGGCGGCGGATGCTGTTCAACAGGGCCAGGATCGGGCAGGCGAGGGCTCCTCTGCTGGCCCCAGTAAGTTTTCATTTTAGACTAGTACCTATTTTTCCTAGCGTTCCTCATTTGACTTTTTTCAAAATTGTCTTTGCTCTTCTTGTAGACTGTATCTAAATTCTTATCCTGCCTCTACTATGACTCTCTGTGGTATTACTAGATTATTCTTATTAGTCTGTCTGTGTAGCTAACTAAGATTGCACGGTTGGCGAAACTCCCATGATTCTAGTCAGCAATAGCTCTATCAACTTAGTGCAGTCCTCTGGGATTGTCCATAATGTCTTTTGAAGTGTTCTATCTGGACTCATGCTTGCAAAAATTGCAAAACCTTTCGCTCAGTCACTCTAGTCTGGACCAAAAAACATCGATTGTATTTAAGTTTAAAAGCTTTATTAAAAGTAAACACATTTATTAAAATGAAGTCATAATAAAACTAAACGTTTAACTGATAATGGAAAAGTGGTTAGTGCTGACGATTAATTGAAGACATTTCTTGTGGTCGAGCCGAGCTCTCACCTGGTTTCAACTTGATCTTGTTGTTAGAAGTCCATCTTCTGTCTGTGTGGAGAAAAATGGTGCGTGTTAAAAAAACAGCCTTCATCAGTTGTGCCAAAAAGTGCAGCAAGACAACCTTCCCTGGAAAAAGGGAATTTTTTTTTAACTTTAACGTAGACAGTCACAAATTACATTGTTTTCACATGTCTTCATTCCTAGACCAAAGACTAGTGAGTGCTTTATTCTAACATTCTTAAATGTACTTTGTAGGTGGAACATCTGGTGGCGGGGCCAGTGTGGAGGTGGTGGTGCTCGACACGGAGGCGGAGGGCGATTCTTCAGGGGAGGAGGCGACGGCTGTGAGAGTTGAGACGGTGGTGGTGGCGGCCAGAGGTAAGCTCTTATATATTCCTTACTTATTGAGATTGAAGACTAGCTGGGAAGGCAAGAATATGAGATGCATGGCTGGGTGAATGATGAAGCAATGATGGGTGGAAGGACAACAGCCTGGGTGGGTGACACAGAAACTGTATGTGTCCATATACCTGGATCATGCTACTATCTGACTCTTAGATAGCATATGTGTATCTAGAGCAGGGGTACTCATAGTACGGCCCGCGGGCCGGTGGTGGCCCGGCAAGCCTTCCTTGGCGGTGCGCAGACCTTGCAGACAATCACTGCTCCCCCGGCCCCCACAGAGCAGAGGCTTTTTTGTATTTCACCTGTTAGCGCCCCTGCATCTCCACTCTGACAATCACTGCTCCCCCGGCCCCCACAGAGCAGAGTGGAGATGCAAGGCCACAAAGAGGTGAAATAGAACAAAGCCTCTGCTCTGTGGGGCCGGGCAAGCAGTGATTGTCAGGGTGGAGAAGCAGGGGCGCTACAACAAACAAAGCCTCAATAATATGTTAATGGTCTTTTAAAGACCTGTTAAGTACTTTGGTGTTGTTGTCTGTGTGTGCGCGTTGAGGAAGCGGTCTCAACCCGGGCTGAAGGCTGACACAGATAGACACACACACAGTGAGATGACAGAGGGGGAGGGAGAGGGAGGGCAGGAGGGAGAGAGAGATGGAGGGAGGGCAGGAGGGAGAGCAGGAGGGAGAGAGATGTATGTAAATGCTGGGTCTGGTGGCTCAGTGGATGAGGGCATCTGCTGCAGGGACCTGTGTGCAACCTCATGGTCACAAGTTATCGTTTTGCTTTAGCCCCGCCCCCTCTGACTCCGCCCCCACCAGTGCGGCCCTCGGCCCCAAACTACACTGTAAATGTAGCCCCTGAGAGAAAGTTTGTGAGTACCGTTGATCTAGAGAGAGTAGACGGTCAGTGGATGAACTAAGTGTAACTTTGAAGAGCATGTAACACTGCACCCGCACGTCCGTTCCAGTGTAGGAAAGGCAAGGAAAAGAACTTTTAATTTTGTCCAAATACTACCATAAATAGTAGCAGTAGTTTGTATTGCAAGCACTGCATAGATCCGGTTATTATGGTGGCCACTCCCTACCTCTCTTAATAAGTTTAGTAGTACTCAGTCATTCATGTGTGGATGTATCACTGGTCACTCAATAAAAAGCAAAGCACCTAAAGTCATCCCATATATAAGCAAAAACATCCCATGTGAAGTGATAGATAATCAGATTATTTATCTTCTTCAATTTTCCATTTCTAGTACTCATTTCCACTGTAGGGTGAAAGTTAAATTAATTAAGCAGTAGCCCTTGAGTTGTAACAGAGTATTCTCAGTGCCACCCGTAATAGAAAAGTAAGAGCTTCACCACCTGCATGTACTGGACGGGTACAGTAACGCAACGGCAACGCAAGTCTAGGTCACTCCTCATGGCGTGCGTCTCTTTTTCTCGGGTGCAAGTTTACTGCGCTGGCATTAAGCCGGCTTGCAGAAAATAACGTACCAATTTTCCAAAACAAGAGATAAGAATAAGAATAAGACTGGTGTACTTTCATAGTCGACTCCAATGGAAGTCCACAGTGCTCGTAGAATTTGTTCCTTAAACTCCCACTAATGTTAGAGCAAGGATGAAGAAGTGTGAGGTTAGATAGATACTGGCCTCAATAGTTATGTAATGCGCTTGCAAGTTGCTAGTTGTACTGCAACACAAATTTCTGCTGAATGATTGAGTTAATCTTAAAGAGCATTGGTTACAGACTATGTCTTTCTTTCTTCATATAGGTTCTCCTTCCAAACGAACAAGGAGGAAGGAGCTGGCTAGAGCGGCCCGGCAACGGAGGATCGAGGCCACTGTTGCGGAATATCGGCGGCTGGTGGCCCTGGAGGACGAGGAAAGTGTGCAGTCTACAACAAAAACAACGTCGTCTGCATCGGCCTCCGTGGCCCCACGGGCTGCCACCCAGCACAGTGGTCCACCCAGACTGAGCCGGGCTGCCAAAGGCAAACGCCACCGCCGAGCAGCAAGGCCAACAGCTGCCTCTCACAGGCATTGCACCTGCAAGGCAGTGAAGGCACGCCTGCGCCGCACTACCCTGATGGTGTCCCGCCTTCAGCAGGAGCTCGCCTTGCTCCGCGAGGAGCATGATGCCCTGGCCCAAAAAGTTAACAGCATCCACCCATAGTGTCCCTTGCCCCTTTTTTAGAGACTTTTGGGGGGTGGGAATTGGGAGTTGGGTTTTTGGGGACTTTTGAAGGACAATCATTGGGGTTAGGGAGGGTCTTGCGGGAGATTATTTTGTTAGGGATATAAATATACTTTTTCAAACTTTATCTGAGCATACCTGTTTTTTACTGCTTGCCTGGTGGGTGGGGGTTTAACGTTGACTGTTTTCCTGAAAGTTTAGTTCCATTTTCTTCCTTTAAGTGTAAATGCCCAAATGTTTTCAACACTAAGTGCCTCTCACAGACTAAGTGAAGTGAATCCAAGAGTCCTAGGACTTTAGTAGTACTACCTTCAGTCTCTCGTCTCTCGTACTAATACTCCATTATACCCCCAAACCACCAAACGCTTATCTTACCTGTAATTTGTGTTTGAAAGTAGGGCTAGACCCAGGGCTGGCTCCACGGGAAACACCGAATAAGGTTGGCAATCTTGGTCGGATAAAATTTCCTCATAGCGGTGGTACTAGTGGTGTGACACAGTGGCAGTTGCATGCCTATGAAAAAAACTGAGAATATAGCAGGTGACAGAAGTACAGTAGAGCAGTGCCACATTGTAGCCTAACAAATGGTAAAGTATAACTACTAATTCGGTTGAAGTTCTTTCACATTAGCAATGGTTCTTTGTCAAGCAGAGTAAGAATATATCCTCGGATTTCTTCACCAGCCTGTTGCTATCACCTTATCCTCCCCAGCAAGTGTGTGGATTTATTGCTGTAATAATAATTTAGTCACACATCAATCAAAACCACACAGCCCGGGGGAAGAGGGTTAGGGTTTGAAAAATGGATGGGTACGGGGGTTTTTGGGAAAGGTTTTGGGAGACAAGAAAAAATAGCACAGCATAGACAAACTATTGTGAACATAAACAAATCTTTGGGTACAAATCTATCCATCAATCTTTGAAAGTGCATGCACTACTGCATGCATGTCAGTGAAAAGTAAGTAGTACATTCGACAACTGTGGAAAGAAAGAATGCGACAGTACAGGGCCTGTGTGGAATTATTGATAACGATATTCAACATAAGGTCTCTGTAGCCAGATACCCGAGAGCCTTGCTGGTCACTATAAATCCATTCACAACAACACTCAATGGGGTTGGTCTGGAAGGTGTCAGGTTTACTCCCCGTGATCCAGTCGATGCAAATATGGTTCCACCTCCAAATGTCACCAACACCCAGAAGTGTAAACACAGGGTGTTCGAGCCATTAGGCGGGGGAGAAAAATAACAAACTAAAATAAAAAATGTGGGATGGGTAAAGGTAGGGTCAGCAGGGAAAGGATACCTGTAACAGAAGACAAGACAGGCATCAGTGAAGTGCTGTCCTAACATACAAGGGTACTCTCATATAGTCTCACTAAATAACCAAGGAAGTAGACAAGTACCTGAGCACCAAGAAAACATGACCTTGGATAGGAAATACTATAGCCCTTCTGCCACAATCTGTGAGGAAGGCCTAAGAAACACATAAACATATAGTTAACGAACACACTCCTGTCGCACCAAACACACTCGCGTTATACTAAGACATCAAACCCACTACTCACAACATACCACAAACATGGTAGAGGACTCAATGTACAAAGGGGGTTCCAAATAGTCAAAGCATAAGTCATAAGTCATAAGTCATAAGTCATAAAATTTATATAGCGCACTACATACCCAGAGGGTTTCAAGGCGCTTAGGAAGGGGGGGAGGATTATTTGTCAAAAATCCACGTTTTAAGCTGTTTTCTGAACGCTAGATGATTCTGGGTGAGGCGAAGGTAAGCGGGGAGTGAGTTCCATGTTCTGGCAGCCAGGTATGAAAAGGATCTGCCTCCCATGGTGGTCTTGTTGATGCGAGGTACAGTGGCGAGGGCTTGGCTGGAAGAGCGAAGTTGGCGGGAGGGGGTGTAGAAGGACAGTCGAGAGTTGAGGCAATCTGGTCCGATGTCGTAGAGTGATTTGTGTGCGTGGGTGAGCAGACGGAAAGTAATCCTCTTATTGACGGGTAGCCAGTGGAGGTCTTTAAGGTGATCAGAGATGTGTTCGTTGCGTGGGATGTCTAATATGAGCCTGGCTGAGGCGTTTTGGATTCGTTGTAGTTTCTTCTGGAGTTTAGCGGTGGTACCTGCGTAGAGGGTGTTTCCGTAGTCCAGTCGGCAAAGATGTATGGTCCAACAAAAAGGAAGAGGGAAACGGTAGTGTGTAGGAAGCAAGAACCACAACACTGCGCTCTCTAAGTAATGACCCAGTAGAGAATCTTTGGTGAAGGTCAAACAGAAAAACGTAGTTGCGACCACCACTGAATTCTGCCAACAACACACCCCACGGTGCACTACACAAAGAGAACTGGGGTAGCCTGTAGTTACCTCACTACATGCCCAGTTATGGAGGTCCTTTGAAATACACAGTTATACAACGGAGACGCGTAGTTGTCCTTACTACCACGCTCCGTTTTAATAGTACAAAAACGATCCCCGATGTGAACGCTAACACGTGGTATAGACCGCCACTGTGCTCCGCCACACACAATTCAACCAAACAGGAATTCAGCAAAGGTAGAATTCTGTTAGAAAACAGTCACAGAACCTCTCTTAACAATCCGTTCAGGCAGTAATCAGCTGACCGCACGGGCGGCCGAAGAGTTTAGAGCGGCTTTACCTGAAGACGCGTGAAGTCCGTCTACCGCCAAGGACAGAACACGGAAGCGCTCCCCACTGAGCCTCAGGGGGGGGGGGGAAGGTGATAGTCCACAGGAGACACGATAGAAAAGCATGCAGAGCGTCCGCTCTCATGCCGGTGCAGAACAGAAACCAGAATAACGCGCAACAGGAAGCGCGTCTGTTCCCCAGATAAACTTCCTGCAAGTCTCCCGCCTACTCATGGGAAATGTAGTTTCATAGTACGGTAGGCGCTTAGGGGCTGCGTAACCTGACAGAAGGTATAGTAGATAGAAAAGGAGAAATTGCTTTTTTTCTAGGTGTCCCCTCACTCACCAGGGTTGCCCCTTGGTGACATGCTTCATCATTGGGGCCATCCCAGTCCTCTACGGCCTGGGGCGTGCTGCGACTTGCGAATTACGTAGGAGCACTTACAAATGACTATGTGTGGTGCAGATGTGATAGTGGAGTGGACTAAGTGATGTGTTAAGGGATCAATTTAGAAGCCTAGAGAGAGCCAAGAAATGCAGTCACAGTCAGAGAAAAAGGCAAGGGATACTGTATCTATGTGGTTGTAGTGGTCCTGTTGGAAGTGGTAAGTAAGTTGCCTGCAGAAAAAAAATCCTCCTATTAGCGGCACTCCTCCATTGCAGCCGACGCTTCGTCCATCGATGTTGGTCACCAGAAGACACCCTGTAAAAAAAAGCACAGCATAGACAAACAATTGAACATAAACAATTCTTTGGGTACAAACCTATCCATCAATCTTTGAAAGTGCATGCACTACTGCATGCATGTCAGTGAAAAGTAAGTAGTACATTCGACAACTGTGGAAGAAAGAATGCAACAGTAAAGGGCCTATGTGTAAATTATTGATAACGATATTCAACATAAGGTCTCTGTAGCCAGATACCCGAGAGCCTTGCTGGTCACTATAAATCCATTCACAACAACACTCAGTGGGGTTGGTCTGGAAGGTATAGTAGATAGAAAAGGAGAAATTGCTTTTTTTCTAGGTGTCCCCTCACTCACCAGGGTTGCCCCTTGGTGACATGCTTCATCATTGGGGCCATCCCAGTCCTCTACGGCCTGGGGCGTGCTGCGACTTGCGAATTACGTAGGAGCACTTACAAATGACTATGTGTGGTGCAGATGTGATAGTGGAGTGGACTAAGTGATGTGTTAAGGGATCAATGTAGAAGCCGAGAGAGAGCCAAGAAATGCAGTCACAGTCAGAGAAAAAGGCAAGGGATACTGTATCTATGTGGTTGTAGTGGTCCTGTTGGAAGTGGTAAGTAAGTTGCCTGCAGAAAAAAAATCCTCCTATTAGCGGCACTCCTCCATTGCAGCCGACGCTTCGTCCATCGATGTTGGTCACCAGAAGACACCCTGTCCACTGCCTGCCTGATGCTGAATTGTGTTGAGAGTAAGGGGTCCCAGTGAGCAAGAACATATAATTACATACAAAATAGAAAAACTAGTAAACAGAGAATCATTGCTTCTATAATGTTTTAATCACATTATAGGAAAAATGCGTGATTGTATATTCAACAAAGCATATACACTTATAAATGTATTGGTGCCCCTGAGGGTGAGGGGGGGGGGGGAAAGTGATATGGTGGAGGTATAGTGAAGGGAAGGATAAGTGACAATAAAAGCGTGATATTGATCAGGTAATAAAAGCGGAAAATCAAATGTTCAGTAATACACAAGATAAACCATAAATCCACCGCGAGGAACCGGAGTCAGACGCCGAGCGCGAAGCCGACCGACACCGCAATTGGATCTAATCAACAATTCTGCCTCAAACTAAGACGAGCGGATTCTCAAGCCATTTGATGGTTCGAGTGGTTCTTCATCCAGCATTTTCTGACCTGTAAAGGAACCCGAATTTTTACTTTAGCCTTTGAACTAATATTAAGGACCTTTCTTTGGATCAACTCCATCACCCCACTGGACATACTCAGGTTGGCTGCCCCTATGTACTGCCCGTCCTGAAGAAGACCCGAGTGCAAGGAGGGTGAATCAATCCTGCTTTCCAGGGTCGAAACGTCGACACCCACCCTTACCCTACAACAGCCCTAATTAACCCACCAATTTTGCATTAAATGGACATTGGGGCATGTGCTCTGTTGGAATTATAACAATGATTTATGGTTTATCTTGTGTATTACTGAACATTTGATTTTCCGCTTTTATTACCTGATCAATATCACACTTTTATTGTCACTTATCCTTCCCTTCACTATACCTCCACCATATCACTTTCCCCCCCCCCCCTCACCCTCAGGGGCACCAATACATTTATAAGTGTATATGCTTTGTTGAATATACAATCACGCATTTTTCCTATAATGTGATTAAAACATTATAGAAGCAATGATTCTCTGTTTACTAGTTTTTCTATTTTGTATGTAATTATATGTTCTTGCTCACTGGGACCCCTTACTCTCAACGCTAGCTACCCAGGTCCCAGCGACTTTTTGGGTCAACCCTGTTCTTACTTAACGTGATGCTGAATTGTGGCTCGCTACTGTGAAGCCTGACTCCATCCTTTTTTCCCCATTGCAGAGACTGAAACCCGGCCTGTAATTATTCAACGAAAAACAGGAAGTGATATAATATTACAACACCACTGATAAATAAATATAAGGTATGTAGGCTGTGGAGTGCAAAAAGTCACAATTTGATTTTCCTAGTAGACAGTACAATATTTTTGAAAGTGCGTACTCTGAGTCACCTTTTGAAGGATAAATAAGTATGGGCAAATTAATGTAGCGGATCTTGCCCCTCAAGCTAGGTGTACTGTAAACTGTGTTTTAGAACAAAATTAGATCTTCCTAGCAGTGCTCCCACCCAGACCCTTACTAAAGCCAGTCGCAAAAATGTAGAAGACCCCCAATCAAATCTCAAAAAACGAGGCCTAGCAGAAAACTGGTGACAAAACTTACTTCGAAAGTAAAAGTAGGCCGAAGTACCCCCTTCCAAATTACCCATTACCCACCGTGGATTGCATTCAAACCACTTGCAAGCAACCAAGCAAAAGTAGCCATAGCCAGCATCGCTCCAAGACTCGAAATCCCCCCCACTCAAACACATGCAATAGAAATACTGCTAACCCTAACGAACCCTAAGTTAAGAATAGTGGCAAAGGCTTTCTTTAACTATGCCAAATCCCCCCTTTCCCACCATGGATTTTCTTCAAATGACTTGCAACCAAAATTACACATTCTCACGAGTGCTCTAAGACCCCAGAACTCAGTTGGAAAAATCTAGAACACCCCGAAACACATGCAATCCTGCTGCTAGGGCTAACCCTAACGAACCCTAAGTTACAAAAAGTGCCAAAACTAAAGGCTTTTCCGCGCGGATTTTGTCCCAACCACTTCTACCCGGTATTAGACCTTCCCAGGAATGCCCCAAGACCCGGCAACCCACCCGCCAAGAAGCATAACACCCCCAAACAGGCCAAAAGCAAAATCTCATACTTGCAATATTTCTGGGCCTTCGGTCCAAACGCGCTGCGTAGCTAGGCCATAAGTCGGGGTTGGCACGACGGATTTCCTGAAAAGCAAATGCAATCAAGATTAGAGTGTCCCAGCAATGCTCCCAGACCACGAAACTCACCCACAAACAGACGGAACCCCCCCTAAGAGCACCTCAAAGGCAAGCAAGTCATCAAAAACACAAAAAAAATTCCGCCTGGGATTTGGTCCAAAACACTTTTATCCGGTATTAGAGCTTCCCAGCAATGGCCCCAGAGCCGTCAACCCAGGAGAAAACGAGTAGAAGACCCCCAAACAGCCAAAGAGCAAAAGTACAAAAATGGGGACTTAGTCAATTTTTCACAAATTTCCCAAATCACTCCGCGCGCGCTCTGCAGCTAGGCCCTAAGTCCCCTCTGCCACCATGGATTTGCTTCAAACCTCTTGCAAAGTAAAGTATATATAGCCAGCAGTGCTCCCAGACCACGAAACTCACCCACAAACACCAGGAAGCCCCCCAAACAGGCCCCCGAAAACGCTACATAGAGCAAAATGTCAGAAATAGCCAAAAAAAAAATCGGCCTGGATTTTGTCCCAACCACTTCTACCCGGTATTAGACCTTCCCAGGAATGCCCCAAGACCCGGCAACCCACCCGCCAAGAAGCATAACACCCCCAAACAGGCCAAAAGCAAAATCTCATACTTGCAATATTTCTGGGCCTTCGGTCCAAACGCGCTGCGTAGCTAGGCCATAAGTCGGGGTTGGCACGATGGATTTCTTGAAAAGCAAATGCAATCAAGATTAGAGTGTCCCAGCAGTGCTCCCAGACCACGAAACTCACCCACAAACACCAGGAAGCCCCCCAAACAGGCCCCCGAAAACGCTACATAGAGCAAAATGTCAGAAATAGCCAAAAAAAAAATCGGCCTGGATTTTGTCCCAACCACTTCTACCCGGTATTAGACCTTCCCAGGAATGCCCCAAGACCCGGCAACCCACCCGCCAAGAAGCATAACACCCCCAAACAGGCCAAAAGCAAAATCTCATACTTGCAATATTTCTGGGCCTTCGGTCCAAACGCACTGCGTAGCTAGGCCATAAGTCGGGGTTGCCACGACGGATTTCCTGAAAAGCAAATGCAATCAAGATTAGAGTGTCCCAGCAGTGCTCCCAGACCACGAAACTCACCCACAAACACCAGGAAGCCCCCTAAACAGGACCCCCGAAAACGCTACATAGAGCAAAATGTCAGAAATAGCCAAAAAAAAAATCGGCCTGGATTTTGTCCCAACCACTTCTACCCGGTATTAGACCTTCCCAGGAATGCCCCAAGACCCGGCAACCCACCCGCCAAGAAGCATAACACCCCCAAACAGGCCAAAAGCAAAATCTCATACTTGCAATATTTCTGGGCCTTCGGTCCAAACGCGCTGCGTAGCTAGGCCATAAGTCGGGGTTGGCACGACGGATTTCCTGAAAAGCAAATGCAATCAAGATTAGAGTGTCCCAGCAGTGCTCCCAGACCACGAAACTCACCCACAAACACCAGGAAGCCCCCCAAACAGGACCCCCGAAAACGCTACATAGAGCAAAATGTCAGAAATAGCCAAAAAAAAAATCGGCCTGGATTTTGTGCCAACCACTTCTACCCGGTATTAGACCTTCCCAGGAATGCCCCAAGACCCGGCAACCCACCCGCAAAGAAGCATAACACCCCCAAACAGGCCAAAAGCAAAATCTCATACTTGCAATATTTCTGGGCCTTCGGTCCAAACGCGCTGCGTAGCTAGGCCATAAGTCGGGGTTGGCACGACGGATTTCCTGAAAAGCAAATGCAATCAAGATTAGAGTGTCCCAGCAGTGCTCCCAGACCACGAAACTCACCCACAAACACCAGGAAGCCCCCCAAACAGGACCCCCGAAAACGCTACATAGAGCAAAATGTCAGAAATAGCCCAAAAAAAAATCGGCCTGGATTTTGTCCCAACCACTTCTACCCGGTATTAGACCTTCCCAGGAATGCCCCAAGACCCGGCAACCCACCCGCCAAGAAGCATAACACCCCCAAACAGGCCAAAAGCAAAATCTCATACTTGCAATATTTCTGGGCCTTCGGTCCAAACGCGCTGCGTAGCTAGGCCATAAGTCGGGGTTGGCACGACGGATTTCCTGAAAAGCAAATGCAATCAAGATTAGAGTGTCCCAGCAGTGCTCCCAGACCACGAAACTCACCCACAAACACCAGGAAGCCCCCCAAACAGGACCCCCGAAAACGCTACATAGAGCAAAATGTCAGAAATAGCCAAAAAAAAAATCGCCCTGGATTTTGTCCCAACCACTTCTACCCGGTATTAGACCTTCCCAGGAATGCCCCAAGACCCGGCAACCCACCCGCCAAGAAGCATAACACCCCCAAACAGGCCAAAAGCAAAATCTCATACTTGCAATATTTCTGGGCCTTCGGTCCAAACGCGCTGCGTAGCTAGGCCATAAATCGGGGTTGGCACGACGGATTTCCTGAAAAGCAAATGCAATCAAGATTAGAGTGTCCCAGCAGTGCTCCCAGACCACGAAACTCACCCACAAACACCAGGAAGCCCCCCAAACAGGACCCCCGAAAACGCTACATAGAGCAAAATGTCAGAAATAGCCAAAAAAAAAATCGGCCTGGATTTTGTCCCAACCACTTCTACCCGGTATTAGACCTTCCCAGGAATGCCCCAAGACCCGGCAACCCACCCGCCAAGAAGCATAACACCCCCAAACAGGCCAAAAGCAAAATCTCATACTTGCAATATTTCTGGGCCTTCGGTCCAAACGCGCTGCGTAGCTAGGCCATAAGTCGGGGTTGGCACGACGGATTTCCTGAAAAGCAAATGCAATCAAGATTAGAGTGTCCCAGCAGTGCTCCCAGACCACGAAACTCACCCACAAACACCAGGAAGCCCCCCAAACAGGACCCCCGAAAACGCTACATAGAGCAAAATGTCAGAAATAGCCACAAAAAAAATCGGCCTGGATTTTGTCCCAACCACTTCTACCCGGTATTAGACCTTCCCAGGAATGCCCCAAGACCCGGCAACCCACCCGCCAAGAAGCATAACACCCCCAAACAGGCCAAAAGCAAAATCTCATACTTGCAATATTTCTGGGCCTTCGGTCCAAACGCGCTGCGTAGCTAGGCCATAAGTCGGGGTTGGCACGACGGATTTCCTGAAAAGCAAATGCAATCAAGATTAGAGTGTCCCAGCAATGCTCCCAGACCACGAAACTCACCCACAAACAGACGGAACCCCCCCTAAGAGCACCTCAAAGGCAAGCAAGTCATCAAAAACACAAAAAAATTTCCGCCTCGGATTTGGTCCAAACCACTTTTAGTGCTTCCCAGCAATGGCCCCAGACCCGTCAACTCACCTGCAAAGAGGTAGAACAACACCCCCACAAGTGCTGAGTCTTTCTCCATTGGGCGTAAACCAGCCCTCTGCTTTGATGGAAATAGGAGTCTGGAGGAGGAGGATAGAGGAGCATGTTCTTCTGAACTTGTGAACCTGAGGAATGCAGACTGCGGCACCTTCAAATAAATTAGCAAACAAGTGAAGACAGTTCTGCTGATGGGCTTGTTTTTGTGATTATCTGATTAAAGTTTGAATTATATTAACTGTGCACAACAAAGAAAGACAGACACACAGGAATAAAAGTGAATAAGGATGAAAAAGAAAGTTATTGATTCGTTGTCTCATTTTCAGGGCTCGAAGTCGGTATCACGGTCCAGGAATAAGAATAAGGCTTCGTCATCATACTCTGCGAATTCAGGCAGGGAGAGCTCAGTGTCACCTGACAGAGTAGAAATTCCCTCATCTATGTTGCTGGCCACCTCCTCTTCATCCGGCATGCTCTCTCGTACTCTGAAATCTGGTGGTATGAGGTGCTGATTCATCTTGATCATTGTTAACCTCTCCACATTTTTGGGCGAGAGGCGGCTCCGTTTGGGAGTTACAATCCCACCAGCCGCACTGAAAACCCGTTCAGAAGACACGCTTGCGAGTGGGCAAGACAAGTAGTTTAAAGCCAGGTTGGTGAGCTGTGGCCACAATTCTTTTTTCCCATGCCAATACGCCAATGGGTCAGAATTAACATAGACCTCTGTTGAGTCATTCAGATAGTCCTTCACCATCGACTCAAGGTCCTCATCCAAGGTTCCTCCACTTTGCTTAGCTCTTGCTGTGCCTCTGACCTTTTGAGAACCAAAACCACGCAGAGCTAGCCAATCCTCTTCAGCCTCCAATGTTTCTGTTGTCTTTCGTGCAGATGATCCGGTTGCCGGTGTCTTTAACGGCTGAGAGGTCACTTGTGCCACAGCCACAGGTGCAGAAGTGGATTGTTTTGACTGGGGATGGCCTGCTGATGTACTGCCATTTCCTTCAATTTCCAGCCGT
This sequence comes from Lissotriton vulgaris, assembly GCF_964263255.1. NCBI lineage: Eukaryota > Metazoa > Chordata > Amphibia > Caudata > Salamandridae > Lissotriton > Lissotriton vulgaris. Next base: position 55,487,739 of record NC_141691.1, on the reverse strand, counting down.
TCTGTTTCAAACTTCTTGGCTGACAAGGCTAGCCAACGTTTGTACTTTAGAACATGTTCATCATCAAAAGGAAAGAATGCTTGGCCTGCCAGCGCCTTTTTGTAGCGTGGATCCAGAATAGTAGCACAAATGTAATGCTGTTCTGAGTGGATCTTTTTAAGACGTTCATCACCTTGTAGGAGCTCTAATAATTGCTCAGCCAGAAGCAAAGAGTCTTGGTTTTTGTCATCTTTTCCAAACACAGAACACACCTCCTTCAGTTGGTCCTCCAGCATGTACAACAATGGGATAGCTTTTCCCAAATTAGAGTCCTCCTTGCTGACTGCACGCGTGAAGAACTCAAAAGGACGAAGCATGCGTGTCAGGCTTTCAACTATGTTCCATTGTGGCCCACCCATCCTCAGCTCCTCTATACCCTCTTTCAAGAAATATTGATCGAGTTCCGTATACTGCTCATACAGACGCTCAAGCATGTAGAAGGTTGAGTTCCAACGTGTTACCACCTCCTGGATGAGTGCTTTCACTGGCATTTGACGTTGATATAGCAGGCTCCTCAGCTGCTTCCGGGCCTTAAAAGAATGCCTGAAATGCTTGCACATTTTTCGGCAGGTCTCCAATACACTGTACGCTGCACTGCCTTTATTACCCAAGAATTTTTGGACAACCAGGTTTATACAGTGGGCCAAACACGGCACTCTGAAATAGTAACCGTCCCTCATGGCCTTAACTATATTGGCGCCATTGTCCGTGGAAACATAACCAACCTTGCGTTTTAGTGGGGACAGACAGTTAAGGACCTTTGTGTTAAAGACATCCAAAATGTTTTCTGCTGTGTGACGTTTCTCCAAACCAAACATGGCTAGTGTTGCATGTTTCCGAGCACCTTTAAAAACAATGTTAGTGTCAACACCTGAGTTTAGCTTTGCTTTAGCCCCTGAAAAAGAGACCCAGTGTGCAGTGATGCACATGTAATCAGCGCCTGCGCCACTGGTCCACATGTCTGTTGTCAGATGTATAGTGTGAACAGCACTCTTCTGCAAAGCTGCCCCAATCACCTTCAGAACATCTTCATGTAGTGCTGGAACTGCAACTCGGGCAAAATAGAACCGGCTAGGAACCTTCCATTTAGGGCAGAGCGCTGTCACTAATTCTAGAAAACCAACCCCTTCTACAAAAGAAAAAGGGAGAAGGTCTAGAGCTAGCATTTTAGCCAGCTTAGTGTTATACAGACGGGTCATTGGGTGGTTGCGTTCATATTGCGCTTCTGTAAACAACATCTTTTTAATGTTGCCCTGGACCAAGGATTTACGGGATGATGATGATCTCTTCGACCCAGTTACGCTCGCTGATGAACTTTTCCGCATTGATGTCTCACTCTCTCCCACACTCTTAGTGTGGCTCCCATGGGGTGTGCTGCTGACAGGGGAACTGGGTGTAAGTGAAGTGTTTGAATCGTCTTCTACCTCCTCGTCATCACCAGATGAAAAAACAACATTTTCATTGCGTGCAATTGCGGCTTCCTTGATCGTGTGTAGGTGCGCAAACCATTGGACATCGTGCGTTCTCCTAAGATGACCTCTCTGGCCTCCGGTACCATAACTCGGTAGCCATTTGTAGCTTACAAATGCTACAAATGGCTACGTTTTCATTTTTTGGGCAAACACTAAAGAAGTCCCAAACTGGAGACTTGAAATGTCTTCGGGGGCCGGAGGAGGCGGCGATACTGGTGGTGGTGGTCCTGCTGCTAATGCCAGATGAAGTGGAGGATGTGGATTGCCGAACTTCAGTACGTTTTGCACTTTCACCACCACGAATTGAGGTCGAGGACGAGGTGGGTACCTTCTTGCGAGGAAGAAATATGGAAGCGGTAGGTTTTGGTGTACTACTTAACTCCAAATCTAATGATTCCATTTCCATTGCCTCCTCGCCGACATCATCATCACGCTCAGCAGCTTCTCGGGATAGGGTCAAAATGTCTCTTTGCTGCATGCCCGGTGGGGCTGCAGTGACCTTTGTGATGACTGGCTCGTCGTCATCGTGAGAGGCTTCATCACCAGCAGTATCTGTCACTTCTTGTTGAGCCTCATCACACTCCATAGGTTTGAGTTTTTGGACGACCTTCCTTTTACGCTTAGGTACCGGTGTCAGATCATGGTGTGCCTCACTGTCAGACCGCAGTTGTGGTTCCCAAGACAGATCACTTGCATCAGAACAAGGTGGGCTTGAAGAAGATGTAGACACCCCCCTTGATCTTTTCCTTGCTAGGGATGTGGAAGACAATGAATGATCATCAGGAGGAGTGGCTTCCAATGATACCTCGGCTTCATTGTCGATTTCCAAATGTGCCCCTACTTCGGGAGGAACAACTATTGTGGGCACTTGTGAACCTCCATGCACCTTTGCTTGCGCATCTCCTTTTGCTGCCTCTCCTTCCACATGTACTTGGGCGTGTACTTGCACATGGTGTTGTTGTTGCGGCTGTGGTTGTTCAACACTTGTCAGATGAGTTACAACAACCTGTGTTGATTCAGGGACATTGCTGCTACTTTCTTGCGATGAGCCAACATCACTGGTCGATGGTGATTGGAGAAGTACACTGACTGCCTCTGAAGCACTCAAGGGCTTTGACTTAAGTTGGCGTGGTGGTGGAGGCACTGAACCCAATGGAGCAGGGGTGCTGCTCCCAGCTTGGTCCCCAGCAGATCCTGCTGCTGCAGGCGTACTTTTTTTTTTGCTCCCAAAAAAAGTGGCGGGTGGCACACCAGCCTCCTTGGTAACTTGCTTCTTCTGCTCCTTACTAGCAACTTTCTTGCTAGAGGAGCTACGGAGAACTTTCTTTGGGGGCGGGGCAATCTTCTTCAGAGCAGGTCAGACAGCAGGCCGCAGTTGCACGAATTGTAGAGTTGTCTGAGGCCAGACGTGACGTCGCGTGACGTTATGCTGCACACACACACCGCTGCAGGACTTCTTCCTGGCACTGGTGGTTCTCTTGAGTCTTGTGCACCTAAAAAAAATGGAAGACAGAGGAACATCAGTTCAGTTATAGAGCACAAAAAAATCGAAAAACACTGCAAAATCAGCACAATCCCAATCCATCCATGCCCTCCATAATGTTTAAATTCAAGACAACCCACAGAAAGACTAGGCCCATGCAAGACTCACTACCCCTGGGCATAAATAAAGGTTGAAAAGTAGGCAAAATGGTTGGAGGCCTAACAACAAAGCCTGCATTCAAAATGGCCACTTGCCTGCCAGCACATGGCCAGTGCCTGTAGCTGCACTCAAAATGGCCACCAGCCACATGGCATGTCCCTCCCCATGAACACCCCCAAAAATCGAAAAACACTGCAAAATCAGCACAATCCCATTCCATCCATGGCCTCCATGATGTTTAAATTCAAGACAGCCCACAGAAAGACTAGGCCCATGCTAGACTCAAATACCCCTGGTGAAAAGGCCACAAGTACAGGCCCAAAAAACGAAAATCACTGAAAATCTGCACAATCCCATTCCATCCATGGCCTCCATGATGTTTAAATTCAAGACAACCCACAGAAAGACTAGGCCCATGCAAGACTCACTACCCCTGGGCATAAATAAAGGTTGAAAAGTAGGCAAAATGGTTGGAGGCCTAACAACAAAGCCTGCATTCAAAATGGCCACTTGCCTGCCAGCACATGGCGAGTGCCTGTAGCTGCACTCAAAATGGCCATCAGCCACATGGCATGTCCCTCCCCATGAACACCCCCAAAAATCGAAAAACACTGCAAAATCAGCACAATCCCATTCCATCCATGGCCTCCATGATGTTTAAATTCAAGACAACCCACAGAAAGACTAGGCCCATGCAAGACTCACTACCCCTGGGCATAAATAAAGGTTGAAAAGTAGGCAAAATGGTTGGAGGCCTAACAACAAAGCCTGCATTCAAAATGGCCACTTGCCTGCCAGCACATGGCCAGTGCCTGTAGCTGCACTCAAAATGGCCACCAGCCACATGGCATGTCCCTCCCCATGAACACCCCCAACAATCGAAAAACACTGCAAAATCAGCACAATCCCATTCCATCCATGGCCTCCATGATGTTTAAATTCAAGACAGCCCACAGAAAGACTAGGCCCATGCTAGACTCAAATACCCCTGGTGAAAAGGCCACAAGTACAGGCCCAAAAAACGAAAATCACTGAAAAATCTGCACAATCCCATTCCATCCATGGCCTCCATGATGTTTAAATTCAAGACAACCCACAGAAAGACTAGGCCCATGCAAGACTCACTACCCCTGGGCATAAATAAAGGTTGAAAAGTAGGCAAAATGGATGGAGGCCTAACAACAAAGCCTGCATTCAAAATGGCCACTTGCCTGCCAGCACATGGCCAGTGCCTGTAGCTGCACTCAAAATGGCCACCAGCCACATGGCATGTCCCTCCCCATGAACACCCCCAAAAATCGAAAAACACTGCAAAATCAGCACAATCCCATTCCATCCATGCCCTCCATGATGTTTAAATTCAAGACACCCCACAGAAAGACTAGGCCCATGCACCACTCACTACCCCTGGTCAAGGCCCCAACAACAGGTCAAAAATCGAAAAACACAGAAAAATCAGCACAATCCCATTCCATCTATGCCCTCCATGATGTTTAAGTTCAAGACAGCCCACAGAAAGACTAGGCCCATGCACCACTCACTACCCCTGGTCAAGGCCCCAACAACAGGTCAAAAATCGAAAAACACAGAAAAATCAGCACAATCCCAATTCATCTATGGCCTCCATGATGTTTAAGTTCAAGACAACCCACAGAAAGACTCAGTCCACCCACCACTGAGTACCCCTGGGCAAAAGGCCCCAAAACAGCCCAAAAATCGAAAATTCCAAAATTTTAGTTGCAGCAACTGTAATGCCCCAAACAAACTTACTTGTAAAATTTCTAATCCAACAGTGATCCAAAGAAAGTCAAAAAGGCCTCAAATCCAAAGATCCAGCAGCATCCACAAAAAGTAATCCTTCCAGCTCCAGATCCAAATGAAAAGTGACCAGGAGATGGACAAAGCACTGGGAGGAGCCTGCTGAACAGGAACAGGAAGTTGAAGACTGTGGGGCACTTCCTTCCTCCCACCCCCCTGCCCCCCTCCCCAAAATGGACTCCTCGCTAAAAAAGTGCAGGCAAATGTCAAACTAAGGAGTTATTCACATAAAAATCATCATTTCTAGAAGGTTTATGCTGCTTGCTGGTGGATTTCTTGTGCAGAATTGCAAATTTATATTTTCGCTCGCCGCATCTCAAATCTCGCAATTGCGAAGTACCGCGAGACGTGATCTCGCCGTACTCGCGTTGACAAACTATCGCTGGCAAGCCGCGATGACGTAATCGCGCTCGCCAATTCCCGCGGGATCACACAGCAAGATCCAAAATGGCGCAGCACTCGCAAACTATCGAAAAAAACAACTCGGCAAACGATGATAAACGCCGCGCGCCGCAAAAATTGTATCACCAACGCCGCGCGCCGCCAAAAAAATCCGCTGCGTGCGAATTTGCGGATTTTGCGGGAAATTCGCAAATCTCGCGGATTGCGAATTTCCCAAAAATCTGCAAAATCCGCGAGCGTAACGGATTTTCCGCCCACACATAGTCGCATTCCTCACAGAAACTTGGATGAACGCCTCATCAGCACCCGACATTGCCATTGCCATCCCGGTCACTTACGAGATCATCCGAAAAGACCGCACCAACCAAACAGGAGGAGGCATCGCCATCGTTCATAAGAACACCATCCGAATCACGACCAGCTCCGACGATAACCTCGCGACAGCCGAACACCTTCACTTCCAGATCCACACCGACCCCAGGACCACACTTAGAGGCCCCCTCATCTACAGACCACCAGGATCTCGCACACAATTCATCGAGGACATCACTGACTTCATCAGCCCACATGCCCTCACCACCGAGAACTTCATTCTCCTGGGAGACCTCAACTTCCACCTGGAAAAGAATAACGATAGCAACACCACTACCCTTCTGGACAACCTGGCCAATCTCGGACTCAAACAACTTGTTGACACTCCCACCCACTGTGGTAAATATTTGATTTACCGTCCTAATTTCTATGCAGGTAAGTACTTAATCAATAATAACTCAATCGGAAAGAAAGAGGCAGAGTCCGTGGTGTTAGAGTTCTTAGGGGTTTTATTCCTTAAAAAGGAATGGTCATGACCGGATATCTTGTTCCTGCCACCACTGGGGTGCAGGAAGGGATAGAGCCATATTTTATTGACAATACATAGCTTATATACTTAAGTCACATTATAGAAACCAATACAGTAGGCGTAACAGCTGAGAGAAACAAGATAACAGCATACACGTGGTAGTGATACGTAATTAGAAGGCGTGAACTAGGCGTGAACATAGAGGTGTGTGCTAGAAACGTCACATGTAAGTGTCACGAGTAGGTGGGTACTTAGCAGAATTTGGCAATGTCAGCAGAAATCTGAGGCCTGGATGCGCGCGCAGCTGCATGACGTGTGACTGACGTGAAACTGGAGGGTGCAGGGGACTTGACATTTACACTTGCGGAAAGAGACAGAAGTCTGGCATGTCAGATCAACTCGTACCTATATCACATCTGATATCTAATGTTTGGGAACCATATTATCTAGAGGGAAAGGTCTCTTGGGCAGAAGCTATTCTATACTGACTGTAGTGCGTGTATAAGCGTCTAAGTGTCTGCACGAAATGCGAGGGGGCATGGGCCTACCATGGTAACAGAGGCTATGAATTACTTGCACGGAGACAGTGAGGCCGGGCCCTTTGCTCTGCAGCTGGAAGATGTTTACTTAAACTAGTAGGCAAGAATGCATTTTCGAGGAGCGGGACAGATAATTCGAAGGTTGACTACAGTCTTGGCAGGCAGCAGGCTGAGCTAAGCGCCGTTAGCCGCAGAGGGAGTAAGGCAGAGGTCACGGGTACAGAGGCAGCCTGGGCTGAGGCTTTCAGAATCAGAAGGCAGGAAAAAGGCTCGATGGCAGAATTCAGGGCCTACCTCGCCAGAGCTGGAAAACGTGTAAAGTACACCACAAAAAGACGTTGGCATGGCATACTTAGGAACGGAATTTTCAACCCATTCAGGGTGGGTCTGAAAGAGGACATGTTAACGTTGGACGCAAATGTATTTGCGTCTTCATAACTGGCTCAGGAGGGAAGTTACATGCACTGTAAGCTGGTACATGGAGACGGTGGGGTACACGGTAGGGAACATTTCTTGACCATAAAATTTATATTTCCTCATTCCCTCCTTGTTCCCTACGGACCCTTCATGATATATCGATTCTCATGAACCGATCAGTCTGTTCTTGTAACATTATTTGCTCTTCTTTCTTCTTTTCGCGTTTTAAGTGAAAACTGGAATGTGCAATGCATGAAGTGGCGCACAGACCACAAATCGCTGGCCCACACTGTAGGCACAGGCAGCAACTGAATACTATGACAAGGGCAATGCCTAGGAAGGATAGGATCTTCCATCCCCAAGCGGTCAACGTTGTCCAGAACCAACCGGACCAAGTCCAGGTGCCTGGATTCTGATGTATCAAACTTGCAATCTTATGAAGACGTGTAATAGCTTTGTATACTGTAGGCGCGTTTTCTGGGATGAAAACACAGCAACTTGACCCGATGACCTTACAAGCTCCGCCCCTATCTGCTAGGATGACGTCAATAACAAGACGATTCTGGAGAACAACAACCCGCATAGCGGACTGCTCCTCTGTTAAGTTACCTAGGGTGGAGGCCGTTTCATTCACTACTGCTTCGAGTGTTCTAGTTAATCTGCGTATTAATTTACTGTTTTGGACAGGACCTGTGAAGAAAAAGAATCCTTTATTGAAATCTGTGTACTGCTCCCATGCCGTTTCAGTATAATCGACAATCGGGAGATCTCTTCGGAGTCTATCCTTTACTAGATTTGTATTTCTGTGATAATCAGGAGGGGCTAGGAAAACAGGTGGCAGAAGGAATGCAATGTAACAGGTACCATCCCAACCAGGAGGTAAGTGTATGTATGCGGTATAACCACAAACAAAGTAGGAATGACGAGTAGCTCTAAAGGAAGATTTGCCTTGATCACTGAACTCGACCACAGTAGTACATTTGCTATGACCTAAGTGTACTGAACCCTTCTTTCTGACACATAAATCACCTTTGACTGGTAATACTGACATAGCAGGGAGAACTGGTGCAGCTTCGGATTCGACAGTAAGAATCATAAGGCTAATTGTATAATTACCTAATCCATAAACTTCATTTTCTAGATCAGTTCCTATTCTAATGGGAAGTCCCTTTTTGTCAGGGTAACAGGCATTAAGCAGAACTAAGTTCAAGTTTCCCCAAACCCAATTCCCTTTGAAAACAGCGATATCAGGATCTATGGAATTAATTATTCTAAACCATGCTCCACAGGAGCCGTTGTGTGAAAACGGGTACGGAAAGAGGGGCAGAACTCCCTTGTATTTCTGATAGGGAGGGAGTCGGCCACATATCCAACAATTTGTAGCATTATTAGTCTGATGGGAGTGATGTAACATACTAATGAAGGTGTTGTTGCGCAGCACGAGTCTGTAAGAGAGTTCGTGGGGAGGTAATTCGCTAAAAGAATGTTCAGTAGAAACATTGTAAGCAGATTGTTCACGCTTGAAGATAGGGTAGTATATGGGAAGCAATATACTAGCAACAATAATCAGAAGACTTAGGAAAAACATAATCAATAATGTCACTATACAGTGACTACGTAGTGATTTACAATATGCATGTTTCTTGAGTTGTCTCTCTCTCTCTCTATCTCGATCTAGGGGATACATGTCAGAAACTATTTAACCGATTCACCTAGGGGAGGACTTAAACAATTAAACTGTCTGACTTGCTAGATCGGAGTTTCATGCGGTATTCCTCTTGGGGAGTTTTCTCTTGTTTCGTAACTTTAAAGTCTTTAGTGTCGATGCAGTCTTTGGAGGGGGTGGACGAGTCTGTTCCTGGCAGCAGTTCCTTACATTTTTTTATATGACTCGTATGGATCCACCCCTTTCGGCCTTCCACCTTGATAGCGGTCCGCGTTGTAAGAAGGACGGTCTTTGGTTCTTTCCAGCGGGGCTCCAGCGGACTTTTCCTGTCGAAGTTCCTAATTAGCACCGTATCGCCGGGCCGGACATCATGCGGCTTTACATCAGTGTTGTCAGGAAAGGCTGCGTCAACCTGTGAACGACATGATTGGAGTGCAGACATCAAGGAGGCAAGGTAATCTGTCAGCATATTACAATCAACATCTGTAATTTTCTTAGGGATGGGCGTCCCCCACATATTCGGTGGTCTGCCAAAAACCACTTCATACGGGGATAGCCCTGATCTCGAATGGGCGACCATTCTCATATAGAACAATGCAACTGGCAGGGCGACTATCCAGTCGACCCCTTTCTCTTTACAAACTTTAGCAAGGCGTGTTTTCAGTGTCTGGTTATGCCTCTCTACAAGGCCAGCGGCTTCGGGATGTCGGACGCAGTGGAATTTCCACTGATATCCTAGCAGAAGGGAAACCTGTTTCATGAGCTCGGATGAGAATGGCTGTCCGTTATCTGAGTACACGACACGAGGCAAGCCGTATCGTGGGAAGAATTCTCGAACCAGCTGCCTGGCAGTGGTCGGGGCAGTGTAATCTGGGACTGGATATGCTTCTGTCCAACGGGAAAGTGCACAAACAACTACGAGGACATATTTGAATCCTCGACAACGGTCCATCTGGATATAATCCATCTGGAGGACTTCAAAAGGGTGATCGGGAGGATGGAATCCACCTTGCTCTACAGGGACGCTTTTACCTGGATTGAACTGACAACAGATCATGCAAGTACGCACTTTCTGTTTTGCTGCTGCTCGTAAGTGTCTGTTGTACCAGAGATTCTGTAAACTGTCTAACATAGCTTTCTCTCCTAGATGTGCCGGACTATGTGCTGTATTTATCATGATTTGAACCATAGAGTCGGGGAGAAACCATGTAGATTTTCCCTTCGTCATCCAACCTTGATCTGTCTGGATCCCTCCTAGTTCAGTCCATTTCTTTATTTCATCTGGAGTAGCATGTGTCTGGATATCGATTACATCTAGGATGGGATCCCTAACTGACATACACTGTGTCGGTACTATTGTCTTTGTCACATCAGTTGTCTGGGTGTGAGTCAATGCTGTGTGTTTTGCTGTTTGGTCTGCCAGGTCGTTACCCTGGGAAACGGAATCTGTAACTTTAGTATGTGCTTTGCACTTCATGATGGATATGCCTGAAGGCAGATGTATTGCCTCTAATAGTGCTTGAATGAGGGGACCATGTTGGATCTTGGCACCGTGAGAGGTCAAGAAACCTCGTTCTTGCCATAACATTCCGAAGTCGTGTACAACTCCGAAAGCATAACGTGAATCTGTGTATATGTTAACATTTCTGTTCTTGGCTAGTATACAAGCTCGGGTCAGAGCAATGAGCTCCGCCGCTTGAGCAGACAGTGTGTCAATACGATGTGTTTCTTTGACTTCAGTTTCAGTGGTCACTGCATATGCGGCCACTAATTCTCCTGTATTTGTTCTCATGCATGAACCATCCACATAAAGTGTCAGGTCTGGATTTGTCAATGGAACATCTGTCAAGTCCCGTCGGGGCTTTGTTACTGCATTAATGATCTCTATACAATCATGCGGGGCTGGATCTGTCATAATTGAAGGTAACAATGTTGCGGGGTTTAGGATGCTACAGCGTCTGATTTCTATGTGCGGCTGGAATAGTGTCAATTCATAACCTGTCAGTCGTGCTATAGTCAAGTGCTGAGTCTGAGTTCTGTTTAAAAGAACCTCCACAGAATGTGGAACTTGTACTGTTAATGGATGTCCTAATACAATTGAATCGCTCTGTCTGATTGCTAAGGCTGTCGCTGCAACTGACTTCAAGCACGCAGGGAGTGCCTGGGCTACTGAATCCAATGTACTTGAAAAATAAGCGCAAGGCTTATGTGAACCTGCTTGGTCTTGAGTGAGGACAGACAAAGCTGTACCATCACGTTCTGTAACAAAAAGTGTAAAGGGTTTGCTGTAACATGGTGTTGCTAAAACTGGTGCTTGGCATAAAGCTTTCTTTAATTCTTCAAAAACCTGTGTATGTTCCTGAGTCCAAGGAAGGACAGTCGAAGTCGCTGCCTCCTGTGTTGTCAACTGAATGAGTGGTTTAGCTAGAAATGCATACTGAGGAATCCATTGTCTGCAGTACGAGGTGAGGCCTATAAAGGCCCGCACTTCCTTTTGTGTCTGGGGTTGCGGCATATTTACAATTAACTGGATACGGTCAGGAGTGAGCTGTCTCCCCACTTTGGACAGCAAGTGACCCAAGTACACAACTTGCTGAACACAGAATTGTAGCTTCGAAGGAGACACCTTGTGTCCCTTGTTGGCCAGAAAATGTAAAACTGTCAGTGATGCTAGTTCACATTCGGGTTCACTTCGTGCGGTGATCAGCAGATCATCGACGTATTGCAGTAAGGCGGTGTTAACTGGCATTTGAATACAATCAAGTTGTCTTTTCAGTGCTTGACTATAGATGCTGGGGCTTTCTGTGAATCCTTGAGGTGCGCGTGAAAATTTGAAACTTCGTCCATTTAAACTGAATCCGAAGAGGTATTGGCTCTCTGGATCAATGGGCACACTGAAGAAGGCGTTCTTGAGGTCAATTACAGTAAAGAACGTTGCTTCTGAATCAATAGCAGTCAATAGGGATGAGATGTCGGGAACCACAGGGTACTGTGGAACGATGCATTTATTCAGTTCTCGTAAATCAATCACCAACCGATATACTGGCGGTGCATTGGGATCAGTACGTTTAAGAATCGGAATGATAGGGGAATTACAGATATTGGAGTCGGTCTCTACGACCACTCCTTGGGCAATGAGCTCTTCAATGATTTCCAGTAAAGCCACTACAGCATCGGGTGGTAACTTGTATTGTCTGATTCGAGGTAAAACAACACCTGGCTTTAGTGTAACACGGTATGGTGTAATGTGCATGCAGCCTACGTCGGTGGAGCCTTGTGCCCACAGGTGTTCTGGTACATTTTTCAATCTGACATCAAATTCTCGTAATACATAGTGACCCTTAAAGTCACGCAAGAAAAGTCTAACTCCTTCCGGAGAACAACATATTACCGCTCCTAGAGCCTTCAACGTTTTGATACCTAACAGATTTTCTGGACATGATTTCGTGAGTAACAAGTCTGTAACACGTGATAATGGACCCACAGCCAGGGGGACTGGTTCTGATACCTCATTTACAATAGGCTGTCCTGAAAAACCAAGGGAAACATTCTGTGAGCCTGAGAGGGGTGCCCCTGGGACTTCATTATGACTTATTGTTGTGCGGCTTGCCCCTGTGTCAATTAAAAATTTTCTGTCTTTTCCCAATACTTGACTGTGTACATAAGGACCCTCTTGATCTACAGGAATCTCAATAAGAGGCAAGCCAAACTCCCTCTCTAGGCTGTTTCATGTGTAACGCTGATAATCAGGATAATCAGATTGGGCATACTGGCACATCTGCCGTGAAACTTGCTGCGTCGCGGCAACGGGCTGTGGCTGTGACTGTGATACCGCTGCTGTCTGTACTGTATGTGGTGGAGCATGCATAGATTGTGAATTCTGTGAAGTTTGTTGCTGACTCTGGTCGTGTCTCGGCGGATGCTGTCTTTCTTTAGTTTTACCTGTTGCTATATTGTGTTTCAGGACCGGGCATTCGTGTACGTAGTGACCTGTCTGCTTGCAATAGTTGCATGTCCCTTTGACGGGAGCTGCTGCATTACCTGTCTGGGTCGCACCCTTTCTCTGGCCGTCGGCTGGAACCGACTGGGCCACTAACATTTTCATTTTCGTGTCTTTCATACGTTTCTGCTCATGATCCTGCTCTTCTCTGATTCTGTTCTGATGGTACTGTAACATTTGTAACATCTGGGATGGCGTATTTGCTTGCCATGTACTCTCAACTTTATATACACGGTTTTTGACTAAAGGCAGGGAATTCTCGACTAACTTTGATACAAAAAGATGCGGGTACGACTCGCTACTTGGTTTAAGGCCACTATTAATAATGAAACATTTTTCGAATCTTGAATAGAAGTCACTAGTATCTTCATCGTGTTTCTGTTTACAGGCTGAGATAGCGTCCCAGTCTTCCTTTCTAGTTGTCAGTAATCTTGGCAGAACCTGTACTATTAAACCTGGTAATGCTTTAGTTTTCTCCCCAAGGCCTAGCCCTGGGGTACGAAGTTTCTCCTCGTCTTCTATTTCTGCCCATACAATCTTTTTGTCTCCTACCTCCCATTCTCTTTCCTTAAGTTTCTCGTAGATGCCCGTGGGCAACAATACTTTTAACATTTTCATGATATCTGCATATGTGTAATCTCCCATCAGTAACATGTCTTTAAGTTCTCTGTGAAAACCTGCAGGGTCTTTATCGTGACAGGGTACTAGTTTCTTCATTTCCAGTAGTTCTAACTTGGTCAGAGGTGTGTGTACATACACACGTTTCAAGTTATTATCGGTACCCATAACTGGATGTACTTCTCGTAAGGGATTCTGACTTTCAATGCCATGCAGACGCTCCATATGGTACATTTTTCTTTCTGGGGGCGGAGCGGGAACATATTCGGAGCTTAAGAAAGAGTTATATCTGTGCCGTTGTTCTAGAATTATTTATATTAACTTGGTACTTGGGCCTCTCCATCTGTCCATGAGTAGTGCTTCTAATGTATCGTGTAAGGGACCTGGATCAGAATGTTGATTTCTGTATAACTTGAGGAGGTGCTGAATCATATATGTACCTGCTAATTTTTGCTCATCTGGAGATAGATTCAGAAATGTCTGGGCTATTGTGTCATCATTATATATATTAGGGTTGTCAGCCCATAGTACTGCTGATCGTGCTAGTTCTTGTTCATCCATAGAATTGAGTACATGGTACCCCAGTCGTTCTCGAAGCCTTTTATCAGTGTCTTGAAACTGATGTTCAGGAGAATTCGGTTTCGATATGCCAGAGAGAAAAACTCTCTTGCTTTCTGGACGAATGCCTTTCCTAAGGTAAGTTCCCTTACCTACATACGCTATCGTATCTGTAGTCCTTTCCGGTTCTTCAGGTTCTTCCTCCTCGGAGGAGGAGTCATTCTCTTTTTCCTTTTCTTTTTCGTGTATTTCTATCACTGCTTTTCTTATTTTCCTGTACATACTGGATATGCAACCCCCTTTATCGTGTTTTCCTTCGGATATATTTTGGCCCCACTTGTTTAGTGCCTCTATTTCATCCTGTTCTGTCTCAGGCCTGTCTCGTTCTCTTATTAAGCAATTTATGAAGAAACGTAGTATATATGCTTGAGTGTCAACTTTCTGATGTGCCATGGCCTCCTTAATACTTTCAGGATTTTCCCCAGTCTGGACAAAATGATATATTTTATCTAAGTGCTCTTTCATTCATTTCAAAACTTTATTCGATTCAATACAAAGAATCATAAAAGTAAAAGTACATTTACAGACAGTTTAAAATTCATTTTGAAAGACAGTTTTACAGTTTATGGCACTATAAAATTCATTGGCAGATGGAGTCACAAAACCATATTTTTACTTTCAATTAGTTGATTCGGGGAGGTACATAGTTCATTGAGCTAGGGTGTTTTTTTAAAAAACAAGTAAAAGGAGGATCACGATGCAACAGTATGAGGTGTACATATCAAGTGGTCAGTTTCTTGGGGCAAGATTTAGCCATACCGTTTTCTAATCAGGAGTGACACTCGTATAAAATTCAACATTGCACAACAGACTGCAGGGGATGACAGGGATTATAAAAAATCATAACCCTCTTTATAATGGCATGGTTGTTTCCCCTTGAGAATCGGTTTGATAAACCTGATTCTCGGGTCTTTATATAGGGGACAAAAAAGAACAAGATGCATTGTGTTTTGGCTATCTTTGTTGTTGCAGATACAAGGGGGCAGTTTTTCACACCAGCCCCTCTGTATAGGAAATGCAAAAAGAAAATGCAAAGTGTGTAGCCTAAATCTTGTCAAATAAAAACGCCATTGCACATGATTTGTGAAGGTCGGATAAAACTGGTGCTGTAAGACAGCCTTAGGGGCATATGGACTGTCCAGGGAGTTTACAACCGATGATTTCCAATAATGGGTTTTAATTACATTTTTAATATCTCCCTGTATATTTTCAGGGTTGTCAAAGGTATCACCCAAGCCTATTTTATGGAACATTTCGTTGACATAGGATAGCCAGGGGATTTGATTCATGTTTGACAATTTTAGACAGTCCTGGAGGATGTCTTTGGTAAGCTGGAGATCCTCCGATAACCATATTTTGCCCCATAGCAATAAGGGCGAAAGACGAATTATGTCACTCACATAGCTTAGACCTATTTCATTGTGGGCAAATCTGTTTGAGGAGCCTGGTGGAATGGCCAATACACGTTTTAGAAATTTGTTTTCCAAAATCTGTATTGTGTCAGGGCTATCTGTCCCCCAAACCCCTGCCCCGTAGGTAGCAATCGACAAACATTTAGCTTTATACAGAGTTTTTAGATGTATAATAGGTTTTTGGCCTAATTTGCCACAGAAGCGGAACAGTCCCTCTATTGAGCGACTAGCACTCTGGACTCGTGTCTTCATTAACGGGGCCCAACTTAGTTTGTGATTAAAAAGGTTTCCCAAATAATTACAATTTTCAACCTTGTCAATGACGGAGTTACTTACTACAAACTTTCTGCTCTTGGTGCCCTTAGGGCCACAGACCATAATAAAAGATTTAGCAAAATTTACTTTAAGGTCTAGGTCCAACATAAATTTATGAAAGGCATCGAGGCAATGCTGCATACTGTTTGCTGTAAGTGTCATGAGTACCGTATCATCGGCATAGGAAAGCATTGGAATGCTTCTGCCATTAATTTTTGGAAAATCGTGACAGTGGTCCAACAAGTATTTTTCCAAGCCATTTGTGTATACAAGGAATAAAAAAGGAGCTAATATGCATCCTTGACGGACGCCCTCAGTCGAGAGAATAGACTTAGTTTTCTCTCCTCCTGGTCCAAACCTTATGGCCACAGTGGTAGATTCGTGAAGTCTGCGAAGCAGAGTGACCAAGGGTTCCTCGAAACCCATGACCTCCATCATTTGCCATAACTTACTACGACACACAGTGTCGAAAGCACTTGAGAGGTCCATAAAAGCAAGATGGATTGAAGATTTTCTTGCCTTCGTGTATTTCCCAATAATTAGGGCCAGGTTAAGGCACTGTTCAACAGTGCCTTTGCCTTTTCTGAATCCATATTGGGAATTCACAATGAGGCCCACCGAGTCCGCCCATGATTCTAGTCTTGCTAAAATAACCCTGCCCAAGATCTTGCATGATGCATCAATTAATGAAATTGGGCGATAGCATCGGGGGTCTGATCAATCGCCCTTCTTAAAAATTGGCACCACCACTGCCTCCTTCCATGATGCCGGAATATGGCTAGTGACAACTGCTTTAAAAACATTCAACAACACTGGTGCCCAGACCTTGACGTTGTGCTTAAAAAAGTCCAAGGGTACTCGATCGGGGCCGGGTGCTTTTAGTGGTGTGCCCTTCAGTAGAGCATCCTCCACTTCTTGCAGGGTCAGCGATGAACTCAGGGAAAGAGAAGATTGGGGAACCACAGATACCCTTGCATCTTCTGACAATAGCTCATCCGATTGGATTTTATGTGGGTTAAAAATGTTCCCAAAGTGGGTTTCCCATGATTCACAATCAATCTCCATCACAATGTTGTCCATACCATTATTTGCAAAAAGGGGGCGATTGATGACTTCCCAGAAAAGCCTGCTATCTTTTAATTCCATGGACTTTTCTAGATCTTCCCAGGCTTGATTTTTTAAGTCCAACTTCCTTGATTTAATAGCTTCTTTGTAGGCCAGTCTAGCAACTCTAACCGATTCTATGTCCCTGGGTTTTTGTTTTAATGCTGCTTTCAGCAATCTATGCGTTGCTGAACATGCAGCATCAAACCATCTGGGGCCTAACTTTTTATTTTTTCCAATTGGTTTTATGAGGCGTTCTGCTACATGACCACATAAAGATTCAAAGTTACCTATAACCTCTTCTGGACTGGTTGTAGGTATAAGACATGCCTCATATTCAGCACTATATACATTTAGGATCTCTGCCTCAAGACCCACCGCATCTATTTTGCCCCATTTAAGGGTAATACCTTGATTTCTACTATACTTTACCGGTTGCTCCCAAACAGAATGTTTGGCTTTAACAGGACAAGACAAGGTTAAAATTAGAGGATTGTGGTCACTGGCAGCATTAGGGATTACTTCCAGCTTATCAACATAGCAAAGGTGCCCACTAGAGACAATTACAAAATCAATAAAACTCATAGTACCTCTAGTTCCCTGAAACGTCGGTATAGGAACAGAATTTGGACCAACCCAGGGCTCCACTATGCATAAATCATTTAAAATAATGATGTTATTTAACGCATCCCCCTGGGGTGTGTGTTTAAAATGTAACAGTGGTTGATCGTGTGAATCTGTCAAACCACACACCTTAGAATCCCCATGGGCGCATAGTGAGCAATTAAAGTCTCCCAACCAGATGACAAATAGTTGGGGTCGTTCCAATTCTGAAATTACGGTTGTCTCATTATTGTCAAAGATGTTGTAGTACCAATTAATCAGCAACAGAGGTTCAGGAAACAGATTGTCCAACATTAACACTTGAAACCACGGTGAGTCAACTATTATAGAAGTTGCAAGTTTGCATAATTTTAAGGAGGTTGCTGTCATTAGGCCACCCTTTGCCCTACCCATTTGTGAGGGTGTTGCTAGGGTGTTAAAGGCTTGAAAACCCTCCATACTTTGGGCGGTTCGGCTCCATGTTTCCTGCAGGCACAAGATGTCACAATCACCCACAAAGTCCAGCCATGCCTCATCCTCCAGTCTTGATGCGAGTCCAGCAATGTTCCAAGAAATTAAACCCATTCTTTGATCATTTTTATTTTTCCTGTCTGGTTCGAGTAAAACATCCAGGTTATGCCTAAAAAGGATTGGACTTAAATCACATTCTTTGGTAGGAAATGCCTTGAGAACTTGGGCATTAGAGGTGCGATCATCACCAGTGGAAGCAATCTCCCATGAGTTGTCGTTTCCACTATCCCCCTTCTCCATCTGACTGAGCTCTCCTATTACTAGATTGTTAATGATACTAGGAGGATTTTGTGATGGTCAATCTATCTCTTCCATGCCTACAAGTGGGTCGAAGCGATTTCTTAAAGGAACATTATTTAGGGGCCATCCTACATAATCCTCCCCTTGGTATCTTGGTCTTAAGTCATTGTGCCAAGTTTGCAGAGAGTAGTTGTTGCTATGAGTTGGACCCCAAGAGAAGGCATCACTCTGTTGCGGGGGTCCCCAGTTATTTTGGCTAGGCCATATGGCCTTATTTCTGCGGGCCCACACAGGATACATTTCATTGTTGAATGCCTGCCTAGCGTTGTTATAAGGGAGAGTTTGGGGTACAAAGCTCAAGTTTGGGTAGAAATATTCCAGACCTATACACTGGATATCCCCAACTCTAGCAAATCTCGGTTTGCTGCAAATGATATCTTTTACCCAGGTGTTACTAAAGTTAATCAAGATGCAATCCCCCTCGAGATCCTTCTCACTCGGGCCCACCCAGGGGACTCTACGTACACTAAGTATGTTTGTTTTAGAGTCAGAGGGGAGTGGTCTGTTAACATTGAGCCAATGTGTTATTTTGTTTCTTAGTTCCTGAGTTGATTCCGTTTTATTAGGAAGAAGTAGGGGTACTCCAGTAAGTAGGACCATAAAAGGGGCTGAGTCTGGGGGCAAGTTCAAAGGTGGTGGTTTCTTTCTGTGTACTCTCTCGTTATCGTTTTTTGCGGGCCCCTGTAAAGATGTTTGTTTGGGCCCTTGTGTAGTTCCCTGTTTAAGGGTAGTAGCTTCTGTCGTTGGTGCTACATTACCCGTTTTTTGGCTAGAGGTCCCTGCAGTATCCACCACAGCAGGTTTAGAACGAGGTTGTGGTATAGGCTTTGTTCGAACTAGAGGGACCGGTACCACCTTAGGATTACTAGTTGTAGGTGTTTTAGAATTTTTATTCGTGTTTTTGTTCTCTCCCCCCTTTTTTGGATCACTATTGCTAAGATTGGCAGTTTTATTCTTATTATTTATACCCCCCTTGTGAGAAGTTGGCCCGATATGCAACGTTCGCTATTCTAGCGACCGCTATGTATCGTTCCAACGACCCTTATGGTGTTTGGTTGTAAGTCAACCTATAGACCAGCTATCCTAGTAGCGTGGATACGAGCAGTCTAAGGCTAAAGACTCGAGAGGGCGCGTTAAGCCAGCTGTTTACCACACATGTACCCCTTGAACACCCAGTGAAAGGACACCACACAAGTGTTATGAAAATAAACAATATATTTATTAAGAATCACAACAGCCCTGTACTCTTTATGAGGACAGGGTACTAAGCACAAACCAAATCTCTTTAGCAAATACTTCAAGTGCACAGTTTAAAACAAGTGTCCGAGGACACGGAAAGGTTAAGGCAAGTCGGAAGCGAGGGACTCGGGACCCTAGAGTAAGGAGGCTATGCAGGCACCGAAATGCTGAGTTACCTAGCCACGAGGGCTGCGGCTGCACAAGTCTTACAGGCGTCGGGGTCTTCGCTGACGAGCCAGGAGCCGGGAGAAAAGGAGTTGCTGGCCGGCGACCAGTGATGAATAGTTCGTAGAGATCCAAGCCTGGATCGGAGATTGATGGAACCTGAAAGCAGAGGGGACCAAGTTCGTACTACTAGCCAGTAGTCAGAGGGTGCCAGGAAGGCACCAGTTGGCCGTCACCTCGACCAGGTGAGTGGGCGACGCTAGGCTCTGCAGTCTCACGGACCAGGAGGCGTTGTCGGCGACCACGGTGGAGGTGCGAGCTGTCCCACGAAGGATGGCGCTGTTGGCGTCTTGAGTGGACCAGGAGGGTCCGGGGTGCTTCTCGAAAAGATGGAAGCAAGGGCCAGTCTGGAGCAACCAGACCAGCAGTGATGATTCTCGGATGTCGTCACAGAAGGGCACAAGCCAGCGGCTAGTGACCAGACAACGTGCTGAGCAGCGAGCAGAAGGGCCCCACGCAGATCGTGGAGATGCTGGGAGACTGCACTTCGGTGCTGGAGCGGCTCAGGGTCGGGGCTTCTCGGACCCCAGAGCACTCACCAGAGAGTTACCTCGATGGTCGTGCTGGTTTTTAAGAGCGTGCAGGTTCTGATGATGGCCGGTCCCTCGAGGTCTCGTCGCACCCACAGATCACAGCTGAGCTGATGACGTGGGTAGAGGTCAGAGGTGCCAGGGAAGCCGGTTCTCGTCGAGCTGGGCCGTCGGATTCCTTGAGGAAGGACTTACAGCAAACCGCAGAGTTCTTAGATGGTGCCCGCTGATGCAGGGTGACTACTCCTTAGCCACAAGGGAGAAATCTTGAGAAGAGTCTTGAAGTCCTTTCGTAGAAAGTATTCTTGATTCAAAGATGATCTAATTTGGAAGGGTCCCCGCTCCGGCCTTTATCCTAAAGAAAGGGGTGGGTACATGACTAGGTCCTGCCCTAAGGGTGGGACCAGGAAGGGGGGTAGTTACACCCCTCTCCCCTGCCGGACTTTCCCCAGGCCAGGGCTGTCGCCCCTGGAACTGGTTCTAACCGGCAGATGCGTAGTGAGCACCGGGGTGCCACTCCGCAGTCACCTTCTCGCAAAAGCCCTACCTACCCAGAATACACAAACCCTGTCTGGGACGGTGCGAACACCGCCCTCGACAGGAAACCCTTTGTCCAAGTGCTCCTCGCTGGAAGGACTCCCAGCAGCAGGAGGTCAGACTCGTGTCTGTGGTGGCAGCATCCATTTTGTGGAGCTGAGGCTTTCGTTAACTTTAACCGGGGTTCACAGTTACGTACATGTCGTGTCCCTCTAGAAGGGCGGGATGCTAACCTCGTCGCCAGGGTTGGTGAGAGGGCAGCACCCCGATTCGTATGACACCTTACTCGACATGTCTTGATAACGCGGCACCGAAGTTACCGATGTGGTACGCGTTATCATGGAACAGCCATTGGGTCTTTTCTCCGCAAGCTGCAACCGGCTCGGCTCGGGCCAGAACACAGTTCACGCGAGCCCATGGACTCTGCCTTCAGGATTGTCAAGGCCTGCCATAGGAGTGACTGATAGGAACTCGGGTGTCCATTGGAGGGTTAGATATAGAGCTACTATATCTAAAGCAAAGGGTGATTACACAACTTCGCCCCAGCTGTCATGCAGCCAGTTGTGTCAAATTTAGGAGGCCAGCCAGGGGTGGCACAATACATGCTGCAGCCCCTGGTGGCCCTGGGTACACCTATGCCCTGAGTTACAGGGTCTGATAAGGTGGCCCAGTACCAATTGGTAAATGCACCTAGGGTACATCTCGTAATTTAGAAAGAGAACAGCCAGGCTGTGGGTCTGATTGGCAGGCCCGCAGCCAGAGAAAGTCGTAAACCAGTGAAACAAAAGCAAAAAATCTGGGTGATCATAGGATTGCAGACCCTACTCTCCTACATGACCCCCCCCCAAACGTCGGAACAACTAGCTAACCTTGACCAGGTGAGTCTTCTTGTTCTAAGTGGAAATATCTGGAGAGCCCGTCGGCATTGCCATGATCAGTACCAGGTCTATGTTCCACTGTGAAGTCCATCCCCTGTAGGGAAATGGACCACCTAAGCAGTTTGGGGTTTTCACCCTTCATCTGATTTAGCCACAAGAGGGGTTTATGGTCGGTCTGAATCTTGAAGTGAGTGCCAAACAAGTATGGCCTCAGCTTCTTCAGGGCCCAAACCACAGCAAAGGTCTCCCTCTCAATAGCTGACCAATTCTTCTCTCTAGGGGTCAGCCGTCTGCTTATAAAAGCAATGGGCTGGTCTTGACCATCAAAATTCAGTTGAGAAAGAACAGCTCCCACACCCAACTCAGAAGCATCTGTTTGGACAATGAATGGTTTGGAGTAGTCCGGACTCTTGAGGATAGGCGCCGTGCACATGGCCTGCTTTAGGTCATCGAATGCTTTTTGACAGCTCGCTGTCCACTGAACCTTTTTTGGCATTTTCTTACTTGTCAGTTCATTTAATGGTGTCACGATGGAACCATAATTCCTGACAAACTTCCTGTAGTAACCAGTCAGGCCCAAGAAAGCTCGAACCTGAGTCTGGGTGGTTGGAGGAGCCCAGTCCCTGATTGACTGTATCTTGCTCTCCAGTGGCTGAACCTGACCTCCACCTACAAGGTGGCCTAGGTATACAACCTGTGTCTGCCCTATCTGGCACTTGGTGGCCTTGATAGTGAGACCTGCTGCTTGCAGTGCCTCTAACGTCTTCCGCAGGTGGACCAGGTGATCCTCCCAGGTGGAGCTAAAGACAGCAATATCGTCAAGATACGCCGCACAGAAGTCATCCAGCCCAGTAAGGACGTGATTCACCAACCGTTGGAAGGTGGCAGGTGCATTTTTCAGACCAAAGGGCATCACCACGAACTGATAATGCCCACCAGGGGTTGAAAATGCGGTTTTAGGCTTGGCGTCCTCAGCTAACCTGATTTGCCAATACCCAGCTGTCAGGTCAAACGTACTTAAGTAGTTGGCCGAAGCCAGTCTATCGATAAGCTCGTCTGCCCTTGGTATTGGGTGGGCGTCAGTCTTAGTGACTGCATTGAGACCCCTGTAGTCTACGCAAAACCTCATCTCTCTCTTACCACCCTGGGTGTGAGGTTTCGGCACTAGAACTACGGGACTAGCCCAAGGGCTATCCGAGGGTTCAATGACTCCCAGCTCCAACATTTTCTGCACTTCACTTTTGATGCAGTCTCTAACGTGATCAGGCTGCCTGTAGATTTTACTCTTTACGGGCAAGCTGTCACCAGTGTCGACCTCATGGGTGCACCAATCGGTCTGACTGGGTGTCAGAGAAAACAGATGTCGGAACGACTGAAGAACCTGTTTACAGTCGCTCTGCTGATGTTCGGAGAGGCTGCCACAAAAGACAACACCATCTACCGAGCCATCGTCAGGATTCTGAGAGAGCAGGTCGGGGAGAGGGTCACTCTCCTCTTCCTGTCCCTCATCTAGGGCCATGAGCAAACTCATGTCCTTCCTGTCGACATATGCTTTTAGCCTGTTGACATGAAGCACCCTGTGGGGGCTCCGGGGAGTTCCCAGGTCGACCAGGTAGGTGACCTCTCCCTTTTTCTCCAGGATGGTGTGGGGCCCGGACCATTTGTCCTTGAGTGCTGCTGGGGCCACTGGCTCCAACACCCACACCTTCTGTCCGGGCTGGTAAACAGTCAAGACAGCCTTTTGGTCATGCCAAGCTTTTTGGAGTTCTTGGCTGGCCTTAAGGTTTTCGGATGCCTTCTCCATGTATTCAGCCATCCGCGAGCGGAGGCCGAGCACATAGTCCACTATGTTGGTTGCAGGCTTTTTGAGAGGTCTCTCCCATCCTTCCTTCACCAAACACAGGGGTCCTCTTACAGGATGCCCGTACAAAAGTTCAAAAGGGCTGTAGCCAACCCCCTTCTGTGGGACTTCTCTGTAGGCGAACAAGAGGCAGGGGATCAGGACGTCCCATCTACGCCGAAGCTTTTCCGGTAGTCCATGAATCATCCCTTTTAGGGTCCTGTTGAATCTCTCAACAAGCCCATTGCATTGTGGATGATAGGGTGTAGTGAACTTGTAGTTGACACCACATTCCTTCCACATAGCAGTTAAGTAGCTCGACATAAAGTTTGCACCTCTGTCGGAGACGACCTCCTTAGGGAAGCCCACTCTGGAGAATACTCCAACTAGGGCTCTTGCCACAACAGGTGCTGTAGTGGTCCTAAGGGGAATAGCTTCAGGATACCTGGTGGCATGATCCACTACCACCAGTATAAACTTGTGCCCTGATGCTGTCGGTGGTTCCATGGGACCGACGATGTCGATCCCCACCCGTTCAAAGGGCACCCCCACCACAGGCATTGGTATAAGGGGGGCCTTTGTCGTGCCACCTGACTTACCACTGGCTTGGCAAGTGACACAGGAGCGGCAAAACTCCTTGGTATCTTCGTTCATGTGAGGCCAGTGAAAGTGCGAGACAAGCCTGTCCCACGTTTTCGTCTGGCCTAAGTGACCTGCTAAGGGAATCTCGTGGGCCAAGGTAAGTAGGAAACCACGCTGAGACAAGGGGACGACCAGCCTCCTGGTCATGCCAGGCTTGGGGTCTCTTGACTCAGTGTACAGGAGTCCATCTTCCCAGTATACCTTGTGGGTACCTGTGGCGTTCCCAGCAGCCTCAGCAGCAGCCTGCTGTCTGAGGGGTTCAAGAGAAGGGCAGTCTAACTGGTCCTTCCCCAGATCTTCCCTTGAGGGTCCCCCTGAGCCCAAGAATTCAACTTGATAAAGTTCGAACTCCCTAGGCTCAGTTTCCCTCAATTCCTGTAGGTCAGCCTCCTCTGAGACTTGATCCTCGACCTGGGGCAAGGGGGAAGGCGCAGCCTTAACCCTACTGCTCTTTTTCTTGGGAGGTGTCTGGTCCGTTGTTCCAGGATCCAGCACCTGTTCAGTGGGGCATTTCCTGACCTGTGACCTAGTCACAGCGAACACATGTGCTGGCAAACCTAACATTTCCATGTGAGTCCGGTGCTCCACTTCTGACCATTGTGACGACTCCAAATCATTGCCCAACAAACAATCCACTGGGAGGTCTGAACTAACTACAACCTTCTTTTGGCCAGTTACCCCTCCCCAGGAGAAAGCTACAATTGCCCTACTGTGATTGGTAGTGACATTGCTTGCATTGGTCACCAGGAATTCTGTACCTGGCATGATCTGTCCAGGGTCCACAAAGTTAGGCGTCACCATGGTGACGCTGGCACAAGTGTCCCTATAGGCCTGAGCCATCTTTCCATTTATGAAAGGCGTCTGTCGGTATTTGCCCAGCGTATTGGGGCTTACGTCAGGGGACACGTCCACGTCCCCTGTACTGACAAGGACAGCCTGAGTGAGTGTGCCAACTAAGTTGTCACGCCCCTCAGAACCCAGGGTTAACCCTACTAAACCCTTGGGAGGTGCACTACCACTGCTGACTGTACTAGGGGGCACAGGTGCCTTAGGGGCTGCAGTGGCAGGAGGCTGCCCTCCTCCTTTCTTGGTGCACTCACTAAACCAGTGAGATTTACTTTTACAGTACTGGCACCATCGTTTGGATTGGCCTTCTTTCTTCTTTTGGGGAGCCTGACCCCCACCCTCTTTGGGTTGTTGGGGACCTGTCGAAGACTTCTGGTCATTTTGTTCCCCCTTAGAATCTTTACCCTTCTGGTCTGCTTTCTTCTGACCACCTTGATTCTGGCCCTGGTTCTGTTTAACTCTCGTACGAACCCATTTGTCTGCCTTCTGTCCCAATTCTTGGGGAGAGGTCAGATCCGAGTCGACAAGATGCTGATGCAACAACTGGTTCTGACAATTGTTTAAAATTTGTTCTCTCATCATCAAATTGTACAATCCTTTGTAATCAGTAACCTTACTGCCCAGCAACCAGCCCTCAAAAGCCTTAGTGGCACAATCGACAAAATCAGACCAGTCTTGAGCCTGCGTTTTCTGGGTATCCCTGAACAGCACCCTGTACTGCTCAGTGGTTAGGCCGAACCCTTCAACGAGTGTATTCTTCAAGACTTGGTAATTGTTAGCGTCCTCTACCCTTGTGGTGAGGAGCTTGTCTCTTCCTTTACCTTCAAAGGAGAGCCACAAGATAGCTGCCCACTGACTCTGGGGAACACCTTGCACAGTGCAGGCCCTCTCCAAAGCAGTAATCCATTTGTGGATGTCGTCCCCTTGTTTAAAGGGGGGCACTATCTTCCCAAGGTGTTTCGTATCGAAACTCTTTTCCCTATTACTAGGTACATTGCTGCCACCAGTGGGGACTGCCCCACTTAACTGTTGCTCTCTAGCAAAAGCAAGCTTTTCCTTGGCCAGGGCAAGTTCTTCCCTTTCGATCCTCAGATTAGCTGCCCTTTCCTTAGCTTCGTACACTCTCCTCTGAGGGGACGTCATCCCTCTTTGAGAAGAGTTGCGACAGCCATTGGTTCGAAAGGATCTGTTAGAGCCTCTTGATAGAGACCTAACTCGTCCATTCCCAATGTTAAGCGCACCTGACAGTAGCGCCGGGGGTCCCCCAGTACCACTATCATGTTTGCTTAAGTTGGACCGTGTCAGTCTGACGACTTCTACCTGTCCCTTATCTGCCTCGTCCCCAGAGAGATCCTCATCCTCATCCTCCTCGCCATCTTCGTTCTCAGTTGCGAGGTGAATGAGGTCAGGATCGTCCCGGGTTCCCTCGAGGGGAGGCATGCCTCCTTCTGGATTAGAAGGGCTAAGAAGCTTCTCAGCCTTTCTGGCATCATAAGTCTCTAGGAGACCAATCAGAAAGGAGGTGGTGGGGTTAGCCCCTTGCTTAATCTTCCTAGAGGTACATACTTGTCGTAACTCATGGAAGTTAAGCGCAGTATATCTTGACGGGATGACCTGTGGAGGGTCAACTGACACAAGGGGAGACTCAGAGTTTCCTCCTTTGTCCGACATACTGTTTCTAGTGTGGTGTAAGTGATGCACCTACCTACACTATGTGTTTACCTACTTTTCCCTTGCTAAGAGTTGTAGCCAAGGTGTGCTAAGCCTTGAGGAGCTACAACAGCTGGTTCAGTAGAACTCAGAGTATTCTAAGCTTTAGTTATATGTACTAACAGTACTTGTGCGATCTTTCAACAAGATATTCTTAGGATAAGTGTGGTAAAACAACAGCAAGCTCAAATCCCACCGCTGCCACCAATGTGAGAAGTTGGCCCGATATGCAACGTTCGCTATTCTAGCGACCGCTATGTATCGTTCCAACGACCCTTATGGTGTTTGGTTGTAAGTCAACCTATAGACCAGCTATCCTAGTAGCGTGGATACGAGCAGTCTAAGGCTAAAGACTCGAGAGGGCGCGTTAAGCCAGCTGTTTACCACACATGTACCCCTTGAACACCCAGTGAAAGGACACCACACAAGTGTTATGAAAATAAACAATATATTTATTAAGAATCACAACAGCCCTGTACTCTTTATGAGGACAGGGTACTAAGCACAAACCAAATCTCTTTAGCAAATACTTCAAGTGCACAGTTTAAAACAAGTGTCCGAGGACACGGAAAGGTTAAGGCAAGTCGGAAGCGAGGGACTCGGGACCCTAGAGTAAGGAGGCTATGCAGGCACCGAAATGCTGAGTTACCTAGCCACGAGGGCTGCGGCTGCACAAGTCTTACAGGCGTCGGGGTCTTCGCTGACGAGCCAGGAGCCGGGAGAAAAGGAGTTGCTGGCCGGCGACCAGTGATGAATAGTTCGTAGAGATCCAAGCCTGGATCGGAGATTGATGGAACCTGAAAGCAGAGGGGACCAAGTTCGTACTACTAGCCAGTAGTCAGAGGGTGCCAGGAAGGCACCAGTTGGCCGTCACCTCGACCAGGTGAGTGGGCGACGCTAGGCTCTGCAGTCTCACGGACCAGGAGGCGTTGTCGGCGACCACGGTGGAGGTGCGAGCTGTCCCACGAAGGATGGCGCTGTTGGCGTCTTGAGTGGACCAGGAGGGTCCGGGGTGCTTCTCGAAAAGATGGAAGCAAGGGCCAGTCTGGAGCAACCAGACCAGCAGTGATGATTCTCGGATGTCGTCACAGAAGGGCACAAGCCAGCGGCTAGTGACCAGACAACGTGCTGAGCAGCGAGCAGAAGGGCCCCACGCAGATCGTGGAGATGCTGGGAGACTGCACTTCGGTGCTGGAGCGGCTCAGGGTCGGGGCTTCTCGGACCCCAGAGCACTCACCAGAGAGTTACCTCGATGGTCGTGCTGGTTTTTAAGAGCGTGCAGGTTCTGATGATGGCAGGTCCCTCGAGGTCTCGTCGCACCCACAGATCACAGCTGAGCTGATGACGTGGGTAGAGGTCAGAGGTGCCAGGGAAGCCGGTTCTCGTCGAGCTGGGCCGTCGGATTCCTTGAGGAAGGACTTACAGCAAACCGCAGAGTTCTTAGATGGTGCCCGCTGATGCAGGGTGACTACTCCTTAGCCACAAGGGAGAAATCTTGAGAAGAGTCTTGAAGTCCTTTCGTAGAAAGTATTCTTGATTCAAAGATGATCTAATTTGGAAGGGTCCCCGCTCCGGCCTTTATCCTAAAGAAAGGGGTGGGTACATGACTAGGTCCTGCCCTAAGGGTGGGACCAGGAAGGGGGGTAGTTACACCCCTCTCCCCTGCCGGACTTTCCCCAGGCCAGGGCTGTCGCCCCTGGAACTGGTTCTAACCGGCAGATGCGTAGTGAGCACCGGGGTGCCACTCCGCAGTCACCTTCTCGCAAAAGCCCTACCTACCCAGAATACACAAACCCTGTCTGGGACGGTGCGAACACCGCCCTCGACAGGAAACCCTTTGTCCAAGTGCTCCTCGCTGGAAGGACTCCCAGCAGCAGGAGGTCAGACTCGTGTCTGTGGTGGCAGCATCCATTTTGTGGAGCTGAGGCTTTCGTTAACTTTAACCGGGGTTCACAGTTACGTACATGTCGTGTCCCTCTAGAAGGGCGGGATGCTAACCTCGTCGCCAGGGTTGGTGAGAGGGCAGCACCCCGATTCGTATGACACCTTACTCGACATGTCTTGATAACGCGGCACCGAAGTTACCGATGTGGTACGCGTTATCATGGAACAGCCATTGGGTCTTTTCTCCGCAAGCTGCAACCGGCTCGGCTCGGGCCAGAACACAGTTCACGCGAGCCCATGCACTCTGCCTTCAGGATTGTCAAGGCCTGCCATAGGAGTGACTGATAGGAACTCGGGTGTCCATTGGAGGGTTAGATATAGAGCTACTATATCTAAAGCAAAGGGTGATTACACAACTTCGCCCCAGCTGTCATGCAGCCAGTTGTGTCAAATTTAGGAGGCCAGCCAGGGGTGGCACAATACATGCTGCAGCCCCTGGTGGCCCTGGGTACACCTATGCCCTGAGTTACAGGGTCTGATAAGGTGGCCCAGTACCAATTGGTAAATGCACCTAGGGTACATCTCGTAATTTAGAAAGAGAACAGCCAGGCTGTGGGTCTGATTGGCAGGCCCGCAGCCAGAGAAAGTCATAAACCAGTGAAACAAAAGCAAAAAATCTGGGTGATCATAGGATTGCAGACCCTACTCTCCTACACCCCTCTTCAGGTGATTTATTCTTAGTTGCTAGAGCTTCAAGAGATTTGGTATTGAGGGAAATTATGTGTTCCAGTTGATCTAGTTTTAGATTGACAATCTGAATTTTCTCTAAGACAGGTAACAAGAGCATCTGGACTAGTTTTTCAATTTCCCCCAGAAGACGGTCATTATTGTTGGCATTGAAAGAGAAAATTTTCTGTCCCACATCAGCTGATTGGGGGCCCTTTTGCTTAGTAGGAATTGTCTGGGTTTTAGATGGTGCTGGCTTCGCTATCTTAGATCTTGCTCCTTTCCTATGGGTGCCACCTCTCTTACGTTTATTTGGATTTTGAGGTTCCCGCTCAGAAACCACTATCTGATCTTGTGTGCGGATGGGCCCATTATTAATTGATTTACTCAAGTTGCTATCTACTGCATTTTCCCCCGTAATGTCTGGTGAAATAGGTATGGGAGTGAGTATGGGTGCTTCGACTTGGGAGTCCCCTGGATCAGCTACCAAGGCTGTCTGTGAATCAGAAATTATCACTAAGTTTGGGCTGGCCTCCAGGTTACTATCAGAGCAGGCTACACTTTGCTCAGGAGTAGGTAGTTTGTTGGGGGTAGTTTTCGATGCAATATCTCCCAATGATGAGCGTTTACCTGTAATTAAATCAAGTGACAAACGCTTTTCTGTAAGGGCAATTTCCTTTTCTAAAATTACAGTTGCCCGACATATAAAGTCGTCCAGAGTTCCAGTGGCTTTGCCATTGTTCGTTTTTACGGTGATCTGTCTGCCCTTCCCTGAGCGCAGGGACATCATGAGAGTTATGAAAAAAAAGGTGCTACTTGTAGTGCAGAAACTTATGACTAGACAGTTACAAATAGAGAATGGAAAATCTGGGATCACTGGAGAAAGGGAGGTAGCCCCGTCCCGGCCTTGTTCGACCTTGGACGGCCTTAGACGGCCCCGCCCTTGTCCCGGGCTTCTCCCGGGCGCCCCCGCGCGCTCCCGCGCTGCTGGCAGCTCAGTTGGTAATATAGTAGCAAAGGGGAGGAGTCTACGGGGGTTATATGGAAATCTCTGTGGAATATGAGGCAGGTGGGGCTGGGCGGGGCGGTCAGGGAGAGCGGGCCAGCTGGAATCGGCCTGGGCAACCCGGGACTCTTGGGAAACTGAGTCCGGGTTGCTGCTCGCAGCCCTGTCACACACTCACCGCCCAACACGTGCAGTTGCCTCTGAGAGCTCCCTCCTGCGACGCGGGACCCGCAAAGCGGGTTCCGCTAGCTGTGGCTGAAAAAGGTCCGTGGCAGAAAATGGTCCGTGGCAGCAAGAGGTCAGCAGGCGTCCTTACGAATCCCAGCGAGGTTGCAGCTCTCTGCGGAATATGAGGCAGGTGGGGCTGGGCGGGGCGGTCAGGGAGAGCGGGCCAGCTGGAATCGGCCTGGGCAACCCGGGACTCTTGGGAAACTGAGTCCGGGTTGCTGCTCGCAGCCCTGTCACACACTCACCGCCCAACACGTGCAGTTGCCTCTGAGAGCTCCCTCCTGCGACGCGGGACCCGCGAAGCGGGTTCCGCTAGCTGTGGCTGAAAAAGGTCCGTGGCAGAAAATGGTCCGTGGCAGCAAGAGGTCAGCAGGCGTCCTTACGAATCCCAAGTGCTCTTTCATTCCTGAGAATAACACAAGGTAATCTGTAGCTTGTCGTAAGCGTAGCGATGCTATCAACATCCTATCGTCTTTACCGGGCACTGGATCGTATCTGCAAACTTGAAGCGGTGTTTTGAGTATGTCAAGACGGGGTGATTGGAGCGTAAGGTGGTTCTGCGTGTCCCTAAGGTGTAATCTGTGTGTTGCTGACGGGGTCTGGTAACCCCCGGTCGCACCTCCTGAGGCAGAGGCTTGGGCGTTATCCCTCTGTGGAGTCTGTATATGTACTTGAACTTGTCTCTTAGTAGGATCAGGTGAAAACGGATTTGGTATATTAATTTTAGGTGCGGGAAGTGGTGGAGGAGGAGGAGCGACAGGCTGTCGGACGGGGAAACCTTGTTGCGGTAATGGCGGGATATGGTCTGGAGGCGGGTTGCCATCTCCGTCACCGTCAGTAGGCGGGACGTGGGCACGTGGATTGGTGTACGCGGGTGCTACATCATCTAGATAGGAATTCAGAAATATGTCTTTAGTAGTTCTGTGATTTACTTTAGTTGGAATCAATGGTGACGGCAGATTTTTCGGTATTTCTGAAGTGGTTTCAGGCGAACCCTCGGCCACTAGATACATGCCATTTACAAGATTGTTTCGTGCGCGGTCTACTTGTTCTGCTTTTACTCGGATTCCTTCATTAACTAATTCGTTCTCTCGGGCTCTATCTGACTCTTCTCTATGTCTGTCTTCTCTACGGAGTGCTTTTTCAGCACGTTTATGTGATTCCTTACGCCAAAATTCTATGGCGTCTTTCTGAGATTGTCTGGCTTTCTTTTTCCATAGCGCTTCTTCTACCTTCATGATGCACTCGGCATCCCATGTTCCTGTAACGGGCCATCTGTATCTCTCGTCTAGATGCTTAGTATAATCTGCCCATAAATCTAGATACAATATGGCATCTAAGCCATGTTTGTGGTACATGAAATTTCCAGGCGTGTCCCTAGGGGGGATAGGAATTTCTTCCTCTAGTATCCCTTTCCTAGTTCCTATCTGCTTCAACTTATTGAAAAACGGCATCTTGTTTACTTAATACGGAATGCTCAATCCTTGCTGCTTAACTCTAGACACAATTAGTTATACAAGAACACAATAATGCACATTAAAAACAGTCACTCATACCACGACATTAATCACATGAAAAACATCTTGAACATATATCTCTACCCTAGATACTGGATGTACTGCTAAACAGCACAGATACACTGTCGAAGATAGTGCAAGAACTTGAATAACGGATGTACTGCTAAACAGTACAGATACACTGTCTAAAACAGTGCAGACCGTGTTTGTGTACCCAAACCCGTCTTTACCGGATACATAATAATGCACCCGTCTAGATACGTCCCAGCAATGGTACTCACCGGGAAGCACGGAATCGGAAAGCGTCGGAAAACTCGACTGGACTGGACCGGACTGGACTCGACTCGACTCGACACGTGGATACTTCGGAAAACTGGTGGGCCTCTTGACACCTCGGACCTTGCTTCTTTCGGCTAGGCTCTGGTCGGGATCCTCCGCACTCCTCACCGCCTCGTCTGGGTGCTGATCGCAGTCTTCGTCACCTCCGTGGGCCAGAGGGAGATACAGGAAATCCTGCCAGTACGCGTAGTTCCGTCTAACTGATGGCAGGGGACAGAGCTTGCAACGCACCAACCGGCGCGTGGGGTGGGGGAGGGGTCCCTATTCGGACGCCAAAATAATGTGGTAAATATTTGATTTACTGTCCTAATTTCTATGCAGGTAAGTACTTAATCAATAATAACTCAATCGGAAAGAAAGAGGCAGAGTCCGTGGTGTTAGAGTTCTTAGGGGTTTTATTCCTTAAAAAGGAATGGTCATGACCGGATATCTTGTTCCTGCCACCACTGGGGTGCAGGAAGGGATAGAGCCATATTTTATTGACAATACATAGCTTATATACTTAAGTCACATTATAGAAACCAATACAGTAGGCGTAACAGCTGAGAGAAACAAGATAACAGCATACACGTGGTAGTGATACGTAATTAGAAGGCGTGAACTAGGCGTGAACATAGAGGTGTGTGCTAGAAACGTCACATGTAAGTGTCACGAGTAGGTGGGTACTTAGCAGAATTTGGCAATGTCAGCAGAAATCTGAGGCCTGGATGCGCGCGCAGCTGCATGACGTGTGACTGACGTGAAACTGGAGGGTGCAGGGGACTTGACATTTACACTTGCGGAAAGAGACAGAAGTCTGGCATGTCAGATCAACTCGTACCTATATCACATCTGATATCTAATGTTTGGGAACCATATTATCTAGAGGGAAAGGTCTCTTGGGCAGAAGCTATTCTATACTGACTGTAGTGCGTGTTTAAGCGTCTAAGTGTCTGCACGAAATGCGAGGGGGCATGGGCCTACCATGGTAACAGAGGCTATGAATTACTTGCACGGAGACAGTGAGGCCGGGCCCTTTGCTCTGCAGCTGGAAGATGTTTACTTAAACTAGTAGGCAAGAATGCATTTTCGAGGAGCGGGACAGATAATTCGAAGGTTGACTACAGTCTTGGCAGGCAGCAGGCAGCAGGCTGAGCTAAGCGCCGTTAGCCGCAGAGGGAGTAAGGCAGAGGTCACG
Organism: Lissotriton vulgaris; assembly: GCF_964263255.1. Taxonomy (NCBI): domain Eukaryota; kingdom Metazoa; phylum Chordata; class Amphibia; order Caudata; family Salamandridae; genus Lissotriton; species Lissotriton vulgaris. Next base: position 55,454,078 of record NC_141691.1, on the reverse strand, counting down.
GGTACAGAGGCAGCCTGGGCTGAGGCTTTCAGAATCAGAAGGCAGGAAAAAGGCTCGATGGCAGAATTCAGGGCCTACCTCGCCAGAGCTGGAAAACGTGTAAAGTACACCACAAAAAGACGTTGGCATGGCATACTTAGGAATGGAATTTTCAACCCATTCAGGGTGGGTCTGAAAGAGGACATGTTAACGTTGGACGCAAATGTATTTGCGTCTTCATAACTGGCTCAGGAGGGAAGTTACATGCACTGTAAGCTGGTACATGGAGACGGTGGGGTACACGGTAGGGAACATTTCTTGACCATAAAATGTATATTTCCTCACCACTTAGCCGGACACACGCTCTACCCTATCTTCACCTCCAGCAAACACATCTCCTTCGATCACACCACAGCTCTTTATTGGACGGACCACAGCTGCGTTCACTTCAGCTACAAAAAGACCACAACCCATATCCCACCACAACCTATTCCTCGAAGAAACTGGAACAAAATCTCCACCGACCAACTCTTAACATCGCTTAACCAAAACCCCCCCGCCATACCATCAGACCCAAACCAAGCTGCCACCAAATTCACACAATGGATCACCCACAGCACGGACGAATTAGCACCCTTGAAAAACCACCATATCAAACAAGATAACAAAAAGGCCCCCTGGTTCAACGATGACCTTAAGAAATCCAAGAAGCTATGTCGTACCCTCGAGAAAACCTGGAGAAAAAACCCAAACACTAACAACCTGACCACCTTCAAGGACGCCATCCGCAAACACCACCAATTGATCCGATCCACCAAGAAATCAGCATTCAAGGATCGACTCGACAACAACGCCCACAACAGCAAGGAACTATTCAACATCGTCAAAGAATTTACCAACCCCACCGCCGGCACCAACGATATCACTCCCTCCCAAGACCTCTGCAACTCTTTATCCTCTTTCTTCCACAACAAAATTGCCGACATTCACATCAGCTTTGAAAACTTGTCCGAAGAACAACCCACTCCACCCACCTCCGAACAAAAACAGCACTCTCACAACCTTTGCATCTGGAACCCAATCACTACTGAAGACACCATCCGCCTGATGAACTCCATCCACTCAGGTTCACCAACTGACCCATGCCCCCACCACATCTTCAACAAAGAAGACTCCATCATCGCACCCCATCTCCGCGATGTCATCAACTGCTCTCTCAACTCCGCTACCTTCCCAGAAAGCTGGAAACATGCCGAACTCAGCGCCCTTCTGAAGAAACCCACAGCAGATCCCTCCGAACTAAAGAACTACCGCCCCATCTCTCTCCTCCCCTTCCCTGCCAAAGTCATCGAGTAAGCCATAAATAGTCAGCTCGCTGCCTTCCTTGAAACCAACAATTTACTCGACCCCTCTCAGTCCGGCTTTCGAGCCAAACACAGCACCGAAACCGGCCTCATCGCTGCTACAGACGACATCTGAACGCTACTGGACAACGGAGAAACAGTCGCCCTCATCCTACTTGACCTCTCCGCCGCCTTCGACACAGTCTGTCATAACACCCTCATACAACGCCTCAGCAACGTCGGAATTCAAGGAAAAGCATTGAACTGGATCACCTCGTTCCTCGCAGGAAGAACCCAGAGAGTCCGACTCCCCCCATTCAAATCAAGGGCAACGGAAGTCATCTGCGGCGTACCACAAGGATCTTCACTCAGTCCCACCCTCTTCAACGTGTACATGAGCCCCCTCGCAACCATCGCGCGACAACTCAACCTCAACATCATCTCCTACGCTGACGACACCCAACTAATCCTCTCCCTCACCAAAGACCCCAACACCGCCAAAACCAATCTACACGAAGGAATGAAAGAAGTATCCGAATGGATGAAGAACAGCCGTTTGAAACTAAACTCGGACAAAACGGAAGTCCTCATCTTAGGATTGTCCCCCTCTGCATGGGACGACTCATAGTGGCCACCAGCACTGGGCACAGCACCCATACCTACAGATCACGCACGGAACCTGGGCGTCATCCCAGACTCCTCCCTCTCGATGACCAAACAAGTCAACGCAGTTTCATCATCTTGCTTCAACATCCTACACATGCTCAAGAAAATCTTCTGCTGGATCCCCACCGAAACAAGAAAGACAGTCACCCACGCACTAGTCACTAGCCGACTAGATTATGGAAACACCCTCCACGCCAGAACCACAGCCAAACTACAGAAAAAACTCCAACGCATCCAAAAATCCTCAGCCAGACTAATACTGGACATCCCCCGTCTAGCTCACATTTCCGGTCACCTGAAAGATCTCCACTGGCTTCCTGTCAACAAGAGAATAACGTTCCACCTCCTCACCCACGCACACAAGGCCCTCTACAACCTAGGACCCGAATGCCTCAACAAACGACTGTCCTTCTACACACCCACCCGCCAACTACGTTCATCCAATCAAGCCCTCGCCGCAATTCCGCACATCAATAGAGTCACCAAGGGAGGAAGATCCTTTTCCTACTTAGCAGCCAAAACCTGGAACTCTCTCCCCACTCACCTCCACCTTACACAGAACCACCTCTCCTTCAGAAAGCAGCTTAAAACCTGGCTATTCGATAAATAATGCACCCTCCCTCCCCCAAGTGCCTTGAGACCCTCTGGGTGAGTAGTGCGCTATACAAATCACTGAACTTGAACTTGAACTTGGGTAAATTGACCAATAGATTACCGGAGGTCAAGGACAACTACCATTTTGAGCAATTCCTCGACGATATTCAGCCCCTACTGGCGAAGAAATTATATGTACAATTTAGACATGGAACACTCCCAGTTAGGACAGTGACAAATAAGTGGTCGAATGTCCCTTTTGCAGTTAGTTCATGCCCAGGGTGTGAAAGTAGCGAAGAGACGGATCTGCACGTTCTGCTCTTTTGCCCTTTTTACTCTAAGGCAAGAGCTAAATGAGATCTGTGCTATCGTGACTACTGTAATCCAGAAGGAATTTTTTTTTAAACTAAAATGTGAAGGGACTGATCTCTTTTTAAATTGTACAAGGATTCCCCTATGTTTTAATGGTGTATCTCAAAATTGTTTTCTGGAGTACCGTTCTTTACTTCGAGTACATTCTATTGTTTTATATTGGTATGTTTTTTATCCCCAAAAATTTGTATACACGTGCTTTTATGGCTTGCAGCCGATAATAAAGCCTTTTGACTGACTGACTGATAAAAGAGTCCATAAGTACGTATATAGTGGTCAGGTTCTATGGATTCTAGTCAAGAATTAATCATGAATTACTTATTCAAAAAGAGTTATTTAGCATAAGATCCCAAGGTGTAGTACACAAAAAGCATTTATTTCAACATTGTTGTAGCATTATGATTAACACTAAAGCATTAGAAAACATAAAAGCTAAAGAAGGACCAATTACTTCATTGGATCAGAAGAGGACTAAAGGACATACGTCTCAAAAGTTTTCTTATATAACAACGTTATGTGAGGACAATTCTTAAGCATACAGTATAAATTGAGTATTTACATAGTGCGCTCAAAGTGACAAGGAAAGGGAGACAGTTAGGTGGGTTGGGGGTGAATGGGTAGAAGTGAGGACTAGGTAAAGGGTGTTGTGACCTTAAAACAATCACAGTGGTTTGAAATGCAACCTTTACAGACTAATTTAGTTCATTAGTTCCGTTCTATTCTTTAACATAGGGTCCGTATTAGTCAGTGGGTTGCTTCCTATGTTAAGAAGATCAGATGCAATCAAGTCTACGTTTCGACCCCTGGATTAAGGGTTGATTGGAGCCTCAGGCTGGGGTCTTCATCAGGACAAGGAGGAGCTGGAGCGCTTCATATAAGGCCGTCCAGTGGCCTATTGAGGATGGACCTGCGTCGGTTCCATAATGGTGTAGGAAGCTGGGGCGTCAATGGTTCGCGACCGGGCAGCGCTGATACAAGCAACTTTCCTGACTCAGCTCCGAGGACACGCTATAATCGGATAACGAAGAAGATTAATCCATTATACCCGGACGCAACTTGATCCGAAATTGTGTATCTTTGATTGGATAACCATTGGCTCCAATCAACCCTTAATCCAGGGGTCGAAACGTAGACTTGATTGCATCTGATCTTCCTAACATAGGAAGCAACCCACTGACTAATACGGACCCTATGTTAAAGAATAGAACGGAACTAATGAACTAAATTAGTCTGTAAAGGTTGCATTTCAAACCACTGTGATTGTTTTAAGGTCACAACACCCTTTACCTAGTCCTCACTTCTACCCATTCACCCCCAACCCACCTAACTGTCTCCCTTTCCTTGTCACTTTGAGCGCACTATGTAAATACTCAATTTATACTGTATGCTTAAGAATTGTCCTCACATAACGTTGTTATATAAGAAAACTTTTGAGACGTATGTCCTTTAGTCCTCTTCTGATCCAATGAAGTAATTGGTCCTTCTTTAGCTTTTATGTTTTCTAATGCTTTAGTGTTAATCATAATGCTACAACAATGTTGAAATAAATGCTTTTTGTGTACTACACCTTGGGATCTTATGCTAAATAACTCTTTTTGAATAAGTAATTCATGATTAATTCTTGACTAGAATCCATAGAACCTGACCACTATATACGTACTTATGTTCACTGACCCAGGTCAGAGAGTTCTTAGGGTATACCCCATTGTTAACTCACTACTGATAAAAGAGTCCAGCTTGAAACACTTCGACCAAAATAGACTTCAGTGGAAGGATGACTCGGCAGCAAATATATCTGAACTCAGTCAGAGCAGCGGTGCCAGACAGAGGCAACTGAACACCACGTGGGCAGAGTCTGGGGCGACAAAAATACACCCCAGTCTACCCGGACTGCAGGTGGGATGAAGGGACACAGGGGTAACATAGAAAACAGCGCCCTGGAGCCCTGCGGGTGACGCACTCCAGAGAGCACACGTGACTAAGGGCCCGGGCCCCAGCGACGTCATCAGTACGTCATTGTAAATGATTGGTCACTGCAGCGTCATTGTCCCCAACTGACCTGTGCATTAGAAGGCCTTCACTCATGGAAACATATAGTCAGGGCCACAGGAATTATGCGATTCTGTGGCTGCGGCGATTTCCACATCATTACCGCATCACCCATCATCTTCCGCATAATCTGCAGATTTTAACAAACAAAAATGTTGTTTCTGGCTCAAACAGATCAAAAGTTACAAAACATGGCGGCTCAGGTTCCATAAGGCTTTTCGCAAAGGTTGGCTGGTCATCTTTCTGTTGTTTATTGCTGCATTTGGGTGTTAAATTGGTATTAATTAAGGTTGGTACTAATTAAGGTTGGTCTAATTAAGGTGAACTATTTTCTCAGACACTGTTACCAGGCGTATAAATGACAACATAATGAAGTATTATAATCACATTCACAAAATTTGGTGCATTATGCCGCATAATTTGCCTTTTCCTGCCACATAATTTAGTCAACCCTGCTGCAATAATTTGGTCCTCTTCTGCTGCATAATTCCAGTGGCCCTGCCTATAGTTTCTGAAACCATACCAGGACTTTTAAAACTGAGGACCAAAGAGAAGCGACGGGCAGACGAGCTCCAGGAAACATCTGGAAACTGCGCAGGAGCGAAGGGTGCGCAGCATGAAGGAGGGAACATTGACTGCGCAGGAGTGAAGGGAGCGCAGCATGAAGGAGGGAACATTGACTGCGCAGGAGTGAAGGGTGCGCAGCATGAAGGCGGGAACATTGACTGCGCAGGAGTGAAGGGTGCGCAGCATGAAGGCGGGAACATTGACTGCGCAGGAGTGAAGGGTGCGCAGCATGAAGGAGGGAACATTGACTGCGCAGGAGTGAAGGGTGCGCAGCATGAAGGAGGGAACATTGACTGCGCAGGAGTGAAGGGTGCGCAGCATGAAGGAGGGAACATTGACTGCGCAGGAGTGAAGGGTGCGCAGCATGAAGGAGGGAACATTGACTGCGCAGGAGTGAAGGGTGCGCCGCATGAAGGAGGGAACATTGACTGCGCAGGAGTGAAGGGTGCGCAGCATGAAGGAGGGAACATTGACTGCGCAGGAGTGAAGGGTGCGCAGCATGAAGGAGGGAACATTGACTGCGCAGGAGTGAAGGGTGCGCAGCATGAAGGCGGGAACATTGATTGCGCAGGAGTGAAGGGTGCGCAGCATGAAGGAGGGAACATTGACTGGGGCGGCTCCCTTTATACAACACAGAATGATGTATCCAGACCTGTAACTGCTCGCTGCACTGAGTGGATGTTACGAGACAAGAATGTTTGTTTGTTTACAAAAGTATGACTAAAGATGAAAAATATAAAAAGGCCAGGGTATTTTTACATGCTGGAGAAAAACTCCCTTCCCAAGTTTCTCAATTGGGGACATTAATAAAGTCTGGAACAAAGTTGTACCTCGTTGAACACAACATCTCACTGTGCTGCCGTGTGCGCCACATATGTTTGAGGTGGAAACAAACATGTTCTGTTGACATCTGCAAATCATACAGGGTGGACCCTGTGGCGCGTGCAGTGGGGGCGTGAGAGCATTCCACGCAGTGTCAGAGGTTAGGGAAGATTAGGACGGGATGGCGCGCGTGCATTAGGGGTGCGACAGGCATAACATCCCATTTGATCAATTCAAAGATCGAACGTCATAAACGAGCCTGGCATCGAACACCACACAGATTTCTATACATTTAACACCAGTGTTCATGGGAGAGAGAATGTGGGCTTGTTGTGGCCAGAGCGGCCGACTTTGGAACTGAGGAGCCATTTTATAGTCCCAGCGTTGACTCAAAACCTGTGATTCTGGGCAAATCATTTAATCCGCCTGTGCCTGAAAAACGACGATGTCCTTGTGTGACGTGCTGCCCATACAAAGCGCTCGTATGCCTCGTTTGTGCTGTAAAAAACTTCAAACAATGTACTGCCCCTCTGATGTGGCTCCTAACCTTGCCACAGCACCCAGTAGTTGGTATTTACAGAGTGGGTATGTTATGTTTTCCATTCGGGCCGATCTATTGCAGGAGGCCGTACTCAGAGGCAGGGATAGAGTGTTTCCTGCCCTCTGGCCAACCCACCCAGAGCCCTTCAGCCCCATCGCTCAAGGCTCCCCCCTCTCTAGCCCCGCCTCCTTTGGCCAGGCGTCATTCAGCAGTTCCGCTGGACTAGCAGATGTCAGCTGATGAAATCCGGCCTGCGATTGGGTGAGGGGTGTCATTGTAAATTGTAATTATAAAGCGCCTACTACCCCTGACGAGGCGCCAGTCAATGAAAGGAGGTACGATTGGGCCCGAGGGTGTGCCACGTGAGGAAAGGATGTGGTCCGTCGGCTTTTTTATTTTACTTTATTTGATGCGTTTTTATATAGCGCGGACTGTACCCGAAGGTGTCGGAGCGCTTCACAATGGGAACAGTAGGAACATTACAAGTCAGCACGTTACAAGAGCAAACGTTACGTTACAAGAGGCAATAGTGACAATTGTACATGTATCAAGAGCAAACAAAGTACAAGAGGTAGCAAACGATACATTACAAGAGGAAAAAAGTGACGTGTGTATGTTACAAAAGCATACAAAGTACAAACAGGTATAATACTGCACTAAAGGGCAGATAATCAAAACACAACAACAGACGTTACATTACACGAGGCAATGGTGGCACTTGTGCAAGTATCGAAAGCAAACAAGACACAAGAGGTAGCTAACAATACATTACAAGAGGGGAAGTGACGTGTGCATGTTACAAAGGGGTACACAATACAGGTAGAAGTATAATACTGTAATAAATGGCAGACACTCAAACCACAAGAACACATTAGGGAGGGACTTCTTATAATCATGTAGAACAGAATTTCCTATAGTGGAAGAACTTCCTTCAGGGAATAGAGAGGCGTGAATTAAATTTGGAACGGTCTTTGGAGGAGGAGAACTTTGAGGTCCGTTTTGAAGGCCTGGGAGGAGGACGTGGTCCGGAGCTGCGGCGGAAGTGAGTTCCAGATTCTCACTGCACTGCCTGAAAAAGATTGGGCCATCGATCTTTCCTTCTTGAAAGTGGGAGGTTCAAGCAATACATTTTTTCCGCATTTCATGATGGTCTAGAGCCTCCAGAGAGTTTCAGTTTATTAGCCAGGTAGCGAGGAGAGGAGGAGACGAGTGCAAGGCTTTGTGGGTGATACAGGCAGTCTTGTAGATAGATTTTGCCTCGATGAGAAGCCAGCGAGGGGTGGATAAAATGGGTGTGATGTGGTCGCTTCTTTTGGCCCCATATATGAAACGAGCTGCTGAATGGAGAACAGATTTAAGGGGGAACAGGTGGGATTTGGGGAGTCCAGTAAGAAGAGAGTTGCAGTAGTCCAGTCAGGAGAGACCAGCGATAGGACCAGGGTTTTAAGGTCTTGCTCCGGGAAGAAGTGATAAATCCCCCAAAGAAGGCGCAGTTGGTATCGAGCAGACTTTGCAATGGAGTTGATGTGGGAGATTAGATTGAGTTTTGTGTCGAGTATGACACCAAGGGATTTTACGCTGTCGACAATGATGGGTTTACTGTTCAGTAGATTAATCTGATCCATCCATGATTGAACGGTGGGAGGACAAAGTGAGGAGGAGAGGAGGAGGAATTCAGTATTTGGAGGGATTCAGAATCAGTTGATGAGTTCACATCCAGTTTTGAATGGAGTCCAGAGTAGAGCTTAGGATAGAGAGATCGTGAGTGGAAGCAACCTTGAGGTAGATTTGAGTGTCGTCTGCGTAGAGATGATAGTGGCCCCGGATTTACTCAGGAGATTTCCCAGTGGTTCCAAATAGAGATTGAACAATGTGGGTGCAAGTATAGATCCTTGAGGAACACCTTGACCCACCGCCAAATGAGAGGAAAGACTGTCCGCTATTTTGATCATTTGGGATCTATCAGAGAGGAAGGAAGCAAACCATTTAAGCACAGTGCCCTCCAAGCCCATTCTCTGTTGAAGAGTGTTGATGAAGGTGTTGTGATTGACAGTGTCAAAGGCTGCAGAAAGGTCAAGGAGAATTAGAAGACAGGACCCCCCCCCCGAATCGAGTATCCTCAGCGCGTCATCAATTACTTGCAGCAGGGCTGTTTCAGTTTTGGATGAAGCCGGACTGGAAATTGTCAAGAAGATCATTGTCCTTGATATGACGAGAGAGTTGTTTCGCTACACATCTTTCTGTAATCTTCGCAAGAAAGGGTAAGTTAGTGATCGGGCGGAAGTTGTTGAGGTCATTTGCATCAGAAGAGGGTTTTTTAAGCAGAGGAGTGACCTGCCCAGTTTTGAAGGAGACAGGAAGGGAGCCTTGACAGAGGGAGAGGTTGACCAGAGTGGTCCAATAGAGAAGAGAATGGGCATAGAAGTCAATGGCAATGCCACTAGGGATGGGGTCACGAGAATGGTTGGAGGGCTTTGTTTCGCGGATGCAATTGAGGAGGGTAACTTCAGAGATGGGGTCGAAGTTCTGCCAAATGGCTGAGGATTTGCGCTCCTCTGGAGGGGTAGGATGAACGACCTGATCCACAAGTGATTTCACTTTTTCGTCAAAGAATATAGCAAATTCCCCTGCTTTCTTTGTAGAAACCTCCAACTTGGAGGTTGGGGGAGAGCAGTTTGGATTCTTGATGATATCGAATAGTTTTTTTGGTCTATTTTTGGCTGAGTCGAGGAGAGTTCATTTAAAAAGAGTTCATTTAAAAAGAGTTCATTTAAACCAGCTCCCCCTTGCCCCAACCCCCAGCACACACACACACACACATCACATCACAGGGAGAAAGAAGGAAGGGATCCATTAACAGCATCGAGACACAATGCCTGAGACAAGATGCTGTGTAATGACCCGCTGCACAAAACCCATTTACATTTACAATTGTGCCTTTCACCTACTTTGGAGGAGAGAGCTTTTCATTTTCTATGTTTTGTATTGGCTGCTTGCAGGCTCCCAGACTCACAATCTCAAACAAATAACCGTATTGTATTTTAATTGTATTTTTATAGCACCTACTATCTGTGACGAGGCGCCGAAGCGCTTTGCAATGGAGGGAAGTGGAGAACAGTGAAATAAATACCACCAGTTCAGGGTGGGTTCCCTTCCAGCCAACACTTTTAAAAATAGATGGCTAACGCCCACGTCCGACCTGTGCGATTTTTGCAGAGATCAGACTGAATCTGTAGCTCATGTTTCATTTGTATGTCCTGCCTACAAGCTTCCTAGGTCTAAATGGCTCAGACCCATCTGTATGATCATGGGTATTAGATCTGCCATGGAAGCGTTAACAGTCCTGCAGAGCTCCACCCAGGAGTTTATTGTTATCGCCATGGCTCAATTCCTAAATTGGGCTTGGGTAATCAGTGCCAAAAGATATAGGGAACCCCCATCAGACCCATAATTACTTAGCTGCTAAGTTACTAACGTGTAGCTGTTATGAGTTGATGGCTGGGCTGACACGTTTCACTCTTGCTATTACCATTTTAAAAGACAACAGTGGATTTTATTGTGTATTATAACCCTTTTATCCCAAGACAAACGTTTAATTTATTATAACCTAGATATCTTAAGTTAAATGTCTAATTTTTTGTATTTGACACTGTGGTCCATTTATGTAGCAACATCTGCTTGGAACCAACCTGTGAGCTTCTCTCTCTGTCCTAAGTCTGCTTGGAACCAACCGGTGAGCTTCTCTCTGTCTTAATTCTCTCAAATATTAATTGTACAGTCCTTTATGATTATTTTAATCGAAATAAAGACATAATGAACTGAACTGAAATAAATACCAATGGCCCCGTGTTCTGCGACTTCTGTGGCTTTTACGAATGTGGATTGAGGGGGTGGAGAAGGAGGCAGGACAAATACAGCATCTTCTGTTCTATTTTTAAGTTTTATTTCTAAATAGCGTCGGTGACCTCTATGATAGGTCATCAGAACAAAAGGGTTACATTGCACCGCACAATATTCAAATCTGTCCTTATCTGTGACAGTAACATGTGTAATAAAACTCCTATTGTGTCCTGATAACGAGCGCTGGAGCAGTGTCACTGAATTCACAACAGTGAGGCTGCCTGAGAGCCAAGCAGAGAAGAAGGGGGGCTGGAGGGAGGGGGGGGGGGTGACAGCAACACGTATCCCCTCTGGAGCAAGGATCTAAGCACCCAAATGACAGAGTTCACACCCTGCACCATTCTATATAGTTTATTTCAGTAGTTTTAATATAGAGTAGATATTATAGATAAGTGGTTCATAATTGTACAGCAACAACAGATCTTCGAGTCAGTCCCATACAGGTTGAGAACCCGTTGATTTCCAGTATTGAAGGCCAAGTTATAGCTAATTATACAGGAAACATCCTGTACCCCGCATGCATTACTCTGCATGCCAGCACCCTGCATTTTCTACACTGCAAAATCTTTTACAACGCAGGGCTTTACACTGCAAACTATTACAACGCATTCCCCAAAGTAACGCCCCCGAATCAGCTTTGTTTACGGAGGTTTGATTGTGTCCAGATATAGGTCCAGGCTGGTCCAGATGAGGAGTTGACAGTCTCATCATGTTGAATGTTGCAGGCACTCCTTACGTGGCATCTCACGTCCACCATATGTGGTGCGAGACATTGTTATGGTCTTAGCAGCTCATCTCGCGAGGACACTTTTAGCAGCTATAGTAAGTAGCGAGCCCAGCAGGTGTAGATCCCCTTTGTTAAGTGGGGGTTGTTGTGTAAGTGCTAAAGGGCCACACGTTACAAAAGTAAGGTTACTGTCGAACCTGGTGTTGAATATTCCATTTCAAGTGTTCTCTATGTGTTTCCAAAAGGAGTGTAGACTCTTACAACTGAAAACAAGATGTTCAAAGTGACCAGCTGAGTCATTGCAATGCCAGGAGAGATTGGACTCAGCCAAACCCGCCTTGTGCCATTTCGAAGGAGTCCAAAGGGCTCTACAGGCTGTCCGAAATGTACATGGTGAGATTAGAGGTGACATTTGATAGTGAGGTAAAGAATCCCAAAGACGCTCCCAAGATGATTGTGAAGGAGGGCGGATGCGGTTAGAGGCACCACTTGTCATTCGCAGACTCAGAGAGGTAAGTGGTACCTAGTTTCCTAATGACTACCTTCATTTTCAGGAGGTTCTCCAACTCTGAGGGCTGGATCATGAATTTCGCAATGATCACAGCAAAGGAAAGAGGGACGTTAAGGGACCTAGGCCTTTAACAAGAGGGATTCAAGCATTTCCAGATATCTGGCTTGAAGTCTATTTTAATATGTGGATTCAGCCAGACAGACGCCATCTTTGACTTGCCTAATTTATTTTGAAACCATTTATCAAGCGACCTAATAGCCTTGACAGTACCTTTGAAGATCAGGTAGGAGTCAGTTACTCTAATAGATTTTTGATTGAGCAAATTGGTGATGGAAAGTGGACAAACTAGATCTGCTTCTATATCCACCCATGGGGGGACAAGAGGAAAGGGAAGGATTAAGCCAATGGGTACCATCTGCACAGGGCGCGACATCACAGCATTTCCCATCATCCATCTGAACAGGGTGTGACATCACTGCATTTCCCATCATCCATCTGCACAGAAAGTGACATCACTAGTTTCCAGCCAAAACTATCTTTAACCCCTTCGCTGCGGCGGCTATTCCGCCGCAGCGCTAAGGGGGTGGGGCGGCCGCTCGGCGGTTCCGTGCTTGTGACGGAACCGCTCCGTCACGGCTCGCGGGTGAGCTGTGCTTGTGACGGAACGGTTCCGTCATGAACCCACCCGCCCATTAAATCGTCAGCGCAGGCGTGGAATTCGCGCCGCGCAGGCGCGGCGAGCGGGCCGTGACGGAACCGTTCCGTCACAAGCACAGCTCACCCGAGGCTTGTGACGGAACGGTTCCGTCACAAGCATCCAAGGGGTTAAATAAAGAAGCCAAGCAAGAGGACCTCATTTCTGATCATTCATCTGGAAAGGAAGTGACAGCATTGAATTTCCCATCATCTATCTGCACAGGAAGCTACATCACTGCCTGCCAACCCCTACTTCCAAAAACTCTTCACGGCTTTCCATCGAGCAGGCGTACCCAGCTAATGGTGGACACAGACAAGGGCATTGCCTGTTAAATCCATTTAGGACCTTGGGCCAGAGCTGCTGTTTTAGTGTAACCTACAAGGTAAGATATAATCATATACTACAAAACAAACCATAGGCAATCCCAAATACCTCTTCCCGGATGCTCAATAGGTTACTAAGGTCTATGCTGAGAATAGACGTCCCACCATAAACAGCACCGCCAACACTCCAACACACGGTTACGATGGGGATATAGCTCTATCGAATGTTCTAAAGTACTGTAAGGCAGCTGACGTCAGTATTCTGAATTATTGAGCATATACACCACTAGATGACCCACATTTAGATTAGACCGAGCAGCAATGGGTGGGAAAGGTTACCTCCTCTGTGGTGGTACGCTTGCGACAGATGCGCCACCAGCAACGGCAACAGTGATTTCTGTCTGGCGCAGACAACAGAAAGACATGGGATGGGAAAAAAAGATTGACACTAAAGACCCCTTTATGGGAGGGTACCAAACTGGGCCCAGTGACTACACTGAGGACCTGTGGGATGTGATTGGCATAGTACCCTCTCACCACCTTAGGCAGGAATATGACATGGCACCCACACAAATGTTTAAATACCTACAGTTGCGCCATGCACTAAAAGTAAGGATCCGTCTGAGATAGGAAACCAGAGGTGATTGCCTTCTGCAAAGATGGTTGCTGGACAGACATATGACCACAAAGGAAATTTCCCTAACTTGCGGTACATTGATGAGAAACACACATGGAGAACTGGACAAATAATAGTCACGCTGGCAGACAGATATAGGGGAACGGGACGATGATGACTAGAGACGCACTGCGATTCCTACGAGAAGTAGCGATCCAGGGATGTTTTTGAATAATTCGAAGGAAAACCCTGCATAGGGTAGAATATACCAGAGTGCTACTACACAAAATAGCCAGGGCGTAAGACGATACGTGCCTTCGCGCCTGTGGTTAGCAGGGCTCCTTCATACACACGTTATGAGGTTGCCCGAACCTTCAATGATACTGGGAGGGGATAGGGAAGAACCTAGAGGAAGCCGTGGGCACACGCCCAGATGGACAGGCGACCTTAGTGCTGTTGGGAATCTGGAGGACCTCAGAAATACCATCATACAAGAAACTCCTCATCAACATGGGTCTTCTATGAGCTAAAAGAGAACTTGTGGGAAATTGGGAGAGCACAAATACAAGACTCGGTGAGGGAAATAAATATATGACAAGCTAAATAAAAACTAGTATACTTGGGTGCAGGATGTCCCAAGACTTTTGGGAAAATATGGGATGGAAGGTCCACAGAAGATTGGAATGGAGGACATCTGAACTAAGGTCCAACAGGGATGGTTTGAAGGCACTAGGCCGCCCGGAACAGATAATCAGAATTGATGAGACTCAACCCTCCCGGGATGGATGGGCTGGTGCTATACTCACCTGGGTACCTGTGGGAGGGGGTTGGGACATGCAACTATTGTGATAAATGTTTATTTTTTTTACTGCTGTTGCTGTATAACAAAATCAAAAAATGATAATACATAAAAAAAAACTGCTGTTCAAGCCCTCACACTCTTGCATCTGGAGGGTGGCAGTGCCCTACTCCATGGTCTCCCAGACTCCACACTGGCACCACTTTGGGGTATTTGACACCCCGTAGCACCTCTCATCCAGGGCCTGGTGAAATATGATCACATCACCCCATCTTGATGGGACTCCATTGGTCCTATCCTCAAAACTAGCGGTGTCATTCACAAAGCCATTGGAATAAGCAGCCCGCTTGTATTGCAGACAAGCCCAGGATCCAAGCGCAGCCAGGACACCATCAGACTGAAGATGAAGAAGGGTAAATAGAAAAAAGACAAGACAGCAGGCCGCTTCCATCTAAGCCCCTAGCATCTGGAACAACATCCTCACACCCATCGGGCCACCTCAACGTTGCTACAATTTAGGAACGAGTTGAAGAGCTGCCTCTTTCAAGAACACTACATCACAAGGCATTAAGTGTCCACAGCCCGCCTTCCTCTGCTATAGTTGTATATGCGCACCTTTGACCCTCTGCAGGTCTCTGCTGCCTTTTGGCTAGGTTTGTGCTATAGATATACCATAAACAAACATACATACATACATACATACATACATACATACATACATACATACATACATACATACATACATACATACATACATACATACTTAAATGAGAGCAGTGGTAAAGAGCAATCAGTTCATTTCCAACAGCAAAAGAAGCATCCGGCTGTCCTTACCTCCTGAGCAGATAAGGCACTCGCAGCCCTGGCCTGGCTGGCGAGCTGCGACAACCTGACTGTCCAGGCTTAAATCTGTAGTGTTGGTACCAAGAGATACTACAGACAAAGACACTCACAACAAGTGGTCCGAACTGAAGGAGATGATGATTATTAATACATTTTGCTTCATCATTATATTTTTTATTAAAATGAATAACTGCCTGCAAGATTCCCCTGTATGGTTTGCTCTAATAAAACTTCCACCAATCATCTCTCAATCTTGTCTCAGTGATTGTGCTGCTTGGAAACATGGAGTTAGTGGCCAAGAATGGCTTCAGTGCTCGGGTTTGAAAAAGGACAGGATAAGAATGCCCACTTTGACCTCTGGTATTGCCCCGACTCATGCACGTACTAGTGGCACTAGTGTTGTATGTGTGACCTTGTGCAGAGATTTTAGTGCTTGGTGTAGAGTCTGTGTAGGATGCATTAGGACCAATGTTCTCAAAAAGAGTCATCAAGATAGCATTCCAACGGAAGGCTGAAGCATACCCATTCTAATGAAAGGTTAAGGTACACCCATTCCAACTGAACTCTGAGGCACACCCATTCCAACGGAAGGCTGAGGCATATCCATTCCAACAGAAGGCTGAGGCGTACCCATTCTAATGAAAGGTTGAGGTACACCCATTCCAACTGAACTCTGAGGCACCCCCATTTCAACGGAAGGCTGAGGCATATCCATTCCAACGGAAGGCGGAGGCATACCCATTCCAGGAAAATACTGAGACACTCCCATTCCAATGGAAGACTGAGCATAGCCATTCCAACCGAAGGCTGAGGCATACCCATTCCAATGGAACGCTGAAGCATAGCCATTGCAATAGAACGCTGAGGCATACCCATTCCAACAGAAGGCTGAAGTATAGCCATTCCAATGGAAGGCTGAGCCATACCCATTCCAACTGAACGTTGAGTAATACCCATTTCAATAGAAGACAGAAGCATAGCCATTCCAACCGAAGGCTGAGGCACATCCATTCCAATGGAAGGCTGAAGCATAGCCATTGCAACGGAAGGCTGAGGCGTATCCATTCCAAAGGAAGGCTGAGGCATATCAATTCCAAAGGAAGGCTGAGGCACCCCCATTCTAATGGAAGGCTGAATCATAGCCATTCCAACCGAAGTCTGAGGTGTATCTATTCCAATGGAAGGCTGAAGCATAGCCATCGCAACGGAAGGCTGAGGCGTATCCATTCCAAAGGAAGGCTGAGCCCTACCTATTCCAGTGGAAGGTTGAGGCGTACCCTTTTCTTTTTTTTTCTTTTTTTTACGTAAGACTTTATTTACATCTGCTCATTGTACACAGCATTTGCCTACAACCCGGCCGGAGGCCAGCTGCCAAATGTTCGATACTTTTAGATAAAATACATTACCATCCAGCCGCCCATTTATGATTCGGCATCGATATAACAATCATAAAGCAGATAACAGGACAAAACTTATGTAGAATCTAAGTCCATCTTACTTTTTTATGTTATAATCATAACTCAACTTATGACTCGATAGATCCAATATGCAACATACATTTTAGCACTCCAAGTTCTGGACTCTACAACGGCAAGCCAAACTCAGCATTTCTTTTGCGTTTCACAGTTTTCAGGGCCCCGTACGATCAGCTGAGCTCTACACCCACCCTCGTGATACCACCCTACCAGTGCCGCTATCCCTCAACTTAGTCATCTAATCCAAATCTTCTTCATTCTCTGAACTATCTACGTCCTCCTCTGGTAGTTGTTCACATAGATCCCCCGGATATCGATTCCATGGCAGCCAGACTCCATTCCACTTCCGAGGATTGGCCCTCTGTTTGTACATTGCACACTCAATCACCAGTAGCATATCCATATTTCTACATCATTGCGTCCGGGTCGGCTCCCCCGCCGCCCCCCATTTCTGCGCTATATCCCGTTTGGCCACCATAAGACCTATAGTGGCCCATTGCTGTCCCTGGCGCATCAGGTCATTCGGCCCCCATAAATTCAGCAGGCATACTCACGGATCTGGTGTAATGGAGACATTCAGAGTTTGTGAAATAGTACGCAGTATCTGTCGCCAGTATTTAGCTATTATCGGGCATTCCCAGAGTGTTTGCAGCAGCGTACCTTCCTCTCCACAGCCCCTGAGACAAAATGGATGTTCTGCCCTCTGGAATTTGTGCAAGGTGGTCTTCGTGTAGTAGACCCTGTGCAGTATCTTAAAATGCACCAGCCGAAATCGCGCTGAGATACCGGCCTCCCTAGGAGATGCCATTGCAGCGTTCCAGTCCGCCTCATCCATCTCCGCTATCTCACTCTCCCACTTTTCCCTCAGTCTCTGTAAGGGGTCCGGTAGGTTGTTCAGTAGTTTCCGGTGGCCCTAGTTTGCATGTAGTCCGTGAGTAGGCGATCTTCCAGCGGAGAAGATTCTGGGACCTTTGTACCCGTCTCTATTGCTGTCATCAGTGCATGCCTTATTTGGATATAGAGGTAGGTCTCATTGGGGCCCAGGTTATACTGTTGTTGTAGATACTCAAAGGAGACCACCCCATCTCTTGTCCACATGTCCCCCACCGTGGAGATGCCGATGATATCCCATTGTGTGAACCCTTTACTATGACGTAATTGACCCAATGCCTTGGTGTCCCACAGCGGTGTAAGCTTCGTTATGACACCCTCCCACTTTAATTTCGCCTGCACCTTGTGCCACAGTGCCACCGTGTGTTTAGTGGGGCCCGTGAGTTTCGCTGCTAGTCCCTTGTTATACAGCGGGGCCAGTAAACTATGTGTGCCCAGCTGTGCTTTATCCGCAAGATAGGCCGGATCGTCTTGCGGGACATGCTGCCATTGGTTTATCACCTTGAGGTGTGCCGCCCAGTAGTACAATTGTACATTTGGCAGGGCTATCCCACCGTCGTACCAGTCCCTAACAAGCTTCATGTGTGCCACATGAGCCGGATGGTCCCCCCATAGCAGTCCAGCCAACACCACCGTCACTCTGCGAAAGTAGGAGGGCGGCACCAAAGCCAGCGTATTTTCCAACACATACAGGAAACAAGGCAGTGCCATCATTTTGAACAGCACCGTCCTCCCCAGCAGCGTCAGCAGAAGAGCCTTCCAATGTCTCGCATCAGATTGCAGCCGAATGAGCGGTGGTAATAAATTTAGTTCATAAAAGTCCTTATCGTCGCGAGTAATGTGGATCCCTAGATACTTGGAGGAGGTGTCCGCTACCATCAACGTAATGTAAATGTAAATGTGGCGTATTTGTATAGCGCGAACAGTGACCCGGAGGCATCCCAGCGCTTGTACTCCTACCACAAGGGAATCCCTCCTGGCTTTTCCTTGTGGGGTGTCCACTCCTGGGCATCCCATGGTGAAACCAGGCATCCCTTGTGTATCAGGGGGCGTACAATGGGTAGGAAGTTTTGGAGGGGGGCCTTTAAGCACATAAAGGACCGACTTTGTCTAATTAATCTTATAACCAGAGGTGCGCCCGTGCTGATCACAAGGCGCCAATAATACCGGAATGCCCCTCTCAGGGTCCGATAGATAAATTAACATATCGTCGGCGTATAGGGAGACTCTGTCTTCCCAGTCCTCCCCCCACCGTATTCCCCTCAGCAATTGGGACGTTCTAATAACTGTGGCCAGCGGCTCCAAGACTAAGGCAAGCAACAAGGACGAGAGTGGGCATCCCTGCCTCGTTCCCCTAGCTAATGAAATGTCACGGAGATATGGCCGTTCGCCGCCGCGTGCGCCACTGGAGCCGGGTTCAGGAGTCGAATCCAGGAGATAAATTTAGGGCCGAAGCCCATGTGATCTAGGACTGCAAAAAGACACTGCCACTCCACCATGTCGAAAGCCATCCAGGCATCCAATGACAAAATGGTCGCCGCTTCCGTCAGCGATGGGGCCCGTGCCAATGCTCCGTGTATTCTACGGAGGTTTAACGCTGTGCTCCTGTGCGGCATTAAGCCTGACTGGTCCGGGTGGATTAACTGTGCGAGATGAGGCATCAGCCTGCTTGCCAACAGTTTCGCTAAAATTTTGGCTTCGGCATTTAGGAGTGATATTGGGCGATAAGACGCGCACTCAGCGGGCGGCTTACCTGGCTTTGGAATCGCTATTATAGTTGCTACACGCTGGTCGAGGGGCAGGACCCCCCATTCCAAGCTTTCTGCATACATATCCCGGAGGGGTGTACTCAACGCTTCTGACATAGTCTTATACCTCTCTATTGGTATCCCATTAGGGCCCATTGCCTTACCGGAATGCAGCGCATTAATGGCCAATTGTATCTCTTCCGATGACAGATCAGCTTCAAGCTCCTCCATTGCCCCTTGTGATAGGGTCTGTGTTGGTACCCCGTGGAGAGCCACCGCCGCCACCTCTAATGTTATGTCTACCTCAGTGGTATATACTTCCTGAAAGTGGTCAGCCAAGGCTTCCACTATCACTGACGGTCGTGCATGTAGCTCTCCGTCTGTGCCTCTCAGCTGCAGTATGTTTTTAGTACCTTCTTTTTTCTTGTCTAACCAGGCCAAGAGCCTACTAGCCTTATCACCAATGTCATAGATTCTGTGCCCTGTCGCTGCAATGCTCTCGACCGTCTTCCGACGAAGATGGTCGTCATGGAGCCGTTGATAGAGCCGTAGCGTATGCAGTGTATTTTCAGTTGGGTCCGTCATGTGGGCTAAATTCGCTTTGTTAAGTTCTAGTTCTAGCTCTAGCAGTTTCTTCTTTTGAGTGCGCTTGTACCCCGCTATGGACGTAATTGCTTGCCCTCTCAGAACAGTCTTATAGGCTACCCACAGGACCGTGGGTGACGTCACCGAGGCCGCGTTTTCGGCGAAATAGTATCGGGTTGCCTTTTTTAGCTCTCTGCGTATATGCGGTATCTTGAGATAGCCTGGGAAGATCGGGTAGATTCGTTTGCGAGCTATTTCTGGGCAAGATAAAGTCAGTGATAGTGGGGAGTGATCTGATATGCCCCTGGGTCTAATTTGTACGTCACTTATGGTGTGGAGACCATCCCCAAGCACAAGAAAGTAGTCGATACGGGACAGGCTGCCATGGACAGCAGAGTAAAATGTGTACTGTTGGTCCTCGGGATGTAACTGTCTCCATAAGTCCACCAGTCCCTGCGCTACCAAAAAGTCGCCAAATCGGGAGGGGACAGGGTTCTGTGTTTGGACCGGGAACCTATCTTGCACGTTGTGTGCCACTACATTAAAATCTCCTCCTATTATAAGGTCCCCCTCTGGGAGCTCCAGAAGGAATTTTCCCAGGTCAGGAAGAGCAACGGTATGAAGTGCTGGTGGAATGTAGACCGATACTATAGTTAGCGGCTTCCCCTCCCATTGCCCGTGCGCCGCAGCAAAGTGGCCTTGGTCGTCTGTTTTAGTGGTCTGCTGTATGAATCGAGATGACTTTCGCATCAATATACCCGTTCCTCGTGACTCTGATGAGAATTCAGAGTGCACTATCATGTGGTATCCCCACCTGTCCAGCGCCCGACTAGCTGTACCCACCAAGTGTGTTTCCTGTAGCAGAACCAATGCAGGACTTAACCTCCTAATACCCTGTAGGACCAGCCCCCGCTTAATCTTGTCTCCCAATCCCCGTACATTCCAGGACATCAATTGTAGGGGCACTACCGGCCCTGTACTAGATCCCCCATCTACGATTCCATCCTGTGTGTTGTGCGCCATTACCATCTTGGGATGACAGACATGTGAGTGTCATGAGCTTACACCGTCGTGACATGCGTGTGCTGATCCAGGTGCCGTCACCTGTACGCCATACCCAACCTATACGAGTCGAACAAGTCCTAGAAATGCTTTTGTGTACTACCCTAGTTTCACGAGGCAAACAATACAAACAACAAAAAATCAACTCTTCATGAACTCCCCCCCTCCCTGCCCCCCTGCTATACGGACATAGAACCGCCCGCCCCCCCAACTTAGCAGAGTGCTTAACCCATCCCCCACACACAATACTTGCTCATTGGGGTGTAGGACTCTCCGGAGTCGGCGGCCTTTCGTGCCCTCCTCGGGTGCCCACAGCCCAGTGTCCAATGGCAGTTTGTTTGGCAGCTTACATAACCAGTTCAGGGTCTTACATTCACCGGGTGGCCTTTATTCCTCGCCAGCTTCTTCGTCCACACCTTCCATTGCTGTTGAATTTTCCTCCACCCTTCGTGCTGATGCTTGAGAATCGGAATGATTGCCTGCATCCTGGGTCCTATGTGTCCTATTCGAACGGTGAGATTGAGTGGCCAGCCTCCATCCATCCAGCTAGTCCCGGGCTATCTCAGGAGTGTCAAAGAACCAGGTCTTGTTGTCCGCCACTATTCTCAGTCTAGCCGGGAACAGCATTGAGTACGGAATCTCCCTCGCCCTAAGTTCCTTTTTCACATTGAAGAATGTCTTTCTGCGACGAACGACTCCTGCCGTATAGTCCGGAAAAAAGGCCAGGGTGGAGTTTTGGATTTTGACAGGAGGGGACACTCTCGCCACCTGCAGGATGGCGTCCCTGTCCCTAAAATTGAACAGCCGGGCTAGGATAGGTCGCGGGGCTGCCCCTGGTTTTGGCCGGCCCCCTGGGACTCGGTGCGCTCTCTCAACTGAGAAGAAGGTAGACAGGCCCTTAGGTTGGAGTTTCGTTTTAATCAGCTCTTCCACATAGAGGTCTGTTGCTCTGGTTCCCTCAGATTCCGGAACCCCAAGGATCCTGACGTTGTTCCTCCTGGAGCGCCCTTCCTGGTCATCCAGCCTCTCGCGCAGTGTCTTGTTTTCTGCCGACATGCGCTCCATTGCCGTTTGCAGCTCCGAAATATCCTTTACTAGCGACTTCGTTAACACTTCCATGGAGCTTACTTTCTCTGACATTTTGTGAAAGTCGGCCCTGATAAGAGTGATCTCCGCAGAAATCGAGCCCACCGTCGGTTGTACTTGCCTCAAAGCCCGCATCACGTCTTCCAATGTCGCCTTCTTGCCATCTGCTCCATCCGCAGTCTTACCGGCACTGTTCCTACTGTCCGTTGGGGAGGCGGTGCCTCTATCGCACTCATACTTATCAATGCGTGTCTGCGTGGTGCCACTTTTTGAGCCCTTGCCCGCCATTATCGCTTCCACAGTGTCTTATCTCTCCCGTCGCCACTCACGTCTTCCTGATGTGATAGGGTGGAAGGGTACGGGAAGGCCACCCCCAGCCCTCTGCGTAGTCCGGGACAGCACCCTCCACTCTTTGATGCCACTAGATGACAGGGCGTTTTTGCTGTACCCTTAGCTGCCTTCAGACGGGCGTCAGAAATCTACACTCTGGATCCCGTGGCACTCCTGCGTCCTACTTTCGGCACAGCAAGAAGCCCTTCTGCTGCGATCTCCAGCGTGCGAATAGTGTACTATGGCCGTGCGTTTTGGCCAAATCTGCGCAGTGCCTCATCAGTAATTTAGTTGTGACCCTTTTGCGCCACCGTCAACTGGGGGTCTCTCACTGTGCCCTACACTCACGCTGCGCACGACGATGCGGGACCGGCGGTCATCCTTATGTCCAGGACCCTCCACTGTTCAAGTTACCACTTAGCTTCTTCCGGGTCTTAGACTTGGTAACTCATTCGTGCTGACTGTAACCCTCAAACTCCACTCGAGGCAGAGCGGCATGCAGCATATAGTCCGACTGGCATTAGTCGACGTAAATGTAGTCCTGCGCCGTTAGCGCAGCCTCTGTTTGCCCGCCCAATCTTCCTCCTCGTAATAGCACTCACTTACAGTTGTGCGCCTAGGGTATTGTAATACTGTGGTACTCTCACTAGCTCCGGCCAGGCAGTAATCCGATTGAGACTCGGTTCAAGGATGCCACGCACGGCGTCGGAGTTCGCGCGGGTCCCTTCATTCACTCAGCGCCGATGCAGGGAGCATTTTTCAAGCCGCCGGTATCCCCCGAGATTGTAGCACCCGCCTGCCGTCCGTGGCCCCCCGCTCCTCACCAGGCCACGGAGCGCTGTTCTTTTTCCGTGCCGGCTTTGCCGCCCTAAGATGGCTACTCCTGTCTCTGTGTAGCCCTCCCCTTTGTGCTCCGCAGCCCGCAGTCCGGCTGGGTTTTCGTTGCGGCGTCACCTACGCTTCCTCCTCCTTATAAATACGCTCCCACCGGTCTTACAGTCCGATACCCAGGGTCGTCGGTGGAGTCGCCGCTGTCTCTCACGGCAGGGGCCAATCACTTCCGGCCAGACTTTCCCCAGGGCTCTGTCACTTCCGGTCGGGCTTGCCGATGAGGGGAGTCCCTGGATTCTTAATGTTTCCCAGGCCGCTGGCACTGTCGGTAATATCTCCGGCCCCCGACTTCAGATTTCAGTCGGAATTGCCGCCATCAGTCCCGCCCGGTCCTGGGCTCAGGTCCTCCCTCCGGAGCTTTTTATTTATTCGGATGAGTATACGGATTGTTGTAGAGGCCACTCTAACCACGGAGCTTGCCCTCTAAGCTGCCGCCATGATCGGCTGCTAGCTACGCCCCCGAGGCGTACCCTTTTCAATGGAAGGCTGAGGCATACCCATTTTAATCGAAAGCTGAGGCACACCCATTCCAATGGAAGGCTGAGGCGTACCCATTCCAACAGAATGCTGAGGCATACACATTCCAACGGAACACTGAGGCACACCCATTCCAACGGAAGGCTGAAGCATAGCCATTCCAACCGAAGTCTGAGGCGTATCCATTCCAATGGACGGATGAGGCATACCCTTTTCAATGGAAGGCTGAGGTGTGCTTGTTCAACTGGAAGGTTGAGATCTACCTATTCCAGTGGAATGATGATACACGCCCATTCAAATGGAAGGATGAGGTGCATCCTTTCCAACGGAAGGCTAAGGCATACCTATTCATAAATGGAAGGCTAATGTGTACTCGTTCCAATGGAAGGCTGAGGTGTACCCATTCCGAAGGAATGATGAGGCACACCCATTCTAGTGGAAGGTGGAAGAGGGCGGCCATGGTTTGTTACTGCCGACGTGTATTCTGTGCCAGCGGCACTGGGCAGTTGGAAGTGCAATCATACATAGAGCATTGCTGACCCCTGCTTGGCATGTAGACTCTTTGGGGCTATGACAGAAATCCCCCCCACATTTTTTCATAGTATTTAGAATGTGTCTTTATACAAAACACTTCCTGATTCATTCCCCATTAATGGTGACCTCATTTGGGGTCTGTAGTGAGCTCTTGTTTTTTAACTCAAAGTCAATGGCGAAGGCGAATGGTGGCCTTCTCAGCGCTATCTGTAATGGAAAGGGTATTCTAACCCTGACCATCGAACAGTAAGAGGGGCACTGGCTACTCACACGCGACTGCCCTTTCACACTGCTCTATTCTCGGACTCTTCCAGTACCTCCCATGTGACACTAAAAGTCCCTTCACAAGACCAGCCTTGTCAAAGCTAATAGGCCTGGCTTTAATGTGCAAACTCCTGTAAAACAGGCATCCGCAAATGCTGGGCACACTGTAAAACCAGACCTACAGGTTTTGACAATGTAGGGGGAAAAACTGCTAAATGGGATTACATTCTACTGAGGATGCATGTACTGAATAAACTATTGAATTTTTTATTTTATTTATTTAACAGAGTTTATATAGCACGAACCTGACCCGAAGGTATCGGAGTGCTTTACACCAGCACCAATTGCTTTCAAGAGGACACATTTTATTTTTTGGTAGGCACGGGGAGATTAAGTGATTTGCCCAGAATCGCAGGATGTTGCGCGTTCTTGCCGAGACTCGAACCCTGTTCCCCAGATTTGAGGTCGATCGCCCTAGCCGTTAAGCCACATCCTCTCCCAAATGTGACAATAGTGTGGTGACTGAGTATGCTTTTCAGATGTAAAATAGAGCCTCAAGCATTGAAACTAAATAACTTCCTAGGAGACCGAATGGTACCACACACAACCAATAACATGAGGGGCGGGGCCAAAGCGCAAGCTGCGTATATATTTAAAGAAATCGTAACAATAGGTACACAGGCAGCACTGCTTTGCTATCAAGACAGATCTAAGAAAAGCAGCACCAGAATACAGCTGCATCCCGGTGCATCATGGGGACCCATAAGCCTGGTATTTCATATTTCCAGGCACAAGCTGAAATCCAATTAAATCAATCCAATTCAATTTTCAAAGCGCAGCTATTCACCCGTGAGCGTATCCAGGCGCTGAGAGCATTGCCACCAGGGCTCATTCGAATAACCAGGCCATGAGTCCTTTCCTGAATTCCAGCAGAGAGGGTGAGGTCTGTATGTGAAGTCGGGGGTTGTTCCAGGCGAGGTGGGAGAAGGAGTGTCCTTCACTGTTGCTGCGGCTGACGCCTGTGGTGTTGGTGAGGAAGAGGGAGGGGGAGTGCAGGTTTCTGGAGGACAGATGGAAATTCAGGCGGTGGTTGTTGTACGCTGGTCCTAGGTTGTGGAGGGCTTTGAAGGTGTGGAAAAGCATCTTGAACTGGCTTCTTTTCTGGCTGGGGAGCCAGTGGAACTTCTTGAGGTGTGGGTGATGCGGGTCTGCCAGGGGAGGGCAAGGATGAGTCTGGCTGCTGAGTTCTGTGTAGTCTGCAGTCTCTTGAGGAGGTGCGCGGTGATTCCTGCGTAGAGTGCTTTGCCGCAGTCCGGTGGGCTGGTGACCAGGGCTTGCTTGACGTGCGTCTGGTATCAATGGGGAGCCACTTGAAAGTCTTGCGGAGAATGCAAGAGTGTGGAAGCAGGCGGAAACAGCTGAGCTGATCTGTTCTTTCATGGTCAGCTTGCTGTCTAGGATGATGCTGAGGTTGTGTGCGTGGTTGGTCAGAGTAAGTGGGGGTCCTAGTTGGGGGGGGGCACAATGTGTCGTTCCAATGGGAGGAGTTTCCAAAGACCAGCATTTCTGTCTTGTCTGTGTTGCGTTGTAGGCAGTTGGTTCTCATCCAGTTGGCGAGGTTCGTCATGCACGTGTGGAAGTTTGTCCGCGTGGTGGCGGGGTCTTTTGATAGTGAGAGGAAGAACATTCCTCACCTTCTATGTTTTTTTTCTTTTTAAATAGGAACACGTTGTCAACATCTGTTTATTAAAACAAAGTTTCAGCAGGACTTTGTGAATGGGAAAGAAAGGGTTGAGCTAAAGGAATCCTGAAGGCAACTGGCTCCCCCCCCCCCCCCCCCCCCCAGCACTCTGGAAGATGGTTAGAAGCAGCAAGGCGCTATAGAATTATCATGAAGTGACACAAAAATAAATAGAGTAACATCTTTCACTCAGGAAATTACAACAGTATACAAGGTGACTCCAAAAGAGAACACCATTTGTAACTTGGTTTGTAGTAAGTTACACTACTGGAAACCTTTCCTTTGAGAGCTTGTAGTACAGCATTTGTGTAGTGCTTCATACCCCTCACCAGCCCAAAGCGCTTGTTGGGTTGTCGGGTAAGTAGCTACTCTCTTTGTTGTGCATGGTTGTTAGGGAGGTTGCTTCGAGTGTTGACTATGAGTAGTGTGGTGTTGGAGGTGTGAACCAATCGTGTCACAGCTGGCTTGCAGCAGCACGCATGCCCAAGCGCCTCGATACCCTTCCGGGTCATTAGTGCGCTATACAAGTCAACATAACATAACATGAAAGTGAATGCACCGGTGAGAGCTCGGCTCTCAGGCTGCCTGTCCAGTCCGTTCCCTCTTGTAGTCTGCATCTGGTGAGTTGTGTTGTAGGCCTGGTGCTTAGGGCCGTATGTATCAAGGTACAAATCTGCGATTCTGTAATAGCGATTTTTAAGAAATCGCTATTTCAGAATCGCAAATTGGTATGTATCAAGAAATTTGCAATATTTTAGCGATTTCCTGATTTTCCTTAATTGCGAATTCGCAAATTGCAAATTCGCAATCAAGGAATACTTTCCCATTCATTTCTATGGGCCAGGAGGCCCATTGGAAGGAATGGGAATTTATCCTCAATTTGCGATTCGCAATTTGCTAATCGCAAATTGAGAATAATTTCAAGGTTGCAGGGGTGTCCAAGGACACCCTGTTGCACCCCTGAAATAAGCATGGGTGGACATGGGTGCACATGTGGTGCGCATACATCCCATAAGGGCATGTATGTGCGTCACATGCGTCAATGGCACTTAGAAAAATGCAAAAATTGGCATTTTTAAATAAATTCGCAAATTACCACCAACTTGAAGTTGGTGGTAATTTGTGATTCCTTAGGGACAATTTGTGTTTTTTTTTTACTTCATACATTGCATTTAAGGAATCACACAATTTCCGATTCCTTAAATGCAATCGCAAAATAAGGAATCGCAAATGTTGCGATTCCTTATTTTGCACAGGATTTTCAATCATACATCCCATTTGGCAAATTCGCATTCGCAAAGGTCGAAATTCTGCGAATTTCGGCCTTTGCGAATGCGAATTTGCTTGATACATATGGCCCTTACTGATTTCTACAGTTTGCGATTGTGACGCTATTGGGCACATGCATCAGAGGAAATTGCATTCTCAAATGGTGCGAATCGCAAAATTCGGCCGTTTGCGAATGCAATTTCCATTTTTGGGATGCATTAACATTTTTGTAATTTTCGCAATTTAAGAAATCGCAAAATTGCGATTCCTTAAATTGCGATTGCATTTAAGGAATCTCAAATTGAGATTCCTTAAATGCAATGCATCAAAGAATTGCGAATTCGCAAATAAAGGGAGCAAATGACCATGAAGTTGACCTTCATGGTAATTTGCGAAAACTTTGAAAAATGCACTAATTTGCATTTTTCAAAGTTCCATTTTACACACACACATGCCCTTGGGGCATGTGAGTGTCCAAAATGTACTTCTAAGCAGATTTCAGGGGTGCAACAGGGTGTCCTTTGGGCAACCCTGCACTTTTGAAATTGCATTCTTAATTTGCGAATTTCTAATGGTGAATTGCAAATTAAGAATGTCTTTCCATTCATTCCTATGGGCCTCAAGGCCCATAGGAATGGATGGGGAGGTATTCCTCAATTGCGATTCTCAATTTGAGAATCGCAATTAAGGAATTTTAAGAAATGGCTATTTTTATAGCGCTTTCTTGATGCATTGCAGTTTTCAATTCCTTAATTGCAATTCCTTATTTTTCGCAATTGAGGAATCACAAAATGCAATATTGATGCATGTGCCTGATTATCCCTACTGGTGCCAGAAGGCTGTTCTGGAACATACATGTCGGTACAGAGAAGCATGACAACGCAGGTTACTGGGTATTCCTCCGCGAGTGTGGATTCTGACTCTGGACTGAAGGTGGACTTTGGGGCGTCGCCCATTCAAGTTCCTGCATCATAAACATACTAGTTTTCTAAATACTATTATAATGTACTAATGGTAATTATCAAAATAATAAAGGCGGGCTGGCTGTCACTCTTTGACCCTCGCTTGAGTGAGGGTCAGGCAGCCGGGCACTTTTTCACTGTTCAGTCGTAACTTTGTACCCCGGGCTTACCTTGGTCCGGTGCCAGCCTGCCATACTTCAGGGCCTCCTTGCACCACCCCATCATGATATAATGTACTCCGGGCGCTTTACCTCTATATTTTCTTGGTGCGAAAAAATGGGGGGCATATTTACAAGAAACTGTATGGTGTCACGTCAAAATTGGTAACGCCGCGCTCCGACAGTTTAAAAATGCAGGGAGGGGGGGAGGAGCCAAGCAGGCATTCGAAATGGCTGCATAGTCGCTCGGCTCCATGAGACCTTTCGCCCCACACGCCTATCCTGACGTCTATCCTGAGCCAAGAAGGCATACTTTAATAGGAGAAAGAAAACGAGCACCTACCGTTTGCTCCCGAAGCTCCTGCGTGCAGCAGATCCTGAGAACTGTCCCCGAGTGCTCCGCGGCCCAGGCGGTGATGAGACCGGGGCGCTGACTTGGCAGGGCCTCCGGCCACGGCTGCAGCACCAGCGGCCGTTGATGGCGGTGGGGGCCAGTCGGTTGGTGCCGTTGACATGAAGGACCGCTGCTAGCGGTGAATACCCGGTCCGCTTGGCGGTGACCCTTGAGGGGCAGTGTGGTGGTACAGGATTGGAGGGGGCGCATGACTCCTGCCCCCTCCCCAAACTTTGTTGCCCGGGCATAGCCAAGGACTGCCCCCGACACAGGCGGGCGACTCCCGGGGCCCGGCAGGGATTTTAGCCTTTTGGTGGCTCTCCTTTCAGGAGCCTGCCTCGCAGTTTTTTCCTTGGGGACGCATCCCGTGGGGCCCTCGCGGTGGGGCCGGGTCCCTGAATGTGGTGAAGAGGGACGGCGCCGACTGGATCAAGATGGCGGCTAGTGCCCTCCTCTATGGCCTGCGTCCACGTCGGACGGCTGTTGCACGGATGGGGCCGGGATGCTCGCAACATACGCAGGAGTTTACATCCCGGGACGTGTTGGCTGCTCTAACAGTTTTGCACGAGACCATGGTTTGCCATGCCTGGGACCTGGGTGAAAGAATGGACGCCATTGCTGTCTCGCCGTCTTTGGCGGCCACGGCCCGACTCCGGGGAACTGCCGATGAACTTGCTGCTGAGTCCATGGAGGAAGTTCCAGCTCCGCAGCGCACCGGGAGCCGCTTGAGGACCGGGCTGCCGTGCCAGCGCGGACCGACTTGATTGCTCGTGTGGATGTCTCCTTGGGACACATGTCCAACTGGCGGCCGGGGATGGAGCGCTGTTTTCCCTCTTGGACTGGCCTGGTTATGTCGCGGCGGTGGCCGAACTGTGTGTCTCTCCTCTCCCGGA
Organism: Lissotriton vulgaris; assembly: GCF_964263255.1. Classification (NCBI taxonomy): domain Eukaryota; kingdom Metazoa; phylum Chordata; class Amphibia; order Caudata; family Salamandridae; genus Lissotriton; species Lissotriton vulgaris. The sequence continues at coordinate 55,423,969 of NC_141691.1, read as the reverse complement.
TGGCGTTGTTATCTGTGAGCTTTGGGAAGTACCCGGGACCGGTGCTGATATTGCCTGATATTTGTTGTATATATTTAGATGGATTGGGATTGTTGTGCTCTTCTATGGCTGCGCCCCAACCGGACACACCCATATTGTTTGGACCCTCAGGACTGTGCTTTCAATTGATTAACGAGTGGACTTCTGGCGGTACCGCTGCCAGACAGGGTCAGGGATAATGAGGTTCATGGTCTATTGGCTTTATTGTTGGCAGACGGTGCAGTGGGTATGTTTGATTGATGTTTCATCGCTATTGTGCTCGGGAAATGTTATTCTTCATTACAGTATTGCTTCCTTATTGAGATTTCCGAGGTGTAGGGGTGAGGGGTGGGGCCGGGCGGCATGATGAGGGCCCTCCTCCGCTTATTTTCTTTTCCTCTTTTTCCTATCTTTCTATATTTCGGGTCTCTATTAGGGCGACAGGTACGCTGCTGGGGGGTAGGCCATGGCCTTCTGTGGGTGTGCAGGGCGGGGGGTTGTGGGTTGGGTGTTTTGTTCGGTATTTGTTTCCATGGCCCTTTAGTCTTTCTTCTCTTTTTAGTGTCGTCGTCGCTCCTGCTCTTCGCGGTCTGTTCTGTATTGAGGGGCGGGGGTTAGACTTGCTACACGCTGGGGTTGTGCCTGCATTTCTCCTGCTTTGTATATCTTATCCCCTGATATTTCCTCTGTATTCACACTGTTTGTAGATATCCTGATTCGCACACTATTGCGGGACTGTGTTCGACTGTGCAACACCTCTTCCTTAGTTCCCTATTTGAAAATGAACCTCTTCAATCCTGATTTCAAGCTGTTGTGTCTGATTACAAGCTATGTACTGTTATTTTATGACCCCGGGCCTCGAACTGCTATAAATATACATACTGCTCGCGGTGTTCTCGCTCTGTTTAGCGGCTGGCCGGGATGGTTGTAGGCCCATACTTGTAACTGCATGTACCACAAATAAAGGTTCTCAAAAATAAATAAATAAATAAAAAATGCAGGGAGGAACAGTATTCCCAAGAATGCAGCACACCCCTATTTTACCCCTAACGCTGGCGCAAAAAAAGCTGCCTAGCACCAGCGCGACACATTAGCGCTATTTTGCTTGGTTGCCGGCACTGCAGGGGCAATTGTTTATGTGCAGGAAGGAACACCTTCCTGCACATAAACAATCAATAAAGGCGATTTGCTCTATCTATGTGTGCCGCAGTATGCAGCACACATGGAAAGAGCAAATATGAGGAGAAATTGATAATTTCTCCTTCTATCTCCTGCTTAGGACCAGGTTGGGTATTTTTAGTGCTTGTAAATATGGGGCAGTGTAAAAAAAACAATGGGTGTTGTGGCAAAACGTCCACTGCGACACCCATTGCACGCCCCTTTAACACTAAGTGTTGTGTGAACAGAGGCCTTATTTACAAGGCGGCATTAGGCCACGTGAAGTGGCTAAACGCCGCCTTGTAAATAAGGCGTAGGAGTTAACGCCACCAGAACGTCGAAAAAAAGTGACGTTCTGGTGGCATTAACTCCTTGTAAATATCCCCCAGGGCTTTTGATTGAGGAGGGTGAAATCTCTTCTCAAGCAACAGCCACAATCTTTGTCAGGGTGAGCCACAAAATTAACCTCTGCTTAACCCTCTGGTCGCTTTGTAAATTAAAGGCACTGTGTTAGGTATTTATGCAGCACACAAACAGAAATACAGTGAAAACACAACACAATAAACATCCCACATCAATTTAGGAAAATAGAGTGAAATGTAATAAATAAAACTAGACCAACATTACAAAAATCCAATCAGTAGAACCAGAGATATGTCATTTTAAAGGTTTAAGTAAAAAAAAGCGCCAAGAAGCAGAAAGTGCTAACTGTGGGTATCGGGTCGCGCTAGACAAGGACAAAGTCACATGTTAAGGCCAACCGCAATGGAGTGCGGGCACGATACAGGGACCAGGTTAGTCTAGCTGAAAAAGTTACCTTCTTAACATCCAGCGCCCAGTGTTCAAAACTTGAGGATTTCACAGGAGGAGCTCAACTGATGCCAGACCTGGATCCAGGAGAGAGGGAGGCACCTCTTGTGGTCAGGAACTCACTCCAGCAGAGGCCAGGAGGGCTCAGGCAGGTCCAGCTGCAGGCTGAGTTACAGGTCCAGACAGGGCCAATGGCAGCAAGTCAGCTGAACAGTTGCAGGGAGGCCTCTGAAGCTTGTTGTGTCCCTGTAGCTCAGAACAGGGGGTCAGCCAACTGACCCTCAAGCATCAGGGCAGTCATCTGAAGAGCAAGGCAGGCCTCAAACGGCAGTCCTCAATCAGCAGGGCAATCCTCTGGTAGCTGCTGGGCAGCCCTCTGAGAAACAAGACAGGCCTCAAGCAGCAGGGTAGTCCTCTGGAGCACAGGGCAGTCTTTCTGTCTTTCTGTAGTCTTCTGCAGGTCCAGGAGTGCACTCAAGAGTTGATTTTAGGCTCCAATGTACTTACATATATACCCAGTGCAAGCTTTGATGTGGGAGAAACTTCTAGACTCCTCCCCACATCTGTTCTGGGATTTCCTTTCTTCCCCTGCCCAGATCCCAATATGTCTGGGGTGACAAAAGGCTGGTGAGAATTTCCTTGTGGGAGATGGAGGCAACCCCTATTTAAGTTCAAGCGTAGTAGGTGACAGCTCCGCCTCCACCCTCCTGGCCAATCCTGCCAACACTCAGTTCCCCTTTGTGACGCTGTCTGGGAGAACTACACAAAGGCCATGTACACCTAGTCATGTGACGCAGGACACAGGCTGCAGGCATCAAATGGTTAGGACAAGAAAATGCAAGCTTTATGAAAGTTGAATTATCAGAATTGTGACTTAAAATTTGATTGTACCATAAAAGAGGATTTTAAATTACAATTCTTTAGAGATCAAACATGGTATTTCTACTTCTTCCCACGCAAAAGTTATCACTTATTAAATGTAATAAGGTAACTCAGTGCTATCCTATGGGAGAAGTAGGCCTTGCAGTAGTGAAAAATGAATGTTAGAGTTTTTCACTACCAGGACATGTAAAATACAAAATATAAATGTCCCTATGGGCTGTTTAGTCCCTACCCTAGAGGTGACATATGTATTAAAAATGAAGGTTTAGGCCTAGCAAAATGGTTTAATTTGCCAAGTCGAATAGGCAGTTTAAAACTGCACACAGGTTGCAATGACAGGCCTGAGATGTTTAAAATGGTATTCTCCTGGGTGGCACAGTGAGTGCTGCAGGCCCACTAGTAGCATTTAAATTGCAGACCCTGGGTACATGTAGTGCCACTCGACTAGGGACTTATTAGTAAATTAAATGTGCCAATTTGGTGTTACCATGTTATGTTATGTTATGTTATTTATGCTTATACCGCGCACAGCTGCCCCAGCGAAGGGGCGTCCTGGCGCTTTGACAAGGTAAACACAACACAACACCGAAAAAAAAATCAGAAAGGCCACAGAACACAGTATGAGAGCTAAACAAATAAAATGGTCTTGATGGCACGTCTAAACTGAAGAAGGTCATCAAGAGCCCGGATATGAGAAGGAAGAGAATTCCACCAATTCGCCGCTAGCACTCGAAAAGAGCGGCCACCAGCTCTACTCAGCCTGAAGCGCGGAACCACTGCCAGATTCTGACCCAGAGATCTATGGGTTCGCGGGGGTACATACGGTATCAGCAAGTTCTCCAGAATTTGGGGAGACGTGCCTTTGAGGATTTTAAACGCAAGGCATAGGACCTTGAATTTGATCCTCTGGTTTACGGGGAGCCAATGGAGAGAATGCAATGATTTGGAGACCGAGCACCGCCTTGGCAGACCTATCACCACTCTGGCTGCAGCATTTTGAACTCGCTGCAGCCGGGTGAGTTCTGACTGATTAATCCCAGCCAAAAGCGAGCTGGCATAATCCAGCCGGGTCAGCACTGATGCTTGAACCACCAGTTGCCTGGTGGATGCATCAAAGAATTTAAGGATAGGTCTGAGTCCTCTGATGATGCCATAGCAAGTAGCCACCACCTTCTTGGTGTGACAGATGAAGCTGAGGGTCGGGTCGAGCTAAACCCCTAGATTTTTTATCTCCGATGCTGGAGAGGGGGTCACACCCAGTTCAGAGGGCCACCACTTGTCGCCCCACAACCTCGACTGCTTGCCGACCACCATCACCTCAGTCTTCTTGGTATTTAACTGGAGACAGTTGGAATTCATCCAGTTGGCCACTGCCCGTAAACCGTCACGGAACCTGGGAGCCTCCATGTCTGAGTCCCCACTCAACGTGCCCGCCAGCTGCGTATCATCTGCGTATGAAACCATCGTCAAGCCCCATTGCTTGACGACCGCAGCCAGCGGCCTCACGTAAAGATTAAATAGAGTGGAACTTAACGATGAACCCTGTGGGACCCCCAGGTCCAACGGATAGGATTTAGACTTGCCGGGCGGGATCGCAACCTGAAATGACCTTTCAGCAAGAAAAGAACGAAACCAACATAGGGCGGAACCCGTGACACCTACTTCCTCCAGTCGTTGGAGCAGGATCCTGTGCGAGACCGTGTCGAACGCGGCACTGAGATCTAATAGCAGTAGTGCCGCCGTCCGACCCGCATCAAGCACAGAACGCAGATGTTCGACCATAGAAAGTAGGGCCGTCTCCGTGCTGTGGCCCGCACGGAACCCATTCTGGGTAGGGTCAAGAATGTTAGCCCTGGTAAGATGGTCTGCAAGAATTCCGTTCTCATGGGCCTCAGCGACTTTCGTAGCCCAAGGAAGCAAGGAAATAGGGCAGTAGTTCTCGGGTTTGAGGGGGTCAAGGGTAGCCTTCTTCAGAATAGGTGTAACTACAGCCTGCTTCCACCTAATGGGAACTACACCTGAGGAAAGTGACAGATTGATCAGAGAAAGCACCGGAGTGCGACATAACGGTGATATAGTCTTAAGCTGAGCCGGTTTCAACGGATCTGCAGGAGATCCTGCCTTAATTTTAAGGCTCAGGGAGTCGAAGGCCTCCATAGATAGGGGGGGGCAGGGTAGTAAGAAACTCACTTCCTCCCAAGATTCAGCTGACCCGCTCCGAGATTGGAGAGCCCATCGAGAAGGTTTGATAGATGGCTTGTACTTTCTCGAGGAAGAAGGAGGCCAGACCCTCACAATGGGAGTCCGAACATATTTCCGCAGCCCTTGTCCATCAGATCCTTTAGCACCTTAAAAATAAGTTTCGAAGGATTCGAACTGTTCTGAAACTCTTGGGCATAAAAGGCTGCTCGAGTTCTTCACACCGCCCTGTGCTAAATTTTAATTTTAGCAAGGTAGCAGGCCTTCAGTTCAGGATCAAACTATTTCCTCCATCGCCTCTCAGCCTGTCTGCAGGCTTTTTTAAGAGACGCTAAGGCACTGTCATACCATGGACTGGGCTCTTTCGAACGACACTTGGATCATACCAAGGGGATCAAAGAATCAAGGGCACGGGAGATCCACTCGCAGAAAGAATCATATCCTTGGTCAATGTCAGTGAAAGAGCCCAGTGGTGCCTCCTCCAACAGATGGTAAAAGTCCTCCAGTCTCAGTTTGTTCCAGTGTCGTCTAAGAACTAATCTGTCCTGAGATATAAAAGGAGGTTCAGATATGGGACATATCATTTTCACCAGCATATGGTCTGTCCAGACCATCTGGGTGGGACAAAGAACACTGACTCCCTCTAAGTTGGTAAAGAAAGGGTCAAGGATGTGCCCACCCCTATGAGTGGGGGAAATGACCAGCTGGGAAAGTTGCAAGGCCTCTAAATCAGCCAAAATGCTCCTAATAGAGGGCGAGGATGGGCAATCAAAATGAAGATTAAGGTCTCTGAGAACATTAAAATTAGCACATCCTAGTGCCTCCGTGCTAATTAGATCCGGGAGAGCAGCCCTGAAAGCAGAATTGCATCCCGGAGGGCGATATATTAGCAGGCCAGAAAAGGTGAAGTGATGGCTGATCGAGATTTTAAAAAGAGCGCTTTCAAATCCTGGGAGTTCTAAGGCCTTCCACTCACACGGATAGCACGACTTGATGGCTATTGCAATTCCTCCCCCCCTGGTAGCACGATTAAGTGTGAAGATGGAATAATCTGGGGGAGAAAGCCAAGTTAAGTATGGAAGAATCTGTATCCTGCAACCAAGTTTCAGTCAAGAAAAACACGTCAGGAGATTCATCTTTAAGAAGATCATATATCTTCTGATGGTGCTTTACCAGTGATCTAACATTTAAATTCCAGATGTTAAGATCATGCAGTACTGCCGTACTTCTATGTAAGGATGGCAACTCCAACGATCGAATAAGGGAAGGAGAATCTAATGTCCATCCGCCACAGATGCAACGGTAAGGACCACATACCGGGTCCACAGGCGAGAGATCGCAGTTTATAATCCGACCCCGAATGGCCAGCAGATCTTCCCTTTGATACATAATATTAGGCGGAGTCATGGTGTAAAGACTACTACTTAGAGTCCTACCACGACCCGCGCTTCCTTAGCGCTGACGGGTGCAGACGGGCAGGACTCTGGCACGACTCAGGCACAGCGAAGGCACAGCGAAGGCGCGCCCGCTGCGCGATACCGCTGCGCGTTGAGGGGAGCTTTAAATAAGCGTCCCTCTGAGCATCCGGAGCGCTAGACCGTTCGCAAATGGTGCCCACTGAATGTCCAAACCACTCTAAGATGGCGCCGAATGTTTAAGGGAGAGAGAATATTCACTTTAGCACTGGTTAGCAGGGGACACAGTCCTAAAAGCCATCAAAAAAGGGTTCAGAAAACAGAAGTGGTGAAGACAAACAGTTTGGCGGTAACCCTGCAGAGAGGGCCAAGTCCAACACTGGTGCTATCAATCAATGACACCATGCTTCTAAAGGCTGCCTTTGTAGGGGGTGGGGCACTCTATGACCAATTGAACAGGCATCATCAGTCCGAAGCTCTGATGACTCTGTAAGGTTGGCTCACATGTAGTAAACAGATTTGCACTGTGCATGCTTTAGCTGTGCAGACATAGTGCACCAGCATCTGCTCTCACTTTCCCTTTAATGCTGCTGTGCCTTTCAGACAGACAGATCTGCAGATAGGACCTCAGAAGAAGACCCCGCAGAAGAAGACTGCCTTGTCTCACATCATGGGTGAGGCGGGCTCTCAGTGGCCTCCGTCATCTCCTGCAGTCAGTCAGGGGTTACATGAGTGAGAATGCGAGAGTGAGTGGGAGTAAGAGTGGTAGTGAGTGACTGAGAATAAGTGTAAGGCAGCATGAAGGAGTCAGAGCAAAGAAGTGTGAGTGAAAATTAATGAGTGTGGGGAGACGCATCGACCCTGGTCATCGGGGATTCTTGAAAAACTTCTCGCGCCTCCCGCTTCGCGGGAGACGCATCGACCCTGCATTCTGAGTTGGCGTGGGGAGAGCGGGGGAAGCAGTGGGACTACCTGTCCCAGGAGGCAGACAGCCGACCGATAGCCCCACCCCCTGGTCATCGGGGATTCTTGAAAAACTTCTCGCGTCTCCCGCGATCGACCCTGCTTTCTGTGTTGGCGTGGGGAGAGCGGGGGAAGCAGCGGGACTACCTGTCCCAGGAGGCAGACAGCGGACCGATAGCCCCACCCCCTGGTCATCGGGGATTCTTGAAAAACTTCTCGCGCCTTCCGCTTCGCGGGAGACTCATCGACCCTGCTTTCTGTGTTGGCGTGGGAAGAGCGGGGGAAGCAGCGGGACTACCTGTCCCAGGAGGCAGACAGCGGACCGATAGCCCCATCCCCATGTCATCGGGGATTCTTGAAAAACTTCTCGCGCCTCCCGCTTCACAGGAGACGCATCGACCCTGCATTCTGAGTTGGCGTGGGGAGAGCGGGGGAAGCAGCGGGACTACCTGTCCCAGGAGGCAGACAGCCGACCGATAGCCCCACCCCCTGGTCATTGGGGATTCTTGAAAAACTTCTCGCGTCTCCCGCAATCGACCCTGCTTTCTGTGTTGGCGTGGGGAGAGCGGGGGAAGCAGCGGGACTACCTGTCCCAGGAGGCAGACAGCGGACCGATAGCCCCACCCCCTGGTCATCGGGGATTCTTGAAAAACTTCTCGCGCCTTCCGCTTCGCGGGAGACTCATCGACCCTGCTTTCTGTGTTGGCGTGGGGAGAGCGGGGGAAGCAGCGGGACTACCTGTCCCAGGAGGCAGACAGCAGACCGATAGCCCCACCTCCTGGTCATCGGGGAGGATATAACCAACGCTTCATTTCTGGCGCGCGGGCAGGGCCGGGCGAAGCCCGGGCAAAGGGCGGGCCCTCTACGGCCCTCAGAGGCCACAGGAGGACGGGACGGGCCACCCCTCTTGACTTTTTCCAAGGAGGAGGTATAGAGCTGCGTTTTACTATTTGACTTCCACTGTTCTGCTTATTGTCGTTTTTTGGAGTTTTGCTTATTAACCATGTCAATCTGGGAGGAGCTCAATGTCCTGTGTGGCACCAAGTATGTCCCGGATTCATCACCCCCCCTCTACTATGGGCTGTGACTCTGACAAGTTACACGGCACTCCGCGCGTCGTACCTTTACCCTCAAATACAGATCAATCTCAAGCCAATGCACTGCCCCGGGGTCTTAACAGTAAAAGGAAGCATGATGGGGAAAATGACAATGAGAACCAACTTAAAATTCAAAAATTGCGCGCCAGCCCTACATTTTCCCCCTCTAACCCAATCACATCAATAGTGGATAAGGCTGTGGATAGAATAGATGACCCTGTATCGTCCCTCCAACTGACTTTACTGGCCCAATTCGAGCAATTGTTAATATCTGCCATATCACCTCTGGTTATAAAAATTCATGACCTGGGGGACAGGCTGACCAGCATTGAAAAAATGCTTAAAAGGAATTCTCCACCAACCAACAAAATAGTAATACCAACTTGCCCTAATCCTCCCATCAACCCCGAAAAGTCTAAGCCCATTACATGTAAGAATGCCCAAACTCAATCACCACCTCTCAATACACCTACCTCACCTGGCCCTAAAGTAACATTAAAACCTGCGACAAAAACTCACACAATGGCTAGAGCTGATCTAGAAAGAATGCCACGTATTAATTTACCTCCCGAAGCCGCCCCATATGTGTCTGTCCTTTCTGGGGTCCCTGTTCTCAGCCAAAGGGAAACACGAAACCCATCAGGACCTGCTAAATAAGGTTATTTTTTATCTACAGAACAACAGACCTTTGCCACCTGATCTAGATGGTGGAATCCTGAGCGTCAGGAGGGTGGGGTGGTTAGGTACGCTGCCCAAAGACACCTCGGGGGACCTGGTGTTAATTAAATTTAAGAATAGGAACATCGTCCCCTACTTACGATTTTGCCAGCCCAAAGAAGGGGATGGCCCCATTTGCGTTTGGGACTTGCATGATTTCTATCCGAGCTTCCTACACATTCCGTTACTAAGATCAACGGCAAAGAAATACAACTCCTGGAGAAGGGGATCTTGTGCATCTTGCGCCACTAACCGTCTAGCCTCTAATAGATTCGAACCTCTGTTTAAAAATTGAATTTTGGGCGAACCAACTACAAAGAGATAACTCGTGAGTTTTAGCTCAATTGACACGGTAGTATGCACCTAGCAAGTAAACTGTTGACATAGGTTTGCACGATGTTCTTCCCCGGAACCTTAAGCTATTTTGTGGCACTGTATGCATGACCCTTTTGTTTCTTAGAGATTTCCTACTTGATAATGAAATGTTTTACATTGATTAGTTGATCCGTCACACCGATTTAATCCTGTCTTAATAGTTGATATTAACCTTGTAATGAATTGTTAACGTATTCATTTATGTATTGTTGCTGCTTTTATGATTTTTAAACTAAAATCGAATAAAGCTAATCTGACTGACTAATGAGTGTGGGAATAGGAATGAGTGAATGAATGTAGGTGAGCATGTGTGAGAATGTGCATGCGACTGTGTTGTGTTTGTGAGTGTGTTGTGTTTGTGAGTTTGCTGTATGAGAACCTCCCCATAACCTTTTTGCAATCGCTCGCTGGAATTCAGGGGTTGCACCCCACTAATGTCAAACATCACCAACCCCACTCCCCACTGGAAGGTGGCTAGAAGTCACCTGGTGAGCAATGCAGCTTGCCATAAAATTGATATAGTTTGGGATTAGTAGCTCGTCAGGGCTTGAGTGGCTGATGTGATACACTGACATATGCACAAGTGACATTAGAGTAGAACTTGTGTTGTGGAGTATGGATTCACTGAAGCCTGCTAAGGGTGTCCATACAGAGGTCATTGGTGTGGTCTGGATGCCACAGCACTAGGGTGCTCAGGACTTGTATCCTCAGGTGAAGTCCCAGCTCAGGAATGATGCCATGGAATGGTATGGAGCTCTCGAATACACCTTTGGACACTTGTTAACCTGTCTTTAAAGGGGAATTTGGATTCCACCAACCCTTCCAGGACCTTCACATGCATCAGTAGTTGGTGATGGTGTGAGGTCCGGGGGCCATGTGGTGGTCGCAATCAGACCACGGACGGACCATAGGTGAGAACCTCCATCTTAGAGTTGAGCCTCAGATGGTTCTGTAGCATCCAGGGGTCAGCGGCCTGGAGGCCTTGACTGAGAGCAAAGAGCGCCCAGGAGTTTATCCCACCTAAGGATGATCTGATTGGTGGACTCGTATGTCAGGATGGGTGACTGGTGTCCTCTGGAAGAGGAGGAGTTAGGAGTTGTTAAGTCGAGGGGTGGTGGAACAGCCTTAAGAAGAGAGAAGCAGAAGAGAAAGGAGCAAGAGTGGTGACTTGTGTCCTCCAGAAGAGGAGGACTAGATCCAATGCAGCGATCCAGGGATCCAATGTATAGGATTTCGTGATCAATTGCATGGATGTTGGCGGTGAATGGCAGTGGATGTGAGCTCAGGACCTCAGTTCAGAGAAGCAAGTGCAGAAGTGAGTAGAACAGCTTAGAGGGCCCTGGAGGGCCTTTGCTTGGGAAGAGGGAGAGATCAGAGACACTTCATAAACTGAAGCACTGTACTGGGGTCTCCAAAAGTACAACAACAAATCCCATACACCTACACACCCCTGGGCTAATAGATTCCAGACGAGCCCCTCCTACGACCTTACCACACTCCACAGGTGCAGAATTAGGACCTCTTATTACAACCCTAACAGCGACTCCTATAGGAGTCCCGCTGGGGTGACGGAGAAGCCATACATATGTTTGCTTGCCTTCCCTGTCCTAAATGGAAACAAAAACTGGTCTCCTGCAACCCACCCCACCACTCTCTGTGGCTTCCCTTCCCTCCTGCCTGGAAACTGTGCTCCCTTCTCTCCAGCGCTGCCCCGACAAGCTCTCTGAAAGCACAGTCACAGTGGCTTGGAGTTCGTATATGACATCGCAGAAGCAAATCAATGGATTTAGAATCATATGGCCCGATTCACAGAACTAACTTAAGACAAAATCCTAAACCTACTACTTTTGGTATTCACAGAAGGCATTTAGTAGTAGTAAAGTTACGATTTTGTCTTTAAGTTTGACTTAAGACAGACTTAAGACAGACTTAGGACAGACTTAAGACAGACTTAAGACAAAATCCTAACTTTAGTACTGCTAAATGCCTTCTGTGAATACCAAAAGTAGTACGTTTAGGATTTTGCCTTAAGTTAGTCCACGTCACTCAGAACTCTGAGGTGAAAAATATCCCTGTAATAGATGGCTGCCCATCTATAATTGTATTGCCCAGTGCCGGTCACCACTGGGTAGTTATGGCTTGGTCAGCTGTTCCATAGGAAAATGTTTTTTTGTGTTGCTAATAACTTTAGCCCATTTGTCGAATCTCAACGAAACTTACAAAAAGTTGCTACTTTTTGACTAGTTTGTTCATGAAAAGTTTCGGGGTGATTCATCAAGGGGGATCGGAAAAAAGGGGGGGGTCCTAAAAAGCAAAATCTCAAAGAATTCTCCATAAACTTCTTTAAGAAGCGGTACCGCAAAAACTGCTGAACGGACTTACACCAAATTTAGCAAGAAGCTAGATCTTGGTCCACAGATTGTGCTTTGTGTGGTTTCGTGTAAATCTGTTCAGTTCTTTTTGAGAAATTAAGGTTTAAAAATGGCTGCACATCTTGATAGTTGGTACCGTGAAAGAGTCAAGGAATCTGGCAAGAGCACCAATTTAAAATTAGAGGGCTCTGAATGGCTCAGGGAGCTTTTTCCCCTGGGCCATCCTGAGGATCTTTGCCCTACTGGAAACTTTTTCTACAGAACCGAAAAACCTGTGTGGAACATACTGGACACGGTAGTTGTAAACTGTCTTCTGCACAAAGAGTTATACTCCAATTTTGTTGATTTATTATGTTTTTAATACCTCTAAACACCTGTGAGACATTAGAAGCACATGGTTTTTGTAAACAGTTACACCCTCAGCTGGACATAGGCTGTACAAAATACGGTAGAATAGTAATATGGTAGCTACACTCCACTATGTAAACTATAAAACAAACTAACATACTCATTGGATGATGTCATCAATGATGTCATTTGGGATGTCATCAGGGGTGTCATAAATAATGTCACAGTACATGTCATGGGTGATTTAATGTGTAAGGTCAAAACCAGTGCATGGCGGGACGTAAGTTATAGTTAGCACAACTAACTATAACTGGTGGTTTTCTGTGGTTTGTTGAGTTTCCTAACTATAATGCTACTTTAACCTTTGGTATTATTCAGTGAATTTCAATTTTTTTTTCTAAAAACAAAACACGTATTGATCACACCTGACCATAATGTTACTTTAACCTTTGTTTTTTTCAGTAAACATTATATGTACTTGTAATACCCTTTCACCATTCTGAACAGGGTTTTGTAACAGTGATGTTGCTGTACATGAAATACCTTTGAAAAACAAGAGACATGAGGCATTTGGCAAAACATTAACTGTTTGTTTAATTAAACATTGTGGCCAGGAGAACACTTATAGGTAAAGGGTCTGAGGAATGTCTCAATTTATAATCGATCTGTAGCTTCTTATACACAGTTCATTGTACGCCATAAACGGTTCCGGTGATCCTTGTATGGTAAGGAATGTAAGTTGCTGCCTTTGGAGTCGTAAATTAATTGCCTTATGAATAAAGCAGGTGGGTCTCGAACTTGCGTAGACACAACGTGGCCAGTGGGTAACGTGTCCAGATGCCAGGCATGGGGAGCGTGTGATCACTTTGTGTGCTGTGTTCTTATTGGCTTTATGTTCCTAACTTATGTGGCATCTGACTTTATGGTGTTTTTGGAACACGCTTCTACCCCATCCGGCCATGAGGGCTTTAATTGGGGCCAATCTCCTTAGACCATTGTAGTGTCGCTGCGCCTATCTATGGGATTGATCTAGGGTTTCCTGTCCGTGCGTTGATCTGCCGGCTACGTGTCACCCCGACTGTGACCTGTCATATTTGCCAGGTGGGTTCATGTGGAGTTCACAACAGGCAAATTCATTAATTAGGACACAATTTCATTCAGATAAATGAATGTATTGTTTTTTCATACCTGCATCAATCTTTTCCACATTAACACTGGTAACCCACTGTAAGTACAGAAAATGTTGGAACGGTCTGTTCCATTTTTAACAGCATATTTAAGTTCCTGTAATTGTATGTTGCAGTTGTCTTAAGTTAAAAATGAGTGCCTTTCTAACTGAAATTGACTTTTCTGTTACTTCTCTTTACCTCTTGCCTGAGACAACCTCACTTTCTTTCAAATGCTTGTAGGCTTTCTTTGAATTGCAGTGTAGAGGCACAGACGGTCAAGCCCTGGCACATCTTTGCCAGTTCTTTCCATTTCAGCGCTGAATGAGGAAGAAGGAACAATGACTGTTTTTTCAGCAGCTTCCTTCCTTGAAGTCGCCTGTGGAGGGAGGCTTCCTGAAACACTATGAAGAGTTTGTCCATTTTCAGTTTCAGCTGGCAGCGCATCTCGCTTTATTTCCCTACACAGACGCGTAAAGAAACAGAGCTTTACACTTCTTTTGTTTAACCCGTTTACCGAGTTGGTGCGGGGTGTTCTATTGAGTGGGCGGGGCCGCGTCGGCCAACAGACGTGCACAGCACTACTGAGGTAGTACTCGCGACGGCCGTTGGCCAACGGGCACACTTAACAGGTTAAACTGAGGTGCTCGAGTCTGCAGTTCGCCAGTCAGACATTCCTCACAAGTACCTTTTAAGTTTTGGGCTCTTAGATGTGTAATGGCGGCCGACAGTCCTGCAAGTGATGCAACGGAACTGTTGAACGACACAGCGGTGTCACTTTTAAAACCACTGTTCACCAGTGGCGTAGCAAGGGGGGTGTGCGGCACAAGTTTTAAGGGCGGTGGCCTCCCCCAGCTCTTACCTGCGGCCGTCGTGGGGCGTCAAGGACAGGATCTGCCAGCACCCCGCTCTTACACACGGGCACCGTGGACGTCAAACTCAGGGGCCGCCACGGGCGGCGAAAGGTCTTGCTACACCACTGCTGTTCACGATAGTTGAATGCTATTAGGAGTATATATAACCAGCAGAATTATAGATGGACAACTGTGAGTCAGAGGGATGTTTTTCATCCAGGGGTTTTGAGTGACATCAAATAGACAAGGAAAGCAAAGCTCGACCTGTCTAAGATGCCCCTCCCAACCCGAAAGTGAAAAACACCCCTGTAACTCACAGTCCCCATCTACAATTTTATGTTATGTGCGGCACCAAAACCATCTGCCCCCCCCCCCCCCCCCCCCCCCCCCGATATCTGCTAGGCTGAGGAAAACCAGTAATGGGTAAACCGTACATAATATAGCCTCTCCTCCCTGTCCCAAAAAATAATATCCTTAACAAACTCCTACCACCTTCCCTGAGTGAATGACACAAATATCGGTTCAAAAACATCGTGTGACATGAATATTGTGTCAAAAATATTGTCACTGCAAAAATATTGTGAAGCAGAATATTAATGGTAAAAATATTGTTTTTTTATCTGTTTGATATTTCTTTTAAGAATACCACTGTATCTAATATTGTTTACTGTAAAATAGTTGTAATAGCTTTTAGTACTGAATATAATATATGTTAGTGATTATATTAATTGTACGTGTTTGTATTATTAGTATAACTTATTTTTTATAATAGCTTGTAATTTTAAATGTGTCATTATTTTTTTACTTAATGACTAGTTTATAATATGGTACTGGGATGACGGGTTGTCGGGGAAGAGGGTGCAAAGTTAATTAAGTTAAATTAATTCACATTATTCTTTAATGTTAATTAATTTGCTAATGTAAATTAAATATTTAATTAGTTATTACTTATTTAGACTTTTTAATTGATTATTTGTTATTTTATTGAATTAAGTTTAGTTTGTGATTTTTTATGTTTTTCTTAAAAAGTTTAATTAACATTTTAGCAGCTGGTTGTTGGGTTTGTAGGAGAATATGGTGGAAAGTTATTTAAAATATACTTTACTTTAATATACTTTTTTTAAACACATTTTTTGTTAATTGAATATTTAAATGATAAATTGGTACTTTTTAAATTGATTAAGTGTTTTGTAAATTATGGTTGATGACAATCAACATACCTGCGATATGGAAGTCTGATACTTTACTGTACTTAGGAGTTCTGAGAGGGGAGGGGTCCCAGTGAGAGATAAGCAATTACCATAAATTATGAACAAAAATTAGTAATGCACTGAATGAATCTACACTGTTTTTATTCACAACGTAGATATAACTAGGATATAGTATCCAGCAATAACCATTTCAAAAAGGTTGTATAGTGCCCCAGGGAACAAGGGAAAGGTGATAACGTGAGGATAGTGTGGATGGGGAATTGTGACATAAAATCAGTCAATAATGTGAACGCATTTGTAGATCAATTAGAACATACAGACGAACATAAATGCAGGTATATCACTTGATCAAAAGCAAGCTCCACCTAATTCATAAATGTAACACTTTTGGTGTGAAGCTGATAGGAGAAAAACAGTTGTCGACGTTTCGACCCTCTGGTTATGCAGGGATTAATAGTGCCCTTGCTGCGGGGTCTTCATCAGGACAGGGCGGGGGCAGGCAACCTATTAATACATATCAAGGAGTGGATTCAGTTTACTTGACCTACTTGAATAATTGCATAGTAAGCATAATTAAATTAAATTAGCACACAATCCAAGGAGGAGCATACCTAATTATTCGGTGCTCATCATCATTGTAATTGTAGACAGGCCGATTATACCTCGTTATTGGGAACATGGATTCCTATAGAATTCAAAATAATAATAATAGTGATTATAAAACATATTGGAAGGTATAGGAGTTAAAATCAGAGATCACCCTTGTAAAAAGCGTGAGCTTTCTGTTATCCCGATGTTGGTTGTTACAAACTCACATGATAGAATATGAGGTCCGCGTTGCGGCGGGAATCGAAATCAGGCCCGGGGACGCTGGGCACTGGAGATCCGGAAACAAATCTAGAAAACAAGGGACCTCCGTTGAGTATAGCGGAGTGAGACTAGAGTGGTGTTGAGAACGTACGATTCGTCCCCTCACTTACCCAAAAGGTGTTGGGATGTAGTTGGCGTCCCCTCGTGGTTGACGGTGCTCTGATTATTTCTAGGGGCACCCTCTGGGGAAAGATAGGAACAACCGAATTACCATGGTGTTGTTCTGGTCAAGGAAAATACTTTTGCGGGAAGGCATTTGTTAAGGACATCGCGCCGCTTACCGGAGTAACAATCAATCAAGCTTCTTGTCCGCTCGTAACTACAATGGCGAAGGGAGCTTCCTGTATGGTTAGTAACCACGGAAACAGAGTCACGTGACCACACTGTCGCATGTAGATACCGTAGAAAGACTACAGCCGCCAAACTCAATTAATACATAGATTGTGAAACATTTTTAATTACGGAGAATGCGTCATTAAAATTGCGAGCTGTGAAAACATTACCTATTATTAATGATCTCGATGGAATTAATCGAATTAAAGTGGTATGTTAGCAAAAACGGGCATTGTGTTAATGTTGGCCAATGAATTAATCGGGCTGAGATGGTATGTAAATTAATGTGTGTCACAAGGGACTGGTTTGATTAGGTTGGCAGTGAGTGATAGACAGCACAAGGGCCCTTGTGTGGGTTAGTATATTATTTAAAAAGGCATTGAGCACGGATAATGGATACATAGGGAGGCCCATCATTGGGTGAAATCACAAGTCATAGCTGGTACCGTACTGGCATAGTATTGGGGGAACATAGCTGGTACCGTACTGACATAGCCTGAGAAGGTCATATGGACATGAGATGGCGTACCTAGCGCAAGATGGTATAGGCCATATTGATGTACGGTGACTTTTACCCATTACATTGATAGTTCATTGACATAAAAATAGAAATATAAATGCATTGGACCTGTAAGAAGATACAAGCAATCGTCATTGTCCATTACCAGGCCTACCTGTCACATGACGGTATAGGGCCACAGTTACCGCTTGGGATGATTACACCGAATTACAGTACTAGGGAGACATTGAACATACACACAGACAGATCTAGGGCAGAGTGGCTAGCTGTGAGAAGGAGCTGCCATGTTCGTTCAGGCCAGTTTGTATCGAATCAAAGAAAAACATCCACTTAAGTTCTCGAGTATTCTGAATACTTGTGATGTTGCCACCACGGGGTCCTAGTGTTGCTTTTTCAAGTACTACCCATTACAGGCTGTCTGGCGAATGCGAAGCCGATATAAAATGGTCCACAAGAGGTGCGCCCTGCACCTCACATCTAATCCTACTCATATGTTGTAGGATTCTCATTTTGGCCTTCTGTTGTGTTTGTCCAATATAAATCAAGTTGCAGGGGCAGGTTATCGCATTGATTATATTGGAGGTGTTGCAATTGCTAAGTGACTTAAGCTGGGCCTTCCGATGGTTATGCTCAAATTCCTTGGTTTGAATCGTGGTGTCGCAGGCCTTGCAGTGGCCACATCTGAAATGGCCAACGATTGGTGGAAGATTCCATAGTGATGTTATAGTTGGTTCTTCAGGGGTTGGTAGAAGAGAACGTGCCACATAGTCTTTGACATTTTTAGCTTTTTTGAAGGCGTGTAACGGTGTATCTGTATGGTTAATATCATCTGAGATCAATTTCCAATGCTGATTTATAATCCGCTTTATTTTGTTGCTCTTAGTAGAGAAAGTTGTGACACAAACAATTTTGTCTTGTTTCTGGTCCGTGGTATCTTTCTGGGTCAATAGATGCTCACGGGGGTAGAACCAGGCACGCTTTCTGGCTTTGGTGACGAGTCGTCTCGGGTACCCACGCTGTTGGAGACGATTGGAAAGGTCTTCTGATTCTTCAAAATAATGTTCCTTGTTGGAACAGTTCCTACGGATACGTAGGAACTGTCCAAAGGGCAGATTATCGCGGAGAGCTCTAGGGTGATGGCTGTTGTACTGTAACAGCAAATTCCTTTCTGCTGGTTTGCGATAGAGTGTAGTTAGCAGGCTGCCTTGATCCTCATAGATGATAATGTCCCAAAAATTCACGGTATGGTTGTCAGACTGAATCGTAAATTTGAGATGTGGTGATTGCTGATTTAGCCATGTATAGAACGACGTCAGTTCAATTGGGTCACCATCTCAGATCAGTAAGATGTCGTCAATGTACCTTATCCAGAGACGGAGACGGTCTCTGAATGGGTTGAGGGTGCATAAGATGGTGTCATCCTCAAAAGCTGCTATGTAAAGAATAGCCACATCAGGAGCGAAGGGAGCCCCCATCGCAGCGTTGCGCCTGTGGTTTGGAGAAAGAACTGATTTTTAAACATAAAAAAGTTCTTGGTCATCGCTATCCTAAGTAAGGCAATAATGAATTCTGTTGGAACTGCCATAGGTGCCGGTCTCTGTTGTAAGCATCTAGTTATTACTGCAAGGGCTTCCTCTTGGGGAATACATGTATATAAAGAGATGACGTTGCATGTGGCGAGAATTTGGTGTTGAAGGTCAAAAGATAGGTTCTCCACAATGTTTATGGTGTGGAGAGTGTCTCGCAAGTATGTCTGGGTCGATTCAGCAAGGGGTTTGAGGAAGAAATCAATGTATCTGCCAAGGGGTTCAAGTATGGACCCACAGCCCGAGACGATGGGGCGTCCAGGGGGATCCACCATGCTTTTATGGATCTTCGGTATTGTATAGATGGTGGCCAATCTCGGGCACTGTTGATTGAGATAGTGAAACTCATGTTCAGACAGGAAACCTTGGTCCAAACCGGCCTTTGTCACTTTTTGTTAATTGAATATTTAAATGATAAATTGGTACTTTTTAAATTGATTTAGTGTTTTGTAAATTATGGTTGATGACAATCAACATACCTGCGATATGGAAGTCTGATACTTTACTGTACATAGGAGTTCAGCTATGTCAAAAGAAGAAAGGTTTATTTTGTGGGAATATTACTCGGGTCTTGACTGTTGTGAAAAACTCCCTTAATATTTTTGGTGCACCCTTCCTTTATCCCCAATGGGTTGAGTAGCCATGGCCAAGACGGTATTGCTTCCACGGGTCCTCTGTTATTTTACAGCCCGCCTATTCTGTTACCTATAGGATTTTTTACAGATATCAATATTCTCCTCAGATAATCGATATGGGACAAGGATAGGAGGAGGGTGAAACTCTGAACCCTTCAGCGCCCTCTGGGAGCCCTGAATTACGAAGATTACTACTTAGCAGCTCAACTCCAGTGGCTAATGCGATGGATGGCTCCGGGGCAAAGGGCTGTGCACACGGAACTTGTCAGGACGTTAGAACATTTCTCACTTTATGAGGCAGTCCTCAGCACTGTGCCTTGGCCTGAGGGATGCTGGCAGCCGCTGTAGAAACATCTGGGATATTATGAGCTGTATGTTCCAGAGATTCCCCCTCTGGCTCTTTCAGAGGTTTAAACTACTAATGAGACAGTGTAATCATAGGGCGTGGCTTGAAGCGGGGCTATTTATGGTGTATAAACATAGGGCGTGGTTTGGAGCGGGCTATTGATGGTGTGTAATCATAGGGCATGGCTTGAAGCGGGGCTATTTAAGGTGTATAAACATAGTGCGTGGTTTGAAGCAGGGCTATTGATGGTGTATAATCATGGGCGTGGATGAAGCAGGGCTATTGATGGTGTATAATCATAAGGTGTGTATTGAAGTGAGGCTATTTATGGTGTGTAATCATAGGGCGTGGGTGAAGCAGGGCTATTGATGGTGTATATTTATAGAGGGTGGATGAAGCAGGGCTATTGATGGTGTATAATCATGGGGCATAGATTGAAGCAGGGCTATTGATGGTGTATAATCATAGGGCGTGGTTTAAAGCAGGGCTATTGATGGTGTATAATCATAGGACGTGGATTGAAGCAGGGCTATTGATGGTGTGTAATCATAGGGCGTGGATAAGCAGGGCTATTGATGATGTATAATCATAGGGCGTGGATTGAAGCAGGGCTATTGATGGCGTGTAATCATAGGGCGTGGATTAAAGCAGGGCTATTGATGGTGTATAATTATAGGGCGTGGATAAGCAGGGCTATTGATGGTGTATAATTATAGGGTGTGGATTGAAGCAGGGCTATTGATGGTGTATAATCATAGGGCGTGGATTGAAGCAGGGATATTGATGGTGTATAATCATAGGACGTGGCTTGAAACGGGGCTATTGATGGTGTATAATCATAGGGCGTGGATTGAAGCAGGGCTATTGATGGCGTGTAATCATAGGGCGTGGATTAAAGCAGGGCTATTGATGGTGTATAATTATAGGGCGTGGATAAGCAGGGCTATTGATGGTGTATAATTATAGGGTGTGGATTGAAGCAGGGCTATTGATGGTGTATAATCATAGGGCGTGGATTGAAGCAGGGATATTGATGGTGTATAATTATAGGGCGTGGATAAGCAGGGCTATTGATGGTGTATAATTATAGGGTGTGGATTGAAGCAGGGCTATTGATGGTGTATAGTCATAGGGCGTGGATTGAAGCAGGGATATTGATGGTGTATAATCATAGGACGTGGCTTGAAACGGGGCTATTGATGGTGTATAATCATAGGGCGTGGATTGAAGCAGGGCTATTGATGGTGTGTAATCATAGGGCGTGGATTAAAGCAGGGCTATTGATGGTGGATAATCATAAGGCGTGGTTTGAAGCAGGGCTATTGATGGTGGATAATCATAAGGCATGGCTTGAAGCAGGGCTATTGATGGTGTATAATCATAGGGCGTGGCTTGAAGCAGGGCTATTGATGGTGTATAATCATAAGGCGTGGCTTGAAGCAGGGCTATTGATGGTGTATAATTATAGGGTGTGGATTGAAGCAGGGTTATTGATGGTGTATAATCATAGTGCGTGGACTGAAGCAGGGCTATTGATGATGGGTAATCATAAGGCGTGGTTTGAAGCAGGGTTATTGATGGTGTATAATCATAGGGCGTGGATGAAGCGGGGCTATTGATGGTGTATAATCATAAGGCGTGGCTTGAAGCAGGGCTATTGATGGTGTATAATTATAGGGTGTGGATTGAAGCAGGGTTATTGATGGTGTATAATCATAGTGCGTGGACTGAAGCAGGGCTATTGATGGTGGGTAATCATAAGGCGTGGTTTGAAGCAGGGCTATTGATGGTGGATAATCATAGGGCGTTGATTGAAGCAGGGCTATTGATGGTGGATAATCATAGGACGTGGTTTGAAGCAGGATGTTTGATGGCGTATAATCATAGGGCGTGGATTGAAGCAGGGCTATTGATGGTGGATAATCATAGGTCGTGGATTGAAGCAGGGCTATTGATGGTTGGGGACTTATTCTCTAATTTCACCGTACACTCGTAGAAGACTTTGGCGGATGCCTGGACCCTGGCCACTTTCTTACATATAACGCTCTTAGGACAGCGATTAGGAGCACATGGGGGAAGTTGGGATCGAACCACCTCTATGTGGCATCCTTTGCACCATACTCACTCATGGGATGGAGAGAAGAGCCATTACCCGCCCATGTTACTACCTCAACTGCATTGCACACTGACCTGGGGGCCTTTAAGGTCCTCTGGGAAGGTGCTCTGGAGAGAGTTTGTGGATCTGGAGTGGGACAAGATCTTGCAATACACTGAGGGGCAGATTTACAAGACCCCTGCTCCACCAGTATGTCACTTTGCTTGATGTACTGGTGGTGCAGGGGGCTCCTCCATATTTACAAGGGCAGGAAAGCCACCCTGCATGACTTTTCCTCTCCTTGTAAATACAGCCCCTTCCATGCATTATTTTGCGTTGAAGGGGCGTACCATGGGTGTTGCTGTGGGTGTATCCACGCAACACCTGTGGAACAAGACACATCTCCAGATTTATGAGAAATCGTAAACCTGGAGATGCATCTGAATGCTAGGCCACTCTGATGGAGCAAGGATTCGCACGTAACGCGACTTGCTCTCTTTCATGAACCTCGCCTTAAAATCATAACTGTACTAACTCCGATGTCATTTATTTGTATTTCCCCAACACACGGGTGTCCCTAGGAGGCTTGCCTATGTGTTTTTCATCGTAATCAAGCTTGCACATTAATAAAATGGCCGCTTTGCAGAAATTCAGTCTGCGCATGCGTCGGTCATACCCATGTGACGTGACGCACTCGCAAACTGGAGGGAAAAGTTCGCTCATGCGCAGTGGTGTTAAAATGGCCGCTGGTCATTAATCATGCTTCATGCCATCTTAAGCCGCTTTTGTCTATGCATCTTTTATGCACTAACTCTTAATGCTATAAGTATTATAAAATAAGGGATTAAGAGTAGTTGGTCATGGTGTACAGTGTATTCATTGTATTCTGTGTTATTAATTTGTTTTCGCTTACTTTTCATGTACCGCGTAAATGAGGGCCTTGAAGTAGGGATGGGAACCATTTTGAAGCTGACGTATCCCTCATCACGTGATCAAAGATCTGGGACGTGCAGCAATGGAACCTGGCCAGTTGGCCATTGAAAAGGGGACTGTCCTTTCCAGGCGCACCTTTGCCCTTGAAGACCTGCTATTTTTACTCTGAAATGCGCAACAATGTTGCAAATCTTTTCTTCACTATTGTACTTTCCCACACGTATGCCTGGGAACCCAGATGCTAGGGGGAGGGTAATGTCACGTGAAATACGTAATAGAAATATAGGTGGTGACAAATGTCTTAAACCACCTCCCTTGACCAATCAGAAGATGGGACTTTGTCATTTTGCAACATTTATGGGTGGTCTTGGGGACTTAAAACTGTATATATAGCCTAGCTTAGCTTAGAGAAATTGTCCGACTTGTCCGAGTAGCAGACCTGTCACTGACCCTACGAACTCTATAGGTGCCTGATACAGAGTGCTGCGGAGCATTCTGCCTGAAACTTTCCACAAACTCCAAGGGGTGGAAATTAGTCCTAAGTGCTAAGCGAAGCACTTTGCTGGGAGATTCGAAAACCCAATCGGGGTTATTGGCGGATTCCGTGCAGAAGAGGGGGTAACGCTGGCGTTACATCCGAAGCTGTGAGGGGTTGGTCGTGCCTTGGTGAACCCAGTCCTGACCCAGACCTGAGGGGTATCCTGTCCTGACTGTCCATGAGCTGTACCTGCTCACCTTCTGGTATTTCCTGAATCCTTGAGGGTCCTTGTCCCGTTCTTTCCCAACTGACCCGTGGCCAGGGTTAGTCCTCATTCTCACCTAGGTAAATATTGGCATAGGTGTCTGTCTATACTATACCCTCAACTTTTCCTTCTCTGATTAAAGCAATCTTGCCTGTGATATTCTCCATGTCTCTTTTGAATGTAATTTCATGCAATTGGTTATTAGTAAATGTTCCACTTTTACCCTTCCTATAGGACATTGTTAAACCCGACTGTTTACCTAGCTTGTTCCACTTATTCCCTTTCCCTTAGTATGGTTGCCGTGAAGTTAGAAAGATAGCATAAGGTTTAGGAAGTAGTATAAAATTATTAGGTCACACATTAGGTCTTCCTCACGTCCTTGCCCTAGATTAAACTGTATTAGATAAATGTTCATTATGATTCATGCCCTATAGTGTTCCCTTTTACTCTATGATACTCACTTTAATCCATAGTTATATTCTGGTTCTGATACTAATCATTGATGTATTACTGGGCATTTGCCTACTTGTAATGGCATTTTCGTTCTAAACTTATACTATATAAAACCCTTAAAACCATCAAGGTGTCTGTGGTCATTATACATTAAAGAAATATTAAAGGTATTAAATGTGTAAATTAGAATTTTCTCCCTTGTAGAAAAACCCTTATCACCTGTCCACTGCTAGCTCCTGATCCGTCAGGAGTAATGTGCCTGTGGTAAGTCAGGTACATGAATAGTGAGTGGTGTAAGAGTCGCCCACCCGATTACTGATAGTAGCGTGATAGAGGTTTCACCCGGTTCATTACAAAACACTGTCATCATATGCACGCCAGGGCCCAGTGCGTGGAAAATTTGGTAATCTAAGTGACCCGGGTGACCCGCGTGCTCTATCAGTAATTTCTGGTAGAAGAGGATGGTTAGGACTAGTAAGATAGGTAGATAAGATAGTTAGAAAAGAAACCGTGAAAAATAAATGTGCTGCTAAAATTGTTTTTTAATATTGATTGTGTTACTTAATATTTATTGCAAAAGAAATCGATTTCAAAATTGCTTTAAATGATTTATATATGTATTGCTGCTAAATATTATATGTTTTAATTAACTAATTGTGTGTGATTGTTGAGTGTTGTCTGAAATCCCCGGGGAATTGTATAACGGATGGTGAGTAGAATCCATCACGTTCTGAGGTCATTTGTAGGGAGGAAAGGTTAGTGCATGGTTCAAGTGGAACTGGAAGCGCTAATTAGGTCTTTTCGGAAAACTGTATGAATGAAAGCAACGGGACTGCTGATAGAAACCTTGGTCTGATATCACCTAGTAAGGGTCACACTAAGGGAGTAATAGAGTCATCGGAGCTTGTATGATAGCAAAGGGAAACGCTGACGAACCCCAGGCTTAGTATATATCCCGGAAAGAAGTGGATGAGACTGGGTAATAGCAGGTTTTCTAATGCTTGCGTGAGGGTAGGCAAGAGAAGTCTATCCGAAGTGTATGAAAAGTAGACAGAAGTGGTTTACTTGCAGTAAAAGAAGAACTTTCTATCTCTTTAGAACACTCCTACACAATGGCGAATGTTACACGTTGTTGACTAAAATTAACAATAGCACCTTAGAGAAAATACAAAGTTTCCGTTACCTTGTGAAGGAGGGAGTCAGTCGAAGGGCTGCTCTGACGTCACTCCGTGCCGCGCTGGTATTGGTTAAACCAGCGGGTGTGTAGTAAAGCCGAAATTGTAAGGGAGGGGTGAGTGCCTGAGCGTGAGAACGTGTCTCGCGAAAAGGCCGCACACCCATTGGTCAAGAACCTTTGCAACCTCTGCACTGATTGGTTGTTGAGAAATTGGAGTCGCGCTAGCATTGGAAGCACAAACGAAGTAAAAATTTTCCGCACCGAGCTTATAGATTGTTACGAGCGGTGTATGTGGTACCCTGACTTTCTGCCTGATCCCAGAAATCTAGGGTGTCATAAAGAGTTGATGAGCAGAGGCAGACCTCACAACATGTACGGAGGAAAGAGAAAAATGTCATTTACCAGCAAAATAAAGAATTTCTTCAAAACTGACAAACCCGTACGAACTAGGGAGGGTGTGATCATTCCTCCGCCAGATACTCCTGCCTCTTTCATGATGTTAGAAAAAGGGTATCATACCTGTGTATGGTTAGAGAACTGGGTAAAGTACACTGCGGAGGATGGAGTTTTAGCCTTTCCCATTGATGGTACTTTTAACGGGAGAGTCCTATTTAACCTGAGGACCCGAATGAATGAATTACATCCCAGACCTAGATTAACTCAGTATGAAGCTTTAGAGGAATGGGAGATTGAGGCTCTAGAGCGAGACAGACCCCGAATGGACAAGGGAGTGACCTGATGGTATCCAAAAATGGTAAAAGAAACCAAGGAGCAGAAATTGAAACAGTGGAGACAAAATATGATGGTAGAAGGGTTATTCCCCATGTTCGGAGCTAATGAAATGATGGGAGGGAAGAAATGTACTGAGAAAACCCGACACATGATGCCCCTGGGTGAATCGGAAGATGAATTTTTAGAGGACTTATTTATGAAAGGTCCCCCGCCTTATAATGAAGACACCAGATCTCAAAGCTTAACTACTCCATTGAGACCTTCAGGAAGAAGAAGCACTAGTGAAGCCGATTCCACAGGGATAGAACAGAAAAGAGCGGGAGGAGAGGGATTTGGTAGACCAGACCCCGTGGTCCCGAATTACAACCCCTTTGGTGAGGAAAGATCAGTTTTATCCACTCCATCTGCTCCGAATTTATATCCTTCTCTAGTACCCCAAATGATACAGGATCCCCCCATGAATCGAGTATTACACGAGCAGGAAAGGGATGCCCTGAGAGGACAGCGGAATGATCTCATACATGCCATAGCTCAGATTAATCCAAATCCTGAAGCCCTGACGATTCCAGTAACCATTGGTCCAGTTTTTCCTCTATATGGAGACAGAATAAATACTCCTAAAACTCCAGTCATAACTCCGATGATGCCCCCGCCCAGAAGGGAACCACTCATTATTGATGACCAAGCAAGTGAATGTGAGTCCATGGCTTCCTTAATGGATTTGCCTAATAGGGAACCGGGACCTAGTATGTCTCGAACTGGAACTCAGATTAGGAACAAAGACGTACTAATAGAGTCTTCATCAGGAACTCAAAGTGCGACAGTGGTAACTCCCGAGGAAATAGAAAGATGGACCCGAGAATTAGAAAAGGGAACCCCTCATCCAAAACCACTAGATATTTATAAACTAAGAATAGAGCTAGAGGAACTGAGCGCAGGGAATGTGGGCTTAGAACGATTGAATGTCCGGGAGGAAGATGAGTTGTTGTTTATGTGCAAACACCTTACTCGGAACGCAAAAATATACTATGACAAATTAATGGACACGGCAGTATGTATGGGAATAGATATCAGCAGATCCAAAGTACTACAGAAATCCTACAGAGTAGAATTTTCAGACAAAGATCTAGAAAACCTGAATACCGCAGGGAAGAAGACGCAGATTAAGGAACTGATAAACTTAGCACAGAAATGGGGAGATCTAGACAAGTGGAAAGCCAGGTGGGCAAAGAAAAAGGAGGATAGCAAGGAGCGACCACGGACTGCTGAGTACGTCCTACAAGAAGCTGACAAACCAGAAAAATTATGTCCCATGAGAGAAGTCCCAGGGGGAAAATATGTCCATGTCCCTTGGTCCAGACAAGATATAGTGTCATTTACCAATGACTTCCCTAAACTGAGGGAGAAACCGGTAGAGTGGTACCGACAGGTTGAACGCTTCATAAAGGTTCAGAAATGTCTCCTGAAAGACCTGGATGGGTTTTTCGACATTGTGGTACCTGTAGACCTATGGACCGAATGTAAAATTGAAATCGATTGGCCCAATGAGGAGTACGAGAGAGACTCTGACACTGGAGCTCCCTCACCTGACGTAATGAGAAAATATAACCAAGTCATACAATACCTAAAGAAAAAGGTACCTGCAAAGGAAACTGATTGGACCCGTATAGATAGAACTACCCAAGAGCGTGATGAATCAGTCCACTCCTATTATGAAAGGTTACTGCAGGTTTTCAAAACTTACAGTGGAATCGATAATGTGGACATGAAGGATATGACACATTTCTGTTATCGATTCGTGTTAGGATTGAGACCTGAAATATCCCAGTGGATTAGGGATAACAAAATCAGTTGGCAAGGGAAACCCATTGATGATGTTCTCAAATATGCCAAATACTGCGAAGATGAGATCGAGAACAAAAAGAAAGCCCTAAAAGAGAAGGTAATGTGGGCTCAGGTGAAATTAGCTGAACAACAAGAAAAACAGTTAAGTAAAATGACTAGCAGTAATAATGCTCCAAATCCGAATGCTGGGGGTGGAGGCAGGCCCCGGGTAAAAATGAGTAGGGAAGAGGCTATGGAAAAATTCCCCTGTCACGGATGTGGTCAAATGGGGCATTGGAGAGATAAATGTCCGCACTCGCAGGCTGGTAATGCCCCCGTAAATGGTTTAAATCCACAGGTGCAGAAAGAGGGGATCCGAAAGACCCAACAGCAGGTAAATCAACCCCCGGTGCCACGCGCTCCTAGACAGAATTATAGGAATCAGGGTCAACAGAATGAAAGGGTCGAAGTGTGGGAAGGAGAGAATGAAAGAAATGCACCCATTCCACAGTACCTGTTAAATGATACTTTTCTCTGTGATGATCAATACTGACGGGGCCTGAGAGGGGAGGACAAGGAGTGCGTGCTTGGCGCCTCCTTACCGGTAGACCAGACTGGACCATACATTGAAGGAAAGGTTGAAGGGACAGATGTCACCTTTCTGTTGGACACTGGTGCTACCCGTTCCACTGTGAGAACAGCGGACGTTCCTAACCTACCCCTCTCGGGAGAAGCTATCCAAGTAGTGGGAGTTTCAAATCAGATAATCAGTACTCCGGTAACAGAACCTATGGAAATTTCCATAGGAAATTTCAAGGAAATGCACCGATTTGTGGTCTGTGATTCCAGTCCTGTAAACCTATTAGGACGAGATTTGCTATGCAAAATGCGTTGCACCATCTTTTGCTCACCAAATGGTGTTGAAATCCAGACCCCAGATGAAGATGGCCTATATAAATTGATGTTACTAAGGCCCGACACAGAAATTAAGCCCATGTCCATTGAAAGTCTACCTGAAGAACTGCAATCAAGCGTAATACCTGAAGTTTGGGATTTTACTGGAAAAGATGTAGGCTTAATGGCAAATGTAGACCCAGTTAAAATAACTATAAAAGCAAATGCTGTATACCCAAATACCAAACAGTATAAAATGAGTGCAGAAGTGAAAGAAGGAGTCGCAAAGGAATTAAACAGATTGCTCAAAGCAAACATCATTCAGGAAGTGATGAGCAGTCCCTGTAATTCACCCATACTCGGAATTAAGAAACCTAGCGGAAAGTATAGGGTAGTGCAGGACCTGCGCAAGGTAAACCAAATTGTAGTACCTTGTTGTCCCATAGTGCCTAACCCCGCAGTAATACTGTATCACATTCCTTGGGATGCGGAATGGTTCACTGTCATAGACTTGTGCCATGCGTTCTTTTCCATCCCATTGCATCCAGAAAGCAAATTCCTTTTCAGTTTTGAATTCAGCAGCCAGGTCTATGTCTGGAATCGTGTCCCCCAGGGGTACACCGAAAGTCCATCGATTTTCAACCAGATTCTAAAGAAATGTCTTGAATCCTTAGTACTGCCTAAAGAGTCTGTCCTGGTACAGTACATAGATGACCTGCTGGTAGCATCTAGAAGTCAAGACGACTGTGTCACTGATACCATTGCCTTGCTGAATCACCTAGGAAAAGGAGGACATAAGGTCTCACCAGACAAACTACAGTTCTGCAAAACATCAGTAAAATATCTGGGGCACCAGATAGAGAAAGGGATCCGGAAAGTCACTACAGAAAGAATTAAAATAATTCGAGAAATGTCACTACCCGTAACCCAGAAAGAAGTAAGAATGTTCCTAGGAGTTGTTGGGTACTGCAGACAGTGGATCGTGGGTTTCGCGGCTATAGCTAAACCCTTGATTAACATGACAAAGAAAGGAGCGGAAGACCCAGTTTGTTGGAATGATGAATGCATGACTGCTTGGGTAACATTGCGGAATTGTCTGTGCACAGCTCCAGCCTTAGGAATGCCTGACTATTCCAAGAACTTTGAATTGTTCTGTGACACGAGAGACAATTGTGCGCTCTCGGTCCTAACCCAGGAACATGGTCTGATTAGACGTCCCGTGGCCTACTTTTCGGCCGCCCTAGATCCAGTGGCTGCTGGATTACCTGGGTGCCTGAAAGCAGTAGCTGCTACCTGTACAAGCCTAGAGCAGAGTGAGAACATTGTGATGGGACATCCTGTCACTGTATTTGTTCCACATTCAGTTGTGATCTTGCTCACCCGAACCAAGACACAGTATCTCACCCCTAGTCGGCTGACTAAGTATGAGAGGATTCTCATTGGTGCAGAAAATGTAATAATCTCCCGATGTAATATTCTAAACCCTGCCACTCTATTGCCCCTTCCCATTGATGTAGAGGCAGGAGATGAAATAGAGCATAGCTGCATAGACTTGACTGAATTTAGCACAAAACCCCGTCCTGATATCAAAGAAGTGGCCTTGGTTGATGAAGACCTCAAAATGTTTGTGGATGGTTCATGCTTGAGACTTGAGAATGGAGGCTTGAGTGCTGCCTATGCTGTAGTCACATTGGAAAGAACCCTGGAAGCTTCCTATCTTTGCGAAGTTAAATCTGCTCAAGTAGCGGAGCTCATTGCTCTAACAAGAGCTTGTAAAATAGGGAAAAACAAAAGAGTAACTGTTTATACTGACAGTCAGTACTGTTATGGGGTTGTTCATGACTTCGGCCAGCTCTGGTTGCAAAGAGAATTCATGACTTCCTCAGGTTTTCCTATCTGAAATGGAAAACCAGTACAAAACTTATTAGAAGCCATCCAATTGCCCAAAGAATTGGCTGTGGTCAAGTGTGCGGCTCACCGATCTGGAAATGACGAGGTGACAGCCGGAAACAGATATGCTGACCAAATTGCCCAGTACTGCGCCCGACACAAAATGTCACTCCTAATTAAATTATGGGGAGGTGAAAGCAGCTGCCAACTGATGTTGTTTGAAAGATTGGGAACATGGGATGAATTAAGAGAACTACAACAGACCACAGACAGGAAAGAAAAGGACATGTGGAGGCAGGATGAATGTCGACCAAGGGAAGGAGATGGTGTTGTGGTTTACGTGACCGGTAAGCCTGTACTACCGGAACGACTGGTTACCGCAATGGCACGGATAATACATGAACCAACACATATTGGGAGGGATGCCATGTGCCGAATGTTTGAAAAGGTGTTCTACAGTCCAAAATTCAGGAGCACAGCAGACAAACTTTGTCAGAGGTGTTTAGTGTGTCAACAATTCAATGCAGGAAAGAAGACAGTAGTGGAGCAAAGTACCATTGGGAGAGCAGAAGGTCCCTTCATTAGGATGCAGGCAGACTTCATAACAATGCCCCTGTGCAAAGGATATAGATATGTCCTGGTCATAGTTTGCTTGTTTTCCCGGTGGGTGGAGGCTTACCCCGCAAAGAAGAATGATGCCCTGACTGTAGCTAAATTGTTACTTAGGGAACTGATCCCCCGCTTTGGAATTCCTGAGACAATTGAAACAGACCAAGGTGGACATTTTTCAAACGAAGTCCTAAAAGAACTCTGCAAAGCATTCAAAATGGAGCAAAGGCTGCACTGTGCCTATCATCCAGAGGCTTCTGGAATAGTCGAGCAGATAAACGGCACTCTCAAGTCCAGGCTGGCAAAACTGTGTGACTCCACAAAAATGAATTGGATAGAAGCTTTGCCCATGGTACTGATGAGCTTGAGAAGTATTCCAAACAGAAAGACAGGCCTGAGCCCCCATGAAGTGCTGATGGGAAGAATGATGCGACAGGCATGGGTACCTGGACACAAACTGCTAAGTATTTCTGATGATATGGTGCTAGAATACTGCAGGCAGTTGGGTGGCCAAGTGCGTTCTATCTCTCACCAGATTGGAGAGACTGCTGTCGAATGGCCTACAACTCCAGCACACAATCTGAAACCAGGTGATTGGGTGGTGTTAAAGAAACACACCCGGACGAGTTGCCTTGGACCGAAGTGGGGCAGGCCTCGACAAGTGATCCTTGTCACCACAACTGCTGTGAAGTGTGCTGGTGTACCAAAGTGGATCCATGCAAGTCACACGAAGAAGGTGACTGGAGAAAACGCGACTGAAGCCGAAGGTAGTCCAGCTGAGGAGACTCCAGAAGAGGGTCCGGATCCCGCTGACATCGAACTACCAGGCACAAGTCAAGAAGTTGAATGGTTTCCTGCTGATGACCAGGTTCTTGATCCAATAAGAACCAGGAAATACTCTTACCTAGGTAGTGAGTGGGACAGTGCAGGTGAGTCAGAACAAGAAGGAGAAGGTCAGATCATCAAAGCCATCATAAAATCTGATCAGGGAATAGGCCAAGTAGGGACAGTTCAAGTCATCGACACTCCTTCTGAGACAGAGGAGACTGGAAAGGGACAGATAGTAGTCAAGGCAGAAGTTCATGCGGAAGAAAATCAAGAGATCGAAGAGCATGAACAGGATCAGTTAGTAATAGATGAACGTGTTCAGGAAGAAGAGTCCAGTGAATCACTAACAAACAAAGATCAAATACAGTCTAAACCTGAACTAGGTCAGCTTAAGGACCAGGCAGAAGAAATAGATGAAAGACCTGGAACTAGTCAGACAGGAAGGGAAAAAGACACTGCTGAAGCAATAGTGCGACAAAGAAGAAAAAGCAAAAGGGTTCACGAGGAAGAGCAAGTTTCCTCGACTACAAAAAGGATCGAAAAGAAGGATGAACCCCGATATGTAAAAAGACTGAGAATAAGAATAAAAACAGTCGAAGAAAAACTAAAGGACCGAAAAAGGGCTGAAAGTGAAGGAAAAGAAGCCCGAGGAAAGTCCATCCGAAAGGGCGGCAGAGTAAAGAAACAGAACAAACTGTATCGGAGCCCTGAAT
The DNA here is from genome assembly GCF_964263255.1 of Lissotriton vulgaris. NCBI lineage: Eukaryota > Metazoa > Chordata > Amphibia > Caudata > Salamandridae > Lissotriton > Lissotriton vulgaris. Next base: position 55,391,203 of record NC_141691.1, on the reverse strand, counting down.
GGACTTATTTGGTATTGGAAGAAATTGATGAGCCGGAAGCCTGTGGCAAAAGCGACGAAGAGTCCATTGTTGATCGGAGTTCTGACGAAGACCCTCCTTGAGGTGAAGCGACGTAAAACCTCGGCTGAAAAGAAACAAAGAGGGGTTGAGAAAGCCACCTGTAAGATAAAATGTCTGATTCAAATGTCACTGGAAGGTCCAGATTTAGCTGGTGCAGAACTTGCTGTAAAATATGCATCTGTAATATAGTACTAATGATAGTGATATGGATAGGATTAACGGTGTTTATACCTTTTATGATAAGCAAAGACCCTAACATCTATCCTACAGACTTGACAACACAAGACGCAGAAGTTGTACATACTGAAGAAACACCACGAAGAGTAGAAAGACGTGACAATTCAGTGAGACTGAGACATACACGACCTGACTTAGAAGCATCAGATGAGGGTGAACTACATTATCACCAATTGAAGAACAGGACACACTTAAATGTTTTCGCTAATCTTTTAGTGCACTATGTAGAAGCTATGGAAATAGAAGATTGCTATGTCTGCATGATGCTACCTACTTCAGTAGCTGAAGGCGTGACATACCACCATTTACCCCTGACCTATGGAATTTCTTGTAGTATTTTAGCTAGTTTATTCTATAGAAGCACTTTACAGTATTATTACTCAAACACTGACGTTATCTTTTCAGAACTTCCTATTAGAGGGAATCTGAACCTTGTACATACCCTTGGTGGAGTGACTCGCTACATGGGAGAATACTTCCTGACAATAGGTGACATAGATCTGAATGAAGCTCGTAGAGACAACTTGACGTGTTCCTTACATGCTCAAGAGAAAATGTTCTTGAAGATGGCAGAGAAGAGAAGGGAAAAGTTTCAGAAAAAGGCAAATGACGAGAAGAACAGAACCCCTAGATGGGCAGAAAACATGGATAACACCTCACAAAGCGAAGTCACTCCTGCTCTGTTGCTGGATTTTGAACGGAAAGGGAAACTCTGTCTTCATAGAGAAAAGACTAGTTATTATAACAATGTATTCATTGGTTCCAGCGAGTGTGAACATAATTACAAGGTAATTGGAGGTTGGGGTTTCAAAAATGGGTCAGAACCTGTGTTTCCAGGAATTTATTATATATGTGGAAACAAGGCTTATTTCAAATTGCCGGATCACTGGTATGGAAGCTGCTACTTTGGCATTGTCTTTCCGAAAATATACCATGTGAACAATGCAGCTGGAAGCAATGAGATTACTAATGGCTTAGTGCGTAGAAAACGTGAAAGTGTAGGAGAAATTATAGGTGATATTTTTAGTGCACTGATACCTGGAATGGGGGTAGTTCTGAATACTCATAGAATCTGCAAATTATCTACAGTAGTGGATCGGTTATCTACTGACACTGCCGCTGGATTCTTGATGATCAATACCGAAATGGTTGCGATCAGATCAATGGTTTTACAGAATCGCCTTGCTCTTGATACCTTATTGGCAAAAGAGGGCGGAGTCTGCAGGATGCTGAGGGCACAACATTGTTGCACTTACATTCCTGATAAAAGTGTCGAAATTAAGAAGTATATAAGAAACATTACTAATTTGGAAAAAGAACTCAAACCATTAGAGGTTGACAGTGCCTGGAAGAGACTGACTGATGGTCTCTCCTCTGTAGGTTGTTGGTTCTCTAACTTAGGTAAAAGTCTTATATGGAAAATACTGATGCCAATAGCTGGAATAGGTTTGATTGTTCTGATCATATTCATCTGTTGCAAATGCCAGAAGTGCAGAAAATATATAGTGAATAAAAGAGGAAAGCGAAAGGCTGAAGAATTAGAATTAGAAGAATTAAGAAACCAGATATATAAGAAAATAAAGAACAATCATACACACAGAGAGGCGGAGAGAAAGCTCAACAATAAGTTCACTGAGATTGAGATGGATGAATTGGATGAATGAAGTTGGCATCTGTTTTCATGTGTGGTGATGATAGTAAATATCATCAAAGAGGGGATTGATGGAGCAAGGATTCGCACGTAACGCGACTTGCTCTCTTTCATGAACCTCGCCTTAAAATCATAACTGTACTAACTCCGATGTCATTTATTTGTATTTCCCCAACACACGGGTGTCCCTAGGAGGCTTGCCTATGTGTTTTTCATCGTAATCAAGCTTGCACATTAATAAAATGGCCGCTTTGCAGAAATTCAGTCTGCGCATGCGTCGGTCATACCCATGTGACGTGACGCACTCGCAAACTGGAGGGAAAAGTTCGCTCATGCGCAGTGGTGTTAAAATGGCCGCTGGTCATTAATCATGCTTCATGCCATCTTAAGCCGCTTTTGTCTATGCATCTTTTATGCACTAACTCTTAATGCTATAAGTATTATAAAATAAGGGATTAAGAGTAGTTGGTCATGGTGTACAGTGTATTCATTTTATTCTGTGTTATTAATTTGTTTTCGCTTACTTTTCATGTACCGCGTAAATGAGGGCCTTGAAGTAGGGATGGGAACCATTTTGAAGCTGACGTATCCCTCATCACGTGATCAAAGATCTGGGACGTGCAGCAATGGAACCTGGCCAGTTGGCCATTGAAAAGGGGACTGTCCTTTCCAGGCGCACCTTTGCCCTTGAAGACCTGCTATTTTTACTCTGAAATGCGCAACAATGTTGCAAATCTTTTCTTCACTATTGTACTTTCCCACACGTATGCCTGAGAACCCAGATGCTAGGGGGAGGGTAATGTCACGTGAAATACGTAATAGAAATATAGGTGGTGACAAATGTCTTAAACCACCTCCCTTGACCAATCAGAAGATGGGACTTTGTCATTTTGCAACATTTATGGGTGGTCTTGGGGACTTAAAACTGTATATATAGCCTAGCTTAGCTTAGAGAAATTGTCTGACTTGTCCGAGTAGCAGACCTGTCACTGACCCTACGAACTCTATAGGTGCCTGATACAGAGTGCTGCGGAGCATTCTGCCTGAAACTTTCCACAAACTCCAAGGGGTGGAAATTAGTCCTAAGTGCTAAGCGAAGCACTTTGCTGGGAGATTCGAAAACCCAATCGGGGTTATTGGCGGATTCCGTGCAGAAGAGGGGGTAACGCTGGCGTTACATCCGAAGCTGTGAGGGGTTGGTCGTGCCTTGGTGAACCCAGTCCTGACCCAGACCTGAGGGGTATCCTGTCCTGACTGTCCATGAGCTGTACCTGCTCACCTTCTGGTATTTCCTGAATCCTTGAGGGTCCTTGTCCCGTTCTTTCCCAACTGACCCGTGGCCAGGGTTAGTCCTCATTCTCACCTAGGTAAATATTGGCATAGGTGTCTGTCTATACTATACCCTCAACTTTTCCTTCTCTGATTAAAGCAATCTTGCCTGTGATATTCTCCATGTCTCTTTTGAATGTAATTTCATGCAATTGATTATTAGTAAATGTTCCACTTTTACCCTTCCTATAGGACATTGTTAAACCCGACTGTTTACCTAGCTTGTTCCACTTATTCCCTTTCCCTTAGTATGGTTGCCGTGAAGTTAGAAAGATAGCATAAGGTTTAGGAAGTAGTATAAAATTATTAGGTCACACATTAGGTCTTCCTCGCGTCCTTGCCCTAGATTAAACTGTATTAGATAAATGTTCATTATGATTCATGCCCTATAGTGTTCCCTTTTACTCTATGATACTCACTTTAATCCATAGTTATATTCTGGTTCTGATACTAATCATTGATGTATTACTGGGCATTTGCCTACTTGTAATGGCATTTTCGTTCTAAACTTATACTATATAAAACCCTTAAAACCATCAAGGTGTCTGTGGTCATTATACATTAAAGAAATATTAAAGGTATTAAATGTGTAAATTAGAATTTTCTCCCTTGTAGAAAAACCCTTATCACCTGTCCACTGCTAGCTCCTGATCCGTCAGGAGTAATGTGCCTGTGGTAAGTCAGGTACATGAATAGTGAGTGGTGTAAGAGTCGCCCACCCGATTACTGATAGTAGCGTGATAGAGGTTTCACCCGGTTCATTACAAAACACTGTCATCATATGCACGCCAGGGCCCAGTGCGTGGAAAATTTGGTAATCTAAGTGACCCGGGTGACCCGCGCGCTCTATCAACTCTAGAGGTGGTGTAGTGAGGCGCAACGAGGAGAAATGCTTCCATTTCTTCTCGTTTTATTTCCTCTTTCAATGTGTGCTGCATTCTACAGCTCGCATTGAAAGAGGACATGCCTGTACTGATTGCTTTTGTGCAGGAAGGTACTCCTTCCTGCACAAAAACAATCTCTCCACTACGCAGGTATCCTTGCAGCAGGGTGGCTGAGCCAGCACATGGCTGCAGTTTGTGCGCCAACGACGGGGAAGCACAGAGAGGCACATACTCTGTAAATATGTTGCATCCCTGTGCTTTGGAAGTGCCGCAGCGTGGCGCAGCCAAAGTGCTTGTGGTGCCACGCTGCGGCACTTCCTTGTAGATCTGCACCTAAGTTGGTTAGAAGAAACTCACGCTTTAAGTACACACAATTTGATTATCTGCACCAGGCATATCTGACTTCCGTCAGGATAGCAAGGATGCGTTCAGGTTCAATGGATGAATGCCTTTGCAGTTGAACACCGGGTGCAGACTTTTTACACATGGTGAGGTCTTGGCCAACAATTTCAGAATATTGGGCCCAGGTTGTGTTTATTCTCACTGATTTATTGGGCAGAACTGTGTTGCAAGACATACTGTCTCGTATGTTGGGACAGATTTCATGTCCAAAAGTCCACAGTCAAACTATTAGGTTCATAGACCTGGGACTGGTACTAGCCACACACTCTATAGCAATGTCGTGCAAAGCCAGGTGCCAACTGACACTATGGTGGGGCTGACAGAGGGTCAAAAGTGGCTCAGAACGGAGATAATCAACTCGAAAGGAGTTAATAGGGGCGGTGAGGGGAAGCCGGCATATCAACAACAGGCTTGTTATCTTGACATGGGTGGTGGTGCCTCTTGACCAGGGTTGGGAGTCCGATGACGTGTATTAGGTGCTGTTGGACGGGTGGATCACAAACTCCTTATCAATAGTTGTGTTACATCTTGAGTGGCTTCCTGGACATGATGGGGGAGCCCGTGGTCGGGTCAATAACATGTTAGCCAACTGCTGCATTGAGAGAATCCCTCATTTATTAACTGCTTTCCAGGCTCCAGAACCGGTTGATTACTTATTTCATTAATGTTTATCAACAGTTTTTAAATAAAGTCCTGTTTTCTGAGATGCTCGTGATTGCCAGTGCTTAATTTGAGCCGGTGGTTTCCGGTGCTCGGCACTTATTTGCCTATACCAGTGCTTGTAGTTGTCTGCCACAAGCTGGTGCTGTCTAACCAATTTAGAGATGACCACAACAAAAGTTAGGGCCTGATTCACAGTTAAGTCTTAAGTTAGTTCTGTGAATCGGGCCCGAAATTAATAATTCAATATATATTAAAAATGACTATTACTTTCTGTCTAATCCATTCTTAAAGCTTTGGGGGCCTGGAATAGTCCGGATTCTCACACTTGCAGGAGGTCAGCATTGGCAGCAGTGGGTGGTGCAAGCTGCATTGGCCTCCTGATGAGAGCCCCGGCACTTACGTTTTTACAAATTAAGCACTGGATTCATCAGAGATAATGGCTTTAATCTCGTTGCTCCTCGTTAAAGATGAAGTGCAGGGGGTGCCTGGATCCCCTCACAGGCTGCCTGTCCTTCTAGCTGCAAAATCGTCCCCAAAATGTTGTGCTGAAATGCCACTGACACCGGGATAAACTGGACTGCAAGATTCATTGGCTACAAGGCCGAGCAAGATCCCTTCTTGGGAGGCCGGAACCGGCTGGCTTGGCGTGGAACACACAGCTCAGAGATAAGTATTAAAACATGACGATATAAGAGATGCTATCTCCTGCCCTAAAAACACGAACAGCTCTCTGCTTTCAGTCAAAGCAGATAAGTAGCGCTGCGCTGACAGCCTCCCGGAGAGCTCAGTCGCTCTGCCCTGGAGGACGTAGCAACAGCGGGAAACGAGTTTTGTTATCAATCATTGCTACGCAATAGCAGTGAATTACCGGACATCGAATCTGGTATGAAGGATAGCGGCTTCCCTCCTCTGCCCCCGCGAAGCAGCTGAAAGCAGGGCCGGTGATTTTGGGGGGTCAGTCAAACATATAGAATTATAGGTTGCTACCAGTGAATTACAGGCATGTTTTTCACTGCGGGTTCCTCAGTGATATCAAATACACAGGGGCATATCTACAAGCCCGTATCGCCATGGGAACATCACTTTTTGTGACGTTTCCGTGGCGATAGGGGCCTTGCCTTATGTATAAGGCAGGGTTAAGCCACTTAGGGGCAGATGTATCAAGATACACATTTGCGATTCTCAAATAGCGATTTTTTGAGAATCGCTATTTGAGAATTGCAAAATGGTATGTATCTAGAAATTCGCTATTTTTTAGCGATTTCTTAAAATTCCTTAATTGCGATTAGCAAATTGCTAATCGCAATTAAGGAATAATTTTCCATTCATTTCTATGGGCCAGGAGGCCCATAGGAAGGAATGGGAAATTATTCTCAATTTGAGATTCGCAATTTGCTAATCGCAAATTGAGAATAATTTCAAGGGTGCAAGGGTGTCTTAAGGACACCCTGCTGTACCCCTGAAATTTACATGTGTGCACATATGGCGCACATACATGCCATATGGGAAAGTATGAGCGCCACATGGCACCTTTACAAATGTCAAAAAGTGAATTTGTAAAAGAATTCGCAAATTAACACCAACAACAAGTTGCTGGTAATTTGCGATTTCTTAGTGTAAATTTGCAAAACCTGAATGCTTCATACATAGCATTTAAGGAATCGCAATTTGCGATTCCTTAAATGCTGACGCAAACTTAAGGAATCGCAAATTTTGCAATTCCTTAAGTTTGCGGTGCGATTTCAATGATACATCGCATTTTCCGATTTTTTTGTCGCAACTGCTGCTATTTTGCGATTCGCAGGGTTTGCGACAAAAAAAACGTTTGATACATCTGCCCCTTAATCAGACCCCCCAGGATATAGCGGCATGGATTCGCAAATTAGCGGCACAAAAATGGAAATTTAGCGGCACAAATATGGAAATTTAGCGGCAATTTTGCGGCATTTTATGTGCCCATTTTTCCTACAACAAACACAGATATCTTAGTTTTTTTAGTTATTTAACAACATTAAGCTATGTATATTTGGTTTACTTACAATGTAGACACTTTGTCTCCCTCGAGCGTGTGCTTCACAATTATGGGCTGCTGCAGTTTCACAGCAAATCTACAACTAGGAAGGAATATTTCTTTCCTGTCCATATTTTATTGTATCTTGCTCCCCGTCCCATCCTTCCCCTGTTGTTGCAACAACACCTCCTCACTGTACAGGAGTTTTTCCAGCTAGTACTGCAGCCACTACGTCTGGTGCACTACGTGATTTTAACATGGCAGCTCCCAGTCTACCAACACATGAGTTGGTGAGCGCCCAATTGTCTATACCATACCTAGGCATCCTACTGGCCCCCACACCGGTGAAGACACTTGGAGCCAACTAAGGCCCCTTCTCGCCCAGACCAACACAACGCTCTCTGCATGGAACCGCTCAGGGCTGTCATGGTCCGGCCGTATTACGGCTGTCAAAATGACAATACTCCTGCGCATTCTTTTTAGATTTCAGACCCTACCATTAACCCCATTGCCAGCGATCCTCCGTAACCTACATCTCGTCATTAACTGGTTCATATGGAAAGGCAAGAATCTGCGTCTTCACCAACAACAACTTATCCGACCCAAATCGGAGCGAGGCAGGGGGCTTCCCCTGATCCCATGTTATTTCCAGGCTAAACATCTCAGATAATACGTGATGACCTCACCGAGATCACATATGAAATCACCAATGGCATCATTGCTGACGTCATTGTATGAACCAGTGTCATATGGGATACAGAGTATGTGCACATCAAGCAATAACTATGCATACTCCTTTTGGCCTTTGGCAGCGTGCACCACGCATTGGCCACAGTACCTGTTCTGTGTCCAGACCCTGCACCCAAACCATGAGCCCAAACCATTGGGAGGCTAGCCAAACTGCACATAAACTTACGCGGTATGTCCAGACTGCACTTTCTACTAAAAATGGCTTTGCCAATGTTTAAGTCAAATTGACCTTTACAGAAGTATATAGATTTTCAGAAAGGCAAGTACATATAAAAAGACACTATGGCTTGGTGCGAGTAGTTCATGTAATATAGAGAACAAGGCTAGGGTTCTGTCCGACTAATGAGGCGATTGTTGCAGTTCAGCCTTTCTGTGCCATGGCCAGTGCCTTCTCAGACAGCAGCTGAGTGACACATTGTTGGACAGGCCACGTGACGGGCCGCTCTCCCCCGGCTCGACCAAGCCCGAGCCAGTCATACAAGCACCACACCCCACCATTGCACGTCCTACGTCCCCTCAGGGACACCTGCCCCCGAGCATGATAACCTCGTGGGTCCGATCCACGGCCGACCCACGCGCCCAGCCCGGGCCGCCATCTTGGACACTTCGCCACGAGGCCGCCTGGCCCCCGATCGACCTCAACCCTGGGCCTAGCCCGGCCTCAGACATTCCGGCACCACCCTCCACCCAGGAGGTGAGCGAGCTACTTGGCCAGTCAATGGGAGAAAGAGGTGTCGATGGTTCTCCCCCGGCCAGTGCCGCTCGCCCATCGCCTCCCCGGGCGCTGGCTCCACCCCCCTGCTGGGTGTCTGGACTCCCTCATCCCGGACCTCCCGACCTCCAAGTGCGAGGGTCCGGACATCAAAGCACGCCAGCCCTATAACTGGGGCAGCTCCAGAACAGGAAGGCAGTTGTATCTTGGAGTCGAGAGACGAAAGAAGAACTCATCCTGGACGGACTACTGGCGCTGCCGTAGCTCTGTCCTGTGCACCATCATCCTGCCTGTTGGCGCTGCCACAGCCGTCGTAACCTTCATCCTTCACCGTCGTCCGGATCTGCTGGCGAGGCCGCGGACCGTTGTAACTGTCATCTGCATCGGGACCTGCTTGGCTTCTCCACGGCCCGTCGACCATCCTTCATCCATATCGGGACCTGCTTGGCTTCTCCACGGCCCGCCGACCACCCTTCATCCATCTCGGGACCTGCTTGGCTCCTCCACGGCCCGATCAGCAACCACGCCGAGCTCGAGGATTGAGAGCTATTGAACTCATTGGTAACTAAGACTGTCCCGCTACCCTTTTCCTCAACCAGAGATCAGAACCGAGGGGACCCCTGAGTCCAGACCTCCTTGTATTATATCAACGTAACCTAAGAAGTGCATATAAAGTCTCGTTAACCTTCAATCTTGTGTGGTGTCCGTCTGTGGGGGGGAAGTTACTTATCTGTACAGTCGTTGGAGACGGCTCTCCCTGGAGACCTCTCCCCGTAATCTCGGCCGACCCTCCCGGTCCGTCTAACATTGGTGGCCAGCGGCGCGATCCGAATCACCGCATAACGTACAGAGAGTAGCTCACCCCACGACGAACAACAATGTCGACTAAAGAGAGCGGATCAACTGAGAAGTTCCAAATGGAAAAGCTAGAGGAATACAGCCATCGTGAACTAAAGCAGTTCTGCATCGAACTAGGTATCGCTACCACCGGACTAAGTACCAAGGACGATTTTAAGCATGCCCTAGAATCTTGGGCAGAGACCGGGGATGTCGAAGCCCCGGAGCAAAGCACCGCGAAAAAGACCAACACGGCCCCTGAAGAGCAAAGAACGGGTCTCTCGCAAGACGAGATCCAAGAAAGAGAAAAAGCCCGACTACACGAACTTGAAATGGCCCGACTCAAGATGGACATAGAACTCAAATTGGCCGAGCAAAAAATAAACTTAGAGCACCTTCGCCTCCGAGAAGAAAGAGAGGAGAAACAGAGGCAAAGGGAGCTCGAGGAAAAAAGACTAACGTACGAGCACGAGCGGAACCTAGCCGAGATCAACCTGCGCAAACAGAATAAAGAATTAGGGGTGCCCGACAGACCGTCCACCCCCGGGACCACGGACAAAAAAGTGCACATCCCCAAGGATGTGGTCCGAGAATATTTTCGAGAAGACGACATCCAGCAATGGTTTAAAGCATATGAAATCGCGATGACTGCGCACCGGATCGATAGAGCCGACTGGGGAGCCGGACTATGGGGCAAATTCCTCAATGAGGGCCGCGATACTCTGTTACAGCTCCCAGACCACCAGATGACCTCCTACGACCATATGAAAGCGGCCCTCCTCACTCGCTATGGCCTCACGCCCGAGATGTACCGTCAGAGGTTCCGAGACTGCACACGCATTCCAGGTACAACTTGGGTGGACTATGTAACGTACTTTAGCCGAGCCTTCGAAGGCTGGATCAGAGGGAACAACGTCACGACCTACGAGCAGTTGTTCAATCTGATGGTATGGGAGCATCTGTCCAACAACTGCTTCATTGAACTACGCCAACACCTCCTCGACAGCAAGTTAACCGATCCCCGGCAGCTCGCAGCCGAAGCTGACCGGTGGGAGATCACCCGAGTGGGCCGGAATGGGTCCTACGAGCAGAACAGGAACAACAATGGTCACCACCGATCCAGAGGAGGAGGAGGGGGCCAAGGACGAGGAAGAGACAACACTCCGGCCGCCCCCACTACCAGCACCACCCCCCCGGCCAACCGGGGCAGCACCCCGGCGCGACCGGGATACAGAGCCAATGTTACATGTCACCGATGCCAACGAGTCGGCCACTATGCAAATGACCCAAGCTGCCCGCAGTATCAGAGCCCAAGACCCCGCCAGGTGACCGCCGCGGCACTAGGGGAAGAACAGATCTCCGAGGAACAAGAAACAGACGAGCAAGAGTATCAAGGGTGGGAGCCAGCCGCCATGACTCTCGCGTGCTTAGGGGGAAGAGACATGGTCCCGCGGGTCCCCCTACCCGCTAACACCCAGAAGTACGGCCAATGGGTGAGCATCAATGGACAACGGGCCGAAGCCCTTCGAGACACCGGGGCCAGTGTGACAGCCGTCCGCTGTCATCTGGTGACCCCAGAGCAATATCTACCGAACATTCTCTGCCCTGTACGATCAGCCGACAACTCGGAGAGTCTGTGTCGGATGGCCTGCGTCCCCTTTGAATGGGGAGGGGTCTCCGGCATGTTGAAAGTAACGGTCCGAGACGACGCCCCCGTGGACTGCCTCCTCGGAAATGACCTGGAAAGCTCCCCGTGGGCAGCCGTGGAGCGAAAAGAACACTTGGGGATGTTGGGCGTCCCAGACTGGGCGTGCGTCACCACCCGGTCTATGGCCGCCCGTGCCAACCATCACCCGGAAGAACCAGAATGGCCGGCGCCTCCGCCGCCGGTCGCCCCCGCCGAGACCCCCGACCAGTGCATCCCCCTCGAACCTGCTCAACCTTCCGACCTTGCTAATCTCGACCAGTGGGCTCAAGAAGGGGGGCCCACACAAGAACAATTTCGTCAGGAGCAGAAGACCTGTCCCTCCCTTGAGGGACTCCGACAACAAGCGCTCGCCCAAAGCGCAGGGGATACCTCCGGAGCTCATTGGGTCTACTGGGACAATGACCTACTGTACAGCGAGCAACGAATCGCCGAGCTGGGGGCCAACCGAGTACTAGTGGTGCCACTCCGCTTTAGAGACTTCCTGCTAAATCTGGCCCACGATGTTCCCCTGGCAGGGCACCTGGGACAAGATAAAACCTACAGCCGCCTAGTGACCCACTTCTTCTGGCCAAAAATGAGAAACGATGTGCACCAGCATTGCCGATCTTGCCCCACGTGCCAAGCCAGTGGGAAGAGCGGCCGCAAATTAAAGGCCCCCCTGCAACCCTTTCCCGTAGTCACAACCCCATTTGAGAGGGTCGGAATAGACATTGTGGGACCCCTAGACCCACGTACAAGACAAGGCCATCGCTTCATCCTAGTACTAGTGGACCACGCCACCCGCTACCCTGAGGCTATTCCTCTCCGGACCGTCACAGCCCCAGTGGTCGGCAGGGCCCTGATGGGGATCTTCTCCCGTGTGGGGTTCCCCCGAGAAGTCGTCAGTGACAGAGGCACGAACTTTATTTCCAAATACATGAAGTCCCTCTGGCAACAGTGTGGGGTCACCTACCGCTTCACGACCCCCTATCACCCCCAAGGAAACGGACTTGTTGAACGGTTCAATCGCACACTAAAAGGGATGATCGGGGGATTGGAAGAACCCCTCCGTCGCCAGTGGGACGTGCTGCTGCCGTGCCTCCTCTTCGCCTACCGGGAGGTCCCACAGAAGTCCCTAGGCTTCAGCCCATTCGAGCTGCTCTATGGGCACCCAGTACGGGGGCCACTCAGCCTGATCAAAGAAGGCTGGGAGTTGCCTCCGGCCAAGAGTCCTCCAGATGTCTTCCGGTACCTCCTCACCCTCCGCAACCAGTCCCAGCGGTTCAGAGACCTAGCGAAAACCAACCTAGAGGCCAGTCAAGAGGACATGAAGAGATGGTATGACCAGAACGCCTCATCTATTGAATTCGAGCCGGGGCAACAGGTCTGGGTAATGTCCCCCACAGAACCGTGCGCTCTCCAAGACAAATGGACGGGACCCTTCAAGGTAATCGAGCGCAAGGGACCCGCCACCTATCTGATCGATATGGAGTCCGCCCGGAATCCGCTCCGAGTCCTCCACACCAACAGACTGAAACCCCACTTTGCACGAACAGAACTCAGCCTCTTGATGGCCACAGACAACGGGGTTGAGGACGACTCCGAGCCTCTCCCTGACCTCTTGCGGACCCAGGAGCAAGACGGCTCCGTGGATGGGGTCCGACTCTCGGAGACCCTCACCCAGGAACAACGCCAAGAGTGCCAAGCCCTCCTATCACGATTTGCCAGCCTGTTCTCCCTCACCCCAGGTGTCACTTCCTGGTGTGTGCACGATGTGGACACCGGAGACAGCCCTCCTATCCGCCACCGGGCCTACCGCGTACCTGATCGGGTACGGGCCTGCATCCAGGCGGAAGTAACTAAGATGCTCACGCTCGGGGTCATCGAGCCCTCCGACAGTCCATGGGCCAGCCCGGTCGTACTGGTCCCCAAAGCAGCCGCCCCCGGAACCACACCCGAACTCCGGTTCTGTGTCGACTACCGGGGCCTGAATGAAGTCACCAGAACGGACGCACACCCCATCCCCCGGGCAGATGAACTGGTCGACCGAATGGGCGCTGCCCGTTACCTCAGCATCTTCGATCTAACGGCAGGCTATTGGCAGATCGGCCTCACACCCCGAGCACAAGAACGTTCTGCCTTCTCCACCCCCGATGGCCACTATCACTTCACGGTCATGCCCTTCGGCATGAAAAATGCCCCAGCGACTTTCCAACGGCTCGTCAATCAGGTCCTGGCGGGGCTCGAAGAGTTCAGCGCCGCCTACCTGGACGACATCGCTGTGTACAGCCACCACTGGACCGAGCACCTCCACCACCTCCAGGCAGTGTTGCAAGCCCTTCAGCGAGCTGGCCTCACGATCAAGGCCAGCAAATGTCAAATTGGACAAGGGTCAGTGACCTACCTCGGACACCAAGTGGGAAGCGGTCTAGTGGCCCCTCTTCAACTGAAAATTGCCGCCATCCAGAACTGGCAACCCCCTAACACTCAAACTGAGGTGCGAGCCTTCCTGGGCCTCACGGGCTACTACCGAAGGTTCGTGAAAGACTATGGTACCATCGTGGGGCCTCTCACCGAACTCACGTCGAAAAATCAGCCCAAGAAGGTGAACTGGACCCCAGAGTGTCAAGCGGCCTTCGAACAGCTAAAGGCCGCCATGTGTTCCGCTCCTGTACTCCAGGCCCCAGACTACAGCCGGGAGTTCGTCGTCCAGACGGACGCCTCCGACCAGGGCATTGGGGCGGTCCTGTCCCAGGTGAACACCGAAGGCCTTGATCAACCGGTGGCCTTCATCAGCCGGAGACTCCTACCACGGGAGCAACGCTGGAGCACCATAGAGAGGGAAGCCTTCGCTGTGGTATGGGCCCTCAAGAAGCTCCGACCCTACCTTTTTGGCACCCACTTCCGGGTGCAGACTGACCACCGACCCCTGCAGTGGTTGATGCATATGCGGGGGGAAAACCCAAAACTGCTACGCTGGTCCATCTCCTTGCAAGGTATGGACTTTACCGTTGAACACCGGCCTGGGTCTGACCACGCCAACGCGGATGGCCTGTCCCGGTTTTTCCGCCTCGACGAAGAGAGTCCCCAAGAGGATGGGTAACTCTCCCCGCCTTCAGCTGGGGGGGACGCATGTTGGACAGGCCACGTGACGGGCCGCTCTCCCCCGGCTCGACCAAGCCCGAGCCAGTCATACAAGCACCACACCCCACCATTGCACGTCCTACGTCCCCTCAGGGACACCTGCCCCCGAGCATGATAACCTCGTGGGTCCGATCCACGGCCGACCCACGCGCCCAGCCCGGGCCGCCATCTTGGACACTTCGCCACGAGGCCGCCTGGCCCCCGATCGACCTCAACCCTGGGCCTAGCCCGGCCTCAGACATTCCGGCACCACCCTCCACCCAGGAGGTGAGCGAGCTACTTGGCCAGTCAATGGGAGAAAGAGGTGTCGATGGTTCTCCCCCGGCCAGTGCCGCTCGCCCATCGCCTCCCCGGGCGCTGGCTCCACCCCCCTGCTGGGTGTCTGGACTCCCTCATCCCGGACCTCCCGACCTCCAAGTGCGAGGGTCCGGACATCAAAGCACGCCAGCCCTATAACTGGGGCAGCTCCAGAACAGGAAGGCAGTTGTATCTTGGAGTCGAGAGACGAAAGAAGAACTCATCCTGGACGGACTACTGGCGCTGCCGTAGCTCTGTCCTGTGCACCATCATCCTGCCTGTTGGCGCTGCCACAGCCGTCGTAACCTTCATCCTTCACCGTCGTCCGGATCTGCTGGCGAGGCCGCGGACCGTTGTAACTGTCATCTGCATCGGGACCTGCTTGGCTTCTCCACGGCCCGTCGACCATCCTTCATCCATATCGGGACCTGCTTGGCTTCTCCACGGCCCGCCGACCACCCTTCATCCATCTCGGGACCTGCTTGGCTCCTCCACGGCCCGATCAGCAACCACGCCGAGCTCGAGGATTGAGAGCTATTGAACTCATTGGTAACTAAGACTGTCCCGCTACCCTTTTCCTCAACCAGAGATCAGAACCGAGGGGACCCCTGAGTCCAGACCTCCTTGTATTATATCAACGTAACCTAAGAAGTGCATATAAAGTCTCGTTAACCTTCAATCTTGTGTGGTGTCCGTCTGTGGGGGGGAAGTTACTTATCTGTACAGTCGTTGGAGACGGCTCTCCCTGGAGACCTCTCCCCGTAATCTCGGCCGACCCTCCCGGTCCGTCTAACACACATTCAAGTAATTAGTAGTAAGGGGAGAGTAGTAACATACATCTGACCATAGCTGAGGGAGAGAGATGATATTTAAATTGAGCAGCATTGACATTTACAGTATAACATGCATGCCACTATTTGGAAGCAGGAAAGAGGGAGATTTTGAAAAAGAAATGGGGAGAAGTATCTTACCCATTGACCTACATTGAAGTGAGGGCAATGTTAGGCAGGGTACAACTGAAATAAAGTCACATTTGGCTTTAACGGTCGTGAGTCTCCTTCCTGAATAATGTGTGTTTGCATCTATTCAGCACGGACAATTCCCATGAACAGGAGAACAAGAGGAATGAGAACCTACTATAAATTGTATGAATAGAAACATTAACAATGTAATTAAATATAAATCATTCATTTGTTAACTGTCAGACAGAAGCACAATTATAATATACACTTAAAAGTTGGCATTTTTCAGAGCATGTAGTGTCCTATCACAAATAAGTGAGCAGGGCAGGTTTGTGAAAAACATAAAATATCTACAAGGGTATTGAGTAGGCCAGGAACTAGAACATTTCGAATAAACGTAGTCTGTTAGACCTGGCACCTTGGCGTGAGTCTCCCTTCCACTTTTTGCTGATGTGCCTCCGATGTTTTGCTGGTTTTCCGATACTCAGGGCACTGCGCCACGGCTGATCCGTGCCGCAGTGCAAGTGCTCCCTACTGTAAATTGTACATACGATTGGTATCCATGATTGGTGCATTGGATTTACTGTTAGTCCCTAGTAACGTGCACGAGAGAGTGCCGGGGCTTGTAGATGCCAATACTGCTGGTGGGCCTGCAGCGCTGGTTGCGCCACCCACCGAAGCAGCCGTAAAGATGTGTCTGGGAACTGCGACCGCAGAACCCGCGTGCGGTCTCGTACTGTCACGCTAGCTGGGCAAGTGTCCCCACTTGCCAGCACCGACCCTTCCCTTGACTACATATTAGTCACCCCTATGGTAGGCCTGCGGGCAGGGTGCGTTGTAGGTGCAAGGTAGGACAAGCCTGATGAGCGTGGCATGTCCTAGTAGTGACTTACAACGAAGACCGTATTTCACTATTGAAGGCTACCTGCTCCATTAGGCCAGACTGAGCTGCGAGGATTATTACACCCTATAATCCCCGCAGGCTCAAGGAGCATGGTAGCGAGTCATGTTTAGTATGCCTGAACTCAGGATGATAAGATATTTCTTGTAGTCAAGTTTATTTTAATATCCTGGGTTTGCAAATGCTACTTTTAGAAAGTTAGCCTTTGCTTGCTTAACCATTTCAGCCGCCTCTGCTGGTATGTGTATCTGACTGTCTGGAATGTGTGAGTGACAGGGCTGGAGGGATGACAGGTGGTGAATGCGCAGATTACACCTTAGTGGGAGGTAGGAGTGCCTCTTGACTCGAACTGTCACTGTGCTCGGCCACCCCAATGCTGGCTCCACCCTCCTGGGGAGCGGCGGATGACTCTGCCGGCACCTGGCCCAGGAAGGGCGAAGCCCCCATCAACAAGGTACTCTGGCCACCCCTGTCCGGACAATGCTGGCTCCACCTCCTGTGGGGCGTCTGATGCGCCTGCCCCTCACACTGAAAGCAGAAGCCGGAGTACACCCGCCGGGGTACTCCAGAACTGAGAGTGGCTATGCAAAGGCCCCCCTGGCCTGCGAGAACAAAAGAATTGGCCTATAAAAGAAGGAGCCCTGCTCCTTGAAAATTAGATCCGGTTTGGGCCACAGAAGGACTCTGCCCTACGAGAAGGACCGTGAGAGACAAGGAAGGGTGCTGACTCTTGCCTGTGTCTGGTGCCTTGCTGCTGAAGGAGAGGAAGACAAAAAGACTACGAAAAGACTTTTGCTCTACTTGTGCCAAACTCTGCTGAAGAAATCTCCAAGGGCTTGCAACTGAACTTGCCCCCTGACCAGCGTCCCAGGACCAGTGGACGCTACGCCCTTGGAAGAAAGCGACTGCGGGTGCTGACCATCGCCGCAGCACCGACGGAGGAATCTCCTCCAGGACAACAACCTCCCGACCACCGTGACCGGGGCCCAAAGCAACAGCGGAAGCAAAGTAAGGACCAGCCGCCGCTGGCAAGACTTTTGCTCTACTTGTGCCAAACTCTGCTGAAGAGATCTCCAAGGGCTTGCAACTGAACTTGCCCCCTGACCAGCGTCCCAGGACCAGTGGACGCTACGCCCTTGGAAGAAAGCGACTGCGGGTGCTGACCATCGCCGCAGCACCGACGGAGGAATCTCCTCCAGGACAACAACCTCCCGACCACCGTGACCGGGGCCCAAAGCAACAGCGGAAGCAAAGTAAGGACCAGCCGCCGCTGGCCCGAACACCGTGACCGCAACTGCACCGGGAGCCCGAGAGCAAAGCAAAGGAGGACCCGTCCGGTCCAAGCTCTCGAGGTGACTGCATAACGAGCAGCCACTCACCTGCAAAGACGGACAGTTGCCCTGTGAGAATCCGCCAGGTCGGTAGCCTGCCCGACAGCCCAGCTGTGAGCCCACAGCTGCACCGGCACTTGGCTGGGTACGTCCTGCACTTGGGGACCGTACTGCCACTTGCCATCGCCGCACAGCCGCCGCCGCCAGGGTCGGAGCGGACGACGAGGAGAGGACCCTGCCGCCACAGAACACCGCTGCCCCGGATGACCAGTGACCTGCTCGGCTGAAGAGCCGCAATGATCAGCGACCCCGGGAAGGCAACGCGACGTGGGACAGATCCCCTGGAAACCGCCGGCTCCACAAGAACTTTGGTTAACACCGGCCTACGGGCCTCAAGAGAACTGCATAAGAACTGTGGTAACCTGAACTAGGTAACCTTGCAACCGTTATCATAAAGTACGTTGACTGTATTCACAAGCCTGCTTAAAACCTATATAAAGATATATATTTTTACAGAATACAGTCTGGTCTCGTTGTGTGGTGGGTTGGTTGTAAGGGTGTACTATTGCAAGTGTTTAACCCTATGTGCCCCAAAGATTAGCCTACGACTGCTTAAGCCACACTACCTAGAGGGTAAGCAGAGGTTGTCTGGAAGGTAACCCTCAGCCCTGACGAGGAAGAGAGAGTCCCTGCTTGTCGCTAGTGTTGCACTGCTCCAACTAGAGCCTCCCCCTTCCTACATAGTCCATAAAAGGCAAAGTATGGGAAGGGAAGAGAGAGCAGGAGAAATTGGACTGGACACAGACGCTGTCAGTAAGTGGTAGAGTGAAAGAGCATAGAGCCAACAGAGGATGGGTGCCCACACAGAGAGGAGTGCATATCTATAGACTCCAGAACCACAGCAAAGAGGAACAGTCATGAACTGTGTTTCAAACCCAGGCTTTTCAGATGGGAAGGCTGGCAGAGACACCACAGGCATTACATGATGGTCATTCAGTGGGTGTAGGGAACGGTTTAAACTTTGTAGAGTATCACGTGGCATCTGGAAGGGGGGGGAGAGAGAGAGAAAGAGAGAGATCAAGATCCATCCTGACTGCCTGCCACTACCGTCAGCCGCCATCCGATGCATGCCAGAGCTCATGTAGCCAGGGAACTTCTATAAGCCCCGGCGCTTTGCTGATGCACGCACATGCGTTTCTCTTTCAGAGTCAGCCCTAATGACTTCACTTACAGCGATCACATCTCCCTCTGTAAGTCAAAGGTGACTCTTTGTTTCTAGCGAGCACTGTCTAATCGCCCGTCCCGTAGAGCGGGTAAATGCATTCTAGTGGACAATGCATAGGTCCAGACTGCACTCCAGGAAGTCGATCACGGAGCTTAGTCACTAACCAGACCCCCCAGGATATAATATAGCATCGGCTTTTGTAACAATGCGGCGCGATTTCTACTAAAGTGCCGATTTCGCGGGCACTTATGTAAAAATCGCAGCATTTTTACAAAAGTCCCGATTTCGCGGCAAAACGCGAAATCGCGAAATCGCGATATCCTGGAGGGTCTGCTTAATGTGGCTTAATGCTGCCTTGAACATAAGGCACCCTTTCCCGCTACGTTTAGCGTGAAAGGGGCGAGCAGTGGGTGTTGTGGTGGGCGTTCCACTGCAACACCCATTGTATTTGACGCTGTCCCCTATGTACAAGTGTGGCATAGATAGGAGGCAGCGCCAAAATTAAGACCAGGAAAATCCTAGTCTTAAATTGGCGAAACAAGGAGAAATGCATTATTTCCTCTCGTTTTTGCTTTTTCCATGTGTGCTGCCTTGTGCAGCACACATGGAAAAAGCAAAATGCCATGGTTTGTTTATGTACATGAAGGTGTCCCTTCATGTACATAAACAAACCTTTTGTCGAAAAATGCCATTTTGTAACTTTCATGTGTGCTGCATGAAGCAGGACACATGGAAGTGACAAAATGGCATTTTTCGATTGTGAATGTGCAGGAAGGGACACTTCCTACACATAACCAATCCTCCCCTGCACACAAACACCCTTGCACTCTGGTGCAAGGGTGCCTGCGTTGGCGCTAAGTTCTTAACCTTAGCGCCATCGAAGGGGGAAATGCCAGGCTGCACCACATTCTTGTAAATATGGTGCAGCCTTGCGTTTCTGAAGTGGCGAAGTGTGTGGTTAAGCCCAGGAGGCTAATGACACGCTCCGCCACTTCATTGTACATATCCCCCACAATGAGGTAAAAAACATCCATGTACTTCACTTTTTACCGATGTATAATGTTATGTTATGTGTGGCCCTCAAAGTCATCTGCCATGCTTTCGAGAGCTACGCAAGGAGCAAAGGTGTAATGGGGGCCCATACATAACAAGGCCTCTCCTTCCTGTACCAAATAAAAGAAAAGCCGGGCCTCCTGCCAACCACTTCCACTACTTTCTGTGCTTTTCCCTCCCTCCTGTCTAGCAGCTGTGCTCCCTGCCCTCCAGCACTGCTGTGACAGGCTCAGAAAGATGAAATGCTGAAACAGTATGACTGGGGTTCAATTACCAAAATGACAAACTACACCAGGGTTACCAGATGATTCTATGTCAGTAGGCTGCGCTTGCGCAGTCTCACTCCGAGATTTATTGTCTCCTAGAGTGGAGCTTGAACCCGCCCCTCTTCTCCATTGGCTGGCTTCCTAAACGGCCATTGGAGGAGAGGGGCGTCACTCCGTTCAAACCCCGTCTTTTTCCGAGCGATCAGGTCTGTGTATGTCAGCGCGAACTCTATCACCTCTATCACGACTGCTTCCACACGCCCATCAACAAATCGAGTACTGAAGATATGTATGGTGATTGGGCACAACACAAATAGCTCATAGTGGTGTAATGTGCCCGATGTAGCGCATCTCACTCTGGGTCAGCTGGGTCCTGGGATTGAGGCCACTGATGACTCCCAAATCCTGGTAATAATGTGGTAGCGATTCTTGCACCTGATCCTTTCAAACTCCAGACATTACCTACTGGCGCAATTGAAAGGTGCTAACGGACTGAGCCTAGTGATACAGAGTCTACGAATTTTTCACGACTGCGACGAGTGCACCATGGGGGATAAAGAGACAACAAAGAATCTAAAGAGACTCAAGGCTATGCCTCCGACCCCAGTATCGCCCATCAAAGGCAAGAAAGATGTTAGCGACACCATGGACATTATACTGAACAAACTTGAGGAAGTGCTGGACCTAGCAAAATCTACAAAGGAAGAAATAGTGGCCATCAGACAGGACATACGAGACACTTACTCTATAGTTACCGAAACGGAATCGAGGATCAGCCGACTGGAAGATGTAGAAGTCAAGACCTGCGGAGCTCTCAAGCGCCTTACTACAGCCTCTGATCAAACGACAAGGAGACTGTCCGAGTTGGAAGATAGGAACCGGAGGGGAAATCTCTGCATTTTCGGCATACCGGAGTGATCTGAGGAAGCTCATAGTTCATGTGTATCCTTTCTGGAGTCATGGTTCTCACAGGCCACCAACCTCACCTTCCATCAGCCGCTCGAGTTTGGAGGGCACACAGAGCTCCAGGAAGGATCACAAAAAAACAAAAAGGCCCCAGACCCTTCGTCTGTAAACCCTTGAGATACCAGCATGTGGAACAAATACTAGCCTTTGTACGGAGAAACAATCATATATTATGGAAATCGAGCAAGGTCTACATCTCACAGGATTATAGCAAAGAAATTGTTGAAGTATGGAAGGCCTTTCTTGCTCTTCGCCCGCAGCTTCGAACATTGGGTTACCAATTCGGATTCATAGGCCCAGCAAAGTTCCGAGTGCTTATTCAGGGTTCTCCTCAGATCTTCACGGACCCGCTGTGACTCAAAAGGCTTCTAGGCGGCCAAGAAGAACTAGATATGGACACAACAACAATGGACGCTGCAGTTGCCTCTGCTTCTGGCTATAAATGAGTATCCTTTACTTGAATACAGATGTGTTTTCATGCCTTCATGTAACGTTAGTAAGATTTCTATGCTCTATATGTTAACGTTTGCGTTGCTTTCCGTGCAATTGGTAGGTCAGTTACTTTGTCACCTTGCGGTACTGATGTTATCCTGCTCACTGATGCCATGTTGTCCTTTTGACGCCATGCTGTTCTAGGGCACGGAATCCTTGTCCGCTATCAAGGCTAACGATAACAGTGAAACTCGACCTTAGTTATTCAGCCGGTTTTAAAATGTTGTTGATACACTGCACTTGTTCTACAATCGTCCTAGCAAGCAAGCTACAACCTCCATAATTTGTGGTGCTCACTGCGCACCCTGCGCATAAGTCACTACTCTTGGTACGGATCCATTCATGACCGGGACACGAGACTTGGGGTAGAGTTTTGTCATAGAGATTTTGTTGTAAGTTGACAAACTGCCCTGGAGAGCCATGTTTTGCTATACTCATATTTTGCTATACTGATGTTCCATAGATCTGTGAAGCACAATGGCTTCAGAATGTACTGTACCTCATAGCTACTGTTCTCAGATGTTCAACTACATCTAATAGTTAGATGTTCAACTGCTGACTTAGTTCCAATTCTTAATGTGATTTGTGTGTAAGGCCATGGGAGGGACAACGTTGTTATTTTTCCTAGTCACCATGCCTATCACCTACCTTTGGGGAGGGTTGGGTGGGGTGGGGTGCGGAGGAAGGAAGGGAAGAAGGGAGGGGGGACGGGGTGGGGTAAGAGTTTGGATTTTTTCTTTTGTTTTTTACCTATGTATTGTTTAGTTGTTGCATATCAATGCCAAGGTGCTCACACTGTCAATATTTTGGAGCCGCTATAGGTTGCTCTGCAGTAAGTGCTGTCCTTATCCCGATTGTTCATCAGGCCCAGCTGGCACGACTGCTGCGTTCCACACTTCCACTATATACACACCGATGCACTTCAGTCTGGGAGATCTACAGACCATACAGATACTCGGTTTATCTGATGACATTTGATCTTTCACTATATGCACATGTCTTCACCCACAATTGATACACCCCTTGGGGTTTTGAGAGTAGGAAATCTGAAAATACTCTCCCTTAATGTTAAAGGACTTAATCAGCCTGTCAAACGTCAGAAAATCTTAGACTAGGTGTGTAGACGGAAGGGAGATATTGTCCTACTGTAGGAGTCCAAACTAGACGCTAAACAATTTCATACACTTAGGAACAAATTCTACTCTGAAGTGACAGGTTCGGAAGCAGTTGGAAAGAAAAATGGCGTTTTAACATTGATAGCCAAAAAGTCCAATATTGACTTGATTTCCTCTACGGCTGACACTAAGGGGAGATGGGTCACAGCCAAGTTACTCAAGGACGACACCGAATTCTATCTAGCAAACGTTTATGCTCCGAATACATGCGACTTAAAATTTTGGTCAGACCTCACGAAGCAAATTGACACCATCCCTGACTCAGCTGTACATGTTGTTGCAGGGGATTTTAATCTGCCCTTTGACACGACTCTTGACGGAGACTCCCGTTGCTCATTCCGTAGTAACAGGTCACACAAAGCCTTCAATAATCTTTGTAATCGGTTTCACCTAGTAGATTCATGGCGATTGCAAAACCCTGATGGGAGGGAATACACATTTTACTCCTCCCCACACAACTCATTCTCCCGAATTGACTACCTCTTTATTACAAAAAATGCCATCCCTAGAATAGAGGATACGACAATAGAACCGAGGGTTTTATCAGGTCACTCCTGTATATCGCTTTCCATCTCCAACGTGAAACATTCTACCCGACAATCTCTCTGGCGCCTCAATGAGGAGGTACTTGAAAAAGAACAACATCGGTCCACCATTGAAGCTGCTATTAAAGAGTATTTGGAACATAACAATAGGGGGGACACCACTGACTTAACTCGCTGGGAAGCATTAAAAAGCACCACTAGAGGGGTCATTATTAAAATTAAATCTGCCATGAATAGGGATCTCAACAAGGCCCTATAGAGCCTGGAAAAGGAAATATCTACCCTGGAAGCTAGACACCTGCTTGACAGGAAAGATGAGACTTTGAATAAACTGGCCAACAAAAAGTATGAGTACAACAAAATAGTGAGTGAGAGAGCAGGAGTGTGGCTAAACAGGAGGAAACGATTCAAACTATGTGAGTCAAACAGAGCTGGGAAAAACTTGGCAGCCTACCTTAAATTTAAAGTACAGAAAAATACGATAAATTCCATTACAGATCAGTCTGGAGTGGCCTCCTCAGATCCTATCAAAATCGCAAACATATTTAAAGACTTTTATGAAAATCTATATGCCAAAAATGCGGATGTCGAAGGCACTAAAATTAACGATTACTTAAAGAAATGCGAGCTACCCTCCCTATCACTTGAAGACCAAGCCAATCTTAATAGCCCAATCACGATCCTGGAAGTTGAAAAGGCCATAAAATCACTAAAATGTGGGAAGGCCCCCTGGCCCGATGGGTTTACTACTAGGTTCTATAAATGCTTCTCCTCTCTGATATCACATCCACTCCTTCATCTGTTTCAGGAAATCAATGATACAGGGGAAACGAAAGGTACACTATCAGAAGCCATCATCGCTGTCCTGCCCAAAGAGGGGAAAGATCCAACACTCCCCAAAAATTATAGACATATCTCGCTTATTAATCTGGATTGTAAGCTCTTAGCCTCACTTTTAGCCAACCGCCTCCAGAAAGTTCTGCCCAAACTTATTCACCCTTCCCAGGCAAGATTTTTGAAATATAGGCTGTCCAGTGACAACACGAGGACATTAGCACGTGGGCTTGAGAAAGCAAAACTTATTGCCACCCCTACTGCAGCAATCACACTCGATGCCGAGAAGGCGTTCGACAAAGTGGATTGGACATATTTGGAGGCAGTACTGAATAAATTCGATATAGGATCGTCCTTTACGAGGATGGTTATGTCCCTGTACTTTTGCCCCTCAGCTAGAGTCAGGGCGGGAGGGTCTTTCTCCTCATCGTTCCGATTGCAGCAGGGAACCAGGCAGGGATGCCCCCTCTCCCCATCATTATTCTTATTAGCTATCGAACCATTTCTTTACCACATAAGATGTAGTAAGGGCATCGCAGGAATCCTCTTTGAGGACTACACGATCAAACTAACGGCCTATGCGGACGTCGTTTTAGTTGTTTCGGAAAGAGCGGAGGAGGCTATACCGGCCCTTATGACTACTATCGAGGAGTTCTCAAAGGTATCCGGCTATAAATTAAATAAGGACAAAACAGAAGTTAAACTATTAAATATTCAAGGAAATAAGGAAGCGCTGGGGAATTCTGGCCTAACTTGGCAGCCGGGCTGCTTTAAATACTTGGGGTTGGACTTTGACAAGGATCTAATCTCTACATTGCGCACTAATGAGAACATACTCCTTAAGAAAATTTCCAAATTACTCGACGGCTGGTCTCCTAAATACATCTCTTGGTGGGGCAGGGCTGAAATCCTGAAGATGATGGTAACTCCATTGGTAAACTATTTAGCTAGTATGCTACCGATGACCATTTCAGCTGACTTCTTACACAAGATCGATAAACTCTTTGGTACATTCTTAGGCAAGGGAAGAAGCCCAGGATATCAATGAAAAAGCTACAACTAGCGAAAGAAAAAGGCGGCCTGGGCCTTACCAACTTTAGAAATTACCAAACTGCGTTCCTCTGTAAGCAAGGTGCACAATGGTTGGTTGAAGATCCGGCAAACACCCCGCTGTGGTTATCTATTGAAAGATCCCTCATTGGCAGGGTACCCCTCCCTGCACTACTTACCATGGACCTTACACACCTTCCACATTCGAAGTACATCTTACTGAAACACAAGACGTGCCCTTTTAAGACTTAATCAATCCCACAAAACTGGTTTAAAGTTTAAAAACACCACCTCAGTAGCCTTGTGGCGTAATCCGGCCCTTAAAATAGACAGGAAACCCCTCCATTGGGAATATTGGTCAAAAAAAGGTATTCATTTGGTGAGTGACCTCTACGATGGGTTGCACCCTCTACCGTTCTCCTCGCTCCAGGCCATACACCACCTTAAACCAAAAGACTTTTATGATTTCCTGAAATTGAAAGTACTTCTGTCCACTCGCTCTTTGAAATCCTCAGAACCATGGCTTAAGACCCATTTTTTTTTTTTTTTTTTTTTTTTGAGTTCAAATCTTTTTTATTGAGCAAAAACAAAGATGATAACGGCCATATTGCATCAGTAGATTTACATTCGTATTGGAGTGACGCCGTGGTCAAGCATGGATCAATGCATATAGAACAATACATACAGGAACAGAAAATAAAGCATAATGAAAACAAGAAGGTAACATCAGACCGAATCTGTAAGTGAGATGAGATGAATGAATAAACAAATAAATAAGCAAATAAATAAATAAATGAGCAAGGTAAACAATAAAATATGCCATCATTGCAATCTTCACGGTTGTGCACAGTTCTGTAGAGCTCTCCATCCAAATCTTATCAGATAATACCAGGTATACTTGTCATCCCGGCTTAAGACCCATTTAATAAGGATCAGGGCCGCGGGACATTTTGTCTCGAGAATATATAAACTTCTCCTCCCTCTACCTGGGAAAATTCACAGACGTAATGAGATACGATGGGAAGCAGAACCCAATTCAACGGGTCTAACATTTGAGTGGGACACAATCCATACTACTGCTTTCTTGAACAAAGTTTCTCCAATATTATCACAAACCAAATATATGTTACTCAACAGAACATATTGGACACCAGATAAACGTTTTAGACTTCAACTAAGAGATAGCCCTAAGTGTTGGAATTGTGACTCAGATGTGGGGGATCTGGCCCATATGCTTTTTAACTGCCCTTCCCTGAGAAAATACTGGGGAAAAGTTTTTGATTGCATAGAATATATTTTCCACATCAAGCCTCCAAGGGAATTTGTTTATGCTCTCCTGGGAGCATTAGATCCGAATCTAGTCAATGATAATGACTGCCAACTGCTTGATCTAATGCCTGGCCTGTAAGGTAGTGTTATGTAAGTGGAAGACAGCTTCTGAGGTATCCCTCAAGATGTGGCAAGAATGGTTATCCTTTCTGAGAGGAGCGGATAATCCTGCCCTGCATTCCTCTCCATGACGCACCTCTCATAAGAAGCTTTGGAAGTCTCTCGATGCATCCTCATTTTCATTTGACCCTCCGTAAGATACTGTAGGCAATTGTATCAACTCCCCATAGATTTGGTTGGGGTCCAAGGGCAACTCATCCCCTCATATGATTCTACTCTCAACCGAAACTCGAAACTGTGGAACATGTACAGATACTGTAAGACCAAGGCTCTGGATTTGCTCGTTGTATTGCAATCATATATGTTTGCGCGACAGTTGCTGATCTGATTGTCATATTTGGATTTCTGATATGCTTTATTATGTAGTTTATGTAATTGTGTTTTACCCTGCTCTTATTTGGTATGATTTTGATGGAATTATACATGTCACTCTTTTTCTACCTCAATGTACCTGTATGCTTTCTTTTCTTTTCGTTCTCCCTTTTTGTTATTTTTTTATTTTTTCTTATCTCAATAAAAATGATTTGAAATACAAAATAAAAAAAAGAATTGGTGGTCTCTGGTTGGCGCAAATATTTACTTGTGACAAGCAGGGACCCTCTCCTCTACGTCAGGGCAAAGGACTTACTCTCAGAAATAACCCCTGCTCACCCTCTAGGCAGCGTGGCGCGAGCAGACCAGGCTAAAGTCCAGAGCACATACGGTTAAGCATTTGTACAACACACACAATAAATCATCAACCCACCACACAGGGACACAATACTGTTTGGTTGGTAAAAATATACTCTTTTATGTAGAAACTCTCAAGCAGGCTTAAATACAGGCTTCAACGACTTAAAACGATTCCAGTTACTTGTAGAAATGCCACAGTTCTTAAGGAGCAATGTTAAGTTCTTGGGGAGGTCGCTAGTACACTACAAACGGCTCCACATACTTGAGGCAGTGTCAGAATGTCTTATTACTTACCGGTAATCTTCATTACCCCGATTAGGGTCCTCCCCATCCCAGTCCTAACAACGTGAGGCAGTCCTGCCTCCACCCAGCCAATCAAAACGCCAGTATTTCTACACTACATAAGCCCCGCCCACCTACCGCCATGCCTGTTATCAACAAGACTCCGACACAAACACAGCGGGAGGGTGGGAGGGAACAGGACTGGGACGGGGAGGACCCAAATCGGGGTAATGAAGATTACCGGTAAGTAATAAGACATTACCCCCTCATGGGTCCTCCCCGTCCCAGTCCTAACAACGTGAGGAACTCACAAGCAGAGAACCAATAAAGAAGACACGCAGGACACCAGGGATCCATGCAGAGTACAAAACTTTATTCAATAAAAGATCAATGAACAACAGCGTTCAAGACGCCAACAGAAAAACTGTCAGCAGAGGTATGTAAAACATCAAGCCGATAATGTCGCACAAATGTGTGATGAGACTGCCAGGTGGCCACCCTACAAATCTCCTGGATAGAGACCCCCGCCGCCTCAGCCCAGGAAGCAGACACAGAACGCGTCGACCGACCCTGTACATGAGACGGAGGAGGCAAATCCAAAGACTTGTAAGATTGACAGACTGCCAAACTGACCCACCGACTGATCGTGGAAGTGGAAACCTTCTTCCCTTTAGCCACACCCCCACAGGAGACAAACAGGGCAGGAGAACTCCGGAACCCCAGGGAACGTTGGACGTAAATCTGGAGAGCCCTGCGAACATTCAAAGAAGGGGGAACAAGGGAATCCCCCTCAGCAGGCAAATCAGGAAGAATCACCTCCTGCTGCAAATGAAAACTCGAAGAAACCTTAGGCAGAAAAGCCGGATCAAGCCGCAAAATGACCCGATCCGGGAGGAACTGCAAATAGGGAAACAAAACGAGCAAGGCACCCAACTCACCCAACCTGCGAGCGGAGGTAATGGCCAACAGGAAAGCCACCTTAGCGGACAGCCACAACAAATCCACCTCCATCAAAGGCTCAAAAGGGGGAAACTGCAGACCACGCAAGACAGTAGGCAAATCCCAAGAAGGAATGAGAACAGGAGAAACAGGCTGACGAAGCCGAAAGCTCCGAAGAAGCCGACTAGCCAAAGGAGCAACACCCTCCAAGGAGGCCCCAGGACCCCGACAAGCACGAACCGCCGCCCACTGAGCAGACAACGTGGAAGGGGAAAGGCCTTTCAAAAAACCATCCCGGAGAAACTCCAACACAGAAGTAGGAACCCCCAGTACAGGATCCACCCCATGAGAAGAACACCAAGAAACAAAAGAACCCCAATGGCGGCCATAGCACTTAAGGGTCGAAGGGCGGCGAGACAACTGGATGTCACGAGCCACCACCGATGAACAACCCAAAGACTCCAAAGTCAACCGCTCAAGAGCCAAGCCGTCAGCTGCAAACGACGAAGACAAGGCAGAGACAGGAGTGGAAACTGAAGAGGAGATGGACATAAAGGAAGCCGGACAAACCGACCCCCGCCAGCTTCAGCAGGAGAGGAAACCAAATGCGGCGAGGCCAGAAAGGAGCAATCAACAGGACCGAAACCTTCTCCCTCCGAATCTTCTAAAGCACCCTAGGGAGGAGGGGAATGGGAGGAAATGCATACAGAAGGCCCGAA
Organism: Lissotriton vulgaris; assembly: GCF_964263255.1. NCBI lineage: Eukaryota > Metazoa > Chordata > Amphibia > Caudata > Salamandridae > Lissotriton > Lissotriton vulgaris. The sequence continues at coordinate 55,361,678 of NC_141691.1, read as the reverse complement.
GGCCAGGGAATCGAAAGAGCATCCACCGCCCAAGCCTGAGGACACAGCACCTCCGAACAAAACCGGGGCAGGAGAGAGTTGTGAGGGGACGCAAAAAGACCGATTCAAGGAGTCCCGAACCGAAGGCAAAGGGACAGGAACAGAGGAAGAGAGAGATGGTACAGAACAGAAGATGGAAGGTCGCGGCTCAAAGCGTCCGCATGAAAATGTAACCGTCCCGGAATGTACACCGCCCTCAAGGCCAACAGATGAGATTCCGCCCAAGCACAAATCATGGAGGCCAACATGTTCAGAGACGCGCACCTGGTCCCCCCCTGACGGTTCAAGTAACAACGAGCCACCTGGTTGTCGGTACGAACCAACAGATTCGCCCTCAGGAGAGGAACATGAAAGAACTGCACCGCCTCCCAGACAGCCGCCAACTCCCGCCAGTTCGAGGAACGGGTGCTGTCTCCCTGAGACCACCGACCCTTGGCTTACAAGGACCCCAAAGTGGCCCCCCAACCCCAGAGACTGGCATCCGTCGTCAACAAAAGGGGAGGAGGAAGACAAAACCGCACCCCCTTTTCCAGGTTGGGAGTGCAAAGCCACCAGTCCAAGTCCTGAATCAGAGCAGGAGAGAGAGGAATCAGAGTCTCGTAATCCGCCCGGGAGGGGTCCCACCGAGCCAACAGATGAGTCACCAAGGGCTTAAGATGGAGGCGAGCCCAAGGAACCACAGCAGTGGTCGCAGCCATCAACCCCTGGACCCGCAACCAAACACGAGCCGGGGCAGAGGGACGACTCAACAGATCCCGCAGCAGAGTCTGTAAGGAAAGGATCCGAACAGGAGGGAGAAACACCGCCCCCAGAGAGGTGTCGAACAGACCCCTGATGAACTGAAGTCTCTGAACAGGAACCAGATGAGACTTGGCCAAATTCACCTTGAACCCCAGCTCCCGGAACAGGGACAACGTAGCCTCCACCGCCAGAAGAGCCTGAGGGAAAGAGGAAGCAGAGACCAAACAATCATCAATATAGGGAAACACGGAGAAACACTGATGTTGTAAAACCCCCACAGCAGGAGCCAATACCTTGGTAAAAGTCCTGGGAGCAGTGGAGAGGCCGAACGGCAGAACCCAAAACTGGAAATGCAACCCCTGGACCACAAACCTCAGGAACCGCTGACTGGCAGGATGGACCGGAACATGAAAATAGGCGTCCTCCAAGTCCAGGAAAGCCAAAAAATCTCCCTCCTGGATGAGGGGAATGACGGACTGCAATGTGACCATCCGAAAATGATCCAGCCGCACCAACTTGTTCAGGGAACGGAGATTCAATATGGGGCGGAAGGAACCATTGGGTTTTGGAACCAGAAACAGACGGGAATAGAACCCCAGGCCCACTTCCTCCACTGGAACCGGCACCACCGCCCCCTTCTGGAACAACAAGGTGAAGCCGGACAACATGGCAGACCGCCGCACTGGGTCTCTTGACAACGGGGTAACCCGAAGACAATCCAGAGGGGGAGGGCCTCGGAAGGGAATCCGGTAACCCCACCTGATGATATCCAAGACCCATTGATCGGAGATCAGAGCCGACCAACGGTCCAGAAAGAAATGGAGACGAGCCCCAACAGCGGCATAGTCACTTTTGTCCAGCACCAGAGGGAGTCTGCGGCAGCTGCTGCTGCTGTTGCTGCTGAGGCCGGGATTTATTATGGAACGCGGCCCCCCGCCCACGCACCCGACCACGAAAGGGCTGAGAGGACAACACCCCCTGAAACCCCTGCTTCTGGAAAAAAGACCTTTTCTTAGGAGCAGGCTGAAAAGGCTTCAACAACTTCTTCTCCTCCGCAGAGCGCTGCACCATCGAATTCAAGGCATCCCCATTTAAAACGATTTTCCGCAGCTGGGGATTGAACCCTGGTCTGAAAGCACTTGTAGGGGCTGTGAACTGCCCCTGTACCAACTGTTCTGCATTGTACTTTCCCTTAGGGGAATTGTCCAGTTCTTCCTCATCATCCTTAACCCGCTTAGCCGCAGGCTCCAGCAGCGCAGACTGGAGCGCAGAATCAATCAAGTCTTGTAAATCAGCCCTAGAAATCTGAAAGACGTCGTCCTCCTGCAGATCCTGAACATTATGCTGCTTGGAAACAGCCTTAGCCGGCACAGGAGAAGAAGCCCCCTCACTCATGGTGAAAAAACCCAGAAGCAACCAAACAGGAAATCACCACAACAAAGGAAGTGCCCAGCAACCTCCAATAAATACTGCCCCCAATCAACCAATCACGCAAAGGTGTGTTGAAAAATGAAATAAAAAGAGGGCAGCCCTGACGTCTCCACCCACAGCCACAGGTCAAAAGAGAATGGCCGCTGCGATAGTGCAGCAGCGCTGGAACGACCCGAGGCCAGGACACCACCAAAACTCCCCGCCCCAGCCCAGCACATGAGTGGGGAGCGCACCTGACCCCAGAACAGGAGCCCGGCCGACCGGAAAACCGGAGCGGCCGAGCCGTGTATTACAATATTAAAACAACAGAATTATTGCAAACACACATGAAAAACTCCCGGAACCGCCACCAAAGGAAACTGGATCCAGGGACCGGAACCGGGAGCACCAGCGTTCCGACAGCCGTCCGAGCAGAAAAAAAACAGGCATGGCAGTAGGTGGGCGGGGCTTATGTAGTATAGAAATACTGGCGTTGTGATTGGCTGGGTGGAGGCAGGACTTCCTCACGTTGTTAGGACTGGGACGGGGAGGACCCATGAGGGAGTAATGGTGCTTGCACTTTTCGTTAGAGCTTATGTGCTTCGTAGCGCTTGTGAACGTCATGTACGGCTAATGCGGCCCGGACCCTGCTAACCCTCACGCGTCTCACGTACCAAGCGTGCAGCGTGGTTGAGTCAAGCAGGAGTACGGAGCGTAGGGCGGCTGTGCGACTCGTACGATCAGTGAAGTTAAGTGGAAGAATCTCACGTGTACGGCGCACACGTTGGGGACAACAAGCTCTGGCAGTAGGTGCGCGCCTCACGGACTCCGCAGTCCAGAGCGCGGCACACAATGCACCACGGACACAGTACCTTTTCTTTCGTAGGGGGTTCGAGGTGGACGGATGCGGGGGCCAATCTCCTTACGTCGCGATGTCTTCCTGGGGCTGCGGCTACGGCTTGAGGCTTCTGCAGGCGCGGCGCAGGTCAACAGTGCATTGTGACGGGGACAGGCGTACCTGGAGGTGGAGCTGCAGGTGGTGCGGGCGGGTGTACGGGTTATGATCAACGGGACGTACTCTCTCGCTGGACGCTCCGCGGCTGTGCTCTTCACAGCAGCGGGGCTTTCTCCTCAATGCGATCACGGCGGGGAGAAAGATGCAGGGCGGGGGTCCGTCTTTACTTTATGGGCTGCGGCTCGGGCCAGAAGCTCGTGGTGCTTGGACCGGACGGGTCCTCTTGACTTTGCAAACGTAGGCTTGGTGTTGCTCACAGATCACGGTGCTCGGCCCAGTGAGGCTGGACTTTACTTTGTTCCTGCGGCGCGGCCAAGCAGAGGTCGCGTTGCTCAGGGGACGGGGGTGCACTGCTTCCCAGAATGTGCGGGGAGGGTTCCTCACACCCTCCGCTTCCCTGGATCAGCGCTGTAGGGTCAGACCACACAACAGCAGCTCTTCCTGAAGGGGGGTTAGCGCCCAATGTTCCTGGGGCGCAGTTCAGGGGCAAGTTCACAAGCAAGCCCTTGGAGATTGTCAAGAGCCACAAGTTGAATTTCAAAAGTCTTTCAGTCTTTTCTTCCTCTCTCCTTCTTGCAGCAAGGCACCCACAACAGGCCAGTCTCTCAGGATTAGAGACAGTAGTCCTTCCTGCAGCTTTCCCAGGTCCTTCTCTTCAGGCAGAGTTTCTTCTTGGCGTCAACAGGATCCGATCTCTTAGGAGCAGGGCTCCTACTTTTATACACCATTTCTTTTGTTCTCGCAGGCCAGGGGGGCCTTTGCCTAATCCAATCAGTCCCTGAGCACTTTGTTTTTCAGGCCCTGGCTTCTCCTTTCAGTGTGCAGGGCATGGACATCAGACGCTCCGCAGGAGGTGGAGCCAGCATTGTGATGACAAGTACAGTCAGGAGCACTCTGTTGACAGTCTTCCCTCTTCCTGGACCAGGTGCAGGGCAGAGTCATCAGTCGCTCCCCAGGGGGCGGAGCCAGCATTGTGGTGGCAGAGCACAGCCCTATTCAGAGTCAAGGGGCACTCCCCCCACCCATCCTGGTGTAATCTCTCCATTCACCACCGTCATCCCTAGCCCTGTCACTCACAGAACCCAGACAGCAGATACACATAAGAGCAGAGGCGGGCTGAAATGGTTAGGCAAGCAAATGCTAACTTTCTAAAAGTAGCATTTGCAAACACAGGATATTAAAATAAACTTTACTAAAAGAAGTATTTTATTATTCTGAGTTCGGGCATACTAAACTTGACTTCCTACCATGTTCCCTGAGCCTTCCTGGGATTAGAGTGTAATAATTCCAGCAGCCCATTCTGGCCTATGAGAACAGGTAGCCTTACAATAGTGAAAAACGAAATTGGCGGTAATTCACTATTAGGACATGCCACACACATCAGGGCTAGTCCTACCTTATGCTTACAATGCACCCTGCCTTTGGGCCTACCATAGGGGTGACTAATATGAAGTTAAGGGAAGGTTTAGGGACTGACAAGTAGGTGTACTTACGCAGTCAGCATGACAGTAGCAGACTGCACACAGGTTCTGCAATGGCAGACCCTAGACACATTTTACTAGGCCGCCTCTGTGGGTGGCACAACCAGTGCTGCAAGCCCACCAGCAGCATTTGTATTTACAAGCCCTGGCACTCCTGGTGCACTTTACTGGGGTCTGACAGTAAAACAAATAAACCAATCATGGAATCCAATCACATATACACTTTTCAGTAGGGAGAGCATATGCACTTTAGCACTGGTCAGCAGTGGTAAATGTAAATGTATTTGAGCTTATATAGCGCACAGCTACCCGCAGTGGGTTTCCCGGCGCTTGCTTAGGGAACCCGTCCTGGTATTCCCCTGTGAGATAGCCCCGGCAGGGTATCCACAAGGTGAAAGTCAGGCATCCCGCCGCGAGGGGCCGTTGTGGAGATTAAGCAAGCTATTGCCCAGAGTCGCAGAGTGTGAACCTGTGAGTCGAGAAGGCACCGGAGCGAGAATTATCAAGTCCGTGGAATTTTTAGCCCAAGACCCGCCGAGGCGGGGAATTGAACCAGTGGTAAAGTGCGAAGAGTCATTAAACCAACAAAAACAGGTCAGAGAGAATATTGGAGGAAGGCAAAACGTTCAGGGATGACCCTGCCAAGAGGGCCAAGTCCAACAGTGCCTCTGTGCCGCCCTGCTTGTGATCCGGTTTTTGTGCCTCTGTGCCGCCCTGCTTGTGATCCGGTTTTTGTCCCTCTGTGCCCGCCTGCCCCTCATTGCTTGTGCTTGCTCTCCTGCCCCTGTCCCCTTGTTGCGCCTCGGTGCCCTGCTTGTGATCCGGTTTTTGTGCCTCTGTGCCCCCCTGCCCCCTCGTTGCTTGTGCTTGCTCTCCTGCCCCCTCGTTGCTTGTCGTGCCTCTGTGCCGCCGGCTTGTGATCCGGTTTTTGTGCCTCTGTGCCGCACTGCTTATGATCCGGTTTTGTGCCTCTGTGCCCCCCTGCCCCCTCGTTGCTTGTGCTTGCTGCCCCCTCTTTGCTTGTGCTTGCTCTCCTGCCCCTGCCCCCTCGTTGCTTGTTGTGCCTCTGTGCCCTGCTTGTGATCCGGTTTTTGTGCCTCTGTGCCCGGCTTGTGATCCGGTTTTTGTGCCTCTGTGCCCTGCTTGTGCCTCTGTGTCCCCTGCTTGTGAGAGCTCTGTCTGTGTGTGTGTGGCTCGGTCTGTGTGTGTGTGGCTCTGTCTGTGTGTGTGTGTGTGTGTGTGTGTGGCTTTGTGTGTGTGTGTGTGGCTCTGTCTGTGTGTGTGTGTGTGTGGCTTTGTCTGTGTGTGGCTTTGTCTGTGTGTGTGTGTGTGTGTGTGTGTGGCTTTGTCTGTGTGTGTGTGGCTCTGTCTGTGTGTGTGTGGCTCTGTCTGTGTGTGTGGCTCTGTGTGTGTGTGTGTGTGGCTCTGTGTGTGGCTCTGTGTGTGTGTGTGTGTGTGGCTCTGTGTGTGTGTGTGGCTCTGTGTGTGTGTGGCTCTGTGTCCGCTAATACTCTCTACTACTCTCTAATGCTCACCTATTGCCATTGTAAATGACAATACCATTTATTTATGTTTTTAAAAAAACAAAAAATAAAAAAATGCCATTTGCAATGCCAATAGCTCTAACTTTAATAAAGCAGAGACCATTGCATTGTAAATGCATGTTTAAAGGAAGGCTTCTACTGTGCTGCAGGGCCACGCTGAGGAAGGGGGAAAGAGCAGAGGAGTCAATGAGTTGTAGAAAGGAGGGACAAGCAGTATCCATTATCGAATAAGAAGCAACGTTTTTTGAAGGACACTGACAAAAGCAAATGGAAAGCTGAAGGCGTGGTCTGAGCCGACAGGGTGATAAATGCATGTCTTCTAGGCTTGACCTAAAAATGCAACATAAAAAAAGTTGCATAGAGAGAGCGGGGCCTAGTCGCAGCAGCGTGGGCGGCTCTTGTTCCTCAGGAGCTGGGCTGCTTTGTAACAGGCAGGGCCACTGGTAGAGGAGGGCCAAATCATGTTGCAGGGTTAGTGGTGAGCAAATTATGTGGCAAGAAAAGGCAAATTACACGACACATTGTGTGCTAGTATTACATCATTATTTTGCCATCTTTACACGCGCTGAGTGTCAGAGCATAGGTTGCACCTCATTAGTACCAGTTCAACCCCTAAATATAGCAATTAACAAGAGAAAGGTGACCAGTCGAGCTTTGCAAAGGGCATTTCCTCTGCTGCAACACATGTCACATTGCTTTTAGTAGCTTTTGAACCGTTTGAGCTACAACACAAGCACAGAATTCTAGTAGCCCTGGAAACAGGATAATTGCTGCGCCAGTCTTCCAGTCAGAAAGTAGCACAGCTCAAGTCAGAGGAAGTGTGGAGGTGCCAGGGACGAGCCAATCTAAAGCACGTGTGAGATGGGATAAGATGGCTGATGAGCAGAGGCCTGCCATGGAGGCAACAGAAAGTAAGGTAAGCAGATGTCCTTGTGTGCAACAAAGAGCTATAATGACAGCGAGCAGTGGCCCTGGGCTTGAATGTGTTGTGCACCAAAAGGGTCCCCTTAAGGTCCGGTATGAATCCAGAATGCGTGGTGCACCAAAGGAGCTCCTTTACGATTCTCTGTGAACCTGGGATGTGTGGTGCACTAACAGAGCCCCTTTACGATCCGGTGTGAACCTGAATGAATGACTGAATGAAAAGCAATTTGTATTGCACTACTAATACCCGAAGGTGTCAAGGGGCCTACCAAAACAGATAAAAAAGGGCAGGGCACAACTATAGGTAAGTCCGCACAAAGAGATGGGTTTTTAGAGCATTCCTAAAGAGCTGAAGAGTAGGAAGGGACCTTAGTTCCAGGGGGAGGGCATTCCACCACTTGGGAGCCAGATTAGAGAAAGCTCTACCACCCCATCTGGCTCTCCGAATACGGGGGACTGAGAGAAGGAGTCTGTTCGAGGAGCGCAGGTCCCTGCCGGGGCTATAGCGGGACAGAATGGAACCTATTCCAGTGGGACTGCTTTTTGCTAAGGCCCTATAGGTCATGCACATGGTCTTGAACACTATTCGGTCCTCTATAGGAAGCCAGGATGTGTGTTGCCTCCAACAGAGCCCCTTTATGATCCGGTGTGAACCTGGGATGTGTGTTGCCTCCAACAGAGCCCCTTTATGATCCGGTGTGAACCTGGAATGTGTGGTGCACCAACAGAGCCCCTTTACGATCTGGTGTGAACCTGGGATGTGTGGTGCACCAACAGAGCCCCTTTACGATCTGGTGTGAACCTGGGATGTGTATTGCACCAACAGAACCCCTTTATGATCCGGTGTGAACCTGGGCTGTGTGGTGCACTAACAGAGCCCCTTTACGATCTGGTGGGAACCTGAGATGTGTATTGCACCAACAGAACCCCTTTACGATCTGGTGGGAACCTGAGATGTGTATTGCACCAACAGAGCCCCTTTATGATCCGTGTGAACCTGGGATGTGTGGTGCACCAACAGAGCCCCTTTACGATCTGGTGGGAACCTGGAATGTGTGGTGCACCAACAGAGCCCCTTTACGATCTGGTGTGAACCTGGGATGTGTGGTGCACCAACAGAGCCCCTTTAGGATCCGGTGTGAACCTGGGATGTGTGGTGCACCAATAGAGCCCCTTTAGGATCCTTTGTGAACCTGGGATGTGTGGTGCACCAACAGAGCCCCTTTACGATCCGGTGTGAACCTGAATGAATGACTGAATGAAAAGCAATTTGTATTGCGCTACTAATACCCGAAGGTGTCAAGGGGCCTACCAAAACAGATAAAAAAAGGACAGGGCACAACTATAGGTAAGTCCGCACAAAGAGATGGGTTTTTAGAGCATTCCTAAAGAGCTGAAGAGTAGGAAGGGACCTTAGTTCCAGGGGGAGGGCATTCCACCACTTGGGAGCCAGATTAGAGAAAGCTCTACCACCCCATCTGGCTCTCCGAATACGGGGGACTGAGAGAAGGAGTCTGTTCGAGGAGCGCAGGTCCCTGCCGGGGATATAGCGGGACAGAATGGAACCTATTCCAGTGGGACTGCTTTTTGCTAAGGCCCTATAGGTCATGCACATGGTCTTGAACACTATTCGGTCCTCTATAGGAAGCCAGGATGTGTGTTGCCTCCAACAGAGCCCCTTTATGATCCGGTGTGAACCTGGGATGTGTGTTGCCTCCAACAGAGCCCCTTTATGATCCGGTGTGAACCTGGAATGTGTGGTGCACCAACAGAGCCCCTTTACGATCTGGTGTGAACCTGGAATGTGTGGTGCACCAACAGAGCCCCTTTACGATCTGGTGTGAACCTGGGATGTGTGGTGCACCAACAGAGCCCCTTTACGATCTGGTGTGAACCTGGGATGTGTATTGCACCAACAGAACCCCTTTATGATCCGGTGTGAACCTGGGCTGTGTGGTGCACTAACAAAGCCCCTTTACGATCTGGTGGGAACCTGAGATGTGTATTGCACCAACAGAACCCCTTTACGATCTGGTGGGAACCTGAGATGTGTATTGCACCAACAGAGCCCCTTTATGATCCGCGTGAACCTGGGATGTGTGGTGCACCAACAGAGCCCCTTTACGATCTGGTGGGAACCTGGAATGTGTGGTGCACCAACAGAGCCCCTTTACGATCTGGTGTGAACCTGGGATGTGTGGTGCACCAACAGAGCCCCTTTACGATCCGGTGTGAACCTGGGATGTGTGGTGCACCAATAGAGCCCCTTTAGGATCCTTTGTGAACCTGGGATGTGTGGTGCACCAACAGAGCCCCTTTACGATCCGGTGTGAACCTGAATGAATGACTGAATGAAAAGCAATTTGTATTGCGCTACTAATACCCGAAGGTGTCAAGGGGCCTACCAAAACAGATAAAAAAGGGCAGGGCACAACTATAGGTAAGTCCGCACAAAGAGATGGGTTTTTAGAGCATTCCTAAAGAGCTGAAGAGTAGGAAGGGACCTTGGGAGCCAGATTAGAGAAAGCTCTACCACCCCATCTGGCTCTCCGAATACGGGGGACTGAGAGAAGGAGTCTGTTCGAGGAGCGCAGGTCCCTGCCGGGGCTATAGCGGGACAGAATGGAACCTATTCCAGTGGGACTGCTTTTTGCTAAGGCCCTATAGGTCATGCACATGGTCTTGAACACTATTTGGTCCTCTATAGGAAGCCAGGATGTGTGTTGCCTCCAACAGAGCCCCTTTATGATCCGGTGTGAACCTGGGATGTGTATTGCACCAACAGAACCCCTTTATGATCCGGTGTGAACCTGGGCTGTGTGGTGCACTAACAGAGCCCCTTTACGATCTGGTGGGAACCTGAGATGTGTATTGCACCAACAGAACCCCTTTACGATCTGGTGGGAACCTGAGATGTGTATTGCACCAACAGAGCCCCTTTATGATCCGTGTGAACCTGGGATGTGTGGTGCACCAACAGAGCCCCTTTACAATTCGGTGTGAACCTGGGATGTGTGGTGCACCAATAGAGCCCCTTTACAATCCGGTGTGAACCTGGGATGTGTGGTGCACCAACAGAGCCCCTTTACGATCCGGTGTGAACCTGGGATGTGTGGTGCACCAACAGAACCCCTTTACGATCTGGTGTGAACCTGAGATGTGTATTGCACCAACAGAGCCCCTTTACGATCCGGTGTGAACCTGGGATGTGTATTGCACCAACAGAGCCCCTTTACGATCCGGTGTGAACCTGGGATGTGTATTGCACCAACAGAACCCCTTTATGATCCGGTGTGAACCTGAGTTGTGTGTTGCACCAAAGGAGCCCCTTTATGATCCTGTGTGAACCTGGGATGTGTGTTGCACCAAAGGAGCCTTCTTACCTTCCAGTATGAACCAGGGATGTGTGGTGCTTCAAATGAACCCCTTAACTTCTGGTATGAACATGGGATGCATGGTGCACCAACAGAGCCCCCTTACAGTCCATTGGGTACCCGGGATGCTTGGTCCACCAACAGAGCCCCTTTACGATCCGTTGAGAACCTGAGATGTGTGGTGCACCAACAGAGCCCCTTAACGATCTGGTGTGAACCTGGGATGTGTGGTGCACCAACAGAGCCCCTTTACGATCCGGTGTGAACTTGAGATGTGTGGTGCACCAACAGAGCCCCTTTACGATCCGTGGGAACCTGGGATGTGTGTTGCACCAACAGAGCCCCTTTACAATCAGGTGTGAACCTGGGATGTGTGGTGCACCAACAGAGCCCCTTAAACGATCCGGTGTGAACCTGGGATGTGTGGTGCACCAACAGAGCCCCCTTATGATCCGGTGTAAACCTGATGCGTAGTGCACCAACAGAGCCCCTTTATGATCCGGTGTGACCCTGGGATGTGTGGTGCACCAACAGAGCCCCTTTATGATCCGGTGTGACCCTGGGATGTGTGGTGCACCAACAGAGCCCCCTTACGATCCGGTGTAAACCTGATGTGTGGTGCACCAACAGAGCCCCTTTACGATCCGGTGTGAACCTGGGATGTGTGGTGCACCAACAGAGCCCCTTTACGATCCGGTGTAAACCTGGGATGTGTGGTGCACCAACAGAGCCCCTTTAGGATCCGGTGTGACCCTGGGATGTGTGGTGCACCAACAGAGCCCCTTTAGGATCCGGTGTGAACCTGGGATGTGTGGTGCACCAACAGAGCCCCTTTAGGATCCGGTGTGACCCTGGGATGTGTGGTGCAACAACAGAGCCCCCTTACGATCCGGTGTAAACCTGATGGGCGGTGCACCAACAGAGCCCCTTTATGATCCGATGTGACCCTGGGATGTATGGTGCACCAACAGAGCCCCTTTATGATCCGGTGTGAACCTGGGATGTGTGGTGCACCAACAGAACCCCTTTACGATCTGGTGTGAACCTGGGATGTGTGGTGCACCAACAGAGACCCTTTACGATCCGGTGTGAACCTGAGATGTGTGGTGCACCAACAGAGCCCCTTTATGATCCGGTGTGAACCTGGATGTGTGTTGCACCAACAGAGCCCCTTTATGATCCGATGTGACCCTGGGATGTGTGGTGCACCAACAGAGCCCCTTTATGATCCGGTGTGAACCTGGGATGTGTGGTGCACCAACAGAGCCCATTTACGATCCTGTGTGAACCTGGGATGTGTGGTGCACCAACAGAGCCCCTTTATGATCCGGTGTGAACCTGGGATATGTGGTGCACCAACAGAGCCCCTTTACGATCCGGTGTGAACCTGGGATGTGTGGTGCACCAACAGAACCCCTTTACGATCTGGTGTGAACCTGGGATGTGTGGTGCACCAACAGAACCCCTTTACGATCTGGTGGGAACCTGAGATGTGTATTGCACCAACAGAGCCCCTTTATGATCCGTGTGAACCTGGGATGTGTGGTGCACCAACAGAGCCCCTTTACGATCTGGTGGGAACCTGGAATGTGTGGTGCACCAACAGAGCCCCTTTACGATCTGGTGTGAACCTGGGATGTGTGGTGCACCAACAGAGCCCCTTTAGGATCCGGTGTGAACCTGGGATGTGTGGTGCACCAATAGAGCCCCTTTAGGATCCTTTGTGAACCTGGGATGTGTGGTGCACCAACAGAGCCCCTTTACGATCCGGTGTGAACCTGAATGAATGACTGAATGAAAAGCAATTTGTATTGCGCTACTAATACCCGAAGGTGTCAAGGGGCCTACCAAAACAGATAAAAAAAGGACAGGGCACAACTATAGGTAAGTCCGCACAAAGAGATGGGTTTTTAGAGCATTCCTAAAGAGCTGAAGAGTAGGAAGGGACCTTAGTTCCAGGGGGAGGGCATTCCACCACTTGGGAGCCAGATTAGAGAAAGCTCTACCACCCCATCTGGCTCTCCGAATACGGGGGACTGAGAGAAGGAGTCTGTTCGAGGAGCGCAGGTCCCTGCCGGGGATATAGCGGGACAGAATGGAACCTATTCCAGTGGGACTGCTTTTTGCTAAGGCCCTATAGGTCATGCACATGGTCTTGAACACTATTCGGTCCTCTATAGGAAGCCAGGATGTGTGTTGCCTCCAACAGAGCCCCTTTATGATCCGGTGTGAACCTGGGATGTGTGTTGCCTCCAACAGAGCCCCTTTATGATCCGGTGTGAACCTGGAATGTGTGGTGCACCAACAGAGCCCCTTTACGATCTGGTGTGAACCTGGAATGTGTGGTGCACCAACAGAGCCCCTTTACGATCTGGTGTGAACCTGGGATGTGTGGTGCACCAACAGAGCCCCTTTACGATCTGGTGTGAACCTGGGATGTGTATTGCACCAACAGAACCCCTTTATGATCCGGTGTGAACCTGGGCTGTGTGGTGCACTAACAAAGCCCCTTTACGATCTGGTGGGAACCTGAGATGTGTATTGCACCAACAGAACCCCTTTACGATCTGGTGGGAACCTGAGATGTGTATTGCACCAACAGAGCCCCTTTATGATCCGCGTGAACCTGGGATGTGTGGTGCACCAACAGAGCCCCTTTACGATCTGGTGGGAACCTGGAATGTGTGGTGCACCAACAGAGCCCCTTTACGATCTGGTGTGAACCTGGGATGTGTGGTGCACCAACAGAGCCCCTTTACGATCCGGTGTGAACCTGGGATGTGTGGTGCACCAATAGAGCCCCTTTAGGATCCTTTGTGAACCTGGGATGTGTGGTGCACCAACAGAGCCCCTTTACGATCCGGTGTGAACCTGAATGAATGACTGAATGAAAAGCAATTTGTATTGCGCTACTAATACCCGAAGGTGTCAAGGGGCCTACCAAAACAGATAAAAAAGGGCAGGGCACAACTATAGGTAAGTCCGCACAAAGAGATGGGTTTTTAGAGCATTCCTAAAGAGCTGAAGAGTAGGAAGGGACCTTGGGAGCCAGATTAGAGAAAGCTCTACCACCCCATCTGGCTCTCCGAATACGGGGGACTGAGAGAAGGAGTCTGTTCGAGGAGCGCAGGTCCCTGCCGGGGCTATAGCGGGACAGAATGGAACCTATTCCAGTGGGACTGCTTTTTGCTAAGGCCCTATAGGTCATGCACATGGTCTTGAACACTATTTGGTCCTCTATAGGAAGCCAGGATGTGTGTTGCCTCCAACAGAGCCCCTTTATGATCCGGTGTTAACCTGGGATGTGTATTGCACCAACAGAACCCCTTTATGATCCGGTGTGAACCTGGGCTGTGTGGTGCACTAACAGAGCCCCTTTACGATCTGGTGGGAACCTGAGATGTGTATTGCACCAACAGAACCCCTTTACGATCTGGTGGGAACCTGAGATGTGTATTGCACCAACAGAGCCCCTTTATGATCCGTGTGAACCTGGGATGTGTGGTGCACCAACAGAGCCCCTTTACAATTCGGTGTGAACCTGGGATGTGTGGTGCACCAATAGAGCCCCTTTACAATCCGGTGTGAACCTGGGATGTGTGGTGCACCAACAGAGCCCCTTTACGATCCGGTGTGAACCTGGGATGTGTGGTGCACCAACAGAACCCCTTTACGATCTGGTGTGAACCTGAGATGTGTATTGCACCAACAGAGCCCCTTTACGATCCGGTGTGAACCTGGGATGTGTATTGCACCAACAGAGCCCCTTTACGATCCGGTGTGAACCTGGGATGTGTATTGCACCAACAGAACCCCTTTATGATCCGGTGTGAACCTGAGTTGTGTGTTGCACCAAAGGAGCCCCTTTATGATCCTGTGTGAACCTGGGATGTGTGTTGCACCAAAGGAGCCTTCTTACCTTCCAGTATGAACCAGGGATGTGTGGTGCTTCAAATGAACCCCTTAACTTCTGGTATGAACATGGGATGCATGGTGCACCAACAGAGCCCCCTTACAGTCCATTGGGTACCCGGGATGCTTGGTCCACCAACAGAGCCCCTTTACGATCCGTTGAGAACCTGAGATGTGTGGTGCACCAACAGAGCCCCTTAACGATCTGGTGTGAACCTGGGATGTGTGGTGCACCAACAGAGCCCCTTTACGATCCGGTGTGAACTTGAGATGTGTGGTGCACCAACAGAGCCCCTTTACGATCCGTGGGAACCTGGGATGTGTGTTGCACCAACAGAGCCCCTTTACAATCAGGTGTGAACCTGGGATGTGTGGTGCACCAACAGAGCCCCTTAAACGATCCGGTGTGAACCTGGGATGTGTGGTGCACCAACAGAGCCCCCTTATGATCCGGTGTAAACCTGATGCGTAGTGCACCAACAGAGCCCCTTTATGATCCGGTGTGACCCTGGGATGTGTGGTGCACCAACAGAGCCCCTTTATGATCCGGTGTGACCCTGGGATGTGTGGTGCACCAACAGAGCCCCCTTACGATCCGGTGTAAACCTGATGTGTGGTGCACCAACAGAGCCCCTTTACGATCCGGTGTGAACCTGGGATGTGTGGTGCACCAACAGAGCCCCTTTACGATCCGGTGTAAACCTGGGATGTGTGGTGCACCAACAGAGCCCCTTTAGGATCCGGTGTGACCCTGGGATGTGTGGTGCACCAACAGAGCCCCTTTAGGATCCGGTGTGAACCTGGGATGTGTGGTGCACCAACAGAGCCCCTTTAGGATCCGGTGTGACCCTGGGATGTGTGGTGCAACAACAGAGCCCCCTTACGATCCGGTGTAAACCTGATGGGCGGTGCACCAACAGAGCCCCTTTATGATCCGATGTGACCCTGGGATGTATGGTGCACCAACAGAGCCCCTTTATGATCCGGTGTGAACCTGGGATGTGTGGTGCACCAACAGAACCCCTTTACGATCTGGTGTGAACCTGGGATGTGTGGTGCACCAACAGAGACCCTTTACGATCCGGTGTGAACCTGAGATGTGTGGTGCACCAACAGAGCCCCTTTATGATCCGGTGTGAACCTGGATGTGTGTTGCACCAACAGAGCCCCTTTATGATCCGATGTGACCCTGGGATGTGTGGTGCACCAACAGAGCCCATTTACGATCCTGTGTGAACCTGGGATGTGTGGTGCACCAACAGAGCCCCTTTATGATCCGGTGTGAACCTGGGATATGTGGTGCACCAACAGAGCCCCTTTACGATCCGGTGTGAACCTGGGATGTGTGGTGCACCAACAGAACCCCTTTACGATCTGGTGTGAATCTGGGATGTGTGGTGCACCAACAGAGCCCCTTTACGATCCGGTGTGAACCTGGGATGTGTGGTGCACCAACAGAGCCCCTTTATGATCCGGTGTGAACCTGGGATGTGTGGTGCACCAACAGAGACCCTTTATGATCCTTTGTGAACCTGGGATGTGTGGTGCACCAACAGAGCCCCTTTACGATCCGGTGTGAACCTGGGATGTGTGGTGCACCAACAGAGCCCCTTTACGATCCGGTGTGAACCTGGGATGTGTGGTGCACCAACAGAGCCCCTTTACGATCCGGTGTGAACCTGGGATGTGTGGTGCACCAACAGAGCCCCTTTACGATCCGGTGTGAACCTGGGATGTGTGGTGCACCAACAGAGCCCCTTTACGATCCGGTGTGAACCTGGGATGTGTGGTGCACCAACAGAGCCCCTTTACGATCCGGTGTGAACCTGGGATGTGTGGTGCACCAACAGAGCCCCTTTACGATCCGGTGTGAACCTGGGATGTGTGGTGCACCAACAGAGCCCCTTTACGATCCGGTGTGAACCTGATATGTGTGCATTGCAGTAAACTACTAACTGAATAAACTTCTCCAATACGTCAAAGGGTGACAGCTCACTCCTCAATATATGTGTACAATCTCATAATAAAATCCTGACTTATTTGCTTCATTGCAGTTTTAGATGCACATGTTTATGTATTAATGATGAAAAACAAACATCTTGAATATAAAAGCCAACTTTGGTTGCGAATATATGCGTCAACATGTATAGATCACGCGGGAACAGTAATATGATTTAGCCCTGAGTGTTTGTGGTTGGAGTTAGTGTTGATTAGAGGGTTGAACTTAAGGGACCCTCTTAAAAAAACATAATAACTGTATAGAGTTAACAGCAAAGGCTGCCCACAGTGTCCTGTACAGGAGCAGCCAGAATCAGCTGAATACAGATCACTCTCTTGGAGTTTAGCAGCAAAAAAAGCTTTAAGAACACAGAGCGCATGTAATAATAATGTAGCTTCAAGAACACAGACATCCTGTAATAATAATGTAGCTTCAAGAACACAGACATCCTGTAATAATAATGTAGCTTCAAGAACACAGAACTTTGTAATAATAATATAGCTTCAAGGACACAGACCGCATGTAATAATAATGTTGCTTCAAGAACACTGACCGAGTGTATTAATAATGTAGCTTCAAGAATACAGACCCTGTTTATTAATAATGGAGCTTGAAGGACACAGACCGTGTGGATTGATAATGTAGCTTCAAAAACACAGACCGCATGTCATAATAATGCAGCTTCAAGAACACAGACCTCCTGTAATATTAATGTAGTTCCAAGAACATAAACCACGTGTAATAAAAATGTAGCTTCAAGAACACAAACCATGTGTATTAATAATGTAGCTACAAAAAAACAGACCTCCAGTAATAATAATGTAGCTTCAAGAACGCAGACCTCCTGTAATAATAATGCAGCTTCAAGAACACACACCACGTGTAATAATAATGTAGCTTCAAGAACACAGACAGCATGTAATAATAATGCCACTTCGAGAACACAGACCTCCAGTAATAATAATGTAGCTTCAAGAACATACACCACGTGTAATTATAATTTAGCTTCATTAACACAGACTGAGTGTGATAATAATGTAGCTTCAAGAACACAGACTGCATGTAATAATAATGTAGCTTCAAAAACATAGAACTTGTGTAACAAAAATGTATCTTCAAGAACACAGACCATAACAATGTAGCTTCAAGAACCTAGACCCCGTGTAGTAATAATTTAGCTTCAAGAACACAGAACTCGTGTAATGATGATTTAGCTTCAAGAACACAGACCACCTGTAGTAATAAAGTCGCTTCATGAACATATATTGTGTGTAATAATAATGTAGCTTCAAGAACACAGACCGTGTGTAATAATAATGCAGCTTCAAGAACACAGACCTCCTGTAATATTAATGGAGCTTCAAGAACACAGACGACTTGTATTAATAATGTAGCTTCAGGAACACAGACCACCTGTAATAATAATGTAGCTTCAAAAACACAGACCTCATGTAATAATAATGAGGCTTCGAGAACACAGCCCATGTTTATTAGGAATGTTGCTTCGAGAACACAGAACTGCGTGTAATAATAATGTAGCTTCAAGAACACAGACCTCCTGCAATATTAATGTAGCTTCAGGAACATAGACTGCATGTAATAACAATGTAGTTTCAAGAACACAGACCTCCAATATTAATAATATAGCTTCAAGAACACAGGCTGCGTGTAAAAATAATGTAGCTTCAACAGGCACAGACCTCCTGTAATAATAATGTAGCTTCAAGGACACAGATCTTGTGTAATAATAATGCAGCTTCAAGAACACAGACTGCTTGTAATAATAATGTAACAAGACCATGTGTAATAATAATGTACCATTAAGAACTCAGACCTCCCGTAATAATAATGGAGACTCAAGAACACAGACTATGTATAATAATAATGTAGCTTCAAGAACACAGACCTCCTGTAATAATAATTTAACTTCAAGAACACAGACCACATGTAATAATAATGTAGCTTCAAGGACACAGACCGCGTTTATTGATAATGTAGCTTCAAGAACACAGACCGCATGTCATAATAAATGTACCTTCATGAACACACACCGCGTGTAATAATAATTTAGCTTCAAGAACACAGACTGCGTGTAATAATAATGTAGCTTCAAGAACACACATCACGTGTAATAATGATATAGGTTCAAGAACAGAGACCGAGCGTAATAATAATGTAGCTTCAAGAACACAGACCGCGTGTAATAATAATGTAGTTTTAAGAACAGACAGCGTGTAATAATAATGTAGCGTCAAGAACACAGTCCGCGTGTAATAATAATGTAGCTTCAAGGACACAAATCATGTGTAATAATAATGCAGCTTCA
This sequence comes from Lissotriton vulgaris, assembly GCF_964263255.1. NCBI lineage: Eukaryota > Metazoa > Chordata > Amphibia > Caudata > Salamandridae > Lissotriton > Lissotriton vulgaris. The sequence goes on along the minus strand of NC_141691.1, from coordinate 55,342,913 downwards.
AGAACACAGACCGCTTGTAATAATAATGTAACAAGACCATGTGTAATAATAATGTAGCGTCAAGAACACAGACCGCGTGTAATAATAATGTAGCTTCAAGGACACAAATCATGTGTAATAATAATGCAGCTTCAAGAACACAGACGCTTGTAATAATAATGTGACAAGACCATGTGTAATAATAATGTAGCTTCAAGAATTCAGACCTCCTGTAATAATAATGTAGACTCAAGAACACAGATTATGCGTAATAATAATGTAGCTTCAAAAACACAGACCTTGTGTAATAATAATGTATCTTCAAGAACACAGACCTCCTGTAATATTAATGTAGCTTCAGGAACAAAGACCGCGTGTAATAATAATGTAGCTTCAAGAACACAGACCTCCTGTAATATTAATGTAGCTTCAGGAACACAGACCGCGTGTAATAATAATGTAGCCTCAAGAACACAGACCTCCTGTATAGTAATAATAATGTCGCTTCAAGAATACAGACTTTGTGTAATAAAAATGTTTTACCTCCACGTTTTACTTTGCAACCTGTTAGAAATGGGATATCTGCTGGCCAAGGCTTGCGCCAAAGTCAGTCAGAGACCACCACTTTAAGTCAAGGCAAGGGAGTTACACGCCAAGATAACCCCTGCTCACCCCTTTGGTAACTTGACACGAGAAGTAAGGCTAAACTTGGAGGCTATGTAGGTCAAGTGTTTGCGCGCGCACCCAGCAACAACACCCAAGGCCCACCACAAAGGAAACTCCACACAAGGTTATATATAAAATAGCCTTTGTATTATACCAAAACGCATTAGATAAAAACACACACTTTACAATGTGCCAACAGACACGGGCAGAATTTACAGGGGATATATGTACAGGACAGGGCCACATGGACCACTGTCAGGAATATGCACTTGTAGATTTTAGAATACTTGTAGAAATTAGCACTTAAAACATAGAATATAAAATTACTGTAGCACAATTAGAAAATTTAACACAATCAGTAACCACTGGTAACAGGTAATTACCACCTACGCAACCCTAACCACCTTAGGAAAAGTTCAAGCAAGAACCAGGAGCACACTAGCAACACCTGTACTAGGAGAAAACAACCACCTAAGTATCACCATACATTTAGGGGTATAGGCATAGGAACATTACACATGATGCATCACAACATTCAGAGGTGCAGGAAAACACAATTGCTAAAAAATTCACATTAGTCACCACCTGTGACTGTACCCAGGTCAACTGGCCTCGTAGGGGCTAGGACGCCCTGTGTCCCAAAGTCAGGGGGTCCTAAACGTCCACTAAGTGCTGGGCAGCTGTAGCAAGAATGATGGGGCCAACGTGGGAGCCTCACAGGCTCTGAACAAAGGAAAAGCCCCCTGAGCCTCGTGGGCTCTCAAAACAACTGTGGCTCCGGGAGCCTCTCGGGGCTCGAATAACAAATGGTCGGCCTTGTGGGTTTTCCGCTGTTCGCTTTTGGCCGGTTGGGTTCCCTTGGTGGCCAGGTCTCTTCGGAGTCCTTTCCTGTGGCCTCCTGGGTCCGTTTTGCCTTGTACCTGCCTGGGTTCTGCCTTGTCCCGCCTGTTTTTCTCCTTGCTGGTGGGGTGAACTCGGCCCAAGGGCAATGATTATATTAGCACCTGTCACATTACAGAAGATCAGATTAATTTTTATTTTAGGCCTTGGGAAATTAAGTAATTTGCCCAGAATCACAGTATGTTGAGCTGAGGCTGGGACTCAAACCTATTTACAAATTCAGCAGCTCTGACCCTAACATTACATCTTCTGAGGTTTTCTCTCTGGGAAAGATGCCTCACAGCGAGGCCTATGTAAACTTACCTTTTGGTTACTCTCAGAGGTCTCATTTGTAGAGAAATGTTTGGTAAACTAAGCATTTTTAAACTTATTGAGCCAGTAACATTGATGAAAACTAGGAGCGCTGAAAAGTGAACACTTACTTACAGCCTTAACACCCTGCACAATGGAGTAAGATCATCTTTCCCAACCAGCTATGTCCTTGACTCTGATCTTCACATAAATCAGAAATGTATTACAAAGTCATGGGAAAGGGTTAGACTGGAATCTTTGGGAATAGAACATGCATTAGCAGAAGTAAGAGGAAGAGCAGCTCTGGAGAACAGAAACTCTAAGAACAAACAGTAAAGAAATACATTTTGCAAATCAGCCATAAAAAACATTTTGCAAAACACTAAAAAGAATTTAAACTTACCTCACTCACAAATTTTGAGAGGTGAGGTAGAACTAGAAATCAGGTAGTAATTGGTGTGTTGGGGAGAGACAAAAGGGAAAGTCGGATAGTTCGGGTGGCCAGAAGAAAAGGTGCATAGCTATAGAAAGAGGAGGAGGTAGATAATGAGTGTGAGCATTATAGGTAATACTTTATGGTCATAGAAAACACATGCAAACCTGCAAAGTGAACCTTCTTCACTCTTCCAAAGAGAGTACGTATCAAATGCCGCACAGAATTCAAAAGAAGCAATAAACACCCTGTGCTCTCGGAATCATGGTTCAAATGACCCGAAGACATCGAGTGATGTTGGTTTAAATATTCCATCTGTGTAACAATCCCTCACAATTCTTCATTTGCCCTCCATGACTGCGACACAGTTGTAGGGTCAGTGTGCCCCTATGGTTTCAAAGGGGGTGAGGGTTGATCCTACGACCTACAGTCCTCACTCGTGAGTGAGAATAGTGTCCTGATTTGTGTCAGTGAGGTCATTCCTGCAGAAGGCTTCAGGTCTGAAGCCCCCGCCTCGCCCCCATCAGCTGTGCAATTGATGGCGTGTACAGGTGAAGGATTTATGCCCTTCTACTGACCTACCTGGCAGTGCGAGCAGGTGTGTATTGATGTTTGTATTGTCTGTATAGCGCAAGCCCATCTATAAGATACAGCAGTGCGTGGCTCGCTTCTGAGTCTTGTCTGGGAAGTACACTTCCTGACGCAGGGTCTTGAACCCGGTGCCACCATGGCTTCGTAAGTCCCTCTCTCTCTGGTTGGAATGGAAACCTTCCTGGTATGCCATGCTTTTTTTATCTCTCGAGTCTGGTGTTCCTATGTCCTTCAGTCTGGTATCAACCAGCTGATATAACTCCATGTGTGCGCCTCGGACCTGCCATGCCTGGTACCGGTGGCTTCCTATGTCTTCAGTACCCCGTGTCTACCTGTGTCCTCAGTACCCATGGCTTCCTGTGTCCTCAGTACCTGTGGCTTTTTGTGTCCTTAGTACCCGTGCCTCTCTGTGTCCACAGCTCCCCGTGTCTTCTTGTGTCCTCAGTATCTTTGTCTTCCTGTGTCCTCGATATCTGTGTCATCAGTACCTGTGTCTTGCTGTGTCCTCAGTACATGTGTCAACATGTGTTTTCAGTACCTGTGTATACCTCTGTCATCAGTGCCCGTGTCTTCCTGTGTCCTTGGTACCTGCCTTCCTGTGTGTTCAGTACCTGTGTCCGCTGTACCCCTGTCTCCCTGTGTCCACAGTACTCCGTGTCTTCCTGTGTTCTAGGTACTTGTGTCTCCCTGTGTCATCAGTACCTGTGTCTGTCTGTGTCCTCAGTACATGTGTCTCCACGTGTCCTCAGGACCTGTCTGCCTCTGTCCTCAGCACCTGTCTGCCTATGTCCTCCTGTGTTCTAGGTACTTGTGTCTCCCTGTGTCATCAGTACCTGTGTCTCCCTGTGTCATCAGTACATGTGTCTCCACGTGTCCTCAGTACCTGTCTGTCTGTGTCCTCAGTACTTGTGTCTCCACGTGTCCTCAGTACCTGTGTCTCCCTGTGTCATCAGTACCCGTGTCTTCTTGCGTCCTCGATACCTGTATTCCTGTGTCATCAGCACCCATGTCTCCCTGTGTCTTTAGCCTCACTAGGGGTACATCAGTGGAGCAAGACATAGTTCTGCTGTCTGTGGCCAAGCGAGGGCCAGCTCTGCTGTCTGCAGCGAGTGAGGGTTCCTTCACCTGAAAAGGTGATGCGCTGTCGTCTCAAACGGGGCGATCGCTCTGCTCTCTGGAACGAGCTAGGGGTAAGTCAGGTGAAGAAGAGGTGTGTCTTTCACAAGGGAGGGATAGCTCTGCTTTCTGTGGTGATCGAGGGTTCAATGAGCTGAAGGAAGGATAACTCTGCTGTCTTTCTGAAGGTACTGATGGCTCTGTGCTCTTGAGTGGACAAGGGTTCAACCAGCTGACCTATAGCTCCTGTCTTTCACCAGCGAGGGACAGCTGTAATCTCTGCATTGAGTGAGAGCCCCGTCAGCTGAAGAAGGGATAACTCTGTTGTCTCACAAGGGAGGGATAGCTCTGCTGTCTGCATTGAGCGAGAGCCTCGTCAGCTGAAGAAGGGATAGCTCTGTTGTCTCACAAGGGAGGGATAGCTCTGCTGTCTGCATTGAGCGAGAGCCTCGTCAGCTGAAGAAGGGATAACTCTGTTGTCTCACAAGGGGGGGATAGCTCTGCTGTCTGCATTGAGTGAGAGCCCCGTCAGCTGAAGAAGGGATAGCTCTGTTGTCTCACAAGGGAGGGATAGCTCTGCTGTCTGCATTGAGCGAGAGCCCCATCAGCTGAAGAAGGGATAACTCTGTTGTCTCACAAGGGAGGGATAGCTCTGCTGTCTGCATTGAGCGAGAGCCCCATCAGCTGAAGAAGGGATAACTCTGTTGTCTCACAAGGGAGGGATAGCTCTGCTGTCTGCATTGAGCGAGAGCCTCGTCAGCTGAAGAAGGGATAGCTCTGTTGTCTCACAAGGGAGGGATAGCTCTGCTGTCTGCATTGAGTGAGAGCCTCGTCAGCTGAAGAAGGGATAACTCTGTTGTCTCACAAGGGAGGGATAGCTCTGCTGTCTGCATTGAGTGAGAGCCTCGTCAGCTGAAGAAGGGATAACTCTGTTGTCTCACAAGGGAGGGATAGCTCTGCTGTCTGCATTGAGTGAGAGCCTCGTCAGCTGAAGAAGGGATAACTCTGTTGTCTCACAAGGGAAGGATAACTCTGTTGTCTCACAAGGGAGGGATAGCTCTGCTGTCTGCATTGAGCGAGAGCCTCGTCAGCTGAAGAAGGGATAACTCTGTTGCCTCACAAGGGAGGGATAGCTCTGCTGTCTGCATTGAGTGAGAGCCCCATCAGCTGAAGAGGGATAACTCTGTTGTCTCACAAGGGGGGGATAGCTCTGCTGTCTGCATTGAGCGAGAGCCCCATCAGCTGAAGAGGGGATAACTCTGTTGTCTCACAAGGGAGGGATAGCTCTGCTGTCTGCATTGAGTGAGAGCCCCGTCAGCTGAAGAGGGATAACTCTGTTGTCTCACAAGGGAGGGATAGCTCTGCTGTCTGCATTGAGTGAGAGCCCCGTCAGCTGAAGAGGGGATAACTCTGTTGTCTCACAAGGGAGGGATAGCTCTGCTGTCTGCATTGAGCGAGAGCCTCGTCAGCTGAAGAAGGGATAACTCTGTTGTCTCACAAGGGGGGGATAGCTCTGCTGTCTGCATTGAGCGAGAGCCTCGTCAGCTGAAGAAGGGATAACTCTGTTGTCTCACAAGGGAGGGATAGCTCTGCTGCCTGCATTGAGCGAGAGCCCCGTCAGCTGAAGAAGGGATAACTCTGTTGTCTCTCAAGGGAGGGATAGCTCTGCTGTCTGCATTGAGTGAGAGCCCCGTCAGCTGAAGAAGGGATAACTCTGTTGTCTCACAAGGGAGGGATAGCTCTGCTGTCTGCATTGAGCGAGAGCCTCGTCAGCTGAAGAAGGGATAACTCTGTTGTCTCACAAGGGAGGGATAGCTCTGCTGTCTGCATTGAGCGAGAGCCTCGTCAGCTGAAGAAGGGATAGCTCTGTTGTCTCACAAGGGAGGGATAGCTCTGCTGTTTGCATTGAGCGAGAGCCTCGTCAGCTGAAGAAGGGATAACTCTGTTGTCTCACAAGGGAGGGATAGCTCTGCTGTCTGCATTGAGCGAGAGCCCCGTCAGCTGAAGAGGGGATAACTCTGTTGTCTCACAAGGGGGGGATAGCTCTGCTGCCTGCATTGAGCGAGAGCCTCGTCAGCTGAAGAAGGGATAACTCTGTTGTCTCTCAAGGGAGGGATAGCTCTGCTGCCTGCATTGAGCGAGAGCCTCGTCAGCTGAAGAAGGGATAACTCTGTTGTCTCACAAGGAAGGGATAGCTCTGCTGTTTGCATTGAGTGAGAGCCTCGTCAGCTGAAGAAGGGATAACTCTGTTGTCTCACAAGGGAGGGATAGCTCTGCTGTCTGCATTGAGCGAGAGCCTCGTCAGCTGAAGAAGGGATAACTCTGTTGTCTCACAAGGGAGGGATAGCTCTGCTGCCTGCATTGAGCGAGAGCCTCGTCAGCTGAAGAAGGGATAACTCTGTTGTCTCACAAGGGAGGGATAGCTCTGCTGCCTGCATTGAGCGAGAGCCTCGTCAGCTGAAGAAGGGATAACTCTGTTGTCTCACAAGGGAGGGATAGCTCTGCTGTCTGCATTGAGCGAGAGCCTCGTCAGCTGAAGAAGGGATAACTCTGTTGTCTCACAAGGGAGGGATAGCTCTGCTGTCTGCATTGAGCGAGAGCCTCGTCAGCTGAAGAAGGGATAACTCTGTTGTCTCACAAGGGAGGGATAGCTCTGCTGTCTGCATTGAGCGAGAGCCCCGTCAGCTGAAGAAGGGATAACTCTGTTGTCTCTCAAGGGAGGGATAGCTCTGCTGTCTGCATTGAGTGAGAGCCTCGTCAGCTGAAGAAGGGATAACTCTGTTGTCTCACAAGGGAGGGATAGCTCTGCTGTCTGCATTGAGTGAGAGCCCCGTCAGCTGAAGAAGGGATAGCTCTGTTGTCTCACAAGGGAGGGATAGCTCTGCTGCCTGCATTGAGTGAGAGCCCCGTCAGCTGAAGAAGGGATAGCTCTGTTGTCTCACAAGGGAGGGATAGCTCTGCTGTCTGCATTGAGTGAGAGCCCCGTCAGCTGAAGAAGGGATAACTCTGTTGTCTCACAAGGGAGGGATAGCTCTGCTGTCTGCATTGAGTGAGAGCCCCGTCAGCTGAAGAAGGGATAACTCTGTTGTCTCACAAGGGAGGGATAGCTCTGCTGTCTGCATTGAGTGAGAGCCTCGTTAGCTGAAGAAGGGATAACTCTGTTGTCTCACAAGGGAGGGATAGCTCTGCTGTCTGCATTGAGTGAGAGCCTCGTCAGCTGAAGAAGGGATAACTCTGTTGTCTCACAAGGGAGGGATAGCTCTGCTGCCTGCATTGAGCGAGAGCCCCGTCAGCTGAAGAAGGGATAACTCTGTTGTCTCACAAGGGAGGGATAGCTCTGCTGTCTGCATTGAGCGAGAGCCTCGTCAGCTGAAGAAGGGATAACTCTGTTGTCTCACAAGGGAGGGATAGCTCTGCTGTCTGCATTGAGCGAGAGCCCCGTCAGCTGAAGAGGGGATAACTCTGCTGTCTCACAAGGGAGGAATAGCTCTGCTGTCTGCATTGAGCGAGAGCCCCGTCAGCCGAAGAGGAGATAACTCTGCTGTCTCACAAGGGAGGGATAGCTCTGCTGTCTGCATTGAGCGAGAGCCCCGTCAGCCGAAGAGGAGATAACTCTGCTGTCTCACAAGGGAGGGATAGCTCTGCTGTCTGCATTGAGCGAGAGCCTCGTCAGCCGAAGAAGGGATAACTCTGTTGTCTCACAAGGGGGGGATAGCTCTGCTGTCTGCATTGAGCGAGAGCCTCGTCAGCCGAAGAAGGGATAACTCTGTTGTCTCACAAGGGGGGGATAGCTCTGCTGTCTGCATTGAGCGAGAGCCTCGTTAGCCGAAGAAGGGATAACTCTGTTGTCTCTCAAGGGAGGGATAGCTCTGCTGTCTGCATTGAGCGAGAGCCTCGTCAGCTGAAGAAGGGATAGCTCTGTTGTCTCACAAGGGAGGGATAGCTCTGCTGTCTGCATTGAGCGAGAGCCTCGTCAGCTGAAAAAGGGATAGCTCTGTTGTCTCACAAGGGAGGGATAGCTCTGCTGTCTGCATTGAGCGAGAGCCTCGTCAGCTGAAGAAGGGATAGCTCTGTTGTCTCACAAGGGAGGGATAGCTCTGCTGTCTGCATTGAGCGAGAGCCTCGTCAGCTGAAGAAGGGATAACTCTGTTGTCTCACAAGGGAGGGATAGCTCTGCTGTCTGCATTGAGCGAGAGCCTCGTCAGCTGAAGAAGGGATAACTCTGTTGTCTCACAAGGGGGGGATAGCTCTGCTGTCTGCATTGAGCGAGAGCCTCGTCAGCTGAAGAAGGGATAACTCTGTTGTCTCACAAGGGAGGGATAGCTCTGCTGCCTGCATTGAGCGAGAGCCCCGTCAGCTGAAGAAGGGATAACTCTGTTGTCTCTCAAGGGAGGGATAGCTCTGCTGTCTGCATTGAGCGAGAGCCCCGTCAGCTGAAGAAGGGATAACTCTGTTGTCTCACAAGGGAGGGATAGCTCTGCTGTCTGCATTGAGCGAGAGCCTCGTCAGCTGAAGAAGGGATAACTCTGTAGTCTCACAAGGGAGGGATAGCTCTGCTGCCTGCATTGAGCGAGAGCCTCGTCAGCTGAGAGCCTCGTTAGCTGAAGAAGGGATAACTCTGTTGTCTCACAAGGGAGGGATAGCTCTGCTGCCTGCATTGAGCGAGAGCCTCGTCAGCTGAAGAAGGGATAACTCTGTTGTCTCACAAGGGAGGGATAGCTCTGCTGTCTGCATTGAGCGAGAGCCCCGTCAACTGAAGAAGGGATAACTCTGTTGTCTCTCAAGGGAGGGATAGCTCTGCTGTCTGCATTGAGCGAGAGCCCCGTCAGCTGAAGAAGGGATAGCTCTGTTGTCTCACAAGGGAGGGATAGCTCTGCTGTCTGCATTGAGCGAGAGCCCCGTCAGCTGAAGAAGGGATAGCTCTGTTGTCTCACAAGGGAGGGATAGCTCTGCTGCCTGCATTGAGCGAGAGCCCCGTCAGCTGAAGAAGGGATAGCTCTGTTGTCTCACAAGGGAGGGATAGCTCTGCTGCCTGCATTGAGCGAGAGCCCCGTCAGCTGAAGAAGGGATAACTCTGTTGTCTCACAAGGGAGGGATAGCTCTGCTGTCTGCATTGAGCGAGAGCCCCGTCAGCTGAAGAAGGGATAACTCTGTTGTCTCACAAGGGAGGGATAGCTCTGCTGTCTGCATTGAGTGAGAGCCCCGTCAGCTGAAGAAGGGATAACTCTGTTGTCTCACAAGGGAGGGATAGCTCTGCTGTCTGCATTGAGTGAGAGCCCCGTCAGCTGAAGAAGGGATAACTCTGTTGTCTCACAAGGGAGGGATAGCTCTGCTGTCTGCATTGAGTGAGAGCCTCGTCAGCTGAAGAAGGGATAACTCTGTTGTCTCACAAGGGAGGGATAGCTCTGCTGTCTGCATTGAGTGAGAGCCTCGTCAGCTGAAGAAGGGATAACTCTGTTGTCTCACAAGGGAGGGATAGCTCTGCTGTCTGCATTGAGTGAGAGCCCCGTCAGCTGAAGAAGGGATAACTCTGTTGTCTCACAAGGGAGGGATAGCTCTGCTGCCTGCATTGAGTGAGAGCCCCGTCAGCTGAAGAAGGGATAACTCTGTTGTCTCTCAAGGGAGGGATAGCTCTGCTGTCTGCATTGAGCGAGAGCCTCGTCAGCTGAAGAAGGGATAACTCTGTTGTCTCACAAGGGGGGGGATAGCTCTGCTGTCTGCATTGAGCGAGAGCCCCGTCAGCTGAAGAAGGGATAACTCTGTTGTCTCACAAGGGAGGGATAGCTCTGCTGTCTGCATTGAGTGAGAGCCCCGTCAGCTGAAGAGGGGATAACTCTGCTGTCTCACAAGGGAGGGATAGCTCTGCTGTCTGCATTGAGCGAGAGCCCCGTCAGCCGAAGAGGAGATAACTCTGCTGTCTCACAAGGGAGGGATAGCTCTGCTGTCTGCATTGAGCGAGAGCCCCGTCAGCCGAAGAGGAGATAACTCTGCTGTCTCACAAGGGAGGGATAGCTCTGCTGTCTGCATTGAGCGAGAGCCTCGTCAGCCGAAGAGGAGATAACTCTGTTGTCTCTCAAGGGAGGGATAGCTCTGCTGTCTGCATTGAGCGAGAGCCTCGTCAGCTGAAGAAGGGATAACTCTGTTGTCTCTCAAGGGAGGGATAGCTCTGCTGTCTGCATTGAGCGAGAGCCTCGTCAGCTGAAGAAGGGATAACTCTGTTGTCTCACAAGGGAGGGATAGCTCTGCTGTCTGCATTGAGCGAGAGCCTCGTCAGCTGAAGAAGGGATAACTCTGCTGTCTCACAAGGGAGGGATAGCTCTGCGGTCTGCATTGAGCGAGAGCCCCGTCAGCTGAAGAGGGGATAACTCTGCTGTCTCTCAAGGGAGGGATAGCTCTGCTGTCTGCATTGAGCGAGAGCCCCGTCAGCTGAAGAAGGGATAACTCTGTTGTCTCACAAGGGAGGGATAGCTCTGCTGTCTGCATTGAGCGAGAGCCCCGTCAGCTGAAGAGGGGATAACTCTGTTGTCTCTCAAGGGAGGGATAGCTCTGCTGTGTGCATTGAGCGAGAGTGTCAGCTGAAGAAGGGATAACTCTGTTGTCTCACAAGGAAAGGATAGCTCTGCTGTTTGCATTGAGTGAGAGCCTCGTTAGCTGAAGAAGGGATAACTCTGTTGTCTCACAAGGGAGGGATAGCTCTGCTGTCTGCATTGAGCGAGAGCCTCGTCAGCTGAAGAAGGGATAACTCTGTAGTCTCACAAGGGAGGGATAGCTCTGCTGCCTGCATTGAGCGAGAGCCTCGTTAGCTGAAGAAGGGATAACTCTGTTGTCTCACAAGGGAGGGATAGCTCTGCTGCCTGCATTGAGCGAGAGCCTCGTTAGCTGAAGAAGGGATAACTCTGTTGTCTCACAAGGGAGGGATAGCTCTGCTACCTGCATTGAGCGAGAGCCCCGTCAGCTGAAGAAGGGATAACTCTGTTGTCTCTCAAGGGAGGGATAGCTCTGCTGTCTGCATTGAGCGAGAGCCTCGTCAGCTGAAGAAGGGATAACTCTGTTGTCTCACAAGGGGGGGGATAGCTCTGCTGTCTGCATTGAGCGAGAGCCTCGTCAGCTGAAGAAGGGATAACTCTGTTGTCTCACAAGGGAGGGATAGCTCTGCTGTCTGCATTGAGCGAGAGCCCCGTCAGCTGAAGAGGGGATAACTCTGCTGTCTCACAAGGGAGGGATAGCTCTGCTGTCTGCATTGAGCGAGAGCCCCATCAGCCGAAGAGGAGATAACTCTGCTGTCTCACAAGGGAGGGATAGCTCTGCTGTCTGCATTGAGCGAGAGCCCCGTCAGCCGAAGAGGAGATAACTCTGCTGTCTCACAAGGGAGGGATAGCTCTGCTGTCTGCATTGAGCGAGAGCCTCGTCAGCCGAAGAAGGGATAACTCTGTTGTCTCACAAGGGGGGGATAGCTCTGCTGTCTGCATTGAGCGAGAGCCTCGTCAGCCGAAGAAGGGATAACTCTGTTGTCTCTCAAGGGAGGGATAGCTCTGCTGTCTGCATTGAGCGAGAGCCTCGTCAGCCGAAGAAGGGATAACTCTGTTGTCTCACAAGGGAGGGATAGCTCTGCTGTCTGCATTGAGCGAGAGCCTCGTCAGCTGAAGAAGGGATAACTCTGTTGTCTCACAAGGGAGGGATAGCTCTGCTGTCTGCATTGAGCGAGAGCCTCGTCAGCCGAAGAAGGGATAACTCTGTTGTCTCACAAGGGAGGGATAGCTCTGCTGTCTGCATTGAGCGAGAGCCTCGTCAGCCGAAGAAGGGATAACTCTGTTGTCTCACAAGGGAGGGATAGCTCTGCTGTCTGCATTGAGCGAGAGCCTCGTCAGCTGAAGAAGGGATAACTCTGTTGTCTCACAAGGGAGGGATAGCTCTGCTGCCTGCATTGAGCGAGAGCCCCGTCAGCTGAAGAAGGGATAACTCTGTTGTCTCACAAGGGAGGGATAGCTCTGCGGTCTGCATTGAGCGAGAGCCCCGTCAGCTGAAGAAGGGATAACTCTGCTGTCTCACAAGGGAGGGATAGCTCTGCTGTCTGCATTGAGCGAGAGCCCCGTCAGCTGAAGAGGGGATAACTCTGTTGTCTCTCAAGGGAGGGATAGCTCTGCTGTGTGCATTGAGCGAGAGCCCCGTCAGCTGAAGAGGGGATAACTCTGTTGTCTCTCAAGGGAGGGATAGCTCTGCTGTGTGCATTGAGCGAGAGCCCCGTCAGCTGAAGAAGGGATAACTCTGTTGTCTCACAAGGGAGGGATAGCTCCGCTGTCTGCATTGAGCGAGAGCCCCGTCAGCTGAAGAGGGGATAACTCTGTTGTCTCTCAAGGGAGGGATAGCTCTGCTGTGTGCATTGAGCGAGAGCCTCGTCAGCTGAAGAAGGGATAACTCTGTAGCCTCACAAGGGAGGGATAGCTCTGCTGTCTGCATTGAGCGAGAGCCCCGTCAGCTGAAGAAGGGATAACTCTGTTGTCTCACAAGGGAGGGATAGCTCTGCTGTCTGCATTGAGCGAGAGCCCCGTCAGCTGAAGAGGGGATAACTCTGTTGTCTCACAAGGGAGGGATAGCTCTGCTGTCTGCATTGAGTGAGAGCCCCGTCAGCTGAAGAAGGGATAACTCTGTTGTCTCACAAGGGAGGGATAGCTCTGCTGTCTGCATTGAGCGAGAGCCTCGTCAGCTGAAGAAGGGATAACTCTGTTGTCTCACAAGGGAGGGATAGCTCTGCTGTCTGCATTGAGCGAGAGCCTCGTCAGCTGAAGAAGGGATAACTCTGTTGTCTCACAAGGGAGGGATAGCTCTGCTGTCTGCATTGAGCGAGAGCCTCGTCAGCTGAAGAAGGGATAACTCTGTTGTCTCACAAGGGAGGGATAGCTCTGCTGTCTGCATTGAGCGAGAGCCTCGTCAGCTGAAGAAGGGATAACTCTGTTGTCTCACAAGGGAGGGATAGCTCTGCTGTCTGCATTGAGCGAGAGCCCCGTCAGCTGAAGAAGGGATAACTCTGTTGTCTCACAAGGGAGGGATAGCTCTGCTGTCTGCATTGAGCGAGAGCCCCGTCAGCTGAAGAGGGGATAACTCTGTTGTCTCTCAAGGGAGGGATAGCTCTGCTGTCTGCATTGAGCGAGAGCCTCGTCAGCTGAAGAAGGGATAACTCTGTTGTCTCACAAGGGAGGGATAGCTCTGCTGTCTGCATTGAGCGAGAGCCTCGTCAGCTGAAGAAGGGATAACTCTGTTGTCTCACAAGGAAAGGATAGCTCTGCTGTTTGCATTGAGTGAGAGCCTCGTTAGCTGAAGAAGGGATAACTCTGTTGTCTCACAAGGGAGGGATAGCTCTGCTGTCTGCATTGAGTGAGAGCCCCGTCAGCTGAAGAAGGGATAACTCTGTTGTCTCACAAGGGAGGGATAGCTCTGCTGTCTGCATTGAGCGAGAGCCTCGTCAGCTGAAGAAGGGATAACTCTGTTGTCTCACAAGGGGGGGATAGCTCTGTTCTCTGCAGGGAGCGAGGGTCCAGGATACAGCTCTAAGCACGACCCCCCCCCCGGTCCCCCCCCAACCCCTACCCCCACTTCCCAAACTGCCCCCTCGTTCCTGCTGCTGGGCACACCTCCTCGCTCAGCTCTACTCCCCTCCGATTCTGAGGTGTGCCGCACCTCTACTTTAATTTACAGTCAATATTGTCTCTCTGCGGGACTGGCTGCACCCCCAACCATGGCCCTGGCGCCTCTGACTGGAGAGAAACAATGAAAGTTATTACTTTGTTTCTCTTCAGTCCTGGGTCAGCGCGAGGAGCTCAGAGCAGGCTGCAGACTGCTGCAGCGGCTTTGGGCACGCCTCTCTCTCAGCTCTCTACAGATGAGCTGCCTGAGATGGGCCCCTTCACCCACTGAAGACTGGGGGCCCCGCACCGCAGGGGCTGCGCCGCGGGGGTGTTTGTTACGCCCCTGCCATGTGTACGACACATGCTGTAGAAGCCCGCAGATCTGAAGCACGTTCTGTGGGCCACTTGCATGATAACAAAACACAACCAACCAGAAAAAGTTGTGCAAACCAAATGGCCCTCTGCTTGCAGGCAGAATAGAGCCACGTGCTTGGGCTTAACAGGGCCTAAGCCCTTTAACAGGCCCGAGGCAAGTATCTTGCAGAAAAACTCCTCCACCCATGGCAATAACCAGAGCAAATCAGTAACAAGGACATATACCTCAACATGCTAGAAAAGACAATGATGCTGCTCAGAGAAAGAAGTGTCAACTTAGCAAATCATTCTTTGGCGTCAAGCAAGGCCTAGCTTAGAACGAGGCTCAAACTGTTCTCTTTTGAGAAAGCACATTACACAAAGTCCTAAACATATCCTGAAATCAACACACACACATGTTGGCACATTCCAGCCAAGGATCTAAAACAGAGTCCAGTCAGAATGACCTACAGACTACAGCAAAAAACGAACCAAAAGTTACTATATGGAGAAATAAGGGGCATATTATCAAGGGGGGTTATCGCCGCTTTTTTGGCTTTAAAAGCCAAGAAAGCGGAGATAAAATGATCTCCCTATTACCTAGCTGTTGCTAACACCAGTTAGCGACAGCTAGTAGGAGATAGCGACCATCTTGGGCCCCGCTTTGCATGGCAGTGATATTTATCACTAATGACATGCAAAGTGGGCGTGCCAAGATGTTAGCGACTGGAAACAGTCGCTAACATCGCTATCTCCTATTACCAACTTTTGGAGATATTCGCGCTAAGCGCGAATATCACCCAAAAGCTAACACCTGCCCCTGAGCAGTTCTTAGCCATGTTATCTAATGGTAGGTGGATAACATGGCTAAGAGCATTAACTCGGTAATGCATGAATATCGCTGACTTTTCAGCGATATTCATGCATTGCGGCTGATTTTTATCGCATTTGCGATAAACCTTGGTAATACCAAGGTTTATCTGCGATAAAAATCGCCGCAGCTCAGCGTTAATTTTTTCACGCTAACCAAGCAATAGCGATAATTATCAATATTGCTTGGTAATATGCCCCTAAGTCCCTTGTCTACATTTTGGATGAGACGTTTAAAATGGAGCTATAAGGTTTACTGGGACACAAATGAATCAGTTAAGTGTGTAGACAATTGGTTAAAAAAATGCATGAAAATGGAGCCTACCTGTTCCATTTTGCTACAGAGGAAGGGACAAGCTAGCAACACACTGCCTTTCTGGGTTCTGGATGTGGTAAGTCAGTAAAGCTTTGGGGCAGACATACTGCACTGAGCCAAGGGCAGGATTTGCTGCTAAATCTGTCCACCACCAAACCTCCCCGGGACCACTCTTCTGGTCTTCCATCCTACACACCTTCCCTCACCCAGACACTGGCCTTACCTCTCTCTCTGCCTTCCCCCTTCCTGGACACAACTAGTTTATACCCCAGTGTCAGGATACACAGAGTGAAGGATCCTGAAGCCCACCCTTGGGTAAGTCCCCGTCATTCTCAGCCCTTAGTTCTGCAATTAGTAGGTACTCTCATTAACTCAGCAGTGTAGTGCACCGGTTCCCACTGCACCTTATTTACAGCTGTCTTTTATTGATCAATAAAAGGTTGTGGGTGTCATGACCATCCTTCCTATGTGGACGAAATGGCGCAGGTACAAAACACTACTTCTGTCCTAGTGCATATCCCGTCATGGTATCCGTACAGTCAACCCTGCAGCCCAGAATACTGCCATCATGGGGTGCACCTGTATGACGTCCTTGCACACCCAGAATACTTGGAGTGTGTGGTAGCTCCCAAAAGCTCCCTCAGTAGATGCAGATTTTGCAGGACGGTACAGCAATGTCTGTGGTCATGATGTGCACATCTTTGATGTTGTTGGTACAGGTGTGGACGAGAAGACATCAGCGCTGTACAGTAGAAGACCAAAGATGCACAACTAATGCACAAAGAAAAAAAGACTACTAATCTACTGTTAACCTCTAATCTTAGGTTCCTGGGTAGCTTGCTTCCCATAACAAAGCGCTTCAACTCCTAGTCAGGGGTAGTAAGCGCTATATAAATACAATTTACAATACGTTAATTAAGCATTCGCTACTGTGGGATGAAAGGCAACCCTCAGTCTTACTTGAATTTTCAGATTTATACAACTGTTTTGCTGGTATCTGAAAGGCAATGTGGCTTGGCTCTTCCCGGGCTAGACCTAGTCCCCTCTGTTCCACCCCCAATCTTCCTCAGACTCTGTCAGCGCCAGGATGCCTGCAATGGCGACAGTTTGCGCTTTACAAATTCTTAAAATAAAATAATAAATAAATAAACATAGCAACAATATACATAAATATACTCCACATCATATCACATAATTCTAATCAGCATAATTTCATTCAGCGCCACACAATTCCACTCCACACAGTATCATTCAACACAATACAGCAACACACCACATAATTCAATGCAACAACACATTTACACAATACACCGCATACATCCAATCCACACCACACAATACGACATCCTGCCACAAAATTTGACAACATACCACATAATTAAACTGCACAACATACCACTACACAACACAAAATACAAGTCCACATAACTAAACTCCATGACACACAATCCCACCCTACCTAATTACAGTACACTCAAAACCACATAATTACTATCCACATAATTACTATGATTTGATTTGATTTGATTTTATGTTTTCTAGAGCGCGCAGCTACCCTAAGGCATCCCGGCGCTAAAAAAGACCACGGTACTGAGGGAAGGAAAGGTCAGGAGGTGAGCTCAGGGGAAAAGTAAGGTTTTTAGGCGTTTCCTAAACCTGAGGTGGTTGTGTTCTTGCCTCAGGGAAAGGGGAAGGGCGTTCCACAGTCTAGGAGCATTATAGGAGAACATGCGGCCGCCTGTTCTGGCCTTCCTAATTCTGGGGACATTGGCGAGGGAAAGAGAGTTGGATCTTAGTTGGCGACTTGACTGTTGTTGAGTCACCAGTGTCCTGAGGATGGGAGGGCCTTCATTGTGCAAAATTCTGTGAGTAATGCACAGGGTCTTAAAATTGACCCTCTCCTTTACTGGCAGCCAGTGCAGACTTCTGAGAGCTGGTTTAGCCGAATTCCTCGTTGAAGTTCCTGTGAGGATTCTCGCCGCCGCGTTCTGTGCGCATTGAAGTCTATGGATCACCGAGGCTGGGGCTCCCAGGTACAGGACATTTCCGTAGTCCAGTCTGGAGTTCACAAGCCCCTGCAGCAAGAGTTTCCTGGACTGGAGCGGAAGTAGATGTAAAATCTTTCGAGCCGTTTTTATCAGGCCGAAGCACATAACCACATAATTCCACTGCACAACATGCCACATAATTCTACGCCACACAATTCCACAACTAACAATTCCAATCCAACCCACATATTTCCACTCCACACCACATGCCTCCACTCCACTCCACATGGTTAAAACACATTGTCATTTACAACATAAAAAACTCTAACTTTCGCAAATGCGAGACCTAGTGGCATTGCCATTGCTTGTTTTTAAAATAAAAATTGTTGTTCTTCATTTTGACAGCTTTATATATTGTGAGCGGCTATTTGAGCGTTATTCATGAGCACCAATTATGAGCGCTATTCATGAGCACCAATTACAGTGCATAAGATCAGATTTTTTATTGAAGGGCCTGAGAGATGAAGTGATTTGCCCAGAATCACAGGATGCTGAGAGCAGACGCCGGGACTGAACCCTGATCCCCATCTCTGCAACTCTGACCTTCAGGTCACCTATGCCTATGCCCATGCATGAAAGTGGGAGTATATTGTTCTTGGGAAGGACACTGGGGCCAAGGTGACAATAGCCTACAGCATGAGCAATAGAACCACTGCCAGGCCCCTTCTATTACTGAATTACTCCCCAGCCCTCCATTACCGGAGAAACCGAACAACAGCAAGGCCCCTTCTATTACCAAATTACACAGCCCTCCCCAGCCCTTCACTGCCGCAGGGGAGGGGCTTAAGCATTTTCGCACCTGCTGCCCATCCATGGGGTGGGGGCTGAAGTGAAGATGGCCCAAGTGCACAATAGCCCCAGTCCCCTACAGCGAGGCACCAGCATAAACCTACTCTTCCCCGCCCACCATCCCCTGAATGAGAAGGGTGGTGGGTGAGGTGTCCAATAAAAACACAGGGCCCGATTCACAAAAGTAATCGGAGACAAAATCCTAACTTTACAACTTTCGGTATTCACAAAGGGCATTTAGGAGAAGTAAAGTTAAGATTCCTAACTTTACTACTAAATGCCTTCGGTGAATACCGAATGTCGTAAAGTTATGATTTTGCCTCAGATTACTTTTGTGAATCGGGCCCACAGTTTCTGGATTGCATTGGCCCCAGGGGGGCCGAGGTGAAAATGGCTGAATGGCCTGAGCACCACCAAGCCCCTAGGGAGCCGGAGCCCAATTCTCGCAGTCATCTGATCCCCAGCCCACCGTCAGGGCGATTGTTTGGTAGAGCAGTGGATCAAGGAGAGGCCACAGCTGGTCACCGCCCAAGGACCATGTCAAGCGGCCTCCCAGTGAGGCTGCTTTGATCTTCCGGCCTAGTGCCCTCTGTGGGCTGTGAAAGAAAAAAAACATCCCACGGAGACGCCGGCCGTGCGGCCGAGACACCGGCCATGCGGCCAATGCCCGACTGCCCGTATTACCAATCTGTCCCTGGCCACAAGACTGGACTTCGGCATGCGACATACTTGGACCGGCGAGACATCTTATTCAGCATAGACAGGTCATTCCAAACCATACAGGTAGGTTGTCCTCCTTCTTTCGCGCCTTGAACACATCTCAAGACATCTTAGGTCCCTTCACTCACTGGCTTCCAGCACAGAACACATGCTTTACAAAGTGCTAGATATGTGCCACAAGGCACTAGGTAAAACTAGTCCTGGTTTCCTTTTTAGCAGCCCACTCCTCCTGTCCTCTTAGATCTCTTTCTTCCAACTGAGTGGTTGTTTGTGGCAGGAGGGCAGCCAGGCTGCTAGGACATTACTTCCTCTCAGTCAAAGCCGGGAATGTGCTTCCTCTATGTTTTACAATCATTCCTAACGAGAAACTTTTTTGTGCAACCCTCGAAGCATGCTTTTCTACTTTATTGGTTTTTTCGGGGGGGGGTGGGGAGGGGTCCATTATCTCTTTAGCACCCAAATCCCTTGGTGAGGTGATAGTTTTCCCCTTTACAAGTTATTTTTCATTCATAATTTGTTCATAAATGCTTCTCAAAAGTGCATTTTCACTTCTTTTCTCCTTTTCTCCACAAAGAAAAATTTTTCACAATGAAAAATTTAAATATCCTTCCCATACACCTCTAAAACCTTTGTGATGTTCCATTCCCATTCCCAAGCATTTATTTTTGTATTGGCAGGAGTAAATCTCTATCCAGAGTATGGCATTAAAGCTTTTAAATACCCAGAGAGGTCCAAGTCCTGGAAAGCCTAGTCCCCACCCCTAGAAACAGATTTACTCCCAAATGTCGACTATGAAAAATACATTTGCAGTCAATAAAGGCAAAAAGCTGGTGAAACCATGGATGAATTTGTAGAAAGGCTTGATTTGCTCACCAAGCACTGCAAGTTCAATGAGTTCAACGATGAAGAGGCCATGCGCCTCAGAGTAATAGATGGTTGTCTCTCTGATTCCTTCAGATGACAAATGCTATAAGAGACACTCAGCTTGGAGAGAGCACTCATGGTCGCAGGAGCGAAAGAAAGAGCTGACAGACAAGCAGCTAACATGGAGGCCGGAATGGTCCAATATGAATCAGCACAGAGTGTGAAAAGTAAGCCAAAAAACAAAGTAGAAGGCCACAAAGTAACATCTCCAAAGAAAAAGAAGTTGTGTTTTCGATGCGGATTTTCCTTTCCACATGAAGGAAAATGTCCCGCCATAGGACAGATATGCAAATGCTGCGGGAAGGAGAAGCAAAGGAACGGTCAAGTGTGTCACTTTGAGAAAACAAAATTAATGCCAGAAAGTTCCAGAGACTTTTTAACCACACCTACAAGGCCAAGCGCCAACATCAGTTGACGTAAGTAGAAACGGAACAACTGGTCAATTGGTGTCAAATTCCCAGTCTAAACGTTTGTCAGCATCATTGTCAAGCGACAATGAGGAAGATGGGTATGTGATGTCAAAATCGACCACTGGCCAACGTGCTCATGTAGGATTAGCTTCTTGCAAGGAAGAATGCTGGTCGAAGCAACATCGACAAGTGAAAGGTCAAAATTAATTTGGGCACTGTCCCAAAATTGCACTTAAGGTGAAACTTCACATAAATGAAGACAGCCGTCCTGTTGCTCAATGACATTGTTGAATTGCGTTTCATTTACAAGAGGCTGTTGAGAAAAAACATGAAATACTATTAAAGCATGACATTGTTTAGAGATCCACTGGTCCGACGGCATGGGTGTCACCCATCATGGTAGTGCCTAAGAAGGATACTGGAGGAGCTGTGCGCATCTGCGTTGGTATGCGCAAAGCTAACAAGACAATTGAGAGAGGATGACATTCAGGTCCACATATTAAAGTCTTTTCCCACCTTGATTTGAAGAAAGGCTATAACCCACTCAAACTGGAAGAACATTTGCAGGTACATTGCTACCTTTTTGACTCATGTTGGTTTGTTTAGAAATAAAGGACTAAGTTTCATAGTGTCATAGGCTGTTGAAGTCTTTCAGAATGTCATTCATAGCAGAATACAGCCAATCACAAATGCTTCCAATTACAGTGATAACATACTGGTATTGGGGCCACATGAAATATACATGATAAAGTTCTAACCCGAGTGTGTTGTATACTTGCCGATGTAGGTCTCACTTTAAATACAGCAAAGTGTGAGTTTCATAAAACAATACTCACGTCCTTTGGTCCTATCTTTTTTCATGGGGGAATGACTCCTGATCCAAATAAAGTTCAAGCTTTGCCATCCAACTCTATCCCACAAGATGTAACTAAGCTGTGATCCTTCCTTGGTACGGCCAGTTATTGTTCAAGGTACATACGCGACTTTGCCACTGTAAGTGCCCCACTGAGAGACTTAACAAAACAAAATGTGCCCTTTCGATAGTCACTGAAATGGCATACTTTGATCCAAAGCTACAAACGGAGATTGTTGTTGATGCCAGTCCAGTGACGTTAAGTGCCATGCTTGCCGAGCATAAGATTACTGTGTTGGGACAAACACAGCTCTGTTCTGCACGCAAACATCGATTCTAAAAAAGTTGAAAATGCAAAAGGAAGAAAGGGAAGGTGTGCGCACGCTAATCTCCATATGTTTAGCAAACAAGTCTTTGTCCCGCATGCGATGCGCACCCCACCAGTGGACTAAAAAATTTAACTTTGAAATATCGAACTTCATAAGGATTTGGAGTGATTTGCCTCTGAAATATATGAAGCATGAAAATTACGTAAAGCTTATGGATGTAAATGGATTAAATGGGTTGAAAAACGATAAATGGATTCTTCTAGCGAGGAATGTTTCCTCATCAACGCAGTGCAACAGATAGGGACGCAAAGCGCAAACCCCTCTCTCACCACTGCCGAGCACAATAGACATCCAAATGCACCAAGACAGATAGTGGCTTATGCTAAGAGGATTTTGTCACAGACAGAACGTCCTTATGAAAAATCTGAAAAAGAAAGCCTCTCTGTGGTGTGGGCCTGTGAGCATTTTCATGTGTTCCTTTATGGAATTCACTGTTGTGACCAACCACCAAGCATTACTCACTATTTTCGGCAATCCAAAAGCCAAGATGCACCCTGGCATTGACAGGTGGGGGTTGGGACTGCAGGAATATGATTATACGACTGCGCATCATCCAGGAAAAGATCAAAAACCAGCTGACTACTTCTCACGTGTGCCACTACTGTGTCATGGCACTACCAAATCAGCAAATGCTCATGTTTACATCATCATGCAATCCACTACCCCTACTGCCATATCGGTGGAACAAATCCTTGCTGCCACGAGTACTGACATGGATTTGCTAAAACTCAAAGACATTATTACACATTAATCTTGGAGAAAACGTACTCAACCTCTTCATGAAGACCTTCAATACCAGAAATTAGAAAATGTGCAGGAAGAAGTTTCAGTAACCACAGACGGCATTATATTAAAAGGGTCAAGAACTGTCATGCCTGAGAGCCTGAGACGTCAAGTCATTGAGCTGGGACATGAGAGACATTGTGGAGTTGTTGCTACTAAACGAGCCCAACGGGACCGAGTGCGGTTCCCTTATCTTTTTTTTTTTTTTTTTTTTTTTTTGGAAAACCTTTATTTAACAGTATGTGCAGACAAATACGGGCCTACAACCCTCAGGCCGGCCTCGACAATAAAGGGCACATCAGCAAGCAATTCTGCAACTCGGCAGCATATCAGTACAATCACGAATAGACCAGGTTACATTATACACAATTGTGCCGCCAAGCGCCAGGATGATGAGGTTTAATTTTTATAAAGTTTTGAAATAAGTCCATAGCAACAGGTCTGGAAGGATCCGAATCAGAGCAATGCAGTTAGGACTATAGTGGGCAGCGATCTTAAGAAGGGTCAGCAAGCATTATCCGCAAGGTAATCAATCGCACTCAATGAAATCAGGATAGATAAAAAAAAAACATCACATGACGATCTCCAAGCACTACCCAAAATTACCCACTCCTCCCATAGACCCAAGAAATAAGAAAGGAAGGAACAAGCTAGAAAGGTAAAGAGTAGAAAGGGAGAAGAGAAAAAGAGATAAGAAAGTAAGAAAAAGGAGGCCCATAGAAATGAAAAAAACAACAAGGAAATATACCCCCCACCCTACACGCATGCAGAGGCTACGGCCTACCCCCCCCTAGCAGTGTGTCTGTCGCCCCAGAAGAGTACCCGAAATGTAGAAGAAGAAAAAGAGAAGAAAAAGAAATAGAATGTCACGGTTGATCGGAGGAGGGCCAAGGATCTAGTCCAAGCAAGCAAAATCGTTACCCGCGGTCACCCAACCCCAGGCCCCGACCCAACACCCATGCTACATGTACCTCCAACAATCACAAGTCCCAGTCCCAGCCTTATAAGTTCCAATGTGCAACAAGAAAATCCCCTTCCTCAGCCTTGGCCCCTTCGAATCCACAGTCCAACAGAAGTCAGGTGCAATACAGCCAGCCTGGACGGGATGAACCACCATGGAGTCCGTTGCAGAAGTCGAGGTGTAAGAGACAAGTCAAACTGAAGTGAAGCTCGATAGTAAGGGACCAAGGAATGCGCCGCTGCCATGCCACGGCTAGAGCAACAGGGAGCAGGACGATGCACAAGTTCCAAAGTAGCGGCCGGCCGATGTGCAGGAAGCAAGTCCAGGAGGACGCTCAAAAACGTGGCACCAAAGGACAAAGGAGATGGGCAAAACGGCAACTGAGGCACGAGCTCCGGCCACACCAAGGGAGCAGTATTTTCAGATTCCTCCTGGGCAGAACCGAAGAGTACCGCAGCGGGCACTGGGTCACGTCCCCCCGTCACTGCCACATACCTCAACTTGGGTGATCCACCGACAGTCGGCTGAAGATGTGGCTTAACATGCCGCACTGGAGAATCATCATGGCCAGCTGAAGAAGTCCCATCAAGCCGGTCCCTCAAACCAGTGGCAAAGTCGCGGAAGGCCAACCGCAGGTCCTCCAGCGCAGCCAGGATGTCGCGGAGCTCCAGCGGTGGACCAAGAATGGAGGGTGCTGTTTCGTCCGCCATCTTAGGCAAGCAACCATCGAGCGCCCCGGGAAGCAAGCCCCCTTCACCAGCCATCGGTATCTGGAAAGTGATGTACTTTCTGTGGGGCCCTGGCGGTGCAGGAAACGTGGAGGCAGCCGGTCGTGGAGAGGCTCCAAGGACAGGAGAAACTGTGGTGCAGGGAAACCCACCGGCAAGATCAGGGCGTCCGATGCGGAAGATGGCGGCCGCTGCTGAAGGCTGCAACAAAGACGCGATCCCGGCCCTCCAGCTGGGCCAGGATACAATCTACGGGAGCCTGATACAATGTTGCGAGCGAGTCGCGCTGGGCAGCCGAGCAAGGAAAGGGCTGCTGTGAGAACTGCAGCGCCACGCTCCAGGTCCGGTGCACCGGCTCCTCCCTCACCACAGCGGCCGCTGCTGTCGTTGTCGCCGCCGGCCGTCCCCACCAAACAATAGCCCGGCTGCTCCCGCTTGAAGGGCCGAAATGGATACCGGGGCTCAACTCCGCCGGGGAAGCTCCGTTCGCGACCGGAGCTACAGCAACGTGGTCAGGAGCGTAGCGCAGGTAAGCGTAGGGCTCGGAGGCGCAGGATTCTTGCCAGGATATCGGCGAAGGGCGCAAGGGCCGGCGGAGCCGAAGGGCTAGGCGGCCATCTCGGCTGCAGGCTAGGCTCCTCCTCCGGTTCCCTTATCTTGATGAAAGAGTTGAAAAGAAATTAAGGGCATATCATTTGTGCGACTGCTTGTCATCCAAAACAACCCCATATCCGTTAAACATGTCTGATCTTCCAAAGCAGGAATGGAGAAGATTGCAATTGATTTGTTGGAACTCCTTGACACTGGACATCATCTACCAGTAATTGTCAATAAATACTTCAATTTTGCCATTGTTGAAGGCCAACTTTAGAGAGTATTTTTGCAACATGCGGTGTTCCTTAGATTTTGAAATCTGACGGTGGCCTACCTTCAATAGTTGAGAATTTTACGACGTTCTCACTAACCTAAATGTCAAGCCTCAGAAAAGCACCGCTCTCTGGCCCAGGTGAATGGTGTTGTTGAGTGATTTATGAGCACCCTCGAGAGGACCGTTCAGCGTGCTGCGCTGAAAAGGCTCGAACTCAAGTCAGTTCTTCACTCTACTCTTTGTGCATACAGGTCAACTCCCCATTCGACCACAGGTGAGAGCCCTGCCACCTTAATGTTTGGGAGAGACAAAGGAACCAAGTTACTGCAATGGACCACTGAAAGACCTATCGACATTGATAAGCTTCGTGCTACTGATTCGTCTCACAAATGCAAAATGAAGACCTATGTGGACAGGCACCGCCGTGCTCGGAACACTGTGTTCAATAGAGGAGAACAAGTCATTGTCAAGCAGAAACTGAAAAGCAAGTCTGATGCTCCTTTTGATGATGAATCACTGAGGGTTGCGACCAGCAAAGGACACATGGTGACAGCCCACCGTTCTGGAAAGTCCATCACAAGAGATTCTTCTTATTTCAAACACCTGCCTCGAAGGTTCGTTGACCCCAGACGTCCAGTGTGAGACCCTTCCATCTGGGAGTCAGGAGAGCCCAAAGACTGCATCTGTGTATGTGTCACCTGTCCCTGCCGCGGATGCCTCTCCTATGTCTACTCAAACTCATGCAACAAGATCTGGAAGATTGATTCCAGCACCTCGATGACTCATTGAAGAGTTATGATATATGTATTTTTTTGTATACTTCTTATACAAGGGAGGAGATGCAGTATCAGGTTTGTTAAAGGTAGCTGGACCCCTCTGGACCCTGACAGTAGAATAGTACATGAGTGATTGGTGTGGTTAAGAATATTCATGATGTGGTACCTGCAGTTAACGATTACACTCTGATGAACAAATACATGTCATACCGTGTGTAGCATGATCATTTACATGTACCCGGGCTGGAGAGGGCGGTGCGAAGGTGTTTGAGTAACAGAAGGAGGTTTCTAAAGACAGGGACTTTTCACAGCACAGAGGCGGCCTTCCAGTGCTTCGCAACGACACTTCACTGACTGTAGAACACAGTGGTGTCCAGCTCTGTGAGGTGTAATCAAATATTGAACTATTTAGGGCTAAACTTGTATACATTTATAGGCCGTCCATAAGGCCTTGAAGCAGTGTGCAGTGTGGCCATGCTGTCTCAGGCTTGAAATGAAGTGGGCTGATGCATTCTGCAATTCGCTGAGCATGCAATGCAGGTAGAGCTCAAGCAGAACGTTGCAGAAGGCCAGCTGGTTTTATGTATGGAATTCAATGTACCTACTGTTAAACCTGTGCACATGTTACCTATCCAAACACTTTATTTTAAGGTCCCATCCCACTTGGGTCTGAGGCCTGTACAGCTGCCTCAGCCCTTATATGTTTCTGGTGAGTTGATGAACCCTTGCCCTCTGTGGCCAGAGAGAGAGAGGCAGGGGAGGGCACTAGAGGCTTTACCATAGGGGACTACTTAAAGTCCCATGTAATCTTCCACAAAATGCCATGACGGTAAGGAGAGCAGACCCAGCCAATGGGGATCTCTGTAAAACGGCACCAGCCAATGGCAGGAGGGAGTTGACCAAAAGCCCAGTCTTCTTTACTGTGTGTGTATTGGTGACATGTGGTCTCCAATAAACATCTACAGTTGTCTGCAAGCAGAGCCAAAAGGGATAATGGCTGTAAAAGTGTATATGTGCAGAGGTACTACTCTGTGCAGATGTAGGTGCAGATGTAAGTGTGTAACTAGTGGTTGAGGTGGGAGTAGAGCTAGTGGTTGAGGCAGGTGCAGATTGAGTGTGAAGGTTGGCATTGTGAACTTTTAATGCACTTCTATCATGGTGAAAGGTACAAACTCCATAGTCTATAATGCACTTGTAATATGGCGGGCGGGACAAACACCAGTGCCTGTAATGCACTTGTAATATGGCGGGCGGGACAAACGCCATAGTCTATAATGCACTTTAATTGTGGCTGACGAGACAAATGCCATAGTCCATAATGCACTTGTAACATGGCGGACGGGACAAATGCTATAGCCTGTAATGCACTTGTAATATGTAGAATGGGACAAAGGCCATAGGCTGTAATGCACTTGTAATATGTAGAACGGGACAAAAGCCATTGGCTATAATACACTTGTAATATGGAGAACAGGACAAACGCCGTAGGCTACAATGCACTTGTAATATGTAGACCGGGACAAACACCCTAGGCCAGAGGTCTTCAAACATTTTGATGCCAAGACCCCCTCGTCAAACTTTTTATGGCATAAGGACCCCCTTCTGACACAAATTTTTAGAACCTTGTACTCTTCATCATCGACAACTATCGACAACTATAAACGCCCCCAATTCCTACAGCAAATAATTTTTACACTGGGGAAATAATATTAAACAGTGTTTATCAAACAAAAGGTCAGTGAGCGTGGTATTGTAGTCAAAGGTGTAGCCAAAAACAAAGGGTCTAATTTATGAGGAATTGGCGTATTTATGAAATATGGTGCATTACTGTCCTTTCCCCGTGCGTTGGCGCACAAGTTGCTGCCTGGCACCAACACAGGCAGGATTGTTTTTGTACAGGAAGGGGCACCTTCCTTCACAAAAACAATCCAGAGAGGCGTTTTTCTCTTTCCATCGGAGCTGCAGAATGCAGCACACATGGAAAGAGGAAAAAGCTAGGAGAAATGAAAACATCTCTTTTCGTAACACCTCCACTGGGGAGGCATCTATTTTTGAAGCTTCCCAGGGTTACGTGATTTTGTAAATATGGGGCAGCATCAAAATCCATGGGTGCTGCAGGGGACCCCACGCAAAGCCCATGGAACACCTCCTTGACGCAGAGTATTTCAAAGCAGTGACTTGCTCTGCTGTGTCTTACCCCAAATCTATGAGGCCAGGCAAAGCCATGCTGGGTGACTTTGCGCCACCTCATAGGTATGGTTGGGAGGCTTGCGCCACTGGAGGGTCAAAAAAAGTGATGTTCTGGCGATGCAAGTCTCTCATAAACAAGCCCCAAAAATATCCTGGGCCTTACTTATGAAGGTTTGCCACACTTTTACGCCACCTTTGCGTCACTTTTTGTGACGCTGTGGCAGTGTAAATAATGCGTTTTGTTGCACCATATTTACAAAGTGACGCATCTAAGCAGATGTGTCACTTTGTAAAGGCCTGCGCTATATTATACCTTCGTCAGGTATATTGTTTGCAGGGTGGCCGTTCCCCTGCAATAAAGGGTCGTACAAGTGATGCAGTAAAATCTATAAGATTTCACTGATCTATAAGATTTCACTGCAACACTTCTAGGATGCTACTGTGTCAATATCTTACACCTGGCTCACAGTAGGCGTGAGACTGACACAGGCCCTTTCACACGGGGCTTATCCCATGTGAAAGGACACATTGCTGGTGTTGCATCTGTTTTCAGACACACCCCAGTAATGTGTCACTTTTGCCCCTACACATATGTTAGAAATACTGGCGTATCTGCAATTCCTTACAACATGGTGCGACGTACATTAAATGCTGCACATCCATTGTCACAAGGAGGGAGCAGTGAAAACTGTTGCTTTGCTGTTTTGTCGCAGCGATTGAACAATTTTCATAAATGAGGCTCTCTGTACGTTTTTGAGGTCTTTCACCATCAGGTATCTACATAAAAAATAATGGGAAGCGTAAATGAAAAATAAATTAAAAAGTTGTTACTCAGTGGGAAATGCACTGTAGTACATTATGAAACCTCTATTAGTAAATGCACAACAGAGGTCTGTGTGAGGTCTGTGTGTTAACAGCGAGCCACAGAATGACATCTTGGTTGGTTCAGTGGAGAATAGTGATGTGTATTTTTAGTGCTATGAGTTTTCAGCCTGTGAGAGAAAGCACTGTGAATATGTAAGTCTTTATTTTATACTTACATTGCACACAGTGTAAGATAGAATGCTGCAAAAGGTGGAAATATGGTACTTCCAAAACGTAGATTTTGGTAATACCAGAGTGTATGTAGTGCAAAACTTTTTTTCCATAGCTGTCCCTTCAACATCTCTTTGGAGGCACTAAGGGCTGTGTAAATGCAGTTAAAATTAAAAGCAAGCACTCCCCAGCCCAGTTGTTAACACTTTGCACTTCCACTCAAAAAACCCAAATCTTTGTCATCACAAAGCTTGGAGTGATTTGATTAATTAAAGCCAGAACTGCTCCAAGCATCCCTTACACTTTCACATTTGCATTTTATTTAGGCTTAGCAGCAGATAACGATCTAAATTAGCCGTCCCAGGAGGGTTGTCTTTTTTCCAAAAGGAAAGTACACGTTTTGAACTGCAGGGACAAGTGAAGTTGGGGAATGTGCGACCCCCTTGCCAGGACTCCAGGGCCCCCCTGGGAGTCGCACCCCACACATTGAAAACCTCTGCCCTATAATATATTATACTTGCAATATGGCGGGCGGGACAAACGCCATAGCCTGTAATGCACTGTAATATGGCGGGCGAGACATAGGCTATAATACACTTGTAATATGGCGGTGGGAGGAGTGCCATAGCCTGTAATGCACTTGTAATATGGCGGGCGGGACAAACGCCATAGCCTGTAATGCACTTGTAATATGGCGGGCGGGACAAACGTCATAGCCTGTAATGCACTTGTAATATGGCGGGCGGGACAAACGTCATAGCCTGTAATGCACTTGTAATATGGTGGACGGGACAAGCGCCATTAGCTATAGTACACTTGTAATATGTGACGAGGACAAACGCTGTAGGCTAAAATGCACTTGTAATATGTGGAATGGGACAAACACCCTAGGGTATAATACACTTGTAATATGGTGGGCGGGACAAACGCCATAGACTGTAATGCACTTGTAATATGGCGGACGGGACAAACGCCGTAGGTCATAATAATCTTGTAATATGGCGGACGGGAGAAACACCATCGGCTATAATACACTTGTAATATGGCGGCGGGAGGAGTGCCATAGGCTATAATGCACTTGTAATATGGCAGACGGGACTAACGCCATAGGCTATAATACACTTGTCATATAGCGAATAGGACAACAGGACAAACGCCGTAGGCTGCAATGCACTTGTAATATGTAGAACGGGACAAACGCCATAGGCTATAATACACTTGTAATATGGCGGTGGGAGGAGTGCCATAGGCTATAATGCAATTGTAATATGGCAGACGGGACAAAAGCCATAGGCTATAATACACTTGTCATATAGCGAATAGGACAAATGCCGTAGGCTACAATGCACTTGTAATATGTAGAACGGGACAAACGCCATAGGCTATAATGCATTCATAATAGGGTGGACGGGACAAACGCCATAGGCTATAATACACTTGTAATTTGGTGAACAGGGCAAACACCGTAGGCTACAATGCACTTGTAATATGTAGAACGGGACAAACGCCATAGGCTATAATACACTTGTAATATGGTGGCTATAAGGCACTTGTAATAGGGTGGACTGGACAAACGCCATAGGCTATAATACACTTGTAGTATGGTGGGCGGGACAAACGCCATAGCATGTAATGCACTTGTAATATGGCGGACGGGACAAACGCCATAGCCTGTAATGCACTTGTCAAATGGCGAACAGGACAAATGTCGTAGGCTACAATGCACTTGTAATATGTAGAACGGGACAAACGCCATAGGCTATAATACACTTGTAATATGGCGGTGGGAGGAGTGCCATAGGCTATAATGCACTTGTAATATGGCAGACGGGACAAAAGCCATAGGCTATAATACACTTGTCATATGGCGAACAGGACAAACGCCGTAGGCTACAATGCACTTGTAATATGTAGAACGGGACAAACGCCATAGGCTATAATACACTTGTCATATCGCGAACAGGACAAACGCCATAGGCTATAATGCATTCGTAATAGGGTGGACGGGACAAACGCCATAGGCTATAATACACTTGTAATATGGTGGACGGGACAAACGCCATAGGCTATAATGCACTTGTAATATGGCAAACAGAACTTGTGACTTCATTTGAGAAGATATTTGGAGTAATTCCTGCTTTCTTCCATTCCATATTCTCGAGCTTATTTGGTGGATTTCCTGTTTTACTGGCGCTGGCGGCAGACGTTTTGGTTATATTAAAAATGGATGCCCGTCCTGTATTACACACCGCACAGCCCCACCTGGCACTGTTCTGCAACCGGATGCTTGAATATTATGGCACGTTGACGCTTGCGACTTCAAGCACGGCATATGGATTATTGTTTCGATTTTCCTATTTCACAGGTGTCCAGTCTGTGTTTCATTGCCTGAGCTGCGATTTAGACTGGGCCCTTGATATGTGTCTCTGCAAGCTGGTGTCTCCTGGCATCGATTTTAATCATCTGATGAGTCCCATAGTTGCTCACGAGGTGGTTTGTTTTGGCGGAGGGATTATGGCCATGGCAGCGATGCATGGACTAATGGGTCATTGGAACATACTCGCAGCAGCGCAAGATTTCTTGGCACACAGCTTTATTGAGAACCCACCAAGTTGTCCTCTGATGATGCTAGAGGCTCTGGTGCTTGAATAGCACGTATGTTCTTTTAATTGGATGGCTGAACTGTTTTCGGATAACGACAGTGACTTCATGCTGGAGGCTGTTGCTTCTTATTTTGCATATTCAGTCCTGTCCTGAAAGCTTCCGATTTTTTTGGATGCTAGTCCGTTCTTACTTGCAATATTTTTTTGATAATTATGCATGATTTTTTCATTACCCAGACCTATTGACTTGAGCAAAAATGGAAGAATTTTTAATTGGCTTACAAATGTGTTTTTTCGATCAATATTTATAATTTGACCTGGTTCATTGTTCTTGAACTCTGTCTTCTCGATGTGCCCTGTGCCTTATCTTATCTTACCTTAGCTGTGCTCCGATCATGGGGGGATGTCATATAGTTACTGCTTACCTATATACTGTGTTAAGTTAGCATGAGCTTATTAAATGTTTAAACGCCATTTTACCTTTTTGCTGCTTCTGCACACGACACATAATTGTTGCTTTAGCTTTCAGCCTAGAAGAGCGTTGTGATTTATACGAGAATAATACGTTATTGCTCTGATAACATTGCTTAGTAGACGGTGTCTGTATAGTGAGTGCTGAAGCCTTGAAGGATGAGTAAACACGGTGTTATTGTAAGGTCTGATCTTCGCACTTTCCTAGACATAACATAATTGCAGCTGCTGGCAAATCTGGCTTTAGGCGCGTTTTATATTGCTTTGCACAGAACAGATAAACACACTTGATGGTGCTTCGCATGCAGAGAGCTGGTGGAAGACGATGTGATCCTCTGCCACTGAGAGATTGAGGTAAGGGGTCGCCCTGCTAAAGCCCAAAGAGACCTTCTTAGATATAATATAATATGCTAGTTAGGGCGGGTGAGAATTAGGTGTTGTTAACTCCTATTCCTTACAACATGTTAGCATGTTGTCATCTTTTGCATTTTATGGACTAGTAACTATGCTGATAACATTGCTTCTTATAATATGTTTGCTTGTAATATCTAAGATACTGCGTTTGAGAACCCTGCATTAGTAAATAAATATTTCAAATATGCACGAGTTCTCATTTATTCCACGTTCTGGTTTGAAATGACTGTATAACGAAAGAGTGTCTATGTGTTCCACGTGACCTGAGGTATTCTAAGATCATGTTCTGGTTTGTCTAAACATTGGGAGTTTGTTATGACCAATGAGACACTGTAGCTAGCTCGGTAAGGGGATTTTGGGTACTAAGGTGAATTTTGGGTCATCCTAATTCACTGAGGTTCCAAATCTCTATGCACAGATCTGTAGGAGAATGGGATCCCTGCTACACTTTGGAGTCACAGTGCGCTTTACAAGTACACCCACATTAAGGAGTGCCATAGGCTATAATGCACTTGTAATATGGCAGACTCTCATGTGGTCGCATTTTGTGGTAGTTTGTGATAAATTCACTTCACGCTTTCTCAGAACCATTTTTTGTTTGTTCTGGACACTTTCTTATTCTTTAAGGAAAGATGGCTACCAATGATGGAACAAGTGGGCATAGCTGGTGAGTACGAATCAGCAAGCTCTATTGGTGCTGCGCACGTGAGGTGCCATCTTGCCCTCTCACTATTTTCTAAGTTCACATATAGATTGATGTGATCTGTTTCTAATACATTATTCACAGCTACACTCCTTTATGTTTTATAGGGGTATTTTAGCTCAGCGACTGTCATCTATAAAACATATATTTTAGAAATGTTGAGGTAATAAAGTGGGAGGTCACTACTTCTGGTTGCAAGTGAGGGGTGTATATGGAGAAAGAGGTATGGAACCCCTACCTTCACTTATATAATTATCCTCAAAAGAGGTTCCTTTGATTGACAGGTCTTGGTGTATTGATATTAAACCTGGTGATGCACCAGGGGAGGCGCAACGAGGCCCTCTGCAGCACTCTGCAGCACTCATAGAAATAAAAAAAGTCTGCCAGAATTGTTTCTGTGCAGGAAGGTGCGTCTTCCGGCACAAAAGCAATCCTGCTGACAACACAGGCGCCCTTGCACCATGCTGCAGGTGTGCCGTCGTTGGCACTAGGCTGCTGCAATGGCACCAGCACAGGGAGAAAGGACAGGAATGTGTCATATGTCATAGATACGGTGCATTCCTGCCCTTTCCCTGTGACGCAAGGCAGCACAGCAAGGTGATATGCTGCGCCGACCTGTGCCACATCCCAATAAATATACTCCTTAAGAATTCACTTCAAATCCTCTCCTCGCTGGAGCCACTCCTTCTGCAGATGTTCTACCATTCCCTGCCCTCCTCTGGCCTTCACCGTTTACTGCCTCTGAAATATCAACTCACGAGAGCTTCGTAGGCACCCTATGCAAAGCAGTCGAGAGTCTAACCTCACGGAGAAAAAACCACGACACTGGACTGTAGTGCATTTTTTAAAGAGCTGGAAATGGTCAATTCATGGGACCAGGACATTTCAGATTTCAGCTTCAAAAGACAGGTAAAGAAACGTATCTGAATTCAACTTAAAGCGAAAGGGATCTTTTCACAAAAATAAAGTTAGACTTCAGGTCTAAGATTACCTTTTTGTGAATCGGGCCCTTAGACTTTCGATCTAAAGTTAGACTTCAGGTCTAAGATTACCTTTGTGAATCGGGCCCTTCAGGTCTAAGTTTACCTTTGTGAATCGGGCCCTTAGACTTTCGATCTAAAGTTAGACTTCAGGTCTAAGTTTACCTTTGTGAATCGGGCCCTTAGACTTTCGATCTAAAGTTAGACTTCAGGTCTAAGTTTACCTTTGTGAATCGGGCCCTTAGACTTTCGATCTAAAGTTAGACTTCAGGTCTAAGTTTACCTTTGTGAATCGGGCCCTTAGACTTTCGATCTAAAGTTAGACTTCAGGTCTAAGTTTACCTTTGTGAATCGGGCCCTTAGACTTTCGATCTAAAGTTAGACTTCAGGTCTAAGTTTACCTTTGTGAATCGGGCCCTTAGACTTTCGATCTAAAGTTAGACTTCAGGTCTAAGTTTACCTTTGTGAATCGGGCCCTTAGGCTTTCGATCTAAAGTTAGACTTCAGGTCTAAGTTTATCTTTGTGATTCGGGCCCTTCTACTTTAGGTCTAAAGTTAGACTTCAGGTCCTAAGTTTACCTTTGTGAATCGGGCCCAAGTTGTTTAGATGTCTACAAAGTGTTTCAAGACAAAAATTTATCAAACATCCATTTGATTTAATAATGTCAATTTTTTTAATAATAGTCCTCCGTATTTTTTTCAACAAAATGGCCAGAGGTTTTTAGAGGTCAGATAGTCTCTTATATGGACCTCTTATCTCCCCCTTCTCACCGATTTACATTTCAATTCCGTCCCGTGCCAGAGATCTACGAATATTCAATGTACAGGATCACTTCTTGGTTAAAAAAAAGTATGCAACCCATCAAGACGCTACCTTTATGTTTGTGCAATTAAGATTACAATATCTGCGCCTTTGATTTGGTCCCTATGATGTAGGAGAAATAACACAAGTATGACAAATCAAGATGACATTAGCCAGTGGGCTTTGCACCCATCTCACCGAAAGCCTGGCTGGTGTGGTCTGTCCCTGCCCAGCACGAGCCGCTCTGCGGAGACAGTTTTATATGACTCTCTTAAAGATACTGGACACACAATCCTGCAATGCAGCAATTTACTGCTGAAACACCTCTGACAGTTTTTTTATTTCCCAATTTGTTACATGTGTGAGTTTGGCTAATTTGGCTCTTGCAATATTACAACTGAGTGAGTAATTGGCAATGATTGATAATGGGACGAGATGAGCTCTTTAAGCGGTCTGTGTGGACAATGACACAGCCCTGGTAATAAGGCCCACGGATTGCCCCAGCCCTGAGCGCTTCAGCCGGAGTCTAACCAAAGAATTGAATACTTACCTTTTAACTTTATCCATGGATTGGAGGAGATCAAACGATTATTGCATTGCATTTATTTATTCAATGCTTTGGATTTTGGTACAATGTATTATTCAAACGATTTTAATCAAACAAGCAGTAAATATGAATATTATTCTTATGAACTCAACTCATCGAGACCTGTTTGCCCACCTCGCTGCCCTCTTGAGTGCACCCTGATAAGTTTTGTTTTTTAATATATATAAATCTAACACTTCATACCGCACTTGGGCCAAACAACAGAAGTTCCTGTTCCCCAATTTAATGACCCAGTCTTCGATTACCCCCTCTGACCCTGAGATGACCTCGAGTCAGCAGTGGGAGGTTAACTCACTGAGTCACCTGCCAGTAATCACTGGGTCTGCGAGTTGCCTCCGCCTCTTCTACATACAAACCCTCGGTAGTGACTCGTGGGCTGTGGAATGGCCCCTCCCCTGCACCTGGAATGTTTCCTCTTCTCCCCTCTCATTTTACACTTTGCAGTAGTTTGGTGGTAGAGATCGTGTTTTATTCTGTCTTCTCTGTTTCTATGTTATGCAGTGTGCGGCTCCTCTGTGTAATGATTCTGCCCCACCCTCTGCTGCTACTTCATTCCAGTCAATGAGGGTGGTTGTTGTTGCCACAGCGCTTCGATTCGTGCTGTGCGTTCCCTACAGTCATGCAGCGCTATGACACCTGTAGGCCGGTCCCCGGCACCACAGACTGAACGAGAGCCCTGGACATGGGGAAAAAGCAGGGTCGGATTGGGATTGAAAATCGGCCCGGGCACTCAAAAAAAAATCGGCCCCATTTGCAAAATGCCTTTCCTCATATCACTGCTACAGTGTAATTGCATTAAAAAGAAGGGGGGGGGGGCGGGGGGGCTTAAAAAAATGCACGTAATAGTTTACATTGGTGAAACACACCTGAAAACAAATGAGGCCACTTCAACTGAGGTCCCCTGCTCCGCTCAGTATGCGCATACATTAATGGGCCGGCCCGAGAGACAATGGGAGTGACACCTCTGCCTGTTGTTAACCGGGGGTGGGGGACCGGCGGTGTTGGTGGGGGGAGGGTGGGTAGAGGGAGGTAATGAGCGCCCATCTGCCTGCAGAATGGCCACTCAGCCACCCACTGGGACGCTGGCTGTATTTCGAAAATAGAGACACCGCCCAAATCGGCCCCAGACCGCTCCAAAAAAGCAGCCCACAGTAGGAACTCAGACACCGGCCCCTCGGGCATTGCCCGAATGCCCGCGTTACCAATCCGAGGCTGGGAACAAGGATATCTAAGGGGGTGCTGTCACTGGACAGACCAGGCCGAGACCCCCGGTGACCCCAGGCAGAGACGCCCGGCGACCCCAGGCCGAGGGCCCCCCGGTGACCCCAAGCCGAGACCCCCGGTGACCCCAGGCCGAGACCCCCGGAGACCCCAGGCGGAAACCCCCGGTGACCCCAGGCTGAGACGCCCGGTGACCCCAGGCCGCCCGCCCGTGTCCCACAGCTTTGGACTGGACCCCAAGGTCGCGCTTATGCCCCTGTGCCGGCCTTTAAACGGCGGGGAGAGCTCTCTTGTTCCATGAAGACGTCATCATTTAGTGGTCACCAGAGTTGCAGCAGTGACCCCTGGCTTGCCCCCTGTGACCCCTGGCCTTAGGGGGGCAAGAGCGGTGCCTGGAATAGAGCGGCCGCTCGTCCCTATACATGTCCTCTGGGGCCATTCTCCTGTTTCCAAGTTTTATTACACCAATAGGGAAGAAAATTACATGTTCATTATTATTGTAATAAAAATGCAGTAATATTAAATGGAATTGGAATTTTCCTGGTAGCTGAGGTAAGTTAAAAAAAAATGTGGTTACATGTATGCTGCGTGCGTCTGTTATTGTGTGTGTGTGTGTGTGAAAGTGAAGGTCAAAGGTGTGCGATGTCACTTCCGCTACCCCAGGCATTTGGTGAAAGGACATCCATGTACAACACGTGATTTCTGTTTACTCTCTTTTCCCGCCCAGATGTGGTTGTGTTGAATCGTAGCCCATATTACTATCGATGCCCGGGCTGCTGGCGCAAGTCGCCTCTTAGTTTCCATTCTGAATAGTTACCAAATAAAGAGACGGGCACTGGAAGCAGGAATCACAAGAACAGGATTTATTTCTCATGAGGAGAGCCTGTCATTTCGGACACGAAACACAGTGTCTTTCGGGAGGTGCTCTAACAAGTGAGCTGAGACATCGTCTTTTATACCTTACAAAAACACTTGGCATTACAATCATGACATTGTGAAACAACGAAAAGACATTCCCATAATCCTCGTGTCAATCCTACCCCACATATGTTTACAATAGAGACCCTTGAACTGTCTATAAGAGAAGGGGTAATGACGCAGCTGAGTGTTCTGCTGATTATTAGGATATGTGCGCCTGATCGTATCCCAAGGGGTGGGGAAGCCAGAATCAATAGTGGGTTCTTTGAAGAGGAGTGACTCCATACAATAAGGGGCAATAAACAGTATCTTCCGGCTTAGGCGATGGCCTCGGACATGTGGACAGTCCATCGCGGAGGGAGGGTTTACTAACAGAGGGGTTATTCATGAAAGGAAAGGAGGTGCTCGTCAGGTGCGGCTGTGGCTCCCAAGGACGGGGTCTTGCAGATGAAGGAGGTTTATGACTTGCCCATGTGAGGGAGGAGGGGAGAGCCAGGGTCAGAGTCGCACAGAGAGAGAGAGAGATCTTGTGACCTGTACATGAGAGAACGGGGGCAGTCAGATACAGCTGGGGGGTTATGTCAGCTGAGGCGAGGGATGCTTTATCAAGAGGAAATGGGGGCTTTGCGTGGGTCAAGCAAGAGGATTGCTTTTCATTGCAGGGTCGCGCAGAGGGAGAGGGTTGCATGGTCTATGGATGTGAGGGGGGGGGGTTCAAACACGCGCAGGAGGGAAGCCGGGGATTCTGATGAGTGGGCAAAAGGCCATGGTGTCTAAGATGGCTATCAGGTACATGTGGGTACGGGCCTTTACTGGCGGAGTGGTATGGCTAAAGTACAGGGAAGGGAATGGGAAAGGGCAAATGAACGCTGCTTATGTACATCAATTTCATTATTTTTCCACAGTCGCCGCTTTTTACATAACAGAGTTCAATTTCCCTATTCTTCCTAGTAAATGGGTGTACATATAAACATGTGTGGTTGACGAAACGGCATTTGTCAGTACTAATACATTGCATATAATCATGAACAGTCGGTGTGATTGGCAGAATGCAGCACTTAGGAAATTGTATCTGCAAACGAACTTCATAGCATAAATGCTTCTGACTTTCTCAAAAAAGGTGACCAATGAATATTTTGACCAAGCAATTGAGGGAGGAATTCAGTCCAAATAGGATTGAGATCTCTTCGTCACAGTGTCTTTTTAGCAGTGAGCCATCACTGGTAGGCTCTAGTCCATGTCCTTTTGTTGGCGCTGTTGAGCACCAGCGGTGGAGCTATAGGTCCAGCTCGGATCCATCCTTACGCGTTGCAGGGTGCGGTCAGTCCTCTGCTGTTAGACCACAGTCCTGTTCCCTAACCAATCCTTTTAGTGGCGCCTTATGCTCGGCACCCATATTCCTGCGGCGTACCCCATTTCCACCTGGATGCTGTTCTTCCTTTCGACAAAAAGTCACGTGGAAAAGAGGGTGTGTGGTTTCGATAGTCGATGGGAGTGAGAGGGCGGAGTGGGGGCAGATTTTCCTGGGACACACCAAAGGGACCAAGAGAGCAATGAATAACAAGCGGGCAGGCCCATCATCCGGGCTTGAAAAGGGGGACGGAGGCTTCAGGCACGCGTGGGTAGGCGGACAGAGGGCTTCAGGACAGCCTTTCATCCTTTCGTTTACCACATTGGAGAGTGCTGCCTCGTCCCGTATTCCTGCTGTGCTGTTGCTCCACCTTTGGTCGAGGTCGCATGTGTCTCATGATCTCCAGCCAGGCTGTGCGCCACGTCCGACCCTTCTCCTCCGATGATCGTATATCTTGGAATGGGTAAAAACAAGTTTTTAGAGAACTGGCAGGAGAAGAGATTTTTAACATTTGAATTCCACTCGCAATCCTAGCACCTGGGGGTCATGCTCATTGGTCATAGTCAGAAGCATTCACCATCAAGCAGTGCATATGTCGACATTCCTACTGAGCTCATGCCCAGCTTATTCATCGTCTATTCATGACATAAGAATAGATAGAAATTAGACTCCTATCAACTACGCATTTCGTTACATTCATCCTTCCGGAACCTCCAGCGGAGATTTGTCTTTCAAACCCGGGCCTTAACAGTCTAACATTTCCCTCCAAAGCTGGCTATCCCTTCCAAAAACGGGGTGGGGGCGCTATCGTCGGAGGTCAGGGTAAAAACAACGTTTTTCTGAGGGACGACAGTTACTCATGGTCACAATGTATATATCGGGGACAGCAGCTGGGGTCAATCAAGTGGGGCGGGGACGCTTCGGGCATTCGCGCTTGGGTGCAAAGGGGTGGGGCAATCTGGGCATTGGGGGCCAATCTGGACATTGACGCTTGTCTCTAACAACAAAAAATAGGGTGCCATTGACATATAGTTCCCCTTTTACGAGGGCCAGATTTAGGGGGGGCCTTAGTCGTCTCACCTGTCCTTTCTTTCTTAGCCAATTCACGTTCATTCGTTTTGCAGAAAGGAGAGGTAGTAATATGGCAAATTACAATCATTTTATTTTCTGTCAATTTCGCTGAACACCTTCGTGTTCGATAAGTATCCAATCAGACTGGTGCCAGCGGGGCACAATTTTATATACAAAAAGGAAGATGGAACAGGGGGACTCTCGTAAAGAGTGAGAGTCGTCCGCAACCTAAACGAGCCATTCAGTACACGTATGTCATGCAGAGAGAGGGAGAGAGAGAGAGAGAGAGAGATAGATAGAGGGGGAGCGAGAGAGAGAGAGAGAGACGTGTACGAAAAATAGGTCATTTAGTGCGCTCACAACACAGAACAGCAAGGTCAGGTAACATGAAAACACAAAACAGAGGGAAGACATGAATCCCTACACTACACACACACAGACTCAAACAAGGGTTGGGAGGAGAACAGTACGTGTTTTACACAAAAAGAAAGATTCACGACAAAACATAGAACAG
Source organism: Lissotriton vulgaris (assembly GCF_964263255.1). Taxonomy (NCBI): domain Eukaryota; kingdom Metazoa; phylum Chordata; class Amphibia; order Caudata; family Salamandridae; genus Lissotriton; species Lissotriton vulgaris. The sequence goes on along the minus strand of NC_141691.1, from coordinate 55,302,645 downwards.
TTGTTGGCCAGACAAAAATCTCCTTGCGCATGCTGCGCATTTTTAATATCCTATTTATCCGTGGGCTGAGCTCTTTTTACCTTTCCTCCTTTTCTTCTCGTTTGCTATTTTTGCGAGTGCTCCCAATTGCCAATACTTACACCTCGTTCAGCCGGTCAGAAATTAACCTGGTCGGGCTATTGCCCATAGGTGGATCTTAAACCACTTTTGAATTTCTTCCTTTGGTTGGATGTTCTCCAGGCTGAGGCGACAGAGGGTATTGATCAGGAGAACAGTCAGGCAGCTTCATTATATCTATAAGAGGGTGAGAAGGAGGTGGTACATTTCGAACATCAACAACGTTCCTAACTTCCCAGACGAGTGGTGCCTGGGTAACCCTTACCTCGGGACTTTTCCTTGTCCTTTCCCTATCTAGTTGAATGTCATGGTTGCATTATTTAACGTGCTAATTTCGAGTCAATTTTCGTCATACAGTACCCGTCAAGTTTCTGTGTCAGTCCATCCTCCCAGTCGTTCTAACGTGCTAATTTTGAGTCAATTTCCGTCATACAGTACCCGTCAAGTTTCCATGTCAGTCCATTCTCCCAGTCGCTATGCTCTAATGGAGGAACAGTCATATCTAAGTCTAGCATAAGTGCCATGCTCAAATCTCCTCCTTCCCGTATCGTCGGTCGTTCGATCATCGCTCTTCCATACTTCAGCCGACGTTCCAACGCGACCTGCAGAAGGGAGGAGAAGGAAGGGGGTGGGGGCAACATCCAAAATACATCAACTTGCATAGACCCGAAAATGTTTTTACCTACCACATACTCGACCTATCTCCACGGGGTGCATTCTCTACCATCTTGGTGTTTAAGCCCAGAGGGACCAGCAGTGTTAGATAGATAATTGTTGATGGTCTGCGTATCTACATGAATCACCTGATCGTGGCTTCTTAGGTCATGTGCAAGGGTGGTGGTCAGGGGGCATTTCTTCGGTATCGTTTTAAGGGCGTCTGAAACACTTTTCCGGCTGTCTGTGACACCTAATGTAGTTGCTAAGCACCGGGCCCTTTTAACCTTCAACCTTAGCCATACTGCACGTATTTTATGTCGGTGACAGTAGCCATACATTTCAATAACACACATAAATACAAACGCTACGATAATATTTGCGTGTTCAAAAACTTTAATGAAAAGGTTGGTGCACAAATACAGGCCTACAACCCAGTGGGCCGGCTACGGAGCAGACTGGAACTGGGCCTGAGGAGCGAAGTCGGTGGCCATTTATTTCATAAAGTGCAGCAGTGCAATGAAAAATCATATCGAACTTTCTTAAGCGGCCAGTATAATGCGTGTCAAGAGTTCAATAATATCATCTCATTATCCTACTATTTACTCAATATCTAATGTATATCAATTCATTATTTAAATGCTCAACCAGTGTCTAAGTTCATTTCTTCCAACACATAATTAGTACCCATTCTAAATCAGTTCATCGTCCCAGCACATAATCAATATCCATCCTTTATCGCTTTCTGTTCTAAGCACATACTCAATATCCTTCTTATCTACTTTCAAGTTTCATTTCGTGTCGGCGCCATTTTGGGCGAGGTCAGGCAAGTCCCAGTATAGTCAGATTGTCTCCACTGACTCGTAGTAGGACCAGAACCTTCCGTTGGTGGTTTCAAAACTTTTTCGCAATGGGTTAACAGTTTAGCAATATGGACCATCAGTCAAAGAGTGGGGAGGGCGGTAACAATTTCCCTACCGGGTCATTCTGGTGTTTTACCGGAACTGAACAAGTCTGTACCTTTGCTGTATTGTAGCCATTTCCAAACTGAGGCTGGTGCCGGCAGGAGTGCGCCGATGTCGCGGTTCCCAGTGAGGGGGACGGGGGCGCCCATGCGGAGGGATCGGGGTGCCCCCCGGCTCTCATAGAATCTTCAAAGTTGAGGAGAGAAGGCATGGGGCGTGTGCCCGTCCTGGGCAAAAGACCGCTTTTCGATGTTGACCCTCTTTAAGCAAGAGCGTTGGGGTGTCGCTGGAAGCCTCCACCTGGAGGGAGGTGGGGGAGGGTCGTTCGCGCCGCCTCCCCCTTCCAGCGACCCTGCGCCGTTCCTCGGCTCCAGCACTTCGGTATTGGCCGTGCCGGCTGATGAAGATGGGGGGGGGGGTCGGTGGCTTGAGGCAAGACAGCCCCCCCCTTTTTTTTTTTTGACATGTGGCGGAACTACCTGAAACTCTCAGGCGTGGCCATGTGGCGGGACTACCTGCAACTTTCAGGCGTGGCCATGTGGCGGGACTACCTGCAACTCTCAGGGTTGTCCGCCCTCGCCTTGGCTCCGGTCTTCGATGATGGCCGGATTAGGCAAGAGAGGGGGGGGGGGTGGTCGGTGGCTGAGGCAAGACAGCTCCCCCCCCCCGTGGCCTGCAGGGCAGCAGAAGAGGGGAAAAGGGGAGACCTCCATGATTCCTCGGGCCGTCCACCCTACAGCCTCCCCTTCCGACTGTGGCCAGCCGAGCCCTGCACGCATCGAGACCTCGCCTTCCGGATGGGCGTAACCGCGGACCTGTTGCACTTCGGGAGCTTCCGGAAATGGGGGTAGGTACCTGTTGGTTTGTTCCTATTTCATGTGACCGTTATTTGGGCGTGGTGGGCTATGAGGCAGACATGTTTGGAGCAGGAATAGGCAATGGAGCCTAGCTACCTCGTGGCTGTCTTGCTGTCAAACCTTTCGCCATTTTATATTTCTTATTACGAACTATTCCTAATGTTTCTTATTTTTAGTGAAGTCGAAAGCTCATCAGGGGGTTACTGATTTAGCCCGATTTCTTTTATTTTTCCTTCCTTTCCTTAGCGTGTTTCGAGCTAAAGTTTTCTGTTAGTAGGGTACGGTGATCACTTCATTTTTATATGTCCTTTCACTAGGGGTACTCCTGGACGGACCAGGTGAGTTACCTCCAATAAATGGTCCGGGTTGGAACTAGATTGTCGACCAGAGGGGAACACATATCCCGTCATTAGGGTATCATCCTGGACGGACCAAATGATGTACCTCCACTTACTAGGGTAGCCTCCTGGACGGACCAGATGGGTTACTTCCAATAAATGGTCAACAAGTGGGGGCATGTGTCCTCCATTAGGGTAGCCTCCTGGACAGACCAGGTGAGCTACCCCCCAAATAATAGTCAATCAGTGGGGAGTGGGTAGGACTGACGAATCATAAAGGGGCATAACCTACCCTTTACTACTTGCAAAGACTAGTCAGAATATCTCTATTCCACGTTGTTTGCAAACAGAAAATACCTCAAACGAACAATTCCTTGGACAACAATGTCCAGTCAATCAATCAATCAGTGGGGAGAAAAACAGGCATGACGGATTACAACGGGGACAAACGTCTGCATTACCTGCCCTTCGCTATCTGCAAAGGGAGACAGAATATTTCTATTCGTCTCTGTTTGTGGACAGGGAAGATCTCAAAGAGCAACAATCGATTTTTTAATCGATTTCAAACAATCAGTGGGGAGAAAGGTAGGCATGACGAATCATAAAGGGGCATTACCTACCCTTCTCTATCTGCAAAGAGAGACGAACGTTCCTATTCGCCGCTGTTTGCAAACAGAGAATGTCTCGTTCTCAAGAAGAGAACCAATATTTCAAGTAGCATCCAAAGCTAAATGAACCAATAACCAAACAATATCAGTATCCAAATACCGATTTCAATACAATCAATCAAACAATCAGATGGATAAAACCATCCTACCAATCAGGCGTAAAACGCCCTACTTAATCTTACCCGGACCGGACCATACGAACAGTTCTTCGTCTTCCTCCTCCAGCGCCCGATCGTTCTCTTACTCCATGCGGCATTCCTATGGGATCCCAGTCAGGACAGTAGGTCACTCGAGAGAGGTCCGTTCAGAGTCGGTGAAGTTCATTCGATCGGCAGCCGGACGAGGGCCCTCTCAAGGCAGGTATACTCCGATCTTTTAGATGTTCACCTCTTCGTCTGGATCTCTCTTACTGGACCTTATGTCACTGATGGGCCCCGCGTTGGGACGCCAATTGTTGAATCGTAGCCCATATTACTATCGATGCCCGGGCTGCTGGCGCAAGTCGCCTCTTAGTTTCCATTCTGAATAGTTACCAAATAAAGAGACGGGCGCTGGAAGCAGGAATCACAAGAACAGGATTTATTTCTCATGAGGAGAGCCTGTCATTTCGGACACGAAACACAGTGTCTTTCGGGAGGTGCTCTAACAAGTGAGCTGAGACATCGTCTTTTATACCTTACAAAAACACTTGGCATTACAATCATGACATTGTGAAACAACGAAAAGACATTCCCATAATCCTCGTGTCAATCCTACCCCACATATGTTTACAATAGAGACCCTTGAACTGTCTATAAGAGAAGGGGTAATGACGCAGCTGAGTGTTCCGCTGATTATTAGGATATGTGCGCCTGATCGTATCCCAAGGGGTGGGGAAGCCAGAATCAATAGTGGGTTCTTTGAAGAGGAGTGACTCCATACAATAAGGGGCAATAAACAGTATCTTCCGGCTTAGGCGATGGCCTCGGACATGTGGACAGTCCATCGCGGAGGGAGGGTTTACTAACAGAGGGGTTATTCATGAAAGGAAATGAGGTGCTGGTCAGGTGCGGCTGTGGCTCCCAAGGACGGGGTCTTGCAGATGAAGGAGGTTTATGACTTGCCCATGTGAGGGAGGAGGGGAGAGCCAGGGTCAGAGTCGCACAGAGAGAGAGAGAGATCTTGTGACCTGTACATGAGAGAACGGGGCAGTCAGATACAGCTGGGGGGTTATGTCAGCTGAGGCGAGGGATGCTTTATCAAGAGGAAATGGGGGCTTTGCGTGGGTCAAGCAAGAGGATTGCTTTTCATTGCAGGGTCGCGCAGAGGGAGAGGGTTGCATGGTCTATGGATGTGAGGGGGGGTGGGGGGGGTTCAAACACGCGCAGGAGGGAAGCCGGGGATTCTGATGAGTGGGCAAAAGGCCATGGTGTCTAAGATGGCTATCAGGTACATGTGGGTACGGGCCTTTACTGGCGGAGTGGTATGGCTAAAGTACAGGGAAGGGAATGGGAAAGGGCAAATGAACGCTGCTTATGTACATCAATTTCATTATTTTTCCACAGTTGGGGCCCGCTCTTACACACTAGAGGACAGAGCTAGGAGGGAGGGAGGGAGACCTGCCGCCGGGGTCCCTCCTCCTTGCACCCTCCCCTCCACCAGGGTCTCTGCTGTTGTCCACTTATTGCCCTGGTGTCCATTATAAATGTAAATGTAAATGTAGGATACTTGTAAAGCGCACAGCTGCCCATCACCGGGGCGTCCCGGCGCTGTATAACGCTGTGGAACCCTTCCTGGCTCTCCCTGTGAGATGCCCCTCCTGGGCACCCCCAAGGTGAAGCCAAGCATCCCAGTGTTGTTAGGGCCGTTGTGGAGATTAAGCAAGCTATTGCCCAGAGTTGCAGAGTGGGACCCATGATTAGAGTAGGCACCTAGGCAAGAATTATCGAGTCCGTGGACATTGAGCCCAAGACCCGCCGAGGCAGGGAATTGAACCCTGGTTCCAGGCCTGACCTCTGCTTCAGGGTCTGACGCTTCTAACCAGTGAGCCACACTTCTCCATAAGCACGTGTCTGGTGTTAAACTGTGCTTTAGCTGTGAGAGCGCATGCACGTACACAGGGCCGGACTGGCCGTAGCGGGCACAGGGAATTTCCCCGGTGGGCCGGAGGGGTGAGGACCGGTTTTGTACCTGTAGGGGCTGGGTTTGTACCCGTGTGGGCAAGTTTTGTTACTGGGGTCCGGTTTTGCAGCAGTGATGTGATATCGGCCCCCCATAACAAAAGCGGGAGGCAGTGCTTCTCACTAGCATACCCCCCCACCCACTACCGCGGTCGAGCAGCAATCTGCCAGGGATGATTGCTGTTCCCAATCTGGCCGTGCGCGCAGAGCAGTAGACATGGCGCATCCACTGAGCATGCTGAGAGACAGAAGCTTGTATTTCAGAATAGAACATTTCCTATTATTTGCAACAAGAATTTTACATTCTATTAAGGACACAGAGGCGAGGATTGTGCTTCTCAATCTTTACTACTCCAAAAGTAGCAGCCAATGAGAAAACAGTAAACAGTAAAACATGGTACGTATCCCATGAGGCTTTGAAGCACGCCTCTTATTAACCCACCAATAGTCTCTTGGCCTCACTTACAAAATTGAGAAGCATCATCTTGCCAGGCTCTTTCTGTGCAAAAAACACAGGCCTAAGAACCAAATCCATGAGATGAACGACAAAACAGTTCAACCGGCTCTGAACGGAGAGTTACCGAAGTCCAGACCATCACATCTCCCAAACGAAGGAACTACAAATATAGCAACCAGAGTCGTGAACGCAGTCCACAGGAAAACCGCTTTCCACAGGTGCATCGGTTTTGTTTCAATTTAGGTCCTGAAAAGAAAAATAGAATAGAATGAATCCCATCTCAACACATATTACATCACAAGGGCGCCAAAGAAACAGTCTGTACATAGCAAACAATGAAACCAAATATCTTACCTGTCCCAACGGGTGGGATAATTCTCGTCTCCGTTTCCTTAATAGAATCGAAAATTCTTGTCGCAAATGCTACAAAATGTTCTTTTCTATGGCTGTTTCAAAGCTGAACAACCACAGCAGAAGAAACATGTACAGTAGGTTTCTAATCAAAATTCTTACACATAGAATCAGATGGCCAATCAGCAGCACAAAGAATATCTTCTAGTCTAGACCCCAAAGCAACAGCCTTAGACGCCATGGCTCCTCTAGCTGTAGAGCACCATACATGGAAATATCAATACCAGCTTCCGACATGACCCAGCGGACCCAACGGTCCAAGGTTGCTGTCGAAACTGGACGGAAAGGTTTTTGAATAGCCAACAACAAAGGACCTAGAGGGTCTGGCATATGTGCCAAAGTGCGTTCTTTGTAAACTTTCAACACATAACTTTGCATTGTGGGGAAAAGCAGGATAGTCAATGGACATTTACATAATCTTTGTCCCTTTTGAAATAAGAAATGAAACACCGATTGGAGAAAGCAACCTACTTGCAAGGTCAAGAGCTCGCACATCCAACTCTCGTCGGCATGAAACCAAACATAAAAGCATTGTTAGCTTGGCAGAAAGCTCTTTCAAGGATAAAACCAGAATTGAGACAAAACATTTGTCACATCCCATAACTGAGAGTATCCTGGTTTCAGAGGGTGAGCCACCCTAATACCTTTAAATAACTGACATACAAGAGGATGCTTACCTACCGGTTTGCCATCAAAGAGGTCATGAGTCATGACCAGCAGACAAAGTTGACCTGAAATGATTTACTGACCTGTAACATAATCCAGATTCAGCACATTCAGAGTGGAAATTTAAAATATCTTTTAACTCGGATCCGACGATATCCACTTCCCGTTGAAGGCACATACCCACCCATCTCTTCCATGCAGAAGGATATCGTTTGCAGGTGGAAGGAGCCCAAGGCTGATATATAAAGCCAGCAGCCACAGACAAAAGATCTGCAATTTGGCTATGTCTACCGATATCTTCCAGGCCCGGAGAGTAAACTGGTTTTGAAGAATCAGAGGATTTATTTATGGAATTTTTAATTTATGGAATTTTTAATGCGCAACTAATACCCTAGGGTGTCTAGGCGCAGCAGGATGTGGTGATCCCACCGGATCCAAGAGAAGATGCGGAAAGGTTATTGACATTTCCAGGTGAGTCAGAAACCAAGACTGTGTTTTCCAAAGTGGAGTAATCAGGTAAAAGGTTGCCGATTGATGATTGGGTTGAGTTGCGACCCGCAGAATCATGGTGAAAAGTGAGAACGCATAGATCACTGGGCCAAGTCTGCAGAAAGGCATCTGTCCCAATGGCCTTCAGATCCGGTCTCCATCTGCAAAAATCCTTCAGTTCAGCATTCAGACAAGATGCAAAAGGGTCTAACTGACAGGGCCTCTGGGACAGCACAACCTTCCGGAAGATGCGAGGATGGAGCTTTCAATTGCTGTAATCCACCAGGAATCTGGAATTCCAATCTGCCACAACATTGTCTTTGCCCGGAAGGCACTCTACCAGAACCGTTATTTTCTGAGACAGACAGAAATGCAAGAACTCACAGGCAATGTTCGCAAGGAGGCGGGATCTGGTTACCCCAAGCAGTTGATGTAACGAACCGCCAAGACATTGCCCATACGCAGGACTATGCAGCAGTTGCTCTTGATTGGTGAAAGTGACCTAATGGTGAAGGAGCTCCAAACAGTTGATGTGAAGTAGCAATTCTTCAGACGACCATCAGCCACCGGTTGAAACCTCTCCGGATCATGCTCCTCAACCCTAACGACTAGCATCTGATTTGATGCCCACATCAGGCGAGGCCCCCAAAATGGCGTTGCCATTTCACACGTCCATGTGAAGGAGCCACCACTGAAGCTCTTCTTGGGCATCAGGGGACAACGGACCAGGGGATTGTAGATAAAACCCTGTTGCAGATAATGAATTTTCAGGTGTTGAAGAGCTGTTGGGTAATGTACCTGGGAACACTGCTTGAATCGAAGACACTAGCACCGCCACAATCCGAGCCAGGAACCTTAAAGACACCATCCGTTTGGATAGGGTATACCTCAACTCTCGTTTGATGGATTTCACTTTCAGAGGAGGAAACAGTAATTGAGCTTTGACAGAATCCACCTGAAACCCCAAGAATTCTACTTGTTGAGAGGGAATCATCATGGACTTCTTGGTATTAATCACAAACCCCAGTTCGTGTAATACAGACACTGTCCAAGACAGATGCGTTATCTGCTGACTTTTGTCCTGAGCTAAGATGAGCGTGTCATTCAGATAGACAATCATGAGAACTCCCATCGCCTGTAGATGGACAAAGACATGTCTTGTTGGGAAAAAATGAGAGGAGGGGGAAGAGATGGTTGCACAGAGGGATGGGACAGTTCAATACAATAGCCTCGGACTGTATCGAGTACACAACAATCCAAAGAGATCTTGGCCCATTTGTGTGAAAAATGGCTCAGTCTGCCCCCCACAGAATGATATGAAAAATTAAAAGGGTTCATTACCAGATGATTGGTTGTCGGAGTTGCAATAACCCCTGTTGACTCCTCTGTTAAAGCGACCACGGTATGCTCTAGATCTGGTAAGGTATAAGACCGCCTGGGCTGGATCCTGATCATAACCCCTGCGCCTGGGGATGAAACGAAGTGGAGAACCTTGTTGGTTGAAGCAGCCAGTCCAGTGTCCTCTGCCACGACCGGCCCAGCCAAAAAGGGTGTTCAGTACTCGCTTTAGAAAAGATTGTGACTTATCAAGGGATGTAAAGGTGTTGACAAATTTGACAATGCCTTTCAGGAACCGATCACCAAATAACTGACCCACAGCCAGGGGTAAATAAAGTCTTGTAGCTACCTTGAGATAAAAGATTAGGTAGCTCACCTCTCAACAATCAGCTAGCGTAAACGAGTCATCCGACTACAACTCTCACCCCGTAAGCCCGAACACACGGGTGGGGAGAAAAAAGAAGACCAGATGTGTCAGCATCTCTGATTGCTGAGAGGTGAGCTTCTTCCATTTTTCTCCTGAGGTCAAGACTTCATTAACTTCAGGTAATAATTAGTATAATTTGAATCTCAGATCCTTTGGATGACATTACATTTTTGGATTAGGAGCCTAGGGACCTATTATGGGTATATTCAAGCTGAAGCCCATTACCCACCTTGCATTTGCACTACTATAGATTACTAGATGCCTTTTCCTTTTTGGCGTTGAGAGAGAATTTAATGTTTTGGCATGTTAATTGGGTCATATAATTAAGTTGTTTTGTTGTAGGTTGCCCTATTAGTTCTTCACTACTGTCCTGATGAAGACCTACATGCAAGGTTGAAATTCACCTTATGCAACAGTTGGGTCGAAACGTGAACATTGTTTTTCAAGCCTATATTGAATACGTAGATCTTTATGGACGGTGTGGTAGGATTCAGTGACCGCCGGCTTTTAACTAATGGATCATTACTTTTGAGCAGATAATTGTTTTTCAAACAGGCATGTTGATTGGCTAAGTTGAGACACTGTTGACATTGTTGAAAATTGTATAATAGAACTCTGTGACAATCCTCATTCTTCTTTCCATTTTTATTGTTAATGTGTTTATTGATTTTATTAATGTTTACATCTGTGTCGCCATATAACATGACACCGCGTTACAGCCTGTAGAAATAACAAAGACAGCATCATTCTTCTTGCCTGCATCACCATGTACAAGAGCACCTCTATGAACACTTTTTCTCTGCCCCTTTTGGAGCAGCCGTGATATAAGTTGCTTAACATATGTACATTTTTCCAGAAAACCTTTGAAAAATATAAATTGAATTGATAATGAAAATCCCACATGTGTTCTCCTGTTTCTTTCTTCTCTTTCTCGCAATGATTACAATGCGTTATTCACTATCGTGATTTTCTTTGTGAATAAATTGCCAGTGGACCACATTGTTGCATGTACAATACCATGGAATTAGGCAGGAGGCCCTTTCTTAATAAAAAAAAATACACTTTAATTTCAGCTTCCAGTGATCTAGGCGCTGCACGCAACGATGGAGGTGCACTGACAGAGTTGTGTGAGGATTTATTATTTATATTTTTTTTATTGAGAGTTCGTGCAAATTACAAAACTACAGAGCTGTCAAATAAAATGCATATTACAAAATAATCAGAATACTCAAAAATACATTATTTCATACAAAGATAAATACCTTATAAAGTGCAAAGTTCTAAACATTCAAGAGCTGTGTGAGGATTGTAATACTGTTGCAAATCTTAGTTTTCTTGCAGAAAATAAAGTGCCGTCAACGCATGCCCACATGTATTTTTCCTGGTGACTGTCAGTTTTCACTGCAGGGAGTCAGCAATGTGTTGATGCTGTGTGCCTGGAGAATGATTCTATATGCCTTGGTTTCTCACTTAAAGGATGTTTAAGAAGAGAGTGTGTTTTGAACAGATCATATTTTCTGGGGCATGTATCGGGGGACCACACAACATGTAGCACTGTGCACTGCAGCAGGAAAGCGGAAATATCACTAGGCCACAGCGGGACTGGAACACTTTACAGAGTGGGGGGTGCCAGGGGCGGCTCTAGGCTCATGGCGGCCCTGGGCAGGGAGCATAGGTAGGAGGCCCCGGAAGAGGGGGTCCTGGCGGGGCTAAGTGCGGAGGCCAGTGAAGAGGGGGGGGGGGTGGGGGAGGTGATCAGGGTGTTTGGAAGTGGAACATAGCCAGAGGCCGCCAAATCCCTGCCAGGGGCCACCACGCAAATATGTATCCATCCTCAGAGGATTATTATATTAAGGATATATATTGGCGTAGCGGCCCCTGGGGTTTGGTGGCCCTGTGTAGGTGCACAGCTTGCACATGCCTAAGGCCGCCCCGGGGGTGCAGCCATCAGTGTTACATCTCTGAAGTCATAGGGACGGTGGAATATCCAAGCCTCACACAAAGAACAAGTGTCAGGCATGAGCCACGCCCACCAGGGTGTGGTCTGTAGCTGGCGGGGCATTGTGGAGTCCTCTGTCACAAATATATCACTGAAGCATGCTGTGGTAGCTCATTGTCAGTTACAGACAGCACATTTTCCATTGATATGCCCAAAAATTCACAATGACATGCAGTTTTACTGAGAAAACTAGGGGCCAGATGTATGAACGCATTTTGCGATCGCAAACGTGCCGATTCACAGAATCGGCCCATTTGCGATCTCTAAAATGCGTTTTGCTATGTATCATGTCTTAAGAATTCGCAATTTGGGTAATCGCAAATATTTGCTATTACCTAAATTGTGAATGCAGTTAGGGAATCGAAATTTGCCCCAACATTTTTAACAAATAATGCTTGGAAAGTGAATTTTAGCTAGCTTTTTATCATTTGGACATCACCAAGTAAAGATGTTTGATTTGTTTCCATCACAGATCAGAATTACAAAAACATGTGCCTCATGGGTTCTTTCCTAACTGTTGATATATTTGTAAGTTCATTTAAAGGTTGAAAAAAACTTACACCTCCACCCTTACCTTTCACACTCTGGGTAACCCCACCTGGATTGTCATATAGTTCATTTTACAACATTCCCTAACTTTGAACCCTCTAGTTTTGTAGTCAGAGGGAGAAAAGCAAACACCAATCTCCATGTGAAAAGAATCAGCAGAAACATTACAGAAGCCACAGCCTGGCCTTTGACCTCTGGCTTTGAACTTCCAGCAGATGTGACAAGAACAAGATTTAAAGGCATCTTTATTGCTCGATCGCCTTCCGAGCTCCAGCATGATTATTTGGGGGTGCTGCTGCACCCCGTGCACCCCTCCTTCCAGCGCCTCTTACGACAGCCAGTGTGATCTGCGGCACACACGGTTCCAGTCAGTGTCCGTGTCCTGCTTTGTATGTCACAGGCACCTTAGGCGGCAGCAGCCGAGGCATGCATGTGGGGCGTCCAACGGAGGCCAGTAAACACTGCAAGAAAGAAACAGGTTCATATTTTAAAATCCGGTGCCTGCCGGTTTCAAAGCGGAAGAGGTCGACAGCACCACTTGTTCTTGACGCACTGACGTCACGGACAGCTACAACTCTTGACCTTTTGTTACCTTTGAAGCGGCAAGAATGCCAACATCCAAACCTGTTCTGTTTCCTGAGTTCCCGGATGCAAATGAGCGCCTCTCGCAGACGAGGGCTGGCAGATTAGAGTGCAGGGGCACGGCCCCGGCATCCGTCTCTCTCTGCTCCACTGCCCGGCTGTCTCTGGCTGTCAGCGGCCTGTGGACGATGAACAGTGGAGGGGGCAAGGACATCCGGGCTCCTAGAGGGAAACAGCACAGCACAGGGGGTGACAGCACAGGGGGCGACAGCACAGGAGGCGAGAGCACAGGGGGTGACGTCACAGGGGGTGACGTCACAAGAGGCGGCAGCACAGAGGGTGACAGCACAGGGGGCGACAGCACAGAGGTAACGTCACTGGGGGTGACGTCACAGGGGGTGGCAGCACAGAGGGTGACAGCACAGAGGGTGATAGCACAGAGGTTGGCAGCACATGGGGTGACGTCACAGAGGGTGACGTCACAGGGGGTGACAGCACAGGAGGTGACGTCACAGGAGGTGACAGCACAGGGGTGACAGCACATGGGGTGATAGCACAAGGGTGACAGCACAGGGGTGACAGCACAGGAGGGGGCAGCACAGAGGGGGACAGCATAGAGGGTGACAGCACAGAGGGTGATAGCACAGGGGGTGATAGCACAGAGGGGGCAGCACAGAGGGTGACAGCACAGAGGGTGATAGCACAGGGGGTGATAGCACAGAGGGGGCAGCACAGAGGGGGACAGCACAGAGGGTGATAGCACAGGGGGTGATAGCACAGAGGGGGCAGCACAGAGGGGGACAGCATAGAGGGTGACAGCACAGAGGGTGATAGCACAGGGGGTGATAGCACAGAGGGGGCAGCACAGAGGGTGACAGCACAGAGGGTGATAGCACAGGGGGTGATAGCACAGAGGGGGCAGCACAGAGGGGGACAGCATAGAGGGTGACAGCACAGAGGGTGATAGCACAAGGGTGACAACACAGGGGGTGACGTCACAGGGGGTGGCAGCACAGGAGGTGATAGCACAAGGGTGATAGCACAAGGGTGACAACACAGGGGGTGACAGCACAGGAGGTGACAGCACAGGAGGTGACAGCACAGAGGGTGACAGCACAGAGGGTACTAAACTAAAATACTAAATTGATACTTGTATAGCGCACTACTCACCCGCAAGGGTCTCAAGGCGCTTGTACGAATACCGCTGTGGAACCCATCCTGGCTTTCCCTGTGAGGTGTCCACTCCGGGGCACCCCGGCATCCTTAGCGTTGTGGGGGCCGTTGTGGAGATTAAGCAAGCTATTGCCCAGAGTTGCAGAGTGGGACTCCATGATTGGAATAGGCACCGAGGCGAGAAATATCAGGTCCGTGGAATTTTTGAGCCCAAGACCCGTCGAGGCGGGGAATTGAACCCTGGTCCCGGGCTAGACCTCTGCATCAGGGTCTGCCGCTCTAACCATTGAGCCACACAATGATTAGAGCGGCCACACAGCACAGGAGGTGACAGCAAAGGATTAGAGCGGCCACACAGCACAGGAAGTGACAGCAAAGGATTAGAGCGGCCACACAGCACAGGAGGTGACAGCATAGGAGCTGATGTCACAAGATTCCAGGGAGCACGCAGAAAGTGCAGAAACAGAAGAGGCGTTTTCATAGCAAAGGCCCATTACTTAAAGTGTCTCCACATTTCTATTTTATTTATTTTTGCAGTTTTATATAGTTTGGACGTGTCCCGAAGGCATCACAGCGCTTTACAACAGTAGCAGAATACAAATGTACAGCGAGTTACAGATACAATAATTACATTCAGAGATTGGCATCAGTAGATGCGACCAGGACGATTGCAACAGATGGGTCACGGGTCATACACGGTTCAAGCATCGGCTAAGATGTTGGGGTATCATAACAAAGGTAGGGGCATATTAGCAAGAACCTCGTTAAAATTATCGCCGTTTTAGCGGCAGTAAACTGCCGCTAGAGCGGCGATAATGGGCTTGCTAATATGCGCTATAGAATTCCAATAGAAGCCCAGGTTAGATGTGCAGGACATATGCCACAGGACTACAGGTGAGTGCTGATATTTGAAGTACAGTTCTCAAACTCCTGGCAATGATAAATCATGTGCTCATCTCAGCTGTCCTGTGCATTACACTTTCAGATGAAAACCAAGTGGAATACAATCACGGCAGTTTGTATGTCAGAAATGCTGAATATACAAATGTCCTGTTGCTTTTGACCAGGAATAGTCTGAATTGTCACGTTTGTAGGCGTGTGATGGTTAGTAGTTGTGTTGATATTGTCATTGGTAGTGGAGACAGTTGGTGTTTTGTACACTGAGGAGACTGCTACTTGGCTGTCGCTTTGTGACGCGATTGATGCAGGAATAACTCACAAACTAACATGCAAATTTGCAGGTCCCACAACCTCCTATCTTATGAATATGCATTAGGTGGGAGAGGTTCTGTTACAGCCTTGCTAATGCCTGCAAAGACAGGATAGGAGGCCTGGAAGGGGCAGCAGGCCTCTCGCCCTCATATTTGCATTCCTAGCAGGAAAACATTACTTAAAGTAGACCATGTCCATTAAATATCTGACCATATCAAATGGGTGCTAGATTCAGGGAACAATGCGGCCTTGCTCCTTCTTGGCTTGTCTGCTGCCTTGGACACCGTCCCACACTCTCTCCTCCGGCACCGTCTTTCTGTTCTAGGTGTGGGAGGCTCCTGTGAGGCCAATGCTTCTTTTTCCCCTGAGGTCAAGACAGTTAACCAAGGAGTCCCACATTGGCTCTTCCCTCGGTTCTACCCTTTTTAACATCTTTATGGCCACCTCGGCTTCTATTGTCGAGCCGTTTGGCTGTAAAATCATTTCTAATGCTGATGATGCTCAGCTGCTCTTTGCCTTCGAGGGCCTGCCTGCCTCTATCACAGCTCATTTCTCTGACTGCATGCACGCTGCCTTTGATTGGATCGAGAGCAGGCAACTTAAATGCAATGCAGAGAAGATTGAAACCATCTCTTTTGGGTCACATGTCCAACTAGTGGAAAGAACTTTGGCCCACTCCGTTGCCAGCCCCGCCGCCCCTTCCTCAGTGGTTAAAAACGTAGGGGTGAAGTTGGACAACACCCTATTCATGAGGGCTCAGATCTCAGCGGTGGTAGGCCAATGCTTCGTGCTGGTCTAGACAATCAAGAAATGCCTCCTTCTCCTGCCTTTGAAGGCGAGAAGAGTAGTGATCCATGCCCTTATCACTTTGCATCTGGATTACGTGAATATCTCGTATTTAGGGGCTGCGGAAGCTCAGGCGAAGCACCTGCAGATGGTTCAAAATGTGGCAGCCAGGTTATCTATTCATCTGCCAAGGTGCTCTTTGACGGCCGCTTCGCTCAGACAAAGGGGCTGCGATAGAAGCAGGCAGACCCTCGAAAGCAAGGATCAGCTGCGTGTCATCGGCATAAGAAATGATTTTACAACGAACAGCTCGACAACAGATGCCAAAGGGACCATGAAGAAGTTAAAGAGGGCAGGGCTAAGTGAAGAGCCCTGCGGAGCCCCTTGGCTAACTGCATTGACCTCTGAGGAAAAAGGAGCAAGCCAAACCGATTGGCCTCTATCAGTCAACAAAAATGACACACCAGTCCCACACAAAACCCTCCAGAATCCAAGCGGAAAGAAGGTGCAGGAGGAGTGTGAGGAGAAGGAAGGTTCCTGTAAGAATAATGTGAGCGAAGGAACATGCGCACAAACGTTTGTCAATGGAAGAGGATGAAATACCTGTGAGTTCATAATGGATACCAAAGCTCAGCTATAATAATTCAAGCGTGGCTCTTTCGTCACAGCCAGTGTGGCTCCATATGAGAACAGACACAGTTCAGAAAACTCAGTTCATGAGTAATAAGATCCAAAATCCTGGGTCTGATTACTGTGGATCACTGTGAGTATGTCACTTCTGAATCCACAAGAATTTGATGAAATGAGTTCTAAAGGAACAAAATAATAGCAGTTTATATAAAGAGGTATGTTCAAGTACAAACCCCACAGAACTACAGATCCTGATCCCAGAAATCCAACTGAATCCAAGAACATGTCGTAGTCAATGTCCAGATTCCTGAAGCCAAAGCCAGGAGCTTCACAATTCCTTCAAAGATGAAGATAGAAGAGGCAAAGAGGGGGTTTAGCGGGTTGAAGGAAGATGGGAAGCACTGACTGACTATTAGCTACTTCATTATATATTCAAGACCATGCAGCCGCTCTCACTGGGACTCTCACAGAGTCTCACGGGATCACAAAATCATGCAAGAGTTTATAGCGCCATCCTGGAGATTGTCAAAAATAGGACAAACTACTCGTAAGCCAACTGAGACTCAGAC
Source organism: Lissotriton vulgaris (assembly GCF_964263255.1). Classification (NCBI taxonomy): domain Eukaryota; kingdom Metazoa; phylum Chordata; class Amphibia; order Caudata; family Salamandridae; genus Lissotriton; species Lissotriton vulgaris. The sequence continues at coordinate 55,285,599 of NC_141691.1, read as the reverse complement.
AGCAGGTACATTTAAAAAAAGATCCAAGAAATATAAACTTCCAGACGCCGAGCTAGTCATTTATGAATCCTGGCTTAGCAACGTCCTAGCTTAAGAGTAAGGCGAAATATGGCAGAGGCGAGAGCAGCACAGGCTCTACACTGCCCAGGTGAGCAAAATGGAGCCAAAGTAATCAAGGTGGCATCCGGAATTACGGCCTCAGTTCAGGCTTTTGCACCATTTTGGTCTGCAGCTAATGGTCACCATTGACGCGTACACCAGATATCCAGGGGCGGTGATCGTCCAAACGACCGCATTCAAACATGTCCACACTAAACTGGGGAAATTGATTGCTGCCCACGGCTTTCAGGAAACAGTCAAAACATGCACATGACCAGGGGGTGGACTACAGCAGATACTTGGAGGAGCTGAAATTCACCATCTGAAGAACAGCTCTTGGTAGTCTCAAGTGAGCGACGTGGTAGAGAACTTTATGAGGACTCTCAACAAAGCTTTGCAAGTAAGCGTTGAACAAGAAGTCAACCTCTAAAGGGCCATAAACCTTCCTGCAGATGCATCACAATACCCCGCACTGCACCACAGGGATTAGACTAGCCAACGTGTTGTCCAGGAACAAAGTGATGGACATCGTCCCAGCTGTATCCCTTGGATCCAACTGAAAAGAGAACAGCGGTGCATCCATAACAACACACATGCCAGTTGGCCATCGAAGGCAAAGTCCTACCCCAACCAACCTCGTGACCTTGTGCTCGTCCATGATCACTGTCTAGGAAGCAAGTGTGGGGAATATCAGGAAAGATTGCGCAAGCACAGTACCTTTACCCAGATGGTTCCCAAGAAATCAGGCTTGGCGATTCAGGAGGACGGAAACACGAAAGCTAGGATAGTTCTCGCTTCTGGGTTGAAGGCGGGACCTTTGCAGCCTTATGGGTCAGTGACTATAAAAGGCCAGTGAAGGCACTAAGCCGGTGCCTGGGACATCTCTCAGTTCTTTCGGCTTACTTTGCTTCTGTCGGTTCGTCATTCGCCATTTGCAATCGCTCACTCTTTGTTATTTTTACTCTTCTGAGTTCCTGGCTCTTTTAGCCCATTGGTCTTTATCCTTTGTTTTCCATTCATCCTTTTGTACCTGCAGCATTCTGTCGCTCCCATGCCTCTGTGTGCTCTGAATCCAGAAGCGCACTGCTGCTCGCCGGCTCAGAAGTGCCTCTGTGGCATTTGTATCAGCTCCTTTGATAACCTGTACACCCATCCTGCTCAGTCGGCCTAAGGCTTCACTCCCTTCCAGCAGCCATTCTGCTCCATGTCCGTCTCCTGCAAGGACTGGGGCTGGTCAGACTATGTCATCGCCGAGTGAGAGGTAAGCTATGAATGCCATGGTGTGATATATTCCGTTTTCAGAATTACAAAGGGCCTGATTTAGATCTCGGCAGACGGGTCACTTCATCACAACGGCGACGGATATCCCGTCCTCTCAAATATAAATGCTATTGTATCCTAGGGCCTGATTTAGATCTCGGCGGACGGGTAACTCCGTCACAACGGTGACGGATATCCCATCAGTCGAACTGTAAATCCCAAAGGATATAATGGAATTATAGTTCCACGGATGGTATTTCTGTCACTGTTGTGACGGAGTAACCTGCTCACCGAGGTCTAAATCAGACCCAAATTCTCATACTGCATCTCTCGAAGAAATCCGAGCAGTGCTTCTGATGCATCACTCCGAACCTGCGTCCCTAGAGCCTATTTTATTCAGTTTTTCCTGGCTTCCTAACTGACGTGTTGTTATTTCGTTTATTGGTTGGAACAGGTGGATAGTTGGGATTGTCAGCTACATTCCTTTTAGGGAATTACACTATTATCCTTAAAAACTGACCGCAGGTTCAAATCCCCGTATGAATGTAGGCCATGGATGCTACTGCAAGGGATGGTACAACGGCTGAGAGAGGAGCCGAAACAGTCAACGCAGGGTGTCTGTAGTCATAACAATACCCAGAGTGCCTCCAAGAGTGATAGTTATGGTATTCCTGATGAAATGCCTGTTTCAGTGAATCTAAGCACCCTGCCCAGAGAACAGGGCTATAGCGCCTTCACCAGCCCTGGACCATGCAAACGAAACATGCCACACGGGAGCTGCGGGAAACGTTTCTTTATTCTTCAGCATGCACTTATGCACTGCTCGTTACATCATACTCAACATTAACCACACCCTAACACCGCCCTGCATATTGCGTATTTCCTGTTCAGAGACCGCCACTCAACCACGAGGGTCCTTGTGCGTATAACATCAGTATGCTACAAGGGCATCCGCCCACCCCTTCACCACCACCAGGAGTCCCGCCACTGCCAAGCAGTAGTCCCAGCCTGAGTACTGGGTGACAAGAGACTACGCGAAGGAGTGAACGATAAGGTGTCCAGCCAAATCCGAAACCACCCTAATGCTTCGAGACTACCTCTGCTAAGACTGAATACTAAAAGACATTCCATGACCCAGTGTGGAGGGTTGTAGTGTGTACATGTACAGTTGAGATGTGGAGGGTTGTAGTGTGCGTGGAGGGTTGTAGTGTGCACATGTGCAGTTGAGTTGTGAAGGGTTGTAGTGTGCACATGCGCAGTTGAGTTGTGGAGGGTTGTAGTGTGCATGAATGTGCACATATGCAGTTGAGTTTTGGAGGGTTGTAGTGTGCGTGGAGGGTTGTAGTGCGCACATGTGCAGTTGAGTTGTGAAGGGTTGTAGTGTGCACATGCGCAGTTGAGTTGTGGATGGTTGTAGTGTGCACATGCACAGTTGAGTTGTGGCGGGTTGTAGCATACACATACGCAGTTGAATGTGGAGGATTGTAGTGTGCACATATGCAGTTGGGTTGTGGAGGGTTGTAGCATACACATACGCAGTTGAATGTGGAGGGTTGTAATGTGCACATACGCAGTTGGGTTGTGGAGCATACATATGCACAGTTGATCTGTGGATGGTTATAGTGTGCACAAGCACAGTTGAGTTGAGGAGGGTTGTAGCATACACATACGCAGTTGAATGTGGAGGGTTGTGTATATATGCAGTTGAGTTTCGGAGGGTTTTAGTGTGCACATGCGCAGTTGAGTTGTGGTGGGTTGTAGGGTGCACATGCGCAGTTGAATGTGGAGGGTTGTAGTGTACACATGCGCAGTTGAGTGTGGAGGGTTGTAGCGTGCACATGCATACAAGTGTGCACTCCAGACCCAGGTCCTGTAAATGAGTCAATAAAGGGGTTTCATGCGCTCGTGTGCCAGTCCCACCTCGAGATGGTATCTATGCACACCTCTCAAGTTTTGAAAATTCTTAGGCGAAAAATATGATGAATATATTTCATGAGATGACAGAGTGAGATGTGACACAAACTGTGACATGCGTCACAATCTAGAAACTGACATTGGTTCAATGATAAAACAACCAAAATGAATCTGAATTAATAGGAATAACACCAAAACCTTAACAAGATAGACTCATGGCTGCCGAAAGCTGTGGCCAGGGCCGGACAGACTATAGCAGTTCCCGGGCATTTCCCCGGTGGGTCGCCAGGTTGAGGGCCAGTTTTAGACCTCTAGGGGGGGCATTTTTGTTACCGGGGCCCTGCAATATAGGCCCCCTGCAACAAAACAGGTCGAAATCCGGCCCTTGCAAACAGCTCAGCCACACCCCACTTATTCTCCCCTGTGGGGCTGGCAGATCAGTTTGCCAGAGCCGGTTTCGGTTCCCAGTCCCGCCCTGGCTGTGGCCCGCACTTTTATGTCCAAAGTGTAAAGTCCTAGGCTAAGGCCCTAGGTAGAACACACAGAGGCACACGTGGCAGGTATGGTGGTGGCCAGTATCGTACTGACTCACGCCCAGGTCCCTGGGATTCTTTATTTGCTCCTGTGCGTGCTGGCCAGCCTACTATAACTGCGGTGTGGGGGTCCGCTGGGACAACACCCCTCACAACAGTGGCGAGGTGGGCTAGCCCACAAAAGGCAACATTACATTCCTCCTTTACCCAAAGAACAAAAACCATAAGGCATTGAGAACATAACCAACAATTGTGAACATCCTCTCTGACAAATAAGATATTTATGGACCAGTCTTACTTGGTTCGCAGGGGTTTCCCTGGCTCCGGCCTACAGGGTTCGACAGCGAGCCACAAAGTCCTGTTACTTCTGAGATGGCTTAGGGTAGGGCCGCAGGTTGTACCGACTCTGGCTGTTTCTGGCAGAAGGGGTCAGAGACACTTCAACTTGACACTCAGTTTCTCGCGCTGGGTGACCACCTTGAAGTCCCTGGTCCTGGGGCTTCTCTGGAGCAGGGGTGATTCGGCCAACTTCCCTGCTGACGGTTGTAGGACGGTCGCCATTTCCTTCGGGCCTATGAGGGCTCTCTGGTTCCGCTGTTCTGGGATCGTCGGGCTTCGGGAACTCATTGGCTTCGTCGGCTGGGACCCTTTGAAGAATGATACGTTGCAGGTTACCTTTTCATGTCCTCCTGATGCAGTCACCATCGTGCCTTTGATTTCTGTCACAGTCCACAGATCCAACTCAAATGGCATCCTGAACTTTCCACCAGGGTGGCGGTCTCGCACGAGCACTCGGTCACCAACCGTGATTGGGCTTTCTGTTGCGTGTCTCCTCTGGGACGCGTCTTGGTTGGTCTTCGTCCGCCGTGCCAGTAACTGGTTTGGAGGGTTTGGGGACTCTGTCCACACCGGATGGTGCGGGATGGTGTCGGTCACCGTTGACCAAAGCTTAGGCGGCTCGGGGAGATTCCGGTGGTGGAGTGAGGTGTGAGGCGGTATTCACGGAGGAACTGGTACAAGGCTTGTTCCAGGCCGTGGCCGTCGGCAAGGGCTATTTGGATTGTTTTATTTAATGTTGGCATCAGTCGCTCCACTTTTCCATTCGCCTATGGCCACCTGGGGGTTACCCGGCGGTGTTATATTCGATGGGACGAGAGGTACTCCGAGAGTTCCGCGCTGGCGAAAGGTGGGCCGTTGTCCGTCCGGAGCTCTCCAATCAGGCCGTGGGTTGCCATGACCTTTTCAAGTTTGGGGATGACGTCTCCAGTTGCTGTGGAGGAGACGATCTCGACTTCCGGGTACCGTGAGAAGTCATCCACGTTTACCAGCATGTACTTCCCTCCCGGGAGGCTGCCGAAATCTGCGCTGGCTTTTTCCCATGGGGCGTTGGGACCTGCTTCCATGATGACTGGTGCGGGTCTGCCGGGAGGCTGGTTGCTAGACAAACTGGGCAGCGCTGGATGATTGATTCGACTTGTTGATCTAGGCCAGGGAACCAGACCTTGCTCCTGAGGCAGGTTTTTCAACTTCACGATTCCTTGGTGCGCTCCATGTGCAAGGAGAGCGGCCTGGTGGGTCAGGCGCCCTGGCAGGACAAGGCGAGGGCCTCTCAGAAGGCAACCGTCGGTGGACACTGACAGCTCATTGCGCACTTGGTGTAGAGCTTTCAAGGTGGTCTGTGCTTCCGTTGTGCGGAACGGTGTCGGGTTTTGAAGTGGCTTCCATTCTCCTGAGGAGAGTGCTTGGATGGCGATCTGAAGGCAGTCGTCTTCCTTGGTTGCTTGAATCACCTCTTCTAGTGAGATTGGGAGAGGCCTGGACTGTTCGATGATCATTCGCACGCATTCTACGGTGGCTGTCGCTTCTGCCACTTCTGGCTCTGTGACCGGTCTGGCGTGCCTGGATAGGAAGTCGACTGGGTTGCGGGTGCCGGGTCGGTATTCCAGAGTGAATTTAAACTCTTGAAGTTGTGGCACCCACTTTTCTATCCTCGGGGGAGGACGTGATGAGGATCCCTGAAAGAGTGGAATGAGGCGTTTGTGGTCAGTCACCACTTTAAACGGGTGTCCGTACAGGTAAATGTGGAAGTGGTGACAACCCCACAAGATTGCAATAGCTTATTTCTCGATTTGAGAGTAGCGTTGCTCCGTGGGCATGAGGGTCCTGCTGGCGTAGGCGATGGGGGCCCATTCTCCACAGGCTTGCTGCTGGGCTAAGACTGCTCCCAGAACCGTGGGGCTGGTATCTACCACTAGCTGGTACTCGTGCCTAGGGTCGAAGTACACCAGTGTTGTGTCAGCTGATAGGGCGGCTTTTGTCCTTTGGAATGCTTCTTCTTGCTCTATCTCCCACACCCAGTGGCTGGTGGTCTTGGTGAGGTCTCGGAGGGGACCGGTCAGAACCGACATGTTTTTGATAAAGCGTCCGCAATATGTGACCATGTCCAGGAAGCTGCGGACTCCGGACACTGACGTCGGGGTGGGAGCATTTTGTATGTCCTTTACTTTGTCCGGGTCAGTGCCAATACCTTTTTCAGAGAAGCGGTAACCAAAGAAACTGATGTCTATCCTCAGGAACTCGCAATTTTCTCTGTGGAGGATGAGTCCGTTGTCTCGGATCCAGGAGAACACGGCTTGAAGGCATTGGATGTGCTCTTTTAGGGTGGGCGCATGCACTAAAATGTCATCGCTTACATTGAGAACACCTTCCAGTCCCTGGAGGACATTCTTGACTATGTTTTGGAAAACTTTGGCGGCGCTGGAAATTCCAAAATTGAGGCGAGTGTAGCACCAGAGTCCTGCATGGGTGGAGAATGTCATGATGGGGCGAGAGCCTGGATGGAGTGGAATCTGGTGGTATCCAGAGCGGAGATCCATTTTTGAAAACCATTTGGATAGTTCTCCAATGATTTCGTTCACTGTCGAGGACAGGTGGCGTTCGAGCTTGATGGCGAGGTTTGGGACCCTCATGTCCACACAGATGCGAATTGCATCGGGCTGTTTTGGTTTCTTTGCGATGACAATAGGTGATACCCAGGGGGTAGGGCCTCGCATCCGTTTGATGATTCCAGCTTTCTCCAGAAGACGCAGCTCCGCTTCCACTTTGGGGCGTAAATGGAAAGCAATCCTCCTGTGACGGAGGGCGATTGGGGCGACAGACTTGTTGATGTGTAGTCGGATTGCTGGACCTTTCAGGCATCCTATTCCCTTGAACAGCGTCTCGAAACCTTGCAGTACGTGGGCTAGGATGTTGGCATGTATGGTGAATGCAAAATTAATCAGGTTGAGGTCCTGTGCTGTCCGGCAGCCTAGCTGAAACCCTGAGCCTTCTTGGGATACATATACTTTGGCTTGCTAGTGTGCAGCTTCGTGAGAGAGATCGGCCTTTAATACTCCGCATAGCTTGAGTGGAGACCTGGTGCGTAATGCATAGACTTGTACCCTGGTGGGGCGGAGCACTGGGAGGTTTGGCAGACTCCTGTAGACCCTAGCCACCAGGAGGTTAATGGTGGCCCCTGTGTCGATGAGGGCTGCTACCGCTTGTTCTTGTACTTTGACATTACACATGGGCATGGCAGGATGAGCGGCCGCTAGGGTGTTCAGCATCCTGACCACGTGGACCATGTCACTGCTAGCCAGACCATTGGGGGGAAGTTCGATTGCGCGAACTCTCCGAGGCAGGCCACTCTGCCTCGTTCTCGATGTAGATTGGCACACTTTGGAGAAATGATTTATCTATCCACAAGCACTGCAGATCTTGCCTTGCGCTGGGCAGGCTCCGACGTGGGGCGATGGGCCTCTGCACCATCCACATAGGCGATTGTATGTGCCCTGTGGGTGCGCCGTGTTCTTCGGCCGGGTGGCCCTTGGTCGTGACCCTTAGGCGTCGGTGCGAAGGGCGCACACCGGTTCTTCTTTGATGGTGGTGGCTGGTTTAGGGTCCATGTGCCCTGCCCTGGCCTTTGACAGCTCCTTAGAGAGGCCGAACGTTAAGATGTCTCTCATTGACATGTTGTGTTCTTGTAGAACCAGTTTGCGCAGTCTCGACGACGCGCAGCTTGAATGAACTGGGCCCGGACGTCGTCGTCCTCGTCTGAGAGGGTGCAGGTGCTCACCAGTTCTTTCAGCCTGGCATAGAATACATCCACTGACTCATCCAGGAGATGGCGAGCCTGGCAGAGCAAGAATCGCTCGTAGTCGGGGTTGGTGAACGGCTCGAAGTAGGCAGTGATGGCGTTGCGCACCGTGACATAGTTCCTAGGTGGACCGGCCTCCGTTACCCTTTTGGAAATTTTATGGATGTTCGCCCCACCCAGGTGGAAGAGCATGGGTCTGCTCTGTGGGGCCGGAATGTCTGTGACATTGAAGAAGTTCTCAAGGCGCTCAACCCGTGCCTTCCAGCGTGCTGCTTGGTGGAGGAACCGTTGCCATGTGGGCGTGGGCATGGCATAGTCGAGGTGGCCAAGCTGTGGTGTCAAGGTGCTTGTGGGTAGAACAAGTGGTCAGACACAGCGCTGAGTGGGGCACTATACGGTGGCAACCTGGGGTAGCTGTAGGCCTGCTGGAGTGAGGTTTGGCCGGTGGGTGCGCTCAACCACAGGAGAGCGCCATGCAGGGGGCTCGGGCGAGCCTGATTGCTGCCTGATTTGCTGGTGCTGAGTATGGACACGTCGTGTCCAGGTGCAATGTGGTGCAGGATGTAGGCCCGCAAGCGGGCTCTCTCCGGCATTGACACAGGCAGGGGGGGGCCAAAGGGCATTATTGCAGGGCGTGCGCAGCTTGGAGGGCACCAGGAGGCTGTGGGCCGTGAGTGGATCTCAGCGCTCTTACCGGTGCTGGAGGGCTGCAGGATGTCCGTGGTACGGGGAGTGCTGGAGTTGCTGGCAAGCACTGGGGTAGGCCGCTCGCACGTGTGCGCATGCGCGGCAGAGGCGGAGAACGGCGGCGTTGGCTGCAGGCAGCACCCGGAGGCAGGTGCGGGACTTCGCAGCGGCAGCCGCAGGCAGCAACAGCAGGCAGGAGCAGGGCCTCATAGGGGCAGCCGCATGTGCGTGAGCGAGCGCACCAGAGGTCAGGCAGCTGGTGTGGGACACACGGCAGGAGTGCTCCCGTGGTGAAGGTATTATCAAAAACAATGGCCCAACCCGTACTTATTGGTTGGATCAATCAATCATATGCTCACAGTTATCACTTCTGAAATTAAATGAGGGTTAAAGTTATTTACCTCCAAGATGATTAAATCATGAAATGTTCATTCTATTGGGAAAAGAACCACCTATCACAACTCATTTATTTACAAAAGAGGGAGTTTTAATAGAGTACTCCAAATACAGCGAAACATTCATTTATATACATTTTTACAATATTCACAGCGAACGGTAAAGGAAAGAGCTAGTGCTTCTATAAGGGTGCCAGAAAAAAGAAGAAAAGTGGTGGTTTAAAGAAAAGGGGTGTGAGCCTCAAATGAAAAGGTGACATAGGATTTAATAAACTTAGGAGAAAAGCTGGTATTTATCCAGCGTATTGAATAAACAGGCCACTGTGGTATTAATCCAATTATTTAGACAATCATACAGTCTTGACTGGCATGTATAATGTTCAAAGGGATAGTGGTCCTTATAGTTGGAAAATGGGGGGCGTCGACGTTTCGACCCGTCTTGTGGTGCTAGGGTAACTGGGGACCTCGACCTGCGGGTCTTCCTCAGGACGTAAAAGGCATTGCCTTTGTACCGTAGCTAAAACGCTGTATGCCTAAAACAAATTAAGGTCACATTTAGGTGGTTGTATGGAAATGATTTAAAGTTGCAAGAGAGGTACACAGTCCTCTAGTGCATTCTTACCCAAATTGCTTTGATGGGAGGTTCACAGTCCTCGTGTGTCTAGAAGGACGTGAAGGGAATGGCCACGGTCGCACTCCTATAATTCATAAAGGGTATTTAGGTTGTTGATTCCCAAATACATTGTCAGGTATAGACTAATTCACACGCACCAGAGTGGTGCTAGAGCTTACCTAATTATGTCGAAAAATGGCAACAGTGAAGTGGCACAGTCGACGGCTGTTCTCTAGCGTGAATTTGCTTGTTACTAAGGAAGAAACACACAATGGGAATATATATCACCCTATCGGTCTATATTGATGTAATGGCATTCACAGGGTGAATTAAGGCAGTCAGCCTACCTGCAATTGTTCATGTATGCGTGTCCCCGTGTGGCAAGAAGAATACAGGATCGTCCTGGCAATTCTACAGAGATATACAGGAAAGCCTTGTAAACTGAGCTGTGACCATATCATTGTATTCAAAGGATTGCTGCGTGTATTGCGATTGTGAGTTAAAAGTTACCTCTTTACTTTTCACTGGACCTTATTCACACGGGTAAGTAGAGATTCCAATAATCTGTTTTCAATATGCGAGCTGAATCAAAAACATGAGAGAGAATCGGTTTTAAAATATTGTGATTTTAGGGGTTTGGAATTTAATGGGTTTGAAACCGACAAGGGAGGCGGCCGCTTACCGAGAAGTTGTTCTCTTCGCGCCGACCTCGGATCCTGTGTGGTATCACGCACACATCAGCGCCAAGTCCGCAGGGTCCGTTGGCCAGGGGTGTGTACTGGATAAAAATTAAAACGGTATTAGAAGGTGTTTTAAGTTGGAGGCAAGGAATTCTCTCAATTAACGGCGGCAATACTAAACGCGGAAGCGGTAGCTTACCGGGTTGTTGCCACTGAAGCGCCGACTTCCGATTACACGCAGCGCGATGACGTCATGTTGACGTTTTTATCGCGTTCTAGGGTGAATAGACCTCGTAAACAGACTCACTCAGCCGAGTGTTCTACAGTAATGGAATAAATTGGCCCAATTCCAAAATATTCGTGGCAAACTTTTATCTATTGTTTAATATTGCCACTTGTTTGCTGATCTCCTCATATTCGTTCAGACCCCGTTTTATAGTATCAAAAAGATATATAAAACGGCATTCTCGGAGACTTAATATATGACTAAAGTCTCCTCCTCTTGGATTAGGTGTCACTTTTTCGAGCACACACCATTGTAAACTATCAGGTTTGTGTTCAAATTTCACAAAATGCTCCACCAATGGCGCCCCCTGGGTTCTGCATTTAATGCGACTCACATGCTGCAGGATGCGGCATTTAACCTTTTGTATAGTTTGCCCAATGTAAACGAATCCACATGGGCAAGTGATCGCATAGATCACTCCACTCGAATTACAGTTACTTTGTTCCTTCAAATTATATGTTTGGTTGTTGTATTTGAAAGTTTTTATCTCTTGTGTAAGTGGACATGCTTTGCAGTTTCCACACTTCACATGGCCGGTCACCGGTGGCAAGCCCCACAATGTGGTTTGACTTGGGGTGGCAATGCTAGGTAACAGGGCTTTTACGACATGATCTCTTATATTTTTAGCCTTCTTGAAGGCATGTAGTGGTAACGGGGCATTGTCCAACTCATCTGCAATCATGTGCCAGTGTTTATTGATTATCTTTTTTACCTTATTACTTTTTGTGGAATAGGTGGTGACACATACTATTCTCTCTTCCTTAGGTTTTTGGGGGTCTCTTCCTTCCAAGAGATGTTCTCTGTGGTTATACCAGGCACGCTTACGTGCCTGTTTAACCAACCTAGGGGGATATCCTCTCTCTACTAAACGGGCCAAAAGGGCTGCTGATTCATTGAAAAAGTCTTCCTTTCTCGTACAATTCCTCCGCAGCCTCAGGAACTGCCCAAATGGGAGGTTATCCCTGAGGTTGCGGGGGTGATGACTGCTATATCGGAGCAATGTATTACGCTCGCTACTTTTACGATATAGTCCCGTGTAGAGTGCACCTGAGTCGACATTAATTGTGATGTCCAAAAAGTTTATATTAGATTTGTCGAATTCTACTGTGAACTGGATGTCCGAGGAACGTGTGTTTAACCACTCATGAAAAGATTTTAAATCGTCTACATTGCCATTCCATATGATTAAAACGTCGTCAATATAGCGACGCCATAACCCTATGTGGTTCAGGTAGGGGTTGATCTGATTAAGAACATTTGCCTGCTCAAATGCGTCCATGAAAATTATAGCTAAATTGGGGGCAAAGCTAGCCCCCATTGCTACTCCTTTAGTTTGCATATAGAACTTGCCCAAAAATGTAAAAAAGTTTTTTGTCATCGCCAGTGTTAAGAGCTCAATAATGAATTCTGTTGGCACACGGTGAGGTGCAGGACGTGAATTTAGGACAACCTCAATGACTGTCAACGCTTGTCTCTGGGGAATATTGGTGTATAGCGATTGAATGTCCATTGTGGCAAGAACACTACTCCTAGGATCATGTGGTCGGCCATCAATGAGTAATATGGTTTGCATAGTATCCTTAAGGTACGTTGCAGTGTCTTCAGCTATGGGTTTCAAAAATGTGTCGATGTATTTGCACAAAGGCTCAAGGAGGGAGCCACAACCTGAAATGATTGGTCTACCTGGGGGGTTCTGCATTCTTTTATGGATTTTTGGCAGAGTGTAAATTGTAGGTGTTCTGGGGTGCTTATTGTTTAGGTAATCAAATTCGTGTTTATTGATGAAACCTGAGTTCAACCCTTGTGTGGTTATGGATTGAATTCTCTTTTGTATGTCTTTTGTTGGGTCAGATTTTAGTTTTTCATAATTGCCCTCTACTTCTAATTGGGCAAGAATTTCTTCTGTATATTGATCGTGGTCTTGTACGACGATGGCACCGCCCTTATCAGCCGGTTTGATGACAATTCCGGCATTTTCTTTTAGTGTAGTAAGGGCTGATCTTTCTGACTTGGTGATATTATATTGGACATACTGCCTTTCTTGCAATGTGTTTTCTACATCCCTCAGGACCAGTTGTTCAAAAGCCAGTAATTTGGAAGGCATCTGGTGTGCTGGCGGGTTAAATTTAGATGGAGGTCTGAGGCCACTACCCGAAAACGTTGGGTTGTGTGGGACTTTTTGGAAATAATGTTTTAGTCTTATTTTCCTAAAGAAGTGGTGTAGTTCTACTTTAAGATTGAAAGGGTTAGGCATTGACGTTGGTACAAAAGAAAGGCCTTTTTCAAGTACACTTTGCTCCTCTGGGAGCAAGCGGTATTTAGAGAGATTAATTATGGGATTCTCAGGTGCATGGGCTACCATCTGTAGTGATATCTCCTTATCTACCATCTGTAGTGTTGTCTTCTGGTTTGAATCTCTCCATGGGACGTCTGTTGGAACTGCGTCTGGCCTCTGCCTTTGGGTTTCCCCCTGCCCCTGTTCCAATTCTGTGATCGTGGGCCCCTGGGTCTCCCCCAGGGACGACCTCGCCCTCGTGGTTCCCACCATTGGTCCTGTTCTAAAAAATTGGTTTGGTCTGGGTACTGATTGACGGAGTTAGTTGTATCAGTGCTAGGTCCCGCTTGTTCGGAGTCGCTATCTGCGTTACTGCCAAAAGAGGATCCCGAAAAAGTAGTAAATTGTCTATACCCTCGTCGTCCTCTGCTGGAGTAAGTACCCGGCTGTTCTCGTGTATAGTACCCTTCTTGTAGATATGGATACACAACCTTTTTGTCAAAGAATTTAATGTCTTTAGCTACCTTATCTAGCTTTGTCGCTTGGGTATACAACTCAAATTCCTTTATGGTTTTCTCTACACGTTCTAGGGCTTCTTTGGCATTAACCAGGGCTTTATCTTCGATGATTTCTTTTTTCAGTTCTGCTATTTCCTTTATAAGTCTTTCTGCCTCTATCACAGCTGTTTCGATCCCCAACACCATCCAATGGCGTGAGCATGTGTTAGAGACAAAGCTAAAGTTTTCTTTAAATTTAGGGTTATCAACAAATATAGCCGGTTCGTTCCTGACTCTCAACCCTACTGGGATAACGTTTGCCTTCAAGTATTTTGCTAAGGTATGTCCGTGGAGTCTCGTCCTTATCAATTTTTTCTCTAGACGTTCTAATTTCGCAATTTTCTCATTCAGTGTGATGTCATTACTACTGTTCTCATTACACAATATACCACTGGCTCCCTCCTTACTCAGTAGTTGATCTATATATGCCTCTGTGTAGGATAAGGTTTCTCTTTCAGACATATTACACAAACAAAACACACAGTCCAAGCAATTTTTTTTAACAGTTAGTCAAATCCAATTGTACATGAAATAATTTAACCAAAAATTATTTCTTTGACATTTATCATACAGCAACAACATTGAAACAAAAACCCTCGCAGGAATCCCTGCACAAGGTAGCCATTATAAAAAAAAACGGGGTAACCCAAAACGGTTGTTGGACCTGGGTAGTCAGTATTATCAAAAACAATGGCCCAACCCGTACTTATTGGTTGGATCAATCAATCATATGCTCACAGTTATCACTTCTGAAATTAAATGAGGGTTAAAGTTATTTACCTCCAAGATGATTAAATCATGAAATGTTCATTCTATTGGGAAAAGAACCACCTATCACAACTCATTTATTTACAAAAGAGGGAGTTTTAATAGAGTACTCCAAATACAGCGAAACATTCATTTATATACATTTTTACAATATTCACAGCGAACGGTAAAGGAAAGAGCTAGTGCTTCTATAAGGGTGCCAGAAAAAAGAAGAAAAGTGGTGGTTTAAAGAAAAGGGGTGTGAGCCTCAAATGAAAAGGTGACATAGGATTTAATAAACTTAGGAGAAAAGCTGGTATTTATCCAGCGTATTGAATAAACAGGCCACTGTGGTATTAATCCAATTATTTAGACAATCATACAGTCTTGACTGGCATGTATAATGTTCAAAGGGATAGTGGTCCTGATAGTTGGAAAATGGGGGGCGTCGACGTTTCGACCCGTCTTGTGGTGCTAGGGTAACTGGGGACCTCGACCTGCGGGTCTTCCTCAGGACGTAAAAGGCATTGCCTTTGTACCGTAGCTAAAACGCTGTATGCCTAAAACAAATTAAGGTCACATTTAGGTGGTTGTATGGAAATGATTTAAAGTTGCAAGAGAGGTACACAGTCCTCTAGTGCATTCTTACCCAAATTGCTTTGATGGGAGGTTCACAGTCCTCGTGTGTCTAGAAGGACGTGAAGGGAATGGCCACGGTCGCACTCCTATAATTCATAAAGGGTATTTAGGTTGTTGATTCCCAAATACATTGTCAGGTATAGACTAATTCACACGCACCAGAGTGGTGCTAGAGCTTACCTAATTATGTCGAAAAATGGCAACAGTGAAGTGGCACAGTCGACGGCTGTTCTCTAGCGTGAATTTGCTTGTTACTAAGGAAGAAACACACAATGGGAATATATATCACCCTATCGGTCTATATTGATGTAATGGCATTCACAGGGTGAATTAAGGCAGTCATCCTACCTGCAATTGTTCATGTATGCGTGTCCCCGTGTGGCAAGAAGAATACAGGATCGTCCTGGCAATTCTACAGAGATATACAGGAAAGCCTTGTAAACTGAGCTGTGACCATATCATTGTATTCAAAGGATTGCTGCGTGTATTGCGATTGTGAGTTAAAAGTTACCTCTTTACTTTTCACTGGACCTTATTCACACGGGTAAGTAGAGATTCCAATAATCTGTTTTCAATATGCGAGCTGAATCAAAAACATGAGAGAGAATCGGTTTTAAAATATTGTGATTTTAGGGGTTTGGAATTTAATGGGTTTGAAACCGACAAGGGAGGCGGCCGCTTACCGAGAAGTTGTTCTCTTCGCGCCGACCTCGGATCCTGTGTGGTATCACGCACACATCAGCGCCAAGTCCGCAGGGTCCGTTGGCCAGGGGTGTGTACTGGATAAAAATTAAAACGGTATTAGAAGGTGTTTTAAGTTGGAGGCAAGGAATTCTCTCAATTAACGGCGGCAATACTAAACGCGGAAGCGGTAGCTTACCGGGTTGTTGCCACTGAAGCGCCGACTTCCGATTACACGCAGCGCGATGACGTCATGTTGACGTTTTTATCGCGTTCTAGGGTGAATAGACCTCGTAAACAGACTCACTCAGCCGAGTGTTCTACAGTAATGGAATAAATTGGCCCAATTCCAAAATATTCGTGGCAAACTTTTATCTATTGTTTAATATTGCCACTTGTTTGCTGATCTCCTCATATTCGTTCAGACCCCGTTTTATAGTATCAAAAAGATATATAAAACGGCATTCTCGGAGACTTAATATATGACTAAAGTCTCCTCCTCTTGGATTAGGTGTCACTTTTTCGAGCACACACCATTGTAAACTATCAGGTTTGTGTTCAAATTTCACAAAATGCTCCACCAATGGCGCCCCCTGGGTTCTGCATTTAATGCGACTCACATGCTGCAGGATGCGGCATTTAACCTTTTGTATAGTTTGCCCAATGTAAACGAATCCACATGGGCAAGTGATCGCATAGATCACTCCACTCGAATTACAGTTACTTTGTTCCTTCAAATTATATGTTTGGTTGTTGTATTTGAAAGTTTTTATCTCTTGTGTAAGTGGACATGCTTTGCAGTTTCCACACTTCACATGGCCGGTCACCGGTGGCAAGCCCCACAATGTGGTTTGACTTGGGGTGGCAATGCTAGGTAACAGGGCTTTTACGACATGATCTCTTATATTTTTAGCCTTCTTGAAGGCATGTAGTGGTAACGGGGCATTGTCCAACTCATCTGCAATCATGTGCCAGTGTTTATTGATTATCTTTTTTACCTTATTACTTTTTGTGGAATAGGTGGTGACACATACTATTCTCTCTTCCTTAGGTTTTTGGGGGTCTCTTCCTTCCAAGAGATGTTCTCTGTGGTTATACCAGGCACGCTTACGTGCCTGTTTAACCAACCTAGGGGGATATCCTCTCTCTACTAAACGGGCCAAAAGGGCTGCTGATTCATTGAAAAAGTCTTCCTTTCTCGTACAATTCCTCCGCAGCCTCAGGAACTGCCCAAATGGGAGGTTATCCCTGAGGTTGCGGGGGTGATGACTGCTATATCGGAGCAATGTATTACGCTCGCTACTTTTACGATATAGTCCCGTGTAGAGTGCACCTGAGTCGACATTAATTGTGATGTCCAAAAAGTTTATATTAGATTTGTCGAATTCTACTGTGAACTGGATGTCCGAGGAACGTGTGTTTAACCACTCATGAAAAGATTTTAAATCGTCTACATTGCCATTCCATATGATTAAAACGTCGTCAATATAGCGACGCCATAACCCTATGTGGTTCAGGTAGGGGTTGATCTGATTAAGAACATTTGCCTGCTCAAATGCGTCCATGAAAATTATAGCTAAATTGGGGGCAAAGCTAGCCCCCATTGCTACTCCTTTAGTTTGCATATAGAACTTGCCCAAAAATGTAAAAAAGTTTTTTGTCATCGCCAGTGTTAAGAGCTCAATAATGAATTCTGTTGGCACACGGTGAGGTGCAGGACGTGAATTTAGGACAACCTCAATGACTGTCAACGCTTGTCTCTGGGGAATATTGGTGTATAGCGATTGAATGTCCATTGTGGCAAGAACACTACTCCTAGGATCATGTGGTCGGCCATCAATGAGTAATATGGTTTGCATAGTATCCTTAAGGTACGTTGCAGTGTCTTCAGCTATGGGTTTCAAAAATGTGTCGATGTATTTGCACAAAGGCTCAAGGAGGGAGCCACAACCTGAAATGATTGGCCTACCTGGGGGGTTCTGCATTCTTTTATGGATTTTTGGCAGAGTGTAAATTGTAGGTGTTCTGGGGTGCTTATTGTTTAGGTAATCAAATTCGTGTTTATTGATGAAACCTGAGTTCAACCCTTGTGTGGTTATGGATTGAATTCTCTTTTGTATGTCTTTTGTTGGGTCAGATTTTAGTTTTTCATAATTGCCCTCTACTTCTAATTGGGCAAGAATTTCTTCTGTATATTGATCGTGGTCTTGTACGACGATGGCACCGCCCTTATCAGCCGGTTTGATGACAATTCCGGCATTTTCTTTTAGTGTAGTAAGGGCTGATCTTTCTGACTTGGTGATATTATATTGGACATACTGCCTTTCTTGCAATGTGTTTTCTACATCCCTCAGGACCAGTTGTTCAAAAGCCAGTAATTTGGAAGGCATCTGGTGTGCAGGCGGGTTAAATTTAGATGGAGGTCTGAGGCCACTACCCGAAAACGTTGGGTTGTGTGGGACTTTTTGGAAATAATGTTTTAGTCTTATTTTCCTAAAGAAGTGGTGTAGTTCTACTTTAAGATTGAAAGGGTTAGGCATTGACGTTGGTACAAAAGAAAGGCCTTTTTCAAGTACACTTTGCTCCTCTGGGAGCAAGCGGTATTTAGAGAGATTAATTATGGGATTCTCAGGTGCATGGGCTACCATCTGTAGTGATATCTCCTTATCTACCATCTGTAGTGTTGTCTTCTGGTTTGAATGCCGTTTTATATATCTTTTTGATACTATAAAACGGGGTCTGAACGAATATGAGGAGATCAGCAAACAAGTGGCAATATTAAACAATAGATAAAAGTTTGCCACGAATATTTTGGAATTGGGCCAATTTATTCCATTACTGTAGAACACTCGGCTGAGTGAGTCTGTTTACGAGGTCTATTCACCCTAGAACGCGATAAAAACGTCAACATGACGTCATCGCGCTGCGTGTAATCGGAAGTCGGCGCTTCAGTGGCAACAACCCGGTAAGCTACCGCTTCCGCGTTTAGTATTGCCGCCGTTAATTGAGAGAATTCCTTGCCTCCAACTTAAAACACCTTCTAATACCGTTTTAATTTTTATCCAGTACACACCCCTGGCCAACGGACCCTGCGGACTTGGCGCTGATGTGTGCGTGATACCACACAGGATCCGAGGTCGGCGCGAAGAGAACAACTTCTCGGTAAGCGGCCGCCTCCCTTGTCGGTTTCAAACCCATTAAATTCCAAACCCCTAAAATCACAATATTTTAAAACCGATTCTCTCTCATGTTTTTGATTCAGCTCGCATATTGAAAACAGATTATTGGAATCTCTACTTACCCGTGTGAATAAGGTCCAGTGAAAAGTAAAGAGGTAACTTTTAACTCACAATCGCAATACACGCAGCAATCCTTTGAATACAATGATATGGTCACAGCTCAGTTTACAAGGCTTTCCTGTATATCTCTGTAGAATTGCCAGGACGATCCTGTATTCTTCTTGCCACACGGGGACACGCATACATGAACAATTGCAGGTAGGATGACTGCCTTAATTCACCCTGTGAATGCCATTACATCAATATAGACCGATAGGGTGATATATATTCCCATTGTGTGTTTCTTCCTTAGTAACAAGCAAATTCACGCTAGAGAACAGCCGTCGACTGTGCCACTTCACTGTTGCCATTTTTCGACATAATTAGGTAAGCTCTAGCACCACTCTGGTGCGTGTGAATTAGTCTATACCTGACAATGTATTTGGGAATCAACAACCTAAATACCCTTTATGAATTATAGGAGTGCGACCGTGGCCATTCCCTTCACGTCCTTCTAGACACACGAGGACTGTGAACCTCCCATCAAAGCAATTTGGGTAAGAATGCACTAGAGGACTGTGTACCTCTCTTGCAACTTTAAATCATTTCCATACAACCACCTAAATGTGACCTTAATTTGTTTTAGGCATACAGCGTTTTAGCTACGGTACAAAGGCAATGCCTTTTACGTCCTGAGGAAGACCCGCAGGTCGAGGTCCCCAGTTACCCTAGCACCACAAGACGGGTCGAAACGTCGACGCCCCCCATTTTCCAACTATCAGGACCACTATCCCTTTGAACATTATACATGCCAGTCAAGACTGTATGATTGTCTAAATAATTGGATTAATACCACAGTGGCCTGTTTATTCAATACGCTGGATAAATACCAGCTTTTCTCCTAAGTTTATTAAATCCTATGTCACCTTTTCATTTGAGGCTCACACCCCTTTTCTTTAAACCACCACTTTTCTTCTTTTTTCTGGCACCCTTATAGAAGCACTAGCTCTTTCCTTTACCGTTCGCTGTGAATATTGTAAAAATGTATATAAATGAATGTTTCGCTGTATTTGGAGTACTCTATTAAAACTCCCTCTTTTGTAAATAAATGAGTTGTGATAGGTGGTTCTTTTCCCAATAGAATGAACATTTCATGATTTAATCATCTTGGAGGTAAATAACTTTAACCCTCATTTAATTTCAGAAGTGATAACTGTGAGCATATGATTGATTGATCCAACCAATAAGTACGGGTTGGGCCATTGTTTTTGATAATACTGACTACCCAGGTCCAACAACCGTTTTGGGTTACCCCGTTTTTTTTTATAATGGCTACCCGTGGTGAAGGTGGCGGGCACAGTTGCAGCGGCGGGGTGGGCAGACTACCTCGTTGCCAGTGTAAAGTCCTAGACTAAGGCCCTCAGAAGCAGACACAGAGGCACACGCGGCAGGTATGGTGGTGGCCAGTATCGTACTGACCCATGCCCAAGTCCCTGGGCTCTTTATTTGCTCCTGTGCATGCTAGCCGAGCATATGCTGGGCCAGCCTACTATAACTGCATTGTGGGGTCCGCTGGGTAAAACACCCCTCACAACAGTGGCGCGGTGGGCTAGCCCACAAAGGGCAACATTACACAAAGCAGCTCCTCCCATCAAATTAATGTGTATGAAGAACGGCTTCCTCAAAGCCTCTGCAGCTCCCTGAGGCTGGCAGTTCCCAGGCAGTTCTGCAGCTCACAGGAGGCTCTGCAGTTCCCTCAAGGCTCTGCTGTTCCCTCAAGGCTGTGCTGCTAGCAGAAGGCTCTGCAGCTCCCTCAAGCTCTGCTGCTAGCAAAAGGCTCTGAACCTCCCTCAAGGCTCTGCAGCTCCCTCAAGGCTCTGCAGTTCCCTCAAGGTTCTACAGCTCCCTGAAGGCTCTGCAGTTCCCTCAAGGTTCTGCAGCTCCATGAAAGCTCTGCAGCTCCCTGAAGGCTCTGCACCTCCCTCAAGGCTCTGCAGTTCCCTGAAGGCTATGCAGCTGCTCCCTCAAGGCTCTGCTACTCCCTCAAGGCTCTGCAGTTCCCTTAAGGCTCTGCAGCTCCCTCAAGGCTCTGCTGCCCCCTCAAGGCTCTGCAGTTCCCTCAGGGCTCTGCAGCTCCGTGGAGGCTCTGCAGTTCCCTCAAGGTTCTGCAGCTCCCTCAAGGCTCTGGGGCTCCCTGAAGGCTCTGCAGTTCCCCCAGGGCTCTGCTGCTCCTTGAAGGCTCTGCAACTCCCTCAAGGTTCTGCAGCTCCCTGAAGGCTCTGCAGTTCCCCCAAGTTTCTGCAGCTCCCTGAAGGCTCTGCACCTCCCTCAAGGCTCTGCAGTTCCCTCAAGGTTTGGCACCCCCCTCAAGGCTCTGAAGTTCCCTCAAGGTTCTGCAGCTCCCTGAAAGCTCTGCTGCTCCTTGAAGGCTCTGCAGTTCACTCAGGGCTCTGCATCTCCCTGAAGGTGTGCAGCTCCCTGAAGGCTCTGCAGCTCCCTGAACGCTCTGTAGGCCCCTGAAGGCTCTGCAGCTCCCTCAAGGCTCTGCAGCTCCCTCAAGGCTCTGCAGTTCCCTCAGGGCTCTGCAGCTCACTGGAGGCTCTGCAGTTCCCTCAAGGTTCTGCAGCTCCCTCAAGGCTCTGGGGCTCCCCGAAGGCTCTGCAGTTCCCTCAGGGCTCTGCTGCTCCCTGTAGGCTCTGCAGCTCCCTGAAAGCTCTGCAGCCCCTGAAGGCTCTGCAGCCCCCTCAAGGCTCTGCAGCTCCATGGAGGCTCTGCAGCTCACTGAAGGCTCTGCAGCTCCCTCTGGGCTCTGCAGCTCCCTCAAGGCTCTGCAGCTCCCTGAAGGCTATGCACCTCCCTCAAGGCTCTGCAGCTCCCTGAAAGCTCTGCAGCTCCCTGAAGGCTATGCACCTCCCTCAAGGCTCTGCAGCTCCCTGAAAGCTCTGCAGCTCCCTGAAGGCTATGCAGCTCCCTCAAGGCTCTGCTGCTAGCAGAAGGCTCTGCACCTCCCTCAAGGCTCTGCAGTTCCCTCAAGCTTCTGCAGCTCCTTGAAGGCTCTGCTGCTTCCTGGAGGCTCTGCAGCTCACTGGAGACCCTGCAGCTCCCTAAAGGCTCTGCAGCTCCCTTAAGGCTCTGCAGCTCCCTGAAGGCTATGCACCTCCCTCAAGGCTCTGCAGCTCCCTGAAAGCTCTGCAGCTCCCTGAAGGCTATGCACCTCCCTCAAGGCTCTGCAGCCCACTGAAAGCTTTGCAGCTCCCTGAAAGCCCTGCAGATCCCTCGAGGTTCTGCTGCTCCCTCAAGGCTCTGCAGCTCCCTGAAGGCTCTGCAGCTCCCTGAAGGCTCTGCATCTCCCTGAAGGCTCTGCATCTCCCTGAAGGCTCTGCATCTCCCTGAAGGCTCTGCAGCTCTCTTAAGATTCTGCTGCCCCCTCAAAGTTCTGCAGCCCCCTCAAGACACTGTAGCTCCCTGAAGGCTCTGCAGCTCCCTGTAGGCTCCGCAGCTCCCTGAAGGCTCTGCAGTTCCCTCAAGGTTCTGCAGCTCCCTGAAGGCTCTGCACCTCCCTCAAGGCTCTGCAGTTCCCTGAAAGCTCTGCTGCTCCCTGAAAGCTGTGGTAAATAAATTTACCTGGACATGTTTACGCATAATTATCATTACAAGACAGCTCATTCAAATGAGAGGCAGAGTCCGTGGTATCTGAGTCATACAGGCTTTAATGGCATTATCCTTAAGGATGGAGCATCATGTTCCGTCACCTCTAAGGTTCGGGAAGGGACAGTCTCATAGTTTATTAACATTACACATTATATATAGTAAAACCTTACAATTGAATCCAATACAGTAGGCGTAACAGGTGAAAAGAGTGAGATAAGAACACATGTGCGTAAGAGGAGGCGTGAAAAAGAGGCGTACACATGGGCGTGCACTGTACATGTCAGAGAAACGTCACAAGAATCGTCACATGTGGGTGGATGTATAGGGAAAAGTTGCAGAATCAGCAGAAACCCTTAACCTAGGTGCGCGCGCAACTAGCATGACGTGTAACTGGGGGCTTTGACTTTAGCACTAGTGGAGGAGACTGGTGTCTGGAGTGTCAGGGCAACCTGTACCTATAACATATCTAGTATCTTATGTTTGGAGGATGTAGTGTCTGAAATAAAAGGTCTCTCGGGCAGAGGCTATTCTACACTGAAAGCTAGTGCGTGCATATGTGCCTACGTGTAATGCGCGGGGCCATGGGCCTACCATGGTAACGGAGCCAGTAAATCACTTGCAAGGAGGACAGAAAAGGCCGGGCCCTTTGCTCTGTAGCCGGGAATATGTTTACCTATTTCACTAGACTGGAATGTGTTTTCGAGGAGGCTGAGCAGATATCTGTAGGCAAAACATGAATTTGGCAAGCAGTCCAGGCCGAGCCGGGCACCGCTGCGCTGGCAGGAAGTAAGGCAGGGGTCAGGGATGCATCTCCATGCTGCAGCTTTCAGAGGCAGAGACAGAAGTGGTTCGAAGTCAGAAATCAGGGCCTAGCTCGGCAGAGCCAGGAAAACCTAAAAGTGTACCATGTAAAGACGTTGGCATGGCATGTTTAGAAACTGAATTATCGATCCATTCCAGGTGGATCTGGTAGAGGACATGTTAACGTTGGACGCAAATGTATTTGCGTCTTCATATTCGGTCATGGAGGGAAATTACATGTACTTTAAGCACGTACATGGAAACGTTGGGGTACACGTTAGGGGACATACTCGACCATAAAAATTTCAATTACCTCATTCCCTCCTTGTCCCCTACGTTCCCTTCAGGATATGTCTATCTTCATGAGACCATCTATCTGTTCATATAACATCATCTGCTCATCTTTTCTCAGACGGGAACTGGAACATGAACTTGGATGTGGAACGCAGGCTGTGGCACACAATCCGCAAATCGCTGGCCCACATTGCAGGCATAGACAGAAGCCTGGTTATAGCTTTGTATACTGATGGTGCGTTATTAGGAATAAACACACAACAACTGGATCCGATGACTCTACAAGCCCCGCCCCTATCGGCCAGGATGACGTCAAGGACGAGACGATTTTGGAGAACAACAAGTCTCATAGCAGACTGTTCCTCTGTTAAGTTACCTAGGGCAGAAGTAGTCTCATTCACTACTGCTTCAAGGATTCTGGTCAATTTGCGTATAAGTTTACTATTTGAGACAGTGCCTAAATAAGGGAAGAATCCCTTATTGAAGTCTGTGTATTGTTCCCATGTGGTTTCAGTCTGGTCGACAATTGGGAGATCTCTCTTTTGTCTAACGTGAGTGAGGCGAGAATTTCTATGATAATCAGATGGGGCTAGAAAAACAGGTGGCAATAGGAATGCAATAAAACAAGTACCATTCCAGTCTAGAGGTAAACGTACATAGGCTGTATGACCACAAATAAAATAGGAATGTCGAGAAGCTTTGAAAGTAGACTTGCCTTTATCACTGAATTCGACAACAGTATCACAATCACTGTGTCCTAGATGCACTGAACCACTCTTTCTGGCGCATAATTCACCTTTTACTGGTAAGACTGTGATTGATGGTAAGTCAGGATTAGTCTCGCACTGGACATTCAGAATCATGAGGTTAAGTGTAAAATTACCTAATCCATATACTTCATTTTCTAGATCTGTACCTGTCATTTGGGGAAGACCCTCCTTGTCTGGGAAACATGCTTTGTTCATAACGGCGTTCAGGTTTCCCCATATCCAATTGCCCTGGGAAACTCTGGATTCAGTGTCTAAAGAGGAAATCAAACTAAACCATGCACCACAGGAACCATTATGTGTAAACGGATAAGGAAAGAGGGGCAGAGCTCCCTTGTAGTTCTGATAGGGGGGAGTCGGCCACATATCCAGCAATTAGTGGCATTGCTGGTCTGGTGAGAACGGTGTAACATACGGATGAATGTATTGTTGCGCATGGCTAAACGATAGGAAAGCTCATGTGGGGGCAGTTCACTAAACGTGTGCTCTGCAGTGTCATTAGAAAAAGAACGTGCAATAGGAAAGAACATGTGTAACATCCAACTCGTGCAGATAATCGTAAGACTCAGAAAAAACATAATAAGTAATGCTATAACACAACGACTTCGGAGATTTTTACAATACTGTTGTTTCTTGATCTCCTGTCTATCTCTCTCTCTAGTGGGGTCTATCTTATACATGTCAGGAACCTGTCTAACCGCTTCACCCAGGAGGGAACTTAAACAATTAAACTGTCTGACTTACTAGACCTCAACTTAGTACGGTACTCCTCTTGGGGAGTTTTCTCTAGCAGGGGGAGTTTAGATTCAGTCTCTGGAAGTGGAAGTGGGCAGTCCTTAAAGGGAGAGTCTGGCAACAGTCCGTGAATTTTTTTAACATGGCTCGAATGCAGCCATCCTTTTCTCCCCTCCACTTTTACTGCGGTCCTTGTAGATAACAAAACCAATTTCGGCTGCTTCCATCTGGGTTCCAGCGGACTCTTCCGGTCGAAGTTCCTTACGAGAACCAGATCTCTTGGGCGGACTTCATGTGGCTTTACTTGGGTGTTGTCCGGAAAGGCAGCCGCGACCTGTGAACGACAAGATTGTAGTGCAGACATCAAGGAGGCAAGGTAATCTGTCAGCATACAACTGTCAACATCGGTAATTCTACGGGGCATAGGCGTTCCCCACATATTCGGAGGCCTTCCAAAGACCACCTCATACGGGGATAGCCCTGTCCTAGAGTGAGCTACCATTCGCATGTAAAAGAGTACAACTGGCAAGGCAACTATCCAATCTACACCTTTCTCGGCACATATTTTGGCTAGGCGTGTTTTCAGGGTCTGATTATGTCTCTCTACGAGACCTGCGGCTTCAGGATGTCGGACACAATGGAACTTCCACTGGTAACCTAACAGGAGTGACACCTGCTTCATAAGCTCGGACGAGAATGGCTGTCCATTATCTGAATACACGACACGGGGCAAACCGTACCGTGGGAAAAACTCACGTACCAACTGTTTGGCAGTGGTTACAGCAGTGTAATCGGGGACTGGATATGCTTCTGTCCATCGGGATAGGGCACATACAACTACGAGGACATACTTGAATCCTCGGCATCGGTCCATCTGGATATAATCCATCTGGAGGACTTCAAAAGGATGGTCAGGAGGATGAAATCCACCCTGTTCCACGGGGACACCTTTTCCTGGATTGAACTGACAACAGATCATGCAAGTACGCACTTTCTGTTTTGCGGCTGCTCGTAAATGTTTGTTGTACCAGAGATTCTGTAAACTGTCTAACATGGCTTTCTCTCCTAAGTGTGCTGGACTATGTGCTGTGTTAATTATAACTTGAACCATAGAGTCGGGGAGGAACCATGTGGCCCTTCCCTTCGTCATCCATCCCTGATCTGTCTGGATCCCTCCTTGTTCAGTCCATTTCTTGATTTCGTCTGAAGTGGCATGTGTCTGTATGTCGAGTACATCTAGAATGGGATCCTTAACTGTCAGGCAATGTGTCAGTGTAGTCGGATCAATCTTTGTCATGTCAGTCGGAATGTCTGTCTGAGCAGTGTATTTGGCTGTACGATCTGCCAGGTCGTTACCCTGGGAAATAGTGTCTGTGACTTTAGTATGTGCTTTGCATTTCATAATGGCTATGGCTGAAGGCAAATGTATTGCTTCTAACAGTGCTTAAATAAGGGGACCATGCTGAATCTTGGTACCGTGAGAAGTTAAAAAACCTCTCTCTTCCCAAAGAACTCCGAAGTCGTGAACGACTCGGAATGCATACTGCGAGTCTGTGAATATTTTAACTCTCTTGTTCTTGGCTACTATACAGGCTTGAGTCAGAGCAATGAGCTCTGCAGCTTGAGCAGATAGTGTGTCAATACGGTGTGTTTCTATGACTTCAGTTTCAGTGGTCACTGCATATGCGGCCACTAATTCTCCTGTGCTTGTTCTCATACATGAACCATCCACGTAAAGTGTCAGGTCTGGATCGGTTAATGCAATATCTGTCAAGTCTTGTCGGGGCTTCGTCACTGTATTAATGACTTCTATACAGTCATGTGGTGCTGGATCAGTTATACTCGAGGGTAACAATGTGGCAGGATTGAGTATGTTGCAACGTCTGATTTCTATGTGTGGCTGGAACAGTGTCAGTTCATAACCTGTCAGTCGTGCTATGGTCAAGTGTTGAGTCTGGGTACGGTTCAGAAGTACTTCCACGGAATGTGGAACCTGTACTGTCAAAGGATGTCCTAACACTATTGAATCGCTTTGTCTGATAGTTAGAGCTGTTGCTGCAACTGATTTCAAGCACGCAGGCAGAGCCTGGGCTACTGCATCCAATGTACTAGAAAAATAAGCACAAGGCTTGTGGTGTCCTGCTTGATCTTGTGTGAGAACGGACAACGCTGTGCCATCACGTTCTGTGACGAAAAGTGTAAAAGGTTTGCTGTAACATGGTGTCGCTAAAACTGGTGCTTGACATAAAGCTTTCTTCAAGTCATTAAAAGCTTGTGTATGTTCCTGAGTCCAAGGGAGGACAGTCGAAGTCGCTGCCTCCTGTGTTGTCAACTGTATGAGTGGCTTGGCTAGAAATGCATACTGGGGAATCCATTGTCTGCAGTACGAAGTGAGGCCAATAAAGGCCCGTACTTCCTTTTGTGTCTTGGGTTGTGGCAGATGTGCAATTAACTGGATACGATCTGGTGTCAACTGTCTACCCCTCTTGGACAGCAAGTGCCCAAGGTATACCACTTGCTGGGCACAGAATTGGAGCTTCGAAGGGGATACTTTGTGCCCCTTTTCGGCCAGAAAATACAAGACTGTCAGTGACGCGCGCTCGCAGTCACGTTCGGTCCGTGCTGTGATCAATAGATCATCAACATACTGTAGTAGAGCAGTGTCAGTAGGCATGTGAATACTGTCTAGTTGTCTTTTCAATGCTTGGCTGTAAATACTCGGACTTTCCGTGAACCCTTGAGGTGCACGTGCAAATTTAAAGCTTCGGCCATTTAAACAGAATCCGAATAAGTAATGGCTATCAGGATGAATGGGGACGCTGAAGAAGGCGTTCTTGAGGTCAATTACAGTAAAGAACGCAGCTTCGGAATCAATAGCAGTCAGTAGTGATGAGATATCTGGGACCACCGGATACTGTGGTACGATACATTTATTAAGTTCACGAAGATCGATCACCAGCCGATAGACTGGAGGAGCATTTGGGTCAGTTCGTTTAAGAATCGGGATGATTGGAGAATTACATACATTGGAGTCGGTTTCTACAACTACTCCTTGGGCTATGAGTTCATCAATAATTTTCAGTAAGGCTGCTACAGCCTCGGGGAGCAATTTGTATTGTCGGATTCGGGGCAGTACAACACCTTGCTTGAGTGTGACACGATAGGGAGTAATGTGCATACAACTTACATCAGTTGGACCTTGCGCCCACAAATGCTGTGGAACATTATTCAATCTGACATCAAAATCTCTCAACACATAATGACCCTTGAAATCACGAAGGAATAATCTCACTCCTTCTGGGGAACAACATATAACGGCTCCTAGAGCTTTCAGTGTTTTAATACCAAGTAAGTTTTCAGGACACGATTTTGTAAGCAATAAATCTGTAGTACGGGACAATGGACCAACTGCAAGGGGAACTGGCTGCGATACTTCATTAACAATAGGCTTTCCTGAAAAACCAAGGGAAACATTCTGTGAGCCTGAGAGGGGTGCCCCTGGAACCTCGTCATGACTAATGGTCGTTCTGCTTGCCCCTGTGTCAATCAAAAACTTTCTGTCCTTACCTAAAACCTGACTATGTACATAAGGACCCTCTTGATCTACAGGAACCTCGATAAGAGGCAAGCCAACCTCCCTCTCTAGGCTGTTTCATGTGTACTGCTGATAATCTGGGTAATCTGACTGTGCATACTGGTACATCTGTTGTGTGACATGTTGTGTTGCTAATTCTCTCATTGTCATTCGATGTAACTGTGGCGGAGTGTGAGGCTGACCTCCTACGGCACCTCCTGAGGCAGAACCATGAGCATAACTTGATGTCATGGCGTGTGGGAAAGGTACATGTAACGGGGACTGACTCTGGGTTGCATCTGTCGCAAAAGGATTAAGAGGACCAATAGTAGGGGGACCAGTAACAGC
Source organism: Lissotriton vulgaris (assembly GCF_964263255.1). Taxonomy (NCBI): domain Eukaryota; kingdom Metazoa; phylum Chordata; class Amphibia; order Caudata; family Salamandridae; genus Lissotriton; species Lissotriton vulgaris. The sequence goes on along the minus strand of NC_141691.1, from coordinate 55,256,650 downwards.
AGCAGCAGAAGGGGAAGTGACAGCAGGTGCAGGAAGCGAATCTTGGCGTGGAGGGGTCGTGGCTTGATCAGCCGGAACATGCTGCGGTACATTATTAACGTGTTGTACGGGTACATTGGTATATGCTGGAGCTACATCATCTAAATAGGAAGAAAGGAAAATGTCTGTTGCGGTCTTTTTGTGACGGATTTTAGTCGGAACCAATGGTGGTGGCAGGTTACGGGGTACTTCCGGGGTCGCCTTGGGCAGGCCCTCGGTCAGAACTGGATACATGCCTGTGATGAGTGCATTTCTTTGTCGGTCTAATTGTTCTGATCTGACCTGTTCTCCTTCTTCTAGTAACTCTTTTTCTCTGGCTTTTTCGGATTCTTCCTTACTTTTCTCTGCTTTTCTGATTGCTTTTTCTGTTCTTCTATGCGATTCTTTGCGCCACAATTCTATGGCATCTTTCTGAGACTGTCTGGCTTTCTTTTTCCATAACGCTTCTTCTACTCTCATGATGCATTCGGCATCCCATGTCCCTGAAACAGGCCATCTAAACTTCTCTTCCATATTCTTGGTGTAATCCACCCATAAGTCTAAATACAACACAGCATCTAAGCCGTGTTTGTGGTACATGTTGGACAGGCCACATGAAGGGCTCGCTCCCTCCCCGCACGACAGGGCCCGGGCACCGGCTCTCCAGGTGCTACCCACAGAAGCGACTCGCAAACCGTCCCCTACGGGACCCCTGCTCCCGAACATCTCTGTATTACCGGCCCGGGCCACCGCCAGCACCATTGCCCGGCCCGGCCGCCATCTTAGACACTGCACCACGAGGCCGCGTGGCCTCAGCTCGACCCCAACCCTGGGCCTGGCCAGGCCCCGACAGCCCGGCACCACCACCCATCCAGGAGGTGAACGGACCACTTGGCAGGTCAATGGGAGAAAGAGGTGTCGATGGCTCTCCCCCGCCAGGTGCCGATCGCCCCCAGCCTCCCCGGGCGCTGGCTCCACCCCCCTGCTGGGTGTCTGGACTCCCTCATCCCGGACCTCCCGACCTCCCAGTGCGAGGGTCCGGACATCAAAGGGCGCCAGACCTATAACTGGGGCAGCTCCAGAGCAGGAAGGCAGTTGTATCCTGGAGTCGAGAGACACTGAGAAGAACTCATCCTTGACGGACTACTGGCGCTGCCGTAGCCTTGCCTTGTGAACTATTGTCCTGCCTGCCGGCGCTGCCGCAACCTTCCGCATCCTCCACCCTCGTCGGGACCTGCTGGCGCTGCCGCGGACCGTTGTCCTTACCACCTTTCCCGGGACCTGCTGGCGCCGCCGCGGACCGTCGCTACCTACGATCATCTCGGGCCCGTCCATCTAGAACGCCGAGCTCGAGGATTGTGAGCTATTCATCATATCATCGCATCTACCAGATTGGTAACCAGACTGTCCCGCTACCCCCTGTCCCATCCAAGAGACAGAATCGAGGGGACCCCTGAGTCCAGACCTCCTTGTACCATCTTCTCGTACCTAAAGATTACTTATAAAGAACGTTAAACCTTATTTTTGTGTGGTGTACGTCTGTGGGGGGGAAGTTACTCGTCTGTACGATCACTGGAGACGGCTCTCCCCGGAGACCTCTCCCCTAGTCCTCGGCCGACCCTCCCGGTCCGTCTAACATTGGTGGCCAGCGGCGCGATCCGAATCAACGCGTAATCGTACAGAGAGTAGCTCACCCCACAACTAAACCACAATGACAACCAAAGAGAACGGATCCACCGAGAAATTCCAGATGGAGAAATTGGAGGAGTACAACCATCGTGAGTTGAAACAATTCTGCGTTGAACTAGGCATTGCTACCACCGGTCTGAGCACTAAAGACGATTTCAAGCACGCTATTGAGTCTTGGGCCGAAACCGGGGCCGCCAGACCCCCGGACCAAAACATTGCAGCATCAGAGAAGAACACCACAGCTCCAGAGGAGCGAAGAACAGGTATCTCGCAGGAGGAGGTCCAAGAGAGAGAAAGAAGCCGACTACATGAGTTAGAAATGGCACGGCTCAAAATGGACGGTGAACTAAAGTTAGCCGAACAAAAACTGAACCTAGAACATCTGCGGCTCCGAGAGGAACGGGAAGAAAAACAGAGGCAGAGAGAGCTCGAAGAAAAGAGATTAGCGTACGAACACGAGCGCAAACTGGCAGAATTAGACCTACGGAAGCAAAACAAAGAACCGGGGGTGCCCGAGCAACCGCACACCCCAGGGGCAACAGAAAAAAAGGTCCACATCCCCAAGGATGTCGTCCGAGAGTATTTCCGAGATGACGACATACAACAGTGGCTTAAGGCCTACGAGATCGCCATGACCTCCCACAGGATCGACCAAAGTGACTGGGGAGCCGGCCTATGGGGGAGGTTCGTCAATGAAGGCCGCGATGCCCTGTTACAGCTCCCAGACCATTTGATGACCTCCTATGACCACATGAAGGCTGCCCTCCTCACCCGATATGGGCTCACACCCGAAATGTACCGCCAGAGGTTCCGAGACTGCACCCGGATCCCAGGTACAACGTGGGTGGAGTATGTAAACTATTTTAGCCGAGCCTTCGAGGGTTGGATCAAGGGGAGCCACGTAACAACCTACGAGCAACTTTTTAATCTCATGGTGTGGGAGCACCTCTCCAACAACTGCTTCGTCGAGCTCAGGCAGCACCTCCTCGACAGTAAATTGACTGACCCACGACAGCTCGCCACCGAGGCTGACCGATGGGAGAGCACCCGAGTAGGCCGGAATGGGCCGCACGAACAGAACAGGAACAACCAAGGTCAGCACCGTCCCCGAGGAGGGGAAGGAGGCCAGGGACGAGGAAGATACACCGTCCCGGCCGCTCCCGCTGCCAGCACCCAGCCCCCGGCCAGCCGGGGCAACCCCCCGATGCGCCCGGGGTTCCGAGCCAATGTCACCTGTCATCGATGCCAGCGAGTCGGTCACTACGCCAATGACCCGAACTGTCCACAGAACCAGACTCCAAGGCCCCGCCAGGTAGCTGCCGCCGCCCTGGGGGGAGAGCAAATCTCCGAAGAACAGGAAGAATGCGAACAAGAACAACAAGAGTGGGAACCGGCCGCCATGGTTCTAGCGTGCCTAGGGGGAAGAGACATGATCCTGCGGGCTCCCCTACCCGCCAACACCAGGAAATATAGTCAGTGGGTGAACATTAATGGGCGCAGGGCCGAAGCACTACGTGACACGGGGGCCAGTGTGACGGCTGTCCGCTGTCACCTGGTGACCCCGGAACAGATCCTGCCGAACATCCTCTGCCCCGTCCGTTCATCCGACAATTCCGAGAGTCTGTGTCGGATGGCCTGCGTCCCCTTCGAATGGGGAGGAGTCTCCGGCATGTTGAAGGTAACGGTCCGAGATGATGCCCCCGTGGACTGTCTCCTGGGGAACGATCTTGAGAGTTCCCAGTGGGCCGCCGTGGAAAGAAGAGAGCACCTGGGGATGTTGGGCCTCCCGGACTGGGCGTGCGTAACCACCCGGTCCATGGCCGCCCGGGCCATCCCCCGACCTGAAGAACCCGAGTGGCCAGCACCTCCTCCTCCGATCGCTCCAGTGGAGGATACCGACCATACCGACCCCCCAGAGCAGACCCCCGAAGGGCCCGCTCAGCTCCAGGACCTTCCCGATCTGGCTCAGTGGCGTCAAGAAGGGGGGCCCACCCAGGAGCAGTTCCGCCAAGAGCAGAAGACCTGTCCCTCCCTCGAGGGACTCCGCCAGCAAGCCCTCGCCCAGAGCGCAGGGGACACCACCGGAGCCCATTGGATCTATTGGGACAACGACCTGTTGTATAGTGAACAGAGAATCGCGGAGTTAGGGGCCAGTCGAGTGTTGGTGGTGCCCCTCCGTTTTAGAGAATTCTTGTTAAATTTGGCCCACGATGTCCCTCTGGCTGGACACCTGGGACAAGACAAAACCTACAGTCGCCTGGTGACCCACTTTTTCTGGCCAAAGATGAGAAACGACGTCCTCAACCACTGCCGATCCTGCCCCACGTGCCAGGCCAGCGGAAAGAGCGGCCGCAAACTCAAAGCACCTCTGCAGCCCTTCCCAGTTGTCACCACCCCGTTCGAGAGGGTGGGAATAGACATTGTGGGGCCCCTGGACCCCGGAACAGCACAAGGACATCGGTTCATCCTGGTACTGGTGGACCACGCCACCCGCTACCCCGAGGCTGTTCCCCTCCGAACTGTAACAGCCCCGGTGGTCGGCCGGGCCTTAATGGGAATCTTCTCCCGGGTGGGCTTCCCCCGAGAAGTCGTCAGCGACAGAGGCACAAACTTTATTTCAAAATATATGAAATCCCTCTGGCAACAGTGCGGGGTCACCTACCGATTCACGACCCCCTATCACCCTCAAGGAAACGGACTAGTCAAGCGGTTCAACCGCACGCTCAAGGGAATGATCGGGGGGTTGGAAGAGCCCCTCCGTCGCCAGTGGGATGTGCTGCTTCCGTGCCTCCTCTTCGCCTATCGAGAAGTCCCCCAGAAGTCCCTCGGCTTCAGCCCTTTCGAACTCTTGTACGGACACCCTGTTCGAGGGCCCCTCAGCCTGGTCAAAGAAGGTTGGGAGATGGCCCCCCTGAAGTCCCCTCCAGACGTCTTCAAGTACCTCCTGACCCTACGCAATCAGACCCGACGGTTCAGAGAGATAGCCAAAGTGAATCTTGAGGCCAGTCAGGAGGACATGAAGAAATGGTACGATCAAAATGCCTCCTCCATCGAATTCGAACCTGGCCAACAAGTATGGGTGATGTCCCCCACCGAACCATGTGCCTTGCAGGACAAGTGGACAGGGCCCTTCAAAGTGGTCGAGCGCAAGAGCCCCGTCACCTATCTCATCGATATGGAATCTCCCCGAAACCCCCTCCGGGTCCTCCACGCCAACAGACTCAAACCCCACTTTGTGCGTTCGGAGCTCAGCCTCCTGATGGCTACAGACAGTGGAGCGGAAGAAGACTCCGAACCTCTCCCTGATCTTCTAAAGACCCGTGACAAAGATGGTTCCGTAGACGGGGTTGGACTCTCCGATGCCCTCACCCTGGAACAGCACCAAGACTGCCGGGACCTCCTGCTGCAATTTGCGACCCTGTTTTCCCTCACCCCCGGGGTCACCCCCTGGTGCTTGCACGACGTGGACACTGGGGACAGTCCCCCTATCAGACACGGGCATACCGCGTACCAGATCGGGTACGGGCCTGCATCCAAGAGGAGGTGTCAAAGATGCTCACGCTCGGGGTCATCGAGCCCTCGGACAGCCCCTGGGCCAGCCCAGTCATGCTGGTCCCCAAAGCTGCCGCCCCCGGCACCACTCCTGAGCTCCGATTCTGCGTCGACTATCGGGGCCTGAACGCTGTCACCAGAACCGATGCTCATCCCATCCCCCGAGCAGATGAACTGATCGACCGCATGGGGGCTGCCCGCTACCTCAGCATCTTTGACCTGACAGCGGGCTACTGGCAGATCGGTCTCACACCCCGGGCTCAGGAACGATCCGCCTTTTCCACCCCCGATGGCCACTACCACTTCAAGGTCATGCCATTCGGCATGAAGAACGCTCCAGCTACTTTTCAGCGGCTGGTGAACAAGGTATTGGCGGGACTTGAGGAATTCAGCGCCGCCTACCTGGACGATATCGCTGTATACAGCCGCCACTGGACCGACCACCTCCACCACCTCTGAGAGGTCCTGCAGGCCCTCCACCGGGCCGGCCTCACCATCAAGGCCAGCAAGTGCCAAATTGGTCAGGGGTCCGTGACCTATCTCGGACACCAAGTGGGAAGCGGTCTGGTGGCCCCCCTTCAATTCAAGATCGCTGCCATCCAGTCCTGGCGACCACCCATCACCCAAACCGAGGTCCGAGCCTTCTTGGGGCTCACCGGATACTACCGGCGGTTTGTGAAGGACTATGGCAGCATGGTGTTATGTTATGTTATGTTATGTTATTAAAATTTCTATAGCGCACAGCTGCCCCAGCAAAGGGGCGTCCTGGCGCTTTGACAGATGCTGTAACATAACACACAAAAGAATTTAGCTAGAAACTGGAAAGAGGAAAGTTTTAATCGCCTGCCTGAAGGCGAACATATCCTCAAGAGCTCGAATGTGAACTGGGAGCGAGTTCCATAGGCCTGCTGCTAGTACCCTGAAAGAACGGCCACCCATCCTGCTCAACCTAAAGCGTGGACAGACAGCCAGATGAAGCCCCTCAGATCTCAAAGATCTCGACGGCACATAGGGCGTGAGTAGAGTGACAAGTGCCGGTGGCGAAGAAGTTTTCAAAATTTTGAAGGCCAGACACAGCGCCTTGAACATGATTCGCTGTCTGACCGGGAGCCAATGCAAGGCTGAGATGGTTCCAGACACTGAACAGTGTCTGGGGAGGCCCACAATGGCTCGTGCCGCGGCGTTTTGTACTCTTTGGAGCCTTGAGGCTTCCGCTTGATTCACCCCTAACAACAATGAACTGCCGTAGTCCAGCCTAGATAGTATTGCGGCCTGAACTACAAGCTGTCTGGTAGGGGGATCAAAGTACTTCAAGACTGGCCTAATACCCCGCAGTATTCCGTAGCACGTGGCAGCCACCTTCTTGGTATGATCCCAGAAGGTGAGCGCAGAATCCACCCAGACTCCTAGATTTCTCACTCCAGTCACTGGAATAGGAGTGACACCAAGCTCTGACGGCCACCACTGGTTGCCCCATAGCTCAGCGTGCTTCCCTAAGACCAATACCTCAGTTTTGGTGGCATTCAACTGGAGGCAGTTGGTGTGAAGCCAGCTGGCTACTGCCAAGAGACCCGCACGGAATCTCGAAGCTGCTACCTCGGGGTCTCCGCTAAGTGTCACCGCTAGCTGAGTGTCGTCAGCATATGAGGCCATCGTAAGACCCCACTGTTTGACGACACCGGCCAACGGTTTCACATAGAGGTTAAAAATTGTAGGGCTCAACGAAGATCCCTGTGGAACCCCCGTCTTCAGGGGGTAAGTGGTGGATTGGCCAGGTGGTATAGCCACTTTAAAAGTGCGGTCAGCCAGAAAGGACCGAAACCATTGGAGAGCGACCTCAGTCACTCCCGCCTCCTGTAAGCGTTGGATAAGTATTTGGTGGGACACAGTATCGAAGGCAGCGCTTAGATCTAATAATATAAGCGCTGCAGTATGACCTGAGTCAAGTACCTGGCGAAGGTGTTCCAAGATGTAAAGAAGTGCCGTCTCGGTACTGTGTCCTGACCGGAAGCCGTTCTGGCTGGGGTCCAAAATCTGGTTGCAAGCCAGATGCTCAGCCAGAACCGAGTTGACATGCGCTTCTGTTACTTTGGCGATCCAAGGCAACAGGGAAATAGGTCGGTAGTTTTCTGGCAGACGGGGGTCAGAGTTGGCTTTTTTTAGTATGGGAGTGACCACTGCCTGCTTCCAAGCCGCGGGTACAGTTCCAGAGGACAAAGACAAATTAATGAGATCCAGTATGGGGTTACGACACAGCGGGGAAAGTGTATTAATGAAGGCAGGCTTTAACGGGTCCGCCGGGGAGCCTGATTTGACCCTGAGGCTGAGTCTGTCAAAGGCCCCTCACGGCACTTACATCCAAGAACCAGCCAAAAAGAGTCAACTGGACTCCTGACTGTCAAGCGGCCTTCGAGAAGCTGAAGGCCGCCATGTGCACCGCCCCTGTGCTCCAGGCTCCCGACTACAGCCGAGAGTTCATCGTCCAGACTGATGCCTCCGACCATGGCATTGGGGCCGTCCTCTCCCAACTGAATCCCGAGGGAGTCGACCAACCAGTGGCCTTCCTCAGCAGACGCCTACTGGACCGGGAACAGCGCTGGAGCACCATAGAGAGGGAGGCCTTCGCAGTAGTGTGGGCCCTCAAGAAGCTCCGGCCCTACCTCTTCGGTACCCACTTTCGGGTGCAAACAGATCATCGCCGCCTGCAATGGTTAATGCAGATGCGAGGGGTGAATCCCAAGCTGTTGCGATGGTCCATCTCCCTGCAGGGGATGGACTTCACTGTGGAGCACCGCCCTGGCCAGGATCACGCCAACGCGGATGGCCTGTCCCGCTTTTTCCGCCTCGACGAGGAAAGTCCCCAAGAAGATGGGTGACTCTCCCTGCCTTCAGCTGGGGGGGACGCATGTTGGACAGGCCACATGAAGGGCTCGCTCCCTCCCCGCACGACAGGGCCCGGGCACCGGCTCTCCAGGTGCTACCCACAGAAGCGACTCGCAAACCGTCCCCTACGGGACCCCTGCTCCCAGACATCTCTGTATTACCGGCCGCCATCTTAGACACTGCACCACGAGGCCGCGTGGCCTCAGCTTGACCCCAACCCTGGGCCTGGCCAGGCCCCGACAGCCCGGCACCACCACCCATCCAGGAGGTGAACGGACCACTTGGCAGGTCAATGGGAGAAAGAGGTGTCGATGGCTCTCCCCCGCCAGGTGCCGATCGCCCCCAGCCTCCCCGGGCGCTGGCTCCACCCCCCTGCTGGGTGTCTGGACTCCCTCATCCCGGACCTCCTGACCTCCCAGTGCGAGGGTCCGGACATCAAAGGGCGCCAGACCTATAACTGGGGCAGCTCCAGAGCAGGAAGGCAGTTGTATCCTGGAGTCGAGAGACACTGAGAAGAACTCATCCTTGACGGACTACTGGCGCTGCCGTTGCCTTGCCTTGTGAACTATTGTCCTGCCTGCCGGCGCTGCCGCAACCTTCCGCATCCTCCACCCTCGTCGGGACCTGCTGGCGCTGCCGTGGACCGTTGTCCTTACCACCTTTCCCGGGACCTGCTGGCGCCGCCGCGGACCGTCGCTACCTACGATCATCTCGGGACCTGCTGGCGCTGCCGCGGCCCGTCCATCTAGAACGCCGAGCTCGAGGATTGTGAGCTATTCATCATATCATCGCATCTACCAGATTGGTAACCAGACTGTCCCGCTACCCCCTGTCCCATCCAAGAGACTAGAATCGAGGGGACCCCTGAGTCCAGACCTCCTTGTACCATCTTCTCGTACCTAAAGATTACTTATAAAGAACGTTAAACCTTATTTTTGTGTGGTGTACGTCTGTGGGGGGGAAGTTACTCGTCTGTACGATCACTGGAGACGGCTCTCCCCGGAGACCTCTCCCCTAGTCCTCGGCCGACCCTCCCGGTCCGTCTAACAGTACATAAAATATCCTGGAGTGTCCCTAGGCGGGACAGGAACTGCTTCTTCAAGTATCCCTTTCCTAGTACCTATCTGACGTAACTTTGAAAACAGCGGCATGGCTGGAGTGATTCGGACGTGAACACAATAAACACAGTAATAAACAGTAAACAATCATTCATACCACAACATTAAAATACATTAAAACGTGTCGGACTGATATTACCTGGAACATAGAAAACACAGAAAAACTCTCGAGATAAATCTGAATGACTAGATGCACTGCTAAAACAGCACAGACCGGTCTCATAAAGAGACACGTCAGACCGTATCCACCTAAGTGAACACGTCAGGACCAGAATTGTGTACCCAACTCTGTCTTTACCGAGCTCAAAGTAATGAACCCGTCTAGATGCGTTCCCAACAACGGTACTCACCGGGAAGCAAGAAACTGAAGGCCTCGGAAACTGGACTGGACTCTGGACTGGACTCGACTGCTACGACATCGGACTGACACGCATCACGCTACCACGCATGCGCTTCGGAACAGGTGGGCCTCCGGACACCTCGGACCTTGCTCTCTCGACTAGGGCTCTGGTCGGGATCCTCCGCATTCCTCACCGCCTCGTCTGGACGCCGGACCGCAGTCTCCGTCTCCCTCGTGGACCCGAGGGAAGATAGCGGGAAACCCCGCAACGTGCACGGTTTCCGTCGGGGTTGTAGAAGGGGTCGAAAGCCGCGTGACTTCACCGGCGAGTGGGGAAGGGGGGGTCCCTATTCGGGCGCCAAATTATGTGGTAAATAAATTTACCTGGACATTTTTCCGCATAATTATCATAACAAGACAGCTCATTCAAATGAGAGGCAGAGTCCGTGGTATCTGAGTCATACGGGCTTTAATGGCATTATCCTTAAGGATGGAGCATCATGTTCCGTCACCTCTAAGGTTCGGGAAGGGACAGTCTCATAGTTTATTAACATTACACATTATATATAGTAAAACCTTACAATTGAATCCAATACAGTAGGCGTAACAGGTGAAAAGAGTGAGATAAGAACACATGTGCGTAAGAGGAGGCGTGAAAAAGAGGCGTACACATGGGCGTGCACTGTACATGTCAGAGAAACGTCACAAGAATCGTCACATGTGGGTGGATGTATAGGGAAAAGTTGCAGAATCAGCAGAAACCCTTAACCTAGGTGCGCGCGCAACTAGCATGACGTGTAACTGGGGGCTTTGACTTTAGCACTAGTGGAGGAGACTGGTGTCTGGAGTGTCAGGGCAACCGGTACCTATAACATATCTAGTATCTTATGTTTGGAGAATGTAGTGTCTGAAGTAAAAGGTCTCTCGGGCAGAGGCTATTCTACACTGAAAGCTAGTGCGTGCATATGTGCCTACGTGTAATGCGCGGGGCCATGGGCCTACCATGGTAACGGAGCCAGTAAATCACTTGCAAGGAGGACAGAAAAGGCCGGGCCCTTTGCTCTGTAGCCGGGAATATGTTTACCTATTTCACTAGACTGGAATGTGTTTTCGAGGAGGCTGAGCAGATATCTGTAGGCAAAACATGAATTTGGCAAGCAGTCCAGGCCGAGCCGGGCACCGCTGCGCTGGCAGGAAGTAAGGCAGGGGTCAGGGATGCATCTCCATGCTGCAGCTTTCAGAGGCAGAGACAGAAGTGGTTCGAAGTCAGAAATCAGGGCCTAGCTCGGCAGAGCCAGGAAAACCTAAAAGTGTACCATGTAAAGACGTTGGCATGGCATGTTTAGAAACTGAATTATCGATCCATTCCAGGTGGATCTGGTAGAGGACATGTTAACGTTGGACGCAAATGTATTTGCGTCTTCATATTCGGTCATGGAGGGAAATTACATGTACTTTAAGCACGTACATGGAAACGTTGGGGTACACGTTAGGGGACGTACTCGACCATAAAAATTTCAATTACCTCAAAGCTCTGCAGCTCCCTGGAGGCTCTGCAGCTCCCTCGGGGTTCTGCAGCTCCCTGAAGGCTCTGTAGACCCCTCAAGGCTCTGCAGGTCCCTCAAGGCTCTGCAGGTCCCTCAAGGTTCTGCTGCTCCCTAACAGCTCTGCTGCTCCCTGGAGGCTCTGCAGCCCCCTGAAAGCTCTGCAGCTCCCTGAAGGCTCCGCACCTCCCTCAAGGCTCTGCAGCTCCCTGAAAGCTCTGCAGCTCCCTGAAGGCTCTGCAGCTCCCAGGCGCTACTGTGCACAAGGCAGAGCTCTGAAATGAGTTGCATTTACAGGTCAGGTTCTTACCCCTCCTACCAAGTGTGGCATTGGTCTGCAGTAAATGAGAATTGAACCTGTCCATGCGTGAGTGTCACTCACAACGAGTGAGATGAGACTCTGCCTATCTCACGTGTGGTCTATGTCATAGTAGTGTCTGATGCTCAAGGGCTTCACTTTATCACACAGTTCAAGGATTCCCATGTTGTGTGTGACCTTTCTGCAACGCTCTAGAGGAGAGGCCTGCAGTTTCATGTAACACAAGCGAGGCAGAGTACCTTATATGGGAACCGTGTTAAGCTTTTCCCCTTTAGGCACCGGAAGCTGAAGGGATTTTCCCAGAATCACAGGATGTTGAGCCAAAGCCAGGATTCCATCCTAGTCCCTTATTTCTAAAATGGACAGCTCCAACCGCTAGGCCACACCTTCTCTCTGTACAGTGCCTGAGGCCTGCTGAGCCTTCTCAGAGTCCAGCTGCTTGCCACACACACAGCTGCACAGGCGTCTCAGGCCAGCGAGGCAGCGCCACCCTCTCTGCCGTGAAGGGCAGAGGGTGAGTGCGAGAGGGGATCGTGGTATTCTGAAGGCTCTCACATACCTTAGAAGAGCTGTGACAGTGATGCAGTGCCCCACGCAGTGCTGACAGTGATGCAGGGTACCTGGTAGCACTGGCAGTGTTGCAGTGTCCCACACAGTGCTAACAGTGCCCCAGGCAGTGATAACAGTGATGTAGTGTCCCACGCAGTGATAACAGTGATGCAGTGTCCCATGCAGGGCTGACAGTGATGCAGTGTCCCAGAGACTGCTGCCAGTGCCCCAGGCACGGCTGACAGTGAAGCAGTGTTCCACGTAGTGTTAACAGTTATGCAGTGTCCCACACAGCACTGACAGTGATGCAGTGTCCCATGCAGGGCTGACAGGGATGCAGTGTCCCACGCAGTGATAACAGTGATGCAGTGTCCCATGCAGGGCTGACAGGGATGAGGTGTCCCACGCAGTGATAACAGTGATGCAGTGTCCCATGCAGGGCTGACAGGGATGCAGTGTCCCACGCAGTGATAACAGTGATGCAGTGTCCCATGCAGGGCGACAGGGATGGAGTGTACCTGGTAGCACTGGCAGTGATGCAGTGTCCCACACAGTGCTAACAGTGCCCCAGGCAGTGATAACAGTGATGTAGTGTCCCACGCAGTGATAACAGTGATGCAGTGTCCCATGCAGGGCTGACAGTGATGCAGTGTCCCAGAGACTGCTGCCAGTGCCCCAGGCACGGCTGACAGTGAAGCAGTGTTCCACGTAGTGTTAACAGTTATGCAGTGTCCCACGCAGCACTGACAGTGATGCAGTGTCCCATGCAGGGCTGACAGGGATGCAGTGTCCCACGCAGTGATAAGTGATGCAGTGTCCCATGCAGGGCTGACAGGGATGCAGTGTCCCACGCAGTGATAACAGTGATGCAGTGTCCCATGCAGGGCTGACAGGGATGCAGTGTCCCACGCAGTGATAACAGTGATGCAGTGTCCCATGCAGGGCTGACAGGGATGGAGTGTACCTGGTAGCACTGGCAGTGATGCAGTGTCCCACACAGTGCTAACAGTGCCCCAGGCAGGGCTGACAGTGAACGGTGTCCCACTCAGTGATAACAGTGATGCAGTGTCCCATGCAGGGCTGACAGAGATGGAGTGTACCTGGTAGCACTGGCAGTGATGCAGTGTCCCACACAGTGCTAACAGTGCCCCAGGCAGGGCTGACAGTGAACGGTGTCCCACTCAGTGATAACAGTGATGCAGTGTCGCATGCAGGGCTGACAGTGATGGAGTGTAGCTGGTAGCACTGGCAGTGATAGTGGGCCCAATTCACAGAACTAACTTAAGACAAAATCCTAAACTTACTACCATTTTGGTATTCACAGAAGGCACTTACTCGTTTTGGTATTCACAGAAGGCACTTACTCTTTTTGGTATTCACAGAAGGCACTTACTCATTTTGGTATTCACAGAAGTTAGGACTCCTAACTTTAGGACTCCTAAATGCCTTCTGTGAATACCAAAAGTCTTAAAGTTAGGAGTCTTAACTTTACTACTCCTAAATTTAGAACAATCCTTAACTTTAAGTCTTTTGGTATTCACAAAGGCATTTATGAGTCCTAAAGTTAGGAGTCCTAACCTTACTACTCCTAAACTGAGAAAAATCCAAATTTTAAGACTTTTGGGGCTAGATGTAGGTGAAATAGATTTACAGATTTTAAATTACCGAATTTTACCGATTCAGTAATTTAAAATCGGTAAATCTATGGGGTCGACATGTAGGTATTCCAGATGTGCTGGAATACCGAATCGGATGAATTCGGTATTTACCGATTCGGTAAATACCGAATCGGTAATGCCCATTCATTCCTATGGTCCTTGAAGCCCATAGGAATGAATGGGCATTACCGATTCGGTATTTACCGAATCGGTAAATACCGATTTTCACAAGGGTGCAGGGGGTGTCACTTTGACACCCTCTGGCACCCCCAAAACAGGCTCGGTGCCATGTGGCAGGCATATATGCCCTAAGGGCAGGTCTGCCTGTCACATGGCATAGGTGTGCATGCACACATGTGCATGCACACCGGAATCGGTATTTTACCATCAAATTGGATTTTATGGTAAAATACCGATTCGGTAAGGCTCCTGGGACTCTGAAGAGTCCCACCTACATATGGGTGGCTCAGATTCGGTAAATTTACCGATTTTTTTATTTTACAGAATAGGTAAAATTACCGAATCGGTAATTTTACCGATTCGGTAAAATAATGCCCCCTACATGCCAATCACCTATTTACCGATCGGTAACGGACGAAAATACCGATTTTCGGCCATTACCGACCGACCTACATCGGGCCCTTGGTATTCACAGAAGGCATTTAGGAGTCCTAAAGTTAGGAGTCCTAACCTTACTACTCCTAAACTGAGAAAAATTCTAACTTTAAGACTTTTTGTATTCACAGAAGGCATTTAGGAGTCCTAAAGTTAGGAGTCCTAACTTCTGTGAATACCGAAATGAGTAAGTGCCTTCTGTGAATACCAAAATGGTAGTAAGTTTAGTATTTTGTCTTAGGTTAGTTCTGTGAATCGGGCCTGCAGTGTCCCACACAGTGCTAACAGTGCCCCAGGCAGGGCTGACAGTGAAGCAGTGTCCCATGAGGTGCTGACAGTGATGCAGAGCCCCGCACAGTTATAACAGTGATGTTGTGTCCCACAAGGTGTTACCAGTGATGCAGTGTCCCACGCAGCACTGACAGCGTTGCAGTGTCCCATGCAGGGCTGACCGTGATGGAGTGGGCGATGCAGCACTGACAGTGATGCAGTATCCCACGCAGCTCTGTCAAGGATGCAGTGTCCCACAAGGCTTTGTCAGTGATGCAGTGTCCCACAAGGCGCTGGGAGTGATGCAGGGTACCTGGCAGCACTAGCAGTGATGTAGTGTCCCACACAGTGCTAATAGTGCCCCAGGCAGGGCTGACAGTGAAGCAGTGTCCCACGCAGTGCTGACAGTGATGCAGTGCCCCACAAGTTGTTACCAGTGATGGAGTATCCCACGCAGCAATGGCAGTGATGCAGTGTCCCAGAAGGCGTTGTCAGTGATGCAGTGTCCCATGCAGAGCTGACAGCACTGGCAGTGATGCTGTGTCCCACACAGTGCTAACAGTGCCCCAGGCAGGGCTGACAGTGAAGCAGTATCCCACGCAGCAATGTCAAGGATGCAGTGTCCCACAAGGCGTGGTCAATGATGCAGTGTCCCCCAAGGCGCTGGCAGTGATGCAGGGTATGTGGCAGCACTAGCAGTGATGTAGTGTCCCACACAGTGCTAACAGTGCCCCGGGCTTGGCTGATGTTAGACGGACCGGGAGGGTCGGCCGAGGTTACGGGGAGAGGTCTCCAGGGAGAGCCGTCTCCAACGACTGTACAGATAAGTAACTTCCCCCCCCCCACAGACGGACACCACACAAGGTTGAAGGTTAACGAGACTTTATATGCAATTCTTAGGTTACGATGATGGATACAAGGAGGTCTGGACTCAGGGGTCCCCTCGGTTCTAGTCTCTGGTTTAGGAAAGGGGTAGCGGGACAGTCTTTGTTACCAATGAGTGGAAAATAGCTCTCAATCCTCGAGCTCGGCGTTCTAGATGATCGGGCCGCGGCGGAGCCAGGCAGGTCCCGAGATGGACGAAGGAAAACGACGGTCCGCGGCGGAGCCTGCAGGTCCCGGTGAAGATGGCGGTTACAACGGTCCGCGGCCACGCCAGCAGGTCCCGACGACGATGAAGGTGATGAAGATTACGACGGCTGTGGCAGCGCCAACAGGCAGGACGATGGTGCACAAGACAGAGCTACGGCAGCGCCAGTAGTCCGTCCAGGATGAGTTCCTCTTTACGTCTCTCGACTCCAAGATACAACTCCTTCCTGCTCTGGAGCTGCCCCAGTTATAGGGCTGGCGTGCTTTGATGTCCGGACCCTCGCACTTGGAGGTCGGGAGGTCCGGGATGAGGGAGTCCAGACACCCAGCAGGGGGGTGGAGCCAGCGCCCGGGGAGGCGATGGGCGAGCGGCACTTGGTGGGGGAGAGCCATCGGCACCTCTTTCTCCCATTGACGTGCCAAGTAGCCCGCTCACCTCCTGGGTGGAGGGTGGTGCCGGAATGTCTGAGGCCGGGCCAGGCCCAGGGTTGAGGTCGATCGGGGGCCAGGCGGCCTCGTGGTGGAGTGTCCAAGATGGCGCCCCAGGCTGGGCGCGTGGGCCGGCAGTGGATCGGACCCACGAGGTCGACATGCTCGAGGGCAGGGGTCCCTGAGGGGACGGAGGACGTGCAATGGTGGTGTGTGGTACTTGCGGGACTGGACTCAGGCCTGGTTGGGCCGGGGGAGAGCGGCCCTTCATGTGGCCTGTCCAACATGCGTCCCCCCCAGCTGAAGGCGGGGAGAGTTACCCATCCTCTTGGGGACTCTCCTCGTCGAGGCGGAAAAACCGGGACAGGCCATCCGCGTTGGCGTGATCTGGCCCAGGCCGGTGTTCGACTGTGAAGTCCATACCTTGCAAGGAGATGGACCAGCGTAGCAACTTTGGGTTCTCCCCCCGCATATGCATCAGCCACTGCAGGGGTCGGTGGTCGGTCTGCACCCGAAAGTGGGTGCCAAAAAGGTAGGGCCGGAGCTTCTTGAGGGCCCATACCACAGCGAAGGCTTCCCTCTCTATGGTGCTCCAGCGTTGCTCCCGTGGTAGGAGTCTCCGGCTGATGAAGGCCACCGGTTGATCAAGGCCTTCGGTGTTTACTTGAGACAGGACTGCCCCAATGCCCTGGTCGGAGGCGTCCGTCTGGACGACGAACTCCCGGCTGTAGTCTGGGGCCTGGAGCACAGGGGCGGAACACATAGCGGCCTTCAATTGTTCAAATGCAGTTTGACACTCTGGGGTCCAGGTGACTTTCTTGGGCTGGTTCTTTGACGTGAGTTCTGTGAGGGGCCCCACTATGGTACCATAGTCTTTCACGAACCTTCGGTAATAGCCCGTGAGGCCCAGGAAGGCTCGTACCTCGGTTTGGGTGATGGGGGGCTGCCAGGCCTGGATGGCGGCAATTTTCAGCTGTAGAGGGGCCACTAGGCCGCTTCCCACCTGGTGTCCGAGGTAGGTTACCGACCCTTGCCCAATTTGACACTTGCTGGCCTTGATCGTGAGGCCAGCTCGCTGAAGGGCTTGCAGCACTGCCCGGAGGTGGTGGAGGTGCTCGGTCCAATGGTGGCTGTATACAGCGATGTCGTCTAGGTAGGCGGCGCTGAATCCTTCGAGCCCCGCCAGGACCTGATTGACGAGCCGTTGGAATGTTGCTGGGGCATTCTTCATGCCGAAGGGCATGACCGTGAAATGGTAATGGCCATCGGGGGTGGAGAAGGCAGAACGTTCTTGCGCCCGGGGTGTGAGGCCGATCTGCCAATAGCCTGCTGTCAGGTCGAAGATGCTGAGGTAGCGGGCAGCTCCCATTCGGTCGACTAGTTCATCTGCCCGGGGGATGGGATGCGCGTCTGTTCTGGTGACCGCATTCAAGCCCCGGTAGTCGACGCAGAACCGGAGTTCTGGTGTGGTGCCGGGGGCAGCTGCTTTGGGGACCAGTACGACAGGGCTGGCCCAGGGACTGTCTGAGGGCTCGATGACCCCGAGCGTGAGCATCTTGGCTATTTCTTCCTGGATGCAGGCCCGTACCCGGTCTGGCACGCGGTAGGCCCGGTGGCGGATAGGGGGGCTGTCCCCGGTGTCCACATCGTGCACACACCAGGAAGTGACACCTGGGGTGAGGGAGAACAGGCTGGCGAACTGTGATAGGAGGGCTTGACACTCTTGGCGTTGTTCTCTGGTGAGGGCCTCTGAGAGCCGGACCCCATCCACGGAGCCGTCTTGCTCTTGAGTCCGTAGGAGGTCAGGGAGAGGCTCGGAGTCTTCTTCAACCCCAGTGTCTGTGGCCATCAGGAGGCTGAGCTCTGTTCGCACAAAGTGGGGCTTTAGTCTGTTAGCGTGGAGGACCCGGAGAGGGTTCCGGGAGGATTCCATGTCGATGAGATAGGTGGCAGGACCCTTGCGCTCTATTACTTTGAAGGGCCCCGTCCATTTGTCTTGTAGGGCGCATGGCTCAGTGGGGGACATCACCCATACCTGTTGGCCAGGTTCGAATTCAATGGATGAGGCATTCTGGTCATACCATTTTTTCATGTCCTCTTGACTGGCCTCTAGGTTGGCCTTCGCTAGTTCTCTGAACCGCCGGGTCTGGTTGCGGAGGGTGAGGAGGTACCGGAAGACATCTGGAGGGTTCTTTAACGGAGGCATCTCCCAGCCTTCTTTGACGAGACTGAGCGGCCCTCGCACTGGGTGTCCATATAGCAGTTCAAATGGGCTGAAGCCCAGGGATTTCTGGGGGACCTCTCGATACGCGAAGAGGAGGCACGGCAGCAGCACATCCCACTGGCGACGGAGGGGCTCTTCCAACCCCCCGATCATTCCCTTTAGCGTGCGGTTGAACCGCTCAACGAGTCCGTTCCCTTGAGGGTGATAGGGGGTTGTGAATCGGTAGGTGACCCCGCACTGTTGCCAGAGGGACTTCATGTATTTGGAAATAAAGTTCGTGCCTCTGTCGCTGACGACTTCTCGGGGGAAGCCCACACGGGAGAAGATCCCCATCAGGGCCCGGCCGACTACCGGGGCTGTCACAGTTCGCAGAGGAACAGCCTCAGGGTAGCGGGTGGCGTGGTCCACTAGCACCAAGATGAATCGATGGCCTTGTTTTGTGCGTGGGTCCAAGGGCCCCACAATGTCTATTCCGACTCTCTCAAACGGGGTAGTGACCACGGGAAAAGGTTGCAGGGGGGCCTTTAGTTTGCGGCCGCTCTTTCCACTGGCTTGGCACGTGGGGCAAGATCGGCAATGCTGGTGCACATCGTTCCTCATTTTGGGCCAGAAGAAGTGGGTCACTAGGCGACTGTAGGTTTTATCTTGTCCCAGATGTCCTGCCAGGGGGACATCGTGGGCCAGGTTTAACAGGAAGTCTCTGAAACGGAGGGGTACCACTAGTACTCGGTTGCTCCCCAGCTCGGCGATTCTTTGCTCGCTGTACAGCAGATCATTGTCCCAGTAGACCCAATGAGTTCCGGAGGTATCCCCTGCGCTTTGGGCGAGCGCTTGCTGGCGGAGTCCCTCGAGGGAGGGACAGGTCTTCTGTTCTTGGCGAAATTGTTCTTGCGTGGGCCCCCCTTCTTGAGGCCACTGGTCGAGGTTAGCGAGGTCGGTAGGTTGAGCTGGTTCGGAGGGAATGTTACGGTCGGTGTTTTCGGCTGGGGCGACCGGAGGCGGTGGCGCCGGCCATTCGGGTTCTTCTGGGCGGTGGTTGGCACGGGCGGCCATGGAACGGGTGGTGACGCACGCCCAGTCTGGGACGCCCAACATCCCCAGGTGTTCCTTTCGCTCCACGGCGGCCCACGGAGAGCTTTCCAGGTCATTGCCCAGGAGGCAGTCTACGGGGGCATCGTCTCGGACCGTCACTTTCAACATGCCGGAGACCCCCCCCCATTCGAAGGGGACGCAGGCCATCCGACACAGGCTTTCCGAGTTATCGGCTGATCGTACAGGGCAGAGAATGTTCGGTAGATACTGTTCTGGGGCCACCAGGTGACAGCGGACGGCTGTTACACTGGCCCCGGTGTCACGAAGGGCTTCGGCCTGGCGTCCATTGATGCTCACCCATTGGCTGTACTTCTGGGTGTTAGCGGGTAGGGGGACCCGCGGGACCATGTCTTTCCCCCCTAAGCAGGCTAGAGCCATGGCGGCTGGCTCCCACTCTTGATGTTCTTGTTCGTATTCTTCCTGCTCCTCGGAGATCTGTTCTTCCCCTAGGGCTGCAGCGGCCACTTGGCGGGGTCTTGGGCTCTGGTACTGCGGGCAGTTTGGGTCGTTCGCATAGTGGCCGACTCGTTGACATCGGTGACACGTGACATTGGCTCTGTACCCCGGTCGCGCTGGGGTGCTGCCCCGGTTGGCCGGGGGGGTGGTGTTGGTAGCGGGGGCGACCGGGGCGTTGTCTCTTCCTCGCCCTTGGCCCCCTCCTCCTCCTCTGGGTCGGTGCTGACCATTGTTGTTCCGGTTCTGTTCGTAGGACCCATTCCGGCCCACTCTGGTGATCTCCCACCGGTCAGCTTCGGCTGCGAGCTGCCGGGGATCCGTTAACTTGCTGTCGAGGAGGTGCTGGCGGAGTTCAATGAAGCAATTGTTCGACAGATGCTCCCATACCATCAGATTAAATAGTTGCTCGTAGGTCGTGACGTTGCTTCCTCGGATCCAGCCCTCGAAGGCTCGGCTAAAGTATGTTACATAGTCCACCCAAGTTGTACCCGGGATGCGGGTGCAGTCTCGGAACCTCTGACGGTACATCTCGGGTGTGAGACCATAGCGGGTGAGGAGTGCCGCTTTCATATGGTCGTAGGTGGTCATCTGGTGGTCCGGGAGCTGTAGCAGGGTGTCGCGGCCCTCATTGAGGAATCTTCCCCAGAGACCGGCTCCCCAGTCGCTTCTATCGATCCGGTGTGCAGTCATAGCGATTTCATAGGCTTTAAACCATTGCTGGATGTCGTCCTCTCTGAAATATTCTCGGACAACATCCTTGGGGATGTGTACCTTTTTGTCTGTGGCCCCTGAGGTGGGGGGTCGCTCGGGCACCCCTGCTTCTTTATTCTGCTTGCGTAGGTTGATCTCGGCTAGGTTCCGTTCGTGTTCGTACGCTAGTTTCTTTTCCTCGAGCTCCCTTTGTCTCTGTTTCTCCTCTCTTTCTTCTCGGAGACGCAGGTGCTCTAAGTTGATTTTTTGTTCGGCCAACTTAAGTTCAACGTCCATTTTGAGTCGGGCCATTTCTAGTTCGTGTAGTCGGGTTCTTTCTCTTTCCTGGATCTCGTCTTGCGAGAGACCCGTTCTTTGTCCTTCAGGGGCCGTGGTCGTTTTTTCTGCGGTGCTTTGATCAGGGGTTCCGGCAGCCCCGGTCTCTGCCCAAGATTCTAGGGCATGCTTAAAATCGTCCTTGGTACTCAGTCCGGTGGTAGCGATACCCAGTTCGATGCAGAATTGTTTTAGTTCACGATGGTTGTACTCCTCCAATTTCTCCATTTGGAATTTCTCGGTTGATCCGCTCTCTTTCGTGGTCATTGTGACTTCGTCGTGGGGTGAGCTACTCTCTGTACGTTTATGCGGTGATTCGGATCGCGCCGCTGGCCACCAATGTTAGACGGACCGGGAGGGTGGGCCGAGGTTACGGGGAGAGGTCTCCAGGGAGAGCCGTCTCCAACGACTGTACAGATAAGTAACTTCCCCCCCCCCACAGACGGACACCACACAAGGTTGAAGGTTAACGAGACTTTATATGCAATTCTTAGGTTACGATGATGGATACAAGGAGGTCTGGACTCAGGGGTCCCCTCGGTTCTAGTCTCTGGTTTAGGAAAGGGGTAGCGGGACAGTCTTTGTTACCAATGAGTGGAAAATAGCTCTCAATCCTCGAGCTCGGCGTTCTAGATGATCGGGCCGCGGCGGAGCCAGGCAGGTCCCGAGATGGACGAAGGAAAACGACGGTCCGCGGCGGAGCCTGCAGGTCCCGGTGAAGATGGCGGTTACAACGGTCCGCGGCCACGCCAGCAGGTCCCGACGACGATGAAGGTGATGAAGATTACGACGGCTGTGGCAGCGCCAACAGGCAGGACGATGGTGCACAAGACAGAGCTACGGCAGCGCCAGTAGTCCGTCCAGGATGAGTTCCTCTTTACGTCTCTCGACTCCAAGATACAACTCCTTCCTGCTCTGGAGCTGCCCCAGTTATAGGGCTGGCGTGCTTTGATGTCCGGACCCTCGCACTTGGAGGTCGGGAGGTCCGGGATGAGGGAGTCCAGACACCCAGCAGGGGGGTGGAGCCAGCGCCCGGGGAGGCGATGGGCGAGCGGCACTTGGTGGGGGAGAGCCATCGGCACCTCTTTCTCCCATTGACGTGCCAAGTAGCCCGCTCACCTCCTGGGTGGAGGGTGGTGCCGGAATGTCTGAGGCCGGGCCAGGCCCAGGGTTGAGGTCGATCGGGGGCCAGGCGGCCTCGTGGTGGAGTGTCCAAGATGGCGCCCCAGGCTGGGCGCGTGGGCCGGCAGTGGATCGGACCCACGAGGTCGACATGCTCGAGGGCAGGGGTCCCTGAGGGGACGGAGGACGTGCAATGGTGGTGTGTGGTACTTGCGGGACTGGACTCAGGCCTGGTTGGGCCGGGGGAGAGCGGCCCTTCATGTGGCCTGTCCAACAGCTGACAATGAAGCAGTGTCCCATGCAGTACTGACAGTGATGCAGTGTCCCACAAGGTGTTACCAGTGATGCAGTATACCACGCAGCAATGTCAGTAATGCAGTGTCCCAGAAGGTGTTGTCAGTGATGCAGTGCCCCATGCAGAGCTGACAGCACTGACAGTGATGCAGTGTCCCATGCAGTGGTGAAAGTGATGCAGTGTCCAGCACAGCACAGACAGTGATGCAGTCTCCCGCGCAGCACTGACAGTGATGGAGTGGCCGGCGCAGCACTCGCAGTGATGCAGTGTCCCATGCAGTACTGATAGTGATGCAGTGTCCCAAAAGGCACTAGCAGTGATGCAGTGTCCCATGCAGGGCTGGCAGTGACGCAATGACCCATTTAGCAGTGGCAGTGTTGTCCCACCTAGTCCTCTTACACTCACCTCACACGTGCTCCCTTTGTTAATGATCGCATTGTTGCATAGCTTCTCACGTGCACACCATGCAGTGCACAGCAAGATCAGCATGGCCATTGGTTGCACTCGGCGGCACGAGGCGCCAGCCAAGCTTGCTTGTTCAGCACGCTATTGTGTATTACCTTAATCGGTGTGCACAAAGTGAGTTCATGTCATCAATAATACGGCATACCTAGAGATGCCAGCATGGCATGGGCGAATGCTCAACTGCAGGGTGAGTGTTGAATCTGTAATGAAAATGCAAGAGGGCTTTGGTTCAAATATGAAATTGTATGAAATTGGGTTATTGGTGAAGGGGGTAGAAGCCCACCTCAGGCAAGAACCATAATCCTTGTCAGGCTGAACCACAAAAGTAACAAAATTAATGCTTACCCTCTGGTCGCTTGCACAAAGTAGTCAGGCTTAAAGTTGATGCAATATGTAAAGTATTTATGCAGCACGCAAACAGTAATAAAGTGAATGCACAACACAAGAAAGATCCACACCAATTTAGAAACACAGAGTAAACTTTAATAATTAAAATAATACTAAAGTGACAAAAATCCAATCAGTACAACTGGAGACATTCAATTTGAAGGTTTCTAGTGAAAATAGAGCCTAAAAGCACAAAGCGCCACCCGTGGTGATGGGTCGCGTAGACTAGGGGAAAGTCACAGGTTCAGGCCGACCGTGATGAAGCACAGGTCAGATATAGAGACAAGTTTAGTCCCGCTGGTGAGTTACCTTCTAAGTCCAGTGATAAGAGTTTCTTTCACATTGGAGGAGGCTGCGAGGAAGAGGCAGAGAGTCATGGACGGTCATCGCTGTAGTGTATAGAGCATGCCAGATGTTGCAGACAGTTGTCGCCATAGTGCGAAGATCTAGTCAAGCATTGCAGGGGGCATTGCTGTAGCTTCGCATTGGCAGTTGGCGTGTGTTGTCAATATTGTAGCGCAAAGTGCAGGGCTTGTGCTGCCAGTCTCTGCGGACTGTCATTGGCATGAAGAGCAGGTTTCCAAGAGTTTCGGACTAGTGATCATCATGGACGGCAGAGTTTTGGTGCGAGTAGGCCCATGCGCAGGCGTGAGAAGTCCAAATTTCAGGATTTTCACCTTTTACTTTGGAGGAGTCCGTTTTTATGCCAGACAAGGTTCCAGGACCTGGGGAGGCACCTGTTGGGAATCAGGGTCTTATTCCTGCAGGGCACCGGCAGCGTTTGTTGTAGCAGGTCAGATGGGTAGCAGGGAGGTCTCTGAAGCTTATTATGGCCCCTGTAGCTCACACAGGAGCTCAGCCAACTGACCCTTGGAATCACTCTGGTAAGCCTGGGATGAAGACAAGCAGGTCCAGTCTTCCTTCTCAGATAGCACGGCAGTCCTTTAAGCAGCAGAGCAGTTCTTCTTCTATAACTTCCACAGGTCCATGAGTGTTCTGAAGAGTGGCTTTGGAGATCCAATATTTATGCCTAGTACCTGGCTTTGTGGGGGGGATTCCCCGTCCTACCCCTGAATCTGGTTCTGGAACGTTCTTCCTCTTGCCCTGTCAAGGCCCAAAACAGTCTGGGGTGAAAAAAATCATAGCCAGCCTGGTGTCAGGTTCCTTCATGTGTGCAGGATGTAAAGCCCTTTGAAGATGTGAAAGTGTGGCTGGATACAGCTCCCCCAGTCATCCTGCCAGGATGGCCCATCCTGTCCACACCTAATCCCCTTTTGTGTTACTGTTTGGAAGCAATATACAAACCCCCAGCAGCAGAGCCATTCACTGGCACATGATCAAGGACACTGGCAGATAGCACAAATAGTTGGGAGAAGAAAACTTTCAAAGTGCCATTTTCTGAATTGTGACTTAAAATCTCACTTTACTATTAAAGATGATTTTAAATTACAATTCATTTGAGTGTAGGCAACACCTCTCTATCTGCTCCAAGCCAAAGTTAGCACTTATTAAATGTAATAAGTTAACCCAGTGTCAGTCAATGGGAGAAATAGGCCTTGCAACAGTGAAAAATGACTTTAGGAGTTTTTCACTGCCAAGACATGTAAACATTAAATACACATGTCCATCTTTTGAAATACAATGCACCCTGCCTATGGGCTTTAAGGGGCAATCTTAGGGCTGACGTATAAGTATTAACACGCGTCGGTATAGCCAATTGGTCTCACGTTTTGGGACCTTATAAGTGTTTATTCATGCAGCATATCAGACTACTCAATGCAACACATAACCTAAATGGTCTGATAATCATCAACTACCTTCCGGAGAAGGCCTGGAGTACCTAAAAAGTAGACCTAAAAAGTGTGTGGTACTAGTTTGTGGACTTCATTTCGCATTAGCATCTGGGTTATGCTATTTTACTGATATTTATTACCAGGCATTATCTTGCTTCCATTGTCACCCAAAGATTGGTGGAATATATGCGACTGACTACACTGCCCGTCAGTCATCATACAAACTTTCCTCTTGTCTATTCGGGTGGGATGGGGTGATGATGTGGGTGGTACATGGAGAGAGTCAAGATGGCCCTTGGCGTGGATATACTTAACTGCCATCTTGAAGTGTAGGTAGTTCTCAGAACCTACCAAAGGTGCAGCTCAATAAAACAAGAAAAATCCATATTCTTTACAAGAGGTGTACACTAATATTATTTCTAATGTAATAAAAAGTTTACATTTTAAATATATATTTATCTGTATTATAGTTCTGTCTGCATAGACTCTGTTGTATCCGTGTATTATTAAGTTTTTGTTAACTAATGCCTTCTGGCAATTCTCCTTTCTCTAGCGCACTCATTTGCGGAGGTCACATGTGCTAAACCCAAATGACTAATGCTCCTCCTGAGCGTCCGTCTTCCATGTCGATGCCTTGGGGCACGCATAGCTGCTGCATGGCCGTGTGCTAGAGACGGAGTGTGCTGTCGTGCTGGTGTGTCACCAACACCTCAACCCTCCAAGGCTGCGGAACCATCCTCAGGAGAAGAAACTGCAGGGTAATTCTTCTGCTGTAAGGGGCCAGCGTTTATCCGTTCTATTCGAAGGATTCATCATAGGATCAAAGCCTACCTCTGAATACACTTTGGAGAGTTGTCTCTAAGGGTTATATTGCTTTCTGTGATATACAGTTCTGATTTTGACTGACAAAACATCCTAAAATCGCACAATCGTACACCATGCACTTGTTTGAAAACGTGCATTCTTTTATAGACCAGGTTAGGACTTATGCATATAATGGAACAATGTTCAACTGGCGCACGGTGTGGAGATGCATGCTCGGGCTTACGATGCCTTTACGCTGCCACAACAGGAAAATAAATAAAGAAATAGTCCCAGGCACAGAGAGATAAGCACCAAAGCAGAACGAAAGCAGTAGTTAGCCACTGCTCAATGGGAGGAAACAAACGAGCACAAGGCAGGACAAAGAGTAAAGGTTACCTACTTGCAACATAGCCTTTTTAAATGATAATCAGAGAAACAAATAAAAAGGCAACGGGCGGACTGTAGGCTCACAGATTGATTACAGCATGTCCCGAGAGGCAGCGCATGCGCTGCCTAGGATCGACCTAAAAAGGACTGTTTAGGCTCAGTAAAAGTTATAAAACTGTACTACAGGCTGCAGTGGCAGTCCTGAGACATATTTTATGGTACTACTTTAGTGGATGGCACAACCAGTGCGGCGGCCCACCAGTAGCTTTTCAATATGCAGGCCCTGGGTGCATGTAGGACATTTACTAGGAACTTACAAGTAAATGAGATATGCCAGTGAAAGAAGTCCAAAATCCAATTAAAAAATAATATGGTTTAATGTATTAAAGTATGCAGCACAGCAACACGCACTGAACCTCTCCAGAGTACCAGTGCAACTGATACAGGAGAGCTTAGCATTCTACCTGAACATTCCTATAGAATCAGAACACTAAATAAATGAAAACATATGGAGATGAACATGTATCACAAATGTAACATATCTCCCTTATCAAAAGTAACATATCTTCCTAATGTGAACCTGACAAAAGAAAAATAAGGAAGCTATAAATGCACTAACTAACATAGTCTACAAACCTGGCAGGTAATAATCTTAAACGTGTAGAATCCTTGACTCTATCAGCAACAGAATAATTTTGTAGATCATGGTATTGACATAAGCTGAATGAAGATCATGAGCAAAATTAGAAATATTTTTATTGCAATCAGAATCAATAACTCTGTCATTGTTTAAAATCATGTTAGTCTTGAATGTCTCAGGACACCTAAGAACATGTCTAACATTCCAGGCTTTACCATCTTGGGTTATAATAGAGGTCTTAAAGACTCTAGTGATTTTGATGGGTTAATAAAATGTACTCACACATTTACCTACTAAACCTGGGGCCTCATTTATGAGGCTGTGCGTCACTTTTACGTCGCCGGTGCGTCACTTTTTGTGATGCACCAGCAGCGTAAAAAATGTGCCTTGTTGCGCCATATTTACAAAGTGACGCATCTAGGTAGATGCGTCACTTTGTAAACCCCTGCGCCACATTATACCTGCGCCAGGTATAATGAATGCAAGGGGCGCATTTTGGCACACGAAAGGGTCATGGAAGTGACGCAGTGAAATCTATAAGATTTCACTGCGCCATTTCTTGGCCGTTAATGCGTCAAAATCTTACGCCTGCTTCATGGCAGGCGTAAGACTGACGCAGGCACTAACAACATGGGACTTGCCCATGTGAAAGTACACATTGCTGGAGTTGCGTCACTTTTGTGACACACTCCAGCAATGCGTCACTTTTGTGCCTACAGATACGTCAGAAATACTGACGTATCTGTAGCTCCTTGTGACATGATAAGTCATATTATAAATATGACGCAAGGAGTGTGCACTGAGAAGTGACGCATCGCTGCTTTCACGCAGCGATGCGTCATTTCTCATAAATGAGGCACCAAGTTTTTTTACTCTAACCCATTCTCCTACTCTAAAGTTGTGTTGCTTAACATTCCATTTTTTGTCATACCACACCTTATACTTTTTTTGCTTTTCACTCACTCTTAGAGCAGTATCATTTCTGTTAAATGCATTCTTAATGTTATCACCAGACTTCTCTTTGAGCCACCAAGGACAAATGCTCGAAGCAGGATCTCTGCCCTTCAACAAGCAAAAGGGGATAACTTCTGCTATAGAATGTGGTGTGATTCTGTCCATCCACAATCTCTCTCTCAATAAATCTTTCTACTTTTCTCCTACCTTCATGACCTCAGTTATGTCGCCCTTCAAAACCGTATTGAAACGTTCCACCTGGCCATTTTCATGTGGCGACTACAGTGATGTAGTGACATGTTTTATACTAAGACCTTTGAGATATTCCTCCATATCATAGGAAGTCAGTTGCGGCAGTGGTGATTATTACCAATTCCAACTCCAAAAATTCTTTATTTCGGCCACATAGGCCATAAAAGATGCAATAAAATACAATACATACATATATTACACAATAAATACAGTATAAAAAATACACGATATTTATATATAAAAAGTCTGGGGGACTGCATGGGGTAAGGACTGCACAGCTGTACCAGTTCAGGGGGACATTTTGTTCCTTATTATCCAAGCTGCCATTAGAAATTTTGAGACAGCAAAGACAATATGTCCCAGGGTGTTGGTTTTCATGACCCTATAGGCTTGTTGATACTCCCGAAAGCCCAGGTTTCGGCACATCGGTGCTATCCATCGCTTCCTGGGACTCTGGTACGCGTGGCAAACAAACATTATGTGCAAATCATCTTCATCCTTGGTTTTACAGCATTTTACAGGTGATTATTACAGTGAACTGTTGTTATTTATGAACATCCTTGCACAGTTATGCTTGAAATGTTTGACCTTTCCCTTCTTCCTGTTGGGCACCAGAGATGGATATATGGGAAAACAAACAATGTCCCACTTAATCAAGATTGCTGTTTTCTTTGTTGTCCTAATGTAACCTCATGCACGAAATGCAATAATAATAACAATAAAAATTTTCAAACAAAAAAATCATAGGAAGTCAGTTGAACACCGTTATCTGTAATAATAACTGAAGGAGAACCTTCCCTGGCAAATACTTCCCTAAACAACTCTAATACTTTACTGGTAATAGCCATTTGAACCATCTTAACTTCTGGCCACTTTGAGTGGTAATCCACTAAAACTAACGCATAACGTGAGTCTATAGGTAAATGAAGAAAGGGACCAGAAATATAGAACGCCAAATTCTTCCATGGTTCTTGTGGCCAATCTACAGTTTTGAGAGGAGGAACATTAGCTTTCAACATTTTATCACTAGATTTGCAAACTATACAGTCTCTAACAACCTGGTCTGTCATCCGATCCATTCCTGGCCACCAGATGTAACTTCTAATTAAACGCTTCATTGCAGACATACCTGGATGAGAATTATGAGCTATCTTAAGAATCATCTCTCTAACTCCCAGTGGTGGCACACACTTTCCATCTTTGTAAATAAAATCCCCATCTAACTTTGATTCATCCGATACTTTGAACCAAGGCAAGATTTCTTCAGGAACATTATACCTTTTTGGCCAACCTTCCACAATATGTCTCTTAACTAATTGCCCTACTGAATCATTTTCTTCACAGTCTTTCCATGTCTCTTCTGATATATTGGAAAATGCCCCAATTAAAACATCTTGTATTGTGTTAACAATCTCCACATCATCATCCTTTTCCTTAAAATCTGACTCACACGGAAGACGTGACAAAAAGTCAGCTGTGACATTCTTCTTCCCTGGTACAAACTCCATTTTGATACAATATTCCTGTAATCTAGAAGGTAATCTAGCAATTCTTGCAGTGGCATTCCAACCACCACCAGGTGACAGAATATTTACCAAAGGCTTGTGATCCGTCCTTAAAATGAAGTTAGTTCCCCAAATGTAATTCCTGTAATGCTCCATAGCCCAGACACACGCAAGAAGCTCCTTCTCTATAACTGCATAATGCCTCTCAGTTTCATTCAAAGTTCTTGAAGCGAAACACACATTCCATTCTTCATTTCCACTTTTTTTGTGACAGTACAGCTCCAACACCATACAGACTTGCGTCAACTGTTATAATGCAATGCTTCTTCATGCAAAATGGCCTGAGTGCATTTACAATATCCTGTTTGATTTCATGAAATGCATTTTTTTGCAATTCTGACCACTCAAAACAAGCATTATGTCTTAACAACCTTCTTAATGGTTCCATTTTTGTTGCAAAATTTGTCACAAACTTAGAGTAATACTCACACATTCCCGCAAACGATAGTAACTGATCCTTGTTTTTAGGAGATGGAGCATTCATTATTCCTTCAACATTGGATTTTTTAGTACCACCCCATCACCTGTCAGCCTATGTCCTAATTACTCTACACTTTTCCTAAACATTTTGCACTTGTGATCCTTCAGAGTTAAACCATGTCTTCTCAACCTACCACATACTTCAGACAGATGTTTTAAATGATCCTCATTATTTTCTGAAAAAAGAAAAATATCGTCCTGGAAACATTTCACAAAGTTATCGATGTCCCTAAATATGTTAAACATTATCCTCTGAAACATGGATTCCCCTGAGGCTAAGCCAAAAGGCATGCTTGTGTACTGATATAATCCTTGTGGAGTTATGAATGCAGTTTCTGTCAGTGGCACTTGATGATACGCCGATCTCAAGTCCAACGTAGAAAAAACTTTGGCGCCTTCTAACATAGAAACTACCTCATTAATATTCGGTAGTGGGTGACAATCTACTACAATTTCTGAATTTAATGCTCTTAAATCCACAAACAGTCTCAACTTTTTATCCGGTTTACGGACCAAAACAATGGGTGAAACCCATTCAGAGGAGTTAATGGGTTCTATAATACCCTCTGTTACAAGCTCTGTTAACGTCTCCTTGAGTTCTTCCCTTACAATAATCGGTACAGGTCTTATTTTTTGTCTAACCGGTCTGACATTCGCTTTAAGTTTGATTTGTTGGGTATAATCTTTAAGCTTTCCCAATGAATCAGTGAAAACAACCTTGAATGATACCTTTATAAATTCTTCCATGTCCTCTACAACTGTAACTGAAATGTAGTGATTGCATATAGACTCATCCAATATCACAGGATCCTTAAGTCTGTGGTTCAACATTATCCCCAGCTTATATTGATCCCTCCAACCAAGAACATGTATTCCCTTCACAGCAATATATAATTTTATATTTGCTATTCTATTCTTAAAAACCACTGTAGTTTTAAAATAACCAATCATATCAATATGTGAACCATCATAACTTACAGGACTGATATCAGATGGAATAATTTCACCAATATCAAAAACACGATCAAGTTTTCCTACGAAGTATTGCTTCGAAATGATGGTCCATGGCGATCCAGAATCAGCCATGAGCCTTAATTCCACATTAGACCCTTGAACAATGCACATTGGTGAAGTTGTGACCGGCATGGCATTAGGAGCCTCCAGATTTGCAATGTTATTCCTAAGAGAAGCAACAAACCCTGACATGTTCTCATTTAGTAATGTTCTTCCAATTACTCTAGAATTTCCACTTTGTTCTAGTCCTTCTACCATGGACGAAATTCTTGGCCGATATTGCGTGGTAATTTTGTTTTGATCTCTGCACATATTTGCAAAATGTCCTAGTCTTCCACAGTTTTTGCATTCTCTTCTCTCCGCTGGACAACCATTAAACGATGAAACATGGTTTTTATTGCCACACCTGTAGTCAAATACATTTTTCCCATTCGTTTCAAATCTTCTATTGACATTGAAATTCATATTTTGACCCTGAACAGCATCCTCATTTTGCGTGTCGTATCGCATCTCATCTTGCCGCTTTATTACAGAAACCTCTTCAGACTTTTCATTCTTATTACTGATATTTTTGACTGTGTGCATCCATTTTTCAGTTTGCTTAAATGCTTTAGCAATTGAAATAGCCTCGGACAGTTTAGGATCCCCCATCACCCATAGTTGTTCCTGTGTTTTTTTACATCTGACATGAACCACTATCTGATCTCTAATCATTTCATCAGAAATGTTTCCAAAGTTACAATGTAAGCTCAACCTGCGTAATGCGGTCAAGAAATCATCGAATGATTCATTTTCTTCTTGTTTCCTTGTATAAAACTTAAACCTATTCAATGCAATATTTCTGGTGGGTTTAAACCTTTTTTCCATTCTGAGGAACGCCTCATTATGCACATTTGTTGCCTCTCCATTTTCTGCACCATTTATTTGAGGAAGTGTTCTAAATACCATCTGACCTTCAGATCCAAGGCAATGTAATAAAATGCATTTTTTTCTTTCTGCTCCCATTCTTTCCCCATCTATGGCTTTCATATAATTTACACATTCTGCTTTCCATCTTGACCAGGGTAATGGTCGTTCCCCTTTACATTGTAAAAATTTTGCAGGAGGATCAAACTGCATTTTTTTAATTGGCAGTTTTAATATGTGATAAATGTCCTGTTTCTGTAAGTCCTAACTTTATATATCCATATATACACCCCTTTTTTAGTGTAATGCAATAGGTAAGTATTATTAATTTTTTTTAATCCAAAAGCTAACTGTTCCACTGTTGCTCCACCCTAGATCCTTCGAAGCCAGAAAACTTCCGACCTATATCCCTTCTCCCCTGGATGTCTAAGATAGCAGAAGCCCACGTCAACGGCATTCTCTCCAAACATGTGGACCTAAATGGCATCCTGGACCCATCCCAAAATGGCTTCAGACCGGGCCATAGCACGGAATCTGCCCTATTGGCCACCACCGAATATCTCCGGACGATTTTAGACTCCAGTCAAAGTGCTGCGCTGATTCTTCTCGATCTCAGCGCAGCCTTTGATACGGTATCACACGACATCCTTCTGAAGCGTCTGGAGATGGCCGGTGTGTCTGGCCTTGCTTTAACCTGGTTCCGCTCCTTTCTTAAGGATAGATCCTTTCGGGTGTCAGCCCCCCTTTCCTCTCAAAACCTTATCCAATAGCACAGGGAGTTCCCCAGGGCTCAGCGCTGAGCCCCTCCCTTTTCAACTTATATGTTCAGCCTCTTGCAGAAGTAGCCAAAGAGTGGGGGCTCACGCTGGTATTGTACGCCGACGACACCCAGTTGGTCGTCACCCTCACTGAAAGCCCTTCCATTGCGGCGTCCAGGTTCAGAAATGGCCTGGCAGCAGTGGCACAATGGATGATGGACAATTATCTCCAACTGAATGCCGGGAAAACCGAGGTGCTCCTTCTTGGCAGAAACACCAGCCATTGGAACGAGCACTGGTGGCCGTCATCCCTTGGTACCACCCCACTCCCTAAATCCAGCGTCAAAAATCTGGGAGTATGGATGGATGCCACTCTCAGCTTCCAGACACACACCAAAAAGGTGGCAGCCACCTGTATAGGTCTTCTAAGAAATCTTAGGCCCATACTCGGCTTTTTCGATTCGAAGGTTCGCCAGCTGATTGTCCAGGCAACCATCTTATCTCGCCTGGACTATGCGAACGTCCTCCTCCTAGGTGCAAACAAAGCAGAAACTGCTAGGTTTCAACGAGTCCAAAATGCGGCGGCAAGAACGCTGGTCGGCCTTCCCCGCAGATGCTCAGCCAGAGCCACCATCCGTAAACTTCACTGGCTGCCCGTTGAAAACAGAGTAAAATTTAAAGCTCTCATCACAATCTTCAAAATCTTCAAACAGAGAAACCCCCCTCTGCTACAAAACCTGACCTGCCCCTATGCTCCCAGCCGTGAGCTGCGCTCCTCCAATCAACTTCTTCTGAATGTACCCCGAATAAAACTCTGTCGCACTGGAGGTCGCTCCTTCAAGGTCCTGGGACCCAAGCTGTGGAACGCTCTTCCTCTTCACATACGTTCCATAGAATGCCTTTCCGCCTTCCGTAAGGCAATCAAGACCCTTCTATTTCCTCCTAACTAGTGCAGCTCCCAGCTCCCCCCCCCCTCCCCCTCCTGGTAGGGTGTGTGACTTCTCTCAGCGCCGGGACACCCCATTGCTGGGGCAGCTGTTGCGCTTTACCAAACCCAGAATAGAATAGAATATATATGTTTTTTATTTAACAACCAATGTCTGTCCACAAGTACTTGCCACAAATTATATCATTACAAATGTCTTCCGACTTACTTGTGATTCCGCTTTTTTTTCTGTGTCTAAAAGAAAATTTCCTTTGTTTAAAAACACGATCCTTAAATTGTTCACCTTACAGCTAGAGTCGTTGTTGCTATGCTGTTTCCAAGGTAAACAAAATGGCCGCCACGTTGTACGTGTTGGTGTCACTTCCTACAAGCATACCTTGCGGTTCATATTTTGTTGTCCTCTGCTTCTCGAAAACGGGGGTGTTCTTCCTTTGTAGTTTATTAAATTTCCAGACAAATCTTTTTTCTTGAAGTTTAAATGTATTCTTTCCTTTAAATTTCCGCAGTATCAATTTTAGCCTATGTATATTCTTCTTTACCTTTGTGAATAAAACGAAATCCACCTTATTTCTTTTAAGAACACAACTCCTCTGTGCTGCTTCCTCCTGTTGTGAGAAGTGTTCTTGTCCACGTCGCCATTGAAAGAATTATTAAAGTATGCAGCACAGCAACAAGCACTGAACCTCTCCAGAGTACCAGTGCAACTGATACAGGAGAGCTTAGCATTCTACCTGAACATTCTTATAGAATCAGAACACTAAATAAATGAAAACATATGGAGATGAACATGTATCACAAATGTAACAGGCAGTTAGATTTTTTCCAATTCTACCATATTTGAAGGAGAGAGCACAAGCACTTTAGCACTTCATAGCAGTGGTAAAGCGAACAGAGTCCATAAGCTACCAAAAACAAATTTAGAAAAAATGAGGAGTGAAGGCAAAGTGTTTGGGGCAATACCACGCCAAGGATGTCGGGTCTAACAGACTCCTGTCTCTGAGCACAGCTTACTCTAAATCACATACATGTTCGCCTTAATCCTTTTTTTTACATCACTGCAACATACCCGCACCTCGTTTCAAAGCCCACAACCTACTTTTAAAAAACCTTACCCAATCTCCTGTCGCTCATCTGCTAACACCGCCATCCGTTTGCAGGATTTCAAATACCCCGCCTCCCGCTACAAATCACTCCTAACGCCTGTTTATTTAATCTACCACATACAACTGGATTGAATGCATGCAGTGACTGCCTTAAGAGCACAAGGCTAAGCACAATAACCGGAAAAATCACTAAGCTGAAGGCACCATCCCTCAGAAAAGGAATATATGGGGCTACGAGTGCCAGGACAGTATCCTGAATCCCCAGTGGTGGGCGGACGTGATGGGTGCAGCATTGCTTGCCCAAGGTACTTTCCTCAATTCCTCTCCTGAATCCAGTGAGGCAGCCCTTGGGGCACCTTCAAAGCCAGAGGGGTGGATAACTGACCATCTGCAAGCCCATGAGCCACATCCCTGAGTGCTGGTGACATCCGCTTCATGTGAGCCTTCCACGCGGAGGCGAGAAGGTGCGCGTGCCCCACAGGCTGGCGTCACTCATATACACGGCGGTCCATGGACAAGACCCTGGAATGACCTCACTCCAACCCAAGACCCACACATACACAACTTATTCATTCATTTTATGTAGCGCCAACCAGCCTGTGGTAAATATATATATTACCGTTCTAATTTCTATACATTAAATAAAGGAATAGCTCATAAAATGAGAGGCAGAGTCCGTGGTGTCCGATTCAGAAGGGCTTTAATACTATAGCTCGAGCTACAGGAGAATCGGGTTCCATCACCACTAGGGTTCAGGAAGGATCGACATCTAATAATTTATTCACAGAGTACAATATATATAGTCAAACCATACATTGAGTTCAATCAAAGAAAAGGCGGATCGCTCCAGGCGGAGCAAGAGAGAGATAAGAGCACATGGGCGTAACAGAGGCGTGTAAAGAGGTGTTCACTAGATGTGTCAGAGGTGTGTCATAGGTGGGTGGGTGCATAGAGGGGGTCTACATGGGCAGCTGGAACCTTTAACCTACTTGTGTGCGCAAAACTGGTCATGACGTGACATTGACGTGTAACTGAGGAGAGCTGGGGGGCGCTGACTTCTAGCACTAGTAGGAGAGTCTAGGATGTCAGAGCGACCTGTACCTTGGCATTATCTGGTATCTTATGTTTGGAGTACATGTTGCTTGACTTAAAGGCCGCCAGGGCAAAGGCTGCTCATCACTAAAGGCTGGTGTATGCATATATTTCTTTATGTATTGCGTGGGGCGATGGGTCTTCTATGGAAACTGGTTCAGTAAATCACTTGCATGGAGACAGAAAGACTGGGCTCTATCTTCTGCAGGCAGGATATGTTTATCCTGTTCGTTAGCTAGGAATGTGGATCCGTAGAGCTGAACAGATAACTTGTAGGCAAAATACTGTCTTGGCAGGCAGGTGGGCTAGGCCGGGCACCTCTCGGCTGGAAAGAAGTGGGGGAGAGGTCGGGGATGCATACCTAAACTGCAGCTTTCAGAGTCAGAAGAGGCTCGGAGCCTGAATTCAGGGCCTGGCTCGGCTGGGCCACGAAACGGGTGTATCTTTAAACGTGCACCATGTAAAGACGTTGGCAACATAGGCTTAAAAGCCAAATTATCGTTGCTTTCATGTAGGACTGAATAACTGACATGTTAACGTTGGACGCAAATGCAAATGCGTCTTCATTTTCGGCCATGGAGGGAAAATGCATGGATGTCATGCACATATACTACACGTTGGGGTACACCTAGAGGACACATAGACCATTAAAATTCCATTTTCCTCATTCCCTCCTTGTCCCCTACGTTCCCTTCAGGAAACATCAATATTCATGAGACCATCTATTTGCTCATGCAGCATCATTTGTTCATCCTTTGTCAGTCGTGGACGTGAACGTGGACGGGGAATACAGGCAGTGGAGCACAAGCCGCAAATCGCTGGACCACATTGTAAACAGAGACAGCAACTGAATATGATCAATAGTATTATTCCTAGGAATGACAGTACTTTCCATCCCCATGCTGATATTACACTCCAAAGCCAACCGGACCAAGTCCATGTGCCTGGATTCTGGTGTATCTCGTGAGCTATCTTATGGAGTCTTGTTATTGCTGCATACACGGATGGTGCGTTATTAGGAATAAACACACAACAACTGGATCCGATGACTCTACAAGCTCCGCCCCTATCTGCCAGGATGACGTCAAGAACAAGGCGATTCTGAAGAACAACAAGTCTCATAGCAGACTGTTCCTCGGTCAGGTTACCTAGAGCAGAAATAGTCTCATTCACTACTGCTTCCAAAGTTCTTGTTAATCTACGTATTAATTTACTGTTTTGGATAGGACCTATGAACCAGAAATATCCTTTAATGAAATCTGTAAATTGCTCCCAAGCTGTCTCAGTCTGATCGACAATTGGGGATTCGGTTTTTCTCTTATGTCTAACATGTACTAGTCTGGAATCTCGATGATAATGGGATGGGGCTAGAAAAACAGGTGGCAATAGAAATGCTATATAACACGTTCCACCCCAGTCTAAGGGCAGACGTACATAGGCTGTCTGACCACAAATAAAATATGAATGACGGGAAGCTTTGAAAGTAGACTTTCCTTTATCATTGAACTCGATCACAGTAGTACAATCACTGTGTCCTAAAGGTACTGATCCTTGTTTACTAACGCATAATTCACCTCTTACTGGTAGAACTGATATAAATGGTGGACCTGCTGTTTTCTCAGACTGGACATTTAAAATCATAAAGTTAAGGGACGCATTTCCTTGTTCGTACACCTTATTTTCTAGATCTGTTCCTTTCCTCTGGGGAAAACCATCTATGTCTGGATAACATGCTTCATTCATTACTTTATTCAAATTGCCATATATCCATTCATCCTTGTTAACTACGGAATGTCTATCTAGAGATGTCATTAAAGCGAACCATGCTCCGCACGAACCATTGTGCGAAAACGGGAAAGGAAAGAGAGGCAGAACTCCCTTCGTTTTCTGATACGGGGGGAATCGGCCACATACCCAGCAATTCGTTACATTGCTGGCCTGGTGAGAATGATGTAACATACGAATAAAAGTATTATTTCGCAGTGCTTGTCGATATGACAATTCATGGGGTGGCAGGTCACTGAAGGTGTGCTCTACAGTGTCATTGAAGGAAGAATGTATGTGTGAACCAAGAGGAGGAAAGAAAACATGTAGCGTCATGCTTATACATATAATCGACACACTAAAGAAAAACAATATGATTAGAGTTATTACACATCGGCTGCGTAGGGATTTGCAGTATTGTACTTGTTTGGCTCTCTGTCTATCTCTCTGTCTATTTGGGTCTACTGTCTTATACATGTCAGGAACCTGTCTAACCGCTTCACCCGAGGGGGACTTAAACAATTAAACTGTCTGACTTACTAGACCGCAATTTTAACTTATACTCCTGTTGCGGAGTTTTCTCTAGCAAAGGGGGCTTAATGTCAATGTTCTTGTTCTTGGAACAGTTCTCAGAGTCCTCAGAGTCTTTTATTGGACCAAATCCATGGAATCGCTTCACGTGGTGGGCATGGAGCCATCCTTTCCTTCCCTCAATCTTCACTGCCGTCCTTGTTGTTAGTAACACGAGTTTGGGCGCCTTCCAACGGGGCTCCAGAGGGCTTGAACGGTCGAAGTTGCGGACCAACACCAGGTCTCCGGGAACGATTGCATGCGTTTTCACCTGGGTGTTGTCCGGGAAGGCAGCTGCCACCTGTGAACGACAAGATAGGAGTACAGACATCAAGGAAGCCAGGTAATCTGTCAGCATATTACTGTCGACATCAGTTATACGTTTAGGCATGGGCGTACCCCACATGTTTGGCGGTCTCCCAAAAATAACCTCATAGGGAGACAATCCTGTTCTGGAATGAGCTACCATTCGCATGTAAAAGAGGGCAACCGGCAAGGCTACCATCCAATCCACGCCTTTTTCTGTACAGACCTTCGCTAACCTGGTCTTGAGAGTCTGATTGTGTCTCTCGACAAGACCTGCTGCTTCAGGGTGTCGTACACAATGGAACTTCCATTGGTACCCTAACAGAAGTGATACTTGTTTCATCAGCTCAGAAGAGAATGGCTGACCGTTGTCGGAGTATACGACACGGGGCAAGCCGTATCGCGGGAAGAATTCACGAACCAACTGCCTGGCAGTGGTTACAGCAGTGTAATCTGGGACTGGGTACGCTTCTGTCCATCTGGACAGTGCACATACAATTATGAGGACGTATTTGTATCCTCGACATCTGTCCATCTGAATATAATCCATCTGGAGGACTTCGAAAGGGTGGTCAGGAGGATGAAATCCACCTTGTTCCACGGGAATACCTTTGCCTGGATTGAACTGGCAACAGATCATACAGGTACGTACTTTCTGTTTTGCTGCTGCACGCAGATGCTTGTTAAACCATATGTTCTGTACACTGTCTAACATGGCTTTTTCTCCTAAATGTGCCGAACTATGTGCTGTATTTATGATAACTTGAACCATTGAATCTGGTAGGAACCATGTAGTTTTGCCTTTTGTCATCCACCCCTGGTCTGTCTGGACCCCTCCTTGTTCAGTCCACCTCTCTATTTCGTCTGAAGTGGCATGTGTCTGAATGTCGAGTACGTCTTGTGAGGGATCCCTAACTGTCATGCAATTCGTCAGTGGCCGTACTTCAGTCTTTGTCATGTCGGTTGGAATATCTGTTTGAGTCTGAGCTGTGAGTTTTGCTGTTCGATCTGCCAGATCGTTACCCCGGGATATAGTGTCGGTGACTTTCGTATGTGCTTTGCACTTCATGATGGCTATGGCTGTAGGCAAATGTATTGCATCTAACAGGGCTTGAATGAGGGGACCATGCTGTATCTTGGCTCCATGAGAGGTCAGAAAACCTCTCTCTTGCCAGAGAACTCCAAAGTCGTGTACGACTCAGAATGCGTACTGTGAATCTGTGTATATATTTACTTTCATGTTCTTGGCTCGTATGCATGCTCGTGTCAGAGCGATGAGCTCTGCTGCTTGGGCTGACAGGGTGTCAATTCGATGTGTCTCTATGACTTCAGTATCAGTAGTCACTGCATATGCGGCCACTAACTCTCCTGTGCTTGTTCTCATGCATGAACCGTCTACATAGAGTGTCAGGTCTGAGTCTGGTAGTGCAATGTCGGTCAGGTCTTGTCTTGGCTTGGTGACGGTATTAACTACTTCCACACAGTCGTGTGGTACAAGGTCTGTTGTGCTCGAGGGCAAGAGTGTAGCAGGATTTAAGGTACTACATCGTCTGATCTCTATGTGTGCCTGGAATAATGTCAGTTCATAACCTGTCAGTCTGGCTATAGTCAGGTGTTGAGTCTGTGTTCGGTTCAAGAGAACTTCCACTGAGTGTGGAACTTGTACTGTCAGGGGATGGCCTAACACAATAGAGTCACTTTGTCTGATTGCAAGTGCTGTCGCTGCAACTGATTTCAGGCACGCAGGCAGAGCCTGGGCCACTGGATCCAATGTACTGGAAAAATAAGCACAAGGCTTGTGTTTCCCTGCTTGATCTTGTGTAAGGACAGATAATGCTGTACCATTGCGTTCGGTGACAAACAGAGTAAAAGGCTTGCTGTAACATGGAGTCGCTAAAACTGGTGCTTGACATAGAGCTTTTTTCAATTCATCAAATGCAAGTGTATGTTCTTGTGTCCAAGGGAGGACAGTCGAAGTCGCTGCCTCCTGTGTTGTCAACTGTATGAGTGGTTTAGCAAGATATGCATACTGGGGAATCCATTGTCTGCAGTAAGAAGTGAGGCCAATAAAAGCTCGTACCTCTTTTTGTGTCTTGGGCTGTGGAAGGTGTGCAATTAACTGGATGCGGTCTGGTGTAATCTGTCTCCCCCACTTGGACAGCAAGTGACCAAGGTAAACAACTTGCTGGACACAAAATTGCAACTTTGAAGGCAATACCTTGTGTCCCTTGTCTGCCAGAAAGTATAAGACTGTCAGTGATGCACGTTCACAATCTTTCTCTGTTCGTGCAGTGATCAAAAGATCATCAACGTATTGGAGCAGGGCGGTATCAGTAGGCATGTGAATACTGTCAAGTTGTCTTTTTAATGCTTGACTGTAAATACTAGGACTTTCTGTGAACCCTTGAGGAGCCCTTGTAAATTTGAAGCTTCGTCCATTTAAACAGAATCCGAATAAGTACTGGCTCTCCGGATGTATTGGGACACTAAAGAAGGCGCTCTTGAGATCGATTACAGTGAAGAACGTCGCTTCAGGATCAATTGCAGTCAGTAATGAGGAAATGTCTGGGACTACTGGGTACTGTGGTATTATACACTTGTTTAATTCTAGAAGATCGATCACTAATCTGTAGACTGGAGGTGCATTCGGGTCAGTACGTTTAAGAATAGGGATAATAGGTGAATTACATACATTGGAGTCAGTTTCTACAACCACTCCTTGTGCAATAAGCTTGTCAACAATTTTCAGTAATGCTACTACGGCATCAGGTGGTAACTTGTATTGTCGGATTCGTGGCAGTACAACTCCTTGTCTGAGAGTGACACGGTGTGGCGTGATGTGCATGTAACCTACATCAGTCGGACCTTGTGCCCATAAATGCTGTGGTACATTCTGGAGTCTGGGATCAAAATCTCTCAACACATAATGTCCTTTAAAATCACGTAAAAACAATCTCACTCCTTCCGGAGAACAACAAATCACTGCTCCTAGTTCTTTCAATGTCTTTATACTAAGCAAGTTCTCTGGGCATGACTTAGTAAGTAACAAGTCTGTAGTACGGGACAATGGACCAACTTCTAGGGAAACTGGCTTTGACACTTCGTTAACAATAGGCTGTCCTGAAAAACCAAGGGCAACATTCTGTGAGCCTGAGAGGGGTGCCCCTGGAACCTCGTCATGACTGATGGTAGTCCTGCTTGCCCCTGTGTCAATCAGAAATTTACTGTCTTTTCCCAATACACGACTATGTACATAGGGACCCTCTTGATCTACAGGAATCTCAATAAGGGGCAAGCCAACCTCCCTCTCTAGGCTATTTCATGAGTACTGTTGGTATTCTGGGTAGTCTGACTGGGCGTACTGGTACATTTGCTGAGTGACCTGTTGTGTAGCAGCTATCGGTTGAGGCACTGTCTGTTGCGAATTCTGTGGCTGTTGGGTGTTCTGCGTGTTGTTATCCTGTCTAGGAGGACGCGGTTTTGTCTTGCCTGTAGCTATGTTATGTTTCAGGACTGCACACTCATTCACATAGTGACCTGGCTGTTTGCAGTAATTGCAATTTCCCTTAGCAGGTGCCGTGCCCTTTTTATGGCCATCAGCTGGTACTGATTGAGCCACTAGTACTTTCATTTTCGTATCTTTCATGCGTCTCTTCTCGTGTTCTTGTTCCTCTCTAATTCTGTTCTGATGGTATTGTAACATTTGCAACATTTGGGAAGGGCTGTTTGCTTGCCAAGTACTCTCAACCTTCAGTACTCTATTCTTGATCGGGGGTAAGGAATTCTCTACTAATTTGCTTACAAAAAGATGTGGGTATGATTCACTACTTGGCTTAAGGCCACTATTAATAGAAAAGCATTTCTCGAATCTGGAATAAAAATCACTAGTATCTTCATCTGGTTTCTGTTTAC
Source organism: Lissotriton vulgaris (assembly GCF_964263255.1). NCBI lineage: Eukaryota > Metazoa > Chordata > Amphibia > Caudata > Salamandridae > Lissotriton > Lissotriton vulgaris. The sequence continues at coordinate 55,214,264 of NC_141691.1, read as the reverse complement.
AGGCTGAAATAGCATCCCAATCCTCCTTTTTAGTGATCAATAATCTCGGCAGGACCTGTATCAGGAGTTCAGGTAATCCTTTAGCTAGATCCCCAAGACCCGTACCAGGGAGCCTGGCTTTATCCTCTGTTTCCAATAATGCCCAATTAATCTTTTTCTCTCCTAATTCCCAGTCTTTTTCTTTAAGCTTTTCATAAATACCAGCAGGTAACAGTACTTTCAGTAGCTTAATAATATCAGCGTACATGTAATCCCCTATGCGGAGAATGTCTTTTAATTCACGATGGAATCCCCCTGAATCCTTATCATGACAGGGAAGCATCTTTTTCATTTCCAATATTTCCATTTTCGGCAGGGGTGTGTAAACAAATACTCGTTGAAGTGCACCATCATTGTCTTTTACGGGATGCACTTCTCGAAGGGGGTTCTGTCTGTCTATGTGTAAACCATGTCTGTCGTGGTGTAGGACAGGAATCATGCTCGTGGACAGAAAAGTCACATACTTATGTCGTTGGTCCAGAATGACATTAATTAATTCAGTACCTGCACTTGTCCATCTATCTAACAGTATGTCGTCTAGTAATTTGTACAAGGGACCGGGATCAGCATATTGACTTTCATACAACGTGATCAGATGTTGAACCATGTAAATACCAGCTAAACGCTGTTCATTTGGAGAGAGACTCAAAAAGGTCTGAGCCACTACGTCACCATTATATATATTGGAGTTAGACACCCATTGAACTGCTGACCGGGCCAACTCTTGTTCATGTGTGGTGTGGGGTCTGTCACACTCTACTCGTTTTTTCAGTGCGTTCTCAGTAGCTTGGAACAGATTTTCGAGAGAAAACCGTTCTTTTATAAGGGGTCCCTTCTTGTGGTAATCAAGACATATGGGCCTGTCGAATGGTCTTGCTCTACCTACATAAGCAATTCTATCGGGATTCTCGGTGTCATCCTCCTCTGAGGTTGAATCTTCTTTCTCTTCGGACTCTTTCTGGTGGATCTTTAAGATCTCTTTTCGTATTTTCCTATACATGCAGTCTGCCTTTCCCATTGTATCATGTTTACAGGCGGATATGTTGTCACTCCAATCAATCATACCCCTAGTTACTCCTTTTCCTGGCTGGTCTTGTTCCCCGATCAGACAATTTATAAAAAAACGTAGAATCATGTTTTTAACCTCTACCTTTCTATGTTTCATGGCATTCTCTATACTCTCTGGTCCTTCCCCCGTTCGAATGAAACGATATATATTGTCTAAGTGTTCCTTCATGTCTGGTAATGGTAATAGATAATCCGTAGCTCGTCTTAGTCGGATTGAGTTCACTAACAGGGCACCTGCACCTGGTACGGGATCGTATATACATTGTGATATTGGGACAGACATAGTCCTATAGGGTGATGTCATTGCCGGGGGCGTCCGTAAGTCCTGCAGTGATCGTGTTGGTGGCGGTGTTCGGGGTGCCGCTGCCCCTCCCACTCCCCCTTGTCCTGCGTCATCTCTGACTGTCGTTACGGCCTGAAGAGGTAGCGTCGGTGCCACAAGAGGCAACGTCTGTGTAGGCTGAGTCGGTGTGGGCTGAGTCTGTGATGCGGGTGGAGGGAGGAAAAATGGATTGTTCGGATTATTAACGGGACGAGGAGGTGGGGCTGCTGCGTTTACATAATCTGGAGCAGGCTCCTCTAGATAGGAAGAAATAAATGCCTCAGCTTCTGTCTGTTTATGCTGACGTACTTTGGTCGGGATCAGGGGTGGAGGCAAATTACTAGGTCCTTCCGGGGTCACCTTAGGTAGACCCTCGGCGAGAACGGGGTACATGCCTGTGATAAGGGCGTTTCTTTCTCGGTCTACTTGTTCTGCCCTGACTCGTTCGCCTTCTTCTTTTAACTCTTTTTCTCTGGCCTTTTCTCCAGCTTGTCTAGCTCTATCTGCTTTATTCATTTCTTTTTCGGTTCTCCTATGCGCTTCTTTACGCCATAATTCAATGGCATTTTTCTGGGACTGTCTTGATTTCTTTTTCCATAGGGCTTCCTCTATTCTCATAATACATTCAGGATCCCATGTTCCTGAGGCAGGCCATCTATACTTTTCATCCAGATCTTTAGTGTAGTCCACCCATAAGTCTAGAAACAGAATGGCATCTAGCCCGTGTTTTTGATACATGAAATGACCAGGAGTGTCTCTGGGCGGGACAGGACTCTTCAAGTATCCCTTTCCTGGTCCCTATCTGACGTAATTTCGAAAACAGTGGCATGTTGGAACTGGCTTTAACGAAAACACAATATAAACAAGAATAGACTGAGAACAACCATTCACACTACAACATTAAAACATTAAAACAGATACATCCTGACTAGTACATAGAAATACACGTTCTTTGAAAAACTTAATTTACTTTATGCACTGCAAAAAACAGCACAGCCATACCGGTCTCGTAAGGAGACACGTCTTTACCGCATCCACAAAAAGTGGACCCGTCTTTACCGGATCTGTGTACCCAGACCCGTCTTTACCGGGCTCAAATAAATGAACCCGTCTCTATGCGTGCCCAATAATGGTACTCACAGGGAAGCAGAACTGAAGGCCTCGGAAACTCGACTGGACTGGACTGCTACGACGTCTGATGCTGCGCATGCGCCTTGGATCAGGTGGGCCTCGGGATACCTCGGACCTTGCTCTCTCTGCTTGGGCTCTGGTCGGGATGGTCCGCAATCCTCACCGCCTCGTGTGGATGCCTGGCCGCAGTCTCCGTCTCCTCCGTGGGCCTGAGGGAGTAGGCAGGAAATCCCGCGATCGTGTACACATGTGCTCCGTCACGACTGTAGAAGGGTAGGGGGCTCGACCTACATCACCGGCGAGTGGGGAAGGGGACTAGTCCCTGTTCGGGCGCCATTTTAATGTGGTAAATATATATATTACCGTCCTAATTTCTATACATTAAATAAAGGAATAGCTCATAAAATGAGAGGCAGAGTCCGTGGTGTCCGATTCAGAAGGGCTTTAATACTATAGCTCGAGCTACAGGAGAATCGGGTTCCATCACCACTAGGGTTCAGGAAGGATCGACATCTAATAATTTATTCACAGAGTACAATATATATAGTCAAACCATACATTGAGTTCAATCAAAGAAAAGGCGGATCGCTCCAGGCGGAGCAAGAGAGAGATAAGAGCACATGGGCGTAACAGAGGCGTGAAAAGAGGTGTTCACTAGATGTGTCAGAGGTGTGTCATAGGTGGGTGGGTGCATAGAGGGGGTCTACATGGGCAGCTGGAACCTTTAACCTACTTGTGTGCGCAAAACTGGTCATGACGTGACATTGACGTGTAACTGAGGAGAGCTGGGGGGCGCTGACTTCTAGCACTAGTAGGAGAGTCTAGGATGTCAGAGCGACCTGTACCTTGGCATTATCTGGTATCTTATGTTTGGAGTACATGTTGCTTGACTTAAAGGCCGCCAGGGCAAAGGCTGCTCATCACTAAAGGCTGGTGTATGCATATATTTCTTTATGTATTGCGTGGGGCGATGGGTCTTCTATGGAAACTGGTTCAGTAAATCACTTGCATGGAGACAGAAAGACTGGGCTCTATCTTCTGCAGGCAGGATATGTTTATCCTGTTCGTTAGCTAGGAATGTGGATCCGTAGAGCTGAACAGATAACTTGTAGGCAAAATACTGTCTTGGCAGGCAGGCGGGCTAGGCCGGGCACCTCTCGGCTGGAAAGAAGTGGGGGAGAGGTCGGGGATGCATACCTAAACTGCAGCTTTCAGAGTCAGAAGAGGCTCGGAGCCTGAATTCAGGGCCTGGCTCGGCTGGGCCACGAAACGGGTGTATCTTTAAACGTGCACCATGTAAAGACGTTGGCAACATAGGCTTAAAAGCCAAATTATCGTTGCTTTCATGGAGGACTGAATAACTGACATGTTAACATTGGACGCAAATGCAAATGCGTCTTCATTTTCGGCCATGGAGGGAAAATGCATGGATGTCATGCACATATACTACACGTTGGGGTACACGTAGGGGACACATAGACCATTAAAATTCCATTTTCCTCAAGCCAGTGCTAGATGCACTATAGGAGAGGGAAACATTGGCATAGGCAATGAGCATCAATGTGACGTCATCATAGAACTGTCACAACCTTATCACACCCGCCATTACATTCATTGGTGAGATAAAAACTTAGCAATGTGTTTCATAATTGCAGGCTTGATTTACAGCACACATTTTTAAAACATAAACCACATGCAGGGGCTAACTGGTTTGCAATCATGTTTTCTTTTTATTGGTTACCCGAAGAGGCCTCCTGACTGTTTCAGAACTTTAAAACAAGAAACTTTAAAAAATGAACTAGATATCACCCCAAATCGAAACGTGGAAAGATCATTAGAGGTATTTAACTAATGAGGTCGCATGCATTGAGAAGCCGGCCTCATGAATGAGTCAAAATGACATTATGAAACAAGGGCTGCCCTTGTGTGATTCCTTTCATTTAAAAGGGCCGTCTTTCAACAAGTACATTGATGACGCATGAGAAACGAGAGGGCTTCGAGCTGCAGCCTCGTGCCTTTGACTCCACACGCCAGGCCTCTTTTGAACGCGGATCAGTCTGACTGAGAGAAGGCACCTGGCACCGCATGAAGGGCTGCCAGCCCAGGGCACTTACCATACATTATAGGTGGGGCCACTCCCCAGAGATCCTTAAATCCCGCACCTGTGTTTGAGAGTATGCCTTTCTTTGGGGTGATGCCTGGGTCACGAAAACTAGGTGCAGCCACTCTCCTCTTACTTATGATTAAAGCTAGAGAGTGGGCCTAACTTTACGAGAGAGAGAGATAAACTCTCTCTTTTTCTCTCTCTCTCTTTCTCTTCTCTCTCTCTCTCTCTCTCTCTCCCTCTCCCTCTTTCTCTCTCTCTCTTTCTTTTCTCTCTCTCCCTCTCTCTTTCTCTTCTCTCTCTCACTCTCTTTCTTTTATCTCTTTCTCTCTCTCTTTCTTTTCTCTCTCTCTCTCTTTCTTTTCTCTCTTTCTCTCTCTCTCTCTTTCTTTTCTCTCTCTCTCTCTCTTTCTTTTCTTTTCTCTCTCTCTTTCTTTTCTCTCTTTCTCTCTTTCTTTTCTCTCTTTCTCTTCTCTCTCTCTCTCTCTTTCTTTCTTTTCTCTCTCTCTCTCTCTCTCTTTCTTTTCTCTCTCTCTCTCTCTTTCTTTTCTCTCTCTCTCTCCATCCTGGCTCTAAACATGGCTCCTCCTTGTACCTAGAATCATGCCTCATTCTGCCTTCTCAGTCTCAGGACTAAAGTGAGCCCACCTCTCTGCAGTGGTGCAAGAACAAGCCCACCTCAGACTTCTAGGAATGCAAGCAAGCCTTACTCACAGGATGCAACACCCATGACGACGTCACATCCGGATGCTTTGGATCCCTTATCAACTGGCTCCAGCCTCACTCAACAGCACATATGAGTCACTCACAACCAACCCAGTGACCCATCTGTCAGCCACGAGTTTACTCTTTGCATCTATTCAAACTTCAGTACTATTGGTGACATTTGGCTACGCTATTTACTGCTGCACCACCTCCTTCCTTGCAGTGCTTAATTTGTGAAAAAATAAGTGCTGGGCCGTTGTCAGTAGGCAACTGCAGCTTGCACAACCCATTGCCCCGGTCAGCGCTGCCAATGACAGCACCAGCACAACTACTAACCATCACACCCCTCCAAGTGTGACAGTTCAGACTATTCCAGGCCCCCACAGTTAAACAAATGGCTTTGGGGGCAGGTATGAGTCATTTTTAAGGTATACTGAATTGACTAACAACTATTGTGTGCTCATTTCCAAATTAAATAAACAGCGCCACCATGTGGCAGACCATCATAAGCGCTAGTGTTGACAATTAAGTGTGGGTGCCGAGCACCGGAAACCACGGCTGAAATTAAGCACTGCTTCCTTGTCACCCATGAAGCCCTGACCTTATTCCATCCGGCCACATTCTCACACTCTGTCAAGACATCCTCAACTAAACTCTTGCCGGTAGCTGAACCCACCAACCCATCCTGAAAAATCAAAAACAAGAAGAACCGCAAAGGCCATGAATTTAACAGTGATTCATCACACATATCGTGGAATTATGTCATGTGCATTATAAAAATATTTATGAATACTAATTATATTTAATAATTTTTTTAAAAAAATTTTTTGTAAACCTTTATTGGTACATTAATCAGTTACATTCAGAGTCTACCAACCATCACGGTTGACCATAGGTATAGAGGTGATCGAAGCAAACAATATAAAACAGGAGCAATGCAAAAGTACGCCTCTCAAAATCTATGTCGTAACTCAGGAAAGCTTAGTACCAACTTGGCCACAGGAGTAAAGAAGGTTTTTTTTTTTTTTTAATTGAGGAAAGAGCAGGATCTGATGCCGCACAATTAGACCATACCAAAGCAAGGGTTACACATAAAACAGGATATTCACAGTCAGGACCACCGTAGGCAGGATATTTGTGTCAGTACGTAGAATCAGGATATAGAATAAACATTACATTTCCCCACCTAAACAGTGTCAGCCCGCCGTGTCGTGAAGCATTGAAAAACATACACCCTTTTTTTCTGAACTAGTAAAACGCACGGAGAGTTACCTCTAATCAGCTCCCGCAAAGAGCTCATAGGAAGAAAGAAAGAAAGAATAGCAGGCCCATAGAACAAAAAGAAATAAACAAAAGCCCCTCCAACCCCCCACCCTGCACCCCTGCAGCTGGCTACGGCCTACCCCCCCTAGCAGTGTGCCTGTCGCCCCAAAAAAGGAGTCCCGAAGTATAGAAGAGAAGAAAAAGGTCCTAATCTATAACTACAATAGAAGTAGTAGGAAGCGGAGGGGAGCCTTCACCAGTCCCTCGGCATCTCCCTCCCGCAGTTTCAATAACAGCACAAGGTGTAAAGTTCAATAACAAAAACCATTACTAGCAAACAAGTTTTAAAGCACAAATTCGGCATATTGCGCAATCAAGGAAATCCGCACGTCGCACATCCCTCCCGGTCAGCAACAAAGAAACCATCAGTCAGTAGTAGGCAGTGTTCATCCTTGTCCCGTCCTATCTTGTCTGCCACTGCTCACCAAAATGTCCCAAGCGGGCATGACCAGCAACCCGAAAGCGTCGATGTGGTTCAACCGGACCTCGGCCATATCTTTTTCACGTCGATCCGGTGACCCCGGCCAGGACCAAAAGCACATCTTCTGCGTCGCATACAGCGGAGCTGGGCCAGGGAGGAGAGTCTCAAAGTCCAACAACAGCTGGGGCGGCCCCCGGGGTAAGGGGAGCAGAACTTAGGGGGGGGGGGGAGACCAGACGCAATTCCAGTCCAGAGACCGCACGTCGTCCTGGGCATGTAATTTCCTTAGCAAGGGACGTCCCGGGGCCATGGGTCTCAAGCCCATCGGTGTCGCACAGGGCCGCCATTTTGTTGTAGACGGGCAGAGGATGAGGCTTGCCACTGTGTACCTTCTGCCCAGCTATTCTCGATCGCCCCAGTGCAGACACGATCTCATCCACCTTGCTGGTCAGGATTCGGGCAGAGTGTTCCATTGTGCTTCGAAGGGCAACAATAGCTGACATAAGACTGCCATAATGCCGGTCACTTCCGTGCCCCTCCTCGACCATGCCTCCCTGCTCCATACGTCCACGAATCCTTCGTGGCTCAGTCTCCTCACAGCTGCCGTCAGTCATGCCCATTACGATAACTGGCAGGGACTCACTGATTCGGGCCCGGGTACACACAGAGGGGCTGCAGACACCCGTATACCGCATTAGTGGCAGACGATATCAATACGGTGTGATAAGCAGCCATCAATGAATAGGCAGCCCTGCTTGATGTAGAAGTAAGCAAAAATTCGGGAGCCGCCCGCCGATCGCGGGACAATACGCAAGCAGTTTCTCCACAGCAAACAATCAATACTCCAGCGATCGTGCAATGCGCCTCAAGCAAATCTCCAGGCACGTCTTGGATTTGTACCACCACTCCAGTATAATGTGTGTTTCGAAAACGGCCATTTCTCGTCTGAGATGATCCGACCGGCCCTTCACAGCCGCGGTCACCCGTTGTTGTTCACTTTGCGGCCGGCCTGGATATCCACTCGAGGCCCCGGTCACAGGACTGCTGCGGGCCGCAAACTGTATCTGGACGATTCTCCCGCTGGCGAGTAGGTGCGAGCCTCAGGGTTTCTCCGTGGGTCGTCGGAAGGTTTCAATCCCTCGAACATGCCGTTTCGGTGCAGGATCGCAGGCAGGATATGTGCGCAGGAGGAGATGGTCTTCGGAGCCGAGGGACTAGGCGACCGTCCCGGTCGCCATCTTGGCTCCTCCGCCTATATTTAATAATTTTTAAACAAGAAAGAGAAAATGTTAACAGAAGACAAACAATTATGACATAGTACAGTTATGTGCAGTGATACGCAAGGTACACAATCTGTACAGGTAACACATTATTTAATCCACCAAACAATGACAAAACAGCCAACTTTCTAAACCAATACATCTTGAAAAAATTTCTGTGACCAAAAATCAGAAATGTATATATTTGCTTTATTTGTGTGACAGTCAATGGTATCCCAGAAAGTATGGAGGGGAGATCTGTTCAAAAGTCTATTTCCACCTCAAAAATGTGTTAGATCTGGCTCCGTGCACGAACACCGGACAGCCACGCAGCCCACAAGAACGCCTCCCGCAGACACCATCACCTCATCAGATCCACCAAAAGGGCCTCCTTCAAAGACCGCCTAGACAACAACGCGCAACAATGTGCACAACAGCAAAGAGTTCTTCAACATCGTGAAGGAACTCTCCAACCCCAAGTCCAACGCGAACGACGTCCCACCCATGCAAGACCTGTGCGACTCGCTTGCCACCTTCTTCCACCGCAAGATAGCAGACATCCACGACAGCTTCAATGCCACGACCGCCCTGACAACCACTGAGACCTTTGCCCCCACGACCACCATCCACACCAACCGCCTGCTCTCCTGGACCAACATCAACAACGACGACACCATCAAGAACATGAACACTATCCACTCCGGATCTCCGTCAGACCCATGCCCACACCACATCTTCAACAAAGCCAGTACAGCCATAGCACCCCATCTCCGGAAAGTCATCAACACCTCCTTCGAGACAGCAACCTTCCCGGAGAGCTGGAAGCATGCCGAGATCAACGCCTTACTCAAGAAACCCAAGGCGGACCCCAAGGACTTCAAGAACTTCCGGCCCATCTCCCTACTCTTTTTCCCGGAAAAGATCATCGAGACGACCGTCAACGAACAACTGACCCGCTACCTCGAGGAGAGCAACATCCTGGACCCTTCCCAGCCCACGTTCCGCAGCAACCACAGCACTGAGACTGCCCTCATCGCCGCCACCGATGACATCAAGTCCCTGCTGGACAACGGAGAAACGGCAGCCCTCATCCTCCTGGACCTGTCAGCTGCCTTCGACACGGCCAGCCACCGCACACTACAAACATGCCTCCACAACGCTGGGATCCAAGAGAAGGCCCTGGACTGGACCACCTCTTTCCTCTCCGGCAGAACACAGATCGTCCGCCTTCCCCCTTCCACTCCAAAGCCACCAGGATCATCTGTGGCGTTCCCCAGGTCTTATCTCTCAGCCCAACTCTGTTTAACATCTACATGGCACCTCTCGCCCACGTCGCCCATCGGCACGAACCCAACATCATCTCCTACGCCGATGACACCCAGCTGATCCTCTCCCTCACCAAGGACCCCCACACCACCAAAACCAACCTTCACGAAGGAATGAAGGCCATGGCTGAATGGATGAGGAACAGCCGACTGAAGCTGAACTCGGACAAGACGGAGGTCCTCATCCTCGGATCCACCCCATCAGCCTAGGATGATTCCTGATGGCCGACCACACTGGGAACCACCCCAACACCCACCGACCACGCACGCAACCTACGGGTCACCCTCGACTCCACCCTCTCCATGACTAAACAGGTCAATGCCATCCCCGCCTCCTGCTTTAACACCCTCTGCATGCTCCGTAGGATCTACAAGTGGACCCCCACTGAAACGAGAAGAACGGTCACCTAGGCCCTCGTCAGCAGCAGGTTGGACTACGACCTCGCCCTCGCCACAGTCCCCCGCTTCCGAAGAGCGACAACTGGTGGCAGAGGGTTCTCCCATCTCGCCGCCAAGACCTGGAACACCCTCCCCATCCACCTATGGCAGACCCAAGACCTGCTGACCTTCAGAAAACTCCTCAAGACCTGACTTTTCGAGCAGTAGCAGCATTCCCCACCCCAGCGCCTTGAGACCCTCACGGGTGAGTAGTGCGCTTTACAAATTTTATGATTGATTGATTGATTAGTTCATTCAATTTCAGATCCTCTTCAAAAGTGTGTTTGTTTTTAAATAAGGAATGTTCTCCACCCTCATCTCAAATGTTATCGCCAACGCGTTTCGACCTCAGGGTGCAGGATGCTACTTACATATGGTCATCATCAGGGCGTTTATCCAGTTGTAGCTGGACACTATTGGAATGATAAGAATTATTGTCAAAGATGAATTATGTTATACTTAATGTTTGATGAATTTACAATACTTGTTATTCGTCATGACATTTATCGGATCATTTTTATATAATAACTCTGACATCTTTTTATCCCTGTCCAGTAGCTCTTTGTCATGAAATCTTTTTTTTAATTCTGCGTTATTATATATTTGACTCTGATTTTATGTATTGCTACTGTATTGCAAATGTGTTTCTTTTTAACTAAGCAATAAAGATATTTGCACAAAAAGATGAATCAATTTTTTTTTACAAAAATGTATAACTGATAGGAAAATAAAAAAGACTTTCTGGTTCCCTCTCCATGAGCTTTATAGAACCAAACCCCGTGATTACTGAAGGCTGACCCTTCCTGGGCACCATCTGACCCAAATCAGTCCTGACCATAAAAACTCTATCCAAATGTCCAGCGCCATTTGCTAACCTCTCTCTTCATCTGTTCTACCTCCCATAAAAAGTCGACTTTTCTGTCAGTTTACTTTCAGTGTCTCAACTTCCTTTTTCTCTGCGATACTGAAAGAACTGGTCCTCAATCCCTTACGCGCTATCATCCAACAGTCTATAGAGCCCTCTCAAGGCAGGTCTCAACCACTCCGTGGAAACAGCACTCACGCGCATGTGAAAGATCACCTCCATTGCACCCCACTGCTTACTGTCTTCCATTCTCATATGTTGGGGCCTGTCTGCTGCATTCAACACTCTTGGCCACCCTACTGTCCTCTCTGGCCACCACTGGCCGAGCACTCAGACGCTTCCCCTCTCAGCTCTCTGGCCGCTCTTACTACGTCATCCGCGACTCTAAGACATCACCAGCGACCCTACTCAAGGGATACAACAAGGCTGGGTCCCTGGACCTCTTCATTTCTCACTCTGTGACATCATCTAATTTGATTCCTTATAACACTTCTTGACCGGTGACAACCAAACTTTCTTCTCCTTTCAAACTCTTACACCCCTCTTTCAGTCAAGCACCTCAGACTGCCTCATGGCCACCAAACTCTAGGAGGTGCTTACCTCTAGAAACTAAAGATGTATGCCTCCCTTCCTCTACTGCACCCATCCCTCTTATTACCCTAGCCTCCTCCCCTGACTCCCTGAAATGTAGCCATTGGACTGGAAACCTTGAGGCCCCCTCCAGCCATTGCAGCATGCTTTCAGCGACTAAGCACAAGCAACACTCACCCCAATCAATACAGACACAACTCTTCTCCACTCAGTAAGAAGTATTCTGAACTACTGCAATAGTTCTATGGTAGGCGTCCGAATTATTCTTATCTACCTCTAGGAGTGGTCAGGGACATTTTAAGGTTTTCAGGAATCCTGGTCCAAACATCATTTGTGGGCCCTGTTCGGAACAGCTTTGGATCTATGATCCGGTTTCAGCTCTTTCATGCAGCCTTTGGCCAGGTCCTGATAGAGCACAGGCACACTGCTGCAAACTCTAAATATATTTGCATCTAAAATTCAGGGGTGGTGAAACGTGTTTTCAATATTACAATTCTACCGCAGCTCACTCATATTGTTCCAAATAATGTCTGTGACCCTCTCCCCGTTCTCATATATGAGGTCCTGTTTTGATCTAAAGGAAACTTTTTTATGCTGATTGCTTAGTGTTGAAAAATAAACATTTCTTTGAAAAATGTCTGTAATAGACTCCCATACATCACTCACATTATACATCACCCACATTCAAATAAATTAAAGGAAAATGTTATTTAAAGCAATCTGTTTAAGAATTATTCACGGCCATCATGGCAAGATTCTGCAGAACAGAGGTAGCTCTATCAGGGACCCCCTGAAATGCTGGGGCCCTGGGTTAAGACCCACTTTTCCCTTGCCTTAAAATGTCTCTGGAAGGGGTGTTAAACTTCACCTCCCACATACTATATAGTTTAAGCAGCCATATTCTCATCTCGGCATACAGCCACCAAACCGGCTGGCTCGTGTCCAAGAAAAGAGCCATATAGAAACTTCCGACAGCGTCTCTAGTGGTTCACGGTACACCCACAGCCGGGACACCATCAGACTGCGGACTAAGTGTAAAGAAAGAAAAAACACGATAACAGGCCTTCTCCATCTATGCACCCAAAATCCAAAACAACATTCCCCTATTTATCAGGACCGCCCCAAGGCTGCTCCAAATTTAGGAAGAAGGCTTGCCTGCTTTAAGAACACTACATCACAATGCACTAAGCATCCACAACTCGGCTTCCTCTCCTATCGCTCATCACCTTTAAGCTTGCTTTAACCATACACAGCATCTGCTTCCATTTGGCAAGACTTGGAAATGGATGCATTTATCGATGAAAATGAAATCTCGTTCTTATTAACAGAATCACCCGTTGAGAACTCTACATCAACCCTGACTAGCAAACATGTAGTTAAGCAGGCCTGAGACCAAAGCCCAGGATTGCTGATTGATAGGTCTCAAGTGGGAGGTGCGAAGCTGGCAGGCTAATGCTCAGGCAGGAAACTCTTGATGTTAATGTTAATGTTAGTCAGCATTTATTAAGCGCTCGTACGCCCAGAGGCTTCATGGCGCTGTAGGAAGGAACAAGGCGCGACAGTCAACAGTAGAGATGAAGCAGCTCAGTGATGTGCCTGAGAAAAGAGCCAGGTTTTCAGGGAGTGTCTAAAGCTGAGGATGTTATCATTCAGTTTAAGGTGAAGGGGGAGAGAGTTCCAGAAGGCAGCTGCAAGATGGTCAAAGCAGCTGCCTCCGAGATCAATCCCATGTATTGGCTCAGCGACATTACAAAGGTCGAGGGAAATAGCTCCAATAGAGCACACGTGGCTGGAGGGGGTACATGCATTCCTAAAAACACTATAGAGGTCACATGAGTTAGGAACACATAGCCAATCAGGATCTAGTGCACGTAATGATCACGCGCTCCCCATGCCGGGCAACTGGACATGTATCCATTGTGAGAAATTGGCCTGGTATATGATGTCAACTATTCTAGGGGGCACCTTGCACCAGTCCAAACAACCCTTATTGATTGTAGTTTGTAAAGTAAACCTTATAGAAAGCTATACTAGTGGTAGCTGTGGAGAGCAGCCTTCAGGCTAAGACTTAGAGGCAAGTTAAGCAAGTTATTTTACCAATTATAATCTCTTGAATGATCAAATGAAAGCACACCACACAAGGTATATATCAAATATATATGTATTTAATCTAAACACAACCATTCTTTGGTCTCTTTATGAGGTCAGAGCTAAAAGTACAATACAAGCAACTTAATTAGCATACGATAAGTTGCACAATATAAGTTTTTCCCTAGGGCCGCACAAACCATATACTAAGATAGTGGTATAAGAACCACATCTGGAATAGAAAGCAGGCCTAGGGCCTGTAGAACCACTGGGGCTACCTAGAACCACCAAAGGTGAGAACAAACAAGTTACAATTTTAAAGATTAAGGGCACTTCTAGGTGAACTACGATAGAACCTTTTTTGACTTAGACACTTCGAGAGTCAAGACCCACGGGAGCACCGGAGTACTCGAGTTACCTCACCCACATAAGCCGGGTGCATAAGTGTCTTTTGATGTTGGGTTTCGTCATTGATTCCAATGGTGAGCTGCGAAGAAATGTTGCAGGCGACCAGAGGAAAAGTGTCCGGGTGGATCCAAGGGTGGATGGGAGATGTGAAAAACCTGAAAACAGAGGGGACAGAGTCTGGGTCACTAGCCAGTGACCAGGATGGCGAGGAGAAGATGCCAGCCAATGTCGGGTGATTTCAGGTGAAAGAGGTTAAGCTTGACTCTTCAGCCACGAGGTCCAGGAGGCATCAACAACAACTAGGAGCTGGATTCGAGCTGACCCACAAAGGATCTAGCTGACTGTGGTGCCGGAATCCGGATTGGACCCAACAAGCCTTGGCAGACGCAATCCACGCAAAATAACAAGATTGGCTTCGGTGCAGAACAGCAAGAGTTGAGGAACTCCTCCTTTGGAGAGGAGTGAGAGCACATCTGGAGCAACCAGGAAAGCTCAAGAAATCAAAGATGGCCCTTTGTGGGGGCTCGCTAGCCAACAGACTAGGAACCGCGAAGGGGCCTCAAGTGGAAATGCACAAAGCAGGCCCACGGGACACTCATGGAGTGTTAGCCTCTGAGCTTTGGTGAAAAAGGTGCTCAGGGTAGGGGCTTCAAATACCCCAATGCACAATTTAGGGATACCTTGGGAAGTAGGTGCAGTTGCAAAAGTGCAGGATGTCCAGGAGTTACGTTCCCGTGTCTCGCGTGTCAGCTACGGTGTCTCAGCTTTGCTGGGAGCTTGGGTCAGCATCAGAGATGACTGAAAGTTTATGTTCTGTGTCACAGATTCTTCGGGATATGGCGGGAGCCTTGAAAATGGAGACCGGCAAAGATGCAGTTGGTGCCTGTTTGAACAGGGTGGTCACTCCTTGGCCACAAGGGAGATTTCTTCCGTCTTCCAGTCGATATGAAAAGTCGAAGGTCCAAGATATATGTTGCAGAGTTTCATCCAGGGTAATCTAAAGTCCTAGGGACTGGGATCCTATTCTTATAGCAAGTTTATGGGTTGGACTAACTCTAGGGTCCCACCTATGGGAGGACCTGAGGAGGGTGTGGTTACACCCCTTCCCCTCTGTCCAGTTTCATGCCAGAGCTGGGGCTGAGTGCCCCAGCAACCGGGTTGAACTGGGAAATGCATGGAGCACCTAGTGGGCCCTAGGCAGTGTATAAAAAGCATTTATTGAATGCAGCCCTCCCTGTCCCAATACACTAAAGCCTGTCTGGGGAGGTGCTATTGTCCAGGCCTCACCTGCCGGAGTTTCGTCCAGCAGCAGGAGGGCAGACTTGTCTGTGGCAGCAGCATCCATTTTGTGATGCTGAGGCTCTGTTTAACTTTAACCGGGTTTACCAGTAACTACATGTCTGCTCCCTCTAGAAGTGTGAAATGCTCCGCCGCCAGAACTGGTGGCACCCCGCCGCCAGATCTGTCGGGGGGGGGGGGGGTAGTATTCCAAAGTGTTTGACACCTTACACAACATGTAAAGTCAAACCAAAGTTAGCATTAACCGCAAGTATTATAATGCACTTAAGAGTATATGGTATGGCTATATCATAGAACAGCTATAAGGTGATGATTACAAAAGCTGCAGAGTGGCTCAGTTCGTGCTAGGGCACCCTCTCACGCAAAACCAAGCACTCTGCTTCCAGGATTGTCAAGGCCTGCCATAGGAGTGACTTATAGGTTAATATGTGTTTATTATATATATATATATATATATATATATATATATATATATATAGAGAGAGAGACAGATATAGGTACACTATATCTAAGTAAGGGGTGATTACACCACCTTACTTTGGAAGGCTAACCAGGGGTGGCACAATACATACTGCAGCCCCTGGTAGGCCTAGGGTGCACCTATGCCCTGGGTACCTATGGTACCATATAGAGGGGCTCACAAGGGTGACCCAGTAACCAATCTGGTATGTACCTAAAGTACCTGTGGTCCTGATTGGCAGGGCCACAGCCATACTAAAGTCAAAAAACCAGTGAAGCACAGCAAAAAAGTGGGGATAACCATAGGAAGCAGACCCTACTCTCCTACATCCACTGTCCGCATTGTGTCCACACGAGGTAGAGACCCACCCGTGGTTACCGTTAGACATTTAATTTATGACTCCAAGTCAGCAACCATCATTCCTCATCAAATATGGTACACCGGAAACGTTTACAACCTATAATTATAATAAATATCCACATTTGTAAAGCGCGAACAATCACCCGTTAGGGTCTCTAGGGGCTGGGAGCCGTCGGGAAGATTAAGCAAGCTTTTGCCCAGATTCCGGAGTCCGTTGCCCTGGCCGCGGCGCCACACCTATCATGCTTTCTATATAAGGAAACCTACAGATTGGAAATTGAGACAGTCCTCATACCTTCGACCTGTAACTGTTCTCCCGACCGTAATGTTTAATTAAACTTTTCCTGTTTTTTGCCAAACCCCTCTTGTCTTCTGTTCTTTAAGGGATTTAGAACTCAAGCAAGATACACTTTTATTCAAATCAGTACCTAGCCTGGCCAACGTCTACCTGTCCTAAACCATATCAGGCAGTACAGGAACTTGGAATCTGAGAACTTCTAATCTCAACCATCAAGTCAAACCAAAACCACCTTCTAGTACTTTTACTTTCTTGGCCCCTGCACTGGGCTCCCTACTACCTGACATGTGGACACTCACTGTCTTGAAGAGATCAAAAATGAATAAAAAATATTATGCTGCAAGGTGGTAGACAAGAATGATAACTAAAGGACAGTGTTGTAAATATGTAGACTGCATGTTTTTACGCTCACTAGGCTACCAACAAACGATTATCCCAGCTACATATTTGTCTTTGCCAATCACATAAATAAACTGGGTGAAATTACCCCAAACCTCTACTATTCATTTTCTGAATACGACAACCACCCTACAGTGTACTGCCACAGCTGCTATATACAACTTTTATGTTAGAAATGTTACTGTTACACAAATAAATTGGATCTCTCGCTCAGTTTTTCCTCAGTTTCAAAAGTGAGAATTGATATTGTTTTCCTGCTTCTCCTGATGTGTCTCCTGTCGATTGGCTACAAGGGAAGCATTTATCCAATATTGTAAGGCCCCTCTTTACTGGGAGGATGGTGGGGGAGTGGCAGAAACCAAGTTGTGACCACAGGTGATTGGCTAGGCAGGACTGGTTGTTATGTGTAATGATAACCATAGGACAAAAGCAGATGACCATAAAGACTGCACCTGACCGGTGTTTCGAAAGTACAATTCAACACAAGTACATACAAATGTGTGCACACTCTACAGGCACCTGCTCCCAAGGTGCATAAACCAACACAGGTTACAAATGACAGTGTAAAGCGTAGAGGTGCACCACAAAAATAACCCAAACAAGGATGTCATTCTTGTCTTTATTTTATTTTCTTTAAAAAGCATCACACATATGCAGTGAAGACAGCCAACACGTTTCGTCCATAACAATGGACTTCTTCAGGGCAAATATAATCTTAGAGGATATGCAGCCAAGTGGTTGCATCGAAAAAAAGGATTATAAAAGCCACAATAATATACTTCATCAATAGTCCTGGTTTGTGAATCACAAAAAATATGTAACCCTGTCATCGGTCTTCGCACCCTGCACTCGGGTGAACCGGGCAGGCTTCAGCGACTCCAGCACCAATCAGATTTTCCATTAGGGCTTAGTGGTCTAACTTTCCCTTGTAATCACCCCATTTGGGAATTATCATTGCAGCGTACATCTGCTTTAGATCTGGACGATAAGGATAGATATTGCTTGCGATTCACGAACCAGGAATATTGCTGAAGCATTTATTGTAGCTTCTTTTAATCTGTTTTTCCGACGCTTCCATTTGGCTGAACACCATCTGAGATTATATTTGCCCTGAAGAAGTCAATTGTTATGACGAAACACAGAAAAAGATGATAAGCAAAAAAAACAAACCTAGATGAACAGCACGATGTGCTGACGTAAGCAGGTTGCATGGCAGCCATCTTGAGTGTGTACAGCCTTCGGAATAGTTTATTTTTACGGGGAACCATCCCGTGACTCCACTTTAAAAAAAAGAGCGTCTTAAGGAGAACAACGAAATACAGTATATGGAAGGAAAGTAAACCGGAGGGGTACAACGCGCAATACTATGCTGAACAAGTAAGTCCTTGAGGAACAAAATTTTTTTTTTAAAATAACACAGTGTTCTACACAAAATAATAGGAATAGGAAAAGACTGTGAAGCAGGAACATAATAATAAAAGAACACATTGAGGAGTAAAAGACAATGAGTGGCACAGCATAAGTAGAACTTTGGGAGGTTTTGGTTTTAAAGGTACTTGGCATCATAAAGTAGTCTTAGAAGAAAAAAAATGCAGAATGGCTAGCATAAATAAATACAACTTTTCACCGCCACAAGCATTCCTTGCAGGAAAAGGTGAACCACCATTGAAATTGGAAGAATAGAAATAATTTTTCTTTAATTGTATATCCACATGTGAGGATGAGGAGGAGCCACTAAAACCAGAGGAAAAGAAAAAACTATTATTGAATTATTTAGGGGCAGGAGGTCTAAAAGTATACAATACGATTAACAAAAAGGTGAGGGTTGGGGGAGATGGTGATGTATACACACATGCTCTGGAAGACCTAGACAATTACTATAAACCTGTGGTATGTGTAGCAGTGAACAAATATACATGTTATCACCGGAAACAAGGGAAAGAAGAAAGTGTAGAGGACTATGTGGCTATTCTAAAAAATTTGGCTCTAGCATGTAAATTTGGGGAGCTGCATGACGATTTATTCAGAGATCAGATTGTAATGTGTGCGGCCAACCCTAATATTCAGGATGCTCTATGGGCGAAAGGATAAAAACCCCTAAATGACGTTATCGAAATTTTAAAACGTGCAGAATTAACAAGAAGATGTGCTAAAGCGGTAATAAATGAAAGTAAAACCAAGGAGGAAGAAACCATCGTGGTGGCAAAAATAAGCGGAAATAAGAATAAAGAGGATGAAAAAGCAAAGAAAGGGATGGATACAAATTTTTTTTTAAATGAGAGAGAAGGTGAACAGCGCAAGTGTTACAGATGTGGAAGCATTAGACATTTGGCTAATGATGGGAAGTGTCCCGGGAATAATGTAAAGTGCGGAAATTGTGGTTTAGAAGGGCATTTCCAAAAAGTGTGTTATAGGAAAGTGAGCGGAAGGGTCAAAGTAGTTGAAAGGAACACAGAACATGAAGATGATTCCTCTGATGAGTCTGAATATAATCTCTGCGTACTCAATATTAATTATGGCAGTGAGGAGCAATGTAAAAAGACGGAAAAGAAAAAGAAGCCAATATGCAAAATGGCTATAGGAGGGGTAAAAATTGAAATTGTTGCAGATTCAGGATCCCCATGTACTATCATAAATAGAAAGGTTTGGAAAGAGAAATTTCAAAATGCACTAGGCCATAGGATGGAATCTCTGGACATAACATTGAAAACATTCACAGCAGATCAAAATACTCCATAAAGTAGAAGCTAATGACATTGTCAAGTTCCTTGACTGAGTTTTTAATAGAGAAGGTATCCCAAAAGTTATCGTGAGTGACAATGGCAAGAAATTCAAATATGTTGCCTTCAAGAAGTTTATCAAAAGAAACATACACATAAAACGACTTCAGTATACCACTCAGCTGGTAATGGAGCGGTGGAAAGGTTCAACAGGGAGGTGAAAGGAACCATACAACTAGCAAATAACAGCGGGTTGTGTTGGGTGGCTCAAGACAAGGCGGAAGGCTATTTGGTCTACAGAGGAGGTCAGGAAGAATGTACAGACGGCACAGATGGCATACAAAAAACACTTTGACAATAAACATGAATGCAAACCATTAACCATCCAGGTAGGAGATTGGGTGAGAGTAAAGAGAAGTGGACACATTGAGAAAGGACAGAACAGATTCACCCAACCCTTGGTTGTGGAAAAATGATTTTGCAATTCGGCTCTCCTCAGTGATGGAAAAGTGTGGCATGCATCTGCGTTATCCAAATGCGAGATTAAGAATAATATGGAAAAGGAAAAAGATGTGGAGTTGGACACAAACCAACCTATTGAAGAGGGAGATCGTAAGGATTTTGACAGACAAATGAACTTTGATTGGCTTTATGAAGACGTGTGGGAAGAAGAGAGAGTAGAGAGAGAGGAACTGGGAGATGTTGCTCCTTCAAATCAAGGGCAAATAGAGTCCATTGGAGAAAACAGAGATATCAGCAGCAGTGAAACAACTAACACATCAGGAGAAGAAAGTAGTGAGTTTCAAGAGGAAGAACTGGAGCATGGAAGTGGTACCAGCAATGCAGAAGTCATCACCAGCAGATGCAGACGCACCGTGTCCATGCCAAGCAAGATCAAAGACGTTGTGTGTGACTAATTGTGGGAGGGAGTTTCCTTCCACCTTGTTCTATTGGTTACTTCCTTTGGGAAGGAGATGTGTTGAGTTCGAGGTATTACTACCCCCTTACTTTGTCACCTTCAGGCTTCCGTTGTCCCCCGCGCGTCCCCGGCCCTCGCGCTCACTCTGTGACATCAGCTGGCATTCTAGAATGCCAGCTGATAACCAACCTGACAATTGACAGTTATTAGGGAAACCTGACCGGCAGCTGTTCCTCCTGTTTTTCCCGGTGTGTTGTATCTAAATACTTATTAAAGAAAGTATTGAACACTTACCAAGCTTACGTTCATCATTACACTGTCGTCGCCAGATATTCCACCCCAAACAGTGGTATAGCGCTAAAGCTCTAAGCGCTATGCATGACTCCATGAAATAGGCAGCACAGACAAAATGAAGGATCCTTGTTAAAGGACTGTGGATATGAACAGCACCAAATCACAGCTCTTAACAAGCATTTGCAATGCAATCGGTTTCGCATTTGTCTAATGTTGGAGTTATTGGCATTGTAAATGACAATGTTTTTTACACATTAAACAGTGACCCACGTAATGCAGTGTGATCACTACTACAGGTGGATGGGAACAGCGCACACATCCACTTGAGCACCTGATGAAATATTATAGATTGCCCAGTGCCAAGCCCTACCTAGTGATAAAGCGGAAGGAAATGCAATATCCTGCCAGATTGGTAACAGCACGAGCCTTAATTAGATGTAGGGGGAGACCGAGCATCTTAAGAAACTGCCTCTCCCTGGCTGCTACGGACCTGTTAGCCAGTTCTGACACCAGAGGGTGGCGGTGCTTGAGCCCAGTGGAGTGCATCGCTCTGGAAGGCCCTGATACAAATCCGGGGTCAATTAAAGGCAAGATCGGAGGTCATTGTGCGAGGCCCCTCCCCCCTCCCCCCGAGATAGCTATATTGCTGAGAAATGTGGCTGAGGTGGCAAGTAAGTGCAGAGTACAAGGATTACTGTGGCAGCGTCAGCACTGACCTGGATCCTGTAAGTGGGAATCTGATGGGAGAGACCAGAGTTTGTGTGGGCCTACGCTCCGGGCCCTTAGGCCGGAAACCACAAGGAAGTCCCGAGTACAGTACTGAGGGTCCTGGGCCGACTGGGGGCAACTGTGTTCTTCATGGGGTGAGACCGACCTGGGCATCTCCGTTTGGCAGGCTATTAGGAGGAAAGTGAGTCCCATGGGCATGAAACTGATCGCCATTAGGCTCCTTGGACACTCTGCGCAAGGTGTAAATCCCTGTTACTTCCTAGGATTGGGGCAATACCCGACTGGCCTGCTGATCTGGAGTTACTGGATCACTGAAGGGGCAAGAAAGTCCCCTGCCTGACCCCAAGATGGCTGCCAATGGGGTCTCCGCCACGTTGTTTTACTTCCTTGGGACAACAATTGGACATTGACCAGACCTTGAACCTATCCCCTAACCTGCCTACACATCAGGACTTGGAACCTGCGGAACTTACCCCAAACTGTGGAGACCTAGCTATTTGCCTGATGCCTGGTGGAGCTACCATATAGCTAAAAGAGGAGTTTGGTTGTGGACTTCCGCCCCTGCCGTCACCTACCCAGCAAGACCTTGGGCAGATTTTCCTCTTGTCTCTACCTACTTTCTTCCTCCTACCCCTTTACCCTATCCCCTCACCCTTCCTCGCTCCATCCACCTTGTTCTTTAAATGCTTTTCTTGATACTTATCTAACTCTTAACTGATGTAAATTGCCACATTATTGTTCCTCATGTAAAGCACTCTGATTTCCTTTGGGTCGAGCCATCGCTATACAGAACTCATTAATTAAATATGCTCCCATTTAGTACTCTTTCTCTCTTTGTCTACTTCCCTAGCTCCGATCCCCTCTCCCCTGAATCTCTCATCTTGCTTGCTAGTCTGTCTAGCCCCCGGTCCTTTGTACCCTTTGACTAAGCACTCCTTCTCCCCTTGTTGGGGAAAGATCCAATATTTATACTCTGGCGTCCCAGCGAACCCGCTGAGAGAGTCCACTGCACCAAGGGAGCCACTCACAACTGAGGTATGGTATGGCACCCCGTGCCAAAGCACTCCCTCTCCCCTTTTTGGGGAAGGATCCAGTTTGTAGGCCTTGGAGTCTCAGAGACCCCTCTGAGAGAGTCCACTGCGTAAAGGGAGCCTCCCGCAACAGAGATAGAAAAGTGATACCACTTCCCCTGGGAGCACAGCTTACTGGACTTTGGACGTTGCTTTGACTCGTCTACCGGTTTGTGTCACAGTCGCCCTTCCCCCTCCCCTTTCCATGCTGTGTCCTTCACCCTCCCCTTCTCTTTCCCACCTTCATTACCTGTCTACTTCCCCTGCTCCTACCCCCCCCCCAGGGGCGTCTAGTGACATTTGAAAGTGGTGGGGCGTAAACTAATTTGCATATTGCACCGCAGCGAGCGAGCGCAGCAAGCGAGCCGGAACCACCTTGCATCCATCCATACATCATTCATGCATCCACCCACCCACCCACCCATCCTGCATCCATACATCATTCATTCATGCATCCACCCATCCATCCATCCACCCTTCCATCATCCATCCTGCATCCATTCATGCATCCACCCATCCATCCATCCATCCAGCATCCATCATTCATTCATGCATACACCCATCCATCCATCCTGCATCCATCATTCATTCATGCATCCACCCACCCATCCATCCTGCATCCATCATTCATTCATGCATCCACCCATCCATCCACCCACCCATCCATCCTGCATCCATTCATGCATCCATCCATCCATCCATCCATCCATCCTGCATCCATCATTCATTCATGCATCCACCCATCCATCCATCCACCCACCCATCCATCCTGCATCCATCCTGCATTCATCATTCATTCATGCATCCACCCACCCATCCATCCATCCTGCATCCATCCTGCATCCATCTTTCATTCATGCATCCACCCATCCATCCTGCATCCATCATTCATTCATGCATTCACCCATCCATCCATCCATCCACCCATCCATCCTGCATCCATCCTGCATCCATCATTCATTCATGCATCCACCCATCCATCCACCCACCCATCCATCCTGCATCCATCATTCATTCATGCATCCACCCATCCATCCACCCATCCATCCTGCATCCATCATTCATTCATGCATCCACCCACCCATCCATCCTGCATCCATCCTGCATTCATCATTCATTCATGCATCCACCCATCCATCCATCCATCCACCCATCCATCCACCAATTCTGCATCCATCCTGCATCCGTCGATTCTGGCGCTATATAAGAAATATAATAATAATAATAATAATTCATGCATCCACCCATCCATCCATCCTGCATCCATCATTCATTCATGCATCCACCCATCCATCCATCCACCCATCGATCCATCCATCCATCCATCCTGCATCCATCATTCATTCATGCACCCATCCATCCATCCATCCATCCACCCATCCATCCTGCATCCATCCAGCATCCATCATTCATTCATGCATCCAACCATCCATCCATCCATCCACCCATCCATCCTGCATCCATCCTGCATCCATCATTCATTCATGCATCCACCCATCCATCCATCCTGCATCCATCATTCATTCATGCATCCACCCATCCATCCACCCATCCATCCTGCATCCATCATTCATTCATGCATCCACCCATCCATCCATCCATCCACCCATCCATCCACCAATTCTGCATCCATCCTGCATCCGTCGATTCTGGCGCTATATAAGAAATATAATAATAATAATAATAATTCATGCATCCACCCATCCATCCATCCTGCATCCATCCTGCATCCATCATTCATTCATGCATCCACCCATCCATCCATCCACCCATCGATCCATCCATCCATCCATCCTGCATCCATCATTCATTCATGCACCCATCCATCCATCCATCCACCCATCCATCCTGCATCCATCCAGCATCCATCATTCATTCATGCATCCAACCATCCATCCATCCATCCACTCATCCATCCTGCATCCATCCTGCATCCATCATTCATTCATGCATCCACCCATCCATCCACCCACCCATCCATCCTGCATCCATCATTCATTCATGCATCCACCCATCCATCCACCCATCCATCCTGCATCCATCATTCATTCATGCATCCACCCACCCATCCATCCTGCATCCATCCTGCATTCATCATTCATTCATGCATCCACCCATCCATCCATCCATCCACCCATCCATCCACCAATTCTGCATCCATCCTGCATCCGTCGATTCTGGCGCTATATAAGAAATATAATAATAATAATAATAATTCATGCATCCACCCATCCATCCATCCTGCATCCATCCTGCATCCATCATTCATTCATGCATCCACCCATCCATCCATCCACCCATCGATCCATCCATCCTGCATCCATCATTCATTCATGCACCCATCCATCCATCCATCCATCCACCCATCCATCCTGCATCCATCATTCATTCATGCATCCAACCATCCATCCATCCATCCACTCATCCATCCTGCATCCATCCTGCATCCATCATTCATAAAGGGGTGGGGATCGTGGGGAATAAACATTGCATGTAACACTGACAAACACAAATGTTGCAGAAGGGCAGCAAAACGAGTGTAAATGAGGGCAGAAGGGCAGCAAAACGAGTGTAAATGAGGGCAGCAAAACGAGTGTAAATGAGGGCAGAAGGGCAGCAAAACGAGTGTAAATGAGGGCAGCAAAACGAGTCCACCCGTTAAAATAAGTGGGGGGACACCGTCCACCCGTGTGGTACCCCGACTCGAGGGCTGTTTGTAACGATGTAACCTGTAACTATGGTCTGATACTCATGTACAGCGCTCTGATACCTCCGGGTCTAGCCAGCGCTATATAAAACCTTCAAAATAAATAAATACAAATAAAAACAAGTTCCTGTAACTCTTTCCAAATACGCAGGGCTCCTTGGAGACAGATCACCAGTGTTGTGACGTGACCTGTGAGTGTACATTCGTAGAAGTCCTGCTGCCATGACAACCAGCACCAGCCACCCATGACAAGGACAGCCCTGTCGGTGTCTGTCAGAGTGCAGCCGCCCAGCCACACTCCCAGCAAGCAGGGGCGGGGCCTGGGCGGGGTACAGGGGCGGGAGCCCCGGGCGCAAGATTCTGAGAAGACAAAACTTTAAAAGAAAAAAAAATCTCTCCACTCTCATCCGGCTCCCGCCCTCGAGCACTGCACGTTTGGGGCAATTATTACGCAATTTTCCATCCGCCGGGTTCTCCAGATAAGAAGTGGAATGTGTGAGCCTTCGTATAAAATGCACATTTAATATTCATGTCTGTGGAGGGGTCAGAGCCCCTCTGCACATCTCCGGCTCATCTGCAACTGAGAAAGAAAAGTTCTAGCAGGCTTTATGACTGACACGTTAAAGAAGGAGTTCCTGCCCCAGACATGAGAGAAATCACTCGAAATTTCGGAAAGTGGGCGGGAAGACGAGACAGGGCGCTCAGTGCAAGCAAGACACGTGGAAGCAGTGAGGCGGGAAGGAACCGAAAGGGTTAAACGCGGGGACTCGAGAGACTAAACACACAGTGGCATCTCCATCACGAGAAGCTCTTGAGAGGAGGCCTCGAGGGATGGGTTTAAGGGAAGATTAGACCTGCAAGCAGCAGCGTGGCACCGCTCGGTCTCCCCAAAACCGGAGCAGACCTCGACCGTGTCCCAGGCATGCATGCTTGAGGGAGGGAGGGAGGGGCTTGCACAGCTCTGCACCCCATGGAAGCAGAGGCGCAACTAGAGCCACATTTCGGGGGGGGGGAGGGGGGGGGGAGGGGGCTAAGAAAAAATTTCGGAGGGGGGGGGGGCTGAACCTTTAATCAGTATGCCGAGTGGTGCTGCAGGCTCTTAGAAGGGGTGAAAGAACTGGAAGGCCTAATTACCATGCAAATGGCCTTTTAAAGACCTGTGTATCGTTCGGGTGCGGCTCTGTGTGTGCCCGGGATCTGTCTCATCCCGGGCTGCCACACGCGAGGGGGGCTGAAGCCCGGTGAGTTCAATGGGTGTTGCGCGCCTGCATGGAAGATGCCACGCGGGAGGAGCGGGGTCTGTGAAGAGAAGTCTGGAGTTGAGAGGTGAAATTGCGGATTTCTCCTTGACACGCCATATGATCTGCGTCAAATACTTGTTAGGTCTCGCTGAAGGCGAGATTCTAGTAAGCAGTACGCAAAGTCTGCCAAAACTGCGGATTAGACACAGTTCATGTGATATTTGCGCGTGCACGCCATCGCCAGCCACGTCACACCACCATTTGTCTGTGCCTCGCATCAGACTTCAAAGGTTGCCGCTCCCCCCCCAATCAGACTTCAAAAGCTGCCGCTCCCCGCCACCGCATCAGACTTCAAAGGAATGCGCTTGCGCTCCCGCTCCCCTCTCTCCCCCCCCCCCCCAACCCCCCCACAGCAATGTCCAGAGCTGGTTTCTGGACGAAAGTGAAAGCCTACCGTGCTTGTTTACAGTAGCCTTGCTCCTCAAATGCTGTTGCTGTGTTGCCATCTCTCTAGGGACACTCAGCTTGAAAACACTTGACTTGCTAGCTGCAATGCTACATCCGCTATGCTTGCCTCTAGACACGTTGATCCCTCGCAGACTGTGCTGACTCTGCCCCTCCTGATTCTGACCAATGCAGTCACCACCAGTCTCTTCTCTCTGTCTTATGATGTCTGCCCTGCCACCATTTACTTTGGACCCTCACACCTCCTCACCCTCACACACCCTCACGCACCCTCACTCACCCTCACCCACCCTCACACACTCTCACTCACCCTCACCCCCTCACACCCTCACACCCTCTCACCCTCACACCACACCTCAACCTCACTCACCCCTCACTCCCTCACACCCCCTCACACACCCTCCACCCTCTCACCCTCACACCCTCTCACCCTCACATACACTCACTTACACCCACACTCACCCTCACACCCCTCACCCACCTCACACACCCTCTCACCTCACCACCCTCACACCCCCACACCCCCTCAAACACCCTCACACCCTCACCCACCCTCACACACCCTCACTCACCCTCACACCCTCACCCTCACACCCTCTCACCCTCACACATCCTCACTCACCCTTACACACACTGACACACCTGCACTCATCCTCACTCACCCCCACCCCCTCACCCTCACACCCCTCACCCTCACAACCCTCTCACCCTCACTCACCCTCACCCCTCACACACACCCTCACCCTCAGACCCCTCACCCTCACACCCATCTCGCCCTCACCCCTTCACCCTCACAGCTCCACACCCTCACACACCCTCACACCCTCTCACCCTCACCCACCCTCACTCACCCTCACTCACCCTCAAACCCTCACCCTCATTCCCTCACCCCCTCACTCACCCTCACCCCCTCACACCCCCACATCCTCACCCTCACCCTCACACACCTCCTCACCCTCACACCCCCTCACTCTCACACACTCTCACCCTCACACAACCTCACCCTCACTCACACTCTCACCCTCACACCCCAAACCCTCACACACCCTCATCCTCACTCACCCTCACACCCCCTCACCCTCACACCCCTCACCCTCACACCTTTCACCCTCACACCCCCCACACCTGCACCCTCACACCCCTCACCCTCACTCCCCCTCAAACATAGCATAGCATAACAAAACACAAGAAAACATAGCATAGCATAACAAAACACAACATAGCATAGCATAACAAAACAAAGCTTAGCATAACAAAACATAACATAACAAAGCATAGCATAGCATAACAAAACATAGCATAGCAAAACAGAGCATAGCATAATAAAACACAACAAAACATAGCATAGCATAACAAAACATAGCAAACCACAACAAAACATAGCATAGCATAACAAAACACAACAAAACATAACATAGCATAACAAAACCAAGCATAGGATAGCAAAACTAAACATAGCATAGCATAACAAAACAAAGCATAGGTTAACAAAACAAAACATAGCACAGCATAACAAAACATAGCATAACATAACAAAACATAGCATAACAAAACACAACAACACATAGCAGAACAAAAAATAGCATAACAACATAAAACAAAGAATAGCACAACAAAACATAGCATAACAAAACATAGCAAAACATAACAAAACACAGCATAGCATAACGAAACACAACAAAACATAGCATACATAACAAAACATAGCAATGCAAAGCAAACAAAACATAGCATAGCATAACAAAACACAACAAAACATATCATAGCATAACAAAACACAACAAAACATAGCATACATAACAAAACATAGCATTGCAAAGCATAGAAAAACATAGCATAGCATAACAAAACACAACAAAACATAGCATAGCATAACAAAACACAACATAGCATAGCATAACAAAACAAAGCTTAGCATAACAAAACATAACATAACAAAGCATTGCATAGCATAACAAAACATAGCATAGCAAAACAGAGCATAGCATAATAAAACACAACAAAACATAGCATAGCATAACAAAACATAGCAAACCACAACAAAACATAGCATAGCATAACAAAACACAACAAAACATAACATAGCATAACAAAACCAAGCATAGGATAGCAAAACTAAACATAGCATAGCATAACAAAACAAAGCATAGGTTAACAAAACAAAACATAGCACAGCATAACAAAACATAGCATAACATAACAAAACATAGCATAACAAAACACAACAACACATAGCAGAACAAAAAATAGCATAACAACATAAAACAAAGAATAGCACAACAAAACATAGCATAACAAAACATAGCAAAACATAACAAAACACAGCATAGCATAACGAAACACAACAAAACATAGCATACATAACAAAACATAGCAATGCAAAGCAAACAAAACATAGCATAGCATAACAAAACACAACAAAACATATCATAGCATAACAAAACACAACAAAACATAGCATACATAACAAAACATAGCATTGCAAAGCAAACAAAACATAGCATAGCATAACAAAACATAGCATAGAATAACAAAACACAACATAGCATATCATAACAAAACAAAACATAGCATAGCATAACAAAACAAAGCTTAGCATAGCATAAAAAACATAGCATAACAAAGCATAGCATAACAAAACATAGCATAGCAAAACGAAGCATAGCATAATAAAACACAATACAATATAGCATAGCATAACAAAACATAGCATAGCATAACAAAGCATAGCATAGCAAAACATAGCATAGCATAATAAAACATAGCATAGCATAACAAAACACAGCATGGCATAGCATAACAAATCAAAGCATAGGATAGCAAAACATAGCATAGCATAACAAAACAAAACAAAGGATAGCAAAACATAACATAGCATAGCATACAGCATCACTCCGCACCACTACAGCATCACTCAGGGGCACCACAACATCACTATGCGCTACCACAGCATCATGAATGCCACAGCATCACTCGTTCACCATCACATCTCTCAGCGCCACCACAGCATCAATCTGTGCAACCATTCAACAACACCTGGTTCAAATATGTTCTCTCAATGTTTCAAGCTTTATTACAAATGTAACAAAAAGATGTTAATATTTCACTTCTGTTATTGGATTATCGTCACAATAAAATACACTGAACATAATCTTCACAAAAGTTATTTACAAAACTTTAAGCTATTGCCATTATAAATTACAATAACTTTTATTTAAGTATTAATTATTGTAAACAAATTAAAAGCCATTGTTATTTGTAATATCAATACATGTAAGTCACGTAAATACAAAACATGTTGCATTACAAATGCTATAGGTGTCACATTTGTGAAAGTTATAACTATTGGCATTGTAAATGACAAAGCTATTAATTTCGCTATTTTCAAAAACAAAACATAAATAAAAAATCTGGCATTTACAATACCAATAGCTCAAACTTTCTTAATGCGAGACCTATTGCATTGCAAATGCTTGTTTTATGTTCCTGTTTAAAAATGTGTAACTATGATGTAGGGTTAACGGTGTGCAGACTTTGCAAAGCTCTACTGAAAACCGTCCAGCTGTGCTAAGGTTGTCAAGTTGTTGCATTCACTGATATGAAGTTTGTGACTATTGTGATAGTCAGGGTTTGCAAATATGTTTAACTCCAGCAAAATGGTTCTGCGGAAGAGTGACATCAAAGAAAACAGGAATCTTCTTGGACAGTGAGACCCCCTCCCCCCTCAGCAAAATGGTTCTGCGGAAGAGTGACATCAAAGAAAACAGGAATCTTCTTGGACAGTGAGACCCCCTCCCCCCTTCACCCCCCTCCATGACAAGCAGCAGAACCAGAAGCATACCTTTTGGGGAAAACCCTAGCCCTTTGCATGGGCGTGGCGAGGCAGTGGTCGCTCGCTAGGCCTCTGCTTCTACCAAGAAGCCCTCCCAGAGGAGCTTACAGCCTTGGCAGAGGCGACTGGCAGGACTCCAAGAGAAGGGGTAACTTCTTCTCGGCCAGACAGCGATTCTCCTGGCGCCATTTTTCATAGAAACATTTCCAGGCAAGGATTCCAGTCTGATAATTCCACAGGTAAGGCTTATCGACGCCTCCGAGGTTCAATTGGGGGGTTGAGTGCAAGTCTATCTTCACAATTGGGGGCATATTTACAAGCCCCTATCGCCACAGGAACGTCACTTTTAAAGACATTCCTGTGGCGTACAGGCTTCACCTTATTTATGTGGCTTAACGCCGCCTTGTAAATAAGCTGTACAAAAGGGGGTGGTGATGGACGGAGCATCTGAATCAATCAAACACTCACACCCAGTCAAAGGATCTGGGTTTAATCCATCACCGTTCTTTAGCCCACTCTGCCACCCCAGTTCAGACATGGCTATATGCAAATCAGTCTGACCCTGTGCCTCATGGGAACAGTCCAGCCCGAACTGCCAAGCCATGTCTTCCCTGGACCGGAAACAAGCTTCCGAGGACCGGTTTCTGGCATTCCAGCCGTCTTCAGCCCGGCTTGCTTGAATCCAGTGGCAAAGTGAGCAAGGGACTCACGTCTGAGCATACCCTGCCACACTTATGGTGGCCAAAAGCGGTACAAAAGGGGGTGGTGATGGACGGAGCATTCGAATCAATTAAACACTCACACCCAGTCAAAGGATCTGGGTTTAATCCATCACCGTTCTTTAGCCCACTCTGCCACCCCAGTTCAGACATGGCTATATGCAAATCAGTCTGACCCTGTGCCTCATGGGAACAGTCCAGCCCGAACTGCCAAGCCATGTCTTCACTGGACCGGAAACAAGATTCCAAGGACCGGTTTCTGGCATTCCAGCCGTCTTCAGCCTGGGTGGTGATGGACCCCCTTTTGTATCGCTATTGGCCGCCATAAGTGTGGCAGGGTATGCTCAGACGTGAGTCCTTTGCTCACTTTGCCACTGGATTCAAGCAAGCCGGGCTGAAGACGGCTGGAATGCCAGAAACCGGTCCTCTGAAGCTTGTTTCCGGTCCAGGGAAGACATGGCTTGGCAGTTCGGGCTGGACTGTTCCCATGAGGCACAGGGTCAGACTGATTTGCATATAGCCATGTCTGAACTGGGGTGGCAGAGTGGGCTAAAGAACGGTGATGGATTAAACCCAGATCCTTTGACTGGGTGTGAGTGTTTGATTGATTCAGATGCTCCGTCCATCACCACCCCCTTTTGTACTGCTTTGTAAATAAGGCCCTTTTTATGCTACACTTAGCGTGAAATCGGCAGGCAATGGGTGTTGCGGTGGGCGTTTCTGCAGCAACACCCATTGATTTTGACACTGCCCCCTATTTGGAAGGGTGGGGTAAACAGGAGGCAGCGCCAAAGTTAAGATCAAACATAACCTGGTCTTAACATGGCGAAACGAGGCGAAATCCTTTTTTCTCCTCGGTTTTGCTTTCTGTGTGTGCTGCATTGTGCAGCACACATAAAAACAGCAAAACACCAGGCATGATTGTTGAAGTACAGGAAGTTATCCCTTCCTGCACATAAACAATCATTTAAAAAATGACGAGTTGACGGGGCGTGGCCAAGATGGCGGAGTAGTAGGACGCGGCCTCGGCGAGCTCCTCCGACCCAGGCCCCTGAACGCCTTATCTATCGCTGATCTCCCCCCACTGTCGCTAGCAGGCGGCGGCGGGTGCAGTGTAGATCTGGTGGACCTCGCTGGGAGAGAAATCGGCGCGCCAGAAGGCATTTTTGGCGGACTGTGGAAGCTGAGCGGCGACCCTTGGAAGCTGCGGCCCGACCGGAAGTGCAGTTGGGCCCGCCCTGTGAGCGAACTCAAGCCTGGGGCGCTGTGCGGAGGCCGCTGGCGCGACCTAGAGGAGAGCGGGGACCAGCTCGGGTCCATCCCCTACTGCAGTGCGGAGCTGCTGACTGTGGCGCTGAACAAGAGCTACCGGAGCGGTGAGAAGTTGTGGTCGCGCTGAGACGGCCAACCAATTTACGGCTGTGGATGAGACCGGAGCCGGGGGGTTCGGAGGCCTTGTCGGCCTAGCCCGGGGCGTGGGATCGTCCCATTCATTGCTGCCGGCCAGACAGTGGTGGGTGCCTGGTGGTGCAGCCCGGGCCCAGCAGACTCCCGGGAGCCTTTTGAAGCGACCGCCGTGGACATCTGGTGGCTCCCTTGCCAAGTTCGGCCTGGGGTTTGAGAGGCAGCGAGCTACGGAGCGTGGCCGCCATTTTGACTTGGTCGCTGTACCCCGTCGGCCTAGCACTGCGGTGGAGTGAACACGGAGTGGTGGAGAACGGGTGCTGGCCTGCATTGCGGGGTTGGCCCCTTCGGTCCAGGCGGTCACACAGCGAGTAGCTACGTGGTGTCGTGAACGCTGTTATCGCTGGCGATTTTGATCGCTCTTGTTCGGCGCCCAAAATGGCCGGTAACAGGGGGACCAGGAAAGGTGGCCGCACCCTGCCGGAGATGCTGAACAGGAGCAATGCTCGACAGGACCGCGGACAACCCTCCCCCTGTCAGTCTAGCAGTTCACAGGGGGCGAGTGGAGGGGAGCCACCAGTGACTAGGTCGTTCCTTGAGTCGCTTTTTAGCTCTCTACGAGATGACTTCCAGACTCTCAAGCAAGAAGTGGCGGGGGAGGTACGAGAGGTCCGGAGAGAAGTGGATGGCCTAGGGGTAAGGGTCTCGTCGGTGGAGGAAGCGGGACACACCCGAGACGAGGAACTCACACAGCTTCAGCAAGAAGTGATTAGGCTCCGAGACCAACAGATCGATCTACAGTCTCATGTGGAGGACCTCGAGAACCGTTCCCGGAGGAACAACATCAGGGTCCGGGGCGTTCCGCTCGGAGAAGAAGGGGAAGATGCGGCCGCCTACTTGCTAGACCTGTTTCGGGAAGTCCTGGGTGAGCCGGCGGACTTTACTCTTAGGATCGATAGGGCTCATAGAGTGGGCCCACGACGTCGAGCCCCGGCGCCTCCCCCCGATCTTTTGGCTTTCCTGCCGGACTTTCCACTGAAGGAAAGGATTCTGAGAGTAGCTCGTACTAAGCCCTCCTTGGAGTTCAGAGGCCACAGGGTAGCCCTCTTTCAAGACCTTTCGGTGGTCACCCTGCAGAAACGCAAGTCTTTTAAGATTGTGACTGATTTCTTGCGGGAGCATGACATTCAATATTCCTGGGGCCACCCTTTCCGTATTATCTTCCGATGGAACGGTGTACTGCATCAGCTCCGCTCCCTCCAGGACACCTGTACTGTGTTGGGCATCACGGCGACTGACGAAGAGGGGCCCTCTCCACGTCGTCGCCGGATCACCAGGGATGGCTGGCAATCGATCCCTGGCCGCAGGTCTTCGACCTCGTCGGTGAGACCGGACTCGCCTACCGTTCGAGCTGATATGGATGATGCTGTGCGGGAGGTCGCCAGAGGGACGGCGACAGGAGAGGTTGCTTTGACCGCCTAAGAATTCTCCGGGGGGAGATTGTCATCGCTTCTTCTTTTTTGAGCTGCAGGTTTGGGGGCCTGGGGGGGTAGGCGGTGGAGCGGGGGTGGTGTTGTGGCTGGACGTCCACTTTCGAGACTTTCCCATACGCTTGCCTTTTTGAGCCGGCCTGGACAATGGTTTCCTTGACTCTATTTTTGGAGGGACGGAGACAGTGTTTGGGGTATGAAAAGGGTTGTTTTGGGGTGTTGGGGTACAGGGAGGGTTCGTGGGAGTTGGGTGTGGGGATTGAGGTTGCCCAGTGCGCTCTATTAGGAAATGTTGCTTTGCCTGAGTTTCTCCATTCTGCTTTGCTTCGGGGCGAGGGATTGGTGCATGGGGAGGGGATCTGTGCGGTTGGCACGTCTTTGATGGGGGACTTGGTCGCACTGGGGATATCGGTCGATACTAGGGGGAGAGGCGTTGCATGCTGTTGGTGGGGGCCCGACTTGCTGTTTGAGTTTGAAGGGGAATGCTCACCCGCGGTATTCCCCATGCCTGACATTTGCGCCTTTACACACATTTCTTTCTATGCCTCCTTATTCCTTTAAAATTGTGACCCTGAACGTCAGGGGTCTGAACAATCCCGTTAAGCGGCGAGCGGTGCTTTCCTTGTTGGAGAACACCCAAGCGGACATATGTCTCCTTCAGGAAACCCACCTATTGCCACAGGACACACATAGGCTACGCTCCTGTAAATTTCCGACGCAGTTCTTCTCTTCAGGTCCAACCAAGACAGCCGGGGTAGCGATTCTAGTGGCCCGACACTTCAGGGGGGAGCACATTCATAAATTTGCAGAAATTAAAGGGAGGTTGCTGGCACATAGGTTTCGGGTGGGGGGCATGATGTTCACGATAGGCTCTCTGTATAGCCCTAACGACAAACAGGAGCGGTTCTTGCTGTCTGCGGTGGAAGAGATCTCAGCCTCGCCGGATAGGCATGTTATCCTCGGGGGCGACCTTAACATGGTCTTTGATTCGGTGATCGATAGATCGGCTCAGCGCTCCCCGCAGGTCGGGGAATTCTCAGCTGGTTGCAGGGCGCGACTGGCGGAGGTGGACCTCCAGGATCTATGGCGTCACCAGCACCCCACGGACAGGGATTACTCATATTACTCCCACGCGCACAAGACCTATGCGAGGCTTGATCACCTCCTGGTCACCTCCCCGGTTCGGGCCCTAGCGACTACCGTAGGCATGGGGGTTATTTCCCTGTCGGATCACGCCCCTGTTGAGGCGTCCTTTTGCCTGCTGCCATCTGCCGCCCCAGCGGGGGTCTGGCGCCTTCGAGACACTCTGCTCCACAGGAAAACGGTGACGGACCGTATTGAGCAGGTACTTCGTGAATATTTGGCCCACAACGACAACGCAGATACTACCAGGGCCACCCAGTGGGCAGCTTTGAAGGCGGTCCTCCGAGGAGAGTTCATATCGATCTCTACGGCCGACAATAGGGAACGCAGGACAGAGAGGGATGAGCTCACTGACAGGGTCCGGGAATTGGAGCTGATTCACCGCAGAACTGGGGCCCCGAGGATTTGGCGGCAGCTTAAAGAAGCGAGGAAACTTCTTGCCGCCGTAGATATGGACAGGGCGGAATATGCGGCCCTTCGGCTACGCCATTAGTTTTACACTGGGGGGGATCGCTGTGGCAAGCTATTGGCCAATAGACTCCGGGCCACTAGGCAGAGCCAGCTGGTGAAGGAACTTTCTGACCCCATGGGTGGAATAGTGTCGGATGACGCCGGTATCTCGGCCGCGTTCAGGGAGTTTTACGGCAACCTCTATGCGGGGGACCCCCCGGACGTGTCGGCTATGTCCTCCTACCTAGACTCGATCACTTTGCCCTCCTTGGACTCGCTACAGGCGGACCACTTAAACAGAGACATTAGCATAGAGGAAGTAGTAACGGCTATTGCCAGGCTCAAGCATGGCAAAGCACCGGGCCCAGATGGCTACTCGGCCCTTTTCTACAAGACGTTCTGTGGATCGTTAGCCCCGATCCTCGCCCGCCTTTTCAATTCCTTCGCGGAACCCGGAGCCATCCCGCCTGATCTCCTGAGGGCTTCCGTGACGGTCATCCCCAAACCAGGGAAAGACCCCAGACACTGCGACTCTTATAGGCCGATATCTCTTTTAAATGTCGACCTGAAACTTTATACTGGGATACTGGCGAGCCGCTTGGCGCTCCATCTGCCCGGCCTTGTTGATCCGGATCAGGCGGGTTTTGTTCCGGGACGGCAGACGGTGGACAATACAAAACGGGTGGTCCATCTGCTGGAGAAGGCGTCCCGGATTCCGGGAGAGAGGATGATGCTCACGGTCGACGCCGAAAAAGCGTTCGACCGTGTGCACTGGCCCTTCTTGGAACAAGTCCTGGTGAAGGAGGGTATTGGCGATCGGTTTCGCTCTATGATCCTCAACTGCTACAGGGAACCATCAGCGGTCGTCCGTGTTAATGGCCATACTTCTGCGGCCTTCCCCATTGAGAGAGGCACAAGGCAGGGCTGTCCGCTCTCACCCTTGCTTTTCGCTCTTTACATGGAGCCGCTCGCTCAGCGGGTGCGGACTCGACCGGCGGTGGAGGGGATACGGATGGGTGGCTTTACCCATGCGGTCAGTCTCTACGCTGATGATGTCATCTTTACATTGGCTACACCCCGGACATCACTTCCGGCTTGTATGGAAGAACTGGCAGCGTTCGGCACGGTCTCTGGCTTTAAAGTAAATCTGGGGAAGTCGGTGGCCCTGGATATATCCCTGGCCCCTGGCACCAGGGCGTACTTGCAGAACAGGTTCCCGCTGCTTTGGTCCTCGGAGGCGATACCGTATTTAGGGATTCAGATTGCCCCTACGTTGCCAGCCATGGTCTCGGCCAACTACCTGGCCTTGGGTGCCAAGATCAAGGCCGAGCTAAGCCGATGGAATCGCGGCATCCTTTCCTGGTTGGGTAGAATTGCTGCCGTCAAGATGACGATCTTGCCACAAGTACTCTACTTATTCAGGGCTCTGCCGCTGCTGCCGCCGAAGGGGTGGATACAGCAATTGCAGTCGGACGTAGCCCGTTTCATTTGGCAGGGGAAAAAGCCTAGACTACGTAGATCCCTTTCTCTTTTGTCTCCTGACGCTGGAGGTTTGGGCATTCCCGACTTCCGGAAATACTTTCAAGCGACCCAATTGAGGTACCTGGTCGAGTGGTGCAGGTGGGAGTCCGATAAGCATTGGCTTTTCCAAGACCAAGCGGTGGCGGGGCGGCCTCTGCAGGAGATACCGTTCCTGCACCGTTCTCATCGGCCTAAGAATCTTTATGCATCCTTCATTACTAGGGTGCCTCTGAGGGTTTGGGATGTGACCTACCTTAGGTACGACCTCACCACGTTTCCTTCGCCCCTTTTGCCGCTGGTGGATAACCCGGCGTTCACCCCCGGGATGGAGAAAGGAGCTTTTACACATTGGCGGCAAGCAGGGTGCAGAGCCTTATGTCACATGTATGGCCCCGAGGGTATCATCCCGTTCACACAATTTCGGCAGGAATTCTCCTTCCCTGAAACGGAGAGACACCGTTATATGCAAGTTCGACATTGGGCACTTCAGCCGCAGGTGCGGGAGGTGGCGGATAGGATGCTCTCACCGTGTGAGAGATGGCTGTTGTCCCGTACATCAGACTCAAAACTTATCTCGGACCTGTATAGGTTTCTGCAATTACCCTCCACGCACTTCCACAATCCAGGGAGGGCTAGATGGGAACGGGAGCTTGGGAGGACACTGAGCCCCACGGAATGGGACCACATAGCTTATAGGGCGCGCCACTCGGCCTATCATATGGGCCTCACAGATACCTTTACTAAAATATCCACTTATTGGTATTATACGCCTGAGCGGGTTCATGAGTTCGATCATAGTAAGACGGACACGTGCTGGCGGGGGTGCGGACACCGGGGTACACTCACGCACATTCTCTGGGACTGTCCTTTCTTAACTGATTACTGGAAGGAGGTGCTGGATGAAATTGACTCTCATTTCGACATAGAGCTCCCGCGCTTCCCGGCATATACCCTGCTAGGACTCCCAAATGCCCTAATGTATCCCCTCAGGTCCAGGAGAGGTAGGCAGATCGCCATTGCACTCGGCTCTGCTGTTCAGAATATCTTGATACACTGGCGTACTGACACAGTACCTACAATAACGGGCTGGCTCCACAGACTTTGGCACGTGTTGGGGATGGAGAAGTTGTCCTTGGTTGTGGCTGGGGATGTGACGCAATTTAATGAACTGTGGCAACCATTTCACTCTTTACTGGTCACAGAGTTCAGGGAGCTCACTTGCCCGAGATACCTCCGCCTCCTGCGACTTACGACCCCGCCTGTGCCAGATCAGTGAGAGAGATGAGATCCTCCTCCCCAATTCCCTGTAGCTTCCGAAGATAGGCTGTATGTTACATAGCGCACTGGACACTGGGAGGGGGGCGGGGTGGGGGGGGTGTTTGGGGGGGCATCGGGACGTTGGGGTGGTGGGGAATGTTTGGGTTAAAATGTTGTGACATGCCGAGCTTTTGCTTCTTTTCATCTGCTGATCTTACATGGCTGTGTATAAGTTTGGATGTGTCACACTGAATGAATAAAATACTTTAAACATAAAAAATGACGAGTTGCAGCACACACAGAAGTTACAAATTGCCATTTGAGATTGTTTATGTGCACATAAAAAACCAGGTGCCTGCGTTGGCATTAGGCAGCTGAAATTAGTACCAGTAGAGGGGGAAATGCAGGGCTACACCGTATGATTGTAGCCCTGTGTTTCGGAGCGCAGCATTAAGCCAAGAAGGCTAACACTGCGCTCCGTCATTTCTTTGTAAATATGCAGCTTGTAGTCTTTTGACTCAGGATGCCTGGGTATTACAGACCATTCCGGGTTTCTGACGGGAATTTTATCAGACACCCCAGCAATAGGGACCGCCTCAATAGTTACATTTTTCCCTACAAGAGTCCATTTTATAAACTCAGAACTGGAAGATTTGCTGCAAAAGCGAGCGGTGGCCTATTGCAACCCAATCCCACAGGCTTTTGCAGCAACGTCTTTTTAGTACAAAATAGATGGGGTGGACACTGATTGGTTCTGAATCTGAGAGAGTTCAACGATGACATCATGTACAGGTATTTCAAAATGGAGGGTATCCATCTTCTGGAAGACTTGCTGCAGAAAGGGGACTGGATGGTCCGTCTGGACTTCAAAGATGTCTACCTATCCATTCCCATCTGTTCCCCACACAGACGGTTCCCACATTTCAGATGCAGAGACAGGTACCTGGAATGTTTGGTCCTTCCTTTCAGTCTTTCCCCTGCACCGTGGGGCTTCACCAAGGTGATGAAACCGATGATAACACACCTGCGGGAGAAGAGAGTGCGCATAATCATTAACTTAGATGATATCCTGATCATGGCACACTCCCAGGAATACGTCACGCGGCATCTGTAGATGACGGTGTCTCTCTTACAGGATTTGGGATTTGTCATCAACAGGACCAAATCGGTCCTCTGTCCTCCCTGGACCATAGAATTCCTGGGGTTTGTGATCAACTCTCCGTTAGCTCAATTGAAGCTTCCCAAACCAATACTGAGGGATATAAAAAAGGAACTGAAATGGGTCCTCTCCCGTCAGGCTGTCTCGTTGAGGATGATCGCTCTTCTGGTTGGTCTGTTAGATTCCTCCATCCAGGCTATCTTCCTGGGACCCTGTAATATCGGTCAATAAAGGTCCAGACGCTTGGTTAAGATTGACCTTACGATGTTTATTAAGATAGGTGTCAACCTGACGACCTCAGCCACAGCCTTTATCTCTGGTCAACTTCATACAGTACTCCCCGGCGCTCGCCTTGGAACGCTGGTCGCGGTGACATTCTATGTGATGTCACCGCGAGCAGCTCCATTACATGCGGAGCCGCCGGGGGGGAACAAGGGTGGAAGATACCACACATCCCCCTCCCCTGCGGAATGAAACATGAGAATAAACAGAAGAACAATAGCATGCAGAAAATCACATCATAACATATTGATCCAAATGTCTTGTGGGTCTGGTCACTCTCCTGCTAGACCTACCAACTGGGTGGGAGACCGGCAACGGCTTCCTAGTGTTTGCCCGATTGCTCCCTCCCACATCACTTTTCCCCTCTCCTTCACTATCAGTGTCATGCCCGGGTTGGTGAAACCTCACTACTCTTCCCAGGTTCCAGATTTTCTCCTCTTGAGTCTTCACAGCATTCTTGAACAGTTTTGTGATCTTGGTTGGACTACTGTAACCTGACCAACTTGCTCTACCAGTAGGTGTCCTGATCTTGATGTTATCTCCTACTTTGAACTCGGCCTCTCGTGTTGATTTGAGCCGGTCATACCTTTCTTTCCTTTCTATCATGGCTCCCTCTTGTTTCTCCCGGCTTTTCGCTTCCTTTGAGTGATCCGACCATCCTTTGTGCCACCCCATCCATCCTGGGGATAACTTGGTGTTGGGTACTCTTGCCCGGAGCAACTTGAAGGGGGTGACTCCCGTTGTTTGGTGCGGGGTGAACCTGTA
This sequence comes from Lissotriton vulgaris, assembly GCF_964263255.1. NCBI lineage: Eukaryota > Metazoa > Chordata > Amphibia > Caudata > Salamandridae > Lissotriton > Lissotriton vulgaris. Next base: position 55,173,194 of record NC_141691.1, on the reverse strand, counting down.
TGCTTCCACCCGTCTACAAATTTCTTCCTTCCAGCTTATTCCACTTGCTTTCGCTAATTGGATGCTTTCCTTGAGGGTTTTATTGAAACGCTCGATCATGCCGTTGGTCTCGGGGTGATACAGAGCGCACCGTTTGTGAGTGATATCTCTCCCCTCCAGGAAGTCTTCCATCTCTTTGGAACACAATTGCACCCCATTGTCTGTGAGTAGGCTGCTGGGTAGCCCTTCTCTGACAAATAACTCTTGCATGAACTCGATGACAACCTTCGTCGTGACTTCGCTCACTAGTCTTACCTCCGGCCACCTAGAATACATGTCCATGATCACCAGAATGTACGGCGTGCGCACTTCTCCTGTCAACGGACCCACAATGTCCAGTGCCAATTCCTCCCAGGGTCCTGACGGTGGCGGCCTGCATACCATTGGCGGCGTCATTTGCTTCAAGATTTTGTCACTGTTGCTGCACGGAATGCAGTCCCTAATTTTCCTTTCAATTGCAAGGTCCATGCTTGGCCACCAATAGTTCTCTCTCAGTCTTTGCTTCGTCTTGGTGATACCCATGCGGCCTTCATGGGCTATCTCAACTAGGCTTTCTCTCACTGACGCAGGTGGTACTAGTCTCGTTCCCCTGAACAGGCATTCATCGACTATGGACAGCTCGTCTTTCACAACCCAGTACGGGTGCAGAGTCTCCTCCTTTTTGTCTTCGTGCTTCCACCTGCCCTTTATTCTTTTGCACACCTCCTCCAAGATTCCATCTTCCTTCATTGCGTTTTTCCATGTTTCTTCTCCTAATGCCTTCTGGATAGCGCAGACATTTTCCATCTGGTGTTCATCCGCTTCATCATCTGCCCTGTCATGCGTCTCCTTCGCTTCCTCCTCATTTACGAGTCTTGACAAGCAGTCTGCTGCAAAATTACGTGCTCCCGGAACATACTCGACGCAGAAGGTGTATTCTTGAAGACTGACCACCCACCGCCTGATCCTGCTGGAGATGGCATCCAGGCCCTTCTTGCTGAAGACTTCCACTAGCGGCTTGTGGTCAGTGCGCAGTGTAAACTGTGTGCCCCACAGGAAGTCTCTGAATTTACCCAATGCCCAGGAGACTGCCAGAGCCTCCTTTTCGATCACCGAGTAGTTGTTTTCAGATTTCTGGAGTGATCTAGAGGCGAACGCAATCGTTTCCTCACCGTCTTTGCCCATTTGAGTGAGGACTGCTCCCAGCCCTTTAGCGCTCGCATCGGTGGTGACCACTGTCGCCCGGTTAGGTATGTAAGACTTCAAGATGGGGGCTTCTGCCAGTGCCCTCCTCACATCTTCAAACTCCCTCTGACACTCCTTACTCCAGTTGAACTCCGCCTCTTTCTTCAATAGCAGCCTGATGGCGTATGTCCTTCCTGCAAGGTTCCGTATGAACTTCCCGTAGAACTCTAGCATTCCCATAAACGACTTGACTTCATCTTTGCTAGTGGGAGGCCTTAAACTTACAATGGTCTTCTGGAGCTCGGCTTCGGGGCATATTCCTTCGGCTGTCACCTTGTGTCACAAAAAGTCTAATTCTGCGCAGCCAAAGACGCACTTCTCTTTTTTAAGCGTTAGACCTTGCGACCTGAACCTTTCCAACACGCGTCTTAGCGTCTTATCATGCTCCTCATGGTCCTTTGCGAATATCAGCACATCGTCCTGATAACACACGGCGCCTGGGATGCCTTTCAAGATGTTCCCCATGAGCCTCTGAAACACGGCAGCCGCCGAGACTAACCCAAAAGGCATCCTTTTGAATTTGTACGCGCCCATGGGTGTCACAAACGCTGTGAGTTCTTGCGACTCTTCATGCAGTTTGATCTGGAAGTACGCAGAGGTGAGGTCGAGGGTGGAAAACACTTTTGCCCCCTCTAACATGCTCATCATCTCGGTGATGTTCGGAAGGGGAAATCGATCGACCACGACCTCTCTGTTAAGTGCTCTCAGGTCGATGCAGAGCCGAACCCACCCATCCTTTTTCTTTGCGGCCACAATGGGTGCCAACCATTCCGTCGCTTCCACTGGTTCGATGACTCCTGCTTTGCATAACTTCTCCAGTTCAGATTTCACCTCTTCTTGGATGGCAATTGGAAGCTTCCTGACCTTGGCTACGACTGGCTTAGCGTTTTCCTTCAACTTTATTTTGTGGCAGTAGTTCTTTAAACATCCTAGCTCTTCTCTGAATACTTCTTCGAACTCAGACACTACGTCTTCCTTATGTTGCATTATCTCCTGTATCAAAATCTGGGGATTGCTATTAGGATTGAGATAAACCCCAACTCCTTCTGCGCTTGCCACCGCAAAATGTTATCCCCGACTGTGGACACATACACCTTGGACACTGTTGACCTGTCTCTGTATTCTATTTTGTCCCAGAAGTACCCTTTCATAGAGATGGGGCGCCCAGCATATCCTCCAGGTCTCACATCCATTCTCCTCAGAATTATCTTCCCCTTGGACACACAGGCGAATTCTCTAGCATTAATGATGGTTATTCTAGAGCAGGAATCGAATAACGCCTCTAACTCAGTGCCCCCCACTTTTATTGTGTCTTTGGGGCAGTTAACTTGACCCTCATCAACCTGCACTACAATTTCTTCACACATGGTGTCATTATGGCATTTGACTTGACTTTCGTTGACTTGTACCACAATTTCATCGCAAACTATGTTCGTCCTGTCTCTACTCTGTCTGTTGAATCCTTGTCCACTCTTACAATATTGCTTAAAGTGACCTTTCTTTCCACACTTGTTACATGTGAACCTCAGGGTGGGACACTCTTTGTCATTGGCTAGATGTCCTTGCTTGCCACATCTGTAGCAGGTGCCCTTGAATGATCCACTCACTCTGTTCTCCTTCTGCTCTCTACCCGTTACTTTCTGCCCTTTGATCACGGACACAGCCTCACATTCGGTCACCACCTCATTCACAACGGGCTTTTCATCTTTCCCTTTTTCCCCAGTGTCTTGCTTTATTTCCTTGACACACTGCAACATGTGCTCAACTTGTTTTGCTATGATCAAAACCTCCCTCAAGGGCGGATCATCTTTAAGCCATAGCTCCTCACGTACACGTTCCATTCTGCAAGCTAGTACAAATTGATCCCTGATCCTTTCTTCACTTGCACCACCAAATTTACAAGTCGCAGCTAGCTTCCTCAACTCCGATACAAAATCTTCAATAGATTCCCCCTCCTTCTGTGCCCTCTTCCCAAAATGGTACTTCTCCATTATGGTGCTCGTCTTGGGAAGGTAATGTAAATCTAATTTCTTTAGACTTACTTCTAGCTCATTGAGGCCCCTCGCTTTCTGCGTCCCTAAGTCTGGAAGGTGATCAAGAACTTCTTCCCCCTCTGCCCCTAAATAGTATGCTAGTAATGCTACCTTCCTCTCAAGTCCAAGGTTTGGCCCGCATACAGTGGCATAATTCAAGAATACTTTCTTCCACTTTTTCCATTGGATACTAGGGTCCCCTGGGTTAGTCAGGAAAAAGGGTGGAGGAGTTACACTCTGCATAGTGTAGTGTACAGAGCGCCAGAACAACTGAGAACCCCAAACCACAAGAGTATTGCTAGGCTACAGAAGTGGGTGGGAGACAGTGCAAAGCGCAGTGTCACTGAGCGTTATTTAAACTAGAATGCAAAACACAGGTTAACTTATAGCCACGTGTGTACAGAATGGGGCACGGTGCTGTTCTAAACGCACTAGTGCAGTAAAGTACAGGGAATCAACTACCTCACATATCTCTTGTTTCCCTTTATGACGCTTTTAGGCACAGTGGCGGGCATGTCAGTCCAAGGGGATTCAAACCCTAACCTGGATGGTGCCTACCCCTACAATTGCACAGGGGAATCAGAACACACAGTGAAAGGCCACATTTACGTTTGTCTTGTTCTGCCAAGGCTTCTTACACTGCTAATACTCCGCAGTTCAAAAATGCCACAGGCCTGTGAGGCAAGTTCTACACAAGTTCAGGGTTGTGCACGGTTCACCAAAAACGGGTCAAATAAAAATGGTGTCCATGTCACATGCAAAGTGGGGGAGTTTCAAAAATTATTTACTAACAATGGTGCGAACCCACAAAGGGGTGGTGCGCAGCTTATGCCACCCGTCACTTCATCAACTGAATCCAACCACAACGATGATGAATCAAGGAGAGTTCTGGCGCGCTGACGACTTCTTACAGAAGGTGGTGCGATCGCTTACTGTGGGTGCGAGGTTGGCCTGTCAGAGATCACCCTTTGCTGCCAAAGCCCTCGTCACATTAACTCTCCTCAGATATCGCAGGGCATACAGTGCACCTCTTGTCTTCCTTGCTTGCGCTGCACAGCAAACGAGTAAGACTTGGGACGAGGTAGTTCACTCCCTACGCTTCTGCTCGCCTCATAATTCTCTTGTGAAAGTAAGAGACTGCGCGCCTTGCTTCGTCAGTTGGCAGTCAAATGCCGGTATTCACTAGATGCAGCTGCCGCTTCCCTTCCCTGCTCAGCAGATACCGGCAACATCAATCACTTCACACGCCTCACTGACTCCAGCCGGCTGTCAGATTCCTGCTATTCATTCCATGTAGCTGCAGCAGATACCGGCAACGCCAATCACCTCACACGCCTCACTGACTCCAGCCGCATGTTATTTCTTTCATTTGCGTTTATCGTGGGTGTTTTACACAGCGCACCAGGGGCAGCTAGCAGGCGTACCTTCTTCTAGTTATGCTTCTGTCGCGAAGCTTCCTCCTCCGATCAGCAGCTGCTTCCTCACAGTGTTTACTGTACTTTTGACTGCCACGGGATCGACACTTCTTCCCTCGATTCTGCCTTGCTTTTATTCCGATATGTGTATTCTACAACCCCGTCCGCTTCCGTGCCGCTTTTCTTCCTTTAGCTGTCACTTTCCTTTATTACTTGCGTGTTGAGGTCGCAGGTCTAAACTTTCCCTCGTCGCCAGTGTAATATCGGTCAATAAAGGTCCAGACGCTTGGTTAAGATTGACCTTACGATGTTTATTAAGATAGGTGTCAACCTGACGACCTCAGCCACAGCCTTTATCTCGGGTCAACTTCACACAGTAGTCCCCGGCGTTTGCCTTGGAACGCTGGTCGCGGTGACATTCTATGTGATGTCACCGCGAGCAGCTCCATTACATGCGGAGCCGCCGGGGGGGAACAAGGGTGGAAGATACCACAGACCCCTTCACTACAGGGCCCTGCGGAGATTAACATTCCAACTCTTAAGGAAGGGTTTGGCCTTCACAGACCAAGTTTCTCTGAAGGAGGATGTGAAGGAGCAGCTCCGATGGTGGCTGGGAAACGTACATGGGTGGAACGGCTGACCCATCTTCAGTTCTCATCCAGAACTGGTAATAGAGTTGGATGCTAGCCACTGGGTTTGGGGAGCGCATTGTGGAGATATCTCAACAGGCGCCAGGTGGCCCTTTCAAGAGATAGAACTCCATATCAATTGCCCAAAGCTTCTGGCAGGGTCCTTTGCCATCAAGACCCTTTCCCCCAAAAAGATGTCTTGTTGCATCCTCCTCAGGATGGACAATGTCTCTGTGGTGAGTTATATCAACAAGTTGGTCGGCACGAGATTGTCTCTGTTAGTGGAAATAGCCACGGATTTTGGCATTATTGACTTAGCCACAAGATATTTGCATTATCGGAATACATTCTGGGTCAGTCCAGCAAGGTAGTGGATTGGAACTGCAGATACCTAATAGACTACAACGATTCGCAAATCCACACTCGTCTTTTCAGAATGATACAGACTGTTTGGGTTCCCTGCAAAGTGGACCTCCTTTCCTCCAGACTGAACCGCCAATTTGAGGAGTTCTTCAGCTGGAGGTCAGATCTGTAAGTGAAGGTGACGGATGCTTTTTCTCATTATTGGTCAAGGTCCCTGAATTATGCCTTTCCACCGTTGCAATGATCCCCAGGATGGCAACTCAGATCAAGCGACAGATTGTGGAAGTAGTGTTGTCACCCCGTGTGGAAAGTGCATTTCTACTTTCTGATCCTCCTGGAGCTGACGTTCTCTCCCTCTCTTTCTTCCCTGGTCTCTGATGATGCTCCAGGGCCCTCTTGGGAAACTACATCCAATGACAATTTTGGAGCAGTTGCTCTTGATGGCATGGAGGCTTTCCGGCAGCAGTGGAGTTTACCAGGCATTTCGGATGCAGCTTCAGAGTTAATCAACGAACCTGGGCCCCCTCCACCAGGAAGAGGTATTCTTTAGCATAGAGAAGCTGGATGGGTTGGATCCTGGGACGGCACTTGGATCCCGTGGTGGCAGACCTGTCCCTAATAGTGAATGTTTTGTCTCAGAAGGCGACTTGGAGTTTATCTTACAGGTCAGTGAATAATTTTTCTTCTGCAATCTCAGTGGGACAAATACAGGTTAATGATAAGCCTGTGGGTATGCACCCTATCATTTGTAAACTTCTTAAAGGCATCAGGGTTATTAATCCTCCGAGGCCTAAGTATCTTTTATGGGACGAGGTTTTACTTTGAAACCTTTTTGAAAGATGGCTGGACAGTAGCCAATTGTCGAGGAGACAGTTGTCGGCAAAATTGGCAATGCTTTTACATCTCTCCTCATCTAAGAATTTTGGATGTGATTGTTCTGGACATTGCAGGTACAGCATTGACTCCTGAAGGAGTTTCGTTTGCGATTACTTGCAGGACAAAAACCATTCAAAATCTATTGAGTATCATGCATTTCATAATAATAATTAGCTATGAGTCGTAAAATGCTTGAAAGCTTATGAAGAATGTACTCCTGCATTGCAAAATGTTTCCTCTGGCCAGTTAATCGCTTTAAAGAAACCTTTTAAACTAGTGTCATCGGCCACCATTGCCTGGTGCATAAAGTCGGTCATGGCAGAAGCTGGTATAGATATTCAAGTGTTTGGAGCTCATTCGGTTCGAGGTGCCATGGCTTCAAAACCTTTTATGCTAGGCTCCACTATTCAAGACTTCGTCAAATCAGCCGACTGGAGGAAGGAACAGTATGAATACAGCGAACAGGTCGGCCGCATATTAGCCACGCGAACAAGACAGGCGGCTACAAAGGGAGATATTGCAGAGATAATGCTTCAAGATGGTAGCATGGTAACAGCACCAAGGGATATCTGTGCCAGGTTTCAAGAATTCTATCAGATACTTTATAATCCTGATCAAGGGGGTGAGATACATGAGATAGAGGAGTTTCTTGAAGGAGCAAATTTAGAAAAACTAGATGCTGTTGATAAAGGGGTTTTGGAAACAATGTTTAATCGAGGGGAAATGCATAGAGCAATTTTGGATCTTCCAGCAGGGAAAGCTGTAGGTCCGGATTCTATACCACTAGAATTCTATAAAACCTTCTTGCCTGAAATAGAAGGGGATTTTTTAAATTTAATAATTAATATTCAAAAAGGTACCCCCCCCCCCCCCAGAGTCTTGGAGTGAAGCAATCATGATCGTGTTTATTAAAAAAAGTAAACCTTCAACTAATCCTGGGTCATATAGACCAATTAGTTTAATGAATAGTGATGTGAAAATCTATTCGAAAATTATGGCAAATAGATTAGGGAAAGTAATAGGTAAGATAGTATCCCCCAGACAGCATGGGTTCATCCCTGGGAGAGGCACTGCAGAGCATATCAGGAGAGTATTAACCTTGTTTGATGGAACGGCAGCCTCACGAGACCCTATGTCATTAATATTATTAGATGCAGAAAAAGCATTTGATAGGGTCTCGTGGGGATTCCTCTGGGCAGTGCTAGAGAAGGTAAACCTTGGGAATAGTTTTATAAAAGCTGTAAGGGCACTATATATTAATCCAAGAATAAAACTTAGAATTATGGGTGAAATGAGCAATGCGATAATGATCGGGCGGGGAACCAGACAGGGGTGTCCTTGTTCTCCACTTCTCTTCGCCCTATATATAGACGCATTTATACGGAGAATAGAGCAGAATATAGACATACGGCCAATTGTTTTGAACGGACATGAAACAAAAATTCTGGGGTATGCGGATGATCTGGCGGTCACATCCTGTGATTCCGAAATGGCATTACGGGCAATAGAAGCAGAGGCAGCTATATACGGAAAACTATCAGGATATAAGCTAAATGTAGATAAAACACAAGTTGTAATAAATCAAAAAATAACGATGGTAGATCAAAGAGTCACCGGAACAGCGATATATTTAGGGGTCTTAATCACCTCTGATATTTCAACAGTAGTGGAAAGAAATGTGGAACTAAACTGGGGCTGACAGGGAATGAGGTTGAGAAATCGTTAAAAATGTCAAATACGGTACTGAGAACAACAAATCTGCAAACCCAGCAATATAAAACATTGTTTGAATTATATCATACCCCCCACAGGGTGGCACAGTAGGGTGGAATAAGCGGCATAACCTGTCCAAGATGTCAATCTACCCAAGCCGATACGATTCATATGTTTGCTTCATGCCCTGTTTTAGATAGGTATAAACAAGAATTGGAACAGTTTTTTAATAATTCGTTGGGAATGAGTATAGCATTGTTGGATGAAGTAATGATTTTAGGAATAACTAAGGATGGCTTGGATGTACCTCACTATGAGTTTTTGTATATAGCCATGGTACTAAGTAGATTATGTATAGCGTCGCTATGGAAAGATCCCAGACCACCGACATTACAACAATGGGTCTCTAGGCTGTTGGCGATTTTTACTTTGGAACAGGCTCTATATGAAAAAAAGGGAAGGGTAAGAAGAGAAGCTGCGAGACGAATATGGGCTCCAATAATAGAATGGAAGCAAAGGCTGGGGGAGTCGTAAGCACACAGTAAGACATTTAATAACTTGCTTTACGTTGAGTCAGCATGAATCAGTATAGATAGAATTTACATTATGAATTTATGAACTTATTCAAAGGATTAATCTGTTATAATGAATGTTATCTGACTTTCTTATCTTGGTGAATTACATAATGAAAATGAAAATGTAATCTTGATGTTGATGTAAAAAAAAGAATAAAAAAAAAAAAAAAAAAAAATCAGCCGACTGGTCCTCTGACTCTAATTTTAAGCAGTTTTATTATAAGCCAGTTGGTGATATTGCCTCTGTTGTATTCAAGAAGCTTTAAACTAGCATAATCAGAGCCTCCAGCCGTGAAATAGAATAACAAATTTGCTAGCATTCGTGCCTAGAATTTTCAGTTTTATTAAGGACATGAAGGTGAGGATTATCCCACCCAGTAATATCAGTCACTGATTTGGGAATGTCAGCTTTTGACTGTTCTGTTTAATGTTTGTCCTACCAGTTTTTTTTTCCTCTGAGGTATATTAAGTTTATGGTGCCTCATTTATTTTGTAGGTCCTGAGCAGAAGCCGATTGAGCATGCGCCGGTTTCGTCTCGTGAGTTAGCGTTTCACGCTCCTGTTGCTGGTTGAGCTGCTGCTTGCAATTTCAAGATGCCCACTGGAGTTTTCCCTGCGGGTGCTGTTGGTTATCATTGATGTTCGCGTTACGATGGACTGTTATGAGCAAAGAAAGAGGCACTCAAGATGGTGTTATCTGCACTCATAAGGGCTACTGGGTCACTATTGGTGGTATATCATGGAATGTGTAGTGTTTATTATATGTAAAAAGTTTTTTCGTTGGCTGCTGTATGTTTTGCAGTAAAGGAGTGACGCATAATCCTTGCCTCAGTGTCCTTAATAGAATTGAAAATTCTTAGGCATGCAGATGCTAGCACATGTTTTACTCCTACCGCCCACTCGATTCTCGTGCAGCGTCCCAGTGTTGCCGGAAGTGCAGCCCGTCTCCTGGGAGGGGGCATTCCTGCTGACCCCCTCAGGAATCCTTGCTTAGATCCTCCTGTTGGGTCTCTGGAAACACACACTGTCCCCATTTCCCTTCTTGTCTCTATCATATTATTTGCTTATTTTTTTGTATTTCTCCTGAATGAAATTTCGACGCCAATCAACACCCTAACAGAAACCTCTGATAAATGCCCTCTCTCGACTCCACTTCTGTCCTGACTCTCAGATTGCTGTGGAAGATCGTTGGATTTAAGCAGCTGTGGCAGGGGCCAGGGTGTGACCTGTGGGTAGCTGGATCATATTTTGCACGGCAGGCTCAAACTTTCATCTTTCTGAACAATACACAGAGTATTATTCAGCATCTACTAATTTATTATTATTTTTTTTTAAATAATTTTTATTGCAGACAGAAGGTTAAAAAAAACACAACATAGAGCTGTACATGCCGATGTGACTGCCCGTCCTCCCAGCCATGTAATACCCATCAACAATCATTACACAGCCTTAAAGCCCACATCCCGAAGGCTGGGTGGCGCACGGATCGGTGACTTTCACCCCTGGCAACCGCACAGGAGATAGCAGGATCTTCATTCGGTCAAACATCTGGTATCTGCTTTTCGAATATTTTCTCCCCCCCCAAACTCCCAAACTACTGACAATCCACGCTGGAGGACACCTTGCAGGTCTTAACTCACATAAACTCCAAACATCTCCCTCCATTTCTACACTTCCAGGTACCTTACCGATGTGTTAGAGCACCCTGGATTCCCAGGCAGACCCAGTTCAGCATATCGACTTCCCTCCTCCCGAGCCTGGTGCTCAGTCACAACACTCCCACATATCCACACTAGGTATGGGCGGATTTTGCAGATCCACGATCCGCGGATTTTGCGGATTTGCGGATCGTAGATCCGCAAAATCGGCGGATTTGCGGATTTGCGGATCCGCGGATTTGCCCTGCTGAATGAGTCACTTCATTTCAGCTTCAACTAGTTTCAGCGGCCATGTGTGTGTTACTATGCAATCGCCCCGAGGGGCGCAGGGTTCCCTTGGGTGAGCTGTCCATCATAGTGGGTCAATGGTGGGAAGACGGTGCACACTGCGAGTGTGTGTGGGGGGGGGGGCTTCCAAGCCCAAAGTCAGGCGCCCCGAAGGGCGCAGGGGTCCCTTGAGTGAGCTGTCCATCATAGTGGGTGAATGGCGGGAAGACGGTGCAAACCGCGAGTGTGTGGGCGGGGCCAAACGGGCAGGGCTTCCATGCGAGTTCACATGCTTCTTGTGTGTATAAAAGGTCAGAGAAAGATCAGTTCAGCAGATGAAGAGAAAGAAGCTCCTGGTCACAGGAACAGCACGGGTATTGCGCTCGTGAAAGTCAAGGATGCAAAGGCCTCTATCCAGCATCACAGCTGATTTTCCACTGTAGATTTGGGAAGAAGGCACCCCTGCCTCGACGACGCTCACGATTGTTTTTGGGCTGATGAATGAGTCACTCACAGGAAGGGCATGTTGCAGCGGCCATGTGTGGGTTACTATGCAATCGCCCCGAGGGACGCAGGGTTCCCTTGGGTGAGCTGTCCATCATAGTGGGTCAATGGTGGGAAGACGGTGCACACTGCGAGTGTGTGGGGGGCTTCCAAGCCCAAAGTCAGGCGCCCCGAAGGGCGCAGGGGTCCCTTGAGTGAGCTGTCCATCATAGTGGGTGAATGGCGGGAAGACGGTGCAAACCGCGAGTGTGTGGGCGGGGCCAAACGGGCAGGGCTTCCATGCGAGTTCACATGCTTCTTGTGTGTATAAAAGGTCAGAGAAAGATCAGTTCAGCAGATGAAGAGAAAGAAGCTCCTGGTCACAGGAACAGCACGGGTATTGCGCTCGTGAAAGTCAAGGATGCAAAGGCCTCTATCCAGCATCACAGCTGATTTTCCACGGTAGATTTGGGAAGAAGGCACACCTGCCTCGACGACGCTCACGATTGTTTTTGGGCTGATGAATGAGTCACTCACAGGAAGGGCATGTTGTAAATATTTTACGATGGCGCCGGCAAGCTGCCAGCGCCATCCTAAAATACTTACTAAATTAGCTTCAACAGGAAGCTCTAATAGATAAAATAAAGCAGGTGCGAGCACCTGCTTTATTTTATCTATTAGTGCTTCCTGTTGAAGCTAACTTAGTAACTATTTTAGGATGGCGCTGGCAGCTTGCCGGCGCCATTGTAAAATAGTTACAACAGGTCAGCCAGGCTTCAACTTTTGCCCCCGGAATCCGCCGCTCGCGGATTTGCGAATTCGCGGTAAATTCGCGGGAGTTCGCGGATCGCGAATTTACCGAAAATTCGCAAAATCCGCGAGCGGAACGGATTTTGCGCTCACCCCTAATCCACACCTCTATCAGCTGCGTCTTGTCCTTAACCCTTATAACCCACCCCCCATCTAACTGCAACTGGTGTGGGCCTCACTTAGATTAAAGATCTGATCCAACACTGAGATCATCTCGTCCTTATTCCATGCACAACGCATTTCCCGGAAACGCATTCAGCATCTACTAATAGCACATACTGTTAAAGCGCTATGAGACAGTTCAGTATGAGGTACCCGCTATATAACTTCTGAATACTGTACAGTTAGCAGAGGCTCTAATCTGACAGTGACTAAAGGCCCCCACACCAAATCTCTGTCTGAATAATAAATCTTTGGTTGGCCTTCTTAGGCGTGTGACAACATCTCCCCAGAAGGATCATTTATCCTAATATTCTTCTGGGGAGGTGAATCTTCTCTCTAATTCACAGCTGATCCCCAGTGGCACATGCAGCAGCTCCTGGTAGGAGAGCCGCCTCTCTGAAGGTTAGCTGAGTCAAGGTATCCGAGGAGTCAGAAATGGCTAATTGTGACTAATGTGTCTTGCTCACAGACCATGGACGCCGGGCTTACAGACCGTGGACGCCGCGCAGAGGTGTTACAAGTTGGAGGCAAGAATATTAACCTGTTGCATGCGTCGGATGGCCCCCGTCCGACATCACAGTGGGCGTGTGCGGAGGACGGCCGGGGGTCGTCTGAAACACGCCCACTCATTACTTCCCCAGCACCGCAGCGGAATTTGCGCCGCAGTCAAGGGGTTAAACCATCGAAGAGGAAAATAAGGGCAGAGCTGTGTGTAAATGCGCTGAAAATGGTTGGGGTCACAATAGGGGGAGGCTTAACACACTTAACAAAATAACGTTTATAGGAGGTGTGGCTTCTAACTATGAGTGCCTGCAATTACACATGTCCTAGACCGGGGGCCTTCAACCTTTTCTGTAATGAGAGCTCCTTCTGTTCATTGAAAATCGCCATGAGCTACTGAAGGCCGAGCAACTCGCACATTGTTATCAGACACCCCCACGTCCAGCTGCAGTGACGTTAAACCTAATGTCCATGGAGCCCGATACTATGGTTTGATGAAATACTATCACTAGAGGTACTGTGACATGGCTGCCATGTGCATCAGTGGGCACATCAGGGCTTTAAGTGGGCCGGGTCTCAAGGGGTCTGAGCACCAACAGTTTTTTAAAAGGGGCCTCGAAACGGGTCTCTATCGGGCTCTGTTTTGTGCCCTGGCACAGGCGGTCTGTTGTTTTCCAGACTTCAGTGACAGCAGGCGCATCGATGTGCGCTGCTCACACTGCTCACTTCTCACTAGTGGAGAAGTTACGGCACGACCTAAAGGGAAGGGAAATCCTTGCTTTTTACATCTCTCGTGTCTGCTTTTTTAAACACACGACTCCGAGTGCTGGTGCGAGTGAGGGAGCCCTATGGAACAGCGCACACTGCAAATTGCCACTTATCTTTTTGAAGGTCAGGAATAGCAACATTGTTGTGGTGTCACCAGGGCTCTAAGTGGAAGCTTATTCACTTTCTATGCAAGTCTAGTTGCTGCTTATTTGTCTTATGCAACTAACAACCAGTGACAAAGCCGATAGTCCTGACTTGTTGTAGGTATTTTGTTACTTGTATCTTATATCTGGATGTAATCACAGAAACAGCAAAATACAAGTCGGGCGGCACACTATGCTAACCACAGATTTTTAAGCTTATGTGTTAATCCACGCCCCTAATTACATTGGCCACGCCCCTTTGAGAGACCCCCCAGTTTTTTCTTCCCACTTAAAGCCCTGGGGCACATGATCTGTGGAGATGTATGAACATGCGTGTGAATGAACGGGATATATGTGTATGGGTGCGTGAGACCCTGTGTCAAATGTACATGTGGCACAAGACATACCTTTAGCCAGATGGGGCATCGGTACATGTACAACACAAACATAAAACCAGTTTTTTTTAAATGGAAGAAATTTAAGTGCAGAAAAACGTTCTGCTAACATTTTCATAATAAGTAAAATTTTTCTGTACTTGATGGAACATTTTTCTGCACTTTCAATTTTTCCCATAACAAAAAAAGTGCTTGTATTTTTCAGTTATAAATATGGCAGCGTCTCTACCAGCCTCTGGGATCAAGATGCCTTCTGTGTATAAACGCAACACTTTGAAATGGGAGAAAATTCAACTGTAGAGTTAACTTTATGTTTATATGCATTACATACAACTTCGCGTTTTAATTTTATCCCATGTCAAAGTGTCTTTACAAACAGCAGGCATATTACTCCTGGTGGCCTGTAGACAGGGTGCCATATTTATAACAGGAAAATACAGTAATTTTTTTAATGTGAGGAATTTAAAGTGAAGAAACATGCCATCACTACCGACATGGGCGGCTTCGTGATGCAACCGTGCCTGGCAGGGGATGGATATTTTGATGCAACCCTATGCCCTAAGTTGTCTCTCCACATTCCTTCAGCATTCCATGCACACTTGTGCTTGAGCCGATAATGTTGATCCCTCTCAGAGGCTTAATCTATGGTGTGCGGCATTGATAGAGAATAGATGCAAAGCTGAAATATTGGAAGTAGCAAATGCCACCGCCATTTCCCTAGGTTTGATAGGCCTGAGTTAGATGTCCAGAAGACCATTCTTCTAAAGGTGGCATAGTCTGTGTGATCCTAGGCTCTGAGTGTTGCACCCCCTTCTCTAGCACCTCACATAGCATACTTGAATAGAAAGATCACATTATGGACGATAAAAATAAATTAAATGAGATTCAAAATGGCGGCATCTGGCCTTGGATGTCAGGAATATTTAGGAATCGGGGATGAAGATGTTTGATGAAATCACGATTGCAGCCGCCTTGTTCAGAATAACTTTATATCTGACAATTAAATTGATTATATGCATTGTCCAATAAGTTTGTATTAATTAATAAGTTTGTTGCCCATACTTATCCGCTTGGTGCACTCGAAGATGATGAAACATGAGGTAAAGGAGGTTTCAAAACATAAATGATAGCTTCTTTGCTCTTGAGGTGTAGCGCTTTTGCCTCCCAGTGAAAAAGGGAGCTATAAACAGTGAATTCACTTGCATAGGTGCCTGTAATGCTTGTGTGTATTTACTATGCCAATGCCAATGTCCATGCGTGTCTTTTATGTGCACCATTGTATTTTATTAATCAGCTGTGATTTGGTTTTTATACCAGTTAAAAACCTTAATATCCTTGCACACGTACATGGATTTTAAATTATTTCCACATTGCTGCTGAACCCTGTCAGCAAAGAGTAGGCTCATTCTGAAGCCGACACAAGAAAGCAAGGATAGTAGGAAACAGTAGAGCCAGCCCTTGTTTGTGTTTGATGTCTCTCTTTTCCAAGGTCCTTCCACATTCTTATTATGATAAAGTCTTGACACTTGCTCGACAGTGATTATATAAACACTTCGTTTTTATCACACTTTCGCACTTTCAATCATTTGTATTGAGAACAGTGGAATGAATGTAGCATCAAGATGCACAGATGTTAGCATTGCAGGCTCCAGCAGGTCAAGGACGGGTCTCTGTTCTGGCCGCCATCGAGTATGGAATGTCACTCTTTGTCCAGCCGCTGCCTGACCTCACAATGGCCGCCCACACTAACCCGAGGCCTGGAATGCAAGCTTCAGCAGATGGAACGTTCGGGCTGTGACCTTGGATCTCAATCTTTTTTATTGTTAATTAACTAGAAGCATGAGGGACTGAGGCTGCAGCGCAACATTCCTGCCCTCCAACCTCACATGTGCCTCAGGACTGTACCCAGTGCACAAGTCCTAACAAAAGAAATGGGGGGACAAGTTAAGCAGTATGCAAGTGAAAGCATGACGCGTGACATCACAGCGCATGATGTCACGACGCGTGACATTGCACGTGACCTCACAGGAAGTGACATAACAAGAAGTGTCACCAGGTATTAAGACCTCTCACATATATTTATCAAGTATATCATGACTACATTTAAGCGCATTATGAGATTTAACAAATTATATTTTGCATTGGGGTTGTGCCACTTTTGGCATAATCCTGACGCAAAATCTTGGCCTCAATTAATACATTTATGTTTTTTAAACCCTTCCACAAAGATATTGGCAACAAGGAGAAGCATGGTATTAGATCTGTTCTGCTGAATTTGTTGCAATGTCTGCATTTTAAAATATTTGAGTGGGTTAAGGCATCTGCTGCACAGGTGCCTAGTAAATCTCAGGGAATAGTAGTAATGGATTGATAACTCTGGAAAGTTAACGCATTTGTGGGAGAGATCTGTGTTTTGTGAAGTCCCAGATTTGAATCAAAGTAGTATAGAAGGTTAAAGTGTCTCCTGCTACGCACATCATGTAACATGCAGATGACAGATAATTATTTTTTGTAGATAGGTAACTGGGTTGCTGTTGTTTACACGGAGGTCCTTTCGTTACCTGCAGTTCATAAACTGTAACCCTTCTATTCTGTCTCCTCTTTGTCTGCTATAGCGCCTTGACACCCTTGGGTATAAGGACGCTCTATAAGTGCTATCCTATCCTTCTAATATAGCACCGTGAGATATGGAACATGCGACTCCTACACCTTGTAACCCTGTCTCATGTAACCCATCTTGTACATTGATTTCACACTTACATGATTTATTGTCAACATACAATGTTTATGTTTTATAAAGAGCTCTGACACCCTGCATTGGGACACGTGGCGCTATAAAAGAAATAAAAAAGTGCTATTGAAATCGATATTTGTGTAAATTCTGGGACAGACAACACATCTGACATTCTTACAGTGCATGCATCTCTTCTATACAGGGACTGAACAAAGTCAAAAACTGCCTCTCTTAAGTACTTGTGAAGAGATAACATGCTGTGTGCCTTTGTTGCCCCTCCGCTGCATTTACTTTTAAGTGTGGGGTTCCAGGCCGCCTCCAGTCAGGATATTAAAACGAAAGGAGGCCTGATGGCCCCTTAACTACGGCCTTTATCTTCTGCCCAGCTAGAGGTGAACAAAAAAAGCTCCCCCCCTGCCTGCAGGTTGCTGCTGGGAATGGAAAGCAGGCACGTACAGTCGCTGCTGAACGTGTCCGACGTCTAAAAATGGCACGGGACAAGTTCAAAATACTTCGGTGGGGCTCAAATTCTTGGCAGGGTGGACGGCGTCCACCCCCTGAAAATAGGGGATGGACGCACTGTACCTGCATGTACCACCGACCTGTGACCTGACTGTACCTTCATGTATGTCTCTTCCACAAATGAAGACGCTGAGCTAATGTGCACCCACACTCGGGTAGGACTGGACTACAGGGCGCTCAGGCAGTACAAGAGGCGTGGCTGGTCTGATAAGATAATATGGGGGCTGGCGTTTTGGAGGTTTGTGGGTCTCTTTTATTGTCAGGTGGGCCATTTTACTGTATATTTCCATGTTATTACAGAAAACATTGATTGTAGCAAACACAAATGCATGCATAACTTGCAAAACACTTGTACAATATGTCTTTACAAGTTCAAAGTTTATAAAAGTGGGCCACTTTAGGCCTGGGCGGCAAATTCCGTTCCGTTCGCGGAATTTGCAGAATTTGGGTAAATTCGCGTACCGCGAAGAACGCGAATTTGCCCAAAATTCTGCGTTCCGCGACTTCGCTAAATGTTTTGCTTGTTCGCATTCTCAAAATGCGTGTTCGTGAGATATTTCCCCCCGTGCACACAAACAGAGATTGCGAGCAGTAAAAATGCATCGCGAACAGCAATTCCATGTGATCGCGGAATTTCGGCATGTTCGCTGAGATTTTTTACTGTTTCGCAGAGATTTGCGTAACGCGATTACGCAAATTCCGCCCAATCTGATGCACTAATGGGGGCCACTTATTTTTTTGGTGCCCCGGCCAATTTTCTGTCTTAGTCTGACCCAGGCCACACTCCTTTCTCCAAGCCATGGCACGAGACAGCCCATTTACAGCGCCAACTTCACACTGCACCGTCGGACCCTGCTAGATCCAGAGATCACACCTGGGGCTGTATTATGCAATGCAACACATTTTCCTTGTTATTGCCGGGCGGTCCTTTCAAAAGGTACGCTCTGTGCAAACAGGGAGAGTGTGCCACATTAAATCGAATGCCCCGGGGTCAGCGCATTCAAGTGAAATACTAGGTGGCTTTGAAGCAGCCGCTCTATGTTTCACTGTGCAGGCGGCAACTCGCCTGCAGGATTAGCGATCCCTAGGCAGGCCGGTGCACTGAGTGACTGCACCCTCCTTCAAGGGGATGTCTGGGGGCGTCTATAGGACCCCCTTTCCCCTGCCCTAGAGGGCTGCTGTCATGTCAGCGCGCCTCCTGACAGCTTCTTCAGCTTTGCGCACATGTTTATAATAGGCTTATAGTTAGGGGATAGATTCAATTCAGGACCTTAGAGGTTGGAATCCATAACCAAATATTAGCAAAGCGAGATACCTCTAGGGCCAGAAATTCTTGGACTACTCAATACCATGGATCTAACTTTTTTCCACGGCTGGTTCAATCAATGAACTGTATAATTTGCAATTTTTTAACATTGAAGGTAGGCACACAACAAGAAAATTACTTTTTCTAAACCACCAATAAACAGCATGACACGACCATTTCTCTTCAGATATTCTATTAGTCTTTTTACTTTTTCATAAATGGAATATCCTTCAATTTCTTAACAAACACAGATTTCTTTTTTTACTCTATTTGTACAAACAATCGTCATGTATAAATTTTCTGTGGTCTTTTGTTAGAGAATTATAAACACTATTCAAAACCAACAGATATCATTATATACAAAATCTTTCACATTTCACTTGTTTAGTCATAATCCTACTTTTTATCTCTACCTGGATACACCAAAGTGGTATTCCTTGGTAATTTGTGACTAAGTGGTCCTTAGAGAGACTAGGCTCAGAGAATCATTATGACAATGTTCAAAGTTTAGGCCATCCAATTTTTTTACTAAACTTATTGAGTCCTTATTAATATTCCTATTTACTGTGAACGTCGAAAGTGAGTTGTGTAGGTGCTGATGCGTTTTGGCACGGGGGTTTGCATCTTTGTGCTCTTTAAATCTTTAATTCTCTTAAATCTCTGGAAATTGACGAAGCAGAAGCGCCTCTGTAAGAAGTAACGGAGCCGAGCAATTGGATTCCTTATGCCGCTTTGAATAGTCACAACGAACAGAAGAATAAGAGAATTAAAGACTCAAAGCGCACGAAGATGCAAGACCCCCGTGACCGGATGGAGAAATAGGAACTCATACATCCCAACTACATTAGATCACAATAATCCTACACCCACAGTCCCAGCCCTGAGGAAGACCTTCTTAGAAATCCTCCTGGTCCCCAGCACGAAGGTCGAAACGCGTCAGCACCTACACAACTCACTTTCCACGTTCACAGGACTCAGAGTATCAACAGTAAATAGGAATATTAATAAGGACTCAATAAGTTTAGCCAAAAAATTGGATGGCCTAAACTTTGAACATCATCATAATGAATCTCTGAGCCTAGTCTTTTTAAGGACCACTTAGTCACAAATTACTAAGGAATACCACTTTGGTGTATCCTGGTAGAGATAAAAAGTAGGATTATGACCAAACAAGCGAAATGTGAAAGATTTTGTATATAATGATATGCGTTGGTTTTGAATATTGTTTATAATTCTCTAACAAACGATCACAGAAAATGTATACATGTAGATTGTTTGTACAAATAGAGTAAAAAAAGAAATCTAACTGTTTGTTGCGAAATTGAAGGATATTCCATTTATAAAAAAGTAAAAAGACTAATAGAATATCTGAAGAGAAATGGTCGTGTCATGCTGTTTATTGATGGTTTAGAAAAAGTAATTTTGTTGTTGTGTGCCTACCTTCAATGTTAAAAAATTGCAAATTATACAGTTCATTGATTGAACCAGCTGTGAAAAATAGTTAGATCCATGGTATTGAGTAGTCCAAGAATTTATGGTCCTAGAGGTATCTCGCTTTGCTAATAACACTTTTATAATAGGGCATGGTCACAGAGGCAAAGAGATTCCCTAATTTGCATGGGGCCACACCCCCATGCAAATGATAAGGCCCAGCCCTCACTCCGAACCCCATAAGCAGACCAGGGAAGTCACGGAACCTGGAGAACACCTGAAGGTGGGCGTGGCTAACAAAATGTTACATCACTACATGCGGGCTGTTGGGGGAAGTGGGCTGGGAGTGTGAGCACCATGGGAGGAAAAGGAAAGGGGATTATGGAATGTTAAAAAACACACCTCTAACATTGAAAAAACGATTAGGAGCAGTATAGAAGTAGTCACTGGAACCTGGTGAGAGGTACGCCGGTGTCTCCATGACCTTAATGGAGACAGCTCTCTTCGCCCCTCTAAAGATGGGCGCCCTGGGCATTGGCCCAGCGCACCCATGCCAGAGGACGGTCCTGCAGACAGATATGGCATTACATTCAAGTCTGATGAAAGATGGCGCCCCCTGTAACTACTGACACTCTACAGCCATGTGTAAGCCTGTCATTTTGGACAACCCCCTACTCCTGGTGAGGACAAAGAACAAATGATGGGCAGGTAATTGAAAACTATCCTTTATAGCCTTACCATATGCGAAACACAGTCCGAGTTCGCACACCTCGGTGCCTTGAAGCAGTGACTGGACCTCTGGCGCTATACAAGGCTACGGATTCACACACAGCCCTGAACGAGCTGAAATTCTCTCATCAGCACCCAATCTATCGACTAATGCTTCCACGTCACAATACTGTGCCGCCTCATCACCCGCCAGTACACAAGGCGAGTGTAAAGGGAATATTCTGTGTTGTATTGAATGAATGTTAGAGGTCAGTCTAGCAGGCTGGTGATGTCATCGCCCTGCACTGCTTCTATATTTCTCTGGCATTTATGTATGTATGTGGTACTTCTATTGCAGAAACCTAACCAAAAGGCTCGGAGCTCCGTAAGGGTGTAAGACAGGCATAAAGTCAGCCAGTGACAAGAGGGGTAGATGGCTTGTGGTTCTTAATCCATTGTTAGACAGTGTTCTGTAAAGGTGTGCGTTTTCAACTCTTTTCCAACTTGGAACAGCTTTTGGTGTGTGGTGATTTGTCCCAGATTAGATGCAAAGGTCTCCTGTCTTGGTTTTTTTTTTGCCTTTTGTTTTTTTTACAGTTTTTAAGTCTCTAGTCTGATGGTGCCTGGTGCAGGTTTGCTGAGAGTCACCAGAGGTGATGTGCTTGTCTTCAAGGTAAGCATGGATGCTGTTTTTGAGGATGGTGCGGGCCGGCAAGGGAGTCCAATGGAGTTCCATCAGGATGGGAGTGATGTGATCATATTTCTTTAGGCTCTGGATGAGATGTGCTGTGGCGTGTAGGATAGTGCTTAATTTGAAAATCAAAAAAATAATAATAGAGGCTAGGCAATGTTTTTCTTAGGAGCCCTCTGCCTGTGCTGTTGAATGCCGGCACTGTCAAATACCCAGGCAGTCTGGTCTGAATTACACCTCATGCTTCCTGTACATTTATTTCACTCTTGCAGGTTATCGGTCATCCCTGCTTTCTCGCTTTGCTACTTTTGTCCTACCTTTCTCACCCTCCACCATTCTCATTTTTCTGCCTCTCCCTATCATGTTGTGAGTCAAAGTCTGATGAGGAAAAATAAGTCAACAAGAATAAGAGTGATGGGGCAAGGTGGAGAAACAACATTTTGTATACCCCTTGCGAAGTAAATTCCTCATAACTGTAATTTTATTAATTGTTTGGTGTGGAAAACATTAACGAACATAGTATAGAATGCCCACACAAATACACGTGGGAATACTAATCTGCTTGCATGGAAAACTGTAATTGACTAATTTAGTAATGTCGTCATATTGTTTACTAATGCAACGTTTAAATTAATAAAAAGCGGCATAAATGTGCTTTCTGTTTATGTATTTTGTGGCAGAAACCTGAAGACAGGTGAGCGTATTACGCATATGTGTTGCTTATTTTGCTAGGTAATAACTAACAGGGAAACCTTAGCATGGGGGCAGGTAAACAGAAGGGCTAAAATACAATAATGAACATTTATTTGTGCTTGTTTCTATGATAGTTCCCGTTCTGGCCTGTGAGGCTTAGCTATAAAATGGCTGCTGTGCCAAACCTTGAATGAAAGACGGAGTGCGCATGGGCACTTTGAATAGAAATGAATATGAGCTGAGTGTGCCTGAGCAAAGAGGTTCAAGGACATCATGCCCCGAGAACACAGATGACTGCCAACAACTGTGGATATTTACAACAAGGGGTGGTGAGGGACAGAGTCTCTGAATTAAACAGAATACTCTCACCCAGTCAAGAGATCAGGGCTAGATCCAACACCGTTTTTTAGCTCACTGCACCATCCCAGTTTCAGAACCCGGCTGTATGCAAATTAGTCTGTTCCTGTCCCAGTGCATGATGGGAACAGGGCAAACCAAACTACAAAAGCCAATTCTTACACTGGGAAGGAAACAAGCTACCGGGGACCGGTTTCTGGCATTTCAGCCTCTTCGGCCCGGCTTGCTTGAATCCTGATGGTGCAATGAGCAAGGGACTCACATCTGAGTATACCCTTCCACGCTTAGGGTGGACAAAAATATTTACAACAAGGGGTGGTGAGGGACAGAGTCTCTGAATTAAACAGAATACTCTCACCCAGTCAAGAGATCAGGGCTAGATCCAACACCGTTTTTTAGCTCACTGCACCATCCCAGTTTCAGAACCCGGCTGTATGCAAATTAGTCTGTTCCTGTCCCAGTGCATGATGGGAACAGGGCAAACCAAACTACAAAAGCCAATTCTTACACTGGGAAGGAAACAAGCTACCGGGGACCGGTTTCTGGCATTTCAGCCTCTTCGGCCCGGCTTGCTTGAATCCTGATGGTGCAATGAGCAAGGGACTCACATCTGAGTATACCCTTCCACGCTTAGGGTGGACAAAAATATTTACAACAAGGGGTGGTGAGGGACAGAGTCTCTGAATTAAACAGAATACTCTCACCCAGTCAAGAGATCAGGGCTAGATCCAACACCGTTTTTTAGCTCACTGCACCATCCCAGTTTCAGAACCCGGCTGTATGCAAATTAGTCTGTTCCTGTCCCAGTGCATGATGGGAACAGGGCAAACCAAACTACAAAAGCCAATTCTTACACTGGGAAGGAAACAAGCTACCGGGGACCGGTTTCTGGCATTTCAGCCTCTTCGGCCCGGCTTGCTTGAATCCTGATGGTGCAATGAGCAAGGGACTCACATCTGAGTATACCCTTCCACGCTTAGGGTGGACAAAAATATTTACAACAAGGGGTGGTGAGGGACAGAGTCTCTGAATTAAACAGAATACTCTCACCCAGTCAAGAGATCAGGGCTAGATCCAACACCGTTTTTTAGCTCACTGCACCATCCCAGTTTCAGAACCCGGCTGTATGCAAATTAGTCTGTTCCTGTCCCAGTGCATGATGGGAACAGGGCAAACCAAACTACAAAAGCCAATTCTTACACTGGGAAGGAAACAAGCTACCGGGGACCGGTTTCTGGCATTTCAGCCTCTTCGGCCCGGCTTGCTTGAATCCTGATGGTGCAATGAGCAAGGGACTCACATCTGAGTATACCCTTCCACGCTTAGGGTGGACAAAAATATTTACAACAAGGGGTGGTGAGGGACAGAGTCTCTGAATTAAACAGAATACTCTCACCCAGTCAAGAGATCAGGGCTAGATCCAACACCGTTTTTTAGCTCACTGCACCATCCCAGTTTCAGAACCCGGCTGTATGCAAATTAGTCTGTTCCTGTCCCAGTGCATGATGGGAACAGGGCAAACCAAACTACAAAAGCCAATTCTTACACTGGGAAGGAAACAAGCTACCGGGGACCGGTTTCTGGCATTTCAGCCTCTTCGGCCCGGCTTGCTTGAATCCTGATGGTGCAATGAGCAAGGGACTCACATCTGAGTATACCCTTCCACGCTTAGGGTGGACAAAAATATTTACAACAAGGGGTGGTGAGGGACAGAGTCTCTGAATTAAACAGAATACTCTCACCCAGTCAAGAGATCAGGGCTAGATCCAACACCGTTTTTTAGCTCACTGCACCATCCCAGTTTCAGAACCCGGCTGTATGCAAATTAGTCTGTTCCTGTCCCAGTGCATGATGGGAACAGGGCAAACCAAACTACAAAAGCCAATTCTTACACTGGGAAGGAAACAAGCT
Source organism: Lissotriton vulgaris (assembly GCF_964263255.1). Classification (NCBI taxonomy): domain Eukaryota; kingdom Metazoa; phylum Chordata; class Amphibia; order Caudata; family Salamandridae; genus Lissotriton; species Lissotriton vulgaris. The sequence goes on along the minus strand of NC_141691.1, from coordinate 55,148,787 downwards.
ACCGGGGACCGGTTTCTGGCATTTCAGCCTCTTCGGCCCGGCTTGCTTGAATCCTGATGGTGCAATGAGCAAGGGACTCACATCTGAGTATACCCTTCCACGCTTAGGGTGGACAAAAATATTTACAACAAGGGGTGGTGAGGGACAGAGTCTCTGAATTAAACAGAATACTCTCACCCAGTCAAGAGATCAGGGCTAGATCCAACACCGTTTTTTAGCTCACTGCACCATCCCAGTTTCAGAACCCGGCTGTATGCAAATTAGTCTGTTCCTGTCCCAGTGCATGATGGGAACAGGGCAAACCAAACTACAAAAGCCAATTCTTACACTGGGAAGGAAACAAGCTACCGGGGACCGGTTTCTGGCATTTCAGCCTCTTCGGCCCGGCTTGCTTGAATCCTGATGGTGCAATGAGCAAGGGACTCACATCTGAGTATACCCTTCCACGCTTAGGGTGGACAAAAATATTTACAACAAGGGGTGGTGAGGGACAGAGTCTCTGAATTAAACAGAATACTCTCACCCAGTCAAGAGATCAGGGCTAGATCCAACACCGTTTTTTAGCTCACTGCACCATCCCAGTTTCAGAACCCGGCTGTATGCAAATTAGTCTGTTCCTGTCCCAGTGCATGATGGGAACAGGGCAAACCAAACTACAAAAGCCAATTCTTACACTGGGAAGGAAACAAGCTACCGGGGACCGGTTTCTGGCATTTCAGCCTCTTCGGCCCGGCTTGCTTGAATCCTGATGGTGCAATGAGCAAGGGACTCACATCTGAGTATACCCTTCCACGCTTAGGGTGGACAAAAATATTTACAACAAGGGGTGGTGAGGGACAGAGTCTCTGAATTAAACAGAATACTCTCACCCAGTCAAGAGATCAGGGCTAGATCCAACACCGTTTTTTAGCTCACTGCACCATCCCAGTTTCAGAACCCGGCTGTATGCAAATTAGTCTGTTCCTGTCCCAGTGCATGATGGGAACAGGGCAAACCAAACTACAAAAGCCAATTCTTACACTGGGAAGGAAACAAGCTACCGGGGACCGGTTTCTGGCATTTCAGCCTCTTCGGCCCGGCTTGCTTGAATCCTGATGGTGCAATGAGCAAGGGACTCACATCTGAGTATACCCTTCCACGCTTAGGGTGGACAAAAATATTTACAACAAGGGGTGGTGAGGGACAGAGTCTCTGAATTAAACAGAATACTCTCACCCAGTCAAGAGATCAGGGCTAGATCCAACACCGTTTTTTAGCTCACTGCACCATCCCAGTTTCAGAACCCGGCTGTATGCAAATTAGTCTGTTCCTGTCCCAGTGCATGATGGGAACAGGGCAAACCAAACTACAAAAGCCAATTCTTACACTGGGAAGGAAACAAGCTACCGGGGACCGGTTTCTGGCATTTCAGCCTCTTCGGCCCGGCTTGCTTGAATCCTGATGGTGCAATGAGCAAGGGACTCACATCTGAGTATACCCTTCCACGCTTAGGGTGGACAAAAATATTTACAACAAGGGGTGGTGAGGGACAGAGTCTCTGAATTAAACAGAATACTCTCACCCAGTCAAGAGATCAGGGCTAGATCCAACACCGTTTTTTAGCTCACTGCACCATCCCAGTTTCAGAACCCGGCTGTATGCAAATTAGTCTGTTCCTGTCCCCCTTTTGTAAATCGATTTTGGCCACTATAGGTGTGGCAGGGTATACTCAGACATGAGTCCCTTTCTCACTGCTCCATCAGGATTCAAGCAAGCCGGGCCGAAGAGGCTGAAATGCCAGAAACCGGTCCCCGGTAGCTTGTCTCCTTTCTGGTAAAGAATTGGCTTGGTAGTTTAGTCTGCCCTGTTCCCATGATGCACTGGGCCAGGGACAGACTGATTTGCATATAGCCAGGTTCTGAGCTGGGATGGGGCAGTGAGATAAATAACGGTGATGGATCAAGCCCTGATCTTTGGACTGGGTAAGAGTGGTCTGCTCAATTCAGACACTCTGTTCATCACCACCCCCTTTTGTAAATCAATTTTGGCCACTATAGGTGTGGCAGGGTATACTCAGACATGAGTCCCTTTCTCACTGCTCCATCAGGATTCAAGCAAGCCGGGCCGAAGAGGCTGAAATGCCAGAAACCGGTCCCCGGTAGCTTGTCTCCTTTCTGGTAAAGAATTGGCTTGGTAGTTTAGTCTGCCCTGTTCCCATGATGCACTGGGCCAGGGACAGACTGATTTGCATATAGCCAGGTTCTGAGCTGGGATGGGGCAGTGAGATAAATAACGGTGATGGATCAAGCCCTGATCTTTGGACTGGGTAAGAGTGGTCTGCTCAATTCAGACACTCTGTTCATCACCACCCCCTTTTGTAAATCGATTTTGGCCACTATAGGTGTGGCAGGGTATACTCAGACATGAGTCCCTTTCTCACTGCTCCATCAGGATTCAAGCAAGCCGGGCCGAAGAGGCTGAAATGCCAGAAACCGGTCCCCGGTAGCTTGTCTCCTTTCTGGTAAAGAATTGGCTTGGTAGTTTAGTCTGCCCTGTTCCCATGATGCACTGGGCCAGGGACAGACTGATTTGCATATAGCCAGGTTCTGAGCTGGGATGGGGCAGTGAGATAAATAACGGTGATGGATCAAGCCCTGATCTTTGGACTGGGTAAGAGTGGTCTGCTCAATTCAGACACTCTGTTCATCACCACCCCCTTTTGTAAATCGATTTTGGCCACTATAGGTGTGGCAGGGTATACTCAGACATGAGTCCCTTTCTCACTGCTCCATCAGGATTCAAGCAAGCCGGGCCGAAGAGGCTGAAATGCCAGAAACCGGTCCCCGGTAGCTTGTCTCCTTTCTGGTAAAGAATTGGCTTGGTAGTTTAGTCTGCCCTGTTCCCATGATGCACTGGGCCAGGGACAGACTGATTTGCATATAGCCAGGTTCTGAGCTGGGATGGGGCAGTGAGATAAATAACGGTGATGGATCAAGCCCTGATCTTTGGACTGGGTAAGAGTGGTCTGCTCAATTCAGACACTCTGTTCATCACCACCCCCTTTTGTAAATCGATTTTGGCCACTATAGGTGTGGCAGGGTATACTCAGACATGAGTCCCTTTCTCACTGCTCCATCAGGATTCAAGCAAGTCGGGCCGAAGAGGCTGAAATGCCAGAAACCGGTCCCCGGTAGCTTGTCTCCTTTCTGGTAAAGAATTGGCTTGGTAGTTTAGTCTGCCCTGTTCCCATGATGCACTGGGCCAGGGACAGACTGATTTGCATATAGCCAGGTTCTGAGCTGGGATGGGGCAGTGAGATAAATAACGGTGATGGATCAAGCCCTGATCTTTGGACTGGGTAAGAGTGGTCTGCTCAATTCAGACACTCTGTTCATCACCACCCCCTTTTGTAAATCGATTTTGGCCACTATAGGTGTGGCAGGGTATACTCAGACATGAGTCCCTTTCTCACTGCTCCATCAGGATTCAAGCAAGCCGGGCCGAAGAGGCTGAAATGCCAGAAACCGGTCCCCGGTAGCTTGTCTCCTTTCTGGTAAAGAATTGGCTTGGTAGTTTAGTCTGCCCTGTTCCCATGATGCACTGGGCCAGGGACAGACTGATTTGCATATAGCCAGGTTCTGAGCTGGGATGGGGCAGTGAGATAAATAACGGTGATGGATCAAGCCCTGATCTTTGGACTGGGTAAGAGTGGTCTGCTCAATTCAGACACTCTGTTCATCACCACCCCCTTTTGTAAATCGATTTTGGCCACTATAGGTGTGGCAGGGTATACTCAGACATGAGTCCCTTTCTCACTGCTCCATCAGGATTCAAGCAAGCCGGGCCGAAGAGGCTGAAATGCCAGAAACCGGTCCCCGGTAGCTTGTCTCCTTTCTGGTAAAGAATTGGCTTGGTAGTTTAGTCTGCCCTGTTCCCATGATGCACTGGGCCAGGGACAGACTGATTTGCATATAGCCAGGTTCTGAGCTGGGATGGGGCAGTGAGATAAATAACGGTGATGGATCAAGCCCTGATCTTTGGACTGGGTAAGAGTGGTCTGCTCAATTCAGACACTCTGTTCATCACCACCCCCTTTTGTAAATCGATTTTGGCCACTATAGGTGTGGCAGGGTATACTCAGACATGAGTCCCTTTCTCACTGCTCCATCAGGATTCAAGCAAGCCGGGCCGAAGAGGCTGAAATGCCAGAAACCGGTCCCCGGTAGCTTGTCTCCTTTCTGGTAAAGAATTGGCTTGGTAGTTTAGTCTGCCCTGTTCCCATGATGCACTGGGCCAGGGACAGACTGATTTGCATATAGCCAGGTTCTGAGCTGGGATGGGGCAGTGAGATAAATAACGGTGATGGATCAAGCCCTGATCTTTGGACTGGGTAAGAGTGGTCTGCTCAATTCAGACACTCTGTTCATCACCACCCCCTTTTGTAAATCGATTTTGGCCACTATAGGTGTGGCAGGGTATACTCAGACATGAGTCCCTTTCTCACTGCTCCATCAGGATTCAAGCAAGCCGGGCCGAAGAGGCTGAAATGCCAGAAACCGGTCCCCGGTAGCTTGTCTCCTTTCTGGTAAAGAATTGGCTTGGTAGTTTAGTCTGCCCTGTTCCCATGATGCACTGGGCCAGGGACAGACTGATTTGCATATAGCCAGGTTCTGAGCTGGGATGGGGCAGTGAGATAAATAACGGTGATGGATCAAGCCCTGATCTTTGGACTGGGTAAGAGTGGTCTGCTCAATTCAGACACTCTGTTCATCACCACCCCCTTTTGTAAATCGATTTTGGCCACTATAGGTGTGGCAGGGTATACTCAGACATGAGTCCCTTTCTCACTGCTCCATCAGGATTCAAGCAAGCCGGGCCGAAGAGGCTGAAATGCCAGAAACCGGTCCCCGGTAGCTTGTCTCCTTTCTGGTAAAGAATTGGCTTGGTAGTTTAGTCTGCCCTGTTCCCATGATGCACTGGGCCAGGGACAGACTGATTTGCATATAGCCAGGTTCTGAGCTGGGATGGGGCAGTGAGATAAATAACGGTGATGGATCAAGCCCTGATCTTTGGACTGGGTAAGAGTGGTCTGCTCAATTCAGACACTCTGTTCATCACCACCCCCTTTTGTAAATCGATTTTGGCCACTATAGGTGTGGCAGGGTATACTCAGACATGAGTCCCTTTCTCACTGCTCCATCAGGATTCAAGCAAGCCGGGCCGAAGAGGCTGAAATGCCAGAAACCGGTCCCCGGTAGCTTGTCTCCTTTCTGGTAAAGAATTGGCTTGGTAGTTTAGTCTGCCCTGTTCCCATGATGCACTGGGCCAGGGACAGACTGATTTGCATATAGCCAGGTTCTGAGCTGGGATGGGGCAGTGAGATAAATAACGGTGATGGATCAAGCCCTGATCTTTGGACTGGGTAAGAGTGGTCTGCTCAATTCAGACACTCTGTTCATCACCACCCCCTTTTGTAAATCGAACAACTGTGGATGTCACTATTGTATAATGTGGGAAAATAGTCTGATATAACATTTTGAGAACGTGACTAGGCCGGACATTTTCTTAAACAAAGGACTCTTTAAAATTCAGCTGACACAGCGGAAATTGAGTAATAGAATGATGAGGTGATGCTCATCCACCCCAAATTGTCCAATCCGAACTCGAGTTTGTGCTGACAGTTACTTTTGTAGATAGATAAAGTTAGTGAAAAAGGTATATAAAGTCATGATTGTCCTTAAGAAAAAACTTCTCTTCGATTTCCTCCTGAGATGCTGTCGGAATGCTGATTTTCCTGAGATGTAAGGCTTTCTTGAATAAATGTTTTATTTCTTTGGGTGAGAACTGAGCTTCAGATGAGGTTATTAGTTAGGGAAGTTAGGAGAAAATGAATTTTGGGAACTATCTGTCTTTTGCTAATATTTGTATTCTGAAATCTAAATAATAATGTCTATTTCTGAATCTCGGAAATAAATGAGTATAACTATTTGAAATAAAATATTTTTTTTTAAAGTTACTTTGAGTAAAGAAATAAATAAAGCGAATAAACTATTAGTCATGCTAAACTTTGCTTTTAATAAAAATTAGATAAATGGAGAATTAAGCTGGTCTTGTATTTTCCTACGCCTAACTTTTACTAGCAGATTCGTCGACCATAATGGTGGTATGGCTAAATAAATGTCTTGTTTAATAAAACCATGGTAAAACTCATTTAAACTACAGGTGTAAATAGTATAAATATTTAGTTTTTGATTTAGACGCTCCACTATGATAGAGCTGCTCTCCTTTGAATTTCACTGATCCATGAAGTAGGATGAAAGTGTCTTGTAAGTAACTCACAGTGTTATGGGTCCCACTGATGAGTAGATGTATGATTTGGTACTTCAGGGAAAGGTGATATGGTTTTAGAAATAATTTCTGGAGTAGCACTGCATCAAGAGGCAGCGCTCACCATCTCCAACTACAGCACACATAAACACTGGGTCTCGACTGAGGTCCATTTGATCCTGTTTCTCCGGGTCCAAGGTTCTGGTACTGGTTTTCGTGTCCACTTCGTCCTCTTGACCTTCCAGGTCCTTGTACTTTCTAGTCCTGTTGGTCATGCTCCTTGGTCCTTTCAAGCCTAACCTCCTGCTGGTTGTGGCCCTCTTGAGGGCAATCAATCAAATCAATCAGGGATTTGTGAAGCGCGCTACTCACCCGTGAGGGTCTCAAGGCGCTGAAGGGGGCGGGTGAGGGGGAGGAGAGGTTGTGCAGCTCCTGATTCACCCAAAGAGTCAGGTCTTGAGGCTCTTCCTGAAGGTATGCAGAGTGGGGGAAAGGTCTGATGTTGAGCGGGAGTTGCTAAGATGTAGGAGTGGGCTCTTCCATCCGCTCTGGCTCTGTGGCTGCGGGGGGTTTCGGCGAGTGCGAGGTTGGCGGAGTGGAGGTTTCTCTTGGGTACATGGAAGGAGACTTTTTTGTTGAGGTATTGGGGTCCGTGCTGTGGAGGGAATTGTAAGTGTGAGTGAGTAGCTTGAAGGTGACTCTCTTCTCCACGGGGAGCCAGTGGATGTGTCATAGGTGCTGGGTGATGTATTCATGTCGTGGATGCCGAGGGTGAGTCTGGCAGCGGTGTTCTGGATGGTCTGGAGTTTCGGAAGTAGGGATTTGTTGATTACGGTGTAGCGGGCGTTTACGTAGTCCAGTCTGCTGGTGAGTGCGTGGGAGATGTTTTTTCTTGAATCGTGGGGGATCCACTTGAAGGTCTTGTGAAGGATGCGGAGGGTGTTGTAGCATGAGGAGGAGATGGCGTTGATCTGTCGGGTCATGGTGAGGGAGAAGTCGAGTGTTAGACGGGGACCCGGAGGGTCGGCAAAGCAAGGGGGAGAGGTCTCCTGGCGAGGGCCCTCTCTCTAGATCGAACGGACGAGCAACTACCCCCCCACAGATGGACGCCACACAAAAATAGGTTCTGCACACTTTTATCGGTATTCTTAGGCAGGTTAAACTTGACGATACAGCAGGACCAGGATACGATGATCCCTTCAATTCTAATCTCTGGGGGAAAGGGGGTAGCGGGACAGTCTTAGTACCGGTCCGGTACAGGGGTAGCTGGTGTATAGCTCTCAATCCTCGAGCTGGAGGGTTCGCAAGTAGGGGCCGCGGCAGCGCCAGCAGGCCTTCAAGGATGGTTTACGAAGATGAGCCGTGGCAGCGCCAGCAGGCATTCAAGGATGGTTCACAAGGATGAGCCGCGGCAGCGCCAGCAGGCCTTCAAAGATGGTTCACGAGGATGAGCCGCGGCAGTGCCAGCAGGCCTTCAAAGATACTTCACGAGGATGAGCCGCGGCAGCGCCAGCAGGCCTTCAAAGATGGTTCACAAAGATGAGCCGCGGCAGCGCCAGCAGGCCTTCAAAGATGGTTCACGAGGATGAGCCGCGGCAGCGCCAGCAGGCCTTCAAAGATGGTTCACGAAGAGGAGCCGTGGCAGCGCCAGCAGGCCTCCAAGGATGAGTTTGTCTCGGTGTCTCTCGACTCCAGAATACAACTGCCTTCCTGCTCTGAAGCTACCCCAGTTATAGGTCTGGCGCCCTTTGATGTCCGGACCCTCGCACTTGGAGGTCGGGGGGTCCGAGATGAGGGAGTCCAGACACCCAGCAGGGGGGTGGAGCCAGTGCCCAGGGAGGCTGGGGGCGATCAAAACCAGGCGGTGGGGAGCCATCGACACTCCTTCTTCCATTGACTCGCCAAGTGGTCTCTTTACCCCCTGGGTGGATGGTGGTGCCTCGATGTTGGGGCCTGGCTGGGCCTGAGGCGGAGGTCGACCCGAGGCCACGAGGCCTGGCCGTGGAGGGTCCAAAATGGCAGCTGGGCCGGGAACGGTGGTTTGGCACAGGGCCCGGGCCAGCCGAGAAGGTGGTGGTTACGAGTCCGGGTTCGTCGGGGAAGAGCTGGGGGTTGACCCGGAGGGCTGCAGGTGTGGTTCTTGTCCGGGGAACAGGGGTAGCAGTAGTCTGAGACCCGCCATGCGGGGAGGGGTCGGGCATGCCACGAGGCCTGTCCAACATGCGTCCCACCCCGGGGTACCGAAGAGATAGGGCCGGAGCTTCTTGAGGGCCCACACCACGGCGAAGGCCTCTCGCTCTATGGTGCTCCAGCGCTGTTCTCGGGCCAGCAGGTGTCGACTGATGAAGGCCACTGGCTGGTCAACTCCCTCTGTGTTGATTTGGGAGAGGACGGCCCCAACGCCGTGATCGGAGGCATCTGTCTGTACTATAAATTCCCGGCTGTAGTCGGGGGCTTGGAGCACTGGGGCGGTGCACATTGCGGACTTGAGGTTCTCAAAGGCGGCCTGACACTCAGGGGTCCAGTGTACTTTCGGGGGGTTCTTCTTGGACGTGAGTTCTGTGAGGGGCCCCACAATGCTGCCATAGTCCTTCACGAAGTGCCAGTAGTATCCGGTGAGCCCCAGGAAGGCTCGGACCTCTGTTTGGGTGACCGGGGGCTCCCAAGCCCGGATGGCTGCGATCTTGAGTTGGAGAGGGGCCACCTGGCCACTTCCTACCTGGTGCCCCAGGTAGGTCACGGACCCTTGGCCGATTTGGCACTTGCTGGCCTTGATTGTTAGTCCTGCCCGCCGGAGGGCGGTCAGGACCTCCCGGAGGTGTTGGAGGTGTTCTGCCCAGTGGAGACTGTACACGGCAATATCGTCCAGATAGGTGGCGCTGAACTCCTCCAGCCCCGCCAATACTTTGTTCACGATCCTCTGGAAGGTGGCGGGGGCGTTTTTCATTCCAAAGGGCATCACTTTGAAGTGGTAGTGGCCATCCGGGGTGGAGAAGGCGGATCGCTCCTGGGCGCCTGGGGTGAGGCCGATCTGCCAATAGCCCGCGGTCAAGTCAAAGATGCTCAGGTAGCGGGCGGCCCCCAGACGGTCGATCAATTCATCAGCTCGTGGGATGGGGTGAGCGTCTGTCCGGGTGACGGCGTTCAAGCCCCGGTAGTCCACACAAAATCTGAGTTCTGGGGCGACGCCAGGGGCAGCGGCCTTGGGGACCAGCACGACCGGACTGGCCCAGGGACTGTCGGAGGGTTCGATTACTCCTAGGGCCAGCATCTTGGAGACCTCCGATTGGATGCAGGCGCTTCCCCGATCGGGAACTCTGTAGGCCCAGTGCCAGATAGGGGGACTATCCCCGGTGTCGACATCGTGGAGGCACCAGGGGGTGACCCCGGGCGTGAGGGAGAATAGATCGGCGAATTGTTGCAACAAGTCTTGGCAGCTGTGGCGTTGTGCTGGGATCAGGGTGGAAGAGAGGTTGACCCCTTCCATGGAGCCGTCTTGGGCTAGATTTTTCAGGAGGTCGGGGAGGGGCTCGGAGTCCTCTTCAGCCCCACTGTCGGTAGCCATCAGGAGGCTAAGTTCTGATCGCACAAAGTGCGGCTTAAGTCTGTTGGCATGGAGGACCCGGAGGGGGTTCCTGGGGGACTCCAGGTCCACCAGGTAGGTGACGGGGCCCTTGCGTTCCACCACTTTGAAGGGTCCGGTGCATTTGTCCTGGAGGGCGCAAGGTTCGACCGGGGACATGACCCAGACCTGTTGTCCCGGCTCGAACTCAATGGACGAGGCGTTTTGATCATACCAGCGTTTCATGTCCTCTTGGCTGGCTTCGAGGTTGGCCTTGGCGAGTTCCCGGAACCTTTGGGTCTGATTCCGGAGGGTCAAGAGGTACCTGCACACATCGGGGGGAGCCTTTTGGGGGTCACCTTCCACCCTTCCTTGACCAGGCTGAGGGGACCCCGGACGGGGTGCCCATACAGGAGCTCGAAGGGGCTGAATCCCAGGGACTTCTGTGGGACCTCCCGGTAGGCAAACAGGAGGCAGGGTAGCAGCACGTCCCATTGGCGGCGTAGGGGCTCTTCCAGGCCCATGATCATACCCTTGAGGGTGCGATTGAATCGTTCCACTAGTCCATTTTCTTGCGGGTGGTAGGGGGTTGTAAATTTGTAGGTGACCCCACACTGTTGCCATAGGGACTTCATGTATCTGGAGATGAAGTTCGTGCCCCGATCACTGACGACCTCTCGGGGGTAAACCCACCCGCGAGAAGATCCCCATCAGGGCTCAGCCCACCACGGGCGCTGTCACGGTCCGGAGAGGTATGGCCTTGGGATAGCGGGTGGCATGGTCCACCAGGACGAGTATGAACCTTGCGCTGTCTGGGGCTCCAGGGGCCCCACAATGTCGATCCCCACCCGCTCAAAGGGAGTGTGACGATGGGAAAGGGTTGCAGGGGGACTTTTAGTTTCCGGACGCTCTTCCCGCTGGCCTGGCAGGTGGGGCAGGCCCGGCAGTGGTTTATCACATCGTTCCGCATCTTAGGCCAGTAGAAATGGGTCACCAGGCGGCTGTAAGTCTTGTCCTGCCCCAGGTGCCCGGCGAGAGGCACATCGTGTGCCAGGTTCAAGAGGAAGTCTCTGAATCGGAGGGGGACCACCAGCACCCGGCTGGCCCCCAGTTCGGCAATCTTTTGCTCACTGTAGAGGAGCTCATTGTCCCAATAGATCCAGTCGGCCCCCGAGGCATCCCCTGCGCTCTGGGCTATGGCTTGCTGTCGGAGCCCCTCGAGGGAGAGACACGCTCTTTGTTCCTGGCGGAACTGTTCCTGAGTGGGGCCAACTTCTTGGCGCCACTGGGCCAGCTCCGGGAGGTCTCGGAGTGGGTCAGGTTCTTCGTTGTCGGGCCCCGGTGGACCGGGTTCAGGGGTGGTCTCTTCCGTGACGACAGGCGGTGGAGGTTCGGGCCACTCTGGTTCTTCGGTGGATGGGATGGCACGGGCGGCCATAGATCGGGTCGTCGCACAGACCCATTCAGGAAGACCAAGCATCCCCAGGTGCTCTCTTCGTTCAACGGCTGCCCAGGGGGAGCTCTCGAGATCGTTCCCCAGGAGGCAGTTCACGGGGGCATCGTCTCGGACGGTCACTTTCAGCATGCCCGACACTCCCCCCCACTCGAAGGGGACGCGGGCCATCTGGCACAGGCTTTCGGAGTTGTCCGCAGACCGTACTGGACAAAGTACGTTGGGCAAGATTTGATCGGGGGTCACCAGATGGCAACGGACTGCGGTCCCACTGGCCCCCGTGTCGCGGAGGGCTTCGGCCCGGTGTCCATTAATGGTGACCCACTGGCTGTACTTCTGCGTGTTGGCTGGGATGGGGGCCCGCGGGACCATGTCCCTTTCTCCTAGACATACCAGGGACATGGCTGCAGGTTCCCACTCTGTCTGGTATTGTTTGCACTCTTCGGCTTCTTCTTCGCCTTGCTCTTCTCCAAGGGCGACGGCGGTGATCTGGCGGTTCATTGGACCCGGGGCCTGGACTGACTGGTTTCTCGGACAGTTGGGGTCATTGGCGTAATGGCCGGGCCGCTGGCATTTGTGGCAGACAATGTTGGAGCGGAATCCCGGTCGCGTCGGAGGGCTTCCTCTTCCGGCCGGAGACGGGGCGTTGCTAGTGGGAGGCACCGTGGCGGTGTCCCTGCCCCGACCCTGGCCTCCTCCTCCCCCTCACGGATGGTGGGACCCCTGGGAGGCTCTGTTTTGTTCACCCAGCCAATTCCGGGGGACCCGGGTGCTCTCCCATTGATCCGCTTCGATGGCGAGTTTCCGGGGTTCGGTCAGCTTGCTGTCGAGGAGATGCTGCCTTAGTTCAACGGAACAATTATTGGATAGGTGCTCCCACACGATGAGATCGAATAATTGTTCATAGGTGGTGACCTGGCTGCCTTTGATCCACCCCTCTAAGGCTCGGCTAAAAAAGTTCACATGTTCCACCCAGGTGGTAAGGGGGATTCTTTTACAGTCTCGAAATCGCTGCCGGTACATCTCGGGGGTGAGCCCATAGCGAGTGAGAAGGGCGGCTTTCATGTGCTCGTAGGAGGTCATCTCTGCGTCGGGGAGTTGTAGCAGGGCATCTCTTCCTTCGTTGACGAATCTCCCCCACAACCCGGCTCCCCAGTCTTTTCGCGGAATACGGTGGGCGATCATGGCTACCTCGTAGGCCTTGAACCATTGCTGGATATCGTCGTTCCGGTAGTACTATCGGACGACGTCTTTGGGAATGTGGACCTTGGTGTCCGTAGGGGGAGCGGAGCTCTGGTTCTCGGGGACGCCGAGGTCCTTGTTTTGTCATCGAATCTCTAGTTCTTTTAAACCGCGCTCGTGTTCGTACGCTAGTTTCTTCTCTTCCAGCTCCCTCTGGCTTTTTCTTTCTTCTCGTTCTTCCCCTAGCCGTAAGTGTTCGAGGGCTATCTTTTTTTCCGCTAGTTTTAGTTCCCCATCTAAGCGGAGTCGAGCCAGTTCCAACTCGTGGAGCCGGCTCCTCTCCTGTTCTCGGGCCTCCTCGGAAGAGAGGCCCGCTCCTCTTTCTTCTTCGGGGGTTGCAATTGTGTCTGTGGTCTCGATGCTTTCGTTTTGGGGTGGGGACGCTCCCGTCTCCACCCAAGACTCCAAGGCGTGCTTGAGGTCGTCTTTGGTGCTCAGTCCCGTGGTACCGATGCCCAAGTCTATGCAGAATTGTTTCAATTCCTTGTGGCTGTATTCTTCCAGTCGTTCCATCTGGAATTTTGCGGTTGTTCCGGTCTCTTTCGTCGACATTGTTGCTGTGCGTCGTGGGGCGAGTTACTCTCCGTACGATTATGCGTCGGCTCGGATCGCTCCGCTGGCACCAATGTTAGACGGGGACCCGGAGGGTCGGCCGAGCAAGGGGCAGAGGCCTCCTGGCGAGGGCCCTCTCCTTAGATCGTACGGACGAGAAACTACCCCCCCCACAGATGGACGCCACACAAAGATAGGTTCTGTACACTTTTATCGGTATTCTTAGGCAGGTTAAACTTGACGATACAGCAGGACCAGGATACGATGATCCCTTCAATTCTAGTCTCTGGGGGAAAGAGGGTAACGGGACAGTCTCAGTACCGGTCCGGTACTGGGGTAGCTGGTGTATAGCTCTCAATCCTCGAGCTGGAGGGTTCGCAAGTAGGGGCAGCGCCAGCAGGCCTTCAAGGATGGTTTACGGAGATGAGCCGCGGCAGCGTCAGCAGGCCTTCAAGGATGGTTCACGAGGATGAGCCGCGGCAGCGACATCAGGCCTTCAAAGATGGTTCACGAGGATGAGCCGCGGCAGTGCCAGCAGGCCTTCAAAGATAGTTCACGAGGATGAGCCGCGGCAGCGCCAGCAGGCCTTCAAAGATGGTTCACGAGGATGAGCCGCGGCAGCGCCAGCAGGCCTTCAAAGATGGTTCACGAGGATGAGCCGCGTCAGCACCAGCAGGCCTTCAAAGATGGTTCACGAGGATGAGCCGCGGCAGCGCCAGCAGGCCTTTAAAGATGGTTCACGAATAGGAGCCGCGGCAGCGCCAGCAGGCCTCCAAGGATGAGTTTGTCTCGGTGTCTCTCGACTCCAGGATACAACTGCCTTCCTGCTCTGGAGCTACCCCAGTTATAGGTCTGGCGCCCTTTGATGTCCGGACCCTCGCACTTGGAGGTCAGGGGGTCCGGGATGAGGGAGTCCAGACACCCAGCAGGGGGGTGTAGCCAGCGTCCAGGGAGGCTAGGGGCGATCGAAACCAGGCGGAGGGGAGCCATCGACACTCCTTCTTCCATTGACTCGCCAAGTGGTCTCTTTACCCCCTGGGTGGATGGTGGTGACTCGATGTCGGGGCCTGGCTGGGCCTGAGGCGGAGGTCGACCCGAGGCCACGAGGCCTGGCCGTGGAGGGTCCAAAATGGCGGCTGGGCCGGGAACGGTTGTTTGGCACAGGGCCCGGGCCAGCCGAGAAGGTGGTGGTTACGAGTCCGGGTTCCGTCGGGGAAGAGCTGGGGGTTGACCCGGAGGGCTGCAGGTGTGGTTCTTGTCCGGGGAACAGGGATAGCAGTAGTCCGAGACCCGCAATGCGGGGAGGGGTCGGGCATGCCACGAGTCCTGTCCAACATCGAGTATGATGCCGAGGATGTGGGTGTGGTCCGTGGGAGTAGGGGGGCTGCCGATGGCCACCAGGTGTCCCATACTGAGGGAGTGGGTCCGAAGATGAGGTCTTCTGTCTTCTTGGAGTTGAGCTTCAGACCGGCGTCGCTCATCCAGGATGCAACGTCTTTCAGTCTTTCCTGGAAGCTGAGTCTGGTGATGTTGGATCGCCTAATGAGGGAGAGGATGAGCTGGGTGTCGTCGGCGTAGGATACTATGCTGAGCCCATGTTTTCTGACAATGGCGGCGAGGGGGGCCATGTAGATGTTGAAGAGCGTAGGGCTGAGCAACGATCCTTGGGTTACTCCTCAGTTGATCTCTGTGGGTTCAGAGAGAAAAGGCGGGAGTCTGATCCTTTGAGTTCAGCCGGTGAGGCAGGAGTGGATCCAGTCAAGGGCAGTCCTCTGTATACTGGCGTCATGAAGTCTGGCAGTTAGTGGGCGGTGGGAGACAGTGTCGAAAGCTGCAGAGAGGTCAAGTAAGATGAGGGCTTCTGTGGAGGCCTAGTCGAGGAAAGTGCGGATGTCATCTGTGGCGGGGAGGTCTCAGTACTGTGGCTACTAAGGAATCCGGATTGGGAAGAGTCGAAGAAGTAGTTGGTTTTGATGAAGTTCGTGAGTTGGCTGTTGACAATCTTCTTTGTGACTTTAGCCTCGAAGGGGAGGAGAAAGATGGGTCTGTAGTTTTTGAGGTCCATGGGGTCTGTGAAGGGATTCTTGAGGAGTGGCTTGACTTCTGCACGTTTCCAGCTGTTGGGGAAAGGGCCAGATTCGAAGGAGGCGTTGATGTTGCGACATGGTGGCGGCGGCTCTATGGAAGATGTGTGGCAGGTAGAGGTCCCTGGGGGCTCCTGAGTGATCTTCATGGTTGAGGTGGTGTCTTCGGTGGTGATCGGGGTCCAGGTTGAGACGGTGGGCTGGCTAGCGTAGCTGGAGGTAGCCGTAGATTCGGCATCGGGTGTCTGTTCTTTGAAATTGTCGTAGAGGGATTTGATCTTGAGATGGAAGTAGGATCTGAGTTTGTTGCTGAGGTCCTGGGAAGGTGTGACGTCTGAGGCTTTGCTGAGGGGTTTGGTGAATTCCTGGATGATGCTGAAGAGTTTCTTCGAGGTACTGGAGTTGGCGAGGATTATGTCCTGGAAGAAGGTCTTTTTGGTGGATCTAATGTGTTGGTTGTAGTCTGTCACTGCGTTCTTGTAGGTGGCCTGAGCTTCTGTGGTTTTTGGTGTTTTTCCAAACTTTCTCGAGGCGTCTGCAGGTGCGTCTGGATTCTCGGATATGGGTGATAAACTAGGTGGCGTTCATGGGGCACTGTCTGTCGGAGGTACGGAGGGGGGCAAGCTTGTTGGTGATCCATGTGTGGAGTTCGTTGGCTGTAGAGTTGACGTTGGTCGTGGTGGGAGGGGGATCGAGGTTGAGGGTGGAGTTGAGGTGCTCCTTGATGACCATGCTCTAATTCCTTTGTGTAGAGCGTGGTGTATGTTTGTGAGCGGTGTGTTTTTCGAAGGAGAAGTGTACGCAGTGGTGGTCTGTCCAGGGGGGCTATGTGGTATGGCTTGTTGTTTTCTCCTGCAAAGATGGGGTCGAGGGTGTGTCCTGCCTTGTGGGCATGGGTGGGTGTAGGAACTGGGTCACCAGTTCCCCGGGGGTAGCTTGGCCCGAGCAGGTAGGCACCCGAAGCTTAGGTGTAAAGTGACCATACAGCACACACATCCCCTGAGACAGGTAACACACACAATGACTGAGACCACACCAGTGAGATTGATTAAACAATGTACTTTTATCTAGAATAAGGTCACGGTTGATAGTTCATTCGGGGTAAACAAGTAATCAAGGTAGCATTAACTCAATTCACATTTCCTTAAAAGAGCATATTTTTCATCACTCAGCCATAAATATATCTATACTACTATTATAAAGAGAGAACTTGCACCTTTGGGCAAGGTAAACTCGAAAACTACACCACCAATCTGAACACCCAAGACATCTTAGAAAACCTCAGTGCAAGCAGAAGGACATAGGCTACATAAAAATAAAAAATAAACGTTGTTTAAAATATTTACAAAGAAAAATAAAGTAGTCCCTTGCAAGTAGCGCCGGTCGCGACGTATGCGTGAGGGGAGTAGCGTCCTTCACAGCAACAGGAGGAGCGAGGACATGATTAGCGTCTGAGTGAGGGGAGGAGCGGAGTTCACCACAGCAACAGCAATACCGAGCGGTGAGAAGCGGAGGAGCAGTGGCAGCGCGGGGAGGTAAGTCGTCATGGGGTGGGGGGGGATTTCAAAGCCGAGGCGGGAGGCGGGAGGCGGGAGGCGGGTGGGAGACTCGAGACGGGAGGCGGTGATTGGCCTCGGGTATGTGAGGCTTCCATGCAGGTGTCCAGTCATCTTGCAGGTGTTTCTTCCAATCACGTGCCCCCCGCCCCCCGCCCACACAGACGAGCTCTAGGAGTCCAGTCGTCCCGCTATTTTAACTCTCTCAAACTCCAAGAAAACTCTACTCTTTGAGCCCTAAATGAGCTATAAAGTGTGAGGAGCAGGCTCAGCTTTAGGTCTGCAAACCAGCCGCCTGCTGATGAACAGCCCTGAATATGCACATGTCCTGGAAGCCTTGTTACGTATCTTAGGACCATTCCCCAAGTCTACAGGTTTAGACCCCCTGACCCAATGACACAAGCAATGCTCTGTGTATGAGAGAGGAGGGCTCTGCTTTACTACAGACCTGATCTCTGCTCCGCCTCCCGAGAGGGGTTTCGCGCGCTGGAAACAAACCAGACCCTCTCCCAGGGGCGCAGGAAGCGTGACTTTCACACGGAGAATGTCACACTCGAGCATCTGCACTAACAATGACACAACGTATGTTTAAAAACGTTTATTGCAGTATTCTATGCATTAGTACATGAGCTACGACCACGGAACATAGGAGTCGGGTCGCTATTCCTGGGCTTACTATGGACGTAAACCCAACAATTGTATTTTCATGGTACTCAGCACCCGGCAGCTCCCTCTCTCCTGCACCCACTCTTATCGCTCACTCCTCTGAGAGCATCAAAGATGATTAACATCACCTACAGGGGCAGCGTTAGCATTGTCATTCTGCATGCCGACCAGTCAGACCCTGGGCCGCAAGGAGGAGGGGCCGTCTGTGAGTGGAGGTCAGCCGACCTCCGTTACTGCTCCGTGTGTCCAACGTCGGCCTAGGAAGGACAGCAGGCAGTGATCTGGGATCTGACTCCTCTCTTGAGAGCTCGGGCGGAGACCTCTCTCACCTGAAGGGTCAGATCTCAGTGTTTATATAATAAACTGACCACGTGTACTCTATCTGATCAAACTGATCGTGGATGTCAAGTAGGACAGAAACGTAATGGAAGAATCCAGCCAGACCCAGTATTCTTTCTATGCATCACCTCTGTGCACATATCAACGTTACATCTCCTATATGTACCAGAAGACCCTGAGACAGAGATATTCTCGGGCGTCTTGGCCAGACTCAAGTCTCGATGCTGCTGATAAACAGGAAACTGTTGTTGTGGAAGCTGAATGTACCTTCACGTCATGAAAACATGTCAATATCTCATTTGAAGCTGATTATGGGAACAGCTAGAGTCAGGGTAGCATTAAGAGCACTTTACAATGGAGCCTGGTTCAGAAATCCCTATCCCATGCCCATTGTGTTTGTCTCTCTATAAGGCGTGTTTCAAAGTGCTGCTACATTCAGTCAGATGAGTGGACAGAGGCACAAGGATAGTATCATCTGCCCAGGATCAAACCGTTTGTTAAAATACCAGACTAGAGAATGTTTCACACTGTTACTTGCTGCATTCACTGACATATTGCATTTTAGTGACTATACCACGAGGCTGGGCATTTCTCCACTCCCACATGTAATCTATACTTACTATTATAAAGAGAGAACTTGCACCTTTGGGCAAGGTAAACTCGAAAACTACACCACCAATCTGAACACCCAAGACATCTTAGAAAACCTCAGTGCAAGCAGAAGGACATAGGCTACATAAAAATAAAAAATAAACGTTGTTTAAAATATTTACAAAGAAAAATAAAGTAGTCCCTTGCAAGTAGCGCCGGTCGCGACGTATGCGTGAGGGGAGTAGCGTCCTTCACAGCAACAGGAGGAGCGAGGACATGATTAGCGTCTGAGTGAGGGGAGGAGCGGAGTTCACCACAGCAACAGCAATACCGAGCGGTGAGAAGCGGAGGAGCAGTGGCAGCGCGGGGAGGTAAGTCGTCATGGGGTGGGGGGGGATTTCAAAGCCGAGGCGGGAGGCGGGTGGGAGACTCGAGGCGGGAGGCGCCTCGCGCTATGCGCCACGCTCTGTGCTCGAGTCCTATGGTTCATATACAAGCTTAAATGAGCTTTACCTTGGTTCATCTGCCGGGGCAGGAGGCGGGAGGCGGGCGGGAGACTCGAGACGGGAGGCGGGAGGCGCCTCGCGCTATGCGCCACGCTCTATGCTCGAGTCCTAATGTTCATATACAAGCTTAAATAAGCTTTACCTTGGTTCATCTGCACACAGGGTTTGATCATCACTGGGAATGAAACGCAAATGTGTATTTCTTGAGAAAATGACCTTCTGTCTCAAAGTAAACAATATCTTCCGGATATTGGGCAGAGGAAATAAGTTACGAGGAATATGCAGAAAAAAATAGGACATCTCATCAGACATGGGTTTTATGACTACATAAAAACAAATTCAGAGAAATGGATATACGGTGAAATGCTAAGTGCACAGATGGCAGGAAAGTTGAAAAAGAGCGAAATTAATGATTAGAGGGATAGGAAAAAACAGGATTGCAATGCAGTCTGCTCGCTTCTAAGTATGTTATACAGGCTTCTGCATTTGAAATTCAAATGTGTCTTTTTATATATGCACAATGCTGCCCCAGCCCCTTTCTGCCCCAGGCAACGCTGGGGCGGGCTGCTAGTAAATAAATAAATAGTAAATAGTAAATAACTGTAGGCCTGGCTTCAGCCTTGCTCCTAGTCAGCACCTGCAAATAATTCTTTATAGAGACATTTGAGTAACATTTCAGTTAGCAAAGCATTTAGTCAGCATTTCCTTAGGCAAGGGTAAACCTTTCAGCAGGATAGGAGTAAAACATTTCATTAGAAATAACCCTTTCAGCAGGATAGGAGTAAAACATTTCATTACTCAGCACTGGGTATCTCTTTAGGCATTAATAAACCATGCATCAAAGTAACATGAGCATTTCCTTAGGCAAGGAGGTGCAATCAGGGTACCCAGAGTGAGCAGGCCTTAACTTTTCATTCCCTTCACTAGGCCAAAAACAATACGTAAACAAGAGTAACTCTTCTGGTGGGTAGAGGTAAGAACAATGGGCTTTTCATGAAAGCAGACTTTAACTAACTATCCTTCTAATCAGGGGTTAACTTTCCTTAATTGAGGTCCCCTAATGGTGCCTTTTGGGGCCTTGGCCCAGTTACAGTACTTGTGGGGCCAACGGGGCCTGGCCACAGTCTTCCCCGGGGGAGGGGCGGACACGGGGCCCCCCCTTTCTTCTTCTTCTTTACCTTTATTTCGACATGAAAAATGTCATAAAAGTACAGACAATAAAATTCATCATAAAACATTACAGTAATTCTAAATATACAAGGGAACAGAAACCATACAATTCAATTTAGATAAAACCATTTATCTAAAATCAAAGGCCAATCAGCCCGAATCACCTCGGGTAACCTCACCCCCTATCACCTCAACAGTTGCATAATTAGATTTCATGTCATATTACCAAATATTTTCTTCTAGTGTTCCACATGGCGGCCAGAAATTTCGTGACCGCGAAGACAATTGTTGGCGATAGGTCAGATTTCAATATTCGGTAAGAGTGAAAACACTGCCTAATGCCCAGGTTTTTACAAATGGGAATAATCCACTTCTTCCTAGAAGCCTTATAGGAGGGGCAGAAGAAGACCGTGTGTAACTCTGTCTCTATTTCAGCCCCACACGCAGGGCAATTCCTAGGGGCATTGGGGTGCCATCGTGAGGTCGAGGCTCTTAACGGCAGTGTGTCGTATCTCCATTGGAGGTATAGCTTCCTGTGGCCATTAGGGCTGATGATGTCAAAAGCAGTCTCCAGTTTATAATAGTCTTTCAGAACCAGGAATGATCTCGTTATTGTTCCGATTTGGGCATTTGATAGAGAAGCCAACAAATTTTGATCGCAATACAGACTAACTAACTCCCTTCGCGATATGCCCCTACACGCTTCTGCAGGATTAGTCCATAATGAGGAGCAACCCAGCCTGTCAAATTCCTGCCTGATATATTTCAGCCAGGAAATATTTCAGACATTATGGGCTTTCAACAGTTCTGCGAGCTCACGCCTGTAGCTGACAAGTTCAGGGGTAACCCAAAGACGCCTCCAAAAAGTAAGGGGCTTAAGTACTAGTTCTTCCTTAATTGATCTAAGTCCCAAGTCCATCCTAAGGGGGAGTAGGGGCGTACTGGGAGGCAGGGATACCAACTGCCTAAGAAACTTATTTTCCACAGTGGTGATCGCTGGGTGACAAATGTGACCCCACAATTCCCCTCCATAGATCACTGCTCCCCGTGCCTGCATTTTGTAGATTTCGAGTGGGGGAGAGATAGGTTTTGAAGTGGATTGTTTTAAGAGTTTAAGGATCCCCCCTGCTTTTTGCAAGAGTTTTAGTTGAGTTTTGGTCTGATGTTGGGCCCAAGTCATATTTTCATTGACAGTTAGTCCCAGATATTCGAAAGTTTGCACTCTCTCTAAACGAACACCATCTATAGCAGGACTAGAGCGGGATGTTTTCGGTGGATTAAAAATCATAAACTTCGTTTTGGAAGTGTTTATTTCCAATCCCCGATCGTGGCAAAATGAGACAAAAGCATCCAGGACTCGCTGTATACCCACTGGTGTCTTAGCCAGCAACAGGGCAACAGGGTATCGTCTGCGAACATAATCGCAGAGATCCCTGTGCCTGCGAGCCTTGGAGCTTCTCTGTTTGGGACCTTATTCAGGTGGGTGATCACTCCGTTGACATAGAGGCAAAACAGGGTTGGCACCAAAATGCAACCCTGCCTTACCCCCCTGCCAGCGGAGAAGCTAGATGACAAATTGCCTTGTTTCCCACACCTGACCCTTGCAAAATTCTATGAATGAAGATGTATTAAAATATCTAAAAGGGAAGATGGAATACCTAGATCCCTCAATACACTCCAAAGTTTCCCCCGTGGGACCAAATCAAAGGCCGCACGGAGGTCGACGAAAACAGTGTAAAGGGAACCGCCCTGGACATTGACCGTTTTCCAGAAGAGCATATTTAACCTGAAAATCTGGTCGGTGGTGGATACATTCCTTCTGAAACCTGCTTGGTAATCACTTAAAATTTCGGAGTCATCAACCCAATCTAAAATACGATCCACAATCAGCCTAGAAAATAATTTCTGGGATACGTCTATCAGGCTGATTGGCCTATAGTTGGCTGGGAGGAGAGGAGACCCCTTCTTGAAGATAAGGACCAACTCGGCTCCCAGCCAAGTATTTGGGGGAGCCATCCCCCCAAGAACGGCATTAAAAATTATTAAGAGATAGGGGGCCCAGATCTCTGGTTCCTGTTTATAGAGGTCCCCCGGGACCTTATCCAGCCCTGGGGCTTTACCCAGTGGGAGCTTGGCTATTGCCGCTCGGACCTCAGGTAAGGTAAACCTGAGCTCCGGTGGATCGGAATCTAGGGTTATTGCTACATCTGGTAAGGAGAGAATGGTGCGAGTCCTCCTTATACAGTCCAGCGAAGTGTTCTTCCCATACCTCCGCAGCAATATTAGGAGCTTCTGCCTGCTCTGGCTCAAGTGAGCCAGTGCTCACAATTTGCCAGAACTTGCGTGCATCTTTGACTGCAAGTGCCAACATTAAATTAGCCCATCTCGCGTTCTCCCATTCGATCTTAGCATGGGATATGAGGTTCCGATAAACTTGCCTCCTGGCTTTAACAAGGTCCCTATTATTATTCTGCTTAAGTGCTACTAGCAGCTCACTTTTCGCCTGTCTACAGGCCTTATTGTACCAGGATGGTTTCCTTAGAGCCCCACCAGAGCTTGGCCCTATGGGATTCAAAATTTCAGTAAGGGTGATTATTAGTACATTGTGGAGCTCTCACAACTTTTCGTGAGAATAGTTCCCCGAGTGCTGTTCAATCAGGGCGGCTACATCCTCAAGTACTGGAATTACCTGGGTATACAGTTTAGCTAACTCGTTTGGTTTTTTGGTCAACTTATCCCATCTTACCCTGCGTCTATTACTTGTCAGGGTAGACATATTAGGTATGGCAAGTTGCGATATTTCGGTGTCCTTAGCGGCACCCGGAATTTTAAAATCTAAGATTAACTGGTTATGATCACTCTCCCCTCTATGTGTGATCCTAAAGTCTAATATTCTATTCCAAGCCCTGCACTCCACAAAGATATAGTCAAGGCGTGCCCTCCTCCCCGACTGATTAAAGGTAAAGGCAGGTGGGTTATCAGACTTTGTACGCCCATTACAAGCCCAAATCGAATGGGTCATCGTCAAAGAGGTCATTTGTACAGCCAAAGGAGTCCATGCTCTTGCTGGAGGACCTGTCACTTCTGGAATTTTCCAAGCATCCTCCTCCTCCTGGTTAACACCATCCAACAGCCCATCCAATGCTTCAAATTGGGAGTTGAAATCGCCCCCCACCACGAACGTGGCACCCTCCGGAATATTGGTTAAGAAATAGGATAGTACTTCAATGGTTTCAGACACAGATGTGACACTCACTGGTCTTGAATAAACTTTAACCACAGCCAATCTGAAACCATTCGGCCACTCTAAAATTACACACTGGACCTAGTCTGAGGCTGTGTCAATAGTTTTGACATTACATCCCAAGTGAGTTGCTACCCAAATCGTTAGGCCCCCAGAAGGGCGACCTTTCCCTGCCCATTTTGCAGCAATTGAAAATGAAGCAAAACCTAAGCGATGTTGATCATCCCTTGCCCAGGTTTCCTGGAATAAACATATATCATTCGAGTCTATGTATGACCCCCAATCCGGGCAAGCCACTTTATTACATAGACTCGCTATATTCCAAGAAAGAATTTTTAGTGCAAGGGAGGTGGGGGCAATATCGGGGGAATGTGGAGGGGGTTCTATAATGGAAGTACTTGCCTGGTCATTAGAAGAATGGTGATAGAGAGGGTTTCCGTTATCAACTATGTCTGTCAGTATATCAGACTCAGCTAAAACGGGTACCACCTCATCACTACCTTCACTACATTTTACCCACTGCAGTCAATCTACCTCCTCAAGACAACTATACCTTTTAGGATGGATGTAGTTGCTCTGCATAGGCATATTGTGCTGTGCAGGCCTATATCTTGTGCTGTCAATCGCAAATCCCACCCTTGTCCAACCATCATTCATCCTAAGGTGCGAATTGTAATTTCTTGCGGGGTAGAAGAAAGACAGTGGTAGCAGTTGGATGATGGTGTTTCCGGGGTTGCCCAGCCAGTTAGTAGTATGAGAGACAATCTGCGAGTCCCTAAAGGTAACCAAAATGCAGTCGCCCTTGATTTTCTTGGTTGTATGTCCCACCCAGGGAACCCGCCTAACCATTAATATTTCACTTCTAATATGTGGTGGCAGGGGCCTGTGGATATTTAACCAACTAATCACTTTATTTGTCAGGGAATCAAAAGGTTGCATTGCAGAATTTGAGAGCTCTGGCACTCCGGCCAAAATTACAGTATGTTCTGCCGCCTCTGGGGGCAGATTAACTATATGTGGCCGATTTAAACTAGGAATATTCTGGGTGGAGCTTTCGCCAGTACTAGGTGGGGTTTTTCCTTGTGTTTGTGGGATCATTGGTACAGGCAATTTTGATTTCCGCACTTGAGGAACAGGCACGACTTGCCTTGGGAGGGGGGTACGGGGGTAGTACTTAAGGGGCTGGCTGTAAGTGCATTTGTTAACCTTGGTTTAGTGATGTTTGTGGATACAGTAGTAACTGGGTTAGAGGAGGAAGAACTACCCCCATTCTTTGTGGTTACACCTGAGCTACTACCCAAGGTTCTTAAGTCTTCCCTCATGCCCCCCGTCACAGTTTCAATTGAATGCAGTCTAGTGACAATACGATCAAGCCTCTTCAGGACAGGGTCTAAAAGCTTCTGCAAAAGATTCGAAATAAAGGATATAGACTGGTCCCTCCCTCCACAAGCCCCCTCTCCAAGGACAAACATAGGAGCCTGCCCTGGCACTGGTAATTCGGAAGGCTGTATTAGAGTAACAATTTCGTTATCAATTGCGGGAGAAGAGAAATCCGGTTTATCCGGACTATCAACAGGAATACTTGAAACTTGGTCCAGTTTCGCCCTTTTTGTACCCTTAGGTTGTCTAGTTCTTTTTCTTTTAGAAACAGTACCTTCTCGGAGACCCCGTGCTTGGGACAGATTTAGTTCGCTCCCCTCACTCGTTATCAGGGCTGGATCAGAAGGTGTCAATGCTACAGCATCAGAAACTGAACTGACCAGTGAGAATCACGTTGTAAGGTTGAGGATGACCTTAGCTGTTGTAAAACAGACTCAATTGTTTGATCAATACTATCTAGGAGAGAGAGATGAAAAACGTCCAGTATCTCCGTTGAGGTAGTATTTACAACTAGTCCTGGGGAAGACCGGCTGGTGCTTTCAATGCCATCAGCTAACTGTCTTTCTAAGGCCGACAATTCATTACTTACAGCGGTATTGGCTCTAATAAGAAAATTGTCCAAAGTACCTGTAGCCATGGTGGATGTAGCCATGGCTTTACTCCTTGTCTCCCTTGATACCATGGTGCCTGGATACCGGCTTGTCTAGATCCCCACCAGATTGGAGGTAACTGTCATAGAGTGTGATTGTACTGAAAAAAAGGACTTAGAAGGGTGGCCCGGTCCGGACTCTCTCGGGCTCGAACGGGCTACAACGGGCCCGCCCTTGGCCCAGGCTTCGCCCGGCGCGGTCCCGCGCGCGTTCCGCGATACGCGTGCAGGTGCTTGGTCTTAGAGCAAATTGGCGGGCAGAGCACCCAGGAGGGAGGCGGGGTCAGTCAGGAAGAGTCTCCAGGTGCGGCTGGTAGGCACGCCGCAAACACTCCTGGGACTCGCAGTCCCGCTGTGGCTTCTTCCGACCACGATGATCAGCTACTGCAGGGACACAGGTAGGGAACAGAACTCCACTTTGCACAAGCTGCTCCACACAACTTCGAGCGGCAAATACATCCATCAAACTGGATTAGTTGTAAAGTCATGGCCCAGCAAGCAGCCGCGCCACTGCAATCAGCCTATGCAGAGTGAACCATTTACAGCTCCACCCCCCTTTCACTCCTAGGGGCCCCGCTTGTCCTCCGAGTCTTCTGCCCTCCTCCCCGGGGGAATTACCTGGTGTTCTTCAGCTCCTCTTGAGCCCTTGCGCAGATCCAGATGAGGGGGCGTGAAGGCCAGTCAGGGGAGGCCCGCGCGGCTCTGGCGCTCTTCTCGGGCCTCCCTCCGGCCCCAGGCGTGCTCCGCTGACTCGCTCCTTCGGATCGCAGTTCCTGGAGGATGTGGAGCCGGCCGCCAATAGCAGCGAGGCCGACTAGGGGTGTGAACTCGAGGACCAATCCGCAGTGGGGGCTTGGTGGGGGTGTGGCCAGTGACGTGCCGGCGTTCCCCCCACCACGTGATGGGGGTGATGCAGGCTTCACCCCAGCGAGGCCTACCGCGGCCTTACGAGATTTTGCGGCGGCCCTCTCTTGGCTCAGGGGGCCGAGGGGTTGCAGTTGGAAGCGATAGCCTCACCGGGGAAGCGCCAAGGCTGGTACGGGGTCTGACAGCCTTTGGTGCGCGGCGAGGCTGTGTCAGCACGGCGAGGGCTGCAGCGGTGAGTTGGCCTGCTAGCGCTTCCCTGAGGCGGCGCAGGGACGAGGTAGAGCACCGGGTCACACAGCGCTCTTCCCCAAGCAGCGCTCACGGGAGCACACAGCGCCTGATGGCCCATTAGCGCTACAAACAAATTAGGCAGTTCAGGAGCTAGCACTCAGCCATAGCGCTCCGGGGCATCAATGGTCTCTGGAATTTTGGCACTTCCCAGGGGGGCACAGTAGGAGGGCGCTGGGCAGATAGGTCAGTTCAATTTCAGTCAAGGTAGGACAGGCCACACAACAGTGGTGAAACAGCAAAGGGGACCCAGATGGAGACAGGGAGCACAGGGGGTGACACAGCACCAATACCTGGTTGATCCCCCAACAGTCCTGTGGGCAGTTAGAAGGTCTTCTTGGCGCTAGATGGTTCCTACGCCCTTTGTAGAGAACATATTCTTGTTTTCTTGAGGAGGGGGGGGTTGAGTTGAAGGCTTTCCTCAGCAGGTCACTTCAGGTGGTCCCTGGGTTTCCCTGGCGCCGGGCCAGATCAGTGGGCTAGTTCAGTGTTCCTCACACAGCTTGGTGGGCAGCGCCTAAACCCTGTCACCCCCAGTGGTATAGGTTCCTGACTAGGCCCTACTGCCTAAATCTCCTGCGTAGGGTCCCCCAGGTCAGTGATGCCCCAACTGACTGGAAAGTTTCCTTCCCTTTTCTTTTATAGTCCCAAGGCAGGTGACAACTCTCTAAGATGACAGTTGGTGACCACTCCCCTATTTCGGGAGGTTCCAGGCGCTTCCTCACTCTAGCTATGGGCAGGGAAGGCAGGCTGGTGTTGCAACAATGTTTAGGGGTTCCAGCCAGCTCCTGGCTACTAGAGAGCGTCTAAAAAGACCACGCTGTAGTAGCAGGGGTCAGTGGCAGCCATATTGGGGGAAGAGAGCACCTGCACCTTAGCATTGATTTTAACATTACGCAGGGCATCTCAACCTCAGAGGGCCTATACTACTTTATTACAATGGGGGGACATCCTGAATTAGGGGAGCGAAAAGTGAAACATTTCAGGGAAAAGGGCCAAGTCCAACAGTGGTGATGATCTGTTTCAGTCCGATGTTGGTGAGGTTGTCCAGGAGGGTGGTAGAGTTGGGGTCACTGAGGTTGTCGAGGTAGAAGTTCAGGTCTCTGAGCAGTATGCAGTCCAAGGAGGTGATAGCATGGGGTGCGACGAGGTCCGTGATGGTTGTCGTGAACTCAGTTCGTGGTCCGGGAGGTCTGTAGATGAGGGTGCCACGTAGGGTAGTTCTGGGGCTGGTCTGGGTCAGGAAATGAAGGTGTTCTATGGGGGACGGGGAGTCCTTTGTGCTGGAAGAGGTGAGTAGGACGGAGTTCTTGTGTGCGATGGTGAGTCCTCCTCCTTGGTGGTTGAGGCGGTCCTTCCTCTGGATCTTGTATCCCTCAGGGATGGCGGTGGCGGTGGCGATGTCAGGGGCGGAGGTTGGAGTTGGTCCAGGTTTCCTTAAGGAAGGTGATGTCTGGAGAAAGGGTGTTGAGGAGCTCTCAGATCTATACTACATGTCTTTGCAGGGAGCGCACATTGAGGAGGATGCACTTTAGGGTTAGGGTGCAATGGTGTCCAGATGGTGGGCGGTGGCCGTGAGGGTGCAGAGGTTGTGCAAGGTTTGGCGGCAGTGTCGGCAGGAAAACTGGCAGTGGGTGGTGTTTGGCGTCGACAGCTGGCAGTTGTTGTTTCTTCCGAGGTTAATTGCATGGAGGGCTGCTACGTCGTAGCAGTGGGGAGTTGGAGATCCAGAGTCCCTGGTGCTGGTCGCGGTCGGGTGCAGATGGGCTTGCATGTGGCATGCCTTTGGCGTGCCAACGGTGCACCCACTACTCACGTCCGCTGTGCGGCGGGCAATGGCCACCATTAAATAAGGAACGGGGAGGGAACGCAGCTGGGAGGTGGGCCGGGGAACCGGCAGGGGGGAGTGGCTGCAGGGGCAGCTGGAAAGGGAGCGGAATGGAAAATAGAAAGAGCAGCACCAGAAGGAACAATGCAAAAAGGCACAAAACAAGACAGAAGTCACAAATAGACAAAAAGACAAATAGACCAAAAACAAAACAGAGAAAAAAGGATAAAACAGAAAAACAGAGGTCAGGCTGAGTGGACCAGCAGAAGAGCAAGGCTCTCCCACTGGAGCACCAGGATGAGGTGCAGGCAGGAGCCTGCAGGTGGAGGAGGGCCTCGAGCACCTACCAGTGAATTGAGAGGTGTTGGAGGCAGTGGCGCAACGACAGAGCTGCGCGAGGGGAGAGTAGAGCTCACTGACCAAGAAGTCAGAGGTCTTGCCCTCGCTGTCCTGGTGGCTGTGATAGTTGTGGCATTCCTCCTCTGAGTCATTCTCTTACCCCTGGTTCTCCTCTTCCTGTTCTCCTCCTTCCCGGTCCTCCTGGCTCTCCTCCTGGTTGTTCAACTCATCTCCCTAGTCCTCCTCCTTTTTTCCTCTACATCCTCTAGGGCCTCCTCCGCCGTACGCCTCACCGCACCCTTTGAGTTCATCTTTAAGATGTCTACCCGATATATAGTCCCTTTACAGATTGAGAAAGCCTGACCCCATGATGACCCTCCCCAAAGTCTTACAAGATCAATAACATAAGTAGCACTCATGTGCACTCATGTGATACTCTGGAAGGGGGAGGTGGCAGGTTTCTTGGGGTCAGGTCACACTGACAAGTCAGCCCGCATTTAACCATGTTTCCACCAGCGCTGCTCACAGCTTGAATGTGGTTGGTGGTTCTGGGCAACCTCTCCAGAGGGGCCCTTGAAATTGATGAAATGTTGAAAATAACTGTTAGAAGGTGGTTCTGACACTCTGAGCCGCCCGGATTTTTCACTTTTTTGAGCACCTAATTGTTGAGCTTTTACTGTGGGGGGAGCCTCATAAGTTAGGACTCACCCACAGTGAACTCATGATGAAAGAGACTGCATGTGGATTTTACTGGTGTCCCCCTGGCTTGACTAGGCCACTGCCCTGCAGCTGGAGTGAGGGGCAACGAGCTGGTTACATGCAGACACATGTGTGCATGTGGGTGCACACATGGAGGAGCTTCGCAGGGGACGGCATGTGTCTTTTTACCAGTGTCTACCTGGCGGGAGTAGGCCACTGCGCTGCAGCCAGAGCAAGGGACACCGGGTTGGTTACATGCAGACACGGGTGTACATGCGTGTGCACATGTGTTCAGCGTGCGCAACCCAGGAGCAGCTACAAAGTAAATGGTGTGGCAGGACTTATGCAGAATTGGTGGTGACATGGATTAGGCTTTATACCCTGGGATGAAACATGCCAGGGAAAGTCAGTGTGCTTTACTGTTTTTCACTCCATTATTCTCCTATGAGGATGGGGAGCAATGGCTAGTTTCACTTTCCTAGGGCCTACAAATTCCAGACACGCACTAAAGTCCACTGTAACTTATGTGAGAAGAAGTATTCTGCAGAGTCCAAAGTCATATTTGTACTGCTTTTGGGTCATCCAGAAATGTCATATTTCTCTGAGTCAGCTCATAACCAGGGCCTGGTTGGGGGCTAGCTCTGCCAGGCTGGATTAATGACCTTCCTTCCAAGGGCGAAGGCCTCCTCTCCAAGAAGAGATGGTGGGTGGAGCTACAGGCCAAACCAGCTGCAGCTGTCACCTGCTGCCAGGCACCAAGCTGCACAAGGGAGAAGGCAGCACGGGAGGAAGGGGCTTTCAGAGACCATGTGGCAGGAGACCCCTGGACGACACCATCTTGAACCAACCCAGAGGCCTGAGCAGGAAAGAGGGAGCAGGGGCAGTGAAGTGATGTGTCGCTGTTTGATAGGGCAAACAGAGACTTCCTGTCAGCCCCCTCCCCATTCTTTAAAATGTGTTTGCACAGGAAGAGAAGCTCTCGCTGGGGTGTGGTCTGCTGAGGCAGAGGGTGCTGGAGCCTGCGCCATGGGCAGTTGGAAGGAAGGTGGAACCCCCTGACTGTCCCAGGATCCTGAATACCACCAGGAGAGGAGTCCAGGACCAGTGATTAGAAGCCTGGGCCGCTGCGCAAGGAGAAGAGAGGCCCAGGAAGAGAGCCAGGCAAAAGGCTAGCGCAGGGAGCCAGTGAATATCGCTCCCAGCTGCATTCACTCTCTTGGAGAGCAAGAGGGCGAAGGAAAGTGCTCCCTGTGGCTGGGGAGCGCCATCAGGAGCAAGAAGAGGCCAAAATGGGGAAGATCGGACTCCTGGGGGCTGAGATATGCCCACCAGAAGGTAGGCAACCGTTGACCTCTAATTGAACTGTAATTGACCGTTGACCTCTAATTGGACCGACGACAAAGTGCGTGGGGTTCTGCCTCGAATATGCCCCCATGGTGGGTCAGGTCCCGGAGGCTGCCCACACAAGAAGATAAGCCGGGGAGCGCAGTCGCGCTCCCCGTGAAACTGCCCACAAGTGGGTGCCAGGAGCCCACCCTGGCCCCCCGACGATGCAGGAGGGTGGGAAGCGCCGTCGCGCCCCCTTGCGGAGATGTCTCTGGGGCCTAGGATCCCAATTCCGGGCCCCGATGTAGAGAAGCAAAGCCGGGGAGCACCGTCGCTCTCCCCGTGAAGATAGCGAGGGGCCTGGGACCCCATCTCCGGTCCCCGATGTGAAGGCGGAGGAGGGGGGAGTGCTGTTGTACTCCCCTTAGGGAGTACAACAGCTGGGCCAAAGATAAGTAGGGGAGCGCCGTCGCGCTCCCTGTGAAGAATGCTCTTGGGGCCCGGGATCCAAACTCCGGGCCCGAAGACCAACGCCGAAGTCGGAAGCGCCATGGCGCACCTCGTGAAGACCTCCACGGGGAGGGGCCCCATCTCCGGGCCCCGGTGTGTGATGCGAAGCTTGGGGAGTGCCGCCGCACTCCCCTGTGGCTGGAGGAAGGTAGGGGGAGAGCTGTTGCACTCCCCGGGGTCCGGCGAGACCAAGGAGAGTCTCCGGGTCTGCCCACCGGAGCGGGCAGACCAGAAGAGAAGTGCCAACTCCTTCGGCAGCACGCGAGGATTGTGGCCGGGTGGGGAGCCGGCGGGAGCCACCAGGAGTGGGCTCCTCGAGTGGCTCTTCAGCGAGTCTGTGGAACAGGGTTCCCGGGTGGGACTGGGACCCGAGGCGGAAAAAGTGAAGGTGCTAGGGGACCGGGAGGGACCGGGCCACCGCAAATAAGCAGAAGAGCCGGGGGTGGGCTCACTCACCTGTGGGTCCGGGTGGGACTTTAACCTCCAATGAAGCACCGAAGCAGCGCGAGGCCGACAGCGGTGATCGCGGCACTCCCCGAAGCAGCGGGGAAACCGCTATTATAATTTGCACGGGCTGAGGAGAAGCGACCCATAATGCCTTGCAGGCCCGGACCGGCCTGCAAGGGTAAGCAGTTTTTTCTTGGCCTGTGGTGGCCCCAGGAGGATGGGGTCACCACGAGATGTGTGCAAAGGTGAAGAGGGAGCGCATAAGTACACAAACTGCTCCAGCACAACATGAGTAAAGTCCCTCCCTAAGTCTCCTGGGGAATTGGAAGGAATAATCCCTCAAGGGCTCAGCCAGGCGGCAACAGCATTCTGTTGCTGAAACTTTTGTTCTTCAGCTGTGGGTGTCTTAGGGACTGCGCCAAAGGGATGAAGGGCTGAGTTGGGGATGTATGGAGAAGGGAATCCCCTAGAGGTGAATAGGTTTAGTTGCATCAGAAAGACATTTACTAACGTTATTTTTTTTAGAGCGACTGAAAGTCACATGTGTTATGAGAAGTACCTGTGTAATGTGACGTCATAAGCCAAAGGGGGTTATGTTGCAAGTCATGCCTGCTAGGTTGTCTGGCTGTATATGTTTAATCCTGTGATTTTATCTGTAATGCCTTTAGGGGCTGTAATTGCAATGCATTATAATCATTAACAAATGTGATGAGTACTGTCATTCAAAAGTGATGCTTAAACATGTATTCTTCCTGCTGCGTTAGGTGAAGAAGAACCCAGACTTGTTATTCCCTAAGATGTGGAGGTGCATACTTCATGGTCAGTATGGGATGCTCAGTCAGGGTTATGTGTCACCAGGGCAGGTGTGCCTATTTTAATTGCTGGTTGAGATAATGGGGTTGGTCGCCACTGGGATGGTGCCAGTGCACAGGGCACTCTCTCCAGGTTATGTTCAACTAACTGCATTGGGGGCAAGATGATGTGCATACATGGGAGTGGTGGTACTAGACACCACCCCCCCCCCTGCGTGAGGGGTGGAGATGTTAGGCAATGTCACAAAGTAATTCCAACAGCTTATGTATATTTGTAAAGTGTTGCATGGTATTGAGTAGTGTGTGTGTTTAATGAATGTTCTCTTACTTTTATAAAGCAAAGTACAGAATGGACAATCAATTATTGAGTGTTATTGCTGCGCACCTGTAATGGGGGTTACTAGACCACACCACCTCCCTTGAGTAAGCCTCAGACTGCTCTGCAACGCTACCCTCTGAGAGTCAGGCACTACACTAAGGTGTTTGGTTCCCAGTGAAGGACAAATGTGACATGTTATTTGTGCAGGCCTCACAGATACTGCCTCGTTTTCCAACAGTAGCACACTGAGTGTTTCCTGCTACACTGTCATGGAGCATGAATCTTCTAGAAGAATGCATGTCCGCAGTTTAGACACTGGTCTATAGTCAATAGCTGTATTTGCAACCAGGAAGGAGTATTGTTGTAAATAGTAAAAGGGGACTTCCCATGAATTCAAGAGCTCCTTCCTTGAGCAGAAGTTCAGTTTGAAGTGGTTTTGTTCGATCTACTGTTTCCACGATTTGCTTTATAAGAAACGTTATTTTATACTCCTATCTTCTGTATATGGATGAGTTCTACAAGGATGTTTGAGACAGAGTGAAACCAAACTCTTCCTTGTTTACCCTACATTGTGTGGGATCTTTTGCAGGAGTCCTGGGGCAGTCAGATGATACTGGCTCAGTTTGAGTGACCCAGATCTGTTTACCACTGGTGTCCAGCAGTCTAACCTCTCTATTGCACCCAAAACTGATCACCAAGCACATCTCTTTAGGACTTGACTCTCAGCTGAGCAAAGTTCATCTGCCCAAGGTGTAATCAGGGAGGTGGTGTGGGGTTAGAGTCAAAACTCAGCAAGCAATAAATAACTGTCCAGCTAGTGCTTCGCTTTATGAAAAACAAAAGTACTTTAATTACGTTTTGCACACAACTTAACTTGCTACACACTCAACATAGGGCGTTTACCTGTGTTACTAATGGGCAGAGCAGGCTCCTGAAGTAATTGCTGGACAGTTGTTAATGGTAAAGTAGATTTGTCCCTTTGTTCTGCGACGGGATTTTGAGAGATTCAGCTGGGTAAAGGCAACTTGCCGCATTGTGATGCCCACAGGATAGCATACAAATTCTCCCTCCCAAGCGGATATGTGATCTCCCCCCTTGTTTGGGGTGCAATGCCACAGTAACTGACCATACATGTTCATGTTTATGGGATTTACAAAGCGCGTGACTACCTTTGGGCATCTCAGCGCTGCGATGCGAAGAAGAGCAGGAGGGAGAGACTAGCCTTGTGGAAAGAGCCAGGTCTTGATTTTTTTCCTGAACTGGGTTTCATTTTGGATGGATCGGATGTCGGGATCCAAGCTGTTCCAGAGTTTGGGTACAAGGTGGGAAAAGTATCTACCCCCCCATCTGGCTCTTTTAGCAATGGTATTCTTCATGAGGAATTTTGAGCTGGATCTCAATTGTCGTTGGGGAATGTAGTGGGTAACCAGTTTTTTAATAAGTGCAGGGCCCCTCCCGTGCATGGCACGATGAGCCAGATTGAGTGCCTTAAACTTGATTCTTGCCTGAACAGGAAGCCAGTTAAGTTCCTTCAGTCTGGGTGTGATTGACTGGCGTCTAGGTATGTTTAGTAGTGTTAGGATCAGGCCCCTGTCCCCTTTCAATGACCATGTCTTTCGCCATCACATGACTCACCAGGGTAGGGTATTTAGTTTCGTTACACTCCTGTAGTGGTGCTGGGTATCTTTCCATGTTTGGTTCCAGGTCCTGGGTTCTTGGTCGTGAGATTGGTTCCTGCTCGCGGGCCCGCGAGCACAGTCCTCTCCCTCCTTCGCCTGCTCCCTTCCCTGCCTATCTGTTCCGAGTTCGTGTTCCTGTTTCCCTCCCTTCCGAATTGCTGCTGTTATTGGATATGCCCAAGTGTGCGGACTGCCAGACTTTTGGGGATACTGGGGCTCCAGTACCCCTTACTTGTTAGAGACGAGGTGAAAATTGCTGTTATTGACGCGCGGCTGTGCGTTCATGTTCTGTCTCCCGTCTCTACTTCCGCATATTTTGTAGTCTATCAATATCGTTGTGCCGGTTTGGGTGTTTTCAGCGTTCTCTCCACGGAAGCTGAGACAGCGGTCCTGCTGCTTGTCGTATCCCCTTCTGCCCTCTTAGTCTCTGGTTTTAGTTTGGAAAACACTAAGTAGGGTTTTTTTTCTGTCCTTAGTTGACTTTTTCCCCCTCATTATTATTGGAGATGGGTTTTGGGATTAGTTCACTGCGTGCTGGCCCCTTATACTTCCTCAACTCATTCAAGACCCCTTCACAAGGACCATCAGTGCACCAAAACCCGGTAAGGGAGTCATCGTGTTATTCTTTTAATGTGAACGGCATGGTCATGGTTAAAGGAGGGATGGGTATATAGTCTGGTTTTCCCTATGTAGTAACGTTGTGCCTTATTCTTTAGGTGCAGCGACATGCAGGTTGTTATCCTGGTCAGACGTTGTCCCTCCCCTGTTTCTTTCCTTGTTATTCCCACCCTCTCCCGGTGTTCATCTGCTTGCTCAGTGTGAGGTTTCCAGTGAGCAGCAAGTGGGCAGGGGTAGCGGATTGGGCCATACTACGTTCCCGCAGTGGTACGGGCTTTTGAGGCGGAACCTAACAAGTTGTAACCGAGCTGCTGCGTTTTGCACGACCTGCAGACAGTTAACTACATATTTCGGGGATCCCAGGAAGAGGGAGTTGCCGTAATCCAGCCTTGAGACCACTAAGGTCTGGACCACTGTTTTTTGCCATCTTCGGGGAGTAGGGGCATGATCTTTCTGAGCATGCGTAGTGTCCCAAAGCAGATACCGGAGAGCTTTTTAGCCTGGGTCTCCATTGTGAGATTTTTGTCTAGCTACATGCCCAGATTTTTTATGGCTGGTTTGGATGATGGGGGTGGTCCCCAGCTAACGGGCCATTGGATATCAACATGGGAATTCAGGTTATTGCCCAGCATCATCAGCTCCGTTTTATCCCCGTTCAACTTGCGTTTGCAATCAAGCATCCATGATCCAATTCTCTCGAGGCACGGGGTGAGTTGTCGGAGGTCAGAATTCAGGGTGTCTGATATTGAAAAGACTAGTTGCGTATCGTCCGCGTAAGACACGACAGAGATACCAAAATGTTGAATGATGCGTGCTAGGGGGCTGAGATAAATATTAAAACGGGTAGGGCTCAGGGAAGATCCCTGAGGTACTCCCCAGGGGGCCGGGAAGGGATTGGACTTGAATCACCTTCCACACATTGGAAGGATCTGTCACTTAGGAACGAGGCAACCCATTCTCTTGCTGTACCTTTTATGCCCACTTCTTCCATTCTTTGTGTTAGCACTGTGTGGCCGACCGT
This sequence comes from Lissotriton vulgaris, assembly GCF_964263255.1. Classification (NCBI taxonomy): domain Eukaryota; kingdom Metazoa; phylum Chordata; class Amphibia; order Caudata; family Salamandridae; genus Lissotriton; species Lissotriton vulgaris. The sequence continues at coordinate 55,112,734 of NC_141691.1, read as the reverse complement.
ATCAAATGCGGCGCTGAGGTCTAAAAACACCACAGCTGCCATTTTTCCTTGATCTAAGATGGATTTAAGTTGTTCAGTGACCACCAGCAGTGCTGACTCAGTGCTATGCTTGGGTCGAAACCCCATTTGTGTTTGGTGGATTATGTCATTATTTTCAAGGAAGGTGGAGATTACGGAGTTCGCGTGTTTCTCCGCCATTTTGCCCACTATTGGCAGAAGGGATATTGGTCGGTAATTGGAGAGTTCAGCTTGGTCTAGGTTTTTTTTTTAGCAGGGGTTTGATGACGGCATGTTTCCATTCTTTTGGAAAAATGCCCTGCTCAAACGAGAGGTTGATGAGGTTCCTCAGTTGGGTGACAACAGCTTTCCCACCTTGGACAAGAATATTAGGGGGTGCAGGGTCTGAGGGAGAGCCTGATTTTATTTTTTTATTAATGCTGTTGTCTGCTCTAGTTCCAAGGGGGGGATGGTCATCAGGACTGTTCCGTCCGGTAGAGCAAGGCTATGAGATTCGGGTGATGTGGAGGGGATGTTTGCCGGCGACTCTGGGGGTTTGGGCTGAAGAGAGTTATAGATGATTTCAATTTTATTTTTGAAAAAAGTTGCCAGTCCATTGCACCTTTCTTTGGAGGGTTCTGGGCTGTTGGGCTCTTGGGCTGGGCTAGTGAGGGACATTACAATTTTGAGGCAGTGCTTTAGCATCCAGCGCCTGTGAGCATTACTGGTTGGTGGAGGCGCATCTGCTCAGGGTGGGGTATGTCCTGATTGGCCAATCAAGGGGAGATCCTTGAGTTCTTGCATCTTCAACCTCCAGTAAGAAGCAGCAGCTTCAGCACCAGTGCCAAGGAGGCACGCTGGGTGTCGCCGTGCTTGCGGTCCTGGAGATCTTGCCACCTTTGCATTCCTCAGGTCCAGTCGCAAAGCCAGTCACCCAAAGAAGCAGGTGCCAATCCAGATCCCAGCGGTGACACTCCCATGGCAAAGTTGATCTTCTCTTGGTGCTTGGAATTTCCTCCAAGTCTGACCTTGGATGGTGGTTGTGGATTTCCTTGCATTTTATACACTTCTTGAATGTGGAAAATGTAGAGGAACTCGTGTCTTGCCAGGTTCAGTGACCCCCTCAGCCTCAGGTGTCTATGCCAGCTCTACTTGTGAGACTCATCTGGGCTGTCAGCCTCACCTGAGCATGATGAGGGGGGGTCTCCTCCATGTTGTGGTTGCAGCGTTGATTCGCCTTGCTTAGGCTCCTTTGCAGCCCTCTCTTATGATGAGTAGGGTCTTCTTTGTGCAGGGATCCTTCAGCAGCCCTCCTGAATGGCCAGTCAGCTATCTTCCTCGAGGTAGGGCACAGGCAGCCCCTCTTGGCAAACCTGCTGACTTTTCAACAGGCTGCTGGCCCTGAACCTTGCTAGTGGCATTGACGTGAGTACCCCAACCCTGGAGCTCTAAGGAATCAACCTGTCATCACTGGAGAGGGACCTCAGGCTGCTGGTCAGAAGATCTTGGCGCCCTGTCTGGAAGTTTCCGTTCCATTTTTGTACTAGGATGCAGACAGTCCTTGTGTGTTCCAGAGGTTCAGTTGTGTGACAGGTTTTGGCCAGTTCAGAAGTTGTGCTGTTTCCACACAAACTGGTCCGCCATGGTCTTTGTGACAGATGGATGGACAATGCAGTGTTTAATTTCTAAAATAATGAGTGCTGGTGCCCAAAGCTGTGGTCCGGCAGTGCTATTAAAAATCAGTGCCACGAATACCAAGGCTGCGTAGTCTTGAATTCACCTCAGGCCTCTTTTATCCACTACCAGACACTACTGCCCACACTTCCTGGTCCCTACTGTCTCACTTTGGGCCAGGTTTTGTGTCTTTCTCTTCCTTCATCTTTTCACTTTGTGTGTTTTCCTTCGCTTGCTCAAGGTCAGTATCTGATGAGGAAAAATAAACACTGATTCAAAAAATGAGTGGCGGTGGACCCCACTGACAACCACCGACTCAAAGTAAGCACTGGCAGAATGGCAGGGGCGACCTAGGAGTCTCCTCTCAATAACAACTCAAAACAAGAGCACAGAGGCAAGCAAGGAGGTCCCACTTAACTGCAAGTTAACCTGTGAGGGCATGCTCCCACAGAGAACAGGGCAGGAAGGGGCAGGAGGAAACTTTCTTGCTTCAGAGGGTCCCTCTGTCTCATTCCTTAAGTCTCCTCAGTCTGACAACTGAAGCCCTAAAACCTACATCTGCTGTCTGTGCCACCCTCCAATCTCCATCTTAGATACCATTACTGTATGCCAGGTATAGAATGGGGTACAGTGTGGCTGCAGCCCCAAGTTATCTGCTCTCCACACGCATGTCCAGCTCTCTACAGTCCGGTGAGGTGACAGTAGTTACATTCATTAAAAGGAGTGTGCACTTCATATGCCCCTGAGAGCACAGAACCACACTCCAGATCTCTGTAAGTCCTCATAAGATCATCATGTGTACTGAGGTGGGGGTGAGTGGGGTCAAAACACTACAGCTTGCTATGGAGCACTTGAGGCGGGGGGACTCACTCTCTCCCTCTCCCCCTCCCTCTCCTCCTCCCCCTCCCCTTCCCCTCCCCTTCTCTCCCTCTCCCCCACCCACTCCTCTTCCCCCTCCCCTTCCCTCCCTCTCCCCCTCCCCTCTCTCTCTCTCTTTCTCTCTCTCTCTCCCCCAATGAGGGAGAGTGACATGCACAGTACCTTTGTCCTTCCCAACACATGACAAAGACCAACGGTGACATGTGAAGATTAAGTGCATGCTTCAGTTCGACCACAAAACATATTGACATGACATGCATCTAAAATGTCTGCCAACAGAGACTAGAAAGGAAGAGGCAGTGGCAAAACCAATAGGTCAGGCCTTGGCAGGCGTGCAAATCAATGAAAAAATTGCAGGCATACATTAGGCATTATAAATGTAAAAGTGATAAATAGCTAAAATACTGTTATTGTCATGGCCACCCAGTTTACAAAGTCAGGCTTTTCACAGAACATACCAGGGTGCGTTTTTGGGTGTGCTTGTGGAGATGCAAAAAGATGGCTTCCATAGCTTTGAGGACAAGGGGGAGTCACACGTGTTAAAATGTTATAGAACTGTAACGAACACACATAATTTAAGACTGTTGGTAAAAGGAAACGAGGTTTGTCATGCCCTGTACGGGGGCATTAGGACCATGGGGCACAGGCTGGACAGACGAGAGATACCGGACACCACATCCGGTCAAGGGGGCGGAAACGGGACAGATGACCAGGATCGGGGATGAGGGAAGACATGAAAGGGCTGAGCTGTATGACAAATAAATAAAGAGATAATGACACCAACCTGCGTGATGAGTCTCGTGTGTGGGTGAGAATGAGAAGACACGACAACTGGCGTACGAAGGCGGGATGACGGATCGACGCAGATTGCAGCAATTGCCATCTCGACGAGGGAACAAGCGTGGACAAAGGCGGAAAGGAACAGGAATACAACAAACAAGAGAACTGCAAAAGAAGCGACGACGGAACACACCCCGACTGCCAACACCTAAGATCTGCAAGAACGCGGTAAGCGCTCGAACTAAGCGCGTGTGTATTGAGATAACTAGCGCGAGATCTCGCGAGAGGCGGCCATATTGAAATCAGGCAATTGGGACGAATGAGCACTGAGAACTGCATTGGCGGCCATTTTAAGGACAGGAAATTAGATTTTGACCGCGAAATCTCGCGATAACTGCGGCGGCCATCTTAAGCCAGGAAAGGAAGAGAAACACACATAGGAAACAGCGGAGCGGCCATTTTAAGGCCGAACAAGGCTGAAAAGAAGCAAATTAAATAACAGAGGGGCTGAAGAGGACAAATAGAAAAGCGAAATAAAGAAGGAAAATAAGAAAGAAACAAATAGAGTGGAAGAAGTGAGAGATAAGGCTAAAGAAAGGACAGGAAAGAGAAATAACAAAAAAAAAAAAAGAGGGACAAAAATCCCACAGGGAAACGAAAAAAAAGGAGAACTCACAAGAAAAGAAAGAGAAATAAAGAAAAGGAGAAGACAAAGAAATAAAACAAAGAGACGAAGAAATAGAACTTACAAGAAAAGAAAGAGAAATAAAGAAAAGGAGAAGACAAAGAAATAAAACAAAGAGACGAAGAAATAATACAAGTGCATACCAGGAAAAAGAAGAGAATAAAAGGAAAAAGGACCAAGAAAGCCCAGAAGAGGCCAAATAAAGTAAAACAAAGGAAGAAAAAGAGACAAAAGATCACAAAGAGAAAAGGAGAATATAAGGAAAAAGGACTAAGAAAGCCCAGAAGAGGCGAAATAAAGTAAAACAAAGGAAGAAAAGGGACAAAAGATCACAAAGAGAAAAGGAGAATAGAAGAAAAAAGGACTAAGAAAGCCCAGAAGAGGCCAAATAAAGTACAACAAAAGAAGAAAATAAGTGCCAAAAAGAGCAAAAGGACAAAAATAAATGACAGAAAGCACGAAGAGTCAGTGAACAAGTGCCATCAACAAAGGAAAGAAAAGTGAAAGAACACGGAAAGAAGGGAGAAAGACCAACGAAGAAGCAGAAAAAGGAAAGGAGAACACAAAAGGAAAGAAAACAAAAGGAAAGACAGAACGAAATACAAAGAAGACAGAAACTGAAAAGGAAAAAGGGAAAGAAGGGGAGCAACAAGGGCACAACAAGAAAAACACAAAGAGAAGAATGGCAGACCCAAAGCCCAGCGCACAAGGCAGGAGGCTATATCACATGTCGGGAGATGACAACGCCACATGCAAAGAACTGGAACCGACTGCAACGGCAGGAGAATGCTGGACAGAGGTGGTGAAATGGAAGTCACCAACAATAATAACTAAAAGTGAGGTACACTTAAAACATGGGCTAGGACAGAACGAAATAACGACAATAACGAAGGAAGAGCAAGAAGGAGAGACCGAACGGGATTTCACAATGCAGATGAAAGCGAGGGTGACAAAGCAACAAAGACGGAGACAAGGAAAGGGGACCAGCAGAGGCCTCGTGAAACTGAGAAGAAAGTGCCCAAGCAAAAAGAAATTACCCAAAACAAAAGGGGTGAAAAGAGTAAAACGAGAGGACATTGGCGCAGGAGAGACAGTAGCAAAAGAAAGGGCAAAAGCACATAATGAGCAGAGCAGACAGGTGCCACCAAGTAAGATCAAGGCAGGAGGCACCGCATGGCCACAACCAAAGATGGTGAGATCGACCCGGCCCAAGCGGTGGCAGTAGAAAGAAAGGAGCCAAGGACAACGGCGCCAGCCGGCCAGAGCCACAGCACCTGGAATGACTCACATCGCAAGGAACTGGAAACAACTGAAGAGAGTCTGACAAACGAAGAACTAAAGGAGGACAGACAACAAGCAGAAGCACAAACTGGTGATGAAGAATAGCGACCAAGGAGGAAGAAAAAAAAAGACAAAAAGGGTTTAGTGATAAAACATCAGGATGCAGAGTCTGTAGACACAGGTCGACCAGACAGACGGAAAATTGTATCTCTCTCTCTCCCTCTCCATATATATACACATATTGTATCTTGCTCATACAGGAGGATAAGCCACAGGTCAAAGGCAAAGAAATGTTTGTTCGCAACAAGGGGGGAGATGTCATGCCCTGTAAGGGGGCATTAGGACCACGGGGCACAGGCTGGACAGACGAGAGATACCGGACACCACATCCGGTCAAGGGGGCGGAAACGGGACAGATGACCAGGATCGGGGATGAGGGAAGACATGAAAGGGCTGAGCTGTATGACAAATAAATAAAGAGATAATGACACCAACCTGCGTGATGAGTCTCGTGTGTGGGTGAGAATGAGAAGACACGACAAGGTTGTCAACTAATTGCATATCAATACACTTCAAAAGAACATTGCAATCTATCTGGAACAATCCAGAAGGTTCTAGAACAGGCCAAAAGGTTCTGGAACAAACCGGAAGGTTTTGGAAGAAGTCAGTGGATAGACATTGACAGCACATGGCAATCCATCTGGAACAAGCCAGCCAGAAGTTTCTGAAAACAGCCATGTGATTGGTGGCAGCCATCTCTGATTTCAGAAGGGTATAAATACCACTCCCTTGGACCCCACCCTGTGCAAGGCAAGTGAAGACTTCACCCCTGTTTCTCCCACTGACCCAGCTTATCTGCACATCCAGGAAATGTTCTCCCCCATGAACCTTGTGCTTCCTGAGCGAGTTCTGGATGATCTGCAAGAGATAAAAGAACACGAGAAAGCTAAGTGCATTTATTGTTTACCTCCTCATGCCTGCATGCAAGTCTGGAATTTGAGACAAGGGAATCATAATTGAGCATCAGTAAAAGAGCTAGGCTGACAAAATGTAAGATACTCGATTACTACAAGGTACTTAATTATATTTCAGCGAATTGTGCAATATTGCCTGACCAGAGAGCCAGAAAGGAAGCTATGCAGCAGGTGTCAAATCAAGAGACTCGTTTAAGTCTGGTGAAGAAACAACTAGAAGAAAAAGAACTAATCTTTCAAAGGATTCTCATGAGAATTAACAGGTATATTGAGTCTAGATTGAGAGAGACAATGTAAAGGATTGAAACCAGAAATCAAAAGCTGTGAAGGTTTTGTTGTTGTTGAAAAAAAGAAATATTTGTTCTTGTTGTTGTTCAGGCCCTCGCACACTGAGAGACAGATAACAAGACGCGCCCGAAGGGTGATACAAGGAAGCTGTCATTCAGTCAGCAGTTGGCTCTTTTCCTATTTTGTCCTATTTCCCTTGGTGTTCCTCCAGAATGAGGGCTGTGTACGAGGCGCGTGGTTGAGTATCAGGGGGTGTGGAAGGAAAAGCATCGTGCATCGTTCCTGCCGGACTGGTTATCACAGGTTAGTCACTCTCTGTTCAGTAATTGTGGTATCTGGCAGTAATCCAAAGGTGGCACGCATACGCGTGCAATAACATGAGCTAAGCATGACTCATCTTAAAATGAGATTTAAAAAAATGAAAGTGAAAATAAAAGTAAAGATTGGTCTGCAAGCTCTGGCACTGGAATGGAATTCTTTTTAGGTGAATGTGCACATGGAAAAAACACACCCAAGAGTCCTGCATGCAGCCGAACAACCCAGTGTTCCAGAGGGAGTACCACAAGTGAAAAAACGTGAAAGCAATATTTCCAGACCTTCTAGGCTGGATCTATCGCTTATATTCCAACCCCACCACCAAAGCAAGGACGGCCTGCCATGTCTCTGACGACTATCCCATTTACAGAGGAACCCATCAAGGTTGCCCACTATCACAACTACTGTTCATGCGGGCACTAGAGCCCCCGGTATCGCAGCTGCGAGCAAGGAGCGGGGACTGGGGCATCCATTGGAAACCCAGACACACATTGTCTCCCTTTATTCGGATGACATGATCCTCTATCTCCAAGATGTCTGTGAGGACCTGACCAGCCTCACCTCAATACTGACCACTTTCAAAGAGATCTCAGGCCCTAAAGTCAACTACGGTTAATCCTTTGTCTCCCCATTTACTGAACATCCTCCCGCACAGCAGATGAAGATGGCACCGGGAGCTTCACCTGGGCTCTGTGAACATTCAAATACTTAAGGATTCAAATATATCATACAGGAAGACGACCTTTCAGAGAGAAGCTCTGACTGGTCGATGAGGTCCTTGCGCTCCCAGATCTCGTTCTGGACGATTCTTCTCTTATTGGTGGTGGGCCGTGTGGCCCTGTTTAAAATGTTGAAGCCACCCCGACTCCTATACAATTCTAGTAACCAACAGGTCCTGATCCCTGGGACCACCCTTTGACATTAAGGGGGTCATTAGGATGACGGGTGGACTTTGTCCGCCCGCCATCCTGTCGGAATTTGGGATCGCCCGCCATAAGGGCGGGGGTCCCGTGGGGGTTATTAGGATGTGCCCGCCACATTGGCGGGCACATCCTGCATTTTTAGCATTGTGGTAGGCGGTGCTCTCTGCACCGCCTGCCACAATGCTAAAAATGCATTTCAGCATTTTCATTAACAAAGCGGCAGTCACCGCTTTGTTAATGCAAATGAAGGGGGTGTACCACAGGTACCCCCCTGTGTGCACCCCCCACCTATACTTCACTCTGGGGGCCCGCAGGGGACCCCAAAGTGAAGACCGAATGCCTTTCCGTGGCGGCATCGGCACCTAACAACAACCATCATAATATGGCTGGCGGTGTCTGATAGACACCGCCACCATATTATTCCTTTTTCACCCGGCCGCAAGGCGACTGGGGCGGAAAAGCCGCGGACGGTCTTTCTGTCCGCCAAGGCCCCCCCCGCCATACTAATATGGCGGGGGGGAAACTAGTGTGGATGTCGGGCAGATTGCCCCCGCCAGGCAGCCTGGCAGGGGCAATCCGCCCGACATCATAATGGGCCCCTTAGACTTTCTACTACTCATCCTGATATGAGGTGTAGGATGGAAGAGGGTGGCACTATGTACCCTACAGCTCCCCACCCTCAGCTGGCGATATCGTAGCCCTTAACTCCGCACACTAGTATTTTGTGCCCAGCTCTAGGGTGGTCATTTGGCTGGTGAGCCACCACATTAATGCAACAGAGGTTTGTCAGGCCAGGGTGCGCAAGGGCCTGTTGCTACCCCTACTGCTCCCCGGCCAACAAACAAGAGGCCCCCATCTGCTTTTCTTACACATACCGATGAATGCCTGGGGAAGAGCTTCCTGGTGCCAAAAATGTACGACACTGTAGGAAGGCAGGATTCTTCAAGCATGGATACCCCCAGTTTTTGCCTGGTGTCCAGGTGTTTTTGACATTGTCTGCTGGGATGAAGCCAATCAGGACCCCAGCAACTGTGCTCTCTCCCCTAAATTGGTTCTGGTCAGTACTTTGGTACCTCCAAAATTGGCTACTGGTGTACCCTTATAAGTCCCTAGTATTTGGTCATGAGGTACCCAGGGCATAGGTATACCAGGGGTCTCCCATGGGCGGCAGCATGTATTATTCCACCCATGGGAGTCCTTTTAAACTGTGACCAGAGGCTTGCAATGACAGCCTGTGTAAGCTGGTGCTAGCACCACTCACAACAGATATACGTTTCCTTATATCTGAGGTCACTGCACTCAAAACGTATAAGTCAAGCCTTTGGCAGGCTCTTCAGTCCCAAGGACAGGGTGCCTGGTTACAAGTGTGAGGGTGCCCCTGCATGAGCAGGACACCCCTACAAATCCCGGAGTCAATTCTCCAGGTTTTGTAAGTGCAGTCAGCGATTTTAAGACATATAGTGGACATCAGTCATTACGAGTTGTCTGACTAAAGAATGGCTGCACCGAAGCCTGTCATGTTTAGTATCAAACATATTGGACTCAAACCACAATGCTGATTTTGGTGCTGGAAGTATCATCCCATGCACTGGGGGGCTCCCTAGTGGACCCCCCTGTACTCACACCAACAGCCTTCCAAGATCTGCCAGCCAGTCACTGCTGCTGCCGGCCACAGACACGATTTTACTCTCTTGGGTCACAGGGAAGTTTGACCACCTCCCAGACAGGACTTAGTGTATTGGGCTGGGGTGGGGACACTTGCCAGTGCCACCAGACTGCTTTGAGGGGCACATTTGGTGCCATCTTTGAATACCCCAGTTTGAACCAGTTCAAGAACTCTTGGCACTGGCATGTTGCTAGACAAAGGACATTGGAGTACCCCCCTCTTCTGTCTAGCCCCTCCTCTGGGAGGGGCCTGAGTCGCCCCAATTCTTTCTTAAGGGTACTTAAGTGTTCACCTGTGGGTGGGTCCTCAGATTCCAGACTCAACCCTGAAACTGCATCGCTCTTCAATTGTCTGGATATTTGGACTTTGTTGGACTTCGACTGGAATCGAGACTGCACCAAGGAAGAAGGGGCGGCTCCTCCACTAGGGCGGAGTAGCGTCACCCCACTGCTTTCTCGCAGTGCGCGAAGCAGAAACATAAAATGGTAATAACTTTCAGTTATTGCAATTTTGTATTTGGCTGCGGGTGAGCGGGTGGGTTGGGCTGCTCTGGGGCTGCCCAAACCAGTTATGTTATGAGTTTTATAGAGTGCACAGCTGCCCCAGCAAAGGGGCGTCCCAGTGCTGACTGTAGCGGATGTTAGGAGAAAACTGAAAGAGAACAGCAAGGTCTATGACATAGGGAAAAGATGAAAACATGAAAGATGAAAACATGCACACTCTGCCCTTTTCCATGCAGGCTGCAATGCAGCCTGCATGTAGAACATGGCCTCCCCATAAGCTCCTATTCAGCTTCCTGTTCCTGTCGGAGGCAGGAGAGCAGGAGAGCAGGAGCAGAGAAGATGCGGGACCTGGCCGTTAGAAAGGTAAGTTTACTTTAAAAAAATTATTAAATTAAACCCCTCTTCCCCACGTGACCTCCTGCCTTTGGTGGGTCTCTTGGACCTTGCTGGTCCCAACATTTGCTCCTTTTCGTTCTCCACGTCAGTTGTGGGTACCAAGGCTCATTGGTGCTCCCGTCGGACACCAACCACCAACCACCTAGACACCAACATCCGACGTGGGACAGCTTGTGCACGGCTCCTGGTCTTCCTCAGCATTGCCTGGTCCTCACAGCTACAGCGACAAGGTCACCGTTGTCTCTTCTGAACCTCTCCAAATTGGTGGGCATTGTGCTTCCGTGCCTCTGGTCACCTCTGAGTGGCATAGACTCTGTCCCCTCTCCTTGCAGGTTCTTCACTTCCAGAATCCACCCTTGGATTCCACCGGACTTCACAGTCTTCTCCAGAGGCATCTTCTTTGAAGTCTCCCATAGTCGTCTACGGCAGGTTCGGATGTCACTTCACCCCTATGCACCTGCTTTTCTGGTGCAGGTAACCTCGTTCTTGGGGCATCCACAGGTGGGGTAGCTCTCCAACCTTCTCTCTTCCAAATGGTCTCATCTGGGTCCTCTGGGAAGGGTTTGTTTTTATCCGCATGCGCGCTACGGGTTTTCCCGCTGTGCGCTGACATTTGAAAAATCGCGCGGTTTGTGACAAAGCCAGCTCGTCATCCGCGCAGCGCAGGTAACGCCCATGACGAGCTGGCTTTGTCATCCGCAGCGAAGGGGTTACAACTGCAACTGCAGCTTCTCAATTGGCTTCCATTGGGCACATGGCTGTGTTTTCACTCAGCACACAGCCTCCGTGGGGTTCCTGGATACTTAAAAACGAAAATGTGTGTGGAGGGTCAAGGGGCATATTTAACGACCTGTCTGCTCGATCCCCTGCTGTCAAGATTCAAAATACCAAACAGAGCAGACCAGGTCAAAAAGAGGTGGTGTATAGCTATACCAGTAACTGTGGAACAGTTGGATGCGCGTGTGAACACATGTGCTATTGACAGCAAAGGCTAGAACAAATCCCATCAGCCCACCCTTCTGGTGGAGTTTACGTCATGTGGGAGTTGCTGGTCAATCGAAACCACGTCCGACTAAGTAGTGCCGGTGTGGAAATGGATGTCGGTGATCTAGCCATGTAAACCACCATGGACTGATGTATGTGAAGTGGTGTATAAAAAGTGCAGTGCTCAATTAATAGTGAAAAGTAAAATTGACTACTTTGACTCTGAGACCGTTCTGCACAGTGCCACAGGGTAGTCTTACTACCTGGCGTGTTTTTAACCTTTGACACATTGACTTCTGCCCGAATGTTTCTCAGAGTCAAAGTAGTCAATTTTACTTTTCACTATTAATTGAGCACTGCACTTTTTATACACCACTTCACATACATCAGTCCATGATGGTTTACATGGCTAGATCACCGACATCCATTTCCACACCGGCACTACTTAGTCGGACGTGGTTTGGATTGACCAGCAACTCCCACATGATGTAAACTCCACCAGAAGGGTGGGCTGATGGGATTTGTTCTAGCCTTTGCTGTCAATAGCACATGTGTTCACACGCGCATCCAACTGTTCCACAGTTACTGGTATAGCTATACACCACCTCTTTTTGACCTGGTCTGCTCTGTTTGGTATTTTGTTCCTGGATACTTACCTTGGGTGGTTCCTTGTGTCCCCGGCTCCTCTGGGTCTTCTAGTCCAAGTCCCATTCTCCGTAGTTCAAATTCCACTTTCTTAATATATGGTTTGGTCTCCCTCTGAGACCACTGTATATTAATGCTACTTACCTGATTATTTCAAAGTATTCTTGTGTATTGTGTTGATATCTCTGGGTAGGAGATTTACCAATGTGTTAGTGTCTGTGTTGAGCAATAATATAGATTTATTTTTATATACACACTGTGTGGTACTTTTTCATGAAACTAATACGACTGATTGAAGTTGGTAAAACAAGCTGCTTTACACTCCTTCTGGACTAAGCCTGAAGGCCACTCTCCACAGCTACCACTTAGAGAGCTTTCTAAGGTTATCAAAGGCCACCAAAATCACCTTGAGGGTCATCTGGATTAGTGCAAAGTGCAAAGTGTGCACCATATACTAAGCCAGCCTCCTGCACTACCATTCTGGGGCATTCACTTTGGAGACTACAGAATGAGCGGTCAACGGGTGGAGCAGTGGGAGGAAGCCGGCATCATGACACTCTGCGATTTGTATGTCGAAGGCAAGTTGTTGCAGGAGCTCAAGGACTTCCATGGACTGTACAAAGGAGTTCTTCTGACCTACGGGGACCTACGAGTGCTGCAGCAGCGGCACTGTGGTGTCTGGGGCCCGGATATGGACAGCACCCATTACTCCCCACACTGCACTGCATATTAAGTGCTGAGTGTGTGGGCCTCCCTCTGAATGCGTTGGCACATCTGAGGTCCAGGTGGGAGGAATCCTTGGGACAACCATTCCACGATTCGGACTAACTTAAGACCCTGAAAACCCCATCAAGATTCCTCGCAACCCCTGATTCAAAGTATACAACGTTGGCCTTATATCTCGCAGGCCACGGGCAGGGAGCGACAATGGCAATGTCTGCTGGGCCTGTCCCTCCACCATAAAAACCGATAAAGTTTCGACCCTCTTCACCGCCATTGCACTCCTTCTGACCACGCAGGCAGTGATGATGAAGAGGAAGTCTCCCATCCCCCTCGATCTCTCACTAGACAGTTGAGGTCATTAAATGGGCACAGGTGGAAAGCTACGCACTCTTTGGGAAGAAAAGGCGAGGATTGTGCAGAATCTCCTTAACAACATGCTGGGACACGACCCTACCCAACTTCTCATCCCAGACCATAGATGACCCCCGGCCTTCCTAACTCCCCCCATAGCCCCGTCTCAGCCTTCTGCTGTGCCAGACCGGGTCGGTGGAGGGGGGATTTTGAGGAACGACGCAGAGGGAAAATGTATTATTTATTTAATTTTCCTTCTGCATCATCCCTCGAAATCCCCCCACCCGGGCCCACCGCCTCACCGCTGTTACCTGCACGGACCGCGGCTGCCAGACCCTTGTGCACTCTCTCTCCTCCTGAACTTTTATAATAATGCTCTAGTTGCCTTGATTGACAATGCCGCTTTGGTGAGTTTCCAGGTGGTGGGGGGTAGGGTGGCCTCTGGGTTTCCTCTAGTTAACGTGTGCTACTTTGTTCATTCCTTTTAAAAATAAATAAAAAAGATGCTGCAATGTATGCACGCTGATATCCATGCCTCTGGCGCTAGGTCTCCACGAACCTGACCCCGCCTTCATTCCTGCCTTTAATTCCATCTCATCATTATAAACTGACAGTCAATAAAAATGGGTATTTGGACAAAATATCAAGTTTTAAATATAGAGTTGACGAAATATTGGGAAGTACATATCGTGATACAAAGAACATTGCGAAGCAGAAATATCCTTGTCAGCAATATTGATTTTTCAGGTAAGTGATATTGTTTTCAACATCGTTTTATAATTATCTTTATGTGTTTTAGTTCATATAAATTATTTGTGTGTTTTTATTGTTTGTGTAATATTTTTGAATATAGGGGTCCATTAGGATGGCGGACGGATCGCCACCGCCATGCAGGCAGTGGCGATCCGTCCGCCATCCTTGCCCATCCGCCACCTTTCTTCCCCCCGCCATATTACAATGGCGGAGGGGACTGTGGCGGAGGGGAATACCGTCCGCCGCTTTTCCGCTGCGGTCGCCTTGCGACCGCGGCAGAGAAGGCCTGATATGGTAGCGGTGTCTATCAGACACCACCAGCCATATTAGGATGGCATTGGAGGAATGCCTTTCCGTGGCAGCAATGCCGCCACGAAAAGGCACACGGTTCCTGGTGGCCCCCATGGTGAAGGGGGAAGCGGGGGGTACACATGGGGGATACCTATGGTACCCCCCTGCATTTGCATGCACAATGTGGCAGGCACTGCGCGGTGCCTGCTGCTTTATGCATGCATTTTTAACTTTGCGGAATGTTAAATATACGGGATGTGACCGCCAGGGTGGCGGTCACATCCTAATTCAAACGGCTGCCCCTGCGGACGGTCCCTCCACCTCGGGGGTGGCGGACGGACGCAGGTCCGTCCGCCGTCATAATCGACCCCTTAGTTTGTAATTGTAAGTGATTTATAATTGCTAATTTAATTGCTAATAGTGATATATATCGCTGTAGCAGGTTGCTAGGTTTGTAGGACCGTACGGTGGGAAGATAATTAAGTAGAATTAATTCCAATCAATTATTAATTTATTATTTAATTTATTAATAATTATGTTAGTTGTTTAATATTTATATTTTTTAAGTTATATATTATATATAGGCTGATGGATTAGTAGAACAATAGGGTCGAAGTTAATTAAGTAGAATTAGTTAACAATTAATTATGAATGTATTATTCATGATTTAATTGATTATTAAATATATAAATTGCGTAATTAAAATATTTTTAAAGTTATATATTAGGTGTGGGCTGCTGGGTTTGAAGGGGTTTAGGGTGGGAAATTAAGTATTATTTAATTAATTAATTACCAAATCATTAATACTTCATTATTAATTATAATTTTATTATTTATTAAGTAAATTGTGTAATAATTATATTAGGTGCGGCTTTTGGGTTTCTGGGGTCATAGGGTGGGAAGTTAATTAAGTAATTATTAATTACCAATAAACAATGTATTATGAATTATTTAATTGATCATTCATTACGTTTAGGGTTCCTGAGGCCGAGAATCAATTCGGCGCCTCGCTGCTGGTCGCGCTGGTCGCGCGCTCGTCTGCTCTTGGACAACTTTTAAAAATCCCCGTTTTTTGGATTTCTGTTATTTTTAAACTACAGCCTTCTCCCCTGCTCTTATTTTGTTCTGGCCCTTACCTGCACAGTCATTTGTGGAAACACCACCGCTGTTTGGCGGGTCCGGGTTACCGGGAGGTTGTGGGTGTCAGCGCCATCTTTGATTGGGGAAGAAGCGCGAGCGCCATCTTGGAGCGTACAGGTCACCTGGGACGCCGAGACGACGCTATTTAGGGCGAGCTGGCCCTGAGGTGAGCCTGTTTAGGGTTCCTGAGGCCGAGAATCAATTCGGCGCCTCGCTGCTGGTTGCGCTGGTCGCGCGCTTGTCTGCTCTTGGACAACTTTTAAAAATCCCCTTTTTTTGGATTTCTGTTATTTTTAAACTACAGCCTTCTCCCCTGCTCTTATTTTGTTCTGGCCCTTACCTGCACAGTAATTTGTGGAAACACCACCGCTGTTTGGCGGGTCCGGGTTACCGGGAGGTTGTGGGTGTCAGCGCCATCTTTGATTGGGGAAGAAGCGCGAGCGCCATCTTGGAGCGTACAGGTCACCTGGGACGCCGAGACGACGCTATTTAATGCTCGCCAGGGGAGCGCAGCGGTGACGCGCAGCGGTCGCGCCCTCCCTGCGCCTGAGTCGTGCCAGAGTCCTGCCCGTCTGCGCTCGTCAGCGTCTCGGAGGCGTGCGAGGCGGGACTCTGGCCTCCGGCTCGTCCATCAAGCAGGGGGCTTCTTCGTTCCGGTGGCTGGCTTGAGTCATCGGCTGCCCCAGGATGATTACTTACAGCGCTGCAGCTCTGTCTGCTCTGCGTTCTCACCAGCTGGGCTGCAAATATCTTTTCCCCGGAGGCCATCTTCTGGGTATTGGTTGTCCTGCATGTGGTTGGCGTTCTTCGCCTTCGACATCTTTGGCTCCATCAGCCCCCCCTCGGCACTATCAGTGCGCCCTATTGAACACCAGGTCCTTGGCCTGCCACTCCTCTGACATCTGGGATCTCCTTGCATACTCCAAATTATCATGTATATTCTTAACTGAGACTTGGTTGGGGGCGGGTTCGGAACCGGATATTGCCTGCGCCCTTCCTTCCAACTACACCATCCTCAGGAAAGATAGAATTGTGGGCAGAGGAGGAGGTGTGGCCCTGATAGTGGACAAGGCCTTGGAGTGTTCTTCTTTCCCTGTGGATAATATCGCAGGATGTGAAGCCCTTGGCTTCACTCTCCATCTATCGGCCTCGCAGACTTGTACAGGGATTCTCATTTATAGACCACCTGGGCCCATTGGCTCTTTCTTTGAGGACCTGCAGTCGGCTCTGTCCGTACCCTGCATGCGATCAGCGCACTGTATGTTGCTGGGCGACTTAAACTTGCACATGGACTCTACAACTGACGCCGAAGCGTCCAAACTGCGGGATATCACTGCACTGCTGGGGCTTGCCCCTTTTATTGACAGTCCCACCCATGCTAAAGGCCACACGTTAGACTTAATTTTTTCTACGATGCCTATTGAGGTGTCCCCGCCGCTCCCAGTCCTTTGGTCAGACCATTTTTTAATAAACTTTGTAATATCACACGAGTCCAGGACTAGCCAAAGGACACAGAAGGATGTGCCTCGACAGTCCAGAGCGTTTCACTTAGTGACTGAAGACATGCTCTCTGATGCTGTAGGGCGACATCCGTGTACACTGACAGGGAACCTTGATACTGACCTAACCTTGGTTCAGAACTGGTTGCAAGCAAGATTTGAGGAGCTAGCCCCATTGAAGTCAGCTAGAACAGCCCCCTGCCATGACTCCGCTCCTTGGTTTTCCTCCACACTACGAAAAAAGCGCCAAGACTGTAAAAAG
The DNA here is from genome assembly GCF_964263255.1 of Lissotriton vulgaris. NCBI lineage: Eukaryota > Metazoa > Chordata > Amphibia > Caudata > Salamandridae > Lissotriton > Lissotriton vulgaris. The sequence goes on along the minus strand of NC_141691.1, from coordinate 55,095,725 downwards.
GCGGAAAGACTCTGGTGTCGTAAGTACGATCCTGTGGAGAAAATCAAGTACCGTGGTGTCATAAAACTCTACCATAAACAGATTGCTGAAGCCAAAAAGAAATATCTCGAGCATAGAATAGACCAAGCTGACAACATGAGTAGGGAACTGTTCAGAATTGTGAAAGAGTTTGTTGATCCAGCTGCAGGTGCCCTCTCACACTCTCATACTGAAGAGTGGATTAGGCAGCTTGCCAACTTTTTTGTCACTAAAATTATAAAGATTCAAGACTCCTTCCCTCCGGTGGATCCCCCCATAGTTGCCGATGCCTCAGGTTGCAAATGGAGGTCGACTCCATCATCAGAGGTAGAGTCCGGGCCCACGCTATCTGTCTTCCCCCAGTTGTCCTGTGAAACATCCCTTGAGCTGCTATCCCGGCTTCAATCCGGATCACCTTTGGATGCCTGTCCAGCTAAGTGTCTGGCCAGGGTGGCTTCGGCAGTAAACAGCTTGCTGAATCCCTTGCTCAATTTGTCATTGAGCTCCGGGGTGGTACCTCGAGAATGGAAACACGCACTCATTCTGCCGCTGATCAAAAAACCTCTGCTAGATCCCTTGCACCTGGCTAACTACAGACCGATCTCCCTCCTCCCTGCTCTGGCGAAGGTGGTTGAGAAACATGTTCAGCATACTCTTACCACCTTTATTGAGAATAACAACTTGCTCCATGATTCTCAATCTGGTTTCCGTGCTAATTATAGCACGGAGACAGCCCTCGTTGAGGTGTCCGACGCCATCAGGGAGACGCTCGATCAGGGGGGAAAGGCTATGTTAGTCATGCTGGACCTGTCGGCGGCTTTCGACACCGTCCCACACGCAGGTCTCCTTTCAAGACTCAGGGAGATAGGACTGCGGGGGACGGTGTTGGAATGGTTTCAATCCTTTCTAGCCGACCGTCGACAGGTGATCTGGGCTCCTCCGTTCTCCGCGGTAATGCCATCGCTAGAGGTTGGGGTGCCTCAAGGGTCCATTCTGAGCCCCACCATTTTTAACATCTATATGGCCCCTCTAGCGAGGGTAGCGGAGGCGTTTGGGGCCCGGGTCATCTCATACGCTGATGACACCCAGCTCCTGTTTACCTGCAGGAAGGGAGAGGTCTTCGACGGCGACAGAATCAAGGGCAGTCTTTGCGTGGTTTCAGCGGCACAGCCTGAAATGCAACTCAGATAAGTCTGAGCTGCTTTTTTTCGGCTGTGCCCCCGATCCTGGCTGGAAGTCGTGGTGGCCCCAGGACATGTTTCCTCCTGAGAAATCATCTTCCCAAGTGAAAAACCTTGGAGTGGTGTTTGATGACGCCCTCTCCTTTCGACCCCATGTTCTGGGGCTATCTGGGAAATGCTTTGGCATCCTCAAGATGCTCAGGAAATTCCTCCCACTGCTCTCCCTGCAATATCGCAAGACTGTGGTCCAGGCGCTTGTGGGGTCTCGTTTAGACTACGCAAATGCGCTCTTTGCAGGCCTGCCAAAGTACCTTCTGTCCAGATTGCAAACTGTCCAAAATTCGGCGGCCAGAGCCATATTTGGCCTGCCAAGGAGAGCTAGTGCCTCATTGCTGCTAAATAGGTTGCACTGGCTACCTATTTCTAGCAGAACCAGGTTCAAAATCCTCACGCTGGCTTTCAAAGCCCTCCACTCTGTTGGACCCAACTACATTAGGAAGCGCACTGCTTTCTATGTTCCGCGGAGGATGTTGCGGGCAGCCGATTTGGCCACAATGGTTGTACCTGCTGTTAAACAAGTCCGGATGGGAGGTCGGTCTTTTCAATATGTAGCAGCTCGTTTTTGGAATGAGCTCCCTCTCTCCCTCCGTAAAGCGAATAACCTCCTAGCTTTTAGGAAGGAGCTGAAGACCGTGCTCTTCTCCTTGTAATCAGTGTGACCGTTGTGTTTCTGCCTTTCTGTTTCTGGGTTTATCAGGCCTCTTTGCTAAAGCGCCGGGACACCCCTTGGGGTAGCCGTGCGCTCAAAAAGTACGGCTATAACATAACATAACATAACATAACATAACAAATTGCATAATAATCATATTTTTCGGTTATATATTTGGTGCAGGCTGCTGGGTTTGTAGGGGTATAACGTGGCAAGTTAATGATTAATTAAAAATTAATTATTAATATATTAATTGATATTTATTTGATTATTAATTGCATTAACTATGTTATATATTTATTCATTTTTGTTATATTTTAAGTGTAGTCTGCTAGGTGTGTGGGGTATAGTGTGGTAAAGTTAATTAAGCAATAAATAAATGACAAAGGTATTTAATTGACCCTCTAAAAAAAGAGATTTACCGTAAGGCCAGAAACCTTTATCACTCGGCTTGTACGAGAGCCAAAGCCTGCTATGTAACAGAGACTATTAACACTGCTGCTAATAAAGCACGGACTCTTTTTAATACAGTCAAAGAACTAGCTGGTGCAAATTCTATGGCTGCTGTATGCCCCCTTACCACCCAAAAATGTCAAGACCTTGCCACTTATTTTGTGGAAAAGATTGAGACCATTATTGCCAATATCAACCCTCCTTTGAGGGACGGCAGAGAAGCTCCGCCTCCAGTTAGGTCAGTAGGATGCCGGCTTCACTCTTGGCCACCTATTACTTTGGAAACCTTGAAATCCTTAGCTATCTCTATTAAGTCAGGCTCTCCTTGTGACCCTCTCCCTATTAGCATTCTGAGGCAACTGGATGACTCTGCTCTGAAGGTCATTTCTGAGACATTAAATGCCTCTATTCATCTGGCAAAAGTTCCAGCGTCCTGGAAGCACGCCATGGTCAGCCCTTTGCTGAAGAAGCCTTCTGCTGATCCTGAGGTGTTGGCCAATTATCGCCCCATCTCCCTGCTGCCTGCTTTCTCTAAAATTTTGGAGAAACACATTCACGGTGTACTTACCACATTTGCGGAGAATAACAACCTGCTCCACTTCTCCCAGTTAGGTTTCAGGGCTGGTCATTCCACCGAGTCCGCCCTCCTGGGAGTCACCGAGAAGATCAGGGGGCTCTTGGACGATGGGCAAACGGTTGCACTTCTCCTGCTCGATCTAAGTGCAGCCTTCAACACCATCTCACACGACAGACTGCTTACCAGACTGAGTGAGGATGGTGTCGGAGGGGCAGCGCTGGACTGGATTGAATCCTATTTGTGCAACCGGACGTTTCAGATCTCGTCTTCACAGGCCCAGTCAGACACCTTTTTTTCACCCCACGGCGTGCCTCAGGGCTCAATCTTGAGTCCGCTATTTTTTAATCTGTATCTCCGCCCTCTCGCCGATCTAGCGGAGCGAGTTGGTCTAAAACTAATGACCTATGCGGATGATTCGCAGATTATCATTTCTCTCACCAATTCGGATCCTTCATCCCCCTCTGTGCTGAAACTAGGTCTTCATGAAGTCTTCAGCTGGATGTCAACAAACCAGCTGAAGCTCAATGGGGAGAAGACGGTGATCCTTCTCTTAGGTAAAAACAGAGACCTTTGGCAGTATACTCACTGGCCGCCATCCCTGGGCGTTTTTCCTATTCCAGCTACCCATGTCAGAAACTTAGGGGTGCACATCGATGACACACTATCGATGAAACAGCAGGTCAACAAAGTGGCTGGTACTTGTTTCACTATCCTCAAATGGCTGCGGAAGATTATCTGGATGTTGCCTGTTGATACCCAGAAGACCGTAGTCAATGCCCTTATTACATCACGGCTTGACTACGGTAACATCCTTTACCTGGGTTCCAACTTAGCCGCGATCAGGCGGCTTCAGCTTGTCCAGAACTCCGCAGCCAGGTTGCTGTGTAAAATCCCCAGGACAGCGAGGATTTCTAAGCACCTTAAGGACCTGCATTGGCTCAAGGTGGAGAACCGGGTTCGGTTCAAAGCCCTGAGCTATATGTTTAAAATAAAGGCAGGAACCGCACCAAAGTATTTGGAAAAATTAGTTAGGCCCTATTCTCCTGCACGTAATCTCCGTTCTTCAAATGCAGCAAATTTTGTGGTACCCAGATTTAATCTGGCCAGAATGGGAGGGAGATCCTTTTCCTATCTGGGACCAGTCCTCTGGAACTCCCTTCCCCCAGCTTTACGAAAGGAGGAAAACTTTGCCAGCTTTAAGAAAAGCGTTAAAACCTGGCTTTTCAATAAATAATTGTGGTCTCTGGCCGTTTTGCTTTCTGTGCTGTTGGATTCTTAGTCCTGGCGCCGGGAAACCCTTTGTGGGTATCTGCGCGCATTACAAACGCAAAAAATAAATAAATAAATAAATTGATAATTATGAGATTGTTTAATAATCATGTTAATTGTTGAATTATTTTTTCATTTTATATATATAATTTTCTTTTTTGGTTATTTAATAAACTTCATATTAAGAGTTTTATATTTGTTAGAAATTAATAGTGATGTTTCATATATATTATGTGTTTGAAGTGAAGTACTTTCCCTACTGTTGCAGAAACTGGAGTGGGAATAGTAAATTTAACCCCTCCGAAGTCCATATTTGCTCTAGTGTTGCAAAGACTGGAATTGTAATAGTAAATTTAACCTCTCTGAAGTCCAACAATTTCCTTACTGCTGCACAGACTGGTGTGCTAATAATACATTTTACCTATCCAAAGTCCAGCGCTTTCCCTACTGTTGCACAGACTGGAGTGGAAATAGTAAATCTTACCCCTCAGAAGTCCAATGCTTTCTCTACTGTTGCAAAGACTGGAGTGGGAATAATATATCTATTATTCCCAGACTGCAATTTCTTTTTTTAATATTGTTTAAATATATCTATTATTATTATTTGTGTATTTGTTTCATGTATAATTATTTGTACATATATGTATATATATATATGTATATATATTTTTAAAAATATTTTTTCTTATACTTTTTTGGTATATGTCTTTTTTGTTTTTGTATTTATAATTCATTTTCTAATTGAATTAATGTTTTGAAGTTGATTTGTTAATATTTGTATGTTTATATATGTACAAAAATATGCATGTTTATATAAATGCTTTTTTATAGTAGTAGATTAAAAAAACAAAAATTGTAATTTAATGTAAAATATATATTTTTAATAATAGTGGTACATTACATATATGTATATATAAACATACATATTTATCTGTTTAATTTATATAAGTATGTATATATACATAGAATTAAATGCTACTTAAATCTATTTAATTTACATTAAATTAATGTTATATATTAAAATATTCAATATTTACTATTTTAAACAATATAAATAAATAAAACAATTATATTTGTATATGTTTTAATGATATTAGTGTGAAGGGATATTTTTTCAATATTTTTGTACTTACCATTATATGTATAAGGAAACAACGTTTTTGACACAATATTTCTGTATCATGATCATGTTGCGATTGATATTATGTCAGTGATCCGGCTGCAGGGCAGGTGTGCAGTTGGCACAGGGAGGGGCCGTGCACCCTCACCAGCAAGCACACTCTTTTAGCATCCCTGGCACATTGCATATATCCATGACTGAACTGGGGTGGCAGAGTGGGTAAAGAACGGTGATGGATCAAACCCAGATCTTTTGACTGGGTGTGAGTGTTTGATTGGTTCAGATGCTGCGTCCATCACCACCCCCTTTTGTACCGCTTTTGGCCGCCATAAGTTGGCAGGGTATGCTCAGACGTGAGTCCCTTGCTCACTTTGCCACTGGATTCAAGCAAGCCGGGCTGAAGACGGCTGGAATGCCAGAAACCGGTCCTCGGAAGCTTGTTTACGGTCCAGGGAAGACATGGCTTATGCAGTTCGGGCTGTACTGTTCCCATGAGGCACAGGGTCAGACTGATTTGCATATAGCCATGACTGAACTGGGGTGGCAGAGTGGGTAAAGAACGGTGATGGATCAAACCCAGATCTTTTGACTGGGTGTGAGTGTTTGATTGGTTCAGATGCTGCATCCATCACCACCCCCTTTTGTACCGCTTTTGGCCGCCATAAGTGTGGCAGGGTATGCTCATACGTGAGTCCCTTGCTCACTTTGCCACTGGATTCAAGCAAGCTGGGCTGAAGACGGCTGGAATGCCAGAAACCGGTCATCGGAAGCTTGTTTACGGTCCAGGGAAGACATGGCTTGGCAGTTCGGGCTGGACTGTTCCCATGAGGCACAGGGTCAGACTGATTTGCATATAGCCATGTCTGAACTGGGGTGGCAGAGTGGGCTAAAGTACGGTGATGGATCAAACCCAGATCTTTTGACTGGGTGTGAGTGTTTGATTGGCTCAGATGCTCCGTCCATTACCACCCCCTTTTGTATCGCTTTTGGACGCCATAAGTGTGGCAGGGTATGCTCATACGTGAGTCCCTTGCTCACTTTGCCACTGGATTCAAGCAAGCCGGGCTGAAGACGGCTGGAATGCCAGAAACCGGTCATCGGAAGCTTGTTTCCGGTCCAGGGAAGACATGGCTTGGCAGTTCGGGCTGGACTGTTCCCATGAGGCACAGGTTCAGACTGATTTGCATATAGCCATGTCTGAACTGGGGTGGCAGAGTGGGCTAAAGTACGGTGATGGATCAAACCCAGATCTTTTGACTCGGTGTGAGTGTTTGATTGATTCAGATTCTCCGTCCATCACCACCCCCTTTTGTACCAGTGTGGTGAGGGCACAAAATGTTCAGCCTAGTAATTATCTAAGAAGGCAGCAGCGTTGCAGGAATTCTTTGCACTACAGGATGAGGGCCATGAAATGGTGCATGAGAAGTGACGTGAGGAGAAGGAGTGGTATGATATGTGAAGAACTTGGGAAAAAAGGGAATAAGGCAATCAACAAGTATCATGCCTACTGTGTCTGCGTCGTCTCTCCGGGGTCGGTCTGTCAACACAACAACTTCTGACGAAGATGGGATCATCAATAACCAAAGTCCCAACTGAGAAAGCCAGGAACAGTTGTAAGGAAAGAAAATCCCCTCTGCTGCCCAGTGCCCTTATTCACATGCCTGCAGTCACTGCTAGCACGTCCTGAGTGCAACTTTAAAACATAAAAATAGCAGAGCCCGTCCCAAGTAGCCAAAGTTTGGAAACCAACCCAGCAGCCAACAAGCTCAGTACTTTCAAAGGAGTGTGCTTGTCCCGTCACCTCCAGCAGGTAAATCATGCGAGCCCTGTGAGACCAAAGGAGCCAGGAAAAAAGAAGTAACCCACACCACCCCAGTGAAGGGGCAGAGCTGCAGAGAGAAGGGAAAAACAGCAAACCCAAATACCTGACATCTTGAATTGGGCTAAAAAGCCCATTGGAGGCAGCCATTTTAGATTGGGCAGAGAGCCCATATAGCAGCTACTGAAGGCAACCACCCTCCAATCGTGAAGGCAAGGTACATCGCCAGGAAGCAGCCAGCGCACAGAAGCAGAACGAGCGACATGTTGGGGCAAGGAACTACAATAGAGGTAAAGCAGGCCAACCAAACAGGCAAACATCATGTCTCAGGACAGGAAGACCAAGTACAACGCAGCTGCCTTCTTGAATCCACCACCGCCATTTGACATGACAAAAAAGCAACACAACACCAGGTGGGCCAACTGGATCAATAAAAATGTGATGACTTATTTGATGTACTTGAAGAGTCAGATGTCACAAACATAATCAAATACCTCAAGAACCTAGTGGGCGGTGGTGTCAAAGACGCCCTACGACAAAGGAAGTGACCACATAACAGAAAGTGTAGGATGCACTTGTCAAGAATTCAACCCGACAACCAATGTGGGCTATGAGAGATACACATTTAGCAAAGCATGTCAACAACCAGGAGAGGCAATGGACTAATTTGTGTGGCATCAAGAAACACTACCGATTCTGTGAATTCAACAGTGAGGAGACCATGCGACACAGGATAATCAACAGAATCAAATCCGACTCATTCCGAAGATGAATGCTCAGAGAAACGCACACACAGGACAAGATGCTGACCACAGCAAGAGCTGAAGAGCAGGCCAAGAGGCCACCATGGAAGCAGGGACTGATCTCAAGAGACTGTACTCGCCTTGAGGCGCAAGAATCACACAGGCAAAGACAATCATGGCTCTGCGTCCAGTGGTCCAGCAGGGGCTGCTATCTGTGTGGAATATCCTACTCACATGGAGTGAAATGCCCAGTCTTGATGCAGGCATGCAAGGGATGTGGAAAAGAAAATCACTTTAAGTCCATCTGTCGAGCACAAGACAGGCGGGTAAGTTGGACCGCAACATGGCAAAAGGGAAAATAGAAGACATACGCAGCCACCGCTGCAGGTCGCAAAACAGGGTGAGACATCGAGTTCAAATACAGACGACGACGCTCCACCTCCTCATTGAATCAGTCGACCCCGTCAGTATCCAATGTTGGTGATGAAGCAAGATACCTCCTGATTATGCTTGCTGATGGACCCACTGATGACTGCTCAGAATACAAGGTGGTGGTGCACTGTGGGGCAATAAAATAATAATAAAACCAGAGAAAAAAAAATGTAAAAATATAAAACAGGACATGCCTGCCGTTGCGGCAGCTGCCTTGTTCTTCTCCTGATCCTCGTCTCCGGCAGTCCAGGGCTCGTGCACACTGTGCAAGCTCCCAGATGCCAATCCCGATACCGGTCTCATGCTGGGAATACCATTACCCCGCATGAGACAAGAGCTGGGAATGGTCTGAGAGGCATGGTTCGCCGCTCAGCTAGCGCCTGGGACTGTTCTCCACCTGGCTGTGCAGCACAGCTCATGTAAGGGAAATGCTAAGAGTGAGTGTCAGTCTGGCCATCCTAAGACGGCTGGCCAAACCGACATGCGCACTTAGCAGTGCTGATCACTCCTCCTCCCCACCGGAAGTTGCTATCGTCAGATTGGATGGCCCGCCCTGCCCTATGTTTCGGCTTGCCGGCAGTCTGCAGGTACGAGGAAAAATAAAATGATAATAACATTTTTTATTATAATTTTCTTTTTCAGGGGGCGTGGCTTGAGCGCCGAGGGAGATGGCGGCGTGAGCCCGGAGCTCCGTGCCTCTTTCCCCACAATACTCCTGAAAACGGGGCCAGAGAACCCGCAAGTGCCCCGGAGCCGGTTGCGGACCTGAGGGAGACTGGCTGGGCGAGATCTGAGCTGCTGGCGGCACTGCAGCGCCGAGATCGGCCGCCGATCGCAGCGACCGCCTGAGTGAAGGGAGAGACGGCGGCGAGCAAGATGGCGGCCGCGACGGAGCCTTAACTGACCGAGGGCTGCGCTGCGGTCCACACACCCGAAGCACACGGTGGGGGCGCGGCCGCCGTCTCGGACGATCCTGACGGCGATACCCCCCGCAGCGGGAGGAGCTCCTTGACCCTCGGCTGCGGTGCGCGGAGACCGCGACCGCTAGAAGAAAGGGCCGCCAGGTACGCCACTGCAAGCGGAGCTCCCAGGCGGCTCCATTAGCCAGGAGAGCGGAGCGACGGACTACGGCCCAGCCCTGGGCACCGAACTTGATGGCGGGTGAGCGGGGGCAGCCCTGAGAGGTGGGCCACGAGGAACGGGACCTACTGTAGCACGGCCCGGGGCCCCCCCACCTCCTTTTTCTCGTCGCCCCCGCCACGAAAGTGCGATTGGTGGTTGGAGGCATAGCGGAGACGCCCTACAGGCCAGCGGAGGTCCCCCGGCGGCGCCAAACTCCCGATAGCGCGCCACACTTGCGCCGCTAGCCCAGGTGAGGGAAGACGGTACACCATAGTCCCCCCGGGGGGCGGGCTGCACAGCAGGCGCCGCTTCTGGAGAGCCGCAGCAGAGCAGTGGGATCCCGTGGCGCACAGGAGCCGGCCACGTGGCTGAGGCCCGAGGGAAGAGAGTAAAATCATCCACGGCCCCCGGGGGGCCGAGAACCACGACAGGCGCCACTGCTGGGGTGCGACATCTGAGAAAGCGCGACCTCATAGCGCACAGAGACAGGCCGCGAGGCCGTGACCCGGGGGGGTCTCAGCCAACCGGGCAGGCCGAACAGGACGAAGTCAGCCACAATGGAGAAGCCGAGGACCAAGGCGGAGGAGGCAGTGCCATCTGAAGCGGCGGAGGGAGGCCCCACCGGGCAGACGGACCTGCAGCGGTTACAGGACCAGATACTGGAAGCCATTACGGCCACTCGAGACGCACTCCACAACGATATTGCGCAAGTGGCGTCGGGACTGGGCTTGCTCCGGGCGGATCACGATAAATTGAAAGACAGGGTCAAGGACGCTGAAACGGTGATCAAGGACCTGGCGCCGGCTCACAAGGTGATGGAGGGGAAGCTAACGGACGCCCTGGACCGCATACGCACCCTGGAAAGGCGGGCGGAGGACGCGGAAAATAGAAGCCGGCACAGCAATGTACGGATCGTAGGCGTACCGGAGACGGAGGGGGCGAGGGACATGGTTGCCTACATGGAGGAATGGCTGAAAACGGTGGTGGCGCCGGAAGGGCTCTCGTCATTCTTCACACTGGAGCGTGCGCATAGAGTCCCCTCGGGGCCTCCCAAGCCCGGACTTCCACCCAGACCGATCATAGCCAAGTTGCTTCATCACAAGGATAGGGACTTGCTCCTGCGGAAAGCTCGGGAGGATGGCCCCTTCCAGATTGCGAACAGCAGGGTCACGCTTTTTCCGGATTTCACCTTCGAGACACAGAAGCAGCGGGCCTCCTTCCTTACCATCAAAAAGGAACTGCGGAATGAGGGGATAGCCTACTCGTTGCTTTTCCCAGCCAGGCTCCGAGTGGTGGTGGACTACAAGGCGAGCTTCTTTAACACATCAGCAGAGGCCTGGGACTGGTGGGAGACATACAAAGCTGGGACGGACGGCGCCAGAGCACAGGAGGAGCGGGAGAAGGAGCGAGAGCGATCGCCGCAGCGGCAGCGGAAGTCGAGGAGGCTGAGGAAACGAGGGCAGGGGAAGATGGGACCGACGGCCTCCCAGACTGAGGCAGAACGGCAGGCCGCACTACTGGAAGTGGGAAAGCTGAGTCGAGCGGAGGGCCCCGGTTCTGGGGGGGCCATGGACTCGGACACTCTTCTATCGGCCTCAGGCTCAGAATCGGACCTTTCTGGGATTCATCGGACTGGAGGGCCGCTGGTGACGCCGCAGACGGCGGACGAGATCCTGAATGTCTGAACTGCTGGCAGAAGACTATGGGTAATGTTTGGAAAGCTGGGAGGGAGACACATGCCTAGGTCTATAGCGGGCGCCGGGGCACACCGGGGCACTCGTGGCAGGAAGGACATGGGGAATTGGGGAGGGAGCGAGGAGCTGGGCGGCGTAGCCCCCCTCTGGCCGAGGCCACACTCCGTAGGCCCTTAAGGCACCCACGGCTACGGCTGTGTAGTTAGGACCTGGGTCATTCAGGTATGGGAGTTTGGATGGGGACTGATATCTTGGTATTGGGGCCTGTTCTGGGGGAGGAGGGGGGTTCCACAGTTGGGGATTGTTTAACCTTTTTGAAGTCATTGACCCTGGGTAAACCACGGGTAGGCCTGCTGAATTGTTTTGTTTTGTTAAGGGGGGGCACCACCACCATTGAAGGGCGGGAACTGGAGGAAATGTGTCGACCGGATCGCTGGGACAATGGCTAATGTGAATAACTTGAACTGTATTACCTGGAATGTGCGGGGCCTACACACCATGCAGCGCAGACACAAGGTACATGCCTATTTAGTGCGGAGGGGAGTGCACATCGCCATGCTGCAGGAGACGCATCTTACACGGCAGGAGGGGGCAGCGCTGCAGCGAAGGTGGCGGGGACAGGTTTTTCATACCAGCTACTCTGCATATGCTAGGGGGGTACTAATCTGGATTAGAGCAGGCACACCTTTCCAGCTCACGCGCCAATGGGTGGACCAGGAAGGGAGGTATGTGGTGGCGGAAGGGAAGCTGGAAGGTAGAGATGTGGTCTTAGCTAGCATTTATGCCCCGAATTCGGACCATCTGGCCTTCCTCACGGCACTATCAGGAACGCTGGCACACGCACTGGCGGGCCCGGTCCTGCTGGGGGGTGACTTCAATTCCATTGCGGACCCCTTGTTGGATAGGTCCCATCCCCCCCTACACGATTCCCCGGTACACAGGCTATCTAGAGGTAGGAGGGAGTGGCAAGAGAGTTGGGAACTGACGGATGTCTGGAGAGGGCAACACCCGGCGGACCGAGATTACTCATTCTTCTCCGGACTGCACGACTGCTCCCATGCGTCACGGGATCGGAGTACCTGTCGAGAACGATCTCTGACCATAATCCACTCCTGATCCGGCTGGCTTGGGTGGCGGAGAAACCCAGGATCCCGATCTGGAAACTACGGCCTGAGACCTTAGAAGACCCCCTATTCGAGGCGGCCCTGGCGGAGGGGGTGGCCTCATATTTCGCGGTAAATGAAGGGACGGCGTCCTCCAGGGCGATGGAATGGAACGCCTTTAAGGTAGTGGTGAGGGGTATCTGCATCAAAGACTATGTAGGGGTGCGAAAAGTGTTGCTGGGCGATCTGGATAAGGCGGATACTAGGCTGAGAGAAGCGGAAAGGGAACGGCCCGGACACCCTGAACTCCAGGAGACACTCTGTGCAGCTAGGGAGGCGGTGGCAGTTGAGGTGGAGAGGCTTCGAGCCTTTGACTTCAAGAGGTATGTGCTGCGTTCCCATGTGGACGGCGACAAGGCGGGCACGCTTCTGGCGTGGCTTTCGAACCCCACTAGACGGTACACTCCCATACTCCAACTGAGGGGTACGTCGGGTGTAGTACAGCAGACTCAGTTGGGCATAGTTGACGGCTTCCGGGAGTATTACGAGGGCCTATATAAGAGTGCCCCAGGAGACCGGCCGGGTCTAGCAGAACCCTTCTTGACGGGTCTACCACTGCGACGGCTAGAGGCAGAGCAGGCGAACGACCTGGGCTCGGACATTGAGTTAGGGGAGATCAGGTCGGCGGTGCGACGCATGGCACGAAACAAGTCGCCGGGAATAGACGGGCTCCCCATAGAATTCTATGGCAAATATCTAGATATCCTGGCCCCAAGACTGTTGACCGTCTATAAAGAGGCCAAGGCAGCGGGCCACTTACCGCAGTCAATGCGGGAGGCATTGGTGGTCCCACTGCTGAAGCCCGGTAGGGAGAGTAGTGACCCGGCGTCCTATCGTCCACTCTCCATGCTCACTACAGACTATAAGATCCTGAGCTCCATATTAGCAGCGAGGCTCCTGCCACATATGACGGACCTCGTGCACGAGGACCAGAATGGCTTTATACCAACGCGCAACACCACAATCAACATCAGAAGGCTTGTCCGCCTCATGGACGGATTGCGCAGTGGAGCTGGGACGGAACTGATCCTTTCGGTTGACATCGAAAAAGCCTTCGACAGTCTGGAGTGGGACTACCTCTATGCAGTAATGGAACGGTTCGGGCTGGGGACCGGCTATATTCATTGGACGAAGGTCCTTTATGCGGAGGCAATAGCGAGAGTACGGGTGGGCTCAACGGTGTCCCTCCGATACCCGGTTGAACGAGGCACTCGACAGGGTTGCTCTCTCTCGCCGTTGCTATTTGCACTGGCTATAGAACCGCTGGCGGCTCAGGCCCGGACTGGGCGGCACTTCCGTGGAGTGCAGGCCCGAGACGGGCAACATTTCATCTCGCTGTATGCCGATGATCTACTGCTATTCCTCCAGGACGGCGTTGAGGACTTGCAGGGAGCGGAAGCGCTGCTAGAGAGTTTCGGAGAGATGTCGGGCCTGAAAGTTAACTGGCCCAAGACGTGCTTGTTCCCACTGCGGGAGGGCGCTGCCCAGCCGCACCACCGATCGGAAGTAGCTTGGGAGCCTGCCTGTATTAAGTACCTGGGGGTCCAAATTTACCATAAGACAGAAGACTTGCTAGAGGGCAACCTGGGGCGCTGTGTGCGTGGCTTGAGGGGCTGCATGACCTTCTGGGCCACATTGCCGCTATCGGTGGCTGGCCGGATTTCCTTGCTGAAAATGGTTGCACTGCCAAGATTATTATATTATTTCCGGACGCTCCCGATCTGGCTACCTGGCTTCTTCTTTAGACTACTTAAATCTCTGATCACGACTTTCATTTGGGGAGCGGGACGGTGTAGAGTGGCGCTAGCCACGCTCTCTCGCCCGAAAGATGAGGGGGGATTAGCGGTCCCGGACTTCGAGCTTTATTACCTAGCGGCCCAACTGCAGGTCTTCACGCAGGAGGTGGCAAGGGTGTTTCGGGGTCCGGAGGATGACATCTTGCGGGGAACGCCCAGGCACGTCCTGGCTTATATCACTCTCCAACAGCGGCTGGACAATAGGGACTTATCGCTGGAGCAGCGCACGTACCGCCAATGCTGGAACCGGGCGCAGAGGAGAGCCGGAATTCGGCGCCCGTACGCACCGGAGATCCCTCTGGGCATGTTAACAGCCCTACCGCATGGCGGGGACTGGTCACGTCTGCAAGGCTGGGAAGAAGCGGGAGTACAAGTAGTGGGGGACCTGTACGAAAACGGCGCGCTGCTCCCGTTTCAGGAGTTAATGGAGCGCTTTGACATCCCAAGAGGGGGGTTTTTGCTTCACACAGCGGTAACCAGGGCAATGCAGGCCCACTGGGGCACGGGGCTTGAGGAGCCCGAGAAGGCGGCAGCGTGTCAGTACACTATGATGGCGGCGGGAACACTCAAGGCAGTAACATGCCTTTACAATCGGATGTTAAGAGAGAACATTCCTCCTCTTGCATCTCTGAAAGCCAAGTGGGAGGCGGACCTGGGTAAGGACATGCCAGACACGACATGGGCACAGCTGGTCCGAAGGGCCCGCAACAGCACAAGAAACGCTAGATTCCAACTAATCCACTACTACATATTACATAGGGCATATATGACCCCGGGTAGAATCAGGCGATATTTTGGTGCGGAAACAGCGTCCTGTCCCCGATGCCTAGATGAGGGGGCCGAATTAGTGCACATGCTGTGGGCGTGCCCGGCCCTGCGGAGTTATTGGCAGGAAATAGGGATGGTGCTGAACGAGGTAACTGAAAGGACCATAGACTATGGACCAGCGGAATGCATCCTGCACTGGTTTCCCCATACCCCCAAAAACAAACTCACGAGCAAGTTCATTGATATGGGACTGATGGTGGCTAAGAGGGAGATCACTAGGAACTGGAAGGCGAGGATGGGGCCAACTCCGCGGAGGTGGCGGCAGGAATTCTTGAAGTGGGCGGCGGCTGACAGCTCATATAGATACCAGATTGCGTGCAGGTCCCCTAGCCAGACAGCGGCAGACACGGCGACCTCTTGGGAAGTAATGGTACAGGCACTCCGGGACAACGAGGCAGATGAGGAGGAAGAGGCCCCCCAGGCAGGAAGGGAGACAGAGACTAGCTGAGACCCCGAGAGCGTCAGGTACACAGGAGGACAGGCACTGGTACTCCAGGGACGATCGCTATGAGTGCTTTAGATGGGTGGTGGTGAATGGGGTGGGATAAGGGGGGGGAGTTCTAGGGTTTTGCGCAGGGGGGGGGAGTTGGGGGTTAGCGCATAAGTTAAGTAGGACTGTAAAAGTAGTCATGCACACGATCCGGACACCGATTACTCCTTTGATCTGGACGTCGGGCATGTGAGAGCAGAGATATCATCGCCGCCCGACCCCCGGGTTGTGGGCATAACGGCTGTGTACTGACCACCAATTAATATTGTGTATCTGCTCATTTTTATGAAACTACTTGCACATGTATGAGCCTGTACAGGCATGACTGCAATAAAAATTATTTTAAAAATTTTTTTTTTAAAAAAAATTTCTTTTTCATGTGTTTAAATCTGCTGGTGCTCAACAGTGGAGCGACGCTCCTCCGCCATAACAGAGGAGCCGCCTTTGGATGGACAAGAGAGCCAGCCTGCCACCATGAACCTTAGGATGGAAGAACATGAAGTAACATTTGTAGTGGACAGTGACACATTGGTAAATGTAATGGGACAGAAGAACTGGAAAGTATGCCATACAAACCTCTACTAGTCGAGACCCATCAGAAAATGTACACAATAAGCAGAGAGGAAGCTCCTGAAATGTGCATGAAAATTTGCAATGATCCTCAAACACCTGAGACAAAAAACAGTTGCCAAAGTCTATGCAATAAAAATGCAAACGCCTGCGGCAAGCGTCCTCTTCCTAGTAACAGCTGCACGCCTAGGATTAGCATATACCCTGTCGGAGAAGAGATATTTTAGGTGAAACAAAAAGGAGAGGAAACCAAATGCCCAGTAGTATGAAAGTAAATGATCACTCAATACCGTTCGTTGTTGACAGTGGAGCGTCTATCAATGTAATGTCCTTAGACAGAGTCAAATAACTCACACCGACCCTGAACCTGAAACAGACAGAAGTCAAGGTGTACACCTGGGCCGCTTCCAAGCCACTACACAACCGAGGCATATTCAAAGCAACCCTACGACACAGCGGTCGACCTCGAAGCTGGGGAACGGGTTCAAGTCTCGGCAGGGACGCTCAACATCCTGGGAATCTGGTTAAATCACATATTTCTCTGTGCATAGCAAAATAAATGTGTCGGTCTGTAACGCAACTGATGCTCATGTAAGGCGCTCTGATTCCTTCGGGTCGAGTTTGCTCTATTTAAAACTCCCCAAAAAAACATATATGTGCTACAAGGGAAAGTGCCAGGTGTGTGCCTTCTCAGCTTCGCCACGGCAGTGGAAACGATATTGATCTCAATCTACTCCCACATACATCTCACTCAAGCAGTGACTCAAAAATTCCCCTCTATATTCAGCAGACTGGGGAAATTGAAGGGTGTCCGTGTCAACTTGCACATCAACGAGGACATCCGCCCAGTCACTCAAAGTTGCATTTCAACTTCAAGAAGCGGTAGAAAAGGATATCAGAAGCCGTCTGAAACGAGACATCATCGAAACCTCCAAGGGCCAGACCCCATGGATCTCACCAATAATAATGGTACCAAAAAAGGACATAAAAGGAGACATATGAATCTGTGTCGTCATGCACCAGCCAAACAAACCAATAGAGGGATAGCGACACCCCGGCCCACACATCGCGAATATGATCACACAGTTGAATGGAATTAAACTCTTCTCCAAGTTTGACCTGATCAAAGGGTACCATCAAAGATGATTAGATGAAAGGTGCTGCTACATCACAACAAAACCAAACTGAAATTCTTTGGACACATTCTGGTGAAAGGAATGATGCGACCCGAACAAAGGCAAGGCCCTCAGTGGTACCATTTTGCCGCAAAACATAAGCATACTGAAATCGTTCCTGGATATGGCATGTTACTGTGCCAGAAAGACTAAAAAGTCACTACTCTCTTGAAAAAACAACCTCTTGATTCAGAGAACCTGAACAACTACCTCCCAGTCTCAACACTCCAATTTTTAGGCAAAGTCATTAATAGTTGCATAGCGTTCCAACTAGCCTCACACATTTGAACAAACATCCTCCTAGACTTTCTCCAATCAGGTTTCCCCACTGTCACAGAACAGAAACTGCGATCCTCCAATTATTTGACGACTCCCTCTGAATCCTCAACTCCGCAGTGCATGGTTTCCTCTGACAGAACAGGTACAGCATAGGTACCAGCAGTGCAAGGTTCCCTCTCACAGAACAGGTACGGCACAGCCATCAGCAGAGCAAGGTTCCCTCTCGCAGAACAGGCACGGCATAGCTATCAGCAGTGCAAGGTTCCCTCTCACAGAACAGGTACGGCACAGCCATCAGCAGTGCAAGGTTCCCTCTCGCAGAACAGGCACGGCATAGCTATCAGCAATGCAAGGTTCCCTTTCACAGAACTGGTACGGCACGGCTATCAGCAATGCAAGGTTCCCTTTCACAGAACTGGTACGGCACGGCTATCAGCAGTGCAAGGTTCCCTCTCACAGAACAGGTACGGCACAGCCACCAGCAGTGCATGGTTCCCTCTCACAGAACAGGTCCGGCACAGTTACCAGAAATGCAGGGTTCCCTCTCACAGAACAGGCACAGCTATCAGCAGTACAAGGTTCCCTCTCACAGAAGAGGCACAGCTATCAGCAGTACAAGGTTCCCTCTCGCAGAACAGATACAGCACAGCTAACAGCAGTGCAAGGTTCCCTCTCATAGAACAGGTACGGCACAGCTATCATCAGGGCAAAGTTCCCTCTCACAGAACAGGCACAGCTATCAGCAGTACAAGGTTCCCTCTCGCAGAACAGATACAGCACAGCTAACAGCAGTGCAAGGTTCCCTCTCATAGAACAGGTACGGCACAGCTATCATCAGGGCAAAGTTCCCTATCACAGAACAGGCACAGCTATCAGCAGTACAAGGTTCCCTCTCGCAGAACAGATACAGCACAGCTAACAGCAGTGCAAGGTTCCCTCTCATAGAACAGGTACGGCACAGCTATCATCAGTGCAGGGTTCCCTCTCGCAGAACAGATACAGCACAGCTAACAGCAGTGCAAGGTTCCCTCTCACAGAACAGGTACGGCACAGCCATCAGCAGTGCAAGGTTCCCTCTCACAGAACAGGCACAGCACAGCTATCAGCACTGCAAGGTTCCCTCTCACAGAAGAGGCACAGCTATCAGCAGTGCAAGGTTCCCTCTCAAAGAACAGATACAGCACAGCTAACAGCAGTGCAAGGTTCCCTCTCATAGAACAGGTACGGCACAGCTATCATCAGTGCAGGGTTCCCTCTCGCAGAACAGATACAGCACAGCTAACAGCAGTGCAAGGATCCCTCTCAGAGAACAGGTACGGCACAGCAATCAGCAGTGCAAGGTTCCCTCTCAAAGAACAGATACAGCACAGCTATCAGCAATGCAAGGTTCCCTTTCACAGAACAGGTACGGCACAGCTATCAGCACTGCAAGGTTCCCTCTCACAGAAGAGGCACAGCTATCAGCAGTGCAAGGTTCCCTCTCAAAGAACAGATACAGCACAGCCATCAGCAGTGCATGGTTCCCTCTCACAGAACAGGCAAGGCACAGCTATCAGCAGTACAAGGTTCCCTCTCACAGAACAGGCACGGCACAGCTATCATCAGTGCAGGGTTCCCTCTCACAGAACAGGCACGGCACAGCTATCATCAGTGCAGGGTTCCCTCTCACAGAACAGGCACGGCACAGCTATCAGCAGTGCAGGGTTCCCTCTAACAGAACAGATACAGCACAGCTATCAGCAGTGCACAGTTCCCTCTCACAGAACTGGCACGGCACAGCTATCAGCAGTACAAGGTTCCCTCTCGCAGAACAGATACAGCACAGCTATCAGCAGTGCAGAGTTCCCTCTCACAGAACAGGTACGGCACAGCGATCATCAGTGCAGGGTTCCCTCTCGCAGAACAGGTACGGCACAGCCATCAGCAGTGCAAGGTTCCCTCTCACAGAACAGGTACTGCACAGTTACCAGCAGTGCATGGTTCCCTCTCACAGAACAGGCACGGCACAGCTATCAGCAGTACAAGGTTCCGTCTCATAGAACAGATACAGCACAGCTATCAGCAGTGCAAGGTTCCCTCTCAAAGAACAGATACAGCACAGCTATCATCAGTGCAGGGTTCCCTCTCGCAGAACAGGTAAGGCACAGCTATCAGCAGTGCAAGGTTCCCTCTCACAGAACAGGTATGGCACAGCTATCAGCAGTGCAGAGTTCCCTCTCACAGAACAGGTACGGCACAGCCATCAGCAGTGCAAGGTTCCCTCTCACAGAACAGGTACGGCACAGTTACCAGCAGTGCATGGTTCCCTCTCACAGAACAGGCACGGCACAGCTGTCAGCAGTGCAAGGTTCCCTCTCACAGAAGAGGCACAGCTATCAGCAGTGCATGGTTCCCTCTCATAGAAGAGGCACAGCTATCAGCAGTGCAAGGTTCCCTCTCAAAGAACAGATACAGCACAGCTATCAGCAGTGCAAGGTTCCCTCTCATAGAACAGGTACGGCAGAGCTATCATCAGTGCAGGGTTCCCTCTCAAAGAACAGATACAGCACAGCTATCAGCAGTGCAAGGTTCCCTCTCAAAGAACAGATACAGCACAGCTATCAGCAGTGCAAGGTTCCCTCTCAAAGAACAGATACAGCACAGCTATCAGCAGTGCATGGTTCCCTCTCATAGAACAGGCACGGCACAGCTATCAGCAGTGCAAGGTTCCCTCTCACAGAACAGATACAGCACAGCTATCAGCAGTGCAAGGTTCCCTCTCACAGAACAGGTATGGCACAGCTATCAGCAGTGCAAGGTTCCCTCTCACAGAACAGGTATGGCACAGCTATCAGCAGTGCAAGGTTCCCTCTCACAGAACAGGTACGGCACAGCCATCAGCAGTGCAAGGTTCCCTCTTACAGAACAGGCACGGCACAGCTATCAGCAGTGCAAGGTTCCCTCTCAAAGAACAGGTACGGCACAGCCATCAGCAGTGCAAGGTTCCCTCTTACAGAACAGGCACGGCACAGCTATCAGCAGTGCAAGGTTCCCTCTCAAAGAACAGGTACGGCACAGCCATCAGCAGTGCAAGGTTCCCTCTTACAGAACAGGCACGGCACAGTTATCAGCAGTGCAAGGTTCCCTCTCAAAGAACAGGTACGGCACAGCCATCAGCAGTGCAAGGGTCCCTCTTACAGAACATGTACGGCACAGCCATCAGCAGTGCAAGGTTCCCTCTCACAGAACAGGTACGGCACAGCTATCAGCAGTGCAAGGTTCCCTCTCACAGAACAGGCACGGCACAGCTATCAGCAGTACAAGGTTCCCTCTCGCAGAACAGATACAGCACAGCTATCAGCAGTGCAAGGATCCCTCTCACAGAACAGGTACGGCACAGCTATCATCAGTGCAGGGTTCTCTCTCGCAGAACAGGTAAGGCACAGCTATCAGCAGTGCAAGGTTCCCTCTTACAGAACAGATACAGCACAGCTATCAGCAGTGCAGAGTTCCCTCTCACAGAACAGGCACGGCACAGCTATCAGCAGTGCAGAGTTCCCTCTCGCAGAACAGATACAGCACAGCTATCAGCAGTGCAAGGTTCCCTCTCAAAGAACAGATACAGCACAGCTATCAGCAGTGCAGGGTTCCCTCTCATAGAACAGGTACGGCACAGCTATCATCAGTGCAGGGTTCCCTCTCAAAGAACAGATACAGCACAGCTATCAGCAGTGCAGGGTTCCCTCTCATAGAACAGGTACGGCACAGCTATCATCAGTGCAGGGTTCCCTCTCAAAGAACAGATACAGCACAGCTATCAGCAGTGCAAGGTTCCCTCCCAAAGAACAGATACAGCACAGCTATCAGCAGTGCAAGGTTCCCTCTCAAAGAACAGATACAGCACAGCTATCAGCAGTGCAAGGTTCCCTCTCAAAGAACAGATACAGCACAGCTATCATCAGTGCATGGTTCCCTCTCATAGAACAGGCACAGTTATCAGCAGTGCAAGGTTCCCTCTCGCAGAACAGGCACAGCTATCAGCAGTGCAGAGTTCCCTCTCACAGAACAGGTACGGCACAGCTATCATCAGTGCAGGGTTCCCTCTCGCAGAACAGGTACGGCACAGCTATCAGCACTGCAAGGTTCCCTCTCACAGAAGAGGCACAGCAATCAGCAGTGCAAGGTTCCCTCTCGCAGAACAGATACAGCACAGCTATCAGCAGTACAAGGTTCCCTCTCGCAGAACAGATACAGCACAGCTATCAGCAGTGCATGGTTCCCTCTCATAGAACAGGTACGGCACAGCTATCATCAGTGCAGGGTTCCCTCTCAAAGAACAGATACAGCACAGCTATCAGCAGTGCATGGTTCCCTCTCATAGAACAGGTACGGCACAGCTATCATCAGTGCAGGGTTCCCTCTCAAAGAACAGATACAGCACAGCTATCAGCAGTGCAAGGTTCCCTCTCAAAGAACAGATACAGCACAGCTATCAGCAGTGCAAGGTTCCCTCTCAAAGAACAGATACAGCACAGCTATCAGCAGTGCAAGGTTCCCTCTCACAGAACAGGCACGGCACAGCTATCAGCAGTACAAGGTTCCCTCTCGCAGAACAGATACAGCACAGCTATCAGCAGTGCAGAGTTCCCTCTCACAGAACAGGTACGGCACAGCTATCATCAGTGCAGGGTTCCCTCTCGCAGAACAGGTAAGGCACAGCTATCAGCAGTGCAAGGTTCCCTCTCGCAGAACAGATACAGCACAGCTATCATCAGTGCAGGGTTCCCTCTCGCAGAACAGGTAAGGCACAGCTATCAGCAGTGCAAGGTTCCCTTTCACAGAACAGATACAGCACAGCTATCATCAGTGCAGAGTTCCCTCTCACAGAACAGGTACGGCACAGCTATCATCAGTGCAGGGTTCCCTCTCGCAGAACAGGTAAGGCACAGCTATCAGCAGTGCAAGGTTCCCTCTCGCAGAACAGATACAGCACAGCTATCATCAGTGCAGGGTTCCCTCTCAAAGAACAGATACAGCACAGCTATCAGCAGTGCAAGGTTCCCTTTCACAGAACAGATACAGCACAGCTATCATCAGTGCAGAGTTCCCTCTCACAGAACAGGTACGGCACAGCTATCATCAGTGCAGGGTTCCCTCTCGCAGAACAGGTAAGGCACAGCTATCAGCAGTGCAAGGTTCCCTCTCGCAGAACAGATACAGCACAGCTATCATCAGTGCAAGGTTCCCTCTCACAGAACAGGTACGGCACAGCTATCAGCAGTGCATGGTTCCCTCTCACAGAACAGGTACGGCACAGCTATAAGCAGTGCAGGGTTCCCTCTCACAGAACAGGCACAGCTATCAGCAGTACAAGGTTCCCTCTCACAGAAGAGGCACAGCTATCAGCAGTACAAGGTTCCCTCTCGCAGAACAGATACAGCACAGCTAACAGCAGTGCAAGGTTCCCTCTCATAGAACAGGTACGGCACAGCTATCATCAGGGCAAAGTTCCCTCTCACAGAACAGGCACAGCTATCAGCAGTACAAGGTTCCCTCTCGCAGAACAGATACAGCACAGCTAACAGCAGTGCAAGGTTCCCTCTCATAGAACAGGTACGGCACAGCTATCATCAGGGCAAAGTTCCCTCTCACAGAACAGGCACAGCTATCAGCAGTACAAGGTTCCCTTTCGCAGAACAGATACAGCACAGCTAACAGCAGTGCAAGGTTCCCTCTCATAGAACAGGTACGGCACAGCTATCATCAGTGCAGGGTTCCCTCTCGCAGAACAGATACAGCACAGCTAACAGCAGTGCAAGGTTCCCTCTCACAGAACAGGTACGGCACAGCCATCAGCAGTGCAAGGTTCCCTCTCACAGAACAGGCACAGCACAGCTATCAGCACTGCAAGGTTCCCTCTCACAGAAGAGGCACAGCTATCAGCAGTGCAAGGTTCCCTCTTAAAGAACAGATACAGCACAGCTAACAGCAGTGCAAGGTTCCCTCTCATAGAACAGGTACGGCACAGCTATCATCAGTGCAGGGTTCCCTCTCGCAGAACAGATACAGCACAGCTAACAGCAGTGCAAGGATCCCTCTCACAGAACAGGTACGGCACAGCAATCAGCAGTGCAAGGTTCCCTCTCAAAGAACAGATACAGCACAGCTATCAGCAATGCAAGGTTCCCTTTCACAGAACAGGTACGGCACAGCTATCAGCACTGCAAGGTTCCCACTCACAGAAGAGGCACAGCTATCAGCAGTACAAGGTTCCCTCTCGCAGAACAGATACAGCACAGCAATCAGCAGTGCAAGGTTCCCTCTCACAGAACAGGCAAGGCACAGCTATCAGCAATGCAAGGTTCCCGTTCACAGAACAGGTACGGCACAGCAATCAGCAGTGCAAGGTTCCCTCTCACAGAACAGGCACAGCACAGCTATCAGCACTGCAAGGTTCCCTCTCACAGAAGAGGCACAGCACAGCTATCAGCAGTGCAGGGTTCCCTCTCACAGAACAGGCACAGCTAACAGCAGTGCAAGGTTCCCTCTCACAGAACAGGCAAGGCACAGCTATCAGCAGTGCAAGGTTCCCTCTCACAGAACAGGTATGGCACAGCTATCAGCAGTGCATGGTTCCCTCTAACAGAACAGATACAGCACAGCTATCAGCAGTGCAGAGTTCCCTCTCACAGAACAGGCACGGCACAGCTATCAGCAGTACAAGGTTCCCTCTCACAGAACAGGCACGGCACAGCTATCAGCAGTGAATGGTTCCCTCTAACAGAACAGATACAGCACAGCTATCAGCAGTGCATGGTTCCCTCTAACAGAACAGATACAGCTATCAGCAGTACAAGGTTCCCTCTCACAGAACAGGCACGGCACAGCTATCATCAGTGCAGGGTTCCCTCTCACAGAACAGGCACGGCACAGCTATCAGCAGTGCAAGGTTCCCTCTTACAGAACAGGTAAGGCACAGCTATCATCAGTGCAGGGTTCCCTCTCGCAGAACAGATACAGCACAGCTATCAGCAGTGCAGAGTTCCCTCTCACAGAACAGGTACGGCACAGCTATCATCAGTGCAGGGTTCCCTCTCGCAGAACAGGTACGGCACAGCCATCAGCAGTGCAAGGTTCCCTCTCACAGAACAGGTACTGCACAGTTACCAGCAGTGCATGGTTCCCTCTCACAGAACAGGCACGGCACAGCTATCAGCAGTACAAGGTTCCGTCTCATAGAACAGATACAGCACAGCTATCAGCAGTGCAAGGTTCCCTCTCAAAGAACAGATACAGCACAGCTATCATCAGTGCAGGGTTCCCTCTCGCAGAACAGGTAAGGCACAGCTATCAGCAGTGCAAGGTTCCCTCTCACAGAACAGGTACGGCACAGCTATCAGCAGTGCAGAGTTCCCTCTCACAGAACAGGTACGGCACAGCCATCAGCAGTGCAAGGTTCCCTCTCACAGAACAGGTACGGCACAGTTACCAGCAGTGCATGGTTCCCTCTCACAGAACAGGCATGGCACAGCTGTCAGCAGTGCAGGGTTCCCTCTCACAGAAGAGGCACAGCTATCAGCAGTGCATGGTTCCCTCTCATAGAAGAGGCACAGCTATCAGCAGTGCAAGGTTCCCTCTCAAAGAACAGATACAGCACAGCTATCAGCAGTGCATGGTTCCCTCTCATAGAACAGGTACGGCACAGCTATCATCAGTGCAGGGTTCCCTCTCAAAGAACAGATACAGCACAGCTATCAGCAGTGCAAGGTTCCCTCTCATAGAACAGGTATGGCACAGCTATCATCAGTGCAGGGTTCCCTCTCAAAGAACAGATACAGCACAGCTATCAGCAGTGCAAGGTTCCCTCTCAAAGAACAGATACAGCACAGCTATCAGCAGTGCAAGGTTCCCTCTCAAAGAACAGATACAGCACAGCTATCAGCAGTGCATGGTTCCCTCTCATAGAACAGGCACGGCACAGCTATCAGCAGTGCAAGGTTCCCTCTCACAGAACAGATACAGCACAGCTATCAGCAGTGCAAGGTTCCCTCTCACAGAACAGGTATGGCACAGCTATCAGCAGTGCAAGGTTCCCTCTCAAAAAACAGGTATGGCACAGCTATCAGCAGTGCAAGGTTCGCTCTCACAGAACAGGTACGGCACAGCCATCAGCAGTGCAAGGTTCCCTCTTACAGAACAGGCACGGCACAGCTATCAGCAGTGCAAGGTTCCCTCTCAAAGAACAGGTACGGCACAGCCATCAGCAGTGCAAGGTTCCCTCTTACAGAACAGGCACGGCACAGCTATCAGCAGTGCAAGGTTCCCTCTCAAAGAACAGGTACGGCACAGCCATCAGCAGTGCAAGGTTCCCTCTTACAGAACAGGCACGGCACAGCTATCAGCAGTGCAAGGTTCCCTCTCAAAGAACAGGTACAGCACAGTTATCAGATGTGCAGGATTCCCTCTCACAGAACAGGTACGGCACAGCTATCAGCAGTGCAAGGTTCCCTCTCACAGAACAGGCACGGCACAGCTATCAGCAGTACAAGGTTCCCTCTCGCAGAACAGATACAGCACAGCTATCAGCAGTGCAAGGATCCCTCTCACAGAACAGGTACGGCACAGCTATCATCAGTGCAGGGTTCTCTCTCACAGAACAGGCACAGCACAGCTATCAGCAGTGCAGAGTTCCCTCTCACAGAACAGGCACGGCACAGCTATCAGCAGTGCATTGTTCCCTCTCGCAGAACAGGCACGGCACAGCTATCAGCAGTGCATTGTTCCCTCTCGCAGAACAGATACAGCACAGCTATCAGCAGTGCAAGGTTCCCTCTCAAAGAACAGATACAGCACAGCTATCAGCAGTGCAGGGTTCCCTCTCATAGAACAGGTACGGCACAGCTATCATCAGTGCAGGGTTCCCTCTCAAAGAACAGATACAGCACAGCTATCAGCAGTGCATGGTTCCCTCTCATAGAACAGGTACGGCACAGCTATCATCAGTGCAGGGTTCCCTCTCAAAGAACAGATACAGCACAGCTATCAGCAGTGCAAGGTTCCCTCTCAAAGAACAGATACAGCACAGCTATCAGCAGTGCAAGGTTCCCTCTCAAAGAACAGATACAGCACAGCTATCATCAGTGCATGGTTCCCTCTCATAGAACAGGCACAGTTATCAGCAGTGCAAGGTTCCCTCTCGCAGAACAGGCACAGCTATCAGCAGTGCAGAGTTCCCTCTCACAGAACAGGTACGGCACAGCTATCATCAGTGCAGGGTTCCCTCTCGCAGAACAGGTACGGCACAGCTATCAGCACTGCAAGGTTCCCTCTCACAGAAGAGGCACAGCAATCAGCAGTGCAAGGTTACCTCTCACAGAACAGGTACGGCACAGCTATCAGCAGTGCAAGGTTCCCTCTCACAGAACAGGTAAGGCACAGCTATCAGCAGTGCAGGGTTCCCTCTCAAAGAACAGATACAGCACAGCTATCAGCAGTGCAAGCTTCCCTCTCACAGAACAGGCACGGCACAGCTATCAGCAGTACAAGGTTCCCTCTCGCAGAACAGATACAGCACAGCTATCAGCAGTGCAAGGTTCCCTCTCACAGAACAGGTACGGCACAGCTATCAGCAGTGCAAGGTTCCCTCTCAAAGAACAGATACAGCACAGCTATCAGCAGTGCAAGGTTCCCTCTCACAGAACAGGCACGGCACAGCTATCAGCAGTACAAGGTTCCCTCTCACAGAACAGGTAAGGCACAGCTATCAGCAGTGCAGGGTTCCCTCTCAAAGAACAGATACAGCACAGCTATCAGCAGTGCAAGGTTCCCTCTCACAGAACAGGCACGGCCCAGCTATCAGCAGTACAAGGTTCCCTCTCGCAGAACAGATACAGCACAGCTATCAGCAGTGCAAGGTTCCCTCTCACAGAACAGGTAAGGCACAGCTATCAGCAGTGCAGGGTTCCCTCTCAAAGAACAGATACAGCACAGCTATCAGCAGTGCAAGGTTCCCTCTCACAGAACAGGCACGGCACAGCTATCAGCAGTACAAGGTTCCCTCTCGCAGAACAGATACAGCACAGCTATCAGCAGTGCAAGGTTCCCTCTCACAGAACAGGTATGGCACAGCTATCATCAGTGCAGGGTTCCCTCTCAAAGAACAGATACAGCACAGCTATCAGCAGTGCATGGTTCCCTCTCATAGAACAGGTACGGCACAGCTATCATCAGTGCAGGGTTCCCTCTCAAAGAACAGCTACAGCACAGCTATCAGCAGTGTATGGTTCCCTCTCATAGAACAGGTACGGCACAGCTATCAGCAGTGCAAGGTTCCCTCTCAAAGAACAGATACAGCACAGCTATCAGCAGTGCAAGGTTCCCTCTCAAAGAATAGATACAGCACAGCTATCAGCAGTGCAAGGTTCCCTCTCACAGAACAGGCACGGCACAGCTATCAGCAGTACAAGGTTCCCTCTCGCAGAACAGATACAGCACAGCTATCAGCAGTGCAGAGTTCCCTCTCGCAGAACAGATACAGCACAGCTATCATCAGTGCAGGGTTCCCTCTCAAAGAACAGATACAGCACAGCTATCAGCAGTGCAGAGTTCCCTCTCACAGAACAGGTACGGCACAGCTATCATCAGTGCAGGGTTCCCTCTCACAGAACAGGTAAGGCACAGCTATCAGCAGTGCAGAGTTCCCTCTCACAGAACAGGTACGGCACAGCTATCATCAGTGCAGGGTTCCCTCTCGCAGAACAGGTAAGGCACAGCTATCAGCAGTGCATGGTTCCCTCTCATAGAACAGGTACGGCACAGCTATCATCAGTGCAGGGTTCCCTCTCAAAGAACAGATACAGCACAGCTATCAGCAGTGCATGGTTCCCTCTCATAGAACAGGTACGGCACAGCTATCATCAGTGCAGGGTTCCCTCTCAAAGAACAGATACAGCACAGCTATCAGCAGTGCATAGTTCCCTCTCATAGAACAGGTACGGCACAGCTATCATCAGTGCAGGGTTCCCTCTCAAAGAACAGATACAGCACAGCTATCAGCAGTGCAAGGTTCCCTTTCACAGAACAGATACAGCACAGCTATCATCAGTGCAGAGTTCCCTCTCACAGAACAGGTACGGCACAGCTATCATCAGTGCAGGGTTCCCTCTCGCAGAACAGATACAGCACAGCTATCAGCAGTGCAAGGATCCCTCTCACAGAACAGAAACAGCACAGCTATCAGCAGTGCATGGTTCCCTCTCATAGAACAGGTACGGCACAGCTATCATCAGTGCAGGGTTCCCTCTCAAAGAACAGATACAGCACAGCTATCAGCAGTGCATGGTTCCCTCTCATAGAACAGGTACGGCACAGCTATCATCAGTGCAGGGTTCCCTCTCAAAGAACAGATACAGCACAGCTATCAGCAGTGCAAGGTTCCCTCTCAAAGAACAGATACAGCACAGCTATCAGCAGTGCAAGGTTCCCTCTCACAGAACAGGCACAGCACAGCTATCAGCAGTGCATGGTTCCCTCTCACAGAACAGAAACGGCACAGCTATCAGCAGTACAAGGTTCCCTCTCGCAGAACAGATACAGCACAGCTATCAGCAGTGCAAGGTTCCCTCTCACAGAACAGGCACAGCACAGCTATCAGCAGTGCAAGGTTCCCTCTCATAGAGCAGGTACGGCACAGCTATCAGCAGTGCAAGGTTCCCTCTCGCAGAACAGATACAGCACAGCTATCAGCAGTGCAAGGTTCCCTCTTACAGAACAGGCACGGCACAGCTATCATCAGTGCAGGGTTCCCTCTCGCAGAACAGGTAAGGCACAGCTATCAGCAGTGCAGAGTTCCCTCTCACAGAACAGGCACGGCACAGCTATCATCAGTGCAGGGTTCCCTCTCGCAGAACAGGTAAGGCACAGCTATCAGCAGTGCAAGGATCCCTCTCACAGAACAGATACAGCACAGCTATCAGCAGTGCAGAGTTCCCTCTCACAGAACAGGCACGGCACAGCTATCATCAGTGCAGGGTTCCCTCTCGCAGAACAGATACAGCACAGCTATCAGCAGTGCAAGGTTCCCTCTTACAGAACAGGCACGGCACAGCTATCAGCAGTGCAAGGTTCCCTCTTACAGAACAGGCACGGCACAGCTATCAGCAGTGCAAGGTTCCCTCTTACAGAACAGGTAAGGCACAGCTATCATCAGTGCAGGGTTCCCTCTCGCAGAACAGGTAAGGCACAGCTATCAGCAGTGCAGAGTTCCCTCTCACAGAACAGGCACGGCACAGCTATCATCAGTGCAGGGTTCCCTCTCGCAGAACAGATACAGCACAGCTATCAGCAGTGCAAGGATCCCTCTCACAGAACAGATACAGCACAGCTATCAGCAGTGCAGAGTTCCCTCTCAAAGAACAGATACAGCACAGCTATCAGCAGTGCAAGGTTCCCTCTTACAGAACAGGCATGGCACAGCTATCATCAGTGCAGGGTTCCCTCTCGCAGAACAGATACAGCACAGCTATCAGCAGTGCAAGGTTCCCTCTTACAGAACAGGCAAGGCACAGCTATCATCAGTGCAGGGTTCCCTCTCGCAGAACAGGTAAGGCACAGCTATCAGCAGTGCAGAGTTCCCTCTCACAGAACAGGCACGGCACAGCTATCATCAGTGCAGGGTTCCCTCTCGCAGAACAGATACAGCACAGCTATCAGCAGTGCAAGGATCCCTCTCACAGAACAGATACAGCACAGCTATCAGCAGTGCAGAGTTCCCTCTCAAAGAACAGATACAGCACAGCTATCAGCAGTGCATGGTTCCCTCTCATAGAACAGGTACGGCACAGCTATCAGCAGTGCAAGGTTCCCTCTCACAGAACAGGCACGGCACAGCTATCAGCAGTACAAGGTTCCCTCTCGCAGAACAGATACAGCACAGCTATCAGCAGTGCAGAGTTCCCTCTCGCAGAACAGATACAGCACAGCTATCATCAGTGCAGGGTTCCCTCTCAAAGAACAGATACAGCACAGCTATCAGCAGTGCAGAGTTCCCTCTCACAGAACAGGTACGGCACAGCTATCATCAGTGCAGGGTTCCCTCTCACAGAACAGGTAAGGCACAGCTATCAGCAGTGCAGAGTTCCCTCTCACAGAACAGGTACGGCACAGCTATCATCAGTGCAGGGTTCCCTCTCGCAGAACAGGTAAGGCACAGCTATCAGCAGTGCATGGTTCCCTCTCATAGAACAGGTACGGCACAGCTATCATCAGTGCAGGGTTCCCTCTCAAAGAACAGATACAGCACAGCTATCAGCAGTGCATGGTTCCCTCTCATAGAACAGGTACGGCACAGCTATCATCAGTGCAGGGTTCCCTCTCAAAGAACAGATACAGCACAGCTATCAGCAGTGCATAGTTCCCTCTCATAGAACAGGTATGGCACAGCTATCATCAGTGCAGGGTTCCCTCTCAAAGAACAGATACAGCACAGCTATCAGCAGTGCAAGGTTCCCTTTCACAGAACAGATACAGCACAGCTATCATCAGTGCAGAGTTCCCTCTCACAGAACAGGTACGGCACAGCTATCATCAGTGCAGGGTTCCCTCTCGCAGAACAGATACAGCACAGCTATCAGCAGTGCAAGGATCCCTCTCACAGAACAGAAACAGCACAGCTATCAGCAGTGCATGGTTCCCTCTCATAGAACAGGTACGGCACAGCTATCATCAGTGCAGGGTTCCCTCTCAAAGAACAGATACAGCACAGCTATCAGCAGTGCATTGTTCCCTCTCATAGAACAGGTACGGCACAGCTATCATCAGTGCAGGGTTCCCTCTCAAAGAACAGATACAGCACAGCTATCAGCAGTGCAAGGTTCCCTCTCAAAGAACAGATACAGCACAGCTATCAGCAGTGCAAGGTTCCCTCTCACAGAACAGGCACAGCACAGCTATCAGCAGTGCATGGTTCCCTCTCACAGAACAGAAACGGCACAGCTATCAGCAGTACAAGGTTCCCTCTCGCAGAACAGATACAGCACAGCTATCAGCAGTGCAAGGTTCCCTCTCACAGAACAGGCACAGCACAGCTATCAGCAGTGCAAGGTTCCCTCTCATAGAGCAGGTACGGCACAGCTATCAGCAGTGCAAGGTTCCCTCTCGCAGAACAGATACAGCACAGCTATCAGCAGTGCAAGGTTCCCTCTTACAGAACAGGCACGGCACAGCTATCATCAGTGCAGGGTTCCCTCTCGCAGAACAGGTAAGGCACAGCTATCAGCAGTGCAGAGTTCCCTCTCACAGAACAGGCACGGCACAGCTATCATCAGTGCAGGGTTCCCTCTCGCAGAACAGGTAAGGCACAGCTATCAGCAGTGCAAGGATCCCTCTCACAGAACAGATACAGCACAGCTATCAGCAGTGCAGAGTTCCCTCTCACAGAACAGGCACGGCACAGCTATCATCAGTGCAGGGTTCCCTCTCGCAGAACAGATACAGCACAGCTATCAGCAGTGCAAGGTTCCCTCTTACAGAACAGGCACGGCACAGCTATCAGCAGTGCAAGGTTCCCTCTTACAGAACAGGCACGGCACAGCTATCAGCAGTGCAAGGTTCCCTCTTACAGAACAGGTAAGGCACAGCTATCATCAGTGCAGGGTTCCCTCTCGCAGAACAGGTAAGGCACAGCTATCAGCAGTGCAGAGTTCCCTCTCACAGAACAGGCACGGCACAGCTATCATCAGTGCAGGGTTCCCTCTCGCAGAACAGATACAGCACAGCTATCAGCAGTGCAAGGATCCCTCTCACAGAACAGATACAGCACAGCTATCAGCAGTGCAGAGTTCCCTCTCAAAGAACAGATACAGCACAGCTATCAGCAGTGCAAGGTTCCCTCTTACAGAACAGGCATGGCACAGCTATCATCAGTGCAGGGTTCCCTCTCGCAGAACAGATACAGCACAGCTATCAGCAGTGCAAGGTTCCCTCTTACAGAACAGGCAAGGCACAGCTATCATCAGTGCAGGGTTCCCTCTCGCAGAACAGGTAAGGCACAGCTATCAGCAGTGCAGAGTTCCCTCTCACAGAACAGGCACGGCACAGCTATCATCAGTGCAGGGTTCCCTCTCGCAGAACAGATACAGCACAGCTATCAGCAGTGCAAGGATCCCTCTCACAGAACAGATACAGCACAGCTATCAGCAGTGCAGAGTTCCCTCTCAAAGAACAGATACAGCACAGCTATCAGCAGTGCATGGTTCCCTCTCATAGAACAGGTACGGCACAGCTATCATCAGTGCAGGGTTCCCTCTCAAAGAACAGATACAGCACAGCTATCAGCAGAGCAAGGTTCCCTCTCAAAGAACAGATACAGCACAGCTATCAGCAGTGCATGGTTCCCTCTCATAGAACAGGTACGGCACAGCTATCATCAGTGCAGGGTTCCCTCTCAAAGAACAGATACAGCACAGCTATCAGCAGTGCATGGTTCCCTCTCATAGAACAGGTACGGCACAGCTATCATCAGTGCAGGGTTCCCTCTCAAAGAACAGATACAGCACAGCTATCAGCAGTGCAAGGTTCCCTCTCAAAGAACAGATACAGCACAGCTATCAGCAGTGCAAGGTTCCCTCTCAAAGAACAGATACAGCACAGCTATCAGCAGTACAAGGTTCCCTCTCGCAGAACAGATACAGCACAGCTATCAGCAGTGCAGAGTTCCCTCTCACAGAACAGGTACGGCACAGCTATCATCAGTGCAGGGTTCCCTCTCGCAGAACAGGTAAGGCACAGCTATCAGCAGTGCAAGGTTCCCTCTCAAAGAACAGATACAGCACAGCTATCAGCAGTGCAAGGTTCCCTCTCAAAGAACAGATACAGCACAGCTATCAGCAGTGCAAGGATCCCTCTCACAGAACAGATACAGCACAGCTATCAGCAGTACAAGGTTCCCTCTCGCAGAACAGATACAGCACAGCTATCAGCAGTGCAGAGTTCCCTCTCACAGAACAGGTACGGCACAGCTATCATCAGTGCAGGGTTCCCTCTCGCAGAACAGGTAAGGCACAGCTATCAGCAGTGCATGGTTCCCTCTCATAGAACAGGTACGGCACAGCTATCATCAGTGCAGGGTTCCCTCTCAAAGAACAGATACAGCACAGCTATCAGCAGTGCATGGTTCCCTCTCATAGAACAGGTACGGCACAGCTATCATCAGTGCAGGGTTCCCTCTCACAGAACAGGCACAGCACAGCTATCAGCAGTGCAAGGTTCCCTCTCAAAGAACAGGTATGGCACAGTTACCAGCAGTGCAAGGTTCCCTCTCACAGAACAGGTACTGTACAGTTACCAGCAATGCAAGGTTCCCTCTCACAGAACAGGTACTGTACAGCTATCAGCAGTGCAAGGTTCCCTCTCACAGAAGAGGTAAAGCACAGTTACCAGCTGTGCAAGGTTCCCTCTCACAGAACAGGTAAGGCACAGCTATCAGCAGTGCAAGGTTCCCTCTCACAGAAGAGGTAAAGCACAGTTACCAGCTGTGCAAGGTTCCCTCTCATAGAACAGGTATGGCACAGCCATCAGCAGTGCAAGCTTCCCTCTCGCAGAACAGGCACGGCATAGCTATCAGCAATGCAAGGTTCCCTCTCGCAGAACAGATACAGCACAGCTATCAGCAGTACAAGGTTCCCTCTCGCAGAACAGATACGGCACAGCTATCAGCAGTGCAGAGTTCCCTCTCACAGAACAGGCACGGCACAGCTATCAGCAGTGCAAGGTTCCCTCTCACAGAACAGGTACGGCACAGCTATCATCAGTGCAGGGGTCCCTCTCGCAGAACAGGTAAGGCACAGCTATCAGCATTGCAGGGTTCCCTCTCATAGAACAGGTACGGCACAACCATCAGCAGTGCAAGGTTCCCTCTCAAAGAACAGATACAGCACAGCTATCAGCAGTGCAAGGTTCCCTCTCATAGAACAGGTACGGCACAGCTATCAGCAGTGCATGGTTCCCTCTCACAGAACAGGTACGGCACAGCTATCAGCATTGCAGGGTTCCCTCTCATAGAACAGGTACGGCACAACCATCAGCAGTGCAAGGTTCCCTCTCATAGAACAGATACAGCACAGCTATCAGCAGTGCAAGGTTCCCTCTCATAGAACAGGTACGGCACAGCTATCAGCAGTGCAGAGTTCCCTCTCGCAGAACAGATACAGCACAGCTATCAGCAGTGCAGAGTTCCCTCTCACAGAACAGGCACAGCACAGCTATCAGCAGTGCAGAGTTCCCTCTCGCAGAACAGATACAGCACAGCTATCAGCACTACAAGGTTCCCTCTTACAGAACAGGCACAGCACAGCTATCAGCAGTGCAGAGTTCCCTCTCGCAGAACAGATACAGCACAGCTATCAGCAGTGCAGAGTTCCCTCTCACAGAACAGATACAGCACAGCTATCAGCAGTGCAAGGTTCCCTCTCACAGAACAGGCACAGCTATCAGCTATCAGCAGTGCAGAGTTCCCTCTCGCAGAACAGATACAGCACAGCTATCAGCAGTGCAGAGTTCCCTCTCATAGAACAGGCACGGCACAGCTATCATCAGTGCAGGGTTCCCTCTCACAGAACAGATACAGCACAGCTATCAGCAGTGCAGAGTTCCCTCTCACAGAACAGATACAGCACAGCTATCAGCAGTGCAGAGTTCCCTCTCGCAGAACAGATACAGCACAGCTATCAGCAGTGCAGAGTTCCCTCTCGCAGAACAGATACAGCACAGCTATCAGCAGTGCAAGGTTCCCTCTCAAAGAACAGATACAGCACAGCTATCAGCAGTGCAAGGTTCCCTCTCGCAGAACAGATACAGCACAGCTATCAGCAGTGCAGAGTTCCCTCTCACAGAACAGGCACAGCACAGCTATCAGCAGTGCAGAGTTCCCTCTCACAGAACAGGTACGGCACAGCTATCATCAGTGCAGGGTTCCCTCTCGCAGAACAGGTAAGGCACAGCTATCAGCAGTGCATGGTTCCCTCTCATAGAACAGGTACGGCACAGCTATCATCAGTGCAGGGTTCCCTCTCAAAGAACAGATACAGCACAGCTATCAGCAGTGCATGGTTCCCTCTCATAGAACAGGTACGGCACAGCTATCATCAGTGCAGGGTTCCCTCTCAAAGAACAGATACAGCACAGCTATCAGCAGTGCAAGGTTCCCTCTCAAAGAACAGATACAGCACAGCTATCAGCAGTGCAAGGTTTTCTCTCAAAGAACAGATACAGCACAGCTATCAGCAGTGCAAGGTTCCCTCTCAAAGAACAGGCACGGCACAGCTATCAGCAGTGCAAGGTTCCCTCTCAAAGAACAGATACAGCACAGCTATCAGCAGTGCAGAGTTCCCTCTCACAGAACAGGTACGGCACAGCTATCATCAGTGCAGGGTTCCCTCTCAAAGAACAGATACAGCACAGCTATCAGCAGTGCAAGGTTCCCTTTCACAGAACAGATACAGCACAGCTATCATCAGTGCAGGGTTCCCTCTCGCAGAACAGGTAAGGCACAGCTATCATCAGTGCAGGGTTCCCTCTCGCAGAACAGGCACGGCACAGCTAACAGCAGTGCAAGGTTCCCTCTTACAGAACAGGCACAGCACAGCTATCAGCAGTGCATGGTTCCCTCTCGCAGAACAGATACAGCACAGCTATCAGCAGTGCAAGGTTCCCTCTCAAAGAACAGATACAGCACAGCTATCAGCAGTGCATGGTTCCCTCTCATAGAACAGGTACGGCACAGCTATCATCAGTGCAGGGTTCCCTCTCAAAGAACAGATACAGCACAGCTATCAGCAGTGCATGGTTCCCTCTCATAGAACAGGTACGGCACAGCTATCATCAGTGCAGGGTTCCCTCTCAAAGAACAGATACAGCACAGCTATCAGCAGTGCAAGGTTCCCTCTCAAAGAACAGATACAGCACAGCTATCAGCAGTGCAGGGTTCCCTCTCATAGAACAGGTACGGCACAGCTATCATCAGTGCAGGGTTCCCTCTCAAAGAACAGATACAGCACAGCTATCAGCAGTGCAAGGTTCCCTCTCAAAGAACAGATACAGCACAGCTATCAGCAGTGCATGGTTCCCTCTCATAGAACAGGTACGGCACAGCTATCATCAGTGCAGGGTTCCCTCTCAAAGAACAGATACAGCACAGCTATCAGCAGTGCAAGGTTCCCTCTCAAAGAACAGATACAGCACAGCTATCAGCAGTGCAAGGTTTTCTCTCAAAGAACAGATACAGCACAGCTATCAGCAGTGCAAGGTTCCCTCTCAAAGAACAGGCACGGCACAGCTATCAGCAGTGCAAGGTTCCCTCTCAAAGAACAGATACAGCACAGCTATCAGCAGTGCAGAGTTCCCTCTCACAGAACAGGTACGGCACAGCTATCATCAGTGCAGGGTTCCCTCTCAAAGAACAGATACAGCACAGCTATCAGCAGTGCAAGGTTCCCTTTCACAGAACAGGTACGGCACAGCTATCATCAGTGCAGGGTTCCCTCTCGCAGAACAGGTAAGGCACAGCTATCATCAGTGCAGGGTTCCCTCTCGCAGAACAGGCACGGCACCGCTAACAGCAGTGCAAGGTTCCCTCTTACAGAACAGGCACAGCACAGCTATCAGCAGTGCATGGTTCCCTCTCGCAGAACAGATACAGCACAGCTATCAGCAGTGCAAGGTTCCCTCTCAAAGAACAGATACAGCACAGCTATCAGCAGTGCATGGTTCCCTCTCATAGAACAGGTACGGCACAGCTATCATCAGTGCAGGGTTCCCTCTCAAAGAACAGATACAGCACAGCTATCAGCAGTGCATGGTTCCCTCTCATAGAACAGGTACGGCACAGCTATCATCAGTGCAGGGTTCCCTCTCATAGAACAGGTACGGCACAGCTATCATCAGTGCAGGGTTCCCTCTCAAAGAACAGATACAGCACAGCTATCAGCAGTGCAAGGTTCCCTCTCATAGAACAGGTACGGCAGAGCTATCAGCAGTGCAAGGTTCCCTCTCAAAGAACAGATACAGCACAGCTATCAGCAGTGCAAGGTTCCCTCTCAAAGAACAGATACAGCACAGCTATCAGCAGTGCAAGGTTCCCTCTCAAAGAACAGATACAGCACAGCTATCAGCAGTGCAAGGTTCCCTCTCACAGAACAGGCACGGCACAGCTATCAGCAGTACAAGGTTCCCTCTCGCAGAACAGATACAGCACAGCTATCAGCAGTGCAGAGTTCCCTCTCACAGAACAGATACAGCACAGCTATCAGCAGTGCATGGTTCCCTCTCACAGAACAGGCACGGCACAGCTATCAGCAGTGCATAGTTCCCTCTCATAGAACAGGTACGGCACAGCTATCAGCAGTGCAGAGTTCCCTCTCACAGAACAGGCACGGCACAGCTATCAGCAGTGCAGGGTTCCCTCTCACAGAACAGGCAAGGCACAGCTATCAGCAGTGCAGGGTTCCCTCTCAAAGAACAGATACAGCACAGCTATCAGCAGTGCAAGGTTCCCTCTCGCAGAACAGATACAGCACAGCTATCAGCAGTGCAAGGATCCCTCTCACAGAACAGATACAGCACAGCTATCAGCAGTGCAGGGTTCCCTCTCGCAGAACAGGTAAGGCACAGCTATCAGCAGTGCAGAGTTCCCTCTCACAGAACAGGCACGGCACAGCTATCATCAGTGCAGGGTTCCCTCTCGCAGAACAGATACAGCACAGCTATCAGCAGTGCAAGGATCCCTCTCACAGAACAGATACAGCACAGCTATCAGCAGTGCATGGTTCCCTCTCGCAGAACAGGCACAGCTATCAGCAGTGCATGGTTCCCTCTCATAGAACAGGTACGGCACAGCTATCATCAGTGCAGGGTTCCCTCTCAAAGAACAGATACAGCACAGCTATCAGCAGTGCAAGGTTCCCTCTCAAAGAACAGATACAGCACAGCTATCAGCAGTGCATGGTTCCCTCTCATAGAACAGATACAGCACAGCTATCAGCAGTACAAGGTTCCCTCTCAAAGAACAGATACAGCACAGCTATCGTCAGTGCATGGTTCCCTCTCATAGAACAGGTACGGCACAGCTATCAGCAGTGCAAGGTTCCCTCTCGCAGAACAGATACAGCACAGCTATCAGCAGTGCAAGGTTCCCTCTCAAAGAACAGATACAGCACAGTTACCAGCAGTGCAGAGTTCCCTCTCACAGAACAGGTACGGCACAGCTATCAGCAGTGCAAGGTTCCCTCTCAAAGAACAGGCACAGCACAGCTATCAGCAGTACAAGGTTCCCTCTCGCAGAACAGATACAGCACAGCTATCAGCAGTGCAAGGTTCCCTCTCAAAGAACAGATACAGCACATCTATCAGCAGTGCATGGTTCCCTCTCATACAACAGGTACGGCACAGCTATCATCAGTGCAGGGTTCCCTCTCGCAGAACAGATACAGCACAGCTAACAGCAGTGCAAGGTTCCCTCTCACAGAACAGGTACGGCACAGCTATCAGCAGTGCAAGGTTCCCTCTCAAAGAACAGGTACAGCACAGCTATCAGCAGTGCAAGGTTCCCTCTCAAAGAACAGATACAGCACAGCTATCAGCAGTGCAAGGTTCCCTCTCACAGAACAGATACAGCACAGCTATCAGCAGTGCAGGGTTCCCTCTCATAGAACAGGTACAGCACAGCTATCAGCAGTGCAAGGTTCCCTCTCAAAGAACAGGTACGGCACAGCTATCAGCAGTGCAAGATTCCCTCTCACAGAACAGGCACAGCACAGCTATCAGCAGTGCAAGGTTCCCTCTCACAGAAGAGGCACATCTATCAGCAGTGCATGGTTCCCTCTCGCAGAACAGGCACAGCTATCAGCAGTGCAAGGTTCCCTCTCACAGAAGAGGCACAGCTATCAGCAGTGCATGGTTCCCTCTCGCAGAACAGGCACAGCTATCAGCAGTGCAAGGTTCCCTCTCATAGAACAGGAAAGGCACAGCTATCATCAGTGCAGGGTTCCCTCTCACAGAACAGGTACGGCACAGCTATCAGCAGTGCAGAGTTCCCTCTCACAGAACAGGTACGGCACAGCTATCAGCAGTGCACGATTCCCTCTCACTGAACAGGTACGGCACAGCTATCAGCAGTGCAAGGTTCCCTCTCACTTATAAAGCAGTTATGCTAGCTTCGATCCACACACAGAAGATATATGCAGCAAAAGTTGCCGTTGTGCAAGCTTCTTTCATACACAGCACAGGCACTGTGAAGGACGGAGGAGTGCAAGCTTCCTTCTCACACACTGAACAGACACCGCGCCGGCTGCAGCAGCGCAAAACTGCCTCTCATAGAACAGGTAAGGCTGGGACAGCAGTCTTGGCAGCTTCTCCCACCCTCTACCCCCCACACAGAGAACATGTACAGCAAAGGCTGAAGCAGTAGAGACTCACACACAGTACAGGCACTGATGGGAATGCAGCAGCGCAAGCTTCCGTCACCGAGAACCGGTAAGGCATGAAAGTCAGCAGTGCAAGCTTCCTGCACACAGTTGGGACAGATAAATTAGACCAATGGTATTCCACGTTTCCTTCACAGAGAATCAGTCAGGCATGGGAGTCAGCAGTGCAAGCTCCATGTACACACATGGGGCAGATACGCTGCAACAATGGCATTACAAGCTTCCTTTAGCAAGAACCGGTAAGGCATGAAGGGCAGCAGTGCAAGCTTCCTGTACAGACATGGAACAGATACAGAATAGAAATGGCATTGCAAGCTTCCTTCACCGAGAACCAGTAAGGCATGTGAGGCAGCGGTGCAAGCTTCCTTTACCCTCAATCCAGCTAAGTCCCCCTGTCATCTCTGCATCCAACCAGCGCCAGGAAACCCTCGGTGTCAGTGCGCTTTACAAGCACCCCTTACAATACAATACAATGAAACAGATACAGAATAGCAATGGCATTGCAAGCTTCCTTCACTGAGAACCAGTAAGGCATGGAGGGCAGCAGTGCAAACTTCCTGTAGGCTCAGGAAATTGGATACAGTACAGCAATTGCATTGCAAGCTTCATTCAATGAGAATGGATAAGGCATGGAGGGCATCAGTGCAAGCTTCCTGTTCACTCATAAAACAGAAACACTATAGCAATGGCATTGCAAGCTTCATTCAACGAGAACGGGTAGGGCATGGAGGGCAACAGTGCAAGCCTCCTGTTCACTCATAAAACAGAAACACTATAGCAATGGCATTGCAAACTTCCTTCAACGAGAACGGGTAGGGCATGGAGTGCGGCAGTGCAAGCTTCCTGTTCACTCATAAAACAGATACACTATAGCAATGGCATTGCAAGCTTCATTCAACGAGAACGGGTAGGGCATGGAGGGCAACAGTGCAAGCTTCCTGTTCACTCATAAAACAGATACAGAATAGCAATGGCATTGCAAGCTTCATTCAACAAAAATGGGTAGGGCATGGAGGGCAACAGTGCAAGCTTCCTGTTCACTCATAAAACAGATACACTGTAGCAATGGCATTGCAAGCTTCATTCAACGAGAATGGCTAGGGCACGGAGGGCAGCAGTGCACGCTTCCTTTTCACTCATAAAACAGGTACAGAATAGCAATGGCATTGCAAGCTTCATTCAACAAGAACGGGTAGGGCATGGAGGGCAGGAGTGCAAGCTTCCTGTTCACTCATAAAACGGATACACTATAGCAATGGCATTGCAAGCTTCATTCAACGAGAACGGGTAGGACATGGAGGGCAGCAGTGCAAGCTTCCTGTTCACTCATAAAACGGATACACTATAGCAATGGCATTGCAAGCTTCATTCAACGAGAATGGCTAGGGCACGGAGAGCAGCAGTGCAAGCTTCCTGTTCACTCATAAAACAGATACAGAATAGCAATGGCATTGCAAGCTTCATTCAACGAGAACGGGTAAGGCATGGAGGGCAGCAGTGCAAGCTTCCTTTTCACTCATAAAACAGATACACTATAGCAATGGCATTGCAAGCTTCATTCAACGAGAACGGGTAGGGCATGGAGGGCAGCAGTGCAAGCTTCCTGTTCACTCATAAAACAGATACACTATAGCAATGGCATTGCAAGCTTCATTCAACGAGAATTGCTAGGGCACGGAGGGCAGCAGTGCAAGCTTACTTTTCACTCATAAAACAGATACACTATAGCAATGGCATTGCAAGCTTCATTCAACGAGAACGGGTAGGGCATGGAGGGCAGGAGTGCAAGCTTCCTGTTCACTCATAAAACAGATACACTATAGCAATGGCATTGCAAACTTCCTTCACTGAAAACTGGTGAGGCATGAAGGGCAGTAGTGCAAGCTTCCCTTACTCTCTGAACAAGCACATTACAGGCAGCAACAGGTGCAGGCATCTACCACACACTGGCCAGGTACAGCATGGGTATCATCCTGTTTTAAGACTGATCCTCCCTCAGCCTAACCGGCTTTTCAAGGCATCGGTGTATTTGGAAAGTGCTTTCGGTCCCGGTAGACTAGAAAGAGGGGTGATCAGACTCTGGTAAACTGAAGAGTCACCGACCCCACCTTGACTTCTGGGAAGAAGACATTACTTGTGAAAAGGATACAAGCACAGATCAGCAGCGGTGGATGTTTCTCTTGCAGAAACAACAACTCTATTGTTGAGAAAAGTAACTTAATAACAGCAGGCCTGGGCACAAGTGTGCAATGCTACCCCTGTATCATATCTGACATGACAACGTCACCACGACTTCCCAGTCACCAACCCTGCAAACCTTTGCTTCTTGGAAGGGCAGAGTGGGTAGCTCTGGGCAGGTGCCCCCCTAGCCTGCCAGGTCCCCTCTCGGAGTGTACAGGGTGAGGCCAGCTGAGTGCAACACAGCCCTCTGCCCTGCACTCCTGCTGCATTTTTACTCAATGGTTGCCCCTCTGTCCTGGGCTGCCACCTTGTCTTACAAACTGCCAGGCCCTCTGCCCTGGGCACTTGTCCCTTGGTCTCCTGTTTTGGGCACAGGGCTTTAGGATTACTTTAGGGCGCAGCTAGAGCCAATCTTTGGAGGGGCAAACAATCCACCATTGTTGGAACCGGCACTTTCTGGTTGGCTGCAGGGATGCCCCAGCCCGACAGAACTACCACTCCCGTCAAGGGCGGGTAATTAAAAGCACTGTATAACCTCCTCTCACCCTTGGGTAGCTTGGCACTGAGCAGTCAGGCTTATTCCAGAGGCAATGTGTAACACAAAGGCACAGCAGACATTCATGATAAATATATCAAGAGTCACAAAAGAGACTTCACACAGGATGTATGTAAAAATGTGCCTATTCAACACACATATTTGATCATTATAACATAAACCTCAGGAGTTTGAGGGCACAAACACATCTGGAATTATTACTAATAGTACTAGGCCCACTCTTATTGTTATGATATCTACAGGATGCACGTGGGGAAAAATTCCTTATCTAAACCCCACGCCCTCGCAGGAGGGCACCCTTATGCGGTGCAACACGCTGTCCACCCCAGGCCCACCCCGGCAATCCTATTAATACACTCCCACACAGTTATATGGTACACCCGAGTCACAACGATATCACCAATATGCACAAACATGAAATGAGAGCACTTTTTAGCAGCACAGCGGGTGGGAGGCACGCGGGAAACTCAATGTCAGATACATTGTGCTTTTGACACGAAATCAAAGTATAAAGCGGCATCGCCGGCAACTGTCGGGAATCACAGGCGGTTCACACACTATCACTCCCACTCACTCAGACTCACTCCGCACTGCTACACAGTGCATGAGGTATCCAGCACAGTCCGTACTCTTGCACACATACGCTCTCAGCACTCTAATACGATGCCACAGAGACATTGCAGAACAATGAATTACACCCTGAAGATTCTGTGGCCCCAGCCTCCCTTCAC
Source organism: Lissotriton vulgaris (assembly GCF_964263255.1). Lineage (NCBI taxonomy): Eukaryota > Metazoa > Chordata > Amphibia > Caudata > Salamandridae > Lissotriton > Lissotriton vulgaris. Next base: position 55,052,365 of record NC_141691.1, on the reverse strand, counting down.
CCTCTAGTTCATCCCAATTGTTCTATACCCTGAGATGGTCAATAACCAACCCGGTCTCCCAGACACGATGCCACGGCCGTCCAAAGTCACTTAATCTGGGTCCTCAGGATGCAGGTGGAAATATGAAGAAAGTTTAATTAACAGGTAGACGTAAACAAGGAGAGTTTAGCAGCCACTCGGGGGAGTGCACCCACAGGTCTGAAAACACAATGGAGTCATGCAGACTCTTGACCGAACCATCTTGGATGCGTTCCTTCAACCCAGTCAGTCTCTCTCCCTACTACCTGGTGCCACGATGTTTTCAGGAGGGGCCAGGTGTGCAGAGAGCTGTTGGTCCACCGCAATGCGAGTCAAAAAGGGAACAACTGATGAATGGGAAGTAACTCAGGGGAGCCTCTCGATAGGACGAAGCACCCCAACAGGTATACAATGATCATGGTTGTGCCCAGGCAATCCAGGCACAGTGTCGGGTGTGCACTGATATGAGACACACCAGGCACTTCAGATCTCAAACACAATGAGTTCTAAAGTCTGTAACTCCCTGGAAATTAGGCACTATGACCGGTTGACATTGAAATGGGTTGCACCAGGCAATTCCGGTCACACACAATGAAGAGTTGCAAATTCCATACCTTCCTGGAAAGGAGGCACCATGTCCGGTGCACGATGATACAGGTTGCACCAGACAATTCCGTCACACACACAAGCCAAAGTTCTGCAGATCCACATGAGGTAGAATGCTGCACTACTATGAGTTCACCCCCACCTTTCAGGGTCGCACCCTGTGAATCTGACACCGTACACAATTAGCATGCAGTTGGCGTGTCACATGAGAGAGATGAGGCACAATCAACTCAGTGGATCACCTATAATCCCGCAACCGGCGAATCCGCTCACCACCAGCAAGACGCTTATGAGTGTCAGGGTTCCTGCAATCCTGGAACCACATGCTTTAGATGTAGGCAATATTTCTGGGCTCAGAACTAGACAATCCAGTCTCCAGGCACAAGTCTTGGTTCCACGCTCACACCACACTACCCGTTTAGTAGCCGACGTGAGCACTTGAGAGGGCACCGCTCTCCAGATGTCACATGCAGATGGTGCAGGTCCCTCACGATAGTTCTTTGATGTCCCTGAGATGTCCAAGAGAACAGGAGGCCTGATGACAGGCCCTTGGAGAGGACACTTCAGGGCACCACACGTCAGCAGGTCTGAGCTCAGGTCAGTCTCTATTCAGAAAGGGCAAGCGGTCTACTTCACGGGCAGTAATCTTCCTTTTGCACAACAGAGTCCTGTGGCAATATGCACCATGCAGTCTGGTTAGCCGGCGTCCCCACAAGCGCATCTCACCCTTTCTGAAGGATGGCACCCGCAGTTATACTATTGTGTGCCTTTGAAGTTAGGAGGGGGGTGTAGGGTTTTGCCTTTGAACCACAGATGTCTCCTCTAAATTGTAGGTCTGTCTGCCATAGGGCTGTGGAATGCAGATCTTAACCTTTAGTGGGGCCATGACCAGCCCTAGAGGCTATGGGCCAGATTTACAATGGTTTTTGCATGCACAAACAGGTTTGCAAACCCGTTGGCACATGCAAAAACAGCATGGGGTATGTACAAACCCTTTTTTGCCAGTCACATTTTTGTGTGACTCGCAAAATAGAGTTTTGTGACTCGCAATCAGGAAGAGGCGTTCCCTTCCTAATACCATGCACAACCCTATGTACAGATGTTTTGTGTCCACAATTACGGGCACAAAACACTCACAAATCACCAACCTCTTCAAGAGGGTGGTGATGGGGTCACAAAAGGGAAGGGGTTCCCTTGGCAAACGAAGGGGAAAATATTTTTTATGGGCAGGCAGAGGTCCCAGGGACCACGGCCTGCCCTTAAAATATGAAACGAAAATATTTCAATTTTTTTTTAAATGCATCCCGTTTTCCATTAAAGAAAACGGGCTGCATTTGGAAAAAAGAACTGCTGTATTTAAAAGCAGTCCCAGACATGGTGGTCTGCTGAGCCCAGCAGGCCACCATACCTGGGAGGGTCTGCCATTCCCAAATTGTGAGAGGCTCAATAATATTCATGAGCCTCTCTATTTGCGACCCCATTGGGAATCGCTAACACTGTGTTACACACTGTACATCCTAAATAGCGCCTTGCAAACTGCGAGTTGCAAAAGACTCGCAATTTCCGAGGTGCTATTTTGGCCGTCGTACAGCTGGCCCTAAGTGTCAAAACCTCGCTCTCATATCTAGTCCATCCGACCCTCACATGACAGAGGCTGTCGTTCCCATTGTATGTCCATGGTGCTGGGGAATGCACGGATGTGCTCCCCGGACCACTGGTGTCCACTGGAGCCAGGCGCCACAGCATACAAGACTCTGAGAGCATAGGTATGCTCATATTCTACAAGTGGTACAAAAGGGGGTGGTGATGGACGGAGCATCTGAATCAATCAAACACCCACACCCAGTCAAAAGATCTGGGTTTAATCCATCACCGTTCTTTAGACCACTCTGACACCCCAGTTCAGACATGGCTATATGCAAATCAGTCTGACCCTGTGCCTCATGGGAACAGTCCAGCCCGAACTGCCAAGCCATGTCTTCCCTGGACCGGAAACAAGCTTCCGAGGACCGGTTTCTGGCATTCCAGCCGTCTTCAGCTGGGCTTGCTTGAATCCAGTTGCAAAGTGAGCAAGGGACTCACGTCTGAGCATACCCTGCCACTATTATGCTTCATGCGAGACCTATTGCATTAGCACCCACACACACAGTAAATAGTAGAGTGAGAAGTTGATAGTGAGTAGGAGAGAGTTATTAATAAAGAGTATTAGAGAGCGCATCAGAGCTGTGTGAATAATAACAGCTGTGAGCCCGTGCCTGAGGTGCATCATCAGAGCTGTGTGAATAATAACAGCTGTCAGCCCGTGCCTGAGGTGCATCGTCGGAGCTGTGTGAATAATAACTGCGTCAGCCCTGTGCCTGAGGTGCATCATCAGAGTTGTGTGAATAATAACTGCGTCAGCCCGTGCCTGAGGTGCATCATGAGAGCTGTGTGAATAATAACTGCGTCAGCCCGTGCCTGAGGTGCATCATGAGAGCTGTGTGAAAAATAACTGCGTCAGCCCCGTACCTGAGGTGCATCATCAGAGCTGTGTGAATAATAAGTGCGTCAGCCCGTGCCTGAGGTGCATCATGAGAGCTGTGTGAATAATAACTGCGTCAGCCCGTGCCTGAGGTGCATCATGAGAGCTGTGTGAATAATAACTGCGTCAGCCCGTGCCTGAGGTGCATCATGAGAGCTGTGTGAAAAATAACTGCGTCAGCCCCGTACCTGAGGTGCATCATCAGAGCTGTGTGAATAATAAGTGCGTCAGCCCCGTGCCTGAGGTGCATCATCAGAGCTGTGTGAATAATAACAGCTGTCAGCCTGTGCCTGAGGTGCATCATCAGAGCTGTGTGAATAATAACAGCTGTGAGCCCCTGCCTGAGGTGCATCATCAGAGCTGTATGAGACTGCTGATGAGAAATTCATTCTGCAATATAAAATCAGTTGCACCACCAAAGATACACCTGCTTCACCATCAGACACGATACCAGACAAAATCTTCACCCCATCTAGCATAAGTCGAGTTGCTGTAGAGGCGTCTTTAAATCAAATAGCAACAGGCAGACAATTATTGACGTATGCCATTTACCAACCAGTACAAGACAAAATCCCAATAATACATGAACTACACTATTTGATCTCAGACAAGTCGCAATTGAAAAATCCTTAGCCCAACAGCCAGACATGGTTCCTGTAACATGCCCTCTACACCAGCTGTTACCAAAACACCTCCAATGACAAATCGATTTACACCCTTCAATTGCCAGTTCCACTTAAACAATTTATCAACAGTTTATTGAAGCAGCCAACTCACCTGATGGGCTTCTCGATGGTACTCTCTGCCTTTAATACACTGCCTCAGCTTTCTAACATCTGATGCACGCGCACCACTAACCCTCTGTGCTGTCTCCACGCGTGTCCTTAGATCCAGATGACGCGCCCTGTAGTGTGTGGTGGGACGGACCTCTCTCTCTCTCTCTCTCCCCCTGCGACCTTTTCTCCAGTCTCTTCCCCTATGCGGCTCCTGTCCACGGCTCTCAGATGTCCTTGTCTCAGTATCCCCTCAGTGTGGGCAGCGAGGTTGGTGGAGATGTTATGACACCTGCCACAGGCGCGGCTTTCTCAGAACAAGGGTTTTCTTTGGTGTCTCCGTGGACACTGGGTGGAGCATGAAGACAACAAGGATGTCAAGTCACGTGTTCCATGAGCTCTGAATAATTGTATGGCAGTGTTTCTGCTTTAAAGGCAGTGCATCTGTGGGACTATCAGTTTTTTCTAGGATGTTTACACAACCTTCAATGCCATCCCGAATGGAATTTCTTTGGAAATAAAGGCTTATTTGCTGTGTTTTCAATACCTTGCACGATGGCACAGTGTGTCCCCTTGATCTGCAGGACAGTTAGCTCCGCGGCAGTACCGCATAGGAGGCAAGCATGTGCATGGAATTGCTCGTGCAAGGGTCCTCTGGCAGATATAAAGAGCAATAGTTAGACTAGAAGTGACTCATCTTACAAGCTCTAATGTTTTCTGTTATCGCTTTAATAGCTTGCATTTCAAAACTAGTAAATCTCTTTTAAAGGGAAATATGTTAATACTAAATAGTTATTTCTGTTTGGTTGAGGGGTGTCAGAGATTTGACGAATTAATCCAAGAGCACAGTGTGTCAGTGAAGAGCTGGGACTTTACGCTCTTTATTTGAAACCAATGGTACAAAGCACCATAACAATCCTTCGGCATTTAAAACAAAACAATGCTCATAGCCTATTTTGGTGTCCCTTTTGGAGATTTCCGGCTCACGCCCACGACCGTTTCACTCTTAATTGCACGTGAGCCAAGTGTCCTCCAGGGCTGAAACTTGATAGGCTGAAAAAATGGACTGCCTACACTGAATTGCCAAACGCGACCGCGTTTCGGTTGTTTACAATTCCACGAAGAAAGGCAAGTTCTCGGCAGAAGCCCTTTATGGAGAACGAGAGCAGGTGTTTAAATAAAGCGGCAAAACAACCAATTAATCTTGATTTATTTTGTCTCTTATTTTTGATAATTTTGCCGTAGAAACTCGCCGGTGAGACATCCACTGGCTCCAAGCGATGGACAGCAGGGACACACAAGCCACCTTCTGCTGATACTCTGGCGGGCGCCGCTCAGCTCCCGGACTCTTAAAGGCGCAGCACCCTGCCAAAGAGAAGGGGCGGAGCGAGTTAGTAAAGACAGCACAGCGCTTCATGCACAGCATGGGCGCAGTAGAGAAATGAGACCCATGAACACGCATTTCACAAAAAGATTATATCTACTCTACCATCGCACCCCTTGAAACTGCAGCTCATTGAGATTTAATCGTGGACGGGCGTATTTTCAAATACTGGGTGAAATAAATACACAATTCTTTTCATACGCTTAATGTGTTCACAAATAGACGTCACAGAGTCATCTGAATGTATAATTACCTTGAATATTCAGTACAATAATTAAGGTACCATTAAATAATTCATGGAGAAGCCACGCAATAATTCCCCTACAATTTCAACAAAACACGGACAGCGGGCGGGAAACGACAGCGGCCGGGACACGGACAGCGGCTGGGAGGAAGCAAAGCCTGCCTGTTTATCGGCGCCGCATCACGGAGTCTGCAGCCAGCCTGTTTATCAGAGCTGCGCGCCCCTCTGCAGACTCCCCCCTGCATTCCAGAGAGGCGCACGACGCGATCCGGTCTGGCATGCAATTCTGTGGAGACAAGACCTGGCGGCGCGCACAACGTTATCCTATGGGGAAACGCTGCGCGCGGCCAGGTCTTGTCTCACTTCGGCGGTCGAAGACTGCTGAGACGCCGACTATAGTTCTCTGGCGAGAACGCGCTTTCAGCGCGTTACTAGCCGAGACCTAAAAATGAAACTAAAACGTTTCATTTTTTTTTATTCATCACATTTTCCTTTAAGGAAAACGGTCTGCATTTTAAAAAAAACTGCTTTATTTAAAAGCAGACCCAGACATGGAGGTCTGCTGACCCCAGTAGGCCACCATCCCTGGGAGTGCCTGCCATTCCCAATGGGGTTGCAAATTGTGACAGCCTCACGAATATGCATGAGGCATGCAATTTACGACCCTATTTGGAATCGCAAACAGTGTCTCAGACACTTTTGTACATAGGAAATTGCAGCTCGGAATTTGCGAGTCGCAATATCCTATGGGCGTACATCTGGCCCTTTACGATGAAAGAAAACAAGAGGGAACTTTGGCAGTCTCAGCAGAACAGCAAGGGCGTAGCTTAGTCAATATTATATGGGTGGGGGGATGAAGTCTGAGAATTCCCAGCAAACAACAAGATGCACCCAACCAAAAAAGGATCGGGCGGTCTGGGACCTCTGGGTGATGCGAGTAGACAGGGACAGGGCATTATGTTCCGAGTAAAAGTAAGGCCAGCCAGCGAAAGGCCTCAGTGAGACGCCTGGACTATGTTGTCCACTCCTGTCCAGCCCCTCCTAGCAGCAGTGGCCGGAGAGGCCCAGGAGAGCCCGCTAGCATAAGCCCATATCATCAGCAGACCAGGCGCAGGTTGGAAGCGAGAGCGGGACTTTTAGTAGCCCAGAAGTAGCAGCAGACCACGCTGGGAAGATGGGAACAATCATAGAGAGCTGGCGTGTCGAAAGATGCAAAACACTTGCAGAAAATGCTGCAGATTCCTGAGCAGGGTGTAGTAAGAGAAAGGCACTGTGGTGTCGGGCCTTAGGCCCACATGACGATAATGACTGACCCAGACACCAGGTGGTATAGTGCTGTATCTGGCTCGAGCACGTCACCCGGGCCCATTTATTGGCAGCGTCATGTCTCTCGTGACACCTGTGATGGATGGTTAGGGGTGCAAGTGTGTCCCGCCCTCAAGGGAGTGGCTGGGATTACAAGTGTTTGCTAAAACACTAGAACGTGTCCTGCAGTATGCTACCTCCCAAACTTTATTGAAGAACAAAACAAATCTGTCCTAACTCTGGAGACAATGAACAGTCAACTAAACACCATGAGGTCCATCCGCTTCTCGTGTCAGGCAGCAGGAAAACACCGGGCGGGGCTGGTAACTCTGACTGCAGCAGGATGATCTCGGCGGGCACTCATAGTTTAATCTGAGTGGTTCAGGACACGACCGCTGGCCTGGAGACATCAGACGCATACCCTCAGCACACTGGTGAGAACATGTCTTAAGGTCCTGTGTTGCTCCATTCTGCTGACGTCGAAGACGGTTTGTGGTGGGTTCTAACACTTCATAAAATGGGATGCCTCATGAGCATGGATGGAGTCCATGGTGAGAGTTCAGGGAGGTGTTGCCTTATCGACTGTCTCTGTTAAACTTCTTGGCTGTCACCTGTAACCCATCGGTGGGGCAATATCAAATCCAACTCTCACACCTGGTGAAAGCCGTTGTTGGGGTTGCTACGGGACTGCTGGAGGGGTGCGTTGGGGCTGCTTGTGTGCCGACTGGGCGCAGGTGCAAGACCACAGAGGAGCCAGCACCTAGTCGCTCGCACAGCCCTCAGGGGTGGATGAGTCTTGGTCATGACTTGCTCTCGCTGCCACTGTTCAGGTGTAGGCCAGGTTTGGAGGTAGCCTCAGGTTCTTCTTGTCGGCTGGTGTGGCAATGGTGTTGGACTCCAGTCCATCGGTACTCTGGAGATGGCAGTGTTTGACGCATGTGACGAGGGCTGGCGTGATGGCGGTTGGCAGCCATATGGTGAGTTGGGATAACAGGTGATGGTCACTTGCTGGGAGAGTTGGATGTCTGGAGGGACTTAGCAGCCATGTGTCTCCGCCTTGCTGAGGTTGATCTTCGGTTGCGGCTTGCCATGTGGAGTGTGCAACTCTCCTCTTGCCTGTCTTGGGGCCACTGGCGACTCCATCTTGAGGGAGTGTGAGGAAGGAAACTCGGTGCTGATCTTCACACGTGGCATCTGCGGTCAGGAGCAGGAATGCCGTTTGACTTAGACTGCAGAAAGTCAGGGGTGGACGGTCGCACTGGGAAGCATTGGGGAGAGACGTGGTTTGCGCTTGCTGTGGCTTATGTTTGGTTCTCCCGTGGGGCTGTGTCCAGGGACGTCAATCCGCCTTGGTGGCTGTCCTGTGTGTCTGGGTGCGCTCTTGGCTTGTGGTGCGAGTCCTCATTCTTCTCCTCTTGTTAGTCTTTTCAGCGCACCTGTGTTCATCCAGTTCTTCGGGGTGACAGGACTGTCACTCTTCTTCACCGAGGGCATTGCACTTGGACCTCGAGGCTGCGCCATCGTGGCGCCTGCTTCTGCCTTCGTTCCGGCATTCTTGGCAGGATTGGTTACTTCGTGTGACATGCACCTTGCTTGCTGTGCGATGTGACGTCCGTCCACGTGTCGCCTGTTGTCGGAGCACATGTTGCTGTGGCGGCCTGCCACGTGGAATATGCGACTCCTCTCTTGCCTGCCTTGGGTCCCCGACGACTCCGTCATGAGGCAGCGCGAGGGAGGACACTCTGTGTTGTCTTCAGCCCACTGCGGGGCTTCGCTCATGCAGTAGAGATGTAGTTGCTCTCTGTGCTGCGTTCAGCAGTGCTTCTCTGTGGAGATGTCTATCTCACGGGTGCATGCCCATGCTGTCAGGTTCTCTGGCGCGGCCTTCTGCGCACCTCTGACCTAGTGTGCCCCGTCTTCTTCTTCGGCGCTCTCTTCTGGCACTTGGTGTGCCGCTGTTGTAGCTTGCGGTTGTGTCTGTACACCAGTAGGAGTGAGTAATGCGATCTCCTCTCTGGCGGTGGCATTGGGCAGCCACTTGTGGTACGTACTCTGCACCAGTCTTTCTTGTGCTTTTGGTGGGGATAGATACCTTGAGATGTTGCTGTCTGGCTGGTCTTCCACCCTTGCTGGTGGTGGCTGTTTTTGGTGTTGCTGCTTGTGTTTGTTCGGCACTTGTCTGGGTTGGAGAAGCTTCGGGCTTCTTAGGGCCCTTGGTGACTTGCAACAGTCTTTCTCCTTTGAAAGTCTAGGCAGCCCATTGGGGTAGCGCGCAATGCACCCTGTCTTCTTGTGCTTTCTGTGGGGCTTGCTGCCTTCCTGGGCTTTGCTGTTCTAGGCTTCTTTATGCTTTCCTCTGCTGGGGCAGCTCTGGGCACCTGGTAGCTCTTTGCTCTGTGTGGGTTTGGAGTTTCTCCCCTTCAAACAGTTGGCAGCGCCCTCGGCTGTTCTCTGCAGTTGCGCTGGGAACAGTGCTCAGTCTCTTTAGCTTGTCTTGCCTGGGAATGGAGGTTGTGGTCTTCTCTCCTGGACGCGGGTACAATCTCAGTGTGTGTGTCCCCTCTCCGCTATGCATTGGGGCTGTAGGCACCGGTGGTGACCATGGTTTCACTCCTATTCCGCTTGCGATTTGATGAGGGCAGTTGCAGCAGGCAGCAACCTCTCTTTCAGCTGGGGCAGCAGGTGGCTACCAGAGGGTGCACTATGCACTTGCCAGGGGCGTAGCTAGAGCTTGTGGCGCCCGGGGCTATCCCTCAGAATGCCGCCCCTGGAAGGGGGGGGGGGGTACTTGGGAAGAAAACCGACGAGCACTTGAAAGCGGTCCGAGAGACATGTAGTATCGCCGCTAATAGTTACCTCGATCATGCAAGTTAAATGCACATACATGACACGGTCCAAGGGTTCACAGTTGAATACACCGGTGACAGGCAGTACAAAAGAGAACACACAGACTGCATGATCTATCTGGCGACTCAGAAAAACCGCATGTGACATCCATCAGAGAGCTGCATGAACAATTAATTGCTGAGAGGAACTGGCAGCTGGCTGGGAAACTCAGGACTTCGTTTTCGAAGAGTAGCGGGCTACTCTGCAATATCATGACCTGATTGATCACCATTAAGGCCCCCAGGTAACTGTTCGGTCTCGTGCTCCTTAAAACCACTAGAATAGAGTCAGCTGCCTGGCAAGTGGTTTGGAATGTGCCTGCTGATGAGCATTCTGAAAATTAAAAGCATTTTTGTTTTCACTGGCACATTAAAGCATTGTGTCAGCTGAATTTATAATTCTGCTATATAAGTTGCAGAGAGATGGAGGAAGGGAGACACTGGCATAGTAAAGAGTGGGCAGAAATAAAGGTTTGGAAAGAGGAGAGAAAGGCAAGAGGAAGGAGGGGGAATAGAAGAGGGAGGAAGGAAAGAGACGTAAGTGGTGAAAGGAAACAGACTGAGGCAAGAAAAAGAAAGTAGAGAGAAAGAGGATGTGTGCCCCTAAAAAGACCAGATGTAAAAATTATTAGGGACAAGAGGGGAAGAGGACGAAAAAGATGAGAGAGAGAGAGAGAGAGAATGGAGAGGCTTGATGAAAACCAGTGTTTCATTCAAGTTTTCAACCTATGATGCCAGCTCTGTCCCAACTACCAGTGATAAATGAGCTGAGGATGGAACCGCCTTCCCCCCCACAGTGAAATTATCTTTTAATCATTTTATCATATCATAAATCGCCTTCTCCGAGCTGCTGCCTCTCTCTTAAAGGGGCATCATCTGAAGAAAAAGCAACAGGCCTCTCCTGCACCACTAAAGGGCACCACCAGTAAGCATTCCAGAATGCTGTTTATTAGATGACTGCGACGTCTGCTTGGATATTGATACCTATTGTGACTTCATTCACTAGATGGCCCTTTAATGAACGGTATTGGGTAGCATACACAGTATGATTCAGACAGTCTTGTTGCACAAATGGGTGCAATGTCTGATATTTATATGTTTCCCTCAGCTTCGTTCCTTGATTTTGCTCGCCAGAAGGAGTGCAGAAAGCATTGGACAAGTTTGGGGAGGGGGTGATGGGATGGAGCAACAAGGAGTTAGTGTGAATGAAGCAGTGTTTAGGAGGGAAGCAGCATACATGGGAGTGAGCTAAAAAATGTGCATTCTAATGGAGTCCTGAAAGGAAAAGTTTAAAAGTTCCCTGAATGGGAACATTGGAAGGATACGAGTGAGCCAATCAAAATGATGATAAAGACATATGCCCCCTGGGAGGGCCAAACACAAGAAGAAGAAGAAGAAAAGCCATAGAGTAAGAAGCAAGCGACCGTGAGTGGTCATGTGGCTCAGTGGACTAATGCACCCACTGCTGGGGCCTGTGTTCGACCTCATGGTCACAGGTTCAAATCCCAGCAGGTCCACTAAACCTTTCATCCATCTGAGGTCGATAAAATGAGTGCCATTGAGTTGGGTAACAATAAACATCTGATATTCAGCGCCAAGATGCCTAATGTCTGTGTGCTTATCCCGTGTTCTTTTTTTGCCTTAGAGCTTCTCCCCCACCCCCAAGTTGTGCCCTCTTTTGTTGGTTTCTTCTCCCATCGTTATTTTCTCTCTCCGGTAGGCCTCCTTTTTTCCGTACCCACTCATCCCGTTACTTCCTCCTCTCGGTGTTGCCCCCTGATCCTTGCTTCTTCTTCCCCCTGTATTGCTTCACCTAACAGCACTACTGGTTACTTACCCCTCCCCCTCACAGTGTTTCTTCACCCAACCAGCTTATCCCATAAGGTAGCTGCCAAATATCAGTCAGTCAGTCAGTTACATAATAGGGTCAGGTCTTAATAGGGAAGCACAGTTTTCTCTCACACTCCCTCTGCCACCAGATACTAACTGCTAAACAGTGTTTAATTAAGATGCAAAAAGCATATTTGCAAATATATTGCCACTCAATCAGTGAAATAAATAAAATATACATGTTGACACAGAAGCAGCCAAGGAGTTCACTACGCGTGCCTTCAAAATCTGTTCCACCAGCAGGCAACTGGTTTGAATCCTGAGGGGGCCGCCCAGTTCATCATGCTTGTGATGTCAATAAATTTGTACATTTGAGTGGGGGGTGTTCTTTTTATAGTAGTCTGCATCTGTTGCAGTCTGTTAATATTGATAAATATATGTATGTATAATAAAACGGGCAATGTCTGATATTTATAAGTTTCCCTCAGCTTCGTTCATTGATTTTGCTCGCCAGAAAGTGTCACTCATTGCAATAGAAATGTCACTCATAATTACACTGAAAAAAATTATTAAAATGTCATTCATTAGAATCTGAAACCTTGGCAGTTATGCATGATGAGCCACTCAGCCGCCCACCCCTCTGAAAACGCTTAGGTAGCTGAGCTACTGTTGCTCCCCTCTTACCTCACTCGCTCCAGGGTCTCTACTCTATGGCAGGCAGGGGTGGTTGGTTCGAACTTTAAGTTCGAACTTCATTCACCTAGTCACTTCAAGTTCTGCTGCTCTCTGACTGCAGCAGCCAAACTCCAGAGCCAATAAATCGTCCAGCCACTAATCACCCAGCCACTTACTGCATAGCTGCCAAGGTTTCAGATTGCTATGTGTGACATTTTCATACTTCCTGTGTAATTGTGAGTGACATTTCAACGATTATGAGTGACACTTTCTCAAGAGCAAAATCACGGAAAGAAGACGAGGTAAACATTTAAATATCAGAAATTACACCCATTTGAGCAACAAGAAACTGAGAAGATCTGAAAACTGCTGCAAAGCACCAGAAATGAAAGGGTGACTGCAGTTCTCCGTAACAGAGGGCATAAACTGCAGCTGCTCAGAAGATATTATTAATCTGATCATTCATGACCACACAGTATCCTATGACCACACAGTATCCGAAAAAGCACATTTTATAGCATAGCAAGTGCAGCTAAGCGATTATACTGTCTCTCAGTCTCAAGCACGTAAACTGGCAGGTTTTCTGACTTCTTATGTGTCACATTTTCATGATTTCATTGTACATATGAGTGACATTCAATGGCAACATAACACAACATGTGTAACACATACAGTGACACTTCCACAAGTCAAATCAAGCAATGAAGTGCATTAAAATAGAGATCCGAAATTACACACTTTCAAGTAATGAGAAGTTTCAAAAAGACGAAACGACTATAAAATACCTGAAAAGGAAGTTCACTCACCTACTGCCCCTTTCTAAGATGATCGTACTGTCATCTGTCAGGGGTTCAGTGCTGCGGAGAGAGTGTGGCCTCTAAATGCGGCCTCAATAGGTACTCACTTAGGATTGCCAGTTTTTGCAGAAAAAATACAAGCCACCATTCCTTTAACAGTTTGCTTAGGTCTTGACTTAATTTTTAAGGGAACTTTATATGAAATTGTCCGTATTCATTTTTGAAATACACTTTCTGTCTTTGTTTAAATTATCAGTCAGGTGTTCTTAGGGCAGCTTGGGAACACAATAATGTTTTTATATCATATGCACGGTTTAAAGTATGTACAAATATGGGTAAAATACCTTTTGTATTTGTCAAGATATTAAAACGCTTACTGTACTGGTGTCGGTTTTCTAATGCAGTTTTCTCTGATAATTTAGCTGAATGTTGTTGGTCCTGGCATGATAGTAGACAGGCTGAAGCAGTGGTTATCCTTAGTGGGGCTCAGTACTGCAGCGTGTTCTGGCATTCATTACACTGGACTGCTTTCGTCTTAGGCATCGTGCAGGTGCACACTACACCAGACGCTGAGGCAGGAAATTGACAATCAGACACATGCACTAGTTGGGCATATGTCTTGCTGGGCCGGCGGACCAATAATTATATCATGATGCCATGTTTGTAGCCAGCGTATGTCGACAGGGCCCCTTGGCTCCTACCCTGGCATTTGCATTCCGGGGTGACGGTGACTCCACAGCGGCCGAGGCCACTCAGGCGTCATGCTGATGAGTGATGCTTCCCGCGTCCAACACGACACCAGTAAATGTGCCCAGCACAGTCCACACACACTGAGTGAGTTCATGCGCCGGGACGAGGACAGGACAGTTACTCGGTCTGCCCCCGGCGCGCGGCAATCCATCTCCGGTCGAGTTCCCGCTTAAGTTCCTACCAATCCCAACCTCACTTCCTACATCCAGGATGTGAGGTCACATCCCTCCCCCTCCCCGGTGGCACCTGTAGGCAACCACTGCTGAGGGCAGGCCCCGCCCGCCGCGACTTACAGTGTCGGAATAAGCAAAGAGGCCTGCACTGTACATAACTGGGCCGCGCGCGCAAATAAATTATAAATGCGGCCGCAACGGGCCACCAGTGCCACCCCCAAAACAGTGCCGCCTGGGGCGGACCGCCCCCCCCCCCACCCCCCCCCCCTAGCTACGCGGCTGGCACTTGCATCTGTCTCTATCTTTCCTTTCTCTTGCGGATGACTGCAGTGCTGTATGGTTGCCCCGGTAGACAACAGCCGCTGTCATGGACTCTGAGTGGATGGGTGCAGTGACGGGAAGCAGGACTCAACCCAACTGAAGTCCTGCTGGAAGCACACTTTTATGGAGTGGGTGACGGGCACAGGTCCAGTTAGATCCATGTCCTATGCCATTCCTCACCAACACATCTTCGCAGGCCTATGGTCCATCCCCGAGCCAGACTTAGAGGTGGGTGAGCCACTGACGACTCAAGTTCATGAGGAGCTGAAATATCACGTGGGTTCTGCCTGCCACCCACGTTCTAAGCTCATGTGCCAGGAATTAATGACAAAGCAGTGACCTTTGATGTAAAGCAGGTGAGAGAAAGAGATACCCATCTAGTAGATGAATTGCACAAAATGAAACAAGGAAATCTTGAAGAAACTGTGTGATCCTCGGCAAATGCTTTATTTCACTGAGTATCCCTTTTCTTCTTTGTCACATATGAGATTACCTTTGAGTGCATGAGGTCAGGATGTGCGCTGTATAAAACCTTTTTTGTTTGATTTGTATTGACTATCATGTTGCTCCATCTATTATAAGAATCTAGGCCACATGTGGGATGGACGTCAAGTGATCCGCCTCTTAGTGTTGGTATTATTGTAGGAGGGAGAGGGCAGACATGTTTCTAAGTTAATCTTTAAAAACTATGGGGCATATTACCAAGGGTGGCGATAGGCAATTATCGCTGCTTTAGCAGCGTTTTCAGCCGCTAAGTGGCGATAATTCTATCGCTCTATTAGCAAGCTGTCGCTAACAGCAGTTAGCAACAGCTTGTAGGCGATAGCGAGCGGTTTGGGGCCCGCTTTGCATGTCAGCGATATTTATCGCTAATGACATGCAAAGTGGGCGTACCTAACCTGTTGGCGACTGAAAGCAGTCGCTAACGTCGCTCTCGCCTATTAGCAAGGCAGGCGTAGCGATGCAAATATACGCGCTAAGCGCAAATATCTCCATAAACTAACACCTGCCCAGACCAGTTCTTAGCCATGTTATCCAATGGGAGGTGGATAACATGGCTAAGAGCATTTCGTCGCTAATGCGTGAATATCGCTGTATTCTCAGCGATATTCACGTTATCTCCGGAAAAATTATCACTTTGGAGATAAACGTTGCTATTAACACGTTATCTCAGCGATAATTTCCGGCGATGCTTAGCGATAAAAAAATCGTCGCAAAGCCTATTTACCGATAAATATCGCTACTTGTTGGTAATATGCCCCTATAACTTTTAATAAGTACCTCTTAATTCAGTGAAATAATCTGATGCACTAAGGTGAAACGCTTCCACATGTTTGCATTTTGAAGAGATTTTGTTGTTTTTTTACACTGTTTGTTGCATGATTTATCTTGGCTCAGCATGAGCTCTGCCATTAATATATTGTCTCACTCTGCCAACCTGCTGCAGCAGTGACGTTAGGTCACTGTTGTTGCAGATGGCTGCAGATGGCTGACCCGACTGTGACTGCCCGTCCAAGACCGACTAAGAAATTATTAAGCGGGTGTCCCAATAGATAGATCCCTGCAGAACAGTCCCTAAATATGAATCTCATATTATGTGCTGTGGGAACCGGGGTAGGGGAGCAGGTGTCCAGGGCCCCACTCTCTCTTCAGTTAATGAAGGGGCCCCTCAGCTCTTCTGGGAGCTGTGAGAGAGGCTTGAGCTGAAGCAAGCCTCTCTCCCTCTGAAGCAGGCGCTGTCTGCAGCCTGCTCTGAGCCCCTCCCTGACTGAAGAGAAACAAAGTATCAACATTGTTTCTCTTCAGTCAGAGGTGCCAGGCCAAAGAGGATGGGGGTGGGGGCCCCAGAGAGAGCAGTCTCCTCTGCTCCTCTGAGGCAGCACAGAGCCAGGTGTTCTGAAAATCATTGTATCCCCGTGAGTGGCTGCACCCCTACGTCACGGGGTGCAGCGATTCTCAGCACCAAGCTATTCGGCGTCGCTCCCCCATGGCGCTTTGTACCCCCTACGTCACGGGGAGGAGCTGTTCAGTTGTTTTAGTGTACTAGAGGAATTGCCGTCATTTCTTGAGACAGCGCTCGTGGGCGCTATTGGGTTTTATGGTTATTTAGGGCGGACCGCCCCCCCCCCCCCCCCCCCCCCCGAGTGCGGTGTACTCCGCGGAGCTTTGCCTACCTTAACAGTGCGGCCCCTTCGACCAGGTTTAACTCCCCCCATGGCCTGCGGGCATGGTAGTTTTTTCCGGACCCGCTGCGAGCGGTGTACTCCGCAGAAGCTTCGATTAATTATCAGTGCGGCCCCTCCGGCCAGGTTTGCTTTCCCCCGATGGCCTGCTTGCATGGTGGAGTGCTCCATGGAAGCGGCTACTGGTGGTGCGCCTTCTCCCGCTGCAGAGTCTGTGGATGGCTCGGTGCACGAGGCTTCATGGCGGAGCCAGACAAAAGGGCAGGCGCGCGTTGCATTCAGTCAAGCAAGATTCAATAGCTCAGTTGGGAGAGTGTTCGTCTGCAGAGCTGGAGGATCCGGGTTCAATCCCGTGTTTGGGCATAGTTGCAATTTCGGCTTTTATTTTTATTTTATTTATGTATTTATTTATTTATTCGATTTTATATAGCGCGGACTTTACCCGAAGGTGTCAGAGCGCTTCACTTTAGGACCAGTAATGATACAAGAGGAAATAATTGCAAATTAACAAATTACAAAAGCAAACGTTAAGTTACATGATCAAAAGTGACAATAGTGAGCAACCAAAATACATGAGGTAGCAATCGGTACATTACAGGAGAAAAAAGTGATATGTGTGCAGGTTACAAAAGCATACAAAGTACAAGTCGAGGTATAATACTGCAATAAATGCCAGACACTCCAGCACAAGAACAAACGTTACGTAGGCAATGGTGGCACTTGTGCAAGTTTCTAAAGCAAACAAAATGTGAGAGGTAGCAAACAGTGTGTTACAAGAGAAAAGTGACATGTGCAAGTTACAAAAGGGTACCATACACCGGTACAAGGATAATACTGGAAAAAATGGTGAACATTCAAACTACCAGAACACACTCGGAAGGAACTTCCATAGTCCAGGACAATAGACTTTTCGATAATGGGAGGTCTTCCTTCAGAAGATAGCGAGGGTGTGAATTAGATTTGGAGGTGTCTTTGGAGGAGGAGTCAGTCTTAAGTCAAAATCAAAATCAAATTAAGATCAAAATACGGCGGTCTATCCTCAACGCGGGTGGCCTTATTAGACTTAGTTTTTATACCCGTTTTACACCCCTTTTACAATAAAGGCCTCATGGATCTCTGTTATATGTGTTCATATGTATTTCCACCTGTTATAGAAGGGACCTTGCAGCTTTTCTTTGTTATTTACTGTCCCTTGGTTTCTCACGCTTACTAAGTGTTCCCGACAGGAATTGTTTTCGCCCACGGGCTGGATACTTGAAATGTTCCTTGACTGGTGGGGTTTTACCAATGTGCGTTTCTAGTAGCAATGCCTGTGCAATTTGCATTATAAGCTTCATGCCTCAACTGCCTAGACGATGTCTTTGTGTCATAACACGAAATGGTTAACACTTCCGGTCACGCAGCCTTAAGACGCTCACGTTGGTGTGGATTTGGCGTGCTCTCATTTTATAGATTGACTCTACATACGTTGGCCCAACTGGACGCTAAATCCAGACGGGGCTGGGAGAGCTTGGCCCCGCTCTGGGGTTCCAGCGTTACTACTACACCACTGTCGGGTGATGGTAAGGTATCTTACTAATGCCAAGGGTTACGTATTCAGTGCAGGTAGGTACTATATATTGTCCCAAACTAGTACCTTCACAATGTACTTCCATGGGTACATCGGGGACTACTTCCTATCATGGCGCAGTTTCTCGCTTATCCGCGACAGGCCTTCCCAAGTGGCTGAGTGCGGATTTGAGACGATTACGATCTGGGGGGCGTAACCCAATCAGGTTCCACTTATACCAGTTTGGATTACGCCCTTCGCTCGTGTTCCCAAATTGCTCCTAGGCTCCTAATGCTTCAAGTTCCGACGGAGCAATTTTTTGACTTACGCCTTACCGGCTGTAACAACAGGAGGGCCCTCGGAGTGCGCACACGCTCCT
Source organism: Lissotriton vulgaris (assembly GCF_964263255.1). NCBI lineage: Eukaryota > Metazoa > Chordata > Amphibia > Caudata > Salamandridae > Lissotriton > Lissotriton vulgaris. Next base: position 55,033,972 of record NC_141691.1, on the reverse strand, counting down.
TATAACTAGACATGGCTCTTACGCCCTTGTGGGCTGCAATGATTTGGACTACAGCTCTGCTGAGGAGCCGGTTATATTATTAATTTCACTTCTGGTGTGCAAAGGGTTGGCTCCCCTTCTTACTCCTCCGTGATTGGTGCCTTGCACTACAATATTACATTCTGACACCCTTACACGGGCGTGATTGGTGCTTGGCACTACAATATTACATTCGGACACCCTTACAAGGCTGGGTGAGTTACAAGGAGGATGAAACGTACATTAAAGGAGCATTCGCCCCAGAATGCCCTCGGTGCCAATCGGGATTTTTCCATCCCAGTGTCGGTCACCAGGGCCCCAGGTATACAGTCCTCAACACGGTGTGGTAAGCCCTATGACCGCCCATCATTATTATTTACGCATATCCTTTGGGCGTTGTTGTTTTGTCTTGTTTCTTATTCTTTTTCTTTTTTCCTATTTCATTTCTCCTACCGCCAAGGTCGGTCTTCTTCCTACCATTGACATCCACTCCCGCCTGATTCTAGATCTGAAATACGATGGATTTATCCAGCACTGTCGTACTAGATAGTTCAGTCTCTCTGTGGAGTCCGCGGGTTGCAGGGTCCACGATACAGTTTTGGGTACGTCTTTCACCCCTTCTCCTCCAAGAGATGTAAATCCCTTTTCTGGGAAATGGATGATTTATCCATGCCACATGAGGGGTCGTTCACCATTAACTTTGTGGCAAGGTATCTGGAGTTTTTGGGGCAAGTTTAGCCTTCCCCTAGACCCCCGGGGATACGTCATAATAACGGTCCTTTACGTTTGCACCTTCTTATCGCCATTTTTGCCTATAACCCCTCATGTTTCAGGGTTTCTGCTTCCGGTCCCTTTTCGGGAATACACAATATCAGGGCCGGTTCCAGCTGCATTTCCGTTCCCCTATGCCTCAGGGGGTTCATCCAGTATCTCGTTCTCTGGCATTGTCTGAGGGTGCAATCCTTCACATACTTCCCCTTGAAGCTCACTCTGGAGCTCTCCGTGCAAGGGTTCCTTCAGGCGCATTGGTGTGCTGGTATTATTACCTTCGTTCCCATTAGCCTCTTTGGCTCTTTCCAATATATTGTAAATGGAGCTACCGCCAACTTAGGAGGTTCCTGTTCCTCCTACTAAAGGAGGGGTTGACTCCTTTTCCCTTAGACACCCTTCTAAGGCCTTATATTGGAAAGTGGTGTGGCGTTAAGGCGACTGACGCTGGAATCTGGGGATCACGGTTCGATCCTCGGCGCCAGATTAGCCTGGCACCATGTGACTCTGGCAATAGCTTGCTTAATCTTCTTGACGACCCCTACAGCTCGAGACCCTTACGGGTGATCGTTTGCGCTTTGCCAATGTGAATTATTATTACACCTTCACTGTCAGCAGAAACAGATCCTAGCATTTCTGATGTATGAAGACCTCCAATGCCGACTTCAACACCCATGGCCAAGGGTTGTGTCCTGATTACCAAGGTTTCTGGCATGTCCGCCGTCAAGTAAGCAATCACCTTTTTTTGGGTTCAGGGTTTCCGATAACAACGGAAAATTGTCAGGCGCTTAACTGCGTTGCTGGCGCTCCCCTATAACTCCAGGTTCTTCAGTCCCTTGCGATTCATTCAACGTGGGAGGGCCAGGTTAGCTGGTGGATATATGACACGGGACTCTGCTGTGGGGTTAATTTTCCCCACATGGTGGGCGCTCTTATACCAAATGTGTGCATATTGATTTTTCGCTCCGTTTTTCCAATGGACCGGGTTTTAGACTATTATTTTCCAACAGAGGGTGAATGGATAGGCTTGAGCGAATATTTCTCGTTAGGTATTCCGTTCACTCCCTCCCAAATCAGAATATTCCTCAGGGGAAGGGTTTTCCTCTACTTTCCCTTATTGATAATGGCCTTTTCATACATACTATCCAGTGATGATAGGCCTAATCTACTTTGCCAGTGTGCGTTGTGTACGGTTTGGCTGGCGTGGATGGGGAGCAGGTAGTATTTATGCTCCCCGTGGTTTTCTGTACCTCCTAAGTCAAAAGGGAGTTTATACATGCCTGTTTAAGTTGTTTGTTGTGCGTTGGCTAGGGTTCGGCTGGCGTTGATGGGGAGCAGGTAGTATTTCTGCTCCCCGTGCTTTTGTGTACCCCCTAACTCAAAAGGGAGCTTATACAGGCCTAATCTACTTTGCCAGTGTGTGTTGTCTAGGGTTTGGCTGGCGTAGTATTTCTGCTCACTGTTGTTTCCTGTACCCCCTAACTCAAAAGGGAGCTTATACAGGCCTGTTCTAGTTTGCCAGTGTGCGTTGACTAGGGTTTTGCTGGCGCTGATGGGTAGCAGGTAGAATTTCTGCTCCCCGTTGTTTTGTGTACTCCCTAAGTCAAAAGGGAACTTATACAGGCCTAATCTTGGTTGACAGTGTGTGTTGACTAGGGTGATGGTGTTTGTATACCCCCTTTGCAGCTCCTTAATCATTCTAACATATAATTTCTGCACTATCTTTTCAGTTTTGGACAAAAGAGTGTTACCCCAGTGTCTTCTCATCAGGTACGATATTTTTTCCACCTTTTTAGGGCTTGCAAGCGAAGCGAGCGAAAAGCACTTTTACTAGGGTTTCAAAAATGGACCTTGAAATTCCACATAGGTTGTGCATGTGCATTTCAAGGTCCATTGTGATTGGGCTTTGCATGCGTGCTGTTATATAACAAAACACGCAATAGGCCATAGGCGGTCCCTTAACTCCGCCTATGGCCTATTGGTGTTTGTTATGCGCACCAAAGCCCATGTGTCTTCAATTATGTCAGCCAGACACAGCCGCCCTAATTGAAGACATATGCTCGCAGTGGCGCGTGCGGCGCCACTCAGGAGCTTATTTTTTTTGTTTGGGATCCATTTCACTGTCGAAGCAACTAAACGCTGGATGGTGCCTGGTTGCCCAGGGTGGTCACTCCTTGGCCACAAGGGAGATTCTTCAGTCTTCAGCTCAGGTGAATGTCGAAGGGCAAGGGACTGAAAGGCAAGGGACTGTGGGAAGTAGTGCTGTCAGAACCATTCGGGAACATGAAATGCCCCGTGTAGATAATCCAACCCTCTACAGTGCGTGGGCACAAGATAACATTTTACCTGGTAGTACTCATGCCCACGCTCTGATACCCACAGATCAGCCTGATCCGATTTCAACATCTTCTGCCTCACATAATTAGGAACTAACACAATCACAAGGCTCCTCTGTTGCGCAAGTGGTCACTCATCACGCTAAAATTAGGTCATTGGCCTCCAAATCTAAAACTCTACCCGTAATTTTGAAGGTTCTGTCCTGGAACGTTGCGGGCATTGCCAACAAAATACATACTGATGACTGGGATGTCCTAGTAGCTAATAGTGATGTTTGTCTCTTTCAAGAGACTTGGGCTAGGGAACCCCTGTACAGAATGGGATATGCTACCTTTGAAATCAAGGCCAGTTGGTGTGGCAAGGGGAGACCCTCGGGTGGCTTGGCGGTGTGGGTAGCCAGCCACATTGGATGCACTGTGGAGAATGTAGTTACGTCCTCCCAGGACATACAGTGTGTCTTGCTCGAATGGCCCAATGCCCCTAAGTTAGCAATCATAAATGTGTACTTTCGTCCAGTTGGTCCCACCATGGAGTCACCTACACTTGATGATCTCTCTTCCTTTCTGGGCCAACTTCCCAAAGACTGTAAGATACTGATGGGTGGAGACTTCAATAGTCACTTCGAACCACTGGAAGGGTTGATGGAAGGCGCACTCACAGCAGAAGATGACTTTTGGGGTCAATCTCCACATCCCAAATCTTGGTCTCCTCTTGCAGTGCAAATTATGTCTTTGACACTTAATTTTGCTCTAAGGGCTTGCAATGGGCGAACAATCTCAGACACCCCTTCAATATGTACTTTTAACAGGAAGGATCAGGAATCGCGGCTGGACTACATTTTCGTAGATATTAGCCTGTGGTCCAAGGTTAAAGATTTTAAAGTAGTTGCACGAACGGACAGTGACCACAATTCACTTTTATTAGACATGGTGTATCCTGTAGCTGCAGTTGGACCGCAGCCCGCTGAGACCAGGGAGGACCTAAGTAACCTGGTTCTCACCTCCAACAGGCGTAGGGAAAAATGGGAGAAACTGTTAAATTTGCAAGAAAGCATTATGAAATTGTATGAGCTAGCACTCCCCAAGTTAGAGGACTTGGATAATTTAATTAACCAACCCAGACTTCAAAACTTTAATAATAAATTAGCTTTAATCCACGAAGAGTTAGTGGGCGACTGGAAACACGCCGAGGTCAACCCCCTCCTAAAGAAACCCTCAGCGGACCCCACCGACCTCAAAAACTACAGACCAATCTCCCTGCTCCCGTTCCCAGCAAAAGTCATTGAGAAAGCCATCAACAGCCAACTCGCCACATTCATTGAAGAACACAACATCCTCGACTCCTCCCAATCCGGCTTCAGAAAAAACCACAGTACGGAAACCGCCCTCTTCGCCGCAACAGACGACATCCGCACCTTACTGGACAAAGGAGAAACAGTAGCCCTCATCCTCCTCGACCTATCAGCGGCGTTCGACACAGTCTCCCACCGCACCCTAATACTCGTTCCAGTGGATGTATTTTGTTGTTTTCGGGTGGCATTGTTGTTAATCCCTGGAACTAGTGTCTAGACAAGTTTGAAGAGTATCAGTTCATTGGAAGTGTTGCAAATAGCAATGTGTGTGCAGAGCTGTGATTTCAATGGTTTCCAGTGGGCGTTTTGGCGCACATGGACAAATTGTATTTGTGGTTTTCCAGTTGCGCTAGGTGGATGGGGCTTGGGTGGGATGTAGGTAGTGTGGATTGTCTAGCGTTTCAGGTCTGGGTATTTCTTTTGATTTTTGTGTTGAACTGAAGGGTGTTTTTAGCCAATGTAGAGTTTGCGATAATGGTGTGTTTTCTATTTTGCATTGCTTTATGCCTTGATTTGAGGGTGCTTCAGGTAGTTCTTAGGTAAGTCAAGTTTGTCGTTTGCTCTGAGTTTTGCATAGGAGTACCCTTAAGCCATAACATAGTACTAAATGTGGTTGAGGTGTGTGAGATTGAGCTAGCCGTTTAGACTACTCGGCAACTTTCATACTTGTCTACCTGATGTTGTTTCGCATTAATCATGGGACCGCGTGTACTAACCCTGCATTGGAAATTAGGTGGTTTTCGAATATTTCCCAAAAGTGTTAAATCTGTTATTGTTGTTTCCCTTCCTTTCTAGTTTGTTAATCTTTAAGACTGACTTCATCCAGTCTCTATGTGTTGTTGGGGAGGGCCCAACCTAATTTATGCAAAACTCCCTCCTTACAAGACCAATTAGTACAAAAAGTAGATTTTCCTGAGATTTAGTTAAACCTCCTCTTTCTATTGTGTCTAGAATCCCAAAAAGAGTAAGGGTTGTACTTACAGTTATTTGTTTATGCATGATCATGCTCATGGTCTTACCCACATCTTCCCAGTATTTTTCCAACCTTGATTTTTCTTCTCCACATTTGTGGCACTTTGTTACGCCTGCATGTTTACATTTGGACAACTTTCTTGGTGTCTAGTATGCGCGATGAATAGTATATCGATGGTTTCTTTTCAAGGCTGCAGACTTTATTGTTGTCCAACATTTTTCCACCGATTTATCTTTGATTCTTTTTAGATCAGCTGAATTTATATGTCTCCCCCTGATTAGGTATTCCATCCTCAAGTCTCCTTCCCCTTCAGCTATAAAAGCCCAGTACCACTTTGCCACTTGTTTAATTTATGGTTAGGTTTTTTACCATTTCCTTTTCCACTTTTAAGTTCTCTTGATTGTTTATAAGGATGGATTTCGCCCAGCTTGACATTTGATAAGATTTAAATTATGGTGACTAATCCATTGGTGATTGTTTGGAGTATTAGCCATGTAATCAATGTATAACTTTATAATATTTGACTCTTGTACTTAATATTACTTTGTTTCAAAGGGGTTGCCATTAAGTCCTTTATGCAATCAGGAGTTCCTGGCGAGTCCCATATTGGGTCCATTGCGCTATAGTATTGAATATTTAAACTTGCTCGGATTTGTACCCATAACTTTTCCGCCTCTCTTAAAGTCTTCAGTTTGACTGTTTTTTAAAGTAATTTCGATGGTCAAATTAAATTAAAAAAAATTATCTTCTGTTTCTGTCATCGCTTGTTAAAATATTAGGCTTATATTGGTTGCTTATTAGCAGTGTCCGTATGTTTTAGAACTGAAACGCTTTGCAGTATTCCATCAGTTCTGAGCTTGATAATTCTTAATCTTGTTTTCTCCTCCTAATTTTTTTCCATGACGTCCTAATTGCCTTCCAAGCCCATATAAAACTGCTACTATCCCCCTGTGTTTTTTTCAAAATGGACTTTCCAAATTCGAGACCAATGGGATTAAAGTGGAATGTATGTTTATGAAGATGTGACATTTTAGTGATGTTCGATCCTCCCATAAGACTCAATGGTAGACTGGATCATACTTTGAGTAACTTTCTCACCTCACCTTATTTACATTACGTTGTGGAATCTTCTCTAGTTAATGGTTCACCAGGATCCCTAAATATTTCATTTCCTTCCTGATGTTTGTACTATTTAACTGACTGTTCCAGGTCATAATTTCTGTTTTTTGATGATTTACCAAATAACCTGAGACTTTCCCAAACTCGCTTAAGCTTTCTTATATGAATGACTTCGAGTTGATATAGTTTTGCGTAAACATCAGCAGGTCGTCTGTATATAGTGCTATCTTTTTTTTCCCACATCTGATGTCTGAAGGGTGTAATGTCTTTAGTATTTCTTAATTTGTTCGCCAACGTCTCAATATATAAGTTGAATAGCAGGTGCGAGAGAGGGCATCCCTCCCTTGTTCCTCTTCCTCTATTCACGTCCTCTGTAAGACTTTTATTGACTAGAATTTTAGATCTTGGTGTCTTATAGATTTCTTTTACAACGTGCATGAATGGTTCACCTATGTTGTTTTGTAATCATTATTCTTTCTATTATGGACCAAAGGACCAATTCTTGTGTCCCTACTAATACAAAAGGGTGCTTTTACATGCCTGCCCATAGTTTTGACTGGGTTCATTATGTTTTGGCTTGTGCTCCTTGTGAGCCGCTACTATTTCTCCTCAGTCTGGTTCTTTGCGGAGCTTATACAGGCCTTTTTTTTTGTTTTCTTTGTACTTTGGCTAGGGTTCGTGTGGCGCGACTGGTGACCAGATAGTACTTGTGCTCACCGTGGTTATTGTGCCCCTGATAAATCCAAACTGAGTGTTTGTTCCTGTATTTTACTGTTCGTTCAGTACGTTTCGGCTGTTGTTTATTGTGAGCAGGTAGTATTCATGCTCACCGTGTTTTTCTTAACCCCCTTCAGTTGCAAATGCAGATTATACATGCCTGTTGTAGGTTTACTAATGTTGGACTAGCGTTACTGGTGAGCAGGTAAAACTTTTGCTCACCGCAGTTATTGGCTCCTTCCTAAGTCTAAAGGGTGCTTATACAGGTCTGTTCTTTGATTTTACTGTGCGTTCGCTAGTGTTCGAGTGGCATTCATTGTGTTCAGCTGGTATTTCTACTCAGTTCTTTTTTGTACCCCCTAAGTCAAAAACGGAGCTTGTACAGGCCGTTACTAGAGAGCAGGTAGTATTTATGTTCACTGTGGTTAGTTTGTCCCTCCTACATTAAAAGCTAGGTTTTACCGGTCTGTTCCTGGGTTGCTTTTCTGCACACCCTAAGTCAAAAAGGGAGCTTATAAATGTTCGTTCTACCTTTATGGTGTGTGTGTGTACAAGACTTTTGCTCGTGTTGATTGGGAACCAGGTAATCTTTCAGCTCACCGAGTTTTTGTGTACACCCCAAGTCAAAATGGAGCTTATACAGGTTTGTTCTAGCTTTTTAGTGAGCGTGGACCTGTGTTTGGATTTGGGAGCAGTTACTATGTCTGCTCACATTTCTGATCCATTGTTGTTTATGGTGAACAGATAGTGTTTTTTCTCCCTGTTGTTGTCTGTACCCCTTAAACTCAAATTTGAGCTTATACAGGCCTTATTTCATTTTGGGAGTGTGCGTTGATACTGGTTCTGCACCTCCTTTCCTGCGCCTGAGAAAACGTGACATATACCTTTTTGCACTTATATTCAGGATATTCCACCTTACCTTTTGGGGGCAGGGGGGGGAACACCTGTCATTGCAAACTGTTCCCAATTGTGTGTGTTTTACTTTTGTACACTTCTGTAGCAGATTTTTCCCTTTCTGTAGAAGATCTTCTTACCTTTTCATGCAGTTTTTCTTCGTTTTATTTAAAATGTATGACACTGGCTCTTCCAAGCGCTATCCAGAGTTTAGACCACACCAGTACATTTGTGCACATGTTCTTTACCCATTTATATTTTCTTCATACAGCCTAATTTACGAAATGTTCGTGTTACAAAAAGTAACAGTCTTTGCTTGCTACTGTGCGTGACATTTTCCACATAGTACGTACGACACAGATTAATAGGCTGAGCCTACACCACCCACGGACCTTCAATCTTTTTTTTTTCATCTTTTTTTGTTTAAAGCCTTTTGTAGTACTTTGTTATCTGTAATGACAGTTCTGTTGTAGGTTTATCTCTGTTATACTTGTAATCTTCATTGCAGTTCTTTTTCAACCTGGTGGGTGGAGGGTTTGTGCATGAGTATAACCGAGATACCCCTAGTAACAGAGATACCATTAGTACAGAACTTTATTGACTGCTAAGAAACTACTCCATCGAATCTGCTGACTTAAACTGTTACTCGTAGTGTTTTCTCCTCACAGTGGAAACCTGTATAATTCTTCTGTCGTTGCTCTCTCAGTGCATGTTGGATCCACCACTTCATATTCATCATTAGACACCACCTTGTGCAGCAAAAATTGCCTTGATAGGAGCAAAAATTAGAGCAATAGTGCAATACAGTACATATTATTGGAGACTCAAGGGCCTGGCGGATTTCATCCGCCAGGCCCAACCCAGAAATTTCACCAAACAACACGTAAACAGGGGGCGGGCATCAGATCTTAGTATGCGTAACGCTTCCAAGTGAGATCTGGTGCCAAGGTTCCTACATAATGGTTTTAGCCACACGCAGCGTGGGGCTGCATAGGCTGGGCATTCGAACATTAGGTGGGGAACTGTTTCTTGTCTATTATCACAAAAGGGGCAATATGGACAATATTGTAACGAATTCCAAGTTGATGTTAACTGTCCTAGTGGCGAGACACCCACCCTAAATTTAAAGTATAATGCCCTGTCCCAAGATTTGTGGATCATATCTAGATAGGGTTCTCTAAGTGGGAGCTCCTTAACCATCAAAAATTCTGCAGTAGATCTAAATAGTTTGGAGTTAATGTTTCGCTCATTTGCCACCCAGGACCAGTATAGCTTCTTAAGTATCTCTTTTGGAGGGGCTGATCTATTAGCCCAGGCATCTTCAAGCCATAGGTCATAGAGAAGCCGCTTAACTTCTCTAAGCCAGCAGACCTTGGGCCAGCCAGATGTAATGAGGAGTTCCCTTAAGCCTTCAGCATAACTGGATAATTGTGGTACCTTCCATATTCGTGCCCACAATAGAAGGGGACGTAGCCTCGCCTGATCTTTTATTGGGCGGGTGCCTGCATCTAATAAGAGTGGAAGGGAAGGGGTGCTATGCAGTAGCCTCATGAGGTCTTTGGGAAATTTGTTTTCAATGGTCCCCAAGAAGTCTGCGTTCTGCACGCCCCACAATTCAGACCCATACAGAGCTGCGCTCACCACCTTTGACCTATAGATGTCAAGAACAGCATCAATTGGTTTGAGGGACGAAGCACGTTGTTCCTTCAATAGGGCTCCTGTTAACCTCTTATGTGACAGGGAAATCTTTTCAAGGTGGGACTTCTAATTCATAGAATCGGAGAGGCGGATACCCAAATAATCGAACTCTTTTACCCTTTCGAGAGGTGCTGAGTCCAAGGTGGGTGGAGTCACAGTTTTCCTTGGGGGGTTTCAATCAATCAATCAGTGACACTTATAAAGCGCGCTACATACCCGTAGGGTCTCAAGGCGCTGGGGGGCGGGGGGGGGGTAGGGGGTGCCGCTACTGCTCGAATAGCCAGGTCTTCAGCTTCTTCCTGAAGGAGAGGTGGTCTTGGGTTTAAACCAGAACTTAGTTTTGCCTACATTAATGGCAAGACCCCTCAGATCACAGAATAGTTTAAAGCTGGATAGTAAGGATTGGAGGCCTGTTGGAGTCTTAGAGATCAGGAGGGTGTCATCTGCAAATAGGAGAGTAGGGATTTTTCTGCCAGCCAGGGAAGGTGGATCCGCTGGATGTTTAAGTTGATGCTCCACCACCCCATTAATATAGAGAGAAAACAGCGTGGGGGCTAGCACACAACCCCATGAGGATTCCCCTATTTACATGAATACTTGCTGTTTTTGGGCCCTGATCTCCCCACCTGATCTGTGCAAAGTTACTCTCATGGAACTTGGTAAGCATGCAAAGAAGGTAGGAGGGAATACCCAAACCCTCTAAGACACTCCACCGTTGAGTGCGTGGGACCAGGTCAAAGGCAGTTTGTAGGTCTATAAATGCGAGATACAGACTGCCCTTGCCCAATACGACCACTTTCCAGTATAACATCAGTAAGTGGAATGTCTGTTCGATGGTCCCCGTTCCGGATCTAAAACCAGCCTGGAAGTCTGACAGTACTTGATTGTCATCTACCCACTGAAGTATCCTGCCTAAAACTACCTTGCTGGCTATCTTCTGGGTGGAGTCTCGTAGTGTTTTCTCCTCACAGTGCAAACCTGTATAATTCTTCTGTCGTTGCCCTCTCAGTGCATGTTGGATCCACCACTCCATATTCATCATTAGACACCACCTTGTGCGTACCCACCCTGATAATGGCTCCAATTGGCATTGTTAATGCACATTTTTTCCTGGCTTCTCTTTCTTCATGCAAATTGTTTTTCAGAGACCTCAACAACCCTTCTTAGTAAAAACAATGAAGGGTGTGAATCAATTTTATATGCTAGCTCTGCATGCCATATTAATCCCAAATCAATTAAGTTGTTTCTTTTCTCCTGTAGGCAATATTCTTTATTAGCATTCTACTCTTGTGATTTTTACGTTTCACAACAATTGAATTCACCATCACCATGCATATTGTGCAGGAAAGGACTTGACAATGGATTCACATTATTTATTTGTTATTATTCTTTATTTCATTTATTTAAATAAAAATTCCACATCTACCAATTACATTCATTTATTAGCACAATAAATATTAAATACATTTTACATCATACATCACAAATACAAACATTACAGGAACGGGGTGTTGAGAATGAATCGAAATGCACAATGGTTTAAAATTTAACAATCCCAACAGTAACATTTAAAAATACAAATTCTGTACTTCACACTAAAATTTGTGGGCCCACAAATACTAATTACTATATTTGGAAATTCTGTACTCTTCCAGTTTAGGTCAAATTTGTAAACCTGGTGTCCACAAACACTGAAAGAACAGTACAGAACAGGACAAAATACTTTCAATGTTTCAGAACGGTCATTTACATTTTCAGACATCTTTATTTACAACTGATATATGTCACAAATCTGAAAACTCACTTACACAGTAAGTATTTGTTTTGCATGTTCGGCTGTACATTAACATGGTCGCTGTCTCCTTATATTTTTTCAAGGGACTACATTCTTTTGTTAACATTAATTGTATTGGGAAGGTGACAATTTAAAGTTGAACACTTTAATATTTTCCCAGGTATATGTTAGTAAATGAAACATGGAAATTTGGTAACTATAATAATAATAATTCACATTTGTAAAGCGCAAATTTACACGGAAGGGGCGCCTGGGGCCATCTGTAACATAAAGCAAGCTTTTGCCCACAGTCACATGGTGCTGGCCTAATCTCCTGCGGCTGATCGATCTGTGATCCCCAGAATCCGTAGTCAGTCACCCTACGTGGTGGCACATCTCTTCCCTAACTGGACAGCGCAGCCCTGACCTCCTACTGACTGATGACATTATATACTACACTGCGAAATCACAAAGACATTGAAGTGTACTTTACAAAATAATGTATGTGCACACTCAAGGTACGTATAATTTCCTCTGTAGACATAATTAATCATTAAGGCTTGCTAATAAATCCTTCAACTTTAATGTAAAGCAATGTATGGTAATGTTTTCCTCTATATTGCCGGTCAAATATTGTTACTCTGCTTATTGAGTAACTATTCAGATGTCGTATTCAGATTCAGTTGAGTTTCATCGATAATTTCACTACTTTTAAAAACCGGACAACCTTTTTAACCAGATAGATTTAAATATGATAAATTTGTCCTGTATGTCAATTGTTCTCTGTAAGTACCTATGGAGCCCTAAAAGACTTACCGAAAGTGGAAGAAGAGCCATGCTGAAAATGCATCGGATACTACTGCGAATAAGCATGGCTTCATAGGAAAATCAAGTGCACCTTTATTTCCAAATGGCGTCTACAGAGGTACTCACATTCCAAATGGAGCCTACAGAGGTAGCCATGGCCGTTTCAAATGTTTATGTCGGTTCATACAACATGTTACCTATCTCTCATTTTGCTTGCTCAACACGCTTATTCCTCATGACTCGCACTTGACCGGTAATTTACTGAAGGGTACCTATTAATTTTCCCAATAATTTTTTCTTGTTTTCATGATCCTTCTTTTTATAATATACAAGCACCTTCATCGAACTTTGAAACTATTCTTTCTCTGAAAAATACTCGTGTTTATTAATTATTAAAGTTCGCGTTTACTATTAATCATTTCCTTTCGCAATGTGTCTACACGGCACATCTGTAGCATTACTTCTGTATTAGTGGATTTATTTATTTATTTTGATTTCTTTTCAAGGTTTTATATAGTACGAACAAGATCCTTGCAGATAGAGCGCTTTGCAGAAACAGGAGGTGGGGTACACATATTCTTTGAGACATTATAATTTTCGTTGGTGGGTGGGTTGCACGGTGGGGTAGCAATCCGTAAGACTGTGTACTCAAATTATGTCATTGCCTGTCTTCTCTGCACTTCTACATTTTCACTTAAGATGAAATTAAAGAAGAAAAAAAATTAGCCAATAAATTTAAGGCAGCATTGGCCACAACGGCATTGCGATTGAAAGTGTAATCCATAGGCGAATACCTGCACTTTTTTCGATATTTGTCCTATTATACAATTCATTTGGAAATAGGGGCTGAAGATCTTACCTGGTATATAAGTAATTGTTTGACTGCAGTATTTCCACACGTACACCAAAAATATAAGGCCGCACACCACCTTTTTATGCTTTATCAGACAATGAAAGACTGAAAAATGGTCCCCCAAGTGGCTCAGATGGTCCAGATTCTCCTCACCACCAGTAAGCACTATACCTTCCAGGTTTGGTAAACGTCTGGACTCCATTCCCAATAATGTCTCAAGTACAGCACTAACATGAATCCTATGATGTTGCCTGTGTTGTGCATTATTACGGGGTGCAGTAGGTGGCTGTGTAATCGTATCCAAATCTCATTTTTACTTTGTACCAGATGTGGACGTCAACAAAACACCTTTTGGTGTACTTCCCGTGACTACTGTATTCTTCGTTTTGTCTCTCACCATTGTTCTTTATTGTAGGATGTTTTTTAGCCATTTTCTATTTGGTTGGAATATTCAAGGACGTCTGTTACACAACAAGGGGCATATTACCAACTTTAACCTAGATTTATCGCTTACGATACTTAGCGACAAATTGTTTAACGCTAAGCATTGCCACAAATAATCACACATAAACCTTGCTACATGCAAAGTTTAGCGCAAAATGGACAGTAATAGGCCGCATGCATAAAAAAGTTTCATAAATCAATGATAATAATGCATTACCGAGGTAATGCTTTTAGCCTGGTCATCCACCTTCCATTGGATAACATGGTTAAGAACAGCTCCGGTCTGTTGTTATATTTTGCAGATTTTTTTTGCTGAATGGCAATTTTTACAACAATTGTTAATTCTTGATAATAGTTGAAATGTCGCATATCAACATTTCTCCTATTATTTGTCTCTGTAACGCCATGTTAGAGCAGCAAGGATGAAGCGTAAAGAAAAAGCGTTGTAAGATGTTTGTTGTCATCCTACATTGTTGGAATCCTATTTAGTTAGACTCTGCAACTTGAACATCTTGCATGATTGCTTACCAAACCCACCCACCTCCGCATTGAAGATGAGGCAGTACAACCTGTTGCACATAAGTGGGGAATTATCTAAAAAGACACGCCGACTATTCAAGTGCTAAGCATTTTGCAAAACACCACAAGAATCTGTGAATTTAGAAGGTGGCTGAGAACAGCTGGGAGAATAACCATTCACACACAACTTATAAGGCAGGCTAAGGGTGGCTTCTCAGATCTGCTCTTTAAAGAGATGATCGCCTCTGCCGAGTTGAATGGAGTTCCACTGGCTGGTGCAAAGAAGTCGTGGTCAAACCACTTTCACCAAATACAGCGATCTGCCTTCAAAATGAGGGTAAGATGAGGCCAGGATCCTGGTTAGGAAAGACGTCCTACTGTTTAAGACTACAGCGGATATTATCGTTGCAGAAAAAAAAAACTAATGTGAAGACGAATGAAAGTAGAATAGAAACATTTCATACACATGGCCTGAAATTGAAAACACATACTGATGTCGAGCCATGTAAGGGTCCATGACAAGAAGTGAGCCATGATAAAGGCTGGTTCATTTGGATTCTTTGCTCACTATACGGATATGCGTCCGGATGGTGACAAGAAGCCATGATCTGCAGCTCACACAGTGCTACATGCCCAGGATACATGTCGCCGTTTGGTAGGACCCACAGAGACTGTAATGGACCTGTCAACTCTGGCGTACACAGATTTCCAAACAGCCTTTACAAACAGCTTGAAACAAATAAGGCGGCCAAGCGTACAGACAACTAAATAGTTGCCCCCGCCCTGGAGCACCAAAATGTATCCCGGCCAGGAGAACGGGACACACCTCTACAGTCAAAGTACAGCCCCCCCCCCCTCCCCCCCTTTCTAGGTCTGTTCTTTTGAAATCAGACAAGGACAGTACCGACCCATAGGGGCCTGTACATTTGAAATTGGACAATAAAAGTACAAGCACAGAAGGTGCCAGTACCTGGAAAACACAAACAAAGGTACAGGCTCAGAACAGTGACTCTTGGCGGGAGAAGAACCTGGAGAAAAAAGTCCTGGAAGACTACTAATGTTTTAATCTATCCTGTTTTCCAGAAACTGATAAAATACTATGCGCTCCGCAGCATACCGCCAGCTGACAAGATAGTGCTGGGGGATTCTTGTAATGTTTGGTTTGTTGGCGGTAATCTACAGTGTGCTTGTATCAGAGCGTTCATGGAGCAGAGGGATGGTGACTGCGCAGCCATGAAGTCGATCGACATGTCTCAGGATGACATTATACAACTCCACAAAGATAGAAGAAAGTGACACATTGCCTGGTTTAAACACAATGGAACAGCAGAAGAACATTAAAATGGAACAAAGTACAGGCCCAGAGTGCCCTTTACTTTGGAAAACAGACAATAGAATTACAGGCCCAGAAGGGGCCTTTTGTTTACAAACTGGACAATCAAAGTACAGTCACAGAAGGGGCCTGTGCTTTAGCAAAAAGACATCTAAAGTACAGGCCCAGAAGGCACTGGTTAACATTGATAATGAAACCAAAAGAAGACAAACTTACTGCGGATGCTACTTGAATCCTGGAACAGCAAGACCAAGCAATCAGAGGACAATAAAGGTGTCCACGCCAACAAAGATCAGGCACGGGGGGAAGAAACAGCACTTTTGCACACTGACTTAAGCGCAAGGGGACCAAAAGGCAGCCGTCAAGACCAAGCAATCAGCGGCCAATGAAGGTGTACTTTTTCACATTTAAATCTTCATATTCAATGGCAAGAAGGGGCCTGTACTTCAGACATTGGCCAATAAAAGTACTGGCCCAAAAGGGACCTTTCAATTTCGAATTTTAACACAGGATCACCGAATGTCCATTAATAGGACTTACAGTGAGACTACCCAAACACAGCTCTGAAAGGCACTGTGCTCTGGAAATCAGACAATAAAAGATGATAAAGAATGGATGCTTGGATTTCCGGCTCAATATACCGATATGAGTCCCGGTGGTGACAAGAAGCCATGATCCGCAGCTCACACAGTGCTACATGCCTAGGATACATGTCGCCGTTTGCTAGAACCCACAGAGACTTTAAACTGCCATATTTGGTCTAATGCGTCCATGACGTAATATGGTGCTGGCTTATTATGGACAGAATGATAAATTGTCGTTCACAGCTATCTTACAATTAAGACGTTTTTATTATTTGTCTGCCGTGCTACCCTCCAACCGCTCACTCATAGAGTACGTGTTAAAAAGAAACAGTGGTCCTAACCAAATTAATTCTTTATCAACAAACAAAGTATACACATAGTTGATTATTTTAGTGAGCTTCTTGTATTGAACTGCTCCGTTGAATCAATCAAAAAAATCAAATCAATGCTTCTTCTAGCAACAGACACAAATTATAAATTATAAAGTACCTGACACAAGCCAAAGATTATTTGAAAAACACATGGAGTTTAATAAATTACTCCATTTGGATTTGATGCTTTTATATACATTTATACAATTATATAAATTTTTACTAACGGTAAAAAGGAGAGCAATCGGCTTCTAGGGGAGTGCAAGAAAAAAGAAAGATAGTGATTGTGAAAGAAGGGTGTAAGCCTCAAAGGAAAAATTGTGACAAGTGGGAGAAATTTAAACAATTCCAATATATTGCAGCTGTATTAAAAGATTCAGCTTGTTTTGCAAAAGGCCACAATTGATTACTACAGTTTTTCATTTATACAGTCATAAATGACATGTATAATGTTTTTTTGCTGAAGGGTGGTCCTATTTGCACATGACAAAGGGAGCGTCGACGTTTCGACCCGTCTTTTGGTGCAAGGGCAAGTGGGAACCTCGACCTGCGGGTCTTCCTCAGGACAGATGTAGCAACCGCTTTTTTACCGTAGAATTCTCAAAGTGTAACCTAGGGTAAAATTTAAGGTAGTGGTCAGGAATTTTAATAATATATATAGGAACTTGATTATTCCAAAATGTGTACGTTGCTTACCCACAAATAACTAATGGGTGGCCTCCGTCCTCCTGTTCCGGGATGGACGTATAATATAGATGACCGTGGTGTACCACCTGTAATTAATAAGGTGCAGACGGTCTATTACTAACTTGATTAAAAAGCCATTTCAGAATTTCTGAAGAAACCTAATGAATAGCTTACCCAATGAGGGTGGGGCGGCGTCTGTATTAGATATTCCAAAGATGATAGTGCAGACACAATTCAAACAGGACGTCCCCGGGCACTGCATAGGAGACAACAAGGGGGCAATGGAATAAGTGTTTAGGCTCCCCCGTATATCCTGGACACTAGAGGTGAAAAGGACGCCGAAATTGCATACCTTGTGTGTCGACCGGGCTTCACACGAAGTGGGCTGGGGATCCTCCGGGCGTTAGAGTGGAGTCTCCGTTCCGTTTTGTTTTTTGCAACGCTGAGCGCTGAAATGGGAATATGTGCAGAGTTTTTTAAAAAAGGGCAAAAAAACTACTTAGTCGAGCGAGGTATAAACTAATGCGATTAGTTATCAGCTTACCTTTTTCTCCTCGCGTTCTCGCCGCCACACTGAACCGCTGTGTCAGATCCAGGTATGACGCGATAGCGTCATTCGTACGTATAAGACGTTCCAAATGAAAAGGAACAACAGACTGCCGGGTCAATTCGGAAAAGAGATTTTCGAAATTGGGATTTTGGGTACCCAATATTAAACTACCAAGCAAAAATACATTTGGAGGACCAGAACATAAATGTAATTGTGTTTACAGAATTACACAAAGCGAGTGCGCAAACAGGGAATTTAGCTGTTGTTTAATATCGACACTTGTTTATTTATTTCCTCATATTCATTGAGGCCCCGTTTGATTGTGTCGAATAGATGTATATATCGACACTCCCGGACACTCAGGATGTGATTAAAGTCTCCTCCTCTGGGGTTAGGTGTCACTTTTTCAAGGATACACCATGTCAAACTGTCTGGGGCATGGTCAAATCTCAAAAAATGCTCCACCAGGGGTGCCCCTTGGGTCTTACATTTAATACGGCTCATATGCTGTAATATACGGCATTTGGCTTTCTGGATAGTTTGCCCAATATATACAAAGGCCACTCATAGAGTACAGCAGATTTAAATCAGCCTTAGAGTTCCAGCGAATTCTCAGAGTGTTTTGAGCTTCTTGTTTGCAAAAGGCAGCCGTCAAGAACAAGCAATCAACGGACATTCAAGGTGTCCACGCGTGACACAAAATTGCACGATTCATAGAAAATGAAACCAAAAGAGAGCACTGCGGAAGAAACTTTAATCTCGCAACGTCAAAACCAAGCAAGCAGCGGACACTAAAGGTGTCTCCGCCGACAAATCTCAAGCACGGGGTTGGTTGAAGAAAAAGCACTTTTGAACACTGACTTAAGCGGAAGGGGACCAAAAGGCAGCCGTCAAGACCAAGCAATCAGCAGACAATAAAGGTGTACTTTTTTACAGTTAAATCTTCATATTGAATGGCAGCAGGGGCAGTGTTTGACAAAAAAAATTGTGTTGATTAATCCAAGAAATGTGCACAGGTGGAAGAAAAACCAATAATGTTAGCCTGTATGGACAGGTAATTGTGAGTCGGATTTCATGGACAAAAAAAATGGGCATTGTTAAAAGCCTGACAAAGGCCAAATGTAACCCTAAGAAATAGGTAGGCCTGGAAGGCCTACAGTTTTCAGACAAGTGGCTGCCACCCGCCCATAAAGGCTCCCGGGCGAGGGAATCTAAATACATTTCTGCCCCCCCCCCCCGAGTAGGTAACACCACCAGATCCGCAACCAACACCAAGCTGTGACTTATTCTCAGTACCTCCCACCATAACACAACAGTCTTGAGACGACTCGAAGAGTTCCTACCAGTCTGGCTAGACATCACAATAGACGAGTGGGTTTGACAAATTATCCAGTATGGATACAGCCTAGAACGCTTCTCCACACCACCCATTCAACATCCACTGTGCGAACAACATGTACACTGGTTGCAGCAAGAGGCTATCAATATGCTGCACAAAGGGGCGACGGGAGTAGCAGCATTAGAAGACAACATATTTACATCTTTCATTCAACTTATCAGAGCCCTTCTACATCAGTACACAGTGCAGGGCCTATGGACAGCACCACAGAAGAAAATGGACATGAACATGCTAGAACTTATGGCAGTGTTCCTAGCCTTCAAAGCGTTCAAATTACATTCGTGGAACAAGATGGTGTTCACGCAGACAAGCAACATGACAGCAATATACTAGATTCTCAACCAGGGAGGTACACACTCTACACAGCTATAACATGTAGTTTAGAGACGGACGACTGACCTCTAATAAACGTCCAAAAATTGGAAAGAGTGGGAAGCCTACAAGGCCGAAGACGGAAAATGATGACCCTAAACCGAGGTAAAAGCCGCTTTCAATAAGTGGCTTCCTCCCCGACCGGAAGGCCATGAGGATTAAAGTTTAAACGTGTCAATCAAGCTTTGCTTTTTCAGGCCATTGGGTGTTTGGATTTCCGGTCCACTACATGGAATGGGAGTCGGATTACGCAGTGGGAGCCTGAGAAACTGCTACCACATCTAAAGATAGTAAGTGAACAACTTACCAAGTACAGACTGAGCGGTACTTATAAGAATTAATAAAACCAGGCACTTTCAAGGTCCAAGGCCAATCTTTTGTCTTACATTTCCAAAAGGAAATAGCGGTGGGCGCGAGTGCGTGCCCTGTTATACAGCTGCCAGCAGGTTTAGATTTACAAAGAAGACGATCCTCAACATGCAGCCACCACAGTGCCCCTGCTGTGATGTGAGGCTTGCCAGTTGAAAGGTATAATGCATCAGAGCAATTTGCCAGTTAAGGGTTGCAATGAAGACCAGAGGGGAACAGCTGGTATACGATTTTCTTCTACACAATGAAACCTCCGGGGTTAACCAGGCATCTACATCATTCAAGGTGAAAAAACGGGGGGAGACTGCAACAGTCCCTGCCAATCCATCACCACAGACAGCTGGGTCAGGAAGCTTTCCCAGTACGGTTATTGGGTGGAGTTAATATCCACTCCACCCAACAAGAAGGTAGCCATGTCAAAGGCTGGATGTGTTGATGTCGCTGTTTGCTTGCACCCACAGAGACTTTAATGGACCCGTCAACTGTGGCGTACGCAGATTTACAATAAACGTTTACAAAGACCTCGAAGCCAAGAAGGCGGCCAAGCGTCCAGACAACAAAATAGCAGCCTCGCCATGGAGGGCAAAAATGGCTCCCGGGCAGGGAGACGTTACACACCTCGACAGTAAAACTACAGTCCCCTTCTGTGCATGTACTTTTTCAAACAGTCAATTAATGTACAGGCCCATTCTGGGCCTTGACTTTGAAAAGTTTACAATTAAAGTACAGTCCCAGAAGGGGTTTGTACTTCACGATTTTAACACATGATCTCTCTGCCGGGATTACATTTCTAACGAATCGGAGACACAGTTCATTTTAAATGTGGTTGTTGTATTGTGGGTATGGGGACCGTTGGCCTCATGTTGCCCAAACGGATATTGAAGTTTGTGACCGCCTCAGCTGTAGTTGAAGGGGCCTGTACTTTGAAAATTGAACAAGAACGGAAGATGCCCAGAAGGGGCCTGTACTTACGAAAGCAGACAATAAAAGTAGGGGAAGACGTGATGTGACAGTGGAAGAGGTGCAGGACATGATGGTAGCACAGAAGAGCAAGTATCACTAGTTATTTTGCCTGAAAAAACATTTTGAAAAATGTACTTTATTAACAAGTTAGATCAACCAAGACAGTACCATAAAATATAACCAGAGGAAATAACAAACATAACAATTGCTCAGGAACATCAAGGAGTCTGCTTTTGAAAGGTTCATGTGGAGAACAACAAAGTTCGAAATAATTATAGAGAGAATGAAAGAGGCTGCGGAGGTAACATGAACATGTCAAGGATAAAAAGGTAATAAACCTGAAATTACCTGGATAGCTAGCATTGTACGGCCTCAACATGTCCAAATTAAAAGTTCTACGTAATACTTGATTTTTGTCATTTATTAGCTTTACACGCTTCCCTTTAATTCCTGCAACAGAGTAGGGTCCTGAAAATCTAGTCTCCAAAGAGCCGCCTTTTCTGGTGTTTCGCCTAAGATTTTGCAAAAGCACTAACTCTGCTTCCTGTAAGCTGTATGGATTATATCTCTTGCAAAGTCTATTTTTATATTGGGTCCAGTCTGGATACATGGAAGCAGAAGTGGAAAATATCTGCTGACATCAACACAACTGCACGTGGAACAACATGAGTAATTTAGAGTGGGGCTTGTACTTTTGAAATTGAACAATAAAAGTACAGGCCCAGGAGGGGCCTGTACTGTACAAATTGGACAATAAAAGTAGAGGCCCAGAAGGGGCCTTTACTTCGAAAATTGAACAATTAAAGTACAGGGCCAGAAGTGGGCTGTATTTTGGTAAACAGACAATCAAAGTACAGACCCAGAAGGGGCCTGTACTTTGAAAATTTAACAATAAAAGTACAGGCCCAGAAGTCAATGCACCTTTAAATGTGTGTGTGGATGGCCTCCGGTCTTCCAAACTGATCTGAAAGTTTGTGACTGCTTCAGCTGTACTTGAAGGGGCCTGTACTTTGAAAGAGGCGGCCTGTACTTTGAAAAAGGGGGCCTGTACTTTGAAAATTGAACAATAAAAGTACAGGCCCACAAGTGTGCGACCTTCCAACAAGAAAGGGACTTGCGCAACAGCACCTTATGACGTCACACATTCTTTAATATGTAATGTTGTGTTCTTTAATATGAGTTTACATATCGGGCCCAAAAAAATGTACGGCAATGCTTGTGTGCTTTACTGATACCGGAATGGCCAAGCAGAGTTGAACAATGAAATTAATGAAATAGTTTTACCAGTTTTAACACCAACAACCACCTACATCTATCTTGATGCCCTAGAAGGAATACCAAGGTGAACAAAGAAGAGCAGGAAGGTCCAGAATGTGGCCACTGGAACATGTGGCAAAATAGCTGCCCCATGCCACTTGGGAATACATTTGCCTTCACATTATTAGTGAGGGCAAACCGATATGCTCTCTTCACAGCATTTACCACCCACCCAGGGACAACCTCACCTTTTCCCAACCAATCATGGATTTGATCTCAACCAATTACGTACGGCACATCAACCAAATATACCTTGGTGAGTTCAACCTCCACTGGAATGATCGCAATGACGCGGTGGTAAATTGTCGGAAAAAATTCCACAATGCCCTTCACCTCATCCAAATATGCAGCAGCCCGACCCACGTGAAAGGCTCTTTCCTCCACCTAATCAACTCCAAAGAGGACTCTATCCAACTTGAGTCTATCCAACCCTGTGACTGGTCAGATCATCATATTGTCACATTCTTCAGTAATGAAAAAGTTAAAGTTAACCCGGGTCAATGCTCCAAGGCCAAAGCTTGGAAAAGAGACACAGTACAGAAAGTGCTATGACTCACATAATTGACGAGGCACTTCAAATGCTAGACCAAAACGTGCATCAACATATCAGCAAGGCAACTAAGGGAGCGAAATTCAAAATCAATACTCTGAGGAAACTGAAACTCTTCCTCCCAGCCCAAAAATTCCAAACCGCAGTATAAGCACTAGTCATCCTACGAATACAATACAGCAGCATCGCCCTCTGCGGACCCCCCCCCCCCCCCCCCCCAAGTACTACCGCACCCCTAACAGCTCCTCGAAACGCTGCAGCAAGACTTAGCGCTTGCTAAAAAAAACACTCCCATATTTCCCTTGACCTGAAATCCCTTAACGGGCTGCCTTTTGAAGCCAGAATACATCTGCAAATCGCCTGCATGACACACAAGGCGGTACACCTAACCTCACCCGGCTACCTCGCTCAGAAGCGGACAATCTCTGGCGGAGCTAGAAACACTATAGGCACATACATCTTCACCTGAAACATCGAAGATTCCTGAAGGAAAAAACATATAAGCGCACATTCTCAGGAATGGCACATAGAATCTGTAACACACTCTCTCCCAAAACCATACTTATCGCTTCCACTACACTTTTTAAAAAAGAAGTAAAAGCTTTCCTCATGGCTAAATACACTGGAACTATTTGCTCGAACTCTGTTAATGCTCTGCACGATCTGTACTACATGTTGGACCCCTCTGCTTATTTGTATTAGTTGGTGTTATTACTGACATGATTGGTTGTGCGGCCATCTATTTGTACCGGTCGATCTATCGAATTATCTGTTTGACTATGCTCCCTCATGTACCCCTTGTATGTAAAGCGCTCTTATATCTGCAAAGATCTTGTCCGCGCCATATAAAACTTTAAAAATAACATAAATAAATAAATGGCCAGGATCACAAAAATGGATCCTTTGCAGGGGAAGGGGACACAGCTCAACGGAGATCCCGCTCACCGTGATCCCGTTAACACAACGATGTGGAAGCGTCTTCTCACTGTAGAAAGCCAAGAAAGAACAGTGACTCTTGGCGGCAGATCAAGGGGGTGTTGCCAATTGACTTAACATGTTATAACATACCATTCCCCTTGGCCTTCAGATCAGATGTTTTTCTGAACCTTTTCAAGTCCTTGCAGATGCTTGCCTGATTTCTCACTGAGCCTTGATGATTTTTTGCAGAAACCTTCCCTGATTCCCTCCTTTCTCAAGTCATGACACTTAAGCAGAAGGGGAACCAAAGGCAGGCGTCAAGACCAAGCAATCAGCGGACAATCAAGGTGTACTTTTTAACAGTTAAAGGTTCTTATTGAATGGCAGCAGGGCCAGTGCTTGACATCAAAAATGGGGTCCATTAGACACAAAACTGTGGACAGGTGGAAGAAAAACCAATAGTAATGTTAGCCTGTATGGACAGGTACTTGTGATTAGCAATCCAAAAAGAGGTTGAATGCTAGCAGCCTGACAAAGGCCAAATGTAACCATAAGCAATAGGTAGTCCAGGAAGGCGTACAATTTTCAGACAAGTGGCTGCCACCGCCTATAAAGGCTCCCGGGCGAGGGAATCTGAACAAATTTCTGCCCCCAGAGTAGGTAAGACCACCTGATCTGCAACCAACACCAAGCAAAGTCTTATTGTCACTACCTCCCACCACAAGACACCGGTCTGGGGACGACTACAAGAGTTCCTACCAGGCAGGCTAAACATGACTATAGACAAGTGGTTTTGAAACCTTATACAGTATGGCGACAGCCTAGAACGCTTCTCCACACCACCCATTCAACATCCAATGTGCGAACAACATGTACACTGGTTGCAGCAAGAGGTTTTCATTATGCTGCAAAAAGGGGCATGTACTTTGAAAATTTGAAGACAACCGAACAGGCGCAGAAGGGGCCAGTACTTTGGAAATCAAGCTAGAGAACTACAGGCCCAGAAGGGGCCTGTACATGGAGAATGTAACAATGAAAGTACAGTCCCAGAAGGGGCCCGTACTCTGGAAAACAGGCAATAAAAGTAGAGGGCCAGAAGGGGCCTGTACTTTTAAAATTGGACAATCAAAGTAGAGGGCCAGAAGGGGCCTGTACCTAGAAAACACATCGATAAATGTAGAGGCCCAGAACAGTGACTCTTGGCGGCAGAAAAAACCATGAGAAAAAAGTGCTGCCAGACTACTAATGTTGTCATCTATCTGGTTTTCCCTGACCTTATAAAAGACCATGCGCACAACAGCATACCGGCAGCTGGCAAGGTACTGCTGGGGGGGATTCTTGTCATGTTTGGTATGATGGCGTTCATTAATCGACACTGTGCTTGTATCTGTGCGCTCGTGGAGCAGAGCGATGGCGAGTGCACAGCCATGAAGGCGATCGACATGTCTCATGCTGACATTATACAAATCCACAAAGAAGAAGAAAGTGACACATTGCCTGATTTAAACACAATGGAACAGCAGAAGAACATCAAGAAGGGGCCTGTACTTTGTAAGTTGAACACAGGATCATTAAACGGCCATTATTTTGACTTACTCTGATAATACAGAAACACTGCTCAGAAAGGGACTGTACTTGGAGTATAAAGAAAATTAACACACCCTGCTCAGAAAAGGATCTCGAGTTTGAATTAAAGCAAGGTCTTTGAGGTGCAGTTGGTGGATATGGGGTAAGTGTTTCCTGTGTGATTCAGCTGTTGGTGTACAAGCTACACAAAGAGACAGTCGTCAAGACCAAGCAATCAGCAGCCAATAAAGGTGTCCCCGCCAACAAGGCACGGCACGGGGTAAAGATATAGGTCTTTAGCACAGTGTTCGAAGGGGAACATGTCACATGATTGGACTGAGGGTAGACAACTTGGAGTACCACAGATAGTCATGACAGACAGCGCTTGAAATACTTATTCTGCAGTTAGAGCCCCTCTTTAAAATAGTGGAAGTGCCCACTTAGAATGATTTAGAATGTTTAAAAATGTAAACATACATTGCACACGAAATACCTGTTTGAGGTCTGGCCATGAAGGCTATAGAAGAAGCGGAAAAAAATGTGTGGTGCACCAAATGACACCCGTAAAGACCAAGCAATCAACGGCCAATAAAGTTGTCCCCGCCGACAAGGCTCAGGCACGGGGTGGAGATAAAGCACTTTGGCAAAGTGTGTGTCTGAAATGGAAGGGGAACATGTCACATGAATGGATTGAGGGGAGAAAACTTGGAGTACCACAGACCATCATGACAGACAGCGTTTGAAACAGTTAGTCTAGAAGTAGAGCCCCTCGTTAAAATAGTGGAAGTTCCCACTTAGAATGATTTAGAATGTTTAAAAATGTAAACATACATTGCACTCGAAATACCTGTTTGAGGTCTGGCCATGAAGGCTATAGAAGAAGCTGAAAAACATGTGTGGTGCACCAAATGACACCCGTAAAGACCAAGCAATCAACGGCCAATAAAGGTGTCCCTGCCGACAAGGCTCAGGCACGGGGTGAAGATAAAGCACTTTTGCAAAGTGTCTTGCTGAAGTGGAACAATACAGAAAACACATTAGTGGCTGTCATATTAACAAACACGTGGAAATGTACATTGCATAAAAGTTCGAAAAAAAATGGATGCCTCCAATATTAAGAACCACGAGGGATTGTACATTGCTGAAGGACTCGGAGCATTACTTTCAAATCCCACGCAGCATGTGCTATGCAATGAGGGTTAAAACATGATTATTTATATAAAGTTTACGGCCAAAAATCAAGCTACATCCCACCACAAGACACCGGTCTGGGGACGACTACAAGAGTTCCTACCAGGCAGGCTAAACATGACTATAGACAAGTGGTTTTGAAACCTTATCCAGTATGGCTACAGCCTAAAACGCGTCTCCACACCACCCATTCAACATCCACTGTGCGAACAACATGTACACTGGTTGCAGCAAGAGGTTTTCATTATGCTGCACAAAGGGGCTACGGGAGTAGCAGCATTAGAAGACCACCTATTCACATCTTTCATTCAACTTATCAGAGCCCTTGTACATCAGTACACAGTGCAGGGCCTATGGACAGCACCACAGAAGAAAATGGACATGAACATGCTAGAACTTATGGCAGTGTTCCTAGCCTTCAAAGCGTTCAAATTACATTCGTGGAACAACCGAACAATAAAGTGGTGGAGGCAGAGATGGCACCAGAAGACAGTGCCCAACACCAAGAAAACAGTTGAAAGGTATAATGCAGCAGAGCAGTTGGCCAATCAAGGGTAGTCGTGAGACCAGAGGGCCAAAGCTGCTGTTCGAATTTCTTCTGAACGATGAAAGCTTTGAGTTTTGTGCAAACAACAGGTTGTTTATGTGGCACTAGTAGTAGTGGGAGCACGTAATATGCAGAAGACCCTTTCATACTTTTTACCAAAAGTAAATTGCCTGTTAAAAATTAATTTCTTTACAGCATTGTCGCCTGTGCCTAAAGTAAACAGGGCACACGGGGGAAAGGGACGCACGTCGACGGACATCCCGTGGAGCGTGATCCCGTTGACAATTTCAAGTGATGTAGCGTTCTACAGTTCGACTTACACTCAGAAGCCGAGGATGAAACCACCACCACTGGCATGGAGAGCACTCCTCATTAGAAAACACCACAAGAATCTCTGAACAAACCGGGGTTAACCAGGCATCTATATCATTCAAGGTGAAGAAAAAGAAAGGTGGAGTACAAGAAGGTTAATAATTTTTCAGCCTGGAAAAATCAAGAATTATGCAGCACACAATGCGGACACTGGGACATCCCCAAAAACAGCAGCCCACGGCCCCAAAGGCCCAAAAAGGGTGACAGGCAGGGTAATGGAACATCCCGTTGAGCGTGATCGTGTTGACACACAACGTTGTTGAAGCGTCTTCTGATTATAGAAAGCCATAAACAAACACTGACTCTTGGCGGCTTGTCACTGGCCCCTGACCGGAGGTGCAACTAGAGCCAAATTTCGGGGGAGGGGGGGCTAAGAAAAATTTCGGGGGGGGGGGGGCTGAACCTTTAATCAGAAGGCAGAGTGGGGCTGCAGGGGATCTTAAAAGGGGTGCAAGGCCTAATTAACAGTCAAATGGTCTTTTGAAAACCTGTTAGACGTTCGGGTGCGGCTCTATGTGTGCCTGGGATCTGTCTCATCCCGGTCTGCCACACACGACAAGGGTGCTGAAGCCCGGTGAGTTCAATGGGTGTTGCGCGCCTGCCCCTGACCATCCCACACCATTCGGGGGGAGACTGCAACAGTTCCTGCCAATCCATCACGACAGACAGCTTGGTCAGGCAGCTGGATGTTTTGGATTCCTAGCTCACTATACAGATATGCGTCTGCGTGGTGAGAAGAAGCCAGGATCTGCAGGTCACACACTGCTACATGTCCAGGATAGATGTCGCTGTTTGCTAGCACCCACAGAGACTTTCATGGACCCGTCAACAAAGACCTCGAAGCCAAGAAGGCGGCCAAGCGTCCAGACAACAAGATAGCTGGCACCGTCCTGGAGGCCAAAAATGGGTCCCGGGCAGGGGAACGGAGCACACCTCGACAGTAAAAGTACAGGCCCTTCAGGGCCTTTACTTTCCAAAACAGTCAATTAATGTACAGGCCCATTCTGGGCCTTGACTTTGAAAAGTTTACAATTAAAGTACAGGCCCAGAAGGGGCCTATACTTTGATAATTGAAGATTAAAAATACAGTCCCAGAAGGGGCCATGTACATTGTAATTTTAACCCATGATCTATCTGGCGGTTGGAGCCACAGTTCTTTTTAAATGTGGGTGTGTTGTATTGTCTGGATGGCGGCCGTTGGACTCATGTTGGCCAAACTGATATTGATGTTTGTGACCGCCTCAGCTGTACTTGAAGGGGTCTGTAATTAGAAATCGGGGGCCTGTACATTCAAATTTTGACGATAACGGAACAGGCGCAGAAGGGGCCATTACTTTTGAAATCAAGCAATAGAACTAGAGGCCCAGAAGGGGCCTGTACATAGAGAATGTAACAATGAAAGTACAGTCCCAGAAGGGGCCCGTACTGTGGAAAACAAGCAATAAACGTACAGGGCCAGAAGGGGCCCGTACTGTGGAAAACAAGCAATAAAAGTACAGGGCCAGAAGGGGCCTGTACTTTGGGAAACAGACAGGTGAAATAGAGGCCTAGAGGGGGCCTGTACTTTTAAAATTGGACAATCAAAGTAGAGGGCCAGAAGGGGCCTGTACCTATAAAAGACATCGTTAAAGGTAGAGGGCATAGAACATGGACTCTTGGCGGCATAAAAAACCATGACCTTATAAAATACCATGCGCACAACAGCATACCTGCAGCTGGCAAGGTAGTGCTGGGGGGGTTTCTTGTCATGTTTGGTATGATGGCGTTCATTAATCTACACTGTACTTGTATCTGTGCGCTCAATTCCCATGACTAAAATATACAGAAAAGCACTGCAACAGAAACGTACATTCACATCACCAGGTCTCCCAACAGGTAAGTGCATTCAAAATACAAGTTGTCTTTTAATTCAAGTTGAGTCGATCCTTGACGGTTGAACAAATGCCATGAATAGATTGAGGGGGGAAGATGCACCGATGAAAGAATGAAACGGGCAGCGGAGAAAACACCATGAAAAAAGAAATGTGAACTATGACAAGAATTCACGGAAGGTAGACCTCAATAAATGACCTTGCTTGCTTAGGTCTTCATTGAATCCAAATGGACTTTAGGCACGAAAGGACAACCAGATTCCAAAATACCACCACATATGAAATTAATCTTTGAGGTGCAGTTGGTGGATAGGTGCTGAAAAGCATGTGTGGTGCACCAAATGACACCCGTAAAGACCAAGCAATCAACGGCAAATAAAGGTGTCCCCGCCGACAAGGCTCAGGCACGGGGTGAAGATAAAGCACTTTTGCAAAGTGTGTTTCTGAAGTGGAAGGGGAACATGTCACATGATTGGATTGAGGGGAGACAACTTGGAGTACCACAGATAGTCATGACAGACATCGTTTGAAATACTTATTCTGCAGGTAGAGCCCCTCGTTAATATAGTGGAAGTTCCCACTTAGAATGAGTTCGAATGTTTAAAAATGTAAACATACATTGCACACGAAATACCTGTTTGAGGTCTGGCCATGAAGGCTATAGAAGAAGCTGAAAAACATGTGTGGTGCACCAAATGACACCCGTAAAGACCAAGCAATCAACGGCCAATAAAGGTGTCCCCGCCGACAAGGCTCAGGCACGAGCTGAAGATAAAGCACTTATGGAATTGGATTAAGCACATTAAATAAAGAGACTCTCGCCAGGGTCAAGAAGACAGCCAGCGTTTGAATCAGTCAGTCTAGAGGTAGAGCACATCGTTAGCATAGCGGTAGAACCCCCCTCACATGTCTCAGGATAACATTATACAAATCCACAAAGAAGAAGAAAGTTACACATTGCATGATTTAAACACAATGGAACAGCGGAAGAACATCAAGAAGGGCCCTGTACTTTGAAAATTGAATCATAACGGAACAGACCCAGAAGGGGCCTGTACTTTTCAAATGAGACAATGAAAGTACAAGCCCAGAAGGGGTCTGTCCATAGACAATTAGACCATAAAAGGGCCTGTACTGTGCAAGTTAGATCATAAAAGTAAAGGCCCAGTAGGGGCATGTACTTTGTAAGTTGAACACAGGATCATTAAATGGCCATTATTTTGACTGACAGTGATAAAACAGAAACAGAGCTCAGAAAGGGACTGTACTTTGAATAGAAAGAAAATGTACACCCACTGGTCAGAAAAGGATCTCGAGTTTGAATTGAAAAAATACACAAACGACACCCGTAAAGACCAAGGAATGGGCGACCAATAAAGGTGTCCCCGCCGAAAAGGCTCAGGCACGGAGTGAAGATAAAGCCCTTTTGTACAGTGTGTTTCGGAAGTTGAAGGGGAACATGTCACACAAATGGATTGAGGTGTACAAAACTAGTATCATTAGTACCTAATGTCTTTATGGAATTGGATTAAGATTGGACCGATTTGGAGAGACTTCATAGACATGAATTGGAATGAAAGGAAGTTATGGAATTGGATTAAGCACATTAAATAAAGAGACTCTCGCCAGGGTCAAGAAGACAGCCAGCGTTTGAATCAGTCAGTCTAGAGGTAGAGCACCTCGTTAGCATAGCGGTAGAACCCCCCTCACAATTATGTTTAATGTTGTTAAAAATTCAACATAGATTGGACCGATTTTGAGGAACTTCATAGACATGGATTGGAATGAAAGGAAGTTATGGAATTGGATTTAGCACATTAAATAGAGAGACTGTCGCCGGGGTCAAGAAGAGTGGTAGTTCACACTCACAATTATTCCGAATGTTGAAATATAACACCATAGATTGAACAGAATTCAACTGATGTAATACACAGGGCCTTTTTCCCAGGAACAAATATAGTTCCAGATATCAGCAACTTTAAGCATTCGACTCGATAGTATAGCTCGCAAAATTAACAACAAACAGCTGGTGGTCTACAAGGTACACAAAAAGACAGTCGTCAAGACCTAGCAATCAGCGGTCACATGACTAGACTAAACAGATTGATCAGTTCGATCTCATCATACCTTAATCAATCAGGCTTACAAGCAGGACCCAGTACACAAACTGCTATGACTCACATAATAGACAAAGCCCTTGAAATCATAGATCAGAATGATACTTGCCTCCTCAACCTTTCGAGATTGAGGGGCCTGTCATTTGGAAACCAGACAATAAGTTAGAAAATTGAACAATGAAAGTACAGGGCCAAAATGGGCCTGTAACTATAAAACACTACAATAAAGATACAGGCGCAGAACAGTGACTCTTGGCGGCAGAAGAACCATTACAAACAACTGCTGGAAGGCTACCCATGTGGGTATCTATCGAGTGTTCCAGGAACTTATAAGAGACTGGACTTGGGAAAGCAGAAAATAAAAGTACAGGCACCGAAGGGGCCCGTACTTTGGAAAACAGAATATAAAAGTACAGGGCCAGATCAAAAAGGTCTATAGACAAATGTTCAGTTTGTTTGTAAACCAAACATGCAAGGCTTCCAAAGAAACTGTCTATGTGTAATGTCTTAGCAGTTACACACATTCTTTGGTGGTACCAACGGTATCATTAACCCTATTTCTTTTTAAAGTAATTGTAGTAAAATTGGATTATTTTATGTGAACTACAATTCTGAACAACATTAACATGCCATTTGTCTACTAAATGGACGTTTGCTTGCATTTCACACCTGTGAATGGGGCTAAGATTATATTTGTTAAATGTCAATGTCATGTTATCCGTTCCATTTTAATGAACCACATTTCTAGATATTACCGAACTTTAACTTCACATTTTGGAGCTTTATAGACGATACTCTATTTTGAAAGTTAATTTTGTAGCTACAACATATCTGACCTTATATCACATTTCGGTTCTGCCTTAACACAAAATAAAACCAAGGAATGATGCGCAATTTCGACCTTAACATTTCCATCGAAGGCTGCCTATCGAACAATCTTATTACTTATGAGGTTTAAATGAATTTTAATGATATTTAGCTGGCGGGCTGTCATTGCCAAAAAAAGATGTAGAATGTTCCCTAGAACTGTTTACACACGGCCGACCAGGAGTGGTTTCTGAAATCTAAGTTCAGGGACTGATCAGGGTGAAAGTGATGTTGTCCCATTTAAGGAAAAGCACAATATGTGTTACAATTTCCGCTAACATACTTTAGTATTTTAGTGAGCTAAACAAATTATTGTCTTGCACAGGTGGATTAGATTTGGTAATTTCTTGTGGCTATGTGAGGAGTCCAATCCGAAACTGCAAAGCATAGAAATTATATGTAGGGAGCAGTGTGGTCGTGTGTGGATTTCACACAAATATTAAAAGGGCAAACTTTGCATTAACCCACTTGTGGAACTTGTACAGGTGTGTTTTAAGGATGAGGCAAGTGGAGAGACACCAAAAACATTGAGGAAATGCATTACACATTGAAAACAGAAAATGACTACCTTTTCCATTGTACTAGTATGCCGACCATACAGAGACCGCCACATTAAAAATATAATTATTAACTGTCGGTACATGTTGCCGAGAGGGCTTGGTGGGTTTCTGGGAATTCAGGTCAGCACGCTTCCATCAACATGCCCGCAGCCAGATAAGGCAAGCACCATATGAGTGATAGACATAGGTTGCTTAACATCCACATGGCTAGAGTACATACTGTCAATAAGGGATGTTGTTTTTAACGTTTGAAATTTGGATTACAACCGGAATTTATGTAAATTCGTAATACCAATTAGAAATTTAGAAATTGTCAGCATTTCACAATCATGGCTTTAGAATGAAACGATAACAAATGGCCAAAAACATTGAGAAAAAAGGCCACTTTCTTACCCGTGACAATATGACAGGACATGATGTTACAGAACATGGTGATGTACAGCCGACTTGCAAAAAGTTGATAAATAACATTAATACCAGACTTTTTCAAAGACATTTGCTACAAAGGAAGCCTTGAGAAGGATGCAATACAGAGGGACCACTTTTGATGCATAGAACATGAATCCACCTACAACAATCATGGCAAAGGACAGTAGTCGGAGGTAGAAGACTTGAGGAGGTACAATTACATTCACCACAGACATCTTGGACGGAATCTATATTTGTAAAGAGAGACAAACATTAACGCATTTAATCAACAACTGGAAAAAGTGTAAAGAATTGCAAATTACGTTTTTAACATAAGTGAGAAATAGTTACCAGTGGAGAATATAAGCAACAACAATCATTTTGAGCTTTAATGAAAAATTGAAAGAACCAAAAATAAATAAAAAATGTAAAGTTGAAAACAGAAAAGTGAAGGACTTCAATTGTCATAAGAAATGTGGCAATAAAATACACTCTAACCTGAAAACTGCATGAGCTTCATTGCAATGAACAATCTGTATTCCGTAAGAAATGAAGCATTTATTATCTCTTGGTGTGGAACGGGAAAACCACCGACATAAGATTAGGCAAACTAAGAAGACCATAAAAAAATATGAAGTTATACAACTAACGAAATGTCGAGAAAATGATCTTTGTTATTTAACAAGGTAGTATAGTTCATTTGTTAAAAATTCAGCAAAACTCACACACTTTCCTTTCGAGTTAATGTTCTTAACCCCAAAAATAGGCTGCCAAAAACCACTCACCTTACACTTGGCATCACTAAACAAACCTCGAATGTAACAGAAAATTACGATAATATAGAGCAATTACCAGCATGCAAAAAACACCACAATTGTAGCTGTCCTGTTGCTTGGCGTTACTTGCTACCACTAACTGCCAATGATCATTGTCTTGACAACCGATTGCCTGTAGGAAAGCCCTTTAGAAACATATGAACAGTTATGTTTCAATTTTGTCCCTCAACAAAAGGAAATTAACACAAAAAGTAACTGAACACAACGTACACATCTACAATCCATATATCTGCAGTGTAAAAAGTATGCAGTGTTACAGATTACACACATTTTAGATAGATTGAAAGTACAGTGGTACCTCCAATTTGTTAAACACTTCTGGTACTTGACAGCATCGCCGACCAATGAGTCGTATAGTAATAAAACTTTGGCCAAAGGTTTCACTATCTGCAACGGAAAGGACAAGACTGACAATCAATATTTGATACATTCTATTTTAACATACATTTGCATCTTCGAAACATGTGGACAGAAAATGCAAGCAAAGGAGTAATATTTTGGTAACAAACATGAAGGGTGACAACACTTACATGTGAAATTCATGTATATCAACTCATTAACGTTTACACTCACCAATAGTATCCAATGCATTCCGGTATTGGTTGGACACAGGATCGTCTCATTCTCAAAAAGAGGAAGCAATGCGATGCCGAACAAAAAGAAAAAATGATGGAACTCAGATACAACAACCAAAGTAAAGCAAGTAACCATAAAATATCATGCGGTTGACAATGGAATGGAAATGTAACAAAGATTACCAAAAAAGGCCAACCCAAAAACATGGAGACTTGCAATAGGTAACAGTAAACAACATCAAGAAAGTTGGAATGACATTAGAATTCATAAATAATTGGACCACCCCAAAAACCCAGATAAATCAAATAAGAACATTGAGGAACATAACAATATTTACCCGGCAAGAAGATGAAGGATAATTGCCACTGAATACAGAGGAAGCCACTGTGGCAGACATCAATAAACACTAAATATAACAAACAAAATATTAGGAAGTGAAAAATACATCATGAAGTTACATTTCATGGATATTAACAATGAAAAGTAGACCTATGGCTTATCGCTCAAAAGATAAGTACCTTTGGTCGGATCAAACAGATTCTGGACAGATAAGCATCTATTACCTTGAAAAAAATTAAAAAAGGGGAAAAGCTGTGAGTTACTCCAAGGACCAACATGAAAAGCATACAACGTAACACTACGTACAATAAAATAAAATTGGAAGTACGCCTACCTCATCACATATCCATTCTTTTCCTTTCAAGGTGGCAAACGAAGAATCATATAATTTAAAATTTGAAACTATTGCTTCCAACCTTCCAGTAAGACGTTTCTTCCACACATCGGAAACTTTTTTCGTGAGCACAGAGTCAGAGAATGGGGGGGATATAAGCCGTGATGGGGAAACTTTAACCTGAGCTGTTGAGAGTAACATGTGGCCTGCACTTGGTGCGAGGCTTGCTGGAGATGGGGCGACGCGTGCCGGAGACAAGGCGAGCCGTGCTGGAGATGATGAAAGGTGACTTGGTGACGATGACATTTGAGATTCGGGAAGACGTGATGGTGACAGTGGAAGAGGTGCAGGACATGATGGTGGCACAGAAGAGCAAGTATCACTAGTTATTTTGCCTGAAAAAACATTTTGAAAAATGTACTTTATTAACAAGTTAGATCAACCAAGACAGTACCATAAAATATAACCAGAGGAAATAACAAACATAACAATTGCTCAGGAACATCAAGGAGTCTGCTTTTGAAAGGTTCATGTGGAGAACAACAAAGTTCCAAATAATTATAGAGAGAATGAAAGAGGCTGCGGAGGGAACATGAACATGTCAAGGATAAAAAGGTAATAAACCTGAAATTACCTGGATAGCTAGCATTGTACGGCCTCAACATGTCCAAATTACAAGTTCTACGTAATACTTTGTTTTTGTCATTCATTAGCTTTACACGCTTCCCTTTAATTTCTGCAACAGAGTAGGGTCCTGAAAATCTAGTCTCCAAAGAGCCGCCTTTTCTGGTGTTTCGCCTAAGATTTTGCAAAAGCACTAACTCTCCTTCCTGGAAGCTGTATGGATTATATCTCTTGCAAAGTCTATTTTTATATTGGATTTTTTGCCTTTCCTGGCCAACCGCTATATTCTGCTTCGCCTGCTCCTGCAACTCTGCTGCTCTAATTTTCATATCTGCAACAATTGCGGGATAATCACTTTCTGATGGTTCTACAAACTGCAGCTGATAAAGGAAACATAAAAAGTAAAACATTTTTTTTACTTCTTTAGAAGTGGGATAAGTCTTTAAAGAGAATTATCTAATAAGACTTAACAAATCCAGAATTGGTATGTAAACCAAATAAAAGAAAAGTACATAGAGAATATAGGGCAAATAACATTTTACAGATACAAATATTAAGTCATGTATTGAAAATCTCATACCAGTTCATTACCCAGCTCACATGGGAATGTTGCTTCATGGCCCATGTAGAGTAGAAACGGGGAAAATGTTGTGGTAGAATGCGGCTTCGAGCGTAAAGCAAACAAAGCATGGTCTAAATAACGATCCCAATCAGTCTGATGCTCATTCACATACTTTGCCAAAGTGCTGTAGAAGTAAAAAAAGATGTTGCATATCATTTTTCAAAGTAACGGATCATTACTGAACATTGATTTGAACCTACATATGTGTTACAGAAAAACAATCGATAAACATTAATAAACTAGAAAAACGACCCAAAAAGTAACATGACATTAACGTATGCACTACTCACAATAACACACATTACCTTTTAATGTTAGCATTTGTACGCTCATCTAACCCGTTTGTCTGAGGATGATAGGCTGAACTGACAGAACGTTCGATGTTCAACACCTTAAATAATTTAGAGTTAACCTAAAAAGCAAACATAGATACAATCGGCAAAAGAAATGCAATACAACGTACAAAGATGAATGATGAAAGAAAGATTGATTACATACTTTTCACAAGAGGAAAAAGAAATAACACAATATGAAAACATGACAACAATGGCAGCAAAAGGTAGTTCACTCACTTCGTTCAAAAACTCCCGCCCTTGATCAGAGAGGATCCTTTTCGGACAACCATGGCGGAGAAAGATTTCTAAAAGTCTCGCAGATACCTCGGATGCATTCTTCCGTTTTAAAGGGAATGCCTCTACCCACTTGGAAAAGTAATCGGTTGCAGTGAAAATATATCTGTAGCCTGCAGCAGTTGTAGGTAAGGGTCCCATCAAATCCACGCCTAGAAGCTCCCAAGCACGAGTCACCTATAAATAAACACAATTGAAGAACTATAGGATAGGAACTTCGAAAAAAAAATTTGGTGACAGGCCTTTAAGAAAAAGTATGACAATTTAAAACATACTTTAATTGGTTTTAACTCTGGGCACTTCTTGAGAGATGGCTGTTCCTTTTGACAAGCATCACAATGTTTAATCTGCAAATGCATAATTGCAAAACTCTAATGAAAAGGATGTCTGATTGTACACAAAATCAAAAATTTAACCAAATACAAGTACCCAAAAATGCATTTCAAGTACTAAAGAAGCATGTGAATTATTTACCATCACCAAGGCAAACAACATTATCACTCACCCAATCTTTAATATGATTAGTCATATCGGGCCCAA
Source organism: Lissotriton vulgaris (assembly GCF_964263255.1). NCBI lineage: Eukaryota > Metazoa > Chordata > Amphibia > Caudata > Salamandridae > Lissotriton > Lissotriton vulgaris. Next base: position 54,996,288 of record NC_141691.1, on the reverse strand, counting down.
AAAAACGGGCTCCTATGCTTCTCTGAGTTTTATTAATACCAGAATGGCCACCAAACGTCGACGAATGAAATTCATGAAATATTTTTAGAGCAGCTTCAGCACCAACAACAACTTTCCTCTTCCCATCTTTAAATGTATAGAACAAATGTCCATCTATCAACGAAAAAGAGGAAAGATTTGCCAAAAATAGCATAATCAAAATACCACATAAACACATCGACAAGCGATGGGAAACATGCTGAAAACACATGGCAAAAAAAAAATTACAAGTAAAAAATAATACCTTGGACTATATAGTTTTTGGACATTCGGCGCAATGTATGCTTCTCTAATTTGGTAAAGCCAACAGGATACACATTACGGCTCAAATAAGCCACAAGGTCATTGAACTTGCAGGGATCCATTTCGATTGCCACTGAGAATAAATAATTAATAGAAATAAAATAAAAGCAAATTGGGTACATTAGATATTCTTCAAGAGCAAAAGACAATGATAGACTGATAGCAAAAGTGGCTCAGGCGTTTAAAAGTAAGACCAAAATATATAAATGTCATACATTTACTTAATTAAAACACTACTAAGGCTTTGAAACAATCATGAAGAAGGGAAAAATGGCATATCAAGAAATGGCACCTGGCATTGCAATAAAACACAATATACTAAAATGAATTACAGATGAAAATATCGTACATCTATTAAGGGCATCCACAATTACTAAGAAAGACTTTCAACGACATTAAACAGCTAATGAGAATCAATGTACTTCGCAGGGCCAAAATTAGGTGACACATACAAGGAATGCTCACAAAACTAATTATTTATTAATTATAATGGGGACAACATTGTTCACTTTCAGCATACCTCTATGGACAAGACTACCATTCGAAAGACTACATACTTCTTGAGTAGTGAGTAACTTTGCTGGCATCATGGCATGCGTAAGGACGTTCAGGGAGAAGCAAAAACGTACTCTCAAAATGATGGCTCCCAAAAAGTTGCTAAAACATTTAAAATTCATGACTTTCGCACACGGCAGGCAAAAATTGACATTAACACACTTCATTCAACCAGTAATGACAATCAGTGTAACGTCTAAGAATACTTTGAAAATCATGGCTCTGAAGACTTAATAAAACTATGGGTTGGAATCGCATGGTCACAGGGCAGTGACAACAACACTCACCAAGTATAAGAAACACAAGAGTGGGTTGCAGTACACAGTGAAGTATGTGAAATTAAGCAAGGGATGGACTACAGACTGAAGTGGAAGAGACCCGAAGCAAGGGTTGGACTGAAGACTGTAAGCGGGGCTGTGACTGCGACCTAGGTAAAGTTGGAGAAAGTTTTGAACAATTATGACTCGTTAAAATGACCATTTAATGTGCACACGTTGGAAAATGACGGTGTTCGTGAACAACTCATGCATCAAATTCAATTTCACAAACATTGGGGTTTCATGAACTTTGTAAACGGAAGGCCAAAAAATACTCACCAACTTTAAAGAAGGCAAAGGTGAGTAGCAGGACACAGTCGAAGTAAAAAGAATGCAGGGTTGGACTACACAGTGGAGTGGCACAGAAGCGAAGGAAAGAATGGGCCGCAGACGCAGAGGTGGGAGTGCGACCTACAAAAAGTAGTGGGAAAAAAAATTATTATAACTCTTAAGAACACGTTCAACAATGACGGTGTCATGCTCACCAACAACTTTCATACAAAAGGGTTTCATCAAATTTTAAGAGAGAAGGCAAAAAACATAACACCACAATTACATTAAACAAATGGTTGGTTGCAATACACACTTAAGTGATGGTGAAAACAAGGTAGGGTTGCACTACACACTAAAATACAAGAAACGTGGACCAAGAATCACAGCATTACATTACAATGCAAGGTAACAATGAGAAAAATTATTTGGAGGACATTGGCCATAGAGACTGAGTGCGTAGCACTGATACAAAAACACATGGGTGTGTTTCTACGTCGAATCGATTGGACTGAGACAGATTACAGCACAGGTCTTCAAAATCTCAGATTATTCTGCCCCCACCCGATCCAAAACTTTTAAGCATTGAGACGCCCTCCAGACGACCATTTCAGGAACTTGAAAAAAAAAAGTGGGTGCCTCCGAATTTTCAGAAACACGTGGAAATGTACATTGATGAAGGACTCGTAGCATTACTTTAAAATCGCACGCTGCATGTGCTATGCAATGGGGTTAAAACATGATTATTATTCGAAATTTTAGGAAAAAACAGGCAAGCCACCCACGGCAACGCCCATGGCAGCCTTTGGGGTAACGTTCGACCACGCGCAACACCCATTGAACTCACCGGGCTTCAGCCACCCCCCACCCCCCCACCCCTTGGTGTGTGGCTGTGGCAGCCCGGGCGAGGACAGACCCCGGGCACACACACAGCTGCTCCCGAACGTTGAACTGGTCTTTAAAAGACCATTCGAATGTTAATTAGGCCTTACACCCCGTCTAAGAGCCCCTGCAGTCCCACTTTGCCTACTGATTAAAGTTCAGCCCCCCAGAAATGTTTTCGTAAACCCCCCCGAAAATTGACTCTAGTTGTGCTCCATTAGCAAAATGGTAAGCACATGCGTTGCACGTTAGAAAACACATTAGTGGCTGTCATTAACAAGCACGTGGAAATGTACATTGCATAAAAGTTCGAAAAAAGATGAATGCCTCCAATATTAAGAAACACGAGGGATTGTACATTGCTGAAGGACTTGGAGCATTATTTTCAAATGGCACGCAACATGTGCTATGCAATGAGGGTTAAAACATTACTTATATAAAGTTTACGGCCAAAAATCAAGCAAGCCACCCACGGCCACGCCCATGGCGGGCTTTGCAGTAAAGTACGATTAAACGCGCAAAACCCATTCAACTCACCGGGCTTCGGCCGCACCCCCTCCCCCACCGCGTCGTGTGTGGCTGTGGCAGCCCGGGCGGAGACAGATCCCAGGCACACACGGAACCTCACACGAACGTTGAACGTGTCTTTAAAAGACCATTCGATTGTTCATTAGGCCTTGCAACCCCTTCTAAGAGGCCCTGCAGCCCCACTCTGCCTACTGTTTAAAGTTCAGCCCCCACGGAAGGTTTTCATGGCCCCCCCCCCAAAAATTGCCTCTAGTTGACCACCAATAGCAAAATGTTTAGCACATTCGAAAACACATTAGTGGCTGTCATTAACAAGCACGTGGAAATGTACATTGCATAAAAGTTCGAAAAAAGATGGATGCCTCCAATATTAAGAAACACGAGGGATTGTACATTGCTGGAGGACTCGGAGCATTATTTTCAAATGGCACGCAACATGTGCTATACAATGAGGATAAAAACATTACTTTTAAAAAGTTTACAGCAAAAAATCAAGCAAGCCACCAACGGCCTCGCCCATGGCGGGCTTTGCAGTAACGTTCGATCACGCGAACCTCACACGAACGTTGAACGGGTCTTTAAAAGACCGGGCCTTGCAACCCCTTCTAATAGGCCCTGCAGCCCCACTCTGCCTACTGTTTATGAAGGTTTCCATAGCCCTCCCCCGAAAATTGAAAATTACAAATCATAACGTACATAATCTCAGAGCATTACTTTCAAAACGCACCCAGGAAGAATCAAGCATAACATAACGTAAATTAAAGTAAAGTAAATAGGTACAGATGCAAGAGTTTATTCACCGACACGCAGGAAGAATCAAGCATAACATAACGTAAATTAAAGTAAAGTAAATAAGTACAGATGCAAGAGTTTACTCACCGACGAGCTGCGGTAAAAGGAAATTTTCAAGAACGTCACGCTATTATATACACCACATCATTCGATAATTGGTTACATGAGAGTGATACAAAATATGAGCAACCGCTGATTGGATGGACTGTCATAAAGACTTGTGATTGGTCTGCGACGAATCGGCGCCGAGAAAGGGGAAGCAGTAAATTATGGCTACGTAGTGTAAACGTCATGAAAAATCAAATGCGCATGCGCAATGTTTGGGCGCATACGCACAAACACAGGGGGGTCGCTCAAGCACGGGGGGCAGCGGCTCATAGAACACCGGCCCCAACTCTCTCCTCTCCATAAGCCAAGCCCACCCCCCAAGAGAAGAGAAGAGACAGGACAAGGATGGGGTGGGGCCCTAGAGAGCAAGAGCAGGAGACAGCACAGAGCACTGCTCAGGACCCTGACAAGGAGGGGGCTGGGGGCCCCAGAGAGAGAGGAGGCTGCACAGAGTACTGCTCAGGACCCTGACAAGGGTGGGAGTGGGGCCCCCAGAGAGAGCATTCTCCAGGGCAAAGCTCATATGGGGAAATGGGGCCGAGAAGGGTGCAAGGCAGAGGGGAGAAGGGTGCAAGGCAGAGAGTAGGAGGGTGGAAGGCAGAGGGGAGAAGGGTGGAAGGCAGAGGGGAGAAGGGTGCAAGGCGGAGGGGAAAAGTGTGCAAGGCAGAGGGGAGAAGGGTGCAAGGTAGAGAAGGGTGCAAGGCAGAGGAGGAGAAGGGTGCAAGGCAGAGGGGAGAAGGGTGCAAGGTAGAGGGGAGAAGGGTGCAAGGCGGAGGGATGAAGGGTGCAAGCCAGAGGGGAGAAGGGTGAAAGGCTTAGGGAAGAAGGGTGCAAGGCAGAGGGGAGAAGGTTGCAAGGCAGAGGGGAGAAGGGTGCAAGGCAGAGAGTAGAAGGGTGGAAGGCAGCGGGGAGAAGGGTGCAAGGCAGAGGGGAGAAGGGTGCAAGGCAGAGGGGAGAAGGGTGCAAGGGGGAGAGGAGAAGGGTGCAAGGTAGAGGGGAGAAGGGTGCAAGGCGGAGGGAAGAAGGGTGCAAGGCAGAGCGGAGAAGGGTGCAAGGCAGAGGGGAGAAGGGTGCAAGGCAGAGGGGAGAATGGTGCAAGGCAGAGGGGAGAAGGGTGCAAGGCAGAGGGGAGAAGGGTGCAAGGCAGAGAGGAGAAGGGTGCAAGGCAGAGGGGAGAAGGGTGCAAGGCGGAGGGAAGAAGGGTGCAAGGCAGAGGGGAGAAGGGTGCAAGGTAGAGAAGGGTGCAAGGCGGAGGAGCAGAAGGGTGCAAGGCAGAGGGGAGAAGGATGCAAGGCAGAGGGGAAAAGGGTGCAAGGCAGAGGGGAGAAGGGTGCAAGGTAGAGAAGGGTGCAAGGCAGAGGGGAGAAGGGTGCAAGGTAGAGAAGGGTGAAAGGCGGAGGAGCAGAAGGGTGCAAGGCAGAGGGGAGAAGGATGCAAGGCAGAGGGGAAAAGGGTGCAAGGCAGAGGGGAGAAGGGTGCAAGGTAGAGAAGGGTGCAAGGTAGAGGGGAGAAGGGTGCAAGGCAGAGGGGAGAAGGGTGCAAGGCAGAGGGGAGAATGGTGCAAGGCAGAGGGTAGAAGGGTGCAAGGTAGAGAGGAGAAGGGTGCAAGGCAGAGGGGAGAAGGGTGCAAGGTAGAGGGGAGAAGGGTGCAAGGCAGAGGGGAGAAGGGTGCAAGGCAGAAGGGAGAATGGTGCAAGGCAGAGGGGAGAAGGGTGCAAGGCAGAGCGGAGAAGGGTGCAAGGCAGAGGGGAGAAGGGTGCAAGGCAGAGGGGAGAATGGTGCAAGGCAGAGGGGAGAAGGGTGCAAGGCAGAGGGGAGAAGGGTGCAAGGCAGAGAGGAGAAGGGTGCAAGGCAGAGGGGAGAAGGGTGCAAGGCAGAGGGGAGAAGGGTGCAAGGCAGAGCGGAGAAGGGTGCAAGGCAGAGGAGAGAAGGGTGCAAGGCACAGGGGAGAAGGGTGCAAGGCAGAGGGGAGAAGGATGCAAGGCAGAGGGGAGAAGGGTGCAAGGCGGAGGGAAGAAGGGTGCAAGCCAGAGGGGATATGGATGCAAGACAGAGGGGAAAAGGGTGCAAGGGGGAGGGGAGAAGGGTCAAAGGCAGAGGGGTAAAGGAAGCAAGGCAGAGGGGAAAAGGGTGCAAGGCACAGGGGAGAAGGGTGCAAGGCAGAGGGGAGATGGATGCATGGCAGAGGGGAAAGGGGTGCAAGGGGGAGGGAGAAGGGTGCAAGGCAGAGGGGAGAATGGTGCAAGGTAGAGAAGGGTGCAAGGCGGAGGAGGAGAAGGGTGCAAGGCAGAGGGGAGAAGGGTGCAAGGCAGAGGGGAGAAGGGTGCAAGGTAGAGAAGGGTGCAAGGCGGAGGGGGAGAAGGGTGCAAGGCAGAGGGGAGAAGGGTGCAAGGCAGAGGGGAGAAGGGTGCAAGGTAGAGAAGGGTGCAAGGCGGAGGAGGAGAAGGGTGCAAGGCAGAGGGGAGAAGGGTGCAAGGCAGAGGGGAGAAGGGTGCAAGGCAGAGGGGAGAAGGGTGCAATGCGGAGGGGGAGAAGGGTGCAAGGTAGAGAAGGGTGCAAGGCGGAAGGGAGAAGGGTGCAAGGCAGAGTGGAGAAGGGTGCAAGGTAGAGAAGGGTGCAAGGCGGAGGGGGAGAAGAGTGCAAGGTAGAGAAGGGTGCAATGCGAGAGGGAGAAGGTTGTAAGGCAGCGGGTAGAAGGGTGCAAGGCACAGGGGAGAAGGGTGCAAGGTAGAGAAGAGAAGGGTGCAAGGCAGAGACGAGAAGGGTGCAAAGCAGAGGAGAAGGGTGCAAGGCAGAGAGGAGAAGGGTGCAAGACGGAGGGGAGAAGCAGTGGCGTAACGAAACTTGAGGGGGCCCCCCTGCAGGGTACGTGGAGGGGCCCCCTCTGGATTCAATCAGGAACTCTCCAGCCGAAGTGCGGTGCTGACGGCACCCCCAGCACTGCGGGGGCCTGTGTTACGCACCTGATTGGTAGCATCCTAGCTCAAAGGAGATGGTGTATGCTTGAGCCGTGGCACTATGTAACACAGTTATAGTTACAATACTGTTCAGCCCCCTTCCAGTCTCACCAGAATAGAAGGTGGCTGATTGAAGAAAGTGGTTCTTAAAAGGGCAAGTGCGCGGAGCTGTCATTTTACTAGCCGAGCTCACTCCCTATCTGCAATGAATTTTATTGTTTTTTTCTTCATCTACCTTGCCCTTTGTGCTGCGGTCAAGCATGTAACTGACTACCCAAAGCATAATACACAATGTAACTGTATTTCAGGGCTACACGGTGCTAAAACCACACTCCTGGAAATGGGCCCTGTATGCCATTTGTAATCATATATAACCTGGATAACTGAAGCACTTCTGAACATGAGAAAGAGTGTATAGTTCGTAATGGCAGATGCCCTGGTTTATCACTGTATTAATGTTGCACTGCTGTTGTATTGCTCTTTACAAATTGAACCCCATGCCTACTTGAGATGTACACTTCCATAAATATATCAATCTATTTAATAGGTAATATCAGACCATTATCAATTAAAATACCTCTGCACTCGTGTTCTAATATTAGTGATCAATTCGGCAGCACTTATACACAAACATTCAAACAAAAGTAAACATGAAGAGACCATAATCTGCTTCAAGTTACTGGACCTAATTTACAAAGGAAAACTAGCAGGTTACACCCCAAGGTAAAGCTATTACTTCCCAGAACTAATACAAATCACTGCCAGCAACAGGCCCTGTACAGAGGAGACAGACTTGGCTTCCACATGTATAGGATGGGGAGATACATGAACGGTCTGTTTATCGTAAACCATACTAAAGAGTGTACTGGAGGAGCATCATATTTGGAGTTTGAAAGATCCCCTTGGATCAGAGCCCCACAAATTCTTGTTAAAAGCCAAAAGATGGGTACTGCATGGTCAAGTGATGAAACGCAGCAATAATAAAGCAGCATCAACGGTCGTGCACCTTTGTCCTTACATACTGCTCTTCTCGGGTTAGACTGCACCGAGAAACTTCTTGCCAGCAGGAGAGACTTGTTTATCTAATCAGCTGAAATTCCCTGAATCCATCCACATTCCCACGGGATGTTCAGCATGCCACCTCAATTGCTGCCTAGATGACAAACTCCGGGTAGAGAATTCCACTATGTGGTTTTGACTCCTCCTATGGAGTTGGGAGGAAACCCAATAAAAGCGAAGATCAAAGGAGTCAGCTTGGGCAATCAAAAGTTGCCGGAATCCGGTGCCTCACACAAAGCTTTTCAGGTGACCAAAAGCTCCTCCTGGGATGTCAGAGCTACAAGCAGAGAAACAATAGACCATAGTTCTCCATGAAGTACTGGCAACCAATACCTACTGATATCCAAGAATGAGGAAACATGTCTGGGTGTTTGGGCTCTTCCAATTTAAATTGGTCAGAATCTTTGAGTTAAGAGTATCCACCCTTCCACCACCCACATGGGGACCAAGGCTGCACAATATGGGCAAAGCTTACGTCAGGCACTTGGTTGCTTTCATTGTGAGGTTAGCTCACTTCAGCACCCACAACATTAGCTTGAGGTGAATCTGATAATTGGCCCAGTGGTCATTCAGCAAATATGTTCTACATAGGCAACATAATTGTTATCCAGGTAATTCAAGACATGATTTGCCAACCACTGGAAAAAATATAATTTTTAATCCACAAGGCAAGGGCCTTACATAGCCCAGGATCTCTGAAGTGGAGGTTAAAGTATTATCCTTGGAACCAGAGTTCCAGGCAATCTGTCAAGAGCCACTAATCAATGCAAAGGCAGTCAAACAATGGGCAGCTCCCAACTTACTGATGAGCTTATCACGTAAAGGAAGAAGGTTGCATGGCAACATTTAGCGCTCTCTGGTTCCCTCAAAAGCGGAGGTGTGTTGAGCCCTACTCAGCACTAGTACAACAGAGTTGATCAACTAGTTTGAAGAGAGCTCAATGACTCCAAAGTTCAGCATTTTAGAGACTTCCACTTCGATGCAATCTGAAAAAGCTTGGCCCAGAGTCTCATTTTTCTTCTTTAACTCCTCCCATGCTCATGACGAGCTGAGCTCGTCATGAGCCACGGCGCTCCGGTGCTCATGACGAGCTCAGCTCGACAAGGCCCGTGGAACGCTCGGGTGCGGGGAGAATTCCCCTGCTGTGCTGAGCGTTCCACGGGAGCCGGTGCACCTGTGACGAGCTCAGCTCGTCATGAGCACAGGAGCGCCGTGCCTCATGCCGAGCTTAGCTCAACATGAGCATGCGGGCGCTGTGCGTGCCCCCCTCCCCCCAGCACAGCGGGGGAATAACCCCCGCAGCGAAGGGGTTAACCTCTCCATATGGTGTTACAATACTACCCGTACAGTAGGTCCCATCTATCCACCCAGGTCTTATAGTGGTAGGTCCCTTTTTTCTCCAAGGGCATCAAGAAAGATGGACATCAGGGTTGAAGGATAGTGGCAGGCCATTTCTCAATTCGTTCTCTTCTACACATACAATTATTTCCATTGACAACTGCAATGGCCACTAATGGCCAAAGACCTGCTGCATGTTCACCCTGAGATTTTGCCCACCTACTGTGTAGCTGCCCACCTACCAGCACCATACCATGCAAGCACATTTCAAAGTAGTGTACTTTGTTAAGCCAATGTTTTAAGTGCTTCTATGGTCTTTAAGTGAATGCCACATATTGTGGAGTTCTTACTGTGGAAATGTGTTCTTGGCACTAAGGAACTCTACCCAAACACAGTTCAAAAGCATCAAATAGGGAATGACTTACACTGGCTATTTCTACGAGGCCTGGATATAATATCAATCATGCTGGAGTAATCAGACTAATTTTAATTCTGCAACACTTTTTAAGGAGAAACTACCAAAAATAACTAGATCACGCAACTTACGTAATTAAGAGTAACTTAGGGGGGTCCTATGGTGAGAGCACATTTAGAGAATGTGAGCAGCTGCTTGCACTGCAGTTTATGTTCTGTTGCATTTATTGTTATATTCTTAGCGAAAAATACCCCCTCACATCCATTTTGAAAGTGATGGTGCATTTTGTGCTAAGAAACTAGCGCTAAATACCCTGAGCCCTTTGGGGGGGAAATCTTTCTCCACTTTCACATTTACCAAATGGTAGCTCACATTGTTATTAATGTTCTGTTGCAGTTAGTGCTATTTTTAGATAAAATGCATCGTCGCGTGCATTTTGAAGGCGAGTGGGTATTTGTGCCCAAAGAAAATGGTGCTAAATGCTAAATTACACTTACGTGATTCTGTGTAATCACATACAAAAAAAATTACATTAAAATCCCTGCACTTTCAAAGTTACAATGTATGAAATGTAGGCATCTGAAAAGCACACAACGCTGCATTTACATCCGAGGTAGTAGTACAATCTGGAGAGCGAGGCCTGGCCATGGTTATTGACATCAAGTGAATGTTTCTATTAAAATTACCAAAGTGTTGACACTTTACCTATCATCATAACTGGAATTACATTTTTGTGCACATAACTGGCGCTAAACACCTCTACATAATAACCCGCCTGCCCGGGCAGACTCCCCCACAAAAACGCAGAGGGCTGGCTTCTATTCCCAAACATGGGCGTTTAGGAACAGTAGTCATATAGAATGTGGACTGTACAAGTGATGTACGGAATCCACCTGAAACGTCTGTTTGATTAAACAATATTCTACAAAATATGTTGCCTTTGAATTGTCTTTACATAAATGTAACTTTTAGTCTTCATTAAGGGGTCTTGCCTTTGACTTCGTTGGGGTCGTGTCTCTGGCAAAGGAAAGTTTAAAACATGAGGCTTTTTAGTTACTTTCTTTTTCTTCATGTCCATGCAGAATTAAAATTGGACAGGAGTACATCCGGAATACAGAAGGTGAGGCTAGACCAGACAAGTAGCGGTAATGCTGGTGGAGAAGTGAGTGCACACATAGAGAGCCACAGGAATCCTAAACCAAGGTCTGGGGAGGGGGCAGATTTTCCTCGTGAGTGGCAATCAACTCGTCGGACACAGCCCACACTAAACACAGCATCTATGATCTGCAAATACAATGGAGAACTTCTTAACTTCCTGACAGAAAAGGTCAATGGGTAGACGGCTATGAGATTTACTCCAGCAAGAGAATAATGCCCTGCCACCGACCACTTGTAGCTTCTTCCACCGGCGCCCTGACATCCAGCACACAATGCCGAGGCCTACTTCCCCCTGTTGAAGTAACCCCCAACCACCCTATTCTCCCCATTCTAAAGAGCAGCCAGGGGCATGACGCACAATGCCAGCCTGTGACCCCGTCTATCCACCGTTGCTCTCAGTCGAGACAGTCGCCCAGACAGACTGCCAAATGAAAGTGCGGGGGAGCTCTTCGAGAAGCTCCTAACAAGCCAGGAGCGCTGGCGGCCCCCTGTCCTGAGCCCTACACCACAGCCGTAAAACAATTTGTCACATTAAAAATACTCGTATCCCTGCCAGATCTTGCTATTTTGATCTACCTTGGTCCTCGCGCAGGACTTTTGTTCTCCCCGCCCGTGACTTAGACCTCAATTAAATTATGATTTTAAATCCGATAGACAGGCCCACTTACCCTGCTGTTCTCCCTGGATGGATTAATTAGCGATGGCCAGAGCTCCCCCAGTACCACCTGAAGGATGAAGAGCTGGCACAGACGTGGAGACAACTGCGCGCCGGGCACCATTTCATTTAAAAAGAGACCGTGTGAGGCGCAACGACGGCGAGCGTAACCACGTAAGTGACGTAACCCGTCACATCCAAGCAAGACTGATGTATTGTGCTTTCTGACTGCCGAGGGGGCCCATTGAGCGCTAGGGCCCCCCCCGCAATGCGGGGTCTGCGGGGGCCTGTGTTACGCCCCTGGGGAGAAGGGTGCAAGGCAGAGGGGAGAATGGTGCAAGGTCGAGAAGAGAAGGGTGCAAGGCAGAGACGAGAAGGGTGCAAAGCAGAGGAGTGAGGTACTGGGTTTTTCAGAACCGGTACTAATCCGGTAACCCAGCGGTGACATGGCAACACCCAAAGACCCCGGATTCCCCTGTCTTGGCAAACAGAGACACGGGATACTTATTGATCACGTCAAAGACCAAAGTTTATTGGTTGCAACCAGGGACAGAGATCTACGAAGTACACACGGGTAGTTCGTCAGAGACTGCACACTTCTATGAACGGAACACGGTCTTTTATGCCGAAAATTATGCCTCTGGCAACATCACAATTTACATTTGGTGCATACAAACTGACCAATAGCAAGGTAGCATTTCAAAAGTAGCAAATGACGACAGTGAAAGATAATCCCCTTTTCCGTTGTCCAGCCCACCAAAAACAATCGCACACATGCTTGGTTTCCTGTTCGATCAGGCCGGATAAACCCATCATAAACCCTTCAACCCAGATCAATGAACATATCGTAAAGGAAAGGCAGAAACAGATGGAAAGGAGATAGAGGAGGTGGGAACGGTGTATCATAAACTCGGGCACGTCCTGCCCTTTGACCTTTATCAGGCCAGCTGCTGAACAAGGAACTGGCTCAGCGGGATTCGCCCCAGGCGAGGAGTCACTTCGGCCAGGTCAACCAGAAGTCAGCTAAGGCGTACGTGTCAAGGACTTTCTCGGCCGTAGTCATCAGGCCTATGTTAGGGCAACCACACAAAATGGCTGCCACATACAAAATGGAACCCGAAGGTTCAGACTAAATCCTCAAATGCAGAGTGTTCTCCTATATCGATTCATACGAAAACACTCAGACACGTTACACTCGCCATTTGCGGTCTGTCGAGACCAAAATCGTCCATTTCCGAAGATCTTTATAAATCGGGTTCAGGACTATCGAACCCAATTCGGGACCAGAGAACCACAGGAGAAGGGTGCAAGGCAGAGAGGAGAAGGGTGCAAGACGGAGGGGAGAAGGGTGCAAGGCAGAGGGGAGAAGGGTGCAAGGCTGAGGGGAGAAGGGTGCAAGGCAGAGGGGAGAAGGGTGCAAGGCGGAGGAGAGAAGGGTGCAAGGTAGAGAAGGGTGCAAGGCAGAGGGGGAGAAGGGTGCAAGGCAGAGGGGAGAAGGGTGCAAGGCAGAGGGGAGAAGGGTGCAAGGCAGAGAAGAGAAGGGTGCAAGGCAGAGAGGAGAAGGGTGCAAGGAAGAGAGGAGAATGGTGCAAGGCGGAGGGGGAGAAGAGTGGCAGGCAGAGGGGAGAAGGGTGCAAGGCAGAGGGGAGGAGGGGGCAAGGCAGAGAGGAAAAGGGTACAAGGCAGAGAAGAGAAGGGTGCAAGGCAGAGAGGAGAAGGGTGCAAGGCAGAGGGGAGAAGGGTGCAAAGGCAGAGGGGAGAAGGGTGCAAGGAGGAGGGGGAGAAGGGTCTAGGGCAAAGGGGAGAAGGGTCCAGGGCAGAGGGGAGAAGGGTGCAAGGCTGAGGGGAGAAGGGTGCAAGGGTGCAAGGTAGAGAAGGGTGCAAGGCGAAGGGGGGAAGGGTGCAAGGCAGAGGGGTGCAAGGTAGAGAAGGGTGCAAGGCAGAGGGGGAGAAGGGTGCAAGGCAGAGAGTAGAAGGGTGCAAGGTAGAGAAGGTTGCAAGGCGAAAGGGGAGAAGGGTGCAAGGCAGAGGGGAGAAGGGTACAAGGCAGAGAAGAGAAGGGTGCAGGGCAGAGATGAGAAGGGTGCAAGGCAGAGAGGAGAAGCATGCAAGGCCGAGAGGAGAAGGGTTCAAGGCGGAGGGGAGAAGGGTTCAAGGCAAAGAAGAGAAGGGTGCAAGGCAGAGAGGAGAAGGGTGCAAGGCAGATGGGAGAAGGGTGCAAGGCACAGGGAGAAGGGTGCAAGGCAGAGAGCGAAGGGCGCAAGGTACAGAGGAGAAGGGTGCAAGGCAGAGAGGAAAAGGGTGCAAGGTCGAGAAGGGTGCAAGGCGGAGGGCGAGAAGGGTGCCAGGCAGAGAAGAGAAGGGTGCAAGGTAGAGAAGGGTGGAAGGCGAAGGGGGAGAAGGTTGTAAGGCAGAGGGGAGAAGGGTGCAAGGCACAGGGGAGAAGGGTGCAAGGCAGAGCAGAGAAGGGTGCAAGGCAGAGAGGAGAAGGGTGCAAGGCGGAGGGGAGAAGGGCGCAAGGCAGAGGGGAGAATGGTGCAAGGCAGAGACGAGAAGGGTGCAAAGCAGAGGAGAAGGGTGCAAGGTAGAGAAGGGTGCAAGGCGGAGAGGAGAAGGGTGCATGGCAGAGGGAAGAAGGGTGCAAGGCTGAGGGGAGAAGGGTGTAAGGCAGAGGGGAGAAGGGCGCAAGGCGGAGGGGGAGAAGGGTGCAAGGCAGAGGGGAGAAGGGTGCAAGGTGGAGGGGGAGAAGGGTGCAAGGCAGAGAGGAGAAGGGTGCAAGGTAGAGAAGGGTGCAAGGCGAAGGGGGAGAAGGTTGTAAGGCAGAGGGGAGAAGGGTGCAAGGCACAGGGGAGAAGGGTGCAAGGCAGAGAAGAGAAGGATGCAAGGCAGAGAGGAGAAGGGTGCAAGGCAGAGGGGAGAAGGGTGCAAGGCAGAGGGGAGAATGGTGCAAGGTAGAGAAGAGAAGGGTGCAAGGCAGAGACGAGAAGGGTGCAAAGCAGAGGAGAAGGGTGCAAGGTAGAGTAGCGTGCAAGGCGGAGGAGAGAAGGGTGCAATCCAGAGGGAAGAAGGGTGCAAGGCTGAGGGGAGAAGGGTGCAAGGTAGAGAAGGGTGCAAGGCGGAGGAGGAGAAGGGTGCAAGGCAGAAGGGAGAAGGGTGCAAGGCAGAGAAGAGAATGGGGCAAGGCAGAGAGGAGTAGGGTGCAAGGTAGAGAAGGGTGCAAGGCGGAGGGGGAGAAGGGTGCAAGGCAGAGGGGAGAAGGATGCAAGGCAGAGGGGAAAAGGGTGCAAGGCAGAGGGGAGAAGGGTGCAAGGTAGAGAAGGTGCAAGGCGGAGGAGGAGAAGGGTGCAAGGCAGAGGGTAGATGGGTGCAAGGGGGAGAGGAGAAGGGTGCAAGGTAGAGGGGAGAAGGGTGCAAGGCGGAGGGATGAAGGGTGCAAGGCAGAGGGGAGAAGGGTGCAAGGTGTAGGGAAGAAGGGTGCAAGGCAGAGGGGAGAAGGTTGCAAGGCTGAGGGGAGAAGGGTGCAAGGGTGCAAGGTAGAGAAGGGTGCAAGGCGAAGGGGGGAAGGGTGCAAGGCAGAGGGGTGCAAGGTAGAGAAGAGTGCAAGGCAGAGGGGGAGAAGGGTGCAAGGCAGAGAGTAGAAGGGTGCAAGGTAGAGAAGGGTGCAAGGCGAAGGGGAGAAGGGTGCAAGGCAGAGGGGAGAAGGGTACAAGGCAGAGAAGAGAAGGGTGCAAGGCAGAGATGAGAAGGGTGCAAGGCAGAGAGGAGAAGCATGCAAGGCAGAGAGGAGAAGGGTTCAAGGCGGAGGGGAGAAGGGTTCAAGGCAAAGAAGAGAAGGGTGCAAGGCAGAGAGGAGAAGGGTGCAAGGCAGATGGGAGAAGGGTGCAAGGCACAGGGAGAAGGGTGCAAGGCAGAGAGCGAAGGGCGCAAGGTACAGAGGAGAAGGGTGCAAGGCAGAGAGGAAAAGGGTGCAAGGTAGAGAAGGGTGCAAGGCGGAGGGGGAGAAGGGTGCCAGGCAGAGAAGAGAAGGGTGCAAGGTAGAGAAGGGTGGAAGGCGAAGGGGGAGAAGGTTGTAAGGCAGAGGGGAGAAGGGTGCAAGGCACAGGGGAGAAGGGTGCAAGGCAGAGAAGAGAAGGGTGCAAGGCAGAGAGGAGAAGGGTGCAAGGCGGAGGGGAGAAGGGTGCAAGGCAGAGGGGAGAATGGTGCAAGGCAGAGACGAGAAGGGTGCAAAGCAGAGGAGAAGGGTGCAAGGTAGAGAAGGGTGCAAGGCGGAGAGGAGAAGGGTGCAAGGCAGAGGGTAGAAGGGTGCAAGGCTGAGGGGAGAAGGGTGTAAGGCAGAGGGGAGAAGGGCGCAAGGCGGAGGGGGAGAAGGGTGCAAGGCAGAGGGGAGAAGGGTGCAAGGTAGAGAAGAGAAGGGTGCAAGGCAGAGACGAGAAGGGTGCAAAGCAGAGGAGAAGGGTGCAAGGTAGAGTAGCATGCAAGGCGGAGGGGAGAAGGGTGCAATCCAGAGGGAAGAAGGGTGCAAGGTAAAGGGGGAGAAGGGTGCAAGGCGGAGGGGGAGAAGGGTGCAAGGCAGAGAGAAGAAGGGTGCAAGGTAGAGAAGGGTGCAAGGCGAAGGGGGAGAAGGTTGTAAGGCAGAGGGGAGAAGGGTGCAAGGCACAGGGGAGAAGGGTGCAAGGCAGAGAAGAGAAGGATGCAAGGCAGAGAGGAGAAGGGTGCAAGGCAGAGGGGAGAAGGGTGCAAGGCAGAGGGGAGAATGGTGCAAGGTAGAGAAGAGAAGGGTGCAAGGCAGAGACGAGAAGGGTGCAAAGCAGAGGAGAAGGGTGCAAGGTAGAGTAGCGTGCAAAGCGGAGGGGAGAAGGGTGCAATCCAGAGGGAAGAAGGGTGCAAGGCTGAGCGGAGAAGGGTGCAAGGTAGAGAAGGGTGCAAGGCGGAGGAGGAGAAGGGTGCAAGGCAGAAGGGAGAAGGGTGCAAGGCAGAGAAGAGAAGGGGGCAAGGCAGAGAGGAGTAGGGTGCAAGGTAGAGAAGGGTGCAAGGCGGAGGGGGAGAAGGGTGCAAGGCAGAGGGGAGAAGGGTGCAAGGCAGAGGGGAGAAGGGTACAAGGCAGAGAAGAGAAGGGTTGAAGACAGAGAGGAGAAGGGTGCAAGGCAGAGGGGAAAAGGGTGCAAAGGCAGAGGGGATAAGGGTGCAAGGCAGAGGGGAGAAGGGTGCAAGGTGGAGGAGAGAAGGGTGCAAGGTAGAGAAGGGTGCAAGGCGGAGGGGGAGAAGGGTGCAAGGCAGAGGGGAGAAGAGTGCAAGGCAGAGGGGAGAAGGGTGCAAGGCAGAGGGGAGAAGGGTGCAAGGTGGAGGGGAGAAGGGTGCAAGGTGGAGGGGAGAAGGGTGCAAGGTGGAGGGGAGAAGGGTGCAAGGTAGAGAAGGGTGCAAGGCGGAGGGGGAGAAGGGTGCAAGGCAGAGGGGAGAAGATTGCATGGCAGAGGGGAAAATGGTGCAAGGCAGAGGGGAGAATGGTGCAAGGTAGAAAAGGGTGCAATGCGAAAGTATAGTAGTGTACAAGGGGGAGGGGGAGAAGGGTGCAAGAGGGAGGGCGATAAAGTTAAAAATGTGCATTCCCGCCAACCCCCTCCCCCGGAAACATTTCTGTGGACGCTCATGGAACGCACACACTACTTTGTGAGGGAGAGTGGGAGAGAATGGAGAGAGTGGAGAGAGAGAGTGGAGAGAGAGAGGGAAGCGAGACAGTGGAGAGAGAGTGGACAGAGAGTGAAGAGAGAGAGAGAGGGAGAGTGGAGAGAGACAGTGGAGAGAGAGTAGAGAGAGAGTGAAGAGAGAGAGAGAGAGAATAGAGATAGACAGTGGAGAGAGAGAGAGAGTGGAGAGAGCGTGGAGAGACAGTGGAGAGAGTGAGCGAGAGAGAGTGGAGAGATTGTGGAGAGAGAATGGAGAGAGAGTGGAGAGAGAGAGAGTAGTGAGATAGAGGAGAGAGAGAGTGGAGAGAGAAAGAGAGTAGAGAGAGAGGGTGGAGAGAGAGAGAGACAGTGGAGAGAGAGAGGAGAGAGAGTGGAGGGAGACAGTGGAGAGAGAGTGGAGAGAGTGGAGAGAGAGAGAGTGGAGAGAGAGAGAGTGGAGAGAGACAGTGGAGAGAGAGTAGAGAGAGAGTGAAGAGAGAGAGTGAAGAGAGAGAGAGAGAGACAGTGGAAAGAGAGTAGAGAGAGAATGGAGATAGACAGTGGAGAGAGAGAGAGAGTGGGGAGAGAGTGAAGAGACAGTGGAGAGAGTGAGTGAGAGAGAGTGGAGAGATTGTGGAGAGAGAGTGGAGAGAGAGAGAGAGTAGTGAGAGAGAGGCGAGAGAGAGTGAGAGAGCGGAGAGAGAGAGTGTAGAGAGAGTGGAGAGAGAGTAGAGAGAGAGTGGAGGGAGACAGTGGAGAGAGAGAGTTGGGAGAGTGGAGAGAAAGAAAGTGAAGAGAGAGTAGAGACAGAGTGGAGAGAGACAGTGGAGAGAGAATGTAGAGAGAGAGAGAGAGTGGAGAGAGAGGAGAGAGAGAGAAGGGAGAGAGGGTGGAGCGAGAGAGTGGAGAGAGAGTGGAGAGAGAGGAGAGAGAGAGTGGAGGGAGACAGTGGAGGGAGACACTGGAGAGAGAGTGGAGAGAGAGAGATAGTGAGAGAGTGGAGAGAGAGTAGAGCGAGAGAAAGTGGAGGGAGAAACAGTGGAGAGACGGTGGAGAGAGAGCGGAGAGAGAGACAGTAGAGATAGAGTCGACAGAGTTGAGAGAGAGAATGGAGCGAGTGGAGAGAGAGTAGAGACTGACTGACTGACTCAGAGACTGAATACTGTCTGACCGAGAGACTGACTGACTGAGAAACTGACTGAGAGAGAGAGACTGGCTGATTGAGAGAGTGACTGACTGACTAACAGAGAGAGAGAGACTGATTGAGAGTGAGACTGACTGACAGAGAGAGAGAGAGACTGACTGACTGACAGAGACTGACTGACTGAGGTAGAGAGATACTGACTGACAGAGAGAGAGAGAGACTGAGAGAGAGAGGCAGAGACTGACTGACAGAGAGATAGACTGATTGACTGCGAGAGAGACTGACTGAGAGAGAGAGACTGACTGAGAGAGAGACTGACAGAGAGAGAGAGAGGCTGACTGACTGACAGAGACTGACTGACAGAAAGAGAGACTGACTGACTGAGGTAGAGAGAGAATGACTGACTGAGAGAGACTGACTGACTGGGAGAGAGAGAGACTGACCTGGAGAGTGACAGACTGACTGACAGAGAGAGAGAGACTAAGAGAGAGAGAGAGAGAGACTGACTGAGAGAAAGAGACTGACTGAGAGAGAGAGACTCACAGAGAGAGACTGACTGACAGAGAGAGGCTGAGACTGACAGAGAAAGAGAAAGAAAGACTGACCGAAAGAGAGAGAGAGAGACTGACTGACAGAAAGAGACTGACTGAGAGAGAGAGACTCACAGAGAGAGACTGACTGACAGAGAGACTGACTGACAGAGAGAGAGACTGACTGAGAGAGAGAGAGACTGACTGAGAGAGACTGGCTGACTGCGAGAGAATGACTGACTGAGAGAGACTGACAGAGGGAGAGAGAGACTGTCTGACTGACTGAGAGAGAGAGACTGAGAGAGAGAGACTGAGAGAGAGAGCCTGACAGAGAGACTGACAGAAAGAGGGACTGACAGGGAGAGGGACAGACAGAGAGAGAGAGAGAGAGAGACTGACAGAGAGAGAGAGAGAGAGAGAGAGAGAGAGAGACTGAGAGAAACTGACAGAGAGAGGGACTGACAAAGAGATAGACTAACTAAGAGAGAGACTGACTGAGATAGAGACTGACTGACAGAGAGAGAGACCGACTGACAGAGAGAGAGACTAAGAGAGAGAGAGAGACTGACTGACAGAGAGAGACTGACTGTTAGACGGGGACCCGGAGGGTCGGCCGAGTACAGGGGGAGAGGCCTCCGGTGAGGACCGTCTCCAGCGATCGTACAGACAAGTACCTTCCCCCCCACAAATGGACACCACACAAGGATGGGATCTGCACACTTTATATAGGATTCTTGAGGCAAGGTTATCAACGATACAGCGGGGGCAGGACACGAGGATCCTCCCAATTCTAGTCTCTATAGGGTAAGGGGTAGCGGGACAGTCTTGGTACCGGTCCGGTACAAGGGCGGCCAGAAGGAGCTCACAATCCTCGAGCTCGGAGGTCTGAAAGGTCGGGCCGCGGCAGCGCCACCAGGCTAGGATGAAAGTTCTCGGCAAGGAGGGCCGCGGCAGCGCCAGCAGGCTAGGACGATGGTTCTCGGTACGGAGGGCCGCGGCAGCGCCAGCAGGCTACGATGATGACTTCTTTGCAGAGGGGCCGCGGCAGCGCCAGCAGGCAAGAGCGATGGTTCACAAGGATGGGCCGCGGCAGCGCCAGCAGGTCCAGACGAAGATGCACGTTGCAGAGGGCTGCGGCAGCGCCAGCAGGCTTCGGAGATGGTTCACAAGGCAAGGCTGCGGCAGCGCCAGCAGTCCGTCAGGGATGAGTTCTTCAAGGTGTCTCTCGACTCCAGGATACAACTGCCTTCCTGCTCTGAAGCTGCCCCAGTTATAGGTCTGGCCTCCTTTGATGTCCGGACCCTCGCGCTTGGAGGTCGGGAGGTCCGGGATGAGGGAGTCCAGACACCCAGCAGGGGGGTGGAGCCAGCGCCCGGGGAGACCGGGGGCGATCGGCACCTGGCGGGGGAGAGCCATCGACACTCCTCTCTCCCATTGACCTGCCAAGTGCCAAGTGGTCTCTTCACCTCCTGGGTGGATGGTGGTGCCTCGATGTCGGGGCCTGGCCAGGCCCAGGGTTGGGGTCGAGCTGAGGCCACGCGGCCTCGTGGTGCAGTGTCCAAGATGGCGGCTGGGCCGGGGCAATGGTGCTGACGGGGGCCCGGGACAGCCGATGCTGGGATGTTCGGGAGCAGGCGTCCCGTTAGGGACGGGTTGCGGGTTGCTTCGGTGGGTTGCCGGGGTGGTTCTTCTGGGGACACCGGGAGAGCCGGCGTTCGGGCCTTATCATGCGGGGAGGGAGCGGCCCTTTCAGGAGGCCTGTCCAACATGCGTCCCCACCAGCTGAAGGCAGGGAGAGTCACCCATCCTCTTGGGTACTCTCCTCGCCGAGGCGGAAAATGCGTGACAGGCCGTCCGCGTTGGCGTGGTCCTGGCCAGGACGATGCTCCACAGTGAAGTCCATCCCCTGCAAGGAGATGGACCATCGCAACAGTTTTGGGTTCTCCCCCCTCATCTGCATCAGCCATTGCAGGGGTCGGTGGTCTGTCTGTACCCTGAAATGGGTACCGAAGAGGTAGGGCCGGAGTTTCTTGAGGGCCCATACTACTGCGAAGGCCTCCCGCTCGATGGTGCTCCAGCGCTGTTCTCGAGCCAGTAGGCGTCGGCTGATGAAGGCCACTGGCTGATCGACTCCCTCAGCGTTGAGTTGAGAGAGGACTGCCCCAACGCCATGATCTGAGGCGTCCGTTTGGACTACAAATTCCCGGCTGTAGTCGGGGGCCTGGAGCACGGGGGCGGTGCACATGGCGGCCTTCAACTTCTCGAAGGCCGCTTGACAGTCCGAAGTCCAGTTGACGGTTTTGGGGTTTTTCTTGGATGTGAGTTCTGTGAGGGGCCCCACAATGCTGCCATAGTCCTTTACAAACCGCTGGTAGTATCCGGTGAGCCCTAGGAAGGCCCGGACCTCGGTTTGGGTGACAGGTGGTTGCCAGGACTGGATGGCAGTGATCTTGAGCTGAAGGGGGGCCACCAGACCGCTCCCCACTTGGTGTCCGAGGTAGGTCACGGACCCCTGGCCAATCTGACATTTGCTGGCTTTGATGGTGAGGCCGGCCTGCTGGAGGGCGTGCAGGACTTCTCGGAGGTGGTGAAGGTGGTCTGCCCAGTGGCGACTGTACACAGCGATATCGTCCAGGTAGGCGGCGCTGAATTCTTCGAGGCCCGCCAGTACCTGGTTCACGAGTCGTTGGAAGGTAGCTGGAGCGTTTTTCATGCCGAATGGCATCACTTTGAAGTGGTAGTGGCCATCCGGGGTAGAGAAGGCGGATCGTTCTTGGGCCCTGGGGGTGAGGCCGATTTGCCAGTAGCCCGCTGTTAGATCGAAGATGCTCAGGTGGCGGGCAGCCCCCATGCGGTCAACCAGCTCATCCGCCCGGGGGATGGGGTGAGCGTCAGTTCTGGTAACAGCGTTCATGCCCCGATAGTCTACGCAGAACCGGAGCCCGGGGGCAACGCCCGAGGCGGCAGCCTTGGGGACCAGTACGACTGGGCTGGCCCAGGGGCTGTCGGATGGCTCGATCATTCCTATGGCCAGCATCTTGGTGACTTCGTTCTGGATGCAGGTGCGCACCCGATCTGGCACTCGGTACGCCCTGTGTCGAATAGGTGGACTATCCCCAGTGTCCACGTCGTGAAGGCACCAGGGGGTGACCCCGGGGGTGAGGGAGAACAGGTTCGCAAATTGTAGCAGGAGAGCCCGACAGTCTTGGCGTTGTTCTGGGGACAAGGCCTCGGAGAGTCTGACCCCTTCCACTGAGCCATCTTTTTCACTGGTCCTCAGTAGGTCAGGGAGGGGCTCGGAGTCTTCTTCCGTCCCACTATCTGTTGCCATCAGTAGGCTGAGCTCCGAACGTACGAAGTGGGGTTTGAGTCTGTTGGCGTGGAGGACTCGCAGGGGGTTCCGGGAGGACTCCATGTCTATTAGGTAGGTGACAGGGCCCTTGCGCTCTATCACCTTGAAGGGTCCTGTCCATTTGTCCTGCAGGGCACAGGGTTCGACTGGAGACATCACCCAGACTTGCTGGCCTGGTTCGAACTCGATGGAGGAGGCATGCTGATCGTACCATTTCTTCATGTCCTCCTGACTGGCCTCCAGGTTGGCTTTGGCAAGTTCCCTGAATCACCGGGTCTGGTTGCGGAGGGTCAGGAGATAATTATATACGTCTGGAGGGGTCTTCTGGGGGGCCATCTCCCATCCTTCCTTGACCAGGCTGAGGGGGCCCCGGACGGGGTGTCCGTACAGGAGCTCAAAGGGACTGAAGCCGAGGGATTTCTGGGGAACTTCTCGATAGGCGAAGAGGAGGCACGGGAGCAGCACGTCCCATTGGCGACGTAGGGGTTCTTCCAGGCCCATAATCATTCCCTTGAGAGTGCGGTTAAACCGCTCAACCAGTCCATTTCCTTGCGGGTGATAAGGGGTCGTGAACCGGTAGGTGACCCCGCACTGTTGCCAGAGGGACCTCATGTACTTTGAGATAAAGTTCGTGCCCCTGTCGCTGACGACTTCCCGGGGGAAGCCCACTCGAGAGAAGATCCCCATCAGGGCTCGGCCTACCACGGTTGCTGTCACGGTCCGAAGAGGAATGGCCTCGGGATAGCGGGTGGCGTGGTCCTCCATGACTAGGATGAACCAGTGCCCCTAACCGTTCGGGGGTCTAGGGGCCCCACAATGTCTATTCCCACCCGTTCGAACGGGGTGGTGACGACGGGAAAGAGTTGCAAGGGTGCTTTGATCTTTCGGCCGCTCTTCCTGCTGGCCTGGCAGGTGGGGCAGGCCCGGCAGTGGTTGGAGACATCATTTCACATTTTGGGCCAGTAGAAGTGAGTTACCAGGCGGTTGTATGTTTTGTCTTGCCCCAGGTGCCCAGCAAGGGGGACATCGTGTGCCAAGTTCAAAAGGAAGTCTCTGAAGCGGAGGGGCACCACCAGCACCCGACTGGCCCCCAGCTCAGCAATTCTTTGCTCACTGTAGAGCAGGTCATTGTCCCAATAAATCCAGTGGGCCCCTGCGGTGTCTCCTGCGCTCTGGGCGAGGGCTTGCTGCCGGAGTCCCTCGAGGGCGGGACATGTCCTCTGCTCTTGTCGGAATTGCTCCTGGGTGGGACCACCCTCTTGATGCCACTGGGCCAGTTCGGGAAGGTCCTGGAGTTGAACGGGCCCTTCTTCTTTTTGCTCTGGGGGATCGGCGCTTAGGGCGGTTCCCTCTGGGACGATCGGGGGAGGAGGTTCTGGCCATTCGGGTTCTTCGGGACTGGAGATGGCGCGGGCGGCCATGGACCGGGTCGTTATGCAGGCCCATTCAGGGAGGCCCAACATCCCCAGGTGTTCTCTTCTTTCGACGGCTGCCCAGGGGGAACTTTCGAGGTCGTTCCCCAGGAGGCAGTCCACTGGGGCATCATCGCGGACAGTCAGCATTCCGGACACTCCTCCCCACTCGAAGGGCACGCCATCCGACACAGGCTTTCTGAGTTGTCGGCTGACCGGACGGGGCAAAGGACGTTCGGCAAGATCTGCTCCGGGGTCACCAGATGACAGCGGACTGCCGTCACACTGGCCCCGGTGTCGCGTAGGGCTTCAGCCTGGCGCCCATTAATGTTGACCCACTGGCTGTATTTCCGCGTATTGGCGGGTAGGGGAGCCCGCGGAATCATGTCTCTTTCCCCTAGGCAGACCAGGGACATGGCGGCTGGTTCCCACTCGGGCTGGTCGGCCTCGTACTCTTCAGAATCTTCTGGGGTTTGCTCTTCTCCCAGGGCGGCGGCAGCGACCTGGCGGGGCATAGGGTTCTGGTTGTTCGGGCAATTAGGGTCGTTGGCGTAGTGGCCGGGTCGCTGGCATCGGTGGCAAGTAACGTTGGCTCGGAACCCTGGACGCATCGGGGGGTTTCCCCTGCCGTCTGGGGGCGGGGCGTTGCTGGCGGGAGCCACCGGGACGGTGTCTCTGCCCCGACCCTGGCCTCCTCCTCCCCCTCGGGGGCGATGGGGTCCTTGGTTGGTTCTGTTTGGTTCGCTGGCCCCGTTTCGGGCAACTCGGGTGCTTTCCCATCGGTCAGCTTCAGCGGCGAGTTGCCGAGGTTCAGTTAGTTTACTGTCTAGGAGGTGCTGCCTGAGCTCGACGAAGCAATTGTCAGAGAGGTGCTCCCACACAATAAGGTCAAAGAGTTGCTTGTAAGTGGTCACCTTGCTGCCCTTGATCCACCCCTCGAATGCTCTGCTGAAAAAGTTCACGTACTCCACCCAAGTTGTACCCGGGATCCGTTTATAGTCGCGGAACCGCTGGCAGTACATTTCGGGCGTGAGTCCGTATCGAGTGAGGAGGGCGGCTTTCATGTGGTCGTAGGAGGTCATCTGATGGTCCGGGAGTTGCAGCAGGGCGTCTCGCCCTTCGTTGACCAACCTCCCCCATAACCCGGCTCCCCAGTCGCTCCGGGGAATCCGGTGGGAGGTCATGGCTACCTCATAGGCCTTGTACCATTGCTGGATATCGTCGTTCCGGTAATATTCTCTGACGACATCCTTGGGGATGTGGACTTTAGGGTCTGTAGTGGCAGGAGTGTTCGGGCGCTCGGGCACCCCGAGATCTTTATTCTGTTTCCGAAGCTCTATTTCTTTTAGGTTGTGCTCATGTTCGTAGGCTAGCTTTTTCTCTTCTAACTCTCTCTGTCTTTGTTTTTCTTCCCGCTCCTCTCGGAGCCGCAAGTGTTCCAATGTTATTTTTTGTTCCGCCAACTTCAGTTCTCCATCAAACCGAAGTCGAGCCAGCTCCAATTCATGGAGCCTGCTTTTTTCCCGTTCCCGGATCTCCTCTGGGGAGAGACCCGATCTTCTTTCTTCCGTCGGAGTGGTGTTCGTTTCCGGTGCCTCGAGGCTTTGGTTTTGGGGTACGGCCGTACCCGTCTCTGCCCAAGACTCCAGGGCCTTTTTGAAGTCTTCTTTCGTGCTCAGTCCTGTGGTAGCAATGCCTAGTTCTATGCAGAATTGCTTTAGTTCTCTGTGGTTATACTCTTCTAGTTTCTCCATCTGGAATTTTTCTGTGGTTCCGCTCTCTTTTGTTGTCATTGTGGTTGTGTCGTGGGGTGAGTTACTCTCTGTACGATTACGCGTTGGTTCGGATCGCGCCGCTGGCCACCAATGTTAGACGGGGACCCGGAGGGTCGGCCGAGTACAGGGGGAGAGGCCTCCGGTGAGGACCGTCTCCAGCGATCGTACAGACAAGTAACTTCCCCCCCACAAATGGACACCACACAAGGATGCGATCTGCACACTTTATATAGGATTCTTGAGGCAAGGTTATCAACGATACAGCGGGGGCAGGACACGAGGATCCTCCCAATTCTAGTCTCTGTAGGGTAAGGGGTAGCGGGACAGTCTTGGTACCGGTCCGGTACAAGGGCGGCCAGAAGGAGCTCACAATCCTCGAGCTCGGAGGTCTGAAAGGTCGGGCCGCGGCAGCGCCAGCAGGCTAGGATGAAAGTTCTCGGCAAGGAGGGCCGCGGCAGCACCAGCAGGCTAGGACGATGGTTCTCGGTACGGAGGGCCGCGGCAGCGCCAGCAGGCTACGATGATGACTTCTTTGCAGAGGGGCCGCGGCAGCGCCAGCAGACAAGAGCGATGGTTCACAAGGATGGGCCGCGGCAGCGCCAGCAGGTCCAGACGAAGATGCACATTGCAGAGGGCCGCGGCAGCGCCAGCAGGCTTCGGAGATGGTTCACAAGGCAAAGCTGCGGCAGCGCCAGCAGTCCGTCAGGGATGAGTTCTTCAAGGTGTCTCTCGACTCCAGGATACAACTGCCTTCCTGCTCTGGAGCTGCCCCAGTTATAGGTCTGGCCTCCTTTGAGGTCCGGACCCTCGCGCTTGGAGGTCGGGAGGTCCGGGATGAGGGAATCCAGACACCCAGCAGGGGGGTGGAGCCAGCGCCCGGGGAGACCGGGGGCGATCGGCACCTGGCGGGGGAGAGCCATCGACACTCCTCTCTCCCATTGACCTGCCAAGTGGTCTCTTCACCTCCTGGGTGGATGGTGGTGCCTCGATGTCGGGGCCTGGCCAGGCCCAGGGTTGGGGTCGAGCTGAGGCCACGCGGCCTCGTGGTGCAGTGTCCAAGATGGCGGCTGGGCCGGGGCAATGGTGCTGACGGGGGCCCGGGACAGCCGATGCTGGGATGTTCGGGAGCAGGCGTCCCGTTGGGGACAGGTTGCTGGTTGCTTCGGTGGGTTGCCGGGGTGGTTCTTCTGGGGACACCGGGAGAGCCGGCGTTCGGGCCTTATCATGCTGGGAGGGAGCGGCCCTTTCACGAGGCCTGTCCAACACTGACTAACAGAGACTGACAGAGAGAGAGAGAGAGAGACTGACAGACTGACAGAGAAAGAGAGACTGACCGACAGAGAGAGAGACTGGCTGACAGAAAGAGAGTGACTGAGAGAGAGAGACTCACAGAGAGAGACTGACTGACAGAGAGAGAGACTGACTGACAGAGAGAGTCACTGACTGAGAGAGAGACTGACTGAGAGAGACTGGCTGTCTGCGAGAGAGAGAGAGACTAACTGACTTGGAGAGACTGACAGAGGGAGAGAGAGACTGTCTGGAAGACTGACTGACTGAGAAAGAGAGACTGAGAGAGAGAGAGAGAGTGAGAGAGAGAGTGTTAGACGGGGACCCGGAGGGTCGGCCGAGTACAGGGGGAGAGGCCTCCGGTGAGGACCGTCTCCAGCGATCGTACAGACAAGTAACTTCCCCCCCACAAATGGACACCACACAAGGATGCGATCTGCACACTTTATATAGGATTCTTGAGGCAAGGTTATCAACGATACAGTGGGGGCAGGACATGAGGATCCTCCCAATTCTAGTCTCTGTAGGGTAAGGGGTAGCGGGACAGTCTTGGTACCGGTCCGGTACAAGGGCGGCCAGAAGGAGCTCACAATCCTCGAGCTCGGAGGTCTGAAAGTTCGGGCCGCGGCAGCGCCAGCAGGCTAGGATGAAAGTTCTCGGCAAGGAGGGCCGCGGCAGCGCCAGCAGGCTAGGATGATGGTTCTCGGTACGGAGGGCCGCGGCAGCGCCAGCAGGCTACGATGATGACTTCTTTGCAGAGGGGCCGCGGCAGCGCCAGCAGGCAAGAGCGATGGTTCACAAGGATGGGCCGCGGCAGCGCCAGCAGGTCCAGACGAAGATGCACGTTGCAGAGGGCCACGGCAGCGCCAGCAGGCTTCGGAGGTGGTTCACAAGGCAAGGCTGCGGCAGCGCCAGCAGTCCGTCAGGGATGAGTTCTTCAAGGTGTCTCTCGACTCCAGGATACAACTGCCTTCCTGCTCTGGAGCTGCCCCAGTTATAGGTCTGGCCTCCTTTGATGTCCGGACCCTCACGCTTGGAGGTCGGGAGGTCCGGGATGAGGGAGTCCAGACACCCAGCAGGGGGGTGGAGCCAGCGCCCGGGGAGACCGGGGGCGATCGGCACCTGGCGGGGGAGAGCCATCGACACTCCTCTCTCCCATTGACCTGCCAAGTGGTCTCTTCACCTCCTGGGTGGATGGTGGTGCCTCGATGTCGGGGCCTGGCCAGGCCCAGGGTTGGGGTCGAGCTGACGCCACGCGGCCTCGTGGTGCAGTGTCCAAGATGGCGGCTGGGCCGGGGCAATGGTGCTGACGGGGGCCCGGGACAGCCGATGCTGGGATGTTCGGGAGCAGGCGTCCTGTTGGGGACGGGTTGCGGGTTGCTTCGGTGGGCTGCCGGGGTGGTTTTTCTGGGGACACCGGGAGAGCCGACGTTCGGGCCTTATCATGCGGGGAGGGAGCGGCCCTTTCACGAGGCCTGTCCAACATGCGTCCCCCCCAGCTGAAGGCAGGGAGAGTCACCCATCCTCTTGGGTACTCTCCTTGCCGAGGCGGAAAAAGCGTGACAGGCCGTCCGCGTTGGCGTGGTCCTGGCCAGGACGATGCTCCACAGTGAAGTCCATCCCCTGCAAGGAGATGGACCATCGCAACAGTTTTGGGTTCTCCCCCCTCATCTGCATCAGCCATTGCAGGGGTTGGTGGTCTGTCTGTACCCTGAAATGGGTACCGAAGAGGTAGGGCCGGAGTTTCTTGAGGGCCCATACTACTGCGAAGGCCTCCCGCTCGATGGTGCTCTAGCGCTGTTCTCTAGCCAGTAGGCGTCGGCTGATGAAGGCCACTGGCTGATCGACTCCCTCGGCGTTGAGTTGAGAGAGGACTGCCCCAACGCCATGATCTGAGGCGTCCGTCTGGACTATGAATTCCCGGCTGTAGTCGGGGGCCTGGAGCACGGGGGCGGTGCACATGGCGGCCTTCAACTTCTCGAAGGCCGTTTGACAGTCCGAAGTCCAGTTGACGGTTTTGGGGTTTTTCTTGGATGTGAGTTCTGTGAGGGGCCCCACAATGCTGCCATAGTCCTTTACAAACCGCCGGTAGTATCCGGTGAGCCCTAGGAAGGCCCGGACCTCGGTTTGGGTGACAGGTGGTTGCCAGGACTGGATGGCAGCGATCTTGAGCTGAAGGGGGGCCACCAGACCGCTCCCCACTTGGTGTCAGAGGTAGGTCACGGACCTCTGGCCAATCTGACATTTGCTGGCTTTGATGGTGAGGCCGGCCTGCTGGAGGGCGTGCAGGACTTCTCGGAGGTGGTGAAGGTGGTCTGCCCAGTGGCGACTGTACACAGCGATATCGTCCAGGTAGGCGGCGCTGAATTCTTCGAGGCCCGCCAGTACCTGGTTCACGAGTCGTTGGAAGGTAGCTGGAGCGTTTTTCATGCCGAATGGCATCACTTTGAAGTGGTAGTGGCCATCCGGGGTAGAGAAGGCGGATCGTTCTTGGGCCCTGGGGGTGAGGCCGATTTGCCAGTAGCCCGCTGTTAGATCGAAGATGCTCAGGTAGCGGGCAGCCCCCATGCGGTCAACCAGCTCATCCGCCCGGGGGATGGGGTGAGCGTCGGTTCTGGTAACAGCGTTCAGGCCCCGATAGTCTACGCAGAACCGGAGCTCGGGGGCAACGCCCGGGGCGGCAGCCTTGGGGACCAGTACGACTGGGCTGGCCCAGGGGCTGTCGGATGGCTCGATCACTCCTAGGGCCAGCATCTTGGTGACTTCGTTCTGGATGCAGGTGCGCACCCGATCTGGCACTCGGTACGCCCTGTGTCGAATAGGTGGACTATCCCCAGTGTCCACGTCGTGAAGGCACCAGGGGGTGACCCCGGGGGTGAGGGAGAACAGGTTCGCAAATTGTAGCAGGAGAGCCCGACAGTCTTGGCGTTGTTCTGGGGACAAGGCATCGGAGAGTCTGACCCCTTCCACTGAGCCATCTTTTTCACGGGTCCTCAGTAGGTCAGGGAGGGGCTCGGAGTCTTCTTCCGTCCCACTATCTGTTGCCATCAGTAGGCTGAGCTCCGAACGTACGAAGTGGGGTTTGAGTCTGTTGGCGTGGAGGACTCGCAGGGGGTTCCGGGAGGACTCCATGTCTATTAGGTAGGTGACAGGGCCCTTGCGCTCTATCACCTTGAAGGGTCCTGTCCATTTGTCCTGCAGGGCACAGGGTTCGACTGGAGACATCACCCAGACTTGCTGGCCTGGTTCGAACTCGATGGAGGAGGCATGCTGATCGTACCATTTCTTCATGTCCTCCTGACTGGCCTCAAGGTTGGCTTTGGCGAGTTCCCTGAATCGCCGGGTCTGGTTGCGGAGGGTCAGGAGATACTTATATACGTCTGGAGGGGTCTTCTGGGGGGCCATCTCCCATCCTTCCTTGACCAGGCTGAGGGTGCCCCGGATGGTGTGTCCGTACAGGAGCTCAAAGGGACTGAAGCCGAGGGATTTCTGGGGAACTTCTCGATAGGCGAAGAGGAGGCACGGGAGCAGCACATCCCATTGGCGACGTAGGGGTTCTTCCAGGCCCATGATCATTCCCTTGAGAGTGCGGTTAAACCGCTCGACCAGTCCATTTCCTTGCGGGTGATAAGGGGTCGTGAACCGGTAGGGGACCCCGCACTGTTGCCAGAGAGACCTCATGTACTTTGAGATAAAGTTTGGGCCCCTGTCGGTGACGACTTCCCGGGGAAGCCCACTCGAGAGAAGATCCCCATCAGGGCTCGGCCTACCACGGGTGCTGTCACGGTCCGAAGAGGAATGGCCTCAGGATAGCGGGTGGCGTGGTCCACCAGGACTAGGATGAACCGGTGCCCCTGGGCCGTTCGGGGGTCTAGGGGCCCCACAATGTCTATTCCCACCCGTTCGAACGGGGTGGTGACGAAGGGAAAGGGTTGCAAGGGTGCTTTGATCTTTCGGCCGCTCTTCCCGCTGGCCTGGCAGGTGGGGCAGGCCCGGGAGTGATTGGAGACATCATTTCGCATTTTGGGCCAGTAGAAGTGAGTTACCAGGCGGTTGTATGTTTTGTCTTGCCCCAGGTGCCCAGCAAGGGGGACATCGTGTGCCAAGTTCAAAAGGAAGTCTCTGAAGCGGAGGGGCACCACCAGCACCCCACTGGCCCCCAGCTCAGCAATTCTTTGCTCACTGTAGAGCAGGTCATTGTCCCAATAAATCCAGTGGGCCCCTGCGGTGTCTCCTGCGCTCTGGGCGAGGGCTTGCTGCCGGAGTCCCTCGAGGGAGGGACAGGTCCTCTGCTCTTGTCGGAATTGCTCCTGGGTGGGACCACCCTCTTGACGCCACTTGGCCAGTTCGGGAAGGTCCTGGAGTTGAACGGGCCCTTCTTCGTGTTGCTCTGGGGGATTGGCGCTTAGGGCGGCTCCCTCCGGGACGATCGGGGGAGGAGTTTCTGGCCATTCGGGTTCTTCGGGACTGGAGATGGCGCGGGCGGCCATGGACCGGGTCGTTATGCAGGCCCATTCAGGGAGGCCCAACATCCCCAGGTGTTCTCTTCTTTCGACGGCTGCCCAGGGGGAACTTTCGAGGTCGTTCCCCAGGAGGCAGTCCACTGAGGCATCATCGCGGACAGTCACCTTCAGCATTCCGGACACTCCTCCCCACTCAAAGGGGACGCAGGCCATCCGACACAGGCTTTCTGAGTTGTCGGCTGACCGGACGGGGCAAAGGATGTTCGGCAAGATCTGCTCCGGGGTCACCAGATGACAGCGGACTGCCGTCACACTGGCCCCAGTGTCGCGTAGGGCTTCAGCCTGGCGCCCATTAATGTTGACCCACTGGCTGTATTTCCACGTATTGGCGGGTAGGGGAGCCCGCGGAATCATGTCTCTTTCCCCTAGGCAGACCAGGGACATGGCGGCTGGTTCCCACTCGGGCTGGTCGGCCTCGTACTCTTCAGAATCTTCTGGGGTTTGCTCTTCTCCCAGGGCGGCGGCAGTGACCTGGCGGGGCATAGGGTTCTGGTTCTTCGGGCAATTAGGGTCATTGGCGTAGTGGCTGGGTCGCTGGCATCGGTGGCAAGTAACGTTGGCTCGGAACCCTGGACGCATCAGGGGGTTTCCCCTGCCGGCCGGGGGCGGGGTGTTGCTGGCGGGAGCCACCGGGTCGGCGTCTCTGCCCCGAACCTGGCCTCCTCCTCCCCCTCAGGGGCGATGGGGTCCTTGGTTGGTTCTGTTTGGTTCACTGGGCCCGTTTCGGGCAACTTGGGTGCTTTCCCATCGGTCAGCTTTGGCGGCGAGTTGCCGAGGTTCAGTTAGTTTACTGTCGAGGAGGTGCTGCCTGAGCTCGACGAAGCAATTGTTAGAGAGGTACTCCCACACAATAAGGTCAAAGAGTTGCTCGTAAGTGGTCACCTTGCTGCCCTTGATCCACCCCTCGAATGCTCTGCTGAAAAAGTTCACGTACTCCACCCAAGTTGTACCCGGGATCAGTTTGCAGTCGCGGAACCGCTGGCAGTACATCTCAGGGCGTGAGTCCATATCGAGTGAGGAGGGCGGCTTTCATGTGGTCGTAGGAGGTCATCTGATGGTCCGGGAGTTCCAGCAGGGCGTCTCGCCCTTCGTTGACGAACCTCCCCCTTTACCCGGCTCCCCAGTCGCTCCGGGGAATCCGGTGGGAGGTCATGGCTACCTCGTAGGCTTTGAACCATTGCTGGATATCGTCGTTCCGGTAATATTCTCTGACGACATCATTAGGGATGTGGACTTTAGGGTCTGTAGGGGCAGGAGTGTTCGGGCGCTCGGGCACCCCGAGATCTTTATTCTGTTTCCGAAGCTCTATTTCTTTTAGGTTGCGCTCATGTTCGTAGGCTAGCTTTTTCTCTTCTAACTCTCTCTGTCTTTGTTTTTCTTCCCGCTCCTCTCGGAGCCGCAAGTGTTCCAATGTTATTTTTTGTTCCGCCAACTTCAGTTCTCCATCCAACCGAAGTCGGGCCAGCTCCAATTCATGGAGCCTGCTTTTTTCCCGTTCCCGGATCTCCTCTGGGGAGAGACCCGATCTTCTTTCTTCCGTCGGAGTGGTGTTCGATTCCGGTGCCTCGAGGCTTTGGTTTTGGGGTACGGCCGTACCCGTCTCTGCCCAAGATTCCAGGGCCTTTTTGAAGTCTTCTTTCGTGCTCAGTCCTGTGGTAGCAATGCCTAGTTCTATGCAGAATTGCTTTAGTTCTCTGTGGTTATACTCTTCTAGTTTCTCCATCTGGAATTTTTCTGTGGTTCCGCTCTCTTTTGTTGTCATTGTGGTTGTGTCGTGGGGTGAGTTACTCTCTGTACGATTACGCGTTGGTTCGGATCGCGCCGCTTGCCACCAATGTTAGACGGGGACCCGGAGGGTCGGCCGAGTACAGGGGGAGAGGCCTCCGGTGAGGACCGTCTCCAGCGATCGTACAGACAAGTAACTTCCCCCCCACAAATGGACACCACACAAGGATGCGATCTGCACACTTTATATAGGATTCTTGAGGCAAGGTTATCAACGATACAGTGGGGGCAGGACACGAGGATCCTCCCAATTCTAGTCTCTGTAGGGTAAGGGGTAGCGGGACAGTCTTGGTACCGGTCCGGTACAAGGGCGGCCAGAAGGAGCTCACAATCCTCGAGCTCGGAGGTCTGAAAGGTCGGGCCGCGGCAGCACCAGCAGGCTAGGATGAAAGTTCTCGGCAAGGAGGGCCGCGGCAGCGCCAGCATGCTAGGAGGATGGTTCTCGGTACGGCGGGCCGCGGCAGCGCCAGCAGGCTACGATGATGACTTCTTTGCAGAGGGGCCGCGGCAGCGCCAGCAGGCAAGAGCGATGGTTCACAAGGATGGGCCGCGGCAGCGCCAGCAGGTCCAGACGAAGATGCACGTTGCAGAGGGCCGCGGCAGCGGCATCAGGCTTCGAAGGTGGTTCACAAGGCAAGGCTGCGGCAGCGCCAGCAGTCCGTCAGGGATGAGTTCTTCAAGGTGTCTCTCGACTCCAGGATACAACTGCCTTCCTGCTCTGGAGCTGCCCCAGTTATAGGTCTGGCCTCCTTTGATGTCCGGACCCTCGCGCTTGGAGGTCGGGAGGTCCGGGATGAGGGAGTCCAGACACCCAGGAGGGGAGTGGAGCCAGCGCCCGGGGAGACCGGGGGCGATCGGCTCCTGGCGGGGGAGAGCCATCGACACTCCTCTCTCCCATTGACCTGCCAAGTGGTCTGTTGGACAGGCCACGTGAAGGGCCGCTCCCCCTCTGCCCGACCAGGCCCGAGCCCGGCCCCTCAAGTGTCACACACCACCACTTCACGTTTTCCGTCCCCTCCGGGACCCTTGCCTCTGAACATATCGACCTCGTGGGCCCGATCCATTACCGGCCCGCGCACCCAGCCTGGGCGCCATCTTGGACCCTCCACCACGAGGCCGCGTGGCTCCCGATCGACCCCAACCCTGGGCCTGGCCAGGCCTCAGACATCCCGGCACCACCATCCACCCAGGAGGTGAGCGGACTACTTGGCAGGTCAATGGGAGAAAGAGGTGTCGATGGCTCTCCCCCGCCAGGTACCGCTCGCCCACAACCTCCCCGGGCGCTGGCTCCAACCCCCTGCTGGGTGTCTGGACTCCTACATCCCGGACCCCCCGACCTCCAAGTGCGAGGGTCCGGACATCAAAGGGCACCAGCCCTATAACTGGGGCAGCTCCAGAGCAGGAAGGCAGTTGTATCCTGGAGTCGAGAGACGCAGAGAAGAACTCATCCTTGACGGGCTATTGGCGCTGCCGTAGCTCTGCCTTGCGAACTATCGTCCTGCCTGCTGGCGCTGCCGCAACCTTCGTAAACCTTCATCGCCGTCGGGACCTGCTGGCGTGGCCGCGGACCGTTTGTAACCACCATCTTCATCGGGACCAGCTGGCTCCGCCGCGGACCGTCGCTTCCTTCAATCATCTCGGGACCTGCTGGCTCCGCCGCGGCCCGTCCATCTAGAACGCCGAGCTCGAGGATTGAGAGCTATTCCATCCATTTGGTAACAAGACTGTCCCGCTACCCTTTTCCCCATCCAGAAACCAGAATCGAGGGGACCCCTGAGTCCAGACCTCCTTGTATCATTTCACCGTACTTAGAGAATTGCTTATAAAGTATCGTTAAACCTTACCCTGGTGTGGTGTCCGTCTGTGGGGGGGAAGTTACTTGTCTGTACGATCGCTGGAGACGGCTCTCCCCGGAGACCTCTCCCCTTATCCTCGGCCGACCCTCCCGGTCCGTCTAACATTGGTGGCCAGCGGCGCGATCCGAATCACCGCATAATCATACAGAAAGTAGCTCACCCCACGACGAAATCACGATGACAACCAAAGAAAGCGGATCCACCGAGAAATTTCAGATGGAGAAATTGGACGAGTACAGCCATTGTGAATTAAAACAATTCTGCATCGAACTAGGTATCGCTACCACCGGTCTCAGTACCAAAGATGATTTCAAGCATGCCCTAGAGTCCTGGGCAGAAACCGGGGCCATCGGAACCACCGACCAAAGCATCGCAGCAGTAGAAAAAAACACCACGGCCCCCGAGGAGCAAAGAAAGGGTCTCTCGCAAGACGAGATCCAGGAACGAGAAAAAACACGGCTACATGAGCTAGAAATGGCCCGGCTCAAAATGGACGTTGAACTTAAGTTGGCCGAACAAAAGCTGAGCTTAGAGCACCTGCGTCTCCGAGAAGAAAGAGAGGAAAAACAGAGACAAAGGGAGCTCGAGGAAAAGAGACTGGCATATGAACACGAGCGCAAGTTAGCTGAGATAGACTTACGCAAGCAGAACAAAGAATTAGGAGTGCCCGAGCAACCCCCCACCCCAGGACCAACAGTTAAGAAGGTACACATTCCCAAGGATGTCGTTCGAGAATACTTCCGAGAGGACGACATCCAGCAATGGTTCAAGGCCTACGAAATCGCTATGACCGCCCACCGGATCGATCGAAGCGACTGGGGAGCCGGTCTATGGGGGAGATTCCTCAATGAAGGCCGCGATGCCCTGCTACAGCTCCCGGACCACCAGATGACCTCCTATGACCACATGAAAGCTGCCCTCCTCACCCGCTATGGGCTCACACCCGAGATGTACCGTCAGAGGTTCCGAGACTGCACCCGCATCCCGGGTACAACTTGGGTGGACTACGTGAACTATTTTAGCCGAGCCTTCGAGGGCTGGATCAAAGGAAGCAATGTCACAACTTACGAACAACTATTCAATCTCATGGTGTGGGAGCATCTATCAAACAATTGCTTCATTGAGCTCCGGCAGCACCTCCTCGACACCAAATTGACTGATCCACGGCAGCTCGCAGCCGAAGCTGACCGGTGGGAAATCACCAGAGTGGGCCGAAATGGATCCTATGAACAGAACCGGAACAACAACGGTCAGCACCGTCCCCGAGGAGGAGGAGGGGGCCAAGGACGAGGAAGAGACAACGCTCCGGTCGCCCCCGCTACCAGCACCACCCCCCCGGCCAACCGGGGCAGCACCCCGGCGCGACCGGGATACAGAGCCAATGTCACGTGTCACCGATGCCAACGAGTCGGCCACTATGCAAACGACCCAAATTGCCCACAGTACCAGAGCCCAAGACCCCGCCAGGTGGCCGCTGCTGCCCTGGGGGAAGAACAGATCTCCGAGGAACAGGAAGAATATGAGCAAGAGCATCAAGAATGGGAGCCAGCCGCCATGGCTCTAGCATGCTTAGGGGGGAAAGACATGGTCCCGCGGGTCCCCCTACCCGCTAACACCCGGAAGTACAGCCAATGGGTGAGCATCAATGGACGCCAGGCCGAAGCTCTCCGTGACACCGGGGCCAGTGTAACAGCCGTCCGCTGTCACCTGGTGACCCCAGAACAGTTCCTACCAAACATTCTCTGCCCTGTCCGTTCAGCGGATAACTCGGAAAGTCTGTGTCCGATAACCTGCGTCCCTTTCGAATGGGGAGGGGTCTCCGGCATGTTGAAAGTGACGGTCCGGGATGATGCCCCCGTGGACTGCCTCCTGGGAAATGACCTTGAAAGTTCTCCGTGGGCAGCCGTAGAGCGAAGAGAACACCTGGGGATGTTGGGCATCCCGGACTGGGCGTGCGTCACCACCCGGTCCATGGCCGCCCGTGCCAACCCCCGACCGGAGGAACCCGAATGGCCGGCGCCTCCTCCCCCAGTCGCCCCCGTCGAAGACACCGACCGTGCCGTCCCCCCAGAACCAGCTCAACCTCCGGACCTCGCTGGCCTCGACCAGTGGCATCAAGAGGGGGGGCCCACTCAGGAGCAGTTTCGACAAGAGCAGAAGACCTGTCCCTCCCTCGAGGGACTCCGCCAACAAGCCCTCGCCCAGAGCGCAGGGGATACCTCCGGAACACATTGGATTTACTGGGACAATGATCTGCTATACAGTGAGCAAAGGATCGCGGAGCTGGGGGCCAGCCGAGTGCTAGTGGTGCCCCTCCGTTTTAGAGACTTCTTGCTAAACCTGGCCCACGATGTCCCCCTGGCTGGACACCTGGGTCAGGATAAAACCTACAGCCGCCTAGTGACTCACTTCTTCTGGCCCAAAATGAGGAATGATGTACTCCAGCATTGCCGATCTTGCCCCACGTGCCAAGCCAGTGGAAAGAGCGGCCGCAAACTAAAAGCCCCCCTGCAACCATTTCCCGTGGTCACCCCCCCGTTCGAGAGGGTCGGGATAGACATTGTGGGGCCCCTGGACCCCCGTACAAAACAAGGACATCGGTTCATCCTGGTACTGGTGGACCACGCCACCCGCTACCCCGAGGCTGTTCCCCTGCGAACCGTGACAGCCCCGGTGGTCGGCCGGGCCCTGATGGGGATCTTCTCCCGTGTGGGCTTCCCCCGAGAAGTCGTCAGCGACAGAGGCACAAATTTTATCTCTAAGTATATGAAGTCCCTCTGGCAACAGTGTGGGGTCGCCTACCGATTCACGACCCCCTATCACCCTCAAGGGAACGGACTCGTTGAGCGGTTTAACCGCACGCTCAAAGGGATGATTGGGGGGTTGGAAGAGCCCCTCCGTCGCCAGTGGGATTTGCTGCTGCCGTGCCTCCTCTTCGCATATCGAGAGGTCCCCCAGAAGTCCCTCGGCTTCAGCCCGTTTGAACTATTGTATGGACACCCCGTACGGGGACCGCTCAGCCTAGTCAAGGAAGGCTGGGAAATGCCCCCTCTAAAGAACCCTCCAGATGTCTTCAAATACCTCCTAACCCTCCGCAACCAGACCCGCCGGTTCAGAGAGCTGGCAAAAGCAAACTTGGAGGCCAGTCAAGAGGACATGAAAAAGTGGTATGACCAAAACGCCTCCTCCATTGAATTTGAACCCGGACAACAGGTATGGGTGATGTCCCCCACCGAACCCTGCGCCTTGCAAGACAGGTGGACGGGGCCCTTCAAAGTAGTCGAGCGCAAGGGTCCCGTCACCTATCTCATCGACATGGAATCTTCACGGAACCCCCTCCGAGTCCTCCACGCTAACAGACTGAAACCCCACTTTGTACGTTCAGAACTCAGCCTCCTGATGGCCACAGACAATGGAGCCGAAGGAGACTCCGAACCCCTCCCTGACCTCCTACGGACTCGGGAGAAAGATGGCTCTGTGGATGGGGTCCGACTCTCGGAGGCCCTCACCCTGGAACAACGCCAAGAATGCCGAGACCTTCTGTTGCAGTTCGCCGGCCTGTTTTCCCTCACCCCAGGTGTCACTTCCTGGTGTGTGCACGACGTGGACACGGGGGACAGCCCCCCTATCCGCCACCGGGCCTACCGCGTACCAGATCGGGTACGGGCCTGCATCCAGGAAGAAATAACCAAGATGCTCACGCTCGGGGTCATTGAGCCCTCAGACAGCCCCTGGGCCAGCCCAGTAGTACTGGTACCCAAAGCAGCCCCTCCCGGCACCACACCGGAACTCCGGTTCTGCATCGACTACCGGGGCTTGAATGCGGTCACTAAAACGGATGCACACCCCATCCCCCGGGCAGACGAGCTAATCGACCGCATGGGAGCTGCCCGCTACCTCAGTATTTTCGACCTGACGGCGGGCTATTGGCAGATCGGCCTCACACCCCGGGCCCAAGAACGATCTGCATTTTCCACTCCTGATGGCCATTATCATTTCAAGGTCATGCCCTTCGGCATGAAGAATGCCCCAGCAACATTTCAGCGGCTCGTCAATCAGGTCTTGGCCGGGCTCGAAGGATTCAGCGCCGCCTACCTAGACGACATCGCTGTGTACAGCCACCATTGGTCCGACCACCTCCACCACCTCCGAGCGGTGCTACAGGCCCTTCAGCGAGCTGGCCTCACGATCAAGGCCAGCAAATGCCAAATTGGTCAGGGGTCCGTAACCTACCTCGGACACCAGGTGGGAAGCGGCCTGGTGGCCCCTCTGCAGCTCAAGATTGCCGCCATCCAGTCCTGGCGGCCCCCCATCACCCAGACCGAGGTACGCGCCTTTCTGGGACTCACGGGCTATTACAGACGGTTCGTGAAAGACTATGGTACCATCGTGGGGCCCCTCACAGAACTCACGTCCAAAAATCAACCCAAGAAGGTCAACTGGACCCCAGATTGTCAAACAGCCTTCGAACAACTGAAGGCCGCCATGTGCTCCGCTCCTGTGCTCCAGGCCCCCGACTACAGCCGGGAATTCGTCGTCCAGACGGATGCCTCCGACCACGGCATTGGAGCGGTCCTGTCTCAATTGAACACCGAAGGCCTTGATCAGCCAGTGGCCTTCATCAGCCGGCGACTCCTACCTCGAGAACAACGCTGGAGCACCATCGAGAGGGAGGCCTTCGCTGTGGTGTGGGCCCTCAAGAAGCTCCGGCCCTACCTCTTTGGCACACACTTCCGGGTGCAGACCGACCATCGACCCCTGCAGTGGCTGATGCAGATGCGGGGGGAGAACCCAAAACTACTACGTTGGTCCATCTCCCTACAAGGGATGGACTTCACTGTTGAACACCGGCCTGGGCCAGATCACGCCAACGCGGATGGCCTGTCCCGCTTTTTCCGCCTCGACGAGGAGAGTCCCCAAGAGGATGGGTGACTCTCCCCGCCTTCAGCTGGGGGGGACGCATGTTGGACAGGCCACGTGAAGGGCCGCTCCCCCTCTGCCCGACCAGGCCCGAGCCCGGCCCCTCAAGTGTCACACACCACCACTTCACGTTTTCCGTCCCCTCCGGGACCCTTGCCTCTGAACATATCGACCTCGTGGGCCCGATCCACTACCGGCCCGCGCACCCAGCCTGGGCGCCATCTTGGACCCTCCACCACGAGGCCGCGTGGCTCCCGATCGACCCCAACCCTGGGCCTGGCCAGGCCTCAGACATCCCGGCACCACCATCCACCCAGGAGGTGAGCGGACTACTTGGCAGGTCAATGGGAGAAAGAGGTGTCGATGGCTCTCCCCCGCCAGGTACCGCTCGCCCACAACCTCCCCGGGCGCTGGCTCCAACCCCCTGCTGGGTGTCTGGACTCCTACATCCCGGACCCCCCGACCTCCAAGTGCGAGGGTCCGGACATCAAAGGGCACCAGCCCTATAACTGGGGCAGCTCCAGAGCAGGAAGGCAGTTGTATCCTGGAGTCGAGAGACGCAGAGAAGAACTCATCCTTGACGGGCTATTGGCGCTGCCGTAGCTCTGCCTTGCGAACTATCGTCCTGCCTGCTGGCGCTGCCGCAACCTTCGTAAACCTTCATCGTCGTCGGGACCTGCTGGCGTGGCCGCGGACCGTTTGTAACCACCATCTTCATCGGGACCAGCTGGCTCCGCCGCGGACCGTCGCTTCCTTCAATCATCTCGGGACCTGCTGGCTCCGCCGCGGCCCGTCCATCTAGAACGCCGAGCTCGAGGATTGAGAGCTATTCCATCCATTTGGTAACAAGACTGTCCCGCTACCCTTTTCCCCATCCAGAAACCAGAATCGAGGGGACCCCTGAGTCCAGACCTCCTTGTATCATTTCACCGTACTTAGAGAATTGCTTATAAAGTATCGTTAAACCTTACCCTGGTGTGGTGTCCGTCTGTGGGGGGGAAGTTACTTGTCTGTACGATCGCTGGAGACGGCTCTCCCCGGAGACCTCTCCCCTTATCCTCGGCCGACCCTCCCGGTCCGTCTAACATGGTCTCTTCACCTCCTGGGTGGATGGTGGTGCCTCGATGTCGGGGCCTGGCCAGGCCCAGGGTTGGGGTCGAGCTGAGGCCACGCGGCCTCGTGGTGCAGTGTCCAAGATGGCGGCTGGGCCGGGGCAATGGTGCTGACGGGGGCCCGGGACAGCCGATGCTGGGATGTTCGGGAGCAGGCGTCCCGTTGGGGACGGGTTGCGGGTTGCTTCGGTGGGTTGCCGGGGTGGTTCTTCTGGGGACACCGGGAGAGCCGGCGTTCGGGCCTTATCATGCGGGGAGGGAGCGGCCCTTTCACGAGGCCTGTCCAACAGAGAGAGAGAGGCTGAGAGAGAGAGAGCCTGACAGAGAGACTGGCAGAGAGAGGGACTGACAGGGAGAGGGACTGACTGAGAGAGAGAGACTAAGAGAGAGACTGACAGAGAGAGGGACTGACAGACAGAGAGACTAACTAAGAGAGAGACTGACTAAGAGAGAGACTGACTAAGAGAGAGACTGATTGACTAAGCGAGAGAGACTGACAGAGAGACTGATTGAGAGAGAGAGACTGACTCGGAGAGAGAGACTGACTGACAGAGAGAGACTGACAGAGAGAGAGAGACTGAGACTCTGACAGAGAGAGAGACTGTCTGACAGAGAGAGACTGACTGACAGAGAGAGAGAGAGACTGACTGATAGAGAGAGACTGGCTGACTGAAAGAGAGAGACTGACTGACTGAGAGAAACTGACAGGGAGAGACTGTGAGAGACTGACTGACAGAAAGGGAGAGACTGACTGACAGAAAGAGAGAGACTGACTGACTGAGAGAGACTGACAGAAAGAGAGAGATAGAGAGACTAACAGACAGAGCACTTTCGTGCTTTTTCCATGCGTTCCTTGATGCCATGGTACAGAGGCTGCATCCCCACATTCACTTCCCAACGCCCCCACAGGCACTAGACCAGACCAAGCACGACTTCTATCAAAAAGCTCAATTTCCCCACGTCATTGGATGCATAGATGGGACACATGTTGCAATATCCCCCCTCCCAGAATGAGTACGTGTTCAGGAATCGCAAATCCTACCATTCCCTGAGTATACAGGTGGTGTGTGATGCCAAACACATCATCACAGACATTGTCGCAAAATACCCAGGCAGCACGCACAATGTTTTCATTTTCCGTCACAGTGGGATACACGGTCGACTCACGAGTGGGGAGTTTGGTGAGGGATATCCTAGGTAAATGCATTTGTACAGAGGCCACACTAGTTAAGGAAAGCATGTGCAGGACAGTGTTTAACCATATTCCTCCCACCCCACAGGTGACAGTGCGTATGTGGTCCGAGACTTCATACTGGCAACCTACCTGAATCCAACCAACGCTGGGGAGCGGCGGTACAACAGCGCACACATAGCAACCAGAGGCACCATTGAGCGGACCTTCGGGATCCTCAAGAGCAGATTCCGATGCCTACATAAGAGTGGAGGGGCACTACAATACAGCCCCCTGACCTGTTGCAAGATAGTGGTAGCATGTGCCATGCTGCACAACATCGCCACCAGGAAAGGCACACCGGTGGAGCTCAGTGAATCGGATTCAACAGATGTGGAGGGGCCTGCTCCAGGACGCATGCCAGCCGGTGTAGTTGGTGCAGCTGCTGGGCGCCAGAGGCGAGATGAGATAACACGCAACTATTTCTAGGTAAGAAAGTATGACACAATGTTAGAGATCATTTGTGAGACTGAGCTTTATTCCCTTAACCTCAGGATGAATGACGGCACACAACCTGAGTGCCACACAATGTATGTCCAAATGTCCAGCACATGTTGGTGTTACAGAGCAATTGTCCCATCAGGAGCAAGTGCCCATGTAAATTGGGTAGCTGCACCCATCCAGTTGTCCCATTTAGTGCACCTCAAATGCGGCGCTGTCGGGAGGAAGCCCCTGTCTGGGGTTGCACAGTGCCCTCCTCACTTGACCACTATGCCTGCTGGTACGGCCACTATGGTGCCTATCCATGGTGGGTGGGCGGAGAGGCTGGAAGGGGGTGGGGGGCAATGCTGCTCCTTACGGATTGTGCGTCTTCATCTGTGGGAGTTAGGACTCCAGGCCCAGTAATGCGAACTGCCCGCAGCTCATCTATCGCTGATGTTATTTGGACCAGGGCCCTTGCAACTTCCTGGCAGTGTTGCGCCACCTTGCGCTGCATGCAGATGCTGCGCCTTGATAGGACATTGGTAGCAGAGGACAGGCGATTCACCGCCCGGGTGTACATATCTAGGCACTGCATCTCCCTGCGCCTAGCAGCACGGTCGGCCTTAAGT
The DNA here is from genome assembly GCF_964263255.1 of Lissotriton vulgaris. Taxonomy (NCBI): domain Eukaryota; kingdom Metazoa; phylum Chordata; class Amphibia; order Caudata; family Salamandridae; genus Lissotriton; species Lissotriton vulgaris. The sequence continues at coordinate 54,953,270 of NC_141691.1, read as the reverse complement.
TCGGCACAGAGTGCCTCCAGGGCACCCGTCATGCTCCTGAAGCCTGCCCTGACTTCCCTCTATAAAGATTTTATATTTTTGACCTGCAGGCGCTGTACTTGCAACATGTGCATCTCCAGTCCGCCGAACACTGTGCCACCTCCTGGGTCTGTTGCACCGCTGGAAGCACGGGACCTGCGCCTTGTTGAAACTGGCGGGATATCATCAGCACGTGCACGGTGTCGTGGCTCTGGCTGTGTTGTGACACGTTCAACATCGCCATCGGTGTCCTGGCCCTCGTCCTCCAATGGGGCAGTGGTGCCACTACATTCCTCCTGCGGCGTCTTGGAGGGTTTACTGGGCTGTTCTCCTCCTCTGTATCCTCCTCTTGCCCTGCTGCTTGCGTGCTAGGGGAATCATCCTGTCTCCACTGCCTGTTGCCTGTGTCCCAGATGGTGCTGTGGATGTAAAAGTGATTCAGAAAAGGGGGTGGTGATGAACAGAGTGTCTGAATTAAGCAGACCACTCTTACCCAGTCCAAAGATCAGGGCTTGATCCATCACCGTTATTTATCTCACTGCCCCATCCCAGCTCAGAGCCTGGCTACATGCAAATTAGTCTGTCCCTGGCCCAGTGCATCATGGGAACAGGGCAGACCAAACTACCAAGCCAATTTTTTTACTGGAAAGGAAACAAGCTTCCGGGGACCGGTTTCTGGCCCGACTTGCTTGAATCCTGATGGAGCAGTGAGAAAGGGACTCATGTCCTTCCCAGAACCTCTGTAAATAGTCCTGGGAGGGGGGGAGGGTCAATGGGAAGGCAGGAGGGTGTGATCGGCAAAAGCGAGATCTGCTGCATCGTGACGCGAAGCCAATGGATGACAAGTGGTTGCTAGGCAACCGAAGTAACAATGAGGACGAATACGGCAAGCAGCAATGCTAGGAGGCAGGGGGAGCAGTGACCAAGTCTGCGAGGGCAGGGGTCAAGAGCTGCTTGCCAGCCAGGATGGGCCGTGCCCAATGGATGCCAGATGTTTGGAGATAGAAGTGAGAGCCCTTTGGTAGCGTGAGGGTCTCACACTTATTCTACACCTGTCATGTCTCTGTACAGTACCAGACTAAGTCCAACAGAGCTTTTTTTCTCTGCTGATTCTGCCATTCCAGTCCCCTTGGCTGTGGTTTAACTAGATAAAAGGTAGTGAGAGTGGGAATCTTATTCATCCATTCGTACATCAGATGGTGTGACATTAGGCTATTTGTATTTTTTAAAGCTGCCCACCAGCATCAAATCAGTCTTGTTTCCAACAACACAATGATTGTACCAGTGCAGTTCCAGATCACGCTCACACTACAGAACAAGAATCACATATCAGAAACAGAGACAACTGTTGTAATAAGTTGCACATGCCTAGAATTCATGCATAGAAAGAGAGGCGCTTGCAATTGTGTGGGCTATTAAGCACTTTACATTTTATCTTTGGGGAATTCCTTTTATCGTAAGATCTGATCACTGCACCCTTGTGAAGGTGTTCTCCTCTATGGAAAACGAAAGATTAACCCCAAGATTAAAACGAAGGAGTGAAGGTCAGGAGGAATTTAATTTTCAGGTACAATATCTTCCTGGTTCCTCTAATAAAACTGCCGATTGTTTTACCAGATTACCCTTACAGGTTCAGGAGGATTATGCGGATGTTGAGTCCATCAGTGTCTGTTGAGTTAGAGATTGGAGACTGGGTATGCTGGAAGCATCTGTTGGTGGTGCTATCAAGAAATAAACTACTCCACAAACTTCACAGTGTTTGTCTAATTTAACAACAACACCTTCCAGTACTTCTCTTGCAATGAAACATTGTGTAATTCCGAACGTCTGGATTGTTTTATCTCTATTGTCCTGTGCAGAGTAGGTATTGATTAGCATTCAATAGAATGCACCACAGTAATGTTTGAGATTTCTCTAAATGTGCACTGATAGACATTATTACATCTCATCATTATCTTGGGTTTTTAATTGCTATTTAAGAATTAATAGCAATAACCTAAAACCTATTGTAACATGCACTGAGTGTCTGATGTTTCAAGGCGCAATAAAATGTTTTTCATGTTATTTATTTTTCCCTAATCGTCGCACACTAAGTTTTATCTCCACACTCTAATATTCACACAGTATATTTCTGGCAAATCCTAATAATAACACTTTACCTAATACCAACATTCGAACATAAAAGTTTTGAAAATGTGTTAACTTTCTAGACCTATTGTTCTGCACATAATAATTGAATTTGCTAATTGTCTATGAATACTTTGCATGTTTTTAAGTTTAGATCCTTATAGTGAGGTAGACCTTCTTTTTACCGTTATAGCGACATCAATCCATTGAGGCCACATTCACAGGGAACCTATGATAAAACCCCAACATTTAACAGTGGAACAGTGAGAGAACTCATTTCCCGGGTTACTTCCTTTGCTTTCAGGGCTATTTCAAGGACATTTTGAGAGTTTTTTATTCATAATGTTAGTGATACATCAATCACTACAGCAGTACCATGTTTGGTGACAACAAAATCTGATCTCGTCAGTTCACCTTGGCTGTTCTTTAAATGAGGTTCCTTATAAGCAAGCCAGCCACATCATTTCACTGTTCAAAAGAAGCTCCAGGTTTTATTTGTGTCTTTTAATTCCCATGCCATTTGTTTTGGGACATTTTCCTGATACTTCTGCAATCATCTCACAAACATCTCAGCAGCACCGGCCGGTCGCGAGTGATCGATGTCTCCCTCCGGAGATTGCCTCGCTTGTATTCATGATGCTCGCTCTCAACATCAGGGCAGCTATGTATTGATTTTCCTTTATTTTCATGCGCTTGGTAATCCAAAAATTGGAGCTTTAGATGCTTTAGATAAATGATGCCATTTCCCTGCACTGGAAGATTTTTCCATTTTTCAAACTTGTCATCCCTCCAGTCATATGCTAATGACTGGTACAAGTAGTTCAGGAAACAACTTTCTTCCACCTTGCACTGTTTGTTTTTCTAGTATGGTCTATTTTGTCATTTATTATATTTCCTGCGTACATAAATGAGCAAACAATGCACAGGTTTCGAGCTCCTCTTACATGTAGTAAGTACTTCACTTTGTTTATTCCTATTGTCGCACTTAGTTTTGGAATTGTCAAACCACCAGTGAATCTTTTCAAGTACCCCCGTCCATCGCATGTATAGTCTGGTCGGTGCAGGCAACGCTTCACATACTTCTTTATTGTTTTGTGGAGATCTGCACGAGTTTTCTCTTCTCTACCTACCATTTCTAGTTTGTATGATAGACTAGGAATAATGGGGCTCATTATGATGGCAGGCAGACATCAGTCCGCCCGCCATCATAACAGTGATGGGTCTGCCTGCCTGCCAGACGTGCGGCGGTCCCACCAGTGCAATTAGGATGCAACCGTCACACTGGCGGGAAGATCCTGGCCTTTTAACATTGCGGACAGCGCTGCTGGTTGCAGCACAGTCCGCAATGGTAAAAGAGCATGCACATGCGGAGCCTGCCACTTGGTGCAGGGCACAGCAGGGGGGTACCATGGGTACCCCCACCAGTGCACACCCCCCCCCACATTTCCCCCCACAGAGGGGACCCGCAATGGTCTCCCAAAGCCAATCCCAGCTAGCCTTTCCATGGCGGCATGGAATGGCCTGCCCAATACCTAGATCCTAATATGGCGTACGGTGCCTGCTAGGCACTGCCACCATATTAGTGGCCCTACTCCGCCTGGCAGGCAATTGCAACGATTGCCACAGGCGGAATAGCGACGGTCGGATTTAATGTCCGCCATGATACCCACCGCCATCCTAATTTGGCGGTGGGTAAATCTCAATGTGATGGCGGGAGGATCACCACCGCCGGACCGGAGATGGCGATGCTCCCCCCTATCATAATAATCCCCCAAACATTGACAAGGTGTTTACATTTTGTGAGTGGTAATTTGCCCAGCTTTGCAGCCAATCTGCCAGTGCCTCCTTTCATATGTTGTTTTTTGTAGACCCGCGTAGGCATCAAAGCTCAATCTGAGGCACCTTTCGCTGCTGCCTGGTTGAATGTTTTTGATATTTTGCTTGACATTGCCATGGTTTGCAGTTGACTCACTTTTTATCGTTGTGATGATTTAGAAAGAACCCAGGTGTCTTCTTGATTCATTTCAGACTGATTTCCCTGCAGAATCTTTCAATGATCTTCAAGTTGGCGCTCCTGCTCATCTGCAAAGGCAAGAGCAGGGAGGGGTTCTTTAAGTCTAAGGGACTAAAATGTAAAACCTTTGCTATTTATTTGAAGATCGCATAGCAGAGGCGGCAGTGGTGGGTACAGCGAATTGCCTGGCTTCACCAAGATTGCATTGTTAACACTGGTGTTGATTCATGGCTTCTTTCCTAGAAGTATCTTGTTTTTTTATTAAGCAGGATTCTTTACCTTCCGAGACTCCGCATGGTGTGATGGTGATTGGCAGAGTCAAGTGCTTTAGAAATGTCAATGAACACTAATGCAAACGAGTGTCCGTTCTTCTGTACCCGTTTCATGATATTTTGCAGGAGCGTCAGTTTCTCGAGACATTCCTCCCTTTCATGAAGCCTTTCTGCCTCTTATTCATGTTTGCAAAGCATGCGCTTCTTTTAGTAAGAATGTGTGTTGATATCTTCGTGAATGCCTTACCTAATGTCATTGTCTCCAATTGCTCACTTTGTTGAGTTTGTTCACAGGCGCATTTGTCTGGGGTTAGTTTGAGCTCTTTTTGATGCCCTCTGGGACTCTACTCCTTTCTAAACACATTGATAAGATTCTGGGAAGCAGTCTTGGTTCTTTTTATGGGCCCTGTACGGATCATTAAGTAAACATTGTCAGAACCAACTGCTTTGTTTCTGGTGGCTTCTTCAAACACCTGTGTTATGGCAAGAACTGAGACTTTACAGATGTTTTCATAATCCCATTCCTTTGGGATTTTGGCAATTGGGGCAAAATCCAGATCTTTCTTATTTTCTTCTTGAGTTATTTCCTTCTCTCCCCCATTAGTGATTCTCCTGCTGATCTGTTCTCTTGGATGGACAGGTCTAGATTGCTCAGAGACTCCATATTTCAATGCAAATCTGAAGTCAAAGAAGCTGCACAGGAATTGTAGCGTTCCTTTCCCTTTGACCCGTGTGCATTTGGTCTAGTGTGGCACTCGACTTCTTTGTCATATTTAGAGCACTATGTTTAGGAGCAGAATCCTTTGTGCTTGGTAGAGACATGCTTTGTAAATGCTTTGAAGTTTCCCTTTATGTCATTGCAACTATTCCATCCACTGGGGTATTTCCAGTGTGTGATTTTGTTGATGAAGTCAGCCTACTTCTCTTTAGATTTGTCAGCAGCATCGCAGACATCTGGCACTTTTCAAGTCGGGATGTGTTTGGCGCGTCTATAATGAAGCTACAGATGTAAGAGTTTCACTGAGATCAAAGACTTCCTCATTTTCAAGTAGTACAAAGGGTGAATCAGGCAATAAGTTTTGATTCTTTTTTTTTGTTAATTGTGCTGTTGGAGCTGGGTGTAAAGGTCACAAAATCATCAAGAAGGTTAATCATTTGTGGAAAAGACAGCACCTCCTCTTGCCATCTTAACTGGGTATTTTGATCCAGGAATTTCCCCATCTGGGGCCCGATGTAGGTGGCCAAATACCGGTCGGTAAAACCGAAATTCGGTAAAATTCATCATTACCAACAGGTATTTAGCCCTGTGCGATGTACGTATTACCGAATGCCTTCGGTAATAACGATTCTGTAAATCCAAGGGAAACAGTTACCGATTCCTTATTTACCGATCGGTGAACACCGAACCAAACAATACCGAATCGGTAAATAACGAATCGGTAATAATTCTGAAATGCGAATACCGAATTTGACCAAAATCGGTATTAACGAATCAGTATTTACCACTGATCCAGAGCAGGTGGTAATCAGGTGCAGTGCATAAAAAGAGTCCAAAATGCAACAGTGTGAACACAATGGTGGGACTCTACCTCATAGCAAGGCGACTACGTTTGAGAGCAGCAGAAGTGAGGTTCTGGAGACGGGAAGAGCATGTGTACAGACTGCGTGTCACACTGTTCCAATTGACTGAGCCTGAAATCCATGACAGGTACAGGCTACACCCACACACCATCCTTGACCTGAATCGGGACCTGGAACCATATATTGAGCATCAGCAACCAAGGGCGCACGCAATACCCACCCATGTACAGGTGCTCTGTTGCCTGCACCTCCTGGCATCAGGAAGTTACCAGGCTGTTATAGCCGCAGTGGGTGGTGTGTCACAGAGTTGCCTATCCTGTTTTTTCAACACCTTCCTGGACGCCATGATGGACAGAATGCATCATTACATAACCTTCCCCAGCACACAGGCGGAGCTGCAGAAGACCAAGCTGGATTTCTACCAAAAGGCACAGTTCCCACAAGTAATAGGCTGCATCGATGGGACTCACATACCAATCTGCCTACCAGCAGCAACAGAATACTTTTACCGCAACCGCAAATCCACTCACTTCATAAACGTGCAGGTGATATGTCATGCAAACTTCATCATCACTGACATTGTTGCCAAATTCCCCGGGAGTACCCACGACTCCTACATATTCAGGAACAGTGGCATCTACACACATCTGGCTGCTGGTGAATTCGGAGAAGGATACCTACTAGGTAAATCAATGTCAAACACCCTGATGTATACCTTGGATTAACTTATTGGTGACACAAATTAATTGCACTTTCTTTCACATTTAGGTGACAGCGCATATGCCCTCCGGTCTTTCCTACTCACCCCATATCCCAACCCATCCACTCCAAGGGAGAGGAGATACAATGTGGCACATAAGGGCACACGCAACGTTGTGGAGCACATGTTTGGACTACTAAAAAGCAGGTTCTGTTGCCTCCACAAAAGTGGAGGTGCACGTCAGTACAGCCCCATCAAATGTTGCAAAATAATAGCAACATGTGCAATGCTACACTTTCGGGTGTTGCGGGTAACTGGCGCTCATATAGAATTTAAGCATATAAATCTAATTCCTCTGGTTATAATGCTGGTGCATCCAAGAATTTTGGGAGACAACACCCCTCCTCCACTAGTTATCAACCAAAGCTGAAATCACATAAAACACAATGCCCCGGAGCACCTTGCCACAAAAAAAGGAACAGCAGTCGAACTAACTGACTCTGAGGACGAGGGCGAGCACAATCCCCAGGCAGAGACCTGCACAGCTGGTGTGGCAGCAGAACCGGATGGGAGACACAGACGGGCTGAGATAACATGCAACTATTTCTGAGTGAGTAAGGAGACAGAGCCAGTTACTGTATTTGTGTGATGGTGTTTAATTAGCACACCACCAGGTTCAAAACCAGTGTCCATACAGACATGGGTTACATCACCCATCAAATGAGTCCCAAATCCTAGTTGGATCTATTTCCGTGCCCATGCGCTGCATTTCCACGTTACCTGGCCCCACTGTCTGTACTGCCTGTATGTTCCTGCGCAGCGCTGTGGCGTTCACTGCGCCTCCTGCCCTCGGTGGGAGAGGGTGTTATGTTACCACGGCTAGTAGCCTCCTCACTGTCCCCCCCGCTTCCATAGTGGCCACCTTCTCATTCTGCAGCAGTTCCAGTGCAGAGGTCATTGACACCATCCCCCTAGCCACATCCCTATTACAATGTGCCATCTCCTCTTGCATGGCTATTGACCGTCTACACATTAGGGAGGTAGCAGTGGACAGCCGGTTCACCGCCTTGGTATAGGCCTCAAGTCTCTGCCTCTCTCTGCGCCTACAAAGACGGTCCTGCTCCAACTGGCTGCAGAGCTTGCTCACAGACGTCGCAATGTCTCTCATGCCCTCAGACTTGTTGTTGCCCATTGCACTTATGCCCTTTTCAATTCGGTGCATGTGCTTGTTCATGTGAGACATCTCTCTATGCAATGACCGCATCTCTCTCCATTGCAGGCGCTGGACCTTAAGCATGTTGCCTTCCAGTCCAGCGAAGACACTTTCACCCTGTTCCGAGACTTGAGGACTGGCTGGCCTTGCCCTGCGGCGTCTTGAGGATGTGTGGGCGCGCTCTGATGGTGTCTCAGCCCTCTCCATGTTGCCGTCCTCATTGACTGGAGACTGTTGGCCCCCTCCTCCTCCAACTCCTCCATCTGCTGGAGGGTGGCCACAGCATGCCTCCTGCCTGACTGTGGTGGTGGTGGTGGTGGTGATTGTGGCAGTGGGGATAGAGTTGGGGGAGATGGCGCGTTGTCTAGTGCTGTGGTGATGGTGGGGAAAGAGAAGTTGTTGGTGGTGGTGCGGTGGTTGTGTGCCCTGCAGGCAAACTCTCATCCTCCTGTTGCCTCCCCTCTGGCCTGGTTGCCTTCACTCTGCTCCCCTCTGCTGCACTGCGAGATGTCTCGCCTGTAATGACAGAATGTAGATATACTCACTTCTCTGGCTGCATATGCATTTCTGTAAACATTATGCCTACCAAGCACACTAACTGTCCTCTGCTTGCTAATTTCTTTCACATGCTATTGGGTTTGCTAGGCTGACTGTCCTATACATCTGTTCCCTAAGACTACATCTCCCACAATGCATTGCAGGTAATGAGTAAACATGGAGTAGAGTGGGAGCCCCTATGCCTCTATGGTGATTGGGGTTGGGGAGGGGGAAGCACAGCATGCTGGGCATGCATCTTACCTTGTTCCCTAGCAGCTCTGGCAGAGCTGTCTGCGTCTCTCACGCCACTCACACTCTCCGGCTGGAGGGTGGACTCTACCATGAGTTCCAGTGATGTTGGTGCAGGTGCTGTGTTCTTCCCTCCACCAGTTTTGCTGGCCTGCCTCTGCCTCTCAGCCATTCTTGCCTTCGCCGTCTTCCTAAGGTCGTACCACCTTTTCTTGATGTCCTCTATGGAACCTGGGTGACCCCAATTGACTTGATTTTGCTCTGGATCCCAAGCCAGATCTGTCTCTTCTGAGACTCATGCACATGGAAGGACTGCTTCCCAAAAAGCTTCTAATGGTCCTTGCTCACGTCTTGGATTAGTACCTCCAGCTCCTTCTCGCTGATCTTCAGCTTCCTTTTTCTTTCTGCTCCCTCCTTGTCTTTCTCCTGGCTTGCCATTTCCAAGGTTTGTTGTTTTTGATTTGTAGATGGGAGGCTGTGTTGCTCCTGGATCCTCAGCTCAGCTACCTGCCTCACAGTCAGCTCCAGGTTCAGTGCAGCTGCCTGGGTGTGGCCACTTCCTGTTTGGGAGGTAATTGGGTTGCACAGGATTGGCTGATTCATCAAAAACCAAATTTTTGAATTACCGATTCGGTATTTACCGATTCGGTAATGGATTCGGTAATGAAGAATCGGTATTGGAGTTTCAGTATTTTTTTTTACCGATTGCTTCCGATTCGGTATTTTTTACCGATTTTTAACGAATCAGTAGATTTTAGCGAATGTTTACGTACATCGGAGATACCGATTACTTAATACTGAATCGGTAAAATTCGGTATTAAGGAATCGGTATTTCACGTTTTTCCTACATCTGGCCCCTGGTCTCATGTTATGTAGCATTGCCATTTCTCTCTCTCATAGTCCTATCTCTAAGAGGCTCCTCTTTTACAAGACTTGTCTTGTAGTGATAAAGACCACTGTGACTGAGCAGAGACTAGATTAGAATACTGCTGCAATTTGCATGCACATTGCTGATTTTCTCTACTTTGAGTACAGAGCACAAAACGTACCACGTCAACACCCGCCTCAGGACTTTGCGCTCCTATAATTTACTTAAATACATGGATTCTGCTGGTCTACATGAATTCTAAAATAGCTGCTAAGCTGTGGCCAAAGCAAAACACCTGCCCTGTGCTCTGGGGTGGGGCATGGGTTGAGTTCACAACCACAGATGGTGTGATTGACAGGAAGGGTCAAGCTCACAGCCACAGTGGCCACTGACCCGCAGGGACAAGACCTTGTTTAGTGGTGGCACGCATCTCACTCTACTTCGTGCCCTAGCCTGTCAACCTAGCCCTTAGACCCAGACCCGAAGTTATGGAGCTGACTTACTACCTTCCCTTTCCTACATTGTACTAACATGCCAGAGGCTATTCACCTTGTAGACCTTCTGCATATGTGTATATGACCCGACACGAGATTTACACTATCTTGCTTGGATTTTTAAAGAGAGACAGGAGCTAACCTGACACCACTTTCTAAGGCTTGGCCCCTCTCCTGGGGAGAGTACATTTAACAAAGAAAAGAAAACTCTGCCTGAGTCTGCCGTCGGCTTCTCCAGAATCATTTGTGCACTGGATGCCACAATGGCACCGGCATTTGCCACACTAGGTTCAGGGATCTGAACCTGACACCTTTTGAATCATCCGGTGGAAACAGAGGCTATTGCCCAACCCTTACAAACAGTGCTCCCTCATCCCTTAGGATTGACTGACCCATGTTCAGCTGCAGTTCACATTAAACCCTTCTCCACTTCGGCCCTCAAAGTTCTTGTTTGAATATTTGATACCGCCACCAATATCGGCACCTATGGTGGTTTCATCTAGCCTGGGCTTCTGTGCTCATTGCGGTGGCCTTCCTATTCATCGCTGCTTAGCCACTGCTTCTCTCAATGCCAGAAATGTCCAGGTAAGGGCCCGATGCTGTAGCTCCAGCCATTTTCTGGGCTAGTTGATTCAGCAGGTGAGTTGTGATGTACTCCTTATCAGAATTAGACTTCCATGGCCACTGTCCTGCCGTTAATGTCAACCAACACCTTTTCTGGTGTTTGGCGAGCGTCAGCATCAGGTGCCTTACTCTGGTATTTCTTTCATCTCACAGAGCCCGTTCTGCTTACCAACAGTGGCTCGCTGGGCACTTGCATTCAAAGCCTGGCTCCATGTCAGCAAGACAAGCTCTATGACCATTTAAAGTTTGAGAATACATTGAGTTTGTTTCAGCCCCAAGACATCTAATAATTTTCTTCATCAGATAAAACTAGAGTTTCTGAGCACCAGTTATCCTGATGGAAACTCTGGAGGGATCCAGATACTAGACTGGTCGATTAGTCTTCCGTCCCCATCACCAGCTCGGTTGGTGGATTTGCATGTCAGCACCTCTACGGACATCTGTCAGAGTTTCCGCTGACTTTGCCCTGCCCAGGCATAGTTTACCATCTTTCAGGTCCTCACACATGCTCAAGCTTCATCTACCTGGAAGAAGAGGCAACATGAGCCAGTGGTGCGCTCACTGTGAGGCTGTGGCAGGATCCCACCTCAGCTGGCATTCACCGGCCCTAAACTTCAAAGCGCCATAGAGTTTTAATTGGCTGTCCAACTCATGAAAGTTAGACTGCTTTAGAGGCCTTTCAAAACTAGTCAGGTGGGTGAGCAGCACCGCCACTGATGCCTGGTACCTGGCATGGCTCTGTCTGCCAGGCAGCACAATCTGATCAGGTGATCTAAGAGCAGTCGGTTTGGCAGCACGGGCCTGTCAGATCTGTATCAGAGCAGCCACAGAGAGGGGCAGGGCAGTTGCTGGAGTAGGACACGAACGCTGTAAATCTCTCCTAACCCCACGGGACACAGCTGTAACACTCTCCGCCAGAGCGGAGAACCATCTGCCACCCTGAAGTGGTCCGAGCCTACCCAGACTTATCGCGGCACACAACTGCGGGGAAACGGATAGTGCAGGATCCAGGTGTGTCTAGGTGGCAGTCCCACAGAGGGTTCGACTTTTTTGGGTGACCAACCTTCTCATCATGTTGAATCCTGAGGCTGGAGTGCATGGACTCCACCCGCTTACCTCTTCATGGTTTCACACCCTCTTGAACTCTCTTCAAAATTATTTTGAACTTTCTCTTACATACTTTTCGGCTATTTGAATTGCATCCGTAGTTAGCATTAGATGGAGTTTACCACCAACGTTGAGCTGCATTCCCAATCACCTCAACTCTGAGAAGACGCAATCCTGGTGTGCCGCAGGCCACTACGGATCTAACATTGTTTACGAGTTGAACATCAATCAAAAGGACTTGGATCCCTGAGCAGTACTGGAGAGTCAGTACTTTGTAAACCGCACTTCCCACACCCTCCACCAGGAGGGTTTCTGTGCTGGACTCTTCTCTCTTCACTTGGCATCATTGAGGAAATCTTTTTAGTTTATATTTCTACTTAGTATTCTGCTTAAATTCAGTGGGCTGCCTTGTCCCATATGAGGTCGCCATTGGATGTTGAAGTTTAAGGAACTCTGTGGGGTAGATAGAGGCTGAAAGAGTGTGCCCTTTCCCACATCGGAGTCCGAAGTCCACTAAGTGAGAGCTAGCACTACAGCAGCAGAGGGTATGGTGGTCTCCCATCCTTGGATGTAGAAAAGATGCTCAAGACAATGTACGCAGGCAGCTGTGGGACACCACAGACATCCACGCATGACACTCAGCCGTGTGTCCCAGGATATCATGCCCAGGACAGCCCAGACACCTGCATTCAACAGATGACTGGCATGCCAGCAGGGCCGGACTAAGAACCAAAACTGGCCCTGGCAAACTGCTCAGGGGTGCAGCTGAGCTGTTTGCAAGGGACAGTTTCGGCTGATTTTGTTACCAGGGGCCAATATTGCAGGCCCCCGGTAACAAAAACAGCCCCCCAGAGATCCAAAACAGGCTCCCACCCTAGCGGCCACCGGGGAAATGCATGGTGCTCCCTACGGCCAGTCCAACCCTGCATGCCAGTGGTGTGTGGCCTTGGGGGATAAAAGGGAACAAAGCCTGGAGGAGCTACGACACCAACCAAGATGGCCGCATAGTCTCCCGGCTTCGCCGACCTCCGTCTTTTGCTTGAAGATCCTGTCATCTATCCTGATATTCCGCCCCATATCCGTGTCTATGAACTAATCTGCAGTCCGATGGAGCAATCCTGAGACTTTTCCGACATTGTGGAGTGGAGTAATGTCGAGTTTTGACTTGAGGCCTAACCCAGTCTGGAAGCCGGGGTCTCGAGTGCTGGTCCAGCCGGGTCCCAGTTGAATAACAGCGGACCGGTGAGGGCGGCAGGGTCCGGTCCATAGAACTTTTGACATCTTTTGGACTGCTTTGCTGCCGATCTGCTGCCTGGTCTAGTATAGAAGGTGAGGAGACAAGTGACGCCCGAGGCGGTGTGGCGGGGGTCCCTGACCCGGAGGCCTAGTGTTCGCATCGCCGGTGCCTTTGGGTTGGGGACTTGGCGCGCACGAACGCATGCTGACGATCTGTCCCTCACGGTTCATCCCTGCTCCGCCTAATCTTCCCCCGGGGAGAGTGGCTCTCCGAGGGGATCACTATGCCTGATGTCATGCGAGACCCGGGGGAGCGGGCTGAGTGCGGCCCGTCATTGCGGTTAGTGCTGGCAGCCCTCGAGGCACTTCAAGTGACTATGGAGGCCCAGGTCTGTAAACTGATGTCGGCAGCAGATGGAATTAGGCGATTGGGACTGGACCCTGATTCGTCGCTCGGGACTCGGCGGCCAGCTCTACTCCCGATAGACACCCCAGCGATGTATCCAGACCCGGTGCATGGAATTGTGCCTGCCCCTACAGAAATGGAACTGATTGAACATGCTGAGATCTGTGTATCGACTATAGGGTCGGAATCCTTGTTTTTGCTACCAGTGGAACATTTCACTGCTGTTCCCACTCTGGAAACTTTTGGTCGAGACTGTGAACTACATTGGATTGTGTCGCACCCTCTCCCCAGCTGGTTCATCAAGATCACGGAGGAGACAGTGTCTAGCCCTGGAGTCGGGGAGGGGCATAGTTGGAACCGGCCATGTACTTTGGGGTTTGCCATCCTTTCTCCATCTAGCAGACTATATTTCAGCAACTTCTATATATACTTTGACAATTTGTGGATGGAGCTCTACTTACCAGAGGGAGTCAGCAAGTTTGATCGAAGGGGTCAAGGCTTTTTGTTTTTCCTTTATTGTTTCTATGGCCTTTTTTTTCTCTTTCGTGTCTTTCCTTCTGTTTTTTTCTTTCGTTTCTCTTTTTTCGGGTCAGCGTAGTGGGTCTACTCCTGTGTCTATTATCGATTTTTCTTTATCTGTGCCTATACTTTCTACGGTATATCAGTATCAATGGGCGGGCGCTTAATTGGTGCGAACTGTGATTGCATGCTTGTTTATCCTGAATTTTATGTCTTAGCGCCACTGCTCTAAATGAGATCGTTCTAATTGTGGATGTCCTACTATTTTGCCCGCCCTTTATAAGACTCTGTGTTATTGTATGGCACCTGATCCTTTCATTTTTTATATTATAAAATGGAGCCTTTAGAATCCTGTCATCTGCTTGATCTGCTCAATAGCCAGTTTCAATCGAATTTGTGGTACCTTCGCTACCCGGGCTGCCGAGACGTGTCCTAACTGACTTGCTGTGATGAAACTGATTAGCGGCCGACCCTGGTGGTTGTAGGCCCATATTTGTAACTGTTTGAAGTAACAATAAAGGTTTTCCAAAAAAAAAAGGGAACAAAGCCCCCTGCAAAGCCACAGTCATGCTCCAGCAGAGCCCAAGGGAAATTGGCATTCAAGCAAACCCTCAAACAGGCAAAGCCCTGGGAAAAACCTGTGGCCAAAAGATTTGATGATCAATGAGTCCCAATTCCAAAAACCAACATAATTGAAGCAGAGTTCTCTCGATTATTCATAGCTGAAGGATTCCACCAATTTAGAAAAAGCTTTAGTCCCCCAGAACACTCAGACAAGAGAGTCAAGGGGCTAGAGGCAGGAGCTGAGCAGGTCCGGTTATATCACAATTCTATTTCATTGTTCATGAACCACTTTGTGAAGAAGCGCCTATGATTGCACTGGTGTGTCGACGGCGTTTCGATCCATAAAACTCAGGATCATCTTCAGGACATGAACAATGAAATAGAATTGTGATATAACCGGACCTGCTCAATCTATCAGAACCACACTGTGATAACTACTCACTGTATATATCTCTACACTAGTCACGTTTCGCCGTTCACGCTGCTCACACTGTCACCAGAGCTGCTACCTTGGTTTTCACTCACAAACCACGAGCACCTTGTGCCACTTGGGTTAATCCAATTACTTTCATTTATGTACTACAGTGCTGTTATAACTGTATTATCCACCTTGCTTTCCAATTTACCTTAAGTTGTTTCTATAAATGATGCCAAGAGCACATACTATAACTAAATAGAGGCTCCTTGTTTTCCTTGTGGATAATGTTGCTTGCATATCCCTAATATTTGCCTATGAATGATACCAGTTGGGATATCTGTTGTTTATATTACTTCTGACCCCAATCCCAACACAGTTGATGGGTTACGCGCCTGTTGTTTGTTACAAGATTCCTTAGATCTGGGCATCCATTTTGCAGGCTCCTTCTCCAGAATTGAACACTGATTCCCCATTACCGGTGCTCACTGTGGTAGACACAGGAAATACAATTCAAAGCTGACAAGGTAGATTTCCCAATGTATTGTTGACATCATGGGCTCATGCAATTGGCCTGAAGTTATCTTGAGCACCCAAAGCATCCAGGTGAGCCGCTATTGGTCGGTCTGAAGAATGCAGGCATCCAGTGAGGTGAGATCTAATCGGCATGCATTAGCTCTAGCAATACCGTAGGTATCCAAGTAACACATGGAGTGATCTAAGGAACCACAACTGATATAATGAGCCACTTTCAGATTCACTGAAGAAGCTGTACGTAAATAAACATGCAGGGCTTAATCTCAGACAAGCTTGTGCTACTGGCAGAATCAACCAGGTAGTTGCTACTGCTGGAGGAAAGAGGGAGACATGTGTCTGTCCCAGCCAGACCTATGCACCTATCAAGAGCTTGCTAGGCTCTGCTGCTTGCAGGGCTGGGAGGACAGGGGGATCGCACAGGCACTGGTAGTCCAGCCTGCTCCTTAATGACAGAGGGAGTGGGTGGACTGAGGTGCCTCTTTGCCAAGATGTAGAAGGCTGGTGTCACTGCCCTAAGGAACAATCATTCCGAGCTACTGTGGAAATATACTCAGTGAAAAACTGGCTCTCTTTGGGACTTCCAGGGCAGCCAAGCCATTCGGGTGTATCATGCATTCCCATGTTTTGTGTAGCCAGAGGAGCAGACCCTGAAAACGGCGGTCTGCTTGAGCCATGCCATCCAAAAGGAGTTTCCGCTTGCCCTTTGGGGGACAAGCCAAGTGCAGATGGGCACCACAGACCTGCAGCCGGAGCCCAGCCTGGCTCTGGCCCTCATAGAGCTCTGACTGTGGCCTGGTCAGAATGTTTCACCTCGGCGAAGCAGGAAAGCTCCGTGGGCAGTGGCGGTGCGTCCATTGGGGGCGTTGGGGCGTTGCCCCACTAGCCACTAGCCCCCATGGACGACCGTCACGCTGAGGCACTGGCAGGATTAAAAATGTTCATATTGCGCGCACAAAACGGCAGCCGGCAACCCTCAAGCCTCAATTACCGGGACAAGGCTGGCTGACATCGCGGAAGGTGTGGGGGCGGGGCTGCCTGTGGCAGTGATTGACAGCACAGTACAGGAGCAGTGTGCACAAACAGTGCAGTTACAGTCGCGCGCATGCCAATGTCTGGATACTCGTTTTCTGGACTTGCCCGCGCATGCGCTCTTGGCACTTTACCCTCCCCTCCCTCCCCAACAGCGACTCAGCGTGCTAGGGACCCGTGCCCCCGGGGTCTCATAAGGGCAGACACTAACCCTGCCTCTCAGCCAATCCTGGCGCAGTGGTGCTGCTAATGCAGCGCCAGGATTGGCTGAGACTCCACTGCGCAGCCTGGATTCATTTAAAAAAACGCTCGAGTCTCTGAGGCGGCGGCACGGCGCGCGATTGGGCCCCTGGTGTGGAGAAGGAGCCGAGGACGAGGTCCGACTCTAATCCGGAGGAAGGTAAGTTTTCTCTTTAATTTATTACCCGCCTTCGTCCCCTGTGCATTTTTTCAACACTCCTGCACCTGTTCCCCCCCCCCCCCCACCCGCCCGTATTGCCGGCCGCAATTGTGTCGAGTCCTGGGTATTACAAAAGAGGCCGGGGTCTCCAGCTCACCAGGGACAGGCGAACCCATTACTGGGGTAAAAAATTTGGGTTTGCACAGAGCTCTAGCTCAGGGTGGGTCTGTGCGTGTGTGCCTCTCAGGACGAGTCCGACGGGTGGAAAGATGGAGTGCTGTGTCCCCGTGCCAAGCCATGGAGCAATGCTACCTTACCTCCTAGTGACTAACACGGGAACTAGAAGCTCTGCCATGAGGCCGAATACACATATTTTATAGTCTACTCTAGACTAGAGGCCGGGAGCATTTGGTGAAGGGGGCAGGTAAGCAGCAGCGTGTGAGCACACGGGCTGCAGTGCATACACATGTAGGCCGCCACCAGAGGCCTCGAGTACGCTGGTGAAGGGCCAGGGGGCAGTTAAGCAGCGTGTGATTGTGAGCTCCCACAGGCCGCATTGTCATATAGAGGCCGGGAGCTTTCGGTGAAGGGGGCATGTAAAAGCAGCGTGTGAGTGAGCACACAGGCTGCACACACATGTGCATGCGGTGAAGAGGACAGCCGGTAAGCAGCGTGAAAGCAGTGCACACAGGCCGCATACACATATAGAGGCCTCGAGTATTGCAAAGGGTGCAGGTGAGCAGCGTGTGTGAGCAGTGAGCACTGCTCACACGCTGCTGAGCAGTGACTTTTCTTGCAAGTTGCATCCACCCACCCCCAACCCCCGAAGCCACCTGCTCTGTCCAGCTGTTAGAAACCATTAGCAGAACTTCCTAAAAATGTGAATTTCGGAGGATATTGTACTGCGAACCCCCTGATTATGTGATGCTTGCCTTCATGTTTTGATTGCTTTGTTGATAAATCGAGTGATTTCTCAATCTCACCTCTTTTGTAGACAAATATTCTCTCCTGCAGACCAGTTTGGTATACACAGCGTCAATCACGGCAGTTTTGGCCTTCTGTATGTTATGCTATTTTACCGGGTATTTCTATAGCGCAATTATTTGGCCTCCAGGCGCTTTACGTGAATGTTCCTAAACATTGCTATGGGTTGGTGACTTTGGGGTGTGAGATATGCTCGTGGAGGTGTCCTGTGTGACCTTTCGACCTGACCCCTGTGAATGGTGTGAGTGCCAGTGGTCGGTTGTCTC
The DNA here is from genome assembly GCF_964263255.1 of Lissotriton vulgaris. Lineage (NCBI taxonomy): Eukaryota > Metazoa > Chordata > Amphibia > Caudata > Salamandridae > Lissotriton > Lissotriton vulgaris. The sequence goes on along the minus strand of NC_141691.1, from coordinate 54,935,109 downwards.
TCCACGGAGGCCCCCAATAGGAGCTTGGATTTGGGGGTAACTTGTGTCACATAGGGCAGTGTTGTGTGTGCGCTACGGTGCAGTTTGATTATCAGTTTCCGCCCCACCAACTTCAAATGTCACCAGCCGCCACTGTCCGTGGGCATGCTTAACCCTGTACTGTGCAGTTTGTGACACACCAGGACAACAAATGGAGGCTAGGCCCAGGAGCCCAGGCCTACTGGGGTTATTTCTGGGGCCCAATCAGAGCTTTTTACCCAGTAAAGAAGCAGACCCTTCCAGGCGTAGGAACTTTCTAATGCTAAGGGTTTGCTAATGGAACCCAGTCCGGGATGTGCTCCCCAGGCTGACTTGAGATTTAACCGGGCTATATAGCGTGGGACACCAGCGGTCAGTCCTGGGGCCTATGGTCCAGGGCCTGCACACTGCGCACGCAGCAGGCAGCACAGACTGGGACCTGCTGGAGGACCCAGCAATGTAGGAAGTGGCAAACCCTCCCGCGTCCTGTGATTCTTGTCCAGGGTAATGGAGGATGCTTGTGGTCAATGGATGAAACTCGCAGTCCCATGGACCCTAGAGTCAAGCTTGTTGCACCCTCCTTACTGGAGGAAAGATCTGGTTGGTGCAGCAGTCCCGCTCTCCACCAATAACTCTCTGGGGGCAGGTGAATAGGCCTTATTGTAATCTGGGTACATAGGGTGGAAGAGGCGGGGCTTCTGAGCAGAGGCATCCAATCAGATGGTGAATATTTCAATTGAGTCCTGATCAGGAGTTCCAGGGCAGTTTTGAATTCTAGGTTTCACCCATGAATCATGTATTGTTTATATGAATTATCACCATGGACATTGGTGTGACAGATTTTGCACATCTTAGCCATCATGAATGTCGCAAAAGTGCGGTTTCGCACACCCCTAGTAATGGCCCATCAGACCCACTCACCTTCGCCAAATCATGGAATTCCAAAAGAAACAAGACCCTGTGCACAGAACTAACTGAAGACAAATTCCTAAACTTAATACCATTTTGGTATTCACATAAGGCACTTATTCATTTTGGTATTCACAGAAGGCACTTACTTATTTTGGTATGCACAGAAGGCACTTGCTCATTTTGATATTCACAGAATGCACTTACTCATTTTGGTATTCACAGAAGACACTTACTCATTTTGGTATTCACAGAAGGCACTTACTCATTTTGGTATTCACAGAAGGCACTTACTCTTTTTGGTATTCACAGAAGGCACTTACTCATTTTGCTATTCATAGAAGTTAGGAGTCCTAACTTTAGGACTCATAAATGCCTTCTGTGAATACGGAAAGTCTTAAAGTTAGGATTTTTCTCAGTTTAGGAGTAGTAAAGTTAGGACTCCTAACTTTACTACTCCTAAACTGAGAAAAATCCTAACTTTAAGACTGTCAGTATCGCCAGAGGCAGATAGGAGTCCTAAAGTTAGGACTCCTAACTTCTATGAATAGCAAAATGAGTAAGTGCCTTCTGTGAATACCAAAAAGAGTAAGTGCCTTCTGTGAATAGCAAAATGAGTAAGTGCCTTCTGTGAATACCAAAATGGTAGTAAGTTTAGAATTTTGTCCTAAGTTAGTTATGTGAATCGGGCCCCCAGTTGCTGGAATGAAGGGTGTAGGGTGTTATGAGGAAAACATTCCTGGTTGGGCACTTTTTGTTGCCTTAGTATGAAAAGATGGACGTTCATGCATGGCACACAATGCAAAGTGAACCAAGGTACAACACATAACATGGTCTTGCCCAGGATTACACAATTTAAAATTGGGAACATGGGATCATCCCCAGGTCTCTTAACTTCATAGTCTGCACCTTTGCCTCTAGCCCTCGTTTCCCCTCCAAGAAATCCCTGATGTTAAACCACAGCCTTCTGCATTCAGTGCTATGTTGCAACCCTCTGGAAATCCACAGAACAATTGCTATAAATGCTGAATTTTCCACTTCTTGTGAGTAGCAAGTGCTACCCCGTTGGCATTCAAGTTGTAATTAAAGAATACGAATAATGAATCTTTCCCCAAATATGTCACAATAATTACAATACTTTCCTAGGTTGACACTTGCACTGCGGTGTTCATGTTTGTGGTGTGATATATTTCAGCAGCGACTGTTCACACAGCCGGTCATTATAAATACTTAGAAAGAGCTTTCTTGTTAGATCAACATTCACGGAGCTCGACCTTGGGTTGCTTCACTTTCTAATAATTGGGCGATGTTCTTCCTTTTTCTGATGGATCTTATCTCCTGTCTGCAGCTTGTCTTCAATAACATTCCTGGAAGGTTCCCTCTGCCAGCCAAAGCACCCTGCCGCGCCCTCAAGGCTCCTTCTTGTTTGAGGCAAGTCAGGCTGATGCCAGCAGAGTGAAAGGCCACTGACACTTCATTAACTGTAGCCTCTCCACAAGCCCATGGCCACCTATTCTTGGCTACCACATGCTTTCTGCCCCACAAGCCCACAGCCCCCTGATCTTGGGCCTCCCGTGCCCTCTGTCCTGGCCGGGTATCTCCTGCTCTCTGCCCCCACCATGAGCCCCTTGTTCTTAGGTATTTCCTGCTCTCTGCTGCAGCCACGGCCCCCTTGTTCTTGGGTATCTTCTACTCCCCACCTCGGCAATGAGCACCTTGTCCTTTGGGCATCTTCAGCCCCAGCCACAACCCCCTTGTTTTTGGGTATCTTCTGCTCTATGCTCAGGCCAAGGGCCCCTTGTTCTTGGGTATCTTCAGCCCCAGCCACGGGTCCCTTGTTCTTGGGTATCTTCTGCCCTCTGTCCCAGTCACTGGCCCCTTGTTCTTGGGTATCTTCTGCCCTCTGCCCTGTCAGTAAGCCCCTTGTTCTTAGATATCTTCTGCTCTCTTCCCCAGTCACGGGCCCCTTGTTCTTGGGTATCTTATGCCCTCTGCCCTGGCAGTGAGATCCTTGCTCTTGGGTATTGTCTGCCTCTGCCCTGGCAGTGAGTCTCTAGTTCTTGGGTATCATCTGCCCTCTGCCTGGGCAGTGAGTCCCTTGTGCTTGGGTATCTACTGCCCTCTGCCCTATGCGGGCCCCTTCTTTTTGGGTATCTTCTGCCCTCTGCCCAGGCCATGGGCCCCTTGTTCCTGGGCATCTTATGCCACCTGCACTGGCAGTGAGCCCCTTGTTCTTTGGTATGTTATGCCCTCTGACTTGGCAGTGCTCCCCTTGTACTTGGGTATCTTATGCTCTCTGCCTCCAGCTAGAAGCCCCTTGTACTTGGGTATCTTATGCTCTCTGCCTCCAGCTAGAAGCCCCTTGTACTTGGGTATATTATGCTCTCTGCCTCCAGCTAGAAGCCCCTTGTACTTGGGTATCTTATGCTCTCTGCCCCCAGCTAGAAGCCCCTTGTACTTGGGTATCTTATGCGCTCTGCCTCCAGCTAGAAGCCCCTTGTACTTGGGTATCTTATGCTCTCTGCCTCCAGCTAGAAGCCCCTTGTACTTGGGTATATTATGCTCTCTGCCTCCAGCTAGAAGCCCCTTGTACTTGGGTATCTTATGCTCTCTGCCCCCAGCTAGAAGCCCCTTGTACTTGGGTATCTTATGCGCTCTGCCTCCAGCTAGAAGCCCCTTGTACTTGGGTATCTTATGCTCTCTGCCTCCAGCTAGAAGCCCCTTGTACTTGGGTATCTTATGCTCTCTGCCTCCAGCTAGAAGCCCCTTGTACTTGGGTATATTATGCTCTCTGCCTCCAGCTAGAAGCCCCTTGTACTTGGGTATCTTATGCTCTCTGCCTCCAGCTAGAAGCCCCTTGTACTTGGGTATCTTATGCTCTCTGCCTCCAGCTAGAAGCCCCTTGTACTTGGGTATCTTATGCTCTCTGCCTCCAGCTAGAAGCCCCTTGTACTTGGGTATCTTATGTCCTCTGCCTCCAGCTAGAAGCATCTTGTACTTGGGTATCTTATGCTCTATGCCTCCAGATAGAAGCCCTTGTACTTGGGTATCTTATGCTCTCTGCCTCCAGCTAGAAGACCCCTGTACTTGGATATCTTATGCTCTCTGCCTCCAGCTAGAAGCCCCTTGTACTTGGGTATCTTATGCTCTCTGCCTCCAGCTAGAAGCCCCTTGTACTTGGATATCTTATGCTCTCTGCCTCCAGCTAGAAGCCCCTAGTACTTGGGTATCTTATGCTCTCTGCCTCCAGCTAGAAGCCCCTAGTACTTGGGTATCTTATGCTCTCTGCCCTGGGTAAATACTCCCCTCATGTTGCATACTTCTTGTTCTTTGGCTATGTCCGTGCCTCTGCCATTTGCAGGTGAGCTTTGGGTTTTATATATCCTTGGCACCTGCCGTAAATGAGAAACTCTTGTATTTTCACTGTCTTCACTTTATTTTGCCCTGAGTGATCTCTCCCTAGTATTTGAATATCTACTGCCCCCTACCCCCTTGGTTCACCTCTTCTCTTTGTCTACGTAAGGGCTCCTTCTTCGTGGATGCTGCTCGTTCTTTTGTTACATAAGTCTTCCTGCTTTGGAGTTTAACTCCTTTTCTTTGGCTATGTAAATACTCCCTGAAATGCACCTCTTGTTCTTTGGATACTAAAGTCCCTCTGCCTTGGGATGCACCTCTTGTTCGTTGGCTACTTATGTTATATCTGGGATGCACCTCTTGTTCTTTTGTTACCTAAGTCCCTGTGCCTTGGTGTGCACGTCTTGTTCTTTGGCACTTAAGTCCTTCTTCCTCTGAGTGCATCTCTTATTCTTGTTCTTTTGTTACTTAAGTACCTTTACCTTGGGATGCACATCTTGTTCTTTGGCTACTTAAGTCCTTCTACCTATGGGTGCACCTCTTATTCTTTTTTTACTTAAGTCCCTCTGCCTTGGAGTGCACCTCTTGTTCTTTAGATACTAAAGTCCTGTCTGGGGTGCACCTCATATTCTTTTGTTACTTAAATCCCTCTACTTTGCATGCGCCTCTTGTTCTTTGGATACTTAAGTCCCTCTACCTTGGGATGCACCTGAAGTTCTTTGGCTACTTAGGTTATGCCTGGAATGCACCTCTTGTTCTCTAGATTATTAAGTCCTGCCTTTGGGTGCACCCCTTGTTCATTGGCTTCTCAAGTCCTTCTTCCTCTGGGTGCACCTCTTATTCTTTTGTTACTTAAGTCCTGCCTTTGGGTGCAACCCTTGTTCTTTGGATACTTACTCTGCCTGGGGTGCACCTCTTGTTCTTTGGATACTTAGGTCCCTCTGCCTTGGAGTCCACTTCTTGTTCTTTGGATACTTAAGTCCTGCCTTTGGGTGCACCCCTTGTTCTTTGGATACTTAGGTCCGTCTGCCTGGGGTGCACCTCTTGTTCTTTGGATACTTAGGTCCCTCTGCCTTGGAGTCCACTTCTTGTTCTTTGGATACTTAAGTCCTGCCTTTGGGTGCACCCCTTGTTCTTTGGATACTTAGGTCCGTCTGCCTGGGGTGCACCTCTTGTTCTTTGGATACTTAGGTCCCTCTGCCTTGGAGTCCACTTCTTGTTCTTTGGATACTTAAGTCCTGCCTTTGGGTGCACCTCTTGTTCTTTGGATACTTAGGTCCCTCTGCCTTGGAGTCCACTTCTTGTTCTTTGGATACTTAAGTCCTGCCTTTGGGTGCACCTCTTGTTCTTTGGATACTTAGGTCCCTCTGCCTTGGAGTCCACCTCTTGTTCATTGGCTTCTCAAGTCCTTCTTCCTCTGGCTGCACCTCTTATTCTTTTGTTACTTAAGTCCCTTTACCTTGGGATGCACCTCTTGTTCTTTGGATGATTAAGTCCCTCTGCCTTGAAGTGCACCTCTTGTTCTTTAGATACTTACTTCCTGCCTGGGGTGTAATGGCCGGAGCCTCCAACTTTGGAGCTGGAGACCCAGGTTCGAGTCTCGGGTCAGCTCAACATCCTGTGAATCTGGGCAAATCACTTAATCTCCCCCCGCCTACCAAAGAAATGAATGTGTTCTTGTGTAATGTAACTGGTGCTCATGTAAAGCGCTCCAATACCTTCAGGTCGAGTTTGCGCTATAAAAAAATTAAAAAATAAACTCTCCTTTGTATGTCATACCCCTGCAACCTTAGTATACCTAATCTTCTCACGCTCATCTATGTGAAAACCGCTCCCAGATGAAAGACAATGGCCTGGGAGTAAGCATGAGCGAATTTTGCGGATCTCGCGTTCGCGAATTTTGCGGATTTGCGGATTCGCAATCCGCAAAATCCGCGAATTCCCGCGAATTTGCGGATTTTTTTTTTTTTTGTGTTCGCCCGTGTTTCTGCCAGTTCGCGAGGGTTTTTACAATTTCGCAATTTGCAAACTTACCTGTCGGGTCGCAAGTTTTGCGAACTTGTTGTTTCTACGTGTCCAACCTGTTTGGGACACTCTTCTTCATCACTGCCACTCTCTGTCACCACTGCCACTCTCTGACTACTCATGCCACCCTCTGGCCCACCCATGCCACCCTCTGTTTCATCACCACACCCTCTGGTTGTCCAGTGTACATTATTTTCGGCAAAGCAAAGCACACCTTCCCTGCCTCAAGTGACCTGAATTAATTTGGGGCTGATTAATGTGTCACAGAATATTTTTTTAGCTGGCACCTGCTTCCTTAGTGCGCCCTGATTAGTGATCTTTTGCACTCGCTAAGTGCTTTCATTGTTGCAAAATTAGTTACAACACCTGCCCTGCCCCAACTGACAATAATGAATTAGGGGCTGATTAATGGATTTTAACTTCCAGCCTGGCTCCTGCTTGTCTCCCTTAGCTGTAATTCATGACCTTTGTGGCATATGTGTAACTATTCTGAGGTTCAGAGCAGGGTCACATAATAGTTTCAACTGGCAACTGAACTCTGGAGGGGCCCCTCAGGAAGCACTACAGGAAATGGCTACTAATGATGTGCCTGAACTTTTGAACCTGGTAAGTAGTTACTTTCAGTTTTGCTTAGATCGTATTTCTGCAATTTCGCACTTATTCGCGGGGCGCGAACTCACGCGAACAGTGCGAGCAGTGCGAGCAAAATCCGCTGCTCGCGGATTTGCGGATTTTGCAGGAAATTCGCAAATCTCGCGGATTGCGGATTTCCCGAAAATCCGCAAAATCCGCGAGCGGAACGGATTTTCCGCCCATGCCTACCTGGGAGAGGGGAGGCGATTTCTCCCCTGACAGGAAGAACAGTTGGGTGGGCCCAGGTACTTGAAAGGGGCCTGGCTTATCACAAGCAAATGTTAGGGGACGCTTGGAAAGCCCCATCTCAGCTTTTGCCCCCCCAGTCAGGCTGGCATCAAACCTACTGGGAGGAAAGCTACCTCCAGAAGCAGCTATCAGTGACCACAGAAGAGTGGACTGCTCAGCACCCGGCTGCACCTGTGGGTATGCACACAGGCTCTGGACAAGGGGAAGGGTTTCCCAATCTTGGATTTTAGGAGTACAGTGCACTGTGCAATTGGTTGCAAGAGGGCAAACAGGAAACCTAAAAAGTATTCAGGGTTGTCCCTGGGAACATTTGCCCCATTAATTAGGGAAGAAGCAGAAGTCACCCCGGGCCACTAGCTAGTGCCACCCATAAAGGGTCGTTAGCACATTCTCTGAACCTGCGGAATATAATAAGAGGTCTGGTCCTGCTGTCTGTGACCTGAAGGACTGGACATGCTCGCTCTTGTGCCATGGACAAAGATGTGGACAACATGGGGGCATTTGATGTTTACCTATGTGATTACAGGGACTCAACAAGCTGCAAGATGCATTTTCCCTGAACTACCCAGCTGACCAACCGCAACTGGAGCTGGTCTGGACTTTGCTGTTGGCCTCTGCCTGGTACCATGAAAGTCTCTAAGTGCTCCTCCCCTGTCCGTATGAGGTCCTGGGAGCCTTAGAAGTGTACTTCTAGGGTTGTTTTGGGCACCAGAAGAAAGTTTGGACACTTTTGCTCCAGAGCTTCAGGGGACCTGTGGTAAAAAGTATCCGGCTGACAGTTCCTTGGAATCAGATTGAATTTCAGCTCCATCCTGGTCAAAGCTACCAGCACCTCTGAAAGAAATCCGTAATAGGACTTAGAACATTTTCTGCAAGAAATCTTCAGAGCTACAGCTACAGCGGGCTCAGCCTGTTGCATGTATGTGGCTTTCGGTTCCACAGTGGTGCTTACGTTTCAACGGAGACCCACTCAGAAGAACTTTTCTTCTCAAAAAGTGACAAAGTCCCTTTCAGTGACAAAGTTTCTTTATGTGTTGGAACTTACAAACTTTTTTAAACTTTCTCCCTTCCAGGCTTTTACTGGGACCAATCCATTTGTTGTGTCCTACCAGAGGTCCATCGTGGCTGCCTCAAATTGCGCTTAGAACCCACTCTGCTGTTTCCATTGACTATCATTAAAGTTTTGTACTTATTCGTGCTAGCTTCCACAAGAACTTTAAAAATATATATCTCTAGTTCTCCTTACTGGATTTATCTTGTTTTTTGCCTTATATTACTAATAATTTTCTACTCTTTATTTTAGAATTTGTTGTGGAGTTTTATTGTGTTTTGTGTGACTTTTTCTACTGTGTATTCAATTGCTTAAATACTTTACACATTACATTTGATTTAAGCCTGACTGCTTTGTGTCACATTACCAGGGATGGAGCACAGGTTTAAACAAAAAAAATCATTTGTGTGACATCTAGCAGGAGGTGGCCTTATCCGTTGAGATAGACACTTGTCCACCCCAAATAATAAGCAACTTTTCTAGACGGCCAGACTGCCATCAGATCCTGTTCTCAGCTTACCTTCCAGACGGTGCCATCCTTCTGCAGTGTAACCTTGAAGGGTTTCTGTTCAAGTGCTCTCTTGCATGTTCCAGGATTCTACAGGGAAGAGCAATTTTTTGATTTCTGACAGTTACTTTGGAGACTGTGGCTTGTCCTGTTGCCTCTGTGCTGTTATTAGATACTTCCACACAGCCTGGCACCCTGTACTATCGCCACCCAACCTACCAGACTGGCATCTCAAGCTATCACCAGCCAACCTACAAGACTAGCAAACAACGGTATCTTCATCTAAAATGCCAAACTGGCATCAGGTTCTATCACCACCCAGCACTAGAAGACTGGCATCAGGCTCTATCACCACCTAGAACTAGCAGACGGGCATCAGACTCTATCACCACCCAGCCTGGCTGACTGGCATTAGACTCTATCACCACCCAGAACTAGCAGACTGGCAACAGACTCTATCACCACCCAACCTGGATGACTGGCATCAGACTCTATCACAACCCAAAACTAGCAGACTGGCATCAGACTCTATCACCACCCAAAACTAGCAGACTGGCATCAGACTCTATCACCACCCAGAACTAGCAGACGGGCATCAGACTCTATCATCACCCAGAACTAGCAGACTGGCATCAGACTCTAACACCACCCAACCTGCTAGACTGGGATTCGAGGCTGTTACCACCCAACCTGCCAGAATGGCATCAGACTCTATCACCACCCAACCTGTCAGACTGGCACCCAGCACCATCCTCACCAAATGTACCAGACTGGTGTCTGTCTCTAATCTCACCCAAGGTAGCAAATTGATGTCCAGCTTTGTCACCACCCCAACCGGCCAAACTGGCATCAGACTCTATCTCCCCCCACCGCCTCAGTCTGGCACCCAGCACCATCCTCACCAAACGTACCAGACTGGCATCAGACTCTATTGCCACCCCAGCCTGCCAGACCAGTATACGACCCTATCTCTACCCAACCTGCCAGACTGTCAGCCAGTACTATCCTCGCCAAACGTCTAGCTCTGACCCCACCCAAAGTACCAGACTAGTGCCCGGCTCGGTCTCCACCCCAGCCTACAGACTGGCATCAGTAACATCACCACACTAGCTGACTCTTAAACCTTTATGTGATTTAAGCACAAAGCTACCCCAACCGCAGTCCTCTGTCAAGCACAGCCAAGCCCCTGCTTGAGCAGGACGTGTTCCCAGCTGTCAGCAGTGCAGCAGGTGCAGTAGCACCGGGTCCAGGGGGCTTTGGTGCCCAATGCACCTCAATCACCTCTACCTTTTACTGACAAACCAGGTGATAATGGCACCGTAGTCACTGCATGTTCCGTCTTTTTCTGCACATTCCAGTAATGCAAGAGACCTGGAGGTACCGCCTGACCTCATGATGGAGGCCAGAGATACCATCTGGCGCATGTCCCCAGGCCTCTTCTTACTTATGTGTTCTCTCGCGAGAGAGCCCTCGAGATGCACGGATAGCAGATGGAGAACAGTCACTCGGCCCGATTCACAGAACTAACTTAAGACAAAATCCTAAACTTACTACCATTTTGGTATTCACATAAGGCACTTACTCGTTTCAGTATTCACAAAAGTTAGGAGTCCTAACTGTAGGACTCCTAAATGCCTTCTGTGAATACCGAAAGTCTTAAAGTTAGGATTTTTCTCAGTTTAGGAGTAGTAAAGTTAGGACTCCTAACTGTAGGACTCTTAAATGCCTTCTGTGAATACTGAAAGTCTTAAAGATAGGATTTTTCTCAGTTTAGGAGTAGTAAAGTTAGGACTCCTAACTTTACTACTCCTAAACGTTCGGTATTCACAGAAGGTATTTAGGAGTCCTAACTTCTGTGAATGCTGAAATGAGTAAGTGCCTTCTGTGAATATCAAAATGGTACTAAATTTAGGATTTTGTTTCAAGTTAGTACTGTGAATCGGGCCCACAGGGCATAAGGGAATCCTGCAGGACATGGGCCTACCCTTGCGCACCACTGAGCACAGGCCCAGCTTGGCAAATCCAGGTTTGCAGGTGGCAGTGCAGGTAACAAGGCAGGTGACAGTGCAGGTGTCAGTGCAGGTAACAAGTGCAGACAACACTGCAGGTGTCAGTGCAGATGTCAGGGCAGGTAACAATGCGGGTGGAAGTGCAGGTAACAAGGCAGGTGACAGGTGCAGGTAAGAGTGCAGGCAACAGTGCAGTTAACAATGCAGGTGACAGTGCATGTAACAATGCATGTTACAGTGCAGGTAACAATGCAGGTGAAAGTGCAGGTAACAGTGCGGGTGGAAGTGCAGGTAACAAGGCAGGTGACAGGTGCAGGTAACAAGGCAGGTGACAGGTGCAGGTAAGAGTGCAGGCAACAGTGCAGTTAACAATGCATGTTACAGTGCAGGTAACAATGCAGGTGACAGTGCAGGTAACAGTGCGGGTGGAAGTGCAGGTAACAAGGCAGGTGACAGGTGCAGGTAACAAGGCAGGTGACAGGTGCAGGTAACAAGGCAGGTGACAGGTGCAGGTAAGAGTGCAGGCAACAGTGCAGTTAACAATGCAGGTGACAGTGCATGTAACAATGCATGTTACAGTGCGGGTAACAATGCAGGTGACAGGTGCAGGTAACAAGGCAGGTGACAGTGAAGGTGGCAGTGCAGGTAACAGTGCAGGTGACAGTGCAGGTAACAGTGCAGGTGGCAGTGCAGGTAACAGTGCAGGTGGCAGTGCAGGTAACAGTGCAGGTGGCAGTGCAGGTAACAGTGCAGGTGGCAGTGCAGGTAACAGTGCAGGCAAAGTGCAGTTAACAATGCAGGTGACAGTGCACATAACAATGCACATTACAATGCAGGTAAGAATGCGGGTGACAGGTTCAGGTAACAAGGCAGGTGACAGAGCAGGTAACAGTGCAGGTGGCAGTGCAGGTAACAAGGCAGGTGACAGGTGCAGGTAACAAAGCAGGTGGCAGTGCAGGTAACAGTGCAGTTGGCAGTGTAGGTAACAGTGCAGGTGACAGTGCAGGTAACAAGGCAGGTGACAGGTGCAGGTAACAGTGCAGGTGGCAGTGTAGGTAACAGTGCAGGTGACAGTGCAGGAAACAATGCAGGTGGCAGTACAGATAACAAGCGGGTGACAGTGCAGGTAACAGTGCAGGTGACAGTGCAGGTAACAGTGCAGACAACACTGCAGGTGACAGCGCAGGTAACAGTGCGGGTGGAAGTGCAGGTAACAAGGTAGGTGACAGGTGCAGGTAACAAGGCAGGTGACAGGTGCAGGTAACAGTGCAGGCAATAGTGCAGTTAACAATGCAGGTGACAGTGCAGATAACAATGCACGTTACAGTGGAGGTAACAATGCAGGTGACAGTGCAGGTAACAGTGCAGGTGGCAGTGCAGGTAACAGTGCAGGTGGCAGTGCAGGTAACAGTGCAGGCGGCAGTGCAGGTAACAGTGCAGGCAAAGTGCAGTTAACAATGCAGGTAAGAATGCGGGTGACAGGTTCAGGTAACAAGGCAGGTGACAGTGAAGGTGGCAGTGCAGGTAACAGTGCAGGTGACAGTGCAGGTAACAGTGCAGGTGGCAGTGCAGGTAACAGTGCAGGCGGCAGTGCAGGTAACAGTGCAGGCAAAGTGCAGTTAACAATGCAGGTAAGAATGCGGGTGACAGGTTCAGGTAACAAGGCAGGTGACAGTGCAGGTAACAGTGCAGGTGGCAGTGCAGGTAACAAGGCAGGTGACAGGTGCAGGTAACAGTGCAGGTGGCAGTGTAGGTAACAGTGCAGGTGACAGTGCAGGTAACAGTGCAGGTGGCAGTGTAGGTAACAGTGCAGGTAACAAGGCAGGTAACAGTGCAGGTAACAGTGCAGGTGACAGTGCAGGTAACAGTGTAGGTAATAAGGCAAGTGACAGTGCAGGTAACAGTGCAGGTGACAGTGCAGGTGGCAGTGTAGGTAACAGTGCAGGTGACAGTGCAGGTAACAGTGCAGGTGGCAGTACAGATAACAAGCGGGTGACAGTGCAGGTAACAGTGCAGGTGACAGTGCAGGTAACAGTGCAGGTGGCAGTGCAGGTAACAAGGCAGGTGACAGGTGCAGGTAACAGTGCAGGTGGCAGTGTAGGTAACAGTGCAGGTGACAGTGCAGGTAACAGTGCAGGTGGCAGTACAGATAACAAGCGGGTGACAGTGCAGGTAACAGTGCAGGTGACAGTGCAGGTAACAGTGCAGGTGGCAGTGTAGGTAACAGTGCAGGTGACAGGTGCAGGTAACAGTGCAGGTGGCAGTGCAGGTAACAAGGCAGGTGACAGGTGCAGGTAACAGTGCAGGTGGCAGTGTAGGTAACAGTGCAGGTGACAGTGCAGGTAACAATGCAGGTGACAGTGCAGGTAACAGTGCTGGTGGCAGTGCAGGTAACAGTGCAGGTGACAGTGCAGGTAACAGTGCAGGTAACAGTGCAGGTGGCAGTGCAGGTAACAAGGCAGGTGACAGGTGCAGGTAACAGTGCAGGTGGCAGTGTAGGTAACAGTGCAGGTGACAGTGCAGGTAACAGTGCAGGTGGCAGTACAGATAACAAGCGGGTGACAGTGCAGGTAACAGTGCAGGTGACAGTGCAGGTAACAGTGCAGGTGGCAGTGTAGGTAACAGTGCAGGTGACAGGTGCAGGTAACAGTGCAGGTGGCAGTGCAGGTAACAAGGCAGGTGACAGGTGCAGGTAACAGTGCAGGTGGCAGTGTAGGTAACAGTGCAGGTGACAGTGCAGGTAACAATGCAGGTGACAGTGCAGGTAACAGTGCTGGTGGCAGTGCAGGTAACAGTGCAGGTGACAGTGCAGGTAACAATGCAGGTGACAGTGCAGGTAACAGTGCTGGTGGCAGTGCAGGTAACAGTGCAGGTGACAGTGCAGGTAACAATGCAGGTGGCAGTGTAGGTAACAGTGTAGGTAACAGTGCAGGTGACAGTGCAGGTAACAGTGCAGGTGACAGGTGCAGGTAACAGTGCAGGTGGCAGTGTAGGTAACAGTGCAGGTGGCAGTGCAGGTAACAAGGCAGGTGACAGGTGCAGGTAACAGTGCAGGTGGCAGTGTAGGTAACAGTGCAGGTGACAGTGCAGGTAACAATGCAGGTGACAGTGCAGGTAACAGTGCTGGTGGCAGTGCAGGTAACAGTGCAGGTGACAGTGCAGGTAACAATGCAGGTGGCAGTGTAGGTAACAGTGTAGGTAACAGTGCAGGTGACAGTGCAGGTAACAATGCAGGTGACAGTGCAGGTAACAGTGCAGGTGACAGTGCAGGTAACAATGCAGGTGGCAGTGTAGGTAACAGTGTAGGTAACAGTGCAGGTGACAGTGCAGGTAACAATGCAGGTGACAGTGCAGGTAACAGTGCAGGTGACAGTGCAGGTAACAATGCAGGTGGCAGTGTAGGTAACAGTGTAGGTAACAGTGCAGGTGACAGTGCAGGTAACAATGCAGGTGACAGTGCAGGTAACAGTGCAGGTGACAGTGCAGGTAACAATGCAGGTGGCAGTGTAGGTAACAGTGTAGGTAACAGTGCAGGTGACAGTGCAGGTAACAGTGCAGGTGACAGGTGCAGGTAACAGTGCAGGTGGCAGTGTAGGTAACAGTGCAGGTGGCAGTGCAGGTAACAAGGCAGGTGACAGGTGCAGGTAACAGTGCAGGTGGCAGTGTAGGTAACAGTGCAGGTGACAGTGCAGGTAACAATGCAGGTGACAGTGCAGGTAACAGTGCTGGTGGCAGTGCAGGTAACAGTGCAGGTGACAGTGCAGGTAACAATGCAGGTGGCAGTGTAGGTAACAGTGTAGGTAACAGTGCAGGTGACAGTGCAGGTAACAATGCAGGTGACAGTGCAGGTAACAGTGCAGGTGACAGTGCAGGTAACAATGCAGGTGGCAGTGTAGGTAACAGTGTAGGTAACAGTGCAGGTGACAGTGCAGGTAACAGTGCAGGTGACAGGTGCAGGTAACAGTGCAGGTGGCAGTGTAGGTAACAGTGCAGGTGGCAGTGCAGGTAACAAGGCAGGTGACAGGTGCAGGTAACAGTGCAGGTGGCAGTGTAGGTAACAGTGCAGGTGACAGTGCAGGTAACAATGCAGGTGACAGTGCAGGTAACAGTGCTGGTGGCAGTGCAGGTAACAGTGCAGGTGACAGTGCAGGTAACAATGCAGGTGGCAGTGTAGGTAACAGTGTAGGTAACAGTGCAGGTGACAGTGCAGGTAACAATGCAGGTGACAGTGCAGGTAACAGTGCTGGTGGCAGTGCAGGTAACAGTGCAGGTGACAGTGCAGGTGGCAGTGCAGGTAACAAGGCAGGTGACAGGTGCAGGTAACAAGGCAGGTGACAGGTGCAGATAACAGTGCAGGTGGCAGTGCAGGTATCAGTGGTGGAGACCTCCCCATGGATGTTGTCCATTGTGGTGGATTTGTTTTTTAGGATGCTGGGGGGGAGGGAGAGAGAGAGATTACTATCACTAACTCCTCATCTCCGTACCATACCTACTGTACAGACACCCTAGACTGACTTACCTGTCGCATTTAACCAATGAATTACTCTTAAGCAACTGATATTTCCCTATGTTTAAATGTATATTTTTGCATGTAAAATGCGTGTGCGAGCAAATAGGAACTCTCGACACATTTCCAGGAGTTACACTGGGCACCCAGGACTGTCACAGCTTCCCAAGTGGACTCCTGAAAACCTTCATTCACCCAAACAACATAAATCTCTACAAACGAAGAGTGAAACCAAAGTGTGTGGTGTATTTGACTCCACAAAGTATCCAGAACATGCCACAGAGAAGCAGATGGAGTTCGGGCAGGGTGAGGGGCGGAAGCAGGTGCTGCTTCGAGGGGAAGTGACGAGGATGATGTGAAGACAAGATGGCGGCGGGGCTCAGCAGCCATTTATATTTCATGGTTCATCAATAATTTGAGGAGGCCCTTCCTTTGAAGGACCCTCCCCGGGCTACCCGCAGTGAGGACTGAGGCAGCTCTGAAAACGTCACTTCCATACTCTAAGTATGTACACCACACTCACAATTGTGCCTGGTAGTGGTACTTATATGTGCACTAATTCCACGCAGTGTTACTGAGTGTAGTTAAACTGTACATAATCAGCACCTATGCAAATGCACCATATGCGTGTCGCACCAGAAGTCACGCTGGTGGGTATTGTGATTTGTACAACAGTTCAGGGACACAGGGGGGGCCTCTGTCTACATCTGGTCCATGCCACCCCAATAAGTGTCATAGAAGTAGAAGACGTCTCAATCATGGCGCCATTTGTATTTTATTTATTTTTTATATTGAATGGCTTTCAGTGAAGGAAAGGCTGGTGGTTATCATGGCCTGCTGGTGCTGTCTGGATTCATGCTGGCCATGGAGAACGCACTGTGCAGTAGTGTGCTAGCGTGCATGGAGACACGCTGTGCACCAGTGTGGTGCCGTGCATCGAGGACGCACTGTGCAGTGGTATGCTGGCGTACATGGAGTACGCACTGTGCAGCCGTGGGCTGGCGTGCATGGAGGACGCATTGTGCAGCCGTGGGCTGGCGTGCATGGAGGACACGCTGTGCAGCCGTGGGCTGGCGTGAATGGAGGACGCATTGTGCAGCCGTGGGCTGGCGTGCATGGAGGACACGCTGTGCAGCAGTGTGCTGCCGTGCATGGAGGACGCATTGTGCAGCCGTGTGCTCACGTGCATGGAGTACGCACTGTGCAGCCGTGGGCTGGCGTGCATGGAGGACGCATTGTGCAGCCGTGGGCTGGCGTGAATGGAGGACGCATTGTGCAGCCGTGGGCTGGCGTGCATGGAGGACACGCTGTGCAGCAGTGTGCTGCCGTGCATGGAGTACGCACTGTGCAGCCGTGGGCTGACGTGCATGGAGGACGCATTGTGCAGCCGTGGGCTGGCGTGAATGGAGGACGCATTGTGCAGCCGTGGGCTGGCGTGCATGGAGGACACGCTGTGCAGCAGTGTGCTGCCGTGCATGGAGGACGCATTGTGCAGCCGTGTGCTCACGTGCATGGAGGACGCAATGTGCAGCAGTGGGCTGGCGTGCATGGAGGATGCGCTGTAGGCGCAACATACATCAACGTGTGCCTGACAGAGTGCTTCATTTCCAGGGAGGAACAGAATTTGCAACTCTTCGTTGTGTGACCTGAATTGTCTGGTGCATCTCATCGTATCACACACCAGATCTTGTGCCGGGATTGCCTGGGCATAACCCTGATCAACATTTACCAGAAGGGGTGCACCCTCAGACCGCGTGGTTCCCTGTGTTATTTCCAATTCATTGCTTGTACCTTCCTGGCACCATCACAGGCCTCATCACAGTGGACCAATTGCTTTCTTCCCACCTGGCCCTCCCAGAGAGATCTTGGTACCAGGTAGCTGGGAGAGTGAGTGACTAATCTAATGGAACTCTTCTGAGAAGGTTCGGAAGCAGGTCAAGAGACTGAGTGACCCCCTTGTGCTTCTCAGAACTGGGCTGGTGTAGGAAGGCCCGGGCGGAGCCCTGTTTCTAACCAGTTGTTGCCCCAAACCTGCTTCTGCTTTACAACCTGTTGGTGAACTTCCCGAGTGTCGCAGAGACCCCTTTGTTCACATCTGCCTCTTGTTTATTTAGACTACTTATCCCCACCTACTTCCCAGGGACCCAGACTAAGTGTGACCTCGACCGCGTGTGGCCTTGTATCCGGAGAGAGGGGCTGGTGAGCTTCCATCCGGGGTGTCAGGGACAGTGGGTGGTGGGAGACTTGGACCCGTGGGGTCTTCAGTGTGTTATCCGTTGCCATGCTGGGTGTTAGTGGCACCATATGAAAGTGTTGGGTCTGTATGTGTACGAGAGTGTCCTATACAGACTGGGCTGGTACCTGTTGCATCGTGTAACGGTGTGGAGTGAGTGAGTGTGTGGGAGTGACAGTCTGAGGACCGCCTGTGATTAAAAATACTAAATGCCGGTGTTGGTTTATATGTTGATTTCCTGCCAAAAGTACTTCACAATTCACACTGGTTTTACCCGCGTGGCCCCGGCCTGCGGTGCTGCTAAAAAGCGTTATCATTCTTTGTATGTACATATTACTGGTGCCGGTGTAGCCCAGGGTGCATCCTTAAACTGTGTGTTATTGCAGTAATAGGATTGTGGGGTGGGCTTGGGACTTACAACGTTTTGCACCAGATACGGGTGCTGTGTGGGGTTTAGAATACAACTTTTTCTCAGCACCTGTCACCTGCCTTGTTACCTGCACTGCCACCTGCACTGCCACCTGCACTGCCACATGCCTTGTTACCTGCACTGCCACCTGCACTGTTACCTGCACCTGTCACCTGCCTTGTTAACTGCACTGTCACCTGCACTGTTACCTGCACTGTCACCTGCACTGTTACCTGCCTTGTTGCCTTGAGTCTCTTTCTAAATTCCAAGAGCTAGGACGATGCTTGGAGGGGAGGGGAAAGCTGTTCCAGGACTTAGCAGCGAGGTAGGAAAAGTAGTGTCCTCCACTGTAACTTCGGCGGATGTGGGGTGTGTGTGCGAGGGGGGTGGAGCGCAGGTGGACGGTTGGTGGAAGTTCAGGCGGTGGTGAATGTATCATGGTGCTTGGTTGTGGAGGGTCTTGTAGGCGTGTGTCAGCATCTTGAATTGGCATCTTTTCTGGATGGAATGTGGTGAAGAAATTGATACCCTGCAATCATCCAGTGAGGGATGGCCTTAGAGGCCATCACTACCAATCACGCACTAGAACACATCTACGGCACCTGCCATCGTGTAGCCGTGTCTGCGGCAGCTGAGGAGTCCAGGAGCTGTCACGTGTATGTGCTTCATGGAAGTAAGCAAACACAAGCTAGCAAGGCTGATGAGTGCTCTTAGAAAGAAACCGTTCCCAGGATGCTTGTTTCCAGTCCAGGGAAGACCTGGCTTGGCAGTTTGGGCTGGACTGTTCCCATGAGGCACAGGGTCCAGACTGATTTGCATACAACTGGGTCTGAACTGGGTCTGAGGTGAAGTGAGCTAAAGAATGATGATGGATTCAACCCAGATCTGTGACTGGGGGTGAGTGTCTGAAAAGTTTCAGCGTTCAGTCCATCATCTCCTTTGTTCACCCTAACTTGGCAGGGTATGCCCAGACGTGGGTCCCTTGCTCACTTTGCCACTGAATTCAAGCTAGCCTGGCTGATGAAGGGTGATACCCGGAAACCGGTCCCAGGATGTTTGTTTCCAGTTCAGGGTAGACATGATTTGGCAGTTTGGGCTGGACTGTTCCCATGAGGCACAGGGTCAGACTGATTTGCATAAGGCTGGGTCTGAACTGGGGTGGTGAAGTGAGGTAAAGATTGATGATGGATTCAACCCAGATCTGTGACTGGGGGTGAGTGTCTGAAAAGTTTTAGTGCTCCGTCCATCATCTCCTTGTGTTTGCTTCATGGGAGTAAGGCAGGGGTCTTTAATGGAGAATTCCCAAGATACAGCAAGATCCCTGTCTCTCCCGCCAGAAAAACTGGACCTGCTAAGGGAGGAGAAGAGGTTGGCACAGTGGCCAGGGCAGAGCAGGGCAGCCAGTGATGGGGAAACGGCTGAGCTGTGATCAAGCTTCCTACAGGAAGCTGGCAGGTGGCAGAAGGACAAGTCAAGACGGGTTCAGCTTGTGCCAGCTTTGTTCCGGCTACCAGAGAGTCATGCGATGATCCTGCACAACATGGGAGGGTTCGCTGCCATGTGACTGTGGCAGACATTGTATGCATGTATGTATGGGATTTATAAAGCACTGGAATCACCCCTGAGGGGGTACAAAGCCGGCCTTGGCCCTCTGTACTACCTCAAGCCTCTGCATCCACACAGGTGTTACCCGCATGGTTGAGCAGGTCATGAACCCTTGCGCTGCGACTCCCCAGAGTCACAGGAAAACCACCGACCAAGATGAAGGAACGCAAGGGTGTCCCAGGGCCTCCGGGTCATGGGGGGGCTGTTGGGTGGTAAGACTGACGCGGCAGAGTGGCCAGTTGGGTTTGGGGTGTGTGTTAGGATTGAACTGCTAGGGGATGGGCCTATTGAGGCTAGAAAGGGGGGTGCAATGCATCTGCTACAGCACAGGAACCCCAATGTGGGACATTTACTTCTCAAAATGGAATTTTCTAAGTTCACATTTTAGTGCAATGTGTTATTTAAAGGTATTTTATTATGAATTTCGGTCAGTTTCGAAATAATGTGCTGTCAACCACAATCTATTGATGTCCAGCATGGTCCTCTTCTGCTTCCTCACCATCATGCTCCGCGGCAGTGCATGCTATTAATGTATAGATTTTTCTTTAACACTTGATTATCTGGGGTCCTGGGGAGGTGTGATGTGCTCACAAGGAGATGTTTGGATCTGGATAACATGTCTCAATGGTGAATGGGGTCGTGACGTGTCTCTAAGGAGAGTGGTTTGTATGTAACTGTTCCTCAGAATGGTGATGTCACTCAATACTGAGTGACTTGCAGCTGTTTCTCAGAATCGTGACGTCACTCAATACTGTGTGGTTTCCAGCTGTTCCTCATAATCATTTATTCATGGACGGAGTTTAGAAATCTGGCACAGCGCCGGGCAAACCTCGGGTCTGAATCACGGCCATCTGCACATTGGTGATGTCTTGTGTCTTGGACTTACACAAACCCAGCTCACTGGCCCTGAGGTCAACCAGGAGGATGTGTGAGAATTCCTGAACTCTCAGCACGTTAGGAAGAACAAGGAGTCAATCCAAGTTTGGTTTCACAGCATTCTAAGTCAGTGGGGGTACAAAGAGCTGCAAAGGAAGCTTGAGGGGTGTGAGCGTGCCCTGCAGCCGTGCCCTCTGTACCCTCTGTACCCTAGCTCGGCGTGCCCTGTGGCAGTTTCTGGAAGGGTGGGCTGTAACAACCCTGCAGCCGTGCCCTCTGTACCCGAGCTCGGCGTGCCCTGTGGCAGTTTCTGGAAGGGTGGGCTGTAACAACCCTGCAGCCGTGCCCTCTGTACCCGAGCTCGGCGTGCCCTGTGGCAGTTTCTGGAAGGGTGGACTGTAAGAAGCCTGAAGCCATGCCCTCCGTACCCTAGCTCAGCGTGCCCTGTGGCAGTGTTTGGAAGGGTGGGCAGTGACCACCCTGCAGTCGTGCCCTCTGTACCCTAGCTCGGCGTGCCCTGTGGCAGTTTCTGGAAGGGTGGGCTGTAACAACCCTGCAGCCGTGCCCTCTGTACCCGAGCTCGGCGTGCCCTGTGGCAGTTTCTGGAAGGGTGGGCTGTAACAACCCTGCAGCCGTGCCCTCTGTACCCGAGCTCGGCGTGCCCTGTGGCAGTTTCTGGAAGGGTGGACTGTAAGAAGCCTGAAGCCGTGCCCTCCGTACCCTAGCTCAGCGTGCCCTGGGGCAGTGTTTGAAAGGGTGGGCAGTGACAACCCTGCAGCCGTGCCCTCTGTACCCTAGCTCGGCGTGCCCTGTGGCAGTGTTTGGAAGGGTGGGCAGTGACAACCCTGCAGCCGTGCCCTCTGTACCCTAGCTCGGTGTGCCCTGTGCCAGTGTTTGAAGGGTGGGCAGTGACAACCCTGCAGCCGTGCCCTCTGTGCCTGAGCTCGGCGTGCCCTGTGGCAGTGTTTGGAAGGGTGGGCTGTAACAACCCTGAAGCCGTGCCCTCTGTACCCTAGCTCAGCGTGCCCTGGGGCAGTGTTTGGAAGGGTTGGCAGTGACCACCCTGCAGCCGTGCCCTCTGTACCCTAGCTCGGCGTGCCCTGTGGCAGTGTTTGGAAGAGTTGGCAGTGACCACCCTGCAACCGTGCCCTCTGTACCCTAGCTCAGCGTGCCCTGGGGCAGTGTTTGAAGGGTGGGCTATTACCACCCTGCAGCTGTGCCCTCTGTACCCTAGCTCGGTGTGCCCTGTGGCAGTGTTTGGAACGGTGGGCTGGGACCACCCTGCAGCCGTGCCCTCCGTACCCTAGCTCGGCGTGCCCTGTGGCAGTGTTTCGAAGGGAGGGCAGTGACCACCCTGCAACCGTGCCCTCTGTACCCTAGCTCGGCGTGCCCTGTGGCAGTGTTTGGAACGGTGGGCTGGGACCACCCTGCAGCCGTGCCCTCTGTACCCTAGCTCGGCGTGCCCTCTGCCAATGTTTGCAAGGGTGGGCTGTGACAACCCTCCACCGTGCCCTCTGTAACCTAGCTCGCTGTGCCCTGTGGCAGTGTATGGAGGGTGGACAGTGACAACTCTGCAGCCGTGCCCTCTGTACCCTAGCTCGGCATGCCCTGTGGCAGTGTTTGAAAGAGTGGGCGGTGACAACCCTGCAGTCATGCTCTCTGTACCCTAGCTCGGCATGCCCTTGGGCAGTGTTTGAAAGGGTGGGCCGTCACAACCCTGCAGCCATGCCCTCTGTACCCTAGCTTGGCGTGCCCTGGGGCAGTGTTTGGAAGGGTGGGCAGTGACCACCCTGTTGCCGTGCCCTCTGTACCCTAGCTCGGCGTGCCCTGGGGCAGTGTTTGAAGGGTGGGCTGTTATTGGGTAGCGCTTTCATTAAATAGCATTGCATTGGGAATTATACTGTGGAATTGCAGCAGTGTTGACTGAAAAGCGCTCTCACTGTTTGGTGCATTTATTCATTTTGGGCTTTGTGCTAAGTTTCGTTTTGAATCCCTCCCACCATTTTGTTGTTGTGCTTTCCCCTGGCCCGCCTCCCCGCGACCGCCTCCCACCTGACCCTCCCACGCTCCGCCCCTCTACACTACCCTTTTAAGTCAGATGTCCCAACGCGCAACGTCCACGTGCTGCGGCCGCGCCAAAGGTAAGCCCGTCTACGCCCGTCCGCGCCTGGACCGCGCCCAGCGCCATACCCCCTGTCCCCCGTCTCACCCTCCCCACCCGCATTACATACGACGCCTCCACCCTCTTAGCCCTTAACCCCGGTCGACTCCCCAACTGCGCCCTAGCCGCTCCTGGACACACCCATGGACCTTTCACATGCAACTCCTGCAAATTTGACGGCACCAAGACCAACTCCTCATCCACTAACACCAAACAGAGACCTGACACCAACCACCTAAAATGCATCCTGCTCAACACCCGCTCGGTCCACAGACACGCCATCGACCTTTGGAATCTACTAGACACCATCTCTCCGGACGTCGCCTTCCTAACAGAAACATGGATGAACGCCTCCTCAGCCACAGACATCACCATTGCCATCCCGGAAGGCTACAAGATCATCCGTAAGGACCGCACCATCCAAACAGGAGGAGGCATCGCTATCGCCCATAAGAATTCCATCCGCATCTCAACCAGCTCAGACGTCAACCTCGCTAGCGCCGAACACCTTCACTTCCAGATCCACACCGACCCCAATACCACACTTAGAGGCACCCTCCTCTACAGGCCACCTGGACCCCGTGCACAATTCAGTGAAGACATCACTGACTTTATCACCCCACACGCCCTCCCTTCCGAGGACTACATTCTAATGGGAGACCTCAATTTTCATCTGGAAAAGAGCAACGACAGCAACACCACCACCCTTCTGGACAATCTCGCCAACCTCGGACTCAAACAACTTGTTAATACCCCCACTCACTACGCAGGTCACACACTCGACCCTATCTTCACCTCCAGCAAACATATCTCCTTCAGCCACACCACAGTTCTCCATTGGACGGACCACAGCTGCGTTCACTTTGTCTACAAAAAGACCACAACCCACAACCATCCTCAACCTACTCTGCGAAGAAACTGGAACAAAATCACCATCGACCAGATCTCCTCATCGCTTCTTCAAAACGCCCCTGCCCACTCTTCGAACCCCAACCAAGCAGCCATTAACCTCACTCAATGGCTAACCAACAGCGCCGACAACCTAGCACCTCTGAAAAAACGTCAAATCAAACTAGGCAGCAAAAACGCCCCCTGGTTCAACGATGATCTTAAGAAATCCTAGAAACTCTGTCGCTCCCTTGAGAAGGCCTGGAAAAAAGACCCAAACACCAGCACCAGGGACGCCTTCAAAAACGCCACCCTCATACACCACCAACTAATCCGGACTGCCAAGAAAGCCGCATTCAAAGACCGACTAGACAACAACGCCCACAACAGCAAGGAATTATTCAACATCGTCAAAGAGTTTACCAACCCTACTGCCAACTCCAACGACATCACTCCCTCTCAAACCCTTTGCGACTCCCTAGCTTCGTTCTTCCACGACAAAATCGCAGACATCCACAACAGGTTCGACAACCAACCCGGAGACCAACCCACCCAACCTTCTGCCGTACCTTCACCCCCCTTGAACATCCTTAATGACTGTAACCCAATCTCCACTGAGGACACCATCCGCCTGATGAACTCCATCCACTCAGGATCCCCCACAGACCCATGCCCTCACCACATCTTCAACAAAGCAGACTCCATCATAGCACCACACCTCCGAGACGTCATCAACTGCTCCCTCAACTCCGCCACCTTCCCGGAAAGCTGGAAACACGCCGAACTCAGCGCCCTTCTGAAAAAACCCACAGCTGACCCCACCGAACTCAAAAACTACCGCCCCATCTCGCTCCTTCCATTCCCGGCCAAAGTCATTGAGAAAGCTGTCAGTAACCAGCTCGCCGCCTTCCTCGAAACCAACAAATCCCTCGACTCCTCACAGTCCGGCTTCCGAGCCAAACACAGCACTGAGACCACACTCATCGCAGCAACAGACAACATTCGAACTCTACTGGACAATGGAGACACAGTCGCCCTCATCCTCCTCGACCTCTCCGCAGCCTTCGACACAGTCTGTCAGAGCACCCTGTTACAACGCCTCAGAAACATCGGAATCCAAGGAAAAGCACTGGAATGGATCACCTCGTTCCTTGCCGGAAGAACTCAGAGAGTCCGCCTCCCACCATTCAAGTCAGAGGCCACTGAAGTCATTTGCGGCATGCCACAAGGATCTTCACTCAGCCCCACCCTCTTCAACGTATACATGAGCCCCCTCGTGGCCATCGCACGCCAACACAACCTCAACATCATCTCCTACGCTGATGACACTCAACTGATCCTCTCACTCACCAAAGACCCTAACACCGCCAAAACCAACCTACATGAAGGAATGAAAGAAGTAGCCGAGTGGATGAAGCACAGCCGTCTGAAACTGAATTCAGACAAAACAGAAGTCCTTATCTTAGGTACCTCCCCCTCCGCCTGGGACGACTCTTGGTGGCCAGAGGCCCTTGGAGAAGCACCCATCCCGACGGACCACGCATGGAACCTGGGCGTCATCCTGGACTCCTCACTGTCGATGACCAGACAAGTCAACGCCGTTTCATCATCTTGCTTCAACATTCTTCGCATGCTCAAAAAAACATTTCGCTGGATCCCCACCGAAACTAGGAAAACGGTCACCCACGCAGTGGTTACAAGTCACCTGGACTACGGAAACACCCTATACGCCGGTACCACCGCAAAACTTCAGAAAAACTCCAACGCATCCAGAACGCATCAGCCAGACTCATACTAGACATCCCGCGTAAAGACCACATTTCTGGTCACCTGAAAAATCTCCACTGGCTCCCCGTCAATAAGAGGATAACATTCCGCCTCCTAACCCACGCACACAAAGCACTTTACGAACTTGGACCCGAATGCCTCAACACACGACTTTCCTTCTACACTCCCCCCCGCCAGCTACGCTCTTCCAACCAAGCCCTTGCTGCTGTACCTCGCATCAACAAAACCACCATGGGAGGAAGATCCTTCTCCTACCTGGCGGCTAAAACCTGGAACTCACTTCCCATTCACCTTCGCCTCACTCAGAACCACCTAGCATTCAAAAAGCAACTTAAAACCTGGATATTCGACATGTAATTCCCCACCCTTCTTCAAGCGCCTTGAGACCCTCTGGGTATGTAGCGCGCTATATAAATTATCTGACTTATCTGACTTAGTCTTGGGAACAGTGGGCTGGGACCACCCTGCATCCGTGCCCTCTGTACCCTAGCTCGGCGTGCCCTCTGCCAGTGTTTGGAAGGGTGGGCTGTGCCAACCCTGCACCGTGCCCTCTGTACCCTAGCTCGGCGTGCCCTGTGGCAGTGTTTGGAACGGTGGGGTGTGATCACCCTGCACCGTGCCCTCTGTACCCTAGCTCAGCATGCCCTGTGGCAGTGTTTGAAGGGTGGGCTGTGACAACCCTGCATCTGTGTCCTCTGTACCCTAGCTCGGCATGCCCTGGGGCAGTGTTTGGAACGGTGGGGTGTGACCACCCTGCAGCCGTGCCCTCTATACCCTAGCTCGGCGTGCCCTCTGCCAATGTTTGGAAGGGTAGGCTGGGACAACCCAGCAGCCGTGCCCTTTGTACCATAGCTCGGCGTGCCCTGTGGCAGTGTTTGGAAGGGTGGGCTGGGACAACCCTGCAGCTTTGCCCTCTGTACCCTAGCTTGGCGTGTCCTGTGGCAGTTTTTGGAAGGGGTGGGTGGTGACCACCCTGCAGCCGTGCCCTCTCTACCCTAGCTCGGCATGCCCTGTGGCAGTGTCATGGAAGGGTGGGCAGTGACAACCCTACAGCCGTGCCCTCTGTAACCTACCTCGGCGTGCCTTGTGGCAGTGTTTGGAAGTGTGGTTGATGACAACCCTGCAGCCGTGCCCTCTGTACCCTAGCTCGGCGTGCCCTGTGGCAGTGTTTAGAAGGGTGGGCTGGGACAACCCTGCAGCTTTGCCCTCTGTACCCTAGCTCGGCGTGCCCTGTGTCAGTTTTGGAGGGTGGGCAGTGACAACCCTTCAGTCATGCCCTCTGTACCCTAGCTCGGCATGCCTTGTGCCAGTGTTTGAAGTGTGAGCTGCGACCACCCTGCAGCCGTGCCCTCTCTACCCTAGCTCGGCGTGCCCTGTGGCAGTGTCTTAGAAGGGTGGGCAGTGACAACCCTGCAGCCGTGCCTTCTGTACCCTAGCTCGGCGTGCCCTGTGGCAGTGTTTGGAAGGGTGGGCTGGTACAACCCTGCAGCCATGCCCTCTGTACCCTAGCTCGGCGTGCCCTGTGGCAGGGTTTGGAAGGGTGGGCGGTGACAACCCTGCAGGCGTGCCCTCTGTACCCTAGCTCGGCGTGCCCTGTGGCAGTGTTTGGAAGTGTGGGCTGTGACAACCCTGCAGCCGTGCCCTCTGTACCCTAGCTCGGCGTGCCCTGTGGCAGTGTTTAGAAGGGTGGGCTGGGACAACCCTGCAGCTTTGCCCTCTGTACCCTAGCTCGGCGTGCCCTGTGTCAGTTTTGGAGGGTGGGCAGTGACAACCCTTCAGTCATGCCCTCTGTACCCTAGCTCGGCATGCCTTGTGCCAGTGTTTGAAGTGTGAGCTGCGACCACCCTGCAGCCGTGCCCTCTCTACCCTAGCTCGGCGTGCCCTGTGGCAGTGTCTTAGAAGGGTGGGCAGTGACAACCCTGCAGCCGTGCCTTCTGTACCCTAGCTCGGCGTGCCCTGTGGCAGTGTTTGGAAGGGTGGGCTGGTACAACCCTGCAGCCATGCCCTCTGTACCCTAGCTCGGCATGCCCTGTGGCAGGGTTTGGAAGGGTGGGCGGTGACAACTGTGCAGGCGTGCCCTCTGTACCCTAGCTTGGCATGCCCTGTGGCAGTGTTTGGAAGGGTGGGCTGTGACAACCCTGCAGCCGTGCCCTCTGTACCCTAGCTCGGCGTGCCCTGTGGCAGTGTTTGGAAGGGTGGGCTGTGACAACCCTGCAGCCGTGCCCTCTGTACCCTAGCTTGGCGTGCCCTGTGGCAGTGATTGGAAGGGTGGGCTGTGACAACCCTGCAGCCGTGCCCTCTGTACCCTAGCTCGGCGTGCCCTGTGGCAGTGTTTAGAAGGGTGGGCTGGGACAACCCTGCAGCTTTGCCCTCTGTACCCTAGCTCGGCGTGCCCTGTGTCAGTTTTGGAGGGTGGGCAGTGACAACCCTTCAGCCATGCCCTCTGTACCCTAGCTCGGCGTGCCCTGTGGCAGGGTTTGGAAGGGTGGGCGGTGACAACTGTGCAGGCGTGCCCTCTGTACCCTAGCTTGGCGTGCCCTGTGGCAGTGTTTGGAAGGGTGGGCTGTGACAACCCTGCAGCCGTGCCCTCTGTACCCTAGCTTGGCGTGCCCTGTGGCAGTGATTGGAAGGGTGGGCTGTGACAACCCTGCAGCCGTGCCCTCTGTACCCTAGCTCGGCGTGCCCTGTGGCAGTGTCTTGGAAGGGTGGGCAGTGACAACCCTGCATCTGTGCCCTCGGTACCCTAGCTCGGCGTGCCTGGAGCAGTGTCTTGGTAGGGTGGGTGGTGACAACCCTGCATTTGTGCCCTCTGTACTCTAGTTCGGCATGCCCTGTGTCATGGTTTTGGAATGGTCACTGGTGGATTGTGGATGATGGTTTGCACTGTTGTGTTATGTTGTGTTATGAGTCGTACGGAGCGTTCCCTGGAGTTTCCACCTTGAGACGGTATGTATAGACAGTGTGAATGTTTCTCAGTATGGTATGTATGAACAGTATGAATGTTTCTCAGTTAGGTATGTATGGACAGTGTGAATGTTTATCTGTATGGTATGTATGGACAGTGAATGTCTCTCAGGACAGTATATATGGACAGGAAATGCCAGTCAGGACGGTATGTTTGGACAGTGTGAACACGGCCGGACTGGGAACTGAAACCGTCCCTGGCACCAGCTCGGCCACCCGGGTGGGGTGAGGGGTGCTAGTTGGAAACACCACTCCCATCTCACTGCTGCCACTTTTGTTAAAGGGGGCCGATATAGCAAAACATGTCCCTGGTAACAAAAACGCTCACCCCCCCGGGGGCCAAAACCAGCCCCCACCCTGGTGGCCTATCGGGGAAACACCCGGTGCCGGCTACGGCCAGTCCTGCCCTGAGTGTGAATATCTTTCGGGATGGTGTTTAAGGACGGTGTGAATGTCTGTTAGGACGGTATGTATGGATGATTATAGGAAGCTGTTTTTCTGTTGCAGTAACCCCCCCACTTTTTGCCAGATTTCTGATGAACTTTGACTTGATGTGCCCTGGGTCCCTGACAATCAGGTCCCAGGGCCTGTGTTCTTTGCACACTTTGCATGTTCTCCACAGGGCTTTGTTGCACAGCCCAGTGGAGAACATGCCCAGCCTCCCAGGCACTGCCTGAGCGGCAAACAGGCCACTCAGACCAATCACGACGCTGCTCCTGTAGTGTCGTGATTGGTTGGGAGAGTCCGGGATCCTGGGTGCTTCCGGTGGCAGAGAGCGAGGATGGAGGAGAGCCGTGTGGCTGAGCCATCATGCACACTTAGGGAGGGAGTGCAAACCATTCCTTCTCCCTCTGACGGCAGTGAGTAAAGTCCCGCCCACCCCACCTG
This sequence comes from Lissotriton vulgaris, assembly GCF_964263255.1. Classification (NCBI taxonomy): domain Eukaryota; kingdom Metazoa; phylum Chordata; class Amphibia; order Caudata; family Salamandridae; genus Lissotriton; species Lissotriton vulgaris. The sequence continues at coordinate 54,906,034 of NC_141691.1, read as the reverse complement.
GCTAGAGCCCCACAAAGACAAATAAAATGATAATAACTTCTTGGTAATACAATTTTCTTTTTCTTTTACACTGCTCAGCGAGCAGTGGGGCGACGCTCCTTTGCCTTAGCAGAGGAGCCGCCACTGGCATGCAGTAATGTTGCCTGGAGAGAGGTAATTGGGTGGGGTCGGATTGGTAAGGCGGGCACTCGGGCAACGGGCCGGTATCTGAGTTGCAGCTGTGGAACTTTTTTGGGCCAGCGTGGTAGCCTATTTGTGCTGTGTCTGTGCAGTTCAAATGCAGCGAGCGGCCCAGTGGGGGCCTGAGCAGTCTTTCCGGAGGCACAAGGGCCTCTGTTACCTTCCTTTTGCCAAGGGGGTTCAGAAGTCATTCCCGGTCCTTCGTTGGGCAAGTCCATTAATGTAAGCTGGTGGCCTGAGCAGAAGTGGCCTCATTTACTATATTCCGGTGTAGTTCACCAGTGTGAACTAATCCGCGCACAAAGCGTGCAGGCAAAATTTTCATTTAAAAAAATAAAATCTTAGTGAAGTTAAGAAAACATGGGGGCATATCAGCAACAGCCGGCGATAATTATGGCTAAGCGTGCTTAGCGCGAGGATAATTATCGCCGGCTATCGCTGGATTTGATCGCAGAGATAGCGCACTATCAGCACACAAGTGACAATTGTGATCAGCTGGAACAGTGCGTGAAGTGCAAGTGTACAAATATATACAGTGAATCAAGACGGAGGCATGGCTCATATAACTGAGTGGCAAATCAGGTGGCACCACAAAGGCCCCCCTTATACCACTACCTGTGGTGGGGGTACCCTTTGAGAGAGTGGGGATAGACATTGTTGGACCAATGGACCCCCAAATACCATCTGGGCACAGATGTATACTGGTGGTAGTGGATCATGCCTCCAGGTATCCAGAGGCAATTCCCCTGAGGACCACAACAGCTCCTGTTGTGGCAAGGGCCCTACTTGGAGTTTTCTCCAGAGTGGGCTTTCCAAAGGAGGTACTTTCAGACAGAGGTACCAACTTCATGTCTGGATATCTAAAAGCAATGTTGAAAGATTGTGGTGTTAACTACAAGTTCACTACACCCTACCATCCACAGTGCAATGGGCTTTTTGAAAGATTTAACAAGACCCTAAAAGGGATGATAAAAGGGTTACCTGAAAAGCTTAGGCGAAGATGGGACATCCTTTTTCCCTGCCTTCTCTTTGCTTACAGAGAGGTCCCACGAAAGGGGGTTGGCTACAGCCCTTTTGAACTTTTGTTTGGGCATCCTGTAAGGGGTCCCTTGTGTCTTGTGAAGGAAGGATGGGAGTTACCTCTCAAAAAGCCTAAACTTGACATAGTGGACTATGTACTTGGTCTCCGCTCCAGGATGGCTGTATACATGGAGAAAGCTTCCAAAAACCTTGAGGCCAGCCAAGAACTCCAAAAAGCTTGGCATGACCAAAAGGCTGTGCTGACTGAGTACCAGCCAAGGCAGAAGGTGTGGGTGTTGGAGCCAGTGACCCCAGCAGCTCTCCAAGACAAATGGTCTGGAACCCAAACCATAATTGAGAAAAAGGGAGAGGTCACCTACTTGGTGGACCTTGGCACCCGTAGGAGCCCCCACAGGGTGCTCATGTAAATAGATTGAAAGCATTTGTGGACAGGGCAGACATGGGCTTGCTTTACGCGCCAGGACACTCTGGTAGTATTTGAGCGCGATATAAAACAGCTAAAATAAAATAAAATAAAAAAATAAATAAATACAGATGGGGAGCAAGAGGAAGACAGTGACCCTCTCCCAGACTTGTTATCCCATAACCCTGATGATGGTTCAGTTGATGGTGCGGCTTAGCTGGCAGCCTCACTGACCAACAGCAACAGGACTGCAGACAAGTTCTACAGTCTTTCAGACACATGTTTTCATTGACACTTAGTCAGACTAACTGGTGCACCCATGAGGTGGACACTGGTGACAGTCAGCCTGTGAAGAGTAAGATCTGCAGGCAACCTGACCATGTCAGGGACTGTATAAAGACTGAGGTGCAGAAAATGCTTGAGCTTGGGGTGATTGAGCCACCAGAGAGCCCCTAGGTCAGCCCAGTAGTCCTTCGTACCAAAACCTCACACCAAAGATGGGAAGAGAGAAATTAGGTTTTGTGTGGACTATAGAGGTCTCAATACTGTGCCTAGGACAGATGCTCACCCCATTCCAAGAGCAGATGAGCTCATTGAAAGGTTGGCTTCTGCCAAGTTTCTGAGCACATTTGATTTGACAGCTGGTTATTGGCAAATCAGGTTAGCTGAGGAGTCAAAGGCCAAAACAGCATTCTCAACCCCTGGAGGTCATTATCAATTTGTGGTAATGCCCTTTGGATTGAAGAATGCACCTGCAACTTTCCAAAGGTTGGTGAACCAAGTCCTTTCTGGGTTGGATGACTTTTGTGCAGCTTATCTAGATGATATTGCTGTCTTCAGCTCCACCTGGGAGGATCACCTGATCCACCTGAAGAAGGATTTGGAGGCCCTGCAAAAGGCAGGCCTAACTATCAAGGCAACCAAGTGCCAGATAGGGCAGAGCAAGGTTCTGTACCTGGGCCACCTGGTAGGTGGGGGTCAGGTTCAACCACTGGAGAGTAAGATCCAGACCACACAGGACTGGGCTCCTCCAACCACCCAGACATAGGTCAGAGCTTTCTTGGGCCTGACTCGGTATTACAGAACATTTGAAAAGAATTATGGGTCCATTGTGACACCATTAAATGATCTGACATCCAAGAAGATGCCAAAGAAGGTTCAGTAGACAGTTAGCTGTCAAAAGGCATTTGATGACCTGAAGAAGGCCATGTGCTCTGCACCTATCCTAAAGAGTCCTGACTACTCCAAAGAGTTCATTGTCCAAACAGATGCTTCTGAGTTGGGGGTGGGAGCTGTGCTTTCACAACTTAATGTAGATGGTCAAGCCAGCCCATTGCTTTCATTAGCAGAAGGCTGACCCCTAGAGAGAAACGTTGGTCAGCTATTGAGAGGGAGGCCTTTGCTGTGGTTTGGGCCCTGAAGAAGTTGAGACCATACTTGTTTGGCACTCACTTCAGAATTCAGACAGACCATAAGCCCCTCTCGTGGCTAAATCAGATGAAGGGTGAAAATCCCAAACTGCTCAGGTGGTCCATTTCCCTACAGGGGATGGACTTTACAGTGGCGCACAGACCAGGGACTGACCATGGCAATGCAGATGGTCTCTCCAGGTATTTCCACTTAGAACATGAATACTTATCTGGTCAAGGTTAAGTTTAATGTCCCTGCGTTTGGGGGTGGGGGTTATGTAGGAGAGTAGGGTCTGCTTTCCTATGGTCACCCCAATTTTTGCTTTTTGCTTCACTGGCTTTCAACGTAATGTGGCTGTGGGCCTGCTAATCAGACCCACAGCCTGCTGTTCTCTCTCTAAATTCACAACCATGTACTTTAGGTACATAACCAATTGGGTATTGGATCACCTTATCAGCCCCTGTACAGTGTACAATAGGTACCCAGGGCATAGGTGCATCCAAGGCCTACCAGGGGCTGCAGCATATCTTTTGCCACCCCTGGCTGGCTATCCAATCTGACACAACTGGCTGATCACTCAGCTGGGGCAAGGTGGTGTAATCACCCCTTGCTTAGATATAGTATACCTATATCTAAACCTATATCTGGACACATATACACCTATTAGTCACTCCTATGGCAGGCCTTAACAATCCTGGAGGCAGAGTGCTTGGATTTATGTGAGATGGTGCTCTAGCATGAGCTGAGCCTGTCTGCAGCTTTCGGAACCAAGTCCCTTAGCTGTTCTGGGGTATTGCCATACCATATACTCTTAAGTGCATTATAATCCTCGCGGTTACTTGCTAAATTTGGTTTGGCTTTATCGAAACATGTCGTGTAAGGTGTCATACGCTTTGGAATACTACCCCCTCGCCAGTCCTGGCGACGGGGGTAGCATTCCACCCTTCTAGGGGGGGAAGACATGTCACTTTGCTTAAACGCGGTTAAATCTAACCCGAGCCTCAGCATCACAAAATGGATGCTGCTGCCACCGACACAAGTCTGGCCTCCTGCTGCTGACAAAAACTCCGGCCTGGACAAATGGTATCCTGTCACAGGGAGGTGTTACACCACCCCAGACAGGAGATAGTGGATTGGGGCAGGTAGGGCTAAATGAAACTAGACACTGCCTGGGGCACACAAGGCGTCCCATGCATAGTCCAGTTCAAACCGGTGCTGGGGCATTCCAGCCCCAGCTCTGGCGCGAAACTGGAGAAAGGGAAAGGGGTGGAACCACCCCCTTCCTGGGTCCCACCCATAGGAGGGACCTAGCAGGTGATCCAGCCCCTTGATTTGGAATAAAGGTAGGAGCTGTGCCAATGCAAACTAGATCATCCTGACTGAAACTTTGAAACAAAACTCTGGACCCTTTGACATCCTACTCAACGTAGAAGACTAAAGAATCTCCCTTGCGGTCAAGGAGTGGCCACCCTGTGCAAGCAGGCACCATCAGCGCATCGAGACTTCCTTTGCCGTTGCTCCCGCCGGAGCTCGAACGACAGACATCGACATCCTACTCAACATAGAAGACTGAAGAATCTCCCTTGTGGTCATGGAGTGGCCACCCTGTGCAAGCAGGCACCATCAGCGCGAAAGGACTTTCTTTGCTGTTGCTCCCACTGGAGCTCGAACGACAAAGACCGACAAGACCTGGACTCCCAGACTTTCAACAGCCCGATCCACAGTCCTAGCAAAGCTTAGACCCGTGGAGGCGACGTGAGACGCGGGACCGGCCATCTTGAAAAGTCGACAAAGTGCTTCCTGTGCAGCTCCAGAGGCTCCCTCAACGCTGTGCTTTGGGGTTTGAGAAGCCCCATCTCCGAGCAGCCTGTGCTCCAAAGATCACCTCTCCACACTCTCCGAGTGCTGCGTGGGGCCCTTTTGCACTTTTTCTGCTTGACGCGTTGTCCGTTCACTTGCCCGTTGGCTAGTGGCCTCTGTGACAACGAACCTACGATTTTGAACTGCTGGTATGGTTTCTCCAGACTGACTAGCTCCCCTGAAAAGGAGCCATCGATCTGACCCTCCCGGTCCGATCTAGAAGACATCTTCGAGTCCTGCATGGGTTACCTTTGCCAAGGCTTGGTGACTCCGATTCGAGTACCGACACCGCCGACAGCAAGAGCCTTCGTGGGACAGCTCATGTTCACCAGCTGGTCATCCTCGATCCTTCCTGGTCCACGTGGCAGCGGAGACAAACTACTCGACAGCACCTGATTGCAACCCGACGTTGCCTGGTTCCGTCCTGGTTACATCCTGGTCACTGGCTAGTGACCCAGACTCTGTCCCCTCTGCTTTCAGGTACTCTTCATCTTCGATCCACCCTTGTATCCAACTGGACTCTTCTCTCTTTGCCGCCTGCAGCATCTTTACCTCCAGGCTCCATAGAACTCCACGAAGAAACTTGACGCACTTTGGCACCTATGCACCCCCTTCCTGTGGGTGAGGTAACGAGATTACACCGGTGCTCCTATAGTGGTTTACACCTCTAGTGTCCTAGTTTTAAGTGGCTAAGTTCTAGTCCAGTCGGAAGACTCCGAAACCTATCACTTTCTGATTTTTACGCACCATTGACTTGTATGGTAAACGCGGTTGCCTATAGACATTGCACCCGCATCCTTTGGGCCTCCTATGTCCTAACCTTCGTTAGTCCAGTGTAGGCCCAGCGATTCCCAAGGCCCTAGGCCTGTTCATTGTTCGTGACGTGATACTTATACCACTTTCTTAATATATGGTTTGAGTGGCCACCCGGCCTATCTATAATTGTGCAGCTTATTGTATGTTATACTGTGTTCTTTGTTTAACGCTTGTGCTTCTGTGCTCATAAAGAGTATAGGGGATTATTCTAGAAATGAATACATATATTTTGTAATATATAACTTGTGTGGTGTCCTTTCATTTGGTATTTAAAAGGATTGCCTATGGTAAAACAGCTGGCTTCACATGCCCTCTTGAGTTTAGCCTTTCAGGCTGCTTAGTCCATGCTACCCCTAGGATGGCTGGTCTATAAGGTTGACTTACAACCAATCACCATAAGGGTCGTTTGGACTGGTGCACGGTGCTCACTAGAATAGTGGTCATCATATACCAGGCCAACTTTTCACAGGTGTTAGGGAAACGGCGCAGAGGCATAGGAACATGCTGATAGTGTGATAAAATTATCGCAGCTTTTTGCCCGAAAACAGAAGCTAAAGCGGTGATAATTTTATCGCGGGCCTTGATAATATGCCACTAGCTTGTTTTATACCCCCCCCTTCTTTTTATAACACTTAAAACACTGAAGCAGAGTTTTTAAAAAAAAGACGCAATCCACAAATGTGGGCCTCCTTTGTTTAGGGTGCCCTGGACAATTGTTGATCCCAAGCCATCCCTGTAATTGGGCGGGGAGTTTTTACTGCAGATGTTCTGTTTCAGCACGCGCTATTTGCTACTCAAGATCAAGAGGTGAGTGCCCTGGGGCAGCTGTTTACTGGCACTTGGTCTAAAAAGGACTACAATAAAGGAACAACTTAAGTTCCATTTTCTCAGAAATGGGCTAAACCAGTTTTCATCACATGAAGCACATTCCAGTTTAGGGCAAGGACTGTGTTCTAAACAGAGCTGAACGGGGGGGGGGGGCACGGTGTTCCCATGTGTTATTAGTTTGATTGGAACAGTTCTCATACTTTACATTAAAAACACAACCCTTCCTGAAGGGGTGAATTGTCACAGGCTGAGAGGGGCTTAAAAGGGACTCCTGTACCATGGTGTCAGAGAAGGGAGAGACAGCCAGGAAGACACAGGCCTTCTCCCAGGGTGCCTACTACCTGAAGGAAATATACATGTGCAATTGGATAATAAGCAAATATAACGGCTGCTTTGGAGCCATTACAGGTTAATCAATACAATCTTGAATGCATCTTTTTAATCGGAACCTGTGAAAAAGGTTTACTCTGGGTACAGGCAACGTCTTACTAAAAAGATAACTTTTGAAAGCGCTGTACAACAGAAACAATCTTTGTGCACGTTTTGTGACAACCTTTTCATATTGTGTGCATCCTTAATCTGTGTTACTCTAATGAAACAGTTTCAGATTCCTTTTTGTCACAGACTTGGGCCTCTTAGCGCTATGAAGACACATCACTAGTTCCCAGGGCACCCACCAGATTCAAATTAGTGACCATCCGGTTACACCCACTGACATCTGAAATGTTGCGTCACCCGCCCCAGCTTTCCCACCCAAAAATGTATTTTGCACAGATACATTTATGTTGCATGTATTTTCATTTAAGGTTCATGCATTATATTTTATATGCAGTTAATTGAGGGCGAAAGCAACAAAATAGAGAATATTTTGTTCTTTTCGGCCACGTCTCTGACCCCGCCCCCACACTCGCTAACCACGGCCCACACTCTCTGACCACACCCCCACACTCATTGCCCATGCCCCCACACTCTCTGAATGTGCTCCCAATGTACTCAGGATGGCAGTCCCTCATTTCTTTATTCACAGTCCTGAGATGTCCCAGACAAAGGGGTAGTAAGGAAACAGTGCAGAGGAACTCTAAGATTTTATTAAAGATACAATGGAAGCAGTGGCGGCTGGCCCGAATCAGGGATGGGGGAGGAGGGTAGTAAAAAAAAAAAGAAAATTAAACTTACCTCCTGGCCACCACGTTTCTTCTCATCCACTTTCCTCGTCTTCGCTCGGCTCTGGCCCTGAAGCAGGAAGAACCCAGTCTCCCCTGAACCAATCACTACGCAGCACTGCAGGTTTCTGATTGGTCTAAGCACCGTGGTTCGACACTCAACCAGTGAATGGCAGCCTGGACATGTTCTCCACGCAGGCTATCATGGAGACATGTTCTTTTTAGGTCTCGCCTGAGCCAGCGCGCATGCGCTGCTCAGAAAGGCTTTAGTAAGGACTTCCGAGTCTGACCACACCCTTGTGCGTGTGTTTTTTTTGTTGCTGACAGCCTATTGGCCTTTGCGTGCGTCTTTCTAAGGAAGACAGCACGCAATTGGGCAAAGGCGGGCATGTCCCACCTTTGCCTGGAATTTTAGCCGCCCGCGGCTTGCGGTTATGCACAGCTTGCCACACAGCGCCATCTGTTTCAATGATCACACCCACGTCTTGCGCTCGCGTTAATTTAAACAGATGCCGGTCGGGCTGGCCGGCCAGGGCACAGGCCCCGTGTGCACACTTCTTGTTCTCATGTGTGGCTAAACTATGTCGCAGTTAAACCTATCAGTTCCAAAGTGATTTTGTTATCCAGCGAATTGTCTGGAAATTTCTTTTTAGGTCTCGACCTTCGTAGGTTGCGCTTGCGCAGTCTCGCTGGCGAGATCTTATGTTTCCCAGAGTGGGGCTTGAATCAGCCCCTCTTCTCCATTCGCTGGCCTCCTAAATGCTGGCCAGCCATTGGAGAAGAGGTTTGTCCTTTAATTTAAGCCCCGTCTTTTTCAGATTGAGGGGCGTGTTTTTTAGGTTCTTTCTCTCCTCTTCCTATTGGCTGGAATTTTACATTCCAGCCAATGGGAAGAGGAGAGTCAGAAAAACACGCCCCCCAGTCGGAAAATGACGGGGCGTTTCTCCGAGCCATTTCTGCTGGACCTCGGAGAAATATGGTGGTGTGGAGCGCTCCTCTCTTGTTTAGGACTTGTAAGTATAGCCCCCCTCAATGTGCACTAGAATTACGACTTCTCCGTACATTACATTTAAGTGTTGTAAGTGATGATACGCATTTTGCAGTAACTTAACTCACGTACTAAATCAATATCTGCGCGCTGTTAGCTGCTCTGCTGCAACCAGAGCTGCATTAACGTTTTTTTAAGTGGTCTGTGTGTTAAGACTTACAGCGAACGTTCATTCTGCTTAAAAGTGAGGGTGTAGAGCCGGACTACTGTAATGCTGGAAACTTGCCTGAGCAGGTTTTGTATTCTATCCACGGCAGTGGTGGCGCACAGGTGAGAGATGTACAGGCCCTGCGCCTTATGCCCCTCAGCCTGCAAGCCTTGTGATATGTGCAGGGGTCACCCGTTTGTACATTTTGATTTTGATGTTGTGTGAGAGACCAGCTATACTTCCTGTGTGAGGTCCGCACTAACGGCCACCCACTTTCTCTTTTTGAACCCGCCCACTGTGGGTAGGACACTCAGCCGTCACCGCTCGCTCAGCGATCGCAGATGACTCGGCCCGCCTCGGCGGCCTCCCCTTCATGCCCTCTGCCCCCCGGCAGCCTCCCCTCTCATGCCCTTCCCATCCACCATTTAAGCCTGCTGAACCCACGAGCCTCATTTCTTTTAAACCACTCCCTTATTAGCCGTCACATTTTCAGACCGTCAGCCATCTATTTTTTGTGTCTCCAGCTGACCCTTTCAGTCCACATCTATCTACCTGTCATCCTTTATTCCCCTCTAAATGTTACCCAGTTACTTTCTTAAGTCACCATAAGAGTCAATCTGCCTATAACCCCTAAAACCCCCAACAATCATTCAACTCCCACCATTCAAACTTTTCTTTAGCCATCGTCTGTTTAAATGCTTACTCATTAACTATTACTCTTCACACTCTCTCCTCAAAGAAGTCCAATAAATACCAGCTCTGGCGCGTTCCCCCTTTCACATTAATCCTTCTAAAAGAAGCTCCCAGTACAGGAAACAACTACCAAACCGAATACTACACAGCCAACAATATTCAATAATTCTTATTAGCCATAATCTTTTCAAACCTCCCACTATAACTCTTGCTCAGAAAATGTTCATATTAGCTATCATGGGCCCGCTCGGTCTTTTTTTTAATGTGTCATCACTTTCAATCCATCCAACACCACCACCTTTTCTTCCTCCTCGCTACTAGGCTTTGTGTTCTTGTTCTCTTTGCAAACTTATGCCCATCCTAAGTAGTCTATTATTTTTCCAGTAATCTCATTAACTCACGAACCAACATACATGACCCTTTCATCAGTCTTTTACAGATTCAGAGTAACACTCACCTCCTGCATGCATTCTCAATATGCCCTAATTTTCTTTTGCATTTTCTCCTTGTCAGTTGTTTGTGCTATGTCAATCTATTGTACCAGCCTCAGCCTCACACTGTTTACCCTTGTAGACCAGCTTATGCATTTGTGGCATGCCCATCAGCTGTCTGGTTCCCACTCAATGCCTTCCTTCCACATTTTTCTTCTTGATTTTCCTTCTCGCTGTCCAATTCTCCTGTGACATCATATTCTTCATGTTGCTCCCTTTCTCTATCTGAGCTCTCAAGTAGACACATGTTGGGGTTGGAGCCTCTGCCCCCTGGTTGTGCTCGCTTTTCAAGCCTCTGTTCCCTGGTTGTGTTTGCTTTTCTTGGCTCTGTTCCCTGGTTGTACTCGCTTTTCTTGCCTCTGTCCCCTGGTTGTGCTCGTTTTTATTGCTTATGTTCCCTGGTAGTGCTCGCTTTTCTTGCCTCTGTTCCCTGGTAATGCTCGCTTTTCTTGCCTCTGTTCCCTGGTTGTGCTCGCTTTTCTTGCCTGTGTCCCCTGGTTGTGCTCGTTTTTATTGCCTATGTTCCCTGGTAGTGCTCGCTTTTCTTGCCTCTGATCCCTGGTTGTGCTAGCTTTTATTGCCTATGTTCCCTGATAGTGCTCGCTTTTCTTGCCTCTGTTCCCTGGTAGTGTTCGCTTTTCTTGCCTCTGTTCCCTGGTTTTGCTCGCTTTTCTTGCCTCTGTCCCCTGGTTGTGCTCGTTTTTATTGCCTATGTTCCCTGGTAGTGCTCGCTTTTCTTGCCTCTGTTCCCCGGTTGTGCTCGCTTTTCTTGCCTCTGTCCCCTGGTTGTGCTTGTTTTTATTGCCTATGTTCCCTGGTAGTGCTCGCTTTTCTTACCTCTGTTCCCTGGTAGTGCTCGCTTTTCTTGCCTCTGTCCCCTGGTTGTGCTCGTTTTTATTGCTTATGTTCCCTGGTAGTGCTCGCTTTTCTTGCCTCTGTTCCCTGGTAATGCTCGCTTTTCTTGCCTCTGTTCCCTGGTTGTGCTCGCTTTTCTTGCCTGTGTCCCCTGGTTGTGCTCATTTTTATTGCCTATGTTCCCTGGTAGTGCTCGCTTTTCTTGCCTCTGTTCCCTGGTAGTGCTCGCTTTTCTTGCCTCTGTTCCCTGGTTGTGCTCGCTTTTATTGCCTATGTTCCCTGATAGTGCTCGCTTTTCTTGCCTCTGTTCCCTGGTAGTGTTCGCTTTTATTGCCTCTGTTCCCTGGTTGTGCTCGCTTTTCTTGCCTCTGTTCCCTGGTTGTGCTCGCTTTTATTGCCTCTGTTCCCTGGTTGTGCTCGCTTTTCTTGCCTCTGTCCCCTGGTTGTGCTCGTTTTTATTGCCTATGTTCCCTGGTAGTGCTCGCTTTTCTTGCCTCTGTTCCCTGGTTGTGCTCGCTTTTCTTGCCTCTGTCCCCTGGTTGTGCTAGTTTTTATTGCCTATGTTCCCTGGTAGTGCTTGCTTTTCTTACCTCTGTTCCCTGGTTTTGCTCTCTTTTCTTGCCTCTGTTCCCTGGTTGTGCTCGCTTTTCTTGCCTCTGCCCCCTGGTTGTGCTCGTTTTTATTGCCTATGTTCCCTGGTAGTGCTCGCTTTTCTTGCCTCTGTTCCCTGGTTGTGCTCGCTTTTCTTGCCTCTGTCCCCTGGTTGTGCTAGTTTTTATTGCCTTTGTTCCCTGGTAGTGCTCGCTTTTCTTACCTCTGTTCCCTGGTTTTGCTCTCTTTTCTTGCCTCTGTTCCCTGGTTGTGCTCGCTTTTATTGCCTCTGCCCCCTGGTTGTGCTCGCTTTTCTTGCCTCTGTCCCCTGGGTATGCTCGTTTTTCTTGCCTCTGTTCCCTGGTTGTGCTCGCTTTTCTTGCCTCTGCCCCCTGGTTGTGCTCGCTTTTCTTGCCTCTGTCCCCTGGGTATGCTCGTTTTTCTTGCCTCTGTTCCCTGGGTATGCTCGTTTTTCTTGCCTCTGTTCCCTGGTTGTGCTCTAAAATCGATTGCAAAAAATGGAGCAAGGGTGGATACATAAAATTAACATGGTTGGGTAAAACATACACGGGTATGGCCTATCACAAATATGTAGTATAATCTATTCGAGTAGTTCCACATGTGAAAGAATATAATCATGTAAAACAGTTGATTTGTCTTAGCTGGAGACAGTTCTGACAATACAAAGTGCATGTACGTCAATGCGAGATATAAAACAAATAACAAAACTAGGTATATAAGATCAGCACTTCACTTCAATTACTTTAGAGCTAGCGTGTGTGTGGCTCTGTGTGCGGCTCTGAGTGTGTGGCTGTGTGTGTGTGTGGCTCTGTGTGTGGCTCTGGGTGTGTGTGGCTCTGTGTGTGTGTGGCTCTGGGTGTGTGTGGCTCTATGTGTGGCTCTGTGTGTGTGGCTCTCTGTGTGTGTGGCTCTGTGTGTGTGTGGCTCTGAGTGTGTGGCTGTGTGTGTGTGTGGCTCTGTGTGTGGCTCTGGGTGTGTGGCTGTGTGTGTGTGTGGCTCTGTGTGTGGCTCTGGGTGTGTGTGGCTCTATGTGTGGCTCTGTGTGTGTGGCTCTGTGTGTGTGTGGCTCTGTGTGTGGCTCTGGGTGTGTGTGGCTCTATGTGTGGCTCTGTGTGTGTGGCTCTGTGTGTGTGTGGCTCTGTGTGTGGCTCTGGGTGTGTGTGGCTCTATGTGTGGCTCTGTGTGTGTGGCTCTCTGTGTGTGTGGCTCTGTGTGTGTGTGGCTCTGTGTGTGTGGCTCTGTGTGTGTGTGGCTCTGTGTGTGTGTGGCTCTGTGTGTGGCTCTGTGTGTGTGGCTCTGTGTGTGTGTGTGTGGCTCTCTGTGTGTGTGGCTCTGTGTGTGTGTGGCTCTGTGTGTGTGGCTCTGTGTGTGTGTGGCTCTGTGTGTGTGTGGCTCTGTGTGTGGCTCTGTGTGTGTGGCTCTGTGTGTGTGTGTGTGGCTCTGTGTGTGTGTGTGGCTCTGAGTGTGGCTCTGTGTGTGTGGGTGGCTCTGTGTGTGTGTGTGGCTCTGTGTGTGTATGTGTGTGTGTGGGTGCAAATGCAATAGGTCTCGCATTTACGAGAAATTAAGCTATTACTCTCTACTACTCTCTAATGCTTACCTATTGCCTTTGTAAAGGACAATACTATATATTTATTGGTTTAAAAAAAACAATAAATGAAAAAAATGACATTTTGAATGCCAACAGCTCTAACTTTAACGAAGACGAGCCCATTGCATTGTAAATGCTTGTTTTAATCCTCACAGGAGCCACAGAGGCATGTTTAACAGCTTTCTTTGTTGTTTATGACTTATAGTCCGGGATTTTTGCCCTCTCTGCATTTGAAAGTATTTTTCGATGGTTCCCGCCCCAAGAACAATAACCAGCTGTGTCACCGAGAGACGCGAAATCCTGTGCAAGATGCCTCTGTTTTCGCCAATTTAAATGCAAAAGCAGTCAGCCAGTTAATTGTTCACGTGGAGAGAAAAGCCCACATTTTTCATACAGTATTCTGTCTCTGCCCATTTGTGTCGGCACGTGTGGGGTGATTCACTCCTCTGATAATCACCCTGCAGTTGCATTGGTGCCATAAGTATGTGACACTTTAGCCGGCGCTCCCAGCTGTTTCCCCTTGGAAGGGACATGCCCCACTGTGGGACAGAAATTGCTGGTTCATGTTTTGGTAGCACTTACCCCTTCGTTGTTCGTGTTCAACATATCTTTAGTGGTCCTTGATAATTAACATTTTTTTACATAAACTGCTGATGTATGTGATCGTCGTTAAATGACTCCATATATCACTGAACTACTTGTTAGCAAATATGAGCCTTTTATTTTAAAGTGAACCGTAATAAAGTTTGAATACACTATTGTAGTGCAGCCATCATACTCTTTCACTGAGGGGAGGGGGAGAGGGTAGTTAATGGAGAAAGAGTGTTTGCGGCAAATTGAGAAATCTCAAATTGTCCCACTGCATGTTTGTTTTAAACGTCCAGCCCTCCTGCACACTTTACGTTCTATTTCCCCACAACACCCGACTACATTTCTAAAAATTGCAGGTGCCAATATTCAACGACAAAAATAGGACTGGCGACTTTTATGTTGTGTACTTCCACAAGAAAACAGATATATCTGCTCAGTCCTGCCGTGGTCGCACCAGAAATCCAGAGCTGTCAGGTTTCCAATGTCCCTGGTCAAGAGATCACCAAGTCCACGTTTTTACTTTGCATTCTGGGATTTGTAGTCCTATGTAACACATTATATAAACGGGTCTACAAGTCACAGAATGGACATCAAAATGTGAGAGCTACTCCAGCAGGGGCCTCTGGATCTCTTAACTACCCCTAATCAACAAATCCTCCAGGGGCCACACCTCCTCCACTCTCCTGCACTAAAAAAGAAATTAAGGCGGGGAAATAAGCATTTGCAATGCAATAGGTCTTGCTTTTACGTGGCTTTAATCTATTGGCATTGTAAATGACAATGGCTATTTTTGTTTTTTTTAAACATAAATAAGAGGCATTGCAAATAGCTTAAACTCGAGTAAGGGGGATGTAAGATTCTTCACTGACTTTGCAAGAGAAACAGAAAGAATCCCCTCCCCCCCACCCTGTCTTCATGCATTTACGAATGAACAGGCTGGCAAAAGAAATGTTGCAAAAATGAAACAGACTTGCTGAGAAACCAAGAGTGTCTCAGACAGCCGTCTGCGTCTGACGCCTCTGGAAACATTTAAGGCAGTTCTAATCACTGTGCCTCAGGTAGAGCCCGGAACCTGCCCAGTAATTAGAGCACAGTAAGGAAGCTGTAAACAGCTGCTTACAAAAAGAAACAATACCATTTCACCTCATTTTCAACACGGCTGCAGAAGAAGAAAAGAAGGAAGAATAAAGAGGAAAATAAAGAGAAAAGAGAAGAAAGAGAAGAAAAAACAAGCATTGGAAATGCAATAGGTCTCGTATTAGGAAAGTTTGAGCAATTGGTATTGTAAATGACACTTTTTTTATTTATGAGTTGGTTTTGAAAATAGCAAAAGTAATAGCTTTGTCAGTTACAATGTCAATAGTTTTAACTTTCGCAAATGTGACACCTACAGCATTTGTAATGCAATGTGTGTTGTCTTTACGTGACTTAGATGTATTGATATTGCAAATAACAATGGCTTTTAATTTTGTAAATAATTAATACTTAAATAAAATTTATTGTAATTTATAAATGGCAATAGCTTAAACGTTTGTAATTTAATTGTGTGAAGATTATGTTCAGTGTATTTTATTGTGACGAAAATCCAAGAACATTGCATTTGCACCTGGTGGTGGATGTGGTGGTGGATGTGGTGGTGGTGATGGATGTGGTGGTGGTGGATGCGGTGGAAGTGGTGGTGGATGTGGTGGTGGTGGTGGATGTGGTGGTGGTGGTGGATGTGGTGGTGGTGGTGGATGTGGTGGTGGTGGATGTGGCGGTGGATTTCATGGTGGATGTGGAGGTGATGGTGGATGTGGTGGTGGATGTGGTGGTGGATGTGGTGGTGGATGTGATGGTGGATGTGATGGTGGATGTGGTGGTGATGGTGGATGTGGTGGTGGATGTGGTGGTGGATGTGGTGGTGGATGCGGTGGTGGATGCGGTGGTGGATGCGGTGGATGGGGTGGTGGTTGTAGTGGATGTGGTGGTGGATGAAGTGGTGGTGGGTGTGGTGGTGCATGCGGTGGTGGTGGAATTGGTGGTGGTGGATGTGGTGGATGTGGTGGTGGTGGATGTGGCGGTGGATGTCACGGTGGATGTGGAGGTGGATGTCGTGGTGGATGTGGAGGTGATGGTGGATGTGGTGGTGGATGCGGTGGTGGATGCGGTGGTGGATGCGGTGGATGGGGTGGTGGTTGTAGTGGATGTGGTGGTGGATGAAGTGGTGGTGGGTGTGGTGGTGGTGGTGCATGCAGTGGTGGTGGATGCGGTGATGGTGGATGTGGTGGTGGTGGATGTGGTGGTGGATGTCACGGTGGATGTGGAGGTGGATGTCGTGGTGGATGTGGAGGTGATGGTGGAGATGATGGTGGATGTGGTGGACAGTGCACACAGTCAGAGCAGCGTGCACCAAAAACAAACACAGCCCATACAAAACCGAAACAGCATGTATCAAATGCAGAGACGGTTCACACAGAACATGAGCACCGTGCACCTAAAGAACACACAGCCTATGCACAACATAAGCAGCATGCATTAATAGTTCCGACAGTACACATAACACGAGCAGTGTGCATCAAAGTACACAGGGATTAAGCAGCATGCAGCCAAACCAGCATTTCCCAAACAGTGGGTTGTGTGACCCACAGGTGGATCGTGCGCCAGTTTAGTCGAGTTGAAAAAGTCCCAGCATATGCAAGCAATTAGCTTTTCGATATTGCTATTTAATAATAAATGTAGCAGTATTAGAAAAAATGACATGGGGGGGGGCACACCACATGTCCATTAAACCTAGGTGAGTCGCAATGGTTGTCATTCTAAAATTTAGGACGCTCCAACCTAAAGAACACACAGCTTATGAAAAACCTTTTGCTGCACCCTGCTTCAGAGCAAGTACACCGCTAAAGCAGCATGCACAAATGCACACAGGGATAAATAAGCATACACCTAAACACCACACAGCCAATACAAAACTAGAGCAAATCAAATGCAAAGACGGTAAAGACAGAGCCAGGTCAGCGTGCACCTAAAGAACACACAGCCCATACAAAATCAATACAGCGTACATCAAATGCAAATACTGCACACAGCCACAGCAGTGTGCACCTAAAGAACACACAGCCCATACAAAACAAAACCAGCGTGCATCAAATGCAAAGACGGGGCACTAAGCCAGTGCAGTGTGCACATAAAGAACACACAGCCCATACAAAACCAAACCAGCGTGCATCAAATGCAAAGACTACACACAGAGCAGTACGAGAGTATCCATGCACTGCCACAAAATGTGACAAACCTAGAATGTCCTTTAAGTGTTTCCTAAAAAATATTTAACAGTAACGAGGCTTCTCAGCCTGCACCGATTGCTCGGTGCGACTATAAGAATAAAGAAAATTAATATTGTCGACTTTAGTGACTGAAAAATGTGTGATCCAATAATTTTAGCCAATGCACAATGGCCTGTTTCATTCACTTAGTAATATCGGCGATAAACGCATACAATCACATGCCTACCACCCCCATTCATCCACCCTTCTAAAAATAGGCACGGGTGCGCAGCCCTTACCAAACCTAGTCTAAAGGCAAGTTTAATGATACTGTATAGAGCTGCGACAGCTGAGTGGGCTAGCGCATCTGTTGCCGGCATCTATGCCCACCCCCGCAGGCTGCGGGGTCCAATGTTTACCCTTGTCAATGAGAGGAGTGCTGCTCATTTGCCCAACATCTTTAATTGATAGCGCTGCATAGCCGAAGTACTGAACAGCAAGCGCTTTAGGGGCATGCAATATATTGAGTCTGTGTTTATATTACCGCCTCTAGGGCGTATTACTGAGAACCTGCTCCAGTGCAAAGCAGCGCAACTCCAGCAGCACAGTTTATGCCACTTAGGCAATGGAGGTAAAGGGAATGATGTTTGCACCACTTGGAGTGTGTCACCAACGGATACTGACATATGTTGTGTTTCCACATGATGATGTATAGAAAATCAGGTGTTTTATGAGAAAAAGGGGGCCCCTACAATGTATACAGTTAGCTACTCGTAGGGAAGGTAAACTATGTAGAGAAAGAAAGTGTAGCAAACTCTAAGGGCGTAGATAATCCCTAGAACATAATCCAAACAGAATAATAGACCCTCCAACACATTCAAATAACTGTGTGCTGAAACAGTAATTTATACAAAAATTCTTCAATTTATTTGTTTTGTTTTTAGTATATTTTGTTTGTTATTTTTATCCTTTGTATAAATTTCATTTACTTGTTTAGTTCATTGTTCACATTTAAAAAGAACCTTGGTATATAATACATAATATTCAAACATAAGCAAAAATTTGATTATTTACAACTAAAGACGTACAAAGACAATAGGTGAGAACAGAAAAAATTACATAACCACAATTACAAAAGCAAATTAACCCAGTGATATACGAGATATTCAGTCGTTGGAATGATTGATGAAGGCAATGCGGTTGAATGGAACTACGCGCGTTTCGGCCCAAGGCCTTCGTCAGGTGACCGTCATTCGTATATTATAAATAAATAGAAAAGGTGATATAACCTAAACAGACAAAACAGAAAAGATATAAATATATCAACAGCTCAGACACACATATTCATTTCAACTATTTACAGTGCAGTTTCTGTTTCTGTATTTTTAGGGTCTATAACAGTTTCAATACAGATGTATATATGTACAATGTTATCATCTTAGTACAACCACCTAATTATAATTAATGCCAGACCATCTAGTTTTTTGCTTTACAGATGCATAGATATCTATTTGATGATTCTTGTTCCATATTGGCTAAGTTAAAGACCGTCACTTAAAATATATCCCTTTTTGTTACATTTCTAAATGTGATAGTTTTACTGAAAGGTTTTCTGACCAACAGTTCCATATTAGACACTAAAGTTTCAGAAGGAAAGGAATCCAGAAACAGAATAGATGTAGACACAGATAAACAACCTTATACACTCACCCTAAAGATACCTTTACTAATGAAAAAGGGGAATATAGCCATTTTTACTTACACAACAATGGACAAGTTGACGAATTAACACTTCGTTTCCTATGGCGACAGTTTTAATTTCATTTGTATCGAGTCATTTATGCTGAAAAATAAGTAAGCACCCATTTTTAGATATTGATATCCAACCATATACCTTTAGTCTTAGTCTTAACTACTCTATAATAAAGGTGTACCTTATTTGTTCCTGCAAAAAGACTTTCTACGCACTGAGTCACGTGTAGATTATAGTGAGTCTAGTTAATTGGAGATAGAAGCGGATCCTTAAGATCTTTATTCCAATGGGCTGATTCTAAATCAAATGAGAGCAACAAGAATTACTATTTATGTAAATTAAGATTTTGTTCATGCTATATAGATTACATTTAGGTCCATTGCGAATTATATGTTATTTATGCCGCAAAAACTCTCACAAATTTCACACCAAAGGGAGATCCTAACAGTGTATGTCTTAATTACCTCAGCCAGGACAATCAACAGAATACAGAGAGATATCTAGAAACGAGAAATGCAAGGTATTGGAGACAATGAATACAATACCTATTTTCAATCTGAGTAGCCATAACACCGACTCAGCGACCCTTGCAGTACTCTCGAGAGGTCTTTCGTTTGTCCCCCACTCTGGTTTGAATAAGTTCGAACTATTCAATGACATGATAAGTTTTTTTCGTAAAATACGATTAAAAAACTTTTTCTCCCTCCAAGAAAATAAGTTACCAGAACCCAACAGATCTGGTTTGTCACCCAAATCGACTTTTACCCCGTCTCTGGATCAAGTGGATCCAGAAATAGGAATTTTTGAAAAAATCGTCACCTCTAAATTGCAAAACATCACCAAGTATATACCACATACCCCGTATAATATCTCTATTGATGAACATAATGCTTTGTTACAACTGAAAGAATCAACCCAAACAATCGTGAAAAGTTGTGATAAGGGAGGGGGTATAGCCATTTTTGATACCACAAACTATATTGAAAAAATGGTAAACATGCTTAATGATACTAAATACTATTCTAAAATCACTAAAGATCCAACAGGTATCATTAAAAATAAAATTACCAGATTAATCTCCAAAGCCTTAAGTAAGGGAGATATTTGTCAAAAAGAGCATGACTACATGAATATAGGAAACCCAAAAATGGCCAGTATATATGGGATTCCTAAAGTTCATAAAAACGAACAAGATCCCCCCCTGCGTCCTATAGTTACAACCATCGGGAGTGTGACAGAACCCATCTCAAAGTACATAGATGCAATCTTACGTCCACACATAGAGAAAATACCAGGACACATTAAAGATACTAGGAATGTAATCACTCAATTTGAAGGCACCTCGTTCAATGCTCACCGTCAGTGGATGGTAACACTGGACGTAGAGAGCCTTTATTCCAACATTCCCTGTATAGGGGCAATGGAAGCCACTAAGTGGTTTATTGAGTCCTTCAACATTGACTGCAATATGTCATTCATCCTGGACTGCCTCCAAATTATTCTGGACAATAATATTTTTGAATTTGCGGGTCAATTGTACAAGCAAATTAGAGGAGTCAGCATGGGTGCTTCGTGTGCACCAACGATCGCCAATATCTACGTGGCTCTCTTTGAGGAGAAATTTGTCTTTAATGAAGTTGCGCCTTTTTTTGAATCAATTTTTTATTGGTCACGTTTTATCGATGATATTATTTTCGTTTGGGACGACAATGAGGATGTCCTAGAAGAATTTGTATCTTGGTTGAATGCCTGTGACCCCAATTTAAAATTTACAGAGAAAAAGAGTAACACAGAAATTGAATTTCTGGATTTGAATATCAAACATGATGAAGGAAAGCTGATTATGGACCTTTTTACTAAACCAACAGCACGCAATACTCTCCTTCATTATAGTAGTTTCCATCCCTCGTCTCAGAAAGACAGCATTCCCTTCAGCCAATTTCTCAGACTGAGGAGGAATTGTACTAGGCTTACTGACTATGACCAGAAGGCTACTATAATGAAGGAGAAGTTTCTGGAACGCGGTTATCCCCACAGACTAATACGTGACTCTTTCAAAAGAGCTAGGTATTATGACCGTCAACATCTCCTTACAGGCACTAATAAAAAACGAGATGCCAGTTTAGTATTCGTAACTAGGCACTCCATGTTAAATAAACAAATCCAACAAATCCTGTATGCAAATTGGCATATCCTTAATGTCAACAAAAGCGGAAATGAAATTATAAATAAACCTCTTTTCGCATATAAGAAAAACAAAAATATCAAGGACATAGTTGTCAGATCAAGGATGCCAACTCAGAAGGCCTTGAGCCAAAGAGATATCATCACTGGGGCCCCAGTGATTGGAAACCATAGGTGTGGAACTTGCAAAATTTGTCCACTAACTATTGAAACTGCTGAATTTTCGTTCAATAACATAGCTATTCCCCTATTAACCATGACGAATTGCAAGACTACTAACATTGTTTACCTTCTAATTTGTCCATGCAATAAAGGCTATGTGGGTGAATCATCGCGTTCTGTAAGTACTAGAATCACGGAACATAAATCAGCGATTCGTACACGAAAATTAACTGCCCCTTTAGTATCGCACTATCTGGATAAGGATCACAAACCTGAAGATATCCAGTGGATAATTTTAGAAAAAATTGTGGCTAAAGCAGGCATTAACACAGACAAAATCCGTCGTAAACGAGAAGTGTTTTGGATATTCACTTTGGACACTTTTAAATCAGGTCTTAATTCCGAAATTCCATGGCAGCAAGCAATCCTTTAATGATATTATCTGAGTATGTGCTTAAATAAAAGAGATGTACTTAATTTTAACCATGTACTAAATTGTTAGATAGAGTACATATGCCACTTCATGCAGACATTAACTATCGTCTGGATATGAACACATCCTTTCCATTTGAATTGTCAGCTATAATATGTGGTCTTTAAACAGTAATTGCATATAAATTTAGGCAAAATATATTGCGCTCTGTAAGACTATTATCAAACTACAAACTATAGTCTTTCTTTTAGTTGCCCCGGTGGTCAAACTACAAACTCTCATTCGGCAATAAGTCTGTTTTCGACCTCTATACGGTTTATTGTGACTCGTGACTCTTTTTTTAAAACGTCATCGAGCCGCGCCTTCAGCAATTGGCCACAGCTGTATAGTACGTAGTGCGAGCAAACGAGCGCGCGTTTTCTTAAATAAAAAGCCGAAAACCGCTCAGTCCGTCTAGATCGCGGACTTCAGAAGAATCGACCAGAACCCCCGTCTGAACGCACGAAAGTCACAATACAAAGGTATGTGTCTAACTCCCAAGCGACATCGCGTTGGTCAAACTAGACTCTTAATTTAGATAAGTCATCCTTATTATGGTTACGCCCATTATAATAGTGGTTTTGTTCTCTATTTTCTTTAGAGGTGACGATTTTTTCAAAAATTCCTATTTCTGGATCCACTTGATCCAGAGACGGGGTAAAAGTCGATTTGGGTGACAAACCAGATCTGTTGGGTTCTGGTAACTTATTTTCTTGGAGGGAGAAAAAGTTTTTTAATCGTATTTTACGAAAAAAACTTATCATGTCATTGAATAGTTCGAACTTATTCAAACCAGAGTGGGGGACAAACGAAAGACCTCTCGAGAGTACTGCAAGGGTCGCTGAGTCGGTGTTATGGCTACTCAGATTGAAAATAGGTATTGTATTCATTGTCTCCAATACCTTGCATTTCTCGTTTCTAGATATCTCTCTGTATTCTGTTGATTGTCCTGGCTGAGGTAATTAAGACATACACTGTTAGGATCTCCCTTTGGTGTGAAATTTGTGAGAGTTTTTGCGGCATAAATAACATATAATTCGCAATGGACCTAAATGTAATCTATATAGCATGAACAAAATCTTAATTTACATAAATAGTAATTCTTGTTGCTCTCATTTGATTTAGAATCAGCCCATTGGAATAAAGATCTTAAGGATCCGCTTCTATCTCCAATTAACTAGACTCACTATAATCTACACGTGACTCAGTGCGTAGAAAGTCTTTTTGCAGGAACAAATAAGGTACACCTTTATTATAGAGTAGTTAAGACTAAGACTAAAGGTATATGGTTGGATATCAATATCTAAAAATGGGTGCTTACTTATTTTTCAGCATAAATGACTCGATACAAATGAAATTAAAACTGTCGCCATAGGAAACGAAGTGTTAATTCGTCAACTTGTCCATTGTTGTGTAAGTAAAAATGGCTATATTCCCCTTTTTCATTAGTAAAGGTATCTTTAGGGTGAGTGTATAAGGTTGTTTATCTGTGTCTACATCTATTCTGTTTCTGGATTCCTTTCCTTCTGAAACTTTAGTGTCTAATATGGAACTGTTGGTCAGAAAACCTTTCAGTAAAACTATCACATTTAGAAATGTAACAAAAAGGGATATATTTTAAGTGACGGTCTTTAACTTAGCCAATATGGAACAAGAATCATCAAATAGATATCTATGCATCTGTAAAGCAAAAAACTAGATGGTCTGGCATTAATTATAATTAGGTGGTTGTACTAAGATGATAACATTGTACATATATACATCTGTATTGAAACTGTTATAGACCCTAAAAATACAGAAACAGAAACTGCACTGTAAATAGTTGAAATGAATATGTGTGTCTGAGCTGTTGATATATTTATATCTTTTCTGTTTTGTCTGTTTAGGTTATATCACCTTTTCTATTTATTTATAATATACGAATGACGGTCACCTGACGAAGGCCTTGGGCCGAAACGCGCGTAGTTCCATTCAACCGCATTGCCTTCATCAATCATTCCAACGACTGAATATCTCGTATATCACTGGGTTAATTTGCTTTTGTAATTGTGGTTATGTAATTTTTTCTGTTCTCACCTATTGTCTTTGTACGTCTTTAGTTGTAAATAATCAAATTTTTGCTTATGTTTGAATATTATGTATTATATACCAAGGTTCTTTTTAAATGTGAACAATGAACTAAACAAGTAAATGAAATTTATACAAAGGATAAAAATAACAAACAAAATATACTAAAAACAAAACAAATAAATTGAAGAATTTTTGTATAAATTACTGTTTCAGCACACAGTTATTTGAATGTGTTGGAGGGTCTATTATTCTGTTTGGATTATGTTCTAGGGATTATCTACGCCCTTAGAGTTTGCTACACTTTCTTTCTCTACATAGAAAATCAGGTGTTTCAGGCTTTTCAAATGTGAAAGCCTTTATTGTCTTTCAGGCAAAACGAAAACAGTGCATTACTAGTTTGCGCTGTGTTTTTTCTTAAGCTTACTTTGCTAAAGACGTGTGAGAGTAGGTGACCAATGGACGGAGGGAAGAGAGAGAAGGGGAGGGTTGAGGAGAAATGCGACACGGCGGGCAGGGGAGGGGGCGGAGCGGGTAAAAAAAATAAATAAACAAGACGGAGGGAAGAGAGAGAAGGGGAGGGGGGAGGAGAAATGCGACATGGCGGGCAGGGGAGGGGGCGGAGCGGCTAAAAAATAAATAAAAAAGACGGAGGGAAGAGAGAGAAGGGGAGGGGGGAGGGGGGAGGAGAAATGCGACACGGCGGGCAGGGGAGGGGGCGGAGCGGGGAGAGGGAACAGACGGCGATTTGGTGATGTGCACGCGCATTTTAGGTCAATGCGCTTGCGCATTGACCTAAAAGCCACGGGCACAGCACCAAATCGCCCAGTTAGTTTAACTCTGGTTAAAGCCCTATATGCTCGCAAGCTCGATGCGCATGCGCATCGAATAGCGAGACCTAAAAAGGAAAGCAGAAAGAAGAAGAAAAGAAGAAAAATCATGACCGACTAGAGGACAGACGTGATGAAGACCGCTCCTATGTAACTAATAAAACGAAGATTATAACAACAAACCTGTGTCCAGTGGTTGGTGTGTATTGCCGCCATGACGGACACAACATCTGCACAGGCGAGGAGCCAAGATGGCCGCGGAGACGGACGTGTGATCTCCCGGCTCCCGGCGCCCCTGCTTCCCGTACACTGATCCTGAATTCTATCCTGCTCCTTTGCACCGGCGGATTGCACAAGGAGGAATTCTGATTCCGGAGGGGCCCCTCCGGTGTCTCTGCCTGCTCGGCGGACCGAGAACCGTCGAGAGTGGTGTGGGAGGCGACCCTGGCCCGGACCTGTGCCCTGCATCGCAACGCGCCGCCAGTGACTGCTGTGGCCGCAGGAGATGATAACGCAGCGGAGGCTCTGCTATCCTGGACTGGCTGACGGGAGGGTCAGCCTTTGTGTTGACGCGCTCTTGTGTCTGGCTCTGCTTGCCGACGGTGCTCCTGACCTGCTTCACACGGAACCAGCGGTGAGACACCCCCTCCTTGTTTAGCGCACGCCGTGGGCGCCTCAGTGGTCGTAGCCCCCTCGTTTCCTCGCCTCCCCGGTGTCGGCCGGCAAGGAGCCCCCCCCCCCCATTGTTTGCAATCTGCATGCGTGGTCCTATTCTGACTCGGGGAAGCGGCTCCTGCTCTCCTGCCCAGGTACAGTCTGGGGACGCCAACAGCTCGAAAGTGGGGGCTCCTTTGTGGTGATGGAGGGTGGCGCCCTGGCTTCTCTTCGACGGCGACGCAGTGAGGCTGTCTTGTCTGAGGGGGCAGATACTGTGGAGGAAATGGACGACCCCACACGGATTACCCTCGCCTCTGTTCTTCTGGCGTTGGATGAGCTGCGGTGCGAATGGCGTGTGACCGCGCTAAAGTTGGAAGAGAAGATCGAAGGCTGCTTGGCTGGCTCGGACAATACTCTGCCCATCCTCCTCCCTTGTTCCGCGACACAGCCCCCCCTGATCCCGGTCAGTGTGACATTGTTGCCGGACATGTGTGGACTTTCTCGACAGCCTCGTGATGTTCAGGAGACTGGGCTACAATGTTCTCGCTTGCGTGTTGATACTTTGTCTCCCTCTCCAGCCCGGAGCGAAACCCTTCCCACGGAGCCCCAGGGACTGATGTCGTTAAGTATGCCTATCCTGTCGGCCTGTCCTTCTTTTGTGGGGGCCTCACTGTTTATCGCTCTGGGTGATGTTGTGGGTTACATCAGGCCGCTGGACTTTTATAATGCACTGGTTTGGGACTGGCGTATTTTCTTTGGTCTCGAGACCCTTCTCTATTGCCGAGAGTGGCCATTTTGTTTCTTTGATCTTGTGGGGGAGGGTTCTCCCCTTCTCCTTGCTGGACCAGGCTTCTCGGGGTGGGCGGGCACTGGGGGACGTCCTAAATCGGGCCAGGGCTAGGCTTTAATTAAGGTGTTGGTTGCAGGGGCGGGCGGGGATTGTGTTGGGGCTGTTCCGGTTTACCTTGTCTGTTTCTTCAGTATTGCTCCTCCTTTCCTACATGACGCTGCTTGTTTATTACACGGGGCGCTAGGGTGGCAGGGGGCTGAGAGTCCGGGAGAACTGCTACTGGGTGGGCTCCTCCTCACCGCCTTCTTTTTGGGAGGGGTAGATTAGCTTGATCTTTTCTCCCTCCCTATATTCAAGAGTGACATTTTTCCCTTTTTGTTTTCCTTTTTCCTTCTTTCGGCATTTCTTGCTGTCTCTTCTCCTCTCTTCTGGCTTCTCTTATTATCTTTCTCCTCTTTTTCTTTCTTCTCTTCTTTTCCTTGAACTGCATTTCGGGTTCTTTATGGGGCGACAGGCACATTGTCGGGGGGGGGTAGGCCGTAGCCTCCGCATTGGTGTAGGGTGGGGGGGTAGATTTATTTTTCTTTTTGATTTCTATGGGCCTTTTTCCTACTTTCTGCGCTTTCTCACACTGTTTTCCTTTCTGGGTCTTGATAGAGGATGGTTGGGAGTGGGCGGCGCTGGGAGTGGCACGAGCGTGGTTCCTGTTGTTTGCTTTGTTTTTCTACTGTATTGCCACTCTGAAGGGGTGTTTCATGTAACTGCTGCTACTATTCCTGCTGCCTACTTATGTGGGACTAAAGTACGGACTCGGATCTCCTTTGCACCTATCCTTCATTGATTTCTAGACTTTAAAAATTTTAAAATTAACCTTCATTGCTCCTTAGGCGTGATGGCTAGTATTCTCCAGTGTAACTGATGACTAATTGTTTCCTGATATTGCTGTGCTATTGCGCCTTCGTATTGCTTGCACCTGTGCTCAACCAGTTTTCGTGGCCGGCCTCAGGGTTGTGGGCCCGTATTTGTATTTCTGTGGATGCACCAATAAAGGTTTTCAAAAATTTAAAAAAAAAAAAAAACATCTGCACAGGCCAGGCAAAGAAAAGAGAAAAGGAGTAACACGAGAGGACTTTGGCGCAGGAGAAACAGCAGCAAACAGGCGCCACCCAGGAAATAAAGGCAAGAGGCACCGCATGGCCAGGACCAAATGGGTTGAGACAGAAACAATCTGGATAATAAGAAAACAAGTTCTCCAAAGAATCACTGGCGGTGACGAAAGTGAAAGGGTCGATGATAACGGCTGCCTACGACCAACAACGAATAAAAAAGAGACAGATAGCATTTCAAGGACAAAGAAGGCGGAGAAAGAAGAAATGGCAGCGACAACTGCAGCCACATGGAAGGTAGAAGATAGAGGACAAAGAAGCGATGGAGACACTAGATTCACGAAGGACATGCAGCAAACAATAGAGACTAATTAAAGAAATGTAGAATGACAAGTACTCTCTCTCTCTCTCTCTCTCTCTCTCTCTCGTTCGTTCACCTCCATCAATATAACTGTGAATGAGGACGATGGTAAATGTGTCACAAACATTTGTTTGCAACAAAGGGGGAGATGTCGTGTTCCGACAGTGTGGGCGACGGACAGTAGGGCGCTAGGACCCTGTGGGTCCTCAGGCAGAGTGACCAGGTCACCGGACACCAGATCCGGTGACGAGACAGGAAAGGGGACAGACAATGACCAGGACATGGACGGAGACGGATGTGCTGACCAGCAGCTGCGCGAGGGGCCGACCAGCAGCAATGAGAAATGCCAATAAAGAAATGTGAGACTAACCTGAGTCCCGTGTTTGGTGTAACCCCCGACACGCACACAGAACATGACACAGCCCACCCATCCAATCACTGCCACAGGGCACGCGGAGCTAGGGTACAGAGGGTACAGAGGGCACGGCTGCAGGTTGTCACAACCCACCCTTCAAAGCCTACCACAGGGCACACCGAGCTAGGGTACAGAGGGCACGGCTGGAGGGTGGTCACCGCACACCCTTCCAAACACTGCCACAGGGCACGGCGAGCTAGGGTACAGAGGGTACAGAGGGCACGGCTGCAGGTTGTCACAGCCCATCCTTCAAAGCCTGACACAGGGCACGCCGAGCTAGGGTACAGAGGGCACGGTTGCAGGGTTGTACCAGCCCACCCTTCCAAACACTGCTACAGAGCACGCCGAGCTAGGGTACAGAGGGTACAGAGGGCACGGCTGCAGGGTTGTACCAGCCCCCCCCTTCCAAACACTGCCACAGAGCTCGCCGACCTAGGGTACAGAGGGCACGGCTGCAGGGTTGTCCCAGTCCACCCTTCCAAACACTGGCACAGGGCACGCCGAGCTAGGGTACAGAGGGCACGGCTGCGGGGTTGTCCCAGTCCACCCTTCCAAACACTGGCACAGGGCACGCCGAGCTAGGGTACAGAGGGCATGGCTGCAGGGTTGTCACAGCCCACCCTTCCAAACACTGCCACAGGGCACGTCGAGCCAGGGTACAGAAGGCACGGCTGCAGGGTTGTCGCAGCCCACCCTTCCAAACACTGCCACAGAGCACGCCGAGCTAGGGTACAGAGGGCACGGCTGCAAGGTTGTCGCAGCCCACCCTTCCAAACACTGCCACAGGGCACGCTGAGCTAGGGTACAGAGGGCACGGTACAGGGTTGGTACAGGGCCTGCTCCCACCCCTCAAGCTTCATTGCAGCTCTTTGTGCCCCCACTGACTTAGAATGCTGTGAAACCAAACTTGGATTGACTCGCTGTTCTTCCTAACGTGCTGAGAGTTCAGGAATTCTCACACATACCCTTGGTTCACACCAGGGTCAGTGAGCTGGGTTTGTGTAATTCCAAGACATCACCAATGTTCAGATGGCTGTGATTCAAACCTGAGGTTTGCCCGGCGCTGTGCAGATTTCTAAGCTCCGTCTATGACTCAACGATTCTGAGGAACAGCTGGAAACCGCACAGCTTTGAGTGACATCACCAATCTGAGGAACAGGTACATACAAACCACACTCCTTAGAGACACGTCGCAGCCCGTACACCATTGACACATGTTATTCAGACCCAAACATCTGCTTTTGAGCACATCACACCTCCCCAGATGGTCAACTGTTAAAAAAAATATATGTACATTAATATCATGCACTGCTACATATTGGCAAGGACATTTTAGTACGTGTTGCGGTGCATGATGGTGAGGAAGCAGAAGTGGAACACGATGGGCATTAATCACAATAAAATATTTTTAAATAACAACTAGCACAAAAATGCGAACTTAGAAAATTCAATTTTGAGGAGTAAATGTCCCACATTAGGCCTCCTGTGCTCTAGCAGATGGATTGTAACACCCTTTCCAGCCCCAATAGGCCCATCCCCTAGCAGTTCAATCCTAACACACACCCCAAACCCAACTGGCTACCAAGCCTTACCACCCAGACTAACAACAGCTCCCCCATGACCTGGAGGCCCTGGGACACCCTTGCGTTCCTTCATCTTGGTAGGTGGTTTTCCTGTGAGTCGCACAGCAAGGGTTCATCACCTGCTCAACCATGCGGTAACACCTGTGTGGATGCAGAGGCTTCAGGTAGTACAGAGGGCCAAGGCCGCCGTTGTACCCCCTGCGGGGGTGATTCCAGCGCTTTATAAATCCCATACATACATACATACAATGTCTGCCACAGTCACATGGCAACGAACCCTCCCATGTTGTGCAGGATCATCGCATGACTCTCTGGTAGCCGGAACAAAGCTGGCACAAGCTGACCCCGTCTTGACTTGTCCCTCTGCCACCTGCCAGCTTCCTGTAGGAAGCCTGATCACAGCTCAGCCGATGCCCCCTCACTGGCTGCCCTGCTCTGACATGGCCACTGTGCCAACCTCTTCTCCTCCCTTAGCAGGTGCCACATATCTGACTGAAGAGACAGGGATCTTGCTGTCTCTTGGGAGTTCTCCACTAGAGAGGTCTGCCTTACTTCCATGATGCACATCCACTGAGACAGCTCCTGGGGCTCCTCCATTGCCTTGGACACAGGCTGCATTAGGGCAGGTGCCGTAGATGTGTTCTAGTGTGTGATTGGTAGTAATGGCCTCTAAGGTCATCCCTCACTGGATGATTGCAGCGTCTCAATTCCATCACCACATTACATCCAGAAAAGATGCCAATTCAAGGTGCTGACTCACGCCTACAAGACCCTCCACAACCAAGCACCATGATACATTAACCACCGCCTGAGCTGCCACAAATCCTTCAGACACCTGCTCTCTGACTCCCTTGCTCACACTCCTTGCATCTGCTGACGTACTACAAAAATAACATAAGGAGCTATACCTACCAATAGCCCCAATATAGTTTACCAAAATAATCAGTCAGTTGGCAGTGAAGAAAAATCAATTGTTTATTAACACAAAATACTCTATAGAGGAGCCTCTCCGTCGTCACCCAGCCGGTGCGCAGAGAAGACTGCCGGTTCATAGTCAATACATGTCATATATACCTTTATCATGAAGCATGAGATCACCGTACATAGAAAGATACTAATTGGCACTGAAGCTAGAAGGCAAGACCATATATGGCACACAAGGCTAGTTTGAAAGTCTGCTTCTACTGTTATTGGGGAGGGTCAGGAGGGGTGACTCCCTTTCGTCTCGGTGCCTGGGAGCACAGGCATGGCGCCTTCAGGAATGCACTTATCACCTCTGAAGCCAGATGCGACCGTGGGTCTCAAGACGAGAAAGAATAGTGTGCATTTAGCTGCTTCTTATAACTCAACTAACAGGGGCCTACTGACTACTTGGAGGACAGCACGTGACCGCTGCCGAATCTAATGTGTGTACAAAGAAAATGGCGTCTGTCTGGTTTTCGGTTCGTGCTAAAGGAATACAGAAAAGCATTGAGCAAAAGAATTCCCTATTGATTTAAAAAGGTAGGCAAAAGTTATAGTGTGCAATGGAGATTACACACACAGATAGATACATCATGCTAACAAAATATTACTGTGATTACAGGAAAATCGATTTTATCTTTCACCGCCGAAGCTACGGTGGGGGGCGCTCCTTTTCCTACCTCACTGCCACAACCTTTCCCTCCACTTCTGACCATTGTCCTCACTCCCGGAAAGGGACTCAAGGCCTGGCTTTTCGACTGATCTTGGGAAGAACCCAGCAGCTGGATACCCTCGCAGATGATTAGCCGTACTCTACAAATCTTGATGATTGATTGATGTTCTAAAAAGTATGGATGATGTTCTCCAACAACAGGTGGAGCATCACCTCTGCACCAATGGCAATTACAGGCTGGTGGAGGTAGCTGTGCTGGTGGTGGGAGTTCTGTATGTAGCAGCTGTCGTGCAGGCTATGAAGGCAGTGCACACACGTCCCCAACATCTACCACCACAGACACATTCTGTGCCCACCTCTCTGCTGTGGCTGCTTGGATGAAGACCAGTTCACTTAAGATAAACATTGACAAAACTGAGCTGGTGATGTGTGGGGG
Organism: Lissotriton vulgaris; assembly: GCF_964263255.1. Classification (NCBI taxonomy): domain Eukaryota; kingdom Metazoa; phylum Chordata; class Amphibia; order Caudata; family Salamandridae; genus Lissotriton; species Lissotriton vulgaris. Next base: position 54,874,604 of record NC_141691.1, on the reverse strand, counting down.
GCTTCCCTCATATGGTCTCCTTATGACACTATCTGAGGGTCTTCACCTTCGCACACTAACTCTGCCAGAAGACTGGGCACTAATCTGTCCTTTGTAATGCAAATAAAGGCCCTTACATCCTCATGGGTTTACTAACTGGTAATGGCAAAACAAATAATGTTGTTCATCCCCATGGACTCGCTATTAATTTATCTCACGTTCACCACTGTAAGTCCCTCTACTTGGGTCTTCCTACATTCCTAAACCAGCACTCTCAGGGTACTCTGAATCATGCAGCTAGGATCCTCCTTAGCCTTCCTCCTCACTGCTCTACCTCTCACCCGAGCCCTCCGCTGGCTCCCGGTGGAAAGTGTCTGAAATTTAAGGCACTGTGTATATGCCACAGGGCACAGAAGGCCTTGGCCCTCGTTCATGGGCTCTAGAATGACGTGGTATATTCCCAGAGGGAAGCTAGGCTCAGCTGCGGCTTCTCTGGCACCTCATATCTCTCAGACCCTTCTTGGGGGTAGAGCCTTTTCCTTCCTTGCTCCCAACCCTGGGGATGCTTTACCGGTTCACCTGCAGTACGAAACTCATTATCTCCATTTATGAAAAGGTCTGACGCCTTGGCTATTCTGCTGATCTTTTCTTTAGGGAATTCTCCTTAAGGCTCTAAGCAGCGCATCGCCACTTTTTGGGTATTTGCTGCACTCTAAAAACACAATTGAATGGAAACAGGCTTTTGCAGGTTTGCCGTCTTTTTTGCCCCTTTTTGGACTACTAGCTGCTGGTGTTTCGACTTTGAGAGTGCATTGAGGCCTGCTGTCCAGACCCCAGGGCCAGCGTTCTGACCCATTACAACAGGTCTGTCGAATTGGATGTCCCCAATTGGCAAGTGCTGACTTAATTATAAGTCCCTAGTATATGGTACCCAGGTTACCAAGGGCATGTAAGGCAAAGTGTCCACCCAGGACTGCAGCACAGTGTGTGCCACCCTGTGTATAACTAAGTACAAAATGGCTCCCTTACACAAACTGTACAACCCTCGGGTGGATTGGCACTAAGAAGTCAGGATTATTACAGAGGCAATGTGTAAGGCAAAGCACGCCACCACGGTAAAAACACGACACGTCACAAAAGAGAGACATCACACCAAATGTAGGGAAATATTGTTTATAGTCAGCACACAGATTAATCAATGCAACATGAATATCATGTGTTTATGGGCATAAATCACACTTGGCACTGTTATTATCAGTACTAGGCCCAATCGTGATGACAGGATTTCAATAATATGCACACATGAGAAAAAGTTGTATTCTAAACCCCACACAGCACCCGTATCTGGTGCAACACGTTGTCAGTCTCAGTCCCACCCCCACAACTCTATTACTGCGATATCACACAGTTTAAGGATGCACCCTAAGCTACAACGGCACCAGTAATATGTACATACAAAGAATGATAACACTTTTTAGCAGCACCGGAGGCCAGGGACACGCGGGTAAAACCAGTGTGAATTATGAAGTACTTCTGGTAGCAAACCAACATATAAACCAACACAGCCATTTAGTATTGTTAATCACAGGCGGTCCTCAGACTGTCACTCCCACACACTCACTCACTCCGCACGGTTACACGATGCAACAGGTACCAGCCCAGTCTGTATAGGACACTCTCGTACACATACGCACCCAACACCCTAAAGTGGTGCCACTAACACCCAGCATGGCAACGGATAACACACTGAAGACCCCATGGCTCCAAGTCTCACACCACCCTCCTATTTAAACTCACTGTCCCTGACACCCCGGATGGAAGCTCACCAGCCCCTCCCTCCGGATACAAGGCCACACGCGGTTGAGGTCACACTTAGTCAGGGTCCCTGGAAAGCAGGTGGGGATAAGCAGTCTAAATAAACAAGAGGTAGACGTAAACAAAGGGGTCTTGGCGACACTCGGGAAGTTCACCAACAGGTTGTAAAGCAGAAGCAGGTTTGGGGCAACAACTGGTTAGAAACAGGGCTCCGCCCGGGCCTTCCTACACCAGCCCAGTTCTGAGAAGCACAAGGGGGTCACTCAGTCTCTTGACCTGCTTCCGAACCTTCTCAGAAGAGTTCCTTTAGATTAGTCACTCACTCTCCCAGCTACCTGGCACCAAGATCTCTTTGGGAAGGCCAGTTGGGAAGAAAGCAATTGATCCACTGTGATGAGGCCTGTGATGGTGCCAGGAAGGTACAAGCGATGAATGGGAAATAACACAGGGAACCACGCGGTGTGAGGAGCACCCCTTCTGGTACACGTTGATCAGGGTCATGCCCAGGCAATCCCGGCATAAGATCTGGTTTGTGATACGATGAGATGCACCAGACACTTCAGGTCACACAATGAAGAGTTGCAAATTCTGTACCTCCCTGGAAATGAAGCACTCTGTCCGGCACACGTTGATGTAGGTTGCGCCTACAGCGCATCCTCCATGCATGCCAGCGAACTGCTGCACATTGCTCCTCCATGCACACAAGCACACGGCTGCACAATGCGTCCTCCATGCACGGCAGCACACTGCTGCACAGCGTGTCCTCCATGCACGCCAGCCCACGGCTGCACAGTGCGTACTCCATGCACGCCAGCCCACGGCTGCACAGTGCGTACTCCATGCACGCCAGCCCACGGCTGCACTATGCGTCCTCGATGCACGGCACCCCACTGCTGCACAGCTTGTCCTCCATGCACGCCAGCCCATGGCTGCACAATGTGTCCACCATGCACGCTAGCACATTACTGCACAGTGCGCCCTCGATGCACGGCACCACACTGCTGCACAGCGTGTCCTCCATGCACGCCAGCCCACGGCTGCACAGTGCGTCCTCCATGCACGCCAGCCCACGGCTGCACAGTGCGTCCTCCATGCACGCCAGCCCACGGCTGCACAGTGCGTCCTCCATGTACGCCAGCCCATGGCTGCACAGCGTGTCCTCCATGCACGCCAGCCCACGGCTGCACAGTGCGTCCTCCATGCACGCCAGCCCACGGCTGCACAGTGCGTCCTCCATGTACGCCAGCCCATGGCTGCACAATGTGTCCTCCATGCACGCTAGCACACTTCTGTACAGAGCGTCCTCCATGGCCAACATGAATTCAGACAGCTCCAGCAGGCCATGATAACCACCAGCCTTTCCTTCACTGAAAGGCATTCAGTGTAAAAAATAAATGAAATAAAAATGGCGCCATGATTGCGGAGTCTTCTGCCTCCATGACACTTATTGGGGTGGCATGGACCAGATGTAGACAGAGGCCCCCCCCTGTGTCCCTGAACTGTTGTTGTACGAATCACGATGCCCACTAGCGTGACTTCTGGTGCGACACGCATATGGTGTATTTGCATAGGTGCTAATTCTGTACAGTTTTACTGCACTCAGTAACACTGCATGGAATTAGTGCAGATATAAGTACCACTACCAGGCACAATCGTGGGTGTGGTGTACATACTTAGAGCATGGAAGTGACATGTTCAGATGCTGTCAGTTTTGCTCTCTAATAACAAAGAACGTGTAAGAGGCTGTAGCAGATTTCTGCTGCTTCTTATATTTTATTTATTTATTTAACTTATATAGCGCAACAGCTACCCAACAAAGGGTTTTCCGGCGCTAATGATTCAGTAGTAAATGACAGGACAGGCTTTTTAGATGTTGAATATCATCCTCAGAGCCATTATACTGAAACTTCAGTGGCAGATTTTCTTACGCATTTATTTACCTATGAATTTATTCATATAACCCCCAAGGTAAACATGTGAGGCTGGCATTTTATTTCAGGAAACACACCAACATTATGTGATATTCCTTAGCAGGTTAATGAGTGTAGGTAAGTAGCGCTTCCTTCTTCCCTCTTTTTCACTATTCATCATTTAACATACATATAAAAAAGTCTCCATGAATGTTTTGGTTGTGGTTGTATAGTTTTCAACATAAAGTCAAACTGTGAACTGTTCGGCGCTTCAGGTATGCTGTCGAGTACAATTTGCTAAACATCGTTTACCCCGCATGCGAAACAACGCATGCCATTACAACGTGATCATTACAACGACTGCGTTGTTACATGGCATGCCATTACAATGCAAGCTGTTACAACAACTTGCTGTAGAGGCAGAAGATGTTTGATTTTAAATTCAGCACCTTCCCTACTGTGGCACAAACTGGAGTTGGAATAGTAAATTATACTATTCCAACATCCAGCGCCCCCTACAGCAAGTCTTTGTAATGGCTTGCGTTGTAATGGTATGCGATGTAACAATGCGGTTGTTGTAATGACCGCGTTGTAATGGCATGCGTTCTAAATGTATGGTTATAACGTGGCATATTCGTGCAATTTAGATGAAAGATTCTCTTGTAAATTGAAAACTTAAAAAGAAATTTCCATGCATATTTTGTGGGGACGTATTCCATTATTGTGGTTAAAATGTATTCCCATGGAAGTCCTGATAAAGGCTCTCATATATGTTTTTCGCCAAAATATATAGATGGTTTTTGATTCATAGTGCATAGCAATCTCAATCCAATTAATAATAAAATGAAGTTGGGTACAGGAGAAAGAGGGGATGATGTCTGTGGCGATATTTATATCACAAAATATCTTTATTTATGTCAAATTGATTTTGTGTCTAAAACCTGTATCAGTTGGGCAAAAAAAGAGCTGTTTTTGTGTTTGAGGATTGTGCACTTTTGAGTTAAAACTTTGATTTCCGAATCATCATGTCTTTTTTTCTTCCTAAGCAATTTATCACCTACAACAATGCACCATTGAAGGTAGGATTGGGAAATTAGCACTACTGTACAGCTAAAGTAATGAAAATATCTACAAAAAAGTTAAAAATAAAGAACATATGGGGTAGAGAATCTATGGAACAGCCATTTCTTTCAGTAAACATTAGTTTATTTGGTAGTGCAACATCCTAATGAGTAAATAGATCATTGATATGAACTAGAACCACACTGGAGATTTACTCTCCACCAGAATAGTTTGAATTGTGGCTCGATTGCAGAAAATGTTTTTAAACAGCTGCCACACCGGTCTCATTGACCACATGCCCCTAAAATTTCCCCAAAAATGTATATAAATTATATATATTTTTTATTTTTGAAGGTATTGGAGCACTTTACATGAGGACTAGTTACATTACACAAGGCCAGATTATTTTTTTAGGCACAGGGAGGTTAAGTGATTTCCCCAGAAACACAGGAGGTTGAGTCGACGCCGGGACCCAAATGTCGTTTCCCACTTTCAAAGTGGCAGCTCTGGCTCTTATGCCACACCCTCTCCTGATGGAACTTTAGCTGTAGAAACCATAGAATGAAATACCACAGCTGAACCTTCACATTAGTGGAGGAAACTTCAGCACAGTTGTTCTTTTCTAAGTAGTCTCTTAATACCGTTTTTTGAAGAAACAAGAGTTTCTGCCCAAACCCGTATTATAGCCGGGTCTAGTGGCTTAGTGGACTAATGCGCCCACTGTAGGGGCCTGTGTTTGACCTCATGGTCACAGTTTCGAATCCCAGCAGGTCCACTCAGCCTTTCATCCTTTTGAGGTTGATAAACTGAGTACAATTGAGTCAGGTACCAATAAACATCTGTTATTCAGTGCCAAGATGCCCTTGTGGGTGAATGCGGACTTCCTCATTCCACAGAGGGCCGCTGTGGGATCACTGCGGGATTCAAGATGGTTCTGAAGGGGGGTGAGGGTGCAGATGGTACGGTAGTGCCAGGGCTCTCTGGCATCATTCTCCTGTTCTCCTCAGGGCCTGAGTCGCTGACGCCCTCGTGGCTGCATCCCTGGTGGGCGAGCTAGGGAGGGACCTACGGAGCCCACCTTCAATGCTGACAGCAGCGTCATCTTAAGGATTTTGTGGCCCCGGGCAAGACATGTTTTCGGGACCCGGGTATGGAACAAATCCAAATGTTATAGCTAATTTTCTTCTAATGCAGTGGTGGTTGTGGGGAGTCGGATTCGTATTAGTGCAGTCGTCACCAGGCCGATTCTCCTCTTTATCCAATAGGGTGCACCACTGCTGGTTATTCCACGAGGGGTCCCTGTGATGTCACTTGGGAGCATCAAGGTCACCAAGAGATACACGTGCTTTCATCTGCGCCCCCACAAATGCAACCAGTGGACATGGCATTCTGCACATTTGACAGAAACTCGGATGTTTGCATAGACAGCGCCCCCACCCCCTTTACTTGCTCCTATATTGCTCTGATTAAGTGGCAATACATCATTCAGCATCTGTATAGCGCAGCTCTGTCATCCCTAGGGGTGTCTGGGCGCTGTAGATGCAATGTCAGAATAAAGGCCAGAAACGAGCAGAAAGGGGCAAAATAAGGGTCAGAAATGAGCAGAAGAGGCAAAATAACAGCAGGTAAAACGAGCAGAAGAGGCAAAACAGAGGTAGGAGCGAGCAAGGAAGCGGGAAAAAACCCAGCAGAATACGAAAAAAGTAGGCACAAAAATGAAGGCAGCAAAAAGTAGCAGATTACGGGTAAGCTGGACAGGAGGACAGTCACAGAGGGAGTCTGGGGACGCCTTTTTACACCCAGATCTTAAAAGAAAGGAAAATCAAAATGGTATAACATCTCTGTATTGCAACCATCTGCATATTCATTCGCACAGAGCTCCTGTTGTACATACATTACAGTGACTGCGAGAGCTAAGCCTGTCTTCAGTCGGATCTCATCAGTGCATCATTAATACCCTTGAAAAGTAGGAGCATCCCAGGGGGGCTCATATACACCTCATTTCCGGGGGTGACATCCCACCCACAGCTGCCTCAGTCCTCACTGCGGGCAGCAGGGGAGGGACCTTCAAAGGAAGGGCCTCTTCAAATTATTGATGACCCATGAAATATAAATGCCCGCTGACGCCCCGCCGCCATCTTGTCTTCACATCCTCCTCGTCACTTCCCCTGAAGCTGTACCTGTTTCCGCCCCTCACCCTGCCCGAACTCCATCTGCTTCTCTGTGGCATGTTCTGCATACTTTGTAGAGTAAAATACACCACACACATTGGTTTCACTCTTCGTTTGTAGAGATTTATGTTTTTGGGGTGAATTGAGGTTTTCAGGAGTCTACTTGAGAAGCTGTGACAGTCATAGGGGCATATTCTCAAGAACGAGTGATAACTACCGCAAAATTAGCTTAACACAACTCTTCACATCGCAGTTCACTGTGGGAAAATAACGCCGTCTTAACGTGGTATTCCCAACACGGCGGTACAATGCGATAGTCTCACGACAACGCATCAAATGAATGCATTCAAATCAACTCGATGCCATAAAAATGTGAAACACGAACGTGTAAATAGAAGTGATGACGCCAATAGCGATACAAAAATCTGTGAAAACCAGCCACAGGCCTGCAATTCCCACACGTCATGTGGGAAAATGCACTATAAAAGTAGAAAAAAACCATGCAAACAAAACACAAACAACAGCGAAGCACAATGGAGGTAGCTGGAGAAAGTACAGATGACAACCAGAACCCCACAAGCCCCCCGGAGTATCAGCCTGGGACCTCGGGTCAGGGAAGGGCAAGGAGAAGAAGAGTAGGAAGAAGCGGTTCAGTCCGCAGGAAAACAGGATCCTGATAACAGAGGTGGTTGAACACCATCAACTACTGTTCGTCACCTCCACTGTGTCACTGGCAACTGAAAATGGAATATGGCAGACCATTGTGGACAAGTTGAATGCAGTCGGAGTGCGGAAGAGGACAATGGAAGAGGTCAAGAGGCTCTGGAATGATGTGAAGCGCAAAAGCAAGCAGAAACTCGCAAACAACCGGAGGGCAGCAATGCAGACAGGAGGTGGGAGTCCAGCGCCACAGGAGGAGCTGGACCACATGGAGGAAATGGTCAGTCATCAGTGGGGAGACGGTTGCAGGAGTTTGGGGCCCGGACACTGCTCAACATGACCGGACACAACAGCAAAAGGGTGAGTAAAGACCAGGGACTGGAGGGAAGGGGGAGATGGGCACAATGTCACACAAGCACAATTAAGTAGAGCACATCTGCGGACAAACCGTGCCCCAGACCCCCAACTTCCACCAAGAGACCAATTCACCGAAGTATGCAACATCACAGCACTGCATAAGCACTGAAGTCAGAGGCAAACCACATGTAAGGGATAAGGTGCGGGCAAATCAGAGCTGCAGGGGCGACTCCCCCAAATTGCGGCACACACACATCACCTACAGAGCACATCAACATCGACAATGATGTGGCACAATCCACAACACGTCCACCACAGAACAGAAGACACACCTGGTGTCGCTTGTGTGCAGAAACTGGCCAATCACATTTGGTATTGCAGGGAAATGCGAGTTGACAATGTACAAGTACAAACACACATCCATGATATCCATGCTGTTGTCGTAATGTCCACTGTCCTGCATAATATAGGCAGCCCCCCCAAACAGTCACAATGTTCACTGTCATGCAGTCTGAATGTAAACATGTACAATGCGTCAACATACATGTGAACACAATGTTAAACTGCATCTCCCCTTCACATTGCAGGCGGAAATCCAACACCTCCTGCAGAGCAGGCCGAACCTCTCTTCTCTGATGACAAAGAGGACCACCTCACCTTCGACGCCCTCCAACAGCTCGTGGAGAGCCTCCGCAGCCCACATCCAGGAGCAGGGCAGCCCAGCTGCTATGAGGAGACCCCATCCCCTGCACAGAACACACAGCAGGCAGAACCAACCACCACGGCTGCCTCCCAGGACGCCCACGACGAACGCCATGTGTTGGGGTGCCCGGAGAAGCTGGCTGTACAGGGGCAGGTAGGGTTCAACCGCATGGCAGCCATACCTGGGTGTCTAAGTCCCATCAGGGCCCACTCACGGTCCCTAACGGACTCCCACAGTCCACTTCATGGTCTCCAACGAACCATGGCTGACATCGCTAGAGTCCTGACTCTGAAACAAGAACGACAGTCTAGTCAGAGTGGCTCAGCTATCTCGTCCCGGAGTTGAGACACATGCGGAGGATCATGGAGACTATGGAGCGGACGCAGGCAGAAAGAGCGGCTGCCGCGGCTGCACACCAGCGAGAGGTAACTGGGTCCCTCAATGCCCTAAAGAGCCTCCTCATGGCATTGCTGCCACAAGGCCTGGCGAGGATGAAGGCTGCTACTACCACTCCATCCACATCTCCTCCCCCTGAAGTGTCAGTGCCACACAGTGCAGCAGACATTCCACCTCTGGCCCCTGAGGTTTCACTGCCACATAGTGCTTGAGACAGAACTCCACCACCCACATTTGAGGCACATGCAACAGCAGAGGACGAAGATGCAGATGAATCTGCCTTTGTGGTCAGAAGGACACAGTAGCATTTATCTCCACCATATGGCCTGTTTCTGCTTGGTTCTGCCCTCTGCATCATCACCTTCCACTGTCCCCTAATGCACTCTGCAACACTCACCTTGGACCTCGACATGGACTGCCTTATTCTGTCTGGTTACCAATGACACAGCTATCAGACTGCGGACTGTACTCTTCCTCTATCGATGAACTTGTCATTCCCTGAAGGACTCTGGCTGGCCCTCCACTGGCCAACAATGTAAAGTGGGGTTTGCATGGACCTGTACTGCTCCAGCTTCAACACTCCACTGAATGTGCAATTAACATTCATATTCACACAGATGTGTCATGTCTCTGATCTTTCAAGTGTGGAAGTATGGGTGAATGTAGGGTCAGTGATTCCCCCTTACTTCCATGTTGCTCATGTTGTGGGACTTGGATCACAGGGTGACACATTGTCGATTGCGGTCCTGGTGCCGCCGACACAACAACGTAGACACATGCATTAGTTACTTCCTTGTCCAACCCAGAACGGAACCACGTACGAGCCCCGGAGTCATTGTTCACACCCTTACGCTCACGGCGGGGACAACGCTACATCTCCCAGTTCTTCCCTGTAGGGATCTGCTGCTCACAGGTCTAGTTGTCAGCATGCCACAGCCACTCCCTCACGGCTGGTTTACACCCACACCACACCCATCCAGCACAGCAATCACAGGACATGTGACCCTGCCAATAAAAAGGGCTTGGCGCACGTGCTGGACACCATTTCCACTCTCTAACTGGGTGTCTCCGTGTAGTTATCATTTATGCATGAGGGCCTAGGTCCCTGCCACCTCACATTTCTCAGTGCCGGGGGTGAAATGATGGCGTCCAACACCACAAGACTCAATAATAAAGGGTCCATGGCTTGCGGTGCACAGACTTGGTGGCACCGGATACACTGCGGCAGGCACAGGCACACCGCCACGGGATGGTGTCTTTTGGTGCACTGAGGCAGGGGCACCTAAAGTGTTAAGCAGGTGTGCAGCCTGCGCTGATGCACCGTCCTGACGGTCCGGACTGATAAGGATTAGTGTGAGCATTGCTGGACTGCAGTGTAGGCCTGAGCCAGCGGGCAGTGCGGGCCCACCGCCAGGTGGCGTTGTCTCGCGGTTCACAGAGTAAGTGGCATCTCAAGAGCTGAGCAGGTGTGCAGCCTGCGATGATGCTGTGTGCACTGATATGATCTCTGCCATTGCGAACTCAAGACCCAGAATCAAGTGTGACCTGGTGGCCGCGCTGTGGGGCTGCCTGATGTGGATGTTGCCATGGTCGCGGGCCACAGGCTTGGAGCTCCCACTGGCATGTGGTGTGCCCTCTTGGAGATACGACAGTGGCAGAAGGTGAGCAGTGAGACCTGATTACGCAGGCGCGGGCAATCACCGCTGGGCAGCAGGAGGGGCTGCGTTACAGCAGCCTGTGTGCACTGGGACGTGCAAGCGATGATGGCATGTGCAACTGTATGGACTCTGCCATTCATGTCTCTGGAAACTGTTTCATATAAGGGACCTGGGGGACTGTAGTGTATACCGGCACATAGTTGGAGACACAACAGTTGCAGCAGGTGAGCAGTGAGGCCTGGGTCTGCAGTGTCGGCGCTCTCTCTCCCTCTCTTTCTCTCTCTCCCTCTCCCTCTCTTTCACTCTCCCTCTCTCTCTCACTCTCTCTCTCTCCCTCTCTCTCTATCTCTCTCTCTCTCTCTTTCTCCCTTTATCTCTTTCTCTATCTCTCTTTTGCTCTCTCTCTCTCTGTACTTTGATGAGCGCATGACACACCTTCATATCTAGATTTTTGTCTTGCAGACTGTGATTTACAGAATGTCCTGAGAAGACCTGCCATGATTCTTCAGAATTGTTGTTTTGGGTTTATTCTGTAATAAACAAATTATTTGGATATTCTAAGACGAATGTATGATTCTCCTTTTTCTGACCACACATGTTTGTTAGGTGTTGTGATTGTGCGACTTTAAGCGAATTGTTTGGTTCATGATTTCGTAGAGTTGATGTGCAAAATCTTTGCCCAAAGAGCGGGCAGGTGGGGGTGCCCGGGGTAGGGCCCTGGAGGGGCAGCGGGTGCGGGGGAATATCCTGGGGGTGGTAGTAATGGATGTTGTTGCCCTATTGAGGCTCCGGGCTGCATGTTCAGTTGCTCCAGGGCATCTGGTGTTCTTCATGTGTGGCTCTGGGCTGTGCTCCCTTGTCTGGTGCCGGTAGCCGGTTGTCATCCAACTTTACAGCAGGTGCAGAGCAGGTGTTAAAATCCTGCAGCTAACGCGTGTTATGGCATGTTTTGTGATCTTATCGCCGATCTGGCTAGTTGTTGAGAATGTTGCGGAGTGATGTTGTTGCAGCTTTTTGCACTGGAACTTCAACTCTGCATATCATTAGCGTTAGTTGCCGCGGTCATCTGTGGCGATGTGTTTTGCGACTGCTATCACAGCTAAACTGGTGATATGGGCTGTTAGCACCAGCCTGTGAATGGGGAGATAAATGTATTACCACTTTGGCTGCAATAAAGTGCCGATAACTCAGCAATAAATCCTTGAGAATATGCCCCATAGTTTCCCAGTGTAACTCCTGGAAATCTATAGAGAATTCCTATTTGCTCACACACGTATTTTACATGCATAAATATACATTTAAACCAGTGCTTTAAATGGGCCAGTACTGTCCAGTACGGAGTACCGACACTTTTTCATTTTGAGAGGTAGAGTACCGGCACTTCTCAAGAGAAATGCTATACTTTTAATAGATGAGTACTGGCACTTCTCAGAACAAACAGGTACTCTGGTACAGAGCATCTGCACTTCTATTTTTCCATTTCAATCACTGATTTAAACATAGGGCAATATCAGTTGCTTAAGAGTAATTCCAGTGGTTACATTTTCTTTTGGTGTGGCTCCTAAATATCTGACGAGCAAGATCAGGATATAGAGAAAGGAATGTGAGAAATGGAATATCCACAGGTAAATCAGTCTAGGATTCCTGTACCTAACTCGACATAGATGTACCTATGCGATACGTATATCTCGAAGGTACGCAGATGAGGAGTTAATGATAGTAATCTCTCTCTCTCTCTCTCTCTCTCTCTCTCTCTCTCGTATCCTAAGAAACTAATTCACCCCAATGGACACCATCCTAGGAATATAATCCACCCCAATAAACAGCATCATATGGGAGCAAATCCACCATAATGGACATAATCCTTGGGACACCAATCCTTCACAATGGACAGCATGAGAGGGAATGTAATACACCACAACGGATATCATCCTAGGAATATAACCCACCCCAGTAGACAGCATTTTAGGGACACTAATCCTCCACAATCGACAGCATCCTTGGAATATAATCCACCACAATGGACGGCATCCTAGGAATATAATCCACCCCAATAGACAGCATTCTGGGGACACTAATCCTCCACAATCAACAGCATCCTAGGAATATAATCCACCACAATAGACAGTATCCTAGGAAGTTAATCCACCACAATAGACAGCATCCTTGGAATATAATCCCTAGGAAGTTAATCCACCACAATAGACAGCATCCTTGGAATATAATCCACCACAATGGACAGCATTTTAGTAAACTATTCCTCCACAATGGAAAACATTTTAGAGACACTAATCCAACACAATGGACAGCATTTTTGTAATGTAATCCACCACAATGGACAGCATCATAGGGACACTAATCCTCCACAATCAACAGCATCCTTGGAATATAATCCACCACAATAGACAGCATCCTAGGAATATAATCCACCCCAATAGACAGCATCCTAGGAACACTTATCTCCACAATCAACAGCATCCTTGGAATATAATCCACCACAATAGACAGCATCCTAGGAATATAATCCACCCCAATAGACAGCATCCTAGGGACACTAATCCTCCACAATCGACAGCATCCTTGGAATATAATCCACCCCAACAGACCGCATCCTAGGGACACTAATCCTCCACAATCAACAGCATCCTTGTAATATCCACCCCAATAGACAGCATCCTAAGGACACTAATCCTCCACAATCGACAGCATCCTTGGAATATAATCCACCACAATAGACAGCATCCTAGGGATACTAATCCTCCACAATCAACAGAACCCTAGGGACACTAATCCTCCACAATAGACAGCATCCTAGGGACACTAATCCTCCACAATCAACAGCATCCTTGGAATATAATCCACCACAAAAAACAGCATCCTAGGGATACTAGTCCTCCATAATAGACAGCATCCTAGGGACACTAATCCTCCACAATCAACAGCATCCTTGGAATATAATCCACCACAATAGACAGCATCCTAGGGATATTAATCCTCCATAATCAACAGCATCCTAGGGACACTAATCCTCCACAATCGACAGCATCCTAGGGACAAAATTGACAGCATCCTACGGACACTAATCCCCCACAATGGACAGCATCCTTGGAATATAAACCACCACAATAGACAGCATCCTAGGGACACTAATCCTCCACAATCGACAGCATCCTTGGAATTTAATCCACCACAATAGACAGCATCCTAGGGATACTAATCCTCCATAATCAACAGCATCCTAGGGACACTAATCCTCCACAATCGACAGCATCCTAGGGACAACATTGACAGCATCCTAGGGACACTAATCCTTCACAATGAACAGCATCCTTGGTATATAATCCACCACAATGGACAGCATCCTAGGGACACTAATCCTCCACAATGGACAGCATCCTAGGGACACTAATCCTCCACAATGGACAGCATCCTTGGAATATAAACCACCACAATAGACAGCATCCTAGGGACACTAATCCTCCACAATCGACAGCATCCTTGGAATATAATCCACCCCAATAGACAGCATCCTAGGGACACTAATCCTTTACAATTGACAGCATCCTTAGTATATAATCCACCACAATCGACAGCATCCTTGGAATATACACCACCCCAAGAGACAGTATCCTAGGGACACTAATCCTCCACAATGGACAGCATCCTTGGAATATAATTCACCCCAATAGACAGCATCCTAGGGACATTAATCCTTCACAATCGAGAGCATCCTTGATATATAATCCACCACAATCGACAGCATCCTTGGAATATAATCCACCCTAAGAGACAGCATCCTAGGGACACTAATCCTCCACAATCGACAGCATCCTTGGAATATAATCCACCCCAATAGACAGCAACCTAGGGACATTAATCCTTCACAATCGACAGCATCCTTGGTATATAATCCACCCCAAATACAGGATCCTTGGAATATAATCCATCCCAATAGACAGCATCCTAGGGACATTAATCCTTCACAATCGACAGCATCCTTGGTATATAATCCACCACAATGGACAGCATCCTAGGGACACTAATCCTCCACAATTGACAGCATACTTGGAATATAATTCACCACAATAGACAGCATCCTTGGAATATAATCCCCCCATTAGACAGCATCCTAGGGACACTAATCCTCCACAATGGACAGCATCCTAGGGACACTAATCCTTCACAATCGACAGCATCCTTGGTATATAATCCACCACAATGGACAGCATCCTAGGGACACTAATCCTCCACAATGGACAGCATCCTAGGGACACTAATCCTCCACAATGGACAGCATCCTTGAAATATAAACCACCACAATAGACAGCATCCTAGGGACACTAATCCTTCACAATCGACAGCATCCTTGGAATATAATCCACCCCAATTGACAGCATCCTAGGGACACTAATCCTTCACAATCGACAGCATCCTTGGTATATAATCCACCACAATCGACAGCATCCTTGGAATATAAACCACCCCAAGAGACAGCATCCAAGGGACACTAATTCTCCACAATGGACAGCATCCTAGGGACATTAATCCTTCACAATCGACAGCATCCTTGGAATATAATCCACCCCAATTGAAAGCATCCTAGGGACACTAATCCTTCACAATCGACAGCATCCTTGGTATATAATCCACCACAATCGACAGCATCCTTGGAATATAATCCACCCCAAGAGACAGCATCCTAGGGACACTAATCCTCCACAATGGACAGCATCCTAGGGACACTAATCTTCCACAATCGACAGCATCCTTGGAATATAATCCACCCCAATAGACAGCATCCTAGGGACATTAATCCTTCACAATCGACAGCATCCTTGGTATATAATCCACCACAATGGGCAGCATCCTAGGGACACTAATCCTCCACAATCGACAGCATACTTGGAATATAATCCACCACAATAGACAGCATCCTTGGAATATAATCCCCCCCCATTAGACAGCACCCTAGGGACACTAATCCTTCACAATCGACAGCATCCTTGGTATATAATTCACCCCAATAGACAGCATCGTAGGGACATTAATCCTTCACAATCGAGAGCATCCTTGATATATAATCCACCACAATCGACAGCATCCTTGGAATATAATCCACCCCAAGAGACAGCATCCTAGGGACACTAATTATCCACAATCAACAGCATCCTTGGAATATAATCCACCACAATAGACAGCATCCTAGGGGCACTAATCCTTTACAATTGACAGCATCCTTGGTATATAAACCACCCCAAGAGACAGCATCCTAGGGACACTAATCCACCACAATCGACAGCATCCTTGGAATATAAACCACCCCAAGAGACAGCATCCTAGGGACACTAATCCTCCACAATGGACAGCATCCTAGGGACACTAATCCTCCACAATCGACAGCATCCTTGGAATATAATCCACCCCAATAGACAGCATCCTAGGGACATTAATCCTTCACAATCGACAGCATCCTTGGAATATAATCCACCCCAAGAGACAGCATCCTTGGAATATAATCCACCCCAATAGACAGCATCCTAGGGACACTAATCCTTCACAATCGACAGCATCCTTGGTATATAATCCACCACAATGGACAGCATCCTAGGGACACTAATCCTCCACAATGGACAGCATCCTAGGGACACCAATCCTCCACAATGGACAGCATCCTTGAAATATAACCCACCACAATAGACAGCATCCTAGGGACACTAATCCTTCACAATCAACAGCATCCTTGGAATATAATCCACCCCAATATACAGCATCCTAGGGACACTAATCCTTCACAATCGACAGCATCCTTGGTATATAATCCACCGCAATCGACAGCATCCTTGGAATATAAACCACCCCAAGAGACAGCATCCAAGGGACACTAATCCTCCACAATGGACAGCATCCTAGGGACATTAATCCTTCACAATCGACAGCATCCTTGGTATATAATCCACCACAATGGACAGCATCCTTGGAATATAATCCAACCCAAGAGACAGCATCCTAGGGACACTTATCCTCCACAATGGACAGCATCCTAGGGACACTAATCTTCCACAATCAACAGCATCCTTTTAATATAATCCACCCCAATAGACAGCATCCTAGGGACATTAATCCTTCACAATCGACAGCATCCTTGGTATATAATCCACCACAATGGACAGCATCCTAGGGACACTAATCCTCCACAATCGACAGCATACTTGGAATATAATCCACCCCAAGAGACAGCATCCTTGGAATATAATCCCCCCCATTAGACAGCACCCTAAGGACACTAATCCTTCACAATCGACAGCATCCTTGGTATATAATTCACCCCAATAGACAGCATCCTAGGGACATTAATCCTTCACAATCGACAGCATCCTTGATATATAATCCACCACAAACGACAGCATCCTTGGAATATAATCCACCCCAAGAGACAGCATCCTAGGAACACTAATTATCCACAATCAACAGCATCCTTGGAATATAATCCACCCCAATAGACGGCATCCTAGGGACACTAATCCTTCACAATCGACAGCATCCTTGGTATATAATCCATCACAATCGACAGCATCCTTGGAATATAATCCACCCCAAGAGACAGCATCCTAGGGACATTAATCCTTCACAATCGACAGCATCCTTGGTATATAATCCACCACAATGGGCAGCATCCTAGGGACACTAATCCTCCACAATCGACAGCATACTTGGAATATAATCCACCACAATAGACAGCATCCTTGGAATATAATCCCCCCCCATTAGACAGCACCCTAGGGACACTAATCCTTCACAATCGACAGCATCCTTGGTATATAATTCACCCCAATAGACAGCATCCTAGGGACATTAATCCTTCACAATCGAGAGCATCCTTGATATATAATCCACCACAATCGACAGCATCCTTGGAATATAATCCACCCCAAGAGACAGCATCCTAGGGACACTAATTATCCACAATCAACAGCATCCTTGAAATATAATCCACCACAATAGACAGCATCCTAGGGGCACTAATCCTTTACAATTGACAGCATCCTTGGTATATAAACCACACCAAGAGACAGCATCCTAGGGACACTAATCCACCACAATCGACAGCATCCTTGGAATATAAACCACCCCAAGAGACAGCATCCTAGGGACACTAATCCTCCACAATGGACAGCATCCTAGGGACACTAATCCTCCACAATCGACAGCATCCTTGGAATATAATCCACCCCAATAGACAGCATCCTAGGGACATTAATCCTTCACAATCGACAGCATCCTTGGAATATAATCCACCCCAAGAGACAGCATCCTTGGAATATAATCCACCCCAATAGACAGCATCCTAGGGACATTAATCCTTCACAATCGACAGCATCCTTGGTATATAATCCACCACAATGGACAGCATCCTAGGGACATTAATCCTCCACAATCGGCAGCATACTTGGAATATAATCCACCACAATAGACAGCATCCTTGGAATATAATCCCCCAATTAGACAGCATCCTAGGGACACTAATCCTTCACAATCGACAGCATCCTTGGTATATAATCCACCACAATGGACAGCATCCTAGGGACACTAATCCTCCACAATGGACAGCATCCTAGGGACACCAATCCTCCACAATGGACAGCATCCTTGAAATATAACCCACCACAATAGACAGCATCCTAGGGGCACTAATCCTTCACAATCAACAGCATCCTTGGAATATAATCCACCCCAAGAGACAGCATCCTTGGAATATAATCCACCCCAATAGACAGCATCCTAGGGACATTAATCCTTCACAATCGACAGCATCCTTGGTATATAATCCACCACAATGGACAGCATCCTAGGGACACTAATCCTCCACAATGGACAGCATCCTAGGGACACCAATCCTCCACAATGGACAGCATCCTTGAAATATAACCCACCACAATAGACAGCATCCTAGGGGCACTAATCCTTCACAATCAACAGCATCCTTGGAATATAATCCACCCCAATATACAGCATCCTAGGGACACTAATCCTTCACAATCGACAGCATTCTTGGTATATAATCCACCACAATCGACAGCATCCTTGGAATATAAACCACCCCAAGAGACCGCATCCAAGGGACACTAATCCTCCACAATGGACAGCATCCTAGGGACATTAATCCTTCACAATCGACAGCATCCTTGGAATATAATCCAACCCAAGAGACAGCATCCTAGGGACACTTATCCTCCACAATGGACAGCATCCTTTTAATATAATCCACCCCAATAGACAGCATCCTAGGGACATTAATCCTTCACAATCGACAGCATCCTTGGTATATAATCCACCACAATGGACAGCATCCTAGGGACACTAATCCTCCACAATCGACAGCATACTTGGAATATAATCCACCCCAAGAGACAGCATCCTTGGAATATAATCCCCCCATTAGACAGCATCCTAGGGACACTAATCTTCCACAATCAACAGCATCCTTTTAATATAATCCACCCCAATAGACAGCATCCTAGGGACATTAATCCTTCACAATCGACAGCATCCTTGGTATATAATCCACCACAATGGACAGCATCCTAGGGACACTAATCCTCCACAATCGACAGCATACTTGGAATATAATCCACCCCAAGAGACAGCATCCTTGGAATATAATCCCCCCATTAGACAGCACCCTAAGGACACTAATCCTTCACAATCGACAGCATCCTTGGTATATAATTCACCCCAATAGACAGCATCCTAGGGACATTAATCCTTCACAATCGACAGCATCCTTGATATATAATCCACCACAAACGACAGCATCCTTGGAATATAATCCACCCCAAGAGACAGCATCCTAGGAACACTAATTATCCACAATCAACAGCATCCTTGGAATATAATCCACCCCAATAGACGGCATCCTAGGGACACTAATCCTTCACAATCGACAGCATCCTTGGTATATAATCCATCACAATCGACAGCATCCTTGGAATATAATCCACCCCAAGAAACAGCATCCTAGGGACATTAATACTTCACATTCGACAGCCTCCTTGGTATATAATCCACAACAATGGGCAGCATCCTAGGGACACTAATCCTCCACAATCGACAGCATACTTGGAATATAATCCACCACAATAGACAGCATCCTTGGAATATAATCCCCCCCCCCCATTAGACAGCACCCTAGGGACACTAATCCTTCACAATCGACAGCATCCTTGGTATATAATTCACCCCAATAGACAGCATCCTAGGGACATTAATCCTTCACAATCGAGAGCATCCTTGATATATAATCCACCACAATCGACAGCATCCTTGGAATATAATCCACCCCAAGAGACAGCATCCTAGGGACACTAATTATCCACAATCAACAGCATCCTTGGAATATAATCCACCACAATAGACAGCATCCTAGGGGCACTAATCCTTTACAATTGACAGCATCCTTGGTATATAAACCACCCCAAGAGACAGCATCCTAGGGACACTAATCCACCACAATCGACAGCATCCTTGGAATATAAACCACCCCAAGAGACAGCATCCTAGGGACACTAATCCTCCACAATGGACAGCATCCTAGGGACACTAATCCTCCACAATCGACAGCATCCTTGGAATATAATCCACCCCAATAGACAGCATCCTAGGGACATTAATCCTTCACAATCGACAGCATCCTTGGAATATAATCCACCCCAAGAGACAGCATCCGTGGAATATAATCCACCCCAATAGACAGCATCCTAGGGACATTAATCCTTCACAATCGATAGCATCCTTGGTATATAATCCACCACAATGGACAGCATCCTAGGGACATTAATCCTCCACAATCGGCAGCATACTTGGAATATAATCCACCACAATAGACAGCATCCTTGGAATATAATCCCCCAATTAGACAGCATCCTAGGGACACTAATCCTTCACAATCGACAGCATCCTTGGTATATAATCCACCACAATGGACAGCATCCTAGGGACACTAATCCTCCACAATGGACAGCATCCTAGGGACACCAATCCTCCACAATGGACAGCATCCTTGAAATATAACCCACCACAATAGACAGCATCCTAGGGGCACTAATCCTTCACAATCAACAGCATCCTTGGAATATAATCCACCCCAAGAGACAGCATCCTTGGAATATAATCCACCCCAATAGACAGCATCCTAGGGACATTAATCCTTCACAATCGACAGCATCCTTGGTATATAATCCACCACAATGGACAGCATCCTAGGGACATTAATTCTCCACAATCGGCAGCATACTTGGAATATAATCCACCACAATAGACAGCATCCTTGGAATATAATCCCCCAATTAGACAGCATCCTAGGGACACTAATCCTTCACAATCGACAGCATCCTTGGTATATAATCCACCACAATGGACAGCATCCTAGGGACACTAATCCTCCACAATCGACACCATCCTAAGCACACTAAGCCACCACAATGGCCAGCATCAGAGGGAACGTAATCCACCAAAGTGGATATCATCCTAGGAATATAATCTACCCCAATAGACAGCATCCTAGGGACACTAATACTCCACAATGGACAGCATAGCAGAATAAGAATTGCTGGCTAAACTATTGGCAATCAAAGAATGGCATCACTATTTGTTAGGAGCACACCATCCTATCACTGTGTACACTGATCATCGTAACTTGCAGTTCTTACGTTGCGCAAAAGCCCTAACCCCGGTAACTGCGATGGACTCTTTTTTGTGCCGAATTTGACTTCACCATTACCTTTAGACCAGGTAGTGCCAATAAAAAAGCAGACTCCCTATCTCGCTACGAAGAAGTAACTCAGCCCAGTCCTCAACAAGAAGTTAGATCCATGATACCCAACGATCATATCATTGGAGTAACTATGTCTGGACAATTTTTTAACGAAATCAGAGATACCACGCCTATTAATAAACTCACGTCTTGGAAAGCCTTAGATAAACAAAGAACTATGATTGATGGGCTTCCTTTTCAGGGTCATTTGCTTTACATACCAAAGAAAAAGCTATAAAGACAAGTGTTACTGTGGTGTCACACACATCCTTTAGCTGGTCACCCTGGATGTACAAAAACCATGGGGTTAGTAAGTGGAAACTTTTGGTGCCCCAGTTGGAAAAAGGATGTTATCACTTATGTCAATAACTGTGAAAACTGCATAAGATCAAAAACTGATTACACCCCCAAAAAAGAATACTTACTACCCGAACCAACACCAACTCACGTATGGAAAGACATTTTCTTAGACTTTATTCCAAATCTACCAGAAGACCATGAACAATCTGTTATCTTAGTCATTGTAGATCGTTTATCCAAAATGGCACATTTTGTAGCGTGTGAAAAATGACCTACAGCAGCAACTCTTGTGGATTTATTACTATATCACATAGTACGTCTACATGGATTAGCACGCTCTATAACAACCGATCGTGATTCACAATTCACTTCCAAATTATGGTCAGAATGGTGTAAGATCACACATTCAGCAGAACTTATCTACTAGTTTCCACCCTGAATCAGATGGACAAACCAAACCAGTTACTTAAATATTGAAAAAATACCTTCAGTGTTATTTAGCTGACTCTCAAACTTCTTGGGTGGAATTGTTATGGGATGCTGAGCTTGCGTATAACAACTTAATGCATTCTTCAACCAAAATGTCACAATTCTTCGCTACACATGGATGGAATCCAAGATCTTTACCTTTTCTAAATCAAATTACAACACACGTTTCTCACATAACCACCAAATTAAAACAAATGAAGGAAATAATGTTAACTCTCCGACAGAACTTAAACAAGGCTAAAACGACGTACAAAAAATTTGCTGGCAAAAAAAGACGACCTGGTCCCAACTATCGTCCAGGAGACAAAGTCTGGTTGTCTACACGGAACTTACAGTTTAAACACAAATATTCTTTCAACCCACGATTCATAGGAACCATTCAAAATCCTTAAGTGCATCAATCCAGTGTCTTTTAAATTACAACTTCCACATTCAATGCGGATTCATCCAGTGGTCCACACATCATTATTAAAACCAGCTACCGGGGAGGAGCCACGGGACAGCCCAAGATGGCTGCTTAGGACCTCAGCTCCGTGATACCGGTCCCCCAGCCCAACAAACCTGATTTCTATCCTGAGGCTGGTGCATGCTGCCCGGTAGAGGCGGAGAGGCGGTGCTCCCTACGGCAATCCCAGCACCGCTGTTATACCGGGGGCCAGAGATACTTTGAGTTAAGTGTGCGGCCTTAGCCACTTCCGGAGCCGGGGGCTCGATTGTGAGCTGAGGCCGGGCTTTAATTGACCAACACCGGGGCCGTAGGCTGTAAGTCGCCGGCCCGGCCCCGTCATCTATGAAGAGCTGAGCGGAGGCAGCGACAAGTTGATAGCGGCCAGGCAGACGAGTGGAGATGCCCAGAGGGGCTGCAGATTGAGAGAACGCGGTGAGGACGCGGTGGGCTCAGCGGGGGCTACTGGTGGTACGGGGGTGCACAGAGGGTTGAGGCTCGTTTGGTTGGGCCCCCCCTCCAACATTAGGGGGAGACATAAGGTGCGCCCGAGGGGCGATATCCAGCGCCAGAGAAGACCAGCCTCGGGCCGCACATTACCAATTGGCCCCGTAACAGCTGATGGGCCCCTTGGTGACTATCCGTGGGCCCGGAGGAGCGCCAGATCAGTGCAGCCACCTGAGAAACGTTGTTACCAGGGAGGCGCGGACAGTGGTGCTCCCCAGGTGCTGGAGGTTGCGCGCCACCACATTGCTTGTAGGACCATTGCGTTCTTGGGCTGGGCCCACCTGGACAATCCGAGACTGAGAAGGGGCGTTGTAGATCGCTGGTGGGGTCGGCCCGGCCTGGAACCTTCATTACGCCCACAGGAGGGAAGAGTGCCCACACGCTCGAGGTGTAGCGCCTCCGATGGCGACCAAACCAGACGTCGACAGGCTCCCACCGAGGTCCTCTAAGGCGTCAAGACAGATCCAAACCAACAAATTGGACCGTTATACCATGCCTAAGGACTCCCCCATAGACTCAAGAGAGGCTCAGTAGGCGGGGGAGACTCTTCGGGCCTTCAGGTTGAACCTACGTTGATGGATGTAATGGCAGCCATAGATGGAGTCAAGTCGTCACTGGGGCAGAAAATGGAGTCGCTAGACAATAAATTAGACACAGTTACAATTGAAGTCAACCTCATCTGGGCAGACCTCACGAAAGTGAACAAAAAAGTTAAGTCGTTGGATATAAAGACTGCCAGTTTAACTGATGATGTGGCGTTACTCCAACAGGAAGTGAGAGACCTCAAAACTTCTTGTGACCTGACTGAATGAAAGCTGGATGATTACGAGGGGAGGGCCCAACGCAACAACATACGGATCCTAGGGGTGCCCGAGAAATCAGAAGGTCCAGCCCCGGACCTATTTGTGGAAGACATTATCCTTAACCACCTCAAGTCTAAGGGTCTGGGCAATGTTTTCACCATTGAGCGTGCACACAGGGTGCCGGGAGGGCGACCCAGGCCGGGTGCGGTACGAAGATGCCACCCTCTCCTTTTTCCTTGATTTCACGCAAACAGTCCAGAAGCAACGCCAGAACTTCCTTGCGGTGAAGAAAAAACTTAGAGACAGAGGGATCAAATATGCTATGATGTTCCTGGAGCGATTGAGGGTGGAGGTCGATGGGAGGGCCTGGTTCTTTGATAATCCGGAGGTGGCATCGAATTGGATCGACAACCGTCCCCATGGAGGCCCTGAGGGGCGAGATCGAGGCAAAGAAAACGCGTTGCTGGAGTAGGAATGAAGGAGGCTGCATGATTCACATGACTATTGTGCACTGCCAGGTAGTGGGGATCGACCCACGGCTAATTCCCTTATCTGATCTCGCAGACTATCTGACACTCATGGGTTGTGATGGCTTCGGAGAGACTGTCCTTATTTGGACTGGGGGGGAGACGGGACACTGGCTACCTCCTTACTACTACTTTTAGTTAACCAGTAGGTTTAGTGTGTGGAGCGACAGGCACACTGCCAGTTGGGGATGGGCGTAAGCCATGAGCAGGGGTGCAGGGAGGGGGGGAGGGATGTGGGATTTGTGGTGATCCTTGTTTCTGGGGACACACTGTTTGTCGGAATGTTGGTGGTTTTTGTTAGGTTTGCAACATCAGGTGACAGCGAAGTGTACGTGGCATTTCTGTACCAGTTCAATGACGAACAATGGACCGGGATCGGGGATAAGAGTACTGAGCCGGAATTGGAACTGGTTAGGTGACAAAATGAAGAGGGGGATGGTTAATCAGTTTATTAGAGAACATTCTCCAGACGTGGTACTCTTACTTTACAAAATATGTTTGTAAAGGTGGTTACAAACTGGTGGTGCACGCAGGATTTACTACGGGGTCAAGGGGAATCGGCATACTGGTAAAAAACGAATTTCCCCTGACTATCCAGGCTACATGGTCTGACCAGAGGGGTAGATATTTCGGTATATCTGGTCAGTGGGAAGGGCAAACGGCTTCCTTTGTTACCATTTATGTCCCGCTTGGCCTGCAATCGAATACATTTCAGGACCTGGGCTCCATTTTCTTGACTCTGCCCTTGGGCCTCTGGTGTTGGGGGGTGTTTTCAACGGAGTGGTGGACGCTGGGCTGGACCGTCACCCTTCTCGAGCGCTGAGAACGGCGCAGAGGTGGCTCCTGGAATATAAAGACTGGATGGGGCTAGAGTGCACGCAAACCAGGTAGAGCGCAGAATACACATGTATCATCCGTACACAATAGCTTGTCTAGGATAGTCTACGTGTTGATCCCGGCAACTCAAGCGCATGGCCTTCGGGAGGTCCGACACCTAGGTAGGGGAATCTCGGATCACTCCCCAGTCTGGCTCCAAATGGAATTTGACTAGGTACCTGCAGGCAGAATAGCACCCATCAGTCCGTGGAATTTGAGAGACCCTACAACGAAGAAAAGCATAGTTAAGGCCACAGATAGGTACTTCCAGGAAAATCAGGGCACAGTGGATTCGGCACAGACTTTGTGGGAGGCGTATAAAACCGGCATCCGGGGGGAGGGTGTATCACTGATTGCTGGGAAAAAAGGGAACGGCAGGCCGAGTTGGAAAAAGCCGAAGAGGAAGTGATGAAGTTAGAAAGGGAGGTATCTCAAGCGGTGACCCCCGAGGACCTTCACTGTTTGAAACTACGGCAGGATGAGTTCGGAAGTATCGGTAGGGACAGGGCTAGGGCGCAGAACGGTGAGATTCAGAGTAGAGTATATGAGCATGGAGACAAAGTGGAAAACTGATTGCATGGCTGGAAAGGAGGGAATGGGCGTCGAGACTTGTACCAGAGTTACTGGGGGAAAATGCCAACACAATTACAGGCCCGCAAGCAATTGCCAAAACTTTGCAGAATATTATCGTGGGGTGTATAGTTTGGCGGGTGCATATACCGAAGCGGACAACGGGGAAATGATTAGGGATATCCAAATGCCCATGCTATCGAGAGAAAATCTGGAGTACCTGGAGTCCCCACTCACAGACGACGAGGTGGCACAAGCCATCAGAGGTGTACACTCCGGGAAGGCTTCGGGGCCAAATGGTATCCCTATAGAGCTTTATAAACTGGGATCTAATAGACTCGCTCCATTTCTCCGCTCTATGTTTGAAGAAAGCAAGGACGTGAGGCAACTTCCATATGACCAGCGAGTGGCCAATATAGTGGTCATCTACAAAGAAGGCAAGCCCAGGGCAAGCTGCTCATCAGCGGTAATTGGTCAGTAGCGCCTAAAGGGCAGGAGCACAATCTAGGCACTCCTGATAAACTCCAGAATGTTGAGCGATTTCCCAAACACTCCGATGTGACTGACTCCTCTCCAACCCAAGCAGGCTTCATAGGGAAACCCCCCACCCTACCCTACAGGAGAATGTAAAATGAAACACGGCACTTGGGACAGACAGCCTGCACACTCTAAGATGCGTTTAATGCAAAGTAGTCAGCACGCAGCCAATGATGAGGCAAGACTCGAGCCCTATGAACGGGCCCGTGCGTCACCCGTCATCGGCTGGATCACGTGATGCTAAAACCCATTCACTTTCACATGTTTGATACGTTTCCTCTCAATGCAAATGAATAGGAAAGGGACATTTTTATTGTACGATTAGTGTAAATCATTGGAAATTCAAAAACCAAACGTCATCTTCTTCAACCCTCTAAGCGGAGCCAGAGCCTTTTCTGATTTTCACGTCTTTCATTTGTTTTCTCACCAGAAGATATATAGGTAATTATCTATACAAACGATCACAATATTAAATATCTGTCTCTACATTTTTTAAAACAAGTAACAGATGCTTAAGAAATTGACCAATTAATTCGGGATCAGCTCCATTTAAACATGCTAAAATTGACTCCTGACATTTTTATATTATTTCGCTTACAAGCATTGGTTTTAATCAGAATTTCCTTAATGCGGTTCATTTTTTCGCATCAACACATTATGTGGATAGGAGTTTTCTTCCACAAATCACAGAGACAGCAAGAAGGGGCTACGTCAGTAGTTCTTAACCTGTGGTCTGAGGACCCCCAGGGGTCCGCAACTGTTTTACAAAATTAAATGATGCTAAAATGATTAAAGTTAATAAAGTATTTGCAGATAAAGAAGCAAAATTGAAAATTAAATAAATTTATATGTGGTTGTGAGTTATATTTAAATATTTGAGCATTTGTTTGGTGTACACTTGTTTTTTGTATTTTTGTGTAGTGTTTAGAGGTTCAAAACATAGAAATTCCGTAGGCCAGGGGTCCCCAGTTTCCAATAATGACTCCGGGGGGTCCCTGATTCCAGTAATGCTTCAGTAGGGCTCTGCAGAAGTCAAAGGTTAAGGACTGCTGGTCTAAATCTTCCTTTACTCTGTGTAGATGACCCCCCCCCCTTAATGGTATCAGTCCAAACCTACCTCTGGTCAAGTCCCTCTTTCACTTTATAGACCATGTGAAGATATTTGGGATTTAACATCACTTCATATGATTTATTAACCACTAGCATGGCTCCTTGTTTCAATGTCTGCCTTGTTTTCATGGATCAGAACCGTTTTGCTTGTTTTCTTTACAATTTTGATGTTTAAGGGGCAGGAAATAGCTGGGGCCATAGCTCCTTAAATTGCAAGATTTCTAAGCACTCCCATGAGTCCCATTTTCAGCATTACTACTTTCAGGGAGTTTGGAGACGCATTTCTCAGTTTCGCAGAGTCAGTCACTAATGCAGCTTGAAGCATCACTACAAACAAAGACATTTTTGTACAGCGCACAGCTGCTTCAACCAGAAGCGTCCCGGCGCTCAAACATGTTTGTTTTGTTAAGTTGTGTTCGAGTCCCGGCGCTCAAACATGTTTGATTTGGTAAGTTGTGTTCGAGTCCCGGCGCTCAAACATGTTTGTTTTGTTAAGTTGTGTTCGAGTCCCGGGGTTCAGACATGCTTGTTTTGTTATGTTGTGTTCGAGTCCCGCGCTCAGACATGCTTGTTTTGGTAAGTTGTGTTCGAGTCCCGGCCCTCATACATGCTTGTTTTGGTGAGTTGTGTTCGAGTCCTGGCCCTCATACATGCTTGTTTTGTTTTGTTGTGTTCGAATCCCGGCCCTCATATATGCTTGTTTTGGTAAGTTGTGTTCGAGTCCCGGCCCTCATACATGCTTGTTTTGGTAAGTTGTGTTCGCGTCCCGGCCCTTATACATGCTTGTTTTGTTAAGTTGCGTTCGAGTCACGGCCCTCATACATATTTATTTTGGTACGTTGTGTTCGAGTCCCGGCCCTCATATATGCTTGTTTTGGTAAGTTGTGTTCGAGTCCCGGCCCTCATACATGCTTGTTTTGGTAAGTTGTGTTCGCGTCCCGGCCCTTATACATGCTTGTTTTGTTAAGTTGCGTTCGAGTCACGGCCCTCATACATATTTATTTTGGTACTTTGTGTTCGAGTCCCGGCCCTCATACATGCTTGTTTTGTTAAGTTGTGTTCGAGTCCCGGCCCTCATACATGCTTGTTTTAGTAAGTTGTGTTTGAGTCCTGGCCCTATACATGCTTATTTTGGTAAGTTGTGTTCGAGTCCCGGCCCTCATACATGCTTGTTTTGTTAAGCTGTGTTCGAGTTCCGGCCCTCATGCATGCTTATTTTGGTAAGTTGTGTTCGAGTCCCGGTGCTCAGACATGCTTGTTTTGGTAAGTTGTGTTCGAGTCCCGGCCCTCATACATGCTTGTTTTGTTAAGCTGTGTTCGAGTCCCGGCCCTCATACATGCTTGTTTTGTTAAGTTGTGTTCGAGTCCCGGCCCTCATACATGCTTGTTTTAGTAAGTTGTGTTTGAGTCCTGGCCCTATACATGCTTATTTTGGTAAGTTGTGTTCGAGTCCCGGCCCTCATACATGCTTGTTTTGTTAAGCTGTGTTCGAGTCCCGGCCCTCATGCATGCTTATTTTGGTAAGTTGTGTTCGAGTCCCGGTGCTCAGACATGCTTGTTTTGGTAAGTTGTGTTCGAGTCCCGGCCCTCATACATGCTTGTTTTGTTAAGCTGTGTTCGAGTCCCGGCCCTCATACATGCTTATTTTGGTACGTTGTGTTTGAGTCCCGGTGCTCGGACATGCTTGTTTTGGTAAGTTGTGTTCGAGTCCCGGCCCTCATACATGCTTGTTTTGGTAAGATGTGTTCAAGTTCCGGCCCTCATACATACTTGTTTTGGTAAGTTGTGTTTGAGTCTCGGCCCTCATACATGCTTGTTTTGGTAAGTTGTGTTTGAGTCCCGGCGCTCAGATATGCTTGTTTTAGTAAGTTGTGTTCGAGTCCCGGCCCTCGATACATGCTTGTTTTGGTAAGTTGTGCTCGAGTCCTGGCCCTCATACATGCTTGTTTTGATAAGTTGTGTTCGAGTTCCGGCCCTCATACATGCTTGTTTTAGTAAGTTGTGTTCGAGTCCCGGCGCTCAGACATGCTTGTTTTGTTAGGTTGTATTTGAGTCGCGCTTGTGCTGGAGCAGTGCAGTCAGGGAGGTGGAACAAAAGACAACAGGGCACATTACTGAGCCAGTTAGCTTTGTGTTTCCACCACGCAACATGGTACATGCGCAACGCAAACCTTAAATGCGATTTATGAAGTCACAAAAGATCCCTTTGAATGGCCCTGAGTGGCGCTATAATTTTGGGGTAAAGCAATATTGCGCTGTGCAAATCACTGCACTACCTTTCTCTGTACCAGGGAGGCGTTCCATGAGCATTGCGTGGGTGTGCCCATGCAACGCTAATGGTTTTTGACACATTCCCAAAGTTTACCAGAACTGGAAGACATGGGAATGTGCCAAATAGATTCGCCTTCCCAGGAGAGACGTAACAAGGAGAAATATCTTTATTTCCTCTTTCCATGTGTGCTGCAGAATTCTGTTTGTGCTGCAGCACACATGGAAAGAGGAAAATGCCTCTCAGGATTGTTTTCGTGCAGGGAGGTGCCCCTTCCTGCACAAAAACAATCTTGCCGACAACACAGGCACCCAGGGCCGGACTGGCCATAGCGGGCACCGGGGATTTCCCCGGTGGGCCGCCAGGGTGGGGGCCGGTTTTGGGCCCCTTTGGGGCCGTTTTTCCAGCATAGCTGCATTATCGGTCCCTGTAACAAAATCGTCTGAAACCGGCCCTGACAAACAGCTCAGCCGCACGTCCCTCTCCCCCCTTCTGGGGGCCGACCGTGCACTTTGCAGGGCCGGTTTTGGTTCCCAGTCCGGCCCTGCAGGCACCCTTGCACCATGGTGCCAGGGTGCCTGCTGCAGTGCTAGGCTGCCAAAAGGGCGTCAGCGCAGGGGAAAAGGTAGGAATGCGCTGTATTCTTTTAAACACCGCGCATTCCTGCCTGTTCCCTGTCATGCAGTGCAGCACAGAAAGGTGACACGTTGCGCTGTGCTGCGCAGCAATCTCCTAAATCTGCCCCAATATGTTCAACTTTGTGCCATCTCAAGCCATATAGTTAACTCCCCATTGAAAGTTATCATTCCATCGATCAGTGTCGGCATTAACTGACGGCAACCACTCGCTGCATAGATCCTGTATGTGGATCTTGCATCATATCGAGCAAGGGCATGAGGAGGTATAAAGTGGCAGGACAGAAATGTTTAATGCGACCTCATTACGCCATGATCCAGGAGGCGCAGCGATTCCACACAATCCAGGGTTTACAAGCCTTTTAAATCTGGGATTGTGTGAAATCCATGGGTGGAGGTATGGGAATGCCCATATTCCACCTATGGAATGCCCACCAGAATGAAATGTAACGCCGTGCAGCGCATTGTGTTGCATTTTGTTTACAAAGCCACTCAAGGCGGTGCCAATCGCGCCTTGTGATTTGAGCCGGGCGATTGCGCCACGGATGTGCCACAAACGTGGTGCAACAATGACAAAAAATGTTACTAAATCTGCCCCCAGATCCTATAAGGTGCAAGTTTGGGAGAGCTTTAAAAACAATAAGATTTCCCTGTTCAATACACCACATTTCCCTCATTCTGGATAGAAAATACGTTTTGTGCTATCCTCAGTTGTTCAATTCAAGATGTCACATTGTGACCCAGGGCACCTTCTTTTTCATGTGTTGAAAGGGTTCGAGGCGCCACCTGATCTACTCCATTGAGGCCTCACTCAACACTCTGAGGAATTCTGGGAGTACAAGGCCCGAAAATCTTCATACTCCCGCTGGGTAGGTAGTAAGGGCCATTCTTGATTGGCAGGACTGCTCGTGGTGGCTGCTGTAGGTGGGGGTGTGTCTTGGTGTTCCACCATTGGGTCTGTGTTGTTAATTTTGCCAGGGTATGCCCCCGAATGCAAAAACAACAGTTGATGGACAGAATGCAGAACAATGTCATACATTCACCCCAGTACAGAGATCTGGGCCTAAATCCATTGTTTTTTGCTCACCATGCCATTCCAGGTTGAACCCAGCCATATGCAAATCAGTCTTGACCCTATGCCCCATGAGAAAAGTCGAGCCCGAACTACCAAGTCAGGTCCTCCCTGGACTGAAAAACAAGCATCCTAGGACCGGTTTTGGGCTTTCAGCCCTCATCAGCCAGGATAGCTTGATTCCAGTGGCATGGAGAGCACGGGACTCACGTCTGAGGATACTCATCCCACTCGGGGTGACAAATGCAAAAACAACAGTGTCATACATTCACCCCAGTATAGAGATCTGGGCCTAAATCCATCGTTTTTTTGCTCACCATGCCATTCCAGTTTGAACCCAACCATATGCAAATCAGTCTTGACCCTGTGCCCCATGGGAACAGTCCAGCCTGAACTGCCAAGCCAGGTCTTCCCTGGACTGGAAAACAAGCATCCAGGAACTGGGTTCGGGCTTTCAGCCCTTATCAGCCTGGATAGCTTGATTCCAGTGGCATGGAGAGCACGGGACTCACGTCCGAGCATACCCGTCCCACTCGGGGTGACAAATGCAAAAACAACAGTTGATGGACAGAATTCAGAACAATGTCATACATTCACCCCAGTATAGAGATCTGGGCCTAAATCCATCGTTTTTTTGCTCACCATGCCATTCCAGTTTGAACCCAACCATATGCAAATCAGTCTTGACCCTGTGCCCCATGGGAACAGTCCAGCCTGAACTGCCAAGCCAGGTCTTCCCTGGACTGGAAAACAAGCATCCGAAGACTGGGTTCAGGCTTTCAGCCCTCATCAGCCTGAATAGCTTGATTCCAGTGGCATGGAGAGCACGGGACTCACGTCAGAGCATACCCGTCCCACTCGGGGTGACAAATGCAAAAACAACAGTTGATGGACAGAATGCAGAACAATGTCATTCATTCACCCCAGTACATAGATCTGGGCCTAAATCCATCGTTTTTTTGCTCACCATGCCATTCCAGTTTGAACCCAGCCATATGCAAATCAGTCTTGACCCTGTGCTCCATGGGAACAGTCCAGCCTGAACTGCCAAGCCAGGTCTTCCCTGGACTGGAAAACAAGCATCCAAGGACTGGGTTCGGGCTTTCAGCCCTAATCAGCCTGGATAGCTTGATTCCAGTGGCATGGAGAGCACGGGACTCACGGCCGAGCATACCCGTCCCACTCGGGGGGACAAATGCAAAAACAACAGTTGACGGACAGAATGAAGAACAATGTCATACATTCACCTCAGTACAGAGATCTGGGCCTAATTCCATCGTTTTTTTGCTCACAATGCCATTCCAGTTTGAACCCAGCCATATGCAAATCAGTCTTGACCCTGTGCCCCATGGGAACAGTCCAGCACGAACTGCCGAGCCAGGTTCTCCCTGGACTGGAAAACAAGCATCCAAGGACCGGTTTCAGGCTTTCAGCCCTCATCAGCCTGGATAGCTTGATTCCATTGGCATGGAGAGCACGGGACTCACGTCTGAGCATACCTGTCCCACTGGGGGTGACAAATGCAAAAACAACAGTTGATGGACAGAATGCAGAACAATGTCATTCATTCACCCCAGTACATAGATCTGGGCCTAAATCCATCGTTTTTTTGCTCACCATGCCATTCCAGTTTGAACCCAACCATATGCAAATCAGTCATTGACCCTGTGCCCCATGGGAACAGTCCAGCCTGAACTGCCAAGCCAGGTCTTCCCTGGACTGGAAAACAAACATCCAGGAACTGGGTTCGGGCTTTCAGCCCTTATCAGCCTGGATAGCTTGATTCCAGTGGCATGGAGAGCACGGGACTCACGTCCGAGCATACCCGTCCCACTCGGGGTGACAAATGCAAAAACAACAGTTGATGGACAGAATTCAGAACAATGTCATACATTCACCCCAGTATAGAGATCTGGGCCTAAATCCATCGTTTTTTTGCTCACCATGCCATTCCAGTTTGAACCCAACCATATGCAAATCAGTCTTGACCCTGTGCCCCATGGGAACAGTCAAGCCTGAACTGCCAAGCCAGGTCTTCCCTGGACTGGAAAACAAGCATCCGAAGACTGGGTTCGGGCTTTCAGCCCTCATCAGCCTGGATAGCTTGATTCCAGTGGCATGGAGAGCACGGGACTCACATCCGAGCATACCCGTCCCACTCGGGGTGACAAATGCAAAAACAACAGTTGATGGACAGAATTCAGAACAATGTCATACATTCACCCCAGTATAGAGCTCTGGGCATAAATCCATCGTTTTTTTGCTCACCATGCCATTCCAGTTTGAACCCAACCATATGCAAATCAGTCTTGACCCTGTGCCCCATGGGAACAGTCCAGCCTGAACTGCCAAGCCAGGTCTTCCCTGGACTGGAAAACAAGCATCCGAAGACTGGGTTCAGGCTTTCAGCCCTCATCAGCCTGGATAGCTTGATTCCAGTGGCATGGAGAGCACGGGACTCACGTCAGAGCATACCCGTCCCACTCGGGGTGACAAATGCAAAAACAACAGTTGATGGACAGAATGCAGAAAAATGTCATTCATTCACCCCAGTACATAGATCTGGGCCTAAATCCATCGTTTTTTTGCTCACCATGCCATTCCAGTTTGAACCCAGCCATATGCAAATCAGTCTTGACCCTGTGCTCCATGGGAACAGTCCAGCCTGAACTGCCAAGCCAGGTTTTCCCTGGACTGGAAAACAAGCATCCAAGGACTGAGTTCGGGCTTTCAGCCCTAATCAGCCTGGATAGCTTGATTCCAGTGGCATGGAGAGCACGGGACTCACGGCCGAGCATACCCGTCCCACTCGGGGGGACAAATGCAAAAACAACAGTTGATGGACAGAATTCAGAACAATGTCATACATTCACCCCAGTATAGAGATCTGGGCCTAAATCCATCGTTTTTTTGCTCACCATGCCATTCCAGTTTGAACCCAACCATATGCAAATCAGTCTTGACCCTCTGCCCCATGGGAACAGTCCAGCCTGAACTGCCAAGCCAGGTCTTCCCTGGACTGGAAAACAAGCATCCGAAGACTGGGTTCGGGCTTTCAGCCCTCATCAGCCTGGATAGCTTGATTCCAGTGGCATGGAGAGCACGGGACTCACATCCGAGCATACCCGTCCCACTCGGGGTGACAAATGCAAAAACAACAGTTGATGGACAGAATTCAGAACAATGTCATACATTCACCCCAGTATAGAGATCTGGGCCTAAATCCATCGTTTTTTTGCTCACCATGCCATTCCAGTTTGAACCCAACCATATGCAAATCAGTCTTGACCCTGTGCCCCATGGGAACAGTCCAGCCTGAACTGCCAAGCCAGGTCTTCCCTGGACTGGAAAACAAGCATCCGAAGACTGGGTTCAGGCTTTCAGCCCTCATCAGCCTGGATAGCTTGATTCCAGTGGCATGGAGAGCACGGGACTCACGTCAGAGCATACCCGTCCCACTCGGGGTGACAAATGCAAAAACAACAGTTGATGGACAGAATGCAGAACAATGTCATTCATTCACCCCAGTACATAGATCTGGGCCTAAATCCATCGTTTTTTTGCTCACCATGCCATTCCAGTTTGAACCCAGCCATATGCAAATCAGTCTTGACCCTGTGCTCCATGGGAACAGTCCAGCCTGAACTGCCAAGCCAGGTCTTCCCTGGACTGGAAAACAAGCATCCAAGGACTGGGTTCGGGCTTTCAGCCCTAATCAGCCTGGATAGCTTGATTCCAGTGGCATGGAGAGCACGGGACTCACGGCCGAGCATACCCGTCCCACTCGGGGGGACAAATGCAAAAACAACAGTTGACGGACAGAATGAAGAACAATGTCATACATTCACCTCAGTACAGAGATCTGGGCCTAATTCCATCGTTTTTTTGCTCACCATGCCATTCCAGTTTGAACCCAGCCATATGCAAATCAGTCTTGACCCTGTGCCCCAAGGGAACAGTCCAGCACGAACTGCCAAGCCAGGTTCTCCCTGGACTGGAAAACAAGCATCCAAGGACCGGTTTCAGGCTTTCAGCCCTCATCAGCCTGGATAGCTTGATTCCATTGGCATGGAGAGCACGGGACTCACGTCTGAGCATACCCGTCCCACTGGGGGTGACAAATGCAAAAACAACAGTTGATGGACAGAATGCAGAACAATGTCATTCATTCACCCCAGTACAGAGATCTGGGCCTAAATCCATCGTTTTTTGCTCACCATGCCATTCCAGTTTGAACCCAGCCATATGCAAATCAATCTTGACCCTGTGCCCCATGGGAACAGTCCAGCCTGAAATGCCAAGCCAGGTCTTCCCTGGACTGGAAAACAAGCATCCAAGGACCGGGTTCGAGCTTTCAGCCCTCATCAGCCTGGATAGCTTGATTCCAGTGGCATGGAGAGCACGGGACTCACGTCTGAACATACCCGTCGCACTCGGGGTGACAAATGCAAAAACAACAGTTGATGGACAGAATTCAGAACAATGTCATACATTCACCCCAGTACAGAGATCTGGGCCTAAATCCATCGTTTTTTTGCTCACCATGCCATTCCAGTTTGAACCCAACCATATGCAAATCAGTCTTGGCCCTGTGCCCCGTGGGAAAAGTCCAGCCTGAACTGCCAAGCCAGGTCCTCTCTGGACTGGAAAACAAGCATCCAAGGACTGGTTTCGGGATTTCAGCCCTCATCCGCCTGGATAGCTTGATTCTAGTGGCATGGAGAGCACGGGACTCACGTCTGAGCATTCCCGTCCCACTCGGGGTGACAAATGCAAAAACAACAGTTGACGGACAGAATGAAGAACAATGTCATACATTCACCTCAGTTCAGAGATCTGGGCCTAAATCCATCGTTTTTTTGCTCACCATGCCATTCCAGTTTGAACCCAGCCATATGCAAATCAGTCTTGACCCTGTGCCCCAAGGGAACAGTCCAGCACGAACTGCCAAGCCAGGTTCTCCCTGGACTGGAAAACAAGCATCCAAGGACCGGTTTCAGGCTTTCAGCCCTCATCAGCCTGGATAGCTTGATTCCAGTGGCATGGAGAGCACGGGACTCACGTCAGAGCATACCCGTCCCACTCGGGGTGACAAATGCAAAAACAACAGTTGATGGACAGAATGCAGAACAATGTCATTCATTCACCCCAGTACATAGATCTGGGCCTAAATCCATCGTTTTTTTGCTCACCATGCCATTCCAGTTTGAACCCAGTCATATGCAAATCAGTCTTGACCCTGTGCTCCATGGGAACAGTCCAGCCTGAACTGCCAAGCCAGGTCTTCCCTGGACTGGAAAACAAGCATCCAAGGACTGGGTTCGGGCTTTCAGCCCTAATCAGCCTGGATAGCTTGATTCCAGTGGCATGGAGAGCACGGGACTCACGGCCGAGCATACCCGTCCCACTCGGGGGGACAAATGCAAAAACAACAGTTGACGGACAGAATGAAGAACAATGTCATACATTTACCTCAGTACAGAGATCTGGGCCTAATTCCATCGTTTTTTTGCTCACCATGCCATTCCAGTTTGAACCCAGCCATATGCAAATCAGTCTTGACCCTGTGCCCCAAGGGAACAGTCCAGCACGAACTGCCAAGCCAGGTTCTCCCTGGACTGGAAAACAAGCATCCAAGGACCGGTTTCAGGCTTTCAGCCCTCATCAGCCTGGATAGCTTGATTCCATTGGCATGGAGAGCACGGGACTCACGTCTGAGCATACCCGTCCCACTGGGGGTGACAAATGCAAAAACAACAGTTGATGGACAGAATGCAGAACAATGTCATTCATTCACCCCAGTACAGAGATCTGGGCCTAAATCCATCGTTTTTTGCTCACCATGCCATTCCAGTTTGAACCCAGCCATATGCAAATCAATCTTGACCCTGTGCCCCATTGGAACAGTCCAGCCTGAACTGCCAAGCCAGGTCTTCCCTGGACTGGAAAACAAGCATCCAAGGACCGGGTTCGAGCTTTCAGCCCTCATCAGCCTGGATAGCTTGATTCCAGTGGCATGGAGAGCACGGGACTCACGTCTGAACATACCCGTCGCACTCGGGGTGACAAATGCAAAAACAACAGTTGATGGACAGAATTCAGAACAATGTCATACATTCACCCCAGTACAGAGATCTGGGCCTAAATCCATCGTTTTTTTGCTCACCATGCCATTCCAGTTTGAACCCAACCATATGCAAATCAGTCTTGACCCTGTGCCCCGTGGGAAAAGTCCAGCCTGAACTGCCAAGCCAGGTCCTCTCTGGACTGGAAAACAAGCATCCAAGGAATGGTTTCGGGATTTCAGCCCTCATCCGCCTGGATAGCTTGATTCTAGTGGCATGGAGAGCACGGGACTCACGTCTGAGCATTCCCGTCCCACTCGGGGTGACAAATGCAAAAACAACAGTTGACGGACAGAATGAAGAACAATGTCATACATTCACCTCAGTTCAGAGATCTGGGCCTAAATCCATCGTTTTTTTGCTCACCATGCCATTCCAGTTTGAACCCAGCCATATGCAAATCAGTCTTGACCCTGTGCCCCATGGGAACAGTCTAGCCCGAACTGCCAAGCCAGTTCCTCCCTGGCCTCGAATATAAGCATCCAAGGTCCAGTTTCTGGCTTTCAGCCCTCATCAGCCTGGATAGCTTGATTCCAGTTGCATGGAGAGCACGGGACTCACGTCTGAGCATACCCGTCCCACTCGGGGTGACAAATGCAAAAACAACAGGGACCTCTGCATTGCTCCTGGTTCCTATAACACTCTCGGGTAATTGTGAACGGTCCCCTCTGTTATTACCTTTGACATGAACTTTAAAGTCTTTATTTAAGGTCACCCTGTTGTCATCCTCTGAGCAAAGAGATGTTGATTCCTTAGTAGGCTGCATATGATGGCGCCTGATGTGACTGCCAGGTTTTCTTCTTCCTGAAATTTCAACTGTTCAGTTGTTTCTTTTGTTTTTCAGAACTGCTGTTCTTCTGCAATATTAAAAAGAAAAGTTCCCTCAGTGGAAGTACAAGCCTAACAGAAATATTGTTGCAAGGAATTAAAAACATACACTTTATCATGTTGCAGGTGCTCCAACATAATGGCACAGAGAATGTGAAAATATGTGCACAAGTGCTGTACACAAAAGATACACAATACTAGAGGCTGATAAAACAATGAATTTTCAGCAAGACTCAAAATTGAGAGCAGTCTGTATATCATAATAAATATTATCAGCCCAATGGTTCAATTGTCGATGTTTCGACCCTGCACAAATGAAATAAAACAGGGTCTTCATCAGGAGACAAATATGATAGCAACCTGAGAGAAAAATAGAAAAAAGAAAGAAGCAAACTAATTAATATATACCTAACATTTTGTAAAGTGTTGTTTGAAAAATAAAGGCTGATGGAAACCTTCCAGTATCGAATGATATACATCATGGTTAAATAATACTGAGGTAAAGGTCCCCCTTGTGGCAGGAAACTGGAGTATGAAATCTGGGAGAGATGGAATTATGTTATAATGATCTCATGTCTCATAAAGATAATGCACCCTGTGAGGTCGGTGAGGCTTTAATCTGAGGTCGCCTAATACCTTAGTGAAGGAGGGAGGACACGTGAACAAGCATGTGCCATAAAACAAAAGAAGGTCTTGCTGAGCCATTAGGGCTCCTTCATATAAGGTTGCAAAACCCATGCAGGGCTCATAATTAAGAAAAGAGCTTCATCCAAAACAAGGTAAAAAAATTACAGAGAAATAGTAGCCCCTCCCCCAAAAAAGAATGGAGTTAAAGTTGCAGCATTGATGTGCCATATATTGGTAGAGTGGGGTACTCACCATCTAAATGAAAATGAAGGAGCGGCCAAATGCTGGAATAGAGCACCGTCTAAAGATCAGTGTAAGGACCCACATTCATCTGAAAAGAAATGGGAAACAAAAACTGTCTGCTTGCACATGCGTGAGTGGCAAAGATATAGACCTTTCTGTCATGCGTTACATGCACACTATAGAAAATTGAAAAGGAGCCAAGGAATGAATCTAAAATAAATGAAAAGGGGTGGAGGGTGTAATAGAACGCCATAATGTGATGCACGAAAAATTTACAAATTAAAAGTGCTGGGGCAGCGAGTTGCAGTTCAGGACGCTGTTAAGAACTATCATGGAAATAAAAGAAACACTGCTGATTTATTGATATCCTGCTGCATACTGAAAAACAATACATTAAAGGGAGTGCATAGGAAGTCCAATGTTTTTGCTGAGAGTTCACATAATCCAATGTTATTCCAAATTGATCAAACACATACATTCTTCTTATAGATCCTATATAACAAAGGAGCCATGAAATGATATCCAAAATCATTTTCTTTTTCCTTCACAACATCAAACTGCAGCTCTCAAACACGTTTCGTACCGACCAGGTACTTCATCAGGGTTTAGATATTTCTTGATAGATTACATGTATCCAGTAAGGGAATACCAAGAAATATCTAAACCCTGATGAAGTCCCTTGTTGGGACGAAACATGTTGTCTGGCAGCAGTTTGATGCTGTGAAGACTAAATAATTTTTTTGGGGCTATCATATCATGGCTCCTGCATTATATTGGATCTTTAAGAAGAATTTATGTGTTTGAAAATGTGGTTTAATATTGCACTAAGTGAACTCTCAGCAAAAGCAGTGGACTTCCTAAGCACTCCCTTTATGAATTGTTTTTCACTTTTGTTTATGGTTTCGGAGCAGTAAGACCATGAGAGGGTTAAGTGCTATCATAGACATAGCATCAAAACTAACACCTGTGCGGTCAGTTAGCGCCAATACTGCTCTATTGGAAGTACACTGATTAATATACTGTTGTAGATTGATATAAAATAGTGAGATAGTAAACATATAAAAGTCAAACTAAGTTACAGAATCAAGGAAAATGTATGCAGCCTTACAGGTATCAGAATTATGTTTTTCCGCAGCCTGCAGAAAAACGGATGTGCCCAAAATGTATAATCACCAAAAACCTACCTAAATTATATTATCAATTACATAATT
Organism: Lissotriton vulgaris; assembly: GCF_964263255.1. Lineage (NCBI taxonomy): Eukaryota > Metazoa > Chordata > Amphibia > Caudata > Salamandridae > Lissotriton > Lissotriton vulgaris. Next base: position 54,833,909 of record NC_141691.1, on the reverse strand, counting down.
TACAGCCTTAAAATAATCTGATTTATATGTCTTTCCTGCAAGCTACAGACCAGCGCTATATAAGAAATTCCATTTTCTAAACTGCATATCAGAGGAATGCTGCTGAGGTATTGAGTCCGTGCAACCAAGTCAGATTTATCAATCCATTGTAGTTCTTCCTGTGACAGCACATTTGATTTATCCCTGCCGCTGGCACCAGGTTTCACTAGCTCAAGAATTTGTCAGCATACGTCTTCTTCTATGGAAGCCCGGTCCTAACTATAACTACAGAGGGGCGACCATCACTGTGATACCCCCTCACCCGGTGGGGCCCGGTGAGGGCGGATTTCAACGGACGATGTTGAGGAGAAATTAAATAAATTATTAATTTTTGTCATCGGCCGTCGAAATCCCCCTTCACCTGGTCACACCACCACTCTTACCTGCACAGGCCGCCGCTGATATAAATAAATACATAAATATATATATATATATATATATGATAAACAAAGGAGGCGGCACAATCAGGATATCTTCATTAAGCCTTTATTTCAAGACTGTTCACCCCACCAACGCGTTTACATTAAAGATACTGGAGATTTTTTGAGAACCCTAATGGATGTGACCTGGAACCCTGACTTCCTTTTAGTAACAATTGATGTAGTCTCACTCTACACGTCGATCCGCCATGAAATCGGAATGCAGGCCTGCGAATATTACTTAAAACAACGCAACATCACATATTTAGACCATTCAAATATGCTGTTGCAAATGATTGATCTCTGCTTAAAAAACAATGTATTTTTGTTCAACAAACAGCTTTACAAACAAATCTGTGGAACTGCCATGGGCATTTCTCTGTCACCGAACTACGCTAACATCACGATGGGGTGGTGGGAAAAGAACATTGCCTGGAATGAAGATAACCAAGAAGATCTGGAACGAATAATGCTATGGGTCCGTTACATCGACGACCTATTCATCATTTGGCATGGAACGGATGACCAATTCAAAATGTACTTCGACAAATTAAACAAGAATGATGTCGGACTGAAATTCACATGTAACACCAGTGTGAAAGAAATTGATTTCTTGGATACCAAGATATATGTACATAACGGTAAATTGGAATCTACCCTTTTCCGAAAAAAGACAGCCACAAACAGTGTACTGCATGGTACAAGCTTTCATCCCGCACCCCTCTTACGGAGCATACCGTATGGTGAATTTACAAGACTGAAGAGAAATTGTTCCCTATCTGAAGAAGCAGAGAAAGTCATTGAAGAAAGTAAATGTCGATTCAGAGCGAGAGGCTATGATGAAAGAGTGTTAAACAAATGCAAACGCAAAATCGATCAAAAAACAAGAACTCAGACACTGATGGAACAACCGAAAAAAACTGAAACCAATGCTCCTCCAAGATTAATAATGACTTACAGCAAGGAGAGCTCAAACATTGCTCGAATATTGAAAAAATATTGGCATGTGCTCACAAAAGATCCTGACATTGGAACCACCATTGGAAATGCTCCCCTAATAACATATAAAAAGAACACCGCATTGAAAAACTTACTAGTAAAAAGTAATTTCCAAGAAAGACCGAAACAGAATTGGCTAAGTACACAACGCAATGGATTTCAACCCTGCAATTCTTGTAAGGCTTGCAAAATTGGCAAACACATGAGAATGATTGAAGAACCGAATGGCAAGTCCATGAAAATAGAACAACAAATCTCATGCAGTTCCAAAAATGTAGTTTACATCATCCAATGCAAGTGCGGAATGAAATACGTAGGGAGCACGACCTGCATGTTGAAAAAAAGAATTTTGGAACATATAAGAGCTGTAAAAAACTCCAACATGCAATATGCCACTGCCAAACATATGAGCACATGCCAAAACGGAGATTGGAGGCAAATGCATTTCTTTGGGGCAAAAGTTCTGGACAAAATGGAACGAGGAGGTGATGTGGTCCGCAGACTACGACAAATGGAGTCGCGGATGATCATCAGACTCCGCACCAAACACCCGAGAGGGATGAACTTTGGGGAAGACCTGCATATTCACCTGGACTAAAAGCCTCAGTAGAAATTAGGGTACTACACCCTATATTCTCTAAACACAAAACCAGTAACATCATGAAAAGACTAGGGTACTAGACCCTGTATCATTTGACAATAATTAAGTTACTTATAACATGTTGAAATCATAAGCATGCCAAGTCTTTCTTTTCTTTTCTTTTTTTCACTATAATGTAACATAAACTACATATCCCATAATGCCTCATAAATGGCTGTTTATGGGTTAGTATATATAGAAACACTGTAGAGGGACTAACCAACCGTGAGCAAGGCCGTGTGAGGCTGAAACGCGTTGGTGGGGTGAACAGTCTTGAAATAAAGGCTTAATGAAGATATCCTGATTGTGCCGCCTCCTTTGTTTATCAAAATTCCCTGGGTCAGGATCCGACCCCTAGGCAGAGCACACACTGCTGAGCGCGTCCAAAGGGCTGAAGGATCACTTTGTGTTACATATATATATATATACATATATATATATATGTATATGTTACCAAATAGCATAACAATTCATTATGTTACCAAATAGCATAACAATTCATTTTTGAAATACAGTTTTTGACTTGATTACGTCATTTCCTGAAATAAACAACGATGGACTTGATTTAATGCATACAATACGGCCATCTTGGAGTGTGTAATTTTACATCTGGGACGCACTAGCCTAAGTGTCTGGCTAATTCTTCTTCTGTGTTTAACCCAAAGGGAGTTCTAGTATTGAGATCGATAATATATCTTGACTCGAGTCGGCGCAGCTGGATTTCCCTGTCGCCGCCTCTTTCTTTAATAGGGACTTGGTCAAGACAGAAGAAACGCAGAAGATTCCGGTCACTTCTGTGTTCTTTCGCAAAATGCCTCGCTACTGGGTAGTTTGCATCATTATGCTGTATTGCCCTTGCATGTTCTAAAATTCTCCTCTTTACTGGGTGAATTGTTCTGCCTATGTATTGCAATTTACATGGGCAGACAAGACAATAAACACAGAATGGGGTGGTACATGTTAAAAATGTGGTGATTTTTCTAATCAAAGGCTTTCCTGGGATTTGGTAATTGATTTGTTTAGTGCTCGCTTTGCACGCCTTGTAATTTTGACAGGGATAAAATCCGGTCAAATTACCTAGGGCCAGATGTAGGTAGGCATTTACCGGTCGGTAACGGCCGAATTCGGCCGTAACCGACCGGTAAATGCAATTTGAGATGTAGGGCTCTGTATGTTACAGAATCGGTAAATTTACCGATCGGTAAATTTACCGATTCTGTAAAATACCGAATCGGTATTTTTACCGATTCGGTAAAATTGATATGTAGGTGGGACTCTTCTGAGTCCCACAACCCTTACCGAATCGGTATTTTACCATCAAATATATTTGATGGCAAAATACCGATTCCGGTGTGCATGCACATGTGTGCATGCACACCTGTGCCATATGACAGGCAGACCTGCCCTTAGGGCAGGTATGCCTGCCACATGGCCCCCGAACCTTTTTTGGGGGTGCTAGAGGGTGTCAAAGTGACACCCCCTGCACCCTTGTCAAAATCGGTATTTACTGATTCGGTAAATACCGACCGGTAATGCCCTATTCATTCCTATGGGCTTCAAAGCCCATAGGAATGAATGGAGCATTACCGGTCGGTATTTACCGAATCGGTAAATACAGATAATTACCGATTCGGTAAATGGAACATCTGGATGTTCCTACATACACCCCCTTCTTATTTACCGATTCTTAATTACCGAATCGGTAAAATTCGGTAATTAAGGATCGGTAAATAAGTTCTACCTACATCTGGCCCTAAGTCTTGGTATATGTGGAACTGAGTTAAAATGACTATGCACCAGGAGATCCCTCAGTGAATGAATATTTCGATACGTGATTTTTGGATAGCAAGATAACTCTTTGCCTATTATCCCATCCGATTTTAGAATCTGCCTGTTTTGTTTCATAATGTTATGTATTTCTTTGGACTCTCTCGAAAAGGTGGTAATAAATCTGGGTGTATTATCTTCCTTTGCAAATGTCTTTTGCTTATCTTTAAGGAGATTAGTTCTTAGAATTGTTCGAACTTTATCGTATGACTTTTCTAAGATCTGGTCCGAGTTGCCTCTTACTTGGAACCTTAACCTAGATTCATGGGCCGCTGTATCAAAATCGGTAGATCTTGTACAATTTCTTTTGATACGGAGCAATTTCCCATACGGAATGCTATTCTTTAATGATTTGGGATGACATCTGCTTGCTTCAAGAATCGAATTTCCTGCAGTGGCATATATATATATATATATATATATATATATATATATATATATATATATATATATGTATAGGTAGTTATAGTTAAGACCAAGTTTTCATAGAAAGAGCATTTTTTGTTTTGCTTATAACTTTGCCGTCATTTGATGAATCTTCATGAAATTTTCCAAACAAATTCTTTGTTCATATCAGCTCCCATGTTGAAAGTTTGGGGGTGATTCGTCAAGGGGGGGATGAGAAAAAAGGGGGGTCCCAAAACGTGTTTTCTCCATTTTCACTACTCACCCCTACCGGTCTCAAGATTCTTGAATGAAACCATGAGCTCATTGCTATAAAGTCATCTGCTCCGTGTAGTATTTTAATGTAAGTCATAGTAGAATGTTAGTATGTAATACTACTAGAATATAAGTATGTAATGTTAGAATGTAGGGCTGTCATGAGGAGTTTGTACACGGTGCTGGAGAAAACGGTTGCATTGCTGTCTGCTCCTATTGGTGCTGATTAAGCGGTCTTGTTTTCCAGCATTAAATCTACATATTGGATCCACTGCTGTCTGCCTCTTCACTACATAAATTTGGCGACGAGCGGGAGAAGGTAAAAAGAAGGCAGCACTCACCAATATTTCGAGGTTGCTTGTGTTGTGCTGAAGACCCGTTTTCTTTGTGAAGCTGTTTCTACTCATCCCATGGTCGTCGGCTCATTGAGCTATGTCATCCGACCTCTGGTAGGATTTATATTTTTTGATTTTGGGCTTCCTCTGCCTCTTCACTTCACTCTGGCCGCTGTGTTACACGTGTGCAAGTAGTGTTAGTATGCGTTTATACTAATGCAGTAACCATGGCCCTAGGGAGCGCCACCTTCCAGGCGCAGCTCATACAATGTCCTGGGGTGTTCCTCCGCGGGACATTTATGTTTGCTATTAGAGGGTGGGTGCATGTCTTCCACCCTGTGATAGCAAATCCTTGTTTCCCTCGTTGAAGCGAGAGGAGGAAAACCTTGTATCGCTTTAATAGAGCGCATCTGGATAGTAAAAATGGAGAAAAAAGAAAATTAGCCAGGTCTCACCCGTTCATTTAAATGAGCCCCCTGGTGGGTAATGTTCCGGTGCCAATCCTAATATTATATTGCAGGGTCTCTGCAGCACTGGGGACCTTAATCTCACATGTAAATTAGGTGCAGGAGTGCACAGAGACGTTTCGCAGCCTAGGGGATCGCCGCATCCCTGGGTATTGTTTACTAATTGTTTGCGGGGCTTCGAGGTCAACTCAAGTTCGGGGATCGCCACCCTCCAGGGCTTTACTTAAACATACAGGGTGGGCCTCGCCAGTCCCTGAAGACACTGTTGCCCTAGGCAGTGCCTTATTGGTTCTGTAATCACATGGGCAGTACTCATGGTGTTATAAAGTGATACACTCATAGAACCCTTGCAGTTGTAGAATTACCCAGGCTTAATTTATGTAATAGTCTGTTGGTTTATATTTGGTAGGAGCACCGGAAAATGCAAATGTTTTCTCTCATAACCTCCTATCAACTGCCGATTTTCACAATAAACAAGAGGCAAGTGTTGTCAGAAAAAGAAGAGCCATACACTCACTTATTTATTGGTAAAAAAATAACCTTTATTAAAACAACACAAATAAATGGAAACGCAACTTTATTCGAACAAACAACAGTATAACATAAAATAAGTGGGTGGGACTCCTCCGGAAGCAGCGTACAAAACCTGCAAGACAAAAAAGAAACATAAGTATGTGTGCCATGTCCAAGAGAAAAAGAAAGGTAGTCAGAGTGAAAGGAAGATAGTGAGTATGGGAGCGAGAGGGAGTAGGTGGAAGGGAGAAGGGGAGGGAGAGTCAAAAGAACAGAGGGTGGAGGAGACAGAGTGTCAGTCTAATGCACCCAACCCTCACTGTTCACCTCCCGTCACCCGTGTGTCTAGGGCGCTGGGGTCCGCAAGAAAGGGTGCGGTCCAGCAAGTCCTTAAAAAATGAAACAGATATGAATGAGGCCAGAGATTACATTATTATCTACGGCAACATTGCTTGCCTGCACCTATGCACCTAGGCTGCTGCACCCCAGCCTCTTCCCCTGCACTGTGCTCAATTGCAGCTTCTGCGCACTGAGGCTTCACTGCTCACCTGCCACCACCGGTGTGTCCATCGACGTGCCAGTGCAAGCTCCTACTCCGGGGTGCCTCTCTAGGGTGGCACAGCAGGTCTCCGGTCGGGGACGGTGTCTTGATACCACGATGGAAGGCGTCAGAATGCCCAGGGCATCATCACTGGGTGAGCACCCGCTCCGCCCATTTTGGCACAACCAATTCAGTGTCTGAAAAGGGAGAAATAATATAATGGTGGAAATGTCTGGAGGTAAATGAAGGTTTATTTGTAGCTTAATAGAGAACATAAGTTGAGTGCATTCTTCCTTCTTGAAGTACGATCTACCAACTGTAAGTGGTAATCGTGGTTCAAAGAGGGGTTGGAGTGCATGAGAATACACAAGGTTAAATAATAATATGTTATGGCAACGTTCACATTCAAAGGAGCAGAGGGCATGCTAGAAGCATAATGTGCACTTGTAATGCAGTGGCGCAAGCCTGTGTGCATGTACACTTAGTAATTAGCTCACTACAGTGTTTCAAAAGCCAATGCCATGTCTCTGTAGGGCAGCACTCAGGCCTAAGGTACGATCCATCGGATCCTTAAAATGAGACAGAAATGTGAATGAATGAGGTCAGAGATCACATCATTCCGCACAGCAACATCTCTTGTTTGCACCTGCGCAGCCAGGCTGATCCACCACACCCCTCCTGCAGCACCGCGCTGCATTGCAGCCCCTGGGCACCCAGGCCCCACTGCTCACCTGCTGTCATGGTTGTGTGTCCAAACACGACGGTAAGCAGTGTTCACAATTCAGATACAGAGTTGATTGCAGGATGGTGTTCACCTCATGGATCCCTTTCAAAACACGACGTCTAGTAGGGTTCACAATTTATGTCCAGTGTTGATTGCCAGGATGGCGTACGCCTTATGGATCCCTTTTTTTTTATTGCACATTGTGATATGCGAGGTGGATGCAGCCATATCACCTGAGGCAGTGTGGAAGTACTGGAACATGTGGCGTCGTCATGTTCCTATTTATACATACGCAAAGTGGGTTAGGCTTGCGTACGCCAGGCCAGCGTAGGGGTGTGAATAATTGTTCCGGGGACCTGGGTGTTGTTTAGTTCCTGCCTGGCCAGGAAATGTACTTATTTGTGTGTCCCCGTTTCAGTTTTGACGTCGCAGAATGCGCAATTTACATTGATGTAGCATGTACCGGGAGGGCGGCAACTATCGCTAATAAGATGCTGTTCAAAAATATTGAATGGCCAACATCACATGTCATTGTCAAGCTTGTGGATATGTGCAGACACGCATGTGATTGGTGTGCGGTATTATTGAAAATGTTGCTATCGCGAAGCGCACACATGTGAATGTGCTCGGATGGAGGAAGGATCAGCAGTGAGGCTACAATGCATGTCAAACGTGAATCGGAAAGTCTCACATATGACACACTACTATACTGGTAAAGCCTGACAACATATAAATAAAGGTTTCATTGGTATCCACAAACCAGTTTTAAAGCACCTTCCCATCAACTGCACTTTGTCTTATCACCATTCCCAGTCAGTGGGTGATATTCACTGTTCTATCACTTTGTTTAAAACATTTTGTGTTGTGTCTTGTCATTTCTCTTTCTTTTATTATTTTTTTCTTCCCCTTCCCTTATGCTCCGCCCTGAGTGTGGCTACACCAGGGCGTTTTGTAAGCAGACCCGATGATGAAGCATGTTACACACTTTGTGTGTGAGTGAGGGCAGTTTTCAAAACAGATTTATTTTTTCTGTCTCGTGTTGTTACACGTGTATTCTAAACTCTCCACCCCTTCTTGTGTGTATCTCAAATTACATCACTGATGACATCACTTATGACATCATTCACGTGCTAATCTGATGCACAGATTGATGCCCTAATATAAACTTTGATACACCCATTCTAAAATGTAGACTATTTTTGAAACCATACACACAAGAATGCCATATACTACATTCCACTCACTATTTCCTAGGTCTACACACACATCCAGTCACTTATACATGTAGTTACTCATCAATACAGGACTATAATATGCACTCATACATCTATACATGCAGTCACACTCTTGCCACTCATCCATAGAGTTACTCACACACCTAGTCAGTAATGCAAAGAATCAATCACATACCCATTTACTCATGTATACAGTTATATACACCAACTCCGTTATTTATAGGCATGCCACATCACTTATTTATACAGATACTAACACATATTTACTGTCTTATACAATCACTGATAGAAGCAGACACTTATTTATACACCCACTCTTCAAATAAGTTAGTCTCACGTATACTCATTTATATACTTCAACACTCACAAATAGTGCTTTAAAACATATGTAGTTAGTTACAGATTTACCACTGAGACATTCATTCACTCACCAATACACCCATTCACACACAAACTCACCCATACAGCCCTTCCCAGATGCACTTTGTATTCCATACAACCAGTGAATCACCCACTCAGACTCATACACCCCCCACCCACCCACACAGACACTCAGGGACCCATACAGATACTCAAACAACAAATCAATAACCCATATAGACACTCATGTAGCTATTCAGCAACCCATGCAGTTGCTTACACACCAACTGAGAGACTTATACAGACTTTCACACCGTTTAGACACTAACCCATGCATTCAGTAAGACACGTTAAATCACTCACTTATACATTCAGTCACACACCTACTAGGTAATTCCCTTAGGCACTTGTAAATGCATTCATTCATCCTTACACCTTGACATAGATATATATGAAAAAATATTTAAACTTTGAGAAACACACATTCACTGGATAATTTCATCAGTGATGTAATTTGAGATGTCATCAGTGATGGCATCAGTAATGTCACTGACCATGTCATGAGTGATGTAATATGTGACATCATCAGCAGTGCATTGCGGGCGCGCGAGTTATAGTTAGCTCAACTAACTATAACAGGCGAATTTCTCTGGGATTATATGAGTCAAATGTCCACCTGAAACCTATGTTTTTTTAGTGAATTTCAAAGGTTTGTTAAATGCTAATTCCTAACTATAACGTCTGTAAAACCTATGTTTTTTCAGTGAATATATATATATATATATATTCCTCAAAAAACACTCTCCGAATTGTGAGAACAGGTGCCACTCACAGCAAAGTTATGGAAACATTACTTTATTTAATGATTTGCAGAAAACCGACTGACACGTTTCGGCAAAACCCGACTTCATGATGCCCCTTGTTTCCTCGCTTGTCTCTGATCAGCGAGTGCCGGCTTCACTTCCTCTTTGTATGTTTGTCGCTCCCCTGGAGCATGCCTGAAGCACTACTTCCTCCACAAGGGTATGCCCCTCCACAGCACGCGCTTTCAGAGGTACTTTATTTCTTTTTTAGCTTTCCCCTCTCATTGCATCTTGCCCCATCAGTCCTGCCTCCCTCCCACATTGCTGCATGTCCTATGACCCTGCCCTTGTTGTTCTTCACCTGTCCTGTCCCTAAAGAAAATAAAGTGCTATCCCCGTGTCATATCACTTTTTGTCTGACTTTCAGCCATGCTGTCCAGCAGCTGTGCAGCTAAACAACATGGCTAAAAGAGATTGGCAAAGCCAATGGCTCTCTCGTGGGTGAGAGCTGTTTCCTTTTCAAATGGTTGCTCAGTGAGCTGTTTGCGAAGTCAATAAAAAAACGTTTGAAGAGGTGTGTTTCCTCAGCTGTTGCACGCGCAAGATGGAACCCAAGCTTAGCATTAAACACGACGGCCTAAGCTATCAGGGTTGGAATGTCTGGGAGGGTTTTGCATCACCAGAGGGAATGCCTGGGATTTCACAGATGATGCTGAGGAATGTGACAATGTGGCTCGAAAGTCCAACAGAGGAGCACACAGACTTTCCGCTTCCACCCACCCAGTCCTTTCTGCCTCACTGTACGGTAATAATGATCTGGAATTATTGCCTTCTCACACTTAAATGCTGTGACTCCTTCAGGAACCCATTGTAAAGGAATGTGTGGGGTCCAAATCCTTCTAGAGAGAGCCTGATGAGGTACCAAAACAAGCATTGGCAAAGTCAATACGTCTTATCTATGGTTCAATGACGTTACAACACATGCTTTAACCCTACATGCCGTTACAATGCAAGTTTTTACAAAGACTTGCTGTTGGGGGTGCGCTGGAGTTTGAAATAGTATAATTTACTATTCCAGCTCAAGTCCCTGCAACAGAAGGGAAGGTGTTGGGTTAGATCCAACAGCTTATACCCTCTACAGCAAGCCATTTGCTTGTAATGGCATGCGGGGTAAAAGCATGCGTTGTAAAGCATGCGTTGTAAAGCATGCGTTGTAACGGTTGTTTCCCCTTATCTATGTGAGCTATTGGCTTTGTCAATGTTTTTAGCCGTGTTGCGCAACAACGAGGCTGCTGTGCAGCAGCATGGCTGATATTTTAAAGAACAAGCATTGGCAAAGCCAACAGGTCTTGCCTATGTGAACGCTATTGGCTTTCTCAATGTCTTTTAACCAGGTTGTACATCAGCATGGCTGAGAGTAAAGAAAAAAGAGCTATGACGTGTTCAGCCCTGGCTGAGTCATGACACTTTTTTTTCGTTACTTTTAGTTATGCTGCACAGCAGCCGTGGTGCTGTACAACACGGCTAAACAAACCATTGACAAAGCCAGTTAATCTTGTGTTGGTGAGACCTATTGGCTATGCCAGTGCTTGTTATGAAAGCTCATCACACAGCTGGATTTCTTGCCTGGACCCTTGCTGCGCTTACTCACACATATGTAATAAAATAATAATAATATTTGGAAATAGGATTCTAGTGAAACCTGCAGAGCACAGGCTCCTCCTACCAAAATCATTGTTATTTTTTGTGGGTAAGAGAAGCAATGTACTTTAATGAACTGTGCTGCAGCCCAGGTGGACGGCATGAAATAGGCTGTCATTGGCTTTCCACAGTGATGCTTAATGCTGCGTCCTGTCACTTTGAGGCATGTCAACAGATGCTGTCAACAGATGCTGCCTTCCATTGGGGGGAGCCCTGTACTAAGAGGCCACATCCACACTTACATGTTATGTTATGTTAATTGAATTTAATATAGCTCTGGGGCATCTCTGCCCTGCACACCTCAGCAGACATAACAAAGAGCTCATTAAAAAAGAGAGGCTTTTACTAGTTATCTAAACTGGCAACATGTGATTGAAACTCACTGAGCAGCTGTGGTGAGCCAACTCCAGCGGCAAGCTTGTTGCCATCATACATGTCAACTTCAGATAGGGATGGGAAAAAACGCAGCCCTGCACACAGTTCCTTTATAAAACAATGAGTTTTAGAGTCCCAAACAAAGGAAAATGGCCCCAGCTTGGCGAGGTTTTGTGTGCCCGCCCTTCGGTTATGGCCCAGGTTTATTTATCTTTAATCCCAGCATTGTGATGAGTGGAAATGGATGTTGATAAGTGAGTAAAATGAAAGTCTGCCTTGTCCCGACAGTTGCTGCACATTGCAATGTTTTTTTTTCTTGACAATTAAAATATTGCCTCACATCTAATAGCTAAATGGTGGTTGTTAGCGATAGGGCTGTCTAACATATGTTGCTGTTGTTTTGCACTATGAAAATAATATATTTGTCCTAATAGTGGATTTAATTTAATATCTCTTTGAAGGCTGAACAACTGGGTTGGTCCTGCCAATGTCTTAACCAGCAGCTAAATCTACATTTTCCAGCCTGCAGTTTCAAACACCGTCACCTTGTAGGCGAGTGAGGACTCCCAGCCCCAGAACTCTGGTTTAGTGTAGGGTACTGTTAGAAATGGGATTCAGGAAACTCTTTAAGATCACTTGCAGGCAAGGCAGAGACCAGTTCTCCTTCAGCACAGCAGTCCTTCTGACAGAGGTTCAGTTCAAGATCCAGAAATGTCCTGTTTCTGGGGGTCAGAGACCCAGTACAAGTACCAAAAAAAGCCTTTGAGGTAGGGGTGACTTCAAAGCAGCTCTCTGAAGTGCACAAGGACCCCTTTCAACCCAGTCCTCTCTGCCAGGCTATCTAGGGGGTAAATCAGTGCTTTGTGTGTGGACAGTGTAGGAAGGTAGATACCTGACTATGGTTACCCCCGACTTTTTGCCTGGTGTTTTGCTGGTTTTCCGACTTAGTTGACCTGGGGCCCTGCCAATCAGGACCCCAGGCCTACTGCTCTCTCTCTAAAATGGATTCCATGTACCTTAGGTACATTTCCAATTGGGACTGGGCCACCTTATCAGACCCTGTAACTCAGGGCATAGGTGTACCCAGGGCCTACCAGGGGCTGAAGCATGTATTATGCCACCCCTGGATGGCCATCTAAATCTGACACAACTGGCTGCACGACAGCTGGGGCCACGTGGCGTACTCGCCCGTTGCTGTAGGTATAGTATCCCTATACCTAACCTTAAAATGGACACCCGAGTTCCTATCAGTCACTCCTATGGCAGGCCTTGACAGATCCTGAAGGCAGAGTGTGTGGAATCGTGTGAATTGGGCTCTGGCACGAGCCGAGCCCGGTTGCAGCTTGCGGAACCAAGACCCAATGGCTGTTCCATGATAACGCGTATCATATCGGTAACTTCGGTATCGCGTTATCAAGACATGTCGAGTAAGGTGTCATACGAATCGGGGTGCTGCCCTCTCACCAACTCTGGCGACGAGGTCAGCATTCCGCCCTTCTAGAGGGACACGACATGTACGTAACTGTGAACCCCGGTTAAAGTTAAACGAAGCCTCAGCTCCACAAAATGGACGCTGCCACCACAGACACGAGTCTGACCTCCTGCTGTTGGGAGTCCTTCCAGCGAGGAGAGCTTGGACAAAGGGTTTCCTGTCAAGGGCGGTGTTCGCACCGTCCCAGACAGGGTTTGTGTATTCTGGGTAGGTAGGGCTTTGCGAGAAGGTGACTGCGGAGTGGCACCCCGGTGCTCACTACGCATCTGCCGGCTAGAACCAGTTCCAGGGGCGCGCAGCCCCTGACCTGGGGAAAGTCCAGCAGGGGGAGAGGGGTGTAACTACCCCCCTTCCTGGTCCCACCCTTAGGGCAGGACCTAGTCATGTACCCACCCCTTTCTTTATGATAAATGCCGGAGCGGGGACCCTTCCAAATTAGATCATCTTTGAATCAAGAACTACTTTCTACGAAAGGACATTCAAGACTCTTCTCAAGATTTCTCCCTTGTGGCTAAGGAGTAGTCACCCTGCATCAGCGGGCACCATCTAAGAACTCTGCGGTTTGCTGCAAGTCCTTCCTCAAGGATCCGACGGCCCAGCTTGACGAGAACCGGCTTCCCTGGCACCTCTGACCTCTACCCACGTCGTCAGCTCAGCTGAGAAATTGTGGGTGCGACGAGACCTCGAGGGACCGGCCATCATCAAAACCTGCACGCTTTCTTAATCAGCACGACCATCGAAGCAATTCTCTGGTGAGTGCTCTAGGGGTCCGAGAAGCCCCGACCCTGAGTAGCTCCAGCACCGAAGTGCAGTCTCCCAGCATCTCCACGATCTGCGTGGGGCCCTTCTGCTTGCTGCTCAGCACGTTGTCTGGTCACTAGCCGCAGGCTTGTGCCCTTCTTTGACGACATCCGACAACCAACGCTGCTGGTCTGGTTGCTCCAGATCGGCCCTTGCTCCCTTTTTCGAGAGGAGCACCCCGGACCCTCCTGGTCCACTCAAGACGCCATCTTAGGCCCACCACGTGGCCCTGAGATCTGCCAAGGCTTGTTGCCCCAATCCTGGGCCCAGCGACGCCGACAGCATCAACCTTCGTGGGACAGCTCGCACCTCCATCCTGGTCGCCGACAACGCCTCCTGGTCCGTGAGACTGCAGAGCCTAGCGTCGCCCACTCACCTAGTCGAGGTGACGGCCAACCGGTGCCGTCCTGGTACCCTCTGACTACTGGCTAGTAGTACAAACTTGGTCCCCTCTGCTTTCAGGTATCAACGACTGATCCAGATTTGGATCTCTACGAACTATTCATCACTGGTCGCCGGCCAGCAACTCCTTTTCTTCCGGCTCCTGGCTCGTCAGCGAAGACCCCCGACGCCTGTAAGACTTGTGCAGCCGCAGCCCTCGTGGCTAGGTAACTTCGGCATTTCGGTGCCTGCATAGCCTCCTTACTCTAGGGTCCCGAGTCCCTCGCTTCCGACTTGCCTTATCGGGTCCGCCCGAGACCACTAAACTTCCCGTGCCCTCGGGCACTTGTTTTAAAATTGTGCACTTGAAGTATTTTCTAAGAGCTTTTGTTCTGTGCTTAGTACCCTGTCCTCATAAAGAGTACAGGGCTGTTGTGATTCTAATAAATATACTGTTTATTTTCATAACACTTGTGTGGTGTCCTTTCACTTGGTGTTCAAGGGGTATGTGATGGTATTACAGCTGGCTTAACACGCCCTCTAGAGTTTAGCCCGAAGACTGCTCGTATCCACGCTACTAGGATAGCTGGTCTAAGGTTGACTTACAACCAATCACCATAAGGGTCGTTGGAACGATACATAGTGGTCGCTAGAATAGCGAACGCTGCATATCGGGCCACCTTCTCACAGACAGGACTCTACCTATCCAATGTATCCCTGCCCAGAAAGACCCATCAGAATGCAGATAAGTGTTCAGAATGCAGATGTGCCTCACCGTCCTCTGTTTGTGGCTATCTAGAGGGAATGCACAAAGTATAGCTGTTGCCGAGGCAATTTCGGCTCCCTTCACACAGTTGCCCGGCGACGAGCCGAAATCACACGGTGGCAGGGTACACAAACTGAAAACCAATGTAAAAAGTGGATTTTCAGCTAGTTTTTGGAGGCTGTGGCCAGCTGATTTCCATTAGGAGGTGTGAAAACACCCAAGGACATCAGAGGCAGCCTCAACGACCCTTTGTTTTTATTTTTTTGAAAGAGGTGTGGGGGACCAGAGTGAGGGGCAGAGAGCCACTTAGGTAGCTCTCGGAACGAGGCCTGCTCCCTCCGCACATGGTGGCATTCATTTCTAAGTCGGCAGGTATGACATTGCTGTTTCTGCTGTGAAAGTTTAAAGGTGCATCTGCGAGCTTCTAGGAAGAACCAAGGTAGGCATGTGGCAGTGGCTGGGCATTGCTTATCTGTGTAATTTATATGCATTCTGCCACAGGAATGCCCTGACACGCCTCCTGCCTACTTTTATGGGAAGGAGGTGTGGGGTGTTCTCTGGGCAAGGTGTTGAGTCACTGCTTCATGCTGTTCAGTTTAGTGTCTTTCATTGTCTGTTAGTGTTCTTCTTCCCGGTCACCTCTGTTGATGTTTCTTTTCTTTGACAGGGGGGTTGATGTGAAAGATAAGAGGCAGTGGTGCTTCCAAATTATGAGACAGATTCCTCCTATAGCGCGATGAGCTGGGAAGTCCTGGTGATTGTAAATATTATGTTCATGGTATGTCCTGCTGCTTTCTGTCCCACCACAGGTTGATGGAAGATGAAGGTTTGATGTGATGGTTATTGCCTGTGTTTGGGTTCGGCCAGAAGTTTCACATGTGCATGTTCCCTAGGAAACATAAATTGGTGAGATTTATTGCCACCTCCTCCACAGACATCCATAAAGGCTTCCTTGAAACTCGAGTGGCCTGGAGGTGGTCAAGGCCAAGGTTTTATTAGAGATTTAGGGGCATATTATCAAGCACGGCGTTAACATTATTACCGCTTTAGCAGCAGAAAACTGCAGCTAAAGCGTCGATAATGGGCTTGATAATACCCTGTAGAGAATTCCATTAGAAGCCCATGTTCACACCAGAACATGGGCTTCTATGGGAATTCACAAGGGCATATTATCAAGCCCATTATCGCCACTTTAGCTGCAGTTTTCTGCCTCTAAAGCGGCGATAATGTTAACGCTGTTTCTTGATAATATGCCCCCTAGATCTTACAATGAGATCTACAACATACAAAATTACATCAATGAATACAACTTAAAAAAAAAAATGTATTCAGAATCAGGCTGTTGGTTATGTGTAGAGTAGTGCAGTGAGTGCATTAAATCCCTTGGGCATACTTATTTTATTTATTGTGGCTAATAGAAACGGCCATTCTAGGGAACCAAACTCCTTTTTGGCGTCTAGCAATGGGGCAACCTCTGGGACGTCCGGCAAAATCCTATGCAGTACTGCAAATAGAATGCATGAATTCAAGGCCGTTGACATGTGCAGGACAATGGGTCTTTCCTGGGTTTGGGGAGCAGTATGATGACTGCTTCACGCAAGGAGGGTGGTAGCACCCTGTTTTCAAGTGCTTCTTGATATACTTCAAGGAGATAAGGGGCAAGCAGTGTTTTATATGTCTTACCAAAATTAACGGTATAGCCATCGAGGTCCGGCACTTCTCACGGGTTCATGGAATCTATTGCATTCATTATTTCTTCGGCTACGAAGGGCTCCGCAAGGAATTGTTGCTGAGCGGATTCCAGCCATACCTTTGCTGCGATTTCCTCCAAGTATTCTGCTCTGTCAGCTATATTGTCCTTTTCCCGCGTCGTGTACAGAAGAGTGTATTATCCAAGGAGTTCCTCCTGTATGTCTGGTGTGTGGTTATTATGGTGCCAGCACTATTTTGTAGACTAGTTATGTACGGTTTGCTTCTGGGAGGTCTCAGTAGCCTAGCAAGCGTACGACCTGGCCTGTCCCCCTCCCTATATTTCCAGGCCATGGCATAGTTGCTTAAGAAATGTGTTTGCCTGTCTGCTGCCTCACGGAATTCAAATAACAGAGTCAGCTGGTGGCTAAGTGCCGCCAGTGGTTCTTGCAGTGCATGCAACAGGTCCAAGGATTCTAATTGTTCCTCCAAGCAGAACAAGCATTTGCAATGCAATAGGTCTCGCATTATAAAAGTTTGAGCTGTTGGCATTGCTAATAATAATGCAACACTAGCAGCTCAAAGATTCAGTAATGTGAGAACTATTGCATTGCAATTGCTTTTTTTTCTTTCTGTGGTTTATTTATTTGTGTGTTTTATAAAGCATGCAGCTACCCCAACGGGGTGTCCCGGCGCTAATGCTTAGGATACTGGATCTTACCGGAGGATACTATTAACAGAAAAGAGATTTACGGAATGGCAGTTCCTCTTGAATCATGCGCAGAGAGATCGGAAGTTTGTTCCACCGAGAGGAAGCACACACTTGAAATGTTCTTGCACCAGAGCGTACTTTTTTAAATCTGGGAGTTACAAGTAGTAGCTTGGAATTGAAGCGTAGATTTCGGGAATTACTATAGGGACGAAGGCATGATGAGAGATAGGCAGTAGCGCGTCCTTTTGTGGCCCGGTGAGCCAAAGTCAAAGCTTTGAACTCCACCCTTTTGTGGATCGGTAGCCAATGTAGCTTTCGCAAATGAGGGGAGATATGTTCTCGGAGAGAGATGCCACAGACTAGCCGAGCAGCGGCGTTTTGGACTATCTGTAGTCTGTGGCACAGGCCTGAAGATAATCCAAGGTATAAACCATTGGCATAGTCCAAATGAGATGTAATAAGGACCTGAACAATTGTTTTTCTGGTATTACTGGGTAAGTAGTTGATGAATTTTTTTATCAACCTAATTTTTTGGAAACAGGCTACGGAGACCGTATGAATTTGGCAATGGAAAGAAAGACACGTATCCCATCTAACGCCCAGGTTTCTTACTGATTCCTTAGGGAGGAGAGCGGGACTCAAATCCACCGGCCACCAGAGGTTCGAATCCAAAGGAGAGGGTTGATTAAAGAAAAGAACCTCGGTCTTTCCTGCGTTCAGTCTCAAAAAGTTGTCATCCATCCAGTTAGCAATGTCTCTGAGACAATTTTTCAGGGGATCAAAGGTGGACAGGTTAAAATCATAGTAGGATGGCGGCTTAGGAGCGCTTCTCCGCCGAACCGGGCCCTTCTTTCGCATTTTCCGCCCGTTTCATGGAATGCCCTGAGCTCCAGTAACAATGTTTCTGCTCCGGAACATGAGCGCTGCAGAGTGAGGTTATTATTTCCTCCTCCTGTGCAACGCACTCCCGGTTTTGGTGCTGCCGCGTCTTCCAGCTTCCCGGCCGCCATTTCTTGCATAGACTGCAGCATATTTCTGCCATGGGGATTACAGAGTGCGGGTACATCTTAAGACTATATTTCTTTTGCTACCATACCTTCTCCACCTGCATGGAGTTCTTTGTGGCATTTCCAGTGCTTTTATACTCATTTTTTCCATTACCTCAGGTTCTCTCATAGCGCTCTGATATATGATGTACCTGAGGTCTGCCTTCAATTTTTTAATTTTTTTTGCTACATTAATTCCGTTTAATATTCATTTGGCACATTCCATTATCATTATTTTTGGCATATTCATGTGGCACATATATATCTGGCAATGCTGTATGCTTCATACACCGATATACGCCTTGTTAGTTCTGGACCTGCCTAATTAACCAGCTATACTGCCTAACATCTTGAAGCCCATATTTTCAAACTGCAACCTTGTGAATATTCATGTGGCACAGATTTCTGGCAATGCTGTTTGTTTCATATACCGACATACCCCTTGCTGGTTTTGGACTTGCCTAATTAACCGGTTATACTGCCTAACATCTTACAGCCTACATCTTCAAACTACAACGCTGTGAATATTCATGTGGCACATATATCTGGCAATGCTGTTTGCTTCATACACCGACATACGTCTTGTTGGTTTTGGTTCTGCCTAATTAAACAGTTATACTGCCTAACATCTTAAAACCTACATCTTCCCACTACAACGCTGTGCTTATGATGAACTATGACTCCCTTTATCCACTACATCTCCAGGTCACCTGTTGATAGAGTCTATCTGTTGTTTTTCGACATTTGAATGCTGTGCCCTTTGATATCTTACTATGTTGTGCCTCCTTCTTTGCCTTGTGGTTCTACTATTTTTGGCCCGCAGTTCTTCCTAAGGTGTTTGCGGCTATCATAATATACAATTCTTTCATTTTATTTTTTTTTACTGTATTTAAGCGCTGTGATTTGGACTTTACCTCACTTTTTGCATCAAGTGGCGCTATATGGGCAAACTACGCACACTGAAATTTGTCTCTGCGCCTTCTTCGTCCCAAATGGCTTGCATTCCTCCTAATCGATCTTCTGCGCTGCAGCACACATCTTCCAAATCCTCGCCTCTTATCGCCTCTTATCACCTCATCCAAGCGGCTGAAACAGGATCCCCCTTCTCCAGATAAACCATCCTCTCCTATCTCCATGGTACTTCTTTTGGAGGAGATTCGTGCAGTACGTCCCTTTATTGAGGATACTAACAATGAATTGAAATTATTGAAAGAGAAATGGTCTGCTATGGAGGACAGAATTAAATCGTGGAGCAACAAGTTTCAGAGATACCAACGCATACTCAACGTATCTCTTCTCTGGAGAAATCGGTCCTCGCTCTTCAACAGCACACGGAGGATTTGGAAAACAGAAATAGGAGGAACAATCTCTGTATTTACGGTCTACCTGAAATTTTGGAAGGCGATGATCCTGTTACTTTCTTTTCCTCTTCTCTTCCAAAATTTTGGACATGCCGCCCTCCACTTCTCTTACCATCCAAAGAGCACATAGACTTGGTCCTCGTTCTTCCACTTCATCGAAACCACGAGGAGTCATCATCCTCTTTTTGAAATTCACAGACCTTCTTTCAGTCCTTTCTGCAGACAGATCCAAGCGTCAAATATCATGGTTGGGCCAGCGAGTGTTCCTCCCTCAAGATGTTTCCAACGCCACAGCAGCCAGGAGAAAGGAATTTCTCAGTCTTCGTGCACCCTTACGCTCTCTAGGCGCAAGATATGGCTTGTTTCATCCATGCATCTTTAAGGTCACGCATCAGAATTGAATTGAACATGGACTTTTCAAGACCCTTCAGAACGTAAGAACTTTATTCACATTCAATCTAGCAGTTGCATGGATACTTCCACACATTCTAGTGGCTGATTTAGTTGTCATTCATATTTGTTGATTAGTCTCTTATGGTACTTTTTGTACGGTTTTTGATAATGTTTCTATCATTTGTTTCCTGTTGCTGGTTCCTTCTACATATGTTATGATATAACTCTCTTTGTTCTAGTTTATCCGTTATACATTTTATTATGTTATTCTAATGTATTCCATGTTACTTATTCCCTCTTTTATTTTCCCACAGGTTCCTGGTTTTCTCATTCCGTGTGGTTCTTTTTTTTGTCTTCGATTTCCTTTTCCTGGTTCGGTTGGATCCCCGCTCTCTGAGCGTTCCGTCTTGTTGAGTGTCGACACTGCCCCATTTCCCTCTTGTTTGTCCCCCTCAAGTATGTTCTTCTCAGTCATCCTTAGGATATGTACTGTCTACTCTCTTATTTCATTTCCCTCTTTCTTTCCTACTTTCCCCTCTACTTCTCCTTTTGGTCCTTTCTATTTTCTTCTCTTCTTTTTCCTTATCCTCTTTCTCTTAGACTACATTTGGCATGTGTACCTCTTTGTCTTACTTGTTCGTATTACTTATCTGAAGCTTGTTTACTTCGAATTGTTCCCTACCATGTATTCATTATCATTTTGTCACTTTCTACTCACTCTCCTTCCTTTCTTTCTCTTTTTCTTATTTCTTGATGTCTCTTATGATTTTTGTTACCATTTATTCTTCTTACTCTTCCATTTTGGTTTTATCGTTAGTAAAATTTCCTGGTTTCTTTTTATAACCTATTCTGTCCTTTTTATTACTGCATCACTTTTTCTTCTCTCTTCTATTTCCCTCTTCATTTCTTCTTTGACTACCTGTTATGTCTTTATTTCATTGCAATTTATTGTTTATATTAATTTTATACTTTATATACATTCAGAGTCGTCTCCTGGAATGTAAAGGGTTTTAATCATCCAATTAAAAGACAGAGAGTCCTTTCCCATTTAGCGTCTTAAAATCTTGCTATAGTCCTTTTACAGGAAACCCACCTTAATGATATCGATGGGTTGGGACAGTTTTATTTTCTCCCTCTACTAATAAGAATTATGGTGTTGCTATTTTATGTCATAAAAAATTGAAATGTAATGTGTTATCGCAAGAAACTGATAAAAATGGTAGATAGATATTGTCCAAGTTGATCATTAACTCTATTCCTTTAACTGCTTTTAATGTTTATGGTCCTACACAACCTGATTCCTCTTTTTGGCCTATGATTACAAACAAATGTATTCAATATAAAGATGCCTCTTTCATTCTAGGTGGAGATTGTAACCAATTTATAGATCCATTCCTTGATCGCAAATCCTCAGTACACTTCATTCCTCAGAAACCTCATAAACAATTTCTTGACACCATTTTACAAACACGACTTATTGACTCTTGAAGACTTTCCCACCCTGACACTTTAGATTATTCCTTTTTCTCTCCCCTCACTCATCGTTTTACCGATTGGATTATATTTTTCTCTCTCAATCTCTTTCTCAAACTTTACTTTCCTCTTCTATTGAACCAATTGTTATCTCGGACCCCGCTCCTATTGTGACAGACCTTGATTTGCTCCCACCGCATCCCAAGCCATCTCGTTGGTGTTTTAATAGCTCACTTCTCACTGACCCTTCCTTTTCTTCTGCATTCCGGTCCTTTACTGAAGAATTTTTTCTTCTTAATGGTGATCCTAGTACCCCACCTTATATCCTCTGGGACTCCTTTAAGGTCACTGCTAGGGGATTCATTATTGATTTTGTTTCCCGAAAGAAGAAACATTATCTTCAGAAACGTAAGTCCTCCCTAGCTCATATAAAATCTTTGGAACATAAATTCTATACTTCATCAGATAAACAGATGACACCTGAACTTTTGCGTGCAAAATTACAATTTAACAAAATTACAACTGATAATGCTTCTTCCATGCTTCTCCGTTCTATTGCTCGTTACTATGGGGGTCATAACAAATCTGGAAAACTTCTGGCCAATTATCTAAAATCTTGCAAGGAACGCACTCTCATAGAAGCTGTTTATTCTACTACCAACTCTCTTTTACATAAAGATAAAGATATAGTAGATCAATTCAAACAGTTTTATCAACAACTTTATACTCCAGAATCACCTCCTTCCCCTGCTCTTATTCAATCTTATTTTAGGAAGCTTTCCACACCCTCCTACTCTCATCTTAACTTCTAAACCCTTGACCGTGATCTCTCCTTGCAGGAACTTTCATCGGCATTGACATCTCTTACTAAAGGAAAGACACCTGGTCCTGATGTTTTTCCTGTCGAATTTTACTTACATTTCTCTGATCTTCTTTTACCCAAACTTCCTACACTCTTTCAATCCTTTTACTCTTCCGGTAAAGCTGAAGGGACTTTCCAAGACGCCACCATCTGTCTTATCCCAAAAGACGGCCGTGATCCTAAATTTTGTAAAAATTATAGACCGATCTCTTTAGTAAATGTAGATTATAAACTGTTTGCCAAGTTACTTGCATTACGGTTGGATCCTCTCATGCCCCCATCTTATTGGCAAAGAACAATGCGGTTTTGTGAAGGGTAGGCTCACTTCTGATAATTCCCGTCTCTTCCTTAATGTTCTGAATAAAGCCCCACTTCTTTCTACCCCCCTTGCCGCCATCTCTGTTGACGCAGAGAAATCTTTCGAAAGGGTTGATTGGTCTTTTTTATTTGCATCTTTACGTTGGCATGGTTTTGGTTCCAAATTAATTTCCCTTGTATCTCTCCTTTATTCTGCACCTAAGGCATCTGTGCTTGTAAATGGTCAACTTTCTTCCTCCTTTACCCTTCAACGTGGAGTTTGGCAGGGCTGTCCTTTATCACCTTTCCTTTTTGTTAAAGCTCTTGAACCTTTTCTTTCCTCAATTCGCAACAACTCCTCTATTTCTGGTTTTCCCTACGGTGATCACCAACTGAAACTTTCTGTTTATGCAGATGATATTCTTCTATTCATTTCTAACCCTGAGATCTCTATTCCCCCTTTACTTTCTGAATGTACATCTTTCTCTCTAGTATCCGGTTATAAGATTAACTCAGACAAAACAGAAATTCTTCCCTTAATCAAGACTTGTCTTCCTCACCTTTTCTCCTCTACTGGTTTTGCTTGGAACAGTACAAAGATTAAATATGTGGGCATTTGGTTCTAAAATTCCATTTCTTCTTCGGTTAAGATGAATATGTCTGCAGTTTTATCCCGCATAGATCAGATTTTCTCGTCTTGGAACCCTCTTTTTCTATCCTGGTGGGGCCGTTTGGAATCAATTAAAATGATGTTAGCTCCCATTCTAATTTATACTTTTCCTATGTTACCGGTCCATATTACTGCCCTTTATTTTAAGCGTATTGATTCCTCTCTTTCGAAATTTCTATGGAACAACAAAAAAGCTAGACTTTCTCTTCTTGCACTCCGCAAATCTAAACTGAATGGTGGAGTTAAATTCCCTGATTTTTGTCTTTATCATAAATCCTTTTCTCTTCGTCAAGCGTCACGTTGGCTTTCTTCAGTTCCCTCTCCTTTCACTCCTCTTTGGCCTCTTATTGAACAAACTCTTTTATTTCCCTTTTCTTTTATTGAGGTGATACGTTTTTCGACTAAATCTCCTTTCATATTATCTCCCTTATTCAAGCATACCTCTTCTCTTTTAAAACCTCTGGTTCTCTCCCAGGAAGTCACACAGACCTCCTTTTTATCTACTCCCATTTGGTTTAATTCTCTTATTCTTTTAAATAATAGACCCATTTATTGGATTTCATGGAGATTAAAGGGTATCATTTAGGTTCATCATTTATTTGATGGTTTGAACCCTTGTACCTTTCCTCAATTTCAACTTTTATTCAGATTTCCACGTTCTTGTCTATATAAATTCAATATCCTTATGGGAATTATTCTTGATCGCTATTATTCTCTTCCTTCTTCCTCTCCAGCAGTCTCGCAACCATCCCCTCTTCTCTCTATTCTTACTTCTCTCCCTAAAGCTTCTCTTATCTATGCCTTTTTCTCCTTCCCTAATCCTGAACGTCCTAAGACGAAGGTGGAGTTGGCTTGGGAGACAGATTTCGATTGCACTTGGTCTGTTGCTCTCTGGGACAAAATCTGGTCCAGGTCCCTGAAAACTTCCCGTTCTGGTTCTCTTACCCAATCTTTATTCTATTTCTATCATAGACTCTTTCTTTCTCCTCTTGCTTTGTCTCGCTTTCTTCCTTCCTCTGATTCTAAATGCTGGACTTGTCATGCTTCACATGCTGACCTTCTACATTTGTTCTTTCTCTGTCCTGTTGTTTCCGATTTTTGGGACAAGATATGGTTATATCTCTCCCGCATTTTTTCAATCTCTACTTCCTATACCTCCAACACTCTCTTTCTGGGTAGTCTTTCAGAGTCCTTTGAACTCCCTCCACACCCCCATGGTCTTTTTGATCTTATGCTTGCTCTTGCCCTCCAACACATCTCTTCTAATTGGAAATCTCTCACCAAAATTGGCATACAGGGTTGGTGGAACACTTTATGTCATTTTCACAGACTTGATGTTGCTTTCGCCTCTTCATGTAAACCAATACGTAACACTGATCTTTACTGGTTACCTCTCACCCTATACCTAGATTAATTGTTTTTGAATCGCCCTGTTCCTGTGAATTCAGAGAATTTTAAACCTCCTTGAGGAGTTTGTATATTCTTCTTCCTGTTATCTACTTTATATTTAACCACTACTTTATATGATTGGTTATCCTTGCACTATTTATATTATTATTGGAAATTGTACCATTTATTTATGTATGTATGTGCCATATTTAGCCATATATTATAGATTTTCTCTCTTCTTTCTTTTCTTTCTTCCTCTCCCTTCTTTCTTCCCTTACTTCTCTCTTCTTAAAATCCCTATAAAATGCTTTCTTTTGCCTCTCGTGCATTGACATTAGTATTCATTGCTTTTTTCGTTTTGACATGCTTATAATATTTTCCTGTTTCATGCTGATGTCTTTGCTTGTTTATAATATTTCTCTAATAAAGCTTTTCAAACATAAAAAAGTCCAGGAAAACTTTACGGATCTTGTCATCTCCAGAGTCGAGAAAATCGCCATCTTCGATTCTAGAGCAACATTCTACCCCATCATGTTTTCTACCGTTACTTAATCATACAATCGATACACTAACGTTCCACGCCGCCACCTTCCATCGAAGGAGTATCAAACTTTTTTTTTAATGTATAACTGTTACACGTTCATGGCGTTTCCGCAATGATCATGCATGCATTAAGGAATGCTGTGCTGTGCATGCGCTACAGTAAAGTTATAACGTGCTTTCAAAAGTTGTAAGTGTTGTACAATTATAATGGCCAGGGCTGCTACTTTAGAGTTGGTGAACCAGATTTGAGTCTCACCGTCGGCTCAACATCCTGTGATTCTGGGCAAATAACTTAATCTCCCCAGACCTACAAAAACAAGCATTGGCATAGCCAATAGGTCTCACATTTGGGACCTTATAAGTAAACAAAAATAAAACTGCTGTTATAGATGGAGTTAGGATACAATGGTTGAGAAAAGTTTGGTAAACCGGGCAATGCGGAAAGGAAGGGATTTCTAACATTTGACTAAAGCGTGCAAATGAGGTGAAACAGTATTGTTAATTTTTGTCCTGGCACTGAACGAAAAATGTTTCTTTTTGTAAGCAGCTGTTTACAGCTTCCTTACTGTGCTCTAATTACTGGGCAGGTTCCGGGCTCTACCTGAGGCACAGTGATTAGAACTTTCCAGACGCAGACCGGCTGTCTGAGACACTCTTGGTTTCTCAGCAAGTCTGTTTCATTTTTGCAACATTTCTTTTGCCAGCCTGTTAATTCGTAAATGCATGAAGACAGTGGGGCGCAGACATGATTCTTCCTGTTTCTCTTGCAATGTCAGTGAAGAATCTTACATCCCCCTTATGCGAGTTTAAGCTATTGGCAATGCCTCTTATTTATGTTTTACAATGCCAATAGATTAAAGTCACGTAAAAGCAAGACCTATTGCATTGCAAATGCTTATTTCCCCGACTTAATTTCTTTTTTAGTGCAGGAGAGTGGAGGAGGTGTGGCCCCTGGAGGATTTGTTGATTAGGGGGAGTTAAGAGATCCAGAGGCCCCTGCTTGATTAGCTCTCACATTTTGATGTCCATTCTGTGACTTGTAGACCCGATTTTATAATGTGTTACATAGGACTACAAATCCCAGAATGCAAAGTAAAAACGTGGACTAGGTGATCTCTTGGCCAGGGCCATTGGAAACCTGACAGCTCTGGATTTCTGGTGCGACCACGGCAGGACTGAGCAGATATATCTATTTTCTTGTGGAAGTACACAACATAAAAGTCGACCAGTCCTATTTTTGTCGTTGAATATTGGCATCTGCAATTTTTAGAAAAGGAGTCGGGTGTTGTGGGGAAATAGAACGTAAAGTGCGCAGGAGGGCTGGACGTTTAAAACAAACATGCAGTGGGACAATTTGAGATTTCTCAATTTGCCGCAAACACTCTTTCTCCACTAACTACCCTCTCCCCCTCCCCCAGTGAAAGAGTGTGATGGCTGCACTACAATAGTGTATTAAAACTTTATTATGGTTCACTTTAGAATAAAAGGCTCATATTTGCTAACAAGTAGTTAAGTGATATATGGAGTAATTTAACGACGATCACATACATCAGCAGTTTATGTAAAAAAATGTTAATTATCAAGGACCACTAAAGATATGTTGAACACGAACAACGAAGGGGTAAGTGCTACAAAAACATGAACCAGCAATTTCTGTCCCACAGTGGGGCCTGTCCCTTCCAAGGGGAAACAGCTGGGAGCGCCGGCTAAAGTGTCACATTCTTATGGCACCAATGCAGCTGCAGGCTGATTATCAGAGGAGTGAATCACCCCCCACGTGCCGACACAAATGGGGAGAAACAGAATATTGTATGAAAAATGTGGACTTTTCTCTCGACGTGAACAAATCCAGGGTTAAGCTCCGTACATGCTTTGGTATTGACATGCTAATTGCTTAACTGGCTGACTGTTTTTGCATTTAAATTTGCGAAAACAGAGGCATCTTGCACAGGATTTCGCGACTCTCGGTGACACTGCTGGTTATTGTTCTTGGGGCGGGAGCCTTAAAACAATCCTTTCAAATGCGGAGAGGGCAAAAATCCCAGACTATAAGTCATAAAGAACAAAGCTGTTAAACATGCCTCTGTGGCTCCTGTGAGGATTAAAAAAAGAGATTTCCAGACAATTCGCCGGATAACAAAATCACTTTGCAACTGATAGGTTTAACTGCGACATAGTATAGCCACACATGAGAACAAGAAGTGTGCACACCGGGCCTGTGCCCCGGCCGGCCAGCCCGACCGGCATCTGTTTAAATTAACGCGAGCGCAAGACGCGGGTCGATAATTGGAAACAGATGGCGCTGTGTGTCAAGCTGCGCCTAACTGCAAGCCGTAGGCCTTGGGCGGCTACAATTCCAGGCAGAGGTTGGACATGCCCCGCCTTTGCCCAATTGCGTGCTGTCTTTCTTAGAAAGACGCACGCAAAGGCCAATAGGCTGTCAGCAACAACAAAAAAACACACGCACTAAAGCCTCGCTGAGTATCGCATACGCGCTGGCTCAGGCGAGACCTAACAAGAACATGTCTGCATTACAGCCTGCATGGAGAACATGCCAAGGCTCCCATTCACTGGATGAGTGTCGAACCACGGTGGTTAGACCAATCAGAAACCTGCAGTGCTGCGTTGTGATTGGCTCAGGGGAAACAGGGTTCTTCCTGCTTCAGGGCCAGAGCAGAGCGAAGACGAGGAAGGACGATGAGAAGAAACATGGCGGCCCGGAGGTAAGTTTAATTTTCTGTTTTTTTTACTACCCTCCTCCCCCATCCCTGATTTTTTTTTTTTAAACAATTTTTATTGTAGTCATTCACTGCTCAAACCAATGTTCATCCAAATACAGTATTAAACTGGGTGTCGCTTCATAGTAGTCCTCACCCCTTTGTACACAGCCTGTATGCCCACATCCCGGAGGTTGGGCGGCAACAATCCCTCAACCCGTCCGTGACTGGTTACGGTACAGTAGGATCTCCATGTCGCATCATTGTGTGCCTGACTACTTTTCATTCCTCAACCGCCTAATCTATATAACCCCCCCAAAACTCCCCCCTTTACTATATGCAACCCTTAATCCCCCCCCCCACCCCCACCATCCGCTCTCAGGGTCTGTTGATGTATCAATCTAGGGTGTCATTCTGTCTTCTCGGTGACTACGTGTGCTGTTCTCCTAAGTAAGTTTGGGTGCTGTCCCTGTTCGCGCTGAGGGTCTCCGCTTCCTCTGTCTCCATGCTGTCTCTGAGGGCTTGTACTAGTAGCTCCCAGGCTGCCGCTACCTCCAACGCCCCTGCATCAGGAGACCTACGGGCCATCTGGTATCTATGTGTGCTATCGCAGATCGCCCATTTCAGAAATTCGGTGTACCATCTCCTGTGGGTTGGGCCTGTCTTCGCCTTCCACTGTCTAGTTATCTCCCTTTTGGCTATTATCAGTCCCATGTCTATAAATTTGCTTGAGGTTTTGTTTTTGGGGGTATGGGGGAACCAATGCAGAATGCACACCGCCAGGTCATAGGTAATGTTCCTTTCCGTCACTTCATTCAGGGTCTCCCCTATAGCCTGCCAATAATCCCGGAGGGCCGGGCAAGACCACAACATATGTTCCAGTTCCGCCCCCTCCCTCGCACAACGAGGACATGCTGCTTCCTCTGCCCCAAAGTACTTCTTAATTCTCCCAGGGGTCATGTATGCCCTATGCAGTACGTAGTAGTGGATAATCTGGAATCTCGCGTTCCTTGTGCTATTCCGGGCTCGGCGCACGAGTTGGGCCCACGTCGTTTCGGGTATCTCTTTGTTCAAGTCAGTTTCCCATTTGGATTTTAGCGTCAAGAGGGGCGACAGGGTTTCACGAAGCATTCTATTATAAAGGCACGTCACCGCCTTGACTGTCCCCGCCGCCATCATGGTATATTGGCAGGACATGGACGTCTCAGGTTCCGCTAGTCCCGTCCCCCAATGCGTTTGAATTGCCCCTACCACGGCCGCGTGTAGGAGGTAGCCTCCTCGCGAGAGGCCGAACCGTTCCAGAAGGTCCTGGAACGGGAGGAGCGCCCCGTTTTCGTAAAGGTCTCCTACAACCTGTATCCCCGCCTCTTCCCAGTGCAGTAAGCGCGACCAGTCGCCCCCGTGTGGCAATGCCGTCAGCATGCCCAGTGGTATTTCCGGGGCGTATGGACGCCTAATTCCTGCGCGCCGCTGCGCCCTGTTCCAGCAGCGTTGCAGCGTGTGCTGCTCCATTGTTAAGTCTCGGGCAGCCATTTTCTGCTGCAAGGCGATATAGGCCAGGACATGCCGAGGCGTGCCCCTCATCCTGGTGCCCTCTGGGCCCCGGTACACTCGAGCCACCTCCTGCGTGTAAAACTGCAGTTGGGCAGCGAGATAATAGAGCTCGTAGTTCGGTACTGCTAGACCTCCTTCATCCTTAGGGCGAGAGAGCGTCGCTAGCGCCACTCGGCATCTACCCGCTCCCCATAGGAATGCGGTTAGCTGAGACTTAAGTTGCCGGAAAAAGGATGCAGGGATCCAAATCGGGAGTGCGCGAAAGTAATACAACAACCTCGGGAGTTCAACCATCTTCAATAGGGATATACGGCCAGCTATGGAGAGCGGAAGCATGGCCCATAAGGCCATGCTGCCCTTTAGCTCTCGCAGACAGCGTCCTATATTACCTTCGAACATATCCGCAGCTGAGTGATAGATGTGCACTCCGAGGTACTTGAGACAAGTCGGTTCCCAAGTAAGCATTGGTCTATGGTCAGGCCGGGCGGCACCCCTCCGCATCGGAAACAGGCTCGTCTTTGCCCAATTAACTTTCAGTCCTGAAAGTTCGCCAAACCGTTCTAACATTCCTTCCGCGCCCTCCAGCTCAGACGTGTCGTTTTCAAGGAATAACAACAGGTCATCGGCGTACAGTGAAATAAACTGCCGCCCATCTCTGCTTCCCACTCCTGCGAAGGGCCGTCCCGTCCGGGCCTCAGCTGCCAGTGGCTCAATCGCTAGTGCGAACAAGAGGGGGGACAGGGAGCACCCCTGGCGGGTGCCTCTCTCCACCGGGTACTGGTGTGACACTAAGGGTCCAACCCTCACTCTCGCCACAGCCGCCGCGTATAGGACCCGCGTCCACTTAATGTAACCTTCGCCTAATCCGAAGCACTCCATCACTTTGTATAAATAGTCCAATTCCAGGCTATCGAACGCTTTTTCGATATCAACCGAGAGGACTAGTGGGGCTCGGCCTTCAATGTGGGAGTCCTCCAGTAGGTGTGTGAGCCTTCTAATATTAAACGCAGTGTTCTGAGCGGGAATAAAATCATTCTGATCCTCGTGTACCAAGTCAGGCATATGTCGCAGCAGCCGAGCTGCTAGTATAGAACTCAGGATCTTATAATCAGCCGTTAGCATGGAGAGCGGTCTATAAGACGCAGGGTTGACACTCTCCCTTCCCGGTTTCAGGAGTGGAACCACTATAGCTTCACGCATAGACTTAGGGAGACAGTTCGTCGTCTTGGCCTCCTTGTAGATGATTTGGAGTCGCGGCGCCAAGATGTCCAAGTACTTGCTGTAGAATTCGATGGGCAGCCCATCTATCCCCGGAGTCTTGTTGCGGGCCATTTTCTTCACCGCTCCCCTGATCTCCCCCAGGTCAATATCTTTCCCCAGTTCCCGCGCCTGCTCCTCATCCAGATGGTGATAGTGTTAGGCTATCAAGGAAGGCTACGGTCGCATTTTCCAGGTCGCCCGGGTCGCTTTTATACAGGCCCTCGTAGTACTTCTGGAAGCCATCCACTATGGCGCTTGGGTGTAGTGAGTACGGCCTTCGCCATCCTGCATATTTAATATAGGGGAACACCGTTTCGTGGGGTTTGCAAGCCACGCCAAAAGGGTGCTTGCCTTATCCCATTCTACATGGGACCGAAGCATAAACGCCCGGTAATCAAAGGCCCGTAGCCGCTCCACCTCAACCGCCACCGCCTCTCTAGCCGAGCTGACCTCCTCCTGAAGGTCAGGATGGCCTGGTCGCGCCCTTTCCGCTTCCCGCAGCTTGGTGTCTGCCCTGTCCAGGTCCGTCAACAGCACCTTCCTTGTGCCCACATACTTTGTTATACACTGGCCTCTCATCACCACTTTAAAAGCATCCCATTCTAGTGCCCTATTGGCCGCCGTCCCCTCATTGTCAGCAAAGTACTGGGTCATACCCTCTTCTAAGGCCGCGCTGAATAGCGGGTCCTCCAAGGTCTCCGGCCTAAGTTTCCAGGTCGGAACCCGGGGCGTCTCGTTCACCCAGGCCATGGTAACCAGGAGCGGGTTATGATCCGATATTGTTCTCGTTAAGTACTCCGACCCGGATACGGTTGGTAACACTCCTTGTGAGCACAGTATTGTGTCCAAGCGGATATGGAGATCATGTAATCTGGAGAAGAACGAATAATCGCGATCAGTTGGATGTTGAGCTCTCCATACGTCAGTCAATCCCCAACTCTCCTGCCACTCCAACCTACCCTTAGTGAGTCAGTGCACAGGGGATTCCCTCAATGGTGGGTGAGATCTATCTAGTTGTATGTCCGTTATGGAATTAAAGTCTCCCCCCATTAGGGTCGGGCCCGCGAGGAAGTGTGCCAGAGTCCCCGACAGTCCTGCAAAGAAGGCCAGCTGTTCCACGTTTGGGGCATATATGCTGCAGAGGACAATGTCCCGGCCCCTCAACCTGACCTCTACCACCACATACCTCCCCTCCGGATCTACCAAATGTCGTGTTGGTTGGAAAGG
Source organism: Lissotriton vulgaris (assembly GCF_964263255.1). Lineage (NCBI taxonomy): Eukaryota > Metazoa > Chordata > Amphibia > Caudata > Salamandridae > Lissotriton > Lissotriton vulgaris. Next base: position 54,801,638 of record NC_141691.1, on the reverse strand, counting down.
TATCCCCGCTCTGACCCATATCAAAGGACCTCTGGCATATGCTGAGTAGCTAGTGTGAAAGATCTGGCCCCTCCACCTCCTCTGCAGTGCCACCCCTTCCTGCTTCATGAGATGTGTTTCCTGTAGGAGCGCGACATGTATCCCCCTTCGGAGTAAGTAGGCGTGTACTTTATGTCTGCGTTGCATCGTGTGAAGCCCTCTCACGTTCCAGGTTATGCACTTTAATACATTTACATTAGCCATTGTCCCTCAGTTCGTGCCGTCTCCTCCCCCTTGAACAGTCCCTCGCAGATGGTGTCCCCCACCCCCAAAACCAACTCAAAACTGCAAACCTTCCAGCTCCCAGCTTTCCGGGGAGCCGCAGTTTTAAAGAGTGAAAACATTCCCCAACAGTGCTTCCCCCCTCCCCCCCAGAACAGGCCCCAATATCAAGTTATCAGTACCCATCCAAACTCCCGCAACTGTCCAAATTACGTTGCTACTACACGGCCGGAACTGTGACTGCCTTAAGGGCTATGGAGCGTGACCTTCCCTGGTAGGAAGCCACCCGGCTCTTCCCCGCACCCTCTTTGGTTCCCCTTAGTAGCAGCTGGCTTTGAGCCCAGTTCGTGGCCCCAGTTCCTCATACCTGCGAGTTCTGTGGCTCTCACTGATCCTCCCTCCCACTACCTGCTAGCTGGAAGTCAAATGTTCAGGATCTCCTCCGACGACTGCGGTGTCACCTTCGGGCCTTTGGCACTATGAATCCCTGATAGGTCCGATTCCGAGCCCGAGGCCGAGGCATGCGCTTCAGTGTCCGTTCCCTGCCTGGATTGGGAGTCCCGGGTCCTCGCCATCGTTTCCGCTGCTTGGAGTGCAGCCTTCCGTTCCGCCTCCGTTTGTGATGCCGTTGGTTTTCGGGTCCCATGTCTCCTTTTTCGCAGCCTCTGCGACTTCCGCAGGCCCGCCGGTGCTCGTTCTCGCTCCTTTTCCCTTTCTTCCCGGACCCTGGCGCCGCCCGTGCCCGCCTTATATGTTTCCCACCAGTCCCAAGCATCCGCCGCCGTGCTGAAGAAAAGCGCCTTTTCGTCCACCACTATCCGGAGCCTAGCTGGGAATAGCAAGGAGTATGGAATACCCTCTGTTCGAAGCTCCCTCTTAAGCGTTAAGAAAGAGGCCCTCAGCCTTTGCGTTTCGAAGGTGAAATCCAGGAATAGTGTGACTTTGCTGTTCGCTATTTGGAACGGGCCAGCGTCTCGGGCTCTTTGCAGTAGCAGGTCCCTATCTTTATAGTGCAATAGCTTGGCTACTATCGGTCTTGGGGGCAGCCCAGGTTTAGGCGGGCCGGACGGGACTCGATGCGCACGCTCCAAGGTGAAAAAGGGCGAGAGTCCCTCTGGCGCTACCACAGTCCTGAGTCACCTGTCCAAGAAGTCCACCATGTCTTTCCCTTCTTCTTTTTCCGGAACACCCACTATTCGGACGTTGCTGCGCCGGCTCCTGTTTTCGGCATCCTCAGCCCGCCTTTCCAAGACCTGGATCCGGTCAAGGGCATATGTTAGTTTGCTCTCCAGAGTTTTGTTAGCGGGGGCCAGGTCCTGTAGGGTGATTTCAACTTCCTTAACCCTATCTTTCAATTTATCATGGTCCGCTCTTAGCAGGCCTAGCCCCGATGCCACCTGTGCGATATCATTTTGCAGCGTGTCCCGCGTGGCCGTTATGGCCTCCAGGATGCGGTCCTGTAGTCGCTGCAGTTCTGAGGGCCCTGCAGGGTCCCCCTCCGCCCCATCAGAGCTCGCCGCTCCCTCCGGCTTGCCTTTCGTCTTCCCCATTCTGCTCAGCACCCAGGCTTCCAATCCCCGGCCGGCGTCCGTTCACTCAGCAAGTCTCCTGCTGTCCTGCGGACTTCCCCTCAGGCTGTGGGGACCCCTTGCGGGAACGCCGCGCTGTCAGTTGTTCCTCTGCCGGGGTCGCCGTGAATTCACCGCCCAATACTTTCTGTCCCCACGCTCCGGTGCCCTTGTACTGGCCTCCGTTCTGCGCGGAGCGTTCAGGCGTGAACAATTCCGGTCTGGGCAAGTGCCCCTGCGCAGCCTCCAGCCCCGCTCCGCAGGTTCAGGCTGGTTAATGACGTACCTCGTGGTTCCTTCCGCCGCTGCCCCAGCTCCCTATGCAGTCTCTGCGCCGCCCGGTATGCTGTCTAGCGCCGGGGAACGGCCGGGTCCCCCCCCGGGGCACGGGCACCGCTAACTGCCTTCTCTCCTCGCTGTTCAGGGGTCGGTCTCCCCTCTCGCCTACTCACTGTGGGGAGGACTCGGGGCGGGCGCCTTCTCACACGCACCTACCTCACGGTTCCGATCCGCACCCCGATCACAGGGCCGTGCTCTTCCGGGCGGCCCCCTCAGCTTGGCGCAGCCGCCCGGATCGCTCCACCATCCGCTCCTGCCGTTTCCCGCGTCAGCCGGCGGGGGGGCCTCCTGCAGCTCCCAGCTCCCGGGTGCACCTCCTGTTCAGCACTCCCCGGGCAGCGACAGCATCCGGCTGTAGGGTCTTTGCTCGGCGAGGCGCCGGTCTCGCCGCTACTCGGTCGGGGCTACTGCGCTGTCGCCATCTTGAGAGCCTCCTCACACCAAACTCGGCCCAGCCAGCTCCGGTCCGCGGCGTCCGTATGCAGGCTACCGGCCCGCCGGAGTTTCCACTCGTTTGCCCTGAGCTCCCCGTCAAGCCCCCTCTTTTTTGGGACCGTCCTGGGCTCTTCAGCTCTGCTCATCAGGATAAACTTGGGGAGTAGGCGCGGAGCTCCGAGCTCACGCCGCCATTTCCTTCGGCTTCCAAGCCACGCCCTCCCCTCCCCCATCCCTGATCCGTGCCAGCCGCCACTGCTTCCATCGCATCTTTAATAAAATCTTAGTGCTCCTCTGCACTGTGTCACTACTCCCCCTTTGTCTGGGACATCTCAGGACTGTGAATAAAGAAAAGGAGGGAGCTGCCATCCTGAGTACATTGGGAGCACATTCAGAGAGTGTGGGGGCATGGGCAATGAGTGTGGGGGTGTGGTCAGAGAGTGTGGGGGCATGGGCAATGAGTGTGGGGGTGTGGTCAGAGAGTGTGGGGTCGGGGTTAGCGAGTGTGGGGGGGTGGGGTCAGAGACGTGGCCGAAAAGAACAAAATATTCTCTATTTTGGTGCTTTCGCCCTCAATTAATTGCATATAAAATATAATGCATGAACCTTAAATGAAAGTAAATGCAACATAAATGTATCTGCGCAAAATACATTTTTTGGTGGAAAAGCTGGGGCGGGTGACGCAACCTCTTCAGATGTCAGTGGGTGTAATCGGATGGTCACTGATTTGAATCTGATGGGTGCACTGGGAACTAGTGACGTGTATTCATAGTGCTAAGAGACCCAAGTCTGTGACAAAAAGGAATCTGAAAATGTTTCATTAGGGTTACACAGTATAAGGAAGCACACAATATTAAAAGGTTGTCACAAAACGTGCACAAAGATTGTTACTGTTGTACAGCGCTTTCAAAAGTTATCTTTTTAGTAAGACGTTGCACGTCCCTAGATTAAACCTTTTTTATAGGTTCCGATTAAAAGATGCATTCTAGATTGTATTGATTAACCTGTAATGGCTCCAAAGCAGCCGTTAGATTTGCTGAATATCCAATTGCACATGTATATTTCCTTCAGGCAGCAGGCACCCTGGGAGAAGGTCTGTGTCTTCCTGGCTGTCTCTCCCTTCTCTCACACCGTGGTACAGGAGTCCCTTTTAAGCCCCTCTCAGCCTGTGACAATTCACCCCTTCAGGAAGGGTTGTGTTTTTAATGTAAAGTATGAGAACTGTTCCAATCAAACTAATAACACATGGGAACGCCGTGCCCCTCGTTCAGCGCTGCTTAGAACACCGTCCTTGCCCTAAACTGGAATGTGCTTCATGTGATGGAAACTGGTTTAGCCCATTTCTGAGAAAATGGAACTTACGTTTTTCCTTTATTGTAGTCCTTTTTAGACCAAGTGCCAGTAAACGGCTGCCCCAGGGCACTCACCGCTTGATCATGAGTAGCAAATAGCGTGTGCTGAAACAGAAAAACTGCAGTAAAAACTCCCCGCCCAATTACAGGGTTGGCTTGGGATCAAAAATTGTCCCGGGCCCCCTAAACAAAGGAGGACCACATTTGTGGATTGCGTCTTTTTTCAAAACTCTGCTTCAGTGTTTTAAGTGTTATAAAAAGAAGGGGGGTATAAAAGAAGCTAGGGGCATATTATCAAGGCCCCGCGATAAAATTATGGCTGCATTAGCTAACGCGTGTTCCTACGCCTCTGCGCCGGTTTCCCTAATGCCCATCTTTGCAATGCCAATGATATGCAGCGGGCATACCCTGCTACCTAACGTGGAGAATGTCGCTAACAGACATTTCTCCAATTATCAAAATAATCGCTAACCTGTGTAGCGACCAGAAAAGTAGCGCTGACCGCGCTTATCGCAGGTTTGCTTACGCCTGCTTGTAAACTGACTAAGCCATTGTACTCTATGGGTGTTGGATCATAATGATGAGACCACCCTGCCCTATCATCAATGTATCGCCTATCGCTGTGCGATTATCGCTGGATTTCCAGCGATAATCACACATGTTGCAGCTATCGCTGGATTTATTATCGCATTGGAGATAAGCGTTACTGATAGAGCGCTATCTCTGCGATCAAATTCAGCGATAGCTGGCGATAATTATCCTCGCGCTAAGCACGCTTAGCGATAATTATCGCCGGCTGTTGCTGAAATGCCCCCATGTTTTCTTAACTTCACTAAGATTTTTTTTTTAAATACAAATTTTGCCTGCGCGCTTTGTGCGCGGATTAGTTTACACTGGTGAACTACACCGGAATATAATAAATGAGGCCACTTCTGCTCAGGCCCCATGCATACATTAATGGACTGGCCCACCGGGGGACCGGGATTGACTCCTGAACCCCTTGGCAAAAGGAAGGTAACACAGGCCCATCTGCCTCCAGAAAGACTGCTCAGGCCCCCACTGGGCCGCTGGCTGCATTTGAACTGCACAAATAGGTCACCACGTTGGCCAAAAAAGTGTTCCACAGCTGCAACTCAGATACCGGCGCGTTGCCCGAGTGCCCGCCTTACCAATCCAGCCCCGCCCAATTACCACTCTCCAGGCAATTTTACTCTCCAGAGTGGCGGCTCTTCTGCCAAGGCGGAGGCGCGTCACCCCACTGCTCGTTGAGCAGTGCAAAAGAAAAAGAAAATTTTAATACCAAGTTATTATCATTTTATTTGTCTTTGTGGAACTCCAGCCAGGTCGGGCGGGTGGGGTTTGGCTCGCTGCCACCAGAGGGGGCAGGAATGCTTTGCACTCCCTCCCTAAGTGTGCATAATGGCTCAGCCACACGTCCCAAGCCACGCGTTACGTCATGTACTCATTTTTTTTATGTCTCAAAACTATATCTAAATAACTTTCAACTGTATATGACAGCAAGCGATATTAAAAAATATTTTAAACATTTATATATTTCTAACTGAAATAAACTGATATTATGATAAATATATTTTCACAAAATCGCGCCGGGTGCGTCCTCCTTGCGCCCTCGACGAGCGATTACCATGTGACCTTAAAAAAAAGCATTTGATTGGTTCATAACATTTCCCTTTTTAGTCATTCTCTGTACAGCGTTTGATGAGACACCCTTTCTGCATAGAGAGCTTTTTTAAAAAGTTTTTTTGCCGTGTACACATATATTACACTACACACAACATGCAACGATGATCTTGATTCAATATTCATGGTCTGCACATTAGCCTTCCACGTGTGATGGCCATGCATCTGAAACGTTACATCAAAAAAACAATTGTATGTAACACTATGCCCCTGGTGTGTGCGTGTGTGCACATTATTGTACTGCCTTTCGGCCTGGGTATTGGTGGCTTGAAGGAGTATCATCCGCCACGGGCAGAGTGCACAACGTAGATCACAAGTGACAAACAGTACAGCGTAATGTGTACATTTGTGTTGCTGTATGCTCTGTTGTCAGGCTTTACCAGTATCGTAGTGTGTCATATGTGGGACTTTCAAATTCACGTTTGACATGCATTGCTTGACTGTAATGAACATTATCACTATGTATGACGTAGCCTCACTGCTGAGCCTCACTCCATCCGAGCACATTCACATGTGTGCGCTTTGCGATAGGGACATTTTCAATAATACCGCACACCAATCACATGCGTGTCTGCACATATCCACAAGCTTGACAACGACATGTGATGTTGGCCATTCAATATTTTCGAACAGCATGTCATTAGCGATAGTTGCTGCCCTCCCGGTACATGCTACATTAATGTAAATTGCGCTTTCTGCGACATCAAAACTACAACAGGGACACACACATAAGTACACTTCCTGGCCAGGCTGGAACTGAACAATGCCCAGGTCCCCTACGCTGGCTTGGCGTATGCAAGCCCAGCCCACCTTACGTATGTATAAATAGGATAACGACAACGCCACATGTTCCAGTACTTCCACACTGCCTCAGGTGATATGGCAGCATCCACCCCGCATATCACAATGGGCAATAAAAAAAGGGATTCATAAGGCGTACACCATCCTGCCAATCAACACTGGACATGAATTGTAAACCCTACTGGACGTTGTGTTTTGAAAGGGTGTAATGGCAGAGTTTTTGGCTTTATTTAGCAGTGATATAGATCATTAGTCTTGCTCGCATCTAGTATAGGTATTCTTAGCCTGTGTTGGCCCTTTTAAGCCCTTTTTTCCAGATTTAGAAGAGGATAGCTGCTTAATATGCCTTTATTCTTGACTTTAACCTGTCTATTGCCTATTGGCTTTGACATATTAGACACATTGGTATGGTTTATGTAGGTATTCTGACAGAGCTAAGGAGCATTTTACCCCTTTCAGGCCTACAGGCCTAGAGCTAGAGGGACTCCATCTTGATGAAAACTGGGAGGCTTTTCAGGGCAAAAGCAATGTTTATAGTTATAACTGTTGTTCGCCCTAAGCGGACCGGAGAGAACCGGCCAGAGCTGAATCTAATCAGGAATTGTTCCCGGGCTCAGGTCTCTAGACGAAACAAGCAGACTGGTCACTGTGGGAGCATCTAGCGCAAGGAGCCTGGTGCATGGGATTGGTGGGAGGAAGCTGCTGGCTGGAACTTTCCATGAGGAAACAGCATTCTATATTTGTGAAGTGCAGAGGCGGAGTTAGTCAGTCGAGGAGAGAGTCAAGCAGAGGGTCAGTCCAGCAGAGAGTCGAGCAGTGGAGTGGAGTTGGCAGAGAGAGAGAGAGGGTTCAATCTGGAGAAGAGCGGAGTTGAATAGTGAGCTGGAACTGAAGGAAGCAGTCAGAAGCAGTTGCTTATCAGGAGGAGGTGTGAATAGCTGGAGTCTGAAGTAATGCCTTTTAAAAGAGATAGAGGAGAGCTCGTGGACTAACCTATGGGAGCAGATGGAGTTAATTGGACATTGGCGCAGAGACAGAGTGAATAAGCTAGTGGAATGAACGGTGATCAGAGCGGCAGGAACCATTAAGATTGAAGACGGAAGGTGGAAAGACAGTTCGTGTGGGGGAGAGGAGTCCAGAGACAGAGTGATCAGCGCAGAGGTGTACCCAAGAGTGCAGGAGAGAGAGAGAGTCTGAGATGAGCCAAGGCACAGACGAGAGAGGAACCCAGATGACAGCTAGAACAAGACTTCACACTAATCAGGTGATATTGTTTTCATCACATTAGCTACATTTACACTTTATGTCTAATCTTTTCCCTTTCAGCGGAGTGTTCCTGTTATGTTTAATCTTTTCTCTTTCAAGCGGTGTGTTCTACCTATAGTCTTTGTCATATCTGTGTGAAGGTTTATATTGTACTAATAATAAATGACCCCATTAATTAGTGAATTAGTGTGCATGAGTTCTTTCATGATAAAGTTATCCTGGCTTCAAGCCAGTTGCTGTTGAGCCACTGATGGATAAGGGGGGTAGGAGCGCTTAAATCAAGAAATTAACTCAGTCACATAGTGTGTATATCTTTATCCCCATACAGTGAGATTACTCACTCCTGGTAGGTATTACTGTTTGAACAGATGCTACCCCTGATCAGGTAAGTAATAGTGAGGGAGAGAGGAGACTTGCAACCAAGGGACTAAGTTAGTACACCATCCCATAATATTATTGTAGTAGCAGACCCTTAGTGAAGAGACTTCCCAATATATATATATATATATGTATAGGTGTTCATAGGAATGTGGTCGTCGTTGATATGCGGCGTTAATGAGAACACTGGGTGGGAGACCAGTGCCTATACCCACTGGATTGTGGCTTGAATAAGTGAGAACGCCAGGGAGGATACTGGCGCTTAGTTTCGCAGGATTGCGAACAGTTTGGAAAAGGGAGCATTGGGTTCTGCAGGCCCGTGTGTAGTCGCACCGGATTGTGCGCAATATCTGCCCTAGGGTAGACCGGTCTGGGTCAGGGTGGCCGCGAGACCAACTGATGTGAATAAGTGTGGTGTAGGGTATGGATATCCCTAGTAATCAGTGAGTATTCTTAGTATCCCTATAGATTTAGTGGTGTTTTTAATAATATGAGCTTGTATATTGCGAGTTCCCCATCCTCAGGTAGGTACCAGGTGCCTGGATATAGAGGAGTCCTGAGGAGGGAAGGTGAGTACGTTCTGGCTGGGTTGGAGGGGCCCCTGGGGGCTGATCCCACCTACTCAGAAAATCCAGCCATAACATCTGGCGTAGTCGAACAGTTTACGAAACCTGTGTGCCTGGCCATGTGTTTAGAGAGTTGCCCATGTGTTGTGTGGGAGTGCCCTGAGCGCCAGACATAACATCTGGCGTCTACAAACAGTTTACGAAACCTGTGTGATCTGGCCATGTGCTTAGAGAGTTTCCCATGTGTTCTGAGGGAATGCCCTGAACGCTGGTTCCATCTGGCGTAATGTTGCAGTTTATGTAGCTTGTTAGACCTATGGGCTTGAACAGTTGCAGCGTGAGGAGAGTGCATTACATCATGGCATTTGGCTTATTCAGGGTGGAAGGAATGGTTTTCATCTTGGTGTTTAAACTGTCAGAGTTGAAGGATGGCATTACATGAGGAAGCCAGTTACATCTTTGTGATGGTCCAATTGTATAAATGTGTGTAAAAAATGCTTTTAAATTGCCCATTCAATTGCTTGCTGCATCTGCTTATGCTGTGCAATGTGAAATGTGTTTATTGTAATATGATCTGTGAAGTTTTTTGAATATAGCTCCTTGTAAATATGACTTGTGAATAGCGCCATATTATTGTGACTTGTGAGGTGCATGTTCTCATGTTGATCTATTGTGTTCCTTGTGCATTGCGCCTTGGAAATGTTGTTTGTGAAAGGCTTGTCTTGTAAATATGGCTTGTGAATAGCGCCATGTGGTCATGGCTTGGACAGGGCATATTATCATTACGTTTGGCAGGAGAGAGCTGGATCTCTCTCGGGTGCTTGGGGATAACGTTTTTGAAAATATGTGTACGTGTCATTTGTAAACGTGAAGAAATGTGCTAATGATTTTCCCATGTATGAATGGACGTTGGGAAATGATTCTGCTTGAGCTGCCAAAGGGTTAATATCTTGAGTTGAGATGGCAGCCTTTATTTTTTACATGCTGTCAACATGCATGGTTATCTGACCTGACTATAAAAGTCAGTGGATTATTTTAAGGATTATTTGATGGTTTGATTTTCACTTTTTGTTTGGTTCCTTGGTCTGCCTACGTGCTTTGTCAGTTTCTTGACGGGAAGGTAACATCTTGTGTTTTGAGAAGGGTTCTGTTCATTTCACATTCCTTTTGGAATGCGTCTACGAATTTTTGTGTGGGTTTGCCTTGGAACTGATGTGGTTACAAATCAACCAGTGGACTACGGAGAAAGCTGTGTTCTTTTAAAATGAGTGAAATGTTAAAAAGATAGCCCGTTAGAGTGCACGCTACGGAGCTGTTTTCATTAATAATTTCTGTGAGGGGTTTCCATCTAGACAGGAATGTGTTGGTTTGAGACTAATAAATTTTGCCCGACTGTGCATGGTGACATGTGCTTTTAATTAGTGAAAGGCAACCATGTGCCTTTGAAAGAAAAAATGTTAAAATGCAACATTATTATTTTCCCAAATGTGAATTAAAATGTATGCTTTTATAAATGTGTCAGCAAATTATTAAATTAAATACAATGTTGAAATGTATCTGCATTTTATGTTGTTTTACAAATTATTTCTCTTTGACAAATGGACCATGTTACTTAGTTTTTTTTTCCCAAATGCAGAATGTATAATCTTGTGTGCCAAAGGTAGTTGCCCCTTTCTAAATAAGTGCCCATATTTTAAGTGTCTTGCCTTTAGCTGAATTAGTTGGACAAAAGTCTTTTTCAAAACTGGAGCTTTTTTAATTGGCAGTACACTGTAACAGAATTGTTTTTTGTTAAATTCTAGCTTCCGTTAGTTAGAAAATAAGGCATGAGAAATTTGTTTTTCGACCTTGGCAGACCAGCTGGTTTGTGCCTTCATTCTGCAAGTTTCGATCACGTCCCAGTTTGTTATGATTGGCTACAGTTCAATTTTCTTCCGCGAACGGCTTGTTTATTTAAGGGCGGGGTGACCTGGCTCTTCCCTTGGTGTTAGTTAGTCGTAGTGAGCCTGGGCGGGCCTCTCTGACCAGGGAAATGGGAGGCTTGCAGTGCCCTGCTGATGCTATGAGCTCATCATTTGGCGGTAATCCAAATTTTTTTTTCACACTGTAGCCTGGCTCCTGCTCTGAAGGGAGGGGTTGGTTTAGAGAGGCTCATCATATTGCAGTGTTTAAAGTAGCTTCCCACTGTAGCATGGCTCCTGCCCTGAAGGGTGGGACTGGCTTAGTAAGGATTAGGGTATGTTAGGCCCAACTAATGTTATTAAAAGTTAAATTTTGAATGTTTTTAATTAATTAGGATATTTTCTTTTCAATAATGAAAGGCACCCGGGGTGCTTTTTAAATGGAAAATTTTATTTTACAAGAATAATGATACTTGTTCTCTTGTTCCTAGGTTGCTGGGTTGTGGTGTTGTTGGTGCGTCGGCCCACACCCCTCCCACTCCCTTTATTGTTTTAGCTTTTTACTTTCATGTTTTTATTTTAGTTTATTATTTTTGGATGATGGAACCAGACCAGACCAGACCAGACCGGAAGGGTGATGGATGGCCGCATTGGAGGAAGTGTCCGGATGCCGAGGATGCAGGGTGGTGGCCTACACTGAAGAATTTGGACATTATGGCTTGGCCTGCAATTTTTTTCTTGACATCACTACGAGCAGGCCCCACTTTTAAAAAAAACAAAAAACTAAAACATGTTTTATTTGTAACAGTATTATAAAAGAATGTGATGCATGATCCCTTGGACAAGCAGGTCCCACTTTTAAAGCAAAAAAAACATGTCACCTATTATAGTTTTTCTGTTTTCTTCAAAACAGTTTTTGCGTGATTTCAATGAAGGACTTTTTTGAATGGCGGTACCCACATGTGTTTTTAATGTTACACCTGCTATCCTGTACAAATGGGGTTATAGTTTTTACTGTTCTTACATTTTCACCTTGATTGATCAAAGGGTGGTTACCTTAAAATTTGGATTGTTCTGGGTGGTGTGTCTTTTAGTATGATTATGTATTAATGTTTGCCCAGACCTTGAAACAGTACTTCTCTGATTTCACTTTAAATTGACAAATGTCAGCAGGTAGGCCTCATTTAGGCCTATTGTTATTTTCATCCCACAAACAAGCCCCTACACCAATAGTTTCATGAGTTATCATTAGCTTAAGTTGCCTATAGTATGTAGGGCTCATTTAGGGCCTTTCTTGTTTTCTCATTAGGAGTTGAAACACATTTAGTTCTTAAGTTGACAATAGTAGGTAGGCCTCATTTAGCCTTAATTTGTCCGAAGTAGGCCCCATTTAGGCCCCTTGCTGTTTTCATTCAACACATAAGTCCCTACATCACTAGATTTTTCACCAGTTATCATTAGAAGTTGAGGCACATTTAGTTTGAGGATGCTTTGGTTAGTTTCTGTTGTTATCAGATATGTTACAGCATTCAAGTCAAGGGTGCTTTGATTTGTTTTTAGGTTTCTATTTCCTACAATTGAGTTTCAGGTGGAATTTCCTTGAGTTGTCATTGTTTTTAGGGAGTTTTTTAGGTTTTGATTTGTTGATAGATTGTGTTGATGTTTGTTTATCTAGATGTTATTGTTTATAAGATGTTCGCAAGATAAGGATCTAAGGGTGGATGGCAGAGATATTTAGCAGTGATATAGATCTTAATCTTGCTCACATCTAGGATAGGTATTCTTAGCCTATGTTGGATAGATTATGTTGATGTTTGTTTAGATGGTTGTTGTTGTTTATAAGATGCTCGCAAGATAAGGATCTAGGGTGCAATGTAATGGCAGAGTTTTTGGCTTTATTTAGCAGTGATATAGATCATTAGTCTTGCTCGCATCTAGTATAGGTATTCTTAGCCTGTGTTGGCCCTTTTAAGCCCTTTTTTCCAGATTTAGAAGAGGATAGCTGCTTAATATGCCTTTATTCTTGACTTTAACCTGTCTATTGCCTATTGGCTTTGACATATTAGACACATTGGTATGGTTTATGTAGGTATTCTGACAGAGCTAAGGAGCATTTTACCCCTTTCAGGCCTACAGGCCTAGAGCTAGAGGGACTCCATCTTGATGAAAACTGGGAGGCTTTTCAGGGCAAAAGCAATGTTTATAGTTATAACTGTTGTTCGCCCTAAGCGGACCGGAGAGAACCGGCCAGAGCTGAATCTAATCAGGAATTGTTCCCGGGCTCAGGTCTCTAGACGAAACAAGCAGACTGGTCACTGTGGGAGCGTCTAGCGCAAGGAGCCTGGTGCATGGGATTGGTGGGAGGAAGCTGCTGGCTGGAACTTTCCATGAGGAAACAGCATTCTATATTTGTGAAGTGCAGAGGCGGAGTTAGTCAGTCGAGGAGAGAGTCAAGCAGAGGGTCAGTCCAGCAGAGAGTCGAGCAGTGGAGTGGAGTTGGCAGAGAGAGAGAGAGGGTTCAATCTGGAGAAGAGCTGAGTTGAATAGTGAGCTGGAACTGAAGGAAGCAGTCAGAAGCAGTTGCTTATCAGGAGGAGGTGTGAATAGCTGGAGTCTGAAGTAATGCCTTTTAAAAGAGATAGAGGAGAGCTCGTGGACTAACCTATGGGAGCAGATGGAGTTAATTGGACATTGGCGCAGAGACAGAGTGAATAAGCTAGTGGAATGAACGGTGATCAGAGCGGCAGGAACCATTAAGATTGAAGACGGAAGGTGGAGAGACAGTTCGTGTGGGGGAGAGGAGTCCAGAGACAGAGTGATCAGCGCAGAGGTGTACCCAAGAGTGCAGGAGAGAGAGAGAGTCTGAGATGAGCCAAGGCACAGACGAGAGAGGAACCCAGATGACAGCTAGAACAAGACTTCACACTAATCAGGTGATATTGTTTTCATCACATTAGCTACATTTACACTTTATGTCTAATCTTTTCCCTTTCAGCGGAGTGTTCCTGTTATGTTTAATCTTTTCTCTTTCAAGCGGTGTGTTCTACCTATAGTCTTTGTCATATCTGTGTGAAGGTTTATATTGTACTAATAATAAATGACCCCATTAATTAGTGAATTAGTGTGCATGAGTTCTTTCATGATAAAGTTATCCTGGCTTCAAGCCAGTTGCTGTTGAGCCACTGATGGATAAGGGGGGTAGGAGCGCTTAAATCAAGAAATTAACTCAGTCACATAGTGTGTATATCTTTATCCCCATACAGTGAGATTACTCACTCCTGGTAGGTATTACTGTTTGAACAGATGCTACCCCTGATCCGGTAAGTAATAGTGAGGGAGAGAGGAGACTTGCAACCAAGGGACTAAGTTAGTACACCATCCCATAATATTATTGTAGTAGCAGACCCTTAGTGAAGAGACTTCCCAATATATATATATATATATGTATAGGTGTTCATAGGAATGTGGTCGTCGTTGATATGCGGCGTTAATGAGAACACTGGGTGGGAGACCAGTGCCGATACCCACTGGATTGTGGCTTGAATAAGTGAGAACGCCAGGGAGGATACTGGCGCTTAGTTTCGCAGGATTGCGAACAGTTTGGAAAAGGGAGCATTGGGTTCTGCAGGCCCGTGTGTAGTCGCACCGGATTGTGCGCAATATCTGCCCTAGGGTAGACCGGTCTGGGTCAGGGTGGCCGCGAGACCAACTGATGTGAATAAGTGTGGTGTAGGGTATGGATATCCCTAGTAATCAGTGAGTATTCTTAGTATCCCTATAGATTTAGTGGTGTTTTTAATAATATGAGCTTGTATATTGCGAGTTCCCCATCCTCAGGTAGGTACCAGGTGCCTGGATATAGAGGAGTCCTGAGGAGGGAAGGTGAGTACGTTCTGGCTGGGTTGGAGGGGCCCCTGGGGGCTGATCCCACCTACTCAGAAAATCCAGCCATAACAAAGGGATCCATGAGGTGTGCACCATCCTGATCTCTTGACTGGGTAAGAGTATTCTGCATCATTCAGAAACTCTGTCCATCACCACCCCCTTTTCCAACACCATCCTGCAATCAACACTGTATCTGAATTGTGAACACTGCTGCCCATCGTGTTTGGATACACAACAATGACAGCAGGTGAGCAGTGGGGCCTGGATACCCTGGGGCTGCAATGGAGCACGTGCTGTAGGAGGGTTGGGGTGCACCAGCCTGGCTGCGCAGGTGCGAACAAGCGATGTTGCTGTGCGTAATGATGTGATCTCTGACCTCATTCATTCACATGTTTGTCTCATTTTAAGGACCTGATGGACCATACTGTAGGCCTGAGCCAGGGGGCAGTGCTGCCCTACAGAGACATGGCGTTTGCTTTTGGAACACTGAAGTGAGCTAATTACTAAGTTTACATGCACACAGGCTTGCGCCACTGCATTACATGAGCACATTATGCTTCTAGCATGCGCTCCGTTCCTTTCTATGTGAACGTTGCCATAACATATTATTATTTAACCTTGTGTATTCTCGTGCACTCCAACTCCTCTTTTAACCACGATTACCACTAACAGTTGGTAGATCGTACTTCAAGAAGGAAGAATGCACTCAACTGGTGTTCTTCATTAAGCTTCAAATAAACCTTCATTTACCTCCAGACGTTTCCACCTTTATATTATTTCTCCCTTTTCAGACACTGATTTAGTTGCGCCAAATTGGGCGTAGCGGGTGCTCCCCCCGTGATGATGCCCTGGGCATTCAGACGCCTTCCATCGTGGTATCAAGACGCCGTCCCCGACCGGAGACCTGCTGTGCCACCCTAGAGAGGCACCCTGGAGTAGGAGCTTGCACTGGCACGTCGTTGGACACACCGGTGGTGGCAGGTGAGAGGTGAAGCCTCGGTGCGCAGGAGCTGCAATTCAGCACAGTGAAGGGGAAGGGGCTGGGGTGCAGCGGCCTAGCTGCACAAGTGCAGGCATGCGCTGTTGCTGTAGATACAGTGGCGTAACGAAACATGAGGGGGCCCCTGCAAAACACTTTGCACCACCACCCACAAATCTGGCATATTTTGATTTGAAATCTCCAAGATTTACATGAAAAGCCTCTATATTGTCCTTCTCAAAGTTCTAAGGAGAAAGTAGGAAACCCTCGTAACATATAAGCTATGCCATTTGTAACTATGTCAAAATCAGATTATTTAACTGAGGCACCAATCAGAACAATGCCAAAGAGCGATCCTATTGTCTCAGGAACTGCCTTTGGCAGAAGAATAACTATGAAGGGTCGGAATTAGAATTGACAATGGACAATAACGTGAAACTTTGAAAGACAAACCCAAACCTGTAATTCCATAAAAACTTGACTGACAATATACATGAGAAGTAGACAAGATATAACTCAGTATCCTGCGAAAGGCAAGAGAAATAGACCGGTGAATTATCTGCATGCCACACACTAGCGACGGTCAAGGGTTGTGCATGATAATAACGTGAACTGTGGAAGCAATTTCAATTTCTACCATCAAGTCTTTGTTAGTAAGCATTGCAAAACAGGCAGGCAAAGAAGGCTGAGGAAGAAAACTGTTTGGATGCTTCAGAACATTGATGCAGATGTTTGTTTTAATTTATGATTTCTGTAGTGTAAACAATGCTAAATGCAAGATTTACAGCACACAGTTTACAGACAAGTGCAGGCAACACCATAAATAACACCGCATGTAGAATAAAAACAAACCATATCCGCAAGTTCCTAATGACAATCTATACAAACTGTAATTTGTAAAGCAAAAGAAAAGTGCAACTACTTTCAAAGTGCAGAATAAAGCAATCACCAGTCCAGAAATAAACAAAAATCAAGCAGGTTTAGTAAAACAATTAACTTTCTTCTTGCATCAACGTGAAAATACATTCAAAGTGCATGATAAAAACAAGTCCAGCAGTATGCAAAAATGAAGCCTGGTTAGTCAAACAATTCCCTGTTTGGTGTGTGCATGAAGACACATATATTTCAAAGCAACTGGTAAACAATAACAACTACAGCACCGTATAATAATCAAACCAGTTTAAACTAACAATTCCCTTTTTGAAGGCTCAAATATTTCAAAGTGACATGCAAAACAGTAACAAGTACAGCAGGCAGCAGCATGCAAAAAAAATACTTTAGTCAACCAATGACCTTTTGGTTTGTGCTTCTGCATGAAGGTGCAAATATTTCAAAGTGACTGGTGAAACAATGCCAAGTACAGCAAGCAGCAGCAAACATAAATTAAGCCTATTTAGTGAAATGAATTCCCCTTGTCTTTGTGCACCACCGCAGAAATACTTATGCAGAGTTTTTGCTGAACTTTATACACAAAATGTATTTTCCATGGGCCTAGACATGCCAGCCCAAGTGGCAATTAGAGCCATCTTATTAGCAGATGGAACCAGCAACATCTTAAGGAATTTAGGAGCCAACTGCCAAACATATATTGGGTACCTCTGTAAGAACTTTTTTAAATTTATGATCCTATTTCAGCTCTTTCATGCCGTCTTTGGGCGAGTCACAGTCACACTAGTCCAAATTCTAAATGTGTTTACATGTAGTGATGCATGTTTTCAATATTGTAACACAGCAGCATATTATTGCAAATAATCTCTGTGACACTCTCCCATTTCACACATGTGTGAGGTCCTGAATTGATCCAAAGAATTTTTTTTGGCTGTTGCTTGAAACGCAACATTCCTCTACAAAATGTCTCTATTAGACACATATCACCAATATTGAAAAAAGGGAAGAAAGGTTGTATTTAAAACAACCTGTTCAAGAATCATTTAATGCCATCAGATCAAGACTCGGAAGAAGATAGCTGATTTTATCACAGTCTTCTTTGGCGTGCTGTTCCCCATTTCCTCCTTTTCCATGAATTCCCTCACTATCACTCACCAACAATGCACCTCATCTCTCTATAGCACCTTTCTGACAAACATTTCATTTTTTCATAGCACTACTCATAGTTTACTCACTCAGGTCTCTGATCTGCATGGTACATGTTCTTTGTAGCAGGCACATTAACCCTCTGCACTTTGTGGGTGGTAGGAGTGCCCATGTGAGTGCACGTTGAGTGATGCAACAGTTTGAGAGTAGGGTAAGAGTAGTGACTGCAGGGTGAGTGAGGTGACAATCTCAATTTGGGTGCTGTTGTAAGTGCAAAGTGGGACGCATGAATGCATGGCGAGTGATGGGCTTTTTCAGTGAGATTGCAGATTGAGCAGTGAGGGGGACAGATGTGCTCGTGTGACTGCAGGGTGAGGTACAGGGTGAACAGCGCTAGTGCATTGTAAATGCAGAGTGATCACTGTGAGTGCAGGGTGAGTGGGTGAATGATGGGAGTACCTGGTGATCAGTGTGAGTGCTTTGTGATTGCTGTGAGTGCAGTGTGAGCATAAAAGTGAAAGGCGAGAATGAGGAGTGAGTTGTGTGAATAAAGGGTGCATTCCCAGACACTGGAAGTAACTCAGCATGTTAGTGACGGCGACATAGGGTTTCAGATATGTTGAACTATTGCTATTATGGCGTTAATCAGGGATTGAAGGTGGAAGTAAATAATGTGCTGATCCTGCAACAAACTTCAAGTCTTATGATTAGGTTTGTAAGCTCATTATTTTGATGTCAAAGAAGCACAAAAATAAGCAGTCACCTATAGCCCTATTTTCAGCACTTACCTGTGCATAATTCGAACAGCAAATATGAATAGAAAACACTTTTAATTATGTTCTAGGGTTGCCTGAATGATCCATGACTAATAATTAAAGGGAACACAGACAGAAAAGTCACATTACAAATCAATACATACTTTATTTATAACCCTATTTAGTGTCAAGACGAGGTCTCTCCAGGCTCTTTAAACAACACATTGCTGGCATTTTTCTTTTGGCAACCTTACTTTATATTCCTTTTCATGAACTACAACAGTAATGTACATTTCAAATGTAAGGAATAGTCAGAGTGGGGGCACAGGAGGTACTGGTACCAGAAAAAAACTAAGCCTCTGTAACCAGTTTACCAAGGTATGTAAATATGCAAAAGATCTCTGGCCTCAAGGCAGCTGCCTTCAACGCACTTGCTGCTGGGCCTTTAAGATCAGATCACCTGCACCCACCGCACGCAGCACGCGCCATTTAATTTATGAGGCAGGACTGCTATGAGGCAATTCACTTGTGCAACCAATGCCAGCGAGAGAGTGTAGCCCTGCCTGTGTGCGCTACAGCGCTGATGGGGCCGCAGGAGGCTGGAACACGGGGGCTGCTGCGGGCATAGCTGCCAAAGTTTCAGATTGCCATGTGTGACATTTTCATAATTTCAGTGTACTTATGAGTGCCATTTTAATGACTATGAGTGACACTTTCTTATGAGCAAAAGTATGCAATTACGACAATCAAAACAAATAAATATCAGAAATTACACCCATTTGAGCAAGAAGAAACTAGAAGAAGATCTTAAAACACCAGAAATGAATCAAAGCACCAGAAATGGAAGGGCCCTCAAATCATAGAATGACACGATATGGCCTCTCATTGTATAGTAAATGGTGATGTGCTGCGCGTGTCCTTCCCTTCCATGGAGGCCAATGGTCCATTTTCAAGCTGAAGACGCACACCTGCAGGGCATAGAAACTGCACCGCAATACACAGGGCGCAGTGCTGGCAACGTAGAACCACAGTGATACAAACTAACCCCCTGGGCCAAGCATCATTAAAAAACACATACCTAAACCTCATGCCGGGAAACAGAAATCAAAGGTTTTTGCCAACCCACGGGTTGGAAGTGTGTTTTATCAGAAGTTATTAGGAGGGTTTAAGCACATGACATGGCTTGTGGTACACATCATGACCAGTATGGAAATCCCATGTTGTATGTGGGGGTAAAAGGAATATTTAAAACACGTCCTGATACTTAATCTGCACATTCACACTTGCTTTTATGAAATACAAGTTTGCTGCCTGCTGCAGAGGCACCCCTAAGATTGCCAGCCTTTGCCCACACTGGGCCCCCTCCCTGCCGGCAATCAATCAGGAGAGCACCAGGACTCCAGGGCCTCTCTTTCCATGTGAGACCCGACCCAACAGGATGTGAGGCAGCCCCAACATGAACAGTTACAACACACGGATCCATCTCAGCTGCATAAGTGTGACACTGACTCGTGCACTGACAGGCACCATACTGCAGTGACCTCAGGCTGAGGCAGGAGCGGTGCAGTAATCTCACGGCAAAACCAACAGCTAGTAGGACTGTCAGAAGAGACCACCTGTTTTAAATTACCCCCAAGATACAAAGAAGCACGCCGGCCAGAAAGCCGGCTGCATTTACCAACAAGCGCTTGAAATAATGTGCGCACATACCTGCGGCATTGCAGCCAAGTTTTTTAGATTGCTTATGTGCGTCATTTCGATTGCGATTGCAATCGCAGAGCCCACCGAGGCACCAAAGGCCTTTCTTATTAGGTATTTAAATTATAGAGCACTCTTAATTAAGATGTTATGGAGGCTACACTACAGGCTGTAGTGTAGCCTCCATAACATCTTATTGAAGAGGGCTTAAGGTATTATTGCTGTATAATTTAAAAACTGTAGTCTACAGGAACTTCTTTAGTGGAGCTGGAATCATGGTCTGCGTTATGGCGCCAAACTACAGAGCGCACTGCCGGGCATGATTTTGGGCAAGGCAGTTTCAGGCTCTGTGAGGCACACAGCTAGTTGCAGGCCACCTGCACCGGTGTGTGGTTTTATCTAAATGCAAGATAAAGGCCGGACATTGAGATGCAGCAAATTTGGGCCCCATTCTAAGTGTTCCAAATAGCACTTTCACTTGTTTACCACGTTTGCTCTATAAGCCTGATGCAGCTGTGTTAGGGGTAGCCACGTGTGGTTTACAGTATGTTATTAGTTTTAGTAAAGCACTGCTAACTATACAGGCATCCTAGCACCAAGAAGAGGACAAAAATAAGGAGGCAGCAGTGATTTTTTTAATGCGTGCATTCGGCCTCCAGGTTGTAACTATCAGTAAATGAATTGGGATAACATATCTTTCATTTCATCATCCTTTATGCAAGAGACACATTAGTTATCTATTTCTTAGGTTATTGCAAATATGTAAATTTCTATTGCGTGCTCTGAAGTAACCAAAAGGCGATGCACAGTATTATGAAAAACAATAAATGCATCCAATGGGATTTGCATAAAATACTATTTCAGTTCCAAATATGTGGTTCTCTATTAAAACAAAAACGACGTTAAGACCAGATGTTGCTGCCTCTTTAAATGATAAAACTCTTCTACGAAGCTCCACGCCTGCCTTTGTGCCTGGTTTTCAGAAACCTAGTAGTGGCACACTGGCTAAATGGGCATATGTCTCGGTCTCCTTACTTTTCAATGTGCCCGCCTCCCGTACAGGAGGTAGATGGTGTTCCTGTTGTTAAAGGCGCCACAAATCCTGAGTCAGCAACACTGAATGACTCAAAACGAGACACCGGCTGCCTCGAGCCTGCATCCATGCCTAGGGGAGATTGACCTTACTACAGCTTGCCAGGCCGCGAGCTGTGGCAATTGGTTAATTACCGCGGGCGGGGGGATGACCGTGCCCGGTCACCTACCTCCTCAGATTACAGTCCTGCAATATGTCAATCCCGCTGCAATTCACAGCGGAGGGGGTGTAGTTTGTGAGACTGAGAGCGAGGATGGTGGTTCCGGCTTGACTACCATCGCGTGGCTGCGATAAGTCATAAATTGTAATCATGATGATTGTAAAGGTGACAATCATCATGATCTCAATGTTTGATTTATTGCTACCACGCGAGTGTGCGCAAGCCGCAACCTCCATCCCCGCTCTCATGAACTTGAGCAATCTTCGTGGTCTCCACTGCACAGAGCGGAACTGTCCAGGGTCCAAACTACTTTTTACTTATTTAACTCCGGCTGGCCGGCCGCCCGCCCCATGATGCAGCCCATTCCACCCCCCACCCTCTGACACGGACTTCTTGTTCCTAGCTCGGACGCATCGGAGACTCACCTGCGGGCGGCAGAAGACTGGGCAAGACAGGCGCAAGGCTAGCCAGGGGCTAGAAATAATTAATTATGGCCGGCAGCAGCACGGTCCCTATTGCCTTGTGATGACTCACTTCGCAGTCATGTGTGCACTTTTAATTGCGCGATGCGCATGACTATGTTCACCAGGCCAGCCCCAGCTAAGGGTGAAGACCGCACTGCCGCGGAGGCGTAGACATCTGCGCACCAATATGAAGGGGCCATGGCGAGGTGCAACGAGTGACGGCGGTGGGTGTTATATATTAATTACCAAAAAATGCTGACTACGCTAAGAGGCCCCCTGGAGCACGGGGCCCAACCGCAACGTGGAGGCTGCGGGGGCCTGTGTTACGCCCCTGCATAGATAATAATGTAATCTCTGGCCTCATTCATATCTGTTTCATTTTAAGGACTTGCTGGACCGCACTCTTTCTCGTGGACCCCAGCGTCCTAGACACACGGGTGACGGGAGGTAAACAGTGAGGGCTGGGTGCACTAGACTGACGCTCCGTCTCCTCCTCCCTCTGTTCTTTTGACTCTCCCTCCCCTTCTTCCTTCCACCCACTCCCTCTCACTCAAATTCTCACTATCTCCCTTTCATTCTGACTACCTTTCTTTTTCTCTTGGACATGGCACACATACTTATGTTTCTTTTTTGTCTTGCAGGTTTTGTACGCTGCTTCCGGAGGAGTCCCACCCACTTATTTTATGTTATACTGTTGTTTGTTCGAATAAAGATGCGTTTCCATTTATTTGTGTTGTTTTAATAAAGGTTATTTTTTTACCAATAAATAAGTGAGTGTATGGCTCTACTTTTTCTGACAACACTTGCCTCTAGTTTGTTGTAAAAATCGTGGTTGATAGGAGGTTATGAGAGAAAACATTTGTTGTTTTCCGGTGCGCCTACCAAATATAAAGCAACAGACTATTACATAAATGAAGCCTGGTTAATTCTACAACTGCAAGGGTTCTACGAGTGTATCACTTTATAACACCATGAGTACTGCCTGTGTGATTACAGAACCAATAAGGCACTGCCTAGGGCCACAGAGGCTTCAGGGACTGGCGAGGCCCACCCTGCATATTTAAGTAAAGCCCCGGATGGTGGCGATCCCCGGACTTGAGTTGGCCTCAAAGCCCCCGAACAATTAGGAAACAATACCCAGGGACATGGTAATCCCCTAGGCTGCGAAACGTCTCTGTGCACTCCTGCTCCTAATTTACATGTCAGATTAAGGTCCCCAGTGCTGCAGAGACCCCGCAATATAATAATAGGGAACATTACCCACCAGGGGGCTCATTTAAATGAACGGGTAAGACCCGGTTCATTTTGTTTTCCTCCATGTTTACTATCCGGATTCGCTCTTTTAAAGCGATACAAGGTTTTCCTCCTCTCGATTCAATGAGGCAAAAAAGTATTTGCTATCACAGGGTGGAAGACATGCACCCACCCTCTAATAGCAAACATAAATGTCCCGAGGATGCACACTCCGGGACATTGTATGAGCTGCGCCTGGAAGGTGGCGCTCCCTAGGGCCATGGTTACTGAATAATATTGAATTAGTATAAACGCATACTAAAACTTCTTGCATACGTGTAGTACAGCAACCAGAGTGCAGTGAAGAGGCAGAGGAAGCCCAAAATCCAAAAATATAAATCCTACCAGCGGTCTGATGACATAGCTCAATGAGCCGACGACCCTGGGATGAGTAGAAACAGCTTCACGAAGAAAACGGGTCTTAAGCACAACGCAAGCAACCTCGAAATATTGGTGAGTGCTGCCTTCTTTTTACCTTCTACTGCTCATTGCCAAATTTATGTAGTGAAGAGGCAGACACCAGTGGATCCGATATGTAGATTTATTGCAGGAAAACAAGACAGCTTAATCAGCACCAACAGGAGCAGACAGCAAGGCACCCGTCTTCTCCAGCACCGTGTACAAACTCCCCAAAGTTCCCCTCATGACAACCCTACATTCTAACATTACATACTTACATTCTAGTAGTAGTACATACTAACATTCTTCTATGACTTACATTGGTATACTACACGGAGCACATGACTTTACAGCAATGAGCTCATGGTTTCATCCACAAAATCTTGGGACCGGTAAGGGTGAGTAGTTCGCTTCCCACTCCCTGTATTGTATAAATGCAAACTAACACTTATTCCACAGGTATGCTACACCACCCAGAGCACATCACTTTACAGCAATGAGCTCACGATTTAAGCTCATGTTTAATCCGTGAGTCTTCAGACCACTAGGGGTGAGTAGTTCGCTTCCCCCTCCCTGTATAGTATAAACACATACTAACACTACTTACACAGTTACACTACAGGGGCCAGTATGCTAAAGCGCCCAGAGCCCAATGCTTTACATCAATCAACTCGGTTTGATCACCAAGTCTTCACACCGGTAGGCGTGCGTACTTCGCTTCCCACTTCCGGCATAGTATAAACGCACAGTAGCGGTCAGTAGTTCGCTTCCCACTCCCTGTATGGTGTGAACGCCTACTAAGACAACTTGCACACGTAAGCTACAAAGACCAGAGCACATCACTTTACAGCAATGAGCTCACGGTTTAGGCTCTCGTTTTCATACCCGAGTGTAGCAGCATCTCATCTCAGCACCATTTCACTCAGGCCAACACCGCACTTTCAGACCGTTAGGAGTGACTACTTCGCTTTGCACTCCCCCACAGAGATTACACTGCTCCTATCCTCCTCTTTCCTACTCTTCTCACCCTTTTTTCCCCTCAGTCGTTTTACCAAAATCACAAAATGGCGGCCAACACTTCCTAGTTGCAGCCGCTTGCAGCCAATAAGCAGCAAGCTCGTGCTCGTAACACCTCAGCCAACCAGATGGCAGAATTCCCAAATATCGATATCTGTAAATTTAGATATTTCACAAAAAGTACAGAATGGATTTACACCAAATAAACAAAAGCGTGCTTTCTAGACCAAGACCCTTCTCCCTGCAAAATGTTGGTAATTGCGTGCACCCGTTCAACCTGTAGCCTTCTCTAAATTTTCCTAAGGAAATTAAAATGGAGAAAACACTTTTTGGGATACCCCTTTTTTCTCACCCCCCCCCCCCCCCTTGATGAATCACCCCCAAACTTTCAACATAGGAGCTGCTATGAACAAAGAATTAGTTTGGAAAATTTCATGAAGATTCATCAAACGACACCAAAGTTATAAGCAAAACATAAAATGTTCTTTCTATAGAAACTTGGTCCTAACTATAACTGTGTGTGCATGTATATGTGTATATATTACCTACTGGCGGTCGCCAGCAGGTAATATATACACATATACATGCACACACATATATATATACATATAATATGTAATATGGCACAACGACTATATTATGGAAGCATTCAGGCATCTCTATGATTTGAACTGTTACGAAAAGGTTGATTATCGCCGTTACAATCCGGCCAAAGACACCTTGAATAATTTGCTGGCAAAATGGAAAAGAGATGGAATGATATCAAGCAAGGAATTGAAATTTATGAAAGTAGAGTTTCCAACAGTTCCCAGGATATATTTCATTCCTAAAGTCCATAAAAACTGTACCCCTATACCTGGCAGGCCGATTATTTCTGCCATAGGGAGCATGGGAGAGCATGTTACTGAATATGTGGACTTTTTCTTACAAGGATTTGGGAAAGAATCACCCACATATGTAAAAGACACTGGGGACTTCTTGGCTAAAGTGGGTGACATAGTCTGGGGGGAAGATCTTATCTTTATCACCCTAGACATAGAATCGCTGTATACCAGCATTGAACTCCAGGCGGGTCTAAATGCTGTCAAATTCTTTTTAAATTCTAGACCGGCAGAATGTTATGCCTACAACAAGATGCTCATTGAGGCGATTACATGGTGTCTGAATAACAACTTCTTTGTATTTAAGGAAGAGATGTATATTCTGGCGATGGGGACCTGCTTCTCTCCCAGGTATGCGTGTTTACACTTAGGCTGGTGGGAGGAGCAGGTCCTTAAATGCTCGCATGCACAAATGTACAACGATCATGTACTTTACTGGCTTAGGTACATCGATGATATTTTTATTGTGTGGCGGGGAGATACAAAGAGTGCTACAGATTTCATTACTAGTATCAATCAAAATTCAGTCAATCTGAAATTTACATCTCACATTTATAAAAATAGTATAGAATTTTTGGATGTAAGGGTGTACATAAAGGAAGGGAAAATTGCTTCTACTCTTTATAGAAAAGCCTCTGCTGGCAATTCCATTCTACACGCCAGCAGTGCGCACCCCAAGCACCTTATCAACAACATCCCCTTCGGTGAATAGCTTCGATTTAAGAGAATATGTAGTGACCAAAGTGAATTTGATGCTTGTGCGCATGAAGGCCTAAATAGATTTCGCGCCAGGGGGTATGATGAAAAATGCCTTCAGGAAGCACTGAGGAAAGTCCATACCAGGTCTAGGGAATCCCTCTTGCCCAAAGCAGATGCTAACATCGAATCTGAGAAGGAGGAGTAAGATGTGCCTAGATTAATCATTATGTATAGTAGGCAAGAGAGAAAAATCAGGTCAATTGTCAAACAAAACTGGCCAATAGTTTTGACAGCTGGGGTACTTGCTCCAGGGCTCCCCCAGTTACCTACGATCACTTTCAGAAAGGGTCCATCCATGCGATCGCAAATGGTATAGAATAGTCCTGAAATCACTGCCTCTAACATGTGGCTCTCTTCTAGGAAGGGGTTCTATAAGTGCAGCTCCTGCAGGGCCTGCAAATTTGGGAATAACCCCACCCACTATGGGACACCTTTCAGTCCAACTGCGGATGCAATTGATGGCAATTTCAATTGCAGAACTGATTTTGCGGTCTATGGTCTGACGTGCACCTGTGGATTAAGATACATTGGTAGTACTAAGTTACTGGTGCACGCCAGAATTCTACAGCACTTGCGTGCTATCGTAAACAGTGACCCTATATACCCAGTCGCGAGACACTTTAAAAGTGAACATAATAATGATCTTAAGTATCTACAGTACTACGTTATAAAGGCAGTACCAAAACAGAAGAGAGGTGGTGACAGGGAAAGGAAGCTGCGCTAATTGGAATCAAAAACCATAATAGAATTAGACAGCATGGTTCCCAATGGTATGAACAACACTGAGGACTTGCAATATTGTCTATAATTACGCTTGGTTGCAGAAGACGTTATAATTCGCTAGATGCGAGGATGTTGTTCCCTTGTATGCTTCCACAGCAAGTCTGTTCTGTCTTTTTAGATCAGTACTTTTGCTTTGATTTGTATGTTTCCCCAATATCAATTTGAGGCGATAGATTGTATAAGGTAATATATGGCAGAATTTGCGCGCTTCCCCAATTTAGGGTTTTACTACGACGCAAAACTTTTTTATCACGGTTTTTTAAGATTTAGATGTGTTTTAAAAGAGGAAGAAAATGCAGGGAGAAAATATGATTTAGTGGCACTTTCACTTTAAGGAGATTAGGATTTCCGGCTGGAAATATATCCCTTTCTCGTATTTTTCTATGAGCACGGACACTTTCTATTCGCAGTATTTGCACATTTATTTCAAGCATATTGTTTGTATTTGACAAGAATAACAAGAGAGATGCTTTACATTTAAGTTGGCATTGTATAACAATAGCGTTGCTCTAATTCGCGCATTTGCGCACTAGGATGTGATGATCTATTATCAGTAGCTGCACATATTTGAGGTTTACAAAATGAGAAATTGGCACATGTAAATATGAATTGAGACTGAAATATAACTAAGGATTTATTCTGTGAACTGTCTTTAAATCTATACATATTTGGTACTATATTTAATTTTAGTTTTTAGCAGATGCCTTTTAACTAGAATAGTGCCTTACCCCTATATTTATATTTTTATGTGCGATGTATTATGCAGCTAACTATATATTTTATGATGATGTCCATCCTTGCATCAACGTACAAATGAAATTGCATTCATGCCGAAATGCCACGCTACTTAAGAATGCAAAAACAGACTAATATGTGTTTTTCAGGTGTGGTGCGTCCATTGGGGCGTAGCCCCACTAAGCCACATGGACGCACGCACGCTAAGCAGGCAAAATGCAATTGCATTTGCCAATGCTCCTTACCTTGACCTTCCGTCCTCGACTCCTTCCTCACCTCACGCGTCACGCTGCTGAAGCCTGGGGGTGGGGCGACACCGGCTGGGCTGCGGCAGCTTGTTTGAGTGGCACAGGGCTGTAACCAACCCGAGCATGCGCAGAGCACAGGCTTCCACTTTTACAAGGGACCCAAGTGTAGTGTTGCTGCCAGTGGGGTGTACCACTGCAGCACACGCCCCCACCCACTGTTCCTGATTGTTTACCCCTCAAGCGTGAAAGGGCTGTGGTAGAGCCCAGACGTAAGCGTGGACACGCTACAATGTTAATAAAGAGCCCAGGGCCCTGGGCGTGGTCAGTAAGTTACTAGCCACCAACAGTAACGCATGTGTCCCGTGTCCCTATCTTATAGGCCTAGACCAGGACACAACATTGGCGACGACGGTGGTCTATTGCCTGCCCACCATGTGCCCTGCTGCACCGTGACCCTGCCGGTCACTCACGGCTGCCCCGCGGCCCTGCGCCATGCCACCCTGCACGTGGCACGCTACTCTGCTTTCCAGAGCCGCCTGCCGCCTCTGCGGCGCCACCGGACCTCATCTGGCCCGCCTCCGTCCCAGCGACACGAAGACCTGCACCGCCTCTGTCCCGGCGAAGACCCGCCTGCCGGTAGCTGCCCACGCTACCTTCCGGTGCCTCCACGCGGCCTCCGTCAGCCCATCGGCCCGTCCAGCGGCCGCCTCGCCTGCGTAGTCTGGTGCGCCTCCTCCAGGTACGGGCCGCTGCCCACCCGCTCAGTCCTGCTGTCCCTGAGCCCTACCTACGCCTCGCTCCCGCTATCCCTGGGCCCGCGTACTCCTCTCCGTACGCCGCCAGGCCCGCGCGACGCACCAGCGGTCACACGCATGCGCAGTGGGCGCCCGGTGGCATTTCCTCACGCATCTCGCGTGTCCTCGGCCCGCTAGCACTGCTAATCATCACGCTTCCAGCGGGACGGAGCCTACCTGTGCCTAATAAGTGCCTGCATCTCCCCACTGTGCGTGTGAGAGCTCAGAAAACCCGCCTCTGCCTGCTAACACAGCGCGAGTGTCCCGCCTAGACCTGCTTCAGCCTCCATGGCCAATGTGCCGCCCCTAAAGCCTTTTTCCATCACGGGCACACCACCCTCGCAGGCTACTCGATGGAGAAAGTGGGTGGAACGGCTTGAAAACTATTTCATTGCGGCGGACATCGCGGTGGCGCGACGCCGTGCAATGCTTTTGCACCTGGGAGGAGAGGCTATTCACGACATCTCCAAGGACATCACGGAAGGCGACCCACCCCACACATACGCCACCCTGCGAGACGCCATTACAAGGTACTTCGAGCCCTTTACTAGCGCGGATTACGAACGTTTCCTGCTCCGACAGGCTCGCCAGCTCCCCGAGGAGTCGGTTGATGTATTCTACGCGCGTCTCAAGAAGCTAGCCAGCACGTGCACGCTCCCAGACGCGGAGGACGAAATTCGCGCCCAATTCATTCAGGGGTGTGCCTCTCTGAAGCTGCGAGAGAGGGTGCTAGAAACGGACGCCATGCCTATGCGCGACATCCTCGCTTTAGGACGCTCTAAAGAACTCTCCAAGGCTCGTGCAGCCCACATGGAGCCAAATCCAGCAGTCAAAGTCAAGACAGAGCCGGTGTGCGTGGTCAAGTCACGACGTCCAGACGACCGGACGAGACCTCAGAAGAAAGACCAGCCACATCAGCCCCAGCCCACCCGCGATCGAACCTGCATTTGGTGCGGAGGTGCCACCCCACACAAAGGCGCCTGCCCAGCCCAAGGTAAAATCTGCAGCGCGTGCGGGAAAGCCAACCACTTTGCGAGCGTCTGTTTATCTTTGCAGCGGAAGAAACAAAGCGGCCCACCCAGAAGGGCGCGACAGGTGGCGCCACTACCGAACACGTCAAACAGCAGCGACATGGACGACGACGAGGAAGACGCCGCGTCAGTCCACGTGGTGCGCATGCTTAACACCTTGGCTGCCACAGCGTCAAACGGACCTATGTGCACCGTCCATGTCCATGGCCAAACAGTCAGAGCCCTCATCGACACTGGCGCGACGATAAACCTCATGGCCGCCAGTGTGTACCAGTGCCTGGAAGACGCTCCCACGCTTCACCCCACCAGAGTGCAAGTGTTCGCCTATGGGACCCGGCGCCCATTGCGCCTGTGCGGAGTGTTCCGAACAACCGTGTCTCACAATTCCACGCAGCTGCAGACAAAGATCTACGTCTCTCAAGAAGGTTCAGGGTTCCTCCTTGGTTGCAAGACCGCACGAGAACTCGGACTCATCCACTTTGCCCTGACTGTGCAAGCTCAAGGTATAGATCATCTGGTCGCAGAACATTCCTCGCTGTTCGAAGGTATGGGATGCCTACGAGGCCCCCCGGTCCGACTCCACATTGACCGTTCAGTGGCCCCAGTAGCCCTCCGGCACAGGCGGATTGCATTCCACCTCCGGCCCAAAGTGGAAACCGAGCTGAGGATGTTAGAACAAGCCGAAATAATCGAACGAGTGACTGGACCCACCCCGTGGGTATCCCCCATTGTCGTGGCCAAAAAGCCGAAGCAACCCGAAGCGGTGAGAATATGTGTGGATATGCGCCTCCCCAACCTGGCCATTAAAAGAGAACGTCATCTGACGCCAACCATCGATGACATCATCGGGGAACTCGCAGGGTCCAAGTGGTTCTCCAAGATGGACCTGAGATCGGGATACCATCAGATCCCGCTTCACCCAGACTCGCGTCCAATCACGACCTTCTCCACACACGCCGGCCTGTGGAGATACACGAGGCTCAACTTCGGCATCTCAAGCGCCGCCGAGGTGTTTCAAAATATCATCCACAACGTCCTCCAAGGCCTCGACGGAGTACTAAACGTGAGCGATGATATCCTAGTGCATGCCCCGACTCTGGAAGAACACATCAGGCGCCTCCAAGCAGTATTCAACCGTCTAAAGGAGAAAGGACTAACTCTCCACAAAGACAAGTGCGAGTTTCTGCGCAAAGATATAAGTTTCTTCGGATACAGGTTCTCCGATCAAGGAGTAGGACCAGACCCTGAAAAAGTGAGAGACATCCACAACGCGCCAGCACCCACCTCTATAACAGCAGTCCGCAGTTTTTTGGGCATGGTGACATACTGTGGGCATTTCATAAAAGATCTGTCAGACTTAACTGGACCACTTCGCGACCTCACGAAGTCAAATGCCACCTGGATGTGGGGCCCGGAGCAACAGGAGTCCTTCGTGAACACGAAAGCAGCCCTGTCAGCTGACACAACACTGGCATACTTCAACCCACAAAACGAGTCACAACTGCTAGTTGATGCCAGTCCCACTGGTCTGGGAGCCGTCCTGTCACAACGACAACCATGCGGAGAATGGGCACCCGTGGCGTACGCCAGCCGTACTCTCACGCCTACCGAACAACGCTACTCCCAAATTGAGCGGGAGGCCATCGCCATTCTGTGGGGGTGCCGCCACTTCCACATTTACCTCTATGGACACCCTTTTCCAGTAGTTACCGATCATAAGCCCCTCATACCACTCTTCCAAGGCTCCTCCTCTCGCCCGCCCCGAGGATTGAGAAATGGGTGCTGCAGCTGCAAGAGTTCCAATTCACAGTGGAATACCGGCCCGGCACGCGCAATCCTGCAGACTATCTGTCAAGACACGCCCGTCCAGTCACCGACGCGGAAGCACCCGAAGCAGCCGCCACAGAAGAGTACGTCTGACTAATCGTCGAACGGTCAAGGACACGTCCCATGTCTCTGGAAGAAGTATCATGGGCCACTAAGGACGATGACTGCCTCCAAATCGCAATCCATGCCATAGAGTCCGGGGACTGGAAGGCACTCCAGAGCCCAGCATCCTTTCGCACCTCGGACGCCCAAGCCATCCTGAAAGCCCTGTACCAAGTCAGGCACGAACTGTCAGTCTCTACCGAAGGCTGCCTCCTGAGAGGCCCCCGCCTGGTGCTACCCAGCAGCCTAGCCCAACAAGCTGCCTTACTAGCTCACGGATCGCACCAAGGGATCGTCAAATCCAAAAAACAGGCTCCGGAGCAAGGTGTGGTTCCCTGGGCTCGACAGAGCAGTTGAAGAGGTGATCCATAGGTGTCCAGTGTGTCTTGCGACGAGCCTTCCAAACCCTCCGGCGCCAGTGGTAACCGAAGAAGGCCCCACCTCCCCGTGGGTGCGAGTGAGTGCAGACTTTGGCAGTCTCCCTGGGGGCGACTGCCAAAGTCTGATTTGATTTACCGTCCTAATTTCTATGCAGGTAAGTACTTAAACAAAAATAACTCAATCGGAAAGAAAGACGCAGAGTCCGTGGTGTTAGAGTTCTTAGGGGTTTTATTCCTTAAAAAGGAATGGTTCTGGTACCGGATATCGGGTTCCTGACACCACTGGGGTGCAGGAAGGGATAGAGCAATGCTTTATTGACAATACATAACTTTTATACTTAGATCATATAATGCAACCCAATACAGTAGGCGTAACAGCTGAGAGAAACTAGATAAGAGCACACACGTGTTAGCAATACGTAAGCAGGAGGCGTGAATGAGGCGTGTACATAGAGGTGTGTGCTAGAAAACGTCACATGAAAATGTCACAAGCGGGTGGTTACATAGCAGAATCTTGCAATGTCAGCAGAAATCGGAGATCTGAATGCGCGCGCAGCTGCATGACGTGTGATTGACGTGGAGCTGGAGGGTGCAGGGGACTTTGACATTTAGACTAGAGGAAAGAGACAGAAGTCTGGCCTGTCAGATCAACTCGTTCCTCTATCATATCTGATATCTGATGTTTGGGAACCATATTATCTAGAAGGAAAAGGTCTCTTGGGCAGAGGCTATTGACTAGGCTATACTGACTGTGAATGCGTGTATAAGCGTCTACGTGTCTGCATGAGATGCGAGGGGGCATGGGCCTATCATGGTAACAGGAGCTATGAATTACTTGCATGGAGACAGTAAGGCCTGACCCTTTGCTCTGCAGCTGGAAGGATGTTTACTTAAGCTAGTAGGCAGGAATGTATTTTTGAGGAGCGGAGCAGATAATTCGAAGGTTGGATGCAGTCTTGGCAGGCAACAGGCTGAGCTGAGCACCGTTAGCCGCGCAAGGAGTAAGGTAAAGGTCACGGATACAGAGGCAGCCCCAGGCTGAGGCATTCAGAGTCAGAAGGCAGGAAAAGGCTCAATGGCAGAATTCAGGGCCTACTTCGCCTGGGCTGGAAAACGTGTAAAGTATACTACATAAAGACGTTGGCAAGGCATACTTAGGAACAGAATATCGGACCCATTCATGGCGGATCTGAAAGAGGACATGTTAACGTTGGACGCAAATGTATTTGCGTCTTCATAGCTGGCACAGGAGGGAAGTTACATGCACTTTGAGCTCGTACATGGAGACGGTGGGGTACACGTTAGGGAACATTTCTTGACCATAAAATGTATATTTCCTCATTCCCTCCTTGTTCCCTACGGACCCTTCATGATATATCGATCCTCATGAATCGATCAGTCTGTTCACGTAACATCATTTGCTCTTCTTTCTTCTTTTCATGTTTTGAGCGGAAACTGGAATGCGGAATACATGATGTGGCGCACAGACCACAAATCGCCGGCCCACATTGTAGGCACAGGCAGCAACTGAATACTATGACAAGGGCAATGCCTAGGAAGGATAGGATCTTCCATCCCCAAGCGGTCAACGTTGTCCAGAACCAACCGGACCAAGTCCAGGTGCCTGGATTCTGATGTATCAAACTTGCAATTTTATGAAGACGTGTGATAGCTTTATATACCGTTGGCGCGTTTTCTGGAATGAAAACACAGCAACTCGACCCGATGACCTTACAGGCTCCGCCCCTATCTGCTAGGATGACGTCAATAACAAGACGATTCTGAAGAACAACAACCCGCATGGCAGATTGCTCCTCTGTTAAGTTGCCTAAAGCAGAAGTAGTTTCATTCACTACTGCTTTGAGGGTTCTAGTTAATTTTCGTATCAGTTTACTATTGAAAACAGCACCTAAGTATGGGAAGAAACCTTTATTGAAATCTGTATATTTCTCCCATGCCGTTTCTGTGTAGTCGACAATCGGGAGATCTCTTCGGAGTCTATTGTTCACTAGATTTGTATTTCTGTGGTAATCAGGAGGGGCTAGGAAAACAGGTGGCAGAAGGAATGCAATGTAACAAGTACCATCCCAATCAGGAGGTAAGCGTATGTATGCGGTATGGCCACAAACAAAATAGGAATGGCGAGTAACTCTAAATGTAGACCTGCCTTGATCACTGAATTCGACTACAGTAGTACATTTACTATGACCTAAGTGTACTGAACCATTCTTTCTGACGCATAGTTCCCCTGTGACCGGTAATACTGACATAGCAGGGAGAACTGGGGCAGCTTCGGATTCAACAGTAAGAATCATGAGATTAATTGTATAATTACCTAATCCATATACTTCATTTTCTAGATCAGTTCCTGTCCTAGTGGGAAGTCCCTTCTTGTCAGGGTAACAGGCTTTAAGCAAAACTAAGTTCAGGTTTCCCCAAACCCAATTTCCTTCGAAAACAGCAATATCAGAATCTAAAGAATTAATTAATCTAAACCATGCACCACAGGAGCCATTGTGAGTGAACGGATACGGAAAGAGGGGCAGAACTCCCTTGTATTTCTGGTAGGGAGGGAGTCGGCCACATATCCAACAGTTTGTAGCATTGTTAGTCTGATGGGAGTGATGTAACATACTAATGAACGTGTTGTTGCGCAGCGCAAGTCTGTAAGATAACTCATGTAAGGGTAATTCACTAAAAGAATGTTCGGCAGTGACATTGTAAGCAGATTGGGCATGCTTGAAGATAGGTAATACAGATGCAACAATATACTGGCAGCAATTATCAGAAGGCTTAGAAAAAACATAACCAATAATGTCACTATACAGTGACTACGAAGTGATTTACGATATGCACGTTTCTTGAGTTGTCTCTCTCTCTCTCTATCTCGGTCTAGGGGATACATGTCAGAAACTAATTTAACCGATTCACCTAGGGGAGGACTTAAACATTTAAACTGTCTGACTTACTAGACCGTAGCTTCAATTTATACTCCTCTTGCGGAGTTTTCTCTCTCATGGGAATTTTAAAGTCACTAGGATCGGGACAGTCCTTTGAGGGGGTGGAAGAGTCAGTCTTTGGCCACAGTTCATTAAATTTTTTAATATGACTTGTATGGATCCATCCTTTGCGGCCTTCCACCTTGATTGCGGTCCTCGTGGTAAGAAGGACGAGCTTCGGCTCCTGCCAGCGGGGCTCCAGCGGACTCCTCCTATCGAAATTCCGTATTAATACTGTATCCCCAGGACGGACATCGTGTGGCTTCACATCAGTGTTGTCGGGAAAGGCTGTAGCAACCTGTGAACGACATGATTGGAGTGCAGACATCAAGGAGGCAAGGTAATCTGTCAGCATATTACAATCAACATCGGTTATTTTCTTAGGTAAGGGCGTCCCCCACATATTTGGTGGTCTGCCAAAGATCACTTCATACGGGGATAGTCCTGATCTCGAATGCGGAACCATTCTCATGTAGAATAGTGCAACTGGCAGGGCGACTATCCAGTCGACCCCTTTCTCTTTACATATTTTAGCAAGACGTGTTTTCAGTGTCTGGTTGTGTCTTTCTACAAGGCCAGCTGCCTCGGGATGTCGGACGCAATGGAATTTCCACTGGTATCCTAGCAGAAGTAAAACCTGCTTCATGAGCTCGGATGAGAATGGCTGTCCGTTATCTGAGTACACGATACGAGGCAAGCCGTACCGTGGGAAGAATTCTCGAACCAGCTGCTTGGCAGTGGTCGGGGCAGTGTAATCTGGGACTGGATATGCTTCGGTCCAACGGGAAAGTGCACAAACAACTACGAGGACATACTTGAATCCTCGACATCTGTCCATCTGGATATAATCCATCTGGAGGACTTCAAAAGGGTGATCGGGAGGATGAAATCCACCTTGCTCTACAGGGACGCTTTTACCTGGATTGAACTGACAACAGATCATGCAAGTACGCACTTTCTGTTTTGCTGCTGCTCGTAAATGTTTGTTGTACCAGAGATTCTGTAAACTGTCTAACATAGCTTTTTCTCCTAGATGTGCTGGACTATGTGCAGTATTTATTATGACTTGAACCATAGAGTCGGGGAGAAACCATGTAGATTTTCCCTTCGTCATCCATCCCTGATCTGTCTGGATCCCTCCTAGTTCAGTCCATTTCTTTATTTCCTCTGGAGTGGCATGTGTCTGAATATCGATTACATCTAGTGTGGGATCCCGAACTGTCATACAATGTGTCGGCACTATGATCTCTGTTACATCAGTTGTCTGGGTGTGAGTCAATGCTGTATGTTTTGCTGTTCGATCTGCCAGGTCGTTACCCTGGGAAATAGAGTCTGTAACTTTAGTATGTGCTTTACACTTCATGATAGAAATGCCTGAAGGCAGATGTATTGCTTCTAACAGTGCTTGAATGAGGGGACCGTGTTGAATCTTGGCACCGTGAGAGGTCAAGAAACCTCGTTCTTGCCATAACACTCCGAAGTCGTGTACGACTCCGAAAGCATAACGTGAATCGGTGTATATGTTAACATTTCTGTTCTTTACTAGTGTACAGGCTCGGGTCAGAGCGATAAGCTCTGCTGCTTGAGCGGACAGTGTATCAATACGATGT
The DNA here is from genome assembly GCF_964263255.1 of Lissotriton vulgaris. Classification (NCBI taxonomy): domain Eukaryota; kingdom Metazoa; phylum Chordata; class Amphibia; order Caudata; family Salamandridae; genus Lissotriton; species Lissotriton vulgaris. The sequence goes on along the minus strand of NC_141691.1, from coordinate 54,765,144 downwards.
GTTTCTCTAACTTCAGTTTCAGTGGTCACTGCATACGCGGCCACTAATTCTCCTGTACTGTTCTCATACATGAACCGTCCACGTAAAGTGTCAGGTCTGGATTTGTCAGTGGAACATCTGTTAAGTCTCGTCGGGGCTTTGTTACTGCATTAATGATCTCTATACAATCATGCGGGGCTGGATCTGTCATAATCGAGGGTAACAATGTTGCGGGATTTAGGATGCTACAGCGTCTGATTTCTATGTGTGGCAGGAATAGCGTTAATTCATAACCTGTCAGTCGTGCTATAGTCAGATGTTGAGTCTGTGTTCTGTTTAGAAGGACTTCTACAGAATGTGGAACTTGTACTGTCAATGGATGTCCTAACACTATTGAATCGCTCTGTCTGATTGCTAGGGCTGTCGCTGCGACTGACTTTAAACACGCAGGCAGGGCTTGAGCCACTGAGTCCAATGTACTTGAAAAATAAGCGCAAGGCTTATGTGAACCTGCTTGGTCTTGAGTGAGGACAGACAATGCTGTACCATCACGCTCTGTAACAAAAAGTGTAAAAGGTTTGCTGTAACATGGTGTCGCTAAAACTGGTGCTTGACATAAAGCTTTCTTTAATTCCTCAAAAGCCTGTGTATGTTCCTGAGTCCAAGGAAGGGCAGTCGAAGTCGCTGCCTCCTGTGTTGTTAACTGAATGAGTGGTTTAGCTAGAAATGCATACTGAGGAATCCATTGTCTGCAGTACGAGGTGAGGCCTATAAAGGCCCGCACTTCCTTTTGTGTCTGGGGTTGTGGCATATCTACAATTAACTGGATGCGATCAGGAGTGAGCTGTCTCCCCACTTTGGACAGCAAGTGACCCAGGTACACAACTTGCTGAACACAAAATTGTAGCTTCGAAGGAGACACCTTGTGTCCCTTGTCGGCCAGAAAATGTAAAACTGTCAGTGATGCTTGTTCACATTCGGGTTCACTTCGTGCGGTGATCAGTAGATCATCGACGTACTGTAGTAAGGCAGTGTTAACTGGCATTTGGATACAATCAAGTTGTCTTTTCAGTGCTTGACTATAGATGCTGGGGCTTTCTGTGAATCCTTGAGGTGCGCGTGAAAATTTGAAACTTCGACCATTTAAACTGAATCCGAAGAGATATTGGCTCTCTGGATCAATGGGTACACTGAAGAAGGCGTTCTTGAGGTCTATTACAGTGAAGAACGTTGCTTCTGAATCAATAGCAGTCAATAAGGATGAGATGTCGGGAACCACAGGATACTGTGGAATAATGCATTTATTCAGTTCTCGCAAATCAATCACCAGCCGGTATACTGGCGGTGCATTGGGATCAGTACGTTTAAGAATCGGAAAAATAGGGGAATTACAGACATTGGAGTCGGTTTCTACGACCACTCCTTGGGCAATGAGCTCTTCAATTATTTCCAGTAAAGCCACTACAGCATCGGGTGGTAACTTGTATTGTCTGATTCGTGGTAAAACAACTCCTGGTTTGAGTGTGACACGGTATGGTGTAATGTGCATACAACCTACATCGGTTGGGCCTTGTGCCCACAGGTGTTTCGGAACATTTTTCAATCTGACATCAAACTCTCGTAAAACATAGTGACCCTTAAAGTCACGCAGAAAAAGTCTAACTCCTTCCGGAGAACAACATATTACTGCTCCTAGAGCCTACAATGTTTTGATACCTAACAAGTTTTCTGGGCATGATTTCGTGAGTAACAAGTCTGTAACGCGTGATAATGGACCTACTGCTAGGGGGACTGGTCTCGATACCTTATTTACAATAGGCTGTCCTGAAAAACCAAGGGAAACATTATGTGAGCCTGAGAGGGGTGCCCCTGGTACTTCGTCATGGCTTATTGTTGTGCGGCTTGCCCCTGTGTCAATTAAAAACTTTCTGTCTTTTCCCAATACTTGACTATGTACATAAGGACCCTCTTGATCTACAGGAATCTCAATAAGAGGCAAGCCAACCTCCCTCTCTAGGCTGTTTCATGTGTATCGCTGAAAATCGGGATAATCAGATTTGGCATACTGGCACATCTGCTGTGAAACTTGCTGGGTCGCGGCAATGGGCTGTGGCTGTGAAACCGCAGCGGTCTGTGCTGTGTGTGGTGGAGCATGCATAGGCTGTGTGTTCTGTGAAGTCTGCTGCTGGGTCTGGTCTTGTCTAGGCTGACGCGGTCTTTCTTTAGTTTTACCTGTAGCTATATTGTATTTTAGGACTGAACATTCATGTACGTAGTGACCTGGCTGTTTGCAGTAGTTGCATGTCCCTTTAACGGGAGCTGCTGAATTACCTGTCTGGGTCGCTCCCCTTTTCTGACCGTCGGCTGGAACCGACTGGGCTACCAACATTTTCATTTTCGTGTCTTTCATACGTCTCTGTTCGTGATCCTGTTCTTCTCTAATTCTGTTCTGGTGATATTGTAACATTTGTAGCATCTGGGATGGCGTATTTGCTTGCCAGGTACTTTCAACTTTATATACACGGTTCTTAACTTTTGTCAGGGAGTTCTCGACTAATTTTGCTACAAAAAGATGTGGGTATGATTCGCTACCTGGTTTCAGGCCACTATTAATAATGAAACATTTCTCGAATCTCGAATAGAAGTCACTAGTATCTTCATCGTGTTTCTGTTTGCAGGCTGAGATTGCGTCCCAGTCTTCCTTTTTAGTTGTCAATAATCTTGGCAAAACCTGTACTATTAAACCTGGTAATGCTTTAGCTTTGTCCCCAAGGCCTAGCCCTGGAGTACGAATTTTTTCCTCGTCTTCTATTTCAGTCCAGATAATCTTTTTATCTCCCACCTCCCATTCCTTTTCCTTGAGTTTCTCGTAAATGCCGGTGGGCAACAGTACTTTTAGCAATTTCATAATATCCGTATATGTGTAATCTCCCAGGAGCAACATATCCTTAAGTTCTTGGTGAAAACCTGCAGGGTCTTTATCGTGACAGGGTACTAGTTTCTTCATCTCTAACTATTCTAACTTTGTCAAGGGTGTGTACACATACACACGTTTCAGGGTATTATCGGCACCCATAACTGGGTGTACTTCTCGTAAAGGATTCTGCATGTCAAAATGAAACATTTTTCTTTCTGGGGGCGGAGCTGAAACATATTGTGGGCCTAAGAAAGCGTTATATCTGCGCCGTTGTTCTAGAATTATTTGAATTAACTTGGTACTTAGGCCTCTCCATCTATTCATAAGTAGCGCTTCTAATGTATCAGGTAAGGGACCTGGATCAGAATGTTGTTGTCTGTACAACGTGATGAGATGCTGAATCATGTATACACCAGCTAATCTCTGCTCGTCTGGGGAAAGATTCAGAAATGTCTGTGCTACTGTATCATCATTGTATGTGTTAGGATTGTCAGCCCATAGTACTGCTGACCGGGCTAATTCTTGTTCATCCATAGAATTTAGTACATGGTACCCCATTTGTTCTTGAAGAATTTTATCGGTACTTTGGAACAGATATTCAGGAGAATTGGGTTTTGTTATGCCAGAGAGAAAGACTCTCTTGCTTTCCGGGCGGATGCCTTTCCTAAGGTAATTTCCTTTTCCCACATACGCTATCGTTCCTTTAGCCGTGTCGGGTTCTTCAGGTTCGTCCTCCTCAGAGGAGTCATTCCTACCGCTTTCTTTTTCTTGCTCTTTTTCGTGTATTTCTATTACTGCTTTTCTGATTTTCTTGTACATGCTTGCTATACTATTTACTTTATCATGGTTTCCGTCGGCTATATTTTGACCCCACCTGTTTAGTCCTTCCATCTCTTCCTGGTCTACTCCAGGCCTGTCTCGTTCTCTTATTAAGCAATTTATGAAGAAACGTAATATACAACCTTGAGTGTCAACTTTCTGGTGAGCCAGGGCCTCTTTAATACTTTCAGGATCTTCCCCCGTCTGGACAAAATGATATATTCTATCTAGGTGTTCAGTCATTCCTGGAAATAACACTAGGTAATCTGCAACTTTTCGTAAGCGTAGTGATGCTAACAACATTCTGTCGTGTTTACCAGGTACTGGATCATATCTGCAAAATGGAAGGGGTTCTGTAAGCATGTCTAAACGGGGTGATTGCGGTGTACGTTGTTTCAACATGTCCCTAAGGTTTAATCTGTGTGTTGCTGGCGGAGTCTGGAATCCTCCTGTCGCACCTCGTGGACCGGAGGCTTGAGCATTGAGTGTCAGTGGAGTCGGTATCTGTATCTGAGTTTGTCTCTTACTAGAATCAGGCGAAAACGGATTTAGTGTGTCAGTCTTGGATGTGGGAAGTGGTGGAGGTGGAGGAGCAGGTGGAGCAGGCTGTCGAATGGGTGAACCTTGTTGCGGTAATGGCGGAACACTGTCTTGGGGCGGGTTGCCACCTCCGTCACCGTCAGTAGGCGGTACGCGGGCACGTGGATTAGTGTAAGCGGGAGCTACATCGTCTAGATAGGAGGCAAGAAATATGTCTTTGGTGGTCCTGTGATTTACTTTAGTTGGGACCAATGGTGGCGGCAGATTTTTCGGTATTTCTGAAGTGGCTTCAGGCGAACCCTCAGCCACTAAATACATGCCATTTACAAGATTGTTTCGCATGCGGTCTACTTGTTCTGATTTTACTCGAATTCCTTCATTAACTAATTCGTTTTCTCTGACTTTATCCGGCGCTTCTCTAAGTCTGTCTTCTCTACGGAGTGCTTTTTCGGCACGTTTATGTGATTCTTTACGCCAAAACTCTATGGCATCTTTCTGAGATTGTCTGGCTTTCTTTTTCCAGAGGGCTTCTTCTACTTTCATGATGCACTCGGCATCCCATGTTCCTGTAACGGGCCATCTATATTTCTCGTCTAGGTGCTTGGTATAATCGGCCCATAAATCTAGATACAGTATGGCATCTAAGCCATGCTTATGGTACATAAAATTTCCAGGAGTGTCCCTAGGGGGGATAGGAATTTCTTCCTCTAGTATCCCTTTCCTAGTTCCTATCTGTCTTAATTTATTGAAAAACGGCATCTTGTTTACTTAGTACTGGATACTCAATACTTGTTGCTTATTCTGAACACAGCTAGTTACACAAAAGACAGTAATGTACAGTAAACAATCACTCATACCACGACATTAATCACATGAAAACATTTTGAACACATATGACTACCCTTGATACTAGATGTACTGCTAAACAGTACAGATACACTGCCTAAACCAGTGCAAAACTTGAATGCCTGATGTACTGCTAAACAGTACAGATACACTGTCTAAAACAGTGCAGACCGTGTTTGTGTACCCAAACCCGTCTTTACCGGATGCGTATATGCACCCGTCTAGATGCGTCCCCAGCAATGGTACTCACCGGGAAGCACTGAACAGAAGGCCTCGGAAAACTCGACTGGACTGGACCGGACTGGACTCGACTCGACTCGATACGTCAAAACTTCGGAACTTCGGAACTGGTGGGCCTCTTGACACCTCGGACCTTGCTTCTTTCGGCTAGGCTCTGGTCGGGATCCTCCGCACTCCTCACCGCCTCGTCTGGGTGCTGATCGCAGTCTCCGTCACCTCCGTAGGCCTGAGGGAGATACAGGAAATCCTGCGGGTACGCGTAATTGTCCGTCTTGACTTATGGCAGGGGGCAAAGATTGCAACGCACCAACCGGCGCGTGGGGTGGGGGAGGGGTCCCTATTCGGGCGCCAAAATAATGTGGTAAATATTTGATTTACCGTCCTAATTTCTATGCAGGTAAGTACTTAAACAAAAATAACTCAATCGGAAAGAAAGACGCAGAGTCCGTGGTGTTAGAGTTCTTAGGGGTTTTATTCCTTAAAAAGGAATGGTTCTGGTACCGGATATCGGGTTCCTGACACCACTGGGGTGCAGGAAGGGATAGAGCAATGCTTTATTGACAATACATAACTTTTATACTTAGATCATATAATGCAACCCAATACAGTAGGCGTAACAGCTGAGAGAAACTAGATAAGAGCACACACGTGTTAGCAATACGTAAGCAGGAGGCGTGAATGAGGCGTGTACATAGAGGTGTGTGCTAGAAAACGTCACATGAAAATGTCACAAGCGGGTGGTTACATAGCAGAATCTTGCAATGTCAGCAGAAATCGGAGATCTGAATGCGTGCGCAGCTGCATGACGTGTGATTGACGTGGAGCTGGAGGGTGCAGGGGACTTTGACATTTAGACTAGAGGAAAGAGACAGAAGTCTGGCCTGTCAGATCAACTCGTTCCTCTATCATATCTGATATCTGATGTTTGGGAACCATATTATCTAGAAGGAAAAGGTCTCTTGGGCAGAGGCTATTGACTAGGCTATACTGACTGTGAATGCGTGTATAAGCGTCTACGTGTCTGCATGAGATGCGAGGGGGCATGGGCCTATCATGGTAACAGGAGCTATGAATTACTTGCATGGAGACAGTAAGGCCTGACCCTTTGCTCTGCAGCTGGAAGGATGTTTACTTAAGCTAGTAGGCAGGAATGTATTTTTGAGGAGCGGAGCAGATAATTCGAAGGTTGGATGCAGTCTTGGCAGGCAACAGGCTGAGCTGAGCACCGTTAGCCGCGCAAGGAGTAAGGTAAAGGTCACGGATATAGAGGCAGCCCCAGGCTGAGGCATTCAGAGTCAGAAGGCAGGAAAAGGCTCGATGGCAGAATTCAGGGCCTACTTCGCCTGGGCTGGAAAACGTGTAAAGTATACTACATAAAGACGTTGGCAAGGCATACTTAGGAACAGAATATCTGACCCATTCATGGCGGATCTGAAAGAGGACATGTTAACGTTGGACGCAAATGTATTTGCGTCTTCATAGCTGGCACAGGAGGGAAGTTACATGCACTTTGAGCTCGTACATGGAGACGGTGGGGTACACGTTAGGGAACATTTCTTGACCATAAAATTTATATTTCCTCAGCAAGTACATGCTCGTCGTGGTGGACGATTTCTCTCGCTACCCGGAAGTCGAGATTGAGTCATCAACAGCAGCCTCAGAAGTAATACCAAAGTTCGAAAAGATAATTGCCACCCACGGGCTCATGAAGGAAGTCCGCACTGACAACGGACCCCCGTTCAACGGTAACGAATTCACGGAGTATCTTCAGAGCCAGAGCATCAAGCACAGACGGATAACGCCAAGATGGCCACAGGCCAACGGAGAGGTCGAGAGACTAATGAGAACTTTGAACAAAACAATACAAATTGCAGTTGCCGACGGCCAGTGCCTGGAGCTGGCCATCTACCAATTCCTCCGAGAGTACCGCCTGACCCCGCATTGCACCACAGGAGTCTCCCCAAGCCGACTCTCCTTCAATCGAGTCATGGCGGACACTATCCCGCACCACCCAGCGTGGGAACTCGCTCCAAACCCCAGAAACCGATCCATGGAGCAGCGCACTAAAACCAACCAGGAAGCGTCCCGACGGAGAAGAGCGACAGACAGCTCCATACAAGTCGGGGACACAGTTCTGGTGAAAGACCGCCACCCCGGAGGAAAGTTCCGTCTGCCCTTCGAACTGGACCCATGAACTGTGACGGTAGTAAACGGAACCAAGGTCACAGCTGTCAGGGACGGAGAATCTGTCACAAGAAACGTCTCGTTCTTCAAGCAAGTACCCGAGGGAAGTGCAGACCCCAACCCGGATGAGTGGTACCCGACTCCTCAACGCCGACCATCAGGACAGGTGAGAACAGACACCGCAACGGGCCAACCAGAAGGCACCACCCCGAGTGTCCACGTGACGGAGAAACCAGCGGAAGAATCCGACGTCAACGAGAACAGAAGTACAGAAGAGTCACCCACAGCTACGGGGGAAGGCCGAAGCCAGACAAGATACAGCCTGCGTCCGTGTCCAAAGCCTTCCCAGAGGTATCGTGACTTTGTGGCACAGTGCTGTCGTTGAACCAATCGAGATGGCTGACCCCGCCGAGAATAAAGTAAGACTGTTCTGTTTTTGATAATCGAAATGTTATGGATTTTACCTGTTGAGCAGAGACTAAACCAGAGTCAGTTGGTGAACTTTGTTTGAAAGCAGCAATCAAAACTTTCACAGCAGGTTTGCTGGCCTGATAGACTATTGAGTATCTGTGTATCTGTTTCCTGTTTTCATTTCATCCCTAGGTAAAGGAGGAATGTAGTGTTGCTGCCAGTGGGGTGTACCACTGCAGCACACGCCCCCACCCACTGTTCCTGATTGTTTCCCCCTCAAGCGTGAAAGGGCTGTGGTAGAGCCCAGACGTAAGCGTGGACACACTACAATGTTAATAAAGAGCCCAGGGCACTGGGCGTGGTCAGTAAGTTACTAGCCACCAACAGTAACGCATGTGTCCCGTGTCCCTATCTTATAGGCCTAGACCAGGACACCACACCAAGGGTGCTTCTTCATGCCTCCAGGGCCGCGGCAGCCCCCGGGTCTAAATGGGCGATCAGGGTGAATAACTGTGCCCCCCCCCCCCCAGGTGCAGTGCAGCCACGTCACCGGCGCACACAGTCACACTAGACCTTGTGCTGGTGCGTGTAGTGAGTTCAGAGACTGTCTGCTGAGTCTGACTGCTGGCTGGCTTCGTCACGTCGTCACTGTGACCACCTCAACTTTTCTATCTTGCAATAAACTGCACACTTGAAGTTATTCTATTTATGTTGCCCTTCATTGCAACCCTCGCGCAGACTAATTGCCGGCTCGCACCTCTTAAGATAAAACTCGTGTCAGCGCGAAACGGAACATTAGGAGGAGGCCTGGAAAACTGACCATGAGGCCTGCGAGAGGAGTGCCAGGGCCCCTTCCGGAAACGGGAAGAAAGGAAGGGAAGAGAAGGAGAGGAGAGCTGAGGAGGGGAGGGGACAGGATGGGAGGCAGGGAGGAGAAGGAGAGAAGAGAGAGAAGAGTAGAGAGAGAGGAGAATTGAGGGGAGGGGAGGAGAGGAGGGTAGAGAAGGGGAGGAGAGTACATGAAGGAAGTGGAGCTAAGGAGAGGTAGGATGGAAAGGCCAAGTACAGAAAGAAGGGCAGGTTGAGCAGAGAATGAAGGGAGAGATGGAGGAATGAAGGCACCCACTTCTACAGTCTTTACATATTACCATTCTACATACTGTGGTAATTACTGTGCAGTAATACCTGTGTACCTGTCATTACAGATTTATGGCCAATCACTGTGTGACTTCAGTGAAGCCATGCAGTAGCGATTGGCCATGGCTGTGTGTTTGGTGACGTCCCAGGCACAGCACAGCCCACGTCACTGGCGCACACAGTCACACTAGACCTAGAGCTGGTGCGTGTAGTGAGTTAGTGACTGCCTGCTGGCAATTGCTTTATTAACCTTCCTGCTGTCTCAAATTTGCTTGAAAGTGCACCTTTTTTCTTCTCTTTTTTAAAAAATTTCTCTTATGGTGGTTCGGGCTCACGGCGCAGTATGCCAATCATTTTACGCCCTACCACTTTTAAATGTCACGAGCCGCCCCTGTGTTTAGACTATGATGAATTTTGAAAGTGTTTTCTTTATGTTTATATATCACCTGGTGTCGATTCAAAAAAACGTATTTAAAAATCATGGCGAAATGCATTCAAACGTATGTGAGCAAGGACTAAAGCAGTCCGAAACGGGTCATATCGTGAGATAATAAAGGAATATCAAGCCTTATCTGGAAGTGGTTTGTGTTCCTCTCTTTGCCGTAAGGAAATTGGAGTGGATTTTGTTGCTCATATACATATATGTATATACATACACAAACAAACACACACAGTTTTTTTCTCACATAGGCATTTTTTCTTTTTTTCTCATTCTAACCACGTGTAAATGGAAAGTGAGGACACACTACTCAGTAAAAACCATCTCGAGTACCTCTTCCAAGTATTACAAAGTGCATAGTGCAAAGGCAGAGTAAAAATCAGTATTATTTACATTCTGCTATGTAGTGATTGAAGCAAATAAATATACATTGAAAATGTTAAAACAATGTATAAAAGTAGATACCAATTCCATATTACAGCATAAAATGCATATAACCAAATAACCTAATGCTTAGAATATTAATTGTGGCCCATATTAACGGTTACCTATGTAAAAAATAAGCATGTTAACCTGATGTGCAAACAACACGCCAAATTTTTACTGTGAAAAATATCGCACAAAAATTGCCATTAGGACAATTATGTGCAAATAATGCTCGCCAAATAAGTGCAAATATCGCAAAAGTAAACAATTAGATGAGAACAAGATCTATATCGCATTAACATAGACCTGATTGTGCAAAATAAGCAAGGTATTTGGACCACCGAATAAATATATAAATAAATATATTCCAATTAATAAAAAATGGTTAAAAAAGTCATTTGGTTTTAATTTTCTGCGTAAATGCAGTATTGGTCAAAATATGAAATTGATTGCTTTCCAAACATACATTTAAGCATAATACACAGTAAGAAAAATGATGGAAGAAAACCAAATGTACACACTGTTTGTGTCTAAAATGAATCCCAAAATTAGAAATGATGGGATATGTATAGAAAAAAAACCCGCCACCATGAAACATGATTAAAGTAGCAACAACTTTGTTCATAGAGATTCAGAAAAAACGTATTTATATTTACAGAAACGGAATGCAAAAGCATCTCATTCAATCTGCCCAACTAAAAAGCAACTATTATCAATTTAAAGAAACACATAAAGATCATCAGTGGTATTAAGTCCATTAGGAAATTTACTGTCCAATTGCAAGATAAAATGTGACTCATGGGGAAACATTGCAGCGCGGTTTGGGACTGCGAGTGGAGCGAGGAAACGGATCGGGGCTGATTTAAAAACCCCTCTGGAGGATTTGTGTTGCCAGAGAACCTGCCATCACTTCTTGCATTTCCCGCTTCGCGGGAAACGCTCGCTGATTTAAAGACACCGGGCTGAACTCTGGCAAAGGACTACGAGCCCCAGGAGGCTCAGCGGAGCTGTGAGAACCACCCGCCACGCCCATCACAGAGCAACAGGTGGTTTAAATCACCACTGAACCCGCGCTTCGCGGGAAACATTGCAGCGTGGTTTGGGACTGCGAGTGGAGCGAGGAAACGGATCGGGGCTGATTTAAAAACCACTCTGGAGGATTTGTGTTGCCAGCGAACCTGCCATCACTTCTTGCGTTTCCCGCTTCGCGGGAAACGCTCGCTGATTTAAAGACACCGGGCTGAACTCTGGCAAAGGACTACGAGCCCCAGGAGGCTCAGCGGAGCTGTGAGAACCACCCGCCACGCCCAGCACAGAGCAACAGGTGATTTAAATCACCACTGGACCCGCGCATCGCGGGACGCGCGCGGGCGGTCGCCGGGCAAAGGGCGGGCCCTCTGAGGCCCTCAGAGACCATAAGAGACTCTTTCATTTGACCATACTATGAGCTAAGTAGAGTGGGTATTATTTGCAGCAAACTCTAGTACCTTTGTCTGTATGAACATTGGTTGGTAAATTGTATCCTGTGTTCCAAGTTGTACTATAGTGGTCATTTTACTTTAGTAGGCTGTGTTTAGATTGACTTGGGCACACTATTTAGAAATGGCGACATCACCTACTAAAGACAGGCACTCACTATTAGGGGGAGTTAACCAGCGAATAATGGATGATTTTTTTCTCAGGGTGAATGTGGGGACAGATAAGCAAATTGCTTTGGCAGAGCGAAGGGCGGATAGACGCCGCTCGATTGAAAGTATAAAAAATAGGAGAATACCTATTGGCTCACCAAAGCTCTTAATCTCCCCTATTCGTAGTATTTCCCCTGTTAAGGTGGTTAATGAGGTAACCCTAAATAATATTAGTATTCCACTACTTCTCCAAGACAATACCCCTCCCCCAGTGGCAGTCACTAGTCTGAATATAAATGATCTACATCTGAACAGTAGTCCCATTGTTGACACTGATCCCTTGCCGGAGACACTGTCTACGCAAGTGGTCTCACCCATTATAGTAAAGGGACCAGGGAAAACACAGAAAACATATGGAGCCCAAGGTCCACCTCCTAAAAGAAGGAAAAAGAGGGGGGATTCTTTGTCTACAAATAAGGTGCCTGCAAAAAATGGGGGTACTTGCACCAAACCAACCCCTAACACACCAGCATCCACAATAAACCTGCTGGAAAAACAAACACCCGTTCAGTCAAATGATCCAGCTAGCTTAAATTTGTTGAGCAGCATAGAGCAATTATTAAGATCATTTACGCTGCCACTAGTTGAGAAATTGAAGGGTTTAACTAGCCAAATGGAGAAGCTAGAAAAAGATTATGGGGACATTAAAGCAGCCATTACAAATTCCCCCAATAAGGAATTAATGTATAACCCCCCTGTATCACTACCAATTACAGCTGCCCAGAAGGGTACCAAAACCACGTCCTTACCCCAACCCAAACCCCGCAAAATATTAAATATTAACTCTGAAACATCAAACAGTGGGAATATGGGCTAAGAATACACAAGCAGGGGCAACCTTGAACAATCTAAGTAAAGGACCTTTATTACAGGTAGCTACTAAAACACACACTTTAAAACCCCCAAATACAAATATCCCAAAACCCACGGAGCATCATACAAGTGTCAGGACACTTCCAGCTAGGAGACTTAGAGTGGAGCTGCCACCTGAGGCGGCGCCATTTGTTGTAATCCTGACCGGGGTACCAGTGTTGGTAGATGGACATGTGGAAGACCAACGCGGGCTAAAAAACAAAGTAATACATTGGTTGAGGCAGAATTGCCCACTCCCACCACATATAAACGGGGCAATAGTCAATGTTAGACGTTTAGCTTGGCTGGGGAAAAGAATCAAGGATTTAGAGGGCGACATTGTCATCATAAATTTCCAAGATGACAGGGTTGTTAGGCATATTATGAATGAGTTCCCACAAAATACAGGCAACACTATCACTATTCGTGATTTAACCTTTTTCTATCCAAGAGCAGTAGTTGCCCCGATACCTAACCGTATACCATGGACCTATCAACAGAACAACCATGCAGCAGCCTTACCTACACATCAGAACATGGGCCACGGGTATTTTACTCAGAGACAGGATGACTATTTTAGATCCACTTATTATCACCCTCAGGACACCCAAATAATTCCATCACATCGCCCCGGAAATTTAGATTCTTGGTTAACTTCACGGAGGCAGGATGATTATTTAAGACGACCTGTGCCCCTGCAAGGTGACTTTTATTGGCCTACCTTCAATCACTTTGCAGCATTAGCTGATATGGAGGGTGTTGACTGACTTAGCTTAGGGAATGTAGAAGAGATTGCAGATAATTTTGTTCCTGGAAAGGACCACTGTACAATAATTGCTGTCCCAACCATCACCTGCAAGGCCAATGTCTCTCTTTTAAACCCTAAAGACCCCCTAAATCCGGCGCATGCCAGTATGTCCACAGATAAGGGGCAACTAGTTGGCGCACTTGCTTTAGGTAGGGATTGCATAAGGGCCAAGGTGGGCAATGAGGCAGTGAGAATGGTGTCCTGGAACATTGCTGGCCTGGCCGCTAGAATCAACAATGATGAATGGTGCCAGTTCATACACCAATTCTCCATAATTTGTCTACAGGAAACCTGGGCTGTTGATAATCAGTCCTTACATTTACAAGGATACAAACTCTTTTCTGTCCCAGCAAGGAAACCCAGATCGGGCAGGGCAATGGGTGGGCTAGCTGTATATGTGGATCTGAACCTCCCTGGCACATGGTCAACTATTGATTGCCACTTACATGATATCCAAGAGGTGCGGCTCATAGGTAAAGGATTTAATCTGACCATATTGAATATATATAACAATGTGGCAGCAGGGGGATGTAATGCTTTAATACGGGATTTGGAGAATAGATTTATCTCAAATAGTATTATTGTAGGGGACTTCAATTGTCACCTTTGCCCGGCTCTTTTTCCAATAGACTCAATATGGTCGCGATGTCCAAAGGACAACGGGGCTCATTTTGAGCACTCCGAAGAAGGGGAAGCCTTAACACAATTTATATTAAACCAGGATCTGGTTCATACCCTAGATATGGTACCCATACCAAAGGATGAGTTTCTGCCACCTACCTTCAAGGGGAGAGGATGCTCCTAGTATATCGATTATATTATCATCACAAGGACTATGATAAATAGAGTATCTAGGGCAGACATAGAATGGAATCCATTTAGTGACCATAACCCCTTGACGCTGGATATATTATACCAGAGCTCCCAAACTAGGGAGAAGCTTGTAGCGGTTGTTGAGAAGGTTACTGATCAGGGTAGACGCCTAAGGTGGTCTAAGATCAATGGGGAAAGGTTTTATGAATTACTCATCGAGAAAGGGAAAACACTCATTGAGACGTGCTTAGATGAGAATATAGAAGGGAACCAGTTACTTACAGCATTTGAGCAACTAGTACACCTGGTGGATGGGTTGTTAAGGTCCAGAGCCCCAACAAAAGAGATTCATAGCCAGCCCGAGATGGTTCGATCGAGAATGCTCTAAAGCCCTGAGGGACCTTAAAGATAGTATTAAAGCAAAACCCAGGGATACTAATCAGGTTAAGTCCTGCAGGAAAAAATATGAAAGCGAGCTGAGTAGAAGGAAAAAGGTTTTACAAGCAGAAGGTTGGGCGGACCTGAGAGAAGCTGGGGAAAAGAGGGACATGACTGAATTCTGGAAAATTATTAACAGACCTACATTCCAGGATGATTTTGCCCTGAAAATAGGAACAAATATTACACCCGATATGTGGATTACCCACTATAGGGGCCTATATAACCACGATACAGATACTCAGGATGACAATGGGAAAACAGCTCAAATCCAGCCCGTGGTTTTCTCCTTAAAGGAAATTAAGGTTGGGATTGAGGGGTTATCAAAAAATAAAGCACCAGGCCCGGATGGTATTCCTCCTGATCTGTTTCTTAGTTCAGTAGATTTATGGGCCCCTATATTGACGAGAGTCATTAATATTGCAATCCGCTGTGGTCTACCGCCTTCTTGGTCCACGGCCACTATCGTCCCTATTTTCAAAAAGGGTAATAGGGACGATCCACAATGTTATCGCCCCATTTCACTAATTGACGTCTCTGCAAAAATTCTGGGAAGGGGGATATTAAACCGGCTGTCTGAGTGGACAGAAACAAATAATATCATCTCAGACGTGCAGTACGGTTTTAGGAGGGGTCGTTCTACGAGTGACCAATGTTTGAACCTCTATATGTTAGTAGCTAAATACACCATGGCTAGTGATGAATCCATCTATTTGGGGTTTATGGACCTGGCTGCCGCCTTTGATCATGTTAATAGAGGCAAGCTCTGGAACATGATGATTTCCTTGGGGATAGAGCCTGGTCTCATTAACATATTGAGGGAATTGCATAGCAATACATCTGCACAAGTCAGGTATAACACCGATGGAGAATGCACAGACCCCTTCCAATGTAATAGGGGGTTCGTCAGGGTTGTATTCTGGCGCCCTTTTTATTTTCTCTTTATATCAACAACCTTGAACAGCATCTTTTACAGTTGGGAGCCGACTGTCCACGAGTAGGGCCGCGACACGTCCCTGTGTTATTGTACGCAGACGACGCGGTCCTACTCGGGCGTACACCAAAGAGTCTGCAGATTTTAATTGATGGGTTTGTTTCTTTTATGGGTTCTTTAGACCTTTCTGTTAATCTAAGTAAATCTTATGTTTTAACGGCGGGGAAAAAACCCTTTAAGAAATGTGCTTTTACAATAGGGAGTCATAAGGTTGAGAAAGTTAAGTCATTTTCATATCTAGGCGTTCTGTTTGATGGTCTATTAAATGTTAACGCCCTGATAGAGGAGCGCAGTCGCAAATTGATTATGACCAACGGAGCAATAGCCGGTTATGGTAGAAGGTTGGGGAGATGGTGCCCCGAACAGGTAATGATCCTATACAATTCAATTTGTTGCTCTAAAGTGACCTATGGGGCAGAGGTGTGGGGCTTTACAAATGTTGGTCATCTGCAGCGGGAGGAGAAAAAACATCTACGATCCATCCTGAAAGTCCCACACAGTGTAACTGCTTCAATAATACACAGGGAGTTAGGGATCGTCTATCTTGAAGATCTGATAAAGGTTAAGCCAATTTTAGCGTGGCTTAAGATCTGGACGAATCAAGAGGCGACCCTAAGTAGGGAAATATTGAAGGTTTGTTTGGGTAGAGACAAATGGTCACAAATCCCGTGGTTCAGTTACGTAAAATCTGTATTGGTAACTCTGGGCCTAGGGAATCTCTTTAATGACCCAACTACGATCATCCCTCAGCATAAGACAACTGTAAAAGAGGCGTTCTTTGCGCGCAGAGCCGAACAAAGAGTAGAACAAGAATTGGCTAAAACCACGGTGGGCGCTTACAACCTTGTAAAGAAAACAGAAGGAATGGAACCCTATTTATATTTGCTACATAACGCACAGGAAAGGTTTTTTATGACTCGTTTTAGGCTCAATTTTTTACCTTATTTATTGGGATCACCACTAGGGTACCTATCTACTATTGAGCAGAGGGGAACCTGCGGCTGCGACAATAGGTCTCCGCAGGATTCCCTTCATTTTGTATTAATATGCCCATTTTATTCAGAACCCAGACGCAGATTTTTGGTAGATATTTTAAAAAGATCAAATATTAAAGGTGCAAAAGATGCTTTGATTTTTTTACAACAAGCTGCGGACCCACTAACATTGTGCTGTATAGTTAATTTTATTAAAGTAGCTGTACGACTAAGAGTAACTAGAGGAGGGGGGGCCGATGATGATGGAAATTCAGTGGTTGGTTTCAATGGATCATAATGTTTATTAATTTTATGGGGATTTTGTTGCTGTATTTATATTGGGTTATACGTTAATTTGACTGATTGTTTTTAAAGAAATGAATTCAATGTATAATGACTGTTTGCACTTTTATGGTGATTTTTAATCATCGAATAAAGAATTCAAATGACAAAATGACTCCAGCCTTCTCAAGATCTTATCCCTGTCCCCTCCCCTCCGTGGTTTGGGAACTGAGGCAATGACATAATAGGTCAGGCACTGCAGGTTGTTATTATGCATAGCTTTAAAATGCCTTGTCACTGGATACGCTCCATCGTTGTTAACAATAGCACGTAACTGCTGGAGAATCCTGACATGCACCTGTAGCCGAGTACTGCCAACGTATCTCAAACCACAGGTGCATGTCAGGACGTAAACTGCGAATTCCATCTTACAATTGAACGATCCCACTATGTTAGTCATTATTGGACTAAAAGGTGTGGAATATTGAGTGGTATTTATTCCGAATTTACAAGCTCTACAAGTAGAGTAACGTTTAAACCCCGGCCGGGATTTCAACCATTCTTCCTTTTTGCCCAGTTCGGGAAAGTCATGGCAGATCTGGGTCCTAAGAGAGGGGCCCCTACGGTATGTTATGGTGGGACCATCAGGTAATCTAGGCGCTAAAACAAAATCTGTTTTTAAGATCGGCCATCGTTGTTTAATAATAGACCTAATTTGCCTGGCCTGTTTACTGTAAGTTGTTATCAGCCTAGGGGCCTGTTCGGTGTAAGAAGAGTCAGTGTTGGGAAGAGAGATGACAGTAGGTGCTAATAATGTCTCTCGACTCCCTGTAACCTCTACGTCTGAACCTATCCAGGGTTTCATTAGTGCAATTGGCGAGGTCCATATCCGTGCTGCATATTCTCTTAAGTCTAAGTAGTTCACCAAACGGAATGTTGTCAATTACATGTTTCGGATGGGCACTGCTTGCATGCAAGATGTTATTGCCAGCAGTGTCCTTCCTGTGTAGTTTGGTTGCCAAATAGCCTTCATGTATATATATATATATGGCCTCTTCTCCTTACTTACCTGGAGGGGATTTGTTCATGAATTCTGCGCGTCTGCCAGTGGAGCTTTAAGAGACCCCGTTCCTGAAAGTGGCGGTTTGAAGTGCTGGCACCAGCTGTTTCAGCTCGACCTGCTTTCCCGAGGGATCGGATACACTCCTGCCCGCCTTGGGGATTGGCTGCGCTAGGGCTTCTACCACGGTGCCTCGCGACTACACGAGGATTCGAGTGCACTGTCACGTCGTCTCAGAGACCGGCAAAATTCCTGCGCCCAAGACTGGGACGTCAAGGGGACCAAAGGGAGCCTACGAACATTGTACCTGGATGTCGTGTCCTTATTTTATGCACCTTTAACCTGCTACTCTTTCCCCATGTAACATCGAGCCAGAAACACTGATTTCTGAGTAAGGAAGTCCACTATGGATGGCAGAGGCACTGTGACCATGTGACTAGGGCTCAACAACTTTTCCTCTAATGAGGTCGTTGCAGGACATATAAAGGTGGGGGCGGAGCTACATTCAAGGAGCAGCGGATCAGAGGAAGGCCATTTTGGCCGAAATGCATTATGCGCATGGTGTTTTAATTAAAGGTTTCCTTGTTTTCCCCGAAGTGGCCTCTTCTCCTTACTTACCTGGAGGGGATTTGTTCATATATATATAGAATAAGGAAAATGTTTTTGGATATCATTTCATAGCTCCTTTATTATATAGGATCTATGTGTTTGGTCAATTTGGATTAATATTGGATTACGTGAACTTCCAGCAAAAACATTGGGCCTCATTTATGAGGCTGTGCGTCACTTTTACGCCGCGGGTGCGTCACTTTTTGTGACGCACCAGTTGCCAAAAAAATGTGCCTTGTTGCGCCATATTTACAAAGTGACGCATCTAGGTAGATGCGTCACTTTGTAAACCCCTGAACCACATTATACCTGCGCCAGGTATAATGTATGCAAGGGGGCGTATTGACGCAAGGAAGGGTAGTAGAAGTGACGCAGTGAAATCTATGAGATTTCACTGCGTCACTTTTAGGACGCTGTTGCGTCAAAATCTTGCGCCTGCCACACAGCAGACATAAGACTGACGCAGGCCCTTTCACATGGGGCTTGCCCCATGTGAAAGGACGCACTGCTGGAGTTGCGTCGCTTTTGTGACACACTCCAGCATTGCGTCACTTTTGCGCTTACAGATACGTCAGAAATACTGACGTATCTGTAACTCCTTGTGACATGATGCGGCATACATTAAATGACGCATCAGAAATGTCGCAAGAAGTGCGCACTGAGAAGTGACGCATCGCTGCTTTCACGCAGCGATGTGTCATTTCTCATAAATGAGGCCCTTTGTACTTATGAACTCCCTTGAATGTATTGTTTTTAAGTATATACATCAGTATGCAGCAGGATATCAATCAATCAGCAGTGTTTCTTTTATTTCCATAGCAGTTCTTATCAGAGTACTGAACTACAACTCGCTGCCCCAGCATTTTTAATTTATGCATTCTTCGTGCATCACATTATGGTGTTCTATTACACCCTCCACCCCTTTTCATTTATTTTAGATTCATTCCTTGGCTCCTCTCCAATTTTCTGTAGTGTGCGTATAACGCATGACAGCGAGGACTATTTCCTAGCTACTAGTGCACGTGCAAGTAGACAGCTTTTGCTCCCATATTTCTTTTCAGATGAATGTGGGTCCTTCCACTTATCTTTGGGGTGCTCCATCCCAGCCTTCCTTTTCATTCAGAAGGTGAGTACCCCACTCTACCAATAAATGGGTCATCAATGCTGCAACTTTAACTCCATTCTTCTTTGGGGGAGGGACTACTATTTCTCTGTAAGTGTTTGACCTTGTTTTGCATGAAGCTCTTTCCTTCCTTAGGAGCCCTGCATGCGTTTCATCGGGTTTTGCAGCCTTACACGCAGTTCCTTCATAAGAAGGAGCTCTAATAGCTTAGCAGGACCTTCGTTTGTTTTATGGCATGTGATTATTCACCTGTCCTCCCCCTTCACTAAGGTATTAGGCGTCCTCAGATTAGAGCCTCATCAACCTCTCAGGGTGCATTATCCTTATGAGACATGCGAACACTAAAACATGTTTTCATCTCTCCCAGATTTCATACTCCAGTTTCCTGCCACAAGGGGGACCTTTAGCTCAGTATTATTTAACCATGATGTATCATTTGATACTGGAAGGTTTACATAAGTCTTTATTTTTCAAACAGCACTTTACACCAGTTTAGGTACATACTAATTGGTTTGCTTTTTTTTCTCCATTTTCCTCTCAGGTTGCTAACATGTTTGTGTCCTGTTGATGACCCTGTTTTACTTCATTTGCGCAGGGTGGAAACGTCGACAATTGAACCATTGGGCCGATAATATTTATTAGAACATTGGAATGTTGGGAGCTCCATTGAAAACAATGGAGTGCTCTGGGCTTATAATGGCTGGTATAAGCCTGGAGCTCCAACATTCCAATGTTTCTTTGTTCAAAGCTCTGGCTGTGAACAAAGGCTTCAGGGAGCCTGAGGGAATTCCAATCCCCTCATGCTCCCAAAAGGCTTTGTTTTTTTTGTTAGAACATTCTGTCCTCTAGTAACAGAATGTTCTAATAGCCTTATAGCCCTTTGTAGATGGGCTATGCCGCTATTAAAGTCCCTCTCCCTTGTTAAAGGCCCTCGCCTTCGGCTCGGGGCCTTTAACAAGGGAGAGGGCCTTTAATAGCCGGTATATCCCTCTACGGCGGGCTATAAGGCTATATTATGATATATAGACTTCTCTCAATTTTGAGTCTTGCTGAAAATTCGTGCTTGTTCACGTGTCCTCCCTCCTTCACTAAGGTATTAGGCGCCCTCAGATTAAAGCCTCACCGACCTCACAGGGTGCATTATCTTTATGAGACATGAGATCATTATAACATGTTTCCATCTCTACCAGATTTCATGCTCCAGTTTCCTGCCACAAGGGGGACCTTTAGCTCAGTATTATTTAACCATGATGTATCATTCGATACTGTAAGGTTTCCATCAGCCTTTATTTTTCAAACAACACTTTACAGAATGTTAGGTATATATTAATTAGTTTGCTTTTCTTTTTTCCATTTTTCTCTCAGGTTGCTATCATATTTGTGTCCTGATGAAGATCCTGTTTTATTTCATTTGTGCAGGGTCGAAACATCGACAATTGAACCATTGGGCTGATAATATTTATTAGAACATTGGAATGTTGGGAGCTCCATTGCAGACAATGGAGTGCTCCCTGCTTCTACGGGCCGGTAAAGGCCCGCAGAGCAACATTCCAATGTTCTACAAAGGCTTCTCGAAGTTCGAGGGGATTTATATCCCCTCGAGCTTCGAGAACCCTTTATTTAATTTGTTAGAACATTCTGCCCTCTAGTGGCAGAATGTTCTAATAGCCTTATAGCCCTTGTAGTAGGGCTATACCAGCTATTAAAGTCCCACTGTTTCGTTAAAGTCCCTCGCCTTCGGCTCGGGCCTTTAACGATTCAGCGGGCCTTTAATAGCCGGTATAGCCCGCTACCGCGGGCTATAAGGCTATATTAGAGCATTGGAATGTTGGGAGCTCCATTGAAAACAATGGAGTGCTCTGGGTTTATAATGGCTGGTATAAGCCTGGAGCTCCAATATTCCAATGTTTCTTTGTTCACAGCTCTTGCTGTGAATAAAGGCTTCAGGTAGCCTGAGGGGATTCCAATCCCCTCACGCTTCCAAAAGGCTTTGTTTTTTTTTAGAACATTCTGCCCTCTAGCTATACCGCTATTAAAGTCCCTCTCCCTTGTTGAAGGCCCACGCCTTCGGCTAAATAAAAACTTTAAAGTTCATGTCAAAGGTAATAACAGAGGGGACCGTTCACAATTACCCAAGAGTGTTATAGGAACCAGGAGCAATGCAGAGGTCCCTGCTGGGGGCAGACCCTGGCAACATTAAGAGTGGCTACTAAGACACCCCCCCCCCACCCACAGCAGCCACCACGAGCAGTCCTGCCACTCAAGAATGGCACTTACTACCCACCAAGCAGGAGTATGCAAATTTTCGGGCCTCGTACTCCCAGAATTCCTCAGAATGATGAGAGAGGCCTCAATGGAGTAGGTTAGGAGGCGCCTCGAACCCTTTCAACACATGAAAAAGAAGGTGCCTTGGCTCACAATGTGAGAACTCAAATTGAACAGCTGAGGATGACGCAAAACTAATTTTCTGTCCATAATATTAGTCACGAAGGAAATGTGATATATTGAACTGGGGAAATCTTATGGTTTTTAAAGCTCTCCCAAACTTGCACCTTAGAGAACCTGGGGGCAGATTTACTAACATATTGCGTCATGGTTGTACCACTTTTGTGGCACATCCATGGCGCAATCGCCCGGCTCAAATCACAAGGGGCGATTTGCACCGCCTTGAGTTTCTTTATAAACAAAGTGCAACACAATGTAGCGGCTTGCGCTGCACGGCGTTACATTTACTTGCATGTTTCACTATACTATTTCAACACTAATCCTCTATGGGTCCCGGAGTAGCGTGCTACTCACCGAAAAAGCGCTTTGACGCCTCGTCAGGGGTAGTAAGCGCTATATAAATGCAAATGTAATTACAACACAATACAATACATTTCATTCAGGTGGGCGTTCCATAGGCGTTCCCATGCCTCCACCCATGGATTTCACGCAATCCCAGATCGATAAGGCTTGTAAACCTGGGATTGTGCGAAATCGCGGCACCTCTCAAGGATGGCGCAATGAGGCGTCATTAGAAATGTCTATCCTGGCGCTTTATACCTCCTCCTGCACTGCTTCGATAGGATGCCAGGTCCGCATGTGGGATCGATGCAGCGAGTGGGTGCCGTCAGTTAATGCCGACACTGATCGATGGAATGATAACTTTCTATGGGGAGTTAACTATATGGCTTGAGATTGCACAAAGTTGAACATATAGGGGCAGATTTAAGAGATTGCCACGCAGCACAGCGCAGCATGTCACCTTCATGCGCTGTACTACATGACAGGGAACAGGCAGGAATGCGTTGTGTTTAAAAGAATACAGCGCATTCCTACCTTTTCCCCTGCGCTGACTCCCTTTTGGCAGCCTAGCGCTGAAGCAGGCTCCCTGGCACCATGGTGCAAGGGTCCCTGCAGGGCCGGACTGGGAACCAAAACCGGCCCTGGCAAAGTGCTCGGCCGGCCCCCTGGAGGGGGGAGAGGGAGGTGCGGCGGAGCTGTTTGCCGGGGCCGGGTTCGGACGATTTTGTTACAGGGACCGATATTGCAGCTATGCTGGAAAATCGACCCTGTAACAAAAACGCCCCACGGGGCCCGAAATCGGCCCCCACCCTGGAGGCCCACTAGGGAAATGCCCGGTGCCGGCTATGGCCAGTCCGGCCCTGGGTGCCTGTGTTGTCGGCAAGATTGGTTTTGTGCAGGAAGGGGCACCTCCCTGCACGAAAACAATCCTGAGAGGCATTTTCCTCTTTCCATGTGCGCTGCAGCTCACATAGAATTCTGCAGCACACATAGAGAGAGGAAATAAAGGGCCCGATTCACAGAATGAACTTAAGACTAAATCCTAAACTTCCTACTATTTGGTATTCACAGAATGCACTTACTACTTTCGAGATTCACAGAGTGCTTTCTTCCTTTTGCGGAGCTTCGAGTGGTTACCAGTTCCGTTCCCCTCCTCCATTGATTTGCGTTTCACTATGGAGCCTGGATATAAACAGTTATTGCTAATACAAACAATGTGACAGCTAAACCCCAATCGCTAACAGTCACAAAGAAAATAACAAGATCCTCTTACAGTTTTTAGCGATGGAAGTCATTTTAGGCAGATGTTAGGGATGGGGCCCTGCCCGGCCCCGTCTGGCTCCGGACGGCCACAGACGGCCCGCCCTTTGCCCGAGCTTCGCCCGGCGTCCCGCGAAGCGGGGCAGAGCGCTGTTTAAAGGCGCCTCCTGGCGCTTACGGTGCGTGGCAGAAGCGTGCCGCCGCTGAGGCAGCCGGGAGTTGTGTTCCCGGGGCGGCGGCGCAGATTGCAGCAAGTAATGACTCCTGGCGGTGGCGGCAACACAGAGGGGCTTCCTCGACCTGTGCCCCCTGCTCTGCTCCGGTGAGTGAACTTACTACTTTCTGGATTCACAGAATGAACTCACTACTTTCGGTATTCACAGAATAGATTTAAGACTACTAACTTTACGTCCACACTCGGGCTGGAAATTCGGGCCCGGAGGCGGAGTTTCTGGCCCGGAGGCGGAGTTTCCAGCTTGGGGGCAGAGCCTGCAGCCCGGAGGCGAAGCTTGTGGCTTGGAGGCGGAGCTTCTGCTCGGAGGTGGGGATCCACCTTTGGGCCGCAAGCTCTGCCTCCGGGACGGAAGCTCCGCCTCCAAGCCAGAAGCTCCGCCTCCGGGCCGTAAGCTCCGTCCCCAAGCCGGAAACTCCGCCTCTGGGCCGGAATTTCCGGCCCGAGTGCGGACGTAAAGTTAGTAGTCTTAAATCTATTCTGTGAATGCCGAAAGTAGTAAGTTCATTCTGTGAATCCCGAAAGTAGTAAGTTCACTCTGTGAATCCCGAAAGTAGTAAGTGCATTCTGTGAATACCAAATAGTAGTAAGTTTGGGATTTAGTCTTAAGTTCATTCTGTGAATCGGACCCAAAGATATTTCTCCTTGTTACGTCTCTCCTGGCAAGGCGTATCTATTTGGCTCATTCCCAGGTCTACCAGTTATGGTAAATCTGGGAATTTGTCAAAAACCATTGGCGTTGCATGGGCACACCCAAGCAATGCTCATGGAACGCCATCCTAGCACAGAATAAGGAAGTGCAGCAATTTGCACAGCGCTATGTTGCTTTACCCTAGAATTATAGCGCCACTCAGGGCCATGCAAAGTGGCCTTGCGTGGTTTCATAAATCGCATTTAAGGTTTGCGTTGCGCATGTACCATGTTGCGTGGTGGAAACACAAAGCTAACTGGCTCAGTAATATATGCCCTGTCGTCTTTTGTTCCACCTCCCTGACTGCACTGCTCCAGCACAAGCGCGACTCAAATACAACCTAACAAAACAAGCATGTCTGAGCGCCGGGACTCAAATACAACGTAACAAAACAAACATGTTTGAGCGCCGGGACTCAAATACAACCTAACAAAACAAGCATGTCCGAGCGCCGGGACAACAAACACAACTTACAAAAACAAACATGCTTGAGCGCTGGGACTCAAATGCAACCTAACAAAACAAGCATGTCCGAGCGCCGGGACAACAAACACAACTTACCAAAACAAACATGTTTGAGCGCTGGGACTCGAATACAACCTAACAAAACAAGCATGCCTGAGCGCCGGGACTCGAACACTACCTAACAAAACAAGCATGTCCGAGCACCAGGACTCTAACAGAACTTACCAAAGCAAACATGTTTGAGCGCTGGGACTCAAGTCAAGTCAAGTCAAGAGATTTATATAGCGCGCTACATACCCATAGGGTCTCAAGGCGCTTGAGGACGGATGGGGAATTACTTGTCGAATATCCAAGTTTTAAGTTGCTTTCTGAATGCTAGGTGGTTCTGAGTAAGGCGAAGGTGAGTGGGAAGTGAGTTCCAGGTTTTAGCTGCCAGGTAGGAGAAGGATCTACCTCCCATGGTGGTTTTGTTGATGCGAGGTATAGTGGCAAGGGCTTGGTTGGAGGATCGTAGCTGGCGGGAGGGGGTGTAGAAGGACAGTCGTGTGTTGAGGCATTCGGGTCCAAGTTCGTAAAGTGTTTTGTGTGCGTGGGTTAGGAGGCGGAAAGTAATCCTCTTATTTACGGGGAGCCAGTGGAGGTTTTTCAGGTGACCAGAAATGTGGTCGTTACGCGGGATGTCTAGTATGAGTCTGGCAGATGCGTTCTGGATGCGTTGGAGTCGGGATGGGTGCTTTTCCAAGGGCCTCTGGCCACCAAGAGTCATCCCAGGCGGAGGGGGAGGTGCCTAAGATGAGGACTTCTGTTTTGTCTGAGTTCAGTTTCAGACGGCTGTGCTTCATCCACTCGGCTACTTCTTTCATTCCTTCGTGTAAGTTGGTTTTGGCGGTGTTAGGGTCTTTGGTGAGTGAGAGGATCAGTTGAGTGTCGTCAGCGTAGGAGATGATGTTGAGATTGTGTTGGCGAGCGATGGCCGCAAGGGGGCTCATGTATACGTTGAAGAGGGTGGGGCTGAGTGACGATCCTTGTGGCACGCCGCAGATGACTTCAGAGGCCTCTGACTTGAATGGTGGGAGGCGGTCTCTATGGGTTCTTCCGGTGAGGAACGAGGTGATCCATTCCAGTGCTTTTCCTTGGATTCCGACGTTTCTGAGGCGCTGTAGAAGGGTGCTATGACAGACTGTGTCGAAGGCAGAGGAGAGGTCGAGGAGGATGAGGGCGACTGTGTCTCCATTGTCCAGTAGAGTTCGAATGTCGTCTGTTGCTGCGATGAGTGCGGTCTCAGTGCTGTGTTTGGCTCGGAAGCCGGATTGTGAGGGGTCGAGGGATTTGTTGGTTTCGAGGAAGGTGGCGAGCTGGTTGTTGACAGCTTTCTCAATGACTTTGGCCGGGAATGGAAGAAGCGAGATGGGGCGGTAGTTTTTGAGTTCGGTGGGGTCAGCTGTGGGTTTTTTCAGAAGGGCGCTGAGTTCTGCGTGTTTCCAGCTTTCCGGGAAGGTGGCGGAGTTGAGAGAGCAGTTGATGACGTCTCGGAGGTGTGGTGCTATGATGGAGTCTGCTTTGTTGAAGATGTGGTGAGGGCATGGGTCTGTGGGGGATCCTGAGTGGATGGAGTTCATCAGGCGGATGGTGTCCTCAGTGGAGATTGAGTTCCAGTCGTTAAGGATGTTCAAGGGGGGTGAAGGTCCTGCAGAAGGTTGGGTGGGTTGGTCTCCGGGTTGGTTGCCGAAGCTGTTGTGGATGTCTGCGATTTTGTTGTGGAAGAAGGAAGCTAGGGAGTCGCAGAGGGCTTGGGAGGGGGTGATGTCGTTGGAGTTGGCTGATGGGTTGGTAAATTCTTTGACGATGTTGAATAATTCCTTGCTGTTGTGGGCGTTGTTATCTAGTCGGTCTTTGAATGCGGCTTTCTTGGCAGACCGGATTAGTTGGTGGTGTATGCGGGTGGCGTTTTTGAAGGCGTCCCTGGTGCTGGTGCTTGGGTCTTTTTTCCAGGCCTTCTCGAGGGAGCGACAGAGTTTCTTCGATTTCTTAAGATCACCAGGAGGCGTTTTTGCTGCCTAGTTTGATTTGACGTTTTTTCAACGGTGCTAGGATGTCGGCGCTGTTGGATAGCCATTGGGTGAGGTTGATGGCTGCTTGGTCGGGGTTTAAGGAGTGGGCGGGGGGTTTAGAAGAAGCGATGAGGAGATCTGGTCGATGGTGATTTTGTTCCAGTTTCTTCGCAGGGTGGGTTGAGGATGGTTGTGGATTGTGGTCTTATTGTAGGTAAAGTGAACGCAGCTGTGGTCCGTCCAATGAAGAGCTGTGGTGTGACTGAATGAGACATGTTTGCTGGAGGTGAAGATGGGGTCGAGTGTGTGACCTGCAATATGGGTGGGGGTATTAACAAGTTGTTTGAGTCCGAGGTTGGCGAGATTGTCCAGAAGGGTGGTGGCGCTGTTGTCATTGCTCTTTTCCAGGTGAAAATTGAGGTCTCCCAGTAGGATGTAGTCCTCGGAGTGGAGGGCGTGTGGGGTGATAAAGTCAGTGATGTCGTCACTGAATTGTGCACGGGGTCCTGGAGGCCGGTAGAAGAGGGTGCCTCTGAGTGTGGTCTTGGGGTCGGTGTGGATCTGGAAGTGGAGGTGTTTGGCGCTGGCAAGGTTGACGTCTGAGCTGGTTGAGATGCGGATGGAGTTCTTATGGACGATAGCGATGCCTCCTCCTGCTTGCTCGATGCGGTCCTTACGGATGATCTTGTATCCTTCCGGGATGGCAATGGCGATGTCTGGGGTTGAAGAGGCATTCATCCATGTTTCTGTTAGGAAGGCGACGTCCGGTGAGATGGTGTCTAGTAGATTCCAGAGGTCGATGGCGTGTCTGTGGGCCGAGCGGGTGTTGAGCAGGATGCATTTTAGGTGGTTGGTGTCAGGACTCTGATTGGTGTTCGTGGATGAGGAGTTGGTTTTGGTGCCGTCGAACTTGCAGGAGTTGTAAGAGAAGGGTCCATGGGTGTGTCCAGGAGCGGCTTGGACGCAGTTGGGGGAACGGCCGGGGTTAAGGGCTAGGAGGGTGGTGGCATCGTAAGTGATGCGAGTGGGCTGGGCATTACGAGAACCAGGGGGTCTGGCGCTGGGCGCGGTCCAGGCGCGGACGGGCGTAGACGGGCTTACCTTTGGCGCACCTTCGGCGCGGCCGTAGCGTGTGGACGCTGCACGTGTGGACATCCGACATAAATGGAGAGTGGAGGGGGCGGAGCGTGGGAGGGGCAGCAGGGAGGCGGTAGCGGGGATGAGGGGCGGGCCAGGGGATATCCACAACAAAATGGAGGGTCAAAGGTAAAAGCGAGGCAGGGGCAGCAAATCCTCAAAAGCGCCGAGTGAGTAGTCCAATTAAATAAAATAAATAAATGCGCAACAGCCACAGCGATGCAGACAGTACAAACAATGAGCACAGCAGTCAGAGCAAGGTCGCGCTAGTATGTCAGTCGGGTAGTGCGGCGCTATGCGTGTAAAGCGCTAGAATGCTATGAGGAACGGCAAAGCAATTCTAAGGTATTGACAGTGATAACGATACCAAAGATGCGTGTGAATCATAGAGCGATGTAGCTGCAGGAGAGCAGGAGCATGTACCTAACAAAACAAGCATGTCCGAGCACCAGGACTCTAACACAACTTACCAAAGCAAACATGTTTGAGCGCTGGGACACAAATACAACCTAACAAAACAAGCATGCCTGAGCGTCGGGACTCAAACACAACCTAACAAAACAAGTATGCCTGAGCGCCGGGACTCGAACACTACCTAACAAAACAAGCATGTCCGAGCACCAGGACTCTAACACAACTTACCAAGCAAACATGTTTGAGCGCTGGGACTCAAATACAACCTAACAAAACAAGCATGCCTGAGCGCCGGGACTCAAACACAACCTAACAAAACAAGTATGCCTGACCGCCGGGACTCGAACACTACCTAACAAAACAAGCATGTCCGAGCACCAGGACTCTAACACAACTTACCAAGCAAACATGTTTGAGCGCTGGGACTCGAATACAACCTAACAAAACAAGCATGCCTGAGCGCCAGGACTCAAACACAACCTAACAAAACAAGCATGCCTGAGCGCCGGGACTCGAACACTACCTAACAAAACAAGCATGTCCGAGCACCAGGACTCTAACACAACTTACCAAGCAAACATGTTTGAGCGCTGGGACTCGAATACAACCTAACAAAACAAGCATGCCTGAGCGCCAGGACTCAAACACAACCTAACAAAACAAGCATGTCCGAGTGCCAGGACTCGAACACAATTTACCAAAGCAAACATGTTTGAGCGCCGGGAGTCGAACACAACATAACAAAACAAGCATATATGTGGGCCGTGACTCGAACACAACATAACAAAATAAGCATGTCTGAGCGCCGGTACTCGAACACAACATAACAAAACAAGCATGTATGAGGGCCGGGACTCAATCATAACTTACCAAAACAAGCATGTATGAGGGCCGGAACTCGAAAACAACTTACCAAAACAAGCATGTATCGAGGGCCGGGACTCGAACACAACTTACCAAAACAAGCATGTATGAGGGCCGGGACTCGAACACAACTTACCAAAACAAGCATGTCTGAGCACTGGGATTTGAACACAACTTACCAAAACGAGCATATGAGGGCGGAACTTGAAAACAAGCATGTCCGAGCACCAGGACTCTAACACAACTTACCAAAGCAAACATGTTTGAGCGCTGGGACTCGAATACAACCTAACAAAACAAGCATGCCTGAGCGCCGGGACTCAAACACAACCTAACAAAACAAGCATGCCTGAGCGCCGGGACTCGAACACTACCTAACATAACAAGCATGTCCGAGCACCAGGACTCTAACACAAATTACCAAAGCAAACATGTTTGAGCGCTGGGACTCAAATACAACGTAACAAAACAAACATGTTTGAGCGCCGGGACTCAAATACAACCTAACAAAACAAGCATGTCCGAGTGCCGGGACAACAAACACAACTTAACAAAACAAGCATGTTTGAGCGCCGGGGCTCGAACACAACATAACAAAACAAGCATGTCTGAGTCCAGGGACTCGAACACAACCTAACAAAACAAGCATGTCTCATACATGCCAATATTTTAGGACAGGGACGTGGGAGATTTAAAATAAAAAACTTGGGAGAATGAGAATTCCCCATTAACTTCTATTGTAGAAAATGCAATTTCAGGCGGGAGAGAGCTAAAATAAAGTCATGTTTGGCTTGAAAAATAGGTAGTCTCCCACCTGAATTGGGTCTATTGTCATGTATGATGTCTGAGCGCCGGCACTCTTCTGGTTGAAGCAGCTGTGCGCTGTACAAAAATGTCTTTGTTTGTAGTGATGCTTCAAGCTGCATTAGTGTCTGACTCTACGAAACTGAGAAAAGCGTCTCCAAACTCCCTGAAAGTAGTAATGCTGAAAAGGGGACTCGTAAGAGTGCTTAGAATTCTTGCAATTCGAGGAGCTATGGACCCAGCTATTTCCTGTCCCTCAAATTTAAGAAAACAAGCAAAACGGTTCTATGCCATGAAAACAAGGCAGACATTGAAACAAGGAGCCATGTTCGTGGTTAATAAATCATATGAAGTGATGTTAAATCACAAATATCTTGACATGCTCTATAAACCGAAAGAGGAACTTGACCAGAGTTAGGTTTGGACTGATACCATTAAGGTGGGGCGGGGAGGGGGGGTCATCTACACAGAGTAAAGGAAGATTTAGACCAGCAGTTCTTAACCTTTGACTTCTGCAGAGCCCTACTGAAGCATTACTGGAACCAGGGACCCCCCTGGGTCATTATTGGAAACTGGGGACCCCTGGCCTACCAAATGTCTATGTTTTGAACCTCTAAACACAACACAAAAATACAAAAACAAGTATACAGCAAACAAATGCTGAAATATTTAAATATAACTCACAACCACATATAGAAGTTATTTAATTTTCAATGTTGCTTCTTTATTTGCAAATACTTTATTACCTTTAATAATTTTAGCATTATTTAATTTTGTAAAACAGTTGCGGACCCCGGGGGTCCTCAGACTACAGGTTAAGAACCACTGACATAGCCTCTACTTTCTGTCCCTGTGCTTTGGGGAAGGAAACTCTTATCCACATAATGTGTTGATGCGAAAAAATGAACCGCATTAAGGAAATTCTGATTAAAATCAATGCTTGTAAGCGTAATAATATTTAATGTCAGGAGACAATTTTAGCATGTTTAAATGGAGCTAATCCCGAATTAATTGGTCAATTTCTTAAGCATCTCTTACTTGTTAAAAAAAATTAGAGACAGATATTTAATATTGTGATCGCTTGTATAGATAATTACCTATATATAAACGAAAGACGTGAAAATCAGAAAAGGCTCTGACACCGCTTAGAGGGTTGAAGAAGATGACGTTTGGTTTTTGAATTTGCAATGATTCACGCTAATCGTACAACACAAATGTCCCTTTCCTATTCATTTGCATTGAGAGGAAATGTATCAAACATGTGAAAGTGTATGGGTTTTAGCATCACGCGCTCCAGCCGATGACGGGTGACGCACGGGCCCGTTCATAGGGCTCGAGTCTTGCGTCAACATTGGTTGCGTGCTGACTACTTTGCATTCAACGCATCTTAGAGTGTGCAGGCTGTCTGTCCGAGGTGCTGTGTTTCATTTCACATTCTCCTGTAGGGTAGGGTGAGCGGTTTCCCCATGAAGTCTGCTTGGGCCGGAGAGGAGTCAGTCACGTCGGAGTATTGTTTCTGAGATTTCTCAAGATGCTGAAGTTTACCAAGAGTGCCTAGATTGTCCCCCTGACCTTTAAGCGCTACTGGCCTATTACCGCTGAGGGGTTGGCTCCTGGCCTGGGTATCCGGTCACATAGGGCCCTGTGTCCCCTCTGCCTGGCCTGGCGCAGGGTCACGCGTCCCCTCTGCCTGAGCAGGGCCCCGTGTCCCCTCTGCCTGTCCTTGTACAGGGCCCCGTGTCCCCTCTGCCTGAGCAGGGTCCCGTGTCCCCACTGCCTGTGCTGGTGCAGGGCCCCATATCCCCTCTACCTGTCCTGGTGCAGGGCCTCGTGTCCCCTCTACCTGTCCTGGTGCAGGTTCCCGTGTCCCCTCTGCCTGTCCTGGTGCAGGGCCCCGTGTCCCCTCTGCCTGAGCAGGCCCCCGTGTCCCCTCTGCCTGAGCAGGCCCCCGTGTCCCCTCTGCCTGTACAGGGCCCCGTGTCCCCTCTACCTGTCCTGGTGCAGGGCCCCCGTGTCCCCTCTGCCTGTCCTTGCACAGGGCCCCGTGTCCCCTCTGCCTGAGCAGGGCCCCGTGTCCCCTCTGCCTGTCCTTGTACAGGGCTCCGTGTCCCCTCTGCCTGTGCTGGTGCAGGTTCCAGTGTCCCCTCTGCCTGTCCTTGTACAGGGCTCCGTGTCCCCTCTGCCTGAGCAGGCCCCCGTGTCCCCTCTGCCTGAGCAGGGCCCCGTGTCCCCTCTGCCTGTCCTGGTGCAGGGCTCCGTGTCCCCTCTGCCTGAGCAGGCCCCCGTGTCCCCTCTGCCTGAGCAGGGCCCCGTGTCCCCTCTGCCTGTCCTTGCACAGGGCTCCGTGTCCCCTCTGCCTGTCCTGGTGCAGGGCTGTATAGGGCCCCGTGTCCTTTAAGCCTGTCCTGGTGCAGGGCACCGTGTCCTCTCTGCCCGTCCTTGTACAGGGTTGTACAGGGCCCCGTGTCCCCTCTGCCTGTCCTTGTACAGGGCTCCGTGTCCCCTCTGCCTGTCCTGGTGCAGGGCACCGTGTCCCCTCTGCCTGTCCTTGTACAGGGCTGTACAGGGCCCCGTGTCCCCTCTGCCTGTCCTTGTACAGGGCTCCGTGTCCCCTCTGCCTGTCCTGGTGCAGGGCACCGTGTCCCCTCTGCCTGTCCTTGTACAGGGCTGTACAGGGCCCCGTGTCCCCTCTGCCTGTCCTTGTACAGGGCTCCGTGTCCCCTCTGCCTGTCCTGGTGCAGGGCCCCGTGTCCCCTCTGCCTGTCCTTGTACAGGGCTCCGTGTCCCCTCTGCCTGTCCTTGTACAGGGCTGTACAGGGCCCCGTGTCCCCTCTGCCTGTCCTTGTACAGGGCTCCGTGTCCCCTCTGCCTGTCCTTGTACAGGGCTCCGTGTCCCCTCTGCCTGTCCTGGTGCAGGGCCCCGTGTCCCCTCTGCCTGTCCTTGTACAGGGCACCGTGTCCCCTCTGCCTGTCCTTGTACAGGGCTGTACAGGGCCCCGTGTCCCCTCTGCCTGTCCTTGTACAGGGCTCCGTGTCCCCTCTGCCTGTCCTGGTGCAGGGCACCGTGTCCCCTCTGCCTGTCCTTGTACAGGGCTGTACAGGGCCCCGTGTCCCCTCTGCCTGTCCTTGTACAGGGCTCCGTGTCCCCTCTGCCTGTCCTGGTGCAGGGCCCCGTGTCCCCTCTGCCTGTCCTTGTACAGGGCACCGTGTCCCCTCTGCCTGTCCTTGTACAGGGCTGTACAGGGCCCCGTGTCCCCTCTGCCTGTCCTTGTACAGGGCTCCGTGTCCCCTCTGCCTGTCCTGGTGCAGGGCCCCGTGTCCCCTCTGCCTGTCCTTGTACAGGGCTCCGTGTCCCCTCTGCCTGTCCTGGTGCAGGTTCCCGTGTCCCCTCTGCCTAAGCAGGGCCCCGTGCCCCCTCTGCCTGTCCTTGTACAGGGCTCCGTGTCCCCTCTGCCTGTCCTTGTACAGGGCTCCGTGTCCCCTCTGCCTGTGCAGGGCTCCGTGTCCCCTCTGCCTGTCCTTGTACAGGGCTCCGTGTCCCCTCTGCCTGTCCTTGTACAGGGCTGTACAGGGCCCCGTGTCCCCTCTGCCTGTCCTTGTACAGGGCTCCGTGTCCCCTCTGCCTGTCCTGGTGCAGG
This sequence comes from Lissotriton vulgaris, assembly GCF_964263255.1. Lineage (NCBI taxonomy): Eukaryota > Metazoa > Chordata > Amphibia > Caudata > Salamandridae > Lissotriton > Lissotriton vulgaris. Next base: position 54,731,222 of record NC_141691.1, on the reverse strand, counting down.
GCCCCGTGTCCCCTCTGCCTGTCCTTGTACAGGGCCCCGTGTCCCCTCTGCCTGTCCTTGTACAGGGCACCGTGTCCCCTCTGCCTGTCCTTGTACAGGGCTGTACAGGGCCCCGTGTCCCCTCTGCCTGTCCTTGTACAGGGCTCCGTGTCCCCTCTGCCTGTCCTTGTACAGGGCTGTACAGGGCCCCGTGTCCCCTCTGCCTGTCCTTGTACAGGGCTCCGTGTCCCCTCTGCCTGTCCTGGTGCAGGGCCCCGTGTCCCCTCTGCCTGTCCTTGTACAGGGCCCCGTGTCCCCTCTGCCTGTCCTTGTACAGGGCACCGTGTCCCCTCTGCCTGTCCTTGTACAGGGCTCCGTGTCCCCTCTGCCTGTCCTTGTACAGGGCTGTACAGGGCCCCGTGTCCCCTCTGCCTGTGCTGGTGCAGGGCTCCGTGTCCCCTCTGCCTGTGCTGGTGCAGGGCTCCGTGTCCCCTCTGCCTGTCCTTGTACAGGGCTCCGTGTCCCCTCTGCCTGTCCTTGTACAGGGCTGTACAGGGCCCCGTGTCCCCTCTGCCTGTGCTGGTGCAGGGCCCTGTGTCCCCTCTGCCTGTGCTGGTACAGGGCTCCGTGTCCCCTCTGCCTGTGCAGGGCTCCGTGTCCCCTCTGCCTGTCCTTGTACAGGGCTGCGTGTCCCCTCTGCCTGTCCTTGCACAGGGCTCCGTGTCCCCTCTGCCTGTCCTTGTACAGGGCTCCGTGTCCCCTCTGCCTGTCCTGGTGCAGGGCACCGTGTCCCCTCTGCCTGTGCAGGGTCCCGTGTCCCCTCTGCCTGTCCTGGTGCAGGGCACCGTGCCCCCTCTGCCTGTCGTTGTACAGGGCTCCGTGTCCCCTCTGCCTGTCCTTGTACAGGGCTCCGTGTCCCCTCTGCCTGTGCAGGGTCCCGTGTCCCCTCTGCCTGTCCTGGTGCAGGGCACCGTGTCCCCTCTGCCTGTCCTTGTACAGGGCTGTACAGGGCCCCGTGTCCCCTCTGCCTGTGCTGGTGCAGGGCCCTGTGTCCCCTCTGCCTGTGCTGGTGCAGGGCTCCGTGTCCCCTCTGCCTGTCCTTGTACAGGGCTCCGTGTCCCCTCTGCCTGTCCTTGTACAGGGCTCCGTGTCCCCTCTGCCTGTCCTTGTACAGGGCTCCGTGTCCCCTCTGCCTGTCCTTGTACAGGGCTCCGTGTCCCCTCTGCCTGTCCTTGTACAGGGCTCCGTGTCCCCTCTGCCTGTCCTTGTACAGGGCTCCGTGTCCCCTCTGCCTGTCCTTGTACAGGGCTCCGTGTCCCCTCTGCCTGTCCTTGTACAGGGCCCCGTGTCCCCTCTGCCTGTCCTGGTGCAGGGCCCCATGTCCCCTCTGCCTGTCCTTGTACAGGGCTCCGTGTCCCCTCTGCCTGTCCTTGTACAGGGCTCCGTGTCCCCTCTGCCTGTCCTTGTACAGGGCTCCGTGTCCCCTCTGCCTGTCCTTGTACAGGGCTCCGTGTCCCCTCTGCCTGTCCTTGTACAGGGCTCCGTGTCCCCTCTGCCTGTCCTTGTACAGGGCCCCGTGTCCCCTCTGCCTGAGCAGGCCCCCGTGTCCCCTCTGCCTGAGCAGGGCCCCGTGTCCCCTCTGCCTGTCCTTGTACAGGGCCCCGTGTCCCCTCTGCCTGTCCTTGTACAGGGCACCGTGTCCCCTCTGCCTGTCCTTGTACAGGGCTCCGTGTCCCCTCTGCCTGTGCTTGTACAGGGCTGTACAGGGCCCCGTGTCCCCTCTGCCTGTGCTGGTGCAGGGCTCCGTGTCCCCTCTGCCTGTCCTTGTACAGGGCTCCGTGTCCCCTCTGCCTGTCCTTGTACAGGGCTCCGTGTCCCCTCTGCCTGTCCTTGTACAGGGCTCCGTGTCCCCTCTGCCTGTCCTTGTACAGGGCTCCGTGTCCCCTCTGCCTGTCCTTGTACAGGGCTCCGTGTCCCCTCTGCCTGTCCTTGTACAGGGCCCCGTGTCCCCTCTGCCTGTCCTGGTGCAGGGCCCCGTGTCCCCTCTGCCTGTCCTGGTACAGGGCTCCGTGTCCCCTCTGCCTGTCCTTGTACAGGGCTCCGTGTCCCCTCTGCCTGTCCTTGTACAGGGCTCCGTGTCCCCTCTGCCTGTCCTTGTACAGGGCTCCGTGTCCCCTCTGCCTGTCCTTGTACAGGGCTCCGTGTCCCCTCTGCCTGTCCTTGTACAGGGCTCCGTGTCCCCTCTGCCTGTCCTTGTACAGGGCCCCGTGTCCCCTCTGCCTGTCCTGGTGCAGGGCCCCGTGTCCCCTCTGCCTGTCCTTGTACAGGGCTCCGTGTCCCCTCTGCCTGAGCAGGCCCCCGTGTCCCCTCTGCCTGAGCAGGCCCCCGTGTCCCCTCTGCCTGAGCAGGGCTCCGTGTCCCCTCTGCCTGTCCTTGTACAGGGCTCCGTGTCCCCTCTGCCTGTCCTTGTACAGGGCTCCGTGTCCCCTCTGCCTGTCCTTGTACAGGGCTCCGTGTCCCCTCTGCCTGTCCTTGTACAGGGCTCCGTGTCCCCTCTGCCTGTCCTTGTACAGGGCTCCGTGTCCCCTCTGCCTGTCCTGGTGCAGGGCCCCGTGTCCCCTCTGCCTGTGCTGGTGCAGGCCCCCGTGTCCCCTCTGCCTGAGCAGGGCCCCGTGTCCCCTCTGCCTGTCCTTGTACAGGGCTCCGTGTCCCCTCTGCCTGAGCAGGCCCCCGTGTCCCCTCTGTCTGTGCAGGGTCCCGTGTCCCCTCTGCCTGTCCTTGTACAGGGCTGTACAGGGCCCCGTGCCCCCTCTGCCTGTCCTTGTACAGGGCTCCGTGTCCCCTCTGCCTGTCCTTGTACAGGGCTCCGTGTCCCCTCTGCCTGTCCTGGTGCAGGGCACCGTGTCCTCTCTGCCTGTCCTTGTACGGGGCTCCGTGTCCCCTCTGCCTGTCCTTGTACAGGGCTCCGTGTCCCCTCTGCCTGTCCTTGTACAGGGTTGTACAGGGCTCCGTGTCCCCTCTGCCTGTCCTTGTACAGGGCTCCGTGTCCCCTCTGCCTCTGCAGGGCCCCGTGTCCCCTTTGCCTGTCCTCCCGGTGGGGGGTCGCCCCCGCTGCTCTCTTGGCCAGCACAGCTCTGTTATGTTAGGTGGCGCTGCTAAAGCGCATATAGCACAGAGACCCCCCCTGATGACGACCCCCGCTCCCTCATTAGCGGCAGAAACTCTCTTTGAAGCGGCGCAGGGGAGTGCATCGACCCGTGACGGGGAGCGCTGGAGCACAGACGCCCCCATTGTGGCCACCCTGGGACCCAGGCCCCGCGCCAGGCTGACGAGGGGGGATTATACGCCCCGGCGCTTCACTGAGGGCCCGGGCAGCGCCTGGATAAACTCGGGGCTGCCCTGGAGGTGGTGGTGAGAGGGGCGGGGGAGGGCTGGGGGCTGAGAGGGGCGGGGGAGGGCTGGAGCAGGCCTGGACCCAGGGATAATCATTTTATGAGAAACTAGTAAGCTGGACCCTCGTGACAGGGGTCTGCATGTAACCTGTAGGTCACAAGTGCGTGGCCCGACAGCCACTGCTCACTCAGCCTCTCATCCTTCCGACGTCGATAAATCGAGTAGCATTGAGTGCCGTGTTATGAACTGAGTACCACCAGGGGTAATGCCATGGTGCGGACGCCGTAGGCACCAGGGTGATTGAGGTGGAGGAGCAGAACTAAGACCGTTTCCCCCTTGACGATCCTCAAATGTTTCTTCCCTTTTCTGATTTGCCTTTTCTCCATACCCTTGTATCCCTCCCACCCTGCCCTGGTGCTGTGACTGCACCCCCCCCCCCTATCCCCCCCACCCCCACCGCACTTAATGGAACTCTGCTTTTTTTTTTTTCTCTTGGTCTTAACCTGAGAAAATCTACTATGTGTATATATATGTATATAGAGATAACTCTAATCACTAGTATATGCGGTAGACCTGTGTACTCTCTACCATTCCTATGTGACCCTTAGAGTATATCCATTCGTATCCTTCCCTATGTATATAGAGATAACTCTAATCACTAGTATATGCAGTAGACCTTTTTACTCTCTACCATTCCTATGTGACCCTTAGAGTATATCCATTCGTATCCTTCCCTATGTATATAGAGATAACTCTAATCACTAGTATAGACAGTAGACCTGTGTACTCTCTACCATTCCTATGTGACCCTTAGAGTATATCCATTCGTATCCTTCCCTATGTATATATGGATAACTCTAATCACTAGTATATGCAGTAGACCTTTTTACTCTCTACCATTCCTATGTGACCCTTAGAGTATATCCATTCGTATCCTTCCCTATGTATATAGAGATAACTCTAATCACTAGTATAGACAGTAGACCTTTGTACTTTCTACCATTCCTATGTGACTCTTAGAGAATATCCTTTCGTATCCCGCCCTATGTATATAGAGATAACTCTAATCACTAGTACATGCAGTAGACCTATGTACTCTCTGCCATTCCTATGTGACTCTTAGAGTATATCCATTCATATCCCTTCCCTATGTATATAGAGATAACTCTAATCACTAGTACATGCAGTATACCTTTGTACTTTCTACCATTCCTATGTGACTCTTATAGGACCCGGATCCCCCAGCATGCTCCACGCCCGCTTACCCACCAAACAATCAAACCTTGAGAAAATGGTGGGTGTAAAAAGGCCATGTTTAATAACAAACACATAAACATGACATATGATTATTATTAAAACATTATCAAATTATGAGCAACATATCATTTATTATTCAAACATCTTATTAACTAGTTTTATGAATTATTCACATTATATTTGCTCATAACTTCCTCTTCATTCCCCCAGCACCAAGGGGCCCTCTGGTTCGCATCCCCTCAGGTAGAGATGCCCACGCCAGGTGCAGCCCACCTGCGCCCCTGAGCGATGGGCCCCAGCCCTCGGGTCCTTGTCCGCCATTTCCCGGGCCCCACCTCTCGTCCACCAGGCTGCCTAGGAGGCTCGTACCTGTCGCCCTAGCCTCCCCCAGCCGGTGGCCACATTCTCCCTGCGGAGAGCTTACCTTCTCTCCCCTCAGTGCTGGCCTAGGGAGTGCGCAAGGCGGACTCCCGTCCATTTTGTAAGTCTATCAGTGGTTGAATGACTCTTCCGCCACAAGGGAGACTAGGGCCCAAAGGTCCGTCGCCCTTCCCCCCTGCAGCTAAGTTCAGTACAAAGGACCATATTCCCATGATCCATGTGTCCGTGCCAATGTCAGATAAGTGAACTCCATCTTGGTGAAACATAGTTGCTCCTGAGATCATTCTGTGTGGAAGATGTAGCAAGCGGCCCTTCACTGAGCACAACTTTGCCAACTCCCTGTTAAGACGTCTGACTGACACGTTGAGAGCCCTTGCCCGAACTCCGTCGCCCCACCATTGCTGTGGGATCATGCAAGACCATGCAATCTTGGTCTGGGGGAAGGTCCGCCCCAGCCAAGCAAATTCAGTGAGCAGTGCCTCTTTGACTGCCAAGCGACCTCTGTCTACCATATCATTGCCGCCCAAGTGAATGATGATCAATTCAGGGGACTTCTGTCCCTCACGTTCTCTGATGTCTTCCACAAGCCGCAGGTGACGAATGCGCATTCCTCCCACACCGTGCCATAGGAATTCCGTCCCCTCCAGACCTGGTGGTTTCCGCACTCGCCGCTGTCGCAAACGCACTGCTGCCCGCCGCACAAAAGAGTGTCCCAACACCCACACCATCTTTCTTGGCATACTAGTAATCGGAGAGGAAATGTAAAGGTCAGGCATGGACATGGCATTGCATGAAGTCAAAGCAATTCAGGCCTAACGTATCGCTTATAACAGTTGGATGCCCAACGGCCCACCTTCTTTACTGCATTCGCAGACAGCCCAGCTCCAGCTACCAAAGTAGCGGCCCCTATCCTAAATGAATGAGAAGAGTAACCCGAGTCCCCCAGTCCCAGGTCTACCAATGCCATCCTCAGCACCGCCTTGAATTGATATTGTGACACACAATCCCCTCCCTCATGAATGAACAGGGCCCGACTCTTTCCCCCTGGACGGATGGCTAGGTATGACTGCATACATGCGACCGGGCAAATAAGGGCCTCCGGCGCGGGGCACAGCTGAATCACCGCCCCCTTACCTAACTGGTCTGTCTTAGATTTCTTAAGGATCACCTCCAAGAACCCAGAGCCTACCTTGGTGTCCCCAAACTGGAGCCCCCCTCCGTGGTCGCTGCGGGATGTCCCTACAATTTCCCCCAAGCGGAATGCCCCATAAAAGGCAAGGGAGAACACTGCAGAGAATAACGTCCCCTCGAAGCTAGAGGAGGACAGTCTAGGGAGGGCGCCTAAACTATCTCTCAAGGTCCTAATATCTAATGGCCGCCTAACATCTCGCCTGGGGCCCTCCCTTTTAGCCCAGCCCGACAAGGCCCTCCTAACTACGAATGAAGTTCCAGGGTCATACAAGCCCGCTAATCTGGCGAAAAACCCCACAGCAGACACGTGAGCTCTGGCATAGGAGAGAGACCTGCCCTGATCGCTAAGTCGCTGAAGAAAATGATACATTGCATGATCAGTGTACCAACATGAAAACCCAGCCTCTTGGACCAATGTCCTGTAGTACAAGAAACCCTGTTGATATGCTTTCCGCGTGCGGTCACTCAGTGAGGCACCTACCAGCCCCGCTAAAGCGGGGCTCCAATCCTCGACAGTGATGGTGGGAACACCGTCATCTGATCCTCCGCCTCGGGATGATACTTCCGGAATTCCTGCAGCTTAGAACGAGACAAAGCATCAGCAGCATGATTGTCAACCCCTGGAATGTGTGCTGCCTTGAACATCAGATTCAATTTCAAACATGCTAACACCAGGCGCTTCAGTAACCTCAAAACATGCCTACAGGTAGCCCCCTGGCGGTTAATGGCTTCCACCACGGACATGTTGTCCGACCAAAATATAACGGACTTATTCCTGAAGTACTCAGCCCAGATGGTCACTGCTACCAGAATTGGGAACAATTCTAAAAAGGCTATGTTCTTAGTCAAACCACTCTTATGCAACTCCTCCGGCCATTTAGCCCCGCACCACTGAGTTCCCAGGATAGCTCCGAAACCAATGCTGCCTGCAGCGTCTGTGTATAGTCCCAATTCGGAGTTAGGCACCGGGGGAGAAGGCCAAACCACAGCTCCATTAAAGTTCATCAGGAAGTCGCGCCACCACCCTCAGGTCCTCTTTCACCTCTGCTCTGAGGCGCACCCTATGGTGCTTCTGAGTTAGGCCTACCATAGCCCTGGCTATCAATCTAGAGAAGGGGCGGCCCATCGTAATTATTCTGAGAGCAAAGTTCAACTGGCCCACTAAGACCTGCAATTGGTGCAAGGTAACTTTGGGCCCCGCCAACGCTGCCTCTTTTGCCTGGGAAAAAGCCTGCACTTTGTCTGAGGGCAACCTACACTGCCCCGCTACTGTATCAATCTCAATCCCAAGAAAAGACATACACGTTGCCGGGCCCACTGTCTTGCCTGGGGCCAAAGGGATATTAAATTCCTTGAACATGGCCACTAGCTGTTCTAACGCTTGATGACATGCTGTAGAGGCTGCTGGTCCCATCACCATGAAGTCGTCCAGGTAATGTACCACATCCATGTGCCCTGTCTTGTATGAGAACAACCATTGGAGCATACAACTGAAGGTTTCAAAATACCTGCAAGAAACAGCGCACCCCATAGGCATACACTTATCAAAGTAAAATTGGTGGTGTAACTGAAAACCCAGCAAGTGATAATCATCAGGATGCACTGGCAACAGGCGGAATGCTGACTCTATGTCTGTCTTGGCCATGATAGCATTAGGACCTAAGATCCTCACTTTCCTCAAAGCTTCATCAAAGGAGGAGTAGGTCACCGAACAAAGAGCCGGGTCGATAGCATCATTCACGGACTCTCCTTTTGGGGCAGACAAATTGTGGATCATTCTAAATTGGCCCGGTTCCTTCTTAGGCACCACCCCCAGCGGATAGCACACAAAATCGGGGAGTGGCGGGGCTGGGAAAGGGCCCGCCACCCGCCCTAGTCCACGCTCCTTCTCCACTTTGGATTCCACTACTGCCGGCTGTGTCCTGGCAGACAATAAGTTATTACAGTACCCAACAGGCGGGAAGCCCTGAGCTGGGATGCAAAAGCCTTCGGAGAACCCCAGGTACAACAATTTGGCTGCAGACCGGTCTGGATACTGATTTAGCCAAAAAATCAGTCTCCCAATGTCTACAGGAGTAGGCAGCTTATGGCTGAGGAGGCTTGACCTCCTTGCCTCCTCCTCCCCTTTCTTTGGACTTTTTGATGCACTTGAATTCGGGGTGGGAAGGGTGCCCGCAAAAGGAACACGCATGCCTAAATCTGCATTTCTCTGAGGACCAGGTGCACACTTTTTTATCAAAGGCCCAGCATGCCCCCCTCTTCTCTCCAGGCCCCCCTGAGAAGTCCGAAAAGGCTGTCTGTAACTATGCAAACCACCTGTCTTGCCATTAACGCTTTCAAGCCACACATTGACCTCCACCTGGTCCCAGCCCATATCCGGGTCCTGGACCTTCTCCCACCTGAAATCCCTATCATAGTCCAGCCACGCTGTACCCCCATGTGTTGTGTGCACCTTCAAAATCTTATACATATAAAAGATCAGGGACCCTGCCAACTCTGTTTTTTTCTCAATCACCACTGTCATGAACACCTGGAAGCCAAAGAGCCAATTCGTAATAGTTTCTTCTACCCGCGGTCTCTTGTCCCTATAGGAGCTGTCCTTTCCATCCCTGTCCTTGTTCTCAACATCCAGTCTTTTCGGTCTTATCAAGGAGAGTATATCTACATATTCTCCTTTCCAAATCTTTTCCTTCATTTCCAAAGACACATGGGTAGCTAGACGGCCTGGTTTAGACAACACATACCCCTGGCCCCCTCCGATCTTAGCCCCCCCTCCTGACTCAGTGTTCCCGCCCTCAGGCTTACCTCCTGAAGAACTGGGCGCATTCGAAGGGGCCGCGGCTACCTGAGGCGCCGCCGGTACACTCACGGACTGCGCCTTCACCAATATAGCTAACTGCTCCCTAATCTCGCTGAGGGGGCCCTCGTCAACTCTCTCTGGGGCCCAAGGCGCGATTGCTGCCGCCGCAGCTGCTACTGTCGGCAAGGGGTGCGAGACCGATACACTCGGCTTTCAGCAGAAGCGGCCGCTCCACACGCAGCTCCCAGCCTCCCAGAAGCGGTATCGTTACCTCAAAGATCCTGCACATTACAACTTCATTGCAGCTAAAGCGTAGTGCTACATTGCCCCGCCTGCCGCGCAGCATTGTTTACATTTGCCGAGGCCATCTGACTCATAACGCTTGACTAATTTAGTGCGCTTGTTAGACTGTTATTCTGCACATCTCTGCCTGTATTTGTATCTGCGCCAGTTATTGCATTGTGTACCTGGCTGACCGCCATTAACATCGCGATCGCCTACTCTGTGCCCCAGTGTTGTTTGCAGATCGACTGCTTGCTGCCATTTTGTTTGTTGTGGTCCTGCCTCCTTCCCCTGATCTCCACCCCGCCTCCCTGCTGACCCTCCCTCCCACTGATACTGACCTCGCAGCCCCTCCTCGATCGCGCTGTGACCGTCCTGCTTTCAGCAGAAGCGGCCGCTCCACACGCAGCTCCCAGCCTCCTAGAAGCGGTATCGTTACCTCAAAGATCCTGCACATTACAACTTCATCGCAGCTAGAGCGTAGCACTACATTGCCCCGCCCGCCGCGCAGCATTGTTTACATTTGCCGAGGCCTTCTGACTCATAACGCTTGATGAATTTAGTGCGCTTGTTAGACGGTTATTCTGCACATCTCTGCCTGTATTTGTGTTACATTCTTGTCACATTATCTTTATTCTTCTTTTCCTTTAAGTGCATGCGACTTGACCCTGAATCCATCATAAGTTCTACTTGAATAGAAAAAATATTAAAGATACATTTAGGTGACTTCTTACAAGTAAGCATTACACGGCCTGAATGAACTATGGAGACAACATAAGTTTCTCTTCTGCACTTAAAGGAGAAGAAGAATAAAGATAATGTGACAAGAATGTAACAATTTGTATCTGCGCCAGTTATTGCATTGTGTACCTGCCTGACCGCCATTAACATCGCGATCGCCTACTCTGTACCCCAGTGTTGTTTGCAGATCAACTGCTTGCTGCCATTTTGTTTGTTGTGGTCCTACCTCCTTTCCCTGATCTCCACCCCGCCTCCCTGCTGACCCTCCCTCGCCCCTCCCCTTCCACTATCCACATATGACAGATGCATTTGCGCGCAGCATTCACGCGCAGCGATCGCGACCCATGCGCGCCGAAGGTGCGCCAAAGGTAAGCCCGTCTACGCCTGTCCGCGCCTGGACCGCGCCCAGTGCCAAACCCCCTGGCCCCGCCGCTCCCAACCCTCTAGAGTCACATATGATGCCGCTACTCTCCTCTTCCTCAACCCCGGACGTACACCACTATGCTGCGAAGCTACTCCAGGACGTACCCACGGCCCATTCGCCTGCCTCTCCTGCAAGTTCAACTGCTTCAGAACCCTTACCAAATCCACGTCCTCCAAACACAACTCCGACTCTAACCGCCTAAATTGCATCCTGCTCAACACCCGCTCGGTCCACAGACACGCAACAGAACTCTGGGAACTAATCGAAACTGCGTCACCTGACATCGCCTTCCTTACTGAAACATGGATGAACACATCATCAGCTCCCGACATCGCCATAGCCATACCGGACGCTTACAAGATTATCCGAAAAGACCGCACCAATCAAACAGGAGGAGGCATCGCCATCGTCCACAGAAACACCATCAAAATCACAACCAGCCCCGACGACAATCTTGCACCCGCCGAACATCTCCACTTCCAAATCCACACTGACCCCAGGACCACACTTAGAGGTACCCTCATTTACAGGCCTCCAGGCACCTGCACTCAATTCAGCGATGACATCACCGACTTCGTCAGCCCACACGCCCTCGCATCCGAGAACTACATTCTTCTAGGAGACCTCAACTACCACCTTGAAAACAAACACGACAGCACCACCACCCTTCTGGACAACCTGGCCAATCTCGGACTCAAACAACTTGTTGACACCCCCACTCACACAGCCGGACACACACTCGACCCTATCTTCACCTCCAGCAAACACATCTCCTTCGATCGCACTACAGCGCTCCACTGAACGGATCACAGCTGTGTTCACTTCAGCTACAAAACCACCCTGACCCACAACCGTCCACAACCTATTCCTCTGAGAAATTGGAACAAAATCACCACCGACCAACTCCTCACATCACTCAACCAAAACCCTCCCACCCTCTCAATGGACCCAGACCAAGCGGCCACCAACCTCAGGCAATGGATTACCCACAGTGTGGACGAATTAGCACCCCTGAAAAAGCACCAGATGAAATCAGCCAGCAAAAAGGCTCCCTGGTTCAATGATGAACTTAAAAAATCCAAGACGCTATGCCGCACCATGGAGAAGAATTGGAGAAAAAACCCAACCTCAGACAACATGGCCTCCCTCAAGACAGCCACCCGCAAACACCACCAACTGATTCGATCCGCCAAGAAATCAGCATTCAAGGATCGTCTCGACAACAACACTCATAACAGCAAGGAACTCTTCAATATCGTCAAAGAATTCACCAACCCCACCGCAGCATCTAACGACATCACTCCCTCCCAAGACCTCTGTGATGCGCTATCCTCCTTCTTCTACAACAAAATTGCCGACATCCACAACAGCTTCGAGAATTCTCCCAGCGATCAACCCGCCCCACCCCCTTCAGATCCTACTCCTCCAACTAACTACCTCAGCGCCTGGAACCCAATCACCACTGCAGACACCATTCGCCTCATGAACTCAATCCACTCTGGCTCGCCTTCTGACCCCTGTCCCCACCACATCTTCAACAAAGCTGACTCCATCATCGCACCCCAACTCCGCGATGTCATCAACTGCTCTTTCAACTCTGCCACCTTTCCAGAAAGCTGGAAACACGCCGAACTCAGCGCCCTTCTGAAGAAATCCACAGCAGACCCCTCAGAACTGAAAAACTACCGACCCATATCCCTCCTCCCTTTCCCGGCCAAAGTCATCGAGAAAGCCGTCAACAGCCAGCTCGCCGCCTTCCTTGAATCCAACAACTCCCTTGATCCATCTCAATCCGGGTTTCGAGCCAAACACAGCACCGAAACCGCCCTCATTGCAGTGACCGACGACATCCGAGCACTCCTGGACAACGGAGAAACAGTGGCCCTCATCCTACTTGACCTTTCCGCCGCTTTCGACACAGTCTGCCACAGCACCCTTATACATCACCTCAGCAACATCGGCATACAAGGAAAAGCCTTGGACTGGATCATCTCATTCCTCGCTGGGAGAACTCAAAGAGTCCGACTTCCCCCATTCTACTCAAAGGCCACCGAAGTCATCTGCGGCGTACCTCAAGGATCCTCACTCAGTCCCACCCTCTTCAACGTCTACATGAGTCCTCTCGCCTCCATCGCGCGTCAACACAACCTCAACATCATCTCTTACGCCGACGACACCCAGCTAATCCTTTCCCTCACCAAAGACCCCAACACCGCCAAAACCAATCTTCACGAAAGCATGAAAGAAGTAGCCGAATGGATGAAACAGAGCCGCCTAAAACTCAACTCAGACAAAACGGAGGTGCTCATCCTAGGATTTCCCCCTCAGCTTGGGACGACTCGTGGTGGCCTTCCGATCTAGGCACAGCACGCACACCCACAGACCATGCACGTAACCTTGGCTTCATCCTAGACTCCTCTCTCTCGATGTCCAGACAAGTCAACGCCGTCTCGTCCTCCTGCTTCAACGTACTTCGTATTCTCAAAAAGATCTTCCGCTGGACCCCCCTCGAGACAAGAAAGACTGTCACCCACGCACTGGTCACGAGTCGACTGGATTATGGTAACACACTTTACGCCGGAATCACAACAAAATTACAGAAAAAACTCCAGCGCATCCAAAACGCGTCAGCGAGACTCATATTAGACATCCCGCGCCAAGATCACATCACCGGACATCTAAAAGACCTCCACTGGCTTCCCGTCAACAAAAGAATTACTTTCCGCCTTCTCACCCACGCACAAAAGGCCCTCTACAATCTAGGACGCGAATGCCTCAACACTCAACTGTCCTTCTAAAAACCCACCGCCAACTAAGATCGTCCAATCAAGCCCTCGCCGCAGTCCCGCGCATCCGGAAATCCACCATGGGTGGCAGATCCTTCTCCTTCCTGGCTGCCAAGACCTGGAACTCACTCCCCACCCACCTCCGCCTTACTCAGAACCACATCTCCTTCAGAAAATAACTTAAAACCTGGCTATTCGACAAATAATGAACCCCTTCCCCTAGCGCCTTGAGACCCTCTGGGTGAGTAGTGCGCTATACAAATGCCCGAACTTGAACCTGAACTCGGTGAAGCCCCTGCTCCCCCACCCCCGTGAGGTGCCTGCCCCTGGGTCAGAGCCCTTAAAGCACCCAAGATTTCCTCCAGGGGGCCCCTAACCATTTCCCCCCCCGGTTGCAAGAGAGGGGGAGCGCACGGAGGAAGCGGCGGAGTCGTGCTCACTACCCCAGGGACCACCGGGGCAGAACCCAGCGCTGCAAGGGCACCCCGAATTTCCTCTAGGATCCCCCCAGATGGACTCACAGCAGGGGGCACACTTGGGGCACTAGGGGCGCTGCAAAGTGGGATTGCGGGCAACTGCGGCGAGGGAGGGGGGGGACTATCGTAACCACAGGCTCCAGGGGAACGCTGGCTGGACGGGTGGCCCCAGGACCCTTATTGCCCACCTTCTTTTTAAGTGCGCTTCCCCCCCCCGGCTTCTGCACTCTGGGCTACTTTTTTAACGGTGGGAAGGCTGCTTTGGGAGGGACCCCCTGCCTGTGCGGGCGCTCGTCGCTGACCGGAGCCTCCTCTTCTGGCTCCGAAGGAAGCTCCTCCACCTCCCCCTCACTGCTCTCATCGTCTTTATTGAACTTCTCCAGCAACAGGGACAATAGCTGCGCAATTTCGGGATCTTTGCCCTTGCGCTTGTGGCCTTGCACCCCTCTGGCCGGCATGACTCTTGCACGCTAAGCTCACTTTCCCGAGAGGACCCTGGATCGCCGTACCGCAGGCTCCCTACCCCACCACGTCGACAGGAGACAGTGTCGGAAACCCCTTACCCCCGCTCAGGTACCCGTGCGCGAGCGCGGGTCTCCAAGACACCCTCCGCGCCGAGCACCAGACACGAGTGAGGGAGGGCAGGAAAGCCTGATCTCGGAACCCCGCGCCCGCCCACAGCCAAAAGAGCCCCAACACCTCACCTGACGAGCTGCTTGCTCTCTCCGCCTCGAACGACTGCTGCACCCGACCCCCGCCAGACAAAGTCGCGACCCGCTCCTCGTCCGGGTTCTCAGCACGCGATGACAATGACATGACTATGGGGGAAGGGAAGCTACCGGCCGGGACAAAAAAGATTCAAGTTATTTTAAAGTAAGGGGCATGGGTCGCGTAAGGGGTGTAAGCAGGTGTTGTGCTTCTCATTTTACTGACATCATCATTGCTGATGTCCCTAGAGTGTTAGCTTGTATTAGTTCCATGTTCTCTAGCCTGTATTAGTTCCATGTTCTCTATTCTGATCCTGGCGGTTGCTGAGGCAGGATAGATTTCACTTGTTGTCGTGTATTACTTTTAATAAATCTACTTTACTCACGATTTTGAACCACGACTCTTCACTTCATTTTGGCGACGATTTGACCTTCCACATCATTGAAGAGTCACAGCTGATCCTGGTCGAGGCGCCGGTCTGCACCCTTTCTCAGGTTTGCAGTTTGCTGAGTTGCCGATTTGCAGTTTGCCGTGTTTGCCGATTTTCGCCATTCCTGTGAGTTTCTTCAGCTTCTACTCGACTCACAAGGTACTTTTCTGGATTTATTTGGAAGTGTCCCTTAACTTTCCTGGGCGGTTTATCTGGCGCGTGAAGACCGACCTCGTGCAATATCTCGTGAGCAACCCACGCGAGCAACAACGCGCATAACATAAGTCGCGTCTTTTAATTTAGTGACGCTGTATGCGCTCTGACGTCATTGCGCATAGCGTCAAGCGGCCATCTTAGGTCTCCTTTATTTTGCCAACCACAGTCCATAGGAAATTGCCGTTTTTTGCCAACCACGCATTTCCTTTAACCTGCAAACTTGTTTTAGACATTAAAACCTTCCCATTTAAAGGAGCTTTCTTTCAATAAGCGTTCTGACTACTCAGTTGCCTTCATTAATTTTTCTTTTACCTGCCTCAGCTTAATTCCGCGATTCAAAGTACATATTAAAGACATAAATACATATTTACATGGCAACTACAGCTAATCATACAATTTCTCCTCCACCTGCCTTTCTGATTGAAGGAGAAATTCCTACCACTGAATGGGAGGAGTGGTTAGGTTTCTTTGAAAATTATCTAGAAGCTATAGATGGCCTTAGGTTTCCTGCAACAAGGAAGAAAGCTATTTTATTGAATTCTTTGGGGAAAGCTGGACAACATGTTTTCAAATTCTTACCAGAACTTCGTAATGCAGATGGTGAACTTATTGATAACCCCTACAATGAAGCCAAATTGAGATTGGAAAAAAATTTTGGAAAACAAGTGAATATTGTCATGCAAAGACATAAATTTTACACTGCACCACAGAAGGGTAAAGAGACAGTGGATCAGATGGTTGCTCATTTAAGGGAGTTATCTCTAAAATGTGACTTTAGAGCTATGGCTGATCAAATGATTCGAGATCAATTGATAGTACAATGTAAAAATAAAAGGATGCAACAGAAATTGTGGGCAGCTAAAAATCCTACGCTGTTGGAAGCTATTACTATCGCAAAAGTTGTTGAAGAATCTGATAAGTGTATGGAAGAGATGCGACTTCTTGAAATAAAGAAAGAAGAGACTGTCAACGTTATCAACAAAACTGACAAAGACCCTACTTCTAATGTGGACAAATTTAATACTAAACCAAAAGTTTTCCTTCCAAAACCTAGGTCTTTTTCTAATAATCCTGGAGGGAAGGGAAAATTTGTGGGGTGTTTTCGTTGTGGTGACATGTCTCATGCTGCTGACTTTCAGGGTTGTTTTGCAAGAGACAAAACTTGTCATAAGTGTGGTAAGCGTGGTCATATCAGCAAAGTTTGTAAATCTCCTTCTTTTAATAGAGTCAACTTTGTCGAAGATGATTTTGTTCCTCAAGAAATGTCCTTTTGTGTGGAAGGTGATTCTGAGGACAATACTCAGTTTATTTTACAAAGACCAAAAGCTTCTTTTATTCTCAATGGTATTCCTGTTACACTTCTGGTTGATCCGGGTTCAATGTTTTCTATCATTCCTTATAATATGTATAAAGAGTATTGGTCTTCAATTCCACTTTCACACAGTGACATTTTGCCCAAAGGTTACACAGGAAAAGTTATTAAATTGAAAGGAGTCATGGATACTTCTTTTCAATTTAAAGGGAGATCTGCTGTTGGTAAAGTTTATATTTCTGAAGAGGGTCCAGCTATCCTTGGTTGGATACAACAGTATGATTTGCATATCATTCTTGACCCAAGGTCCGATGATATAGTACTAGTCATTGAAGATTTTAATAATGAGACTGTTCTTTCTAAATTTTCTGATGTTTTCCGCCCCAGTTTAGGTAAACTGAAAGGTTATTTACATGAGATTAAAGTTAAGGAAAATGCTTCTCCAGTTAGGCACTCTCTCAGAAGAATTCCCATTGCTGTTAGAAAAGAGGTAAAAGAAATTCTTGATGACATGCAAAAAAAAGACATAATAGAACCTGTGGAAGCTTCTGAGTGGCTTTCGCCCGTTGTGGTCACACAAAAAAAAGATGGTAAGCTTTGTTTTTGTGTCGACCTTCGTTCTCTAAATCAGAACATCATAGTTGATAAGTTTCCTTTGCCCAATATTTCCGAAATGGTCCTCTTGATGGACAAAGTTAAATTCTTTAGTAAATTGGACCTAAGGTCTGCTTATCATCAAGTTGTATTACACCCTGATTCGAAAAAATGTACTGCTTTTGTTACCATTGAGGGTGTATTTCAGTTCAAAAGGTTGCCATTCGGCTTGGCTTCCGCAGCAAGCGTGTTTCAACGTATGATGCATTCCTTATTTAAAGATTTGAAGCATGTTCATTTTTTCCAAGATGACATCTTGATCACAGGTATAGATGAGCTTGAACATAATTGCAATTTGTCAAAAGTTTTACAAATTTTATCTACTGCTGGTCTTACCCTGAGAAGGGACAAATGTCAATTCCTTTTAACTGAAATTGATTACTTGGGGTACACGATCTCGCAAGATGGAGTTAAACCTAAAGAAGATTTACTGAAAGCAATTAGGTGTGCTCCAATTCCTTCTGATAAAGACCAGCTAAAATCTTTTCTTGGCTTAGTGGAGTACTACTCCAAATTTGTACCTAACTTCTCACACAAAACAGAGCTTTTACGAGTGTTACTTAGGAAGGGTGTGCATTTTGAGTGGGAGACCCAACAATCTCAAGCATTTGAAGTGATTAAGAGTGACATTATAAATGCGGGCATTTTAACTACTTTTGAACCAGGAGAGACACTTATGTTACTGTTGATGCAAGTGCTTATGGAATTGGTGCTATCTTATCTCAGAAGTGTGGTGGGATTGAGAGAACTGTAGCATTTGCTTCACGTTGTCTCAATTCCTCTGAGCGTAATTATGCTGTTATCGAGCGAGAGGCACTGGCTGCTGTGTGGGGCATATCCCATTTTCGCACTTATTTATGGGGTATGCAGTTTTGTTTGAGAACTGATCATAAGCCTCTTCTTAAGATCTTGTCGCCTGGTGGGGCTAATAATGGTTCTCCCCGTTTAATGAAATTTGCAGCTAAGTTGCAGGAGTATACATACAAGATAGAACATATTTCAGGTTGGAGAAACACCCAAGCTGACTGTTTGTCACGCCTACCTATTTCTTCTGAAGCTGTAAATGAGGACTTTGAAGATGAGAGTGTGTGTGTGGTTGCTAGTTTTGAGGATGCTTGTTCTACTGAGTTTTGTTCCATTTCTAAAGAAGAATGGCATCAAGCTGTTTTAGAGGATTCTGACTTCAGTGAGCTTGTTAATGCGATTCGTTTAGGTTGGAGAAGAGAAGGGGATGTTAAACCTTCTTTGCGTTCTTTCGTAAAGTTGCAAGAAGAACTTAGTCTTGGTTCTTCAGATGATTTAGTTTTGCGTGGTGAGAGGTTTGTTCCGCCCATCTCTCTCAGAAGGAAATTCTACTGCTTAGCTCATGAAGGACATCTTGGGCAAAACATGACTCTTAAACGTCTTAAAAGAAACTTTTGGTGGCCTGGTGTTGACGATGATGTTCGAAGGTGGGTTGAGTCTTGTCTCTTATGTAAAGAGAGCGAGAAGAGGTTGAAAATTATTTCTCCTTCACAGGGTTCTATTGTTAGCATGAGTGATTTACCTTGGGATAAAATCTGCTTAGATTTTATTGGTCCAATGGATTCTTTGCCTTGTGATTGTAGGTTTGCCTTAGTCCTTGTAGATGTGTCTTCTCTGTGGTTATGTGTGGAGTTTATGAGGAATATTTCCACTGAAGCTGTTATTAAACAATTGAGGTCAATATTTTTAAAGGAAATTTTCCCAAAAGTTTTAATCACAGATAACGGCACTCAACTTACATCTTCTTCTATGCATTCTTTTCTAGCCAATCATGGAATCAAGCATGTGTGCACTTCTCTGTACAACCCTCAGGGTAATGGCATGGTTGAGCGAATGAATCGTTTGGTCAAAGGGACTATACAGTTATCGTTGCAAGGACAAAGAGATGTGCACAGAGCTGTGGAGGATATGGTTTGGTCTTATAACACCACAGCTCATGGGGTTACTGACCGAGTTCCTTTTGAGCGTTTGTGTGGTAGAATTCCTAAAACCAAGTTGGTCCCACAGTGGTTGTGGGAAGGAGCTGTTGTTTCTAAGGTTGTTCCTGGAAAGGTTGGTAGAGTTTAAGTGGGTGACTTGGTTAAAGTTAAGTTGGGCCGTAGAGAGTTTGGTATGAATAAGTTTTCTGATCCTATGAGAATTAAGGAGGTTCATAAATGGCATGTTGTGTTGGAGAATGGGCAGAGTTGGAACTTCCGTAGGATTGCCTTGTATGCTAAGAAAAATGTTGTGAATAGAAGTTTGAATGAGCGGTCTTCCAAGGATGTGTCCTTGAGGGAGGGTCCTCTTCCCAAGGAATCTCAGTTTGCACCTGATCTTTCACAGGATACTTTTGTGTCACCTAGTTCTTCTCTAGTGACACCCAACTGTTCCAGAAACTCTTCTTTTGTACCTGAGTCTCCAAAAGAAGCAGCTCCGAATTTGGGTCGGGCTTCTTATGGTAGGATTCATCGTGTTCCTAATAAATTTAATTATTTTGTTAGATATTAATGTTTTTACTTTGTTTTATTTCTTAGTTTTGTTTTACTTTTTCTTTCTTTAAGAGGAGGAGATATGTTGTGCTTCTCATTTTACTGACATCATCATTGCTGATGTCCCTAGAGTGTTAGCTTGTATTAGTTCCATGTTCTCTATTCTGATCCTGGCGGTTGCTGAGGCAGGATAGATTTCACTTGTTGTCCTGTATTACTTTTAATAAATCTACTCTACTCACGATTTTGAACCACGACTCTTCACTTCAGCAGGTCCGGTGATGGCGTGGAAAGAGGCCGAGTTCTGGGTGGTCCTGACCTAAATAGGTCATGGCCTCTGCCCCCACGCCACCACCGGACGTGCGTCACCCCCGCCCCTGACCCGGAAGGACTTCCCCGGCCGGCCGCCCATAGGGCAGCCGGCCAAATAATCTGGCCAATGGCGACGCGGCGTGGGCCGGGGGGCCGGGCCCTAAAGGCGGGCTCATCTACCCTCGCCCTTCGTAGAGTTTATCCATTCGTATCCCTTCCCTATGTATATAGAAATAACTCTAATCACTAGTATATGCGGTAGACCTTTGTACTCTCTACCATTCCTGTGTGACTCTTAGAGTATATCCATTCGTATCCCTTCCCTATGTATATAGAGATAACTCTAATCACTAGTACATGCAGGAGACCTTTGTACTCTCTACCATTCCTATGTGACTCTTAGAGTATATCCATTCGTATGCCTTCCCTATGTATATAGAGATAACTCTAATCACTAGTACATCAGTAGACCTTTGTACTCTCTAGCATTCCTATGTGACTCTTAGAGTATATCCATTCGTATCCCTTCCCTATGTATATAGAGATAACTCTAATCACTAGTATATGCGGTAGACCTTTGTACTCTCTACCATTCCTGTGTGACTCTTAGAGTATATCCATTCGTATCCTTTCCCTATGTATATAGAGATAACTCTAATCACTAGTACATGCAGGAGACCTTTGTACTCTCTACCATTCCTATGTGACTCTTAGAGTATATCCATTCGTATGCCTTCCCTATGTATATAGAGATAACTCTAATCACTAGTACATCAGTAGACCTTTGTACTCTCTAGCATTCCTATGTGACTCTTAGAGTATATCCATTCGTATCCCTTCCCTATGTATATAGAGATAACTCTAATCACTAGTATATGCGGTAGACCTTTGTACTCTCTACCATCCCTATGTGACTCTTAGAGTATATCCATTCACATCCCTTCCCTATGTATATAGAGATAACTCTAATCACTAGTACATGCAGTAGACCTGTGTACTCTCTGCCATTCCTATGTGACTCTTAGAGTATATCCATTCATATTCCTTCCTTATATATATAGAGATAACTCTAATCACTAGTATATGCAGTAGACCTTTGTACTCTATGTGAGAAGTTGGCCTGGTATATGGTGTTCACTATTCTAGTGAGCACCTTGCACCAGTCCAAACGCCCCTTATGGTGATTGGTTGTAAGTCAACCTTATAGACCAGCTATCCTAATGGTAGCGTGGACAAAGCAGTCTTAGGCTAAACTCAAGAGGGCATGTGAAGCCAGCTGTTTTACCATTTGCAATCCTTTAAAATACCAAATGAAAGGACACCACACAAGTTATATATATGTATTTATTTCTAGAATAATCCCCTTAACTCTTTATGAGCACAGAAGCACAAGCGTTAAACAAAGAACACAGTATAACATACAATAAGCTGCACAATTATGAATAGGCCGGGTGGGCACTCAAACCATATATTAAGAAAGTGGTATAAGTACCACGTCACGAATAATGAACAGGCCTAGGGCCTTGGAAATCGCTGGGCCTACACTGGACTAATGAATGTTAGGTCGGGAGAGGCCCACAGGATACGGATGCAGAGTCTATAGGCAACTGCGTTTACCATACAAGTCAATGGTGCGTAAAAATCAGAAAGTGTTAGGTTTCGTAGACTTCCGAATGGACTAGAACTTAGCCACTTAAAACTAGGACACTAGAGGTGTAAACCACTATAGGAGCACCGGAGTTATATCGTTACCTCACCCACAGGAAGCGGGTGCATATGTGCCAAAGTGTGTCGGGTTTCGTCGTGAAGTTCTATGGAGCCTGGAGGAAAAGATGCTGCAGGCGGCCAGGAGAGAAGAGTCCGGTTGTATCCAAGGTTGGATCGAAGATGTAGAGTACCTGAAAGCAGAGGGGACAGAGTTCAGGTCACTAGCCAGTGACCAGCGAGGAACCAGGAAGGAACCAGGTGATGTCGGGTTGCAATCAGGTGATGTTGAGGTGTTTGTCTCCACTGCCATGTGGACCAGGAAAGATCGAGGATGACCAGCTGGTGAACACGAGCTGTCCCACGAAGGTTCTTGCTGTCGGCGGTGTCTGGACTCGATTCGGAGTCACCAAGCCTTGGCAAGGGCAACCCACGCAGGACTCGAAGATGTCTTCTTGATCGGACCGGGAAGGTCAGAATGATGGCTCCTTATCAGGGCAGTTGGGGCCAGTCTGGAGCAACAAGACCAGCAGTGTAGTTTTGATGTTTTGTCGTCACAGAGGCAACAAGCCAACGGGCAAGCGACCAGACAACGCGTCAAGCAGGAAAAGTGCAAAAGGGCCCCACGCAGCACTAGGAGAGTGAGGAGAGGTGATCTTTGGAGCACAGGCTGCTCGGGGCTGGGGCTTCTCAAACCCCAAAGCACAGCGTCGAGGGTGCCTCGGGAGCTGCACAGGAAGCACTTCGTTGACTTTTCAAGATGGCCGGTCCCACGTCTCTCGTCGCTTTGCTAGGACTGTGAATCAGGCTGTTGGAAGTCTGGGAGTCCAGGTCTTGTCGGTCTTGGTCGTTTGAACTCCGGCAGGAGCAATGGCAAAGGAAGTCTTGATGCGCTGATGGTGCCTGCTTGCACAGGGGGACCACTCCTTGACCACAAGGGAGATTCTTCAGTCTTCTACGTTGAGTAAGATGTCGAAGGGTCCAGAGTTTTGTTTCAAAGGTTCAGTCAGGATGATCTAAATTGCATTGGCACAGCTCCTACCTTTATTCCAAATCAAGGGGCTGGATCACCTGCTAGGTCCCTCCTATGGGTGGGACCTAGGAAGGGGGTGGTTACACCCCTTTCCCTTTGTCCAGTTTCACGCCAGAGCTGGGGCTGGAGTGCCCCAGCACCGGTTTGAACTGGGCTATGCATGGGACGCCTTGTGCGCCCCAGGCAGTGTCTAGTTTCATTCAACCCTCCCTGCTACAATCCACTATCTCCTGTCTGGGGTGGTGTAACACCTCCCTGGTGACAGGATACCATTTGTCCAGGCATCCCCTGCCGGAGTTTCGGTCAGCAGCAGGAGGCCAGACTTGTGTCTGTGGCAGCAGCATCCATTTTGTGATGCTGGGGCTCTGGTTAGATTTACCCGCGTTTAAGCAAAGTAACATGTCTTCTCCCTCTAGAAGGGTGGAATGCTACCCCTGTCGCCAGAACTGGTGAGGGGGTAGTATTCCAAAGCGTATGACACCTTACACGACATGTTTTGATAAAGCCAAACCAAAGTTAGCAAGTAACCGCGAGGATTATAATGCACTTACGAGTATATGGTATGGCAATATCCCAGAACAGACAAGGGAGTTGGTCCCGAAAGCTGCAGACAGGCTCAGCTCATGCTAGAGCACCATCTCACATAAAACCAAGCACTCTGCCTCCAGCATTGATACGGCTTGCCATAGGAGTGACTTATAGGTGTATATGTGTCCAGATATAGGTTTAGATGTAGGTATGCTATATCTAAGCAAGGGGTGATTACACCACCTTGCCCCAGCTGAGTGATCAGCCAGTTGTGTCAGATTGGATAGCCAGCCAGGGGTGGCAAAAGATATGCTGCAGCCCCTGGTAGGCCTTGGATGCACCTATGCCCTGGGTATCTATAGTAAACTGTACAGGGGCTGATAAAGTGACCCAATGTCCAATTGGTTATGTACCTAAAGTACATGGATTTGAATTTAGAGAGAGAACAACAGGCTGTGGGTCTGATTAGCAGGCCCACAGCCACATTAAGTCGAAAATCAGTGAAGCAAAAAACAAAAAATGGGGTGACCATAGGAAAGCAGACCCTACTGTTCTACATAACCCCCCCCCAACGAAGTGACATTAAACTTAACTTTGACCAGATAAGTCTTCATGTTCTTAGTGAAATACCCGGAGAGACTATCTGCATTGCCATGGCCAGTCCCTGGTCTGTGCTCCACTGTAAAGTCCATCCCCTGTAGGGAAATGGACCACCTGAGCAGTTTGGGATTTTCACCCTTCATCTGATTTAGCCACAAGAGGGGCTTATGGTCTGTCTGAATTCTGACGTGAGTGCCAAACAAGTATGGCCTCAGCTTCTTCAGGGCCCAAACCACAGCAAAGGCCTCCCTCTCAATGGCTGACCAACATTTCTATCTAGGGGTCAGCCTTCTGTTAATGAAAGCAATGGGCTGGTCTTGACCATCTACATTAAGTTGTGAAAGCACAGCTCCCACCCCCAACTCAGAAGCATCTGTTTGGACAATTAACTATTTGGAGTAGTCAGGACTCTTTAGGATAGGTGCAGAGCACATGGCCTTCTTCAGGTCATCAAATGCCTTTTGACAGCTAACTGTCCACTGAACCTTCTTTGGCATCTTCTTGGATGTCAGATCATTTAATGGTGTCACAATGGACCCATAGTTCTTTACAAATTTCCTGTAATACCCAGTCAGGCCCAAGAAGGCTCTGACTTGTGTCTGGGTAGTTGGAGGAGCCCAGTCCTGTATGGTCTGGATCTTACTCTCCAGTGGTTGAACCTGACCCCCACCTACCAGGTGGCCCAGGTACACAACCTTGCTCTGCCCTATCTGGCACTTGGTAGCCTTGATAGTCAGGCCTGCCTTTTGCAAGGCCTCCAGGACTTTCTTCAGGTGGATCAGGTGATCCTCCCAGGTGGAGCTGAAGACAGCAATATCATCTAGATATGCTGCACAAAAGTCATCCAACCCAGCAAGGACTTGATTCACCAACCTTTGGAAAGTGGCAGGAGCATTCTTCAAACCAAAGGGCATTACCACAAACTGATAATGTCCACTGGGGGTTGAGAATGCTGTTTTGGCCTTTGACTCCTCAGCTAACCTGATTTGCCAATAGCCAGCTGTCAGATCAAATGTGCTCAAAAATTTGGCAGAAGCCAATTTATCTATGAGCTCATCTGCCCTTGGAATAGGATGAGCATCTGTCCTAGTGACAGCATTGAGACCTCTATAGTACACACAGAACCTCATTTCTCTCTTTCCATCTTTGGTATGAGGTTTTGGCACAAGGACTACTGGGCTGGCCCAGGGGCTCTCTGATTGCTCAATTACTTCAAGTTCAAGCATCTTCTGCACCTCAGCCTTTATACAATCCCTGACATGGCCAGGTTGCCTGTAGATCTTACTCTTCACAGGCAGACTGTCACCAGTGTCCACCTCATGGGTGCACCAGTTATTTTGACTGGGTGTTAGTGAAAACATGTGTCTGAAAGACTGTAGAACTTGTCTGCAGTCGTGTTGCTGCTGGTCAGTGAGGCTGCCAGCTAAGCCACACCATCAACTGAACCATCATCAGGGTTATGGATAACAAGTCTGGGAGAGGGTCACTCTCTTCCTCTTGCTCCCCATCTGTAGCCATGGGCAAGCCCATGTCTGCCCTGTCCACAAATGCTTTCAATCTGTTTACATGAGGCACCCTGTGGGGGCTCCTAGGGGTGCCAAGGTCCACCATGTAGGTGACCTCTCCCTTTTTCTCATTGATGGTGTGGGGTCCAGACCATTTGTCTTGGAGAGCTGCTGGGGCCACTGGCTCCAACACCCACACCTTCTGTCCTGGCTGGTACTCAGTCAGCACAGCCTTTTGGTCATGCCAAGCTTTTTGGAGTTCTTGGCTAGCCTCGAGGTTTTTGGATGCTTTCTCCATGTATTCAGCCATCCTGGAGCGGAGACCAAGTACATAGTCCACTATGTCAAGTTTAGGCTTTTTGAGAGGTAACTCCCATCCTTCCTTCACAAGACACAAGGGACCCCTTACAGGATGCCCAAACAAAAGTTCAAAAGGGCTGTAGCCAACCCCCTTTTGTGGGACCTCTCTGTAAGCAAAGAGAAGGCAGGGTAAAAGGATGTCCCATCTTCGCCTAACCTTTTCAGGTAACCCTTTTTTCATCCCTTTTAGGGTCTGGTTGAATCTTTCAACAAGCCCATTGCACTGTGGATGGTAGGGTGTAGTGAATTTGTATTTAACACCACACTCCTTCCACATTGTTTTTAGATATCCAGACATGAAGTTTGTACCTCTGTCTGAAAGAACCTCCTTTGGAAGGCCCACTCTGGAGAAAACTCCAAGTAGAGCCCTTGCTACAACAGGAGCTGTTGTGGTCCTCAGGGGAATTGCCTCTGGATACCTGGTGGCATGATCCACTACCATCAGTATAAATCTGTGCCCAGATGCTGTTTGGGGGTCCATTGGTCCAACAATGTATATCCCCACTCTTTCAAAGGGTACCCCCACCACAGGTAGTGGTATGAGGGGGGCCTTTGTGGTGCCACCTGATTTGCCACTGGCTTGGTAGGTGACACAGGAGTGACAAAACTCCTTGGTGTCTTCCGACATGTGAGGCCAGTAAAAGTGCGGGACAAGCCTGTACCAAGTTTTGTTCTGGCTAAGTGTCCTGCTAAAGGAATATCATGTGCCAAGGTTAGAAGGAAGCCCCTAAAGTGCAGAGGTATGACCAACCTCCTAGCAGCACCAGGCGTGGGGTCTCTAGCCTCTGAATAAAGGAGCCCATCATCCCAATACACTCTATGGGTACCTTGAGCATTCCCAGCAGCCTCAGCAGCAGCCTGCTGTCTGAGGGGTTCAAGAGAAGGGCAAGTTAATTGGGCCTGCCCCAGATCTGCCCTTGAGGGTCCCCCTGTCCCCAGAAACTCAACCTGATCAGGTTCAAGCTCTTCAGGGACAGTCTCCTCTTGGATCACAGAATCAGCCTCCTGTGAGGACTGATCCTCAACCTGGGGCAAGTGGGAAGGCACTGCCTTAACCCTCTTGCTCTTTGTCTTGGTTTGTGCTTGGTCTATTGTTCCAAGATCCAGCACAGGTTCAGGTAAGCACTTTTTGGCCTGTGACCTGGTCACAGCAAGGACATGTGCTGAAATACCTAGCATCTCTGCATGAGTCCTGTACTCCACTTCTGACCACAGTGAATCCTCTAGATCATTGCCCAAAAGACACTCAACTGGGAGGTCTGCACTTACCAAAACTCTCTTGAGGCCATTTACCC
Source organism: Lissotriton vulgaris (assembly GCF_964263255.1). NCBI lineage: Eukaryota > Metazoa > Chordata > Amphibia > Caudata > Salamandridae > Lissotriton > Lissotriton vulgaris. Next base: position 54,704,360 of record NC_141691.1, on the reverse strand, counting down.
CTCCCCAGGAGAAGTTAACAACTGCCACACTATGGGGAGTAGTGACATTGCTAGCATTGGTCACCAGGCAATTATCACCCAGTACAAGTTGTCCAGGGTCCACAAAGTTGGGTGTCACCATTGTGACACTGGCACATGTGTCCCTGTAGGCCTGAGCCACTTTGCCATTAATCAAAGGCGTCTGCCTGTACTTGCCCAGAGTACTGGGACTCATAGTGGGGGATATATCCATGTCCCCATCACAGATCAAGACTGCCTGAGTAGGAACTCTGACTAGGCCAGACTCCATCTCAGTACCCATGGTTAACCCCACTATAGCTTTAGTTTGAGGGCTGCCACTGCTGACTGTACTTGGGGGTGCAGTTGCCTTAGGGGCTGCAGTGGCAGGGGCTCCACCGTTCTTAGTGCACTCACTAAACCAGTGAGAAACTGACTTACAGTAATTACACCAAGGTTTCTTTTGGCCATCATTCTTCTTCTTTTTCTTTCCATTTTGGGACCCCCTCATTAGTATTATTTTGGGGGCCTGAAGAAGACATCTGGTCTTTTTGTTTCTGATCTCCACCCTTCTGGTCTGCCTTCTTCTGATCACCACCTTGGTTCTGGGGCTTCTGCTTAACCCTGGTTCTGACCCATTTGTCGGCCTTCCTTCCCAATTCCTGGGGAGAGGTCAGATCTGAGTCAATCAGGTGCTGATGCAACAACTGGTTCTGGCAATTATTAAGGGTCTGTTCTCTCATTATTAGATTGTACAATCCTGTATAGTCTGTAACTTTACTTCCCAGCAACCAACCTTCCAGAGCCTTAGTGGCACAATCAATAAAGTCAGTCCAGTCCTGAGTCTGAGTCTTTTGGGTATCTCTGAACAACAACCTGTATTGCTCAGTGGTTAGGCCAAACCCTTCAATAAGAGCACTCTTCAGGACAGAGTAGTTTTTAGCATCCTCAGGTCTAACAGTGAGGAGCTGTCTCTCCCTTTTTCTGAAAAGGAGAGCCACAAGATTGCTGCCCACTGATCCTGAGGAACCTGCTGTACCATGCAGGCTCACTCAAGAGCAGTTATCCATTTGTGGATGTCATCCCCATCTCTGTAGGGGGGCACAATCTTACTCAGGTTTCTATTGTCATAGGACCTGTCTTTATCCTTGGGGATAATGCTGCCACCAGTGGAATCTAATCCACTTAACTTTTGCTCCCTTGCTAAAGCAAGTTTAGCTTGGGCCAGGGCTACCTCTTCCTTCTCTATCTGGAGTTGGACAGCTCTCATCCTAGCCTCATGTTCTCTTCTCTGGGGGAAGTCATTCCCCTTTGAGATCCCCTGGAGGCATTAGACTGGTTAGATTCCCTGGAAGGAGATCTAACCCTTCTATTGCCAGGGTTAAGTCTACTATTGGGCCTGGGAAGGTGGTTACCTTCTCCATTTCCATGTAGGCTTAAGTTGGCCTGGTTCAATGTTCTAACTTGAACTTGGCCATCCTCCCCTGATCATCTGACTCATTTCCATCCTCATCATCATCATCATCTACCTCTCCAGGTTCAACTTCTGGGGCATCAGTATTATCAGGTGGGTTTCCCTCTCCTATCTTTCCTGAAGGGCCTGCTGCATCCTCCTTCTCAGGATCAGCTTTCTCTAGGTCTGCTATGAGGATAGGGATGGTGGGGTTGTGACCCCTTTTCAGCCCCCTTGCAGTGCACAGGGCACTCAAGTCCTTGTGGCTGAGTTTTTCATAACTGGATGGTGCCTTAGGAGGGTCACCCACAGGTAGAGAACTGGAAGGTTCACCTGTGCCAGGCATGACTAGTGAGGTGTAAGTGGTGCACTTGCCTACACTATTTGTTTACCTACTGGAACCTCTCTAGAGGTTGTAGTCAGGGTGTGCTAGGCCCTTTGGTCTACAACCAATAAGTTCAGTAGAACTTAAGTATGTTAAGCTTTGTTTATATGTACCAAAGGTACTTGATGTGATCTTTCAAATGATATTTGTCAAAGATTACAATTGGTAAAACAACAGCAAGCTCAAATCCCAACCGCTGCACACCAATGTGAGAAGTTGGCCTGGTATATGGTGTTCACTATTCTAGTGAGCACCTTGCACCAGTCCAAACGACCCTTATGGTGATTGGTTGTAAGTCAACCTTATAGACCAGCTATCCTAGGGGTAGCATGGGCAAAAGCAGTCTTAGGCTAAACTCAAGAGGGCATGTGAAGCCAGCTGTTTTACCATATGCAATCCTTTTAAATACCAAATGAAAGGCACCACACAAGTTATATATTACAAAATATATGTATTTATTTCTAGAATAATCCCCTATACTCTTTATGAGCACAGAAGCACAAGCGTTAAACAAAGAACACAGTATAACATTCAATAAGCTGCACAAGTATGGATAAGCCGGGTGGCCACTCAAACCATATATTAAGAAAGTGGTATAAGTACCACGTCACGAACAATGAACAGGCCTAGGGCCTTGGGAATCGCTGGGCCTACACTGAACTAACGAATGTTAGGTCGGGAGAGGCCCACAGGATACGGGCGCAGAGTCTATAGGCAACCGCGTTTACCATACAAGTCAAAGGTGCGTAAAAATCAGAAAGTGTTAGGTTTCGGAGACTTCCAACTGGACTAGAACTTAGGCACTTAAAACTAGGACACTAGAGGTGTAAACCACTATAGGAGCACCGGAGTTATATCGTTACCTCACCCATAGGAAGCGGGTGCATAGGTGCCAAAGTGTGTCGGGTTTCGTCGTGAAGTTCTATGGAGCCTGGAGGAAAAGATGCTGCAGGCGGCCAGGGGAGAAGAGTCCGGTTGGATCCAAGGGTGGATCGAAGATGTAGAGTACCTGAAAGCAGAGGGGACAGAGTTCAGGTCACTAGCCAGTGACCAGCGAGGAACCAGGAAGGAACCAGGTGATGTTGGGTTGCAATCAGGTGATGTCGAGGTATTTGGCTCCGCTGCCACGTGGACCAGGAAGGATCGAGGATGACCAGCTGGTGAACATGAGCTGTCCCACAAATGCTCATGCTGTCGGCGGTGTCGGTACTCGATTCAGAGTCACCAAGCCTTGGCAAGGGCAACCCACGTAGGACTCGAAGATGTCTTCTTGATCGGACCGGGAAGGTCAGATCGATGGCTCCTTTTCAGGGGAGCTGGGGCCAGTCTGGAGCAACCAGACCAGCAGTGTAGTTTTGATGTTTCGTCATCACAGAGGCCACTAGCCAATGGGCAAGCGACCGGACAACGCGTCAAGCAGGAAAAGTGCAAAAGAGACCCACGCAGCACTCAGAGAGTGTGGAGAGGTGATCTTTAGAGCACAGGCTGCTCGGTGCTGGGGCTTCTTAAACCCCAAAGCACAGCATCGAGGGTGCCTTGGGAGCTGCACAGAAAGCACTTCATTGACTTTTCAAGATGGCCGGTCCCACGTCTCTCGTCGCCTCCACGGGTCTAAGCTTTGCTAGGACTGTGGATCGGGCTGTTGAAAGTCTGGGAGTCCAGGTCTTGTTGGTCTTTGTCGTTCGAGCTCCGGCGGGAGCAACGGCAAAGAAAGTCTTGTCGCGCTGATGGTGCCTGCTTGCACAGGGTGGCCACTCCTTGACCACAAGGGAGATTCTTCAGTCTTCTACGTTGAGTAGGATGTCGAAGGGTCCAGAGTTTCGTTTCAAAGTTTCAGTCAGGATGATCTAAATTGCATTGGCACAGCTATTATTATTATTATTAATGACATTTGTTAAGCGCATGGTTGCAAAAGGAACAGTGCGTCCCCGCGCTGAAAATCTCACTCATCATCGCATCAGCTTAGTTCAGGGAGGAGGATCACTAGGGCCGGAGGGAAAACTAAACTAATTATGCCTTGGGGAAGAGAAGGGTTTTCAACCTCTGTCTGAACCTTGTTTCAGACGGTTCCATCCTCAATTCGATGGGCAGGTCATTCCAGTCTTTACTGGCCAGGTGTCTAAAGGACCGTCCTCCCATCCTTGCTCTGTGGATCCGTGGAACCACTAATAGCATGCTGCCCATCGACCTAAGAAGGCGCGAAGGACGATAGATTGGAAGCAAATCCTGGAGATATGAAGGTGCTTTTTTGTGAGCTATGCGATGGGTAATGCACATGGTTTTAAATTTGATGCGTTCCTTTATTGGAAGCTAATGCAGGGAACGCAAAGCATGTTTCCCAGAGGCCCTCCTAGGGAGGTTCAGGACAAGCCTGGCAGCTGCGTTCTGGACGCGTTGCAACTGCATTAGGCCTTTTTTACTGAGTCCACATAGTAGGGAATTCCCATAATCCAAATGGGAGGTGACCAAGGCATGTACCATTGTTTTTCTGGTGCTGGGAGGCAGTAGGTCAAGGATTTTCCTCAGGACCTTCAAAATGCCATAGCATCTGCCAGCAACATTACCAACATGATTAGTGTAGGCTAGGTTAGAATCAAGAAGTATGCCAAGGTTTTTGACTGTGTCCACCGGGGCAGGGACAGGGCCCAGTTCTACGGGCCACCAGGCGGATGTCCAGATGGAAGGACAGGGACCAACGATAAGAACTTCCGTCTTATTACCATTGAGGCGGAGATAGTTCTGCTTCATCCACCCATCAAGTGCCACCAAGCAGCTCCTACCTTTATTCCAAATCAAGGGGCTGGATCACATGCTAGGTCCCTCCTATGGGTGGGACCCAGGAAGGGGGTGGTTACACCCCTTTCCCTTTGTCTAGTTTTGTGCCAGAGCTGGGGCTGGAGTGCCCCAGCACCGGTTTGAACTGGGCTATGCATGGGACGCCTTGTGCGCCCCAGGCAGTGTCTAGTTTCATTCAACCCTCCCTGCTACAATCCACTATCTCCTGTCTGGGGTGGTGTAACACCTCCCTGTGACAGGATACAATTTGTCCAGGCCTCCCCTGCCGGAGTTTCGGTCAGCAGCAGCAGGCCAGACTTGTGTCTGTGGCAGCAGCATCCGTTTTGTGATGCTGGGGCTCTGGTTAGATTTAACCGCGTTTAAGCAAAGTAACATGTCTTCTACCTCTAGAAGGGTGGAATGCTACCCCCGTCGCCAGAACTTGCGAGGGGGTAGTATTCCAAAGCGTATGACACCTTACACGATATGTTTTGATAAAGCCAACCCAAAGTTAGCAAGTAACAGCGAGGATTATAATGCACTTAAGAGTATATGGTATGGCAATATCCCAGAACAGCTAAGGGAGTTGGTCCCGAAAGCTGCAGACAGGCTCAGCTCATGCTAGAGCACCATCTCACATAAAACCAAGCACTCTGCCTCCAGGATTGATAAGGCCTGCCATAGGAGTGGCTTAGAGGTGCAGATGTGTCCAGATATAGGTTTAGACATAGGTATGCTACATCTAAGCAACGGGTGATTACACCACCTTGCCCCAGCTGAGTGATCAGGCAGTTGTGTTAGTTTGGATAGCCAGACAGGGGTGGCAAAAGATATGCTGCAGCCCCTGGTAGGCCTTGGATGCACCTATGCCCTGGGTACCTATAGTAAGGTGTCCCAATGTCCAATTGGTTATGCACCTATAGTACATGGATGTGAAATTAGAGAGAGAACAGCAGGCTGTGGGTCTGATTAGCAGGCCCACAGTCACATTAAGTCAAAAAACAGTAAAGCAAAAAGCAAAAAAATGGGGTGACCATAGGAAAGCAGACCCTACTCTCCTACACTCTCTACCATTCCTATGTGACTCTTAGAGTATATCCATTCGTATCCCTTCCCTATGTATATAGAGCTAACTCTAATCACTAGTATTATTATTATAATTATAATTAAGTTTGTAAAGCGCTCAGCAACCCATAGGTTTTCCGGCGCTAAAACCAAAAAGATGAGAGGGGAGTGGCAGAAGAGAACTGTTAGATGTTAAATAACCAAGTTTTTACCTGTCTGCGAAACCTAAGGTAGTTGGGTTCAGTTCGTAACTGGAGGGGAAGAGAATTCCAGAGTGAGGGGGCAAGCCAGGCGAAAGAGCGGCCACCCATTCTGGCTTTTTTAATTCTGGGAACTGAAAATAAGTGTTGGCTAGATGATCGCAGATTGCGAGGGGGACAATATTGTTGTACCAAGGAATTAAGGTAAGGTGGAGCTAGGCCAGTATTTATTCTGTGCATGATGCAGAGGGCCTTGAATTTTGTCCGGTTTTCAATACGAAGCCAATGCAAAGTGCGTAGGGAATTGGAGGTAGGGGATGTAGCGGGTAATTTGCAGAGTAGACGCGCTGCCATGTTCTGGACAGTCTGCAGTTTACGGATCACCTCTTTACCTGCTCCCAGAAGAAGGATGTTCCCGTAGTCCAGTCTAGAGGTGATTAAGGCCTGAACCACGGTTTTCTGGGTGTCTAGGGGAAGCATCCATATGATTTTACGCAACCACTTAATGATAGTGATGCAAGTGGAGGAAGTTTTGATCACATGGTTCTTCATGGATAGTTGGTCGTCAAAAATGACGCCAAGGTTGCGTGCTGTTTTAGACGGGGTGGGTAGGGTGCCCATTTGAGAGGGCCAGTGTTGGGGTCCCCATAGGGTGGTGTTATGACCAAACAGAAGAAGTTCTGTTTTACCCCCGTTCAGTTGCAATTTGTTGTCTAACATCCAGGCTGCGATGTTGCTCAGCCCTGTACAGAGGGAAGAGGAAGGAGAGTGAGAATCAGAGGAAAGAGAGTAAATGACCTGGGTATCATCGGCGTACGAGTAGATAGTGAGCCCAGCTTGCTCCGCAATAGTCGCCAAAGGTCTGACATACAAATTGAAGAGCAAGGGGCTCAAGATGGACTATTTGCAGTAGACCTTTGTACTCTACCATTCCTATGTGACTCTTAAAGTATATCCATTCGTATCCCTTCCCTATGTATATAGAGATAACTCTAAACACTAGTATATGCAGTAGACCTTTGTACTCTACCATTCCTATGTTACTCTTAGAGTATACCCATTCATATCCCTTCCTTATGTATTTTTTTTTTTTTAAATATATTTTTATAGCAGGAATCAGTAAATCGTTACATATTCGACCAGCATTATAGATCAAACAAAATCAATGAAATGCAACCCTCCGTCCCCCAGCGGTATGTACCCTCACACAGCCATTCAGCCCACAACCCTACGGTGGGGCGGCGAAATTCAATGGGGGCTCAGCAGGAAGGCGAAGCTGGTCCGGATGATCCACTGTCCGTCATCTGCTTTTCCAAACAAGCCTACAAAACCCAGAAAGAAAACCCCACCCTCAAAACACTATGAACCAAAGTAATCCCTACCCAAACCCGCCATCAGTGCACGGTAACAACCGCATTAGGATCTGTGAGAGGACCCATGAGGAAAGCAACAGAGCTGTAAAGTGCAATCGTCTATCGGGACTCGGGGCGAGCTGCTTCCTCACTTTCGGAGTCGCTGGGGGCACAATAATCCCTGAGGGCCTGCACTAACGTCTCCCATTCTAGCGCTGCCTCCTGTGCCTTCTCGTTATGCTGTCTCCTAGCTAGCTGGTATCTCAGTGTGCTTTCCCCCGCTGCCCACTTCAAGAGTTCGCTGTGCCACCGGCTCCCTGTCGGACCAGCCCGTGCCTTCCAGTTCCTGGTCACCTCTCGTTTAGCAAGGAGAAGCCCCAAATCAATGAATTTGCTGGTAATTTTGTTTTTGGGGGTATGTGGAAACCAGTGTAGGAGTCCCACTGCCGCATCAACCGATAAGGATCTCCCTGTCACCTCCTCCAGGGTCTTCCCCACTTCCATCCAATAGGAGGACAATCCCGGGCAGGACCACAACATGTGGAGAAGGTCTGCCTCCGGCGCCGGGCATCTGGGGCAGTCCGCCGAGCCCGTAGCAAAATATCGTTGGATTTTCGCCGGGGTCAGATATGCCCTATGGAGTACGTAGTAGTGGACCAATTGAAAGCGGGCGTGGCGTGTGCCCTTCCAGGCTCGCCGCACCAGTTGGGACCAGGTCGTCTCCGGGATCTCCTTGCCTATGTCCTCCTCCCAACGGGTCCTCAGAGTAGTGAGGTGGGCCAGCCCCTCATTGATCAGTCTACCGTACAGGCAAGTGACCGCCTTCACCGTACCCGCAGACATCATGACGTATTGGCACACCGGAGATATAGGGGGTTCCTCTTGCCCGCATTTCCAGTGCGCCTGGATCGCTCGGACCAGGGTCGAGTGCAATAGAAAGTCGCCGCAAGGAACCTCGAAGCGATCAATAAGCTCCTGAAAGGGCTCCCTTCCTTATGTATATAGAGATAACTCTAATCACTAGTATATGCAGAAGGCCTTTGTACTCTACCATTCCTATGTAACTCTTAGAGTATATCCATTTGTATCTCTTCCTTGAGTGACTTTACCATTTGTACTTTTGCCATTTTTCTTTCGGTGTGTATCTTTTCCTTGTGTGACTTTACATCTTGTACATTTGCAATTTTTTCTGTTTGTATCTTTTATGTAACGCATGTAATCCTTAGTCCTTATGTTGTGCAACTGGTTCTTATGTAAAGCGCTCTGACACCTTCGGGTAATGTTCGCGCTATATAAAATCGCATTAAATTAATAAAATAAACAAAATATGCCATGTGTGGTGACTGAGTGACCCTCTTAGGTGGGTGGAATGGCCTTTACCCATTGCTGTGTTTCTCGGGGGTATATTTCTGTGGCCAGTTCTGTGTGAAGAGCTCTATGCCCAGCAGGGTGCTGGTTACATATGTGTGAGTTGTTCTACCTCAAACTGGTCTATGTTTGTGCAGAAATGTGTGCACAGACAGGGTGGCACAGACTCCCAGGCACATCGACGGACGCAGAACTGGAGACTGACCCAGAACCAAATGCCAAAATAGAGGCAGTCATACAGATTATACAGCTCAGTCTCCAAGTCATAGATGGCAACTCCCAATTGAAGATCTAGCTGCACCGGTCTCTGTTAATTCCCCTTGGACATTTAAGCTCGCCATAGTCTCTCCCACACCCAGACCCTCTGTGCCGCATCCCCGCTCGGCATGCCACCATTTTGTTGGCCTCGACCGATTCCTGCGTGTACAACTAGCCTTCTTTCATTAGTCTGTCCAAACCTGCCATTGTTTGCCATCAATGCTGCGGCAGTCCTGGAGAAATGTGTCATGGGAGTGCGTTTGTGTGTGCGTCTGTGCGTGTTTGAGGGTGTGTGTGCGGAAGCACGTGTGTGTGTGCGCACCTGTGCGTGTATGAAAGACTATGTTCACATTTGTGTGTTCTTCTGCATGTGATGGTGTGACATGTATTTGGGTGTTTTTATATTGGAGCATGTGATTCTATGTGTGCTGTGGTTGTGCGAGCAGATGTTTCTGTAAGTGTGCTTATGTCTGTGCGTGTGAAGGTGTGTGCATGTATTTGAGTGTTTTTGTATTAGAGCATGGGATTGTATGTGTGCTTGTGCGTGTGGATGTTTCTGTATGCGTGCTTGTATGTGCCCTCGGTTCGCGTATGAGAGTGTGTGCGCACATTTGTGTGTGCTTGTGCATGTCTGTGCATGTGATGGTTCTGTGTGTGCATGTATTTGTGTGTACGTCCTTGATTTTTTTTTGTTCTGGAGCATGTGATTGTATGTGTGCCTGTGTTTTTGATAGTTTCTGGATGTGTCCTTGTGTGTGTGTGTGCGTGTCTGCGTGTATGAGTGTGAGCGCATTTGTGTGTGCTTGTGCATGTCTGTGCATGTGATGTTTGCGTGTGCATGTATTTGGGTGTTTGTGTAGTAGAACATGTGATATTTTTGTGTGCTTGTGTTCTTGGATGTTTTTTGTCTATGTGCTTATGTTTGTGCATCTGTGCACATATGAGAGTGTTTGCTCAGAATTGGGTGTGCTTGTGCATGTCTGCGCGTGTGATGGTGTGTGCACGCTGTATTTGGCATTCTCTGGCGGCCGCTATCCTGGATATTGACTTTAACTGCCAGATGCCTGACCTTAGGCTGGCCACCAGTGTACAGTTCAGTCCCCTGCCTGACTCCAAGATGGCTTCCATAGTGGCCCCCTACACGTTGTTTTACTTCCCTGGGACAACAATTGGACATTCACCAGACCTTGAACCTATCCCCTAACCTGCCTACACATCAGGTCTTGGAACCTGCGGAACTTACCCCAGACTGTGGAGACAGAGGGATTTGGCTGATGCCCGGTGGAGCTACCATATAGCTATAGAAGAGATAGGGGGTGGACTCCCACCCCTGCCGTCACCTACCCAGCCGGAACTTGGGCAGACTTTCCCCTCGTCTCTACGTCCTATCTTCCTCCTACCCCTTTACTCTATCCCCTTACCCTTCCTTGCTCCATTCACCTTGTCCCCTATGTTCTTCAAATGCTTTTATTGATACTTATGTAACTTTTAACTGGTGTAAATTGCAACATTACTGTTCCTCATGTAAAGCGCTCCGATTCATTCTGGTCTAGCCAGCGCTATATAATAACTCATTAATTCAATTTGTTCCCATTTAGTACTCTTTCTCTCTTTGTCTACCTCCCTAGCTCCTAGCTCCTATCCCCTCTCCCCTGAATCTCTCATCTTGCTTGCTAGTCTGCCTACCCCCCTCTCCTTTGTGCCCTTTGACTTCTCCCCTTGTTGGGGAAAGATCCAATATTTATAATCTGGAGTCTCAGCGAACCCGCTGAGAGAGTCCACTGCGCCAAGGGAGCCACTCACAGCAGAGGTATGGTATGGCACCCCTTGCCAAAGCACTCCCTCTCCCCTTTTTGGGGAAAGATCCACGTTATATACGCTGGAGTCTCAGAATACCCGCTGAGAGAGTTCACAGCGCCAAGGGAGCCACTCACAGCTGAGGTATGGTATGGCACCCCTTGCCAAAGCACTCCCTCTCCCCTTTTTGGGGAAGGATCCAGTTTGCAGGCCTTGGAGTCTCAGAGACCTCTCTGAGAGAGTCCACTGTGTAAAGGGAGCATCTCGCAATAGAGATAGGGGAGTGATACCACTTCCCCTGGGATCACAGCTTACTGGACTTTGGATGTTGCTTTGACTCGTCTGCCGGTTTGCGTCCCCGTCGCCCTTCCCCTCCCCTTTCTATGCGGTGTCCTTCACCCTCCCCTCCTATTTCCCGCCTTCTTTACCTGTCTACTTCTCCAGCTCTTTCCCCCTCCCCTGAATCTTCCCCCCTGGCTGCTTTTCCCCTTACGTATTTGTGCTTATTGTTTATCTCGACCTTACAAGTAACTATGTTGACATGCTCTTATAATTGTGAAACCTGTGTAACGATGTAACCTGTAACTATGATCTGATGCTCATGTAAAGCGCTCTGATACCTTCGGGTCTAGCCAGCGCTATATAAAACCTTTAATTAAATAAATAAATCAATAAATACATTTGTGGGGTGATTTAATGTGCTCTGTTGTGCCTGTTAAGGTTGGTGGTGTGCAGCTCTGAACACCCCTGTAGTTTCTGTGACACACCTGTGTGGATGTATGTGGGATCCGCTGTGTTTGTGTGCACAGACCTGTGGTGGCAGACCGGGGTGGGGCAGCAGGGCTGTGTGGATGTATGTGGGATGCGCTGTCTTTATTTGTGTGCACAGACCTCTGGCGGTCGGCCAGGGTGGGGCGGCAGTTCTGTGTGCATGCTTGTGGGATGTTCTGTGTGGATGTATGTGGGATGCGCTGTGTTTGAGTGCACAGACTTGTGGAGGCAGGCTCGGGTGGGGCAGCAGTGCTGTGTGGATGTATGCGGGGTGTGTATGTGTGCACAGACTTGTGGGGGCAGGCCGGGGTGGGGCAGCAGTGCTGTGTGGATGTACGTGGGATGTGCTGTCTTATGTGCTCTGTTGTGGCTGTGAGGATTGCCAGTGGACAGCACCGAACACACATGTACCATGTGTGACACACCCATGTGAATGTTTGTAATTGCATTTACATAGCATTTACTACCCGTGATGAGGCATCAAAGCACTTTTTGGCAAGTGACACGCTACTTCGGACCCCAAAAAGAATTATTGGTGAATTAGTATAGGAAATATGAAAATGAATTTGATCTGTGTACATTTGAGTCTGTTATTTGGATTGAAAAATGATAGTGGACGGATAGAAGAGGGAAAAGTTTGCTTTTATATAGTGCTTGGTACCCCTGGTGAGGCGTCAAAGCTCTTTTCGGCGAGTACCATGCTACTTTGGAACGCTGACATCACATCTCAGTGCTATTACAACGCAGTTGTTACAATGACTTGTGTTAGTATGTGATACCTTTACATCGCAAGTCATTAGATCGACTTGCTGTAGGGGGCGCTAAGGTGTTGGAAATTAATTCCAAGACCGTCTCTGCTATTGCGCAAACTGGAGTAGGAATAGTAAATAATACTATTCCTAAATCCAGCACGTCCCATAAAGCAAGTTCTTCTAACGACTTGCGATGTAAAGGTATTGCATACTAACACACGCCGTTGTAACAACCTCGTTGTAAAAGCATGCAACGTAATAGCATGCGTTGTGACATGATGTAGCTGGATATATGCAGCGCCATTAGGATTTTGTGGCAGGGGTTGACTATATTGTGCAGCAGGGTTCACTAAATTAGGCATTGGGACACAGCAAATAATGCAGCATATTTTGGAATAATATTGCTTCATACTTTAAAAAAAACATATTTAAGGTCTAATGCGGGGCCCACCCCCAACCTCTCCTTCCTTCGTCCCTGGAGCATTATGCCTTTGAGGGACAATCTTATGTTCACTTTCTGACACTTACAAGCTGGTTTAATACCGAAATACAGCAGTAATCCACGGGAGGAGACCAGACGACCTTTGCAAAAGGCCTTGCCCGGCGCGGCAACCCGTGTCCTGCCGTTCCAGCAACTTTTAATCGGTTTAAGCTAGTCACACATAGTTTTTGCTAAAATCTTTAAAATATCCAGCAGACGACTGATTATGTGTCAAATGCGGCAAATCCATTACTATGCGAGAAAACGTCGCGGACACAGAATCCCATATTTCCAGGGTGAGATGGTCTGATGTGCTCTGTTGAGAGGAGCGCGCTTGCGGGTTCCGTTACCCTCCCTGCTACGCTAGAAGGGTGTGAACTTTCTTCATGTTTTCAATTGGTTCTTAGTTTGGGATAAAACTAACAGGCGCATTCATCAATGTTGGATTTTGCGATTCCTTAATTGCAATTTTTAAGGAATAGCAATTAAGGAATCGCAAAAGCCTATGCATGTAGAAATCGCTTAAAAGATAGCGATTTCTAAAGATTCCTTAATTGCGACTCGCAACTTGCAAATCGCAATTAAGGAATACCTCCCCATTCATTCCTATGGGCCTAGAGGCCCATACAGCCAGATTCATCAAGCAAAATTGCGATCGCAATAGCTACGAATTAGCTATTGCGATCGCAATTAACAGAAAAGCAATTCATGAAGTGAAAAACACAGAAATTGCGTATTCGCAAAAAAAATAGCGATTTCGCAAAATAAATCACAGAATCTAGGAGGAACCCCTATAGCGATTCGGAAATAGCGAGAATCCATGGATTCTGCGAATTATAATGCGACCGCAAAATAATCACAAACGCAATTCATGAAAACTCGCTATTTGCGAAAAAGCTGAAAATCGCTATTTGCGACGGGAAATATAAGGAGAACCAAAACCAGGTGGTAACCATGAAGGAAAAAATGCTAACTATCCACAGGTGCTGTCCTGATCAAACACACTTAAGGAAACACAGTAGGAGCATGAGGACTCTCACAATGCCAGGACTCTACATGGTGATCAGGCGGCGAAGGCTCCAGGCTGCAGCACGGAACAGCCGCAGGATCCAGGAGCGAATATTCCACCAGCGGGTCACCCTTCTGGGCCAAACTGAGGAGCAAATTTACTCTAAGTACCGCCTGAATGGGGCAATGATCATCAAGCTGATCCGGGACCTAGACCCCCTGATGCAGCACCCAACAAGGAGGACCAATGCGGTGCCCACCCTTGTCCAGGTCTTGTGCAGCCTGCACCTACTGGCCTCCGGAAGCTTCCAGGGGATAGTCGCTGTTGCAGGGGGGATATCCCAGAGCACCATCTCTCGCTGCCTAAGGAGTTTCCTGGAGGCAATGCTGACCCGGCTACACCACTACATCTCATTCCCCACCACCCAACAGGACTTGAATGAGACCAAGCTTCAATTCTACAACATTGAGCAATTCCCACATGTAATAGGATGTATTTACTGTACCCACATCCACATCTGCCCACCAGCACAAACGGAATACATGTACCGCAACCGCAAGTCCGACCACTCCCTCAATATTCAGATGTGTGCAACGCTAAGACTATCATCACGGACATAGTGGCACAGTACCCGGGGAGCACACATGACTCCTTCATATTCCGGCACAGTGGCATGCACACATGACTGGCCAGGGGAGACTTTGGCGAAGGACAGCTACTAGGTAAGTACACATGCCCCCAAGAGCACACTCTGATCATGTAGCTGCGCTGCACAGGCACTCACCCTGTGCTTCTTTCATTCAGGTGACAGCGCCTACGGTCTCCGTGAGTACCTCCTCACCCCATACCTCAACCCTGCAACACCACAGCAACGGCGTTACAATGCTGCACACATACGCACAAGAAATTGCATTGAGAGGACATTTGGCCTTTTGAAGAGCCGATTCCGCATACTGCACAAGACTGGTGGGGCCCTCAAATACGATCCTGAGGTCTGCTGCCGCATCGTGGCCGTGTGTGCCATACTCCACAACATTGCTACCAAGCGCAGGATACCTGTCGAGATCTCTGGCAGTGAGTCGGAAGGGGACAACCGCCCACTTGCACATGTGCGTCATGCACATGGGGAAAATCCTGCAGAAGGACACAGGCGCCGCAACCACATCACTATTAACTGGTTCTAGTGCACCCACTCCCCTCACACAACACTGCACTCATGCATGACAAATGTAATGATGACATGAGTTGGATTTTCGTGAGACCATACATTTTTATTGTTTAATCACAATAATGTGGCCTTTGTTGTCCATGATTTCACATGAGGGCAGTATTGCGTCATACGTCCCCATGCAGGGGTAGAGGGCTTGCTTATAGATCCAGCATGGCCCTGCAGACAGAGTGCAAGGTGTCACTGGCGCCTCCGTCCAGACGCACCGAGTCGCCTCTCAGAGTCCTCAATGACAGTGTTGGCCCGTGATGCTGCAGTGGGCCTGCTGCTGCGGCGGCGTACAGGCACCGGAGGCAAGGACATGCTGCTGTGGCTTGACGTGCCCTCGCTGGCATCATCACCCCCCCTGGTTCACCATGGGCAGTCGGCTGCAGACTATACACTGCTGCTGTCACCTGTTCCAGTGCTCTGGCAACGTCTTGGCAACACTGGACCATTTGAACCTGAATTGCAAGGGACCAGCGGGAAAGTTGTGAGGTTGCATTGCCAATTATGTAATTTGACCTGGTGTAGGCTGACAGGCGGGTCAGCAGCTGGCGGTGGCCGCGGCGGGTGATATCCTGCTGGGATACCAGGATCTGGCTATTCTATCGAACAGCTGTAGTCATAGTGGAGAAGTGTGGCTCAGGGGTTAGAGGCGGCAGACCCGGAAGCTGAGATCGGCCCTGGATCAGGGTTCAATTCCCCGCCTTGGCGGGTCTTGGGCTCAAAAATTCCACGGACTCGATAATTCTCGCTCCGGTGCCTTCTCGACTCACGGGTTCACACTCTGCGACTCTGGGCAATAGCTTGCTTAATCGCCACAACGGCCCCTCGCGGCGGGATGCCTGGCTTTCACCTTGTGGATACCCTACCGGGGTTATCTCACAGGGGAATACCAGGACGGGTTCCCTAAGCAAGCGCCGGGAAACCCACTGTGGGTAGCTGTGCGCTATATAAGCTCAAATACATTTACATCTGTCCAACATTTTGCGCTGTATTCTGCAGCTGCAGATGTATGGCTGCCAGGTGACGCGCCTGTGTCTGATGTACCGCGAGCATGTGGCGATCAATGGCCAGGCCAGGATCCCGTACATGGACAGCCCTGCCCCCGCGTGTTGAGGCGTCAGGCTGCTGGCGCCTCAGTCCGCTAGACTGCAATCTTACTGCGGCTGTGCGCCTCGTCTGCCTCCTGGCTGCTGGTGGTGTGGCCTGTACCACTGCCGTGGGTATCAGTTGGGGTGGTTGCTGGGCACCTGTGGCTGCAGGGGTGGCCCTGTCCACATGGGGGGGGTGGTGGTGGTACTGCTGCAGGTGGCTGGGATGGTCCTGGTTGTGGTTCAGGTTGGCCCTCACCCTCGGTGTCCTCCGGGTACTCCTCAATATGTAGGGCCTCGCTGTCCGTGCTGGGTTGTTCTGCAGCACCTGTGATGTAAATGGGTGCATGATTAATGATATGTATCTTGCACATGAGATGTTGCTACATGCATGCAGGCTTGCTTTCCCTGACTGGCTTTTGGAATTACTTTGAATTGACAGGTCTGGCTGTGTTGGGCTATCTGGGAATTTTGATTACACTCTGTGAGAAGTTGGCCCGATATGCAGTGTTCACTATTCTAGTGACCACTATGCATCGGTCCAAACGACCCTTATGGTGATTGGTTGTAAGTCAACCTTAGACCAGCTATCCTAGTAGCGTGGATACGAGCAGTCTTCGGGCTAAACTCTAGAGGGCATGTTAAGCCAGCTGTTATACCATCACATACCCCTTGAACACCAAGTGCAAGGACACCACACAAGTGTTATGAAAATAAACAGTATATTTATTAGAATCACAACAGCCCTGTACTCTTTATGAGGACAGGGTACTAAGCACAGAACAAAACTCTTAGGAAAATACTTCAAGTGCACAATCAATACAAGTGCCCGAGGGCACGGAAAGTTTAGAGGTCTCGGGCGGACCCGATAAGGCAAGTCGGAAGCGAGGGACTCGGGACCCTTAAGTAAGGAGACTATGCGGGCACCGAAATGCCGAAGTTACCTAGCCACAAGGGCTGCGGCTGCACAAGTCTTACAGGCATCGGGGGTCTTCGCTGACGAGCCAGGAGCCGGAAGGAAGGAGTTGCTGGCCGGCGACCAGTGAAGAATAGTTCGTAGAGATCCAAGCCTGGATCAGTGATAGACGATACCTGAAAGCAGAGGGGACCAAGTTCGTGCTACTAGCCAGTAGTCAGAGGGTACCAGGAGGGCACCGGATGGCCGTCACCTCGACTAGGTGAGTGGGCGACGCTAGGCTCTGCTGTCTCACGGACCAGGAGGTGTTGTCGGCGACCAGGATGGAGGTGCGAGCTGTCCCACGAAGGTTGATGCTGTCGGCGTCGCTGGGCCCAGGATTGGGGCAACAAGCCTTGGCAGATTTCAGGGCCACGTGGTGGGCCTAAAATGGCGTATTGAGTGGACCAGGAGGGTCCGGGGTGCTCCTCTCGTAAAAGGGAGCAAAGGCCGGTCTGGAGCAACCAGACCAACAGCGTTGGTTGTCGGATGTCGTCAAGGAGGTCACAAGCCAGCGGCGAGTAACCAGACAACGTGCTGAGCGGCAAAGCAGAAGGGCTCCACGCAGATCATGGAGATGCTGGGAGACTGCACTTCGATGCTGGAGCTGCTCAGGGTCGGGGCTTCTCGGACCCCGGAGCACTCACCAGAGGATGCCTTCGGTGATCGTGCTGATTTAAGAAAGCGTGCAGGTTTTGATGATGGCCGGTCCCTCGAGGTCTCGTCTCACCCACAGATCTCAGCTGAGCTGATGATGGGGGTAGAGGTCAGAGGTGCCAGGGAAGCCGGTTCTCGTCGAGCTGGGGCGTCGGATTCCTGAGGAAGGACTTGCAGCAAACCCCAGAGTTCTTAGATGGTGCCTGCGGATGCAGGGTGACTACTCCTTAGCCACAAGGGAGAAATCTTGAGAAGAGTCTCGAATGTCCTTCCGTAGAAAGTAGTTCTTGATTCAAAGATGATCTAATTTGGAAGGGTCCCCGCTCCTGCCTTTATCCTAAAGAAAGGGGTGGGCACATGACTAGGTCCTGCCCTAGGGGTGGGACCAGGAAGGGGGGCAGTTACACCACTCTCCCCTGCCGGGCTTTCCCCAGGTCAGGGGCTGCACGCCCCTGGAACTGGTTCTAGCCGGCAGATGCGTAGTGAGCACCGGGGTGCCACTTCGCAGTCACCTTCTTGCGAAGCCCTGCCTACCCAGGATACACAAAACCCTGTCTGGGATGGTGCGAACACCGCCCCTGACAGGAAACCCTTTGTCCAAGCTCTCCTCGCTGGGAGGACTCCCAGCAGCAGGAGGTCAGACTCGTGTCTGTGGTGGCAGCATCCATTTTGTGGAGCTGAGGCTTCAGTTAACTTTAACCGGGGTTCAAAGTTACGTACATGTCGTGCCCCTCTAGAAGGGTGGAATGCTAACCTCGTCGCCAGAATTGGTGAGGGGGCAGCATCCCGATTCGTATGACACCTTACTCGACATGTCTTGATAACGCGATACCGAAGTTACCGATATGGTACGCGTTATCATGGAACAGCCATTGGGTCTTGGTTCCGCAAGCTGCAACCGGGCTCGGCTCGTGCCAGAGCCCAATTCACACGGTTCCATGCACTCTGCCTTCAGGATTGTCAAGGCCTGCCATAGGAGTGACTGATAGGAACTCGGGTGTCTATTTTAAGGTTAGATATAGGGATACTATACCTAAAGCAACGAGCGAGTACACCACGTTGCCCCAGCTGTCGTGCAGCCAGTTGTGTCAGATTTAGATGGCCATCCAGGGGTGGCATAATACATGCTTCAGCTCCTGGTAGGCCCTGGGTACACCGATGCCCTGAGTTACAGGGTCTGACAAGGTGGCCCAGGTCCAATTGGAAATGTACCTAAGGTACATGGAATCCATTTTAGAGAGAGAGCAGTAGGCCTGGGGTCCTGATTGGCAGGGCCCCAGGTCAACTAAGTCGGAAAACCAGCAAAACACCAGGCAAAAAGTCGGGGGTAACCATAGTCAGGTATCTACCTTCCTACACCCCCCCCCCCCCCAAACGAAAGGAGATAAGGCTATCCTTGTCCAGGTAAGCCTATATTGCCTGAGTGGCCATATGAGGTGGTACGTGCACTGGCATGGTTACCCCCTGTATCATGGTCCACTAAGCAACCCCTCACCCTAAAGGTATCTGAGGGTCTCCACCATAGGGAATCACTACCGGTGGCGTGCTTTGGCAAAGTAAAAGGCTGGTGTGGGAATGGAGTACTGAAGTGAGACTCCACTACTGTTGGGCTCAACTTCCTCCAATCACTATCCACCATATGTGCCTTTCTTTCCAGTACTGAGTTGCTATGAGCTCTCAGGGTCAACCTCTGGCTACCTAAAGCTGGAGGCTGAGTCCCTCTGTTTGGCTTACTGGAGGGACAGGTCAGGTTTGGGGTTTTTAGGCCCCAGGTTTGGCTGTGCCCAACAGTGTCCAGCTGTGGGAGTTCCCTAACTAAGTTTAAGGGGGATCCCTCAGGAGTGTGTTTTATTATCACTTGGCTAGGACTACTAGCTTCAGTGATCCTAATCTGCTGATCGGGAAATTCTTTTGGACAGTGGGCCCTTTGGGGTCCACCACTGGCCTCCCTGACCTCTACAGCCCTGGGCTGACTGAGGCAGGCTAGAGAGGGGCAGGTTACCTGCTCCAGACTGGGTCCCACCTGGGAAGGTTCCACTGTCATCAGGGGCTCTGCCAGGCTAGGCCTGACTACCTCTGGGGCAGTTCCTTCACCAGGGGTAGAGTCAGTTCCCTGAGGAGGCTGGCTCTCACCTAGTGTCTGGGAGGGGGAAGACTTTTCTTCCTCCTCAATGCTCTCTGTTTGAGTGGAGTGATCCATTGTTTCAGGCTTCACAACACTATTATCGGTCTGAGTTTGAGCTGTGGCCATCACAACTCCACCAAACTTTTCAGGAAGGGACTCAGTTTGGGTTTGGGCTGTGACCGTCACAGCCTTGCCAACCTGTTCAGGAAAGGCATCTTTCTGGGATAGGGCTGTGACTGGCACAGCCCTCCTGACCTGTTCAGGGAGGACATCTTGGACTGGGGCTGGGGCTATCACTGCCCCACTAACCTTACCATGGAGGTTTCCCATTTTAAAATGGGTTTCTTGCTCTACCTCAGCCCAGGCTGAGGTCTCTAAATCATTCCCCATTAGGCAATCTACAGGCAAGTTTGGTGACACTGCCACTCTTTTGTGACCAGTGACACCTCCCCAGCTGAGATTTACCACTGCTATGGGATGATCTCTCTGCACTCCATCAATGTTCACTACCTGGTATGTGGCACCAGGCATAAGTTGCCTTGAGGGGACTAGGCTCTCAGCCACCATGGTGATGCTGGCCCCTGTGTCTCGGTAGGCCTCAACTTTTGAACCATTGATGAGGGGCTCCTGTCTGTACCTGCCCAAAGTGTTGGGACAGGCTGTGAAGTTGGCAAACCCCATGCCAGTCTCACAAACAAGAGTATCTAAGTCAGGGGACCTGGTTAGGCCAGAGTCCCCAGGCACTCCCAAAGAAACTGCCCCCAGATTCTTGGGGGCACTCCCACCACCTGGGGGATTACTACTAGTAGTAACAGGAGGCTGGGAAGCTTTATTTGGGGGTATGTTCTCCTTATTGTTGTTGGCCTTGGGCAACTGCTGTCAGTTTTGTAATGGCCCACCTGTTTGCAGGTGTGACAATAAGGTTTCTTTTGGGTTGTGGGAGAAGTTGGGGACCCACCCTTTTCAGAGGAATTTTGGGGCCCTGTGGTTTGATCAGAAGATTTATTCCCACCCTTCTCTTGAGGCTTGGTTGATTCCTTCTTTTGGTCACCACCCTGGTTCTTAGGCTTGACCCTGGTTCTGACCCATTTGTCTGCCCTCTTACCCAATTCGTGTGGAGAGGTCAGATCAGAGTCTACCAGGTGTTGGTGTAATAACTGGTTCTGACAATTACTTAAGATTTGCTCTCTCATAATTAGATTATACAATCCTTTAAAATCAGTAACCTTACTTCCCAGTAGCCAGCCTTCAAAAGCCTTAGTGGCACAATCAACAAAGTCAGTCCAATCCTGAGACTGAGTTTTCTGGGTATCTCTGAACATCAACCTGTACTGTTCAGTGGTTAAACCAAACCCATCAATCAGTGTATTCTTCAGGACTTGGTAATTGTTAGCATCCTCCACTCTAGTAGTGAGGAGCTTTTCTCTACCTTTGCCTTCAAAGGAGAGCCACAAGATAGCTGCCCACTGACTCTGGGGGACACACTGTACAGTGCAGGCCCTCTCCAAAGCAGTAATCCATTTGTGGATATCATCCCCTTGCTTAAAGGGGGGCACTATCTTACTCAGGTGCCTAGTGTCTAAACTCCTGTTTTCCCTTGGGGGAATGCTGCCACCAGTGGGATTGGTCCCACTCAATTCCTGCTCTCTAGCAAAGGCGAGTCTTTCTTTGGCCAGGGCAAGTTCTTCCCTTTCGATCCGCAGATTGACTTCCCGCTCCTTTGCTTCGTACACTCTCCTCTGAGGGGATGTCATCCCTCTTCGAGCAGAGCCTCGAGAGCCATTGGTTCGAACGGATCTATTAGAGCCTCTCGACAGAGACCTAACTCGTCCATTCCCAATGTTAAGCTGGCCTGAGAGAGGCCCCAGGAGTCCCCTGGTACCATTCTCGTGCCGGCTTAAGTTGTCCTGGGTTAGCTGGCTAACTATGACTGGACCTTTGTCTGCCTCGTCCCCAGATGTCTCTGGCTCCTCGTCCTCCTCTTCACCTTCTGCGGAGAGATGGATAAGGTCAGGGACACCTCGGGTTCCCTCGAGGGGGGGCATATCCACTTCCGGATGAGAAGGGTCGGTGTTACCCGCCCTCCTAGCATCATAAGTCTCCAAGAGACCAATCAGAAACGGAATGGTAGGGTTTGCACCCTGTTTTAGCTTCCGAGATGTACAGATTTGTCACATCTCTTGGAAGCTAAGTGCAGCATATCTGGAGGTGACCTGTGGAAGGTCGACTGACACAAGGGGAGACTCAGAGTTTCCTCCTTTGTCTGACATGCTGCTTCTAGTGTGGGTAAGTGATGCACCTACCTACACTATATGTTTACCTACTGATCCCTTGCTAAGAGTTGTAGCCAAGGTGTGCTAAGCCTTGAGGAGCTACAACAGCTGGTTCAGTAGAACTCAGAGTATTCTAAGCTAAGTTATATGTACCTGAAGTACTTATGCGATCTTTCACAAGATATTCTTAGGATACGCGTGGTAAAACAACAGCAAGCTCAAATCCCAACCGCTGCTCACCAATGTGAGAAGTTGGCCCGATATGCAGTGTTCACTATTCTAGTGACCACTATGCATCGGTCCAAACGACCCTTATGGTGATTGGTTGTAAGTCAACCTTAGACCAGCTATCCTAGTAGCGTGGATACGAGCAGTCTTCGGGCTAAACTCTAGAGGGCGTGTTAAGCCAGCTGTTATACCATCACATACCCCTTGAACACCAAGTGAAAGGACACCACACAAGTGTTATGAAAATAAACAGTATATTTATTAGAATCACAACAGCCCTGTACTCTTTATGAGGACAGGGTATTAAGCACAGAACAAAACTCTTAGGAAAATACTTCAAGTGCACAATCAATATAAGTGCCCGAGGGCACGGAAAGTTTAGAGGTCTCGGGCGGACCCGATAAGGCAAGTCGGAAGCGAGGGACTCGGGACCCTTAAGTAAGGAGGCTATGCGGGCACCGAAATGCTGAAGTTACCTAGCCACAAGGGCTGCGGCTGCACAAGTCTTACAGGCGTCGGGGGTCTTCGCTGACGAGCCAGGAGCCGGAAGGAAGGAGTTGCTGGCCGGCGACCAGTGAAGAATAGTTCGTAGAGATCCAAGCCTGGATCAGTGATAGACGATACCTGAAAGCAGAGGGGACCAAGTTCGTACTACTAGCCAGTAGTCAGAGGGTACCAGGAGGGCACCGGATGGCCGTCACCTCGACTAGGTGAGTGGGCGACGCTAGGCTCTGCAGTCTCACGGACCAGGAGGCGTTGTCGGCGACCAGGATGGAGGTGCGAGCTGTCCCACGAAGGTTGATGCTGTCGGAGTCGCTGGGCCCAGGATTGGGGCAACAAGCCTTGGCAGATTTCAGGGCCACGTGGTGGGCCTAAAATGGCGTCTTGAGTGGACCAGGAGGGTCCGGGGTGCTCCTCTCGTAAAAGGGAGCAAAGGCCTGTCTGGAGCAACCAGACCAACAGCGTTGATTGTCGGATGTCGTCAAGGAGGTCACAAGCCAGCGACGAGTAACCAGACAACGTGCTGAGCGGCAAAGCAGAAGGGCCCCACGCAGATCGTGGAGATGCTGGGAGACTGCACTTCGATGCTGGAGCTGCTCAGGGTCGGGGCTTCTCGGACCTCGGAGCACTCACCAGAGGATGCCTTCGGTGATCATGCTGATTTAAGAAAGCGTGCAGGTTTTGATGATGGCCGGTCCCTCGAGGTCTCGTCGCACCCACTGATCTCAGCTGAGCTCATGATGGGGGTAGAGGTCAGAGGTGCCAGGGAAGCCGGTTCTCGTCGAGCTGGGTCGTCGGATTCCTGAGGAAGGACTTGCAGCAAACCGTAAAGTTCTTAGATGGTGCCTGCGGATGCAGGGTGACTACTCCTTAGCCACAAGGGAGAAATCTTGAGAAGAGTCTCGAATGTCCTTTCGTAGAAAGTAGTTCTTGATTCAAAGATGATCTAATTTGGAAGGGTCCCCGCTCCTGCCTTTATCCTAAAGAAAGGGGTGGGTACATGACTAGGTCCTGCCCTAGGGGTGGGACCAGGAAGGGGGGCAGTTACACCCCTCTCCCCTGCCGGGCTTTCCCCAGGTCAGGGGCTGCACGCCCCTGGAACTGGTTCTAGCCGGCAGATGCGTAGTGAGCACCGGGGCGCCACTTCGCAGTCACCTTCTTGCGAAGCCCTGCCTACCCAAGATACACAAAACCCTGTCTGGGATGGTGCGAACACCGCCCCTGACAGGAAACCCTTTGTCCAAGCTCTCCTCGCTGGGAGGACTCCCAGCAGCAGGAGGTCAGACTCGTGTCTGTGGTGGCAGCATCCATTTTGTGGAGCTGAGGCTTCAGTTAACTTTAACCGGGGTTCACAGTTACGTACATGTCGTGCCCCTCTAGAAGGGCGGAATGCTAACCTCGTCACCAGAATTGGTGAGGGGGCAGCATCCCGATTCGTATGACACCTTACTCGACATGTCTTGATAACGCGATACCGAAGTTACCGATATGGTACGCGTTATCATGGAACAGCCATTGGGTCTTGGTTCCGCAAGCTGCAACCGGGCTCGGCTCGTGCCAGAGCCCAATTCACACGGTTCCATGCACTCTGCCTTCAGGATTGTCAAGGCCTGCCATAGGAGTGACTGATAGGAACTCGGGTGTCCATTTTAAGGTTAGATATAGGGATATTATACCTAAAGCAACGAGCGAGTACGCCACGTTGCCCCAGCTGTCGTGCAGCCAGTTGTGTCAGATTTAGATGGCCATCCAGGGGTGGCACAATACATGCTTCAGCTCCTGGTAGGCCCTGGGTACACCGATGCCCTGAGTTACAGGGTCTGACAAGGTGGCCCAGGTCCAATTGGAAATGTACCTAAGGTACATGGAATCCATTTTAGAGAGAGAGCAGTAGGCCTGGGGTCCTGATTGGCAGGGCCCCAGGTCAACTAAGTCGGAAAACCAGCAAAACACCAGGCAAAAAGTCGGGGGTAACCATAGTCAGGTATCTACCTTCCTACACACTCCAACTACCACAATGCATTAGGGCATTTCAGGTGTGCATGGCCTGCATTACTGGGGTTGTCATATTGCTAGCTCAGGAGTCATGGGCATTGTTAGGGGACGGGGTCGCAGTCGCATGGCACTTACCTTGGGATTGTTGGGTGAGTCGGGACGAGTCAAGCTGGGTAACCCCACGCAGGCTTCTGGAGTCAGGGTGTCCTCCACAAGGTCCTCCAATGGAGTGTTGGGTGTGGCAGTGGGCTCCCCTCCACCGGTGGCAAGTCGCTCCCCAAGCCTCTCTGCGATTCGCTCTTTGGCACATCCTCTGAGGTCGTACCACCTCTTTTTTAAATCGTCTATTGACCGCTGGGTCACCCGACAGAATTTACTTTTGCAAGGATGCGCAGCCAGATGAGGCGCTTGTCAGCTTCTGGCACCCTCCGGGAGTCCTTGCCAAACAGGCGTGCATGGTCCTTACAGACCCCCTCAATGAGGAACTCAAGTTCTTGCTCCGAAAACGTTACTTCCTCTTCCTCCCGGGGGCACTGCTCCCTGCTGCTTCCTGGGACATTTTGATGGTGGTTAATGTCCTGCTGTGGTGCTGCAAGTTGACTGTAGTGGAGCAATTCCCAATACTGCTTCCACTTTCAAGCTCAGTGATCTGAATGAGGGAGGGAACAGCCTACTTCCTGGTTGTGATGTCATCAATGGGCTCGAATTGCGACTTCCCGTTTTTACGATCTCGCAGTTAGCGAGATCGCAAATTGCGATTTCGGTAATTGCGAGATCGCAAGTTCAACATGGAAATCGGGCGATTCTGCGATTATTATGCGATTGGGGCAAAATCGCAATCGGCAATTGCGGCCGAATGCGATTCGTTTTTTTTATCGCATTTCTTCATGAATGCCATTCTCCGAATTCTAAATTGCGATTCGGTAATTATCGCAATTTGAAATTCGCAGAATGTTGCATTGATGAATCTATGTGATAGGAATGAATGGGAAGACATTCTCAATTTGTGATTCTCAATTAGAGAATCGCTAATTGAGAATGCAATTTCAAGGGTGCCAGGGTGTCAAAAGGACACCCTGTTGCACCCCTGAAATTGATCTGTGCACATATGTTGCGCACACACATGCCCTGTGTGTGCGCAACATGAAACTTTGAAAAATACACAAAAGGGCATTTTTTAAAGTTTTTGCAAATTACCATGAAGTCCAACTTCATGGTAATTTGCTACTCCTATTAACGAAATCGCAAATTTTTTTACTTTGATGCATTGTATTTAAGGAATCTCAATTTGGGATTCCTTAAA
The DNA here is from genome assembly GCF_964263255.1 of Lissotriton vulgaris. NCBI lineage: Eukaryota > Metazoa > Chordata > Amphibia > Caudata > Salamandridae > Lissotriton > Lissotriton vulgaris. The sequence continues at coordinate 54,678,356 of NC_141691.1, read as the reverse complement.
TGCAATCGCAATTTAAGGAATCTCAATTTAGAGATTCCTTAAATTGCGATTTTTGCATTTGGGATGATGCATCCCAAATGCAAAAATACCGGTCGCGAAGGGGCAGAGTCTGAGAATCTGCCCGTTTGCGACCGGTTTTTATTAGCTTGATGCATCTGGCTGTAAGCCCTTTCAGTGCCAAGAAACGTTTCTCTCAGTGCTGCAGCGTCCACCATTAATGAATACAATTAGGGCCACATGCATCAAAGTTAGCATTTGCGATTTCTTAATTGCGAAAATTAGGGAATCGCAATTAAGAAATCGCAAATTGCTATGCATCAAAAAATTGAATTTTTATTTGCGATTTCTAAAAATTCTTTAATTGCGATTCACAATTAAGGAATCCCTTCCCATTGATTCCTATGGCCCAAGAGGCCCATATGAATGAATGGGAAGGCATTTACAAATTGCGATTAGCATTTTGCGAATCGCAATTTGTGAATGCATTTTCAAGGTTGCAGAGGGGGGTCCAAAGGACACCCCCGGCACCCCTGAAATGTAACTTTAAGTGCAAGTTTAAATTAGCATGAAGGTCAACTTCATGCTAATTTACCCCTTCCTATTTGCGAATTCGCAAATTGAAAATGATCATGCATTGCATTTAAGAAATCTCAAATTGCGATTTCTTAAATGAAATCGCAATTTTAGAAATCGCAACATGGTTGCGATTCCTAAAATTGTGAAAAGCATGATGCCTCCCAAATTTGAGAATTGCATTCGCAAACGGCCGAAAATTGAGATTCGCACCGTTTGCAAATGCAATTCTCAATGATGCATGTGGGCATGAGAATCTGCCCGTTTGCGACCGGTTTTTATCAGCTTGATGCATCTGACTGTAAGCCTTTTCAGTGCCAAGAAACGATTCTCTCAGTGCTGCAGCGTCCACCATTAATGAATACAATTAGTGTCTTCATAAGGCATGAGCGGAAAATCCATTCCGCTCGCGGATTTCGCGGATTTTTGGTAAATCTGCGATCCGCGAACTCCCGCGAATTTACTGAAAATCCGCGAGATCCGCGAGCGGCGGATTTCGGGGGCAAAAGTTCAAGCCTGTTGAACTTTTAACTATTTTAGGATGGCGCCGGCAAGCTGCCAGCGCCATCCTAAAATAGTTACTAAGTTAGCTTCAACAGGAAGCACTAATAGATAAAATAAAGCAGGTGCTCGAGCACCTGCTTTATTTTATCTATTAGTGCTTCCTTATGAGACTAATTTAGTAACTATTTTAGGATGGCGCTGGCAGCTTGCCGGCGCCATCCTAAAATAGTTAGTTAGGATGATGTGTGACTGTGTTTTGTCAAGGCTGGGTAGGAGTGGGTTCTCCCCATATCTATCGTCGAAAATTAGCTATGATGCTTGATGGAGGCCTTTGCATAATTGACTTTCACTAGCTTAATACCTGTGCAGTTCCTGTGACCACGAGCTTCTCTCATCCGTGCCTGTCCTTTTATACACAGTCACACACAAGAGGCATATAAGCCCCGTCCCTTTGGCCCCTCCTCACACACTAGTGGTGTGTGCACCGTCTTCGTGCCCTTTACCCACTTGATGGACAGGTCACTCGAGGGACCCCGGCGCTCTTTGGTGTGATTGCAAAGTTAATCAGCCCCCGCAAAAGGTAAACAGTCAAAATATCGAGTTTTTAATTTCGACCTACACTTATATCGAGTTGCTAATATCGATGGGACAGAATATCGATGTCCAGAATATCGATGGCCAGAATATCGACCCTAAGGTAAGTAATATCGAAATTACTAATATTGATAGCATATATATCGATGTAAGTAATTTCGATTTACTAATATGTGTTAGAAATATTAGTTAAGTATTTAAATTAATTGTTATAATAGGTGTTTAATATGTTTTTATAATTTAAAAATATATAAAAGTAAATAATATGTTTTACTACCACAGCGGGTTGTGGGTTTATAGGGGAATAGGGTGGGAAGTAATTTATTTGTAATTAAATAATTATTTTTCAATGATTAATTTATTTTGCAATTAAATATTAATTGGCAATGATTTATTTTAATTGATTAATTGATTAATTAATTGATAATTTATGTATATTTTTAACTAAATTATATGTTTTACTACTGGAGCGGGTTGTGGGTTTATAGGGGAATAGGGTGGGAAGTAATTTATTTGTAATATTAATTAATTTTGGGTAAAGGGGTATTTTTAGGGTTCAGGGTCAGTTTTCAGTTTTTGGGTAAAGGGGTATTTTTAGGGTTCAGGGTCAGTTTTCAGTTTTTGGGTAAAGGGGTATTTTTAGGGTTCAGGGTCAGTTTTCAGTTTTTGGGTAAAGGGGTATTTTTAGGGTTCAGGGTCAGTTTTCAGTTCTTTGGTAAAGGGGTATTTTTAGGGTTCAGGGTCAGTTTTCAGTTTTTGGGTAAAGGGGTATTTTTAGGGTTCAGGGTCAGTTTTCAGTTTTTGGGTAAAGGGGTATTTTTAGGGTTCAGGGTCAGTTTTCAGTTTTTGGGTAAAGGGGTATTTTTAGGGTTCAGGGTCAGTTTTCAGTTTTTGGGTAAAGGGGTATTTTTAGGGTTCAGGGTCAGTTTTCAGTTTTTGGGTAAAGGGGTATTTTTAGGGTTCAGGGTCAGTTTTCAGTTCTTTGGTAAAGGGGTATTTTTAGGGTTCAGGGTCAGTTTTCAGTTTTTGGGTAAAGGGGTATTTTTAGGGTTCAGGGTCAGTTTTCAGTTTTTGGGTAAAGGGGTATTTTTAGGGTTCAGGGTCAGTTTTCTGTTTTTGGGTAAAGGGGTATTTTTAGGGTTCAGGGTCAGTTTTCAGTTTTTGGGTAATGGGGTATTTTTTGGGTTCAGGGTCAGTTTTCAGTTCTTTGGTAAAGGGGTATTTTTAGGGTTCAGGGTCAGTTTTCAGTTCTTTGGTAAAGGGGTATTTTTAGGGTTCAGGGTCAGTTTTCAGTTTATGGGTAAAGGGGTATTTTTAGGGTTCAGGGTCAGTTTTAGGTTTTTGGGTAAAGGGGTATTTTTAGTGTTCAGGGTCAGTTTTCACTACTGTTGCACCCACTGAAGTGGGAATAGTAATTATTGTTAAGTAATTATATATTATATATGATTTATCATTTTATTATGTTATTAAATATGTATTATTTTTTTTTTAACAATTATTACATATATTTAAATATGTTTAAGTAATTAATAAGTATTATTTACAGTTTTTTTATGTTATTTTAAATTAAAAAAAAATCGATATATTTAACAACGATATTTTTAACATCGATATTAATTTTTCGATATTTTGGTACATACCATGTTGTACATAGGGCGTCGATATTTTTGCTATCGATATAATTACGCCGATATTTGTGTAGGTCGAAATTCTGTCTGTCGAAATTCTGTCATAGATCCCCCGCAAAAATGTGTGTTTTGTCGAGGCTGGGTAGGTGTGCGCTCTCCCCATATCTATCGATGCTTGATGGAGGCCTTTGCATAATTGACTTTTACGATCTCAATCCCTGTGCAGTTCCTGTGACCACGAGCTTCTCTGATCCGTGCCTGTCCTTTTATACACAGTCACACACAAGAGGCATGTGAACTCGCATATAAGCCCCGTCCCTTTGGCCCCTCCCCACACACTAGTGGTGTGTGCACCGTTTTCCCGCCCGACCATTACCCACTAAATTCGCAAAATCCGCGAATTCGCAAATTCACGAATTTTACGGATCGCAAATTCACAAAATTCACGAATTGCGAATTCGCAAAATTCGCCCATGCTTAGTCTTCATGGGGAGGGTGCAAGCAGGACGTCTGTGTCGGATAGGTGGGCTTGGAGATTTCTAGAGAGGCTGGTAGGGCTGGGGAAGTCATGTGCCAAGCCTTGTCCTACCAAGGACACTGACTGGCCTGTCAGCAGATACCCTAACAGCTCTGTTCTGTCGTGCACCTGACCCTGTCCCAGCTCAGCCAGTCTTGCAGACCAGGCTGCCCTGGTCTAGGCCCCCACCCATGCTCTGCCCACTCATCGCTTCTCACAACATTGCAACAGTGCGGGGAATGGCCTTGGTAGACCGGGGGAGGGGGCACAGACATTGGCCGCGGCTCAACACCCCTTCCCTCTATCGGATAACAGAGAAACGATACAAACTGTGGCTCGTAGGGGTTGAGAAGGTAACAGTATAGGGTGGGGGGGGGGGGTCAGGGCACACAGGCCTCACTACCACGAGGCTCAGAGTCTCTGGAAATGCACACACCCCCTCGATAACCTAATTTCACCTCCCACCTCCTCTACGCACCCCTTCCGTGGCCTCCTACAACAAGTGGTAGGGTGGCTAATTAGCATATGCAGTGATGTCACGGGAAGGCACGTCACACCACGTTCCTCGGGTACGAGGCCCTCCTTCCCCTCAACTCAGAGGTACAGCCTGTCCTATATACTGAAATGTAGATATATCTCCTGTGTATTATTCGGACACTGCAAGTCACCCAGCAGTCACGTGAACTTACAGACTAACAAGGCTGAAGGCTGAGTCCCTTGAGGTGGTCCTGAAACTATGAGGTGTTAATAGACAGCAGGGACTGTTTTATTCCTTATAATTCATGATCACACAACCACCCTTTACACAAACTACTTAAATCCTTGGCGTCTCGCTCTTTTATATGAAAGAGATAGCATGGTTGAAGACACAGAATTAAAGCGGAATCTGCAGTGAAAAATGAAACACATAAAAAGCAATATATTGTTCCTAAAACATTTTAGAATCGGTTTAATGTAAATCAGATTTTTTTGAAGTCCAGTACCTCAGACTGAATAGCAACATGCACAGACATTCCTTCTTTCCTATAATGAACTATGCACACACAAAAAGCTCCTTGCTAGAAATCTCTCCTGTCTGCTGATCACTGTTAGTTTTAGAAAGACAGATCCAAAGATTTTTGTTTTTAAAACAGCAGTTCCTGTTTTCCTTGTTTAAAGGGAGCTGTAATAACCTATGACAGCTGAGCAGTTCTGTCACATTGAGGCCAGATGTTTCCACGGAGGCTGTAGGTGTCCATGTGTACACTCCTGTAAGTATTCACATCTAACCAAAGCACACACCTACATGAACGTGCTGTCAGTGGCCGGCAGCAGTTAGAGCCTCATTTACCAACTTTTGCCACAGGGCAGCGCCGCAAGCCTTCCTGCTCTGCAGCCCTATGTCAAAAGAAAAGGGCAGGAAAGCGTGGTATCTATGCGATAGAGCACATGCCTGTCCTCTGTTACTGCGCTGGTGCTCAAATGGCCGTCATGCGCCAACGCAGGCCCCATTGCACCATGGTGCAAGGGTGCCTGCGTTGTAGGGAGCAATGTTTTTGTTCAGGAAGGGACACCTTCCTGCACACAAACAATCCATGGAGGCGATGAATGCAGCAAATATGGAAACAGGAATAACCGAGGAGAAAGAATGTTATTTCTCCTCGTTGCACCACTCCTACGCCTCCTCTGGGGAGGTGTCGGCTTTTGACACATTTCCAGGTTTACAGCTTGTTGTAAACCGGGACATGTGTCAAATGCCATGGGTGTTACATGGGAACACCCACTATAGCCCCCATGGCACGCCTCCCCAACGTAGTGTGAGGCAACACAGCCACTTGCGCTGCGTTGCCTCACTCCATATCTACAAGGCCATGAAAAGCAACGCAGGGTGGCTTTACGCGGCCTCGTTGATAGGGCTAAGCCCAGTGCGCCACCGGATTGTCTCAAAAAGCGACGTTCTGGCGGCGCACAGGGCTTGTAAATAAGTCCCTTAATGTTTTCGATCGTGGACTACATTCCCAAAGGTACTTTCAACTGAAAACTCTTCTGTTTCTCCTCTTACACCTGCCCGCAGACCACAAGAACCAGGGGAAGAGGATACACAATATCAACAGTAAAGGAAAAATAACAAGGTACAGAGGCAGCACTCACAGCGGTAATGGAAAATTGACAAGCACAATGACAGAAGTAACAAAGATAATGGGAGAAACGGGGGGCAGAAACAAACAGTAATGGACCTATGACCGGGCACCGAACATTAACACGCACAGAGACAACAGTACCGAAGGTAGTGGGAAAAAACAGTCGCAGAAATGGCACAAAACAAAGACTAGAATGAGACAAATAACCAGGCACAGGACAGTAAAGAGGGCAGGGAATCGAAGCTCAAAACAAGGAGAGTGCCCTGAGCTGGCACACGGACCTGATACGGATATGGTTTGCGAGAGGGGTTGAGTATAGGGTCAGTGGCATTGGGAAGGGGTCTGTTGGGAGTGAATAGACGATAGAGCTGGTGTTTTATATGAGCAGAAAGTATGTTTTGAAGGGATTATGGTTATGTATTGTTTAACACCATGCACGCGGCGGCTTTTCCCGCTGCGCGCTGACTTTTTAAAAAACCTGCGATACATGACGAGCTCAGCTCGTCATGAGCGTACGAGAACCGTAACTCATGACGAGCTGAGACCGTTATGAGCGTTGAAGGGGTTAAATGTGTGCTGTGTTGGCCGGACTGGGAACCAAAACTGGCCCTGGCAAAGTGCTCGGCCGGCCCCCAACCCGGGAGGTTCGGGGTGCAACCGAGCTGTTTGCCAGGGCTGGTTTCAGCCGATTTTGTTACAGGGGCAGATGTTGCAGCTATGCTGCAAAAACAGCCCTGTAACAACAATGGCCCCCCAGGGGCCTAAAACCGGCCCCCACCCTGGCGTCCCACCGGGGAAATGCCTGATGCCCACTACCAATAAGCAACTAAGGGTTGGCTCTAATCAGTATGGCTGAGCCGTCATAGTAAATAACAAAAGAGAGTTGCCAGTACTGATAACACACAAGTAACATGAATTCAAACACAGTACTTGAGAAAACATTCAAGACTGGATGCTAGTCAATAGCTTTTATTCTTATTTATGATTTTATCATCAAGAAAAGCTTTTTTTCATATTCAAAAAACAAACATATAAGGCATATTAGACAAGGAGTAAAAAAGGGGAATCATTCATTGTATCAAACATATCACAACCATACGACAAGCAACCATTCATGGGGAGAAGGGGATACACTGGATAAGAGAGCTACACAAATTACCAAAGAATGAGTTATTTACAATATGATACCACATACAAAACGAGAAGAGCCAACGTCTGCATAACACTTAAGCAATATTTTCATTTGGTTTTTAGTCAGATGTAACGTACATTCCTATATTAGAGTGTCAAAAAATATTTTAAAAAACATTAGAGAAAGGGTAATGTACACAGGTTAGTGGTAAGCAGCAACAATCATGACATTAACGCTTAACACTATAGCAGACAATAATGTGGCTGGGGCCTACGCGTTTCGAATCCCATAAACTTGTTGGGATTCTCTTCAGGGCCTTTGGTGTTCTCTGTATGAATAAACAAGAAGAGGGAGGGGGGAAAAGACAAACGTTAGAAAGACTCAGACAGGCATCGTTTGCTTAATCACAGGACCAACATCAGTCACGTCACTCAGTTACCACCGTCATCTCCACAGACTTACCACCAAGCAAAAAATTGCGAGAGGTGGGCCTCAGCTTTCTAGAGTGGGGTGTACCAGAATCTGAAAGAGTGGGTGAAATGAAGTCAGCAGGGTGGGTGGTGGACACGTGATTCATTAAAAAAGGTGCATTATTTTACTTACCTCCTCTATTAAGATGGTGTATTCTCGGTGTGAGGATCAGATGACACAATTTTAACGGAGGTAAACCTATACAGAGGTAAATGGTGATATTAGAGAGGAATTTCATAGAAGGGTTGGTGCACTACAGGTCTATTCTACAATATCTCACCTAATTAAATGCTGGTGGAGGAAGCTGTGTGTGCTGTCACCGGGTATATTCACTTGTTGTAAACGTCTTAAAAAACGGAAAAAAGACTTTAGAATATAGCAGAATCTAAGAAACATCATTGGCCAAAATCAGAATGAATGTAAGTCTTTACCGAAATTCGTCCAGAGAAGGGGATGTCTCGGTAGTTTAAAAAGTAAGATTTGTTCGCCGTTATTTAGGAGAACCCTTTCGTTGGAAGACGTTAGAAGCGGCACTCGTCTAGAGAGAAAATACACTAAATAAGTTGCTGACAAGCGATTTTGTTCGAAAGACAGGTTAAAGAGAAAGCGGCAGCTTACCGCGCTGGTAAATCACAAGCGTTTTGACCGCGAAGGGCAGGTTACGGGAACCTTTTACTTCAGGGCGCCTTTAAACAGGAAAACGTAAAACACATAAGAGTTTTCTACTTGCAACAACATCAAAAAAGGTTAAAGCAGGGGTGGGAGCTTACCACTATATCCATTTCGTGCAGCCCGCAATGAATTATGATAAACTGAAAGGAAGAGGGGATGCAGGCCTAGGTTAGACCATTTAAAAAGAATCACCGGGCGCTATTGGGCAAGTTTTGCGGGGAAAAGTACTTACAGTTGAATATCCGAGTAGGAACTTGAATTTGGCGGCGTCTGGGACAGCACTACACACTGGAACATGCGCAGTAGCAGGCCTGGGCTCAACTCCTCTACCTATATACCTGACACCTGAGCAGCAGTACTTTTCCCCGCAAAAGGCGCCCTGAAGTAAAAGGTTCCCGTAAATAACGGCGAACAAATCTTACTTTTTAAACTACAGAGACATCCCCTTCTCTGGACGAATTTCGGTAAAGACTTACATTCATTCTGATTTTGGCCAATGATGTTTCTTAGATTCTGCTATATTCTAAAGTCTTTTTTCCGTTTTTTAAGACGTTTACAACAAGTGAATATACCCGGTGACAGCACACACAGCTTCCACCACCAGCATTTAATTAGGTGAGATATTGTAGAATAGACCTGTAGTGCACCAACCCTTCTATGAAATTCCTCTCTAATATCACCATTTACCTCTGTATAGGTTTACCTCCGTTAAAATTGTGTCATCTGATCCTCACACCGAGAATACACCATCTTAATAGAGGAGGTAAGTAAAATAATGCACCTTTTTTAATGAATCACGTGTCCACCACCCACCCTGCTGACTTCATTTCACCCACTCTTTCAGATTCTGGTACACCCCACTCTAGAAAGCTGAGGCCCACCTCTTGCAATTTTTTGCTTGGTGGTAAGTCTGTGGAGATGACGGTGGTAACTGAGTGACGTGACTGATGTTGGTCCTGTGATTAAGCAAACGATGCCTGTCTGAGTCTTTCTAACGTTTGTCTTTTCCCCCCTCCCTCTTCTTGTTTATTCATACAGAGAACACCAAAGGCCCTGAAGAGAATCCCAACAAGTTTATGGGATTCGAAACGCGTAGGCCCCAGCCACATTATTGTCTGCTATAGTGTTAAGCGTTAATGTCATGATTGTTGCTGCTTACCACTAACCTGTGTACATTACCCTTTCTCTAATGTTTTTTAAAATATTTTTTGACACTCTAATATAGGAATGTACGTTACATCTGACTAAAAACCAAATGAAAATATTGCTTAAGTGTTATGCAGACGTTGGCTCTTCTCGTTTTGTATGTGGTATCATATTGTAAATAACTCATTCTTTGGTAATTTGTGTAGCTCTCTTATCCAGTGTATCCCCTTCTCCCCATGAATGGTTGCTTGTCGTATGGTTGTGATATGTTTGATACAATGAATGATTCCCCTTTTTTACTCCTTGTCTAATATGCCTTATATGTTTGTTTTTTGAATATGAAAAAAAGCTTTTCTTGATGATAAAATCATAAATAAGAATAAAAGCTATTGACTAGCATCCAGTCTTGAATGTTTTCTCAAGTACTGTGTTTGAATTCATGTTACTTGTGTGTTATCAGTACTGGCAACTCTCTTGATGCCCACTACGGCCAGTCCGGCCCTTTGTGTTGTTGATGCGTGGATTTGATAGTGGTATAGGACATAGTGGTGGTTTGAGTAAGAGGAAAGGTGCCGTTGTGTGGCAGTAGGGGTACTAGTATGTATAGGTGTAGTTTGCTAGCTTTTGTTCTGGTTGTTGAGGCTTTGAAATGTGGTTAGAGTTTGTTGGTTGTAAACGAGCAGTGTGTGCTTGCTGACACTGTGTTTACATGTTTGATTATGTGGATGGCTTAAGGTGGTGGCTGGTAAATGGAGAAAAGGGCAGCATTTCTGGCCAACGGCCCGAATAGGCACCTGTCCTCATCCTCTCTGCCCTTAGCCTCCACGCCTGGGCTGAGAGCCCTGAACCCTAACGGGAAATACCTTTAGAGCTCAGGTGACCTTGGGCCAATCAGAACCCTAGCCCTAAACCCTAGAGCCAATGGGAGCCCTGGTCCTTTTAATCAATCACAGCGCTAGCCCAAGCAACCAATCGAAACTTCTACCCTAAGCCCAATAGAAACCTTAGCCCTAGGAGCCAATCGGAACACAGGCACAACCACCAATAGGAAATATTTTTAAATCTGACCTTGAGGCCCGTGGAGGTCAGTGCACTCACCTTGCACAGCATCACATGGAGTTAACCCCCAGGTGACCTGTAAATGTAAACCGTGCACTCTGCACGTTCTAAAGTCAGTGCACAGACAATAAGGCAAGGTTGGGGCCAGTAAAGTGACTGGCCCCAACCTTGAGAGAACAGTCAGACACCAGCAAGGGAGTGGGGTGTGGGGACCGCTGACATCCAACCTCACCAAAAGCAGCCCACAGGACTTCGGGGTGCAGTACCACCACCGGTCCTGCTCAGGCTGCACCAGCCACTAGCGAGTCTGCGTTCCTGTGCACAAACCTGTCCACAGAGTGAGGTTAAATGTGGGGGCGGGGATAGGGCAAAGGTCTTCCCTAGAGTGACTTTGGCCTCCTAAATGAGTTATGCCCCCACATCCATACTTTCTGTCTGAGGGGTACGTGTGCAGATGTGCCGGGGTGTTTGCACCTGTAACGTTGGTGCACTCCTATAACTCACAGGTGGGAAACAACCTTTACAACGCAACTTTTACAACGCAACATCCATTACAACGCATGCCATTACAACGCAACCATTACAACACATGACATTACAACGCATACCACTACAACGCATGTCATTACAACCCAGTCATTACAACGCATACCATTACAACGCATAGCATTACAACACATAGTACCCTTACACTATCCAACACTTACCCTACTGTTGAACCCCCTGCAGTTAGAATAGTAATTTTTACCCCTACACTATCCAACACTTACCCTACTGTTGCACCCCCCTGGAGTTAGAATAGTAATTTTTACCCCTACACTATCCAACACTTACCCTACTGTTGCACCCCCCTGGAGTTAGAATAGTAATTTTTACCCCTACGCTATCCAATACTTACCTTACATGCAATGTAATGTTATGCGTTGTAATGGTATGCGTTGTAAAGATAGTTTTTAAAAATTCGTTGTAATGGCATGCGTGGTAATGGATGTTGCGTTGGAAAAAAATGCGTTGTAAAAGTATGCGTTGTAACGTCATACATCCCTCACAGGTTTGTGGTCACTCATCAGTGCCTTCAGACACCTGCACAGGGGCATACGCGGAGGCCTGGGTTTACCCGTGCCAAGGTAAGGAGTAATGTGTATCCGGGTAGGGGTGGAGGTGGGGGGCCCAAAAAACTACTAGGAGCATCGGGGAGCGGGCTACTGCAATGTCTGTTCTTGAACGCCCTGGAGCCGGCGCGGGCCTCATGGCTGCCTTTGGACGACCCGGAAGTACTTGAAATGCCTCAAACAAATTACGTTTTGTTTCCCCAAACCTGTCACTATGCAGGACTCCAGGTTGCAACAGTGTTTACAAGTGAGAGTGAAAGACGCCAAAGAAAATATTTAAAACTATGGGACCCCTCCCTCCCTGAGACCCCCACTCCAACAGCCCCCGCCGAGCTCGGACAATGGAGTTGAGTGACACCAACATGTTTAGAGGAAACTCTGGGATTCAACTTCCGTCTTCAAAGCATTCCTGAGCCTGGGCTCGAACCCTGGCCCTGCGGGCCACCGGCCCCACCCGCAGGGAGCCCTTCAGGTGGGGTACACAGATCAGAGCCGGGGGGAGATTCGTTATTCTTATGTATCCGACAGCGCGCACATGGACTGGGGGGCCACCGTCCACACCCGCCGGGAGCCCCCGAGGTGAGTGCACAGATCAGAGGGGCGGCCTGGAGGTATTCTTATGTATCCGGCAGGGAGGTTGGGGCGCCGTACACAACCTGCGGGGATCCCTTGAGGTGAGGTGCACAGATCAGAGGGACAGATTGGAGTTATTTTTATTTATCCGGCAGGGCCCCCGTCCACAACCTGCGGGGTCCCTTGAGCTGACATCAGAGAAGCAGCCTGAAGTTAGCCCTATGTATCCGGAAGCGCGCACAGGCTTGGGGCTATTTCTCCAAAACTTCTCAATAGGAGGAAAAATAACATTAAACATGGAATGGAAACCTCGCGGGAAGTGTGTGCTGAGCTTGGCAGGCATGTAACATGCACACAGGGAAACAATGACTGAGAGAGGGAGGCCGGGCCCGAGCATCCTGACCTCTGACCACATCAAACGTGGCCTCGACCTTTACCCCTGAATCAGGGCTTTAAGTGGGATGAAAAAACCAGCGTGTCTCTTAAAGGAAGGTGACCAATGTAATTAAGGGTGTGGCTTAAAAACAAGGCCACACATCTGTTCTTAGCACAGTGTGCCGCCCCACTTGTATTTTGCCGTTTCTGTCTTTGCATCCAGATATATGATACAAATAAAACAAGCACTGGCGTTGCCAATAGGTCTCGCAGTAGGAAAGTTGGAGCTATTGGTTTTGTAAATGACAAAGCCCTTTATGTTTTAAAAATGATAAAAAAATAAAAGGCATTGTTATTTGCAATTGTAATGGCTCCAACTTTCCTACTGCGATACCTATTGGCAACGTGAGTGGCGTTGCGTGTGTGAGTGGCGTTGCGTGTGTGAGTGGCGTTGCCTGTGTGAGTGGCGTTGCCTGTGTGAGTGGCGTTGCCTGTGTGAGTGGCGTTGCATGTGTGAGTGGCGTTGCATGTGTGAGTGGCGTTGCATGTGTGAGTGGCGTTGCATTTTTTATTGGTGTTGCATGTGTGAGTTCCGTGTCATGTGTGAGTGGCGTTGCATGTGTGTGTTGCGTGCGTGTGCGAGTAGTGTTGCGTGGATGAGTGTTGTTGCGTGGATGAGTGGTGTTGCGTGGATGAGTGGCATTTCGTGTGTGAGTGGCGTTGCGTGAGTGAGTTGCGTTGCTTTGAGTGAGTTGCGTTGCATGTGTCAGTGGCGTTGCATGTGTCAGTGGCATATCATGTGTGAGTGGTGTTGCATGTGTGAGTGGTGTTGCGTGGGTGCGTTGCGTTGCATGTGTGAGTGGCGTTGCCTGTGTGAGTGGCGTTGCCTGTGTGAGTGGCGTTGCCTGTGTGAGTGGCGTTGCCTGTGTGAGTGGCGTTGCATGTTTGAGTGGCGTTGCATGTTTGAGTGGCGTTGCATGTGTGAGTGGCGTTGCGTGGTTGAGTGGCGTTGCATGTGTGATTTGCGTTGCGTGTTTGAGTGGCGTTTCATGTACGAGTGGCGTTACATGTACGAGTGGCGTTACATGTACGAGTGGCGTTACATGTACGAGTGGCGTTAAATGTACGAGTGGCGTTACATGTACGAGTGGCGTTACATGTACGAGTGGCGTTACATGTACGAGTGGCGTTGCATGTGTGTGTGGCGTTGCATGTGTGTGTGGCGTTGCATTGTTGAGTGGCGTTGAGTTGTTGAGTGGCGTTGTGTTGTTGAGTGGCGTTGTGTGTTTGAGTGGCGTTGTGTGTTTGAGTGGCGTTGCATTGGTGAGTGGCGTTGCATGATGTGTGATTAGGCGTAAGCACTCTCTGCAACCTGAGGCGACCCCGTGATTAGAAAACAAGGGAATACAAAAGAACATATAGCAATATCAACCTTTCACAAACTATCACAAAGCTCAAATGCATTAAGGGTCTATTACTAGCCAACTTGCTGGTACATACAAAGTTGGCAAAAATTTCATAAGAGGTGCGGCGACTAGAATCTCTTGATTCACTAAAACAACATGGCGTCGACATATTATATATAAGTAGTAGTTCTCCTAAAGCCAACTTGTTGCTACAGGTCTGGCAATTTTTTGTGACACGTTTAAACCAAGCGACACAAAAAATCCACTTTGAAAACAGTTTCGTATGTAAACATCGGACAAAAATATGCATTTGTTTAGCGTATGCGTTTAAAATACTATTTGCCTTCTTATTATCTCGAAGTTAACATTGGCCCTGAAGGTAGGCTGAAAGCTAGTTAGTTTATTATTGACCTTTAAAAGTTGTGAGGCGAGTTCTTTGGCTTTGTAATGCGAACCCGGTTTAAATTTTTAACGGCAAGGGGTGCAACACAAGAATGTTCTGGACCCACACCGGCCTTTGTCATCGCGGAAATGGCGACAAACAAGGGCAGGATGGGTGCTTGATAGCAGCAGAATGGCTGCAAAGGGCACCTCATTATCCGATGCTCAGTTTAACCGGCTGGCGCCAAGCCTGCCTCACATGCCGGTGATATGCTGGGACTGTTCTAAGGAGGAGTGCTGCTACAGCCTGGGGGAAGCTGGCTGGAGAGGGGGAGGAGGAATGGTGACAAAGCCAGTAGGCATGCATGGCGGGTCGGGGTAAACACTTAAGGGGGGGTTGCGGGAGTGAGCGTGGAGGAATGGTGACAAAGCCAGTAGGCATGCACGGCCGGTCGGGGTGAACGCGCAAGGGAGGGGTGGGAGTGAGCATAGAGGAATGGTGACAAAGCCAATAGGCATGCACGGCCGGTCGGGGTGAACGCACAAGGGGGGGGGGGTGGAGGGGTGGTAGCGTGGAGGAATGGTGACACGGTCGGGGTGAATACGCAAATGGGGCGGGGTGAGCGTGGAGGAATGGTGACAAAGCCAGTAGGCATGCACGGCCGGTCGGGGTAAACGCGCGAGGGGGGGTTGCGGGAGTGAGCGTGGAGGAATGGTGACAAAGCCAGTAGGCATGCACAGCCGGTCGGGGTGAATACGCAAAGGGGGGCTGGGAGTGAGCGTGGAGGAATGGTGAACTCGCTATACGAGTGTGTTCATGTCTTGCAAACAATTAGTATGGCATAGAGCCCAAGTGGCTTAAAATATCTAGTGATGGGAGCGGGCAATGAATCTGATGACCAGGACTTTAGATAAAGTGTTGAAGTGGAAACATTTTGCTCGTAAAAGTAAGATTAGAGTGCTAAATTGAGCTTTTGGTTCAAAAATTCGATTTCAGTTTGCCGTTTTCGAAGCTCCTGACGCCCAGGCATATTTGTTTACCTTAAGTGTCTAAGTAAATATATAATTAAAATAAATGAGTACATGGTTTGATAATCCGTACTGCAATCTGAAGTGACTCCACTTAGACTGAAGAAATCATGCAGCCAGCGGCTGAACGCCATAAAAAGTTTCGCAGCTGGGATCCAAGGCGCAGTGGGGGTCGGTTGGTGAGTGTGGAGGCGTAGGTAGAAAGAACAACAACAATATACTTTAACTATTTCGTTGGCTCTAAACGCCCCTTAAAAAAAGCGTCAGAATACGTGCATGGTTATTACGATCTGAGCTATTTTGCCTCTATATTCCAATGTGATTGTCATATCGAAAATAGTATAGCTCAGCTGCTCGTGAAAACTTAAAGCTCATTTTGAAATGGGTTCTCACGAGCTGCAGTAAAAATATATGATGTCATTTGTTTTTAATTGGGTATTTTTAACGTGTTTCTATAAGGAGCCCTCGGTGGAAAAAAAGTGGTGAAGTCCGTTTTCTATGTTTACAGATGAGCGCTCCGTAATGTTGTGTGCAGCTGTCCCGGCATCCCCTTTGACTGGTGATGGCTGAATCATAGAGTGATGTTAGAGCGGAAATCCGGGTCCCCTGAATCAGAGTTGTTTTAGGATCCACAGTGTTCCGGTCAGACCTAGGCTCTCTCTATTGAACATGGCGGCAGTGAAACAGCATCAATCGCTGCTTGAAGAACCTCCGCACCTCAATGGAGAGTTGGAAGTAGAGGACAAGGATGAGGCAGATACGTCAGAAGAGCCTGGCAAGAGGAAGAAGAGCAAGGCTCCTGGGGGTCAGAAGTAAAATAAGTGGAGGTGGAGGAGAGCAGCATGGATAGGCGGGGTGTTGTAGGAGGAGTGAGATCATGGCTGAATGAAAGAAGAGGAATAAAATAACCAGACGGCAAGGCTGTGATTGCGTGGAGAGAGAGGGGAGGTGCTGGTGTGGGAGGGGGGAGGAGTGCTGCTAGGGAAAGACTGTGATTGCGTGGAGAGAGAGGGGAGGTGCTGGTGTGGGAGGGGGGAGGTGCTGGTGTGGGAGGAGTGCTGCTAGGGAAAGGCTGTGATTGCGTGGAGAGAGAGGGGAGGTGCTGGTGTGGGAGGGGGGAGGTGCTGGTGTGGGAAAGGGCAAGGCTGTGCTTGCGGGGAGAGAGAGGGGAGGTGCTGGTGTGGGAGGGGGGAGTTGCTGGTGTGGGAGGAGTGCTGCTAGGGGAGTGAATGCTCGTGCATGTTTGATCACGTGATTCACGTGAACTGCAAGAAAACCGCGGCTGAAAGCCCTTTGGTTTGAAGAGAAAATAGCCGACTTGAATTCTCCCCATTTCCCATTCCTGCGGAATGGTAAAGGCGAGACCTAAACATACCTACAACAAGCCAGGGCTATTGGCTTTGTCAATGGTTGTTAGTTGCATAAGATAAATAAGCAGCAACTATGGCTTGTAAGTAATATTGAAAAAGCTTCCACTTAAAGCCCTGGTGACAACACGACAATGTTGCTGCTCCTGAGTTTCAAAAAGAGAAGGGAAATCCAGAGAGAAAATGACTCTTTAACGGATTTCTCTTCCCCTCCCAACGCTCACCTGGCATGACGTCATGCCGTAGCTTCTCCACTAGTGAGCAGTGTCGCAGAGGCTGCTCCCGAAGGGGGCTCGAGAGCCTGCGCCATAAGCAGCGCCGCGCCTCCCGGACAAACCAGTGGGGACCAGCCCTTTGGGCGCGAAAAAGCAGGACAAAGGGCGAAAGGATGTCCCCCCCCCCCCAGCAGCTGCCAAAGTGGCGGCAACCCCCCCTCCCCCGGCCAATGGGGGCCAGGGCGGGATACAAACTCCCCAAAAAACAGGGGGCCTGCTTGTCAGCTGCTCCCCCAGGCAAGCGCCTATCTTCACGGAGCGAGGGAGCAGCGACGGCGTTGGAGCGCAATCTTGTGGGGAACCTTTTTGTCGGGATGGCGAAACTACGGAGGACGCAGGTAGCCGGGTCTGGTGGCTCAGTGGACTATAGCAGCCACTGCAGGTGCCTGTGTTCGACCGCATAGTCACAGGTTCAAATCCCAGCGGGTCCACTCAGCCTTTCATCCACCTGAGGTCGATAAAATTAGTACCATTGAGTTGGGTAACAATAAACATCTGTTATTCAGCCCCAGGGCACCAACGGGTAATTGTGCGCTTTACAAATACACCTGTTATGTTATGTTACTGGCGCCGCTACTTGTAGCCCACCCGGAAGCAGAAGCAACCCCGAGCGGGTGCCCACCCCACAACATCGTCGCTGCCAACGTGCCCAGCCAGAGCCCACCCGGCAGCGGAAGCAGCATCGAGAAGGGGCCTGCCCGCAACACCGTTTGCTTAACACTGAGTGGGTGCCCATCCCGCAACACCGTCTTTGCCCCCCGTGGCCTGAGCCCACGCCAACGGCGAACGGGAGCCCACCCGCAGCACCGTGCAGCCCACACCACCGAGGCGCGCCTGGAAGTAACTCAGCCGGAGGCCACCCGGCAGCAGAATTAGCACCAAGCAGGTGCCCACCCTGCATCACCGTCTCTGCCCCCGCAGCCTGAGCCAGAGAGAGGAAGGGCTACTAGGGGCTCGGCAGAAGCGAAAGGACAGCAAGACCTCACCTCGCACCCGCGTGGTCCCAGGAGCTGCAGCAGAGAGAGAGTGAGGTGAGCGGGCGGGGCGAGCACGCGGCGAGGCGGCGCTACTGAGAGGTAGAGCAGCGTCCCACGGTCCGCGCACGTGCAGCTGGTAGAGGAAATGCACTTTTGGCAGTACCCTCAGACCACACAGCACCCGCAGATCGGCCCAGAAGCATTGGGGCACAGCGGACAGAACAGCGCCAGGAACTCCCAGCTAACCAAGGAATGTTGAGTTTGAAATAAAGTAAAGTTTGTTGCATAAATAGGCGGCAGCACCCTGCACCCAAAGGCAGAAGACAGGCTTGGTGGCAGGACAGGGTATTGACGCCACCAGCAACTCCCCACTAGGCGTATAAAGTCAAGTTTGGTGCATACATAGGCGGCAGCACCCCGCACGCAAAGGAAGAAGACAGGCTTGGCGTTTCTAGAAAGTCGCACGGAATGGCAAGGAAAGGGAGCACGCGTCAGGGGCAAGATGACCTGAGCGATCTACTAAGGAGAATAAGGGCGGCCTCAGAGGTGCATGGTAATGACTGGCTGCAGCCCCACCTGGGGCACGACGCAGGGGAAGGAACAAGCAGCCAGCAACACGACACCAGGGGGCCAGCAGCTTAGAGACGGAGGAGGGCGCCAGCAAAGCTCGCGGATTATTGACCTTTAAAAGTTGTGAGGCGAGTTCTTTGGCTTTGTAATGCGAACCCGGTTTAAATTTTTAACGGCAAGGGGTGCAACACAAGAATGTTCTGGACCCACACCGGCCTTTGTCATCGCGGAAATGGCGACAAACAAGGGCAGGATGGGTGCTTGATAGCAGCAGAATGGCTGCAAAGGGCACCTCATTATCCGATGCTCAGTTTAACCGGCTGGCGCCAAGCCTGCCTCACATGCCGGTGATATGCTGGGACTGTTCTAAGGAGGAGTGCTGCTACAGCCTGGGGGAAGCTGGCTGGAGAGGGGGAGGAGGAATGGTGACAAAGCCAGTAGGCATGCATGGCGGGTCGGGGTAAACACTTAAGGGGGGGTTGCGGGAGTGAGCGTGGAGGAATGGTGACAAAGCCAGTAGGCATGCACGGCCGGTCGGGGTGAACGCGCAAGGGAGGGGTGGGAGTGAGCATAGAGGAATGGTGACAAAGCCAATAGGCATGCACGGCCGGTCGGGGTGAACGCACAAGGGGGGGGGGGTGGAGGGGTGGTAGCGTGGAGGAATGGTGACACGGTCGGGGTGAATACGCAAATGGGGCGGGGTGAGCGTGGAGGAATGGTGACAAAGCCAGTAGGCATGCACGGCCGGTCGGGGTAAACGCGCGAGGGGGGGTTGCGGGAGTGAGCGTGGAGGAATGGTGACAAAGCCAGTAGGCATGCACAGCCGGTCGGGGTGAATACGCAAAGGGGGGCTGGGAGTGAGCGTGGAGGAATGGTGAACTCGCTATACGAGTGTGTTCATGTCTTGCAAACAATTAGTATGGCATAGAGCCCAAGTGGCTTAAAATATCTAGTGATGGGAGCGGGCAATGAATCTGATGACCAGGACTTTAGATAAAGTGTTGAAGTGGAAACATTTTGCTCGTAAAAGTAAGATTAGAGTGCTAAATTGAGCTTTTGGTTCAAAAATTCGATTTCAGTTTGCCGTTTTCGAAGCTCCTGACGCCCAGGCATATTTGTTTACCTTAAGTGTCTAAGTAAATATATAATTAAAATAAATGAGTACATGGTTTGATAATCCGTACTGCAATCTGAAGTGACTCCACTTAGACTGAAGAAATCATGCAGCCAGCGGCTGAACGCCATAAAAAGTTTCGCAGCTGGGATCCAAGGCGCAGTGGGGGTCGGTTGGTGAGTGTGGAGGCGTAGGTAGAAAGAACAACAACAATATACTTTAACTATTTCGTTGGCTCTAAACGCCCCTTAAAAAAAGCGTCAGAATACGTGCATGGTTATTACGATCTGAGCTATTTTGCCTCTATATTCCAATGTGATTGTCATATCGAAAATAGTATAGCTCAGCTGCTCGTGAAAACTTAAAGCTCATTTTGAAATGGGTTCTCACGAGCTGCAGTAAAAATATATGATGTCATTTGTTTTTAATTGGGTATTTTTAACGTGTTTCTATAAGGAGCCCTCGGTGGAAAAAAAGTGGTGAAGTCCGTTTTCTATGTTTACAGATGAGCGCTCCGTAATGTTGTGTGCAGCTGTCCCGGCATCCCCTTTGACTGGTGATGGCTGAATCATAGAGTGATGTTAGAGCGGAAATCCGGGTCCCCTGAATCAGAGTTGTTTTAGGATCCACAGTGTTCCGGTCAGACCTAGGCTCTCTCTATTGAACAAGGCGGCAGTGAAACAGCATCAATCGCTGCTTGAAGAACCTCCGCACCTCAATGGAGAGTTGGAAGTAGAGGACAAGGATGAGGCAGATACGTCAGAAGAGCCTGGCAAGAGGAAGAAGAGCAAGGCTCCTGGGGGTCAGAAGTAAAATAAGTGGAGGTGGAGGAGAGCAGCATGGATAGGCGGGGTGTTGTAGGAGGAGTGAGATCATGGCTGAATGAAAGAAGAGGAATAAAATAACCAGACGGCAAGGCTGTGATTGCGTGGAGAGAGAGGGGAGGTGCTGGTGTGGGAGGGGGGAGGAGTGCTGCTAGGGAAAGACTGTGATTGCGTGGAGAGAGAGGGGAGGTGCTGGTGTGGGAGGGGGGAGGTGCTGGTGTGGGAGGAGTGCTGCTAGGGAAAGGCTGTGATTGCGTGGAGAGAGAGGGGAGGTGCTGGTGTGGGAGGGGGGAGGTGCTGGTGTGGGAAAGGGCAAGGCTGTGCTTGCGGGGAGAGAGAGGGGAGGTGCTGGTGTGGGAGGGGGGAGTTGCTGGTGTGGGAGGAGTGCTGCTAGGGGAGTGAATGCTCGTGCATGTTTGATCACGTGATTCACGTGAACTGCAAGAAAACCGCGGCTGAAAGCCCTTTGGTTTGAAGAGAAAATAGCCGACTTGAATTCTCCCCATTTCCCATTCCTGCGGAATGGTAAAGGCGAGACCTAAACATACCTACAACAAGCCAGGGCTATTGGCTTTGTCAATGGTTGTTAGTTGCATAAGATAAATAAGCAGCAACTATGGCTTGTAAGTAATATTGAAAAAGCTTCCACTTAAAGCCCTGGTGACAACACGACAATGTTGCTGCTCCTGAGTTTCAAAAAGAGAAGGGAAATCCAGAGAGAAAATGACTCTTTAACGGATTTCTCTTCCCCTCCCAACGCTCACCTGGCATGACGTCATGCCGTAGCTTCTCCACTAGTGAGCAGTGTCGCAGAGGCTGCTCCCGAAGGGGGCTCGAGAGCCTGCGCCATAAGCAGCGCCGCGCCTCCCGGACAAACCAGTGGGGACCAGCCCTTTGGGCGCGAAAAAGCAGGACAAAGGGCGAAAGGATGTCCCCCCCCCCCAGCAGCTGCCAAAGTGGCGGCAACCCCCCCTCCCCCGGCCAATGGGGGCCAGGGCGGGATACAAACTCCCCAAAAAACAGGGGGCCTGCTTGTCAGCTGCTCCCCCAGGCAAGCGCCTATCTTCACGGAGCGAGGGAGCAGCGACGGCGTTGGAGCGCAATCTTGTGGGGAACCTTTTTGTCGGGATGGCGAAACTACGGAGGACGCAGGTAGCCGGGTCTGGTGGCTCAGTGGACTAAAGCAGCCACTGCAGGTGCCTGTGTTCGACCGCATAGTCACAGGTTCAAATCCCAGCGGGTCCACTCAGCCTTTCATCCACCTGAGGTCGATAAAATTAGTACCATTGAGTTGGGTAACAATAAACATCTGTTATTCAGCCCCAGGGCACCAACGGGTAATTGTGCGCTTTACAAATACACCTGTTATGTTATGTTACTGGCGCCGCTACTTGTAGCCCACCCGGAAGCAGAAGCAACCCCGAGCGGGTGCCCACCCCACAACATCGTCGCTGCCAACGTGCCCAGCCAGAGCCCACCCGGCAGCGGAAGCAGCATCGAGAAGGGGCCTGCCCGCAACACCGTTTGCTTAACACTGAGTGGGTGCCCATCCCGCAACACCGTCTTTGCCCCCCGTGGCCTGAGCCCACGCCAACGGCGAACGGGAGCCCACCCGCAGCACCGTGCAGCCCACACCACCGAGGCGCGCCTGGAAGTAACTCAGCCGGAGGCCACCCGGCAGCAGAATTAGCACCAAGCAGGTGCCCACCCTGCATCACCGTCTCTGCCCCCGCAGCCTGAGCCAGAGAGAGGAAGGGCTACTAGGGGCTCGGCAGAAGCGAAAGGACAGCAAGACCTCACCTCGCACCCGCGTGGTCCCAGGAGCTGCAGCAGAGAGAGAGTGAGGTGAGCGGGCGGGGCGAGCACGCGGCGAGGCGGCGCTACTGAGAGGTAGAGCAGCGTCCCACGGTCCGCGCACGTGCAGCTGGTAGAGGAAATGCACTTTTGGCAGTACCCTCAGACCACACAGCACCCGCAGATCGGCCCAGAAGCATTGGGGCACAGCGGACAGAACAGCGCCAGGAACTCCCAGCTAACCAAGGAATGTTGAGTTTGAAATAAAGTAAAGTTTGTTGCATAAATAGGCGGCAGCACCCTGCACCCAAAGGCAGAAGACAGGCTTGGTGGCAGGACAGGGTATTGACGCCACCAGCAACTCCCCACTAGGCGTATAAAGTCAAGTTTGGTGCATACATAGGCGGCAGCACCCCGCACGCAAAGGAAGAAGACAGGCTTGGCGTTTCTAGAAAGTCGCACGGAATGGCAAGGAAAGGGAGCACGCGTCAGGGGCAAGATGACCTGAGCGATCTACTAAGGAGAATAAGGGCGGCCTCAGAGGTGCATGGTAATGACTGGCTGCAGCCCCACCTGGGGCACGACGCAGGGGAAGGAACAAGCAGCCAGCAACACGACACCAGGGGGCCAGCAGCTTAGAGACGGAGGAGGGCGCCAGCAAAGCTCGCGGATCCAGCAAGGTCCCTCCAAGGCTCCCCAGAAGCAGGCCCATGGCGGCGGCGGGACCAGACCGGGGGATCAGTGACACTGCAGCAAACGGTGAGCATATTAGCGTGATTGTACAAGAATGCTGCAGGACTATGGCACCGCTCTTACTGCAGGGACTGGGCTTACAGGGCGCAGGGGCGCAGGCGGGCAGATGGCAAGGGTCCTTACAGAGGGAGGAAGCGATAGGCACCCAGGGGGAAGGCGAAACCACAGGGTTGCCCTGTCACCTGCTGGACCCTGGCCTGGCGCGCCAACGTCGGCTGGGTGAGCAGGCGGCAGCTGGGTAGGGAGGGATGCGGGGTCCCCCGCAGTGGCGTGGAGTAACCCCATCCCGGTTAGCACTCCCCTCCCAGTCGTAGAAGTATCTGAAGAATACACACGGCCATCACCAGGTCCAGCTTCACTGACTACCAGGGC
This sequence comes from Lissotriton vulgaris, assembly GCF_964263255.1. Taxonomy (NCBI): domain Eukaryota; kingdom Metazoa; phylum Chordata; class Amphibia; order Caudata; family Salamandridae; genus Lissotriton; species Lissotriton vulgaris. Next base: position 54,655,018 of record NC_141691.1, on the reverse strand, counting down.
CACAGGTTTAGCCAGACTCATACCATTAGCAGTCAAAGAGAGAATCTTTTTTTTTTTTTTTTTTTTGGGAAAACCTTTATTGTTCAAAGCAAAGTACACCGCTATTCAGCCGTACATCCCGGAGGCCAGGCAGCATACTGTCGCAGGTCAGAAACAAGTACAAAAACAAGGCACAGAAGTAGTCAGGTTTAATTTTACGATGAAGAATAAAAATTAACAATAAGTGAAAACCAAGTCAAGAAAAGAACAGTTAGACTAAAGAAGAGGAAAGAACAAGGAAAGAAAGAGAGAAGAAAAGCAAGGCTGAGAGCCACAAGGATATACTGGGCACATATCACGGGGAGGGGCGGGGTACTCACATCGCACAAGCAACCAGTTGCATAACATAAAGGATGGACGGGGAGTAGCAGATCAGGATACAACTCATGGAATCTAGGGAAGGGGGAGCTACGGGGAAAGGCGGGCCTCAGGCTGCGGCATCTCAGGGGGTGCACATATATCTCCCCTATATGAGTTCCACGCTCCCCAGACCAACCCCCACATCTTGGGCCTGCCCCGGGCCAGGTAAACAGTCTTCTCACGGAGCATGCACCAGTCCATGTTGGTTTCCCACAGGCCTACGGTGGGAGAAGTTGAAGCACCCCACTTCTGAGCAATGTCTCTTTTGGCTATCATATTGCCCAGGGTGACCCAACGGGTTTGAGCCACATTATAGTCATTCGGGCTCCACACATTAAGAAGGCAACGCCGGGGCTCTGCATGCAGGGTCACCCCGGTCACCTCCCTCATGACCTCGTGTACACGCCCCCAATAAGAGGCAATCGCAGGGCACTCCCAAAGTATATGCATGAAGGTGGCCAGCGCGCCACAGCCCCGCCTGCACAGCCCATCCTGAGAGAGTCCCATACGAATCAGTCGTGGGCCCGTAACGTAAACCCTGTGGAGTACTTTCAACTGAACCAGCCTCAGCTTGGCCGAGATCGCCACCTCCTTAGGGGAGGAGACCGCAGATTGCCATTCCTCATCATCCATCTCTACCCCATCATTCACCCAAAGGTTCACCAGTAGGTCGATCCGCACATTAATACGTTTTTTATAAATCAAGGAGATGGCGCTATCCGGCATATGGCCGTCCAGCACTCTGTCCTCCAACGGGGATGATTCCGGCACCTTCTCTCCCTCAGGCATGCACGAAATGAGAGCATGGCGGAGTTGCGCATATCGGAAGTATTCAGAGTCACCTAATTGGAACTCGTCCTGCAGAGCCACAAAGGATTTAACCTCCCCCGAGCCATCATGTCTACAACCCTGGAAATGCCGATTAGATCCCACCTGTCGAACCCTTTGGAGTGCCACAGTTTCCCAAGCAGGTCAGAGTCATATAGGGGAGTTGCCATGGTGAGCTTACCCTGCCAACCCAGCGTTTTAGTCACCGCCCTCCACAAGTGTACCGCCGTCTTAGTGGGTCCAGTAAGTTTACGATCCAGAGATCTAGAGTATAACGCCCTATAATAGTTCCCATCGTTTATGAGCCAGCGATCCATGGCGTATCCCGGATTGGTCACAGGTCCATAGAACCCGTGGTTGATTGCAGCCAGCTGGGAGGCCCAGTAATAACGACGTATGTCTGGCAGTGCAATGCCGCCATCATACCACGGTATAGTCAATTTGACAATGGAGATCCACGGTCTGCCATCCCACAACAGGGCACGCTGCAGACTCTCGACCTCCCCAAAATATTTGGCTGGCACCGGATCTTGCGTGTTCTGGAGCGCATAAAGGAAACCGAGGCAGGGACATCATTTTAAATAATGCCGCCCGGCCCAACAGGGATATCGGCATTTTTTTCCAGCCCTCCACGTCCCGCCGGAGCCGAGCCAGAGGAGGGAGCAGGTTATGAGCATAACGGGTACGGGCATCCTTTGAAATATAAATGCCCAGGTATTTGAATCCCTGCTGCGAAACCTGTATAGCACAACCGCGAGGAAGGCGCGGAGTGTCGCCACACAGGACATAAAGGGAGGACTTGGACCAGTTAATAACCAGGCCTGAGTAGCCCCCAAAAGCGCCCAGTATATCAAAGGCCATAATCAAGGATTGGCCGGGAGAAGTAAGATATAGGAGGATGTCGTCGGCATAGAGCGACACTCGATCCTCAAAGCCCGGCGACCACCTAATCCCCGCTACGTCAGGATGCCCCCGGATCCACGCCGCCAACGGCTCAAGAGCCAGGGCAAACAGGAGAGGCGACAGTGGGCAACCCTGTCTAGTGCCCCTGCGCAAGGCGAACGAGGCAGACAAGCGTCCGTTCACCGTCACATTAGCAAGCGGGGAGGAGTAGAGGAGTCGGACCCAGCTGATGTACTCAGGCCCAAACCTGAACTTAGCAAGCACGGCCCAGAGGTAATTCCACTCAAGCGAGTCGAACGCCATTGTTGCATCAAGGGAGGCAAGCACTGTCGGTTCTGCAAGCAAATGCGCCCTCGCCATGACCGCGTGGAGCCTGCGAAGATTAAGGGCCGTGTTACGATGCGGGATGAACCCGGACTGGTCCGGGTGAACCAGGTCCGAAATCACGCCCACGAGTCGGTTGGCCAGGAGTTTCGCCAAGATCTTCGGCTCTGCGTTCAGCAGGGAGATTGGACGATACGACCGGCACAGGTCTCGAGGTTTCCCTTCCTTGTGGATGACCACAATAGTGGCCAAACGTTGGTCAAGCGGGAGCTCACCGGTCTTGCGAGCCTCCAGGAACATATCACGCAGGGGTGCAGCAACCGTATCAGCCTTGAGCTTGTACAGCTCAACCGGGATGCCATTGGGTCCCGGCGCCTTCCCGGAGCGCAGCGACCTGATTGCCAATGCCACCTCATCCACCGTCAGGCCCCGGTCCATATTCTCCCGCTCAGTATCTGACAGGCAAGGGAGTTCGATCTCTTCCAGAAAAGAGGCAGAGTCAGACACAGACAGGGCAGAAACAGATGTATAGACCGTCTCAAAGTAGTCCGCGAAAGTCTCGGCAATCGCGGCAGGGTCAGTGACAACCAAGCCATCATCGCCCAAGACCTCCGGCACAACTCGGGATGCCAATTCTTTCTTGTCCAGCCAGGCAAGGAGCTTACCCGCCTTATCACCGGCGTCGTAGATCCTGCCCTGCTGTTCCCTGCTCTTCGCCTTAGCTGCGTCAGTCGCAGTGGCCCTGTATTCCGACTGCTTCAGGGCAAGAGCATGGAGCAGATCCGGAGTCGGCCCTAGGGCAAGTTGGGAATTCAGATCATCCATATCCAACTCCAGCCGAACCATGTCTTCATCCCGTCTCCTGCGCGCATCGGCTATCAAGGAGAAAGCTTCTCCTCTAAGAACAGTCTTGAAGGCCTCCCAGAGAGAGACGGCCGAGGTGACTGAGCCCGAGTTTTCAGCAAAATACAGCTCAATGGATTTCACTAGGAGGTCACGGGTCTTGGGGTTGCGAAAATACCAAGGGTTAATAGGTGCGACCCTCGACGCAGCCGTGACGGCAAAATCGAAAGACACCCAAACAGGGGAGTGGTCGGAGATACCCCTGGCCATGAGGCGAGCGCTAGAGACCGACTGCGCCTGGGCCGCGGGGGTCAGGACATAGTCAATACGCGAAAGGCTACCATGAGCCCCCGAGTGAAAAGTGTATTGTCTCTGGGAGGGGTGCAGGAGTCGCCAACAGTCAACCATACCCATGGTGTTAAGGAAGTCAGGGAGCCAGGACTGTGCACTACGTAGATCTCTGGATGGGAAACGATCAAGATCCCCTGAAGCCACCGAGTTAAAATCCCCACCCAGAATCAGCGATCCCTCCGGGAGACCCAAAATGGCGCCCCCAAGGTCTTGAAAAGTGGATGTTTGCAGTCCCGGAGGGACATAAACCGAAACTAAAACCAAAGTGCGACCCTCCCATCGGCACACCACTGCAACGTATCTGCCTCTATCATCGACTATCGTAGACTCCACCTCCAGGGGAAGTGACATGCGCACCATAATGCCCACCCCTCGGGACCCCGTAGAGAACCCGGAATGGGCCACCATTTTGAATCCCCTCCTGTTCAAAGCTTTACAAGTGTTACCAACAAGATGGGTTTCCTGTAAAAGAACGACATCAGGGGCACAGCGTTTAATCAATTGCAGAACAACCCCACGTTTAATGCGGTCCCCCAACCCATTTACATTCCAACTCAGCAAATTCAATGATTTACCCCCCATCGTCATGGACGTTCCACCCCCTCAACCCTCCCGGGAATGCAGCCCAAGAACCAAGAACAGAAAGACAATCAAACTCCAGCCTTATAGAGTACAGAAAGATTAGAACAAAGAAGAAACACACGTCCCAACTGCCCCCCACCCTGCACCCCTGCATTAGACTAAAAGCCACCCCAACTAGCAGTGTGCCTGTCGCCCCTAAAACTACCCTACAAGAAGCCCCTAGAGGAGAAAGGAGACATCCTATCCCCTCCCGTCACCCTCCATATCAAAAGTGCAAATAGAGATAAAAAAATAAACATTAAGTAAGGTCGATGCCAACCACGGCGACCCCCCCCGGAATAAAGTCACGGGTAAATTGTTCATTCCCTGGAACCTCAACCTCCTGCCGCTTCCTCTGCCTGTTCATCCGGTTCGGCCCTACGTTGAGGCAAAGTGTCCAGCCAGTCCCCTGCCGCATCTGGGAGATCGAAAAACAGAGTCCGGGCGCCATGCTCGATGCGGAGCTTCGCAGGATAGAGCATGGAGTACCGCATCCCCAACTCCCGAAGCCGTCTTTTCACACCAACAAAACTTTGACGGCGTTTCTGGACGGCCTGCGTAAAGTCAGGGAAAAAGTTAATGTCTGCGTTCTGAAACCGCAACGGGCCAGTGCTCCTCGATGCCTGTAGAATGGCGTCCCGATCCCGATAATTAAAAAGTCTCGCAATGATGGGGCGAGGGGATGCGCCCGATTTCGGTGGGCCACCCGGGATCCTGTGCGCCCTCTCGACCGAGAAAAATTTGCTCAATCCTCCCGGCGCCAGTTTGTTGACCACCAAGTCCTCTACGAACAGTTCCGCTGACTCATCCTCGGCCTTCTCCGGAACTCCCGTGATTCGGACATTTTGGCGCCGTGCCCGTCCCTCGAAATCATCGAGCCGGCGCGCCAACTGCCCATTAGCCATCTTCAGATCTCGGACCTCAGTTTGCATGTCCGACATATCATTAGTAAGACTCGACGTTTTGAGGTCCAACGACTTCACCTTGTCGTTTGTTTTACCAAGATCGGCCCTAATGAGGTTAAGTTCAATCTTTAAGGTATCCACCTTGCTGGACAGCGCCTCGTGTTGACTATGCATTTCAGTTTTCACCCCGGCAATGGCACCCATCACGTCGCAGAGTGTAAATTCAGGATCCTCCGGGGACACGTCCCGCAGCGAGTCTTTAGTTCGACCCGCCATGGCCGGAGATCCCTTGGATTGGGAGAATCTCTCGGGGATGGTTGATTGGGACTGATTCAGCTTCCTGCTAGCCCTCGGTGGTTTTCCTTTGTCCTGGTCCCCTTTGCCCACCATGTCGGGGCGCAATGGCCGGGTAGATCGGGAGGAGGGGCAGACAAAGGGTGCACCTCCAGCACACAAGAAGGCAACAACGAGCGTCCCAAAGTCGAACAGGGGGGCCGGCACAACAACGACTGCCCAGTTCAGCAGGCCAAGGGAAGCGAGCACGGCAGGTCTGCGCTGGGCGTCTAGAGACAGGACCCTCTAGGTCCCAACAATGCAATCCAATGGCGCAGCTATCGTCTGCCGATGTCACGTCGGCATAACTCGGTCCAGGAAGATCGGATTTTCAATCCGGGAATGGGTGCCGCCTCAGCACCGGCTCAGCTGTTGGTTCCCACCAACGTGGGACAGGATAGATGACAGGATCTTTGCGGAGGATCGGGAGGTCTTCGGAGCTCCGAGCTCACGCGGCCATCTTGGGCGCCCGCGAAGCTCCTCCCCCCAAAGAGAGAATCTTGACATTTTCTCCTTACTAGAGCTACAGCAGAGGGGCTAGATCTGACAACCTGCGACAAAAAGGAGGAAGATAGGAGGGAAAGAAGGAAGGAGCGCAAGGAGAGGAACTTTGATAATTGGTTGGACGCATTCCGAATAATGGCGTGTATAATAGTGGAAAAGTACCCGCGTTGTGCAGCTGACCTGTGGCTTTACGAGGTCAACATCCACAGCGCACAGAGGCGATTCCAGGGTGACGCATGGCTAGAGTACGACAAGGGGTTTAGGCTAAAAATGCAGACGCACCTGGAAATGGAGTGGAATGAGGAGGATGTTTCCGGCTTCATTCTCAAAATGATGGTAGCGAGGGAGGTCAGGACATGGGGAGGGAAGAACGAGCATTCCTTTCGGGGGCCATTTCACAAAGGGAAAAGGAGGCCTCTTTAAAGACACAAACAATTCAGCACAGGGAAAGGAACACACGCTAGGGGGCCACAGGCAATATGCTGGAAATTCGAGGCCAACGAGTGTACATGCGGGGCAGCATGTAAATTCAAACACATATGTTCAACGTGTGGGGGGGACTCCCAGCAGCAGGATGCAGGCGCAGGAATGACCAAAAAAGGGACAAGAAGGAGAAAAAGAAGTAGTGAACAAAGCACAGGGGACTGCTATGGGACGGCGAGACAAAAAGAGTTCACGCTAGCCCCCCATTGACAAGCAAAAACTGCGCATTCTAGCAAACAGATATCACAATAAATCGGATGCAGAAATATTGGTCCATGGCTTCGAGGAAGGTTTCCCCATCCCATTCTCAGGCCCCCTCCCCCCGGCAATTAGAAAAACCTGAAAATCCGCACTGCAGCACCCAGGGGTGGTAAGAAAGAAAATTGAAAAGGAGAAGCGGCTGGGTAGGATAGAAGGCCCCCTCCCCATTGGGGGTGGTTCCTAAAAAAGAGCAGGACCAATTCCGGTTGATCCACAACTCATCATTCCCAGATGGTATGTCCGGGAACGACGGGATTGACTCTGAGGTTTGCTCAGTGAGCTACGCCTCAATGGACAATGCAATTGACTTGGTGAGGGCATAGAGTCCGCGTTTCGCTTACTCCCGGTACACTCCGCGATCTTCCACCTGTTAGGCTTCCAGTGGGAAGGGGAACGTTATTTTGATAAGGCAATGCCCATGGGGTACTCGGTATCATGCACATACTTTGAAATATTCAGCACCTTCGTCGAATGGGCGCTGCACGACAGCCACCCGGCGGGCGGGAAGCTCCATTACCTGGACGATTTCCTTTTGACAGGCCCAGCAGCATCTCCAGTGTGCAGCGACACTTTACGGGCATTTAAAGGTCTGGAAGGCGAACTGGGGATCCCGCTTTCAAAGGAAAAGACAGAGGGTCCAGCAACAAAAATCGCATTCCTAGTTATTGAGCTAGACTCAGTTGCGGGGACATCCAGACTCCCCCCAGAGAAGGTAGAGGATTTCAGGCAGGACATCGGGAGCCTCTGCGGGCATGAGAAAGCTACACTGAGTGCCCTCCAGCAGCTCATAGGGAAACTAAACTTCCCAACCAGGGTCATCCCAGCAGGCAAAGTGTTCGCCAGGCGATTGGCACAATTGGCACGTGGCCTCACCCAGAAGCACCACCATGTCAGACTCGGGCGGAGGTCAAAAAGGACCCACTAATGTGGGACACTTTCCTGACAGACTTTCATGGCCTGCTGATCTGGAGGGAAGGATGGGTGACTAGCAAGCAAATTGAGCTATAAACGGATGCATCAGGCAGCGCGGGGTTCAGGGCGATCCTGAAGGGCAAGTGGTGCGCGGGGCAGTGGCCTAGCAGCTGGCGTATGCAGGACATAACTGGCAACATCACCTTTTCAGAGTTATCACCGATCCTAGTGGCACTGACAATCTGGAAGAAAGAATTTCAGAACATGAAATTGACACTATGGTCAGACAACAAAGGCGTAGTGCAGGCCATTAACAAGGGTTCAGCCAGATGCCCGGACACACTGCGACTAATGCGCTGGAGGGCAACATAGACCTACGAGCAAGGCACATCCCAGGGGTGAAAAACAAAGTAGCAGACTCCCTATCCGGGGCCAGGATGAACAAGTTTAGGGAGCTGGCGCCCAGGGCAGAACAGAACATGACCCCTTTCCCGAAGCAGCTGTGGGACCTGGCAGGGCAGACGTAGCAGAGTTGGTACTCCACGCGCTCGCCCCGGCAGCAGCGAAAAGATATAAGAAATAAGTGGCAACTGAGATGAGGGTAGGGGGCATCCAGTCTTTAAGCAACGGGGGAGACACATGCAGGGCACCCGAACAATTCATTAGCTGGCCGTGTAAGGGCGAGAAGTCCAGGTCCTGGGCACAGGCCCACTTGTCCGCTGTGGCACATTACTCAAAATTGGAGACTGGACAAGACCCAATTGCATTCCACTGCATCAAAGCAGCAATGAAGGGGTGGAGAAGGAAAGAGGGCGTGAGGTGCGACACCAGGCATCCAATAGACTTCAAGAGGCTGCATTTAATGCTAGGCACATTGGGGGCCATAACAGCGGACGACTTCGAGCACTTACTGTTCAGGATCGCATTCACCACTGCCTTCTTTGGGGCTTTACGCCTCTGCAAATTAGTAGCACCAGCAAGGGAGGGCCTGGAAGAACACTGTTTGCAGGCTAGCGACATAACCCCCAGGGCAAAAGGGGTGGAGATTTGGTTAAAATGGTCGAAAACAGATCAAGCGGGCCGAGGCACGGTAGTGAGGCTACAATGCAAGGCTACAATGCATTGAGGACCAGAGCTGCTGTTTAGTATGTTGCCTGCTCGCCTTCATGGCCGTGCGACCAGCCGGATGGGGTCCCCTGTTCAAACAGAGGGGCGGGACCCAACTGAGCAAATTCCAATTCACAGCAGTCATGCGTCTCGCACTCAGCAGGGCAGGTTTGCCCTGAAAGGATTTGGTTCCCATTCATTCCGGATAGGGGCAGCCACGACGGCCGCACAGCACGGGATGAGCGAAGTAGGAATACAGGCAATTGGGAGATGGCGGTCACGGGCATACTAAACATACGTAAGGCCACAACTGCTATGAGCAAGAAGGCATGGCTGTGGGGGCGGAGGGGGGGGAGGGAGCAACCCTCGCTCCCAGATCTGACAGGGGAGTGACTGGCCTTTTTTCATTGCTTCGACAGGGAGAAGACCACTCCTGGTGTGGGTGGTGGGGCACTCATTTATCAGGCGGATAGAAGCCTGGTGGCGACATAGGGGCGCACGCTCAAGGAACGGCCTGCGGACACCTGCATACGATGGTTCGGCCGATCAGGCATGAGATGGGAACAACTGCCGGCAACTCTCAAGGATCTGCAGGCAGACACGGGGTGGCACCCGGATGTGATGATCATACACCTGGGGGGTTCGACTTGGCCAGTCTCGGGCGGAGAGTGCTCTTCCGGGGAATACAAAAAGGCTCACGGATGCGGCCACTGCCTTTGGACACACTACCATTATCTGGTCCGAGTTGATCAGCAGAATAGAATGGCACAGGGCAGAATCTCAGAAAGGCGTCAGGAACTCGTGAAAAAAGTTAAACCTCATGGTGAGCAAATTCTGCAGGGCAAATGGCCTGGGAGCGATCAGACACAGGCTCATCATCGCGGGCTGCCTGGAATACTATGCCACAATGGGGTGCACCTCTCTGAGGAAGGCATGGGAATGTTCTGGAGCAACCTGTGGGCGCAATGGTACTAGCAGGATGCCAATGAAAAATACAGGATGTAGTTAGGGGGAGCCGCAGGGAGATGGCAGACTCTCGGACGGCGTGGCGAAGAACTACGCTGATATCGGTTGGTACGGAGGAACACCGGAGGGCGGTGTGCCAGAATAGGCCCACCCACCTTCTGATGCCTCACGGCTGGGTGAGTTAGCCTAAGGACCGGTGTGTAGGACCACCCACTCTGGGATGCCTCACGGCTGGGTAGCTTGGCCTACCAAAGGAGGGGGTAGGAAACGGAGACGGCGCTCGCAGCTCAGCCCCCGCCGGATGGCAGGGTACAACAAAGTCGGACAAGGTAGCGAGGTGGCCTAACTCCGGGACAGAAGCTACTTCCTTCCCGCGCAAAAATGGCGCAAAAAACCCAACCTACCAAAGAAAACAACCCAGAAGGGCCAAGAGACAATACCAAGGAAGTTTGTTATGACCTAACATGCAAAATGCAAAGTATATACATGTTTCCTTGTATTCCTAATAAACTGCAGCCAACAAATTTATTTATTTATTTATTATTTATTTATTATTTATTTAAAACATTTATAAAGCGCAACTGTCACCTGGCAGGTATCCTGGCACTGAAAGCTTACTCCTGAGATTGGAAGCAGTGGGAAACTGATTATGGGGGGTAGACGTGGCGGGGGAAACTAGGGGAAGAGCCATGTTTTTATTCGTTTCCTGAAAGGCAGGAGCTGTGGAATTTGACGAATGTCGGCGGGCAGATTGTTCCAAAGCTTGGCAGCAGCTATCAATCAATCAATCAGTGACACTTATAAAGCGCGCTACATACCCGTGGGGTCTCAAGGCGCTGGGGGGGGGGGAGCCGCTACTGCTCGAACAGCCAGGTCTTCAGCTTCTTCCTGAAGGAGAGGTGGTCTTGGGTCAGGCGCAGGTCGGTAGGGAGGGAGTTCCAGGTCTTGGCGGCCAGGTGGGAGAAGGACCTTCCTCCTGTAGTCGCTCTTCGGATGCGGGGGACGGCGGCGAGGGCGTGGTTGGCTGATCGGAGGTGGCGTTTGGGAGCGTAGAAGTTGACTCGGCTGTTGAGGTAGCTCGGGCCTTGGTCGTGTAGGGCTTTGTGTGCGTGGGTGAGGAGGCGGAAGGTGATTCTTTTGTTGACGGGGAGCCAGTGAAGGTCTCGCAGATGTCCGGAGATGTGGCTGGTTCGTGGGATGTCGAGGATGAGTCTGGCTGAGGCGTTCTGGATCCGCTGGAGTCTCTTCTGGAGCTTGGCGGTGGTCCCGGCGTAGAGGGCGTTGCCGTAGTCCAGTCGGCTGGTGACGAGGGCCTGGGTGACGGTCTTCCTGGTCTCGGTGGGGATCCACCAGAAGATCTTCCGTAGCATGCGTAGGATGTTGAAGCATGCCGAGGAGACGTTGTTGACTTGCCTGGTCATGGAGAGGGAGGAGTCCAGGATGAAGCCCAGGTTGCGTGCATTGTCTGTCGGTTTGGGTGCGGTGCCCAGGGCGGGAGGCCACCAGGAGTCGTCCCAGGCGGAGGGGGAGGAGCCCAGGATGAGGACCTCCGTCTTGTCCGAGTTCAGTTTCAGGCGGCTGGTCGTCATCCACTCGGCTACCTCTTTCATCCCTTCGTGCAGGTTGGCTCTGGCGGCGGCGGGGTCGTTGGTCAGGGAGAGGATCAGCTGGGTGTCGTCGGCGTAGGAGATTATGCTGAGGTTGTGTTTGCGTACGATGGCCGCGAGGGGGCTCATGTAGACGTTGAAGAGGGTGGGGCTCAGAGATGATCTTTGGGGGACGCCGCAGATGACTTCGGTGGCCTCTGACTTGTACGGTGGTAGGCGGACTCTCTGTGTTCTCCCGTCGAGGAAGGAGGTGATCCACTCCAGCGCCTTGTCCTGGATTCCGACGTTGCTGAGGCGCCGTACTAGGGTGCGGTGGCAGACCGTGTCGAATGCCGCGGAGAGGTCTAGGAGGATGAGGGCCGCTGTTTCTCCGTTGTCCATCAGGGCTCGGATGTCGTCGGTGGCGGCGATGAGGGCGGTCTCGGTGCTGTGGTTGGCTCGGAAGCCGGACTGTGAGGGGTCGAGGGATCCGTTTGTCTCGAGGAAAGCGGCCATCTGCTTGTTGACGGTCTTCTCGATGACTTTGGCTGGAAACGGGAGGAGCGAGATGGGGCGGTAATTCTTGAGGTCGGTGGGGTCCGCTGTTGGTTTCTTGAGTAGGGCGCTGAGTTCGGCGTGTTTCCAGCTCTCGGGGAAGATGGTCGTGTCGAGGGATGTGTTGATGATGTCTCGCAGGTGGGGTGCGATGACAGCGTCGGCTTTGTTGAAGACGTGGTGAGGGCAGGGGTCGGTCGGTGATCCGGAGTGGATGGAGTTCATCGTGCGGATGGTGTCTTCGGTGCTGATCGGGGTCCAGGCGTGGAGGGTGGTGGTGGGGGGTGGTTGTTCGGTCATGGTGTGCGTTGGTTGGTTGTTGAAGCTGTTGTGTATGTCCGCGATCTTGTTGTGGAAGTATGAAGCCAGGGAGTTGCAGAGGTCTTGCGATGGGGTGATGTTGTTGTTTCCTGCGCTGGGGTTGGAAAGCTCTTTGACGATGTTGAAGAGTTCCTTGCAGTTGTGTGCGTTGTTGTCCAACCGGTCCTTGAATGCTGTTTTCTTGGCGGCGCGGATCAGCTGGTGGTGTTTCCGGGTGGCAAGTTTGAAGGAGGTCCTGTTGTCCGGTGTCGGTTCCCTTCTCCAGACTTTCTCGAGGGCTCGGCAGTTCTTCTTGGAGCTCTTGAGTTCGTCGGTGAACCATGGGGCTTTCTTGCTGCCGGGTCTGCTGGGCGGGGTCCTCAGTGGGGCGAGTTCGTCCGCGCAGTTGCTGATCCACTTCGTGAGGTTGTCGGCGGCCTGGCTGGGGTTCGCTGAGCTGGCAGGAGGGTGCTGGCTCAGGGAGGTGGCGAGCTGGTCTGCTGTGATCTTGTTCCAGCTTCTGCGGGCGGTCTGTTGCTGGTGGTGGTGGGTCGTTGTTTTCTTGAAGGTGAAGTGGACGCAGCTGTGGTCCGTCCATTGAAGCTCTGTGGTGTGGCTGAAGTTGATGTCCTTGCTGGATGAGAAGACAGCGTCGAGTGTGTGTCCGGCGAGGTGGGTGGGGGTGGACACCAGTTGCTTGAGTCCCAGGTTGGTGAGGTTGTCGAGCAGGGTGCTGGTGTTGCGGTTGTTGTTGTTCTCCAGATGGAAGTTGAGGTCTCCCAGGAGGATGTAGTCAGCGGAGGGGAGGGCATGTGGGCTGACGAAGTCGGCGATGTCCTCGCTGAATTGTGTGCGTGGTCCAGGGGGTCGGTAGATCAGGGTGCCTCTGAGGGTGGTGTTCGGGTTGGTGTGGATCTGGAAATGCAGGTGTTCGGCGGTGGTCAGGGAGTTGTCGGTGCTGGTCGTGAGACGGATGGTGCTCCTGTGGATGATGGCGATGCCTCCTCCCATCTGGTTGGCGTTTCGGTCCCTCCGGACGATCTTGTAGCCCTCTGGGATGGCGATGGCGATGTCGGGAGCTGAAGAGGCGTTCATCCAGGTCTCCGTGAGGAAGGCAACGTCTGGAGCTGTGGTGTCGAGGAGGTTCCAGAGTTCGATGGCATGTCTGTGGATGGAGCGGGTGTTGAGCAGGATGCACTTGAGGTGGGTACTGCTGGTGTTCGGCTTGGTGGGTGCTGGTGCGAGGCAGGTCCGGATGCAGGTGAACTTGCAGGCGTGGCAGCTGAAGGGTCCGTGGGTACGTCGTGGAGAGGCTTGATGGCATTCTGGGAGTCGGCCGGTGTTGAAAGCGGTGAGGGTGGCGGCGGAGTACGTCAGGCGGGTCGGTCGGGGTCTTCGTGGGCCAGGGGTCCTGGCGCTGGTCGCGATCCGGTCGCGGACGGGCGTAGACGGGCTTACCTTTGGCGCGCCTTCGGCGCACAATCGGCGCGCCCGCTGCGCGTGACCGCTGCGCGTCCGCACGGTCGCCATTTAAGGCGAAGTGCGCGGGTGGGCGGAGCAGCTGGGAGGCGGGAGCGGGGAGGGAACAGAAGAGAAAAAGATCTTCCCCCGGTCCTGACCTTCTTAAATCTGGGTACCGTCACAAGGCAGGCAGTAGCGGATCGTAGAGTTCTGGTGGAGGTGTACCAGGAAAACATTTGTTGTATGGGTCTTGGGCCCGATCCGTGTAATGCCTTGAAGACCAAGCAGAGAGCCTTAAAGGCTATTCGTTGCTTCAAGGGAAGCCAGTGTAGCTCGGCTAAAGCAGCTGTGGCCGAGGATCTCCTGGTCCAACCAAGGGCCAATTTGGCTGCTGCCGACTGAACTCGTTGGAGTCTGTCCAATAGTACCGCAGGAGACTCGAGCAATAGAGCGTTGCAATAGTCAAGGCGACTAAGAATAGTACACCTGACTATCAATGCTCGGGCCTGGGCGGGAAGTAGTGGCAGGATTTTACGCAATGAGCGCATAAGGGCCGAGCAGGTAGCGACGGTTTTGGTTACCTGTGTTTCCATGCTAAGGTTGTTATTTAGCATGACACCCAGATTGCGGACACTGGTGACCGGTTGAGGTTTATCAGGGTTTTCCGGGGGCCAGAATTCCACAGGCAAAAGGCGAGGGATTCGGCTCCCGGGACAGAACAAAACCTCGGTTTTAGAGGAATGGAATTGGAGGGAATTACGGTGCAACCAGCCTGCAGTGTCTCTTAGGCAGTCGTGGAAAGCTTCCATGGGGATTGAGTTTTCCCCCTCCCATGAAAGAATGAGCTGGGTGTCATCCGCATAGTTTACTGTTTTCATTTTATGGGTTTTAATTAAAGTAACCAATGGTTTTAAGTAAACATTGAAAAGGATCGGACTGATAGAAGAACCCTGGGGTACACCGTGAGGGACTGGGGAGAAGGCAGATTGGAAAGGGGGGAGGGATACAGCTTGTTTCCTATCTCTGAGGTACGAGTGGAACCAGAGCAGCGCAGTGCCGTCAACCCCAGCCTCTCTCAACCTCTCCAGCAGAATCACGTGGTTAACAGTATCGAATGCGGCAGACAGGTCCAGCAGGATCAAGGCCACTGCTTGGCCCCTGTCTGCCCGCATACGAAGTTCTTCCATGGCAGTAAGCACTGCTGTTTCGGTGCCATGGGCTGGACGAAATCCGAATTGGAAGTCGTCCAGAACGTGACTCTGCTCAAGATGTGTTGACAGACAGGAGCTGACCCAGCGTTCCACCACTTTCGCTGGAAAGGGTAGAAGTGATATGGGTCGAAAGTTGGAAAGACACTCTGGATTCAGAGATGGTTTTTTCGGTAGCGGGGTGATAAGTGCTTGCTTCCAGGGGGTGGGAACGAGTCCACAGCATAGGGATTGATTGCAAATCCTCCGGAGGGTGTGGAATAGCTCCTTTCCGCATGCTTTCCAGGTTTTAGGGGGCAGTGGGTCCAGGGGGGACCCGGAGGTGATGCCAAGTGCCAGTCTCTCGAATTCTGCTTCGGGGATATGGGGAAAGGCCAGTAGACCTTCCCTAGGAGGGCATACTGGAGTCGGAGGATCACGGTTGGCAGTATCGGCTCCGGGGGAAATTAGAATGTTTTGCAATGGGGGGTTGCCAGATTGTTAATGATGGTCTCGATTTTGTCCGTAAAGAACTGTGCAAGATTGTCACAGAGAGTCTGCGAAGGGGGGGATGGTTTTCTTGGCGCAGTCAGGGTGTATGAGGTTGTCGAGGATCTGGAATATGCTTTTCGAACTGTTAGCTGCGTTAACTATAGTGGAGCAGTAATAGGACGATTTGCTCTCTGAGATGGCAAATTTGTATTCACGGAGCTTGTTTTTCCAGATGGTTTTATTATTGTCACAATATCCCTGTCTCCACTTCCTCACAGCCTGTTTGCAGGCTAATTTGAGAGTTTTCAGGGAGTCATTGTACCATGGAGCAGGTGCTCTGCCTTTAGGTTTACAATGTTTTAGTGGGGCAATAGACTCCGTGATGGATGCAAATGACCACCACAAGACAAAAGTGTACGTTGGCTTTTCTTGGCGTGATAAAGAGTACATGACGGGGAGATATAACATACATGTGGGAGTGGGGCGGAGTGCGGGGGTTATGGGCAGCGCACATCGTTGTGCCTGCTGTCACTGCAGTTCGCCTCTGCCAGGGCGCTAAACAGAGCTCAATTGAGACCCGTTTCGAGGACCCCTTTAAAGACTGCCAGTGCTCAGACCCAGTGACACCAGGCCCACTTAAAGCCCTGCTCGGAGTACTGAATGCTAAGAGTATCTCATCTCACGGCCCATGTCACTGTATTCACTCATCCTCTCAGCACCAACACACCGTGTCTGCCGAGACACTGCCACCTGTAGGAGCTTCCGTTCTCACTGGATTGCGTCACTTCCTCCGCTCCGGAGCCATCAATCTTGCAGACTCATAATGTGAGTGCCCGGGGCTGAGGTTATCAGCTGACTGGTGTCACCCAGAGCACTCTGCTCCTGTCCTTGGGTTTCTTATCATTGTTTTTAGGTATGTTAGGTCACCTGGAGCAACTGAAGTGAACCAGGACTACAACTCCCAAAAAAGAAACCCCAGAAAACAAGCATGACATCCTTGATGATAGTCATATGGTTACTGTAGTGAGCCACCCATTCCGCACTGGAGATTAGTGTCCTCCAGAACGGTCTCAAACGGAATAAAAGTATGTGACACAGAACCATTTCTTGGTACTTAATGATATCGGCCTCCGAGAAGCATTTCACAAATGGAGAGAGAGGCGTTGGCCATCAAGAGGGGTGCCACCACTTCCACTTATACCTATACAGACGAGAGCTCAAAACAGTAACAGATCACAAGCCACGGATCAGCCTGTTTGGTGGCACGGCTCCGCACCAGCTGCAGCGTATTGAAGGACACGCTGTCCAAGTCCAACAATATCGTTTTACAGTTGTTTACCAATCAGGACCAGGAAAACCAGGCAAACCTCCTGTCACAACACCCATATGCGTCGAGAAGGCAACAGAAGGGGCTTGTCACCTACACGGAATAGTACCAGCGAATGGCAGCTCAACGCACCTGCCCAGGAGCGATGACCCTGGATGAAAGCAAGATGGCGACTCTGGCAGATAAGCTTCAAAAGTGATTGGTGCATCACAGCAAAATGCATTAAAGGCGGGACATTCATCATCATCATAAAAACTTAATTTGGCTTACCAAGCCAGAAAAGATAAGAACAAAGCATATAAAATGCATACAGTACATATCATACAATTAACAGTAATCATAAACCCTTAGAAAAAGAAAACAAATAACCAGAGACCCAACCCTTTACTCAAATCCCATTAACAATATCTCTTTCTAATACTCAATGACCCTCTAATATAATGAGGAGCAGCCGAGCAGATCTCCAATGAATCAGGATTCAATAAAAGTCCAAAACCTTCCTGATGCAAATTATAACTGCGCCAATGCAGAAGTGTAAGCAGGAATCTTGATCTTACAAATTTATAAAGTGCACAAAAAAATAAAAAGTGCAGTGTGCTTTGTCTAGAAGAGTTATCGCATGAATAAGAGGGAAGACCCTCAACTTGGAAAGGCCAGAAGAAAATGCAGTGTCCCCAAACGGAGCCTCGTTAGATAAAACCTATGTTGGGTAGTTTCAATTTGAAGTAGATAAAATGTCATCTTGTGACTGAGTGCAATGTCGTGATAATTTGCAAAAGAGACTAGCTGGTTGACTTGATGCCTATGCTTAAGCAGCGCCTGCTCAACGTAGGTGGACTGTATCTCAGCTTCAGTAGTACAGGAAATGTGTGCAGGATCTTTAAAAAGCTTGGTAACTCCTCCCACTAAAGGTGCACTTAACTTATCCAATTCATGGTATTCTTGGAGAATATATTTAGAAAATTCTACTTCAGGTGTTTGCCAAACTTGTAACCACAGTAATACCTGAGCCAGTCCCAAAGTATCTCCAACATGATTTAGCCCCACCTCCGAATGACAAAAAAAAGTTGACGTGCCCTGTGGAGTCATCAAAAGTCTTTGGAGGAGCCATTTTCTACAGTTTGCAGTCTGGAACAATCAAAATACCCCCAGACTCAAGCCCCCTAAATTCTTTTCAATGGCACAATTTGTAATGCCATCGGCAATATCGGGGAGTCCCAATTTAATTTTGACTTAAAAGTTAAGTCCAGGACATTCATAGGCGGTTGCCAGCAAAACCAAGCTCTCCCAGCTCTAAAGGGTCCAAGCCAAGCAAAGTGCAACCTTTGATGTCATCCTGATGAGGGGGGATAGGATAGCGACCCCGCAAGCCCTACATCCAAGAGTGGTGGGGCTGGCCCACCTCAGCCACCAAAGGGTGGTGAAGGCAAATTCTCCCCTCTGCAAACACGTTTGGTTCCCTGGGAAGATAACATCTAGGCCAGTGGTTCCCAAACTTTTGACTCCTGAGGACCCCCATTGAGTCACCACTGGAAGCCAGGGACCCCCAAGCAATTCGTATGAGTTAAATTTCAAACATTAAAACAGTAATTCGAAAAAAATACACACGTGTGCACACAAAACAAATACTCAAAGTACTAAGGATTAAGGTGCCAGATGTACGACCATTTCTTTTAGCGCCTCGCAATTGGCGACACATTGCGAGTAGCGATGGTGGCTTGCTGGGCTCTGCAGGCCACCATGTCTCGGACTGCTTTTAAATAAAGCAGTTTTCTTTTAAAGTGCAGCCTGTTTACCCTGCATTTAAAAAGAAAAGAAAATGAAACGTTTTCGTTTCATTTTCTAAGGGCAGGCAGAGGTTCCTGGGACCATCGTTTCATTTTCTAAGGGTAGGCAGAGGTCCCTGGGACCACTGCCTGACCTTAAAAAAATAATTTTGCATGCATTTGCAGAGGGGAAGGGGTCCCCAGCCTTCCCATTTGCGAATGCATTACCATCTACTTGAAGTAGGTGGTAATTGTGACTGTTTTGCGACCGAAAAACATTTGTACATACTTTTGAGACTTGCTATTTGGAAGGGAATGCCCCTTCCAAATAGCAAGTTGCAAAACCTATTTAGCGAGTCGCAAACAAATTGCGACTCGCGAAATAGGCTATATACATGGCCCAATAGGTTTTTGCATGCGCAAACGGGTTCGCGAACCCGTTCGCGCATAAAAAAACAGATCGTACATCTGGCCCTTAGTATTTTATATTGAAGTAATAGCCCCTCTGTCACATGTATTTCATTAGTTTTATAGCATCTCTCATACCATTGTAGGATGTCAGAGCACTTCACATCACACACATATAGAGACATTGAATCATACATGTAAATCAGTGTGTATATAAAATGTTCAAAGAGTGCTTGGTCTGGAAAAGCACAAACTCAGGATTCAGAGCATAAAACAGTGGCTAGCATTGACTTTAACATTAAAAATGTATTTCCACCCACATATATATTTTTAGCAAGATCAGGATAATGAATAACTGGGACAAAATGTAAGTTACTAACTGGTACCATGCAGTTTGCAAGCAGCTCTTTGATGACAGTTTATAGGTCCCTCTGCTAGATTACGATTGCCACTCATGAAGTGCACAGTAATAAAGGAATCTCTGTGACAAAAGCAGTAACGACGAAGCTAGGCACATAAAATGCTGCTTTTTAAGATGCATGTTACACGTTCTTTGCAGTAGGCACATTAACCCTCTGTGCTACATTAGTTAAATCAAAGCTGCCACTGAACAAAACTCTCCTCACTCTCCAGCAGGTACATTAATCACTGGCATTCTCTTGACACTTGTATTGTTGCTGGAAAGCTGCTAATTATACAAGAAATGTTTCTGTGCTTTTAAAACTGTTTTCAATCACAAAAGAGGGGCGAGGGTCAGATAAATTTAGACTCTACCACACCAAACCCCCAAGGACTTAAACTATACACACAAAAGGGGTGGACAGAGTAAGTAACATAAAAATACATATATACACAACAAACAGAGAGGGCCCCAATAGGGCAAATCACTCTATTTGAAAAAAACTGCCCTCACTCACATACCAAGGTATGTGACATGCTTCATCATTGGGCCTGCTTACAATACGCCCTGGTGTACCCCACACAAGGCGGAGCATGAGGGAGGGGGAAAAAAATAATAAATTTCTCTTAACACAACATATAATCGAGACTGCTGAACATAGACAACACTTAACACATAAATTGGTGAGAATCCTGCAAACACCAAGTGATCTCAACCGAAGAGTGCGGCAAAAAAGTGCAGTATGAGGAGTGAATAAAACTGATTAAAGGTGTCAACCAGAATGTAACTGTTACATTCTAATCTTTCTTTCTCTTTCCCCTTCTCCTTTAAGTGCATGCGACTGGTTGTGTTTCATAATGTATTCCAGGTTCTGAACAGAGCTTTCTTCATGTAACATTCTGCTCTGAATTGTCAGTTGTATCCTGATGCTGTTGTACTTAGACCCTATGCTCTGCTGAGAAATAAATCTCTTTGGATTATACATTTTACTTGAATTATTACAATTTTTGGCGACGAGGCTTTTTCACTCCTGCCATTACCAGCAGAGGAGCGGAGTTTGGACCCATTTCACTTCTTTTTATTCATTTTCTTCCAATTTTAGAACTACCTGGATTTGTTTACTACTCATCATTTTTCCGACCTTGGAACCGTTTTTTTCTGCTTCATTACAACATTCTCTGGAGGTAAACCTGGATTTTATTTCATTTTCCTCGTTTTTGTCACTATTTTGCTGCTTTGCATCTTTCAAAATTCATTTTACCTTCACGAAGCCGCACTGCTTCGAATCTTCACCTACGGAGCCGCTCTTCGAAGATTCTACTCACGTCACAAACTTCTTCGACGTGTTTCCCGACGGAGCCTCTCCCAAAACAAAAGACTACGCATGCGCGTTTGTGTTTCCCTAACAACGGAGGTCACAAGCGCTACGCTTCACGTAAGCGCGTCTTTTGTTTCCTGGCAACCGAGGTCACAGGCTCCATTACGCGCTAACAACGCAAACGGAAAGCGGCATCTAATAACAAAGCGGCAATATTTACTCGAACAATCTCTCTAAAACGGATTTCTCTACGATCACAGAGCGACTTACAGCGATTTCACAGCAGTATTGCAGACTCTGTTGCAAGTATTTATTTACATTGGAAAATTTATTATTTACATGTTAAATTTTCTCTGCATCTACAAAGTAAATACTCCTTAAGTGTTTACATATTTCATTTATTTCATTTACTGTCTTACTATTATTTCACAATGCAATTTGATCCTCCATCTAAATTTCTGCAAACCAAAGGTGATCCACCAATACCTTGGTCTAGATGGAAGGAAGAATTCTTTAATTACATGCGTGCTATTGATGGAGAACGCATGGGTTCTGAGAGAAAGAAAAGTATTCTTTTACATTGCATTGGGTCTGAAGGACAAGAAATTTTCAGAAATTTACCGCAATTAACTGTTCCTACTGGAAGTGGAGATACTTTAAATGTCTATGTTGAAGCTTTAAATAGGTTAGAAAAAAGATTCAAACCGACTGCTAATATTGCCCTAAATCGTTTTAAATTCTATACTAGGGCACAAAAACAGGATGAATCTTTTGATGACTTTTTGACTGCATTGAGAGCATTGTCCATACATTGTAATTTTGGGGCAATGACTGATGAAATGATTCGAGACCAAATAAATGTGCATGTCAAAAACAAAAAGACTCAAGATAAACTATGGTGTTTGGGTGATCCCAATTTAGAGGAAACAATTGCCATTGCCAAATCTACGGAATTATCTGAAAAATGGATGGATATTGTGGTTAAACAAAGTTCTTCTTCCAATAAAACTACAACAGAAGAGGAAGTATGCATTGTCAAGCCAAAAGGAGACTACAAAAATTTTTCTTCTGCCCAGAAAGGGAATAAAAGCTCCTACATGGGAAGCAATAGAAAAACAGAATTTAATAATAATTTAGTTTGTTACAGGTGTGGGAGCAAATCCCATATTGCTTCATTTCAAGGCTGTCCTGCTTTGAATAAAGAATGTAATGTTTGTGGTAAGATTGGACATTTTGGCAATGTTTGCAGGGAAAAACGTTTCAACAATCAATCCCGAATGTTACAATCACGACCATCTTCTAGTAACTTTACTCCTGCAAAGGTCTCTTCTATCACAAATACTGAAGAAGATATACAAGTTTTAGATAGAGGTTATGTTGTTTCTATTGTACACTCAGGTCGTGTATTGTTTACTTGTAAAAAATCACCTAAATGCATTTTTAATATTTTTACTGTTCAAGTAGAACTCATGGTGGATTCAGGTTCGCCCTGGACCATTATTACCATGGAATATTTTAAAGAAAAATTACTGGGTGTGTGTGATATTGCTAATGTAGAAGTACCTGATATTCTTGCTGATGATTTTAATGGTGCTAAGATTGATGTAGAAGGTTACTTTAGAGTACCTTTAACTTTCAGAGGTAGAATGGCTCATATCAAATTGTATATTGCTACCAAAGGCGTAAATGTGCTTCGATGGCATGATCAGTGGGAGCTTGGCATCACATTAAATCCACGTGCCAAAGATCCTGTGTCATTATGCAGCGATCAAGATATGTTAAATAGTGAACAAGAGATGATTAATTTTATCTCTCCTTGTTTTGAAGAGAAGAAAAATATGTCCTTTTGGAGCAAGAAATTCCACAATGTGTTTTGTGATCAGTTAGGCAAATTGAAGAATTTCACACATAAAATCGTACTTAAGGATGGAGTGCTCCCGGTCAAACAGAAATTAAGAGGTGTTCCCCTTAATGTTAGGGATGAATTGAAAGAAATGTTGAATGAGTTGTTGAGTGAGAACATTATTGAAGCCATTGAATCCTCAGAATGGGTTTCCCCCATTGTTCTCGTGCGTAAACCGGACCAGAAATTGAGGGTCTGCATTGATTTAAGAGCTCTAAATGCCAATATTATTATTGACTGCCACCCTTTACCTAACATTAATGAGCTTGTCTCTCTCTTTGATGGTGCGCAGATATTTTCTACTTTAGACCTTAGGTCTGCGTATCATCAAATTGAACTTGCAGAAGAATCTAAAAAGTACACAGCTTTCATCACTCCCATGGGTTTATTTCAGTACAGAAGGATGCCTTTTGGATTAGCTTCTGCTGCTTCTGTATTCCAACTAGTTATGTTCCAAATTTTCAGGGATTTTGATTCTTTCGTCAAATGTTTTCAAGACGGCATATTAATTTTCTCCAAAAATGACAGTGACCATGTTGTACATTTAGACGCAGTTTGTAAGAGACTTGAACAATATGGTCTTACTGTTAAAGGGCATAAGTGCAAATTATTTCAGAAATCTATAGAATATTTGGGCCATACATTATCCGGTGAAGGCCTTATTCCAAAAAAATCCAATGTTGAGGCCATCCTTAATGCTCCATCTCCGGTAAATAAGGATCAACTCCTTTCCTTTTCAGGAATGTGCGAATACTACAGCAAGTTTGTTGTGAATTTTGCCACTAAAATGGAGCCGTTGAGGAAATTACTGAGGCAAAATAATGCATTTAAATGGGAAGATGAACAGGAGAAGGCTTTCATGGCAATTAAAAAAGACATTGTAAATTCCCCAACGTTAAAGCCTTTTAGAATGGGTAGGACATGCATTATCACCACGGATGCAAGCTTGTATGGTCTGGGTTGTGTGTTGTCACAAACAGATGGTAGATTGGAATGGAA
The DNA here is from genome assembly GCF_964263255.1 of Lissotriton vulgaris. Classification (NCBI taxonomy): domain Eukaryota; kingdom Metazoa; phylum Chordata; class Amphibia; order Caudata; family Salamandridae; genus Lissotriton; species Lissotriton vulgaris. The sequence continues at coordinate 54,631,576 of NC_141691.1, read as the reverse complement.
TGTTGCGTTTTCCTCTAGAACGCTGAATGAGACTGAGCGCAGATATGCAGTCATTGAGCGTGAATTGCTTTCATGTGTTTGGGCGATTGAACACTACAGAATTTACATTTGGGGTAGTAAATTTATTCTGCGTACAGATCATAAACCCCTTTTGAACATTCTTTCTACTGGAGGTGGTTGGAATTCCACAGCAAGAATTGCACGCCTTGCATCTAGGCTACAGGAATACAATTTCACAGTGGAATACATCCCTGGGGAAAAAAAAAACTGCAGATTGCCTTTCACGTCTTCCTTGTGTGGATAGCCAGAATAGTGTAAATGGACTTGTTGAGGCTGATTGTGTGTTAAGTCTTTCTGATGTTGTTTCTCCCCATTATCAGGATATTTCTGAAGAGTTTTGGTTGAAGTGTCAGGATGAGGATGAAAAATTTGTTTTACTGAAAAAATTCATTCTAGAAGGTTGGCCTGATAAACACTGCGTCAAGGATGAGTTACTTCCTTTTTATAAAGTTATGGCGGAGTTAGGTTGTGAAGGGGATCTGATTTTCAAAGCAGGTAAGTGTGTCCCATCTAGTGGAGTACAAGAATTGATTTTGAAACTGGCACATAAAACTCATCCAGGTATATCAGCTATGAAGCGTTTAATTAGATTACATTTTTGGTGGCCAGGCATGGACAGATATGTGGATCGTACTGTCAGGGAGTGTTCTGCGTGTTGTTCTAATGATAAAATGCTTAGAGTACATGTTCCTCCCCTTAGAACTGTGAAATGGCCCGAATTACCTGAAATGAAATGAAATGAAAATAAAATTTATAAAGCGCTACAGTTGCCCTGAGGCGTCCAGGCGCTGTGACTACACAGAAAACCTTCAGAGGAACAGGAGTAGTTTGTGGTAGCTAAAATAGAAAAGTTTTAAGATGCTTCCGGACGCTAGTTAGGTTGGAATTGCATCTCAACTGCAGAGGGAGGGTGTTCCACAATTTTGACACATTGTACGAGAACGAACGTCCACCTGCTCTGGCTCTAAAGATTCTAGGAATTTTGGCCAGTGATGCAGTCGAAGATCGAAGCACCTTGTTGGGCAAGTAGGGGGAAATCAGGGAGCGGTTGATTTCTGGACCAGTTTCCCAAAGGGTCTGATGAGCAATGCACAGCGCTTTGAACTTCACTCTGTCCCTGATAGGCAGCCAGTGTAGCGTTCTTAGGCCATTTTTTATTGAAGTTCTTCGTGGGACTCTCAGTAGCGCACGGGCAGCACAATTTTGAGTGCTCTGGAGTTTTTTAAAGGTGTAGTCTGGTGCCCCGAGATAGAGGGCATTATTAAAATCCAGACGAGATTGGACAAGGCCCTGTATGATTATTTGTCTGGCCTCAAATGGAAGAAGGGGAAGAATTTTTTTTATCACCCTAAGGAGACCAAAACATGTGGCTGACACCTTGGTGGCCTGTGTATTGAGGCTCAACGACTTATCCAACCATACCCCCAGACTTTTGATGTTGTCTCTGGGGGCAGGGCCGCCCCCATGCTCGCGGGCCAAAACAGCTCCATGGTAGAGGGGGCTGCCGGGCCCAGGAGCATGAGCTCGGTCTTATCGTCGTTGAGCTTCAGGCATGAGCTCATCATCCAGCTCCTAACTTCCTCCATACACGCCGCTAGATTGGGCGGTGATTGGAGGCCACTCTTCTGTGTAAGGGAGACCACCAGCTGGGTGTAGTAAAGTAAAATGGAGTAAAATTGCATTCGACATTTCAGGTCCATTCCACATTCTTCCGGAGTCTTCACGTTTTGCTTTGGTCATCCTAGACTATCACTCTAAATGGCCAGAGGTTAAGTTTGTGGCAAAAGCAACTTCTGAGGCCGTCATTACATTTTTCAAGGAAGTGTTTTCTAGAGAAGGGTGCCCCTCTGTTTTGATTTCTGATAATGGTGTACAGTTAGTTTCATCAGACATGAAGTCCTTTTTGAAGAATTGTAACATCAGGCACATTCAAACCTTTCTCTATGAGCCACATGAGAATGGCCAAGTAGAAAGGTTCAATAGGGTTCTTAAAGGTTTTGTTACTGATTCCATAAAGGAAAAAGGTAATTGGTTAAATATACTCAGGGAAAAGCTTTGGTGTTATCGTATCACACCTCACACTACTACTGAGATTAGCCCTTTTAGATTGCTCAAAGGTAGAGATCCTGCTTCTTCGATTTGTCCTTGGTGGTTTAAGGAGAAGTGTGGGGACTTGACTGATAATAGAGTTGACATTCAGAGTGTTGCCAATAAGATTTGTGACAAGCAGAATAAATCAGCTTTGTGGTACAACAACAAATGGAAAACAAGGGTGCATGAATTTGAGATTGGTGATTGGGTCAGGATTGTGAAACCAGTTATGGTAAGCAAGGGAATGAGTAAGTATGGAAGGCCCATTAAGATTGTTAAAGTTTTTAATAATACTGTTGTCACCCAGGATGGCAAAACCTGGAATGTGAGTAAAGTAGCTAAATGTCCTTCTTTTCAAGATGCTCAATTAAGAAACAACCAATGTCAAAATGACTATTCTAATGTTAGCATTGGCCCTGAACAGTTTTCTGACACTGTGGCATCAAGAGTTAAAGATGATGTACGTATCAGAAGAAGACCTAATTCTTTGCAAGACTATGTTTAAATCTTTCCTTTTCATTTTCTTATTTTTCATATAAGGGAGATGTGTTACATTCTAATCTTTCTTTCTCTTTCCCCTTCTCCTTTAAGTGCATGCGACTGGTTGTGTTTCATAATGTATTCCAGGTTCTGAACAGAGCTTTCTTCATGTAACATTCTGCTCTGAATTGTCAGTTGTATCCTGATGCTGTTGTACTTGGACCCTATGCTCTGCTGAGAAATAAATCTCTTTGGATTATACATTTTACTTGAATTATTACAGTAACCTTTATTAAACTTTTCTTGACACCTCTACCAGGATTAAAAATAAATGAAAAAGGATGGGAAAACGCCTCTAAGAGATAATTAGGAACCTCAAGGCTTCCCTCCTTCCACTGCCAGAGTCAACATGTTTCGACTGCTCTGTATGCGCCTGTAAGGTCACTCCGGTCTTCTTCAGGACCGTCGCATTCGGTGTCACTCTGGGTTCCCCCGTACTTCGGAGAAGAATTACCCCAACAGGGAGGCAGGTCAAATCGATCCATACCTCTCCTGTAATGTATGTGGAGAGTGTCCCCTCAAATGCGGGAGAACATTCGCGAGTTTATATCAATTACAAACTCGAACTGGTGTCCGGTGAGGAGGACGCCAAAGAACGCAATCGTTCTGTAGGCTCGTCCTGGCTCAGTCACCCACGACCCGTAACACCGCGGACACCCTGGGAATGTGTCACGGACCCCTGGGGGTCCGCGGACCACAGTTTGGGAAACATTGATCTAGGCTAAGACTGCGAGATGACCTTCGTGTCAGTTAATGGAAGGTCAAAGCGTTCCTGCCATTGTCACCGAGGAACCCAGTGAGATGACGTGGACCAAAATGTGTCTGGACTTTGGAAGATTCCTGGATGGGTGTCTCAGCATGGTTTTAATCAACAGCTACTCCAAGTACACATTGTTGGACTGACACTTCAAGCGCATTCCAGAAGGTACAACCTATGCTGGCAAATTCATTTTCCACGTTTGACTCCCCCTCAAGTAATCTGCACTAACAACGCTCCCTGTTTCAATAGACCGAGTTCAAGGAATCCTTAGAGAAGCTTGGGGTCCAACATCGGAATATTACACTTCTGGGACCCCAGCCCAACAGGGATATGGTACAAAAGGGGGTGGTGATGGACGGAGCATCTGAACCAATCAAACACTCACACCCAGTCAACAGATCTGGGTTTAATCCATCACCGTTCTTTAGCCCCCCCCTGCCACTCCAGTTCAGACATGGCCATATGCAAATCAGTCTGACCCTGTGCCTCATGGGAACAGTCCAGCCCGAACTGCCAAGCCATGCCTTCCCTGGACCGGAAAAAAGCGTCCTAGGACTGGTTTCTGGCCATGTCTGAACTGGGGTGGCGGAGTGAGCTAAAGAAAGGTGATGGATTAAACCCAGATCAGTTGACTGGGGGTGAGTGTTTGATTTGCTCAAACGCTCCGTCCATCATCCCCTATTGTATCGCAACAGGGATGTGGAGCGTTTCAGGCATCCCCTAACCCTAAACAAAAGCCCTCTGGATTGCTGTGGAGCAGGGTACTGACCTGGAGTGGAGCCTGTCCCACTTCTCCACCCCTACAGAAACACTATGATGCTGGGAAGACCCGTGAAGCAATGTACCAGCGGGCCCGAGTAACAGCAATGCGGATATGACCCGGTCCGCACTCAAGATTCTAGGCGGGGAATGAACAACAGGGCCCGGGGTGTAGTTTCAGGGTGTCTTCTTTGGGATGTTAAACCCCCCTAATAAATGTATTTTGTGATAAATAGTTGGGTACAGGTGTTTTCAGTCGGGTATGGTGAGGTGCCTGTCGGATTTCACCTTTTACGTAAGCACAGACAAAAATGCACAAACGCTCTTTCCCTCTCTCTATTTGGAAAGGCTTCAAAAATGTTGTTGATTTTGCATAATATTGTGTTTTCTCTCACTTATTACCCCTACCATTCGTCTCCCTTTCCACTGCCCCTTAAGCCTCTCTCCCTTACCCGGCCTGTCGGATGATGTATTTTAACATTATATACCAGCGTGATTGTTGGAAAATCTGAAGATCACCTCCCCCCAGATCTTACTGAGCCAGCTTCGCCCTTGGTCTGGACCAGTCGGTCCCAGGGGGCTAAGGACTCTAAAGCCCTCCCACCCCCCATGTGGACTCCAGGGGGTCAGGGTCATCCGCGGTCTGACATCACACCCCCAACCAGGACACCCAATCCCCGGCAGGGAGCCATGCTCAGAGCCATCTCGGGGTCAAGCTGGACCCCAGGGCCTTTTCGAAGTCAGCGATATGAAATGAGGCCAAAACCCTCTCCCAGCTAGCGACTCCCAGAAGACGCGGGATCACTAACACGACGCCCGGTGCACATGCGAAGCATGACCAGCCACCATCTAAAGTGGGAAGGGATGCCGTGAGCCACCCGGCCTCTACTGAATGCAGAGTGACCCCAGCACACACCCCAAAGGTCAGGGCGGTCAAGGGGATAAATGCAAGGGATTTGGACCACCCGTGTCCAGATCCGCACAGTAACCTCATGGGTGCTGAATTTGTTAATTCACCTCGGCTGTGAGTCCTATCGGCTTAATGTACATCAACCTCAATGGAGGCACAACTTCTCACGCTGTCCCAGGGGCCATCAACTGTTTTTTACATTTTATTTATAAAGTTTTATATAGCACGAACATGACCCAACAGAGTATCAGAGCGCTTTACAAGCGTCAAGAAGGAAGAAACAGTAACACAAATAACAAAATCCAGACTGAAATAGGATGGGTGGGTCCCAAAAAGAGGAAGGAAGCCACATAACCATAGCAATATCAAAATGTTTTTATATATTTTCTAACTAAGTTAGTCATTAGACGTGTGATACCACAATTGCGTACTTCTTAAGGGGTAACACAGAGTTCAGTATATGTTCCATTTGCCCCATTTAGAGTATGTACATGTGTGTCCACATTTAGCATTTTTCGGATGCGGCATATCCACATAAAAATAGTGGATGTCCCATCCACCTATTTAGAGTGTATATATATGTATACACTGGGTCTCAGGGCGGCCTTTAGAGTTTGCTGGATGTCCCAATAGGGCTGACAGGACAGCTGCAATTTTAGGGGCATGGCCCATATCCATAAAACTTTAAATGTTGCCCTAAATCCTAGTGTGACTGTTTAAATTGTCCTGAATTGTATCAAGTTTTCGTAAATTGCCGCATTTATACTGGACTGACAGGGAATGATAACACACAGGTACTGAACACAACTCGGCACAGCACTTCACCTGGCAAGTAACTCCAGGCCAGTGGTCTTCAAACTTTGCAATGCCCTCCCCCGTGAAAGAAATAATCACCCCCCCCCCCTCTAATATTCTCACAATTATTCTATCAAACTGGCAATGTTTAAATAGGTCTTAATTAAACATTGCAGTTAAGTTCTGTTAGTGTTTGAAATATGCAATCAGATGAATGATTGCCAAACATACTATTCTGGCCCGGCAGACCTTACTAACATGTAAAGGTATCCACAGAGGGATTATTAGAAATGGGGGTGGGGGTTTGAACAATATTTGGAGCCCCTTCCCTTTTGACACCTTCTCCCAGCCATGATATAAATGACAAAAGATGTTAGTGATGTCCCTTACGGCCACCCCCCCCCCCCACACTGAAAACAAAGCACTGTCTTCGGTATGATGCTTCTTTTGGCCAGAGCCTGGCGGCCCCCTTGGGATCACTTGAAGCCCTTCATGGGGGCCCACCCCGCAGTCTGAAGTTCCCTGCTCTGGGCTGTTTATGAAAGATTAAGCAACTGCGTCTTGTCCTAGAACTGAGGGGTTCCATCGCCCCAGTGTCCCCCCAAAGCTCTTAGCCCAATAGGAGGCAGAGCAGTCCTGAGGGCCCTCCTCTTAGGGCCAGTCTTTTATCGTCCAGAGATGATGGGGTACTCACTCCTTCCATTCGATTGCCCTTAAGTCCATGTCCTGCACAGGCAGGCGGAGCTAACACCTGTACTAGGGCAGGGATTACCACCCAAGGCCAGATCCTGGGTGGGCGTGGGCACCATCTGCACTGGTTACAGCTCTTAATAAGTTGAAGGACCTTGTTACTGAGCCATATCACTATATGGAGCGTTACATTTGTTTGTGTTATTAGAAAAGAACCCTGGCGGGACAGCATCCGTTCATGTTTGTTGATTGACTGTGGAGTTCTTGCCCCCACACTGCTTTCCAGAGAAGCCTTTGAATGCCGACCCCCATCCTCTCGGGTCATGTTGGAGTTGCAGCCAGGCTGGCCGGTATCAGGGGTTGCCCCTCCTTGGCATTTGCGCCCTCTGGCCATCAGAGAAGTCCTCTGCTCCAGAGACGATGGCACCTGGATACACAGTTCGTCAGCTGGCAGGACCCTCAGGTTAAGGTGGAGGTGCCGGAAGGCAGACTAACGATGAAAGTTATTTCTTCTTCTAGTAGTTTGCCAAATGAACCCAGCAAGGATGCAGGTGGACCCTCAGTTAGGACTGGCACATGGAGCGCTCCAACCCACACGCTGACTTCTTCTGGGCGTTCCTCGCCCCAGGCACAGGTTGGGTTTCTCATGGGCAGTCTCTCTTACTGCAGGTCCAGGCACTCTCCTGTGTGCTCTGGGCAGGCTCCTGGAAGCTAGGCACACCCAAAGCTTCTCCAGCAAACCGTGCAGATTTCAGGTGATGTCCCCTCAGCTTTGGGAAACTTGCTGTCATTCAGACACCAGCCATGGACACACAGCAGCTCTTTGCGTGCTCCACGGAGCACTCCATTCCTTGGTCAAGAAGAATATGGAACTGGAGCAGAGTGGCGTTATATGGATTCCACTGTGACTCTCACCCTTCAAAAGTGGATCCACTGTCTTAAAACCGGTTTGGTGTTATTCCATTTCAAATGTCATGTTCTGTCTCTTGTGCAAATACAGCCTTTGACAGCAATTACAACAGGAAGTAAGCTGCAGGAGTATCTAAAACAGGGGCACAACTAAGTCAGCTCTCTGCACCCGGCTGCCATTAGCCTCCCTGAGCTGGTAATCAGGGACAGAAAAAAGAGAAACCTCCTCACCATGACATTTGACCCTCCCCTTCTCCCTTACCATACACCAAATGTCAGTACTCTATTCTGATTGGGGCAGCCCTGTCTCTACCCGTCCTCACTTTATTGGCCAAGTCTCCTCCTTCCAGTTACAGGGATGCTGGCAATACACTAGTTTGGGACAGCGGCACCCACCCTCTAGTATGTGTTGTGTTAAACTAGGGGCTATCCAACATGGATGCCACTGGTCACAGTAACCATACTCGCACTACACACGGAGTCTTACTATAACACAGGTGCCATATATTCACTAAGCACACAAGCACCTGACACACATGTGACTTGCCAGCGCCAAGCTTGAGCTGTCACTTTCCTGAGCAACTTTACAAGGGTGACTCAGTAGCCTGCACTCCTCCGAATGAGACAAAAAAGGATTTGCCTAGAACTAATAATCCCCAAAAATTGGCACTGCCACCAACACTGTCTGTCAATAATATAAGACACAGAAATTCATCCCACGTTGCTTCAGATGATATGCTTGGTGCGCCTCCGAGGCTATAAAACAGGTTCCGGACCTTGGCTCAACCATGGACAAGCCTAGGCCGCAATGCACACACTTGATTAGTGTGCTGGTTGGGCCAACACAAAAATGAAGATCCCAGTTTCACATGCAATCAGTCACTCATTGTGGAGATACACACCCGGATGCCATGTAGGGGAAATGTGTGTCCCAACAAAGGGGTCTTACACTGAAACTCTGTGAGAAAGTTTCTTTTTTGTGTGGTCAACCCCATTTCTTTGGGGCTGGTTTTTTAACTCTGCACACTGTTGCACTGGTGTCCGGTCCCCAGTGTATGTGCTCTTCCCATTAAAAAATGGTAAAATTGGCTAGCTCCTAATTGAAATGTTTAACTTTCCAGCAAGGCTATACTATACGGAGCAGGAAATACAGCAATGGGCGGAAAGGTTAAATGATACCTATAGACTGCCATCCACTAGGCTGACAAAGGAAACATGGCCTACCTGTCTAGCCTTACTCCTGCAACTTTTAAACCTGCAGTTGGGCCTGACAAAATAACCCTTTTTGACAGTAAAGAACCCTTCTATGTCCGGCATGGAAGAAGTTATTGGTATAATTCAAACACTATTTTTAATGTTTATTACAAACCATATTCAATGGTGAAGTCAGACCTTTTAATAAATATTGAGGAGTAGTGACTTTTTAAAATTTAGACTTTGCATGCGCCCCAAAAGGGTAATAAGCATTAGTCTGCTGGCAGATGATCCTGCCAGTGTGTCCCGTTAATGGGGTGTGAAAACTGCTTCCAGAGAAAAAGCAATGGCTTAAGCACTTTCACACGAAGACATGCATGTGAAGTATGTAACACATAACAGCTCAGGATGGGCAGATGAGGAGTACTCAGAAACATCATTAACTTGAAAGGGACCAGGGCACGCCCTTTGATATTAAAGTGTAAAGGGAGGCCTGGGGAAGAGAAGCCTTTTGTTCCATAGACTCTCTGCCGCCAGTTTGGACCAGCCCAGGGAGAACTTCTATAACCAGTTTGGGGTAGCCGAGGAGGAGGGGACTGCTCATTTACCTAAACAAACCTCTGTGCGGCATACAGTATCCCTTAAAGGGCAGACAGATTCTGCCATGTTGGATTTGCCTCAGAATAGTGCATTGTGCGATAGCTTGCAGTAAGTCAAACAAGGTGTGCTGCAAAAGTGGGAATGCTTAATTGTCTGGGAACTTTTATCTCATTGGCTAGGGAGTGTCGAGGTATCACCCCAACCCTTGACTAGTGAAATCTACAAAGCTATCCATCCAATTTACCCGTCTCCAGCCTTACATTCCATAGCAAAAGGAAATGTTTAGCACGGGTCTAGATATATATAAATATATTATACACAAGTTAAAAGGCATATCTCTTAGGATAGACTGAACAAAGTGCAGGGACGTTCTTGGCTTTTTGGAATCCCTCACCTTCTCCTAACCTCAGAATTACCACGTGATTTTCCAGAGCACCCTACATTAACTGCACTGCTTGGGATTTT